>NC_133666.1:327921009-330735771 GCF_037893015.1 Macrotis lagotis
AAGAGAAAAAGGTATGTATGCAAGATATGTGCTGGATGTAAAATCAACAGGCTTTAGCAACAGATTGAAGGTGGAATGGGAGGATTTTACAGTGAGGAGTTAAGGAGGGCAACTAGCTTGTGAACATGGATGACGGAGAGGATGATGATACTAATAGTTATAAGCAAATTAAGAACAGCTAGGTGTCAGAATAGAGCACTGAGTCTTGGATTCAGGAGGACAGAAGTTCTTGACTCAATAGTTTTGTAACCTTGGGCAAATCACTTAACCCTGACTGCCTCCCATCCAGGGTCATCTCCAGTCATCCTGATTAATATCTGGCCACTGGAACCAGATGACTCTGGAGGAGAAAGTAAGACTAGAGACTTTGCACAGCACCCCACCCCCCACTCAAATCCAGTTCACATACTTGTCATGGCATCACCTCCATGATATCATGGTCTTCTTCAAAAAATGAAGGACAAACATTATATTATTATAGGGAAATTGGGAAGAGGGGGAGGCTTTGTGTAAAAAAAAAATAATGTCAATTTAGTTTGATAAGGCTTCTGGATATCTTTTTCATATCTGTCAAGGCTTAGCTTCAATTGTGGAAGCCCCAGTATTATGGCACATACCTCATTTCTATGTTGACTCCTAACCCTTTGGGAAAAATCCTGGGACTTTTTTAAGTTCATCATTTCTTCCCTGTATGAGAAAAATCCTTCCCTATTTAACTTAACAGATTTCTCCCCCAAAATATCTTCACTCACTGATTACCTTAAGAGACTCAATTGGATGACACCTATCTTCCTGAGGGAAAAAGCCTTAGACCAATTGTTGTGGTTTGGCTCTGCCCTTTGTGGCAAAGTTTCTTCCCATCTTCTGCCCTAGATTGGCATCAAGGTTCACTGCTTCACTTGTTTTCACTTTTTTGTTATGACCCCTTCTTCCATGAGGAAAAGTCTGGCATTCCCATGCTTCAGCCCTTGGATGGACCTTCCTTTTCTAGGGCTCATTAGTAGAGCAGGAAAAAAAAAGTTAGATCAGTAATGTCAAACTCAAATAGATCCTTGGGCAGCATATTGACCTAGAAAACCACAAATTGACATGTGCATTTTCATTTATTTTGTTAAACATTTTCCAATCACATTTTAATCTAGTTCAGACTACACTCCAGAGTTTTGAAGCAGCCTGCTACTCTAGTGAGTTTTGACTAGAGAATAGGCTAGGGTCAAAAAATAATAGTGAGAATAAACATTTATTAAAGGTCTATGATGTGCCAGACACTCCAGTAAGTGCTGAGGATAGAAATTCCAAAAAGATGATCTGCCTTCAAGGAGGTTACAATCTAATGGAGGAAGAAAACACACACAAAAGAAAGCTAAAATGGGGATCTGGTGGGGAAAAAAAGGACTTGGTGGAGAATTCCAAATGAGTAAAGCTGGATGAGAAAGTGACATCTTAATCATCCCTGTTGTATTTTTCCAACTATCTCCTTACCCTCAGATTGTAATGTAGTAAAGTACTGGACATGGGAAAAAAAGACCTAGTTTTAAATCCCTCTGTAGACAATATGGCTTTGGGCAAGTTATTTAACATCCCTTGGCCCCATTTCTTTATCTACAAAATGAAGGGGTTGAACTAGACAGCCTTTAAAGTTCCTATTCCCTCCCCAACTCTAAATCTGTGTTCCTCTGAATATGGCTCATATTCTCTCCACTACCCCCCCACCCCCAAAGGGAGTGATTTACTAGAATTTAGATTCCCATCTACAGAAATATTTTAAGGCTATAATAACCTAACCATCCCACACACATATACTCATAAGGGCAAGAATAAGGTACTATAATGATATCATCCTCTGTGAAATGTGGATGTGTCTTGAGGCAGAATATCATCTCCCCCTTTTTCTTTTATATGAGGCCAGATCTCCTAAGGCCAGAGAATTGAAAAAGAGAATTGAAAAATGGAAGGAAAAAAGCAAGAAAAGAAAATGGAAGAAGGGAAGACAGAATATGAAATTAGGACAGAAAAAGAATGAAAAGTTAGATGTGGTAAAAAGCTGGTAGCATAAAATAATAGAACTAATTCTGGTATTTGAGAGGTGCCATTAAATATTGTTCATGTGCCACTCACTTGCATTGTACTTAGCCTTGTTCCAAATAACTCTTTTCATAATCCAAAAGGAATATGAGTCAATTAAATTTATCTGGAAGTCCTACCTGTTCTAGTTTGGGAGAAGCAACCTAGACCTTCTGCCTGAAACAGATCCTGAACTGTGAGAGGGAAAAGGAAGTAAGGGTGTATCCTGGGCATTAGAATCTTGCCTTCATGTACAAACACCGTACATTAAGTAGAGAAAGTTAATGAAAATCTTCAAACCCTCAGTCCTGTTGACCCAGGTTAGGCTGGTTGATGAATTCAAATCTAAATCTGAAATGATGCCAGCAAGATATTGACAAGTCTAGGACAAGAAATGAAAGCTCAGGAAATAGGTGAATGAAGCTTGAACATGGGAAGGAGAGGTAGAATGATGGACACATAGCTAAAGAAGTAGCAAACATAATTTAGAGGTCCATAGGTCTAGAGCAGGACCATAATCTTATTTTTAAAAGTTTTTTATTGAAACAATAGACAATATATTTTGATTTGCCATTTTAGTAAGGACTCTGTGGTAGCTCGACTTTTTTTTTACCAAATCATTTAGTAAATCCACAGGCAAGTCACATGAAATAGCACTGCAGGTCACATGTGGCCCATTTTGGACAGCCCTGGTCTAGAAAATAAGTGTTACTAATGATTTAAATCAGCATATGAAGTCAGAAAATGAGGTTAAATACCTGTTTTGTTTCCACTGGGCATATAAAGAGAAACTATACCTATTTACTCAAGTGATTAGAGTCTAAAAACAAATGAGGAAATGCCAGTTCAGTTAATACCAAGAAGACAGAACTAGAAAATTCTAAAAGATGACATTATTTTCCTGAGTCATATTCCTAACTTCCTTTTGTTCCTATTTGACTAATACACCCTTTCTTTTTACATATCAGAATGTCAAAAAAATGAGTAGCAATGGACCGGGCAAGCAAAGAGAAGGCAGAAATGAAAAATCTGATGAATATCAAGTCTTTGGATAGTTCAAAGTAGTTATAAGAGAAACTGTCCAATCTAGGAAGCTGGTATAGACAGGAGGGAGAAAATTGGTAAAAAGAAATTCAAGCACCCTCAGTTCATGAATATAATGGAATATCACCAATACCATAAGAAACCATGTATGAAGAATACAAAGAAATGTAGAAAGCTACAAACTGATATAAAGTGAAATAAGCAGAATCAGGAAAATAAAATGACTACTACAGTATAAAAAAAAAAAACATGATTGAAATTGAATTCTGTGCAATTATAAGACTGGCCTAAAAGAGGAGAAAATGCCCTTTCTTTGTGGAACTAGGAAACTACTGGTGTAAAGCTGTAGGTAATAAGAGATTTGGTTAATTTATTGGTTTGTTTTACTGAGTTTTGTTTTGAGTCTTTATTCTTTGTTATAAGGCATAGCTCTTTAAGGAGAAAAGGAGGGATATTTTTTTTAATTTTATTTTTTAATTCTCATTTTGTACAAATTTTTTTTACATTAATAAAATATTCTTGTTTAAGAGTAAACAAAATACCCCTCCCCCCATGAATATAGACTTGCTTGGGCGATAAAGTAAAGGGGAGAGAAAAAAAATTTAAATTAAAAAAAGCATAATAGTAATCATTGTAGGTATGGCCAGGTGGCGCAATGGACGAAGCACCAGCCCTGGAGCCACAAGCATCTGAGCCCACATCCAGCCCCGTAGACCCAACAATCACCCAGCCGTGTGACATGCAAGCCACCCGATCCCCACTGCCCTACAAAAACCTAAAAGAAGAAAAAAAAGACCCTAAATAAAATAAAATAGTAATAATAGTAGGGGTGGCTGGGTGGCAGACAGAGCATTGGCCCTTGAGTCAGGAGCACCCGGGTCCAAATCCATCCTCAGACACCCAAAGATCACCCTGGTATGTGGTGCCAGGCAGGCCACCCAGCCCCATTTGCCCTGCACCCTCCCCCAAATAATAATAATAAAAAATGTGCTTCAGTCTTTGTTCCAACACCATCAACTCTTTCGTGAGTGGATCACATTCTTTATGATAAGTCCATCACAAAAGTTACTTCCATATTTTTCCAATGTTGCCATTGCTGATCGCAACTCCCTCCTTTCTTATTTCTCCACTACCATGTACTCTATTTTCTCTCTCCTTTCACTCTGACTCTGCTGTAGGGTCGCTGAGTAGCACAGCAGACAGATCCCTGGTCCTGGGATCAAGAAGCCCTGAGCCCCCATACCACCCCTTAGGCCCAGAATCCACCTGGCCCTATGGTCCTGGACAGGCCTTCCAATCCCAGCCCCTTGCAAGAAGTAAAAAAGAAAATGTTATATCTGACCACTCTCCCCCCATGGTCCATCCTCTCCTCCTTTATTCACATCCCCACCCCTTCCTCCTGCTCCCCCCCTTCTTACTCCAGATGCCTATACCCCATTGAGTATATATGCTGTTTCCTCTCCTAGCCACCTCTGATGAGAGCAAAGGTTCCCTCATTCCCCCTTGCCTCCCCCCTTCCATATCATTGCAAAAGCTCATTGTAATAATAAAAAAATCTTATTACATGAAATATCTTGGCCTATTCCCCCTCTCCTTTTTCTTTCTCCCATTCCATTTCCCTTTTTTCTATTGACTCCATTTTTACACCATATTTTATCTTCCAATTCAGCTTTCTCCTGTGCTTCAACTATAAAAGCTCCCTCTACCTGCTCTATTAACTGAGGAGGTTCATATGAGTATTATCAGTGTCATTTTTCTATGCAGGAATACATGCAGTTCATCATCATCATTAAGTCCCTCATATTTCCCCCCTCTCTCCTCCAATCTCCATGCTTCACCTGAGTCCTGTATCTGAAGATCAAACCTTCTGTTCAGCTCTGGCCACTCCAAAAGGAACATTTGAAATTCCCCTGGTTCATTGAAAGTCCATCTTTTTCCCTGGAAGAGGACATTCAGCCTTGCTGGGTAGTTCATTCTTGGCTGCATTCTAAGCTCTTTTGCCTTCCGGTATATTGTATTCCAAGCCTACGAGCTTCCAATGTAGTTGTTGCTAAGTCCTGTATGATCCTGACTGCAGCTCCATGATATTTGAACTGTGTCCTTCTGGCTGCTTGTAATATTTTCTCTTTGACTTGGGAGTTCTGGAACTTGGCTATAATATTCCTAGGGGTTGGTTTTTTGGGATCTCTTTCTCTGGGGGATCGATGGATTCTCTCCATTTCTATTTTGCCCTCTGCTTCTAGAATATCAGGGCAATTTTCCCGTAGTAATTCTTTGAAAATGATGTCAAGGCTCTTTTCCTGATCATGACTTTCAGGTATTCCAATAATTTTTAAATTATCTTTCCTAAGTCTGTTTTCCATATCAGTTGTTTTTTTCAATGAGATATTTCACATTTTCTTCTAATTTTTCATTTTTTTGGTTTTGAAGTATAGATTCCTGATTTCTGGTAAATTCATCAATCTCCCTGAATTCTATTCTTTGTCTGAAGGATTTGTTCTCCTCAGAGACTTTTCTTATCTCTTTTTCCATCTGGCCAATTTTGCTTTTTAAGGCATTCTTCTCCTCACTAACTTTTTGAACTGTTTTATCCATTTGACCTAAGCTGGTTTTTAGCATGCTATTTTCTTCAGCATTTTTTTGGATTTCCTTGACTAAGCTGCTGACTTCATTTTCATGTTTTTCCTGCATCTCTCTCCTTTCTTTTCCCAGTTTTTCTTCCAACTCCCTCATTTGATTTTCAAAGTCTTTTTTTGAGCTCTGTCATAGCCTGAGCCCAATTTCTGTTTTTCTTGGAGTCTTTAGATGCAGGAGCTTGTGCTTCCTCATCTTCAGACTGAGTATTTTGATCCTTCTTGGGCTCATTTGCAAAATATTTCTCAATAGTCTTCCTTTCGTTTCTTTGCTTGCTCATTTTCCTGGCCTGGGCCTGGTTTGGGGGTGCTTCCTGAGCTTTTGGGACACTCCCACAAGGGTCTCAGTGGGTGAGGCTCTGTCCTCTCTCCTGGTCTGTGAATGACCATAAGCACCTCCCTCTGCCACGGGCCGAGGTGGGGGGGCCCTGTTGTTCTATGGGGGGGCCTCACGGCCGAGGTGGGGGGGCCCTGTTGTTCTATGGGGGGGCCTAGACTGCTATCAGGATCTGAATGTGGTCAGAGCCCCAGAGTCCTGTTCCAGTGGCAGTGGACAGAGCTCTGCAATCTCTCTTCACTCCCCTCCCTCTGCTCAATGGGCTCATGCCCTGGAGGCTCCTGCTTACCTGCTCCGCCTGCTTCTATTTCCTGTATCCGGCCTGGGGAAAGACCAAGTTGCTGGCTGTGTGCCCTGAGGGCTGGGTTCCATGTGCTCGCTCTGGCAGAGGTCCCCCACTGTTCCCCCACTTTGTGCCCGGTGCTCCCCAGGGTGCAGCTCAGGAGACTCCCCCCCCTGCTGTGAGCCGAGGCTCCCAGTGTCCTGGGGCTGCCTCCAGGAGGCTGAAGTTCTTTTGCTCTGGCGGGCCACCCTTCTGGCGGGCCGCCCCTCCAACTCCAGGGAGCAGAGCCTTTCCGCTCTTTTCCAGGTTACCTTGAGTAGGAGAACTGCCTCACTGGGTCCCTTTGTGGGTTCTGTCTCTTGAAAGTTTAGTTAGAGTCCTTAGTTTCACATTTTATCAGAGAGCACCTAAGACTTGATCCCTTCTTGTCACCATCTTGGCTCCGCCCCCAGGATATTTTTTAAAATGAAAGTATGTAAAACATGCTAAAATCTTTTTAAAGTTTTAAGAAAGGATTCAAGAAGCTAATATGTAAATATGTTTTGATGACTGTGGCATGTATGTCTGTGTATATAGACACACAATAGATTTTGTTTTTCTTGCTTTTTCACTGGGTGGGGGGGAGAGAGAGAGAGAGAGAGAGAGAGAGAGAGAGAGAGAGAGAGAGAGAGATGGAGAAGGGAGAATTTAAAACTGAAGATACTGAAGAAAAACCCAGAAAATAAAAATGTCTGTTTTCAAAAAAATTTTAAAAATTCAAAAGAGTTTAAGCATTTGGGAGATCATATCACTGCACGAAGGAGTTTTAATGATTAGCCTGAGGAGAAAAGTAGTAAGGCCCCAGGTGTGATATTAGACAGCATGATTAGAACCCAAGTATGATTCTAGACAAGCAAAGGGAAGCAGCCAAAAGACTGATGTGTTGACTGACCCCAATCCAATGTCTGTTGAGCCAGAGCAGGGGTCATGTGGGTAAAACTCAGTCAGTAGTAGAACAAGGTACTACATTGCATTGGCTACAGGGAGGGAGGGAGAGAGGAGTGCAGAAAACAGCAAGTTCAGCTAAGCTGGAGAACAAGATTTGACTCTACAACCTCTTTAACATTCCAAATGGATCCATCATGTTCCATGAGAAAGTTCCCTGACTGGGGTCTGTTTCATATGGCTATAACCTCTTGTACCTACTACAAAATGGAGATGGACTTGCCCCAGCTTTCATATGCAGAAGAGTAGAAAAAGATCTGATCCTTCTGGTTAGTTGTTTGTGAGTTGCAACACTCCCTGTCACTCCTTATTTACTCCTGTCATACCTCTACATCAGCCTCTCTGGTATAAGTGCATAGAACAGAGCCACCATTCTTTCATACCAAAATTGATCTCTCATTCCTTGAATTTTCTTGAGGCTTGTATAAACTTTTAGAGTTTTCACATTGTGGAATCTATCTTGTTTCTCAGCACACTTTTTTGATTATAAACTCCTTGAAGATGGGACCATATTGCTTTTCTCCTATGTATGATAAAAAAGTATTGTTTATTGTAGTAAGATCCTAATAAATGTTCATCAATGAAATTTTCATCATTTGTTATTCAAGTGACAGTTCAGAACCCAGTTCTTCAAGGAAATAACTTCATTTAAAGAAGTGGATTGAGAAATTTATCAGGAACTATGTGGACACTTTAGGTTGCCTATCAACTAGGGGTCAGTCAGGAACAAGTGGAGAAGTTAAGAAAATCGACACAGGTAAAGTTGCAACAGACCAAAAAATGACAATTCAAAATAATTGTCTAGAAATGCTGCATCAGCTCTTGCCAAAAGATCTTTCCTTAACAGAAGAACATTAAAACTAAATTTTGTTTTATCAAGGGCATTCATCATTATTTATGTCACCTCAAGGATAAAGAAACTATTGATATAAAATTATAAGACCATCAATTAAATTCAATAGTTATTTATTAGATGCTTACTACATCAAAGGCATTTTGTTTGGCACTAGCAATACAAAATTTTACAAAGCGACCAGTCCTCACTCTAAACGAATTTACTATCTAATAGTTTATTATATCATAAACATAAATAAATATGACTTAAGATACAAAGTAAAACAAAGAATTTTAAGAATATATGAAGGGATCACTTTCTACTGGAGGGACCAAGAAAGGTTTTTGAAAGAGGTGGCCCCCGAATTGGGTCTTTAGGGCTAACACAATTACAGTCTACTATTCTACCCAGTCAAGGATATTCATAGTGTAAGCTCATCAAAATATTCTAATGAAATAGAAACCTGACCAATACTAGCAATATTATCCTTCCTAGCCATTTGGTATACAAACTCAAACTTTTAGTAACTCAAGATTTTCCAGGAAGAATAAATTATTCATAAGACCATAGGCTTGGAGCTGGAAGGAACCTCAACTATCTTTTGGTCCAATTCCCTCATTTTACAGATCAGAAATTGAGACTCATTGTGATTAAATAATTTACCTGAGACTTGCAAGCCAAACCAGAGGGGATCTTGAAAGTATATGCCTTGCACCTTAAGTTAGATAGTTATCTGAAACAGACAGCTTTGCTCTTTCCTAGACATGAATCGCAGAAGAAAGACCTGATCTTCTTGGTTTTAGCTAGTTGAATGTGATAGTTATAAATGAAGAACTGTCCTGATCTGGGAGAAGTTCTGATCACTAAGTTATTATTTGATCTTTGTTCTTGAAGAGGATCCTGACATAAGGAAGTGATGCTATGACATGTAAATGAATTGTATTTAAATGAAAGAGAGCTGTGCAAGTCACCAATGTCTCTTCTCAAAAGTCATCTGAGTCCAGTGGCAAGATTTAGCTCAGACAACTGGAGATACCTTGGCAGATCTTGGCCTTTTTAAGGTAAGGTCTTTAACTATCATTTTGACTGGCAATACTCTTTCAGCGATTAAGACTAGATAAGAATGAAGCAAAGAATGGCCTCTTTTACTTAATCAGAAAAAAAAATAATCAACCTGGGAAGGGAAGACCCTTAGGGGTTCTGGCCAAAATAGAACAATTGCTAATCACTGAGTAATAGTGGATTGAAGATGATAAGACTTGGCTGGCCCAACAGAGATGATCCCAGAAGAGAGTATAACAAGGAGGAATGCTTAGTCAACTAGTCAATAAGCATTTATTAAGCCTCTCCTATGTTCCAGATACTATGTGCTGGGGATACAGAGAAAGGCAAAAGTCAAGCATATGATCTCAATGAGCTCGCTGTTCAATGTTCAACAAAGACTACAAGCCAGGCAGCAAAATGCTGCTCTGATAGCATTTAGGAGACTTTGGGACTCCTAGAGAAAACCGATCAGTCCTTCAGAGATGACCAGGGAAAAGCAGAGCAATCTGCCAAAAATGCAAGATTAGAAATATACCAAGTAAGACTTCTTTCTCATCCATTACAATTGGTCCAGTCTAGCAAAGACTATGAGACACAAGCATAATGGTACAGTGAACAGAGAATAGTGGATCAAGAAGTGGAGAATCTGAATTTAAATTCCACCTCTGTCATTGTATGCCCTATATTGTTATTTGGTTATATTACTTAATAATTAATTAAAAACCTCTCTCGATCTTATTTACTCAAATATAAAATGAGAATGTTGGATTAAATGATATATAAATTCCCGTTTAGCTCTTAATCTCCTCCTATGGTCCTGGACCAGCTGTTACCACGAGACCACTGGAGCACCTCAAAGGGAACTTGCTGAGTGATAGCAGTATGATAATGTCTGGTTCTGAGCTTCAGAGGTGTGTTACCCCACTAACATGTATTCCCCAACTTGAGGGCCTCTCAAGTATGATATCTCTTTATGCTAAGCCTTCCCACTTATGTATAGAAGATTATGCCCTAGGTTTACCAGAGGGATGGTCTACTGGAAACCTTAATTATGTTATTTCATTAAATGCTTTTGCTTTAAACCAATTTATCATCTGACTGTCTAGAGAAAAAGTCAACACATTAATGATAGCTTGTGAGCTACTTGGGAATGGATGTGGGTCCACAGAATACCTAAAACCTAGGTATACCTGGAATACCTAGGATGGCTATTTTAGGGGTTCTAAGTGTGAAAGGGGAATGCCACAGGTACTATCTTCTTCAAGTACTGTGGTCAGGTAATAGAAATGGATAAATGGCATTTGAAAGGGAGATCAAAAAGAGGTTGGGGACTAGAGATTGGGGACTAAAACTTTGCAAAAAACTGACTTATAAAGCTCCCTGTTTTGTTCCATTTCCTAAAGTACCTGGAAGCCCCTCTTTTGTATTATGACCTTATCTCTTCCAAATGTCCCCTTATCCTGCTAATTAAGTGTCTTGCAAAGTACTATTTCAATCTTTGTATTTATGTTCTGTCACAATGCTTTACATATAGTAGGCACTTAAATATTTGTGGACTGATTGAATAACATATCATTCCAATAACATTCAAGCCATCCAATGTGAGGGCAATAATATTCACTTACTATAGGAGATGAAGTTGGTATAAGTATAACTCATAAATGAAAGAATAACAAGTATATGCAGTATACATATATATATGCAAAATTACAAGCATATGAAGATTATTTTCCTAGTTTGCTCATTCAATAAAAATTAATCTTTCCAACTTTGTATTCAAGATCCTTTGATTTTTACTCCTGAGAAATATATATTGTATTTTTCCCCTCCTTTACTTCAGCTCCTACTTCTTTGATTGACAACTATGTGTTGCTTGACATCAAGCCTCCACTTTACCTTTTACTAGCTGCATGGCCTTGGGCCAGTTCCTTAAGCTCTTTAAGTCACAACTTCCCCATCTTTAATAGGAGAATAATAGCACCTATTGCCCAGGGCTGTTATGAGAATCAAATGAACTAAAGTATGTAATGAGAAAAAACACTTAACATAATGTATGTAAAGTAATAGAAATGTGAGGAGTTATTGAAAGAAAGAAATAAGAAATTTAAAAGTAGGAGATTGTTTTGGGAGGGAAGATAAATTCAGTTGGGGAGAAGACTGAAATGAAAAATCATGAGTGAAAATGTTATGTATACAAAGGGAGATACAAGACTAGATTTCACAGACAAACAGTTGGAGTTATGTATTTGAGAACTGACAATACAAAGGTGACAGATGAAGTTGTGAGACAGAATCCATTCACCAAAACACAAAGTGTAAGAAAAAAGAACAGAGAGGCAAGAACTGATCTTTGGGAATTTCTCAAATTTAAGGGCAGGAAGAGAATGGAGTACTAAAAAAAATGTGCCAAAAGTAGAAGTTTAGGGAACTGAAATGTCAAGGAAGCCAAGGCTTGAGAACATTTCCAGAGAGAGGGAAAAATGTTCAATGTTATCAAGTGATAAAGGAAAATAAAAACAGAAAAAAACAGTACTTTACAAAAAGAAGAAGTCAGTGAACTTGGTATTAGGAAAGCAATGGTGACCTTCAAGATTTCAGTTTCAGAAAAGCAGTACATATAGAAACCAAAGTACAGGACATCAGTGGGGATAGACTTGTCCTTTAAGAAGCTTGAGGGTGAAAATGAAGTAGAGAAATAAGATGATAGCTAGAGTCTGGGACAGAAGGTTCAAATGAAGATATCCTCTTGAAAAAGTTCTGTGTTTATTTGTAAAATGGCATTGAGGCAGTGAAGAATCTAAAATGTTGAAAAGTAAGAAATAGACTAGTATACAGGAATGATGACAGGGAAATGAGTGGTGCTGCTTCAAAGATGCAGGGTTCTTGAAAGTGTAACTGACCCTGGAGGTGGGAAAGCTCAGGATTTTTATTTCACAGATTAAACTTTTTTCCTGGAGAAACAATAAGCTACTTGAGATACAATAAGATATAAATAGTATCTCAAGATACTCTGAAAGATGGATGCTATTAGTATTCCTATTTTACATATGAGAAACAGAGACTGAGAGAGGTTACAGTATTGCAAAGCTAATGTTTAATGCAAATTTGAACTCAGGGTTTACTGACTTCAGATCCAGTACTTTTATCAATTGTTCCATCTAGCTCTCTAGATTAAAAGAAAAACAAGAACAATGGTAGATTAGATAGCTCATGCCAGTTGGCTTGGATCTTCATGGTAAATTAGGAAATGTACTTACCTGTTCAGAGATAAGAACAAGGATGGTAGCCCCACATATACACATACTTTTCTATCTTTGTCAAGATGTTATGGTTCCTCTGCCACTGGTGATGAAAATACATCATTATAGAACTGTTAATTAATCTATTCTATTCATATGTTGTTAACTTCCTGGCAGTTTTACTTATGAATATTCTTGAGATAATGTAGTTTAAAGTAGACTTTAACTCCTTTTCCACCACAATATTTTTTTTGGCAAGGCAATGGGGTTAAGTGACTTGCCCAAGGTCACATAGCTAGGTAAATATCAATTGTCTGAGGTCATATTTGAACTCAGATCCTAGCTGCCCCTCCAACACAATATTTGAAGAAGAGGGCTATATAGGACCGTTATTTTTATTTAATAGGTTTATTTAATAGGTTTTATTTAATAGGTTCCAATCTGTGATTGGAACCAGCAGGATTGAGTATGTAACTCTAAAAATTGTGATAAGTTGAAAAGTAGAGATGAGGAGTAAGGAAATCTTGGCAACTTAAAAACTTAAACTTAAAAAAAAATTAAAACTTAAAAACAAACTGAAAATTGTAATTCAAAGGGTAACTTTTCCCAGAAATGTTTATAGAACCGAAGAATTTAAAAAAGAAGTGAATTTTTCAGTGTAATCTATGGAGTAGTTCAGCAACTTCAATTTCTGGGACATGTTTGGATCCAAAGCTTTTATATAATTTTTTCCCTTTGTCTAAGGAAAAGCATGGGGTTTTAAGAGGACAAAAATAAAGAATAGCTGCTTTTACCAATACATGTTGGAATAAATCTGTGATTATAAGAATGACTTCTCTCCCCATACTTGTTTGTTTTTAGAGTCCTATTTTTTTTCTTAGCAACAATTTAAACCTTCTACAAGATTCTACTCTCTCTGTTATGTTACTGTAAAAATATTCTCACTGCTGACACTTCTTTCAGAAGGCTTGTTTGATATCAGAAATCCTCTCAAATGATGCTACTTTCAATGGAAAATTTAATTTAAAGCAGTTCTTTTCACTTGCAAGTCAAAAATTAAAAATAAAATAAATTCCTTGACAAAAAGTATTATACTGTTACCATAATGACTTAATTTTAAGATTTTAAGTAGAATTATGAAACTTAAACTAGTAAAAAAAAATTCCCTGGCAACTAATTTATATCTTAGATCTAGTTCCTCCATAGATTTTGGCTCTGTTTGCTCACTGCTCTCCTAGGCCTATATTGAAAACTTCCTGGGTGTTCTTGTCCCCAGGTAATATCCATGGACCATGGCTTTGTTGCTTTAGCTTTGGTACTAGTTCATACTACTACTGGCAGGTTTAAGGGAAAGAAGAAAAAAATGCAGATTTTTTTTTTTAAATAGAGAAGGGATAGGAATAAATTTGATGAAAATAAGTGCTATCAGTTTCTGATCACCATAAATTTCATTCCTAATTGGAGGGAAAATATCTCCAGTCAAAGAAAGAAACTCTTATTGATCTCTCTGAACTCCACCCTTCTTTCTATTCCCCTCACCTTCACATATATATCTCTTCTTTCTAAGATAGTGAATTTGAATTTGAATCCTGGCTTAGATATGTGTGATAATTATCAATCAATCACTTAATCCTTCAGAGCCTAGTTTCCTTATCTATAAAATAATTGAATAATAATAATAATAATAATAATAATAATAATAATAATAATAATACTCCTGTTTCCTAACTCACAGGATTCTTTTTTTCTTTTTTAACTCACAGGATTATTGAAGCACTTTCCAAACCCTTAGCACTTCCTCTCTTCTCACTCACTTCCTCTTTTATGGACTACCTGGCCACATCATTCAAGACCATTATATAGCTCTTACTTTTGAAAATTGAGGAGGCAGAGTTCCTAGAAGTACAGTGTCCTCTGAAAATGATCCTCAGGGAGGCTGAAGGCAATCAGCAAAGTTTATGAACTTATATGATGGTTTGTATCGTTTGTTCTGGGAGTTACAGTGACAGCTAAATTCCTCATAGCTTTTAAAGAGTTGGGAATATCAGCATTCCTCTGTTAGACGATTCTTTTTCCTTTAACTTGGGCTTTCAAGATTTCAAGTCTTTAATTAAAGTTACCCTAAATATTTAGTTAATGACTTTTTATCTGAAATTGTCTTGCAGGGTGGCTAGGTGGCACAGTGGATAGAACACCAGCCCTGAGTCAGGAGTACCTGAGTTCAAATCCGGCCTCAGGCAGTTAAGAATTACCTAGCTGTGTGGTCTTGGGCAAGCCATTGCCTTGCAAAAACCTAAAAACAAAAACAAAATTGCTTGCAAGGTCAAGAGAAGATGACCTTATCTGAGGCATATCTCTCCTTAACTCTAGTCTTTCAATCAATAATTTAAAAAGCGTTAATTAAAAACTCAATTTATGTGAAGCACTGACAGATATTGGAGATACAAAGACAAAAGTGGAATAGCCAAGGTATCTTTGAAAAAAATTGAGAACTTAGGAAAAGAGGGGATTTCAAGGCCGAAAGATATTCTTTTTTAGATATGTTGATTTTGAGATATTTATAGAACATCTAGTTCAAAAATGTTCTGAATGTCATTAGTAATATTGAATTCAAACTCAAGGAGGGGGACTAGGTCTGAATATATCCATCTGAAAGTTATTTTTGACATGAAAAAGAGTACCCCCAGAGAGGAGAGAGCATCCAAAAGGTGAGTATGGTCAACAGAATCAAATATTTCAGAAAGGTTAAAGTGGATAGAGATTTATAAAAGGGTATTGTATTAAGCAGTTTGGAAACTATTGTAAGACCAGTTTTACTTAAGTAGTAAGACTGGAAGTCAGAATCCCAGGAAATGAGAAGTGAATGAGAAGAGAGTAAGATGAGAGTTTAGAAAATGTTTTCCTCACAATAACCTTGTAAGATAGCTATTGAGAATATTATTATTCAATTATTTTACAAATGAAGAAACAGAGACTCTGAGGTGTAGTGCCAATTGTCCATGGATCTGAAACAAAAGACAAACTATTTTGGTCAAGTTGGCTACCACCATATTTATACCATCTTAACTGGGAACAATCTAACTCCTGTTAATGTCCACTGAGAGAGCCATGGGATGGCATGATGCTGTAGAAAGAGGTTGTAAGAATGATAAAGGTTTCCTAAAAAAAACAGCATTCTTTATAATATCATGGCGAATCCAAGACTACCAAAAGATTTGACCTAACTGTTAAGAGATTTTCCAGATGCTGTATACTGCTGTTGTTTCTATATGATATATAAATTCATAACTTTTTGCTCCTTTCTGAGGGGTACATATTTACATTAGTGAAAGTGTAATGTCTTCTTTATGATTAATTTGTTTCTTTGGGCCTTCATAAAATGAGGAGGCTTATTAAACAAGGTGACCTATAAGGTTTCTTCTAGTTTTAAATCTATAATTCTTTTGATTCCTAACCAAACAGGATAGCCATATACTGGAGGGTGAAAAGATCTTACTATAACTTCTGTGGTAAATTCAACATAATAACCACAAAGCCTTTAAGTCTAAGCAATAGGGGCAGGGGCCAGGGAGGGGAAACTGAGCCAAAATGACTGTTTGGAGACAGGAATTCCCAGAGTTCTCTTCCAAAATGCTCTAAATAGCTTAAAATTATGACTCTAACCAAATTTTAGAGTGGTAGAATCCACAAAAAAAGATTGAATGAAACAATTTTCTAGTCCAGGATAATTTGGAAGATCTGAGGGAAGGCTCTGTTCCACTTGAGTTGGAAATGGCTATGCCAGGCTGAGCAAACAAGCTCCAGCCTTCTAGGAACAGCCTGCAGGGCACCTGGGTCCCTAGGGGTACCAGGGTTTGTGGAAGCAGGAATGATTTCCATGAACCCTAAGATCACCAACCCAGGGATCACCAAGGACATCCTGGAAGTTAAGTGGGAAAACTCAGCCAGCATGAGCTTGGAGCCCAATGCAACTTAAGCCTCTGCATAGACCCAGACTGGAAAAGGGAAGCAGGCTTGCAGAGCTACCTATCAGGGAACCACCCAGAAACTAATCATGCATGGTAAAGGTAGGGGGAGACTGTTGAGGTCTCTCTTCCATCTCTGGAACATGACTCTGTCACTTTGTTCACATTCAGACCCTGGTTGCAGTCTGGGGCCCCCTATTGCCATAGCAGAGCAAGGATCCTCCTCACAGCTCCAGGGCAGAGAGAGGTGCTTGTGGTCATCCACAGACCAGAGCACAAGCCAGGAGAGCAGTCAGGGCCTTTCATAAGGTATTAGAGGAATTGAGATTTTGGGGGGGCAGTATCCCCAAAACACTCAAAAGCTTGGGAAGCTGGTTAAATCCAGGTCATAAACTGGGGAAATGAGCAAACAGAAAAAAGTATTTAATCACAGACAATTACTTTGGTCCCATGGAGGATCAAAAATATACTCAGAAGATGACAAAGTTACAACTTCTGTAGCCAAAGCCTCCAAGAAAAATAGGAATTGGTATCAGGCAATGGAAGAGTGACAAGGGATGTAGAGGAAAATTGGGAAGAGAAATAAGAATGATACAGGAAAATCATGACTATCAATTCAGAAACTTGGTGAAGGAAATAAAAAACATGTCAAAGAAAACATGTTAAAAATCAATCTGGGGCAGCTAAGTAGCACAGTGAATAGAACACCGGCCTTAGAGTCAGGAGTACCTGGATTCAAATACGACCTCAGATACTTAATAATTGCCTAGCCATGTGGCCTTGGGCAAGCCACTTAACCCCCATTGCCTTGAAAAATCTAAAAAAGATCAATCTAGATGAAATAGAAAAAGCAGTCTGAAAAGTCAGTGAGGAGAAGAATATCTTAAAAAGGCAGAATTGACCAGATGGAAGAAGAGATAAGAAAGCTCTCTGAAGAAAACCCCATCCTTCAAATGTAGAATGGAGCTCTAAGGGAAATTGATGACTTTGTGAGAAATCAAGAAACAATAAAAAAAAAAACCCAAAAAATGAAAAACTAGAAGAAAATATGAAATATTTCATTGGGAAAAACAACAGACCTGGAAAACAGATCCAGAAGAGATAATTTTAAAATTATTGGGCTACCTGAAAGTTATCACCAGGAAAAGAGCCTTGACTTCATTTTTAAAAAATTTCTCCAAGAAAATTGCCCCAATATCCTAGAAGCAGAGGGTAAAATAGAAATTGAGAGTAACAACCTGAAAGAGCTCCCTGCCAAAAAAAATTCCAGGAATATTTTAGCCAATTCCAGAATTCCCAACTCAAAGAGAAAATATTAAAAACAGTCAGAAGGAAACAATTCAAAAATTATGGAGCTGCAGTCAGGATCACACAGGACTTATCAGCATCTACATTAAGGGCTCATAAGTCCTGGAATATAATATTCTGGGAAGTAAGAGATCTTGGATTGCAACCAAGAATCAAGTACCCAGCAAAACTGAACATCTTTTAAGGTAAAAGATGGATATTCAATGAAAAAGAAGAATTTCAAACTTTCCTGTTGAAATGACCACAGCAAAACAAAAAATTTGATCTCCTATAAATAAATGACTCAGGAGAAGCATAGAGAAGGTAGATGGGAAGGGCAAATTATGAGAGATTTAATGATGTTGAACTGCTTGTATTCCTACATGGGAAGATGATACTCAAAACTCATATGAACCTTCTCATTTATTAGAGCAGTTAGAATGAACACAGGCATAGGAGAGAGCTGAATGTGAAGGTATAATACATTATAAAGATGGGGTCAGTGAGTATAAAAGGAATGTATTAAGAGAAAGAGTAAGGAGAGGTAGAATGGGTTAAAATATATAAAAGAGTCATATAAAAGAGTCAAGAAAAAGTTGTTGGAATAGAGTGGAAGGGGGGAAGGTGATTTTCATCAGAAATGACTCAAAGAGGAAACAACATACACACTCAATAGGGTATAGAAAACTATCTTACTCTAGGGGGGAAAAAAGGAGAGAAAGGGGATGGGTGAAAGGGGACAGGGGAAGGGGAGAGGGATAGATGATAAAGGAGTGGGAAAATTATGGCAGAGGTTAATCAGATACAACACCCCCTCTTTTTGCAGGGCAATGGAGTTGGGTGGCTCCCCTGGGGTCATGTGACTAGGTGATTGTTGGATGTCTGAGGCCAGATGTGGACTTGGGTCCTCCTGGCTGCAGGGCTGGTGCTCTGTCCACTATGCCACTTGGCTCCCCCACAACACACTTTTAAAGGGGGGGACAAAATGAAAGGAGAGAGAGAGAGAGAGAGAGAGAGAGAGAGAGAGAGAGAGAGAGAGAGAGAGAGAATAGAATAAATGGGAGTAGGGAGAAACTGATGGAATGAATACAATTAGCAATAGCAACTGAAGGGAAAAAATATTGAAGCAACTTCTCTGATGGATTTATGATAAAGAATGTGATCCATCCCAGAGACAGAGCTGATGTTATCAGAAAGGAAGAAAGAAAGGAAGGAAGGAAGGAAGGAAGGAAGGAAGGAAGGAAGAAAATGCAAAATAAAAAAAAATACAGCCTACACCTTTCACTAGTTCCAAACTTTGGTTTTCTACTAAATGTAAAAGCTAAATCAGGCCAAGAATGGGGCCCACAGGCAGTGTTGACTTAACTGATGGACTAACTGGAGCACAGAAATGGTGGCCAAATTCCAACACTTGACATTTAGGTAGCACTTAAAGTTGACAAAGTGATCTATGTGCCTTAATCTATTTGAGCCTTATAACAATCCTGTGATGTCAGTGTTTACAGGGATTACAATTCCCATTTTTAAAGAGGTTAAGTCAAATTGCCAATCAGAATAAATGATGAGATTTGAAACCTAGTCTTCCTTGTATGAAGTCTAGAATGTCACACTGTTTCTCTTTTGCAATGAGATTTATGTTCCTACTTGATAATGATAATAGGCTTTCAATGTACCTTAATAGTTAGTAACTCATAAGCTCAGCAAGGTGGGAGGGCCAAACTTGCCGAAATATAGTTACCACTTACTAGGGGAACCACCTGTTCTTTTGTCACAGAGTGGCTAATCAGCCTTCCTCCTCTCACCCTCAGGTTAGCAACCTTTAGAAATTGTAGCCGCTGAGTAGCATCTACGTTACATCGTGTCATGTGGTCCTGAGAATCTATTTTTGCCCACATTTCAAGGTTCCTCATCATAATAAAACATTGGTAGCAACAATAAGCAACATTAGAAATGAGCATTATGATTCCAAATCAAAGCTATTCCAAGAAAGTCCTTATTGGAACATGAAAACAAAATTACATTAGTTAGTAAGTAAAGAACGCTGTCACAAAGTAATTCTAGATCATCTCAAAAATCAAGCAAAAGCAAACTTGGAGGTATATGTTTGTATGGGGCAGTTAGGATGGGCAGTGAATAGAGCCTTGGACTCAGGAGGACAGGAGTTGGAATCCAGCCTCAGACACTTGACACTTACTAGCTATGTGACCTTGAGCAAGTCACTTAACCCTGGATGCCTTGCATCCAGGGCCATCTCCATTTGTCTTGGTTCATATCTGGCCACTGGACCTAGATGATTCTGGAGGAGAAAGTGAGCTGGTGACTTAGCACAATCTCACTCAAATCCAAACCATGTTCTTGTCATGACATCACCTCCCTGTTTTCATCAGGAATGAAGGATAAGTATAAATTAAAATCTGGCACCAATATGATGAACTCCTGGGAGTGGGATTTATCAGGGAGTCTAAAAGAGGAAAAAACTGACTTAGGCTGGAAATGGAGCAGACCCCATTAGACTGGTAATGGAATTGGCCCCAGGAGCAGTCAACTATACTTACAACTTATGTGAGATAGGGAGATCCAGTCTCAAAAACAAGCAAACAACTAATAACAAGCAGGATCTATCAGCTAGGCTGAAAGTAGTTCCATGAAAGTCCATCAGTAGGGCTAGAGCTGGGAACTAGGAGAAATTGGAATTTGGCAGCATAGAAACAAGAATGAGGTACACAGAGGACCAGGGACTGGAACTGAGACAGCAGGATTAGCAAACCCCCTGGGCTCCAGTTTCATTCTAGTTCTTAATTCTCCACTCACCTCCTATGATGCTTTGGCTAGAGAGATTGTGCCTTTGCCCCAAAAGAGAAAATTTGCTTTTGTTTATTTTCTTGTGCAGAAAGACCCTCAGAAACTCAAGATAAGTAAGAGATAATAAGACGAGTACCTGGTGGGTTTGGGGTTTGTTTTGTTTTGTTTTTGATACCTGGGGGTTCTAAAGGAGTTCAAGGCACCTGGCCCAGGCAGATTCCTCCCCAGGGAACTGAATGTACTTTCAGATGTGATTACTGAACCACATCGGTGATCATTAAGAAACTGTGGGAGAATGAGAGCAGAGTCACAGTCCTGGGAACAGGCAAATGTCCTGGTTTCCAAAGAGAGAAAGAAGGCAAATTCCACACAATATAAGCTGGTGAATAGGACATCCGTCCCCAGCAAAATTAAATGGATTATTGTGAGCACCAGAGGGAAAAGTAATGATCACTGGGAGACAGCATGTGTTCACTAAGACAAAGTCATGCCACATTAGCCTCATTTCCTTCTTTGACAGGGGTACAAGGCTGGGAGACTTGTAAACTGGTACAGACATTGTATTTTTGCATGTCAATAAGCTATATGAAAAAAAAAACTCTTACTATATCCTTATGTGAGAAACAAGAGATTCAGTCTGGATAACAATAAAGTTAGGTACATTTGAACTAGTTTAATGACTAAACCTAAAGGATATGAATTAATACACTAGTTAATCAGGAGGACGGTGTCTGATGCACTTTTCTTTGGGGGCACTCTACTTAACACTTTCCGTTTGGTATTTTAATTAAAATCTTGGATGAAGATATAAATGGCATATTTTCCAAATTTGTCCATGACATAAAGATGAAACAGAGTTAATGTTAAATGATAGAACCTCAGTCCTAAAAGATTTTGATAAGCTTGAATGATGGGTGAATTGTTAACAAGATTATATTGAATAGGGACAAGGGAAAAATTTTGCAACTCTGGTTTAAAAAATCCAACTGCATAAATGCAGGATGGGGATGATACAGTTTCACAGAAATTTATGTGAAAAACACCTGGAGTTTTTAATTGATAGAAAATAAATTAATAAACACTGTAAAATGACTACCAAAAAAAATAATATGATCTTATCTTTAACTATATCTAAATTTCTATGATTTTCACAGGTGTGGGTAATTTCTGCAATAACTTCTACAATTCTATTCTATTGTAGTCTATTCATATATATTTTGCCTAATACATAGCAGACATAGTGCTAAATGCTTGCTACACAAAGACAAAAGCAAAATAATTTCTACCCTCAAGAAGCTTACCTCCTATTGATATAAATATTAATGGGTACAGTACCTCCTCTATTATTTAGCATACCATCTTTCCTGTCTTTTCCTGTGGCCAAAAAAATCTAACATGAGCTACTCTAGCTAATTTTGTAATTATAAAGCTCTTTACATTCAGCAAGGTTAATGCTCATGAGATAATAGAAGCAAGCTTGTATTTGAAGTACTTCTAGATTGTTAAGACTTTCCTAAACTAGTACCATTGAGAACACTTTGTCACTGCCACATGATAGATATTAGAGTAGAATTTTAGGGAGGAAAATGTAACTTTATATTGTAGTAAGATCAAGGGAAGTTAAATCCCCACTATACTTTACCCTGGTCAGACTTCACATCCTGACCACTTCCACATTCCAGGAGGAATTTGGGCAAATTGGTGCGTACTCAGAAGATGAGAACTTTATGATATATGAGGATAATTAAAAAGAACTGGGGATGCTTATCCAGGAGAAGAGAATACTTGGGAGAAAGGATATGATCATTGCTTTCTAGTACTTGAAAGACTCACTGTGGTAAAAGAAATTGTTTATTCTGTACAAATCATAAGAGGATTAAAAAACAAAGGACAGAAATTACAGGGAGATAGGTATTGACTCTATATATAAGAAAAAGTTTTCTAAAAAATTAGAACAGTCCATAAATATCCAAAAATATACAATGTTCTAACTTCATAAGCTATGGTAGGTTCTTGCAAAGATATAGAGAAGATTCATGGGTCAGGGAGCAACTATAGAAGTTTATCAGAAGAAATTCATGAAGTTTTCCATAAACCTGTACCTAAGCAAAGGAGGAACTTACCCTCCATGTTCTAGAACTAATCATAGTATAGCCACAATAACAACTACCATGGTGGTTTTCAGTGCTGATTACTACATTTCCCCATGTATAAGATGCACCCTTTTTTGAAAAATTTGGGTCTAAAAACTGGGATCATCTTATTCATTAATTGTAGATTTCTTTACTTGCATTTCCTGCTTTTTCATGCTTGTTTTCTTTGTGCTCATTGTTTTGCATTTGTTACCAGTATATTAGGTTATGTTTTGCCATATTCTGCCCAGAAATGACTCAGAAAAGATTTCTGTACAGTGCTGAATTCAAATTCAGAGTGATCTACTCTACAAAAGTGAATAGAAATCATGCTGCTGAATGTCAGTTGGGTCCTCCTCCAACTGAGAAAACAATCCAAG
Organism: Macrotis lagotis; assembly: GCF_037893015.1. Classification (NCBI taxonomy): domain Eukaryota; kingdom Metazoa; phylum Chordata; class Mammalia; order Peramelemorphia; family Peramelidae; genus Macrotis; species Macrotis lagotis. The sequence continues at coordinate 327,944,039 of NC_133666.1, forward strand.
AATGGCTACAGGAAGAAGAAACCCTACTGAAAACTCCCCAGCAGAAGAAGATGAACACGAAAGACAAGTCAGTAAAATGGTCTGATGTAGAAAGGGTATTGAAGAGATGGACTGGGGAGCAAAGGGCAATTGGAATTCCTGTGTCCATATAGATGGTTCAGCATGAGACAAAAGAATTGCTGATGAAAAAGAAGTTACTGATTTCAAAGGAGGACACAACTGGTGCTTCAGGTTCATGAAACAGAATGGACTAAACATGTGTCCATGCACAAGACTTGCCCAAAAAGAAACCTGAAAGCTATGAGCAGAAGATCCTTGAATGTCATGATGAATAAAACTTGAGTTCAATAACTTTATGGAATACAATTTTTTCAAATTTCAAGTCCCAAAATTAAGGTGTATCTTATACATGGAAAATATGGTATGTTGTATCTCTTGCCCAGTAGAGGATTTGATAATTATGCCTCTAAGAGATAGATCATAGTGAAAACTCAACTTGGAAGTATAGAAGTATGGAACTCATCTAGCACCTAGTGGTGGTCCCTTATTCCACCCTCACCCCTTGTCTTTGTGGACCAGTGTCTTAGGTTTAGGTCAAGGGGCAAATGAGTCTGGTGTTTAGTGTCCCTGGGAGAGCAGAGTCCTTATGTAACTCTCCACTTATTGGCCTTCATTTGGATCTAGAAAGATCTGGGGAATAGGTCCTGAGTTGAGCAATTTACCAAGGGTCAGAACACACTGATTAGGAATTGCTCTCAGCTTCGGCTTTTAACTTGTACCTAAGAGTGTGTTCTGAGAAATATTCCCTTACAGTTATTAAATTCTTCATCTTTGAATGTGTTTGAGAGGCTGCATGATCGTTTAATTAGATGTATTATAGAAGACGATTATGCAGAAGATTAAATAAAATGATCTCTTAGCTTTTCCAACTCATATTCTAACACATGAGTAGATTTTGTAGCAGAACATGTAGCAGAACATAGTACTTTCTCAGGGTGGGTGTCCATTTATGTAACTTATCCCGGGATACTCCAATCTAACTAATCTCCTGTGATTACTAAAAGGAAAGACAACATCTCATTGGAGACAAATATAAGAATAGACCATCCAGATCATTTCAATCTGCCTTTTTGTTCAATATAATACAAATTTTTGTTCTTTTTGTAGAAACAGGTGCTTTTACAGTAACTTCTGAAGCAGCACTTACCTACCCACAGAAAGTTTGTGCAGGTGGCACATGGTAGAAGATTCCTGAGTTACTGGTAACCTACCATACTAGATTACTGAAGAAATCATACTAGGAGGGACAGAGAGTTGCTTGTGATCAAATTAGCTCTTCAAGAAAGATAACCTCATTTAGAGCAATCTTGGGCTTTTTTTTACTTAAAGGTGAATTTATGATCATGTAGTTTCAGAATAGTAAAGGAATTAATTCATTACTAGCTGAAAGAAATGGGGGGAGGAAATAATGAGAACTCATTATCTGACTTTTCATTTTATTTTAGGCTGAACTATTATTTAATACAATATGTTAAGCACATTACATTTATTGTTATTGGAATTTCTCCCCATACTTAAAAATTAAATCATATTTCATGAGGTTAAACAAACCTATATAAAACACAAGCTAATGAAAGATAAAGTAGCAGAAAAGAGGATACTTTCATGGGACTCTGGGATGATAACTTCATATGAGTTTTTGGTTTAGCAGCATCAGTTCTCAAATTGAGTTATCACAGGAATAGTCATAAAGTCAGTAGTTATCTATTAAATTAAAGTGAATTAAAGTATACCAGGAGGGCTTCTCAGCCCCCAAATATCTCCCCTCTCTGTTTATCCCTTACCTGAAATTTTCTATGGTTGTGTCCCTGGACCTGTGTGTATACTTTCATCCTAGGCAGCATAACCTGAAGTCAAGAAATAGTTGTTCAGTTATTTCAATCATATCTGACTCTTCATGACCCCATTTGGGATTTTCTTGAAAAGATACTGGAACAGCTTGCCATTTTCTTCTCCAACTCATTTTACAGATGAGAAAATTTAGGCAACTAGGGTTTGGAGCCTTGCCTAGGATTACACAATTAGGAAGTATCTGAGTCTGGATTTGAACTCAGATTTTTCTGACTTTAGGCCTAGAACTCTATCTTTTATGCCACCTAGCTACCCCCATATTCAAGAATATCTGAAGTCAAATTCTGTCTGAGATACTATCTGTATTACTCCTGAACAAATCATGTAGCCTCTCTCAGCCTCAGTTTCCTAATTTGAAAATGAAGAAATATAATAATAATAATAATAAATACTATATGATTAATATAACAGCCATCTACTTCATAGGGTTGTTGTAAGGATCAAATGAGTTAACACATGCAAAGCAATTGCAAATGTTAATGCTCTAAATAAGTGTTAGCAATTATTTCTATTATTATTACTTCAGAAATTTCATCTGTAACATCTATACAGATGAATCCTAGTCTTGTATGGTCTTTTTGTTTTGTTTTGTTTTCAAGGCAATGGCGTTAAGTGACTTACCAAAGGCTACACATCTAGGTAAATATTAAGTGTCTGAGACCAGATCTGAACTCAGGTACTCCTGACTACAGGGCCAGTGCTCTATCCACTGTGCCACCTAGCTGTACCCCTAGTCATTTATGGTCAATGCCTGTAGCCCATTCAATCTGCATATCCTCACATGTCCTTCAAGCTCAATGTCTCCAGAGCTAAGCTTATTGTCTTCTTCTCAGTATACAAAACCCAGAGTTTATTTTTAACTCTTCCCTTTCCCTCATTTCTTTTTTTTTTAGGTTTTTGCAAGGCAAATGGGGTTAAGTGGCTTGCCCAAGGCCACACAGCTAGGTAATTATTAAGTGTCTGAGACCGGATTTGAACCCAGGTACTCCTGACTCCAGGGCTGGTGCTTTACCCACTATGCCACCTAGACACCCCCCTTTCCCTTATTTCTAATACCCAATCACTTACCAAGTCCTCTCTAGTCTACCTGAATATCTTTTATATTCATTAACTCCTTACCATTATTCTAGTCACTATCTTACTATAAGCACTCCTGGCCTCTTTTTTTTTTTACATTATACAGATAACAGTAATAATTTCAACTCTTTCCCACCCCATCAATCTATCCTTTAAACTGTTTTAGAAAGAACTTTTCTTAAGTAAATGTAATGTATGAACTGGCCAATAAAGCTCAATTTTGAAAGCATGTGCAATATTATCTACTGGTTCCAATATATCACATGAAAACTTGGGAAGGCAGTTTACACTCCTTCCCTTGACCTTTTTGGTCTTTTCCTTCCCATTGGAAGTAATGCTTTTCCTTCCCAGCAGACTGTGGTAAGAGAGACACAGTGGCTAGGAATAATAGGGTACCACCCCTCTCTCCTTTGCTATGGGGGGAATTACAGTTGAAAATTCTGTTTCATTCTGGGTATCACATTTTTAGGAAGAATACTGATAATTTAGAGTTTGTAGAAGAGGTCAAATAAGTGGTGAAGAGCTTTAATTCAAGTCATTTGAAGATAGGTTGAAGGAACTGGGGTGTTTAACCTGGAAAAAGGATAACTTAGGGACATGATGGTCATCTTCAAATATTTAAAGACTTGCTGTATAAAAGAGAAAATAGATCGATTCAGCAAGTAGACGTAACAAAAAAGCACATTTTTGCTTGAGGAAATAATAATTAGATGCAGTGTAGTATGGTGGGTAGTAAGCTGGCCTTAGGTTCAGAGTCCTGTTCTGATTCAGACTGTTTTTATGGTCTTGTGTAAGTACTTTTCAGAACTATAGACAACTCCCTAAGACTAAAAGTTATAAATAAGGTGGTACCTTCCCTTAGGAGAGATAGTTTCCTTTCTGGGAATTTCTTATCCCAGTGAAATAAGAGATCCAGTACAAAAACCAAACAAGCAAACCAAAAAACCCTCCCCAAAACAATAGCCAACATTTACATAGCACTACTTTAAAGGTAGATCATATTAAGTTGATTATTAGATCAGTTGTTTTTAAGTTCTGACTATGACATTATTTGGGATTTTGGCAAATATATGAAAGTGATAGATCATCTTCTTTGATACCCCATTGTACAGATGAGGAAGCTGAGACAAATAGAGTGAGGTAATTTGCTCAGGGTCACATAGCTAGTAAGTATCTGAGGTTGGATTTGAACTCATGAAGCTTAGTCTTCTTGACTTTTGGCCCACTATTCTATCCATGTACACCATGAAACTGCCCAGAGATTATTATTACTATTTATAAAAGAGGAAACTGGGGTGGCTAGGTGGTGCAGTGGATAGAGCATCGGCCCTGGAGTCAGGAGTTCCTGAGTTCAAATCTGGCCTCAGACACTTAATAATTTACCTGGCTGTGTGGCCTTGGGCAAGTCACTTAACCCCACTGCCTTGCAAAAAACCCAAAACTTAAAAAGAAAGAGGAAACTGATTCTCTGGGAGGTTGAATAACATGTCTATGGTCACTCATCTAGGAACTATATGAAACTGAATTCTAACTGTGGTTCAATTAATAATTAACAGAGGCTACTTTTTTATAATTCAATTTAATAAGCATTTTTAAAATACCTATCATGTGCCAGGCATTGTTCTGGACTCTAGAGAAATTCTCCAGGAGCACTGTATGTGAGAGCTAGACTAAAAAAGTTTGAACACCACAGAGTTAACATTTATAAATTGTGGTGCTGGAGAAGATTTTTTTGAGAATCCCTTGGACAGAAAGGAGATCAAATCAATCAAGACTTAAAGAAATTAATTCAGACTTTTCATTGGAAGGTCAAATACTAAAGCTTTAGCTTAAATATTTAAGTCACATAATAAGAAGACTGGACCCTCTGGAAAGGATCCTGACATTGAAAAAGTTTGAAGGTAAAAAGGAATTGTAGAGGAGAGATGGATAGAGGTAGGAAGCAATGAACATGAACTTGTACAAACTTCAAAAGTCAGTAGAAGTACAAATGAAGATTTGTACACAACTGAACAACAATAACAATTAGAAAAATTCTGAACAAATGATAACATGACCTCTTCTTGAAGACCTAAAGTAAAGGAGCAATCTGCTACCTCCTGAGATATTCCATACTCTCCTCCCTGGATCCATACTCACCAACTCACTCAGGTGGCAGTGACCCCTGGAAATTTCAATTTCAAACTCTCAAGATGGAATAGTGAACTTTTCAACTACCAAATATACCAGACCAGACCTAGTGGAAGTTCTCCATCTGTTCACAAAATATCTCTCTTAGGAACATAAAACAGTGGGAAACTCCATCAACTCCCCAACCCTAAAAGCAAGCAAGACCTCCTTCCTTTCTTTTCCTTTTTGGTTCTACTTTCACTTCACTCCCTTCTGTGCAGGTTTTACCTTTACTGAAACCTGAAGGAATATGTTCCCTTCATTGTTAACTCACCTTTTAACCTGGGAATCTTTATTGCCTTACTCCTCTCCCCCATTTTCATGGACCTTTCCAATCTGTAATCCCACATTGATTCACCTGAAGGAAGGTTGTCATCTGTTCTATTCATAATGCTTCAGGCCTACTTCTTTATTTTTATCTTCATCAAACCTCTTCCTTCATTCCTGTATTCTTGTATACATTTAGAAAGAAGTCTCTTATTGGTCTCTCTACTGTTACTGATTTTTTTTTTTTTTTACCATTCTTAGCTGCTGAATTTATTCATTCTTCCTTCATTTTTGTTGCCTGGGTATTTGAAAAACAAATAACATCTTCAGTTCTGCTTTTCCTTCTAAAAATGTTTCAAATATTCTTTATTATTGAAATCTATCTTTTTTTCATTTATAGTTAAGCTCATATTTGCTGAGTAGGTCATCCTGGGTTTCATCCTGAGTTTCATTGCTTTTTGGAACACATTATTCTATTCCCTTCTGCATATTTTTTTTGGTGAGTACAGAATAATTTTGCATTATTTGCAGTTCTTTTCCTTTGGATTTGAAAGGATTTCTTCTGTTGCAAAACTTATTGTTTCTAAATTTAATTGCTAAATTTAATCACTATATGTCTTGTAGTTTGTGGCATTGAGTTTTTAGATTTTTTTTCTGGAGACAATTTATGAACTCTTTCAATTGGTAGTTCATTTTTGGTGTTCAGAACTTCTGGCAGTTATCTTGTATTATTTTCTTTTTTTTCTTTTTTGTATTTTGCAAGGCAATGGGTTATGTGACTTGACCAAAGTCATACTGCTAGGTAATTATTAAGTGTCAGGCCAGATTTGAACTTGGGTCTTCCTGACTCCAGGGCTGGTGCTCTATCCACTGTGCCATTTAACTGTCCCATTTGCTTTATTTCTTGCATTATGAAATTCAGGTTTTTAATCCTGTCATATTCTTCTGAGATCTCTATGATACTTTGGTTGTTTCTACATATTCTTTCTTCAAGATCGATGTTTTGCTGGCACTGTTTTCTTTTGATACAATTTTTTTTGCTTATCTTCTTTTATACTATCCTTCACTTCTATATTTACACTTCTAATCTATTGTTTTCTCTTTTGTGTCTTTAGTGAGGCTTGTTATTAGAGATTCATTTTTCTATTCTGTCCATCATTTTTGTTGGGCAGGTCATATATTCTCTCATAATTCTAATTTTCTTTTGAGTCACTCAAGAGGAGGATGCTGTAGTTCCATGCTCCACAGGGTCATATTCCACAGGGTCTTTTGTCTCATCAAGTATTGGATCATTTTCTTTTTGTTTTACAATATTCATAAATGCCTTGATTTACTAGATCTTGAGGCCAATTTTCTTTCTGTTGTTATTCTTTTCTCTCTTGACTTATCTGCTTTATGTTCAAGGCCTCTGAGTTTCCTTCTTCATGAAATATTTGTTAATTTCAATCTCTCCCTGCCCCCTACTAATTTTCCATTATTTTTCACTTTCTGACTCTCTTCCCTCTGATAGCATATTTCACTGTGGCCTGGCTCTGGATGCATCTCAGCTACATCCCACACTAGGCAATTCACAGTTCAAAAGCTTGGGTCTGTTCCCCAAATGAATTTTGAATGGAGAAAACTGGCCTCAGCTGGATTCTGTGCTCTTTCCCTCAGGCTGCATAGAGTGTGGCCCAGTCTGCCTTCATTCATGGTGCTCTGTCCCATCCCTTCCAGCCCTACCTTATCCTGAAGTTGGGGTTTCCTTAACACTGGAAAGTGTGCGTATGGCGGAGAACCAGAGAATTTGGTTGGGTTTATCAGGTCTTTTTGGTTAGTTAAAGTAGCCTCTCTGTTGGTAATATGAGAAATGGGGGTAAAGTACTATGTGAGATCAGGTCATGAAATTTTCATTTCATTTTAGATTCCAAGTGACTTAGATCATGGAGAAAGTTGATGTTGTTTTGTCTTTGGTCCCTAATTTCTATTTTGGAGAGGTTTGAGAATTTGTGGGGATCAGAAAAAATGCCTAATCTTTCATCTTGTTGCTCTTATGACCCAAAAATCTACCTTACATGTTATTATTATTCCCATTTTACCATTGATGAAATTGAGTAAGACAGTAGTTAATTGATTTGTCCAGGTTCACTTAGCTAGGTAAGTATCTGAAGCCAGATTTGAAATCAGATCTTTCTGACTTTGGGCCCAGTGCTCTATCCACTCTGCCACCTAGCTATTTCTAGGCAGCTGAGAATTCAGTAATTCCCCCATATTCTGTCCCTACTCTACCCTTGCTTCAACACTCCCCACTCCCCATCTATACTTTTCCTCTGGTCTTTACCACTCACAGTTCAGTTAATTCCACTTCAGGTAATCTTTGCCATATACATGTCTTCTTTCTCTCTTTTCCAAGAAACCTTATCTAGGAAATTTCTCCCTTTATTTTCCTTTCTTTACAAAATTTGTGAGCCAAAACACATCTTTAATCATATCCTATAAGCACTAATAGTGGTAATGATACCCTAGAACAGAAAGAAAAGGAAAGTTATTTACTTTTGTTTTCAATCGTAATTTTACTTTATTTTTACCAGTTACATGCAAAGGTAGTTTTTCAACATTCCTCCATTCACAAATTTAGGAGTTGCACATTTTCCTATCACTCTCCTTCCCTGCCCCCCCCCTCCATGGTGGTGAACAGTCTGGTAAAAGTTGTGCATGTACAATTGTGTTTAACATTTTCTTATTAGTCATGTTGTGAAAGAGGAATTAAAACCAAGGGCAAAGGGAAAAAGCTCTGAGAAAGAAAGGAAAAACATAAAAGAAGTTTTAAAAAAGTGAACATGGTATGCTTTGTTCTCTATTCGTACTCCATAGCTTTTTCTCTGGATATGGATGTTATTGTCCATAGCAGATCTTTTAGGGTTGTCCCTGATCTCTGAACTCCTGAGCAGAGCTGCATCCAGCATAGTTGATCATCTCACAATGTTGTTGTTAATGTGTATAACCTTCTCTTGGTTCTTCTCACCTCACTCAACATTAATGCATGCTTCTCTAAAGTCCAACAGGTCATGATTTCTTTTTTAAAAAATTTTATTTATTTAAAGCAATAGGGTTAAGTGACAAGCCCAAGGTCACACAGCTAGGCAATTATTAAGTGTCTGAGGTCAAATTTGAACTCAGGTTCTCCTGACTCCAGGGCCAATGCTCTCTCCATTATGCACCTAGCTGTCCTACTCTTGATTTCTTACATAAAAATAATACTTTCAGAACATTCATATACCATAACTTGTTTAGCCATTCCCCAATTGATGGGCATCCCTCAATTTCCAATTCTTTGCTCCTTCAAAAAGAGCATCTCTAAATATTTTTGAACATATGAAACTTTTCCTGATTTTTTTAAGATTTGTTTGGAATAGACTTAGTGTTGGTATGATTGGATCAAAGGGTATAAACAGTTTTACTACTCTTTGGGCATGATTCCAAATTGCTCTCCAGAATGATTGGATTGGTTCACAACTCCAGCAATGCATGATATCCCAATTCCTTTTTTGTCATCTCAGTCAATCATAGTTGTTTTAGTTTGCATTTCTCTAATCAAAAATGATTTAGAGCATTTCCCCATTAAACTATAAATAGCTTTAATTCCTTTAATTGAAAACTGCCTGTTCATATCCTTGGACCATTTATCAATTAGGGAAGAAAGTCATTTACTTTTGAGATAAAAATGGACATAATAGAGAAATATAGTTTATGTGATTGTAAAGTGGGCAACACCAGTGATAGGTGATCTGGCACTTCTATTGTTTATCCCACCTTTTAGGGAAAAGAGGGAATGGAGCAGAAGAAATTTCAGATGTTTAACCTGGAGAAGAAAAGATTTAAGGAAATATGTGATAGTTGCCCTCAAGTTTTTAAAAGACTGTCTTGAGGAAGGTAATTGGTGGAAGTTATAAAAAGGCAAATTTCAGTTTAATTAAAGGAAAAACTTTTAAATGATGGGAGTTGAAAGTGGAAAGGAGTGCCATAGGAAGTAGTAGTAAATCCCATCATCAGGACCTCTTCAAGCAACTCCCCAATGATGACTTGTAGTCTCTGTTCTGTGTGTGTGTGTGTGTGTGTGTGTGTGTGTGTGTGTGTGTGTGAGAGAGAGAGAGAGAGAGAGAGAGAGAGAGAGAGAGAGAGAGAGATCCCATTAGGAATTTCTTTTCAGAATAATGTTTTTATAAAACATAAAATAAAACACATGAGATTATAGGATTACAAAGAGAATCAAATATACCAAACTACAGTTGTATATGCCTATATAGATGTGTGAGTACACACACACATGTATCAAGCCTATTAAAATATATATTCACACTTATGTATATATGAATATGTATATATTCATATGTTCATGGGCCCCAGGTTAAGAACTCTTATTATAGGTAATTTATGCTAAATAGCTTCTGAGGTCCTTTCCAATTTGGAAATTTTGTGATTAGAGTATAATAGAAGTTGAATTAGAGATAAAGGGTGGGGGATAGCTAAGAGGCACAGTGGATTGCTCACTGGCCCTGGACTCAGAAGGACCTTAGTTCAAATCTCAGACACTTAATACTTACTTAGCTGTGTCACCTTGGACAAAGCACTTAACTCCATTGCCTTGCAAAAAATGGGGGGAAAAAAACAAAAGAGAGAGAGAGAGGGAGAGAGAGAAAGATAAGGGGTGGGTGAGGTCTGAATAGGTCAGCAATTAGCATTAGGGAGGTATAGTGCTAGGCTGATGGTGACCATGTAGGTGACAGTGTGACAGTGGTCAAGTGGAAAGGGCCAAGCAGAGACTTGATCATATCACAGAGGTCTAGTAACAGATGGCAGGAATTGTAGGAGATCAAGCACCAGGAAAGGAATCTCTAGGAAGCTGATAAGATGAAAAGTATTGTCCAAAGGATTGGATTTCTAAGCAGAACTCCAATTCAGATATCCATATACTGAGGCTGGAGTATAAAGCAAGGATTTGTTAAAAAGGTAAGAGATCATTTATTAGAAACAGACTACAAAAGTTCTTGTATTCTTTAGTCCCCTTGTCTTTGTGCTTTATTAAAACTTCAACCCTGGATTATGTCCACTATCCATTTTTTCCATTCCCATCAGAATGTTTCTGAACACTATTGGAAGAGTAGATACAGTGAGTCCATTGCAAATTTTTTTATCTTATTTTAATAAGTCTTTCACTGCTGCATAATAATCCTTTTATTCTTACCTAATTAACTCTCCATCTTTTACCTCACAGTAACCATTGTGCTTAAACCTTCTTCATCATCCTTCCCTTCCCTCAATCCTTTCCTCCCACTTAATTAAGAAAATAGAGGCCATCCACAGTAAGTTTCTCCTTTTTACCTGTATTACAACTCAGATCTCTCTAATGTCATTCTCCATTATTTCCTTCTTTGCTCTAATCTTAAATGAGGGCAGCTAAAGTCAAGAGGACCTGAATTCAAATCTGTCCTCAGACACTTGACACTTATTAGCTCTGTGATCTTGGGCAAGTCACTGGACCCTGATTGCCTCACATCCAGGATAATCTCCAGTCATCTTGATTCATATCTGATCATTGGACCCAGATGGCTCTGAAGGAAAAAGTAAGAATGGTGACTTAGCACAGCACCTCACTCAAATCCAATTCATGGCTTATCATGGCATCACCTCCCTGATGTCATGGTCTTCTTCAAAAATGAAGAACAAACAACAGTCTTAGATGAAAATATGACCCTTCTTCTTACCAAGGCTAGCCATTCTAGTTGAGCCTATGATTGCATCTTCTCTGGACTCTGGTTGGCATTTCAATGACTCCTATTCTCTTTCCCTCTCCCACCCCATTTCTCAATCTCTATCTTCAATTCTTTTTGTACCTGTTACAAAACCCAGGTCTTCTTATCCTTAAAAAAAATCCTTCACTTGACTGGTAATCACCTCAAGTTATCATCCTGTTTCTTTCCTTTTTTAAGTAAACTCCTAGAAAAACCATCTACAATGATTGCTAAAATTTTTACACCTACCACTCACTTCCAGGCACATTAAAATATGCCTACAGATGACACTACTCATTAAAAACTATTATCTCTCAGCTTACCCAATGAGCTGATGTTTTTCTCTCATTCTTAGCCTTTTAAAACTACCACTTGCCATGAATTGCACATCTTTTTTTTCTGAAAATGCTTTCGTCCCTCAGCTTTCTTCATATTGTCTCTTCCTTGTTCTTGTAATGCCTTTCTGACTGCTCCTTTTTAACTCTCTTTTTGCTAGATCATCATCTATGTTGTGCCCCCCCCTTTAAAAGTGAGTATCCTTGGCTCTTGCATGGTAAATTCATCTGTTTCCATGGAGGCATTTATTTTCTTTGGATAATTTGGATTACTCCAAATTATTTTGTAGATATATCTCCAAACATTCAGTCCTGCATCGCCAGGTTGATCCTATCTAAATGAAGGTCCTCTGAACATCTCAAAAATCATCACTTCCTAAACATAATTTATTGTTTTTAAAATCCTTTCCAAACCAAGTCAGCAGTTTAATAAAGGAGATACAAAAAAAATACTTGAGAAAATAGCATCTCAAAAACCAGTTTAGATCAAATGGAAATAGCAGTCTAAAAGGCCAATGAGGAAAAGAATGCCTTAAAAAAGTAGAACTGGTCAGACAGAAAAAGAGATACAAAATCTCTCTGAAGAAAATAATTCCTTAAAAAGTAGCATGAAGCTGATGACTGTGAGAAATCAAGAAGCAATAAAACAAAACCAAAAGAAAGAAATACTAGAAGAAAATGTGAAATATCTCATTGGAAAAACAACTAATCTGGAAAACAGATCCAGAAGAGATAATTTTTTTTTCAGAAGAGATAATTTAAAAATTATTGGACTACCTGAAAATCATGACCAGGAAAAGAATCTAGACTTCATTTATTTTTCAAGAAATTATTCAGGAAAACTGCCCTAATATCCTAGAAGCAGAGAGTAAAATAGAAATTGAAAGAATCTACTGATCACCTCCTGAAAGAAATTTCCCAAAATGAAAACTGCCAGGAATATTATAGCCAAATTCCAGAACTCCCAAGTCAAGTAGAAAATATTATTAACAACCAGAAAGAAACAATTCAAAAATCAAGGAGCTACAGTCAGAACAACACAAGAAAGGTTCATAGGGCTTGGAATATTCCAGAAGGCAAAAGAGCTTGGATTACAACCAAGAATCAACTTCCCTGCAAAACTGAACATCCTCTTCCAGGGGAAAAGATGGACATTTAATGAAACAAAAGACTTTCAAGTTTTACTGATGAAATGACCAGAGCTGAAGAGAAAGTTTGATCTTCATGTACAGATCTCAGGTGAAGTATAGAAAACGTGGACAGAAAAGGTAAATTATGATGGACTTAATGATGTTGAATTGCCTTTATTACTGAATGGGAAGATGATCCTGATAACTCATAGGAACCTTCTCATTTATAAGGGCAGGTAGAAGGAACTTACATAAATAAGATATGAGAGTTGAATTTGAAGGTATAATATATATTAAAAGATGGAGTTAATGGGCAAGAAATGTATGTACTGGGAGAAAGGGAAAGGAGAGATAGAATGAGCTAAGTTATTTCATATAAAAGAGGCAAGAAAAAGCTTTTGTGGTGGAGTGGAAGAGGTGAAAGGTAAGGGAGAGTGAGTGAGCCTTTACTCTCATCAGAAGTGGTTTAGAGAGGAAATAACATACACGCTCAATTGAGTATAGAAATCTATCTTACCCTAAAGGAAAATAGTAGAGAAAAGGAATGGGAGGAAGGAAACAGGGAGAGGAAGGGGTGGTATAGGTGATAGAGGAAGAGTAAGATTGTGGGAGAGAGTAGTCAGATAAAACACACTTTTGAGGAGGGGCAGGGTGAAAGGATTCAAAGAATAGAATAATTGAGGGTGAGGAAGAACAGGATGGAGGAAAATCCAGCTAGTAATAGTAATGGTGGGAAAAAATATAGAAGCAATTTCTCTAATGGACTTATGATAAAGAATGCTGTACAACCCCAAAATGGAAGTGATGGTGTCTAAATACAGACTGAAGCTCTGTTTTTTTCCTCTCACTTTATTTTTCTTGATGTTTCTTTTTCTTTGTATGTGTGAGGAGATTATGTTTATATTTATAACATGGCTATTGTGTAAAAAAGACTAGTGCTATATAAATATAAACTAATATCATTGTGGTTTTTATTAATATCATTATTACCTTGTTTTGATGAACATTTCTATGATCTTTTGCATCAGTTCCACTATACAGTAATAATCAGAATTTAAAACAAAGTCCTTTCAAAATTTCTTGATTTCTATTAATGCCACTATCTTTTCAGTTTTTCAGGTTTAAAATCTAGAATAATTTATTTTCTATCAGCATTAATTTCCAATTAGTTGCTAGGTCTAATTTATTCTACTTCTATAACATCTTTCCCATCTATTTTCTCCTCTCTAGTTTTAGGATTACATCCTAGTTTAGTTCCTCATCACCTCTCACCCAGATTCTTGCATTGCATTCCCACCTTCTAGTCTCCTCCTTTTCTAATTCTTTCTTTGCTTTTCAGTGCAATTATGTCTCCAAATCACATCACTTATTCAAAACTGTCATGGATTCATTCCTGATCTAATTCATCTTTTGGTCCTAATATGGACAAAATAATTTTTTAAGTAAAAATATAATCTCCTGCTCAAAAAACTGGTGGTAGCTTACTGTTGACACTAGGTTAAAATACATATTTTCTAGCATGACATGTAAACCTGTTCACAATCTGGTTCCAGCCTACATTTTTCCATTTATTTCCTATTGTTCTCCTTCAAGGACTCAATGTTCCAGCAAAGTGGCCTCCTGGGTTTTCCCCTTAACCTGGTGTTCCATCTCTACTTTATACTCCCCTCTCATGACAGCTTCTCAAAATCCTCAGCTTTCTTCAGAGTTCATTTCAGATGGGAGGCATTCTGATGGGAAGCCTTTCCTCATTTTCTAGTTATTAGTGTTCTTTACTCCTCAAATAATCATGTAGCAGCTAGGTGGTACAATGGATAGAGCACTGACTCTGGAGTCAGGAGGACAGGAGTTCAAATCCGGCCTCAGACACTTGCTAGCTACCTTGGTCAAGTCATTTTACCCTGATTGCCTTGAATCTACTGGATCCAGATGATTCTGGAGGAGAAAGTGAGACTGAAGACTTAGCATAGCACCCCCTCCCCCTCACTCACATCAATTTATATGCTTGTCATGGTGTCACCTCCCTCATGTCATGGTCTTATTTGAAAATGAAGGGCAAAAACACTATTATTAGTAGTATTTTCTCCTAGGTATATATCAGTTTCTTGAGGGCATGACATGTTTTATTTTGTTTTTTAATCATTGTAGCCCCAGTACCTAGTAGAGCCATTGTAGTAAGTGCTTAATAAATGCTTGCTGTGGTTGTTTTATGCTGAGGTACTCAAACAATGAATGCCTGAGGTTTTCCACAGCCTAAGGAATAGATTAAGTGGCATAGTGGTTACAGTGCTGGGTCCTAAATCAGGAATACTTCTCTTCCCAAGTTCAAATCTGGCCTTAGACATTTATTAGATATGAGACTTTGGGAAAATCACCAAATCCTATTTACCACAGTTCCTCATTTGTAAAATGAGTTGGAAAAGGAAATGACAAATTCCTTCAATATCTTTGCCAAAAAACTCAAATGGGTCTTGAAGAATCAGACACAATTGAAAAAAAAATGAATAGCTTTGAAGGGAAGAGGAAGGAGGGAATTAATACATAGCTATGGGTTAATATTTTTTTAGGTTTTTGCAAGGTGAATGGGGTTAAGTGGCTTGCCCAAGGCCACACAGCTAGGTAATTATTAAGTGTCTGAGACTGGATTTGAACCCAGGGCTCGTGCTTTATCCACTGCTCCACCTAGCCGTCCCTCTGTGGGTTAATTATTAAAACTTATTAATGGCTTCTTATTCTGTGCAATTCAATACTTAGAAGTAGTTATAAACCAAGAGAGAAAATAAAGGAAAAGGGAGTGAGTGGTCTAAATCTAGATTCCAGAGAATAAGCAGAGTATAGTAAAAGTGTTGAGTCAAGCCAAAGACCATGGATGAACCAGACCTAAAGTCTGGGAAAGAAATATAAATCCCAAACATGGGAAATCAGTATCAAGAAAGTCAGGTAAAGCTATTATGAAAGGAACAATAGTGTTGACAAATTCATGTTTTCAAATTTCCCAGGTAACTTGAGACAGCATTTTTTTAATGGAGATGGCATGCTAGCCATGACTTGCTTGTGCCACTTGAAACACATGTACAATCAAGCACATAAGCATACAGATGCACAGGCACACATAATTGCAACACTGATAGCATAATCAATGATCAACTTCTCTTTATCAGTTTCAATTCACTCTTCTATCTTACTTTCATCTTTAGTTCCTAGAGTGTAGCCCTCATCATTTCAAGAATTTGCCTTAGTGCGTTTTCATGTAAGAATTTGCTCTAAACTCTTCATCATCATCAATAACAACACCATCATGATCATTATAATCAAAAGAAGAAAATAATATTTTATCCAGTATAACAGACCAAGTTTTTCCAAACTTCTCTAAATATTCAGTTCTGAAAAGAGCTTGGCAAAGACATTAAATATTGCATGTTTGTTATAGTGAAATTGAAGAGCCTATAAAATAGATCAACTTTCTCATCTCTTTAGTAATAACATTTCATATCCTGAATACTGAGGAGGAAGATAGTGATGAATAAGTGCAGAAACTAACTTGGCTTCCCCAGGATGAGATCTTTGATAGCTTAGCCAAGGAGTACACCTCTAAAACAGTTCTGAGATGATCTTTCTCCAAAGGGATAAAAAAAGATTACAGAACTAGTCCATAGAAATGTACAGAGGAAAGAGAACTGCCTTCAGAGTTGGAGGACCTGGGTTCAAATTCACTTGAGTGACCTTTGACAAATTTCTTAATGTCTCTTGACCTCAGTTTCCCATCTGTCAAATGAGAGGTTCAAACCATTTGGACATTAAGGTTCATTCCTACTCTAGATATATAATTCATGTGTTATTTTATACATTAGGCAACTGGTAAACAAATATGTGGCAATTCTGAAAGTACTGGGATGATGAAATTATCAATCATAAAAGATTTATTTTATGGGAACCTGAAGCTCTCTAATACATATGCAAGAAAAGTCAGCTTGTTCTTATTCAAAAACCCAAGGGCAATTAATTTGTGCATACCTGGTAGAAAATGGAAAGTATCAATATACTCAAATAAATTGTTTTTATCACATTGTTCAGGGAATAGAAATTGCTCAGAAATAAATTCTCTGAAAGTAACAAAATTCTCCTATGAATCATGATTTTTGGAAAACATATATAGGAGATATAAGCAGAGGAATGACATCTGAAGTCATGAGAAGACAATCCAAGTCAGTGAATGAGGGAAAAATAAAGAAGTTTAAAGGAGAGCTACAATTAGCAGTTAAGAATAAGGATGTAGAGAAGAAATGACTTGAGAAGTAGGAGGAGATCTAGGGAATTAAAATGTCATAGGAGAGGGGGCAGAGCAGGAGAAGAGCTTCTTTTAGGTACTCTCTCCAAATATTTAAAAAAAACCTTAAAATTATGACTCTAACTAAATTTTCAAGAGACAGAATCCACAGAAAGATCCAGTGAGGCAATTCTCTGACCTAAGGTAACCTGGAAAATAGTGGGAAGTTCTATTCCATGGGATTGGAGGAGCAGCACTGTGCTAGAGGGAAGGAGCTTCAGCTTCCCAGGAGCAGCCCCAGGGTACCTGGGAGTGCCAGCTCCCTGCAGCAGAAGCAGTTACCTGACCTACATCCCAGGGAGCACCAGCAGGGAGACCTCTGCCAGAGTGAGCACGGAGCCTATGCCCTCAGCGTGGTCATGGCACTCTGTGAAGCCCAGCCCCTCAGCATGGTCATGGTACTGCAGCAGCCCAGATCCAGGAAAATCAAAACAGGCCTGTGGAGTTGCCCAGCAGGAGCCTTCAGGTATCTACACCCTGAGTGCTCAGCCTACTGAAGGCTGAGGTCTGTCTTCTGTCCCTGGAACAGGACTCTGGGGCTCTAACCACATTCAGACCCTGGTTGCATTCTAGGCCCCTCATAAAGCAGCCACAGCCCTGTGACAGAGGTGAGCTTGTAGTCATTCACAGACCAGCCTCACACACTGAGGTCCTTGTGGGGGTGTCCCAATAATACTCAAAAGCTCAGGAAGTATCCCCAAACCAGTCACAGACTGGGGAAATAAGTAAACAGGAAAAAAAAGGAACTGGACCATTGACAATTACTTTGTCTATGATCCCATCGAGGATCAAAAAATTCAATCTGAAGATGAAGAAGTACAAGCTTCTGCATGTAAAGACTCCAAGAAATACAGAAGTTGGGCTCAGGCTATGACAGAGTTCAAAAAAGATTTTGAAAATCAAGTAAGGGAGATAGAAGAAAAATTGGAAAAAAAAATGAGAGAGATGCAGGAAAAACAAGAAATTGAAGTCAGCAGCTTAGTCAAGGAGATCCAAAAGAATGCTGAAGAAAATAAGTTAAAAACCAGCTTAGGTCAAGTGGATAAAACAGTTCAAAAAGTTACTGAAGAGAAGAATGCTTTAAAGAGCAGAATTGACCAGATGGAAAAGGAGATAAGAAAGCTCTCTGAGGGAAACAAATCCTTCAGATGTAGAATGGAACTAAAGGAAGCTGATGAATTTATAAGACACAGTAGTTCAACACCAAAAGAATGAAAAATTAGAAGAAAATGTGAAATATCTCATTGAAAAAAAAACAACTGACCTGGAAAACAGTTTCACGAAAGATAATTTAAAAAATATTGGGATTGGGGCGGCTATGTGGTGCAGTGGATAAAGCACTGACCCCGGAGTCAGGAGCACCTGGGTTCAAATCTGGTCTCAGACACTTAATAATTACCTAGCTTTGTGGCCTTGGGCAAGCCACTTAACCCCATTTGCCTTGCAAAAACCTAAAAAAAAATTATTGGGATACCTGAAAGTCATGATCAGGAAAAGAGCCCTGACCTCATTTTTAAAGAATTCCAACATGAAAATTGCTCTAATATCCTAGATGCAGAGGGTAAAATAGAAATTGAGAGAATCCACTCATTTCCCCCAGAAAGAGATCCAAAAAATCCCCCAACCACCAGGAATATTATAGCTAAGTTCCAGAATTTCCAAGTCAAAGAGAAAATATTACAAGCAGCCAGAAGGACACAATTCAAATATTGTCGAGCTGCAGTCAGGATCACACAGGACTTAGCAGCAACTATGTTAAGGGCATTTAGGGCTTGGAATATAATATTCCAGAAGGCAAAAGAGCTTGGAATGCAACTGAGAATCAACTACCCAGCAAAACTGAACATCCTCTTCCAGGGGAAAAGATCAACTTTCAAGGAAACAGGGGATTTTCAAATGTTCCTGTTGAAATGATGTGAAGCATAGTGAGTAGAGGAGAAAGGTAAATTATGAGGGGCTTAATGATGAATGTATTCCTGCAAGGAAAGATGATACTGATAATATTAACCTTTTCATTTAATAGAGCAGGTAGAAGGAGCTTTTATAGATGAAGCACAGGAGAGAGCTGAATTTGAAGATATAATATATTGTAAAAATGGAGGCAATAGGTGGAAGGGAAATGTACTGGGAGTAAGAGAAAGGAGAGGTAGAATAGGCTAAGATATTTCATATAAAAGATATTTCATGTAGCTTTTGCAATGGTATGGAAGGGGAGGTGGTGAGGGGGAATGAGGGAACCGTCATTCTCATCAGAAATGGCTCAGAGAGGAAACAGCATACCCACTCAATAGGGGATAGACTTTTAGAGGAAAAAGGAGAGAAGGAGGACAGGGGAAAGGTGGGGCGGGAATTTGAATGAGAGAGGAGAGGGTAGATCATAAGAGAGGATCGTCAAATATAACACATTTTCTTTTTTTACTTTTTGCAAGGTGCTGGGATTGGGTGGCCTATCTAGGACCATGGGGCCTGGTGGCTGCTGGGTCTCTGGGGTGGGATGTGGGCTTGGGACTTCTTGGCCTCAGGGCTGGTATTCTGTCCACTGCACCACTTGGCTGCCGCACAGCACATTTTTGAAGAGGGACATAGTGAAAGGAGAGAGAAAATATAATTGATGGTAGTGGGGAGGAATGGATGGATAGAATTACAATCAGCAACAGCGACTGTGGAAAAATATGGAAGTAACTTCTATGATGGACTTAAGATAAAGAATGTGATTCACCTGAGACAGAGCTGATGGTATCAGAACACAGACTGAAACACATTTCTTTCCTCTTTCACTTTATTTCTCATGAGGTTTTATCTTTTTGTGGGGGAGGGGTATTATGTTTATACTTAAACAAGAATATTTTAGTAAGGTGTAAATAAAAATAAATACAAAAAATATATATTCCCCTTCCAAAAAAACCCAACTATGATTGCATGTAATTTGAAAAACAAAATAAAATTTCTATTAAAAAAAGTCATAGGAGCCCAGGTAAGAAATATAAGTTGTGGTGCCAAATAGGGACAAATATGTCAGGCATATCAAGGAAAACACCTTCTGTATAGATGTAAAAAAAACTCCAAACATACCTAACAATAACAATTGTCAAACACTCTACCCCCTCCCTCCCTCTCTATTAAAGATCTCTTAGCTCTGGGCTAGTGCTAGGACTGTTCAGACATAGGAAAGCCTGGTCTCCAATGAGAAAGGTCAAAGGTCTAGAACTTTTTAGAATTTATATCATCCTGGAGCTCTAGGAATTACCTAAAGCTTAGGTTTGGATCATTATGCCTAGAATCTTCCCAAATGAGGAGTAAAGGGTTACTCAATGTATAATGTAGATTATGTATAGGACATCTACTTATTTCCTATGCACAAAAGAAATGCTAAACACTAAACAGATGCAAACCCATATTGATAGAAAAACTTAAAGCAGAAATAATAACTTACAATTACTGTTATACTATCCTAGGAGACTGATGCTGAAATCATCAGGGTAAGAAGCATTGTGAGAAATTGCTGAATAGGCTTTTGTTCTATATTGTTCAAATGATTCCCTCTAGGTCCATGTTTTCTGGCAAAATAGGCCAGAGATTGAGGTTATTCTATTGGTGAGTGAGTAGATGTTGAGAGAGCACCTCATGTGCCAGCTAAGAACCCAGAATCTTTGTTTCTCTTATACTCACAAGGTGATCTACAAGACTGCAGATGGCCATTTCAGAATCACTGCTTGGTCAGTTATGTTAAAGCAAAGAAACACAAATTAGAAGACACCAAGTCTCTGTCCAGTTTGCAACTCAAGAAAAATCTATACTTTAGCTGTTATATGATTATAATTATTTCATGACTGGAATAGGATAAGGTCAATAGAACTATTTCCAACTCCTCGAAGAAGAGGCTCAGTCTTAGCAGAACCTGAAGATGGGGAAAAAAAAGGGAAAGCAGAGAATAGGTCACTTCTTTGGTTTTGTCTTTTAAATTTATTGTTTATTTATTTTAAATATTCTTTTCCTTTTAAATTTCCAGTTCTAAAATCTCTTCCTACTTCTCATATTCCCCTTCTACCCAGTAAAAAAGGCAAGCAATATGACATCAGTTATACATGTGAAATCATGCAAAACATATTAGCCGTATCACAAAAATGCAAAATAAGTTCAATTTGCACAAAAATTCATCAGTCCTCTCAGTGGAGGTGGATAGAATTAGTTCATGAGTCCTTTGGCATTGTCCTGGATACTTGCATTGATCAGAGTGGCCAGGTCTTTCACAGTTGATCATCATTTCATTGCTGTTGCTATGCATAATGATCTCCCAGTTCGCCCCTCTTCCCTCTATATCAGTTCACATTGGTCTTGCTTTGTCCTTCCAAAATCCCTCCCATCAGTTCCCACAATATGATATTATAATTTTATCTCACAATTTGTTAAGCCATTCCCCCAGCTGATTAGGATCCCCTTAATTTCCAGTTCTTACCATCAAAGAGAGCTGCTGCAAATGTTTTAGAATATAAGTTTTTTTTCCCTTTTCTCCTAATTTCCTTGGTGAATAGACCCAGTAATGATATTATAGAGACAAGGGCATGCAAAGTTTTATAACTCTTGGGCAAAATAAAAAAAAAATTATAACTCGAGCAAAAATTGCTCTCCAAAATATTTGGTTTAACAGCGAATTAGTGTCCCAATTTTTCCACATTTCTTTTGACATTTACTTTCCCCTTCTATCATTTTAGCCAGTCTCATAGGTATAAAATGTTATTTCAAAGTTTTAATTTACATTTCTCTAAGCAATAGTAAGTTAGAGTATTTTTTCATATGAGTATATATGCTTTTTATTTCTTCATTGAAAACTGCCTATTCATCGTCTTTGACTATATATATCAACTGGAGAATGACTTGTGTTATTATAAAATTTGACTAAGTTCTTTATATATTTGAGTTATGAAACCTTTATTTGAGAAATTATATATAAAATTTTTCTCCCAATTTTGTTTTCTTCTAATCTTGACTACATTGTTTTATTTGTACTATTTAAATTTATTGTACAAAAATTATCCATTTTACACCTCACATTGCTCTCTATCTCTTGCTTATTAATAAATTGTTCTCCTATTCACAAGTCTGATAGATAATATGTTCCATTTTCTTCTAATTTTCTTATGATCTTCCTATTTATGTGTAGATCATGTATCATTTTGACCTTATCTTGGTAAATGGTCTATGCCCAATTTTTGCCAAAGTGCTTTCTTACCTTTCACAACAAAATAATGAATTCTTACCCTGAAATTCAAATCTTTTCATCTATCAAATACATGGTAACTAAAATCATTTGCTACTGTGTATTGTATGTCCATGATGTACCACTGATCTGCTTTTATATTTCTTAGCCAGGACCAGATAGTTTTAATAATTACTGTTTTATAGAATAGTTTGATATGATACTGTTAAACTTTCTTTCCTTTCAAATTTTCAGTAATTTCTTTGACGTTATTGATCTTTTCTTCTTCCAATTGAATTTTGTTAAAATTTTTTCTAGCTCAGTTAAATAATTTTTTGGAGTGATTTAATTGGAAAAACATTGAATAAGTACACTAGTTTAGGTAAAATTGTCATTTTTATTATATTGGCTCTACCTATCTATGAATAATTGCTATTTCTCCAATTATTTAAATCTCACTTTATTTGTATAGAAATGTATTTATGATTTCATTCATGTAGTTTCTGGGTTTGTTTAGTAGGCATACCTCCAGATATTTTGTACTATTTATGGTTATTTTATATAGCATATCTCCTCTTGCAGGGTTTTGTTGGCAATATATAGAAATGTTGTTGATTTATGTGGATTTATTTTATATTCTGCTATTATACTAAAATTATTAATCATTTCCAATAAAAATTTAGTTGAATCTTTAGGATTTTCCAAGCATATCATCATATTACCTGCAAAAGAGATAGTTTTATTACTACATTTTTCCATTTTTATTGGAAAGGTTTCTAGCTTATTTCTAGACCATTGCTGATTGTTTGAGGTAGGGGTTTTTTTATCCTTTTAAGGAAAAATCCATTTATACCCTACTTTAAATATTTTTTAATATAAAGGAATTTTTAAAATTTTAAAAAAATTTTTAATTTATTTAAAGTATTAGGGTTAAGTGACTTGCCCAAGGTCACACAGCTAGGCAAGTATTTAGTGTCTGATATCAAATTTGAACTCGGGTCCTCCTGACTCCAGGGATAGTGCTCTGTCTGCTGCACCACATAGGTGCTCCTTTTTTTTTTAATTAAAGGCTCATTCTCCATCTTTTGATATACTTATATGATTTGTTGTTTTTGTTATGCAAACAATTAAGTTAATAGCATTGCTGGTATAAATCCCACTTGGTTACAATATATAATCTTTATAATATATTATTTTAGTCTCTTAGCTACTTTTTTTACAGTTTTTATAACCATATTCACTAATGAAATTAATCTATAGATATCGCTACATATTTATTTTATATAAAGGAATTTGATAGAAATCCTTCTTTGTCTATTATTACAAATATTGTATTTAATATTAGAATTAGCTGATCTTTAAATATTTGGTAGAATTCACTTATAAATTCATCTGATCCTGGTGTTTTTTTCCATTAGGAAACATTTATGATCTGTGTAATTTCTTTTTCTAAAATAGGTTTATTTTGATATTCTATTTCTTCTTCTGTTAATCTAGGCAGTTTACATATTTGTAAATATTCCATTTTACTTAAATTGTTAAATTCATTAGCATATAATTAGACAAAACAATTCCTTATAATAGCTTTGATTTCATCTTCATTAGTGGTATATTCACCCTTTGTATTTTTTAATACTTGTGATTTGGTTTTCTTCTCTTTCTTTTTTTTTTATCATTTTTTATCAAGTGTGTCTCTTGTGGGATCCTGATTTTTAATCTATTTTGCTATTCATTCATGTTTTTAGGGGTGAGCTCTTCCCATTCACACTCATAGATAAAATTACTAATAGTATTTCCCTTCTCATTTTTCCCATTTATTTCTCTCTCTTTTTTATCCTTTACCTCCTCAAAAGTTTATTTTGCTTCTAATCACTTCTTCCTTTAGCCTGCCCTCCTTTTTATATCATTGTTCCTTTCCCCTCTTATTTCTTTTGGGTAAGACAGATATTCTTTACCCAGATAAGTGTCTTTATATGGTCTTTCTTTTCTGAACCAATTCTGATGAGAGTGAGGTTGAAGCATTACCTGACACTACCCTCATTTTGTCCTGAAAAAGCTCTTCCTTGTATGCCTCTTTTATGTGAGGAAAATTTACCCCTTCTACTTCTCCCTTCTCCTTTTTCCCATTCAATCCCTTTTTCTCATCCCTTCATTTTTGGTTGATTATTCCAACCCCCCAGATTCCCTGTTTATGTATAATCCTTTTAACTGACCTATTAATAATATAGTTTGTAGTAGTTATGTGTATTGCCTTCCCATATAGAAATGTAAACATTTTAATGTTATTGAGTTTCATATGATTTTTCTTCCATGTTTACCTTTTTATGCTACTCTTGAGTCTTGTATTTGAAAATCAAAATTTCTATTCAACTCTAGTCTTTTCATTAGAAATTCTTGAAAGTCCTCTATTTCTTTGACTGGAAAAATGTCTTATCTGACCTTTTGTTGACTCTGCTACTACAAAATTTGATTTGAGGTACTTTTTAAAAGTTGTTTGGAGGGAAACATTGGGAGAGTTCAGTTTGATTGCTACTTCTAATTCCCCATCTTGGCTCTGCCCCTAGTCACTTTCTTTTGAAGATTCATGAATTAGTAAGTGGCTATTCTTATTCAATGACCAATAAGGGGAAGTTTCTTTCTCATCTCAAAATGCAATGTTCTTTAATATGGAATCACATATATTCCCGAAGTTCCCAGAAGTTTCCAAAGGAATTCTAACTTGTGCTCTCTCAGGTGACCCCTACAGACCTATGTATGCTCCATGGGGTGAGACCTCAGCTACATTTATATATACATATATATATATATATATATATATATATATATATATATATATATATGTTAGATTAAGCCTTGCTATGTTTAGTTTTAATGTATTTTTAAATGTACTGTTTAGTGAAGAATGGATACTTGAAAAAGAACTTTTTTGAGTTGGAAGCCTGATAGAGGTACATAAGGGAACCAGCAATTCAATGAGTATAAATTTCAACATTATTTTAAAGTTTAGTATGATATCAAATGTGGTTTTAAAGGTCAGAAACCAGAAACCTATTGGAGAAAATTGCTCCTTCCTGATTTGAAGTATCATCACAAGGGAGTCTGCTGCAAACATAGGATTTATGTAGGTGTGTTTCTTCTGGCAATAAAAAGAAAAAAAAAACAAAGGAACTTTAAGCAGGTGAACTAGAAAGGTGACCTAAAACCATTTCTGAGAATGACAGAAAACAACCACAAATGAGATTCTCCCCTAAGGCATTTTGAGATGAAATAGACCAGCTGCAGGTGTAAGCTGTTGCAAGTCTTATGAACTTGTCTCGTGGATAAGTTTCAGAAGGGTCCAAAGCTAAAAAACAATCAGAAAAAGTTATGAAATGTTCTATTAAACCCCCAAAAGGGTAAAATGCAAGTTTGAATTTAAACTGGAATTGTTAATAGTTAAATATTAATGGAAATACCTAAGTATTTTTGTTTCTTGAAATCATGTTCTGAAATAAATATCCATTTAAATTTACACAGATACAAATTATTCTATGATTTATTCTATTTTATTTTTATTCTATTCTATTTATTCTATGCAATTATTAAGTTATATCTAATTAATTTAAATATAAACACTTGATTTTTAAAAACATAACAAAGTAGAAAAATTTGTTGCAATCTTTGACTTTGTTTACCACTATTTTCACAGTATGCCTGCATAAACATATAATTCTAATAAACACAAAATCCTTTGGAAACTCAGACTGATTATCTTACCTGCCCCAACCAATTGGGAACATCTCACACTAGACATGAAAGAATTAGTACAGATAAACAGGACCTAGACCACAATTGAATTTCATCATAAATGGCTTATTAGACTCTATTAATGAGAATTTGAATGAGGGAATACCAATGAACTATGAACTTCACAAGTAGATCATTGAGGTACAGTAGAAAAATATTGACCTTGGTGTCAGCGGGTTGACTTGGTTTTTAATCCTGCCTCTGATCTTTGAGCAAATTGTTTAATCTCCCTGGGCCATAGTTTTCTGGATTGTTATATGAGGTTGAACTAGATGGCCTTCCAGCCCTAGATTTGTGATCCCAAATTATCCTCATTCTCAAAAATACCTTGGGAATGCCTATATCATACATTGTCATTAGACTTACGGCCAGTCTGTTTTGATTGTTTCCAGGCAGAGTCCACCTGCCCAGATTCATCCCAGAGCATCTAGAATTGTATGAAGATTTTGTTGAAATATTCTGTTCAAAAGAACTCAATATCCTTCCCCTGAATTGAAATTTTGATTGTGATATTAATGTAATAAAAATTCCAGAATATTACAGAAGTGATAGCTTGGTGAAAGTTTCTCAGAATCAAATAAAGCATCAGGAAGGATATTTGACATTCTACTTCCCTGTATTTTTGCTGTTGTTATTGTTATTAAGAAGCAAAAACAGAATGCTGCTAGTGTCATTATTGAGTTGGAATTTCAGGATTTGACCTATGATTTCATTGATGTAAGGAAGTCTCCTCAAGCAAACTCCCTCTTCCATAGTAATGTCTACCCTGCAATTTATAGTTTTAGAGACTTGAGAGTTACTTGTCCAGGATGACACAACCAGTATATGTCAGAGAATTAACATAAACGTAGATCTTTCTGACTCCAGGGTAGACATTGTGGATGAACAATGAATTAAACCCAGAACTGTGAAAAAGAGTAAGAGAAGGATCTGAATTGTCTTTGGGAAACTTGTGGTGTTTTCAATGACCTCATATTTTTCTTTGACACAAAGTCACATCTTCCTAACACCAGTATTCTTTGGTATTGCTATATGACTATGAATCATGGAAAATCTCATGAGGAAGAGAATGAAATAGAAGGAAATAAGCATTTACTGTGTGCCAGGCTCTATGCTAAACATCTTTAAAATATCTCATTTGATTCATTATTGGCAAGTAATCAAAATTTATGGTCCCTCAAGGGACAATGGAGAGGCAAATAGAGGGCATAATTAAATTGAAGCAAGTTATAAATAATTAATTCTATGTACAAAGTAGTCAACATGAATAAATATCATCAAAGAAATGTATGACTGGAAAAGAAGGTAAAGAGGAATAACAGATGAGCAGCATGTTATTTGGATTATATTGATTTTACAGGAGGATAAGGACAAGAGGTTCATACAATGAGACATAAGGATGGGTTGTAATCTTTACTTTTGGGGAGAGTATCCACTCCAGTCAAAAATTGCTAGGAAGAATGTGATAAGGAGAAAGAAGAGGTCAAGAAAAAATATACTCAAAGAAACTTGAATCAGGAGAGGTTACTTTCAGTTGAGAAAATGAAGATGTTATCTATTAGACTTGAAGGGAGAGAGAGAGAAAAAATGCTGAAAGGTATCTAGAAAGGGGAATTAAGGAAATGTTAACAAGACACTTTTATAATTTTGTATAGGACCAGTCCTATGTGGAGTTATCATGGACAGCCCTGCTAGTTGGCACTAACATGATCCCTTCCCATTCGCAAGATCTAGCTATAAATAGTTGAGAATTCTATAAAATTTGCTGTAGGTTTGCAGTCTATTCCGCTGATCTATTTGTCTATTAATGTTTCATAATAAGATATTAATTCTTACTTAAAATACATATGTGTGTATATAGATGGAAAGATAGAAATGTATATATCTTGAGATTTTTAATGTTTTCTCTCTTCCAAATTTGGTTATTATTTAATTCAAGGGTGGGAAACTTTTTTTCTGCCAAAACTTAAACTTGACAATTAGCCTTCTATATTTGGTCAAACATTTAATTAATTCACCCCTAAAAAAGCTTCTAGATTTATTTAGTTTTGAGTCCCATCTGTGGATGCTTTGGCAGCTCCAGACCAAATGATTTCAGGGAACTTAGATGGTCCTGGGGCTGGATGTTTGCCAATCCTGATCTAGTTCTATAAAGTAACTTCTGGGTAGTTTAATTGGTATAACTCTAAATATGTACATTAATTTAGGTAATATTGGCATTTATTATATTTACCCACATAAACCATGACAAATGATGTCCTCAAGTTTAGTGCGTCTGAACTGATGTTATCTCAAAATGTGTGTCAATTGGATGTATTCCACCCAGATTTCCAATTGAAAAATCACCTCCTCTGGAAAAAATCCTTTAGTCAAAGAATAGAAAATTTCTGTAGCTTATAATTTTACCAGGTGTTGGTATAAATAATAGCATATACATATATATATATAAGATAGAGTTGGAAGGAATTCTAAAGACTGTTCTCCAACCCCTGTCCATTTTACAGATGAGGAAAATGAGACCCAGGAAATTTAAGTGATTTGTCCAAGGTCACATAGGTAAATGAGAATATTTATTGACCTTTGTTCTGTTAAAAGGAAAAAAAATCCAACTGCATATATTATACCAGTTTGCCCCTGCATCTCTCTCAGTTGTGGGTTTCTTTTGGTTGAATCAATAAAGCAATTGATAGGAAATATTGGGAGAAAAATTGGGACTAACAATAATGAGAAATGAAATATAATTCTCAGTTCCTATTAGGCTCATGTCTGATGAGGCAGATTTTAAAATGGACCCAAATGTGTAGTAACTCTCTGCCCTTAAAAGTGTTAGTTATGAAATGACTCATGATTATGTCTCAAGTTAGAGAACAAAACCTGAGCAATGAATTGTTCAGTCATTTTCAGTCACATTTAACTCTTCGTGATTCTATTTGGGGCTTTCTTGGTAAAGATAATGGAGTGATTTGTCATTTCCTTCTCCAGCTAATTTTACAGATGTGGAAATTGAGGTAAACAATGTTAAGCAACTTGTCCAGCAGTACATAACTAGCAAATCTGAGGGCAGATTTAAACTAAGGAAGATGACTTTTCATGACTCCAGACCTGGCACGCTATCCACTGATCCACCTAAATTCACCCAACAATGAACAGTCAGGGGATTTGAAATCTATAGGGAAGGTAATTTACTCCTGTGAAACTCCCAGAGCTATCCTATACCTCATTCCTCAATCAAAGGTGTGTGAAGGGGCGGCTAGGTGGCACAGTGGATAAAACACCAGCCTTGGAGTCAGGAGTACCTGGGTTCAAATCTGGTCTCAGACACTTAATAATTACCTAGCTGTGTGGCCTTGGGCAAGCCACTTAACCCCATTAGCCTTGCAAAAACCTAAAAAAAAAAAGGTGTGTGAAAATTATATCTTGTTCTGATTTCCTGACCACATCCCACTCCCTTCGTGTTAGTATACTAAGTTTATAAGTAACTAGCATAAAGTAACAATAGCAGGAAGTAAGATTGCAAAGGGGAACCTATAAATCATGCATAGACTATCCTAAACATCAAAGGAGCATAATTTGCAAAATGTATCATATATATATATGTATATATATACATATATATATATATATATACATATACATATTAGGTTTTTGCAAAGCAAATGGGGTTAAGTGGCTTGCCCAAGGCCACACAGCTAGGTAATTATTAAGTGTCTGAGACCAGATTTGAACCCAGGTACTCCTGACTCCAAGGCTGGTGCTTTATCCACTGTGCCACCTAGCCGCCCCAAAATGTATCATATATTAACCAAAATTCATATCCTGATATTATCTGCTAAGTCAGGGGAAGCCAAGTAAGCTTTTCCGTCAGAGCCTTTTGGTCCTATGATGTCTCAGATTAGTTTCAGACATTTACAATAAGGCCAACAGAACACCAAAAGTTATTGATAACTGAGATGATGTGGATGTGTAAACTTTAGATATGTTAATGAACTAATCCCAAGGTGGCACAGATAAGAGTTAGTCTGTTGCCCTCAAAATCCTATAAAAATGAGACCTCAAGCTCCTGCCCCTCCCCCCCAAACACCCTTCCATCCCTTAAGGATTCATGCTATGTAAGTGAATTTCCCCCCCTCTACATTCTCTTTTCCATACTACCTACCTCACTTTACCATTGCTTTCTGTTCCCTGTACCATCTGACTTTATATTGCTCAACCTTTCAATGCTTATCTTTGTACTTTCTGCTCCCCCAGTTTTCTCTGTGTACTATTAAAATGTAATTGAAGCATCAATCTCCACCTTCATCATGGACCTGGTTAGCTAGCACCCAATGAGCCAGACATACTTCTATAAATCAATTAGCAATTCAAAAGGGAAATCATGAAATGTAAGGACAGGTCAACCACAAGTATTTATGAGAAGACTAGATTCATCAAATGTACTCTTTGATAGAATTTTTTTTAAATACATAATTATAAGTAGGTAACTATCCCATCTAGATGAAGTAACTCAAGGGTTGGGGAAGAGAAGGAGAAAATGAAGACCACCAGGTCTTGCTTTTTCTGCTTTTCTTTCAGGCTACAGGAGCTAGTATTTGAGATTTAAAAAGCAAAAAACAACCCAAAAAAACCAAAAGTCATCTACCTCTTTCTGTTAACTACCTTTCCACTTGTTAGTTCACTTCCCATGGTTTTCCATAGAGTCTTGGAGTTCAAAAAAGGGAACTTCAGATGTCCATATCACCAACCATAGTCTGCTACTGTTCCATATGAGGAGGCAGGGAAGACACCCACCACAGATGCTTACCACTTCACTCTTTTCCTCTCCTTGTCCTTTCTCTTGAGATCTTGAAAACAATGTCCTCCAGTCCTGATCTTGTGTCAGCTTCTAATCTTACCAAGATGCTAAGAGTAAAAAAAAAACCCAACTAAAAAAAGGATGCTAAGAGTATAATTTTCAGAATCTTCATGTGCTTCCTCAACCTTTCTAGATGACTATTACAAAAGTCTTTATTAAAGAGCTTATGCTCATACTCATTTTAAGTGTTTCTTTCATTCTCAGTCTCTGTCTCTCCACCTGAGTTAGTCTCTATCTCTATCACTCTGTCTCTTGTCCTTCTGTCTTTGTCTCTGTCTTTCTCACGTGGGCACTCATAAATGCACATGCCATATCCTGCCTTGGTGCCTTCATCACTTCCCTTTTTAAATTTCCCTAGTCTTCAAGAAGTAGTTCAAGGGGCATCTAGGTGGCATAGTGAGTAGAGCACTGGCCCTGGAGTCAGGAGGTCCTGAGTTCAAATCCAAACTCAGACACTTAGTAATTACCTAGCTGTGTGTCCTTGGGCAAGTCACTTAACCCCACTGTCTTGCAAAAACCTACAATAAAAAAAAAGAACCAGTTCAAATTCTGTTTTCTACAGGAAGTTTTTCCTGGTTCTCCTGCTGATACCTTCCCCCATACAACCTGCATACTTCATGGGATCTATTCACATTATTCAGGATTTAACTGTGTATATTTTGCACATATCTAGTTATTTACAAAGTCTCCTCCATTAGACTGTGAGTTCCTTTTAACAGACTGTTCACTGCCAATAGAAAGGAGGGGGGAAAAAGGGTGGCAGAAAAATGTGTAACTTATAAATTTGCAAAAGGTTGAATGTTGAAAAACTACCATAGCATGTAATTGGAAAAATAAATAAAATCTCAATTTAAAAAAAATAATGTGAGTTCCTTGAGGGTAGTGACAGTATTTGTCTTTCATTGAACCCATAAAACTTAGTACTGTGCCTGGCACAGACTATGCACTTATCAAATGATTGTTGACTGACTGACGTTAATTATAAACACCTTCACTTTAAAGTTCTATCCTCAATGTCACCTTTTGTTGTCTATCTTGAAAGCTATTTTGCCCAAGAGGACACAGAGTTTATACCTAAATGGCAAAGGTTTAAATTAATCAGGTAGCCTGGGAAAGATCTATTAATTAACCTCTTTACTTTCTCTTCTTTAATGTTTGCTTTTTTTTAAAACTCTGGGTGCAGCCCCATGCTGTTAACCCAGCCCTGTTGCCTAGAAACAAAATCAACAGTGGAAGGAAAGGTCCAGGCAAAAGATTCTTCCTCCTACCAAATTCCCTGCCCTTTACCAAGTAAAGGCATACACAACACATTTCCTAAGGGTGTATACCAAAAGAATGTCTTTTAAAGGCGAACATTTTTTGAATACTTAATTATAAAGGGCATTATTTTTATTCACCAAAATAAACTAAAATTTAATGAAGATAGATTTATACAACAATTCATATTTTAAAATTAAAAGAGAATATACAACTAAAATGCAAGATGTGTGCGAGAGTACACCTGGCATTATCCTATGGTAACAGGCCAAACCAATTTGCTAAACTAGATGAATTAAAAAAGTGAGATTCAGAAAATCTAGAAAATATGACAAAACAATTGCCATAAATTCTAGTGCCTTCCTTTGACCCCCCTCCCTCCAAAATTCTGGCAAGCAAGACCCTCTAAGGGCTGCTTGGCTGAAGAACTACATACTTGGATGAATTGGGAGAGACCAATAAAACCCTTCCAGTGAGACAGAGAACCACCAGGCCTTACTATCTGTTCCAATGCTGTTCCTTCCAGCTTGGTCACGGCTGATTCACAGCTGATTGTCTGGTAAACCTTAAATTCCCTTGGATCTTATCATTCACCCTCTGCTGGATCTTTAGGATTTAGAGGGCTTTCCATTAGTCCTGCACTACATTGTTTTATTTGTATTTATTATACCAGTATGGTGTGAGCTCCCTGGGATAAGGAAAGATTTTGTTTTTCCTTTTACATATTCCAATCTTAGCACAATTTTTGGCACATTTGTTAAGGCTTATTAAGTATTTTTTCATTCAATTGATTAAATTCAATATGATTAAATAAACTTGAAGGGGAGGTAGCTCGGTGGTACAGTGGATTAGAGAGCACTGACCCTGGAGTCAGGAGCACCTGAGTTCAAATTTGACCTCAAATGCTTAATACTTGCTTAGCTATGTGACCCTGGGCAAGTCCCTTAACCCCATTGTCTTAAAGAAAAATTAAAATAAATAAATAAACTTGATGTAAGAAAATTCAAAAATATAAAGTAGGTACTTTAAGAGGCAATTTAATATTCGATTTATAAACAGCTTTTTTCAGTTTTGAAAAGATTCATAATAGTATTCTAAAATAGTAAGTTCAGTACATTTAAAATTATTCTATTTGTGATAACTCAGCTTGCAATTTTTCAGGAACACATTTCACAAATTAAGGTACAGTTACATACCTTTGTGCTACAAAAATAAGGACTCATTTATCTGACATCTAGTAGTATAACCCATAAATAAAAAGAAGAAACTGCCACCACACCCAACAGTCTTCTGAAACAAATATAGTGAAGTGTTATCAGTTCATTGAATTTTTCCACATGAATGATTTTTCTAGATAATTGAAACTGCTCATGTTAAGTGTGAAGACTATAAAAAATTGATGCAATGAACTATTCAGATCAGAGCTCCACAGTAAGTTCATCATCATTATGTGAGTCTTTAGTAGCAAGAATGCTCCCGTATTATCTAAGGAAGGGTGAACTGACCCAGTTGAAAATGAACCAGGTCAAAACCCAGTCTTAAATAAAATGAAATATAATAAAGAATACAGATATCTGTTTTAGTTTATCTTATCTTTATAACATCAAAGAACCTCTGAAAAAATCTATATGTATATACTTTGTACAGCATTTAGTAAAACATATGTAGCTCTTATTAGCACTGATGATGCTTTTCCCACCTTCCATCCTCACAGATGAGTCTGGTTTCTGAACAAGGGTGTATCTCTCCCTCATAATTCTCAAAGAATTCAAAGGATTTAGAGTAATTCTTCTTTAATGCACTCCCCATTCCAATCAGATTCATCTGCAGTGATAAATACTTATGTTGTTTTAAACAGTTAACATCATTTAGCTTTTATAAAGGGATATTTACTGAGAAAACAGCAAGTACAGAAATGCAAACACTTCCCTCAAATGCCGAAGTACATACATACTCTCTCCATACCGTCTTAGTTCTTAAAGTAGACTCAAATTTAAAGCAGTTTCTACAAATTACCCTCACCAAATTCACTTCCAAATTTAGTATAACTGCTAGACCCAACAACACTTCATCTACCACTGGGATTGGACCCAGTTGCTCTTTAAGATTATGCTGGCAGATTGCAAACTCTGGTGGATTCACTCTCTTCATCTTTTGAATGTCACAAGTTGCTACCTAGTCCATTTTGTCTCCAATAATCCTTCACCTAAGGCAGGAAAAGATAGACACAGCATAGACAAAATCAGCAGCAGGGCTGTGCACTTATAGGCAATATGGCAGCAGCCGAAGTGGTAAGATAAGGATCTGAGGTCACTTGCAGTAGTCCTTATCTTCTCACACAGACACAGGCAGACAAGAAAGAGAAAATGGCTTGGTTTGTTAATGTCTTCCGAATGCAGTAGCCCCCCATTCCCTACTCTACACACACACACACACACACACACACACACACACACACACACACACACACACACACACACACAACTGGAAACAGTCAAATACCTGGGCCAGCTCTGAATTTAGAAGTTGTACTTGTCCATCCTTCATCAACACACATTTATGGAAGCTGTCCCCAGGCACTGCTAATCCCTCATTATATATGATTAATCAAACAATAAGCATTTATCAAAAGCTTAACTAAATGCCAGATACTCAGTTCAGCACTAACTCCCCAATTAGAATATGAGCACTTCAAGAGGGAGGACCAGTTACATTTTCTATTTGTAGTCCAAGAACTTAGGGCATAAAACTTAATAAATATTTATTAAATGTTTTTTCATTCCATTCCATGACATGCTGGTCTTGACTGCTCCCTTGCCAAGGAGAAATCTGAGAGGTTAATGGGCTACAAAATATAAGGTAAGGAGTGATTTTTTTGTAGTTAGAGGTTTAGAGGGTGGGGCTAGTTTCAGAAGAGTCAAAGAGGAGGAGCCAAGTATTTCTGAAACCAGTTTGTTCCTTCATTTCACCCAATACTATGATGCTTTTCTAGGGATCATAGATTTATAGCCTAAAGGAATTTTTTTAGGTCATATAGTCCAAAAAGGAGTCAACCATAATAAGAATTAAAAAGAGGGGGAAATTACTCATGAGGGGTGTCTCAAAAACTCTTAGATCTCTGTAAAACAAAGCATTTTTTAATGGAACAATGAATAGTCATTTTTGACATACAAATCTAAGACAGTTGACAAATAAAAAACTTGGTAAATAAGAAAACAAACATTTGAGTATTACCCACATCCTCTTCATTCAACTCCCTCCCATAGGTCCCAGAAATTCACCTGGGGTTCACTGAAGGCAAAGGAAGAGGAGTGTCCAGTACAGCTTCATTCCATCACACTCTTCAGCTGTCTCTTTGTAGTATCTCCTCATTTGACTATATTTTCCACTGGTAAAGAGATTGTAGCCTGGATATATGACTGGCTAACTGATCCAGCTGCAAGACTGACTCAAGTAAAATGTTTAGGGCTCTTGATCTCTTATAACAAAGGAGAAACAGATTCCCCCTGAGATGGGAGTAGAAGATTAGAAGGGAGGCAACATTTTTCCAGGAACTATACGAATATGTTTCTAAAACTGTAAATCTCATTGTTGTTGTTGTGTCATGGACATTCACTGGATTTTTCAAATATTAAATCAATGGCAGAATTTATTTATTTAGATTTTTGCAAGGCAAATGGTGTTAAGTGGCTTGCCCAAGGCCACATAGCTAATTAATTATTAAGTGTCTGAGACCGGATTTGAACCCAGGTACTCCTGACTCCAAGGCCAGTGCTTTATCCACTATGCCACCTAGCTGCCCCTCAATTGCAGAATTTAAAGGAAACTCAAGGCTATCCAGTCTAAGCCAGTTTTGAGAGTAAAACAAATAATATGGTGGTAAAGAGTATTAATTCTAGAGCTAGATGACCTGAGTAAAAATTCTGCAATTTTTGGAAAGTACTTCTTAGCTTGTCATTTTAGACATCTGTAAAATGAGAGGACTGGATTTTATGATCATTAAGTATAAATCTATAAACCTATAAATTCCTTCTAGAATAACTGAAGAACTACAATATTAGAGATTTCACTACTTTTCAATGTGGCCC
The DNA here is from genome assembly GCF_037893015.1 of Macrotis lagotis. Lineage (NCBI taxonomy): Eukaryota > Metazoa > Chordata > Mammalia > Peramelemorphia > Peramelidae > Macrotis > Macrotis lagotis. The sequence continues at coordinate 327,980,206 of NC_133666.1, forward strand.
ATTCTATTATTTGATAATCTTAAGTGGCAAAAGTTTTTCCTCAGATCATCATCATCATCATCATCACCATCTCATAAACATCATCATCACTACCATCTTCACTGCTAATATAATTGTACTTAAAGATTGGGAAAATGCTTTACATATGTATTACATCATTTAGTCTTCACAACAGCTTCAAAGTAGATGCTATTATTCTACAGGTGAAGAAACTAACGCTGAGAAGTTAAGTGATTTTTCCAGGGTAGCACAATTAGTAAGTAATGAGATAACATTTGAGCCCAGTTCTTCCAGATGCCAAGTTTAGTATTCTATCTCCTATGCCATCTAGTTGGAACCTCACCTTCCTGAAACTTCTTCCCTTGAATCCTAGTTGTGCCCTTCAAAGACATGAAAAATACTTTGAAACACTTTTCCTGATGACAGTCCTTCAAATACTGTAGACACCTATTAAATTCTGAGCCCCCATCTCCCAATCTTCTTTCCACTAACACATTTTCTCTTTTCTAAGTGAAGCATTCTCAATATCTGTAACTGAGCTTCACAGCCCTGAGTTTGAATCTCTTCACATCTTCTTTATGTGCTCTAAACTGTTCATGTTCTTGCAAAAATGTTAGCAATTAGAAATTCCTTTTGCAAGAATTATGTTGAGGTACCATTATCAATAATTATGACAATTCACAGTAATATAGCACTTTACAATTAAGAGGTTCTTTATGTTCTCACTTGATCCTCACAATAGCTCTAAAATCACTGAATCAATCAGTTAGAAGGAACCTATGAAATCATTAGTTTGATAGAAATGAGCAAAGTCAATTAGAGAAGTAACACAATAAGCATAAGGTCACATAGATAGTACAAAGCTGAGGTAGGACTTAAAATCAGGTTTTCTGACTTCAAGTCCAATATTTTGTTCTGTTTTTCCCCCAAAAAATCACATTGCCTCCAAGCAATTATTAAAATTGATTGAAATAAGATAGTTTTATCTTGGATTCTTAGAATCATAAAGAACTTTAGAAATAACCTACAGATGAGGAAACCAAGACCCAAGGATGTCAATTGACTTTCCCAAGATCATGTCAAAATCACAACTAGGGTGGAGCAATTGGAGCCTTTCCCCAGGATGCTGATATTGGGGGGGGGGCATATTTTCTCCCTGTTCCTCTATATTTACTTTATCCCAGAGGATTGGGCAAGATTTTCTATAGGATAAGTGTTTTCCTCTCCCAGGAGGACTACATCTGATTATAGTGGATTTATTCTCTGTGTCCTCATTCCTTTCCCTTCTTACTAAGATTCCTAGTTATGGTTCTAGGTTACAGGTTACATAAAAGTAAAAGAAAAACTTGAATCCAGGCCTCTTGATTCCATTATACTACATGCCATTCCATTATACTACAGTGGAACATAAAAAGACTACATTGCAGTAACAGTTAAACAGCTTAAATAACAGTTAAATTTGTTATGCAAACATTAGCTGCAAATAGCCACATCATTAAGGGCAGCCAACATAAAAAGACAAGTTTCACTAAATCCTGAAGATTAGCAAATTGAAGTTTTGGCAGAGCAAGATAGGCAGGGAATTCCTGGGAGGATCAAATTATAGTAATTCCAGAGTTTCCCTTGCTCTCCAGAGTGCACAGAGAGTAGGTGTTTAGCTTATAATTTTTTTAAAGTATGGGCTTGAGCATATAGTAAGTTAGAGAAAATAAAACAGATATTCAAGATGGCATTTCACCATTGTAAGCAGAGCAAGTAAAACACTATCTTGGAAGTACTATCCTTATCTTTGGAATGAAATCACCTCCTTGAGTATCAAGTGATTAAACAGCTTACCACTTGAGGAGTCATATGTCTGCACTTTAGGAACTTATTGGTAATATTAAATTAGTATTTATTTAATACTTATGAATTATCCTTGTCATTGACCCTGCTAGCCTGTTTGGAGGCCCCGGCCTCTACTGACAGCACTATGAGACGTTAAATCAAAGGCTGCCTCATTTTTACAGAAATCTCCTGGAAAATCAGTTTTTTGAAAGGCGTAGAGGAAAGAATTTCTCTCTGTCTCTCTATCTCTGTCTCAGTCTCCCTCTGTTTTTCTCTCTCTGTCTCACAAACACATCTTTAAAGATTGTATTTATTTTGAGTTTTACGGTTTTCCCCCATCTTACTTCCCTCCCCCACCCCCCACCCCCACAGAAAGCAATTTGTCAGTCTTTACTTTGTTTCCATGTTGAACATTGATACAAATTGAGTGTGATGGGAGAGAAATCACATCCTTAAGGAAGAAACAAAAAGTAAAAGAGATAACAAGATCAGACAATATGATATCTGGTTTTTTTCCCCTAAATTAGAGGGAATACTCCTTGAACTTTGTTCAAACTCCACGGTTCTTTATCTGGATACAGATGGTATTCTCCATTGTAGATAGCCCAAAATTGTCCCTGATTGTTGCACTGATAGAATGAGCAAGTCTATCAAGGTTGATCACCCCCATGTTACTATTAGGGTCACAAACACATCTTACATCTGTCACATTTCCTTAGCATTTCTTTCTTTTCTTTTTTTTTATACCTTTTTTTCTTTTGTTTTCTTTTCTTCACTGTCCTTTTTAAAAAAAAAAACGTCCTGAGGAGGGACTCCAGTTCTCAAAGGTATACTGATAAAATGATTTTCAAAGGTGTCCACTAGCTCAGATAGACTCTTAAAATTTTTTAAATGATTTTATTTTTTTCAATTAACAAGCGTTTATTTCTTTTCCTCTCCTCCACTGGAAAAATAAAACAAATCAAAACCTTTATGACAAATAAGCATATAATCAAGTAAAACGAATTCTCACATTGGCATTGCCCCCAAACATGTCTCATTCTGCATATTGACTGATAAACTGTCCAAAGAAACAGCCAAAATGATAAAAAATACTATAAGCCCCATACACACTGGTCAGTGATCAATAACCCTGTGGGAGTCTTTCTACCACTCCTCAAGAAAAATGAAATGTCATAAAATTTCAAATCAATTCATTAGCTAAGTGCTTGGGACTGTGTTGGGTAGTAATGATTATTTGGGGATGATCCCTGTAGTTTCATCTCCGTTGGGAAATCCTAGTATAGAAACTCCACTATTGCAAATCAGCAACTGCTCTCCCTAAGATAAATGGGGTCTCACATTTAATTAAAAAAAAACTCACCCCTCCCACCCCTAGCAATTGGGGCTAAGTAACTTGAGTGTCACAGCTAGCGAATATTATTGTGTCTGAATCTGGATTTGAACTCAGGTTCTCTTGACTGCAGGCCTGGTTCCCTATCCACTGAGCCACCTAACTGCAACATTAAGCAACCTTTTTAAAAACACAATTTGTCCTGCTGAATCACCTCAGTTTTTTTCTCCTTATGAAAGGAGTTAGCTGCTACTTTTTCAATTCTTTTCCTCTCATGTCCTCTCTTCTCTAAATCTCAAGCCAATACCCCAAGGAAATTCTGGAGGCAGGTTAAATCTTCAAAATCTAACTTTCTGTGTTAGGAATAGCTCCTCTATTAGTATTAAAATGTTCTCTCCTTTGTTTTGCTTTTCTTTGTCTCCGGGGAGAAGTAATCTTCAACTCTCAGTCTTAGCTTTTAGATGGCTCAGTGTTTCCTCTTCTATTCCAGTATATGAGTTTCTTTTTAACATAAAAAAACTTTGTGACCTCCTTTCTCCCTCCATATTAATTGTTTTATTAATATCTGTTGATTCAATAAATATATGGTTAAAGGTAAATATGAATTCTGTAATACTTTTGAATAAGTATATGTTTGACAATATCTATATAGACTTGAAAAATAGTAATGTTATACATGCGAGATACATTTTATCTACAGAAGATTTGTTTAGAATACTAAGTATCTTATCAGTCAAATAAGTATTTACTATGGCAGAGCTGATGTTAAGGGTTAGTAGAGTGAAGAAAGGCAAAAAAAAAGTCCCTCCCCTCTTAGAGCTCACATTTTGATGGGTAGTCAACATGTAAATATTTAGGCACATATAGACAAGATAGATGGTTCCTTAGAAAGGGAAAGCATTTGCAGTTGTGGTAACCAGGAAAAGTCAGATAGGATTTGACATAAATCTAGTAGGAAATCATAGGCAAAGTGTGCCAGGCAGTGGTGAACAACCAGTGCAAATGGAGGGAAATGAGATGGAGTACCATATCTACATTGCTTATTTAATTGTTGAATGAGCAATTGGTAGTATTTTGTAGCTTCATAATTTTCAGTTCTGATCAAATGAAGAAAGTTCCAACCTAGATGTAGTTGCAACTCTAACTTCTTTCATTTATTCAGATTAATGCACCAAGTGCAGAAAACACTCTTTCACAGACATAAGTAGTAGGAAAAAGCATTAGGAAAAGACATTATTATGCAGCAACAATCAGATAGTTCTGTGTACTCAGAATGAATATGTAGCTAGGAGACATATAAGGTACCTTTGATGACTGGTCTTACATACTTTTTCCTATTATATAGACAATATAAAACTTTTAACACAATACCCATTATTCACATTGCATATTTTGTTGGTACTATATGAAAACAAAAATTACAAGTCTTTTTGCACATATGAGTTTGTGGACCATTTGTAATATCATCTCTTCCTTTTAACCCCTTCCCCTAAACCAGGGTCCAAAGTCCATAGATTGGGAACCCCTAACTAGTTTGTAACTTTCTTATGTGAAACCTTTGTATTAATAACCAATTATAAGGGGTGGCTAAGTGGTGCAGTGGATAAAGCATCGGCCCTAGAGTCAGGAGTACCTGGGTTCAAATCCGACCTCAGACAATAATTACCTAGCCATGTGACCTTGGGCAAGCCACTTAAACCCATTGCCTTGAAAAATCTAAAAAAACCCTCCAATTATAAAGTAGTTTAAGATATGCAAAGCACTTTACTGCTACTGTATTTGTGAACCCTGTAAGGTAGACACTACAGCTATCATTATCTCTATTTTACAGATTAGGAAACTGCAGCTCAAAGATTAAGAGACACAGCTAGTTATCAAAGGCAGGATTCAAACCCAGACATTTCTGATGTCAAGTCCAGAAAACATTGAAATACATCCCACTTTTTTGGTACCAAGTTCATTATTATGTAACAATCTTTGCTGAACACATTAACAAACAAAAGTAACAGTAGTGATCATAGTTCCACCATGCATAAAAGAGTTATGCAATGAATTGATGCTGAGTGAGATGAGCAGAACCAGAACATTGTACATCCTAACAGCAACATGGGGGTGATGATCAACCTTAATGGACTTATTCCATCAGTGCAACAATCAAGGACAATTTTGGGGTATCTACAATGGAGAATACCATCTGATTTCAGAAAAAGAATTGTGGAGTTTGAACAAAGACCAAAGACTATTACCTTTAATTTATTTTAATTTTTTAATTATGAAGATTTGATTTATTTTGAGTTTTACAATTTTTCCCCTAATCTTACTTCCTCCCCACTCCCCACAGAAGGCAATTTGCCAGTCTTTACAGTGTTTCCATGGTATATATTGATCCAAATGGAATGTGATGAGAGAGAAATCATATCCTTAAGGAAGAAATCTGAAATATAAGAGATAGCAATATCAGACAATATGGTATCAGTTTTTTCTAAATTAGATATTACCTTTAATTTTTTAAAAAATGTTATCTTATTATTGTAATTTTGCTATCTCTTACACTTTATTTTTTTCCTTAAGGATATGATTTCTCTCTTATCAAATTCAACTTAGATCATTGTATATATACCATGGAAACAGTGTAAGACTAACAGACTGCCTTCTGGGTGGCAGGGAGGGAAGCAAGATTGGGAGAAGGTTGTAAAATTCAAAATAAATAAATAAAATTTTAAAAAAGACTTATGCAAGATATTTTTAACATACCTACAATTTTTAATTGTCTTCCTTCTCCTTGATTTTTCAAAGCTCTTTTTAATGTCAACAAACCCTTTCATGGAAATTCTCCTTTCTTGGTTTCTGTGACACTGTTATAAATGGCTCATGAATACTTAGGCCAGAATGATTAACTTTTTTTATTAAGACATATTAATAAATCACACACCTCTCTCAAGGGGGGAGGGGCAAAGAATCCCAGAAATGTTAGGTTTTATATGCAGTTTGAAAGATTTTGTTCCTGCCTCTTTTGCCAATCATAGGCTAGGGTCATACTCTAATTGGTACATTGGTCCCCATATGTTTCCCCCCACCCTGCTCATTATACTAATGAGCAAGAACAGCTATCTCCTTGAGTATGATCAAAGGAAAAGATTGAAGAGCCTAGGTTAATTTAGAACTAGATGGGACAAACCTGGCCTAATCTCAGTGTTTGATCAGATTGAGACTAAATCTTTTGTTTTAACTCAGTACATGCCCATGGGCAGCAATATAGGCAGACCCCAGTTTTTGTAATGTAAACTAACAATTTTCCCTTCACATTCTTGTGGAACCTAAACACCGCCATATTCCTCACAACACTACATCACTTTAGTTTGGTTCAACCCTTAATTCTTCATCTTATTTGGCTTTTCCTTTTTTCCCCTTCCATTTCCTAATTATTGACTTCCCTCAGGCTTTAATCTATCAAACTGCCAAACTCAAACCTCTGCTTTGGATTATCTTGAATGGAATATCCCATAGACGTCTTAAACTCAATATATCCAAAATATCAAAATCAACATTTTTGCCCTCCCCATTCCTAAATTTCCTATTACTGTGGAAGCTACCTCTATCCTCCTAGTCACCCAAGATCACAATTTAGGTAGATTTTTGATACTTTTTTTTTAATTTATTTTTTTATTCTCATTTTGTACAAATGTTTTTTTTACATTAATAAAATATTCTTGTTTACAAGTAAGCAAAATACCCCTCCTCCCCCATGAATATAGATAGACTTGCTTGGATGAAAAAAAGTAAAGGGTAGAGAAAAAAAATTAAGATAAAAAAGATAATAGTAATAATTGTAGGTATGGCCAGGTGGTGCAATGGATGAAGCACCAGCCCTGGAGCCATGAGCACCTGAGTCCATATCCAGCCTCGTAAACCCAACAATCACCCAGCCGTGTGACATGCAAGCCACCCAATCCCCATTGCCCTGCAAAAACCAAAAAAAAAAGAAAGAAAAAAAAGACCCAAAATAAAATAAAATAGTAATAATAGTAGGGGTGGCTTGGTGGCAGACAGAGCATTGGCCCTTGAGCCAGGAGCACCTGGGTCCAAATCCCGCCCCAGACACCCAAAGATCACCCTGCTCTGTGGCCCCAGGCAGGCCATCCGGCCCCACTTGCCCTGCACCCTCCCCCAAATAATAATAACAAAAAATGTGCTTCAGTCTTTGTTCCAACACCAACAACTCTGTCATGGGTGGATCTCATTCTTTATGATAAGTCCATCACAAAAGTTATTTCCATATTTTTCCACCCTTGCCATTGCTGATCACAACTCCCTCCTTTCTTATTTCTCCACTACCATGTACTATATTTTTTTCTCTCCTTTCACTCTGACTCTGCTGTAGGGTCGCTGAGTGGCGCAGCAGACAGATTCCTGGTCCTAGGGCCAAGAAGCCCTGAGCCCCCATACCACCCCTTAGGCCCAGAATCCACCTGGCCCTGTGGTCCTGGGCAGGCCTTCCAATCCCAACCCCTTGCAAGAAGTAAGAAAGAAAATGTGTTATATCTGGCCACTCTCCCCCCATGGTCCATCCTCTCCTCCTTTATTCACATCCCCACCCCTTCCCCCTGCTCCCCGCTCCTTCTTACTCCAGATGTCTATACCCCATTGAGTATATATGCTGTTTCCTCTCCTAGCCATCTCTGATGAGAGCAAAGGTTCCCTCATTCCCCCTTGCCTCCCCACTTCCATATCATTGCAATAGCTCATTGTAATAAAAAAAATCTTATGTGAAATATCTTGGACTATTCCCCCTCTCCTTTTTCTTTCTCCCATTCCATTTCCCTTTTTTTTATTGACTCCATTTTTACACCATATTTTATCTTCGAATTCAGCTTTCTCCTGTGCTTCAACTGTAAAAGCTCTCTCTACCTGCTCTATTAACTGAGAAGGTTCAAATGAGTATTATCAGTGTCATTTTTCTATGCAGGAATACATACAGTTCATCCTCATTAAGTCCCTCATATTTCCCCCCCCCCCCTCCAATCTCTATGCTTCACCTGAGTCCTGTATCTGAAGATCAAACCTTCTGTTCAGCTCTGGCCACTTGAAAAGGAACATTTGAAATTCCCCTGGTTCATTGAAAGTCCATCTTTTTCCCTGGAAGAGGACATTCAGCCTTGCTGGGTAGTTCATTCTTGGCTGCATTCTAAGCTCTCTTGCCTTCCGGTATATTGTATTCCAAGCCTACGAGCTTCCAATGTAGCTGCTGCTAAGTCCTGTGTGATCCTGACTGTAGCTCCATGATATTTGAACTGTGTCCTTCTGGCTGCTTGTAATATTTTCTCTTTGACTTGGGAGTTCTGGAACTTGGCTATAATATTCCTAGGGGTTGTTTTTTTGGGATCTCTTTCTCTGGGGGATCGGTGGATTCTCTCCATTTCTATTTTGCCCTCTGCTTCTAGAATATCAGGGCAATTTTCCCGTAGTAATTCTTTGAAAATGATGTCAAGGCTCTTTTCCTGATCATGACTTTCAGGTATTCCAATAATTTTTAAATTATCTTTCCTAAGTCTGTTTTCCATATCAGTTGTTTTTTCAATGAGATATTTCACATTTTCTTCTAATTTTTCATTTTTTTGGTTTTGAAGTATAGATTCCTGATTTCTGGTAAATTCATCAATCTCCCTGAATTCTATTCTTTGTCTGAAGGATTTGTTCTCCTCAGAGAGTTTTCTTATCTCTTTTTCCATCTGGCCAATTTTGCTTTTTAAGGCATTCTTCTCCTCACTAACTTTTTGAACTGTTTTATCCATTTGACCTAAGCTGGTTTTTAGCATGCTATTTTCTTCAGCATTTTTTTGGATTTCCTTGACTAAGCTGCTGACTTCATTTTCATGTTTTTCCTGCATCTCTCTCCTTTCTTTTCCCAGTTTTTCTTCCAACTCCCTCATTTGATTTTCAAAGTCTTTTTTGAGCTCTGTCATAGCCTGAGCCCAATTTCTGTTTTTCTTGGAGTCTTTAGATGCAGGAGCTTGTGCTTCCTCATCTTCAGACTGAGTATTTTGATCCTTCTTGGGCTCATTTGCAAAATATTTCTCAATAGTCTTCCTTTCGTTTCTTTGCTTGCTCATTTTCCTGGCCTGGGCCTGGTTTGGGGGTGCTTCCTGAGCTTTTGGGACACTCCCACAAGGGTCTCTTTGGGTGAGGCTCTGTCCTCCCTCCTGGTCTGTGAATGACCATAAGCACCTCCCTCTGCCACAGGGCCGAGGTGGGGGGGGCTGCTGTTCTATGGGGGGGCCTAGACTGTGATCAGGATCTGAATGTGGTCAGAGCCCCAGAGTCCTGTTCCAGGGGCAGAGGACAGAACTCAGCAGTCTCTCTCTCTCTCTCTTCACTCCCCTCCCTCAGCTCAATGGGCTCATGCCCTGGGGGCTCCTGCTTACCGACTCCGCCTGCTTCTGTTTCCTGGATCTGGGCTGGGGAAAGACCATGCTGCTTGCTGTGTGCCCTGAGGGCTGGGCTCCATGTGCTCGCTCTGGCAGAGGTCCCCTGCTGTTCCCCCACTTTGTGCCCAGTGCTCCTCAGGGTGCAGCTCAGGGGACTCCCTTGCTGCTGTGAGCTGAGACTCCCAGCGCCCTGGGGCTGCCTCCGGGAGGCTGAAGTTCTTTTGCTCTGGCGGGCCACCCCTCTGGCAGGCTGCCTCTCCGATCCCGGGGAGCAGAGCCTTTCTGCTCTTTTCCAGGTTACCTTGAGTAGGAGAACTGCCTCACTGGGTCTCTTTGTGGGTTCTGTCTCTCAAAAGTTTAGTTAGAGTCCTTAGCTGATGAATTTTATCAGAGAGCTCCTAAGACTGGATCCCTTCTTGTCGCCATCTTGGCTCCGCCCCCCCCATCGATTTTTGATTCTTACCTCTCTTATTCAATCTCTTGTCAAGTCCTGTTGAATTTAACTTTATAAGATATCTCATATTTAAGATATTTTTCTCTCCTCTGATATTGTCACCACCTTGGTGCAGGCTCTCATCACCACCTATCTATATACTATATGATTTTCTGATTGACCTTCTTCCCTCAAGTCTGTCCTAACTTCTGTCCATCATCTACTTTTCTATCAAATTGATATTCCTAAAACATGTCTCATATATATATATATATACATATATATATAATGTATGTATACACACACATGTGTATATATATATATATATATATATATATATATAATAAACTTTATTGGTTCCCTATAACCTCTAGAAGAATATGAAATCCTTCACTTCCTAACCTGCCTCCCACACCACTCCCACCCTCCTTTCTTCTTTCAACCTCCTCCACTCCATATACTCTACAATTCAGTAACACTAGTCTACTTGCTGATCTTGCAAAGCTACTCTATCAGCTCCAGCTCCAGGAATTTTTACTGGATATCACCTATACCTGGAGTTCTCTATCTCTTTATCTCTGCTTCCTGATTTTTATCACCTTCCCTTAAGTCTAAGCTCAGACACCATATTCTGCAAGAAGTCTTTCCTGAAACTCCATAAAGTTAGTGAATTGTATATAATTTATCCTGTATATATCTTGTTTGTACATAGTTATATCTCAACCACTGGACTGAGCTTGAGAAGAATTGTTGTTTTATGTTTGTTTGATTTTGCTTTTTTTGTCCCCTGCACCTAGTCCTTAACTCTGTGCCCAGTCATTGTAGGGGCTTAATAAATACCTGTTGATTGATTAACTACCCCACTATCTTTAAATGCTTCTTTTCTTCTGCACTATTCCTGATAAGTCACCAAGCATTATTTATTGATCACTATGATAGGCTCTTGGCATACAAAAAGAAAATTGGAATAGTTGCACACCTCAAAGATCTTACAAGCAAACAAGGGTGAAAATAGCTTTACATAAAAATACATCTAAAATAAATGCAATGTAATTTGTAAGAAAGCACTAGTTTCCGGAGGGGAGAGAAATAAGGAAAGGCTTCTTCATGCTGCCCTTTTTTATTTTCTCTATGTTTTAACCTTGTATTTGATACTCATTTCAAAAAGATTTCATAAAAAAAATTTCAAGTTGTGAGAGGAAATTATGGGAGCTAGAGGGTAGTGCCATATATGCAGTGGTTTGTACTGAATCCCACACCTTCCTAGGCATAGTCTTCAATATAACTAGAAGGGAGTTAATGGACAAAATGAAGTAAGATTTGAATGACTGAAGTCCTTCAAGGAAAATTAGAGCAGTTCCATTGAGTGAAGATTGTAGTTGGAGTGGGAGAGCAACAAGTTTAAGATGTAAAGAGGTGGAAAAAATTTGTGTGATGAATAAGCCCAAGGAGTGTTTGTATTAGTGTTTGAATGATGTGGAGTAAGTGGAGATAAAAGTTAGTAAAGTAGAGAAAGGTGATAAATGTGAGGTCACAGTATCTATAATTATAGCAAAGGACAAGATGAAAGGGAAAAACGTCACTGAAGAATGAGGAAGTGGGTCTAAGAGAATTGTAGATAATGGTGATAATGATTTTGAAAGGGTAGTATAAATTGATTGGTAGATTGTATCTGATTTTTTTTCCTTCTCTCCACCTAATGGTTTACTTGAGTGAAAGCTTTTATCCTTATTACAGGTCCAAAAGGATTTTCTAAAAAGATACAAACAAAAACCACTTAATTTATAGTCATTTATTTTAAAAGCATTTATTAAGTAACTACTATGTGCAGAAGACTGTGGTGGATTCTTGGGAAAATATAAAATTTAAATTAAAAGGGTAACAGACTGAACTCAGAATATCTGTTATTACTGAAAGGAAAAAGATTAATAGAAAGAAAAAGCTAGGGTGTCATGGAGTTTATAGTAGGAGATGAAGTATTTACTGACAAGGGGAGAGTAAGGAACACTTAACAGGAGAATTGACACTTGTTTTAGGCTTTAAAGGATAACTTCGTGTTTGTGAGACTTGGGGGGAAAAGTGTGGGAGAGAAGAAATATTAGACTGCCTACCACACTGAAGGTCTACAGAGCCATTGTGCTGACCTCAAAGTTGTATGCCTCTGAAATCTCCCATACCAGGAAACTGAATTGCTTCCATTTGAATTTTCTTAGGAAGATTCTGAAGATCACCTGGCAAGAAAAGGTACCAGACACTGAGGTCTTTTTTTTTTTTAACTGAACTGCCAAGCATTCAAACTCTACTTCAGGGAGAGTCAATTCTATGGGTTGCCACATTGTTTGAATATCAAATGTACATATGTCTAAAAGAATATTCTATGGAGAGCTCACACAAGGTAAATACTCACATGGAAGCCAGAAGAAGTGATACAAAGACACTCTTAAGAATTTTGGATTCAGGGAGCCGTAGGGGAACCGAGAAGGGTCATGCTCTGGGCGATGGCTCTCTGGAGTCCGGCGGCCCAATGGGCTGGGGCCTGGCTATAGGCCTGCGCGCAGGGGTTGCGGTGCTCCCGCGGGCAGAGCCATGGCTTCGGGGAAAGCGCAGAGAGGGGGCGACCTTCATCAGAGACGACACAAGGTTGTCCAGGATTTACACCAAAACGGGAGACCAAGGTTTTTCCAGCACTTTCACTGGGGAAAGGAGACTTAAAGATGACCAAGTATTTGATGCTTTGGGAACCACTGATGAATTAAGTTCAGTTATCGGGCTTGCCATCGAAGTCCTGACAGGAAAAAGGCCATCCATTTGTGCAGGAACTTGAGAAAATCCAGTGCAGGCTGCAGGATGCCGGCTCAGCCACTGCGACACCGCGGGCTTCGGCCAGGGAGGCTCATTTGAAGCGCACAGCATTCAGTGAGGACGCCATCCTGGACCTGGAGCGCTGGATAGATGTGTACACAAGCCAGTTTTCAACCCTCACAGCTTTCATTTTGACTTCAGGAGGCAAGAGCAGTGCGGCCCTCCACCCGTACCGAGCTGTGTGCCGCAGAGCCGAGAGAAGTGTGGTTCTTCTAGTCCAGGCCGGGCAGATGGATGCAAATGTGGCTAAATTCTTGAACAGACTCAGTGACTATCTCTTCACTTTGGCCCGATATACAGCCATGAAGGAGGGAGAGGAAGAAAAGATTTACCGCAGGCAGGACCCCTGCCCCTAAGCTGGAGCACTGAGAGGCATGCTAGGGAAAGCCTGTAAAGAGTGAGGCTGGTGTCCTCCTCCCCACATCACAGCACGGCCAGACCCAGGACTGTTCTGTGGAAAAGCCTGAACCACCTACCCCTTCACCTCACCCCGGCTTACTTCAAATCCACTTGAAGCTGCTTCTTGGTCCCCTCCACGACCCACCTTCATTGACTCTGTGAGCGACCAGTGCCCTACCCCCCCCCCCCCCCAAGATTGGGAAGCCCAGTTCTCTGAAAGCGGAAGTATCCGACACTTGAAGTGGCCAGAGAATAAAAGGAATGCCAGAGGAAAAAAAAAAGAATTTTGGATTCAGTTATGAGATATGGATCACACTGGCCCTGGACCACCCAGGTTCTCTATGAGCAAAGCAGAATTATAGTAGCTCAATAAAAAAATCTAACATGATATGCACAAATTTAGAAACATCCTTATCCCAAATATTCATATAACTATTTGTATCTGACCTGTGGCAGATAATTCTGAGCTTTGTGTACTAATCAACCACAGCTGGACACACTGTACCTTGATCCCAACATAGTGATGTCATTTTGGTCCTCTTCAAGAATGAAGGACAAAAATCAACCAAAAGACAGTTAGAATTTCAATAGGCAAAGGGGAGCTAAATGATATTCTAGGTGAGGGGAACATTAGGAGTTATACCACAATGCATATAACAGTGTTGAGAAGTACAATAAATTTAGAGTAAAGACTGATTGAAAGGAAAGGAATATGAAATAAATCTGTGGGGGGAGAAAGGTTAACATGGAAGGCCTTCCAGGGCAAGAAAAGGAATTTGAATTTTCCCTAGAAGTAATAAAGTGAAACAATTGAAAATTTTTGAGTTGGTATGACATGACCAGACCTTACATAAAAATTAGTGTTCTGGCAGTTGCATAAAGGATAGTTTGGAGAGGGGAGGGAGTTGAAATAGGAAAAACAAATAGAAGCCTGTTGTCTTATCCAGGTGACTGGTAAAAAGAATCTATAATCAATGTATAACATGGAACCAATGTAAACACTAACAGAATGCCTTCTGTGGGAGGTGGGGGGAGAGAAGCAAGAATGGGGGAAAAATTGTAAAACTCAAAATAAATAAACTCTTTCTTTAAAAAAAAGAGCATATCCTAGGGTGATTAAAGTGGGAATGAGGAAAAAAACAAGAAAGATGTACAGGTAGAATTAAAAGGACTTGGTAATTGAATTGATATGAAAAGTAAGAGGAAGATTCAAGATAATCTCAAGGTTTTGAACATGGGAGACAGGTCAAGACAAAGTCAGAGGAAGCACAAGTTTAAGAGGAAAATTTATACATTGTATTTTGGACATAATGAGGTTTAGGTACTGGTGAAATCCTGTAGACATGCAGACATGCATCTTAAAATTGAGAGAGTTCGGGGCTGAAGATCCAAATTCGAGAGTTATCTGAGTTGAGGATGTGGTTGACACCATAGGACTGAATGCAATTAAAAGAGAAAGAATGTGTAGAAACATAGGTAAAGATTGTAGGAAGAAATGAGACAAGGGACACAAATGTTATGGGAAGAGTAAACAAAGGCAACAAAGAAAGATAGATTAGAGAGGCAGGAGAAAGAGGAGCATGTGATGTCTGAAGGCAAGTAAGAAAATGAGGGCTAGAGTCAAAAGTTTAAAGAGGTCAATAATGAAGAATCCTTTTAAAAAAAGATTCCTGTAATTTGTGATTAAAGGTAACTGGTGATCTGAATGGTTAATTTTAGTACAGTGGAAGAGAAGCCAGAATACAATAGGCTGCCAAGAGAGTAGGAAGCAAAGTATAAGTATTTTTTAGCCAAGAAGGAAGTATTCTTCATATTTCTTTTCCTCTCTAGAAAAGTCTGATTGTTCAGTGTGGTATGACTGACTTTTTTCTTAATAATTCCACACTTGAAATCAGTAAAGTGGAAGTACAACTTATTTTCACTTTCCCTGTCTTAATTTCCCTGGAGGTACAAATAGGTAGGAAAGAAAAAGAACAGGGAGGAAGAAGAAGAAGAGAATAGGAAGAAAGAGGAGGAGAAGGAGGGAGCGAGGGAGGGAGGGAGGGAAGGAGGGAGGGAAGGAAGGAATGAGGGAGGAAGGAAGAAAGAAAAGAGGAAGAGAATAGTAAGAAAGAGGAGAAGGTATAAAGAAAGGAAGGAAGGAAGGAAGGAAGGAAGAAACAAAACTATACATCAATATCCTGATGTTTAATTTTTAAATAAAGTATTAGGTGAAAAGTTAGAGCAATAATTCTCAAAGGTTAAACACTATGACTATGTGCGATTTATATCAGGAATGCAAGCTTGGTTCAATGTTTAAAAAAACCTGTAAAAATAGTAGATTGTATTAGTAACAAGAACAAGAATTAAATGATTATGTCAATTATTGAAGAAAATTCCTTTGACAAGATATAATACATATTTCCATTAAACACTAGGAAACATAAGAATAAATGTTCTTTTCCCTAATTTTAAGTAGTAATTAAAAAAAAGATTCAGTATTTTATGTACTAAGGATAAACTAGAACTCTTTCCAATAAGATCAGTGGTAAAGTAAGGATGTGAATTATGACCACTACTATTTTATTAAAAGGTAGAAACATTTGATATGTCAATAAAGCATGAAAAAGAAATTTAGAGAATATACATGATTAAGAGAAAACAAAATTATCACCTTTTTGCAGATAATGTAATTTTCTTAGAGAAAATTAAAAGTGAATTAAAACTTAATTCAAATAAAATTCTGGCAAAGTTTCAGAATACTGAATCATTGTAGGACTTGAATCATTAACATTTCTGAATATTACCATCAAAATCTAACAAAAAGAGAAATTTTCATGCTAAATAATCATAGAATATTTATAAATACTTGGGAGCTCAAGCACATAAGGATTATATGAATAAAGCTACAAAATTCTTTTTTGGAGAAATATTTATTGCTTATAGGTAAACTGAGCCACTATCATAAAAATGACAATAGTACTTAGATTAATCTACTTATTCAATAGCATACCAATAAAGTTGCTAAAGTATTATATTTTAGACCTAGAAAAAATAAAAATTACATTGGAACATCTAGAGGGAAAAAGTCAAGAATATCAAGGGAAATAATGAAAAAAAAGGGTGTTAGTAGTGCCAGATCTCAAATATAGAACAAAGCAATAATTATCAAGATGATTATATGCTGATTAAGAAATAGAGGTTGTGGGGCAGCTAGGTGGTGCAGTGGGTAGAGTACTAGCCCTGGAGTGAGGAGGACCTTAATTCAAATATGTTCTTAGACACTTAATAGTTAATAGCTGTATAACCTTGGGCAAGTCATTCAACCCCATTGACCATTCAACCCCAACCCACAAAAATCAAAACCATTTCAAAAAAGGAAAATTAAAAAAAAAAGAAATAGAGATTAATCACTGAAATAGATTAAAGAGGTTACATGGCTTTTCCAGAGTGGTAAATTAGTAAATGGCAGAGCCAGGACTCAAACCAAATTCCTGTTTTACTTGTCTACCACACTACTGTAGAAAGTCCTATTTACAAAGGTCATTTGGGCTAACACAACAACTAACCCAACAGAAGAATCAAAATTTAGAATTTGGTAACATTCCTTGTTGAAATCTTAATGTAAAATATACACACCACTAAAAAAAGATTTAGAAATATAGTATTGTATTGATTTTAAAAATGGAATATTACATTTGGATTTGAAAAAGAAAAAAGGTGAATAAAGGAGAAAAAAGAATACAGTATGTAAATATGAAATCAAAATGACTTACCAAAGAACAGGTAATAAAACTAGGATAGGGTAAAGAGGAGGAATTAAAAATTCAAAAGTAAAACTTCCATAATTTTTCAAGGTATTTGAAAATTACAGAATATCAGAATTATATTTCATTGTGTTGCCCTGTTATAAAAATAGTTATAATGAAGTATTTTCATTGTCTTCTAACAACATAAATAATAAATATAACAAAAATGATATAGGAGAAAATCTAATAATTATAAAAGTATATAAATGGAATTATCCCTGTAAAAAGAAACAAAGTTATGAAATATTTTGAAAATAAAATATTTTATTTATTATATATCTAACCCTTTTTAAAAGATCTGCACATACTTAAATAGAAAAGTTTGTCTAATATATAGCCATCCTTAAAAAAAATCAGAATAGTAGCAATTTTAGCAGATAAAAATTGAATCACACAGATTACATTGATAGATAAAAGTAGCATTTTATTCTAAAATGAAAAAATGCCCCAAATTTAATTTTAAGTACATACAAAACAAATGTTATTCATTAAATTCTCTAAAGAACATCCATGTTCATAAAAGAAATATAAAATCTCACCATTTCTAGGAAATCTCCCTTAATTTTATTCCTAATTTAATTCCTAATCTCTCTTAATTTTAGTGATTCTGATCTCTGTTGATTCTTTCACATTTCTCCTGTATAAATCTTGATAAAGCAGGTTCAGTTGAGTTAATGAGGTTGAAATACAGATTTTAAAAGAACCAGAAGCATGTAGATAGTGCAATGCAAAGAGCTCTTGGCCTGGAATCAAGAAGAACCGAGTTCAGATCCAACCTGTGACCCTGGGCAAGTCACTTAACATCTGTCCATCCGTCTGCCTCAGTTTCTTTGATTCTAAAATAGGGACAATAATAATAGAACATATCTCCCAGAATTGTTTTGAGATGCAAATTGAATAATAGGTTTAAAGTATTTATTACAGTGCCTTTTATATAGTAGGTATTTAATAAATAAATAAATTTGTTTCCTTCTTTTTTTTCGTATCATGTTTGCTGGTGATCTTCCACCTAGCTATTCTTTTTCTCACACATACCCAGTACCCAGTGATTTACATGTTGTTTTCTCCATTTAAACATGAGTTTCTTGAGAGAAATTTTTTTGCCTTTCTTTGTAATCTTTAATATTTAGCACTTTGTGCCTGGCACATTTTAATCACTGAATAAATATTTGTTTAAATTCCTACAGTTTGCCTAGCATTGACTGGAATCTCAGAGTTGTTTTAATTTTAATTTCTCTTATTTTTAGTAATTTGGAATGTTTTTCATGTGGTAGTTGTTTGCCTTTCTTATCTTTTGCATATATCTCTATTGGAGTTTCTCTTTTTCTTTTTTTTAAATTTTATTTATTTAAGGCAATGGGGTTAAGTGACATGCCCAAGGTCATACAGTTAGGCAATTGTTAAATGTCTGAGGCTGGACTTGAACACAGGTCCTCATGACTCTAGGGTCAGTGCTCTATTCATTGTGCCACCTAGCTGCCCAGTTTCTCTTTTACTTTAAATGTCCATTTAAATTTCTTAGATATCTCAGTTACAAAAGTTTGTTACAGAGATTTTCCCCACTTAATTCTTTTTTAATTCTAATTATACTGATTTTGTTTGTGCAGAAGCTTTATAATTTTATGCAATCAAAATGATCCATTTTATCTTTTTGATCATTTCTATCTCTAAGAGCTTTTCCTTTAGTCATAGTTCTGAAAGGTTCCCTTTCTATATTCCTCTAATTTATTTGTGATATGACCTTTTATATCTAGTTTATGTATACATTTGGAGCTTTAGAATATAATGAGTTGTTAGTCTAAACTCAATTTCTGCCAGACTGCTTTCTGATTTCCCTAACAATTTTTGTCATGTAGTCTCTTCACCCAAGCAGGTGGAGTGTTTGGGTTTATCCAGAATAATGCTACTTGCTTGATTTCTTCTGGATCTTATATCTTAAACTGTTCTACAGCTCATTCTTTGTTTTTTGTAATCAGTACCAAATAATTTGAATCAATGGTTCTCAAAGTGGGGTCCAGAGGCCCCTGGAGTTTTAAAAAATAAAAACTTTTCATAATTGTACTAAAATTTTTTAATTTCTAAAATGGCAATAGATATAACACAAAAAACAAAAGTTCTTTGGGATGTTCAATAATTTTTTAGAGTGTAAAGAACTCTTGAGACCAACACATTTAAACATTATATGTTTGGAATATTAATGCTAAAGTTTAAGATCTGATATTACTATTACTAGGTCCTTCCCCATCTTCTACCTTCTGTACATTATTTCCCTTCAGATTCTTGACTTTCATTCTGCCAGATGACTTCCATTACTGCTTTTTCCTATTTCTATAAATAATTCATTGGAAATTTGATTGGTATGTTGATGAATCTATAAATTGATTTTGGTTTTATTTTCATTTTAATATATTTGTATTGTCCATCCATTAACAGTTATTATCTTTTCAATTATTTAATCTATATTTCTTTAAATTATCTTTTATATTATTATTCAATTAGTTACTGTCTGTTGATAACCATATTTTTGAAAATTTTATCTATTATATAATAATCTTGAAGTGAATTTTTTTCTTATATCTTTCTGTTAAATTGGGTAAAAAAAAGTTTAGATAGAATATTTCTGTGGCTTTATTTTACATCCTTCTACTTTAGTGAATGACTTCAATTAACTTTTAGTTGAATCTCTAGATGTCTTTAAACCATCATAACATTTGAAAAAGTTTTAATTTTGTTTCTTCTTTGCTTGTATTTATCTCCCAATTTCTTTATCTTGTCATATTTTAATACTTAGCATTTCTAGAACTATACCAAATATTGTCAATGGAGAGTGCCTGTTCTTATTGGAAAAGTCTCTAGTTTTTCTTTATTGTAGATAATATTAACTCTTGGCTTTAGGTAAATAATGTTTACTACATTGATAAATAATAATTTTCATTTTTTTAGTATTCTTAACATAAATGATATTGTATTATTAAAAGATTTTTTGTATTTATTGATAGAATCATATGATTTTATTGCCTTCAATATTAATATAGTCTATTGCATTTATGGTGTTCCTAATATTGAACTAATGCTGAAATCTTGGTATAAATAAAACCAAGTCATAATATATTATCTTTTAAATTTGTTGCTGTAGCCTTCTTGATAATATTTATTAAACTATTATTTATAGAATATTACCTTGACTAAAGAAAAAAGTCATAAAAGTTTAACAGATTGCCTGAAAGAATATAATTACAATAATAGAACTAATACTTCTTAATCCCTATAATATAATTTTTTTTAAATCTGTGGAATTAAGCCAGAGAAGTTCTCAGAGTTAAATTAGCATTATTAGTAGACTATCTTGATAAAAAATTAAGGAGAAAAACATAATAAATTTAGATTGCAAAGTAATAAGCCAAAAGAGAGTGAAAGAGTGATATTTGAACTACAGCAATAAATAATAATATATGAACCAAAAGAACAACTGACATAAAATAGACAAAAATAAACTTTTCAAAAACCTATATAATTTAAAATCCATTATCAAATTTATTTTTTTAAAGAAATAGTTCATTTTGCCAGTAGTAGAAATAAGGTATGGTAAATTAAAACAAATATAAAAGACATTAAGAAAAGAATAAAAGGTCATTATACACAAAACATTATTAGCTAACTAATAAATTCTTGTTCATTTTTTGATTTATTCATTGCTAAATTAGACTAAAGCCCTGTTATGGCCCATTTACTAACAATAAATCTCTATCACTCTTCAAGCTTTGCTCTCCTTATACACCTCAAGGCACTTCCCTGAATTTCTTATCCTTTTTGTGTCCTGTAGACTATTATGACTTAGAATGGAGACATTCAGGAATAGCACCATTGGAATTCTTTCCTTATTGCTTATAAAACACTTGAAATTAGGGGTCCTTAACATTTGACTTCTTTGACAGTCTGATCTTACCTTTGTGGCACTATTCTCAGTATTATGTTTTTAATGCATAAAATAAAATACATAGGGGCAGCTAGGTGGTGCAGTAGATAGAGCACTGGCCTTGGAGTCAGGAGTACCTGAGTTCAAATCTGACCTCAGACACTTAATAATTACCTGGCTGTGTGGCCTTGGGCAAGCCACTTAACCCCATTGCCTTGCAAAAACTAAAACCTAAAAATAAAATAAAATACACAGAATTACAAAAACCCCTAATTATATTAAAATACAATGATCAAATATTTTAAAATTTGTGATATAATAATATGTATTCTTATTTATGAGCAATTGAATAATAGGATAACATTTAAAATATAGGCAAATTAAACTTAAATTTTATTTTAAAAATATTAGTTTATCTCTGATGGAATTATGATCCACCCCAGAGGCAGAGTAGGCGTTATCAGAACACATATTGAAGCACATTTTTTTCCTCTTTTATTCACTTTATTTCTCATGAAATTCTTATTTGGGAGGGGGAGGATTACATTTATTCTTATGACTATTTTTTAAAAGCCTTTTAATAATTAAATAATAAATAATAATAAGTAAAATGTAAATTTAAAAATATTAGTTTAAATGTTATTGTTAGTTTGAATAAGCACATTAAATCATGGGGCAATCCTTCACAAGGTAACATGCATATCAACATTAGACATCCAATTGATTTTGATTTTTTGTTCTAATTCCAAGAGGCAAAGATCTGTCACTAAAATGAAATTACAATTTCCATATTTCTCTTTACAAGGTGAGGTTAAGCTCCTCTCAAGAAATTTTAGAATTCTCTTTAGCTTTTTGAGTTAAATTTGAGTTAAATTCTAAGTTTCTTATAACAAATTCATCTTTGGCTAGGTCACTACCAATACAGCTCATATCAGAAAGAAAAGGATTATGAATCCATCATTCCTCTTTAATGCCTTAAGATAGGAAACAATTTTTGAATGAGTATTAAAGTTTTTCCAGGTGTTTATGGATTTCTCTTTTCAAAGATATTGGCAGAGAATTTGTATCTCAATTCTAAGTAAAGTACTTTCTCCAGCATTGGGAGTTTGCAAAGATTTTGGTCTCTACTCTTCCATATTGGAAGTTTAATTTTTAAAATTATAATTTTTAATATACAAAGTACTGTATATGTATGCTTTTGCTTCATAACATAGACTGTGCTAAAAAAAAAGAGTACAGAGAGAAAAATCTAGTAAAATAACATCCTTACTTATAGAACTTCCAACATTGTGCTTAAAATACCACTGATCTGGAGAGGGGAGAAGTTTATGACCAAAAACAAGAGATAAAGAATATTATAGGGGTTGATGTAGTAGATAGAACACTGGCCCTGGAGACAGGAGGACCTAAGTTCAAATTTGACCTCAGACACTAATTCCCTAGCTGTGTGACCTTGGGCAAGTCACTTAACCCTATTGCCTTGCAAAAACCAAACCAAACCAAAAAAATAACATTATAAAATGCAAAGTGGATGATCTTGAATACATTAAGTTAAAAGAAGTTTTGCATAAAGAAAATCAATGCAACTAATATTTGAAGGAACGCAGAAATCTGAGTAACAATTTTGATAGCTAGCATTTATGATAAAGGACTGATTTCTAAAATATATAGAGAACTGAGTCAACTAATAAGAATATAAGTCATTCCACAAATGATAAATGGTCAAAGGATATGAATAGATAGCTTTTAGATAAAGAATTTAAGTTATCTATAATCCTACAAAAAATGCTCTAAAGCATAATTGATTAGAAAAATGCACATTAAAACAACTCTGAGTTACAACCTCACAGCTATCACATTGGATAATATGACATAAAAGGAAAATGATAAATGTTGGAGGGGATATATGAAAACTGGGATACTAATGCATTATTGGTGGAGTTGTAACCATTCTGGAGAGTAATTTGGATCTATGCCCAAAGGGCTATAAAACTGTTCATGCCCTTTGATCCATCATAATCACTACTAGATCTGTATCACAAAGAGATCATAAAAAGGGGGAAAAGACCCACATGTACACAAATAATTATAGCAGATTCTTTTTGTTATTGGCAAGGAGCTGGAAATTGAAGGGATACTTATCAATTGGGTAATGACTGAAGAAACTGAGGGATACGAATGTGATGGAATACTATTGTTCTCTAAGAAATCATGAACAAGTTTCAGAAAAACCTGAAAAGACTTTCATGGACTGATGCTGAATGAAGTGAGCATAATATTATATACATTAACAGCAAAATTGTGTGATGCTCAATCATGAGGGACTCAGCTACTCTCAGCAGTTCAGTGATCAAGAGCTATTCTAAAAGACTTGTGATAGAAAACACCATCACATCCAGGGGAAAACTATGGAGTTTGAATGTAGATCAAAGCATAGCATTTTTCATTTTTTACAATGTTACAATTTGCTTTTGTTTTTTCTTTCTCATGTTTTTCTGTTTTATTCTGATTCCTCTTTCATGACATGATTAACATGAAAATATGTTAAATGTGATTGTATATGTATAACATATATCAGATTATTTGCTATTATGGGGAGGGGGGAAAAAGGAGGGAGGAAGAAAAATGTGGAACTCACAAGCTTACAAAAATAAATGCTGAAAACTATCTTTACATGTATAATTAAAAGAAAAAAGGAAATATCACTGACAAAGGTACAATAAAAAAGTTACTTTAAATAACATATTTCAATAGTAATTTTAATAAATAGCACAGTGCCTAACACAAAGTAGGTGCTTAACAAGTATTTGTTGAGTTGAATTGACTTGTATCTCTATCCCCCAAAATTTGTTCACAAGAATGAAAGGAACATTTTGACATTTTTATAATTTTTGAAGTAATTAATAATTTCAAGTAGCTGGAAACCCATTTTATTTTCTATGCATGACTGCCTTTTGAGTCCATTAGCCTTTAAATCCAACACTGGGAAAATCTGTGGATAAAATTATGAGATAACCAATAGCCACAGTGTTTCTATTCTCATTAGCAATGGTAGTTTGACATTTGTTACCTAAAGTACTATGTAAGGAAATGGAACTGGCACTTAAGATAAAGTCAGAAAGATAACATAAACTTAATGAAGCAATAAATAGAAAAGAAAGATGTTAGCTACTAAGACTTTTACTTCACATTTCAACAAAATCAATATGAGAATGGTCTACACACATATCAAAATTATCCTTGATAAAAACATTAGAAAGAAACAAGGTGGGCTTTTACAAATGATTTTCTACTGCATGCCATTTTTTTAAAATTTTGTTCAAATTTCTGATGAAAAGACCAGAGCTAAACAGAAAATTTGGACATCAAACAGGAGGTTCAAGAGACACATGAAAAGGTTAAAAAGGGGGGGGGGCAGTAAAAGAAAAAAAATGCAATCCAGTAAGTTGAAACTGGCTATATCCCAGCATGGGGGGAAAAAGATTCTCATAAATCTTGAGAAATGTAACTCTAGCAGAGAGAATACACCTAGCCAGAAATGATGGACATTCATGACCTATCCATGAGACTGCTAATGGGATGTAACTGGCTTTAACCCCACTTGGGAGAAAGACTCTAATAACTCTCAGGAATTTTGACTCTATTCAATAGAATATACTGAACTAGAAGGGACAGACACTCAGAATTTTCTATGACTTAGAATGATCTAAAAATACACTACCTCCCTAAAAAGGGGGACAGGAAAGAGATGGGAGGAGGGAGGGGATTGAATGGGACAAATCTCATTACACTAAGAGGTACAAAAAGCCTATGGTAATAGAGAGGAAGAAGGGAGCAGAGGAGAAACACCTGAATCTTCTTCTCATCAGACTTGGCTTAAAGTCAACCTACACATACTCAGTTAACTTATAAAACATCTAACCTTTCAAGTATTAAAAGGGGAAAAGGGGAGGGGGGATGGAGAAAGGAAAGGGGAGTGGGGGAAATAAGGGAAAATAACAAAAGGAAGGGAAGGGAAAAGGGGAAAAGGGAAAGGGGGAAGAAAGGGGAGGGTGTGATAAAGGAGGGCAAACACACTGAAGGGGGTGGTATTCAGAAACAAAATACTGGGGAATATGGATAAAAGGGGGGAAAGGGGGAAAATACAAACAGAGGGAAGATAGCACAGAGGGCAATAAAGAATTAGTAATCATAACCTTGAATGTGAATGGGATGAATTCTCCCTTAAAATGTAAGCAAATAGCAGAGTGGATTAAAAACCAGAATCCTACAATATGCTGCTTACAAGAAACTCATTTGAAGCAGAGAGATACATATAGAGTAAAGGTAAAAGGTTGGAGCAAAATATATTTTGCTTCAGCTGAAGTAAAAAAAGCAGGGGTAGCAATCCTTATCTCAGACAAAGCAGCAGCAAAAATAGATAGCATTAAAAGAGATAAGGAAGGAAACTTTATCCTCCTAAAAGGTACCAAAAATTTTGTTCAATTGCTTTCAGTTATGTCTCAAGACTCCATTTGGGTTTTGTTTTTTTTTTTCTTTTTTGGCAAAGATGCTGTTATGATTTGCCATTTCCTTCTCTAGTTCATTTTATACGTAAGAAAACTGAGGCAAACAGTTTAGTGACTTGCCCAAGGTATTTGTCAATGTTATGGAAGTTCCCTTGTATTTCAGTGAAAGAAGCATTTAGTTTCAGTGATAGCTAGCTATCAATATAGATCAAATAGCCTTCATGATTTTTTACAGGATAATAGTATTCCATCACATTCATATCCCTCAATTTGTTCAGCCATTACCCAATTTTCAGTTCTTTGCCAAATCAAGAGATTTTAAATTACAGATAACCCAAATGACAATGGAAAAACACATGAGGTCACATTTAAACTCATGAAGATGAGTCTTCTTGACTCCAGACCTGGCACTCTAAGCCACCTAGATACCCAACATTTTTACAATCAAATAACTGCTTGAAAAGTTTAGAGAATAAAAGGTTTCCAATGTATCTGCTGTTTATTGTTTGAAGAATAAAATGTAGCCTTGAAAATTCTCCTGCAAAGAAGCTCCCATACATGTTAAAATTATATCACTATGATGGACACTTAGTAACAAATATAACTTTATTAATGATCTACCACGTATTTTCATCAAACAAGGTACAAAAAAGAAACATATGCTTACTTAAGGTATTTGCCAATGTTATGGAAGTTCCCTTGTATTTCACCAAAAGAAGCATTTAGTTTCAGTGATAGAATTCTGTAAATATTCCTATCATTGACAACACTGTAAAAATCCCTGAGATCCAGCAAACTACAAAAATTCTCTAAGTAAATCCACAACATACAAAAGACTCAATTAGAAAGACAAAGTGAATGAAGAACAGGTATTACACAGACTATAATATACAATAGGATTGGGAGTCCATCCTTAGTTCATCAGTTTTTTTTATTTTTACCTTCATTTACTAATTCAACAAACATTTACTAAATATCATCTATTAAGAAAAAAGAACAAAAAAACCCCAGTCATTATGGCATAGTAGATATAGGTCAACTCTTTGAGTTAAGAATACTAGGAGACCTGGGTTCATGTCCTGTTTCTGACACACATGAACATAGGCAAATCACATAATCTAGTAATCTTTCTTAGGCTATGTATTCTCACTGTTGATAATGCATTTGTGGTAGTTACCCAAATAAATGAAAACAATAGATCTGGATCAAAATCAAAAATATGTGAGTTAAGCACTAAGATACCAAAAAAGAAATTTTTTTCCCCTCAAGGAGCTTACATTCCACCAAAAAGAGGGAAGTACAATATGTACATAGGTATATCTATGAGATATATACAATCCAGATTATAAGAGACAAGTGAAAGTGAGACTTGTTAAAGTCCTTAGCTTAAAAAGTCCAAGGTCCCCAACTCCTATCTTCAGCCTTCCTGATTCATATCTGGTCATTGGACCCAGATGGTTACAAAGGAGAAAGTGAGGCTGGTGACTTTACACAACACTGACCAGCCCCCTCCACTCCTCCTCCCCCACTTAGAACCCATTCATTTACACATCATATCACATCCCTGATGTCATTGTCCTCTTTGAGAATGAAGGATAGATAAAAACAATAAGGGACAAATACTGGGAATAGAATTGAGCAATCCAAAGAGATCAGACTCCATTGAATTTGAGAAACTATGCACTACTTTTAATTATGCCAAAGTGTCCACTGTGATCAAAGTCCATCCATCATTTCGACATTGATATTCTCCCAGTGATGTTATATAGCTGTGGATCATGGAATTCTACAGCCTCACGAAATTTAAAATTACAGGTAGCCCAAATGACAATGGAAAAACACATGGCAAATGTAAATAAGCCAAGCCATGTTACAAATGATCACTTGGAAATGAGAAGTATGTCAAAGGACATATTTAAGCTATACATCAACAGAGAAAGTCAGCACAGAATAGCAAATAGAAAGCTGGACTCCAAGTCAGGGAGACCCAGTTTAATATCCCAAATCTGACACATACTATGTGACTCTGGGTAAGATACTTAAATTCTACAGACTACAAGTTGCAGAGAAGATTCTTTTTATTTGAGAATTCTCTATACCAATGAAATCAAAAATTCACTATCCATCCCATTATCCTATGACCAGGAAAGAAGACAGACTAGTCATATAGTGAGATCAAGGAACAAAAGAAAGACATCCTGAATATGATATTAGTAGGTCTGAGATTTTCAGATTAAGAACAAGAGACCTTCAATGTGATGGTTGAATACCATATGGAGAATTTACAGAAAGACAGAGGCAAGAATAGCAAGATAATAATAAAAATAATAAAGAATAGCAAAAAGGAATATAGCAATATATGTATATATGTCACTTAACACAACTAAATAAGATTTTGATCTGAGATGCAAATGGGTCAGTTTGGTCTCTTCTTATCTTAAACCAACCAGAACCTCAGAGTGTTGCAGGACTGACTAGTGAGTGAATCAGTTATTATAGATTTGTGCTGAGAGCCTGGATGATGCAATTACCACATGGATTTTGGAGTTTTTGAAGACATTCTGCTAACCTCGTAGAGAAATAAGAGCTTCTTTGATTGACTCCAGTTACATAGCAGGAACTGAGGATGCATTCAAATAGCACTAATTGATACCATCCCTCTCTATCTTTTGACTTCTTCCTACCAGAAGGTGCTCACTCATTAAGTGAGAGGTCTAAGATTCTACCTATTCCAGACCAACATATGATCTGTGAACACAGGGTTTGTTGGAGATGATTATGACTGTGAGTTTCAAAAGGTCAAAAGAACGAATCACCTGAAGTTTTAAGAGGTCCAGGAGAAAAGTCAATCCCTGGAAGATTCTGGAATCAACTCAGTTTTGAAGCTCCAGGGATGAGGAGTTAGGATCCAGACCAGCAGTAGATGCAACAAGGGTTCATCCAGAACTGATGATGAATTTGGAGATGAATTTGATGAGACCATGACCATTCAAAAACTGCTTTAGGTTTCAGCTCACATTCCTTAGAGATTGACGCAACATAGGGGAAAATGTAGCTGGGAGTAGATCATGTTTTGCTTCTCTTCTTGGTATACCTTCAAAGCAAATATACCATTGCAAAAACTAATTTTTTGATAATTGATTAAATAGAACAGAGGCATTAATCACCAAATGGTGACTAAGAGTGGGTGAAGGGAAGAACTACATCAGCTTGTCAATAGACATTTATTGAACATCTACTATGTGCCAAGCCCTATGCTAATTATCAGGGACAAAAGAAAGGCAAAAGATAGTCTTTCCCCTCAAGGAGCTCACAATCAAAGGAAAGAAGACAATGCATAAAAAGGGAGTTAGAGTACCTGGAGTGAGGAAATTTATAGCCAGATAGGAAATTACAAGGTGTCTTTAAAGAGAAGGATGAGGGTTTAGGTTGGGAACTTGATAAAAGATACCCAACTACTTACTCAGTCATATCTCTAGAATGATGAGATGGGAGATATTGCCAACTTCATTTAGGGAATGTAAGATCAGAGAGCACTTAATAATAATTATTATTATAATAACCAGCATTTATGTCATGATTTAAGGTTTCCAAAGCACTTTACAAATATTTTATTTATGGTATGACAACCTAGAGAGGTTCTATCATCATGTCCTTTTTATAGATGAGAGAGGTTAAGGTTGACTGACGTTAAGAGACTTATAAGACACTTGGCAAGTATCAAAAGTAGGGTTTGAACTCATCTAACACTAAGTCCAACACTATCCACTGAACCACCTACCTGCTTCAAGTCAAATAGCTATTCCTTGAACACAGCATTCAATTTTCCACAGGCTATTCTTTGCTGAAAGGTATAATTTATTAACCATTCCCTTTTATAGTCCTTCACTTCCTTTAAAACTGATATCAGGTGCTGCTTCCTCCTTGGAACCTTTCCTGATATTTCTAGCTGTTAGTGCTCTCACCTTCCTTGAATTATCTTTTCATTTATTTATGTGGGTATGGGCTGTATTCTTCTCCCACTAAAATGTAAGTTTCTTGAGGTCAAGGGTAGTTCTTCATTTTTCTT
Source organism: Macrotis lagotis (assembly GCF_037893015.1). Classification (NCBI taxonomy): domain Eukaryota; kingdom Metazoa; phylum Chordata; class Mammalia; order Peramelemorphia; family Peramelidae; genus Macrotis; species Macrotis lagotis. The sequence continues at coordinate 328,009,766 of NC_133666.1, forward strand.
ATTGTATCCCCAGGGTCTTGCATACAATAAATACTGAATAAATATTTGATTTATTGAACTGTGGAACAAGAGAAATCATGAAAATAATATGATTCTATCAGTAGATGGGAAAACACCTTTGATAAAACATAGTCTCCATTGAAGAGAAAAAAATTCAAAATATGAGAATAGAAGGATTTTTCCTTAGTATGATTAGAAGACCATTTATTTGAAACCAAGAGGCAATATTATATATCATGGAGAAACATTTCCATCAGAAACAGATATGCAGCAGGGTTTTTACCTCAGAAAGTTTAATTTCCTACTGTTTTAAAAGTTCTAGCTCTAGCAATAAAAAATGAATAAAAAATGAAAAGAATAATCATGAATAATGAATAGATGGAGATATTTGCATATAACATAATTATATTCCTAGAGTATCTAAGAAATCCTACTAAAATTAATTGAGATAATAAACAACTTTACCAAGGTATAAGATAGACCCATAAAATTATATTTTCACATATTACTTATAGAGGACAAAGAAGATTGATAAAATATACTATTTATGATAACAAAAACAATATTTAGTTATTAACTCAGCATAGAGGGCATTTATAAAAATGATTTACAAGTAGTCTGGTGGAAACAAAGGAAGAACAACTAGGGAAAGCAGGTGATTGCTATGCTACAGCATAATAAAATGTCAATATTTTCAAAATTAACTTATGCATACAATACAAAAAAGTCAATGAGATACTTTATAGAAATGGATCAAATGTTAAGATAATTTATATGAAAAAATCAATAGAGAAGAATATCAGGAAATATGAAAAAATAAATGAAGACTTGCCCTATCAGTTTTCAAAGCATACTATAAAGCAATATTTTCTAAAACTATCTGGTACTGAACAAAAAAGAGAAAATTTAAGTTAATGGAATAGAATAGGTGGTACAAATAGAACCAAAGAGTACAGGATAGCAAGATCACTCTTGGATACATCCATTCATATTGAATAGAATTCAATAAAGTTGTTGGAGAAATTGGAGAATAGTAAAGCAAAATTGAATGAAAACTTCTTTATACAATATCAAATTTCAGCAGGATCAGTGAGTTACTTTGAGAATTCTCTAACAGAGACAAATCCATGGATTAAATTTTTCATTTCATGGGAAGAGACAAGCTACAGTTTAGAGCTAAATGACTTGCCTTTTTAATAACAGGTGACATCTCATGTAGCATATGTGGTGATGCCTTCATTTCTCTGGACCCCTGCACATTTGCAACCAGAGCTCCTACTTGATCCCCTGGGGATTGAGTCAAAGATTTATTGAGGGGTGGCTAGGTGGTACAGTGGATAGAGCACCGGCCCTGGAGTCACAAGTACCTGATTTCAAATACAACCTCAGACACTTAATAATTACCTAGCTGTGTGCCTTTGGGCAAGTCACTTAACCCTATTTGCCTTGCAAAATCCTAAAAAAAAAAAAAAAAAACAACAACAAAAGCCCACACCAAAAAACACCAAAGATTTATTGGGCAGAAAGAGCCTCTGACTGTTAAAAAGAGAATGAACTTCTACTCTTTTTCTTTTTCTTCCTCCCCTTCTTCTACCATTAAAAAATATATATATATAGTCCTCTGAATGCTGACAGTTCTCTTTTAGACTTCTTCCAAGATGGTGGGGAGGATATTTCCCTTTCCTTCCCTTTGGATTTTCTGAAGGTCCAAATGAATCTAAGATTGCTCTTAACTCTCTGTTTTTTCTATCTGGATTCTTTTCCTGAGCACAGGTAACTGAATAATGATCCTGAGATTTATTTTCCTAGTTTGTGCAGATCAGTTGCTCATTATCAATGAGAGATACCACCTATAACTATTCCAGAAGAAGGAAGAGCCATGTATATTTGAATGGCCAAATGATAAGGATCTAGAATGAGTTGCTCAGACAGTTTAGAACCAAGATGAGAGTGGATTGTGTGAATACACTGAGTGTATTCAAAAGGCAGTTTACTGGTCACTTCTTTTTTCTTGCCAGCCTGCATTCCATGAGAATGACAATGGTGTAAAGGGAGTGGTCTTTGGAATGCTCCATTTGAGGCCTATAAGTGACCTATAATTATGAGTTTCTGTCTTGTGCCTCTTTGCTTTGTCTTTTCCTGTTTTAATGTGACTATGATTGTGAGTTTTGAAATGTCAGGAGAGAAAGACAATTGATTTGATGAGGCAAAATTCATGTCAGCATTCAAATTTATCAGAAGCCAAATGGTAAAGAATAGGCCCTAGTGACCTCCTTGGTAGTAGTAGAAGAGATAGGGACTCAACTTCTTAGTTATGCTACATTTGTTAGTGAAGTTGATGGGCCATATGTGAAACAGTAACTGTATAAATCTGTATCTATACCACTCAGGAACTGATCTTATATAGGTGAGAGAATGAAGAAATGTTTATACTTCTATCTTGCAATATCTTTGAAGCAAATATCACACTGTAAAATCGGGGAAAAGAATGCCTATTCATCAATCTTACAAGTTTCTCAGGAGTCATTACTTTTAAGGAGAATATATGAGTTACTGTTTCTGTTTCATGTTTTAAGTATTTTTCAATATGTATTTATGTCTTTTATATTTTAATCATTTCTCTTATAATGGAAATAAATAACTATCCTATAACTGTACCTGATAATCTACTACTTTGTACTTTGAGTAACTTTCCTAGAAGGGATCCACTTTATTAATCCCTATTGTGGGGAACCAATTTTATTCAAATGAGTCGAATTTAAGCTTTATTAAAGCAATATCCCCAGGATTCTGGTGTGAGGGCTCAATGAGTCAGATAATATAAGTAAAGCATAATCTCCATTTATACATTAGGTTTCCTCAGGATTGAATTCAGTTTGCTTGAGCCCAGAATTAGGGTTCTTTGATGAGAACTGTGGATAACCATGTGGATTCATAATTTCATCAGAGTGATTTCTTCCTGCATTAGTACAGATTATCATTGGTCTATGTTTACTCATCTTATTTTTTGTTTTTGTTTTTTAATTTTTATAAATTTATTTATTTTTATCCATATGCATATTTCCAAGTTACAAAATTTCCCTCCACCTTCCCTTCCCACCCCCCTCCCCTCAGCAGGAAACAGGTTAGCATTTTACATACATGTTTTGATAAACATGTTTACAAATTAGTAATTTTCAGCATGAGGAATTAGGATTAAGGGAAAGAGATACAGAAGAGGTAATTTTTTATAAAGTTCATCAGGTTCAGAAGGGTTTTTTTTTTTGTGTATGTGTTTTCTTTTGTTTTGTTTTTCTTCCTCTGGATGGGATAACATAGTCCATAGTCAGTCTTATACAGTTGTCCTAGATCTCTGGACTGCTGAGAGAAGCTGCTTCCTTTGAGATTGTTTATCTCATAATGTTGTTGTTCTCTTGGTTCTATTTCCTTTGTTCAGCATCAGATCCTGTAAGTCATTCCATGCTTCTCTAGATTCTGACCATTTATGTTTTTTTTGTTTTTTTTCTTTTAGGTTTTTGCAAGGCAAATGGGGTTAAGTGGCTTGCCCAAGGCCACACAGCTAGGTAATTATTAAATGTCTGAGACTGGATTTGAACCCAGGTACTCCTGACTCCAGGGCCAGTACTTTATCCACTGCGCCACCTAGCCACCCCCCATTTATGGTTTCTTATAGAATAATCATATTCCATAGTATTCATGTATTATAACTTGTTTAACCACTCCCCAATTGATTGGCCTCAATTTCCAGTTCTTTGCTACTACAAAAAGAGCCACTATGAATATTTTGGAGCATGTAGGACTTTTCCCATTTTTTTTCCTTCTGGGATATAGACCTAGAATTGGAATTGCTAGGTTGACGGGTATAAACAGTTTTATTGCTCTTTGGGCATAGTTCCATATTGCTCTCCAGAAAGGTTGGATCTGTTCAAACTCCACCAGCAATGCATTAATGTTTCAATCCTTCCACAACTTCTCCAACATTGAACATCTTCCCTTTTTGTCACCATGGCTAATCTAATAGGTGTGAGATGATACCTTATTGTTGTTTTAATTTGCATTTCTCTAATCAATAGTGATTTGGAGCATTTTTCATATGCTTGTATATAGCTTTAATTTCTTCATTTAAAAATTGTCTGTTCATATCCTTTGACCATTTATTAACTTGGTGAATGACTTGTGACCTTATAAATTTGATGCAATTCTCTATATATTTTAGAAATAAGACCTTTATTAGAACTCCTGGTTGTGAAGATTGTTTCCCAGCTTTCTGCTTTCCTTCTAAGCATTGATTTAATTAGTGGAAAAACTTTTTAATTTAATAGTCAAAATCATTCATTTTGTAGTTTAATATCCTCTAATTCTTGTTTGGTCATAAATTTATCCTTTTTCCATAGGTCAGATAGAGTATATATATATTTTTGGTCTATTAATTTATCTATGGTATCATTCTTTATGTCTAAATCCTGTACCCATTTTGACTTTATTTTGGTCTAGGGTGTGAGATGTGGATTTATTTTCCAGTTTTCCCAACAATTTTTGTCAAATAGTGAGTTCTTATCCCAGGAGCTGATGTCTTTGGGTTTGTCAAAGAGTTGATTGCTTTAGTCATTTACTGCAGTTCTTTTTGAACCCATCCTAGTCCACTGATGCATTACTCTATTTCTTAACCAGTACCAGGCAATTACGATGGCTCCTGCTTTATAGTATAGTCTTAGATCTAATAGAGCTAGGTCACCTTCCTTTACATTTTTTTCATTAGTTCCCTTGCTATTCTTGCCCTTTTGTTGCTCCAGATGAATTTTGTTACTACTCATCTTATTTAATTCTTGTCTTTGACTTTCAATAAACCTCCTTGTATAAATCTACTTCTTTGATTCAAGTCTTGTTCTGGGGGGTTCTAATATTTGTACAATGTAATTGTCCATTTATTATCCCTTGTTCTCACTATATTACAGACACACTTCTTCTAGTCATACGTGTCCTTGGCAATGTATTTCACATTACTTTTTACATGTAGCTCATGGATGGCAATATGCTGCACCCCACTTGTTCCTACTATGCATTTTTCTGCTGTTTTGGGGTCACCTATAATTCTGATCTTTTGAGAAAGTGGTATTTCATGATTTGCAAAAGTATAATATTACTTGGTGAATTTTTGTTTGTTTTTTAGGTTTTTGTAAGGCAATGGGGTTAAGTGGCTTGCCCAAGCCACACAGCTAGGTAATTATTAAGTGAGGGCGGATTTGGACTCAGGTACTCCTGACTCCAGGGCCAGTGCTCTATCCACTGCACCACCTAGCCACCCCATACTTGGTAAATTCTGATACTAAATGAGGGTTTTTGAGATAGGAAATAGGTTGAGCACATTTTAAGTGTTATGAAATTTCCTAAGTGTATCAGCCTGCTTTATTTTCTATTCAACTTTGGACTAAATCAGCTGCCAAAGCTGGCTTTTCTACCTTCACAACATCTCTCACACCTGACCCTTTCTCTCCCACTCACAGCTGCCATCTTAGTTCAGTCCCTCAACACTGTCTCCCTAGATGGTTTCAACAGCTTCTTAATTGATAATCCTGCCTTAAGCCTCTCGTCACTTCAGTCCATTCTGTGCAATGATGCCAAAGTAATTTTCCTTAAGTGCAGGTCTAATCATATAACTTACTCTTGCCTCCAGAATAAAATAAAAACTCTGCTATTTAGTTTTTAAATCCCTACACAGCCTGGCACCAACCTACCCTTCTCCTCTCATTGAATGCCTGCCCCCATCTTGCACTCAGTGATCCAGCTAAAATTTATTCTCTACTTTTCACTCAAAACACTTCATTTCCTGTCTCCATGTCTTTGCCATACTCCATACCTGAAATGTACTTCCTCCTTACCTTGCCTCACAGAGTTCCTCTGTTCCTTTAAAATGCTGTGCTACCATTTTCTTCATGAAGCCTTTCCTGATTCCCTAATTGCTAAGGTCCTCTCACCCAAACAACCCTGTATTTAGCTACTTTGTATATGTAGATATAATATATATGTCATTCATCTAATATATATATGTATACATACATACATATGTGTATATATTTGTTAATTTTATATTGAATACATTTTCATAAGATTTTGTGGCCTATTTGATTAGGAGGCAAGCTTCATGTCACTAGTGAATTTTTTTTTTAATACTTGTATCTCTAATGCCTAACACAGTACATGACACACAGAAAGTACTTCATTATGCATCTGGAGTGCTTTTCAAAGATAAATGATATGATGGATTAATTCAACAGGCCATCCATTCAACTATATGCTTCAATAGCTCAATACTCCAGCTGATCACTGGTCTCATTTCTTTGGGTATTCTCTAGACATCCTTTCAAGCCTCTCATTCCATGAGACCCTTGTCCATATCCTCCTATAGGCTGACCACTAAAAGAAGGCACCAAATATCCTCAGATTCTCCAGATGTCATGAAGATGCCAGTGAAGCACACAGGTTATCTTTCCATTGGCTATTTCTTCCTGTCACTATGTGACAGTTCAACATTTTGATCATATAATTCTTTGATGACATCATTTACAATACTTCTTGTTAGGTTAGCTAGGTAGCACAATAGATAGAATCAGGAGGATAGGAATTTGAATCCAGCCTCAGACACTTGACACTTAACTAGTTGTGTGACCTTGGGCAAGTCACTTAACCCTGATTGCCTTGTATCCAGGGTCATCTCCAGTTGTTCTAATTCATTTCTGGCCACTGGATTCAGAGGGCTCTGGAGGAGAAAATAAGGCTAGTGACTTAGCACAGCCCCCTCCCCCCCCAATCCAATGTGCATGTCATGACATCACCTCCCTGATTTCTTGACCTTCTTTGAGAACAAAGGACATTAGATGATTTCGACTATGTTAAATTAAAAAGCTTTTGCACAGACAAAACCACTGTAACCAAGATCAAAAGAAATGTAATAAACTGGGAAACAATCTTTACAACTAATGTTTCTGACAAAGGACTCATTTCTAAAATATACAGAGAACAAAGGACAAACATTATCATCATCAATATGTTACAATTGCTCACACCTACCATGCTCCTTCTCTCTTGCTCTTTGGGGGATCATCAACTTCAATTTGTCTATCAATTAATGAAGACTTATTGTGCCTAGGAAGTGCCCGGAGATACAAAGCACTGGGGACACAAAGCAATGCAGTTACAAAGAAAGACAAAAGACAGTACCTGTGTCAGGGAACTCATGGATGGAGAGGAGAGACAGCATGCTAACAATTAAGATGCATAGAATAAATTGGAGATAAAAGAGAGAAGGCAGTAACAATTAAGGGGGATCAAGGAACACCTTATAGAACATGGAATTTTACTTGAGACCTTAAGAAAGTCAGGGAAACCAGGAGGTGGATATAGGGAGGAAGAAAGTTTTAGGCATGGGGGATAGTGAAAACGTTCATATTTTCAAGGAATAGCAAGGAGGCCAATGTCACTGAATCATTGATTATGTCTATCAGAGATGATGAGAGTGTGATACAAGAGAAGAGCTGAAACCTTTTGAATTCCAAAGGATAATATATTTGAGACTGGAAATAATAATGAACCACTGTAGTTTATTGAATAGAGCAATGACATGATGAGGAAGAGCACTTTGACAGACCATAGATAATGATTGGAATGTAACCTAACTGAAGGCTATTTAAAATAGACATGGTGTGAAGAAAATAGGCCTCATACTAAAGTAGTAGTATCAGAGGACAGAAAAGGATATTCTCATGAGAAATTTTAAAGGTCAAGTTGACAGGATTTGGCAACAAATTGAATGGGATGGGGAGGGTAAGAGAGAAAGGAATCAAGGTTCACAATTAGGTTGCAAGCCTAAGTGATGGGGAGGATGATAAAACCTTTGATTACTAATAGGAAAGTTTGGAAGACAAAGATTTTTGGAAAATTGGAGCTTAGTTTTGGACACGTTGAGTTTAAGATGGTCATAATACTTTCAGTTTGAAATGTCTGAGAGGTAATTGAACATTCAAGTCTGAAAGTCAGAAGATCAGAGGTCAACAGGATAAGGCCTGGGAAAAGACTATTCATTCTATTTGGCAATGGAAATCATTGGAACTTTGGAATGAGCATTTTGAGGTACATGATAAGGTCAGAAGCCATACTGTAGAAAACTAAAAAAACTGAGGAAAGAAAGTCAAGACAGTCTGCTCAAAGAATTTAGTCACAAAAAAAAAGAGAAGCTAAATGGGATAACAGCAAGTGGGAATGGATAGATCAAGGGAAGGTTTTGGGGGATTAGAGAGACATAGATATGTTTGTAAGTAATAGGGAAGCAAGTAGTAGAGAAGAAAAGATGGAAGATAAATGAGAGGATGGGAATGATGGAAGGGGAAATCTATTTTTCAATGACTCACAGCTATAAATTGCCAAAAGAATATTGGTATTAAAAAGATATCTCTGTCTCAAAAAAGAGACTTGAGATAATTATATAAACTTTGTAATTTCCCCAAAGCAAATCAACCCTCTCACATTCACTTGATCAATTTTGGGCCCAACTCCTTGACACTGCAAAGGTTTGTCCAAGAGATAATTATTAATGGATGATTTCAATTGCAAATCACAATCTGGACAATAGGTATTTTTTTGTCCTCTTAGTTTTTCTTATGGGAATAATTAGATGAAACTTTTTAGAATACTTATGGATCTTATTTTTGAGATGCTACAGTATTCTGGGATCTGATACAATTGGCATATCATCTGTAAATAGGAGCATTGGGAAGGGCCCTTCATCTGTAGGGAACCACTGTTGAACTTGGACTTTTTTATATCTACTTGTTAGTAAAAAATCTCTAAGTGAATTTATGCTCTCCTATTTTATATTTTGGTTGAAGTTGATAGTCAAAAGCTTCTCAAACAAGTTTATCTCTTTTTACATCTTTCAAGGAAGCTTATATAATCCAATACCTCCTTGAGAGTAGGAATAGCATATTCATTCATTTATTTGCTTGTTTATTATTTGCCCTTTGTTCCTCTATTATTCAGCACAGTTCCTGGAGCATAGAAAAACTTACTGATTGAATGATTGACACATACAAAAGAGATATGTTGGATGAAGGCCTTGAAGAGGTATTTTGCTCTATTGAATCAAAAGGGTGCTTATATGAGCAAAAGTAGCACAGAAAATTTTGTATCTTCTACCTCTTTGAGTTAATTGTCATGCCATCTAAGTTTACTTTTTTTTTTAGGTTTTTGTAAGGCAAATAGGATTAAGTAGCTTGCCCAAGGCCACACAGCTAAGTAATTATTAAATGTCTGAGACCGGATTTGAACCCAGGTACTCCTGACTCCAAGGCCGGTGCTTTATCCACTACACCACCTAGCCGCTCCTGCTGTTTACATTTTTTGTAAAGATTTATTTTTGACATTAGAGAAATATAGCTACATTTGTAAGTAGTAGGGAAGCAAGCAGTAGAGAAGAAAAGATGGAAGATTTTTTTTATGATTTTGAGTTCCAAATTTTTTCTCCCTCCATTCCTCTTCCCCAAGTTGGAAAGTAATCTGATATAGGTTATACATGTGCAATCATTTGAATGTATTTCCATATTAGTCATGTTGTGAAAGAAGAAACAGAATAAAAGGAAAAAGATACAAAAAACAATTTGAAAAAATGAAGATAGAATCCTTCCGTGTCCCGACTCTATAGTTCTTTCTCTGGATGTGAATAGGTTGATCTTTTTGCAGAATTGCGGTTCTCATTCATGATATCTATTATCTTCTGAAGTTTGATTTAATCGATATAATTTTTTTTCCACAAATAGAAGTATCTGGAGAACTACATCATTTTTGTTTTGTTTTTTCTTTTTGCAAGGCAGTGGGGTTAAGTAACTTGCCCAAGGTCACACTCTAGGTAATTATTAAGTGTTGTTATTAAGTCAGGTCATCCTGACTCCAGGGTCAGTGCTCTATCCACTGTGCCATCTAGCTGCCCCATGAACCACCATTAAAAAAATTATTTATTTAAGGCAATGGAGTTGAGGGACTTGCCCAAGGTCATACAGCTAAGCAATTAAGCGTCTGAGATCATATTTGAACTCAAGTCCTCTTGACTCCAAGGCTTGATCCACTACATCACCTACCTTCTCCCTGAACCAACTCTTCCATGCAGTGAACATTTTTATGGAGCATTTTGTGTGTTATTTCAAACTGATAATGAGAAGAATGTTAAGCAAAGTTATCTCTATGTTTGCCTCTATCAAGGAATCTTGTAAATAAAATCCATAGTAGTTTTTACCTTGTAAACACAAAATGTCATTTTATAAATATGACAGAAGAGTTTCTCAATTAAAACTTCAGGTTTGCTACTGGTAATTCCTTTTAACCAGATAAATATGAAAAAGTTTTCAAATCTGCTTTGAATTATAGGAACAGAATTGTTGATCTTTTAACCTGTCAGTGGTTACTTAACTGGGCTCAGGTAGGGGAGGGAGTTCATTTCAATCCTGGATAAAACTGTAAACAAATGTCAGTACCTCAAGAATACAGGGTTTAAATTTAGGAGGCCTGAAGTAATCAGCTTTGACTGTAGCATACAATATTCAGAGGATATAATATGAAATGAAACTTGTAAGATAAGGAGTACCAGATTGTGGAATGCCAGGCCAAGGAGTTTGAACTTTGCTCAAAGACCAACAGAGAGAAATTAGCATTTTTTTTAAAGCAGAGCAGCCATTAGTCAGATATAAACATGAGAAATATCCTGACAATGAAATGGATTTGAGTGGGAAGAGTGATAAGGTGAAGAAGGCCTTATCACCACTTAAGATGATGGGAGTGGGAGCAAAGACCAAAGAGATATCAGAATGGAAAGACAGGACTTGCTAATTGATTGAATAAGAAAATCTAGGAAGAAGAAAGCATTATAGATAACCTCAAAGCATTTGAAAGAGGGAGAAAGAGTGAATGGTAGAGCCATGTATAAAATATCAAAGGCAGAAGGACTAGTATGTTTAAGGTAAAACATAAAAAACTATGTTTTGGATACACTAAGTTTGAGGAACTGGAAGGGCATGCAGGTGATGTTTTCTAACAGTTGAAGATTGGAGTCTGAAGTTCATAAAAGGTCAAGATGAAAGGTGGTTATTTGTGAATCATTTGCATAAAGATGGCAGATGAAGCAGTGAATGAAATTGCTAAAGAAAAGAATGAAGAAAAGACCAAGGACAGATACAATCTTTGTTATTCATTTAAAGCAGCATAATTGATGAAGATAAAAAGTGTTCAAATCTTGATGCCTATTTGTGTTTGTGTGTGTGTGTGTGTGTGTGTATACATTAGTAACTTGATGTCTTTACATACACCTGGCATTGCAGTTTAATTTTCAACTACTCTACATTACATGATTTTCTAGTTTTAAAAAGAAATTAAAACAATTATTCTTTTTTAAAATATCTATAAAGATATTTGTTTTTATTGTATAAATGCAATAAAATAAAAATTATTATTGTTGTTGCATGTTAAAGTCCACTTTAAGTCTTTTTTCTTGTAGCCATTCAAATGGTGCTTTTAAAATCATTATCTCATGCTTTATATATTACTTTTGTGATCTAAAGAATGTGGGGGCAGGTTTTTCCTCTCTGGCTCTGCCCCCACCGTAGAATAACTCTAGGAAAAAGGTTGTTTGTTTTGGGTTTTTTTTTAGGTTTTTGCAAGGTAAATGGTGCCCCCACCATAGAATAACTCTAGGAAAAAGTTTGTTTTTTTGCAAGGCAAATAGGATAAGTGGCTTGCCCAAGGCCACACAGCTAGGTAATTATTACACGTCTGAGGCTGGATTTGAACTCAGTTATTCCTGATTCTAGGACTGGTGCTCTATCCACTGGGCCACCTAGCCAACCCCAGGAAAAAGTTTAAAACAGAACTTAGGTATGGCTTCTGTCTGCCCAAAATGTGGTAACAGGGTCTTTCCTAGGAAAAAGGTATTCAATGTACTCTATGAATTAATATAAATATCAAGTAGAAGATGGCAGTTTATTTCTTCCACCATAAATAATGCTTGAGACACAAAAGAACTCAAATAACCACTTTATGGTCATTAGACTCTCTCAGGAGGTAAAAATCACCCAGTGAGTATGTTAAAAAATATTTGGGATATTTTGCACTCACTTAAGACCTGCTCTGTGTGTGCATCTCACAAGGTCCAGGTCTCTTGGCCAGCCACAACATACTTGGTTTCTATTTAGTTGATCAGCTACAGAATGACTGATCTAGAGGTCATGATTTTTCTCTGAAAACTCTGAGTAAATTACCATCAATGGGTAGCTGGATTATGAGAAAGTTAATTTAATGAATGATGAACTCTACTTAAATTCTAATCAGTTTAAATCAATTTGATATGAGTCTAAATGTTGTCTGTCTACTGGGTTCCAGAGTTATGCATTGTAGATGATAAGATCACTTGGGCAACCATAGGAAGCCATCCACTGCATGGAAAATCCAAATTTATTTTTATACCTTCAGATCAAACCAATGACCATCCTATGACCTAGTCAGGATGTATGGCCTGTGCCATTTCTACCTGCCTAACCTAAAAAGTAGCCTATCCATCTTATGACCATTTAATCAATGGAGATACCCCTGCTTCATTCAGTCTATGACCCCCATATATCATTTTTGCCCTCAAGAGCAAAGTAATATCAACCAATGAGATTTTGTATTTCACTATGGCTCTTTTGCATATTTGGGTATTAAATCCTATAAAAACAAGGTCCCAGAAGAAGAGGGCATCTCAGATCATACATAAGGAAGATCTGAGGTCCACTTCATTAGAGGAGACCATGGACCCTTTAATAAAGTGTCATTGACTCAGAGTTCTGCCTTAGTCTCTTTTTATTGTAGGTGGGACAATTTTGATCACCATAGCTGAGTGTTCAAAGAGTCAGATTCTGGAACTGTCAATTCACAATTATCAGTAAAGCAGAAAAAGACTTTCCTGCTACGGTTAGAAACACAAAGAGACAAAAGAAGGTTCAGTAAGATAAATACAAATTCTTGCTGTCCTGTTTACTGTCACCATTGCTGCAGGAAAGAAGAATGGGAGAGGAATTCCCATTTTCTCTCCTTGATAAAAGTCCAAAGCAGAAAAAGCATGTAGTCAAAAAAGACTCAGATCCTTGAACAGCACAGAGAATAGATGATTCTTCCTGCTTCAGTGGACCTTCAGGCTACATAACCACTAAAGAGGATTAGCTGTATCAAACTACAAGGACTATGTCCTTCAGAAAGACACTAGAGCCTGTCCCAAAGAAAAGTGACAGGAAACATCTAAATTCTTTGCTACTACAAAAAATGGCATAAATATTTTGATATACAGGGAATATTTTAACATTTTTTCTTAATTGTCCTTGGGGAGGGTTGTATGCCAAGCAGTGGGTGTTCCTGAGTCAAAGGACATGGACATTTTAGTCACTCACTCTTTGAAAAAATCACGTTTGTTTTTGGAAAAGCATACTACAAAAAAGTTATTTTTTTTCTATGAGTGAGAGAATTTATAATAAAAAATAAATCCTTCACCTCTTTTTTAAAAGATTTTTATTTATTTTGAGTTTTACAATTTCCCCCCAATCTTACTTCCCTCCCCCCACCCTGCCACAGAAAGCAATTTGTCAGTCTTCACATTGTTTCCATGTTGTACTTTGATCCAAATCGAGTATGATGAGAGAGAAAAATCATATCCTTAAAGAAGAAACATAAAGTATAAGAGATAACAAGGTCAGACAATAAGATAGCAGGTTTTTTTCCCCCTAAATTTAAGGTAATAGTCCTTGGTCTTTGTTCAAACTCTACAGTTCTTTCTCTGGATACAGATGGTATTCTCCATTGCAAACTGCCCCAAAATTGTTGCACTGATGAAATGAGCAAGTCCATCAAGGTTGATCATCGCCCCCATGTTGCTGTTAGGTGTACAGTGTTTTTCTGGCTCTGCTCATCTCACTCAGCATCAGTTCATGCAAATCCCTCCAGGCTTCCCTGAATTCCCATCCCTCCTGGTTTCTAATAGAACAATACATGACATACACCAGTTTGCTAAGCCATTCCCCAGTTGAAGGACATTCACTTGATTTCCAATGTATAAGTGATGTTTTTACCCTTTTTCATCATCTGTTCAGAGTATAGACTCAGTAGCGTCACCTCTGATTTGAAGAGCTCCTAGAGGTTGGAGCTATAAATAGTAGTGACTTGTTATCTCCTGGTCGTAGTCAATGGTAGAAGAACTTTTTTGGGGGGCGGGGGAGAAAGTGGCTTAGTCTGGGATGGATGCTGACCATCCTTGTGAGGAGTCAATGTAAGGCGCCTGTCTTCCACTTCCATGTGACTTTCCTGGAGTTTTTCTCCTGTTTCATCATAGAAAAAAAAAAGGGTGTGGGGTGGGGGAAGCAACATTCCTGAAGGTCCCTGTTAGTGTGAAATGTTTTATTTTTCAGTGGTTAAAATTCCCGTTTGGTGTCATCCTCAAGTCCAGGGGGATGGCTGCAATTAGACAAGGGTCACCTTCTGATCCACCTCAAAGGTTTCCCCGGGTCCAAGAAGGTATGACGTATTCAGTTGCTAAGCACCGGTCTTTTACGGACATTCCTCTACAATATGAGCTATTGGTTAGCATGCAGGGGGAGAAATAGGCTTATACGTTTTGTTTAGGGAAAAATATTGGGTTTTTATTTAAAAAATAAAACAAACTTGGAAATTCCTCCTGGTTGTTAAAAAAAAATTCTAGTGAGGGGGGCGTGCAGTGGCGCGTTAATTATTAAGCACCTAGTATATACAGCGCCGGCCCCGGGCCGGGCTCATCCGGCATTCCGGGTTTTCCCTGCGGCCAGAAGGGGCTACGCAAGCACGTTCCGAATCCGGCCCGGGTTTTTCCCGAGGAGGCGGAAGCGGCCTCGTCCGCCCGAGACCCAGGGGAGGGGGCGAGTGGGAAGAAGAGGAGGAGGGGAGGGGCCGGGGGAAGGGAGCGATGGCCGCGCAAGTCCCCATAGTGGCCGCTGCGGCCGCCGCGCCCCCCGCCACGGCGAGAAACAGCAAGAAAAGGCCGGCCAGCCCCGCCAACAACGGCGGCGGCAAGAAGAAGAAGGTGGGGGCGGCCGGCTTCTCGCAGGTACCGGCTCTGCGCATGCGTGCGCGGGGGGGGGGGGCGGGCGAGAGGAGGGCGGGAAGTTGTCCCTGGAGCGGCGCCCCGCGCATGCGCCCGCGCAGCGCGCCCTCCTGCGAAAGGGGGGCTGGGCGTCCGCTTACCTGGAAACGTGGCGCCTTGCCATCCGGCTCCATCGCCGGAGCCCCAACCAAACTGCGTTACCTGGGCCGGGCGGTGCGGCCGCACACCGCGGGAAGGGCCGATTTACCTCGTCCCCCAACTGGCTAAATTGATTTGGGGAATTTTGGACTCAGTTATTTTACCACGCGCCCCCCCACCCCATCTTCTAGGGGAGCTGCCTTGGGGCCTGCTTAGGCCACTTAGTTTACAGAAAAGGAAACTGAGGCCTACAAAGGTCAAGGGACGAGCTAAGGCCCCACAGGCGGGGACGGAGTCAGGTCTTGTGACATCCAAAAAAAAAAGACTGACTTCAAATTGCTTCCTTTACTGTAAAATGGAGTTCTCCTGGTTAAATGTGAGGAAGGAGGATTTCAGTTCAATAGACATTTTTTCAGCTCCTACTAAATTCAAGGCACTGGGCTAAGGCTGATGATACTTTTTTTTTAGTATTTTTAGTTTTTGCAAGGCAATGGGGTTAAGTGGCTTGCCCAAGGCCACACAGCTAGGCAATTATTATTATTATTATTATTATTATTATCTTTTTCAAGGCAATGGGGTTAAGTGGCTTGCCCAAGGCCACACAGCTGGGTCATTATTAAGTGTCTGAGGCTGGATTTGAGCTCAGGGACTCCTGACTCCAGGGCCAGTGCTCTATCCATTTTATTTTTCTTTATTTTTTTTTTTAGTTTTTTCAAGCAAATGGGGTTAAGTGACTTGCCCAAGGCCACAAGCTTGATAATTATTAAATGTCTGAGGCTGAATTTGAACTCAGGTACTCCTGACTCCAGGGATGGTGCTCTACCACCCCTCTATCCACTTTAAAAGACGCAAAAGATTAGTTCTTGGCCTCATGGGGCTTACATTCTAATGAGGGAGGCAATATGCAAATGATCACATGCAAATATATTTATATATACCCAAAGAAAGCCATATACAGGGATAAATAATAAATAAAAGAGACAGTACTGGATTTAAGAGGGGTTAGGGAAGGCCTCCTATAGAAGGTGAGATTAAATGAGCAATTTAAATATTGTTATTTTACCTTACAGTAATAAGTGATCTAATAATATAAAAATGTCAAGATGATAAAAATCTAGACAATGAAATGGAAAAGATCAGATATGAATCTTAAAAAAATTGAACAGAATTTGTTGGCCTGGATTTGAAATAAATTAAGGAGTCAAAGACTGTCCTGACGATTCTAGCATAAATGAAGTGGGCCACACTGTTCTTTCCTAACTAGGAAACCTTTATTTTATACTAGAATGTTATTGGAAAATGCCCATTGGATGCCAGGAAACTACTGTTTAATGTGCATTTGCACTTAAAGGTCCTGCACACTTAGTATATGCAAAACTGAACTCCTTTCCTACTCATTTCCTTCCTCATCAACTAGTTCTTCCTTCTAATTTCCTTCCAGTTGGTTTTTTTGCTGGGTTTTTTTTTTGGCTAGGCAGTGTGGTTAAGTGACTTGCCCAAAGTCACACAGCTAAGTAATTATTAAGTCTCTGAGGATGAATTTGAACTCAAGTCCTCCTGATTCCAGGCCAGTGCTCTATCCACTGTACCTCCCAGCTGCCCCATTTCCTTCCATTGTTAATAGTACCACCAGTCTTTTTTATTTTTAAACTGGAATCATCTTTGACTCATCTATTTCATATCCAGTCTACCAAATTCTGCTCATTTTTTGTTCAAAAGATTCATGTCTGATTTCTTCTTTTCCATGCCTCTCCTATATCACAAATCTAGGAATTTCTCAACTGAATGCTATCAATTATTAGCTCATTTACTTCCTGTCTAACTTTTTGTATGTTATGCTCATAAGTAGATCTATAACTCCTAAAAGTCCAGGATCATGATTTAAATTTCCCTATGTCTGTTTCTCAGGGCCTAATATAATGCTATGGATATAGCAGTAGACACATCCAATGTTTTTTAGTATATTAGTTTTCCTGCATGGAATTTTAGAAGGCAGATTCTTTGTGGATCTTTCCAATAGGATTTATTATTTAAACTATGTTTGATTATAGTTTTAGAGTTGGAAGTTATCTTTAGAAGTCATCTAGTCCAGTACTCTCTTTGACACATGATGAAATTCAGGCCCAAAGAGATTAAATGATTTACCCAAGGTCAGAGTGAAGATTTAGAACTAGAAAAAAAAACATCAGAGAGCCATCTAGTATACACTCTGATTTTACAGATGGGGGATGGAGGTCCAGGAAGATTATATTAGGTCCTTTGATAGCAAATTCATCACTCTTTCCACTGCAACAGACTGCCCTAAAAGGACCATTACATAATATGTTGATGTTTGTCTTTTGTTCTCAAAGAAGATCATGTCTTCTTCAGGGAGTTGATGCCATGACAAGCATGTGAATTGGATTTGAGGGAGGGGGTGTTGTATTAAGTCCCCAGCCTCACTTTCTCCTCCAGAGCCATCTGGGACCAGTGGCCAGATATGAATCAGAAAGACTGGAAATGGCCCAGGATGTGAGACAATCAGGGTTAAGTGATTAGCCCAAGGTCACACAGCTAGTAAGTGTCTGAGGCTGGATTTGAAAGTCTGTCCTTTTGATTCAAAGGCCAGTGGTCTGTCGACTGCACCACTTACCTAGCTACCCCCATATGAAATGTTAACATATAATGCAGTACAATGTGGCATGGCAGGTCCTCATGACTTCATAAGGCCTAGTGCATATTTTTTTGCTTTCCCTGTCTTTTTAACATATACTACTACTAATAATTGATACATATATTTAATTAATCTGTCAATTTAAGATCTGCAGAGCACTTTATATAATTATCCCATTTGATCCTCACAGGAGGTCTCTGATTTAGGTATTATTGTTATTACTCCTGTTTTAAAGAAAAGCAAACTGAGACTCAGAGAAACTAAGTGACTTGTTTATTGTTGTATAGCTAGTGTCAGTTGGGAGCCAAATCCACTTCTTTCCAGATCCCAGACCTAATGTTCTTTTTTTTTTTAATTAAAATTCATTATTATGAACTTAATAGTAATCATCAGGAAACATAAACATTTCAATGTAAAGAGAATAGTGAATTTTGGTTTTATAGTTTGGGGCTTTTTAAAAAATATATTTCATTTAAAATGGTAGTTACAAAACCTTTCTATCCCTTTCTGAATTTGTTGTTTTTGTATTTTTTATAATAAGGTATATATAGTGGTATTCTTTTCTTTATTTTTTGCATCTACTCCAACATCATTTCTACTTCATAATGATTGGTTTATCATATGCTGAGTCATTCATTTATTCAACAAATAAATTGACCTTTCTGATCATTGTCATCCATGAGCCTTCAATCTAGTAGGGGAGGAGATAAGGTATTTATGAGAATGGTTACAATATTGGACAGTATATATTAAAATGCCACGTGAATAGTATGGGCAAGTAGTAAATTCTGTAAGAATTTTTAGGTGGGAAATAACATTTCTGGTTGGAGCAACTTGAAAGAAACCAGGGAAGTATGTATAGATTTGAATTAGATCTTGAAAAGAGGGTATAATTCTAGTGGGCAGAGATGGTAGAAGAAAGGATTTCCAGGCCTCCAGAAGCAGGCAAAAGAAAAGTAATGAGAAATAAGACTGAAAAAGTTCAGTCTCAGCATAAGGTTCATTTTTCCTTTCTATCCCTCAAAACTCTTTACTTTGCTGAATTCTACTAACCTGTTTCCATTTGACATCAAGCATAAAACAAGAATACACCTCCATTTGAATATTGAAATCTTTTTATACTTAAACTCCAGTAATTTCACCAGACCCAATTTCAGTAACTTCCCCTTATTCTTTTTGCCCTTTCTATGCTTAAAGTTTTGCTTTGGATTACAACTGAATTATGTATAAAAGATATAAGCACATTATAAGGATTTATGTTTGTCTAGTTGTTCTGTACTGTACTGTAACTGAACTGAACCACCCCACAGGACCAAGTTTGGGGCTTACTCTGAGTGCTGTCTGTCTATGGTTGCTGCTTCTTATTTACCATCTAGTGTGCCTGCCAGAGTGCTAAGCATATAGGTTCATAAATATTGGTTGAGTGAATGAATGATTCATAGTTTTGATTTAAAGATAACATGGACCAAATCCCATTATAACAAATATAGCATATTCCTTCGCTGTGCTGAAGGACTTTGTTAGAAATACTGTTAGAAATCACAATTTCATGAAGCTTAGAAAGATCAGTGAAGAGCATAGCTATCTTATACTTAAGTGAAATGTTTAGGACAGGTACAGGCAGTAGGGAGAAGGATTGGCCAGATGAATGAACAACTATCTGTACTTTCTTTTCCCATCTGAAATGAACAAATAAAAAAAAATAACCTGTGATGGGATTTGGAGGTGTAATAAAATTTCCTCTCTAGTGTCTCTGGGAGAAAAAGAAACTTTACTCTCATATTAGGAAAAGTTTGTCTGTTAAAACTTTTTCTTCTGGTTCAAGTAGCAGTCCACAATAGCTTCCTGTTTTGGAATATCTGCAAATGTCTGGTAAATGCTGCCCTGGAAAGTAGCTGAGGAGGTCCTTGATGTGACCCTTTCTAACCTAACTTTCTCCATTCCTTTCTCTTTCTCTCAGTCTTTATTATTCCATTTCAGTTCTGTTGAAACAAACAGTTCTCATGGTTCTCTTTTGAGCCCAGAAGACATGAAGAGTCATCTATGAGGTTCATGTAATCAAATAGTCTAAAAGATAAACCACAGGGAAGTGGAGAAGGGGAGAAATCAGAAAATGGGAAGTTGGGAATTTTAAGAGGTTGGAAATTAGTTCAGGGAAATGGAGGTTTAGGCTTGATATCAGATGGAAACAGGTTAGTAGAATTCAGGAAAGTGAAGAGTTTGAGGGAAAGAAAGGAAAAATGAACCATATGCTAAGAATTGGGGAAAAAATGCATTTACATGGTGCATAGAAGAATTATAAAGCATTTTCTTTACAAGAGCTCTGTGGGGAGTGGAAGTATTCTTAATCCCCATTTTCCAGATGATGAAGCTGAGACTCTGCTCATGGCCATAGAACTAGTGTCAGAGTCAAGTTAGCTAGCATTCATTAAGTATTGACCTAAAGGCTGAGGATAGAAAGGATACTCTCTAGGAGCTCACAGTCTAATGAGAGAGACAAACAACAGACAAGATATATCCAGGATAAATTGGAGATAATCTCAAAAGGAAAAGGGGTCCGGGAAAGACTTGAGGAAGGTGGGATTTTAGTTGAGACTTGAAGGAAGTCAGGAGGAACTGAGGGCAGAAAGAGGAGTCCCTGTGATGGGAAACAGCCAGTGAAGATGCCCAGGAGAACTGCAAGGAGGACAGTGTCACCGGGTCACAGAGGCAGCAAGGTGTTAAGAAGACTGGAAGAGTAGAAAAAGACCAGTTGTCAAGACGTTTGAGAGCTAAACAGAAGCTCTTATATTTGATCCTGGTGGTATTAAAGAGCCACTGGAATTTATTGAATCAGCGACTGACATGGTCAGAGCTGTGCTTTTACAAATCTCATTTTGACAGCTGAGAGGAGGATGTATGGAGTGGAGAGAGACCAACCAGAATGCTCCTGTCAGATGTCCAGGGTGAGGTGATGAGGGCCTGAGCCAGGGTGGTGGCAGTGTCAGGTAAATGTGACATAGCTAAGGCATTATTATAAAGATAGAAATGATAGGGCTTGGCAAATGATGAGGATGCCACCTAGATTGTAAGCCCGAGTGACAGGGAAGATGGTGTTACCCTTGACAGTAATAAGGGAGTTAGGAAGATGGGAGAGTTAGGAGGGAAAGATAATGAGTTCAGTTTTGGACATGTTGAGTTTAAGATGTCTAAGAGACACACAGTTTAAGATGTTCTCTAGACAGTTACAGATGGCAGTCAGGAAAGACATCTGGGCTGGACAAATATATCTGACAATCACTGGTCTGGAAATGATCATTGAATCTATGAGAGCTGATGAGATCACTAAGCAAAATTAGAGCTTGTTATAAGACTTCAGGAACAGGGTTTTTACCATACTCTCTTAAAAAAAGTCCAGAAGGAGTGATAGACAGTAACATTCATTATTTGGGGTTGGTGGTATAAATAGACAACATAGATTTCAAATGAAGGGAAGGAAAGTAGAGTGGTGGTTCTTTTCTTTTAAAGTTTACGCTATTTTCATGTAATATTCATTTCTAATCCTTGTGGCTGCCATCAACTGACTTCTAATATCACAGTGATTCCCAACCTCTGGTCTATGGACCCTTCAAGAGAACAGAGTAATTTGAACTGATCTCTAGGCTCACCAAGTTTTGATCTTTAGCATCAACAAAATTTACAACATGATAATAGTTTTGTTTCATTTATTTATATCAAGAAGGAAACATTTTTTTTCCCCTGGCCTTTTAGAACAAAATATGACCTTTATTGCTGCTCTTTCTGGAATAGGTCATCTGAGTTGTTTATTGTTGGATTTCAAAAGGTGTCAAACCTGTTTCCTCATCAGTCTCAGACAAATCTATTTAAAATGTTCCTGAATTCATTGCAGCTTTTTGTAATGAGGTATGTTTCTCTAGTCTCTCCTTTACAGCAATTGGATATTCTCTTCTCTGGAGGCACAGCTGAGTCAAAGCCACTAGTCAGTGGCTTATGAATCGAAGCAGGTACATTTAGAGGGGGAGTTGTCACAGCCTTAGTTAGTCAGGATTCTAAAAGGGAGGGAATAAGCTTCTTGTCTCTGAGACACAGGATTAGGACCCTCGGGTCTGGAATTAGGATCTTGAATTCACAGTGTCATGGTCATTGGGATATCAGTATGGTTATAGATGATACTAGACTCAACCTTGGTCATCCTGGAGAGAGAGGAGACCTTCCTGTTGATCCCAGTTCCCTCGCTCACAGGTCATGCTTATCAGGATGTCTATGTGACTGCCTATCAGAGATTTGACCAGCTGAGTTGCCCCGGGTTTGGACAATGGTTTGTGAGCTAAGAGAGGATTATGGGTAAGGGATTCCCTCTATTTCTTTTTAAAGAAAGATTTTGTTTATTTTGAGTTTTAAAGTTTTTTCCCCCTACTCTTGCTTCCCTCCCCACACCCCCCCCCCACAGAAGGCAATTTTTCAGTCTTTGCATTGTTTCCATGGTATACATTGATCTAAGTTGAATGTAATAAAAGAGAAATCATATCCTTAAGGGAGAAAAATAAAGTATAAGAGATAGCAAAATGACATAATAAGATAAGTTTTTTTCCCCCTAAATTAAAGGTAATAGTTTTTGGTATTTGTTCAAACTCCACAATTCTTTCTCTGGATACAGCAGATGGTATTCTCCATCACAGACAGCCCAAACTTGCCCTTGATTGTTGCACTGATGAAATGATCAAGTCCATCAAGGTTGGTCATCATCTCCATGTTGCTGTTAGGGTTTATAATGTTCTTCTGGTTCTGCTTATTTCGCTTAGCATCAGTTCATGCAAATCCTTCTAGGCTTCCCAAGGGATTCCCTCTATTGATGAAGCAATGAGGTTTAGTGACCTGCCAGGATACCTAATCTCAACTCTGGTTAGCAGTTCATGAACTAAAAGAAGATACCTATGGCTCAGGCTTAGCTTGTGCAATTGAATTCTATCTGCATTTTTTTTTTTTGCTAGGGGTTAAGTGATTTGCCTAAAGTCACACAGCTAGATAATTATTAAGTGCCTTAGGTTGGATTTGAACTCATTGAATTCACTGCACTGCGTAGCTGCCCTGGATTCTGTCTGGAAGAGATGACTTTTAGGAGCTTATAGGAAGCTTTATTATCAGTGTTTACCAAATTGTCAGTTATAAGTACTTACACTGATATCTAAATAGAGAAGGAGAGTGGGACAGAGCCCAGGGCAATCCTGTACCATGGGTTAAGTAATTCCTTTGGGATAGAGGAGTGTATATCCAGACCAGGAGTGGTCCTGAGGTTGTCAGTGATTACTCCATTTACTAGGGATTTGAGTGGAGTTTTTATAGGGATTTTCTGTGGTGTTTCCCTGACCATCTGATCAGAATTTCTCATCAGGCATTCTTTCTTCATTATGACCGAGGAGAGGGCATTTCCTCCTGAATATTTGAGCAGTAATAGGTCTTTTCTTTAAATGCAAGGCAGATTATGGATCCATAATGTTCTAACTTCAGACCATCTTGCCAGTGATGGTTTTATGCCAAAAGATGGTAGTCAAGGGAGTCCCAGGCATGGGGTATTTTATTTTAGCAAGCTGGCTAGTAAAATCCCACACTAAATTAAAACTGTCACAAATTGGAGTTGCAAGATGGACCTCAGGACAAAAAGAATTTTAAGAAACATTAAAGGATCATGTAGCTACTTACATATATTCCTCCTACAAAGTGTTTTTCCCCCAATTTTTGGATATTAATACTATCATTTGCAATTCAACAATTTCTTTTAATTATAAAAAGAGTCCTCAAAAAATAGGAAGCTCTACTGCTGTAGGACACCAATCTTTTGCAAGAACTTAATCACTTGATTCATTGTTTTCCCATTTTTCCTGTTTCTTCTCATCATTGACTTTAGTATTTATGTTTTGTCATCATCCTATGATCATCTATGTACTCCTCATACATCCTCTCAAGCCCAACTCAAATGCTACCATTCCCACTTTCCTCGTTAATAATTACTCCTCCTTCTCTTTTATGTATTTGCATCTATTGGTATTCAGAAGTTACTAGAATCTAGAAAAATAGAATAATAGGATATTGTAGTTAGAGATGAGTTTTCTAATTTTGACATCTTTTAGATTGAACAGTTAATATAGATGATAAAGTCATCTATATTGGGGGAGGGTCATGTAAATAAAAGGAGAGGGATGTAAAAGGATTGAGAACCCCAGGTATTAGGATGTTGGTAAAATATGAATGTTGAAGCAAAGGTGTATGAACTGTTAGGAGACTGTTGGGGAGTTGGTAATGAGAGCCTGGGCTAGGGCATTGGGTGTGGACTAGTAATACTTATAACTCATATTTAAGTAGTGCTTTGGACACTTTAAAGTGTTGGAGCTTTTTCACCTAAACCTTGTGAATGAAGTTAACTTGTTATTAACTTCATTTTACAGAGGAGCCCAAAGCTCAAAGAGGCTAAATGGCTTGACTATCAAGCATTAAGTCTTCATTATGTGCCAGATACTGCCCTAGTTGTTAGGGAAACAAAGACAAAGTAAAGTCCTTGCCCTCAAGGAACTTCTGTTCCAATGGAGAAGACAGCATATGCACATGCATACAGACACACACCTACATACACACACACACACACATATATGTACATAAACAATATTAATGCATAAGTTAGTGTGGGGTAGGAGGGCACTAGCTGCTGAGAGGAGCAGGAAAGACTTGGTGATGGGAGAAGTGATACTTGAGCAGATTCTTGGGTATGGAAGGAAACCAGGGATTCCTAGAAGCAGAGAGAAGGAGGACCTGCATGTGTTCCAGGCATTGGTGTCAGCCAGTGAAAAGGCTCGAGGCAGGAGAGGGGTGTGTGTGTGTGTGTGTGTGTGTGATCTAAATGTTTAATACAAGTTTTTTTACTTGAATCTTTAGGAAGTAGGGAGCCCCTGGAGTTGTTGGGGAAAGGAGTCTAATATGATGGTTAGGCCTTTAGAAAAATCAATTGATAACTAGTAAGTCATCTCATAGTTGCTAGATATTAGGGATCTTCTGACTTCTCTGGGAGCCTCCTTCAGTGGAAAGGGTGGATGTGAGGGATATTGTACATGCTGCCACTTTCCCATCTACTTAATCATGTTCTGTCATCATTTGATTATCTTGATTATCCAGAGATAATCAGTAGACAGCAAGTTCTTTGAGGGAAAGGACCATGTCATTTTTAGTTTTTGTACTCTTGGTGTCCATCAAATTGCTTTGTACATTGTAGGACTTAATAATGTTTGCTGTTTGGTGAGTTGGTTAAGAAGTGATTGTGAGCTGCTATAGAACAGGGTGTCCTCTGATGAGAGTCAGTTTTCTATTAAAGCAAATATGTGTCAAGGGAAGTTGGTAAGCAAGTTTAGTAATAAACGTTTGTCTTTAGTGGAAGGGGTAATTAGAGAAATATAAAGGATTTGTATAGGGGATTGTAGCCATATTAAAATTAAAGGATGACAGTGAATTGAAAAACAGAATAGAGTCAACATTACATAGTGTAGTGCATCAAGTTTGGAGTCTGAAGAACTGGTTCATATTCTTCTATAGATGCTTTCTACCTGCATGACATTGGGCAAGCCATTGAACCTCTTAGCTTCTTGTGCCTCAGTTTCTTCTTCTGTCAAATTAAGTAGAGGAGTTTGACTAGATGACCTGTAAGGTCCCTTGTTCTCCTGATACAGTTACTACTATTGCCTGTGTGATATTTTGGCTTGCCAATTAAATTACTGTACTTCACTGGGCCTCTGGTTTCCTGATCTATAAAATGAGAGGTTACAGGAGATCTTGTCTCAGGTTACTTCCATCTGTAAATCCTGAGTTCTTATATTAGAGGCAAGGATATGGTATAGGAAGGGAAATGTAGGATCTTGTTTGAGAGAGAGCCCGAATAGACATGTAGGTACAAATAGGAGCCTATGAACATGTGCATTAGGGAGAGATCATAGGATTATAGATTTATAGCTGAAAAGGACTTTGGAGATTATCTGGTTTAACTTTATTTTTCATCTGAGGAAATTGAAACCCACAGAGATTAAGTGATTTGCCTGAGATCACACAAGTAAAATAAGTAGTAGAATTAGGATTTGAACCCAGGTCTTCAGGCTCCAAATCCCATTATAGTTCCACCGCACCACACATTCAGGAAATGTTGGCTGGAAATCTCACAGGTTTCTCTGGGCCCTATAGTCATAAGATTATAGAATCTTATAGTTGGAAGTTTAGCTTGAATCATCCAGTTTAATCCTGAATTCATGCAGAAATCCATGTCTATGACTAATGGTCATCCAGTTTCTTTGTGAACCACACTTTCTTTTTTTATTGATATTTTATTTTTTCCAGTTACATGTTATGAAAGTTTTTCAACATTCATCAATATGCCTATGCATATTTTTAAGTTACATAATTTCCTTTCACCCTCCCTTCCTGCCCCTCCCAGCATCAGTCAGGTGAATATTGTACATACACATTGTGACAAATTAGTCATTTTTGATATGAGAAATTCGGATTAAGGGAAAAGAAAGAAAATCATGAGATAGGAAAGAAATACATGAGAAATTTTTAAAAAAGTGAATGTAGTATTCATTCAGATTCTGAAGGTTTTTTTTGAATATGTGGGACTTTTCCCCATTTTTCTTGGTTTCTTCTGGATATATGTCAAGTATTGGAATTGCTGGGTCAAAGGATATGATTAGTTTTATTGCTCTTTGGGCAAAGGTGAAAGGGAAAGTGATAGGGAATTTCCTTTGTCATATTTAGTTGAGAAACATTTCTCATATTTATTAAGCAGTTTCTTTTTTTGGTCACATTAAGGATAAGAAATTTTAAAATGATCAGTTTTGTTTAGAATACTGTACTTGAGAAAGCTAGAAAACATATAATACATTTTAGGAAGAATTTCATAATTTTTAAAATAACAAATATCTAATAACACCTAGTGTTAACCCTCAGCCATCTAAGAAATTCATTCCTTAAAAGTTCTAAACTGCTAAGATTTTACACTGTAACATGTTTCATGGAATTCCAGATTCTCAGAGTTGGAAGAGATGTCAGAGATCATTTTGTCTGTAATATTTCCTACAAATATCCATTCACCCTTTGTTCTATTGCCTTCTATGAGAGGAAACTCTCAGCTTCCTTAAGGCAACCTCTCCCAATTTTAACCTTCTCTAGTCTTTCCTTATATGTCTCCATCTCTAGTAATAAAGTTTAGAAATTACATTTACTATGTGTGATGTATAAAAAGTTCCAGAGACATGATTTCTGGATACTTAGTCATGTTATTATGATGAGAATAATTAATAAAAGAATGATCATTTGGCTAATTCTCAAACCAGAGACTAATCATGGTGGCCTATTGACACTTATTTGTTCCTGGAAGAGTGGGTGTTCCTAACAGAAGACACCAATTGTGATTGGTTAGCAATTAATGAGAAGAATGACTATTATGAGGGGGAGAGAAAAAAAAAAACCTCCTCTAATAGCTTGGGGCAATCTAGACTAAGGATTTACAACCCATCCCCAGCCAAAGCCTGTGTGGAACACAATGGGCTTCTCCAGTTGGGTGGGGGGTCTGAATGAGATTGAGGAGAATGTAAAATACTAACTCATATCAGCCCTATTCTTCAGAGACCCATTTGGCCTAGTAGTAAATGAGGAAAGGGGGGGGGGGGACTTAGTCTTAATTCAGTAATTGGTTAATAAAGGAGAGAAATAATCATTTCTCTCATAATGTAATAGTTTTTCTTTAACTTCTTTTCTCTTAATAAATCATAAAGAAGGAATGTGGTTTCCATGTAAATTCCTCTGAAATGGAACATAATTATTACAGGAAAACTGACCACTAAATGAGCCTGCTCTTGACAAAATGTTCCAATATATGGTTTATATGAAAGACTATCAAATTGTTTTGTGTTAAAAAGTTTTAGTGTCATCAGTACTCTGAGTTGATGGACTGCTATTAGAAGATTTTGTTGAAGATTGAAATGTGGGCCAAGGGCCAAGGACCAAGACCTGGGAGGAGAACAGCACAGAGAGTACCTGATCTCATTCAGGGATAGCACAAAGAAACTGTCCAAGCATGATAGAGAATAGAGCAGGAGGATGTGCCAGGGTAGAGGAGTGGGTAGATTTCACATTTTTGCCTGAGGATATGAACAAAAAGAGCAAAATGACTAAAAACAGGTTATACATTTTGTTTTCCCAGAGAACCTAAGTTGTTGAGAACAAGTCCTTAGGTGTTAGCTAATAGTTAAAATAAAACAAGCTCAATGTTTCAGTTGACACTAGTGTAAACTAGTGGTCCTCAGACTCATCTAGACTCAGGAAGCACATCTGCTACCCAAAGACCCCCATGTCACTAGTCCAATATTCATTATTAGAAGGTTGCACAAGGAAGAGGTACATGAGGCCTGAGGGCTCTGTGCCAGGACTCTGAGATGTAAACATCTAAATGGTTTGTTCAGAATGTTTTAGAATCTGGAAATCCTGGATGAATCTTGATTAGAAATGGGCAAGCAGCTTCTTGAGCAGATGGGGAGAGCAACCCTGAAAAGCCTCAGTGAGGGAAAGAGAAAAAAAAAAGCTGCTTCAGAAAATGAGCCCCCTTGTACCCTGGCCTCATTTATAACTCCCCCAAATATCCTGCCTTTTTATTTATTTACTTCTGGAAGTCAGGAAGGCCCTGGCATCTTCTGTAAAACTGTTTCTTACTGCAGACATGGTTGTCTAACAGTCAGAATGTTTTGAAGTGACTAACACTTTATAGTTTAGGCAAAGCAACAATGACTGTCTATGAATAAATGTGGATTATTTTTGAATATGTGTGACTCCTTAAGGGGAAGCCAGTATGGTAAGAAAGGCGTTCAGTTTTTCCTCTCTTGCATTCTTGTTTGGGCTGCCAACTTCTCTCTCTTATGCTCTCTGCCTCTACCCCCACACCCTACCTTTTTCTTGTAGTTGTTTTCTCAGAGACTATTCTGGGATAGAATAGAAAGTATCTTGGGGTTTGAGGATCAAGGGACCAGCTAATCCAAAGTCAGAGCAGAGAGCTATAAATGTAAGCAGATGGAGGATTTGAGTTAAAAACTATTATAGAACAGTTAATCAGAAAACACTTTTTAAACATTTATTTGCCAGATTTTCAGCTATGATTGCAAATATAAAAGTGGTCTAGATAATCAATACATGCCCTCAAGGAGCTTATATTCTTCTGGTGGTTAGGGAGTAACCATTCACTTTTGTACATAGAATAATAATAATGTTTGTCCTTCATTTTTTTTTTTTTTTTAGATTTTCTAAGGCAATGGGATTAAGTGGCTTGCCCAAGGCCACATGGCTAGGTAATTAGTAAGTATCTGAGGCCAGATTTGAACTCAGGTACTCCTGACTCCAAGGCCAATACTCTATCTACTGTGCCACCTGGCCGCCCCTATGTCCTTCATTTTCAAAGAAGACAGCAACATCAGGCAGATGATGCCATGATAAGAACATGAATTTGATTTGAGTGGGGGGTGCTGTGCTAAGTCATTAACCTCACCTCTTCTCCAGAGCCATCTGGGTCCAGTGTCTAGATGTGAATCAGGATGCCTGGAGATGGCCCTGAATGAAAGGCAGTCAAGGTTAAGTGACTTGCCCAAGGTCATACAATTAGTAAGAATCAAGTGTCTGAGGCCACATTAGAACCTCCTATCCTTCTGACTCCAAGGCCAGTGCTTTCTTTATCCACTGTGCCATCTAGCTATCCTTGGACATAGAATATATTTAAAATAAATCCAAAATGACTTTGCAGGGTGGATACTAACAATTTGAGAGATCCAAAAAGTCCTTTTGAAGGCCTTTTAAGGGTAGTTAGATAGCTCAGTGAATACAACCTTGGGCCTGGAGTCATGAAGACATGAGTTCAGATCCAGCCTCAGTCACTTACTAGCTGGATTGGAGTTCACTGGAGAAGGAAATGGCAAACCATTCCAGTTGCCATGAAAACCTTGTGGACCATATGATCTATGGCCCAGGAAGAGTTGGACCAGACTGAACAGCACCATGGATAGTGTGGTGGTATCAGGAAGACCAGAGTTCAAATTTGACTTCAGTGTCAGACTAATTGTATAGATAAGTCTTTTAACCTGTCTGCTTCAGTTTCCACAAATGTAAAATGGAGATAATACATCTAAGAGCTGTTTGCAATGTGCTTAGCAGCATGCCTGGCACAGAGTAAATCTTATTAAATATCCTTAAAGAGAACTAGGTCTTTTTTTCGGGGGGGGGGCATTGCAGACATTAGATAGCTTGGAATTTACTGAAGGAAAACAGCCCAGAGACTAATTTGAACAAAGTGTAGAGAACATGAGAAGAAATAATGTGTAGCTATCCCTTCTTACCATTGCTATCTCTTGAGTGCTTTGATTATTTCAGTCACCTAGATTTGCAGCCTTTGTGTCATTCTTGACTTTTCACTCTCACTCCATATAACCAATCACTTGCCACTTGCCATTTCTACCTTTTTAACATCTCTCACCTTCCTTCTGGTCTTAGGAATCACATCTGTCACCCAAAAACCAGGTGGCACTATTCCAACACTGACATTAAAATGAGCTTCTCCAGTCTTCCTATATGAGATCTGAAGGATCTGTGCCAAGTCTCTGAGGTGTAAAAATCTAAATGGTTTATTTCAGTCTTGATTAGAAATGGGCACTCAGGTGGCTACCATCCTTGTTCAGTTCTTTATGACTTTTCACCCAAACCAGAAATGTCAAACACTCAACCAATAACTTCGATCCTAACCAGATTAAAATACAAAAATAAATTGGGGAATATTTAACAAAATAAATAAAAATTTAGTAAATATAGACAATATTAAAACTTAAAACTAAGTCATTATGTGACCCATAGGGATCCTTATTTAATAGCTCCCATTTCAATTTGAGTTGACACTACTGACCTAGACCTACTGCAGCAGCTTCCTAATAGGTCTCCCTGCTCTCAGATCTCTCTAATTTATCTTTACATTGCAGATATGTCATTTCCCTGCTCAAGAAGTTTCAGGGGCTCTGTATTACCCCATAACAAAATACAAGTTTCTCAGTTTAGCATTTAAAGACCTTGATGATTTTGGTAGTTGTTGGGGACATTTTTCAGGGGCCCTTGGAGAACAAATTGTGCTTTCATGAGGCTACCTTTTCCCAGGAGGGAGAACTTTTTATTCTCATCTAAACCCTTTAGAACAGAATGATTTATTTTTAATTTGTGATTTAGTGTTAATTTTCCTAGCAAGCCTTTGTGCTGGTCTCCTCTGCTCTAGAAACAAATAAGCCCTATGATGCCTTGTCACCTTTCTAGGCCATTGTTTCTCATTCCTTCCCTTTTCCCCAGTAATGACCACTTTTCTTTTTCCTTTTTTTTTCAAGGACAACAAAACAGCGTGCATCCAAATAAAAGACAATTTATTTCAGGTGTTTTTTTTTTTTAAAGAGAAAAATAGAAACTCACCAACTTTTAAAATTCAGAAATGGGAACATGATACTTTAATTCAGTGACTACGATATGTAATTTGCAAAGTGTGTCACTTCATGATTATGGCGTATAAAGATAGTGCAATGGAAAAAATAGAAGTGTGTGTGTGTGTGTGTGTGTGTGTGTGTGTGTGTGTGTGTGAAAGTAAAAGAAAAAAGAGGGGGACAGAGAAAAGTAAGTTGGGAAAAAAGGAAAGTATGGAGAGGGCAGAGGTGAATATATTAGTTTACCTAAATTTTTGGGTTACGGGTCAAGTAAGGGTTTTTTTAAGGATGGGGAGATTTGAATATCATACCTGTAATCATCAGAGAAGGATACAATAGAAGGAAATATAGTTAGATTATATTAGATTTTAGGATCATAGATCTAGAGTTGGAAGAATCTCAAGGCAATCTAGTCTAATCTCCCTCATTTTACAGATAAGGAAACCAAGCCCCAGAAAAGTTAAGTGACTTGTACAAGTTTATATAACTAATTGTCCCAGGTGGAAGGGTACTAGGATTAAGAGGGGCTTAGAAAGACCTGAACGTCAGTAAATGTGATGAGATGGAAGAGGACAGCCAGAGAAAATGCTCAGAATTGAGTGATGGAATGCCTTATTTGTGAACAATCAAGGAGTCCAGACTCACTGGACTGAAGAGTATGTGGTGGGCAGTAAGAGAAGGCTGGGTTATGACAGGCTTTAAATGTCAAACAGAACAGTTTTATCTGCTCCTGGTTATGATTTGGAGCCACTGCACTTAATGGAGTAGTGGGATGACATGGTTAGACCAAGCACTTTAGGAACATCCATTTGATGGCTAAATGGAGGATGGATTGGGGTGGGGGTGTGGGAGAGGAGGGATGACCTGAGACAGGCAGACCCACCAGTAGGCTGTTGTATTCAGAATGGTATCCAGAATGGTGCAGTGTCAGAGGAGGGAAGAGGGCATATTGGTGAGATGTTGCAAAGATAAAATTGACAGACCTTGGCCACAACTTGAATTTGGGGAAATCCCCCCAATAGTGAGGAGTCCAGGTTGACTCCTAGATTGGAAGCCTTAGGAACTAGGAGACTATGCTGACATCTGGTAATATGACAGGTAGAAGTGAGACTCAGACAGGTGGGACTAGGAGGGGGAGAATGTAAGTAGGGAGATAAGAATGTATTGAGTATATTCTACTGTCTTATATTTGATTAGAGAGAAGTTTCATTTTTAAGGGGTTTTATTTTATTCAGATATGTTGGCAATATCATGATTGTCTTTAATTTATTTTTCCTTCTTAAATAATTTCTTTTATCCCCCCCCTTAAAAGCAGATTGTATATTAATATACTTTAATATCATCATTATTTTGGTTATCTTGTTTATAATTGGGTGGTTACAAAGTAGAGTTGTTGTTTTTTTTTTGCTTGGCAATGGAGTTAAGTGAGTTGCCCAAGGTCAAACAGCTAGGTAATTTTTGAGTATCTGAGGTCACATTTGAACTCTGACTCCAGGGCCAGTGCTCTATCTACTTCACCTAGCTGCCCCCTAGAATCTTTTTGAAAGTTTAACTTTATTTCATTAAGACAATTTCTCCTCTCCCCTCCAGGCCCCCCACCCCCACCCCAAATTCTTAGTTTTAATTAAATGAGAGTTGGGCTTTGCATTTAGAGAGCCTTGGGAACCAGAAGAAAATAGAACCATTTTTCCAAGGAGTAAAACTTTTTTTTAAAAAAGAAAGCTTCATCCCCAGAAGGTTACACTGTATGATAATTTTTTTTCTGCTCTAACAGCTCACGGACAACATAAATGACAACATTTTTTCCCCTCAATCTCGATTCTCTCCCCCCCCACCCACCAAGGTAGTCTGATAGTCTTTACATTGTTTTCATGCTATACATTGATCAAAATTGAATAGTCTGAGAGAGAGAGAGAGAACATATTCTTAAGAAAAAAAAATATATGAGATAGCAAAATTACATAAGGTACCTTTTAAAAAAATTTAAATTAAAGGTAATAGTCTTTGTTGATCTTTGTTTAAACTCTACAATTCTTTCTTTGGATACAGATGGTATTTTCCATTGCAGATACCCTAAAATTGTCCTTGATTGTTGCACTGATAAAATGAGCAATTCCATTAAGGTTGATCATCACCCCCATGTTGCTGTTAGGGTGTACAGTGTTCTTCTGGTTCTGCTTCTCTCACTCAGCATCAGTTCATGCAAATCCTTCCAGGCTTCCCTGAATTCCCATCCCTCCTGGTTTCTAATAGAACAATAGTGTTCCATGACATACATATACCACAGTTTGCTAAGCCATTCCCCAATTGAAGAACATCTACTTGATTTCCAATTCTTTGCCACCACAAACAGGGCTGCTTATGTACACTTGTACAAGTGATGTTTTTACCCTTTTTCATCATCTCTTCAGGGTATAGACCCAGTAGTGGTATTGCTGGATCAAAGGGTATGCATATTTTTATTGCCCTTTGGGTAATTCTGTTTTCTTAACTCAGCATTTTATTCAGATGAATTTTAAATCCACCAGCATAAGGCTGTGGTGCCATGTCTGACTGATATTCATTTTGGGAATTCTGTTATTATTTACTGTAGCTTTAAGAAATTTCTGTAACTGTGAACCTGGAATCTAGTAAATCATCACAGTAGGAGAGAGGAGTCTTCAGGTATGGTTGAATGCTCTGAGACTAGTCTGGTGGTTTCAACCAGGCACAGATGTCTAGTGTTCATTTACCATAAGGTGTTTGTGTCAGCTCTGCTCTGTCATTGAACTTGAAGCCAGGAAAAGCCTTGCATGAGGTAAAGGGTCATAGGAAACCAGGGGGGAAAAGCCAGTCAGAATGCCAAGCTTAAAGGAGGGGAGAAACCCAGAAGATGGGACTACAAGACTTCTTAAAAGGAGGGAACTTCATTGGGCAACATCTTTGTTAGGGCAACATTTGCAAAGGCCTTAGGAGATCTTCTGAGAGTCTGGGAGGGAGACCTACCCCTAGATTGTATGAGAAGGTCATAGGAAAGTGAGGGAGGTGGCAGTAGAGGCTCAAGCTTTTCCACCAAGGACTAGGAGTTAGGGAAAACAGATTTTTGGGAAGACTGTAAGATACCTAATAGCTTTTCCAAAGCACATCTTTTGGCTAGAAGTATAAAGTCAGACACTGTCAAGTTCAGACAGTCTCAGGCTGACTGACTCCAAGGAAAAGAGCAGAAAAAAGACCTTAGTCAGGTAAGAGGGGTTGGGGGATGGGAGAAGAATGCCAGGAGGCTCAAGCTGGAGGAGATAGAACTAAGATTTAATTTAAAGTCTCCTTGTTTGCATATTTTGCACCATGAACAAGAATTAATTCCTGAGACCTCTGTAAATGTTTATATTTTTCTCTTTATTAGTTCAATTGTCTATGTTTAGTTTTAGGTACACAGATAAAGCATTTATTGAGCAATTACTATGTGCAAGGTGGCTTTTTGGAGGGAAAGTGTGGAGAGTAGGTTGAACCATGAGGGAGATGAAACATGTCTGGGTTCCTTTCCAAAATATTGGTTTGGGTAGACATTTAGGAGAATGGGGAGGGGTTTTTTTTAGGGAATGAGGTTTTTCCAGGGTAGGAAGGTGGTTTTTCAGGAGGAGGAGGGAGAATCCACAGAGTGATGAGAAAAGGGAGTAAATAAAGTTTTAATTTTAGTTCTGGGTAATAAAAGCCCTAAAAAACACCTAAGTGAAGGGTTGTGTGCTATTTTTTGGGTTTTTTTTTTTTAGGAGTACAATAAGGAAAAAGCTGTGTTCTTTCTCACAGGTTGAGCCAGGCTGAAGAAGAGAGGTCATTACACTGAGAAGCCAAGACTGGATTCCAGCAAGTCAGGGTCCAGCTGGTAGAATGAGCTGGGTCATGTATGAGGGTATGCTAGGTATGTCAGGGCTAGAGATAAGCAATGCCTCATAACTATATCCTCAAATGCGAGGCATCTGACCTCTTGCAGTCAAGTTTCTTCAGTCCAGGATATTGCTTATAGTTCTGCTGGTCCAGGCCTGCCTCTTAGTTTCATCCTACTGTTCACAGATAGACCTAGATCAACAGAACTCTCTCCAAGTGGCTCCTTTGCTTCTTGGAGCCAGTCCTGAATAGGTAAATAAGGGAGAGATACTAATTTACACACTGAACAGTATATGCAGTATCATTGCAGATAAAGAGGGCCCCATCTCACATGATCTTACAAGTTTTCCAGCTGTGGAGCACAACAGTATTTTTGTGCAATCATAACCTGCCCCACCAAAAAAGCAGCAAGCAGCTGGATCACATAAGCAGCTTCAGGTGTACCTGCCTCTGATTCATAGGAGGAGGGATTGTTAGCAGAGATAAGCATCTCAGGTCTGTGATTACAAACTACTGCTTTTTTCCTCCACCCTGTTCCTCCACTTTGCCTTTTCTGGCCCAGTATCTTGGATGTCATGGAAGTGGAGGCGGGGGAGGGGCAGGGGCAGGGTGGGTTATCCCATATTAAATTGAGTCTGTGTAGTATGTTTGCCACCTGTCCAGTGCCTTAGTGCTTGGGAAGACTTCCACTGAGAAAGAAGGAAAGAAACAAAAGAGGAGTCGAGGAACCCAATATGGAAGGACTTAGCTCCTCGAAAAAGTCAAGCATCTTTTTTGATTACCCCTGATAACCTGAGCAGTTGTCACAGCAAGCCCTTTTGATGTCTTGTCCTGGCAACCACTATACAGTCAGTTTTTTCCAATATTGAAAGCTAGCTATACCAGGGAGCTGTCTATAGTTGAAGCCTATGAAGAACTCCAGGCTAGGTGGGATCAGTGTCTCCACAAACATTTATGTAATGTTTACTTTGTCCTGGACTCTAGGGATATAAGGAAAGACAAAAATAGTCCCTGCTTTTAAGGGTTCGCATTCTGATGGGAAGGATGGTGTGTAAACGTCTAGGCCTATAGGATCTATGTGATATTTATCCTTCATTCTCTTAAAAAATTTTTTTTAAATTTATTTAAGGTAATGAGGTTAAATGACTTACCTAGGGTCACACAGCTAGGCAGTTCTTAAGTGTCTGTAAATGTCTGA
Source organism: Macrotis lagotis (assembly GCF_037893015.1). NCBI lineage: Eukaryota > Metazoa > Chordata > Mammalia > Peramelemorphia > Peramelidae > Macrotis > Macrotis lagotis. The sequence continues at coordinate 328,046,281 of NC_133666.1, forward strand.
GGCCAGAGTTGAACTTAGGTCCTCCTGACTCCAGGGTCAATGTTCTATCCACTTCACCACCTAGCTGCCCCTTGTCCTTCATTCTCAAAGAAGACTATGACACCAGGGAGGTGATGCCATGACAAGCACATGAACTGGATTTGAATGAGGAGGATGCTGTGCTAAGTTACCAGTATCACTTTCTCTTCCAGAGCCATCTGGGCTTAGTGTCTAGATCTGAATCAGGTCTCCTGGAGATGACCCTGGATGAGGGGCAATCAGGTTTAGGTGAATTGCCTGAGGTCACACAGCTAGTTTGGGTCAAGTATCTGAGACCAGATTTGAATTTCCATCCTCCTGACTCCAAGACCAGTGCTATATCCACTGAGATCTATGTATATACAAGATATATGCAGTGCAAATGAAAGGGAATCTCAGAGGGAGAGCATGAACAGTGGGGGAGCAGTATGATCCGAAGAAAGTGGGCTTTGAGCTGAATCTTGAAGCCAGGAGGCAGAAGTAAGGAGGGAGAACATGCCAGGTGTCAAGGCCTGTAGCCAGAGCTCCAAGGGCATCCAGGTAAAGCTCTGCCTGAGTCAGATTAAGCAGCATCCCTTTGTAGGGAATCCAGAGGCTCCTAGGCCAGGGGTTGTGAGCCAGCTTTATTCTGGTGTATGCCTACCTATTTTTTCAGGTCTCATCCATAAATAATTGGCACTAGTCTGTGTATCACTTAATACAGAAGCCAGATCAAAATTAACAAGCTCAAAGATCATTTGCTTGAATATTCTAACATCACTCACAACTTCCCATCTCTTCTGTGGCTTTGACTTTTCACTGCTTTTAGCACCTAGGTTGTATTAATTTTTATAGACTAATAATTATCTTATTAAACTAATTTGTGATGGGTTATAAGTAATCAACAAAACAACGGAGTAAAAAGAAAGGCAGCAGATGCTTTTCTTTAAAAGGATAATTAGGAGGACAGATGACGCAGCGAGACATTATAGTAATAGGAGGCAGCTGGAAGACTGTAACAACTTTATTTAGACTCCAGAATGGTAGGACTGAAAGAGATCTGAGTCAGTCCCTTCATTTCATAGATGAAGAAACAAGACCCAGCAAGATTAACTGACATGTCCAAAGTCACATAGGCAGTTAGTTGTCAGCAGAATTAGTACTCGAGCTAGATCTTTTCCTGTGCCATAGAATTCATAGGGATGGAGTTAAAAGGCACCTCAGTTGCCATCTATCAGAAGTGAAAACTGAGACCTGGAGAGACTTGTGCTTAGGGAGACTTCTAGGTGACTTGTCCAAGCAGACAAGTAGCAAGGGGAGATGGAATTCACATTTCCTTAGAAGGATTTTTAAAATAAAGTTGTTTTCATATAAAATACAATGGGATAGTTAGTACCTGGCTTTGAATTTACTTTCTTTGTAAGGAAAAAAAAATGAGTTTTCTGCCACATCCAACAAGGTTCATTACAAGTAAGGATTTTGCTAAAGATGGACCTGATAGAAGAACATGCTGGAGCTAAGAAGAAACATTAGAGAGCATTTTGTGAATGGGGAAACTGAAATGTGGACAAGAAAGTGACTCTTTTCTGACTGTTCACCAATGGCATAGTTAGGACTTAAAGATATCTTAACTTCTAGTCCAGGGTGCTCTTTAATTGGAGATGGCATGGTGGATAAGGAACTGGCATTGGACTTGGGAAGACCTGCCTCTTGTAGATCCTTTCACTGTTTCTGGGACAAGGGATTGCCTCAGTGTCCCAGTATGTCTCTTAAGACTTCAGAGAAGATACCTATTTGCCTTAGTAAAAGGAATTTCCTCATCTTGTAGCTTCCTATGCCACTGAACTCCTTGCTCCAGTCTCTAATATGTGACTAATCAGGATTATAGCTTCCTACTCCCGGATGGAGGTCCTCAATTCTATGACAGGCCCCTCGCTGCATCCAACATCTCATTTTCCTCTAGTAGCTTCTTTTCCTTTATAAACAGTGAGAGATTCAAATATTCTTCAGGAATCATGACTTTCTATTTGACTTCAGCTCCTTCCAGTAGAACCTAGTACATGGTAACTTGTTTACTCTAGGTCAGGTTTGGGAAAGTGCTTTTCCTTGCATTTAAAAATTACATCCTCTGTATTTTTTGGGTCATTGAAAATTTAGGGTCTCCATTATAAGACATGCAATTTAACTAATCATAAAATCAAGCTGATATATGTGAACTAGAAGAGATGTCATAGACCATATCATTTAACTGCCTCATGTTATAGATCAGAAAACTGATAAATTTATATGAACAGCCCAAGACAATCAGCATCCGGTGGGATCCAAAGTCAGGTTGTTCAGTTTCAGAAATTGTGCTTGTAACATGTTGCTTCTTGTACTGACATAAGTATTTTCTTTTATGGAAGAAAGGAAAAAAGAAAAAAGAAATATGATAACTTGTTATATATTTAAAAGGAATAGGGGGCAGCTAGGGCACAGTGGATAGAATAGTGGCCCTGGAATCAGGAGGACCTGAGTTCAAATTCAGTTTCAAATGCTTAATAATTACCTAGCTGTGTGACCTTGGGCAAGTCACTCTTAACTTCATTGCCTTAAATAAATAAAAATTAAGAAAAAAAGGAATAGTACTTTATACATAATATATTTGCATTTTTCATATGCAATCATCTTTTTATTATACCATGTTATAGAAATACTTGTTTTATTCCATATATATAAAAAATAAAATACATTTAAAAAAATATGTACTTAAATAATTTTAGGATCTATAGTTTCAGAAATTTGAGGATTCCATTTTTGGAAAGAGATCATAATTGCACTCTGATATTCTGCATGAATTTCTGGGACCAAAAAGAAATCACCTGCTGGTAGCCAGTCATCTGATGATGTGCCTCCTTTAACTTATTGAAGCTGGTCTTCGGACAGCGGTTGCCAGCTATTGACAGGTTCAGGGGACAGGCCCACAATGGATTTCTTCTTGAAGCCTCCAGCTTGGTAGGTCCTCTGAGAGTTGGAGCTTGACTGACATGGCCTTTGAAAACCAAAAGTCACTTTGATGTTATAAGGCATTGGATTAGGACTTTAGGGGAGGTTAGAATATGCGGATTTATGAAAAACTATTAATATGCTCCATGTTGTTCTCTTGGCTACTGCTTCCCTGACCTTTCTCAGGTCCCAGTTTTGTCACCAGAGATAACTACCATTGAGGTCCCTCTCAGGGTTTGCTTTCATCCCAGTTAAAGGGAGACATATTTTTGTCTTTATGTTTCTACATGATACATTCCTGTCCATTTCTCCTTCCTCTCCCACCATGAGACCTAGCCTGAGCCAAAATATCTTTATCCAAGAGAAATGTAATGTTAGGCAATCTTTCCCCCCTTCTGTGTCCGGTTGCAAGTCATTGCCTCTTGGGCATCTCAGTAGCTTTAGCGATTGTGTAAAAATAAGAAATGAAAGCCATAAATCCTTTTTATTGCATCTAAGTCTTGAACATTTGAGAGTCCAGTGGCCAAAGGGGAGTTCCTTTTGCTGAGTAATTAATAAATGTGGTCATCCCCTTTGGGGCCTCAGCAAGAGGGAAGGGAAACACTGAGGCGTGCGGTGAAAGGGGGGTGGGGGAGAAAAAACAACAAGGTTTGAGGCTTTCACCTCTCTGCTGGTTTTCAGTGAGGATGGTGGTGTTGGGAAAGTAAAGCAAAAATATTGCTTTTTCTTTTTAATTTTTTTTGGTGGTAGATGGGAAAGAAGGTGAGTGAAAGAACAACTGTTCTAAAGAACAGTCACCAGTTTGACCTTTAGCAGTTGGGGCTTTGGGATGCTGGGTGTGGTGTGGGGACCAGGGGATGGGCAAGGTAAATATTAGTTCTGTGAGTATGAGAACGGAATTCTCAATAGCTTTATGTGAGATTGAGAATGAGGGAGGGAGAGAGAAACAGCAATCTTTCCCCTCTTGGTGACTTACCAACTTACTCTACACTATAGTTTTGCCACTTACCTCAGGCCCTCACTTTGACCCTCCTCCTCACCCCAGGGCAGAGGCTCTTCTTGGAGGCAGGTCTGGTTTGCTGCTATAACCAGTCTCTTTTAGCAGGGAAGATTTATCTGAAAAAGCTACTGCCATCTGACACTTCTTTTTTTTCCTGATTTTGCAATGGTCCTAAAGTTTGGCTGTCACTTAAAAATGCTTTGTCACTTGTCTCCACAGTATGCAAACACATCTTTTTAACTTTTCAAACAACATTTTTATTTACTTAGTTAAATATTTCCCAATTATATTTTTAACATTCATCTTTAAAAATTTGGGGTTTCAAATTCTCTCCTTCCCTCTTGGCCCTTCTCTACCATTTGAGAAGGCAAGAAATACATTGATTATACATGTGAAATCATGTAAAACATGAAATATTTAAATTTTAATTAATATTTTCTTTTTTTATTATAGGGTTTTTTTTTTTTTTGCAAGGCAAATGGGGTTAAGTGGCTTGCCCAAGGCCACACTTCTAGGTAATTATTAAGTGTATGAGGCCAGATTTGAACTCAGGTACTCCTGACTCCAACTCAGGTGCTCTATCCACTGCTCCACCTAGCCACCCCTTAATTAATATTTTCAATAAACATTATTGTTATGTAGTATGTGAACGTACACCTTTATCTTCTCTCACTTAAAACTATTGCACCAAACCTTAATGGGATTCCTGACTCCTGGTCATTCTGTAGTCTATTCTGTAGACCACTGCCACAGTCATCCTCCTCAAGCATGTCTGAACTTATCATTCCTCTATTATTTAGTTCTTAGCAGTTCCCCTATTGTTCTGGGATAAAGTAGAAGTTCTTCAGAATCTGGTTCCAACATACCTATCCAAACTTATTTGATCTTAGTTCCCTATACCCATTCTACTCTCCAGCTAAAACTTTTCCCCAAATTTTCACTCCCAGTTTGATGCTTTTCCAGAGGTTGTCATGCTTGGATACTCTTCCTTTTCGCCTCTTGTCTGCCTTCTATGGGAATAATTTCCCAAATTCCTAAATTGTTACTATCCTACCTTACATATTCTCTCTCTCTCTCTTTTTTTTTTTTGGCAAGGCAAATGGGATTAAGTGATTTGCCCAAGGTCACATAGCTAAGTAAGTATTAAGTGCCTGGGGCCAAATTTGAGCTCAGGTCCTCCTAACTCCAGGGCCTATGTTCTATCCACTGTACCACCCAGCTGCCCATTTACATATATTCTTAATATAAGGTTATTAAACTGGTTTGTGGATCCTCAAAGGATCTAGGGGTCCCTTAAGGTAAGCTCCCTGAGGGCAGGGATTGATTTTTGTTTTATCTTTGTAAGTCTAGCATCAAGTATGGTGCTTTGTATATAGGAAGTATTTAATAAATGCTTATTGGATTGGAAATATTGAAGTGCCATGTCTTGGATAGCAAAATTTAGAAATGTTTCTTTTCTCAACTCTAAGAGATGGTATATGACATTTATACAAGCAAGTATGGTACAGCAGTGAAGGTGATAAAGTATTCCTTAGGGAAATTTGAGGAGGGGAAGATTGAGTTTAACTAGGTGGATCAAGAAAGGTTTATTGGAAGAGCAGGCACCTGAGTTGGGCTTTAAAGAAAGAGGTATTCAAATGGTGGAGCTCTAAGAATCCTCAGAAATGAGACGAGATCAGGGAATTACTAGGAATTGGGTTTTCCTTTAAAGTAGGAAAGGTGAAGGGGAGTAGAATGAAGTAAGATGGAAAGAAGTGGTCTGTCAGTATGCTCTGGAGAGAGAACTTAAATTTTCAGGGTGAGCATTTATTCCTTGGAAACTGGCAAATGCTACAAATCAGGGTTTGATTTATTGTTTGGTCGGCTTTCTGGACTGAAGAAAATAATGGAAAAAAAGGTTAATTATACAGACTTAAAAATGTCTTGTGCTCATTTTTTTCCCCTTGGAGAGACTTCTTATGGGTCGCCTTTTGAGAAAGCAAATGGGAGGTAGCCCAGCTTCATGGTAAGAGCTGGGAATGTTCATGTCTTGATCCTTTCACCACTGGTATGCCTCTCTGTGCCTTCCTCATCTTTAAATGATATAGTTAGAATAGATGACCTTTGAAGTTACTACCATATCTAAATCTATGGTTATATCATGTGCTAATGCTGTTAGGCTTGGAACATTTTGAAATTAAATGAAAGATGGAATGGCAAGTGGAGAAACTGGAGGCAGATAACCAGGTTACAAGGTTATGTTAGTAGTTCATTTAAGATTTGGTACAGGGGCGGCTAGGTGGCGTAGTGGATAAAGCACCAGGCTTGGAGTCAGGAGTACCTGGGTTCAAATCCAGTCTCAGACACTTAATAATTACCTAGCTGTGTGGCCTTGGGCAAGCCACTTAACCCCATTTGCCTTGCAAAAACCTAAAAAAAAAAAAAAAGATTTGGTACAACCCGAACTGGGGTGGGGTGAGCACTAGCAAATGAGAGAAAGGGGAAAACCAAAAACAAATAAGTACATTATTGTAGTAGAGAAAACACTGAAGTTGTTCTCCACCCAGGATGATGGTCTCCAAGGTGATTTCTGTACTTTATTGTGAGCATACCCTGGGAGTTCTTTAAGGATTTAAGTTCAGTTCAACTAGTATTTATTAAGTGCCTACTATGTGTCAGACTAAGAAGATACAAAGAAACAAGTAAAAACAGCCCTCTGGGCATATTTCCAGAGACAAAAAAAGTCAGTTTCTCACCCATAATTTATTAAGGACTTACTTTATGTTTCAGGCACTATGCTAAGTGGTTAGAATACAAGGAAAAAGTAAGACTATTCCTCTTTTCAAGACTACAGTCTAATGGGAGGGAAGTGTACAAACAAGATACAGGGAGAATAAATTGGAGATAATCAGCAAGGGAGACACTGGCATTAAGAGGATTGGGAAAGATTTCCTGTAGAAAATAGCATTTTAACAGATTTGAAGAAATCCAGGAGATAGAGGTGAGGAGCAAGAGAGTTCTAGGGATGGAAATGCCTAGAATCAGGAGATGGAGCTTCTAGTGTAAAGAACATTACCCTTTAGTGTGACTCTGGATCAGAATTCAAAGTCAGAAGAATGAAGATTTGGAAGGGTAGGAAAGGACCAGGTTATGGAATGCATTAAAGGGTAAACTGTAGAGTTTCTGTTTTGATCCTGGAGACAATGGAGAGCCACTAGAGTTGATTGAAAGGGGCCTGGTGGTGGTAGGATGGGAGAGATGGGATTGATTTGGTCAAACTTGTCCTTCAGCAATTTTCAGTTTGATAGCTGAGTGGAGGATAGGCTGTTAGAGTAAGAAGAGACTTGAGCTAGGAAGACCAACCAATAAAGCTATTGTAGTAGTTCAGGCATGAATAAGGATCTAGACCTGAGTAGTGCCAGGATAAGAAGGGACAAGGGAATGTGTTCCAAAGAAACTGTGAAAGTAGAAATGTCGAGACTTGGCAACTTGGATGGGGGAAGGGGAGGAGAGAGAGAGAGAGAGAGAGAGAGAGAGAGAGAGAGAGAGAGAGAGAGAGAGAGAGAGAGAGGTCAAGGATGATGACACTAAGGACACTAAGGTTGTGAGCCTGGATGTCTAGAGATTTGGAAAGTTGGAAAGTGGGAGAGTTTAGAGGAAAGATGAGTTCAATTTTGAATATGGAGTTTAATACAGTTATGAAGTATCCAGTTCAAGATGTTGAATGGATATTTGGAAATGTGAGGCTGGAGGTCAGAAGAGAGGTTAAGGCAGATCAAATCTGAGATCATCTGCTTATTGATAATAACTGAAACCATGGAAGCTGATGAGACCATTAAGTGGAGAATGGAGGGAGAAAAGAAAGCTCAAATCAGAGCCTTGGGAGACACCCACAGTAATGGGGTTTGACTTGAATGAAGATCCAGCAAAAGAGATTGAGAAGGAGTCTGATAGGTAGGAGGAGAACCAGAAAAGAAACCTAGAGAGAGGAGAGTATTCAGAGTGGCAGTGTCAGAGGTTGCAGAGAGGGCAAGAAAGTTGAGGCTTGAGAAAAGACCGTTAGATTTTGATGATTAAGTGATCATTATAATTTTGGAGAGAGCAGTTCCAGGTAATGGATGAAATTAGAAGCTAGATCAAAGATAGTTAAGAGCAAAAATGAAGGAAGTGGGGTCATCAATGGCAGATAGACTTCTCAAGAAGAGATGTAGAATGATGGCTAGCAGGGATGCATGGATGCAGTGAATTTTTTTTTTAAAGAAAGGCAGGGTATGAACATGTTTGTAAGCAGTAGAGAGGCAAGGAGTGTAGACTATTGGCCTTTTTCTGCTCTTGTTTTAATAAAAGTTTTAGTAAAAAATTTGGTCCTCTTTGGATTTCTCCAATCTCTGATTATATGAAATATGACTGACCCTAGTTTCTGAACTTTCCATATATCCATGGAAAAAAACTCTTTGCTTCCCCCCAAACACCTCTTTTGACTCTTGCCAGCACTCTACTTGAATAGAGAACAGTTCATCCATGTCTCTTATTCTACTTGAGCCATGTTTAATTTTATTTAGGATCTGTTTTTTGGGGGGTTTGGAACTTTTTTAGTTCCTACATCTCCCTGAAAATATACATAGAACTCTAAAATCCTTGAGCTGGATGGGACTTGAGAAATCATCCATTCAGATCTGGTCATCTCATCAAGTGAAAAACTGAAGCCAAGAAAAGACTAAGTAACTTGTCTAGAAATCTGACCTTAAACAAATCATTTCACTTCTCTCAGCCTCAGTTTCTTCATCTGCATCTAGCACTTATTTCAATATACTGTTGTGAAGATGTAGGTGACTCAGTGGATAGAACACTGACCCTGGAATCTGGAGGATCTGAGTGTAATTCGGTCTCACATTGGGTAAGTCACTTAACTCTGATTGTTTCACACCTAGAGCCATCTCCAGTCAACCTGATTCATATCTGCCTATTGAACTCAAATGACTGGGGGAGAAAGTGAGGCTGGTGACTTAACACAGGTCCCCTTGCTCAAATCTAATTCACTTGCTTATTATGGCATCACCTTCCTGATGTTAGGGAATGAAGGACAAATATCATCATAGTGAAGATCAAATGATTTATATGCTTTGCATATCTTAATGCATTTAGGGTCACATAGTAAGTTAGTGATAGAACCAGGACCACAACCCAGATCGCCTGATCTTCTGTCTAAGTCTTTTTGGGATTCAAGTTAGTTGTTTTTGTTTTTTATCAAATGGCCAGTATTAATTATGCCTATTTTTAGTTTTAAAGGTTGTTGGATCTTAAATGGTGTCAGGCTTTTTTCCCCCTCACTTGTTATTCAATATGTAGGCTCATTTATAAAAATAATCCCCAGATTTAGGTACAGTTTTGCTTCAGCCACCCAATCTTTGTCTCTTTTTGTTATCAGCTGATAGAAGTGACTGTCCCAATCTAAAACTCCCTTCCCAATTCCAATTCCCAAGCAGTTTCCTTTGTTCTCTGCTTCACACTTATGAACTGATTATTTTCTCCTCCTATGGTTCTTCCTCTATTGATTTACAAGTGGAGAATTGAATCTTCATCCTGATTTTGGGTTGCCTATGTGGTTTCCTTTAGAATCCTTTCAAAAGCTTTTTTCTTACATTTTTAACTGTATCATTAATATGCATCAATTCAGAAAATTAGGGAACTTCATCAAGGTAAGAGGTGGTCTTTAACTACACTTTGCCACTTATTTTCTGACTACTACTAATAAGAGTTTGTCTGGTGTGAGCTCCCTCATCTCTTCTTCACTTCGACATATTTCTGTCTCTGTAACAATTTTATTTTTCTTTCTCATCTCAGAAATAATTCTCTCTTCTCTCCTAAATTGTTAACCCCTCTGTTAGGGATTGTTGTGTGTGGGAGCACTATAAACTATCTTTACCTGGTGTCCTTGAGCACCAGAGTCTTATTTTACTAAGTGCCACAGGAGTGGGAGTGGATTAGGTACTGGGAAGATATTTAAGCACTGGTATTTGATTCAATAAATGGAGCCATTGGAGCCTATGCTTCCCTCCCTCGCTTGCTTGGGGAAGATTGAAGGAGTCCAGAAGGGGACTCAACACCTCTACTTATACCTTATCAATTTCTTGCTTCTGTATTTATCCCATGCTACCATGCTACTTTACTAGCATCTTCACTTTGTCTCTTCATCTCTGCTTACAGATATACTCAAGCTTCCTTCATGTTGAGAAATCTTCTCTTGATATAACTCTTCTGTTTCTTTCTGCTCTTACTGCCAGATAGACTTCCTGGACATTTATTTATTCTCTATCTATTGTCTCTGTTTTCCTATTAATTTTTGATTCTCCTTTTGAAACTGCTCTTAAAGATTTCATTAATGTAGAGGTTCTAAAATTTTTTTGTGTCCCCATCATAGTCAGTCTGATGAAACCTATGAATCATTTAAATATATAATATAAAATATGTATAATTAGAAAAGAAACTATTAAAATAAAGTCATCAAAACAGAGTGGCAGATTGGTGGAATAGATTAGGTACAGAATACGTTGTAGTAAATGACCATAGTAATTTAGTGTTTAATAAACCTAAAGATCCAAGCTTTTGGGATAGAAACTCATTATTTGACAAAAACAGATGGAAGAAACTGGAAAATGGTATGGTAGAAACTATGTATAGACCAACATCTCACTTGTATATCAAGATAAGGTCAAAATAGGTACATGATTTATACATAAAAGGTGATACTATAAACAAATTGGGGAGGCATTGGATCATATCCTGTCAGTTCTATGGATAAGGGAAGAATTTAGAATCAAACAAGATATATAGAGAGTATTATGAAATATAAAATGCATAATTTTGATTATATTACATTAAAGAAGTTTTACCCAAACAAATCAATGCAACCAAAATTAGAAAGGAAAACAGAAAGCTAGGGGGAAATTTTTTTACATTGTGTTTCTGATAAAGGCCTCATTTCTCAAATATATAGAGAACTGAGTCAAATTTATATGATTACAAGTCATTCCCCAATTGATAAATGATCAAAGGATATGAACAGTTTTTTTTGCAAGGCAAATGGGGTTAAGTGGCTTGCCCAAGGCCACACAGCTAGGTAATTATTAAGTGTCTGAGACCGGATTTGAACTCAGGTACTCCTGACTCCAAGGCCGGTGCTTTATCCACTATGTCACCTAGCCGCCCCAGATATGAACAGTTTTCAGGCAAATAAATCAAAGCTATTTATAGTAATATGAAAAAAATGTCCTCAATCAATATTGATTAGAGCAGATTAAAGCAACTCTAAGGTACCACCTCATATCTGTCAGAATAGCTAATATGACAGAAAAGGAAAATGATAAATGTTGGAGGGGATATAGGAAAACTGAGACACTAATGCACTTTTGGTAGAATTGTGATCTGATCCATCCTGGAGAGCAATTTGGAACTATTCTCAAAGGTATACTATGCATACCCAGCAATACCACTAGGTCTGTATTCCAAAGAGATCATAAAAAAGGGAAAAGGATCTATTTGTACAAAAATATTTATAATAACTTTTTTTTTGTAGTGACTAAGAATTGTCAATTAGAAGAAAGCCCTTCAGTTGGGGAATGGCTGAACAAATTGTAGTAAAGGTTTATAATGGAATACTATTGTGATAAAAGAAATAAGGAGCAGGATGATTTCAGAAAAACCTGGAAAGACTTATATGAACTGATGCAGAATGAAGTGAGCAGAACCAGGAGAATATTGTTTGATTCAACATTGTACAATGAACAACTAAGAATGATTTAGCTATTCTCAGCAACACAGTGATCCAAGACAGTCCCAAAAGACTCAGGATAAAAATGCTATCCAGCTTCAGAGAAAATAACTGATGGTGTCTGAATACAGCCCAAAGCATAATATTTTTCACTTTTTTTTTAGTTTGAGTTTTCTTCCATAAAATGACTAATATGAAAATATATTTTACATGATTGCACATGTATAATCTATATCAGATTGCTTACTGGCTCAGGAAAGAGGGAGGGAAGAGAGAGAGGGAGGAATAGAATTTGGAACTTAAAACTTGAAAAAAACCTGTTAAGATTGTTCTTACATGTATTGGGGAAAATAAAATATAAATAATAACTCAAAGTCTGAAAGAGGCAAAAACCTACACCCCCCCAAAAAAGAAATCTAGTCATCAACATATTTTTAAAAACACATTCACAGATTCCAAGTTAAGAATTCCTGTACTGATAGAGTTTTTTTTTTTGCTAAATCTAATGGTCTTTTCTAAGGCTTCATTTTCCTTGACTTCCTAGCAGTTTTTGACTCTGTGGTGTGCCTTTTTTTTTCAAATTCTCTTCTTTTACTTTTTTGTGACACATTTTTTGCTTCTCTTTCCCCTGAAACTACTGTTTTTTTTATCTTTGTTAACAATTCCTTTCCTTCTCTCTCTCCTTGCTGTAAATTTTCCCCAAAATCACACCCTGTGATTTTCTCTGTATTCCCTCCTATAATGAACTAAGCCAGTTTTACCACATAACTATCACCTCTGTCCTAATCATTCTGAAACACAGGTAACTATTTTTTCAGCTTTGTCTTACATCTCTAATTGCTTATATGACCTCTTCCATCACTTTAAATTCAACATTTTAGCATGTTCTGACCACTCCTAGAAATGACCTCTCCAAAATTCACTATTTCCATCAGTGTACTACCTTTTTTTTTTAAAGTTTTTTTGCAAGGCAAATGGGGTTAAGTGGTTTGTCCAAGGCCACACAGCTAGGTGATTATTAAGTGTCTGAGACTGGATTTGAACCCAGGTACTCCTGATTCCAGGGCTGGTGCTTTATCAACTATGCCACCTAGCTGCTCTGTACCACCATTCTTACAGACAATAGGTTCATTACTGTAACCATCTTTTACTCATTCTTCCCATTAATTCTCTAGATCAGGACTTCTTAGCCTTCTTTTGTATGTCATGGACCTTTGTGGCAGTTCTAATAAAGTTTTTAAATTATTACTAAATTTCAGTTAAGTTAATAAAAGCAGAAATGTATTTTTTCCATCCAGTTTCATGGTTCCCCCAAGATCTATCTATAGATCTCATAAGTGCCCTTGCTTTGGATCTATTTAACCAATAAGTGCTGACAATTGTTCCTTCTAAATGGTTCTCACAATTATCCCTTTTTTATTCATTCCCACCGCCATTCTCTTAGTCCAGGCCCTTGTTACTTCACATCTAGGGTTTTGCAATAACCTGTTAACTGATCTCCCTGACAGTGTTCCCTCCCTTCAGTAGATTCTAAATGTAATTGTCAGACTAATTTTAGAAAGCCAGCTTTTGTCTTTCCTCTGCTCAGAAATCTCTAGCTCCCTTTTGCCTGCAGCACAGAGTCCAGATTCTTGTTTGATATCCAAGACTCTGCAATTTAGTCTCATGCTATCTAGTTAGCCTTTCTTCAATATTTAATTTCTTTTTTTTTCTGTCTAGAATGATCATCTGGAAATAATAATCAGTCTTAGGTTCTGTAGTTTGAGCCCTGAGGGCTGAAGCAATCATAGAGTCAGTTGATCCATGTCACTCAATCATGATGAAACCAGGTCGTGAGACTAGGACAGTAATCCAAGGCAATTCACAGAGTAGAATCAAGAGCAGAAGGGAATCTTGCAGTTTTTGTAAGTCTTTTGTGTAACATAGCAGCCAGGAAAGTTGTTCCTTTGAAAAACTGTTGCTCTACTAGTTGCATAAGGGCTTATGCTCCTTCTTATGCAGAAGCCCCACCAATTTGGCCTTGTCCTGTTTCTTTAGCTCCCCCAAGATAGCATAAGTGCCCTTCCTGTGTCTGATGGACTCTCTCCATCCTTTGAGCTCATCTGAGGGTATATAAATGCTCAAGAGTATTTAGGTCAGGTCAGAGGCTTGCTTCTGGGCTTTCTCCTCATTAGACCTTTTTTATTCTTAGTTTTGGGAAAGGTGGCCTGAATCTAAACTTTTGTATTTGCTGTAGTGGAAATAACCCTGGATTTGAATCTCAGCTATAGCCATATGGTACTCAGGTCACCTTAGACAAGTCATTTAACCCCCTACCTTTCCTTTTCCTCATGGGAGATTTCAGCTAACAAGCATTTGTTAAGAATTTAGGATGTGGGAGGGTCTGTGATAGGGTCTGTGGCAGATACCTGGGCTACAAAGAAAGAAGCAAAAACCACCTTTTTCCTTGTGAGCATTCGATTGATTGTAAGTTCCTTGAGGGCAAGAGACTTTTGCTTCCTTGTATTCCCAGTGCCTAGCACAGTGCCTGCCTGGTACCTAATAGGAACTTCGTAAATGTTTATTGAATGAAAAAACTCATATTCTATATATTGAGAGGAGGTCAATTTTCACTTTCAACTGCTGTTACACTTTTGGACCCATTTTATGATTTAATTATGACAATTGACTTATCATTTACTGCTTTTATATTTCTTAGTCTTATCTCACTAACAAGATTCTAACTTCCTGGGAGACAGAATCCATTTCAGAGTCCAGCACCATGTTGGACCCATGGAAGGTGGTTTTTAGGTTTTTATCCTGGTCAGGGAACTTTCCTTTTAGTGTATCACACAATGTTTTACTTATCTTTCTATAGTCATTTTTCCATTTTCCAAATGATTCCTCCTTGCCAATGACAGTAGGGCTGTTGACTTCTGAATTTGCCAAAATTTTCTTGGAATCCTTGATGAGGCCCCTGACTCACAGACAGAGCTATTTTCCTCCAAGGCTCATAGACAGTGACCGCCCATCCAACCACCCCACTCTTTGGCGTACTTTCCTGGAGGGAGTGACTTGGAGAGAATGCACAGTCACCTCCCTGGCTTACAGCAGAGGAGTGGTACCACCAGCACCAAGCAGTATAGTGGTGCTGGCCTACAAGGCAATTTCAGGAATTGTATTCATGAGCTACAAGGAGGAGACTCTCCTTTTCTCATAATTTCCAAGCCTACCATGATTGTATTAGTAATAGCAATAATAACAAAAATTATAAATGTTGAAATAATATGTTACATTTGAATTTGGCTTTATAGCTTCCAAGTACATACATTATATTTTTGATTCTCACCCTTGTGAAGTAATAACACAAGGTACAATCCTCACTTCACTGATGAGGAAGGTAAGT
The DNA here is from genome assembly GCF_037893015.1 of Macrotis lagotis. Classification (NCBI taxonomy): domain Eukaryota; kingdom Metazoa; phylum Chordata; class Mammalia; order Peramelemorphia; family Peramelidae; genus Macrotis; species Macrotis lagotis. Next base: position 328,061,398 of record NC_133666.1, read on the forward strand.
TTTGAGAGGTTAAGTGACTTGTGAGAGATTGCAGAGTAATTTTTCAGAATGAGCATGCCTCTTAGTTCAGGGTTGTTTCACTGAGCCCCACGTTGCCAAAAGTCAACTAACTCAAGACAGGTAGAGAAGTACTGGCACCTAGGTGTGCCCAGTCTTATTGCATTTCTTTTCCTTTCTTCTGTTTTTATGTATTGAACCTTTCTTTTAATCAGGGGTTGAATGTTTTCTCATGAGCTCTATTACTGGTTGGTGTGGGGCACTCTGAGAAGCATAGGCTAACCTTCCTTCTGGAAGAAGCTGTTAGATGGTGGCACCTCAGAGATCATTCTGGTTCATAGGAAAGTTTTTATGAATAAAGTACTTTGTTTACCATTCTTAGACCTTGCATTTGGCAAGGGAGGCATAGAGAAGTGGCGACAGAGATATATATTAAAAGACAATAGACATGGAAGATATAAGGAACCAGTGAGGTACACTCCATCTACCCTCAGCAGTATTGTACACGATAACATCTCACATTTATTGAGTGCTTTAAAATTTAAAAAGCACTTTAAATATATTCATTTGAACTTCCCCAAAACCCTGATAGGATCTATTATTATCCCCCTTTTACAAATGAGGAAACTGAGGCTGAGAGAGGTTAACACAAGGCTAACACAGGTTCACCCAAGTAGGCATTGTCTGAAGTGACGATTCTTTCTAATTACTAGTCTTACCCTCAATCCTCTGTACCATGCTGCCTGTCACCTAAAGAGGCTTGGAACTTCTGAGTCAGAAACCAAGCTGGCCTAGCCTAGCATTCAGTTCTATCTTCAGTAGCCCTCATAAGCTGACTGACCTAGGTCCCTACTGATTGCCCAAAGGCAAAAGAGTCCCTTTCTTCATTGTAGGAACACAAGGACCTGAAAGGGTGGGTCCTGTAGGGGCATATGCCAATTCACAACTGAACGATGAGGCATAAGTTGCGAATCATGTTATTCTTTGTTTAGTCCAGTTACAGTAATATTTTTATTCAGCAACTATTTGTCCTGATGATTTTTATTAACAACTGCCTTTAAAGGGAGGTGAAGCATTTGCTCTGGAAACCCAGTCTCACCTACATGACTCTAGTTGCTTCCCTTTCTTTGCCTCTTACTGATGTTTTTCACTTTTCATTCCAGTATATTTCTATATATTCTATATATATTCTTTCTATACTTGTCCTTGTATGGATTCATCAATCAACAGACTAAGTAATAATAATAACACCAACAGCAACAAGAACCATGTGAAAATTATGGGTGAGGTATCAAGAAGGAATATAGATTCTCAAAGAATCACAAGTCAAGAAGTATATTACAGGCATGAAAGAATGTGGCTCCCATCCCTTCACCATGGACAAGCCTTGGTAGTACATGGCTCTTGCATGGTGTTGAGAGCATAAGGCTCTGCCCTTCCCTCTGGTTGCAGTTGTTGGACAGCTTCATAGGAACCAACCTCAGATGTAGTCAGTCATCAGGTGGTCTAGACTATAGCCCCCAATCTTCTCCCTTACTCACAAGAACATTGTGATTAGGATGATTTGATAACATTTCATACATGGATTAGATGAAGTTTGTTATACTGATTATGATCAGGAGAACATTTAATTCTTTGTCTAAATGAAGCTGACAATTCCAGTTATGGAAACTTCACAATACATAGGCAGGTCATTCAGGGATCAACTCTGGAATCATTTGTCATTTAGGAACTAGAAATAGTCTGGTCCTTAAGAACACTAACATTTATTCAGTGATTTAATGTTTGCCAAGCATTTTGTGGGTTTTAGTAAGGTACACAACTGCAGTTCTCTTATTTGAGTTTCTGATCATATTATAAAAACAGCTTTTGAATAAGTGTCCCCTTTCAGATTAAAATAATATATTCAAACAACAAATTTGTTTTAAGGTGAATAGTTTGTTAAAACTTATATCATTAATTCTAAGAGGAAAAATATCTAAATGATAGAATTTTTATTAATATGTTAAGGACATATGATTTCAATGGTCTGTGTATCCTTTCCACTTTGGTAGCCCCATCTAGGCTAGCTGGGTAGGAAGCACTGTCAGGGGAGCAAAGTGAGGAAGGCAGCTCTTCCCAAGGCTACTCTTCCCTCTTCCCTCCCCTGAAGACTCAGGGCAGCCAGGTGCTGCAGTGAATAGAGCACTGGCCTTAGAGTCAGGAGGACAGGAGTTTGAATCCAGCCTCAGGTACTTAACCTACTGTGTGAGACCTTGGGTGACCTTGTGCAAGTCATTTAACCCTAGTTGCCTCACATCCAGGCTATCTCCAGTCATTCTGATTCATATCTGCCCAATGGTTCCGGAGGAGAAAGTGAGAAAGTGAGGTTGGTGACTTAGCACAGTCTTCCCCTCTCCCCAAATCTAGTTCACATGGTTGTCATGACATCTCCTCCCTGATATCATAGTCTTCTTCAAGAATAAAGGACAAACATTATCATCCTGAAGACTCTCAGATAGCCTTCCCCATCTGGTTGAGTGACTGTGGGACTTCATACTGGTTGATTGAGCTGGGAGTCATCGATTATAATAGAGAGAGGACCACCACAAGCTCTTATCAGACCCCCTACAGCTTCCCAAAGTCCTCTATCTCACCATCTGTGCTGCTGCTGCTATGCCTTCCAGATCCCTATCCCTGGCACAAATCTAGACCCCCAAGGCCTTGCCCTTTACCCTGCCATTGTAGCCTTCAGGTTTCTGGACTTTTCCATCCATCCTCATGCTAAGTGCTTTTATTTATGTTATCTGTCCTAATTAGATTTTGAGCTTGAGATCAAGGTTTAGTTTTTTCCTCTCTTTATATCTCTAAGCTTAGCTTAGTACTTAGCATGTAGCTTAAATGATTTTTTGGTTTATTTATTCAACCCAAAGTCCTTTTTCTATCTATTAGTAGGTCTCATATAACTTTTGTGGATTAAAAAAATCATTATTCTGAGGCCAACCTGATGAAAAATCTCCTATCACTTTGTTAGACAGGTCCAAACATAAGTTACTGGTTCCATATTAGAAACCTTTCCTGCCTAGAAGAAAAAAGTCTTAAAGTTAACAATCATGTATTATGTATCTACTATGTATCAGGAACTGGAGATATAAAGACAAAAATGAAAGCACTACTTTCAACTGGTTTATTTTTTATGGGGGGGGGATTGTGGTGAGACAACATGTTCATATGAAATTAAATACCACATGGATACAAACTCATTTTCAGGGGGTTGTGGTGGTGCAAAGCACACATCTAATATTATGGGCAGTTTCTAAATACTATAGGTTTCAGAGGCCATGATGGAGATATAAAGTGGAAGAGAGACATGAAAAAAAGTGGTGACCTGGAAGGGACACATCTGCCTTAGTATTTATAATGTGGATTTGATTTTTAATCTCCGAGCAAGCAATAGAAGGGAGTGGAGTGGGTAATTATTCAATCAGCAAGTATTTATTAAAGACTTACTATATGTCAAGATCTCTGCTATGCTTGGGTCATTATTTCCTGGTCATACCTGATGGTCAAGGCAAGGGTTAGTGTAGACCAGTGGCCTGACTGGTTGTGGAGAGATGAAGAATAATTGTAGTATTCACCATGCAATTACCAGCTTAATTAGCCCTGCACTTCACTATTGAGTATATAATTTTTTCCAGGGTAGTGGGTTTGGCAGAGACTTTAGTCTTGGACAATAGCCATTGTGGAAGGGTATGAGGTGAGTTCCTGAGCTACCTTCATTTCTATATCTCCACCCTCACCCCACCCATACTCCCAAGGAAAAGACAGAGTGTTTTCATTAAATTAATATTTGAATGAGATATGTCAAGTATGCATTTTTTGTGCCATAGTTAAAAGAAATGTAAAAAAAAAAACTTTGGCTATTCATTGAGTATCTGGTAATATCCAAGAGAGCAGGGTCATCTGCAGAGAAGAGGCATTAAATTAGAAAGCAGAACCATCAGTCATCCAGCCTTTATTACCAAAAATGTCAGCAGGATGCCTTCTCAGGAGTATTTTTGCCTGCATCCTAAGCATAGGTGCAGATTAAAAATGCCTAATCACCAAGGGCAGCTTGTTTACTAGCTGTTCATTATATGCTGGGTGACACCACTCAGTTGCCACAGCAACCAGCTGCTGCTCTAGGTTATTTCCTCAACTGCCTCTTTCCCTCCTGCCTCAGCAAGATCTAATTTGCATTTCCCATCCTCCTCTTCACCTCTCTGCCCCTAGCCCGAATTCACATGCTGACAGCTTTGAAAGAGATTCATCTTTTTTCTTTTTACACTTAGTAAGCATTTGGAATCATCAAGCATTTTGTTTTTCCCCAGTGCTCACTGGCAAACACCTTTCACTATGGAGACAATTGAACAGGTGTCAGAGGAGCTGTATTCAAGTCTTGCCATTCATTTTGCTACCAATATGGCCTGAGGAAGTTCACTTAATGTCCTTTTACTCATCTATAAAATGAGGGGGTTGATGGAGTTTCTGAGATCCCTTCTAGCTCCAGACCTGTGATTCTTTTTTACCTTAGGACTGTTCTGCCCAACACCACCAGGGATTTTTGGCCCTCCCTTTCTTCCATTTTAGTGGGTTAAGTTTGGAGGTCTCACTTAAAAGACACTTATTCAAAATGCATTTGTTAATGTTCTGTTTCTAGGGTGTCAGCATGGAGACTGCAAGTGAAAGTAAGGTTATGACCCCTGACTTTAGCACAGGACCTGTGGAAGCCACCCCTAAGCCTTTGCCATTTAAGGATCCCAACTTTGTGGTAAGTGTTTAATTGTTAAATTTTTATACCTTAGAGATTCATTGAAATGACTATTTAAGTAGAATGCTGATTTATAATAATAAATACTAATATATAATAAGCATGCATTATGTATTTTAGTAGTAGATAAAAGAAAAAAGTATTTTCGGGGTAGCTAGGTGGCACAGTGGATAGAGCACCAGCCCTAGAGTCGGGAGTACCTGAGTTCAAATCTGGCCTCAGACACTTAATAATGTAGCTAGGTGTGTGGTTTTGGGCAAGCCACTTAACCCCATTGCCTTGCAAAAGAAGAAAGTATTTTCTATTTTACACAATGATCCAAAGTTATTACAGTGGAAATTAAATGTTAATTTGGCAAGAAGATTGTGAGTATCTTGGGGAAAATTGTCATAAAACCCCCTTCCTGTGCCAAAAATTAATATTCACTAGAGGATAATTTGAAGTGATTTCATTTAGGGTTGAATCTGAAATTATAATTTTTTTTAAGTCACTTTAAACATTTTTTTGTTTGCTCAATTCTCTCCATTTACCTCATCTCCAAACCACAGGAGCCATCCTATATAACTAATAAAATTTTAAAGGGAAAAAAAGACGAAGTAGAGAAAAACAACGAAACTGATCAATTCAATGTAGAAAAAGTCTGAAAAATATATGCAATGTGGCACATTTGTGCATCTTTTCAAAAGAGAGGCTTAGGAAGGCATATCACTTTTAATGGCATGCTCAATGTTGCTGTTTTGGTTTTTAATCTTATGATAATCCTTGGCCTATTAATCATATGTTGAATGATTAATCAAGCATTTATTGCCAGACAATAGATATAGGAGGAAAAAATTCCCTGCCTTTAAGGAGCTTATGTTCTAAATGTGGAGATAATATTTTATACCTGAAAGTAAATGCCAAAAATCTAGGAGGTAATCTAGGAGGTAATCTAGGAGAAGGCACTGGCCTATAGGAGGGTCTTTATTTATTTCTATTAAAATATAGAATATTTTCCACAGATATCACAGGAAGAATAACCAGACATTTTGTGGAATTTGAACTGTATAAGAGACCATAAAATGCAGATAAAATGACCTTGATGATGCTTTAGACTCAGTATACTCTATATTTAAGTTTTATACCAAAGAAATATTCTGCTAACTTGTATGGAAAGACTTGTTAAAAAGAATAAATCATAGTTTATTCTTTTACATTAGGAAAATGTTTAGGGGCAGCTAGATGGCAGTGAATAGAGCACCAGATTTGGAGTTAGGAGTTCAAATTTGGCCTCCCAAACTTTACACTTACTTAACATTGTGACCTTGGGCAAGTTACTTAATTCCCATTGCCTTTCCAAAGAAAAGAAAAGAAAATGCTTAGTGTACAAATTTGCAAATAATGAGAGTAATTTGAATGGGCAGAGCAAGAGTTTTTGCTAGTGCCTGAGCAAAGTAGTTTGTATTTATTCTTGTATTTGTCCCTTCTTTTGTTACTACACTTGAGGATGATATATATAAAATTTAGATTTTTGCAAGGCAAATGGTGTTAAGTGGCTTGCCCAGGGCCACACAGCTAGGTAATTATTAAGTATCTGAGGTCATATTTGAACTCAGGTACTCCTGACTCCGGGGCTGGTGCTCCATCCACTGTACTACCTAGCTGCCCCGTATATAATGTATTCTTTTTTTTTTTTTAGGTTTTTGCAAGGCAAATGGGGTTAAATGGCTTGCCCAAGGCCACACAGCTAGGTAATTATTAAGTGTCTGAGATCGAATTTGAACCCAGGTACTTGTGACTCTAGGACTGGTGCTTTATCCACTGAGCCACCTAGCTGCCCCCATAACATATTCTTAATAACAATTTAAAGGTATTGGAAAATATGTTGAGCTTTTGGAGTCATTGAGACATCAAAATTCTTGTTCTGAGGCCAGATCCCTAGTTAGGGCAGAGTAGAATGAGGTGGCAGGGCAGGATCCCAGGCAGGCCATTTTGCTGTTGAGGCAGTGTCTCATTATCTTAGGTGGAGGATCTTTGATAGTTCAGGGTAGAAAAACCAGAAGTGTCAGGTTTAAAGAGTTATCCTGATGAAAAGCTGTGGGAGAGAAAGAAATGCCTGGTTTCTGTTGGGCTCTCCAGTAGGCTGGAACAATCTCTCCTCTTCTTTCTCACTCTAGAGTCCAGACTTAACACTTTATTATGGGAACATACTCTATGTAAACCCTGCATCATTGTTATTTTGCCTCACCATTGTGGAGGTCTTTGCCTCTGCTTCAGAATGGCATCCTGCCATGTTCCATCCTCAGTCTGTTGGTGGTCCCTGGCCTGCATTTTGTCTAGGTCCTATTGGTTTTCTGCATCTTCCTTCTGGAAGCCTTATCTTACCCCTTTGTCTACACTGCTCATCTAGGTAGTATTTATGCCCTTCTAAAAACAGTTCCTAAATACCATTTGGATCACAAAGATAGAAAAATGAAGTTGAAGTCAAAAGACCAGGGTTTGAAACTTGGCTTTGCTTTTTATGCCTTGGTAACTGAAGAAGTCACCAGTAACATCATTTCTTCTGAGGCTATGATATCCCAGTAGGATGTAAGCACTGTGAAGGTAGAAACTGTCATTTTTGTTTTTCTGTCTCTCATCTCAGGCACAATGCCTCCTAGTGCTTGATGAATATTTGTGATCAGATTGTTTCTGTGCTTTACAGCATCATGAGCAGATTGTCAGTGTTTAAAAATATAGGCTTTTGTAGGCAGGGAGCAACTTGGGATCATTGAAAGGGTTGTGCAGGTTCCCTGATTCATTGCACCTCGCTTTTCTACTCCTTTTCAAATCTAGGCTCAGCTCATTGTTCAAGTGTCATGTTTGTCCATGATATATGGGTGCTATTGGACTCATCGAGTATGCCTGTCCACCCACATGTCATAAACTGGGTGATATGGGGTAAAAGTGGAACATTTTTGTAAAATATATAGACAGAAATTTGAGAATGTATTATTCAGGGTTTTTCATTTAATAGAATTCTATATATCCTCATCAGTAAAGCTGCGTGGGCTAGGGCATTTGGAGCAGGTTCATTTTTATAGCATTGGAGGTTACAGTGATGTTCCTTGAAAAAGGATTTTACGTGTAGCTGGAAATCATGTACATGATTTCCTTGAAGGTGAAGCTCTGCATTCATTGAGTTGGTTAGTTGCGGGGCTGGTGACCATGATGTTTGTTTCTCATAGGTGGCAGGAGGTTTGGCTCTGTTGCATTGACTGAGACTAGGCAGTCAGGCATCTGTGCTTATGGTCAAAACAGGGACCAGGCAAGAGACTATTAAATAGGCTCAGTACAAGCTCACCTCCCACTAATGGAGAAACAACTTTACCTATCTATACATTGCATTGATCAGGTCAGGTGCTGCAACCTGGTGGAAGTCAGAGACCTTCCCATTAAGGGAGAATTTTGATAAAACTCAATCAAATTAGGAAGACAATAACAACAATAGCATCAACAGCATCAACAAACTTTAAAGCTTCTAATGTGCAGAGCATTGTGACAGGCACGGGAAGACTTCCCCTGAGGACCTAACCTTTTGTCAGTGCTTCAGCTCCTCATAACATGCACCTTGTTCTGGAAGTAGCATAGACCCTATCAGCTTGTGTCTGTTTAACAGTGACAAGAACTTTGGAGTCAGGGAATGGATGAACAGCCTCTTTTTTAGGATCACCAATTACAGATGGTTCAACTGTTGTTCATGACCCACTTACCCCTACTAGACCCCAAGAGGCTCTTCCAATTTCTTTCCCAGTTCCCCCTTACTTTCCACCTATTTCTTTAGGCCAAACTTTTAGCCCGCACCCTGACCCCACCTGTAGAATCAAATTTTACTTCCTCCTCTGCCACACACACAGTCTTGGCAGGAAATCTGGATGCTGACTGACCCATCTCCTTCCCTTCTGGCTCAAGCCTGTTTGGTCTTAGCTTATGTGCCTTGACTTAGCTAAATTTTGCTTCAGTTTCATTGGTTTAGCCTGAAACAATGACTGAGAATTAATTTTGTCATCTCAACTTTTTCCTTAGAAATTGCCCATTGCTGCTGCTATTTGTGTTGACTTTTTGTCAGGAACACATAACTGGTTTTAGTTAGAGGACCTTAAAGGTCCAGGAATAGCCATTTTAGGTTGATTATGCATTTCTCCTAAGAAAAGTGGTTCACTCTGTGTGGCTAAGTAGTGAATTTTAAAAGTCAAACAGAAGCTTCTCATTTCTGTTCCTGGAAAAGCAGATTTAGGATAGTGGCATCTAGAGAAAATGGATGATCTTTTACAAAACCTTGTGAGGCCTGAGTTGAAGAAAGGAAATATGTGTGGTTGAAAAATCTAAGTGTGAGAAAGCTGTGCCTCTTAATCATTCCTTAATTAAGAAGAATATTACCCATGCTAGTGAGGGTTTCATTTATTTCATAGTTTGGACAGTCAGTGTTAAAAAGGAAAAAAATGTTTCATACTGTTTAAGCGTATCTTTGTCTGCAATTATATAGTACAGTCAAGGCCCCATTATCCAGCTGACTGATAAAGGAAAAGCTGAAGAAAGTGGCATCTCAGACACCCTCCCCAGGAGGACTCATCACTCAGGCAACCAAGAGATGTGCTCCTCCCCACAACAGGGAGGGGAAGGTGGCAGGGGAGGGTGGGGGTGTCACTGCAGCAGAGGAGCAAGACAAGAAATGTGCAGGAAGAGCAGAGAAGGAAAAGAAACAGTGGAAATAGGAAGCTTCAGAGCAACACTAGGGACTGAGTGAACCAGAGATACTCTGAGCCATAAGACTTTCCTTTCCTCACACTGACCTTTCAAGTGAGAAGTCCTTGTTAAATCATGGCCACTTGAACAAATCAGCTACAAGCTCAGTTAACCAGAATTTTAAATAACCATTACTCATTACCTCAATATGTGGAAGAATAAGATTCTACTGCACCAGTTAGTAGAGAATTTTAGATGAAGATCCTCTTCATTCATTATCACTGCCTTGGTTTCCTTGAAAGAGTAAATTAGAAAAATAATTTTTTTGGATGAGTTTTAAAAAATATTTATTGCTTCTATTTTGTTATGACCCTGTAGACACATCCCACTAAACACTAAAACAAATCCTCTGGAAATGGTTCAGCCAAACTGCCTAATAGGGTGATTATGTATATTCAATGGTTTGTGTCACTTTTCATGGATTGTTAAAAGAAACGAAAAAAAAACTTTGCTTTAACTTTGATAGTTGGAGGCAATGTGTAGGAATGGATAGATTGATGGACTTGGAGTCAGAAAGACCTGGGTTCATATTCTGCCTGTGATATTTATTAGCTGTGTGACCACAGTCAAATCATTTAAGCTCTCAAACTCAGTTTCCTTATCTTTAAAATAAGGAGCGTTTTTTGATGGTTTGTGTTCGTTTTTGTTTTTAACAGGGCTTACCTTGCAGCATTGTTGTTGTTTTAAACAGGTTACTGCAAGATAACTTGAGATGATATTGTATGTTTTGTAAACTTAAAAACTCTAGAAATGTCCATATACTATACTATATTGTCTATTGTATGTGAACTGAACTAAATTGTCTTTTATGTGTAGATTTGAGTTACATTGTTGCAGTCTTTGTATGTGTTGTTCCTTTGCCTCTCCTCTTTTTATTCTGCATCAGTTGATACTAGTCCTCCCATATGTTTCTGAATTTTTCATATTTGCAAACTCTTATAGGTTGTAAGATCATAGCTCCAAATCTGGAAGAAGTTTCAAAGATCATCTGCCTCATTTTACAGATGCTGATACTAGGGACCCGAGGTCAGGCCGTAGCCCAGCTCACATAAGTGGGAAGCATCAGAAGTAGGATCTGAGTCCAGGTCCTCTGACTAATATTACAATTCTATTCCTATGCCTTAGTTTGTTCGGCCATTTTTCAATTGATTGAGATTATGGTTCATTAAATAGAATTTCTTGCTGTGATTCTTGAATGATATAAATGTATCCATAACAGTCATATTCAATTATTCACATTGGATTTATTGTTGATACCAGATTGTCATCCTTCAAAAACTTAGAAAATGCAAAATGGCCTTTTTTTTGCTAGTGTTGTGTTCAATTGCTCCTTTTCTAATTTTTGTCTAATTCACAAAAGTCCCATCAGTGACATTTTGCAGGCTCATATTTATCTTCAGTATTTATAATAATTTGCAAGTGAGATATTTACACCTAGAGGGTTTATTTTCTCTTTTAGCTCCAGCTCTGTAGCAAATCATTTTAATGTGATGGGGGAAATTCCTGTGGTGTGGAATTTTAGCAGGATTGGTCTAAGCATTGTCTTCTTGTCTTTTTGTTTGCATCTGAAAAGTGCACTTTTATTTCCTCAGAATCTCCACCAAACCAGTTTTGATAGTCCAGACGTTTAGTTCTTGTAACTAAGATAAAGCATACGATGCACTGTTTCTTAAATTAACTCGGGTAACAGCTGATGGTTGATGAACTGATGAATGCTTCCCAATGTCTATTCAATTTGAAGAAAAACCAACAAAGATAGCACTTTGAAAATGTGACCCTTCTAACACCTGTTTGTCATTCCAGCACTCAGGCATTGGGGGAGCAATGGCAGGCAAGAAGAACAGGACCTGGAAGAACCTAAAACAAATTCTTACTTCTGAAAGAGCATTGCCATGGCAACTCAACGATCCTAGCTGTATGTGGGTTAGATATTTTACATGTGTTTATAAATAATATACTCATAAGTAACTGTCTTAAAACAAACCTAAATTATTTTTGTGTGTCTGTACCATCACTGACGAATATGTTCCAGTTTTAAAACAGTGCAACTGGCAAGCGTATCTCTTTAGTATTTTATAGTAGTGGCCTATAAAAGAATGTGTATATTCACGTGGCACTCTAATGTATGTAAAATGTTTAGTAAAACATAAAACACTTTTATTTGTGTCAGCTAAACATATACCTACATTTATACATAAGTTGTTTTTGATCCCAAATAACTGATTACAGAGGTTACTCACTACCTGATCTTTATCTCTTTCACTAGAAGTCTCTAAGAGGAAGAATCACTTGTTGGAGATTCATTCTCTTAGTGAGGGTTAAATAGATAAATAGAAGGTCTCTTCTGACTTTGTGTTTGTTTGGTTTTTTGGTCAGTCTTAACATTTCATTATGGCTAGGCTAGTATAGGCTGACACAATGTGGCTCTTTATTACATGAACTTATTTTAAAGATATGTTTTGCTCTTCCATTTTGTTCCAAAAATAGCACTACTTTAATGGATATTTTAAAGTATAGATTGACCCACCCTGTTGAATAACTAACCAGGCATAGATTGTATGCAATGGATTTGTCTTGGAGACATGATTTAAGCTGTATTATGAGACACTCTTGTACCACTTTTGAAAATACAGCATAGATAGTACACTTATTATGCTTCACTCTTATCTCTGGCTGTCTTTACTAGGGTATTTCTTCCACAAAATATATTGAAGCTGCCTGTTAGACAAAAAAATATCTGAATGAAAAATCACAACATCTAAGTCATTGAATGTTGATTTGTGCTATCAATCATTCTTAAAAAGAACTTAAAGATGGATAGAACTTTATTTAAAAAAAATCTAACTGAGGTTGTAGTTAACTGGAGAGAATGGGAGAAGAGATTAGAGTAGTAAGGTCCTTCTCATCTCCTGATTATACTAGTTTTGTAGGAATATAGGAGTACATGTACTAGCTGTATACCTTCAGCAAGTTATTTAACCCTGAGTTCCTTGCATCCAGGGCCATCTCCAATCATTCTTATTTCTGTCTGGCCAGTGGGCTCAGATGGCTCTGGAGGAGAAAATGAAGCTGATGACTTAGCATAGCACCCTCTTACTCAGATCCAATTCATGTGCTCATCATGGCATCATCTCCCTGATGTCATGATCTTCTTCAGAAGGACAAATATCATGAAAGTGTTATGTGAAAAAGCAGAACTAGTCTGGGATATAACTCTTAGTGAATCAGTGTATAATAACTGAGGAAACTTTATGGCTATCCTAGCTTGTATGCTTCCTTCACATTTTTCTTAGTCCCTAGAGAGTCCTATAATCATGTAATAATTTAACTAAATTTTATGAGTCTTGTTAATAATTTGAAAAGCTGACATATTTTTTTTCCCTTTAGACTTCAATATAGATGCTCCCCCTTCCTTTAAACCAGCTAGGAAGTATTCTGATATTTCAGGACTTGTTGTAAGTATTAACTGATGTCTTTATCTACAATTGTTAAAATTCCCTGTTAAGAAAGCTTAGACAATTCATCCTTCATGTGTAAAAATGACATTGTTGACTTTGCCAGGAGGACATTTCCTTTGAGAAGTTTTTCTGGTAGTTATGTTCTGCTCTGGTGTCTTTCCATGGATTGGGGCAAGGCTGAGCTTTTGAAGATTATCCCCCTAGAAGCAGAGATTGGCATGACTTTGAGTGCAGTCTTCATGATGAGAACCAGTCAAACTAAATTTAGAGAGACTGGTCACCAAGAACACTGACCACTAATTAGGTGATGAATTTTTTCTTTTAGCCACAGCAATTCTTGAAACAGCCTACTCAGGCACAAGCTCATTATTTTTTGCATCTTTGGAGGGTGTAGTCACATAATTGAATAAACAGATCCCCTAAACATTAAAGATGGATGAAAAACCAACTCATTCACATGTAAGGCTTTTTTGGTGACAAACTGTTTATCTGATTGTCTTAACTTGTGAAAGGCAGCCCAATAGATTGGAAAGAGCAGTGCCCTGAGAGATAGGAAACCTGTTATTAGCACCCTCTTCACTTACCAACCAACTAGGCACCCTTGGACAAGTCAGTGTGATGAACTGGGGCAGGGCAGTGGAGCAGATGAAGCACAGGGCTTGTAGTCAGAAGACCAAGGTCTTCTATATTAGACAGGCAGTAGCTGGGGAACTTGGAAAAGGCACTTAATCCAAGTCTCAGTTTCCTCTCCTGTAAAATGTGTATGTGGGGGGGTTAAATGATCTAGCTTTAAATCTTTTATCCTAGGAGATCTGAGCCTTTGGCCCAACCCTTCATTCATTTTCTGTGTGATATCCATTGCTTCAGCTGTAATATAGGAATAAGAATTATATACATGAAAACAAATACCTGAACCAGATTGTCTTTTAAGGTGCCTTTCCACTCTAAGACTGATAATGCTAGAGGTTGTTATCCAGAGGAGTGACTGTTTGTAGAGAGTGTAGCCACAGCAGAACATCATCAGACTTCCCTGCCCTGACATTTAGTCAGATGACTTCCGTTGGTTTTTGCTTTATTGATATATTTTATTTTGACACAACAACCATGCAAATGCTGCACAAATTGAATTACTAAGTTTGAAAGCATTAATTAAATCTTATTGTTTTTTAATCAGTAAGCATTTATTAAGGACTTGACTTGTGCCAGATGTTGTACATATCCCTGGGATTACAAAAAAAAATTTAAAAAACCAACAGTGCCTGTCCTCCAGGGGCTTGCATTCTATTGGATATAACTGAATAGGTACATAAGTAACTCTATACCAGAGGCATAGAGATCAGATGAAAAAGATTAACTTAGAGGAGAAGACATTGTAGCTGTGGGGACCAGGAACCTCAGGAAAATCACTTATCCTTGCTGCCCTTAGATTTCTCCTCTCCTGGAGTACCTTTCACTTTCTGCTTTTGCAGATTACTCTGTTAACAGAAAAGAATTAAGGTTTAATTTTAGCAACAGTGTTGTCTATTGGGTTTTATCTAACTTTTGTAAAACTATTTTGGCTACATATTTATTGACTTTTTTAGATCTTTTTTTTTTTAGTAGGAAAGCAAGTGCATTATTGCATTGGCATTGCTTATTCAGGACATTATCTAGCTTGTTTTAAGAGATATTAAATCCTTTTTATTTAAATCAGCATTTTCAGTCATTGAAGTTGAAGATAAATGTAGAAAAAAGAATTGGACCAGTTATTTTTGAAATGATGCTTGTTACTTTTAGAAGTTTTTAAAAAGCCATTACCTTTTGAATATTTGTTTTTAGATTTGTTTTAGATACTCAAGTTCTCTAATGGAGATGACATATAAATTGTAGAGAGAAGAACACTGGTTGGGTTGGCAGGAAACCCAGGTTTTAATCCTGTATCTGCCACTAATTAGTTTGTGCCTTCAGACAAGTCATATAATCTTTATGGGTCTTAGTGTCCTCATCTGTAAAAGGAGGAGATTAGCCTAGATTATTTCAATTTTTTTCAGATCTTTTTGAAATTTGGCTTTTCAGTCCTTTACTATTAACAAGGAAAATGAAATAATCCAATTTGTTGTATGGATAAAAATTATTCATAAGCTTTTTAAATTTTGTCTCGCATCAAAATATTAAGAGTCCTGTTTCCATAGGAACTGATCAAAATATACACATAAGTGATAATATATCTGTGACACCGATTTCGATCATAAAATGTTTGTTAGAACTTTAGAACAAATTACTTATTATTGTTGTTATTCTTATAGTTACCCCCCCCCCCAGAAAGCAGAATATTTTACAAAAATGTCTTACGTATTTAAAAGTGACAACTTGTTAAGTTTGGATCAGGACTTAATTTACATTAGAGTTTTCCAACCCAGTGTAGAGCAGACTCAGAAGGGAGTCCTTTTTGGCTAAATATTGACTCTCAGTTTATCTTAATGAAATGGTATGAAATCTTTCTCATTAACATTTAAGCGAAGGATCTATGTACATTTCAGTGAATACTTATTTCTAAGCACTTGGGGGAAGTTCAAAGGGGAATGACAAATAATGACAAATTCCTGTCTTCTTGAAGTTTTTGATCTGGTATACATACATATATATGCCAATTATTATATCTATATACCAATTATTATAATCATTATAATACAAAAGATATGAAAACGCATTATAAAATAGATGAAATGTCTGTTAGTTCAAAAAAAAGGCAAAATTTAGAAAACAATGGAAGAGGTACTTTGACATATGGAGAGAAATTGGCAGGTGGAGTTGTCCCATATTCTAGTGAATAATACTGTCTTATTAATTCAACTCTTGTATCATCAGTCTTTGTCTTAATTATTGCATGATAATATAACTGTCCAAATCTGATAAACTATCACAAGTAAAACAGCAGTGTGTCTGGAGCCAAGAGTTAAGAGTGCATACAAACTATAGTTGTCAGATACGAAAGTCTGTGTCTACATCTTGGGTCCTAACATTTTGGGAAAAATAAATTCTACTAAATTAACTGGTGAAGCTATAACAGACCAAGTTTTTACCTTCAATAGAGAGTAGTTAATATTTCTCCAATTAAACTCTGCTTAATACCCATTTCATTAAAGAATAATTAGAATATAGTGAAAGGAGAAACTGGACTCAACAAAATTTTAAACCAATATTTTTATCATGTGAAGCATTTATAGAGCAGTTTTTATTTGGCAAAAATATGGTGGGGCTGTTTTGTTTTGTTTTTTTTGCTGTCCCATTTTCCAGATAGGGCATAATGATATAGAGAAACCATGTAATTTATGCAGCTTAAGGGAAATTCTCTAGATCCTTATTGATTTCAGCTCAATAGTTTCTTTGTCAATTAAATCATTTATCCTATGGTCTTGCAGAGGTAGTCTACATTGGAGCAATTATTCCATGCATGGGGAATTGGAAGTTAGCAAACTAAATTTTAAAGCCTTCTGTAATTTTTTTTCCTGAAATGAGTTTTATATTGCAGTCTTCAGGAGACGTTTCCTATGAACTAGATAGGAAATGGATATTATCTCAGTCTTGTAGTTAGTGAAGCAAAAGCAGAATGAGAGGAGGGACATGATGTATATGACTGAGGAATAAAGATCTTAGTCTTAATGACTTCTTATTCTGCTAATGAGAAACACTGCTGGAAGCCTGTTGGTAGTTTGTCTCTTTCAAAGCCCTAAATGATTTAACTAGACTTGGGTGGATTAATGAATCTCTACCTAAGTGAACACTTTAGTTCTTTCTCAGTAGCAATATAAAACATTCATGTATATACATTTAACTTTTAAAATAATTTATATTTTAAAGATAATTTGCACTTTTAACTTTTTTGCATAGATATTTCTTTGATTTATAGTCATCATTTATGTTTCTCTTCCAGGCAAACTATACAGATCCTCAGAGCAAGTTAAGATTCAGCACGATTGAAGAATTTGCTTATATTCGGATGCTCCCTTCAGATGTAGTTACAGGCTACCTGGCCCTGAGAAAGGCCACAAGTATAGTTCCCTAAGCCTGGTGAAATTTCTGAGAGGAAGCATGGAACTTTTTCAGAGGCAGACTTTGGACTCAAGATTTTGTTTCCAGGAAACATTCATATTGTTGTCAATCTGAAAATGCCAGTATTGTGCCTTGGAAAGAATGTTTGGTTTTAATATAATTTAAGATTTTTCTTTATTTACTTTTTTAGAAGTTTGACATTTTCAGCTAAATTAAATACTAGCACATTTTGGGTTTGCCCCAAGTATTTGACAAGGAAAATGCAATAAAACATCACTTTTTATTTATTTCAGTAGCTGGTTCAGCCCAAGCATTTCTTTTGAATCTCTGCCCCCCATACAAGTAAAAATAAGTATTATTATTAATGCTTTTTTTATTACAGACATTTTTCCATATTGCTTCCCTCTCCCCACCCCCCCCTTCACCAGTTGAAACCTTTATTTTAACAAAGAAAACCTGATAAGCAAAAACAGTGCACACACAAAGTGGTCACAATAATAAAATTAATGCTTACCCTTTGTTGTTGAAGAAGATCATGACATCAGGGAGGTGATGCCAAGATATACATGTGAATTTGATTTGAATGAGGGGAGGCTGTGCTAAGTCACCAGTTTCACTTTCTTCTCCAGAGCCATCTAGGTCCAGTGGTCAGATACGAATCAAGACAACTGGAGATGACCCTGGCTGGGAGGCAATCAGGGTTAAGTGACTTGCCCAAGGTCAAATATCTGAGTCTGGATTCAAACTCAGATCATCCTGACTCCAAGGCCAGTGCTCTGTCCAATGCATCACCTAGCTGCCAATGATCACAACTGACAATGGAGATGATATTCTATCTTCACAGGCTCCCACCTCCACCACGATGAGGAAGACATGTTTCACATCAGTTCTCCTGAAATATTATTGGTTTATACTTGCTCAGAGCTTGACTTCCCTTGAATGATATTTTAAGTTTTAAATGTATCATGAAGAAACCAAAAGGTTTTCATTGTTCTGGGCACTGAACACTTCATTATATTTGGATGCTCCCTTCAGAGAAAGGAGAATACTACGTTCTCTTAAGGATACTATGTTCCTGTTCCTTTACATGGTCTACAACAGAGATGTCATTCTACCAACCACTGCCCACAACACTCCCAACTGCAGCCTGAATCAGATTAAGATGTAATTGAGAAATATTTAACAATAAAATATAGATAACATGTTTTAAAACCTAAGACCATAGGCAGCCCATAGTGAATCTTATCAGGACCATTTCCATTTGAGTTTCACCCCTCTGGTCTAGAGTAAAACCTTTTAGTAGAAACTAAAAACTAGGAACAAAAGAAATGCCCAAAGCAAAAGTTTAATAGCAACCTGAAGTCTGTGAACTTCAATTAAAAAAAAAAAACTTTTGGGGTGGCTAGGTGGCGCAGTGGATAGAGCACCAGCCCTGGAGTCAGGAGTACCTGGGTTCAAATCTGGTCTCAGACACTTAATAATTACCTAGCTGTGTGTCCTTGGGTAAGCCACTTAACCCCATTTGCCTTGCAAAATCCTAAAAAAAAAAAAAAAACTTTTAAAATTTAGTTGGTATTTCAATATAACAGGTTTCCTTTGTAATTCTATGTATTTTATGAATTTTCAAATATTATTCTGAGAAGTCCATATGCATCACCTTTCAAAAGTGACTGTGAGACAAAAAAAAAATGCCTGGTCTAAAGGGATTAGAACTCATTAAGAAAATAGAGAAGCTTGGACTTTACATCTTTGATCTTTTTTCTCTCCAAGGTGCTTTCCTTTGGGAGGGTTCATCTGTTGTCTTGGCTTCTGCTCACATTTCTATGCTGATGGGTAGTTGCCAAACTGGTCAAATGAGCTCAGTCTTTCTTTGAAGTTGAGATGAGACCATTGAATAAGATCTACCTTTAGTGGAATGATGAAGCTTTAGGGTAGGTTTGGGACTTAAGGCCAGGATACTATACATTGTGGTGACCCACCAAAAGAAAAAGCCTCAATTTCCCTTCATAAGCAAGAAAGAGATTTAATGCTTGAGGTTCTTTAAAGGAAAAAGTAAAAATGGTAGATATTGGGACAACTTCTTATCTTTCAGCAATTAAGGATCTGCAGCATATCCCCATTTTTTTCTTCTATTCTTACTCTCTTATAATTGCACATCCAAACTTAGACTGTTTTTTTACTACTGGAACATTCTCTTAGAGTCAATTCACAGCATTTGAAAGTTTGATGAGATTCAGTAACCATCGGGTACACAACAACTATATGAAAAGAAGACTCTATTAAAATATATCCAGCAAGTCATTATTCAGTCCCTGCTTGAAGGCAACCCATTTCACTTTTGGACACCTTGAATTTTTAGTTTTTTTTCCTACAGTGAGTCCTAATTATTATTATACCCATTACTTCTGGTTCTGTTCTCTGAGGCCTAAAAGAAAAAGTCTAATCCTTTTTCTACATAAAAGTCCTCCAAGTACTTAAAGACAATTATCTTGCCCCACATCCTTTTTCTTTCCTTCAGGTTATATATATCCAGGATGTTCAACCTATTATAAATCATGGATTCAAAGTCTTCAACTGTCTTGTGTTGCCTTCACTCTCCAATTTGTCACATCTTGAATCATAGTACCTAGAACTGAACATCGTGCTTCAGTTGAAGTCTGATGAAGATGGAGTGCAGCAGGACTATCACCTTCCTGTTCCTAGAAGCAGTGCCCCACAAGATCACATTAGCATTTTTGACTGCCATGTCACGTTGATGACATATTGAGCTTTCAATCTATTAAAACTCTTAGATCTTTTCAGAACTGTCCATTCATGTCTTCATCTAATGAAGTTGATTTTTTACATACAAGTGCAAGACTTTATCCCTATTGAATTTTGCCTTATATTCATTCCAGTGCTCTAAATTAAGATCCTTTTGAATTCAGTATTTTAGTTATTACTTTCAATTTTGTATCATCTGCAAATTTGATGAACACAGCATTCATATTTTAGTTATTTAAGTTATTATTTAAGATGTTAAAAGAGGGAACTGCTAGGTGACACAGTGGATAGAGTCAGGACTTGAATTTGAATCCAGCCTCAGATACTAAATACTTACTTAGCTTTGCAACCTCAGGCAAGTTGCTTAATCCCATTGCCTTGCAACCCCCCCCCCCCCAAATGTTAAAGGGAACCAATCACAAATCCCCTACATGCTCCACTATTGACCGTCTGCCATATTGACACTGAACTATTAACTACAACTACTCCATTTCGTACAACCAGTTCTAAAACCATCTCATTATATGTTCATCTAAACCAGATATCTCCCATTTCTTCCACCAGAATATGAACTCCTTTATGAAAAGTTTCACTAAAATCTAGGTAAACAATATTCCTAGAATTCTCCTCACTTGTTTAGTAATTCTGTCAAAAATGTAAATGAGGATAATCCCATGCCAGCACTTTGTAATCTTCGTTTCTTTTCTGGATGTTTGCCAATTATCTCTTTTAGGATCTCTTCCAGGATTTAATGAGGAACCCAAATAAGGTCACTGTCCTAAAGTTTGTAGACAGTTATCTTGCCCTTTTTTTTTATTTTGGGACATTATTTGCCCTTCTCCAATCTTGTGGTACCCCTTCCATTTTCCATGACCTTTCAGATATCTGATATCTGACTGTGATGTCTGCCAGTTCCTTCCAGGGCCCACTGGTATAGCTCATGTGAGGCACATACCTTCAACTCCTCAAGGGCATCTAAGTGTTCCTGTACTAACTCCTTATCTTGAGTTTCAAACCCTATTAGTCATTTTTTTTCCCATGTAAAGGTCATTATCCCTTGCAGAGAAAACAGAATTGGATGATTGCCCTATCCATCCCATGCCAAGATCCTGTCACTTCTTTGATCTTTTTTTTCCTCCCAATACTATAAAGTAACAAAACTACAACAAAAACCCTTTTTTTTTGTAGTCCTTGTACCCAAAAAGGAGAGAAATCTGTCTGTTTAGCTGTCCCTACTATTAACTTTGTCTTGCAGAATGACTTCCCCTTTAAAAGAGCCTTTGGGCTTGTGTAATACATACTGTGCTTTGTCTCATCCATTGGACCTGAAGGACCAGTATGGGAGTTGATTGGAACCAAGTGACAAATTGTCTATTGTTTAGTCTTGGAGAGTTTAAAGTCAGCCTTTAAACAAAGCTAGCTGATATGTTATTCACTAAATCATTCCCCACCTACACCACAAAAAAAAGGGCAGTTTCACTTTGTCCTGAGAAGCCACTATGATCATCATCTCTCACTACTGAGTTTTCTTGATTCTCATTTCCTTGAATACACCTACACCATTAACTGCTTTAGCCTCTTCATCTTCCTTGTATGGAAGATTTTGTTTTTTTCTGTCCTTTCCAGTCCAAAGATCATCCCTCTTAAAAAAAAGGTCAAATAAAAATCCATGTCTTCTATTGTTCATTATCATTTCATCCACCCCTTGCGGAGTTCTCTCCTTTGATTCTCCTTTTTTTCTGCAACATTTTTTTTTAAAGACACAAATCAAGTTTCTAAGCGAATGGATTACTCTGGCTAGGAACATATATTCCAAGCCTTTAGGTCATGTTTATGACTTTACAATGCTCTACATTCTCCCAAGTGGCCAAATACTCCAGTAGTTTTTCCTATTCAGGAAACAATAGATACTTCCCTTCTTGTGATATGTCATCATGGATCTCAGCAGGGAATTGAAACAAAATATGCAAAAAGAAAGTCAGTCATTCTGGGTGAGAAATAATATTGGAAGATATAGACAACAGGTCCTCTTTCAGAAATTTATCCTAAGACAACTAGCCTGGGGCTATATGCCCCAATATCTTATTTTAATACCCAGGTGAAAGAAAATGGTCATATATGATCTTCCAAAGACATTAAGTTTTTATTCCCTATGTTAGGATGGCAGAGTTTATGGCAGTATTTACCACTCTCCTTACTACCAATTTTTCTTCTAGCTGGTGGAAAAGGCTTATAACCTATTCATCTTCATTAAAAAGCAAAAAAGGTGAGAAAAGCAAAATATTTGGATCCTATATTTCTTTTTTTGTTGTTGTTGTTTTTGTTTTTTAGGGGGTTTTTTTTGCGAGGCAAATGGGGTTAAGTGACTTGCCCAAGGCCACACAGCTAAGTCATTATTAAGTGTCTGAGACTGGACAGGTACTTCTGACTCCAGGGCCGGTGCTTTATCCACTACTCCACCTAGCTGCCCCACTGGATCCTATTATTCTTGCTCTTATTTACTGAAATTAATTCAAGATCTTTAGTGAGGGGGAAAACCATATATCTCCCACATCAGTCTTCAGTTTTGTAGAATTCACACTATTAGAATGTTTCCTCTCACATGTATCAAGTCTAAATCTTGCTTAACTTTCCTGGTTCTCCCTGTTCTCACTGCTCCTCAATTTCCTGGGCCGGACACTTCTCCAGATCATGACCTGTGTGTTAAATACAATAATCCCCAATGCATCAGAATCAGATTAAAATGCAATTAGAAAATATTTAACAAAATAAAAATTCAATAGGATTAGATATTGTTATGTGGTTTTCTAAGTCATGTGTCCCACAGGTCTCCTTATATACAATTTAGTGGCCCCTCATTTCTGTTTGAATTTAATAGCACTATTCTACAGGAAGTGCCTTTGCCAACCCCTTTTCATTCCAGGGTCTTCCCTCTCTTATTTCCTATTTATCATGTATATAGTTTGTACATATTTGTTTGCTTATTGTCTCTCCCATTAGATTTTGAGTTCTTTGAGGACAAGAACTGTATTTTCCTTAGTCCATAGTAAGCACTTAATATTTATTGACTGTTTTTATCTGAAAAGGTAATTGACATTATTTGATGATGCTGCTCAGACCATGCCAGCTCTATTCATAGAAGCTATATCATCTGGGGCTTTTACTGCCCTGAGAAAGGCAATTGAAGATCAGTTCTCCAAAATTGTTGAGTGTTTACTACTGTTTCTCTGTTGCTCCCAGAGTGGAGGTTTGAGGTCAGTTTGATCTCTCCAGAAACCAAGTAGCACTGATCTTAAAGAAATCCAGGATTTTGATTTCCTGACCTTGGGAGACCTTGTTTTCCTTTTTTTTTTCACATCTGCAGGACTTTCATTTTCAAATTCATTGCCACATGGGGTAATAACCCAGTAATCAAGGTAGTTGGTCCAAAGTCTCCCCAGGACTCCAGGTCCGCTCTATCAATAACATTGCTGGAGCCTCTTATCTCTTCACTTATACCCAAGTAATTGAGTTGAAAAAGTCAAAGGACAGACATAAGATAGGCCTCACTTGGCTTTCTGAGTTGTTGCAACCTAAATATTTCACTAAACTTCTCTCTAATTGAGAAAATTAGAACTGAACTAGACTCTGAAAATCATTTTCTTTATCTGAACTATGATAGATGCATTTAAATCAGGTCAGATAAGTTAACCAGATCCCTAAACATTCTGTGTGTATTTTAGGTAGGGGGAGCTGGGGATGGGGGGCTTCAAGGACAAAACTCAAGGCACAAGGCTGGCAGGAAGGCAGCAACCCCAAAATGACTATCGAAGATACCAAGACATCATAACTAGAAACACTAAGGCAGAGCTAGTCCAGCCAAAACTCAATTGGGATCCTACTCCAAACAACATACTCCAACATTACTAATGATCCCAGGTATCCTTTGTGAAAGGTATAAGCTCAGTGGAAGATAAAGAACCCTGAACCTCAAATAGTCAGATCCATGTTTCCTTCAATAGACCCCCTCAACACCAAGCAGTCTCCAGATTCAGGTGTAGGGTTTACATGGCAATGGGAACCTGGGGATGGAAGCCCTGGAACTGACCAGAGCATCCCTGAGGATAGGAAATATGCCTCTGAATGTCTGCAAAGTCCTGATTCTTCTGCTCCAATTATGGCACTGTCTGTTGAAAACCTTGATGCTTTAGCTATACCGTGCATAGAAGAAAAAGACTGCAGCCCTTGGTTTCAAAAACTAAGTTTGATTCTTGCATATTAGCTGTGTCACTATAGGAAAGTCAATTAAGCCTCAGTTTCCTAAACTGTTAAAACTAAGATACTATTACCAATAGGACCCATCTCATAGGGTTGTTGGTAAGATCAAATAAGATAGTTTATGTAAAGCACTTTACAAGCCTTCAAATACTATACAACTGCCGGTTATAAAAGCACTTAGTAAGTAGCCAACACCACCTTTAGACACCTCTTCCTTATAAATACCATATCTGTTTTTAGTTTTATGAGATACATATTTATAAACTTTGTTGTTGAGTCATGTTTCAGTTGTGCTCCACTCTTTTTGACCCCATTTGGGGTTTTCTTGGCAATGATACTGGACTGCTTTGCCACTTCCTTCTCTAGTTCATTTTACAGATAAGGAAACTGAGGTAAACAGGATTATGTGAATTGGTCAAGGTCAGACAGCTTGTAAGTGTCTAAGGCAAGATTTGAATGTAGGAAGATGAACCTTCCTGATTCCAGGTCTGACACTTTATCCACTGTGTCACCTAGTTGTCCTCTGCAAACTCTCTATGCTCAATTTATTCCACAACACTATAATTTTCACTAATGCCCCCTCCTTATCATAGGAACACTCACTTCCCTTGGGCTTCATAATTCTTGGTCTCAAGTAGATAACCTGCCAACCTCATGATATCTCAGGCTCATTATCTTACTCTTACAAATTGCCTGTGATGGGCTTCCTGGCAAGGAAGCCATCATTATTGGCAGCGAGAAAGCTGGTTTGCTCACTTCCCTGTTGTGAAAGATATAGCCTTGAGTCTTAGATTTTTGCTGACTTTTTGTTAACTTCTCAGGGACATTACCTTTTCTTCTGAGCTGATGAAGGGGGGCCTTTCCGTTGACACTTTAATTTTTACTACTTTCTAAAACTCCCTTGGGGCATTGAGCCTCAAGGTCTTCTTGTTCTCTTAGACTACTTGCTTCCTAGGGCTTAAGGATCTGCTGTACCCAGTCCCCAGTGACCTTTACCACCTTGACCTGCTGCAGTCCTCATATCTGAGGACTGTATCTGAAATCTAGCGCCTCTTTTCCTCCCTATCTTTCAGCTCCAAATTTTCTAGACATTGAGCATATTTACTAAGGTTTATTTATAAAGGAAGACAAAGAGAATATATTTAATAAATACACTTGGGTAAGGTAGTAAGCACTATTAGCAAAGGAAATTGTATTGAAAATGTTCTCTATATCTATACAGAGCTATAGAGAGATATCATTATTTACATTATTTATGTCTATACACACATATGGGGGAGAGAGAGAGAGAGAGAGAGAGAGAGAGAGAGAGAGAGAGAGAGAGAGAGAGAGAGAGAGAGAGAGAATAGGAAAAGAATGTGATCATTCTCACTGGTTATTCAGTTTTATTCTACTTTCTGGCTGATTTTACCTCCATGCCCCAGAAACTCATTACTGGGATAGCCTCATCATTCTTTTTTGTTTTGTTTTGTTTTGTTTTGTTTTTGTTTTTGCAAGGCAATGAGGTTAAGTGACTTGCCCAAGGTCACACAGTTAGGTAATTATTAAGTGTCTGAGGTCAGATTTGATCAAACTCAGGTACTCCTGACTCCAGGGCTGGTGCTCTATTCACTGTGACACTTAGCTGCCCCCCAGCCTTATCATTCTGAAAGATATCTCTAGCTTTTGTATTCTTGTATGAAAATTGTTTGAAAATCAAACCTCAATTTAAGAAAAGAGCTCAGCTCAGACGTCTCATTTCCCATCTGGCTGTTCTACTTTGAGATTTCTCTGATTGTCTTTTCCACTGTGACCCCTTATTAGATACATGCTCCATTACCTTGTAAGTTCTTTGAGGGCAGGAAATGCCTTTCTTTGTTTTGTTTTTTTCATATTTGCATCATCAGCTCTTAGTACAGTGCCAGATACATAGTAGATACTTAATAAATATTTATTGACTACTTTTGATTGACAGTGTCAGATGCTTAAGAGAAGTCAAAAAAAGGTAATGATTAAGAAAAGACTTTGAGGGGCAGCTAGGTGGCCATTGGATAGAGCACCAGCCCTGGAGTCAGGAGGACCTGAGTTCAAATCCAGTCTCAGAACTAATTCATAAATCTTTGGAGATTAGTCATGCTCCCTTTGGAGACATTCTAGGGCCTCTCTTGGGCTCTACTTTGGAAACCATCGTCATAAACATGTGATAGCTTTTATTATTCTTTTCTTTTTCTTTACATTTATTCATTGATGTCCATGGTCATTTATCTGATTTGGAAGCCATATCCTCTTCTTCAATCCACATCATTCCTGTTGGTTTATCTATTTACACTTAAGGTATTTAATTGAGTTTTCAACCTCTTGAAATCCTTGTTAATTGTAGCCATTTCCTTGCTATTTTCTCCTATTGCTCACTTTTTGACACTTTCCCCTTTGATTCCCAGTTCTCTGGAGCCTGGACCCAAAAATGTCTCAGTCTCCTCTTATAGTTCATCACTTCACTGGCCTCAGTCTCTGGTGGTGGGGAACTGAACTCTTCCCCAATGAATTCTGGGCCTTTTCCCTCAGGCTTAATGGCCACACACTTATTTCTGCCCTTCAGTTTCATATTCCTTCTCCTGGAATAAATGACTTCATATATAATCTAATTCCATTTCAATGTAAAATGAGCAGTCACATCCACCTAGCTGCACTTTTCCCTTTTGTTCTTCCTCAGTTTATCTGCTATGTTAACCTTAGAGCAAAATAATTTTCTCTGTTTCCTTGTGACATAAATCCCTGGAATGCAGAGCAAGTTTCTGCCTTTTACTCTTCCTTGGAGCTGAGAGGTGAGAATGGTAGAGCTATGTTATGTTAAAAGACCTAGGGCCTAGGGTTAGCTACATGCAGTAGTGATTAGTGATAATTGAGCACATTAGTGGTTAATGATCAAGCTGCTTTCCATTTATTTTATCAGGTTATTATGTTTTTGTTTCTGAATTTCTTATACCCTAGAAGCAACTGAAATTGTGAATCTCATGTATGGTTCCTATTTTGGAGAAGTTGCCTAGTCTTCCATCTTGGAAGTTCAATTAAAGTTGTTTCTAATTTTCTTGAAGGCCCAGTTGTGATTATAAACTTTAATACTATGCCAAAAAAACAAAAGAAAACAAAGTGATGCCATTCTCCAAAGGATGAATGCAAAGATATGAAAGAATTGAAAACTTCTTAACATCCATATGTTTTTTAATGTATTTCTTGCTGACTGTATTAAATATTTATCAATTACATTTTAATCTTTTTTTTTTAGTTCTTTTTCAAGGCAATGGGGTTAAGTGGCTTGCCTAAGGCCACACAGCTAGGTAGTTATGATGTGTTTGAGGTTGGATTTGAACTCAGGTACTCCTGACTCCAGGGCTGGTGCTCTTGTCCACTGCGCCATCTAGCCACCCCCTTAGCATCCATATGAAATATCTTTTCAAGTTACTAATAATAAGAGGAATGTAAATAAAAAAAAAACCCTGAGTTTTCAATCTCACTTCTAGCAAGGATGAAAAAAAAGAGTGGAATTGTCAAAATTAGAGGTCTATGGAAAACAGGCACACTTATAAACTGTTGCTGGAATTGTAAACTGATCACCATTCTAGAAGTCTGGAATTATACTAAGAAAATGACTAAAATGTCTATGAACTTTTATCCAGAAATAATCCACATATTTCAAAGGTATTGTGAGGTAAAGTGAGAAGTCCTATATCATCTTCTTTCTCCCAGAATAATTGAGTTCATATGCAATTTAATTCCATTTTAATGTAAAATGAGCAGTTGCAGCTACCTTGTTGTGTTATTTTTATTTTACCCTTCCTCAGTTTACTTGCTATGTTAGCCTTAGAACAAAAGTAATTTTCCCTGTTTCCTGGAGTCAACAACAGATAAACTTCTGTACCTCTTCCAAGTTCAGCTACAAACACAGACAAAATGGTCTCCATTTTTTCGGCATACTTCACTTTAGATATTGGTAGGAAATTGTTTTTATTCAGAGGTCACTTGTTTGACATAAAAATGCTATCAAGTAATTGATGTGTCTTTGCCATGGCTTGTAATAAATCATAAAGCTTCTCTGTCTGACCTTTATTCAAATTATATGTGGTCCTTTTACTGTGACAGTAAAAGGATCCATATATACCACAAAATGTGCAGCAGCCTTTTTTGTAGTAGCAAAGAATTGTCAACAAACTAGATACCCATTGAGAGGAAAATGCTCAACAAATTATGGTAAACAGTGAAATAGAAATAGGAGTTAGCATAGAGCTTAAGGTTATATTTGTTATCTCATTTGATATTCCCAACTTTGTGAGGAAAGTACAATTGTTATCCTCATTTTACTGATGGAGAAATTGAGATTGAAAGGGATTATTTGAAGCTGATAGAAAAAGAAAATACTCTAATTTCTATTATAATTATTATTTAGATTCATATTATATTAAGCACCATAAAAAAGAGAAGGCAAAAGGATGACTGGATATATAGTTATTCACCTGCTCTGTGATGATCATAGAATTTAGGAGACCTTGAAAGTCAGTTTGTCTAGAGTAATCAAAGTCTGACCTGGGCTGACCTATAAAATTATACAATATAGATAATGTTAATGTGGTTTTGTAAGTCAATATGCTGCCCTTTACTTGTTTCTGAGTCTGACCATAATCATCTAGTTGACTTGTTCCATACTAGATTAACAAGGAGGTTATGTTATCAACAAAAGATGGAGGTATCTTCACAACCAGATCCCTCTGAAGAAAAATAGAAGAAAAGTCAAATATTTTGTTTCTTTCAGGTCTGTGTTCCACTTATATCTCCCAGGTCTATTGCCTGAATTTGATAAACTCCATTCTGTTTTAGACACTTGGTTTAATATTTCACTTTATGATTTAGCAACACTTTCAGTAAATCCTAAATAAGCTTAGGTGACCAGAAAAAAAAAAGTTTAAAAAAAGTCATCTAGTCTATAACACCTTCATTTTACTGATAAGGAAACTGAGACCCAGAGAAGTTAAATGAAATGTGCAAAGTCCAACAGGTAGTGAATTTTTAGTTTAAGAGTCTGAAAATTCTAAAGAACAATGTTAGGTCCTAGGTTTTAAGGGTTTATGTAGCAGAGCTCTCCATAATTTTTTGTCTTTGTGGCTAGGAGGTCTCTTGCCTTTTGTTGACTTTTAAGCAAATAATCTTGTAATCATGTGTGTGTGTGTGTGTGTGTGTGTGTGTGTGTGTGTGTGTGTGTGTGTGTGTATGTGTGTGTGTGTAATGGAGAGAGAGAGAGAGAGAGAGAGAGAGAGAGAGAGAGAGAGAGAGAGAGAGAAGGAGGGAGAGACAACCAATTTATTGGAAGGAAATCTGAAAATCTATACATGCTGAAGCATTATGATATGGTTATCTCTGAATTGTTTTTGATGTGAAAGAGATCTTTATATTTGAAACTATTAGGAACCATTCAACTAGAGAAACTTAAGCCTGCCAGCTTCAGTCTCATTTTGCATGAGCAGTCCAATAAAGAGCCTGCTGATTCCTTACAAGGGCTCACAAAAGAGCCAGAGCCAACTGACCTGTGACAGACCCACTTAGGTTGTTGAAAGAGGGACAGAAATGGTTGGTGATTTCCTGTTGCGGGGTAGCAAAGCAGCCGGAAGCTGCTGATGGGGAAGTATGCTGTATTCCAGGAACAAGTCTCCTAACATGTGATTCAGAGTCTGCCCAGATTTATCAAATGCTAGGACAACTCCTCCTGCTTGCCAAATCTTGTGTAAAAGATCCTCTAGTGTCAAAGAT
The DNA here is from genome assembly GCF_037893015.1 of Macrotis lagotis. Taxonomy (NCBI): domain Eukaryota; kingdom Metazoa; phylum Chordata; class Mammalia; order Peramelemorphia; family Peramelidae; genus Macrotis; species Macrotis lagotis. The sequence continues at coordinate 328,091,236 of NC_133666.1, forward strand.
CAGGGTGTGGCTTTCTGGACTTGAGCTTAAGATATCTAATAGACATAAAGTATTTGCTGGGCCAGAGACTAGTTGCCTTCTCATGAGGGTTTTAACCTGAAAATTTGAGTTGGAGGAAGGAGGTGTGAAGGGCTGCCCAGCTGAAACTGTAAAACTGGATTCTATGGCACACATGGAGCATCCCAGAAAGAATGACAGTGACAGAGAAGTCTGCCACTTAATGGAAAACTTGGGAGAGTTCAGGAACTCTACTTATGGTCTCAGATGCCTGTGCACCAATGAATAGGGGGCAATAATTTTTAAAAAATGCTACAAGTCAATGAAATTGTTTGACTTGTTTGGCTGTAGGTTCCAGGATGCTAAGGCTTAATTGATCTGGAGCCAAGATTTCTTTTCCCACTCCTAACTCCCAGGTGCCTTTATGCTGGGGCATAGATAGAGTTAAATTTCCTGGCTCAATGCCCCTCATTTCTCATTAGGGAAATCAAAGAATATACTCATTTCTGTGGTCAAGACAACCCCACCGCCTCCTCTCATTGATGACAGGCAGTCTTCTATTAATGCTAGTTTTTTTGTCTCTTTGTTTAAAAATTTCATTTGCGCCTTAAATATCTCTGGACCTTCATTGTTCTTCATATCTGAGCCACCAACTGTGGCAGAACTAGGGAAAAGAAGGGTCAAATTCTTTAACTCTTATCCTTGTTTGATAGCTTTGCTTTTCAAGAACAACTTGTTCCCCCCTTTTATCAAAAAAATGTAATGAGAATTTTAACACAGGGAATAAGTATCCCTCATAATAGTATAGAATCATTGTTAGAAACCTTTGAGAAATCATTGAGTATGGGAATGGCATTAGAAGCTTTTAAGCTAGGGGGCAGCTAGGTGGTGTAGTGGATAAAGTACCGGCCCTGGAAGTCAGGAGTACCTGGGTTCAAATCCGGTCTCATACACTTAATAAGTACCTAGCTGTGTGGCCTTGGGCAAAGCTACTTAACTCCGTTTGCCTTACAAAAACCTAAAAAATAAAAAAAGAAGCCTATAAGCAAGTAGATTTTCTGATGTTCTGACTAATAGTTATTGTTCAGTCATTTTCAGCTGAGTTTGATTCTTCATGATCCCATTTGGAGTTTTCTTGGCAAAGTGATTAGATTTTACATTTTCTTCTCCATCTCATCTTACAGATGAGAAAATGGAAGCAAACAAGGAATAGTGACTTGTCGGGGTTACACAGTAAGCATCTATCCACTGTGCTACTTAGCTGCCCCTGGCTAATGAGTTTGACATTAATCCTTGACAAAATTATAAAAATAGATCTTCAAAAGACAAATTGTGTATATTTACAAAGGGAAGGGGTGATGACTCAAAGCCTATATGGTCTCACTGAGGACAAGTTATGCCAGACAAATATCACTTCCTTTAAAAAAAAGGGAGAGAGGGAGATTTATTGATGATTTTTGTTTTTTTATGTTCAATCACTTCTAGGAGTGATGAAGGAAAGTCAGATTCACAAGAGTACAGAGTTAAATTTTTAGTATGAACATTTATACCTTGAAACTCACTAAGCTACAAATCAAAATTTGATTTATTGTTCATTGATTGTTGAGTATTAAGAAAGTGATGGAGAAAATGATAATATTGTTTTCATTCAAAAATTTCAAAATGTGCCATGCATACATTTCCCCCCAGAGAGTCAATTAAACATTTACCAACATATCCCTGGATCCCACCTTGCCACCATCCTGGTCAAAACATCAGTTGCTGCCATCAGGGCAAAAGAGTTAACCTAATTGAAGTAGCAAAGCCACTTGAGGGATAGATAGATAGATTGGTCAAAACGCTGGGTAGCAGAGTGGCTAGGTGGCACAGTGGATAGAGCACCAGTCCTGGAGTCAGGAGGACCTGAGTTCAAATCCCATCTCAGACATATACTTAGTTGTGTGACCTTGGACAAGTCATTTAACCATGTTGCCTTGCAAAACTCCCCAAATCCCCCCCAACCCCCCAAAGCAAAACTATCAATAACTCAAGCACTACCTTTCTACAGGAAAGACCATCCAGGAGGCACCAAGAATAGTGGCACCCCATCAAGTCATCAGCCCTGCTTCTAGGTCAGCTCCTGCAAAAATTAGCTCCATCAGAGAAGGTGCCCATCCCCTAGCATTGACTGCTGATCAAATACCACTGATGGTAGAGAAAACTTCTCTCCTTCCTCCTCTCAGATATTTTTCTAACATGAAACTATTATCTCTTGTGGAGATAAGCCCCTAGCAACCTCCTCTGGAGGTATTGCTGATCCATTGATTAGTTTCCATGACTAAAAACCCAGAAAAGAAAATTCTAGTGCGAAAGACCTTAGCACTATAAACTAGCTCCACATAAGAAATGAATATGGGTATTTCTGATCAAGATAACTGTTTGAATCAGAGTCAGACCTTCTAGCTCCCTCAAACCCCTGAAGTTTTCACCAGACAATATGATCAAGAAAGTCAAAGAAAAACTAGAACAAATGACTTATTCCATTTCAGAAATGTATAAGAGGTCCAGGGACAGGGGTGACTAGGTGGTACAGTCGATAGAGCACCGGCCCTGGAGTCAGGAGTACCTGGGTTCAAATCCGGTCTCAGACACTTAATAATTACCTAGCTGTGTGGCCTTGGGCAAGCCACTTAACCCCATTGCCTTGCAAGAAAAAAATCCTAAAAAAAAAAAAGTCCAGGGACAATAGGAAAGCTAATACTTTCAAAGGCAGAGTCCATGTAGCTTAGCATCCCAGCTAAACCAGAGGTGAATCAGAGACTCATAGAGCCAGAAAGGCTCTGTCTGAAGAAAGCAAGTAAAAGGGAGCACCGGCTCTAGAGTCAGTTGCTTCCAGTCCCTGAAAGTCCTAGAGTAGACAAATAGAACCTTGCAAGTTCCTAGAAGTGTCAAGGAGCAGCACAAAGCAATATCTCTCAGACCAAGTTACCTTAAACTCTAGAATATTGAAGTATCCTAACACTGCTGAGACTCCAGAGAAGGCCCTAAAGTCCAGGGATCTGAATATCAAAGACTGGAATGAAAATGGGGAAGAGGGAAGTTTACACTGGGATAAGGGCAAGATCAAGCAGTACTGATCCCCACAGTCAAAAGGGCAGAAAAGATGGAGTCTATCCCTGACACAAAACTTCAGTTCAAGAATTAAAGCTAGAGAAAGTAAATCAAAGAAAAATATTGACAAAATAAAAACTTATTGCAAATCCAGAGATCCTCCCCCACCCTGACCCCCACCAAAGAAAATAGTAACTCCACGAGAAATGCAAATAAAGAATCAAAAAATTATTTGAAAATTTCACAACCACTCTATGCATACCTCGAAAAAATAAAGTGACATTAAAAAATGAAATACAAGCTCTAGAGGAAAGAATTGGAGAGTAATTAGCTTAGGAAAGAAGTAGAAATCTTATCTATGAAATAAACTTACTGAAAATTAGTATAGACTAAGTAGGAATTAATGACTATGAGGCAACAAGAAATAGTAGAATAAAATCAAGACTGAAAAAAATAGAAATATAATATCTGATGAAAGACAAAATTGACCTGGAAAAATAGGTCAAGAAAACGTAATTTAGAAATCATTGGATTCCTTGAGAGCCATGATTTAAAAAAAAGTTCTGAAAATTATTTGACAAGAAATCATAAATGAAAACTTAGCAGAACTATTAGTACCAGAAGGAAAAATTACAAAAAGAATACCCCTTCTGAAAGGAACCCTAAAAGAAAAAAGTTCCAGGAATGTCAAAGTCAAAACCCAAAGTTCTCATGTCAAAGGAAAACATTCAGAAAGAAATAGTTGAATTACCAAGAAATCATAGTAACAATCAAACAAGACCTATAAACTAGAGGAGATCTTGGAATAAAATATTACAAAAAGTAAAACAGGCTTATAATAAAAATAACTTGCCTATAAAATTGACTGTAATTCTATGGAAGAAGGAAGGGCTGCAAGGTGTGTACCTCTAGTAAAATAGAGGACATTCAAGAATTTCCTGAATGAATAAAAAGATCAGAGATGAATAGGAACTTTCAAAAATCATAGTAAGAATAGAAACATAAATTTGTTTGAGAAATTGAAAGTACCTTGTATGTTGATTCAGTGTTCAAAACGGGGAGAGAAAACAAGAGTCCATTCTGAGCATTCAAGTCTTTAAAGGGTATTGAGAACTTAAATAAGAAAAACAGCAATTTTGGGGAGGATTGTTGTTGGTATATGGGTCTGAAAAAGGGAAAGAGAAATGAGGGTTAAAAAAGGATACATTAAAGAGGAGAGGAGGAAGAACAGGATAGAACTTGCTATTTTTCATAATGAGGGCTTATGAGAAGAGTATACAAAGCTAGAGAAACATTAAAGGGATTGGTCATCAGAAGCACCTCACTCATCTGAAATGGATGAACATATGCATACACAAAAACAGTTTGATGCAGAAATACAACAAACTTAAAAATCATATTCCACAATGGAAAAACTATGAAAAAATGATAGAGAAACATTCAAGTTTAGCAATAATGATGCTAAAAAAGGGGAGGAAATGATTAAGAATTTTTTTTAAACTGCACAGGAGAGAATAGAAGAAAGTTCAGAAGAAAGCACAGACAAACTAACCAGTTGTTTTGTTTGTTGTTTTTTTTTGTGTTTGGAAAGATATATTACATATATATATATATATATGCATGAAATGGAGAGTCAGGTGTCATATAGAATCTGTCTTATGTTCTGCTATGTTTGTGGAAATAATTTTTATTTTGTTTGTAAGTTCATAATTTTTAAAAACTCAAATAATAAAAAACATAAATGGATGTGTTTTATTAATAGAAAAAGCAGTACAGAAATTTCATTACTTTCTGGCTTGCTGCCATTCACCGAGGATCACTGGACCTTTCAATTGGATTTGTAAGTTAACCCTCTTTCTTTGTTATAGCCTTCTGTTAGAATGTGTACTCCCTGAAAGCCAACATAGTCTAATTCTCTTATTCTATCTCTGGCACTTTCTACATAGTAAACAATTAATAATACTTTTTTTCATCTAGTTAAACTCGGTTTCTCTCAAAATAATATTTTACTTGATTCTCATTGGAAATGTTGGTTAATTGTTCATCTCTCCTCAAAATATTATTTGCATTCACCTCATGATAGAAGCTAAACTCTCTCATTGTCCCTCTGCAATTCTCCATAAAACATCTTCTCTACAAAATAAAAATAAACTTAATTCCATATAAGTCGCCCATGATTTCTAATTCTCATATACTGACTCAAGTTCAGGTGATGTCATTGTAGAAAAGAGATTCTAGAGTAGAAGAAAAAGGGGAAACTATGGATAATGATCATAAGAGAATTTGGTATGGAAAGAATATTTTAGTGAAAAAAATCTGGTACAGGAGGAAGGAAGCAAGAGCACTGAGAACAACCTGAAGAGAGCTAAGGAAGAAATAGAGCATCTCCCTTGATTTAAGTGATACAAAGTAGTATGCTGTAAGAAGAGATTCAAAAGTTTCATGAGTGAATCTTCAGTCCTCTCACTCTTCTGTCCAGGAACACCCCAGACTTTCCCAGTTTTCTCCACTAGAGAGTGAGTTTTTTCTGGGTATTATTTGCCCCAGTTTTCCTGGCTATTAGTTTCAGAGTGACAGTATTCTCTGTAGTATCCACATGGAGAGTCTTCCTTATTCCTTTGCTAATTGTTTTAATCCCAACTAAATGTTCTACTTTTACAATACAGATACTCGACTTGTCTGTTAACAAGATACAAAACCAGGTCAGTTCATTTTAAAGTTTTCTGCTGAGCTATTCCTCCCAACTGCTAATACTTTTGTTTTCAGAATAGATCGATACTCTGCATTGATCAGGGTTACACTTCAATTGTTACTTGTTACCTCCTACATCAGAATATAGTCTTTGAATGTGGGGATTATTAGTTTGATATTTGGGATTTTTTATTTTTTTGTTCTTGTTGGTTAGTAGATTTTGCTGTTGTTGTTGAATCTCCAGCACTTTGAATTCCAATGACTATGCTTCCTTCTCATTCTGTAGTAACCGAGTAGGTCCTGACAACTCCATTCTCTATCTGAGTCATAAGGAGTCTTGTAGGGCCCACCAGATTTAGATGGCTTAGGTTTCTCAACTGCACTTCCTCAGAAAAGACTATTACTGTTTTCTAGTTATGAATATCTAGGCACCCATCTTTCCATTCCGACTTATTCAGTGTACTCCAATGGTTTCACCAATCAACTTTTGGGTGAGCATGACTTGAAACAGAAGCAGTTCAAGACTTGAACATTTGCTCATGCCCCTGTTTACAAAATGTCTTTCTCTAGGTCAGGGGTTCTTATCCTTCGATTCACAATCCTTTTTTAAAAAAAATATTTCATTTATTTATTTTTCCAACTACATGCAAAGATAATTTTCAACATCATTTTTGTAAGGTTTTGAGTTTCACATTTCCTCCCTCTCCCTTCCCTCCCCACCCCCATAGAAAGCAATCTAATATAGATTATTATTTTATATATATAAAACTGTGTATTATGTTATATATGTATAACTATGTTAAACATGTATCCATATTAATCATGTTGTGAAGGAAGAATCAAATAAAAAAGGGGGGAACCATAAGAAGGAAAAACCATAATACATAAAATAAATTTTAAAAATTGAAAATACTAAGCTTTGATCTACATTCAAACTCCACAGTTCCTTCTCTGGATAAAGGATGTCTTTTAGAATTGTCTTTGATTATTGTACTGCTTTAGAAGAGCTAAGTTCACCACAGATGATCATCACAGTTAGTGTGTACAAAGTTCTTCTGGTTCTGCTTACTTCACCCAGCATGAGTTTATGCAAGTCTTTAGAGTCTTTTCTAAAGTCCCATCTTTTTTTTCCTTTTTTTTAATTTTCTTTTACTTTTCCAATTACATGCAAAGATGGTTTTCAACATTCATCCATTTATGACTAACACATTTTTAAATCACTTCCCCTCCCCTTTCCCCTCCCCAATTTGGTAAAAGTTGAACATACATGTACACTTGTATTTAACATATTTCCATATTAATCATGTTGTGAAAGAGGAATTAGAACCAAGAGGAAAACACCGAAAGGCAAATCATCCCATTCATGCTTACAGTTACAATTACTAACTCTATTTCCTTCCATGTTATCTGCCCCATTTATACTTTTTCCCCTTTCCTTTCCCCTTATCCCTCCTCACCAATGTTTTGCTTCTGATTGCTACCTATCAATTAATCTTTCTTTCTCTTAGCCCCTTTCTTTTTCCTTCTCTTTTCCCTTTTACTTTTCTTTTTAACTTTTACTTTTACTTTAACTTTTATTTTACCTTTACTTTTACTTTCACCCTCCCTTTTGTCAGTCCCTTCTTCCCCTTCTTTTCCCTTTTCTTTCCCCTTCTCCTCCTCCTCCCCTATTTCCCTGTAGAGTAAGTTAATTTTTAAATCAATTAAGATTGTTTACTATTCCCTCTTTGGACCAAATCTGTTGAGAGTAAGATTTACTCTGTTCACACCCTACCTTCTTTTCCTCCACTTGAATAGATCTTTGTGCCTCTTCATGTAGTATTAATTATTCTCCAATGCCTTGCCTTCTCCTAGAATACTTCATTTCTTGACTGTTTGAAACCTGTCTTGTACCCACAACTTCTATCAAAATATAATCTTTTTATCTGTCCTGTTAGAGGTATAGTTCTCATGGGTTGATTGAAAATTGATTTATAAAGCAACATTACTTCTGTCACTTCATACCCACAACCTCTGTCCAAGTACACTATCCCATTTGAAATTCTTAAGAGTTGTAAAATCAAATTATAATCAATTTATACCACAACCTTCTTTCCAAGTACCCTTTATAGAAATATAATCCTTGTGAGCTAAAATATCATGTAAAGCAAAATCACTCAAGAGCTAAAACTTTGATCATATCACAGTTAATTTATACTCATACCCTTTCAATTGCCCTAAGAGAAATACAGTTCTCAATATTTTACTAACATTTTCCTCCCCCCCCTTCCATTTACCTTATTACACACCTCTTGAGTCTTGTATTTGAAGATCAATTTTTTGTTCAGTTCTGGTCATTTTATCAGGTAACTTTGAAAGTCCTCTATTTCATTGAAAATTCATCTTTTCCCATGAAAGAATATGCTGAATTTTGCAGGTACTTGATTCTTAGTTGTAATCCAAGTTCCTTTGCCCTCCAGAATATCATATTCCAGACCCTCTGATCTTTTAATGTTGAAGCTGATAAGTCCTGCATGATCCTAATTGTGGTTCCTGGCATTTAAATTCTTTGATTTTGGCTGCTTGTATTATTTTCTCCTTTAGCTGAAACTATTTGTTCAATAGTTCTATTATTTTGGGATCTCTTTCTCAATGAATTCTTTCAAGGACTACTTGGTTCAAGGACTTCTTATTCTAGGATATTAGGACAGTTTTCCATGATAATTTCCTGCATGATATTGTCCAGGCTCTTTTTTCTGATTGTGGCTTTCAGACAGACCACTAATTCATAAATTATCTTTTCTGGATATTATCTATTTCAGATTGGTCATTTTTCCTAAGAGATACTTTATGTATCTTTCTATTTTTTTCAATCTTTTGGATTTGTTTGATTGAATCTTAGTATCTCACAGAGTCAATCATTTCCATTTGTCCAATTCAAGTTTTTAAGGTTTTATTTTCTTCGGTTAGTATTTTTGTTTCCTTTTTAATAGGTTAATTTTATTTTCCAGCTGGTCAAGTTTACTTTTTTTTTTTTTAGGTTTTTGGAAGGCAAACGGGTTGAAGTGGCTTGCCCAAGGCCACACAGCTAGGTAATTATTAAGTGTCTGAGACTGGATTTGACTCCAAGGTCGGTGCTTTATCCACTACGCCCACCTAGCTGCCCCTCTTCTTTGGTTTTTAAAAGTCCTTTCTGAGTTCTTCTAAGAGATTATTTTGGAATTGAGACCAGCTCATCAACCACTTAGAAGCTTCAAATATAGACATTTTGTCATTGATTTCCTCTTCTGAGATGGTGTTTTTTTACAGCCTTATCAGAATAGTAACTGTCAATGGTTAGTGATTTTTTTTTTTTTTTTTGCTTTTCTGGGTCTTAGTTGAGCTCTGTTTCTGTGGGGTGTCTAGTATCATTGCTTTTTTTTTTTTTAAGCTGAGGCCAGAGTTCTGATTCTGGGTTTCTGTTGTGGCATTTCTGGTGTTCCTGGTTTGCTCCCTGTGGCTAGGGTAGCCCAACAGCACACCAGCTTTACAGGGCTTGAAACTTTGCTCTCTGAGCTAGAACTGGGACTCTTACTGTTGTCAGAGGTATTCAGGGGCCTTAGCTGTGCTGTGGCTCTAAGCCTCTTGTTGGCTTCCCAGCTCTCCCTCCTCCTCTGGCCTATACTCCCCTTTTATCCTCGCAACAGACCTTTTCCTGAAATTTCTTCAAGATATCTCATTGCAAAAATTGTTTTACTGATTTTTTTAGTGGGTCCTATTACTTTAGGATCTATTTAGAGGCTTCAAAATTGGGAAAAACTCTGAGAGCTTCCTAGTTTTGCCTGGCTTATGAAATTTTAAAATAAATATATTTTAATTACTTATTTTAATATCTCGTGTTTTCTTTGTGATCAATTCTATGTATCTTATTTGATGAATTTACAGACATTCTGAGAAAGGAGACATAAGCATCACAGCACACCAAAGAAGTCTATGAATCCAAGTTTAGAAATTTTGTTCTAGATAAAACTTCCAGAGATTTTGAGTTCAGAAGATATAGAACAAACTCAGAACTAACTTTATTTATTTTGTCCTTTCAAAATGCTTTAAGTGACAGATTGCGACAAACTTCAGAGGATTAGTAAGGCTAAATTCAGAGTCTAGCCACCAAGTGATGGATTGTACAACCATTGAACATCATTAGATATAGAGAGAAACTACAAAATGCAGTCATGGTAAAGTTATTTTTCTTTTCCCACCAGATTACATTGTTTGGCACCTTTTTTCATTGAGACCTGAGATTCTATTTGTGTAAGGAACATTGGATGAGGAAATTCCCTATCCCAGGTTAGATGCAATTTAGGAGCCTTTTGTTGTTGTTGCTCTGCTGTTTCAGACAGGTTCTACTCTTTGTGATCCCATTTTGGGATTTTCTTAGCAAAGATACTGGAGTGGTTTGTCATTTCCCTCTCCATCTCATTTTATAGATGAGGAAACTGAGGCAAACAAGGTTAAGTGATTTGTCCAGGATCACATGGCTAGTATATGAAACCAGATTTGAATTCCTGAAGATAAGTCTTCCTGAATCCAGGTCTGAATCTGGCTAACTTAGAGTACTAAAGAGGGGCAAAACAAGGAGCTCAGAATGACATAGTCAATCAAGTCTCCTTGTGTCTTTGAGGCTAATTCTTTGTGCTTAGCTACCTCTTTGAATGTATAAATCATTTATTATTATGAATTGTAGTTAACTGCCTATAGTTAACCTCTCTGTGTATACCATTTATTATTATGAATTATAGTTAACTGCCTAACTATGAATTATAGTCATCTCCTCCCGCTGTAAATTTCATGGGAGTCAGAAATGTGTGGGTGTCTCACTACCCCCCCCAAGAGCTTAGAGGAGGACTCTGCTTGCAATAGATGTTTAATAGACATTTGTTGAACTGACTTGAGCAATTTGTCTTCTTGCCTTAACAAATCTATCCTGCTCTGAAATTAGTGCTCTGTTTGCTACAGGCTCTAGTTACTTGGAAAGCTACAAGAAACATAACCAAATGTACAGACTTCCGGAGCCACAGCCTGGTTTTCTTCTATGATTCAACTGTTCTCTACCCTTCTGTTCCAACTCCAAACAAAGCACTTCTCTAGAAGGGTAAATATTTTCCCTAGCAGACAGGATGCTGACTGCTGACAGGTGAACAGCAAGCACCTAAACATACATTCTTCCATTCTCAGGTCAGGAAAATGTGTCATATTCCCAGGCCCCCATGTATTGGAGCCTGTGATCTTTTCCAAATTAAGTATAAAAGGGTTTGCTGGCACAGGAGGCTTAAAGGGGCTTGATTCTGTCATCGGTCCAAAGTTTCAGTGACTGATGTATCAATTAATAACAATATGAAGCAATGCTGGGCCATGCGGGGGAGGAGGGAAAATATTTGGAAGAGTCTCAAGGAAAGCACTAGCCCAAAATTCAGTTCAACTTTTAAAAAATTCACCAATAAATTTTTAAAAAACTTCTAAAAATTAAATTTATTTAAAAATCTTACTAAGAATTTATTTCTCCCTTCCACATATCCTTTGAGGAAGAAAAAGAGAAAAACTAAATCCTAAAAACACTTTGAGGACATCTGGAGTGTTTACTAAACAAAGTAGGAAGGGAAGGGAAAAAATCTTGACTCTCTTCTTTAAGTTACCTGAATGCACAAATACTTCTAGGATTCCTGGCAGGATATGAGGTTTGGAAAGTAATCAGAAAAATTACTATTAGCCTTCTTACCAGAAAGTAATAGTGAAAATTATGATAAATAATAAGGGCAGATATGCAGACAGATTATTAGCACTGATCTGGGAGAAAAAAAAACATTTGAAGGGTCAGGAACAGTTGCTATAGATACTGATAGGTTTCCATAACTTTCCATTACATGATGGTAAGCGGGATCCTCTCAGAAATTTAGGATTCTTGGATCTTCTCAGGAAAGGAACCATATCCTCTGAGGGCAAGGTGTGAAGTTTGAATAAGCCATATAACTGAATCACTAAAGCATTGGCACATACCTGAGTAAGAAAGCAGATCCTAAAAGGAGCCCCTTCTGGCATTGTACAGGGTCTGATGGCTGAAAAGCCTAAACTCACATGGCAAGGATGAGAAGCAATTTGTGATAGCCATGGGAAACCATGGCAATATGTATTAAATTCATCCAGTCTACCATTCAGTGCTGAAGTAAAAAGCCTTTTGGTTTTGTAATTTATGTGGACAGTCAACTACACAGACTTATAGGGAGAGCAGCAATAAAATTTGAGGAAGCAGATGAAGTCAGAATGGAGGAAGTATGCAGAGGTATGATATTTCATAGAGGACTGAAGGCACACCTAATTCATCTTGAGTTTGAATGAAAGCCACCCCCCCCCCAATTTTGATCAATTGCTTTAAAAAAATTAAATAAACTTGAGAATGATCTCAGAGAAGCAAAGAGTGACCTAAATGGAAAAATTCTACTTTGACTAACTCCAGATTATTTTCTCTTGTACAACCAGAGGGACAAGTCAAAAGTGATAAAGGTTTCTACCTACTAGACTTGAAGGCAAGAGCTTACTGAAAATTTGGTGAGAAATACAGCAGGAGGTAGAACTATTCCATTTAGAAAAGCCAGAGGTCAAAAAAATAAGAAAGAAAAAGAAAAGCCAGGGGTCAGAGAACCAGAGGTCAGGATGATCTAAAGGAAGGACATTTCCAACAGAGAATAGACTAAGTGCCAAAAAATCTCTTTGGTTATTAATGTAGACTCAATGGTTATGTTTGTTTTATTTCCCACTCCTTGCAAGTCAAATTTGATTTTATTTTACTTTCAGGTCCAAATTTTCTGTCTTCTTTCTTTTCCCTACCCATTGAGAAGGCAAGAAAAACAAAATCTATTACAATTGTGTATAGTTATAAAAAAAACAACTATCTACATTAGCCATGTTTTAAAAATCAGCAGGCAAAAGGAAAAGGGGTGGGGGATGAGCTTCAAATGTCATGAATTTTTGGATTTGTGGTTGACCATTGATTAGAGTTACTAAACCTCTCAAAGCTGATTATCTTTAAAATATTGCTTTCACTATGTAGATGGTTCTCCTGGTTCTACTTACTTCATTGCATCAGTTCATACAAATCTTTCCAGGTTTTTCTGAAACCATTCACTTTATCATTTCTTCAAGAACAGTAGTTGTTAGAATGCCAGATGTACACTTGCCAAAAAAACATATTTTATGGGAACTCACATGGGCAAGTGCTCACAAGGGGTTTAGAAAAGGTGATACTGAGATACCCTTAAGGTCTCATTGAAGAACTTTAGAATTTTGATTTTACAGCATGGCAGACACTGGCACAGGACCACCCAACATGGCATGCCCTCATTAGGAGGGTGCTGTGCTCTATGGGGAAGGCAGAATTGAAGCAGCTTAAAGGAAACATGATATATGCAAGTTTAGAGTACCCACCCTCAGGTGTTCACATGGACTATTTGTGCCCTAGCTGTGGTAGGGCAATACAAGCGCATGTTAGTCTGATCAGCCACACTGTAATTTGTCTCAAACATAGTGATATTATTTGGTCTTCTTTGATAACAAAGGACAAGAACCAAAGCACAGTAATATTCTATCACATTCATATACCACAATTTGTTTAGCCATTCCCCAATTTGAGGACTTTTTCTCAGTTTCCAATTCTTTTTGACCCTATTCTTTAAAAAAAAATTAAACCTTAATATTATTGGTACCTCTGTTTGCTTTTTTTTGGGTTTTCATCTTCAGGGTTTTTTTTTGTTGTTGTTGTTGTTTTCACCTTCATTTTTTAATAATTCCCAGAGAATCACATCTTGTAAGAAAAAGAATAAAGAAATGGGGGGTGGAGGGCAGGGATGGGGAACATGATTGAATTTTATTTTTTTAAAAGGTTTTTGCAAGGCAAATGGTGTTAGGTAGCTTGCCCAAGGCCACACAACTAGGTAATTATTAAGTGTCTAAGGTCAGATTTGAACTCAGGTACTCCTGACTCCAGGGTCAGTGCTCTATCCATTGCACCACCTAGCTGCCACCCCCATGCTTGAATTTTAAAGAAATATAATCTGTGTTATAAATATTTCTGATTATTTCCCATGAAAATCATGCCATGAAGAGTTAATTTAAAAATCCAAACAAAATTTTCACGTAGAACATATGATGTCTTATAACCTACTTGTATCAAGCAGAGAACCCTAAACTTCTCAGTCATATGCTTTGTGGGTTTTTCTTTTAGGGTTTTTTTGCAAGGCAGTGGGGTTAAGTGGTTTGCCCAAGGCTTCACAACCAGGTAATTAAGTGTCTGAGGCCGAATTTGAACTCAGGTACTCCTGACTCCAGGGCCGGCGCTCTATCCACTGTGCCACCTAGCCGCCCCAGTCATATGCCTTGAATAATAACAGTGACTTCAACCATTTGGTTGACTTAGAGATTTTTAATGTAGCAAAAAGTATATAGAGACATGCTCCCCACCCCATTTCATTATATCTGTGATCTCTTGGTGGATACTTTCTCCAGTATCTATACATCTTTTCTTTGTCTGAGACTCTTGCCCAAGTTCTTCTGTAAATCTTTCACAAGGGACATACCTAATGCTTTAGAGTCTCTCCTCTAGGACATTGTGTGGATATCAATGGAACATATAGTCTACTGGTTATACCTTACTCTTACTAAAAGACCAATCTATGTCCTTTCTGACCACATAACCAGCTGATAGAATTATTTGCACTGATTTCCCTTCTGCAATTATTTGTCAGTTATATCCTGCAACTTGCTCACCATTGCTATATCATTCTGTATTACCCTCTTGGCGAACCACAACTTTAAATCTTTGGAGACTGGCATTGTATGACTCTCAGTTATATAGCATCACTAGAAAAAGTTATGTTAAAAGATGAGCCTTTGTTACAGAGAGAAATTTGAGGTTATTAAAATATTTTGATAATTCCTAAAAGAAGGTCAGACTTCTCCCTTTTTCTTCAGTTCTGGGCCTCAGTTCTTGTTTATTTGCAGTGAATCCCTAAGATTTATGGACTAATGAATGAACTATTTATCATTCTTTGTTTTTAATGTAGATGGTTAGACCAAACTCCTTTGAATGGTCTGGATCTCATTTAAGAAAGAGGCCAAAGTCTCAAGGCTTCAAGTAGTCAGAGCAATTAGTAAATAGGGCCATTGGATCGTGCCACCATTTCTTAGGGAAAGACTTCTGTTGGGAATCTGGACTGGGCATTCTCCATGACTATGGCTATCATCTTCTGCTAACATGTGTCTTAGTGTATTATGTTTCCCTTAATATTAATATTAATAATCAAAATGTCATTAAACAGAAACCTATTGTTATGTCCCTTAAGGGATCTTGAATAATTGTGATGTGTGAATAGAAAACATCCTGTTCTGGAAAAGTCTTTAAGACAGCATTTTGCTCAATCAAATCAAATGCTTTTTTTTTAATGGTCAACAAACAATGCAACTGTATAATCCATACCAGTGATCTCATACTCAACTAGAACTGAGGCCACTAAATTATGTAAAAATCCTTGTCTCATATTGATTTGGTTTTAAAGTATAACAGTTATATTTTGTCATTTTTAATCTATTTTGGTAAATGCTTCCCAACTACATTTTAATCAGGTTCATTGGGACTGATGGCCATGCCTTTAACACCTCTGAATTATATCTTTCCATCAAATGTGTGATAATTTTAATTTGCAAAAGCAATTCTGCTCCATCCTCATGCCTTTAAAAGAATGTTACTGATGTATGTGTATGTTTTATAAAAAATCAGAAAATGAGAATATGAATGACTGCAATGGCCTCTACTTGGTCTCTTTCTCTCTATTCCAGTCCCTTATTCATAAAGTTACCAAAGTGATTTTCCCAAATCACATGCCTGACCATGTCGCTCCTCTCTACTCAATAAACTCCAGTGGGTCACTATTGCTTCTCAGGTTAAACACAAATTACCTTGTTTAGCATTTAAAGTCTATCACAATCTAACCCCAACCTGTCTTTTCAGTCTTATATGTTGCTCCCCTTCATACAGTCCACATTTCAGTCATACTGGTCTTCTTGCTATTCTTCACCATGATATAAACCTTGTTTTGGGCAGTTCTCATACATATTTTTTTTTGTCCCCATAAACCCTTCACAGACAATTGATACAACTGGTCCTGTTAGTATCTCAGGGGCACTAATGTTTGTTGAACATTATTTAATTGAGTTATTTCCCTTTCCTGTCAGCCTTTGAACATGACTCAAAAAAAATGGGGATATTATTTTTTATTTTTTTTAGGTTTTTGTAAGGCAAATGGGGTTAGATGGCTTGCCCAAGGCCACACAGCTAGGTAATTATTAAGTATCTGAGACAGGATTTGAACCCAGGTACTCCTGACTACAGGGCCAGTGTTTTATCCGCTGCGCCACCTAGCCACCCCAGGGGATATTATTATTGAAGATGACAAGGTTTACTGGTATGATCCCTAAGATCCATTTGAATGCTAGACATTCTATGATCTTTTCTCACCATTATCCCCAAAGCTTCTAATTTTCCCCAGAGTATAAGAAGAGGAGAACTAATCAGGTAAGATGGCGGAATTGGTTTTTATTAGCATCAATTCTCTTTGTGGTGTCCTCTTCCCTTCCCTTCCCTTCCTCTATCTCCCTTCTGTAGTCTCCCTCTTCTATACTTCTGAGACAATTTATACTCTCAAACTGCTTCCTTAAAAATTCAAAGTGTTTTATTACGTGAAAAAGACTTTCAGATTCATTACCCTACTTGATCCTTACCACAAACCTGTGAGGCAGGCTGGGCAAGGACTATGATATGTCTATTTTATGGATAAGGAGAATAAGACTCGGGTTAAGTGATCTGTGGAAGATCACACAGCTAGCTAATAAGTGGTGGAACCAGGTTTGGGCTCAAGTTCCCTAATTCCAGGAGCAATGTTCTTTCCAATGCATTAGACAGTCTTTTATTTAAAAAAAAAAAATCAGTTCCCATGTATGGTGATTTTGGTGATTGATCCTTGCATGAATATTTGCATTTCCCAGAACAGAAGACAAGAAGAAACTACTCTATTATAGTGGAATTTCAGACATTGTGGGATCTAATTAGAGGAGCTATTTGGAGGCAGGGGACCTTCCTGAATCCCTAAAAAATCCCTCTGAAAATAGAAGTGCATAGGCTTTGAAAATTATATTAGGTTTTCACATTATGTGTTTAAAACTGATTGTGAAAGAGAGAAGAATCTGGTCTCCTATAGCTGCATTCTTCTTCCCATATACCTTCCTTGGTAGAAAATCAGTGAATTTGTAGCATTTGTAGGATTTTTGCCTGAACTTTCTACCTAATCTTTACTCAAAAGAAAGCTGTGTAAAAATGTTTAGACTTGAAAAGCCCTTTGTATGTGTTAATCTGGATTACTTTAGCCACAGTCCTAGGTGGTTTTGTAAGGTTCTGTCAAGTTCTGTGGTAGTTAGAGGCACCTGAAGGAGTTAGATACTAAATGACTCTGAGGGAGTGGCATGGAAGTGAAAGTCCATCAACTGTTCACTGTTAAGTTTTCCCATTGAAACATGGGTTAGCAGTTACTGAATGTAAAGTACTATGAGCATAAACCCTGAGCAGTTGCAAAAAGAATTCCTAAGAAATAAGTTTTCAGTTGGGGGTCAAGTTGGTAGGCAACCCAGGCTGAACTCTACCACTTACTGTTTGACCTAAGACAAATGACCCCATTTTTCTAGACCTTAGCTTCCTCATCTGTAAAATGGGTAGTTGGATTAGAAAATCTTTGGCTAAACTTCCAACTCTAGAATAATACTTTAATCCTATGTTTTTATATTTCCTCCCTCTGTGTCTTTTCTTCCCCTCGAGGGAATGGACTAAGTCTTATCCACATTTGGTTAGCAAACATGCTAATAGAAAAGAATCTAAACAGTTTCAAAGGCAAATGAGTTCTCTCTGAAAGGAGCCAGGAAACTTTCCCCACCTAATGCTCTGGACCTGAAGTTCATGGGCAAATAGAGATGGACTTTTAGGGGAGGAGGAACTTACAGAAGAGAAATGAATGCAAGCTTGTGGGAGTTATGACGATTAGGAAAGCAAAGCCAGTTGGGTAACATCAGTATGTTGAATGGAAAGAGGTGTTCCTGATGCAAACTGGGAGCTGTGGGAACCCCATTTGATCTGGGATGCCATGCTGAGAATCTATGAATGAGAGATGAATACAGACTGCGTAAGCATCCTAAGACCAGAGCAAGTGAATAAGCAGCACCTCCCCACTCACCTCCCTCCCTCCAGGAAATAGGTGAGAAGCAACAAGAGGCAGAGGTGCTGGGACTTTCCCTACTGTATTGTGAGGTTGTTTCTACAGGGAGTAGGATTGGTCTTGTTGGGGAGGGAAAAGGGAAGTCAAATACAGTCAATGCTTAATAAGTACTTGTGGGGTTTAATTGTGCTGATGTTGAAATTAGGCAACATCTTGTCAGCCCTAAAACCAAGAAAGCCCTATACACAGAGTGAAAATTGACTTAGTCAACAATTTTTCTAAAAATACAAAACCCTACAACCATTTATTAGATACATGCTAAATCCAATGCAATATGTTAGACATTTAGGAGGGGACATAGACCTGGTCTTTACATTCTCCTCACTATAATCAACATAATGTACAAATCTGTGCTATCATTCATTTGATGTCATGGTCTTCTTCAATTACAAAGGACAATAACTAAAACCATGGTGGCACAATGGATAGAACACTGAACCTAGAGTTAGAAAGTTCAAATCTAGCCTCAGAAACTTAATAGCTAGCTGAATGACCCTGGCCAAGTCACTTAACCTCTGATTACTTCAGTTTCCTCTTCTATAACATGACGATAACAACTCCTAGAGTTGTTGTGAGGATCAAATGAGATAATAATTGTGAAATGTCTAACATGTGGTAAATACCATATACATGTTAGTTACTACTACCGCTACTACTACTATGACTACTATTATTTATTAGGGGTGTTAAGACATACACATATATAACAAAAATTACAATATAATCAAAAGTTGTACAAGGCACATGAGATCATATAAATGAGAAATCATTCCCAATTTAGGTTTGGGCTAAGTAGGATCAAGGATGAGCCAATTAACCTTTCTAGGCCTCAGTTTCTTCATCTACACATTTGGGGACAGATTGGATTAATTGATCTCTAAATTACCTTCAAGCTCTAAATCTAGTATTTTCAAATCCTCTGGCTTCAAGAAGACAGCATTAGACCCAGGCCCTCAAGAATGAGTTCACCATTTAGAGTGAGGGAAGGAATTTCAAGTGCAGGGAGTGGTGTAAACAAAGATATAGAAATGGTAAAGTGCATGAGCTTGAAGGATAGTGAGGAGTCCAATTTGGCTAGAGTGATCAGTCTATGAAGGAGAATAGCATGAGAAAAGGAAGATAAGTTGGATCCAAACTGTGGAAAGATTTGACTATCAGGTTAAAAAGTAAGATTTTTATTGGTTAAGCAACAGGAAGTCACTGAAGATTTTTGAGCAAAAGAATGAAATGATCAAATCTATGTACAAGGAAAATTTAATGTGAAGGATAGTTTGGAGTGGAGAGAGACTGGAGAAAAGAAGAATCATTAAAGATAGAAGAGAACTTGGCTGATCATATAATGCCCATTTGTCATCAATGCAATTGGATCAATGCAAAATACTTGAATTCTACAATGAATTCATGATGTCATCAGTCAAGTCAATAATTGTTTATTAAACTCTTAATAGGACTAAATATGGGGGGAACAAAGAAAGGAAAAGAGTCCTTGCCCTTAAATAGCTCATAATCAGTTGGGGGAATCAACACACAAACAATATATATATACAAACAAGATACACCCAAGATAACTTGGAGATAATCCTAGAAGGAAGGCACTAGTATTGAGGATATTCCCTGTCTCAGTGCACATCCACACTTGTCCTGGACATTTCTAGCCCAGTCCTATCTGTTGCTTCTCTGCTGATAGTCAACCTGTTGCCACAGGTGTCTTAATATTTTCTGGATATCAGTGCAACACTTGGTCATTCATCTGCTGCTTCTCCTTCCATTGCAAAAATACTTAATGTCTTTTATATCATTTCTCACATTGCGATCACTCTTGGAAACATGCTCTAGACCCCTCATGCTGACCCAGACAATTCTGGAAAGAAGTCTGGTGAACATAAATGGGTTAGAAGAATTAAAAATATAATAGCAAATAAAGAGTATTTGGAATCATGGAGTTAAAAGAGCCAAATAGTGTTTTCAAATTTAAATCAGACCTTTTTTTTGCCTTTGGCAACTGGGAGACAACCATAAAAGGTAGCTTAGAAAATTGTTAAATGAATGCAGTCGGAGATATAGTAGATAATGGACTAAATTTGTAGGAGAAAAGAAGAAAGAAAGGAAAAACTGACAAAGGAACCTGGCAAAGTTTCCTTGGTATCAATTGTCATTCGATCTCCACAACAGAAACAAATCATTATTTCTGCATGATTTAGAGAATAATGAGACAAATAAGAAAGCAAGAATATACAGTGGCCTGATCCAAAGGCTGGTATAAAGGAAGCTGAGGCAAATGATCTAAGCCAGTGAGTCACTAATGAAGAATGTGGTTCAGGCCATCTGCAACCAAGATAAAGAGAACAGGATGGTCCCAGGCTTTATAGGAGCCAAGGCAAAAGGAAAGGATATCCTGGAAAACGCCAGGGAATTTCCATGTGGGAGCACATGTAGAAAACAAGGCTACAAATAAGGACTTACTAGAAATATGACCCTTGCTTCTACATGAGCCATTTAATAGAAAAACTATAATAATAAATAATGATTTTAGGAGTTTGTGATGCAAACTAAACCTAGATTTTTTTTGGGAAGACTCTAGCTTTCTACCATTTTAGTAA
The DNA here is from genome assembly GCF_037893015.1 of Macrotis lagotis. Lineage (NCBI taxonomy): Eukaryota > Metazoa > Chordata > Mammalia > Peramelemorphia > Peramelidae > Macrotis > Macrotis lagotis. Next base: position 328,111,940 of record NC_133666.1, read on the forward strand.
AAAGAGGAGTTGAAGCAAAAAGATTAAAATCTCTGTTCAAAGCATCATTAAAATTAAAGCTTGAAGGATCCTTAGATAGGGATCATCCAGGCCAGAGATTCTTAACCTTTTGAATATTTATGTAACAGACCCTTTTATCACATTGATGAAGACTAGGGACTCCTTTTTAGAATCATGTTTTAGAATCATAAATAAACAACATAGGATTACAAAGGAAACTAATTAAATTGAAATGCTATTATCAAAGTTTAGAAAGAAAAATATCAAGTCACAGACTTCTGTTTCAGAATCCTTGAAGACCAATCCCTTTCTTTTACAGATGAGAAGACAAAGACCCAGAAAAGAAGGCTTTCTTGCTCAGTTATTCACATAGAAATAGCAGTCTGGATTTGAACTCTGATCCTCTTATTAGAAAGCTGCCAATCCTCCCATTTGGTGATTTTTTTGGGGAGGGAGTTATCTCTGACCTAAGTTTTTCCCAATTTTTACTTCTCCATTTTTCCTTTTACAGCAATTAATATTAGGAGCTGGCAAATCATATCAAAGTTTCAGCTAGACAATGGTCCATTTGTTGTTGAGTTCTTTGACTCTCTCAGCTTCTAAACCCAGTCATCCTAAGCTTATAAAAGTCTTCCACTTAGATAAGTGGTATTTTATCATTTATTGTCCATATCCTATCAGGAAACTAATTATCATGGTCATCTTCCAACATCTTCCTTCTTCAGAAAAACTTGAATTCAAGTTGGTTCAATTCAATAAAACTCAATAAGCCTTATTATTAGTAACTGCTTACTATTGGTCAGGCATTGTCTAGGCCCTGAAAATACAAATGCAAAAAGAAAACTGTCCCTGCTCTCAAGAAGTAGGGAACTTAATCAGGCAGAGAGGTGGCATAGTGCATAGAATTCTGCACTTGTCATCAGGAGGACCCAAATGTCAGTGTGACACTTAATAACTGTAAACAAGTCTGTCTCTGTCTACTTCAGTTTCTTTAACTATAAAATGAAGATAATAATGCTTTACCTCCTAAGGTTGTTGTAAGGATCAAATAAGATAATATTGTTAAAAGCATTTATAAACTTTAAAGTCTTGTATAAAAACCAGAAAGCAAAATAATGAGGCATTATTATATTATAGCATATTATTGTTTTCATAGTTATGTTTGTTGTTATTTTTGGCTATTATTCTACTAGAGAGATGATATAAACTATATATAGATATGAACTACATATAATGTTTAACTATCTGCAAGCATAATACAAGCATATATAAAATATATATAATATGCAAATAAATATAAAATATATATAATAGTCAAGTAAACATAAAATATATATGATATGCAAGTATATAAAATATATACCATGCAAGAATATGTAATATATACCATATGGCAGTAAATACAAAATATATAATAATATGCAAATGAATATAATATGCAAGATTATATAAATATATAATATACAAGTATATACAATACATAATATGCAGACATATAAAATGTATAGATGGTAGAAGTTTATAAAACATATAAGTATGTATAAAATATAAGAGGATTTAAATATATATATGTATATAATATGCAAGTAATTTGATAGGGAGAATTGAAAGAATCAGGAACATTTCATGTATGAAAATGTCCTTGAGCTGAGTCTAGACATCCTAGTAACTGTGCTGAGATGAAAAAGAAAATACAGGCTAAGCTGCACAATTTAGAGTTAAATTGAGATCCAGAGAGGACAAGCGACTTGAACTCAGGATCTTTGATTCTCTCCTTAGAACTCTTTGTCCTGCACTATGGTGAAGCCAACCAGGCTAGAACTGAAAGCATGAAAGGAAGTAATGTGAAATCAGTCTGGAAAGAGAAAAGTTGGAGCTAGATTAAGAAGAGCTTTAAATGTCAAATAGAGGAATCTATGTTTTGTTCTGGTTGAAGTGAGTTACTATGTCAAGTCTCAGGGGATGCTCAGATAGTTGCTTTTAGATGTGGGAACATCAACATGTATTTATTCAGTATCTTTGAAACTCAGTTCAATGTGGTGGGAGTAAAGAGAATCTGAGACACAGTCACAGAAAGTGGCTGCCAGTTGAAATAAAAATTCTCAATGGTGGAGGAGTCTCTGTTTTCAGGCAACTATCCATCTTTTTGGGAAGACAAAACAAATTTATATAGCACTCTGTGCATATTATTTCATTTTATCATGACAAATCTGGGGTAGATTAATATTCCTATTTCACATATGAAAAAACAGTGCAGCAGCTAGTCAGACTCAGAGGAAGGATTAGAACCTTGGTCTCTTTGCTTCAAGCCTAGCATTTTCTTCACCATATCATGCTGCATTAACCTGTCTATCTAGAACTAACTCTTTTTTGAGTCTTCCTTTTCTGATGGAATGAATTTGGGAGTTCATAAATATCCTCTTTATAATGATTTGAAATATTATGCTTCATCATCAAGGGGAAAAACCCAAACATTTCATCTGACTTTTTAAAGCTTTTCACAAATCAACTGCAAGAACTTTATTAGCCTCATTTCATATAACATTCCTCTTTGAACACTCTCAATCCCAACCAAATTTTACTTTTTCTCCAGCCCTCTGTCTTATCCAGCCTGCTCCTGACTCCATGTGCCCCATGCCTAACATGTGCTTTTTTCCAGCTCTGCCAGATGAAATTCTTCTCTTCCTTCAAGGCTTAGTTCAGGTTATCATCTCTTAGGAAAACCTTGTCTTTCAAGTTCAAAGGGTTGTTGCTATTTATGTTTTTCTTCTTAGCTTTTCCTTAAGGGCTTTGAATCTCTCTTTTCCCCAAGAATACAAACTTCAGGAATTATCTTTTTCATCTTTGCAACACCAGAGACCTTGCTTTTCATATAGCTGGAACCTATTTTATTTGTCACTCTTTAAACAAGCAGTTGAGAAAAAACTCCGATCAATACAATGATTGACCATGATTCCAGAGGACCACTAATAAAACATGCTGTCTGCCTCCTGAAAGAGGTGATAGACTCAAGGTGAGAGTGAAACACACATTTTTGTACGTGGATAATATGTCAATTTGTCTTGATTATAAATGGGTGTTATAAAGGTTTTGTTTTTTCTTTTTTTCTCATGAGTGGGGAATTGGAGAGAGAAAAAAGTGTTTGATGATTTAAAAAATAAAATTTAATTAAAAAAATTAAAGACAGAAAAGATAGATTTGAGATTTCCTGAAGAAGAGGGAGGATAAGATATCTTTATGAGGAAACAGCTTTTTATCTTCCAGGTAATAATAAAATAGATTCAGAGATCCTGTCAGGAGAGGGTTCATCCAGTGAGGATCAGAAGAAAGAAGATAAGAGTATTGGTGATTGGTGACATCCCACTGAGGGTAACTGAGACATATTAAAAAAAATTTAAAAAATTTTAAAAACTTATCAGAACATATCCAAGATAAAACAAAGAGGTTCTTAAGAAATCAAAAGAATCAAGATTTACCAAAATTGATGAATTCTGGTAATCTGAATTAGACTAGATACTACTAGAAGAAATTATTGCTGAAATGATTCATTAATACTTTGGTCAAATAGGAAAGACTATGTTTGGTCTTTCAAAAGATGTAGCAAAGTGAAACTTATAATCTTGTGGAAATAGAATCAAAGAATAAAGAAGCACAGAATAGGAGGTTAATGTAGAAATGACAGAACATAGAATATGGTGAGATTAACATAGTGTTAGAATGTCTCTTGGAATTAATAGATACATTTAAAGGCGAATTACTAATACTTAAATTCTGTGGGAGCAAATGGAGTAGTCAGAGAAAGATGAAATATTAATGAATAACAGATTATTAAGAGTTTCACAAGTCTTTCTAGAAACCAGAAGTGGGAAGCCTGGTGGACATCAATGGGTAGAGAAATGGGCAGAGCAATTTTGCAATCAGAATATTCTACAGGGGCAGCTAGGTGGTACAGTGGATAGAGCACCAGCCCTGGAGTCAGGAGGACCTGAGTTCGAATCCGGTCTCAGACACTTAATAATCACCTAGCTGTGTGGCCTTGAGCAAGCTACTTAACCCCCATTGCCTTGCAAAAAAAACAACTAAAAAAAAGAATATTCTACAGATGCTATCACAATATTTCTGCAGGAAGAAAAACAACTATGGAATCTGGGAAACATAAAAAGATTGGCACAGATGTATGATATAGAAGTAACTCTTTGTGATCCCCGTTGAGGTTTTCTTGGCAAAGATTCAGGAGAAGTTTGCCATTTCGTTCTCCAAAACAATTTACAGATAAGAAAACTGAGGCAAACAGGGCCAAGTAATTTGCCCAGGGTCACATATCTAGTGAAGAAATTTGAATTCTGTCCCCTGAGCCACCTAGCTTTTTTACAGTAGAGACAAAAGATATAAAATTCTTTGCCAAAAGTAAAGCAGATAATAACTTATTTTAATTTAACTTAATAATAGTTTCATCCTTTAAAAGGTAGAGGAACCGTCAAGGGAAATCAGGTTCTGATTTTTCATAAACAGGAAGAAATCATTTCCTGAGGTGAAAATGATGAAAGAGAGAAATGGACATTACCTTCAAAACCTTGTAATTTAGGAGGAGAAGAAAATGGATTCTAGATTGGAGAGAGTAAATTTCATTAATTTAAGATGAAGGATAAAAAAAGCATCTTTGGATGAAAAATTTTTAGGGAGAGTCAACTCAGGAAGATTAAAATGAAGCTGTAAAGAATGGATTTCATTTTATTTAGTTCTTAAAAAAAATTTTGAATTCCAAATTCTCTTCCTCCTTCCTATCCCTCCCCAACTTATTGAGAAGGCCAGCAATATGAGATATAGATAGATAGAAAGGTAGATAGATAGATAGATAGATAGATAGATAGATAGATAGATAGTCAGGCAAAACATATTAGCCAAGTTGCCCCCCAAAATCCAAGGAAAATCAAGAAAGTTAAAAAACGTATACTTCAACCTGTACTCAGAGTCAGTTTTCTTTATAGCTACTTTGAAATTGTCTTGAATCATTTTATTGATCAAAGTAGCTAAGTCTTTCACAGTGTTAACAATGCTGTGTTCTGCTCACTTCTCTTTGTATCAGTTCATGTAAGTCTTTCCAGGCTTTTCTGAAAGCATCTTGCTCATCATTACTTGTAGTTTAATAGTCTTCCATCACAATCATATACCACAGCTTGTTCAACCATTCCTCAATTGATGTGTATTCTCTTTGTTTCCTATTCTTTGCCACCACAAAAAAAAAGATGGACCATTGCTAGGCATCTTGAATTATGTCTTGCCACTGGATTTCTGATAATTCTAGAGGAGAGAGTAAGGCTAATGACTTTGCATAGCGGTACCTCATTTAAATACAATTCACTTGTAAATAAAGACCTCACTTTCTGATGTCAGTGGTATCTTTGAGAATGGAGGAACAATAGCAATAACCATAAAAAAGAGATGCTATAAATATTTTTGTATTTGTATTTCCCATTTCTTTGAATCCCTTAGGATACAGATCTAGTAGTGGTAGCTATAGGTCAAAGAGTATATGTAGTTTTATAGCCCTTTGAGTATATTTCCAGATTGTTTTCCAGAATGGTTGGGTCAGTTTACCATTCCACCAAAAGTGCTTTAATGTTGGGGCAGCTAGGTAGTGCAGTGGATAGAGCACTGGAAGTCAGGATGACCTGAGTTAAAATTCAACACTTAATAGTTACCTAGCTGTGTGACCTTGGGCAAGTCACTTAACCACATTGCCTCGCCCCCCCCCCCCAAATGCATTTGTGTCCTAATTTTTTCCACATTCCCTACAGCATTTGTCATTTTCCTGTTGTGTTAGCTGATCTGGTAGTTGTATAATTGTTTGAATTTTCATTTCATTTTCATTTCTCTAATCAACAGTGATTTTGAGATATATATTTTGAAAATCCTAGGGAACAACTAAAAACCTACTTGAAATCATTAACAACTTTAGCAAAGTTGCGATATACAAACCCACATAAATCATGAGCATTTCTATCTATTTTCAACAAAGTTCAATAGCAAGAGATAGAAAGGGAAATTCCATTTAAAATAACTGTAGACAATATAAAATACTTGGGAGTCTATCTGCCAAGATAAACCCATAAACAGAACTATAAGACACTTGTCACACAAATAAAGTCAGATCTCAAGAATTGGAAAAATATTAATTGCTCATGAGTAGGTCAAGACAATATAACAAAATGACAATTTTACCTAAACTAATCTTTTTATTTGTTGTCATTCCAAACAAACTATCAAAAATTATTTTATAGAGCTAGAAAAAATAATAACAAAATTTATCTGGAAGAATAAAAGCTCAAGTAAATCAAGGATATCAATGAAAAAATATGCAATAAGGTGATCTAGTCATACCATATCTCAAATTATATTATAAAGCAATAAATATTAAAGCAATCTAGTACTGGCTAAAAAATAGAGTGGTAGATGAATGGAATAGATTAGTAGTAAATAGCCATTTTAATCTAGTATATGATAAATCCCCCAAAATCCAAGTTTTTGGAACAAAAACTGAGAAAACTACGGAGAAAACTGGAAAATAGTGTCAAAGAAATGCTGTATAGACCAGAATCTCACCTCACTAAGATAAGATCAAACTAGATATATGATTTACATAAAATGATTACCATAAGCAATTAAGAGAGCATGGAATGGTTTACGGTCAAAGTTATGGATAAGGGAAGAATTTAGGGCCAGAGAAGATATAGAGAGCATGACAGAATTGAAATACATAATTTTTGATTATATAAAATTAAAAGATCCTGCTCAAACAAAACCAAAGCAAACAAATTGCAAGGAAAGCAGAAAACTGGAGGAAAAAATTTCAAGTATCTCTGAGAAAGATCTCATTTCTCAAATAAAAAAGAGAATTGAGTCAAATTTATAAAAACACAAGTCATTTGTCAATTATAAATAGTCAAAGGCTATGAACAGGTGGTTTTCAGACAAAGAAATCAGAGCTATCTATAGTCATATGAAAAAATGCTCTAAATCACAATATATTAGAGAAATGCAGATTAAAATAACTCTGAGTTACTGCCTCACACCTATCAGAGTGACTAATATGACAAAAAAAAAAAGAAAATGTTGGCAGTTGGAGATTATGTGAAAAAACTGGGACATTGATGCACTATTGGTGGAGCTATGAACCAGTCTAATTCTGGAGAGCAGTTTGGGACTATACCCAAAGTGTTATAAAGCTGTGCATATCCTTTGAACCAGCAATACCACTACTAGGTCTATATCCCAAAGACATATAGAAAGAGAGGGGGAAAAACTCATTTATATAAAAATATTTATAGCAGCAATTTTTGTTGTGGCTAAGAACTGGAAACTGAAAGGAGGTCCAATATAAGATAGAAAGGATCACAGGATAAAACAGCTACATGATATGACTAGGACTAGGATAACTTGGTGGCAAAGAGAAAGCAGAACTGCTCAATTTTTTTTTTCCTGTTTTCTTTGTGGAGGAGAATGAACTTTGGACTGAAAAGGACAGGGGAAAAAAAGGCTTAGAGAGAGCTTGATATCCAAGATAAGAAAGGAGATTGTAAGAGATACTTAACTGCTTTTGATAAATTCCAGTCACCTGACCCAGAAAAATTGTAGTCTTGGACATTGAAAGAACTAGCAGAAGATCACCATTATTAGTAATTTTTGAAAGATTGTAGAGAATTGGAGAGGTGCAGGACATTGAAGAAAGGTAATTGTTGGCTCAATTTTTGAAAAAAGGAAGAGACTAGGCTCTAAAATTGGAGTTTTCTTGGATAAAGATACTGGAATAATGTACCATTTCCTTCTCCAACAACAACATAAAGGACACTGAGGAAAGGTAAATGGTGATTCCATTTTCAAAAAAGGGAAGAGAATATACTCTGAAAATTATAGACCAGAAAACTTGTCTTTGATTCTTGGAAAAATAATATATTCTGGAATATATTGTTAAAGAGGATGGTGAACCAGAAAAGGAAACAATGATCATAAAAATTTATATTTTCGTTTGGAAAGGCTTACTGAAGTAGTTTACTAGTTTGAGAAAAATTCTTCAGGCATAGTTCACCTAGACTTTAACAAAGCATTTGATAAAGTCCACAACTTCATGTCATTCTTGTGGAAATGATGATCTGTGGTTAGATGACAATATAATTAAACTGAACTGGTTGAATGACAGGATTCAAACACTAGTTATTAATAGTTGATATCAGTTAGGAAACCTCCAGTGGACTGCACCAGGAATCAGTAGCTAGTTCTCTATTGTTTAATGTTTTTACCAAGAGCTCAAATAAAGACATGGATGGTGGTTGTTGTTTAATCATTTTCAGTTATATCAGACTCTTAGTGAACCTTTTTTTTTTGAGTTTTTTTTAAAGAAGATACTGGAGTAGTTTGCCATTTCCTTCTCCACCTCATTTTCCAGATAAGGAGACTAAGACAAACAGGGTCACAGAGTTAATAAGTATCTGAAGCCACAAATGAACTCAAGAAGAATCTTCCTGATTCTAATGTGCCACCTAGCTGCCCAGGTATAGATGGAATATTTATCAAATCTATAGGGTTCACAAAGATGGAAGAGATGGCTAACATTTTGAGTGATAGTCAAGATTCAAAAAAAGTCTTACTAGGCTAGATCCCTGAGCCAAATCTAATGAGAAGTTTAAACAGAGATAAACAGCAAGTCTTTTACTTCAGTTAAAAAAAAATCTACTTCACAAGTACAAATTGGGAGAGGCATGTTTTGACAGCAATTTATCTGAAAAAGTTCTGGGGAGTTTAGTGGATTACAAGCTGTAAATAAGTGTACAGTGTGAAATGTAAGTTAAAAAAGTCAAAACAAGCAATCTATATTAAGATAGTTTCCAAGAATAAGGCAGCAATTATGCCCTTGTAGACTGGAGTACCACAACTGGAGTCAGGTTGAGAGCTGATCCCACATGTAGGAAGGACATTGAGTCAACAAAAACAACAATGAAAGATTCAAAGAATCTTATGGTATCAGTAGTCTAATTCCTCAACCCCTCTTAATTCCAGTGCCTTCCTTCTGTTCATTGCTTACTATCAAGATTGGATATAGCTTACTTTCTATTTTTTTGCATCTTGAATTGCCCATTAGATTATAAATTCCTTGAGGACAGGGCCAGTCTTTTGCCTCTTTTTGCATCTCCAGCTCTTAGCATAGTCCCTGGCATAGATTAAGGACTTTATAAATGTTTATTGATTGATTGTAATAGAAAAACCTGGAGGAAAGCTAATTTTCAACATTAGTGGAATAGTTAAATAAATAAAAAAGTTAAATGAATTGCAAACTTATAATGAAATACTATAATGCAATTAATATGAGCTTGCATGAGTATATAAAATCTAGGAGGAACTTTATGAAATAATATAAAGTTTAAAAAAACTGAATTAGAAATACAAAAAACCCATTACTATCATATAAAAGGAAAAATAAATACAAATGAAAGGTTAAAGAGAGAAACCTGATGGAAACTTGAAGTAACTGAAATTGTCATTTTTTTAAAAAAACTGAATCTGAGATTTCATAAAGAGCTCCCAGTGAACTTTTTTTTATCCTTTCTACATCTTACATTCTTAGAGAATTGCTAAGGACATTAAAAGTTTAAGTGATTTGTCCAGGATCTCTTGGCCAGTATGGATTAAAGATCTGACTGGAACTCAGGTCCAAGTCTATATCTATCATGCCACACTGTCTCTCATGATATTTTTTAATTTGAATTTAATTTTTTGAAAGACAAGTGTAATTGGTTAAATTGATGTTTAAATAAATAAATGAACACATTTTGAAGGTCAAAGCAAATCCATCTGCCTTTTGGAACTTGGGATGACATCATTCCTTAATTGATGTGGGGATTGGTAAAGTCTAGCTCATTCAAGTATAAGATTCAATTCAGTGTTTTGAAAAAACACAATTTTGGAGTCAATGGTCATCATCTACTCAAGCTGACAAGTATTTATTAAGCACCTACTCTGATCCAAGTACTGTGTTAGGCAATGGGAATATAAATAAAGGCAAAAGTCAGTACCTCCTCTCAAGGAACTTACAGGCCAATGGGGAAAGATAGCATGTTAACAACTATGTATAAACAAAATCTTTACAGGATAAACCCTTATGCAGAAATGAATTCATACTATAACAAATCTGACAAGTGGTTATACAGACTTTGTTTAAAAACTTCCTATGACAATAGACTAACTCTCAAAATGCTCATTCTATTTTTAAATAACTATTTTGTTGCTCATTCTACTTATAAATACTAATTTGTTTATAAGTTTTTGTTAAAATCAAGCCTATTTTTTTTTAGTATGAAACTTCTGCCAATGAGTTTGGTTTTTGTCTTTCAAAGTCAAAGAGAACAATTTTATTAATCCTTCTTGTTAACAAGCTTTTTAAATATTTGAAGACCACAATTGAGTTTCCCTTGAGTTTTTCCTCTTCTACAGGAGTTTGGGGATGATGTTCTTTCAATGGATTTTCTTATTGTTCATATTCAGGTTATTTACAATTTTGATTGCTGTCTTTTGGATGACCTTGAGCTTTGGGGTCAGATGCTATGATTATTATTATTATTATTATTATTATTGCTATTTTACTTTTATTGCATACTGCCAAACTCCTTTCAGAATGGAATCTACTGTAATACCATCAATAATGAATGATGATGCCCATTGCTCTACAACTAAGTCAGCTATGAATTTGTTTAATTATTACTATTATTTACCAATTATTATTTACCAATTTGACATCAAGTAGTTCATTACAGTTAATTTCTTTCTCTTAATTATTAATGAGGTTGACCATTTTACATGGTTTATTATCCTTTTTTTTTAAATTTATTTTTTAAAATTTATTTAAGGCAATGGACTTGTCCAAGGTCACACAGCTAAGTGTCTGAGGCCAGATTTTAGCTCAGGTCCTCCTGACTCCAGGGCCAGTGTTCTAACCACTGCACCTCCTAGTTGCCCCTATGGGGTTTATTAGTTTAAAAAATTATTAGTTTAAATATTTTATTTATTATTAGTTTATTATTATTAGTTTAAATTATTAGTTTAAATATTAGTTTAAAAAAATAACTTTCTGTAAAATGTTCTTCCCAATCCTCCTTAATCCTTTACTTCTGTTGATTGCCTACTATATATATATATATATATATATATATATATATATATATATATATATTTAAGATCACTGGGGCTTAGCACATTAGTACATAGAAAGAATTTATAAAGGCTTGCTGAAGTGTATCTATATGTGTCTGTGTGTTTGTGTGTGTGTATGTTTTATCATTTTCATTTTGATTGACTTAATTAATACCTGAGATTTGCCTTGGTAAATTTTTTGGGTAGTTTTAAAAATATTTCAGATTTAAGGTTTATATTTGTCATAATTTGCCATAACATTTTCCCAGTTGGCTAAATTTTTTTGATTGATTTGGTTTTTGTATGGAAATTTTTATTTTAAAGTAATTGAGCACATTTATATTTTCCTTGATAATCTCCCCTCCATAACTGGTATTCATAATTCCATTTCTTCCATCTTTTTATAGTGTATCTAGATGAACTTCATTGAAGTATATGTTGTAAGATGTGTATCTAAATCTATTTCCTGTCATGTTGCTATCCACTTTTTCCAATTCTTTTTAAAATCATGAATCTTTTCCCCACTTTTTATTTCTTCTGAATCTATCAACTAATTTTATGCATCTTTGTTTTGTATATATACTAGTGTTTCTATACTTTTCAACGATTGATTTCTTTATTACTATAAGTATTTTTCTCAGAAAAATAAGTTTATTATTTTTTCACAGAAGCTAAATTTTTGTCCCACAATGTGGCAGGTCAGGGAAGCAAATGTGAAGAAAGTTGTTGATCTTCTAACTTTCCTGTCTGGTTTTAACATCTGTCTACAGGAGACCTGGCTATTAGAAAATGAATTCCCCTATGTCCAAGGTTTCAGACATCCTTTTCAGACACCTGGCAAAATAACTTTAGTAGAGATGAGAGTTGATCAATCCTTGTGATTTTAGTTAACACCAGCAAAAACACATTTCCCTTCAATCTTGATTTCATTTCCTGATAAGCTCAATTTGGTATGTCTTCATTTATATATTTTGCAAATATATACACCTATTAATTTGCACACTGATCCCTCAGATGGTCTGGAATCAATTTTATAATCTTTTAAACATTATTTTCTGCAAGTTCATCAGCTGACATAATAATTTGGGGAGATTTGCTTATTAAGGTTGGCAGTGGTTCTCCCTTGGTATCTCCTATAGAAAATCTGGGTTGGAATGTCTGCTTCCCCACCACAGGCCATCTCTCTAGGGAGAATTGCTTGAACCTAGGAGGAAACCATCTGGGCAATTTCATTTACCACTATAACCTTATAATGTTAAATGACAGCCCTGGGGAAAGTCTGGGGTAATGAATTCATTCACTTATTCATGCATTCAACAAATCTTTATTGAGTCTACTTTGTGCAGGGCTCTGAACTACACTCTTAGGGGATACAAAGAAGAATTTCTCTTCTCGCTCTTTCTAATCAAGGAGCCAGAATTATTAACTATTTAAGAAGCAGCCCTTCATGGTTTACCTAAACCCCTAAAAGGATGAATATCCTTCATTATTTGAAGGAATCTTTCCCTCCTTAAACTTGTTCTGACTTTCAATATAGCTGACCATGAGTCTAACTGAATCCATATAACCAGAACAGTGAGATTATGGAGATAAAAGATTAAGATGGAATGAGGTCTGAGGAAAAGCTAGAAGTGGAGAAACTGATAGGTTGAAATGAACCCTGACTGTTTCTTGTTCTGGAAAACATAGCTCAATCTCTTACATTATACTAATAATACCATCAACAATAGCACTCTGCATGTAGATAGTATTTTGCTGTTTCTATTTTTTAATTTCAAAATTATTTTTATTCAAGACTATCAATGTAATAGTTAACATCTAGTTTGTTATTGTTTTTCGGGTGTTTCCAACTCCTCGGGACCCAATTTGGGATTTTCTTGGCAAAGATACTGTAGTGATTTGCCATTTTTTTCCAGTTTATTTTACATATAAGGAGACTGAGACAAGTAGGATGAGTCTTCCTGATTAGGTAGTGTACCCTGCATTGTTTTTAAAGTGATTTTTCATACATAATCTTATTTGATTCACAAGACAAAGAAAACTTGACTAGAACCCTAGAGAGTGTGATAGGTCTCACATTCTACTTCCTGGTTCCTTTTCTAATTAGTTCTCATGCATCTATTTTATAATTTCCTTACATTGTCCTTATTTGAGTAAGTTTCTTATTCCCTTTGATCACTTAGGTGGTACAATAGATAGAATGCTGGTTCTGAAGTCAAGAAAACTCATCTTTCTAAGTTCAAATCTGGTCTCAGACTCTAGCTGCATGAACCTGGGAAGTCACAAAGATTTGAATACAACTTAAATGACTAAACAACTTTTCTCCTTTATTGGTTTATAAGCTCCTTAAAGGCAAACACCACAAAGTGATTGTCTTATTCATCTCTTTCTATTTCTCCTTCAGCTCTTTGCATGTAGTTGACATTTAGTGATTGAATTAAGTATCATCTGTCAAAGAACACATACAGTAAGGTTGAAGAAACACTAAAAAGTTATATTAGCATTAAATTGTAGAGATAAAGAAAGCTGGTCCCAGCAGCTAAGAGAATAATCATCCCATGTTACCCTTTTTTCTCTTGACATTTAAATAGTCTGCCACATCAGAGGTCCCTTATTAATTCAATTTATTGTGACTTCTAAAGTTAACATGACAACAGATTCACAATCAGGAATGGATAGACACCACAAGGTTGTTTCTATCTAGGCTGACAGTATGTCTTTATAGCTTTATAGCTCTGTTTTTTTGCAAACAATCCACCATGCCTGTGAAATACTATTGTGATGTGCATGAGTCTTGGTAATAAATGAAGAAGCTTATAGATATAGTCAACTCATGCTGGGAATTGGGGAAATGAAGGGAAATGAAAACTGCAGATTTTCCTGTATCTGATGTCTTGACCCAGATTTGCTTGTGGAAAAAATATTGTCCTCTTCCCTTAAAAAAAGATGGAGATACTTCACACCCTATGCCCCCCCCACCATTTCATCCTTTATGTCTAAATAGATTGATCCAATTCTCTGAAATTTAATCAAAATTAGAACTTTTAGGGAAGTAGGAATAAAAACCATGCAACTATAACATCAGTTTTGGGGACATTTTGGTGGAACAGTTGATAAAAGTGTTGAGTCTTTTAGACAGGAAAATTCAACTTCCTGAGTTCAAATCCAGCCTCAGATATTATTAGCTGTGTGACCTTGGGCAAGTTACTATACCCTGCTTTCCTCAGTTCCCTCATCTGTAAAATAAGCTGGAGAAGAAAATGGCAGACTACTCTAGCATCTTTGCCAAGAAAACCCCAAATGGGGCCATAAAGAGGCAGACATGACTGACTAACAAAACATTAATATTATCTACCCATTTAAGTTATATTCAATTTAATATGTATTTTTAAGTGTCTCCTATTTGCAAAGTAGAATGTAAAAGCAAAAGTGAAATTCATTTCCTTCAAAGAGTTTATACTCTACTGAGGAGAAACAACAAATCCAATTTAAATAAATACAAAATATAAATAACATAAAGCAACTTAATTGGGAGGGGAAGTATTGACCTCTGGGATAAAGACTTCTTATAGGAAATAGAATCTGAACTGATCTTGAAGTATGGTCAAAGTAGCCATGATACACCCATCAAAATTGTACAAATCTCACACTTATTAGAACTATAAAGGAAACAGAAAAATAGTTGGCAAATGTTTTTGGAAATTTTAAATAAAATTGGAATTAAGGAAGCCCCCAATATATTTTCCCAAAGTTCATCCTAATTTCTAGGGCAAAATCTGGGCAAAATAAAGGCAAAGGGTAAAACTACATATTCTCTATTGCATTTTCTCTATAATTTTTTCAATTGATTAAAGATTTTATTTATTTTGAGTTTTACAAATTTACCCCTTTTCTTGATTCCCTCCCCCCACCCCCCACAGAAGGCACTAAAATATTCTTGTTTGAGAGTAAACATAACAGGGGCAGCTAGGCAGTGCGGTGGATAGAGCACCAGCCCTGGAGTCAGGAGTACCTGAGTTCAAATCTGGCTTCAGACACTTAATAATTACCTAGCTATGTGGCCTTGGGCAAGCCACTTAACCCCATTGCCTGGCAAAAACCTAAAAAAAAAAGAGTAAACATACCCCCTCCCCCACAAAAATATAGACCCTCATGAGAAATAAAATAAAAGAAAGAGAAAAAAATGTGTTTCAGTCTGTGTTCTGATGTGTTTCAGTCTGTGTTCTGATACTATCAGCTCTGTCTCAGGTGGATCACTTTCTTTATCATAAGTCCATCACAGAAGTTACTTCCATATTTTTCCACAGTTGCTGTTGCTGATTGTAATTCCCTCTACCCATTCCTCCCCACTACCATCAATTATATTTTCTCTCTCCTTTCACTCTGTCCCTCTTCTAAAATGTGTTGTAGGGTAGCTGAGTGGCGCAGTGGACAGAGCACTGGCCCTGGGGCTAAGAGGCCCCAAGCCCACATACCATCCCAGAGACCCAGCAACCACCCAGCCCGTGGTCCTGGACAGGCTACCCAATCCCAGCACCTTGCAAAAAGTAAAAAAGAAAATGTGTTATATTTGACTATTCTCTCCTATGATCAGCTCTCTCCTCTGTGACCCACATTCCCCCCCTTCACCCCGTCCCCCTTCTCTCCTTTTTACTCTAGATGTCTATACCCTATTGAGTGTGTATGCTGCTTCCTCTATGAGCCATTTCTGATGAGAGTGGAGGTTCCCTCATCCCCCCTTGCCTTCCCCCCTTCCACATCATTGCAAAAGCTTATTGCAAAAAAAAATCTTTTATATGAAATATCTTAGCCTATTCCACCTCTCCTTTCTCTTATCCCCAGTACATTTCCCCTTTAGCCATTGACTCCATTTTTACAATGTTATGTCTTCAAATTCAGCTCTTTCCTGTGCCTCAACTATAAAACTTCTTTCTATCTGCTCTATTAAATGAGAAGGTTAATATGAGTATTATCAGTATCATCTTTCTATGCAGGAATACATGCAGTTCATTATCATTAAGTCCCTCCTAATTTACCCCTCTCTTCTGCTCTCTATGCTTCACCTGGGTCCTGTACTTGAAGGCCAAACTTTCTGTTCAGCTCTGGTCATTTCAACAGGAACATTAGACATTCCTGTTTCATTGAAAGTCAATCTTTCCCCTGGAAGAGGATGTTCAGTTGTGCTGAATAGTTGATTCTTGGTTGCATTCCAAGCTTTTTTGCCTTCCAGAATATTATATTCCAAACCCTAAGAGCTGCTAAGTCCTGTGTGATCCTGACTGCAGTTCTACGATATTTGAATTGTGTCCTGCTGGCTGCTTGTAATATTTTCTTTTTGACTTGGGAGTTCTGGAACTTGGCTATAATATTTCTGGGGGTTGGGTATTTTTGTATCTCTTTCTGAGGGAGATCAGTGGATTCTCTCAATTTCTATTTTGCCCTCTGCTTCTAGGATATCAGGGCAATTTTCCCATAGGAATTCTTTAAAAATGAGGTCAAGGCTCTTTTCTTGATCATGACTTTCAGGTATCCCAATAATTTCTGAATTATCTTTCCTGAATCTGTTTTCTAGATCAGTTGTTTTTTCAATGAGATGTTTCACATTTTCTTCTAATTTTTCATTCTTTTGGTGTAGAAGTATTGTATCTTGATTTCTCATAAAGTCATCAGCTTACTTTAGCTCCATTCTACATCTGAAGGATTTCTTTTCCCTTTGAGCTTTCTTATCTCCTTTTCCATCTGGCCAATTCTGCTTTTTAAAGCATTCTTCTCCTCAATAACTTTTTTGAACTGTTTTATCCATCTGACCTAAGTTGGTTTTTAACATGTTATTTTCTTCAGCATTTTTTTGTTATCTCCTTGACTAAGCTGCTGACTTTGTTTTATGTTTTTCCCTGCATCTCTCTCATTTCTTTTCCCAATTTTTCTTCTATCTCCCTTACTTGATTTTCAAGATTTTTTTGAGCTCTGTCATAGTCTGAGCCCAATTTCCATTTTTCTTGGAGTCTTTAGATGCAGAAGCTTGGACTTCCTCATCTTCAGATTGAGTATTTTGATCCTCCTTGGGATCATAGACAAAGTATTTGTCAATGGTCAGGTTCCTTTTTTTCCCCCCTGTTTGTTCATTTCCCCAGCCTGTGCCTGGTTTTGGGGTGCTTCCTGAGCTTTTCAGTTTTATTGGGACAACCCCATAGGGACCTCGGTGTGTGAGGCTCTGACTGCTCTCCTGGTCTGTGAATGACCACAAGAGCACCCTTCTGCCATGGGGCTGAGGGGGGTCCCTGTTCTATGGGGGCCTAGACTATATTCAGGATCTGAATGTGATCAGAGCCCCAGAGTCCTGTTCAAGGGACAGGGGACAGACCTCTGAATCTGAAGTCTACCTCCACTCCCCTACCTTTGGTGAACTGAACACTCAGGGCTCCAGTGCCTGGAGGCTTCTGCTTGCAGGAGCTTCCATTTCCTGGATCTGGGTGCACTGACTGCCACCACCTCACTGACAGTGCTGATTGCTATGACTGTGCTGATGGTCTGAGCTTTGCACTCACTGTGGCAGAGGTCTCCTTGCTGATCTTCCAAGTTGTGTTTTGTGCTCCCTGGAGTGCAGGTCAGGAAACTGCTTCTGCTGCAGGGAGCCATGGCTCCCAGGCACCCTGGAGCTGAGGTCTCTTCACTCTGGAGGGGCCGCCCCTCTAACCCCATGGAACAGCATTTTCCCACTATTTTCCAGGTTACCTTGGGCTGGAGAATTGCCTCATTGGATTTTTCTGTTGGTTCTATCTCTTGAAAATTTAGTTAGAATTATAATTTTAAGATTTTTGAAATATTTTAGAGAGAGCACCTAGGAGAGGCTCTTCTCCTGCTGCCATCTTGGATATGCCCTGCATTTTCTCTATAATTTGTTGGGATTTTGCACTATGAAGACTATGATTACCAGTTTTTTAAATTCTAGCATGCCCTAGTAGAAAGACTCAGCAGCCAAAATCCTTGGTTTGAATTATGGTTCTGCCCCTTGGCTGTGTGAGCTTGAACAAAATCATCTAATTTTACTTAGTTTCAATTCCTATCATTAAAATGAGAATAATGATAATAATAATTATACTAACTACCTCTTAGGTTTCTTATGAGGTTCAAATAAGATACTATACATGGAAATAATTTGGTATTAGATACTATTTAAAGTTGGAGAGAGAAAAACAAGATTAACTTTATGAATTTATAACAAACCTAGTCAATCTTAGGGGAATCATTTCTAAGTGAAGTTTTTTTAAAAAGGAATATTATATTAGCCAGTAGAATAAAATAGTCTAATTATGTAACTGAGATTTCAAAATAAGGTTACCCTATTTCCTTTTATGACTTTTAAGAAGCTGAACCTTGAAGTAGATAAACTTTTGTGGATTTTTTTATATATTTGATCACAACAATTATATATATGTTTATTAAGTTTTGTTTAAGATATGGTATCTTGAACTGTCCAGATTGCAAACATTCACTACCCTTAAGTAATCTTCAATTTTGTGGTAGAGACAGGATACACATAACTGTATGTATGTACATATATATATATATATATATATATATATATATATATATGTATAGTTACATGTCTACATATTTACATATACAAGGCAGCATGGGATTAAATGCCCAATCAAAGTTTGCTGTTAGTTGTGAAGATTTCATGAAAGATGAAAAAACAATTTATGAGAGGGTTGCATTGGTCACTGATTTAATAGTTAATTTTGCAGAAAGCACCTTGTCCTGAGAGACCATGCAATTATAAATCCTTTGGTCTACTCCCAAGATAAAGAGGCAAATAATCCCCCTTAGCCCCCAAACCAGCAGATGTAAAACTTTTTCAAGGAAACAAGTTCTCTGGTATTTCAGCTCAAATCTAATTCTATCACACTCCATTTATATCTACAGAATAGCATAATAAATGATGAACCTGAGTCTTTAAGAAAAATAACATTATTTCTATAATATTCTATTTTCTGAGGAAATGAATTGTATACTACATTTTAAAGTTACTTTAAAAAAAGGAATTAAAGGAATAATTAAAAGTTAATCTTTAGTCATTCAGAAAATCACTTTGTTCAGTTGACTATTTTGAGTCAGATACTGAAGAATTCTGGAGAACTAAAGAAAGTTTGACGAAAGAATCAGACAGACTAGCAAATACTTAAAAAAATTAGGCCTCTGGTATTTTTAATCCGCATAAGGAATGACATAAAGACACACATAGAGGTGCCCTAGACCTGGAATCACAAGGGAAATCTACATTCTGAACAGCATGACTGGCCCTTTCAAATCAGAACCAAGGAAGGGATGCAACTAGGGTCGGTCAAAGATAGATAAAAGATGTGAGTTTTTACCAGCACTTGGGCAGAGTTTTACTCAGGCACAGATGATTGATTTCTCATTTCTGATGTCACAGGCAAAAAGAAGCTGAAGACCTCTCCAGTGAAACTTTTCAAGTGTTCCTAGGAAAGGAAGGAAAGAGGAAAATGAAGGGATCCTATCTAGAACCTGAGGCAGAGTGCTACAAGTAGCCAGAAAGGCCCCTCAAACCAGAGAGCTATTTTAGACTCTCATAAATGTCAAAATATTTTATTTTTTATTCAAGGGTGCAGTCCCTTCTCACTCAATTTTTTTTTCTTTCCACACTGTAACATGGAGTAATTCTGTAAATTCAGTAAGCAGATATTGGTAGATTTTTTCAAATGAAAAGTTTAACATAACCCCTGTGGTATGAACAACCAGAGCCATGAACAGTTACAAATAATGTAACTGATGTTTTTAAAAACTACATTGTAATGTCTTTATTTGACCACAGAAACCCTGTTGTGATCTGCCATCATATCTACAGGTCTGGTTGGCAGTTGAAGTCTTGTCTCTTTGCCAATAATGAATTGATGGATGGCCTCTCCTAGGGTGGGGAAATCCAAGGATTATTGCTTTTGCCAATAACAAAAAAGTTTGAACATCTTGGGGCAAAGCTTTTTGCCATAGTCATCCCCTATGTGAATCACATGGAAGGAACCCAAATGCCTCTCCATATTGGTGATCATATTAATTCACCTAACTTAAGTCACCATACATAAGTTACCCAGAATCAAAGTTGATTAGTAATATTGCTAGTTTTCAAATCAATCTGAATAGTGTCATTGACTTGGATGAGAGAATCTCTGTAGCAGATGGTGTGGGCATTATGGGTTGCCAGATGGGGGGGGATGCCTTTTGTATTTACAAAGGTCTTTCTCACTTGGCACAACTTTTTGTTTTCATCATCTGCAATGTGGAAAATAACTAGGATGTACAGTTGAAAGAAAACTATTCTGAGTTCAAATACAATCTTACTAGCTTTTGACCCTAGATAAGTCATTTAGCCTCAGTCTGCTTCAACAGTAAAATGGAGATAATAATATTTGCAAAGTACCTGACATCTTGTAGGTACTTAATATATGCCTTTTCCCTTCTTTCCCACTTACCTTCAAGCCCAGAACTCTAACCACTGATGTTCCTATTTTATACTGCTTAGATAAATATGTGTTTATACTGCTTAGATAAATATGTGATTTTCCTGAGTACCTCTATCCAGGGGGTCCAATTCTCAACCTCCTGTGTGAATTTTGTCCATACTCTCTTGGAAATCTTTTTGATGTTAAGTAGATTTAGCATGTGAGCTTGTCCATCTGTTATTTTCTCTCTGGCTATGACTGGCTTCTTTCCATTTTCAGAGATAGGTTAAGTAACATGTTTCTGAACCCATGGCTAGTAAGGCACAAAGTAAGGACTCAGCAAGCAGGACAAGTATTCAGTTTTCAAGTCCATTGTGACATCTACCATACCATACTGCTTCTCATTTTAGTCACACTGTGCTTGCCTCCCCTAGCTAACCTGAAAGTTACTTGAAGGTAGGGACTGTTTTCAGTTTTCTCTGGCATTGTACCTGCTACATGTTGTTGTTTCAGTTGTGCAGTCATGTCCAACTCTTTGTGACCCCATTTGGATTTTCTTGGCAAAGATACTGGAGTAGTTTGCTATTTCCTTCTCCATGTGCCTGGCACATAGTATGTACTTAGCAAATGTTTACTGAATGATTGATAGGGATATATTAGATAGCAACTCAAAAATTTTTTTCTTGCTCTGTTCTTTTTTTTTGTGGGGGAGAGTATGATATGCTATAACCAATGCATTGACTTGGAAAGAGCTTTTTTGTAATATTTTTTGCTAGGGCATGATTTCTTCATCTATCACACATGAGGGTTCTACTACATGATGTCTTAGTCCTATAATGCTATGATCCCATGAGGACAGGAAGTACTCTTTGGAATTGCCTATGCTCTTGATATGAGTTCCTTTAGACATAAGTATAATTTGATTACAAATTCTACCAGTCTGAAATTTTGATACCATTTCCTCCAACCTACCCCATCCTATTGTAAACCCCCAGCAGAAATGTCACCCAGTAGATTTTACTAGCTTATGAATGATATGAAAGCAGAGACAAAAATACATCTTATCCAACATCTAGCACAATATTGTGCACATAGTTCATTTTTTGAATTGCTTTAAATTTTGACATTTTTCAAAATATTGACTGAATTCCTCCAAGTCACCCAACAAGTAGCAGAGTTAGGATTTCAATCCAGTAACTTTGACTCTAAATCCATTTCATGGGAATACAATCCTTCATTTTCCCGTAGTATCTAGGCTGTGTAATAATAACTACAAAAATCATTTGCATATAGCACATATTAATTCAAAGTTCTTTCATAACTATTACCTCAGCTTATAATTAACTGCTAGGAGGTACTGCACCAATACAATTCAATAGACATTTATTAAGTACCTACTTTATGACAGACACTAGGCTAAACACCAGAGATATAAAAAGAGACAAAAAGTCCCTGAGTAAAGAAATTAAAATCTAATGGGGGAGACAACATGCAAATAAATACATTCAAAACAAACTATGGAGAAAATAAATAGGAAATAATTAAAAGAGGGAAAGCACTGCAATTAAGAGGAATCAAAGAAGGCTTTTTTAGATGATGAGCTGTTGATCAAATGCTCATTTCCATCTGTCTTGTGAATTGCCCAACAACAGAGGGAATTCTACAGGAAATCCTCAAATTCTCCATGATTCTCT
The DNA here is from genome assembly GCF_037893015.1 of Macrotis lagotis. Taxonomy (NCBI): domain Eukaryota; kingdom Metazoa; phylum Chordata; class Mammalia; order Peramelemorphia; family Peramelidae; genus Macrotis; species Macrotis lagotis. Next base: position 328,134,279 of record NC_133666.1, read on the forward strand.
ATAAACTGGATCCTGAATTTGGATACATGTTATCATTTGATCTATTAATAATTTTAATAAATCAGACTGAGGGTTTAGGGGGATGTCTGTCTTAAGCATCTACTTCCTGGATGGAATATGTGGATGAGAGCAATTTATTCCATTGTCCATGAAAGTTACAGAAGCAGGTGCTATAGAGTCTTAAGAGCTTAGTCAGACATTGAAGAAACCACAGTTATCCCCCTGCATCAACAGTGGGCTTGACTTTTGTTCTGCCACTGAACTTCCACAATTCTGGGAGAGACTGATGACATTATATAATTCTACCTCATTTAAATCCAAATCATATACACATCAAAATATCACCTGTGATATCATTGGTTCTCTTCCAAGAAGAGCAAACAATATCTTCCTTTAACTCTAGGTACGGTTGCCTTATACCTTTGGTTTAATGTTTATATATGAGGATTACCCAATTAGACCTTTTGGTTTTAATTCTTATATTACTGGTTTCTCTTATTTGCTATGTCATTGGCTCTGTATTGCAATGATTTAAGATAATATATATATATATATACATATATATATATATATAACTTAAATGTTACAAAATGTTATAAAAATATATATAACTGAATGTTACAAATGAATAAACTGATACTATCAGTTCTGATGTTCACTCATCCCACATGATTCTCTTCAGATCAGGCAACAGTGCCCTTACATGAAACTAAAACTGAGAAACTATATACCCCCACTCAGTAGTTCCCCTAGAGGACCCGGCTATGTGTTGAGGGAGGATTTTTTTCTTCTTATGGGACTGACTTGGGAACTCAGACAATTTCTATGAGTCTTTCTGGAGGAAGCAAAGGTTCTATCGACAGACCTCATTAAGCACTTTATTGGACTTGTATGGGTCCAGGGAGCCACCTTATCCACTCCTAAATCATCAGATACCTTGGGGGCACTGCTTTCATTTTTTTTCTAAAAATTAATTTTAGAATTTCTTTTTTTTCTCTTTTTAAACTTTTTAAACTGTTTCAAAGGCTGTAATGGAGTCCAACCAATTAAATACTCCATAGGAGTGATCAGGACTCAAGACTCAGCATTTTCTGAAATTTGTGACAATTCAACTCTTGCTATGCCATTATGAATTTGAAAAAACGATAACAAGCTTTAATATTTCTCTTATTCAAAGAGGAACTAAAGAAGATTGAATATGAAACCATGAAATTCTATTATGTATGAATTTTAAAAAAGAATTTAAATATGTGATTTAAAATTTTAGTACCCCACTAGTCCCCTCCATGCCTGTATCTCCTTTTGAATTTCCTTTTGCTTTCTTCATTTTATTTTTCTAATGTTTGATCATTGTTCTGTTCTTGGGGCAGCTAGGTGGCACAGTGGATAGAGCACCTGGCCCTGGAGTCAGGAGGACCTGGGTTCAAATCCTGTCTCAGACACTTAATAATTGCCTAGCTGTGTGACCATGGGCAAGCCACTTAACCCCATTGCCTAAAATAAATTAAAAAAATTCTCTGTTCTTGATTGTCTTTTTTGCATTACTATCACCATCCCTCTAACCTTCTTAACCACTCCATCAAAGCCTATTATAACAAATAAGGGCAGTCAAGTAAAAATAAAGGTCCATATGTTAAGCATCTCCAAAATGTATACCTCATTTTATGCTTCTATTATTGAAACTTTTTTTTTAAGGTTTTTGCAAGGTGATGGGGTTAAGTGGCTTGCCCAAGGCCACACAGCTAGGCAATTATTAAGTGTCTGAGGCCAAATTTAAACTCAGGTCCTCCTGACTCCAGGGCCGGTGCTCTATCCACTGCGCCACCTAGCCGCCCCTAGTATTGAAACTCTTAAACTTTTTCTGTATCATGGACCCCTCTGACAACTATGGACTTTCAGAATAATGCTTTGGGAATGGATAAATACATATGATTATGTAGGAAGTCAATTAGATGAAAATTATCAATATACTTTTAAAATCAATTTTATGAATCTCTTTATTCTAATACATTATTTCTCTACCTAGTGGCAGAAATATGCTTCCCATCAGTCTTCTGGAGTCATTATTAGTTATTGTAATGATTAGAGTTTTTAAGTCTTTCAGAGTTATTTCACTTTACATTGTAATTGTCATTATCTATCTATCTATCATCTATAGTTCTCCTTGTATTCACTACACTTTGCATCAATTTATCCAAGTTTTCTCAGGTTTCTTTAAATTTATGATATTCTTAATTTCTTATGGCACTATAATAATTCATTGCATTCATATATCATAATTTATTTAGCCATTCTCTAATAGGTACCCATTTTGTTTTCAACACTTGGTACAATAAAAAGTACTGTTTTAAATCTATTTATATATATAGATTTAAATATATGTATATATATATATATATATCTTTGATCTCTTTGGTTATTTCTAATTAGAACTTGTTATCACTGGGTTTTAAAGGATAATAATAATTTAGTGACTTTTGAGGTATGATTTCAAATTGCTTTTCAGAACACCCTTAATACTTTAGTAAAACTATTCTTCCATAGTCCCTCTATTAATTGTTTGTTTGCTTTTTACTTATAGGTCATCTTTGCTAATCTGATGGGTTATGAGGGCAGGCTCAGAATTGCTTTAATTTGCAGTTATCTTACTAGTTGTGATTTATAAATTTTTATATGGTTGCTGATAACTTGCACTTCTTTTGAAAATTTTCTATAGCATTTGACCATTTATTTACTAAAGAATGGCTCATATTCCTACATATTTCCATCATTTCCCTATATATCTTGGATACCAACACCTACTGAAAAAATTTGTGGCAAAGGTTTTTTCCCCCAGTTAATGGCTTTTCTTCTTGTAGAGTCCCAGTTCCTGGACTCCCTCAATCTTCCCCAGGTGAGGGTTGGAGGGGTAGGAGACAAGTTCTCCATCAAGATCTCCAAGTTCTCCATTTATTTACCAGAATAAAAGTGCTTAAATACCTTTTCAGTCTCTAATTCACTCCCACTCCCATGGTACTTAGGAAAACAACCTTCTGATGCTCAAAGGCACCAGGTGATGATGATAATAATACTTTACAACAGTTCCCAACATTTTCTTAGAAGAGAATTGCTTTTCTTCAATTCATTTTGTTTGAGCAAAATCTCAAATTGTTCATTTTGTCCTTTATCATCATTTCTAATCCTTGTATGGTCCATAATTTTCCATCACTAAGAGTTCTGAAATGTATCTAATTTTATGGTCAATCTTTATTATTTATATATGATCTTTTCTCTATCTTATCAGTTTAGATTTTCTTATGGCAAGGGGTGGGATACTATGCTTTTTCAATTGGGGCATTCCTTAAATGTACATATCTGCTCTTTCCACATCAGCCAAATGTGAGGGCATGATCTCCCCTGTGAGGCACAAGCCGCTTAGGTGTTATAAATCTTCCTGGGCACCACATTCCTGATCTCTTTCTTTGTAATCATCTTAACTCTTATTCTAAAATGTCCTTGTCCTCAGCTTTTTCCTTCAAGTCTTTTCAATGAAGCTTTGTGACTAGGTCATAGGCATGACATCTATGCAAATCAGAAACAAAAACTCAACTCTACATTCCCCTGAGCTTCATTGAATCCAAGTTCTAGAAATCCAAACCATACATTTAAGTGGTATACATAGTGTTCTGACTGCAAATTGCCCACCTGACACTATGACAGCATTGTACTTGAAAGCCAGTAGATTCTTTGGTAATGCCACTTAGAATGAAGAAAAAAGTGCCTGGGAATATATCCCTAAACCTAGGGGATTCAAGAACACCTGAATATGCAAAAAAAATGTGCTCTTCTGTGAAATTGTAAACTCTGTGTGGTAAAGAAGTCCAGAGGCAGCAAAAAGTGGTAACACAATAAATCTAATCAAATAACAGTATGACCCAATTTAATTGACTATTCCTTTTTGTATCCTCCCTAATAACTTCAGTTTCAGATTTCTATAAAATCTTAACTATTACAATCATTATTGCTATTATTATTTGAACAAAGTCAAATTCTGAACAAGTTCCACTATAGCAATTGCTTAGTTATTCTTAAAAAGTTACTAGATTAGCCTGGTCAACACTCCATTCTTTATAATTCTGCCCTTCCTGAATGGTTTAGAGAAGACCTGATTTCTACACTCCACCCAGGATGCACGTGAAAGTTCTGTGACTCCTCTCCCCACATCCCTCATGTCTCCAACCTATTTACTCCCTTGCTTTGGCATTGGATTTACTATTATGTGTGTGTTACCCATTAGCAATAAACACATGAATAAATGGTGCTGCTAGAGACTCCACTGTTGTCAGCCTGCCTGGCGGCTCCGAGACCACCTGGCTTCAGTTTTTACCACCAGCACCTCTTTCTAGTGGTTAAAGCCTCGGGAGTAGAATTCCCCCAAAGTTCATGGTGTAATAATAAGCATCTCCTGTTTCTATAGTGCCTTTAGCTTTATATTTCCTGGAATATAATGTAAACATAAACCACAAAGAAAATGTATGATTGGAAAATGATGTGAAGTAGGTCATGTAGTGAGAGTGAGAGATGACAGATGGAAATTTTGAGCTCTAAGGTCACACCAACAAATATTAAAGGTCTAGAGAATCAGAGGATTATAGACAATAAAGCTGGAAGGGACTTCAGAGCTAATCCCCTTATTTTGCGGAGGCAACTAGGTGGCACAATGGATGGAGTGTTGAACCTTGAGTAGGAAGACCTGAGTTCACATTTGATCTTCTAGTTTTGTGACCCTGAACAAATCATATAATCTTCATTTTTTTCACCTCTAAAATAGGAATAATAGTATTATCTCTTATGATCATTTTAATGCTAAACTGAAATAATATTTATAATGTACTTTGAAAATCTCCCAATACATATAAAACTGGTGATGATGATGATGATGATGATGATATAATTGAAGTCTAGGGTAAGTGACTTGACACAGGGTAGCATGTGTCAAATATGGGATTTTGATCTAGGCTCTATGACTTCAGTTAGAAGTTTAGCATATTGACATATTCTTTATAGAGAATTGATGGGAGAACATAGTTAGAATTACATAGGATATTCACTACCCTGTGATTCTTAATTTATTTCTATAAAGGGGAAAATGATATTGTTTTGTCTACACTGTGATATTATAGATGTATAAATATGAGATTTTATTATGATAGTCCTGTGCTTAGCATATAGTATTTAAGAAATGTTCTTTCATTCTTTTTTTTTTTTTGTCTCCCAATCCTATTCTTGACTTCCTCTGAAATTCAAAACTGCTGCAGGGATTTTCATTTCTCTCACTCTTAGCTTTTCAGTTTCTTTTTTGGTTGTGTTCTGTTTTCCCCCATTAGAATGCAAGCTCCTTAAGGGCAGGGACTTTCTTTCTGCTAATATTTGTATTCTTTCTTTCTTTTATTTTTTCTAGCACAGGGCCTGGCAGATAGTAAGCACTTAATAAATATTTATTTCCTTCTTTCTATTGATTTATGCAGTATTAGCTTCCCTAAAATTTGGACTCTGCTTCCTCTAATTAAACTTCCTAACAAATAGCTTAATGTATCAAGAACATAGTCCTCAATACTTAGGAGATATAATGTAAGTCAGCCACAATACCATGGAAACACATATAAAAAAGATAAAAGTAAAATAAAAACATTTAACAGGCATAACTGGAAAGTAAAGCCTATCTGCCATTGGACAAACAGATTATGTCTCTTTTGTCAGCTCTCAACTGAAAGATCTACATGGTTAAATTGTCTACCTTAGGGGCTCTTTTGGTATCAAAAGAGATTTTATGTTTTCAAAATAGCCATGGGCACAAAAAAGCAAACAAAACAATAATTCATCACTTTGCCAGCTCAACAGACTATAGTGACAGCAGAGGCCCTCAGGTAAACAAATTATTAGATTATGGTGAATTGACTTTCATTGTACAGCATACCACACTATATTTGAAATGTGATATATATGTTTTATACCTATCCATGCTTATCCAAATTCTATGACACTTTCCTCTGTGACTCTGCCACAAGAGGACATATGCTAGGAGACCTTCTTTTAAATCCTTTAATCCTCTGTGGATCCCAGTGGATCATAGGACTGACCCACCTTTTTTGGACAAGGTTATACATTTCCTTGATGACATCCCATAATCCATGTCTATGTAATTTCTCATTCATGAAGAATTGCTGTCTATTTATATTCATCATATACCTTTCTATTGCATTTTGGTTGATCTTTAATTTCAATTCTTTGGAGACTGTAGTGTTTTATGACTCACAGATACAATATTCACCAACACTCAAAAAATATTGGTGTTAAAAATAAATCTTTCAATCTTCACCATTCATTTATATTATCAATCAATGACAATTAAGTACCTACTGTGCCAGATAAGATATTGTGTGCTTGGAGTACAAATACAAAAGCAGGATAACCCCTGCCTTCAAGGAACTTCCATTCTGTTTTTTATTTTTTAGGTTTTTGCAAGGCAAATGGGGTTAAGTGGCTTGCCCAAGGCCACATAGCTAGGTTGTCTGAGACCGGGTTTGAATTCAGGTACTCCTGACTCCAGGGCCAGTGCTCTATCCACTGCCATTCTGTTTTTTTAAAAAGTGACTATGGGGCACATAAAAAATAAATAGTAATAAGGGTAAGGAGAAAATTGCTCTAATAACTGAGGGAATCAGGAAAGGTCTCTTGAAGGAGTTGAGCCTTGATGGGGTTTAAGAATTTGAGGTGAGGACAGAGAGTATTGTGGGCATAGAGTGTCAGCTTGTATAGAAGATGTAATGAAGACAGAGGTGAATTAGGTGACAGTGGATAGAGTACTGGTCTTGGAGTCAGGAGGACAGTAGTTTGAATCTAGTTTCAGACAATTGACATTTACTAGCTGTGTGCCTTGGGCAAGTCACTTAATCCTGATTGCCTCTCATCCAAGGCCATCTCCAGTCATCCTGATTCCCATCTGGCCACTGGACCCAGATGGCTCTGGAGGAGAAAGTGAGCACAGCACTCACTCACTGAAATCTAGTTCATGTGCTTGTCATGTCATCACATCCCTGATGTCATGCTCTTCTTCGAGAATGAAGGACAAATATCATCAACATCAGTGAAAACAGAGAATAGGCCAACTAACCTGAGTGGAGTAGAATGCGTTAGACAAGGGGAATAATATGTAAGTCTGGCTGCAGTCAGGTAATAAAGGACTTTAAATGCCCAACTGATGAGTTTGTACTTTATTCTAAAGACCATGGTAATTCAGTGAGACTTCTTGGTGACCCTAGAAAAATCATTTGATGTCCATTTGCCTTAGTTTTTTCAACTGTAAAATGAGTATAATAATAGTATTTACTTCAGGGTTGTTGTCAATATTAAGTGAAATGATATTTGTAAAGTGTTTAGATACTTTGTATTTTACATAGTAGGTGCTTAATAAATGATTATTTCCTTCCTTCCTTCTTTGAGAAGATTGATATTTTTAGAGCTGCATTTTAACAATATCAATTTGGCAGTTGTAGAGAGGGTAGAATCTACAGAGGAGAGCCTGGATGCAGGAAAACCAATTATAAGATTATTATAATAGTTCAGGTGAGAAGTGATAAGTATGGTCAAGGTGTAAAAAGAGAGAAGGCAATATATATGAAAAATTTTGAACAGTAGGAATAAAAAAGATTTGATAATTGATTGAATATGTGAGAGGTGGTGTGAATAGGGGAAATGATTTATTCCTGTGAACTTGGAATACTGGAAGAACAGTTATACCCTCAAAAGAAATAAAAAAAAGTTATGAACTGGATTTAGGGGTAAAAGTAATGAATTCTGTTTTTAATGTGTTCATTTTCAGATGCCTGTGGGATGCTGTTGGTGAGTTGTTTCAGTCATGTCTGACTCTCCTTGGCCTTACTTTGGGTGTTCTTGGCAAAGATACTGGAATGGTTTGCCATTTCCTTCTCCAGTTTATTTTACAGACCAGGAAACTGAGGCAAATAGGGTTATATGACTTGCCCTGGGTTACAGAGCTCAAAAGTATCTGAGGCAAGATTTGAATTCAGATCTTCCTGACTTCAGGGTTGATGCTCTATACACTGCTACCTAGTTGTCCTCCTGCCTATGGGATATCTGGTTCAAAATGTCAGATAGTCATGATAGTCATTTGATACTCAACTGCTCAGGGGAGGATTGAAATCTAAATATAGAGATTACCACCTAGCCCTCAACTGCATAGAGTTGATAATTGAATCCAGGGAGGTTGATGACATCATGAAAAGAAAGTGAAGAGAAAGTAGAGGACCCAGGAGAGAACCCTGGGTCATTCAGGTCTAAGGGTGTGAGACCTATGTGATGATCTTGTAGAGGAAGCAGAATGGAATCAGTTAGATAGAAGGTGAAACCAATAAGAATAACATCATGTGTATACCTGGGGAAGACCCACCTTTGCCACCTTCCTGTGGTCATGAAAGTGAAGTGCAGCTTCAATGAATACAAGATTAATCTGGCTCAAGGAAGGTGGTATGGCCAGACAAGGAGGAAGTTTTCTAATTCTGGAATGCAAAGTATATATTCCTTTCAAAGAGGAATCCAAAGTCTGTCCTATATGGAAGAAAGTATGAGAACAGTTGGAAGAGATTCAAAAGAAAAGAACTTGCCAGGATATTAAATATGAATTAGCAGCCATCAGAAGCAAGGAGCAGAGAGCTTAAAATACAATATTCCAGAAGGAGGCTTATAACCAAGAATAACTTATCCAGCAAAATTGAGTATAAACAGAGGGGAAAATGGACCTTCTTTAATGAGACAGAGGACTTCCAAATATTCCCAATGAAAAGACCAGAGCTGTGGAGAAACTTTGAAGTGTAATCAAAGGAGATAAGAGAAACACAAAAAAGGTAAATGTGTTATTATTTAAGGCAATGGAGTTAAGTGACTTGCCCAAAATCACATAGCTAGGTAATTATTAAGTGTATGAGACAGGATTTGAACTCAGGTCTTCAGGGCCAGTGCTCCATCCACTGTACCACCTAGCTGTCCCCCAAAAGGTAAATATAAACATACAATGATAATCAACTAAACAAAGATACAAATTGTTTATATTCTAATATAGGGAAAAGATACATATATATATATGTATGTGTATACATACATACAAAAACATACTTATAATCCCCTTTGAATCCTATCATGATCAGAGGTCATAGGGGTTTTTCAATTATATACAGATGATCTAGTAGTGATTCTGTTATATCTTGATGATCTTAAAAGAAGAATGGGGAAAAAAGGTAAGAAAAATATATTGAGGGAAAGAAAGAAAGGGAAATTTATCTCAGATAACTGGAATGCACAAGTTAAATTGATATAAGTGAGGATGCTGACACTTGAGCTTCACTTTTACTTGTACTGGTTGAAGAAGGGAAAATATGCATAAAGTTGGGTACAGAAATATATTTTACTCAACAGGAAACAGGAATGAAAAGGAGAAAGAGAAAATAATATGGAAGAAAAGATTAACAAGAGAGTAATCATTACAGAAGTACATATATATATATACATATAGATATAGATATAGATATAGATATAGATATAGATATAGATATACACACATATCTTTTTGTGGTGGCAAAGAATAGGAACCAGAAAGGAATTGTCTTTTATGTGAGGGAATGATTGAAAACGTTGTGACATAAATGTGACTGAATATTATCATTTTATAAAAAATGAAAAAGGGGATGATTTCAGATGAAGAACCCAGAGAACAATTCATTCAATAATTACAATAATTACAATACTGTAAAAATGACAACTCTGAAAGATTTCAGAATTCTGATCAACATAATGACCAATGATGATTCAAGTGTACTAATGATAGAACATGCTACTACCCATCTCTTTATATGGTGGTGATGGACTCAGATTACACATTAAGAAACAAAAGTCCCCAATAGGTAAGTGAACAATAACAACAAAAATAAATAACTCATATATATGTATATATATATATATATATAATAGTTGCTGTATTATATTGTGCTAAGCATTTTATAATTATTATCTCATTTGATTATCTCATTATTATCCCCACTTTATAGGTGACATAATTGAGGTAAACAGAGTTTACTTGATTTGCCCAGGGTAACACAGCTAGTAAGTGTCTGAGACTGAATGTGAACTCTGGTTTTCCTGACTCCAGGCTCAGTGCTCTATACACTGAACCACCTAGCTGTCCCAATACATGTTGTATCCCTTTGTAAAAAGTAAGTTCCTTGGAGACAAGAGTGATTTCACTTGGAGACCTAGTGGGTAGAGTACTAGACCTAAAGTCAGGAAAACGTATCGTCCTAAATTCAAATCTAGCCTAACTAGCTGTATGATCCTGGATGAGTCATTTAACTCTGTTCTTATCTGTAAAATGAGCTGAAGAAAAAAATTGCAAACCATTACCTTTTTTTAAAGTTTATTTATTTATTTTGAATTTTACAATTCCCCCCCCTTTTGCTTCCCTCCCCCCCTACTCCCACAGAAGGCAGTATGTTAGTCTTTACATTGTTTCCATGGTATGCATTGATCTAAGTTGAATGTGATAAGAGAGAAATCATATCCTTAAGGAAAAAAATAAAGTATAAGAGATAGCAAAATTACATAAGATAACAGTTTTTTAAAATTAAAGGTAATAGTCCACAATCCTTTCTCTGGATACAGATGGTATTCTCCATTGTAGATATCCCGAAATTGTTCCTGATTGTTGCACTGATGGAATGAGCAAGCCATTAAGGTTGATCATCACCCCCATGTTGCTGTTAGGATGTACAATGTTCTTCTGGAAACCATTACATTTTTAGGGGGAAAAAACCTGATGGGATCATGGAGAGTCAAACACAACTGAAATACAAAATTCCCACTGTCTAGAACATTATCTTCACTTAGTAGATACAAACAAATGTTTGCCTTCTTAATTCTGGTCAATTATGTCTCTATTAATTTGGCCTAGAATGGCAATACCTTTTTTGACTGCCATCTTGAATCATACTGTTTGTAATTAGTCTAGTAAAATCTCATTATCCAATGAATTACTCTCTAATCATGCTTCATTTATGAAGCTGATTTTTGAAAGTGTAGTTTATCTTTTTCCCTACTAAATTTCATCCTCTTATGTTAAATCCATAATTTTTGTTTATTGACTCTATCATATGATCTATTATGCCTCTCAACTTCCTGTCATCTGCAGATCTAAGAAGGATATGACCTAGACAGACAATAATGACACTCAATGTACACTTGCTCAGGGTGATAAGCTAGTCATCATCCAAAGTACTAGTAGCAATATTAAATAGGATAGGGCCATTGTCTGACAAACTTTGTCTTATTCTGCTCCTATCTTCTACCACCTCTTTGTTAAGAGGAGGAAGACATTAGTTTAACATTCGTTCTTGAAGATCTATTGGTCACTGTATTGATCAGATTTCTGGCATCTTTCAATGTGCTTCTCCCCCCACCCCCCCCACCTTTCTATATAGGCAACTAGTGGTCCTGAGAAATTACGTAGATGATTGAATAGTCAGTCCTGAGCCCGAAGAATATGCTCATAATTTATCATTGTAGCTAGTAACTCTATAGTGCCCTAAGGTTTCTAAAGCAATTTACAAATACCTCATTTGATCCTCATAACAACCCTGGGAGGTAGGTATCTTCATTTTAAAGATGAGAAAACTGAGGCAAATGGAATTGAGTGACTTGCCCAGTCAGCTAAACTGTGTCTAAGGTGGATTTGAACTCAGGAATTCTTGACTTCAGGAGAAGCATTCTTACCTAGCTGCTTTGGACAAGTTATTCCTCCTCTCTTCTTGTGGATGGAACTTCCCTGGCAGCTCCCTCCTTTTCAGGGACATGTTCTTCCCTTACCAACCAACTCACTTCTTTTCATGGCTTGCTTTTGAAAACTTAGTGCAGTAAAATCCCTGCAGCCAATATTGCAGAAAGTGATAGTTTAAACTCCCATGCTTTCCTGTCTTTTACAAGCTTGAAGTCTGGCAGATGAAACCTAAATTTACTTCCCAGGCTTCTAACTAGTTAATACTGTCTCTTATTTTGACCACTGTCCTACATTAGCTCCAATTCCCCAGGGTCAGACTAAATCAAACTTCCCCTTTTCCTTAAATAAGGAACACACACACACTCTCTCTCTTATCCTTTTTCAATTTATATGTGTTAAATAAAACACACACATAAAATATGTGCATTTATTTATAAATAGAACATCCTATCACTTCTGATAGTAAACAGGATTTTATGGAAGGTAAATGAAATCTCAGTAAAGAGTAATAAAGAAGAAGCAAACAAGTTTGGCTACCCAGGAAATTAGAAAGGGGACAAACAGTTTTACTAATAGATGAAAAGGGTCACTGGATCAATTGTGTCCTTTGGCTGGCTCCTATCACCCCCAAAGCCTGAAGATCCCCTGCTACTGTCCCAGTCTTGACTCAGTCCAACCCCTCTGAAAGTCCCCTAAGGCAAAGCTCTCAGTAGCTTTCCTTTTTTCATACTTTACCTCTTGGGTTCCCTTTTCTGAATTGCCATGCTCAAATGATTCGGTTCCTCTCATAGGATAGAAAGAGAAAACAAATGTTGGAGGGGATGCAGAAAAAAATGAGACTGCACTGTTAATGCACTGTTGGAAGAGTTGCGAAAGGGTTCAACAATTCTGTAGAGCAATTAGGAACTATGCCCAAAGAGCTATAAAACCATGCCCACCCTTTGACCTAGCAATGCCACTACCAGGAGAGATGAAAAACAGTAAGGAAAAGAATTTACATATATACATATATATTTGTGTGTGCGTGTGTGTCTGTGTGTGTGTGTGTGTGTGTGTGTGAAGAGAGAGAAAGAGAGAGAGAGATGGATATTTATAGCAGCTCTTTTCTGGTGGCAAGGAACTGGAAATTGAGGAGATACCTATCAGTTGGGGCATGGCTCAACAAATTGTGGTATGTAATTGAGATGAAATAGGATGAACAGGATGCTCTCAGTAAAAAAAAAAAAAACTTTCATGGACACATACAATGGAAAATGTACCATATACAAAGCTACAGTTGTAGAATGATTAGCTGTGAATGACTTGGCTTTACTCAGCACTGCTGTGACCCAAGAGAATGCTGAAGGACTCAAGATTAAGAATGCTATCCACTGGTTTTAACTACATTAGAGTAATAAAAAAATAAGTTTTATATATAAAGGGGGGGGTATCTTTAAAGATTAGGGAAGTTTTCTTGAAGAAGGTAGCATTTCAATTAGCCTTGAAAAGGTAGGTCTTCCAATTTTAAAAGACAAGTGATAGAAAATATCAGAGAAGGAACTGGGGAGTTCAAATGAAGATCAAAGCTTATTATTTTCAATTTTTAAAAATTGTCTTATATTGTCATTTTTTCTGTTTTCTTTCTTCTGTTTGGAGCTGAACCTTCTCATGATCAATATGGAGCTATGTTTAGTATAGTTATAAATGTAGAGCCTATTTCAGATTGCTTTCTGTCAGGGGGAAGAGGGCGGGAAGGAAAGAGAAAAATGTAAAATTCAAAACTTTGCAAAAAAAAAAGATCAGTTAAAAACTACTGCTGCATGTAGTTGGAAAAACAAATAAATAAAAAAAATTTAAAAGAAAAAAAGAATACTATCCAACCCAAAGACAGAGATGATGGTGTCTGAATGCAGACTGAAGCATACTTTTTTTTAAAACTTTATTCCTCCTGAGGGATTTTTTTTTGGGGGGGGGGTTATGTTTACTTTTACAACATGACTATTGTGGTAATGTTTTTCATGACTACACATTTTTAACCTATATCAAATAACTTGCTTTCTCAATTAGGGGAATTAGGGTGGCAGGAAGGGAGAGAATTTGAAATTTAAGGTTTTAAAAGTGAATGTTGAAACTTGTTTTTGTAATTGGGGAAAGATAAAATAAAATGAAACACTGTATGATTCATCCCCTGCTATCTTCTGTTCACATATTCTTCCCTCAACATGGGTGAGGCAGGCTGGGGTATCATAGCAGGCTTATTCTGATAGTGCCATTTACTGCCTCCTCCCAGAAATCATGAATTATTCTCTCATGTGGGGATGGCTTTGGGGCCTGTTACATTTACACTATTGTAGTCATTTTGTGACTTGTTCTCCTGAGCCTACTTATTTCATTCTGCAACAATTCATCCACCTTCCCAAGTTTCTCTGAATTTATCATATTTGCCATTTCATATGGTTCAATAACCTTTCATCACATTCCAGTATCATAGTTTGTCCACCAATCCCCAATCAATGAGTTTCTACTTTGTTCCTAGGTATCTGGGTATCCTGAAAATCGATGCTAAAAGCATTTTTAAATCTCTAGATCTTTTCTGTCTTTGATCTCTTTGGGGTATGTGTCTATCAGTAGGATAGCCAGGTGAACTATTTTGTCATTTTTTTGAATAATTCCAAATTATGTTTTAGAAAATGTTGAACCAATTCAGAGATTCACCCTAATCTAATAGGGTGAGGTGAAATCTCTGAGTTGATTTAATTTTAATTTTAGTGATTTGAAACATTCTTTTGTATTGGTGTCAGTGGTTGGCATATTTTCTTTTGAAAACTGCTTTTTTGTAGGGCATTGATTGGGTTAAATGATTTGCCCAAGGTCACACAGCTAGTAGGTATCAAGTTTGACCTGAGGTCAAATTTGAACTGGGTCCTTCCAACTCCAGAGCTGGTACTCTATCCACTTTGCCACCTAGCTGCCCCTACAGTTTCTTTTAACTGAGGCAAACAGAACTAAGTGACTTGCCCAAGGTCAAATGACTGCTAAGTGTTTGAGGCTAGATAAGAATTCAGAAAGATGAGTCTTCCTGAGTCCTGGTCATGTACTCTATCTACTATGCAACCTAGCTACTCTCAATGTTCTCTTACCACATTCTCATTTACCTGGAGTTTCAACTTCTTTTTAACTAATTTTGTTTCAGCCTTCTTATTCTAAAAATCATCCTTGTTGGAAGGGAAGATGGAAGCAATTAAAGAGTTGAAGAATGGCATCTCCTCCCATTCCCATTATAATTGTCTCCTCTACCTGCACATTGAGATGTATTTGTCTGAAGTCTCTACAAAATATCTTTAATTTAAATCTTCAAGAGAGCAAAATGTTTCCTTTTACCATGCCTGAAATTGTGGTATATTTTCTATGAATATGTGATATCTTCTCTGTATTCTCTGTATGTGTGTATATATATATATATATATATATATATATATATATATATATATATATATGGTTAATTTTTTATTATTAGATAAATTTGATGCCTCAGAGGAAAAGACAGCTCTAAATCAGAAAAATAAAAGATCAAAGAGAAATGTAAACAAGATGATGAGAAAGAGAAAAGATTTTTAGTTCAAGCACAAACAGGAATTAGAAGAAACAGGTTTCTCTGGTAACCAGAAGCGTTCATCTGGGAGTAGATGAACTCAAGAAAACAAGGGAGAGATTCTACTCTGGACACAGATGTAGAATTTGAAGAGGATTGGTAGGTCATCTCATCCAACCCACTCATTTTGCAAAGGAGGAGACTCAGAAGATAGTAAAGATGAGATGTGAATTCTGTTCTTCAGCGTCCTTATACAGTATCCCTTTCTAATTAACTGACATAAAAAGAAAGAGTATAATCAGGAAATTCTGAATTAATTAGAAACTGACTGGAAAGAATAACCCTAATGAACTTAAAATTCTAGTAAGATTTATTTCTTATGCTAAACATAGAGGAATTGCATATGCCTTTCCTGTGGGTATAATGGTTAAGGCACTGAATTTGGAATCAGAAAACTAATTTTGAATGTTGGCTCTTCTACTTATTATCTGTATGACCTTGGGTAAGTCCTTCTCTAGTTTTTAGTTTTCTTATCTATAAATGACAGATTATGTGATTTATAATTTCCTTTCAGAAGTAAAATCCTATGATCCAAATTGCCTATTCAAATATGGCAATTTTTGGAATCTGTAAAAGTGTGTTTCTATGATAGGGTGAGACAGGGATAAGAGAAAGAACAAATCTCCCTGAAGAGAATGGACCCTGGGACCTAAGTTTTTACAAACCAGGAGTCCTGTAGTGTCACTATGGAGCACAGTATGTACCCAATTTGCCTCCCACTTGGACAATGGTATTAATTTCAAATTCTGTAGACTGAATTTGGAATGAAAAACAACTATCAAGGGAAAACAGGCCAAACATAGCTCAGTTAAGTTAAGCATGGATGAGGGAGAATCCTTGCCTTATAATCCTTGACCAGGCCTGATGTTTGACATGATTCCTGATAAGTTACTTTTCTGAAAATGGGATAATAAGAGAGTTAGTCCGGGGAAAATCAATGGTCAGACTTACCAAAGCTTCCATCAAATATCTTCACCACCCAAAATTCGAATGTTCCATCTGTTTACTTGTTCAGGCGTGGTCCTGGGTGAGGGATGAGAAGGGCACTTCTGAGGGATGGCCTTTTAGGTCATTGGATCCTGATGGATGACTCGTTAAAAATGCTTGGATGGATTTCTTTCAGTCTGGTGTGTTTTTGAAAGTGCACTACAATAATCAGAGCGAACCCATCTGGTATTAATATGACTGTCATAAGCACTTCCATTTCAAGTCTGACTGAAGCATTATTTTACAGTATTGTCCAGTCCTTTATTCCCGCCTTTGCCCCAGCAGTCCAAATGACAAGCAAGTAACAGGAACCAAAAGATACTGACAAATTAAAAAGTAAATGCTTTTTTAAGTAATAAGAGAAAAACAGCTGGGTTGAGTCCATACAGTTCTGGATTTCCTCCAAAGGTTTCCAAAGAACAGAGGAATGTTTTTGCTGTTCACTTACACAGCTGACCTGGACTATTGCCATGAGAGGGGGGTTGTGTTTATTTGGTTTTCACTTTTTAGCATGAAATATAGCCTGGTCTTGTTTCCTCTGCCACTGGGGCTCTAAGAATGTCTCTGACCAGAACCCTGCCATCCCATTTGCAAATTTGCCTCTTCCCAGAGGGGTGGGCCCACAGCAGGAGTCAGAGTCTTGGTGGGGAGAGAGGGAGGAGCTAGCTTGGACTAAGTCTCTGCTTTGTCAATTTGGAAACCTGGAGTGTTGAAACTTCCTGGCGATGATTCTCCATTGAGAGATAGCTCTAATTTGGTATTTCATCTATGTGGGTATGGGGCAATTCTGATTTGCCTGTAAATTTAGGACCTTACCTCATGAACACTTTGAGGCTTTTTCTCTCTTATTCATCTTGACCAGATTTTGCATTAATACACACATGGATACTCTCTGGGTGGTCTGAGCATTAGTTTTCTGTGACTTTTTTTTTTCCTCTCCAAGGTCTTAGACTCATGGACTTTTAAGCTGGAGGAGAATTTAGAGGTCAAATAATCCAATTCTTTTTTTCCTTCACACTGGTTGATTCAACAGTATGTCTCCATCACAATGCAACAAATATTGAATATCTAGCAAACACAGAGCTCTGTTCTAGAAATGGAGGTGGGGGGGTGGGCTTCAAAGTTTAGCTAAGAGGACTTCAGCCTGTGTATTTTTTTGGTAGGGGGCCTAGTGTCTGACTCTGCAGATGTTTGGGTATGTGTCTCCAAGAGTGTGTATGCAGTAGTGTGTGTTCATGAGGTTAGGCACAAAGAAACGACTGTTACTGCTGCCTGCAGCCTACAGTCTTCAGGCTGCAATTGAGACACACACACACACACACACACACACACACACACACACAGAAACACAGAGGAAACTTAATATTCAGCTTGTAATTTGAGGCTGATGCCCCAAATGATGGGTGCAAAGAAAAGAGTGGGTAGCCTTGGCCTTGGCCTACCCTGCATTCACTTACCAAGCTTTCTAGTCTCAAGATATTCATGGTACTCAGTGGGATCTACCAGGGTAGTGAAGAAGGCAGGGAAGGAACAAGATAGATGAACACTTCTCTCTGCCTCTTTCATGGAACATGTCTTTGTGTCAGATTCTGATTTGCATATCTTTCTCAGATCCAACATTTAGAAGCTATGTGACCTTGTCTCTTCATCTCTCATTTTCCTCATTTTTAAAATGATGCTTGTTCTACTGATTCCTCAGGATGGTTGGGAAGACAGAAAATGCTTTGAAAATACTGAAGCACAGAATACATGCATATGTAGAAGTATATGTGGATATATATATATATATATATATATACACCCATGTATACATATCATAAACATATGTACATATATGCTTGGGCATTTTTATACATACCATTGTGTAACATATACATCTATTTGTATAGATTTATATGTGTGAGTGAGTACACACCCTTATACATCTGCACAATAGAAGTAACAATATTGTCCCATGAGCTTTGACCCTGTGAGAATGGGACAAGGAATTTGATCCTTTTTGGTTTTTTTAGGCTTTTGCAAGGCAAATGGAGTTAAGTGGCTTGCCCAAGGCCACACAGCTAGGTAATCATTAAGTGTCTGAGATCGGATTTGAATCCAGGTACTCCTGACTCTAAGGTCAGTGCTTTATCCACTATGCCACCTAGCCGCCCCAATTTGATCCTTTATTGAAAGAAATACACAATCTCAAATGCAAGATGACCAAGAATAAATCTGAGGTGTATATTTTCAGCCCTGAAGACAACTTCAGGGTGAGCACCATAATCTCTCCATTAATGCCCATAGTGCACTGTGGGAGCTATTTCCTATAGTTCCTATGGTTTCTTTAGGAGGAGATGACCTCTATCAAGAGGATGAGACTAAGCCATGCACTATATTAACAAAAGATATGGACATTGAGGGCAATGTTCAGGCAATGAAAAGCCAAAATGAAGATGAAATGACTCTCCATCAATTCCATCAACCTTCTTGGAGAGTCTGATAACACAGTTCAATTTCACTAATTTGTCTTTGTCAATCAATCAATAAACATTTATTAAGTGTCTACTGTGTGCTAGGCATTGTCATTTTACACTTTGGTTATCTGAATATTGCACAGTTCAAAGGATATAAATATCTCTGGAATTTGACCCACTTCTCTCCAATAAGACTAAAATTTCTATCTCAACAGAAGCAGGGGTACTTTATCCTTCTCTCACTTATGTTCAAGAGGAGTATTGGGCTAAAATTATATCTATCTGCCCCTCCCCTTCATCAAACATCTCTGGTCTAGGGTACTATTTTAGAGTGATTAAAAACAAAAGCTTCTTTCTCTACTCCTTTAGCTGGTACTCACTGGTTAGTTCCTTTCCACTTTTTGTGGTTACACAAAAGAGTATTACAAATGGTCAACAGCAACAAACACATTTATCCAAACAAATAGAAATCAAAGCAGTTAGCTATCAAATATTGCTAGAAAATACAAGAGCCAATGAGATGGAAGTATAGTCTCTCCACTTAAAAAAGAGAGAGGCCCTGAGCTCCCCCAAGTGGTAATTTTCTTTCAGTAATCTCTAGGAGGGTAAACTGGAAATAGGGACATATTGAAGATCCAGCTTCCTCTACATATCTGTAGCTTAGAAAGTCTCTTTCCATGTGTTATTCCCAAAGAATCTCTGCATATGTCTCTATCCCAAGAAGCTCTGACACCAAATTTGCCTTTCCTTGCTATATCCAGCATCATCTCAACATCCTCTCCTCCAATTATCACATCACCCTAGGAAAACTGAGTTAGACTTGTTTGGAATCTAGTACCTTTATTTTAAGGATTAATTTTTGTTGTTGAAGAAATAAATAGCTGTCCCATATCTGATCTGCCTTCTACACTGAGTTCTTTCTTAATCCCTTTGAAGGTGACAATAGATAAGTCCAGGATTGAAGTGAATTTTCCTTTAGGTTTTTAAGTAGGAATTTAAAGAGCCAAGAATGTAAGGAAAAAAAGAGACTGACTCCTCTCTTTAGAGGTGAAAAAGTGGCATGACTTGATCCTATATCATTTTGATTCCAAACCTAGCTCTGTCTTTACTATTCGTATTGCCTCTCAAAGTATTTAACATAAAGTCTTACTTCCATAAGCTCCTTAAAGGAACAGTCTACATGGCAAGCAATAACATACCATGGAAATTGTTCTGGAGTCAAAGGACCAGGTTTCAAAATCTACCACCAACCCTTATTTTGTAGGACCTTTGGCAAGTCATTTAACTTCCTTGAAAATTCCTTGTTCTTTTCCATACAATAAAGGATTTGGATTATTCCTTCTAGACTTTGTTTTATTGATGATACTTTCTTTTGTAATTTAGTTATTTTTTTTTAATTCTCCCATATCATCAGCATAATGTCTTACACATAATGGGCAACTAAATTTTTTTAAAATTGAAAACAATGGCCATGAAATCATACATTCAGAACTAGAAGGGACCTCCAACAGGTATATTAATACCTTCCTTTTACAAAAGAAGAAACTGAGATCTAAGAGATGAAATGAGATGAAATGATCTGACAAGGTCACTCAGGTAGCAAAATAGCAGAACAGACTTTGAATGCAGTTTCTCTGAAACTAAATTCAGAGCATTTTATCTATCTATCTATTTATTTATTTTTAGGTTTTTGCAAGGCAAATGGGGTTAAGTGGCTTGCCCAAGGCTACACAGCTAGGTAATTATTAAGTGTCTGAGACCGGATTTGAACCCAGGTACTCCTGTCTCCAGGGCCGGTGCTTTATCCACTATGCCACCTAGCCACCCCTATTTATTTAATTTTTAACGATCCACATTACTGCCAAAAGAAATGTCACCAAAACATAGCAGCTTTAGCCATAACTTTGTCATTTTGAGGGTAAAAGTCAATAGAGTTGGAAGCAATCATCATAGGTTCTGATTATAGAAGATGGTGCTTAGGACAAAAGGGTTAATTTGATGCCAAATAATTTTCCCTTATACTTGGTCCCTTGATACATCTCTAAGCACCAATTTGGAGCCAGAAGATAAAAAGTTCCCTCCTCTATTCCACCCCAGCACTACCCTTGTTTTCCCTTTCTTAGCCTCTCTTAGCCTGCCTCTTTTAGACAACCAAACATGGACATTTTCTTCCCCATAGAGATTTTTTTAAAAAGGAAAAAGACTCATAGGTACAAAAATATTTATAGCAGTTCTTTTTGTGGTAAAGAATTTGAAGCTAAGGGTATGCCCATCAATTGGGTTGAACAAGTTATGACATGTGATAGGTGAGAATACTATTGTGTTATAAAAAATGATGAGCAAATTGATTTTTAAAATACCTGAGAAGACTTATATGAACTGATGTAAAGTGTAGTGAGCAGAACCAGAAGTGTACACAGCCACAATAATATTGTAATGATGATCAACAGGGTAAGACTTAACAGCTCTGAATAAAATGATCCTCCACAGTTCCAAAGAACTCATCATGAAAACTGCTCTCCACTTTCAAATAAAGAACTGATGGACTCTGAGTGCACAAAGAAGACTTTTTTCTTTCTTATTTTTTGACTAATGTAGAAATATGTCTTATATGATTTTCTATGTACAATGGAAATTATATTTCTTCCCTTCTTGTGGGTGAGAGAGGAGTGGAGGGAGGGAGAGAATTTGGAACTGAAAATATATTTTTTCTAATTGGGCAAATTTTGAAAGTTGTTAGGGAAGGTGTGACTAGGTGGTGCAGTGGATAGAGCACCAACCCTGGAGTCAGGAGTACCTGAGTTCAAATCCGACCTCAGACACTTAGTAATTGCCTAACTGTATGGCCTTGGGCAAGCCACTTAACCCCATTTGCCTTGCAAAAACCTAAAAAAAAGGGTTAGGGGAAAGAATTTAGGACCATAATCTGTTAGAGATGAAAGGAACCCCTGAGTCCAACATTCTTATGTTACAGAAAAGAAAACAGTTTCAACTAACCTGTAATGAAGAAAAGCCCAGTTGGGAACTTGCAAGTCACAACTTGTATGAGACTCAGTTTCATTATCTATAAAATGAGGGGATTGGACTAGATTACCTTTAAGGTCCTTTAGTGTTCTACATCCAAGATTCTTCAAGATCTTATACTAAAATAACCATAGCATAACCACAAATTGACTTGAATTAAATTGGGACCTCCCAGAACTCACTAGGCTGAATCTTTTCTCTAGGTGGTCACATGGGCTCAATCATAAGCCCCATCATGCCAGGAATTCTCTGTATTACAATAGTTTCTTCCCAACATCAGGAGCAAACTGGCTTCTCTTCCTTTTTCAAAGCCTATGCTCTCTGTTGGACCTCCCACCATGCTCCTCTTATAGATGATGGTATGCCTCCAGAGCTCTGCTCATTTGCTGAGGTCAGATGACTGACAGGTCCTAAACCCAATGACATATATTTACTGACTCAGGTCCTCTACTCTGCTCTTGGTGACTCAGGTGTCTTCCCAGGATACCCTTTCAGATTCCTATGATGTTGATGATAATGATGATTAAGCACTATCAAATGTACTTTACACACATATGGTACTAATACTGGGCAGTTTCCACCACCAGTA
The DNA here is from genome assembly GCF_037893015.1 of Macrotis lagotis. Taxonomy (NCBI): domain Eukaryota; kingdom Metazoa; phylum Chordata; class Mammalia; order Peramelemorphia; family Peramelidae; genus Macrotis; species Macrotis lagotis. Next base: position 328,156,787 of record NC_133666.1, read on the forward strand.
ACAATCTTTTCATCACACCTCTCATGAGCAAAAGTAACAGCTGTGTTTCATTAGAGAGCATGAAAAGCTATTGTCCGCTCTATGGTACCAGATGCTAAGAATGAGAAGTTGTTAAAATAATGAAAAGACTTTCTCTTTTAAATTTGGGTTTTAAAACTATTTCTACTTCCCAAAGTTTGCTTATGTAGTGGATAATTGACTGAATAATTTCTAGAGGAAAAAGAAAGTCATAAGAGGATCACATATTCATGAGAATATCAAAGGAAGTCAGAAATAAGGATCCTAGCCTAGGAGCAGCTACATGATGCAATGGAGACTGAGAGACCTGAGTTCAAATCTGATCTCAGACACTAAAAAACTGTGACTCTCTGCTGTGACTCTATTTGCCTCAGTTTCCTCATCTGCAAAATGATCTGAAGATGGAAATGGCAAACAGTCCAGTATCTCTGCCAAGAAAACCCAAAATAGGGTCATAAAGATTTGGACAGGACTGAAAAGACTAAACAAAGCTAGGGAATCTGTTGTATTGGAAATACTGATGAATTGGTTGAATATTTGGCAAAATCTGCCTTAAACATCATGTCAGGAGCCGTAGCTGCAAAAAGTGATAAGATCACCTTACGACATTTCTCTGAGATTATCAGCAAAATTTTTTTCTGAGGACTGTGATGTAGTGGTAAGAAAACAAAATCTAGAAACACAAGACCTGGTTTTGAATTTCAAGCTCTGCCATTGTTTGGCCAAGTTATTCAAGTCTTTTGAGCTTCAATTTCCTAAATTATAAAATAGGAATAATAAAAATATTTTAGCAATCTCCTGGGGGCTTTTGTGAGGTCAGTTGAAATAATAGTGTTCTCATAACCATAAAGTTCTATATAAATGTAACTGTTATTATTCCTAAAGAGTCTTTTTGTGTTGTTATATTTACCCCCTAGAAAGTTTTGAAACTTTGAATCTCAAATAAAGGATTGTAACATGATTTCCTTGGAGTGTTTAATTCTTTAAAATTGATGTACAGAAATTAAGTTTCTTAAGTTCCTAAAAAAACTAGTCAACTTCTATTAATGGTATAAAGACAACTTACATTATCTTTGCTTTCTCTAGTGCTTTTCTCTCATAGGCATCCAAGCATTAAATCCTTGATTCTTCTTTTGATAATGCTTTCATAATGGGAATGTATAGGTAGGTTGAAATAAGGTTACTAAAATCCTTGCAGGCCAGGTAGGGGATTCTTCATGGTATGTTAGATGAGGTACTCTTTCGGAAGTCTGGAGAAACCTATGGACCCCTTCTCAGAATAAAGCTTTTAAGTAATTGAAGGAAATTCAAATTTGAGCTATGGGTTAGTAAAAACAAAGATATATAATTTTCCCATTCATGTACAACAGATCCTCTAAAATCTATCCATAAAGTCTTTAGGGGTTTGTGAACCCCAAGTCTAGAACCCCTGCTCTAGAATATAAAGTGACATCATGAAAGTTGTTGCCTCCAGATAAAGTAATTCTATTTCTCAAATTTTCCTAGAGCTTTTTATATGAATCTATTCTTTTCCCCATTCATCTGCCTTACATTATACTTACCTGTGTGTATGTTCTTCTTCTTTCCCGTTTCCCCAAAGAACGTGACCTACTTGAGAGAAGGAACTATATCATTTTTAACCATTGCATCTCCTGGGCCCAACACAGCATTTTGTACTCAGTAAGCCCCTAAGAAAGGTTTGTGGAGTTGAATTTGTTGGTAGGTAGAATTTATTGAAAGGCAGCTGCTTAGAGCTCAGAGGCTACGCAGGAGATGTTAAGATCCTAGATTAGGATAGTGGCATTAGGAACTGAACTGAAAAGTCAGAAAAAAGAAATTATTGAAGAAACTACAGAACTGTGTGACCAACTGGATAAAAAGAATGAAGGCTAGTGAAGAGCCAATCAAGTTTTGTAGTCTAAGCTACTTGTAGCTGAAACTAATAGATAGAAATGGGATGATTGATGAGGGAAATTGATTTTCGAAACAAGGAGAGATGATATCTTTTCTGGACATGTTATGTTTGAGGAACATACAATTTGATATGTCATGTGGGTAAGTGGAAATATAGGACCAATGCAAAGAAAGTTTAATTCTGGAAATATATATTTTAGGAACTCATCAGCAATTTATTACAAGCTATGATTCTCTAGGCAGTAATAAAAAACAGGATGCAGTCAAAAAGCAGGAGAGCTGACTCTCAGAACAATTATGCTATGTTGTTATAGCCTCTCCCCTTTGCAAGCTGCTCTCCAATCATCCTGACCTATGTCTTGCCACTGGATTCTGAAGACTCTGGAGAAGAGAGTGAGGATGATTACTTTGCAAGTCCTGACCCACTTAAATCCAATTCATTTGTGAGTCAAGACATCACCCTTCTGTTGTCAAAGGACAAATAACAACAACAAAACAACAACATCAACAACAACAAAACAACAAAAATGCTCTCAGCATCCAGAATAGTAAGCTTCTCTGTGACAACTCAAGGTCTCCTGGGACTCTATTATCCTCCTGTAATCCCCCTCCCCACCCCCTCAAGGGGACTGGAATTATTTATTTTAAGATATAGTCCAATTCTAAAATTCTATGATTGTTTGCACTGCATTCTCTTGCAGTTAGCTCATCACTTATAATAGAGCCTATTTTTCCCTTTGCCCCTTATTTCCATTCACAACTGAGTCCCTCTAGAGGTAATCACTGGGTACTACAATTTATCCTGGTGTCCAAAGAAAAGACGGACTAACCAGCTGCTTCCAGCTTTATCCCTTCCCAATGGCCATTTTTCTTAAGCCAGGGTAATGCCCTTTTCCTCAGGTACCTTCTCAGAGTACCTCTCATCAGGATTCAGGGGCCTGGCAGGAATCCCAGATCTTTCTTATGAGTTCCCCACAAGACAAAGGGGGCATAGGAACAAAGCAAGCCTTGAAAAACATCCTTGGCTACACCAGAGATAAGAAGCAAATCATTCCCTTGTAAGAACACTGGGTTTTGGAATAGTTTCTACCCCTTTAATTATGAATGTGCATTGATGCATAGGGTTGTTACTGAGTAAAATGCTCACAATAATTTATCTGCAAACTGTTCAGGTTTTGTGAGCAAAGGTAGAAAAGTAGTCTTTTCAAATTGAGGATTTAATAACTTGAAAATTCTTCTAACTTGATTTTAAAATTTTTTATGATTTTTCTGATACCTTTTTAGGTGACATGATTCAATTATGAATGACTTTTTCTTAACAGTCCATTTCACTTATTGACATTAATTTATACCTTAATTTATAAATATATATCAGGGTTTGGGGGGGTTTTGTACTTAAAGATTTTATTTATTTTGAGTTTTACAATTTTCCCCCTAGTCTTACTTCCCTCTCCCCACCCCACAGAAGGCAATTTGCCAGTCTTTACATTGTTTCCATGGTATGCATTGTATGTCAGGTTTTTTAAAAGTCAATAATCTAGTTTTTTTCCCTAACTCTAACTGGTTCCCAATGTCTCTTATTGGTATTCCTTTGGGATACTTTTGCTGGCATATTAGCTCCATTTTGCTCATAAAGAAACAGAAAATATAATCTTCTTGAGGGTAGGGTCTGTTTCATTGCCACAAGTACTATGTCTGGCATATTATGTTTGATAATTAATTTAATTATTCCCCCCCAGATTACAAACCATTTGATATAGGGTTGACTATTTCAACTCCAAAGAGTTTCAAGAACACTAGCTTGTCCTTATCAATGTATATTGTATCTGTGATCCTATGAGATAGTATTGGAAAATGCTAAGCACAATGTCTAATACATGGTAAGTTTAATAATTGCCTAATGACAGTTCTCTTTTTAAAAAAGAATTAATTTTTATTAATATATTTTATATTACTTTAATTTTCAAATACATCTCTACCAAGAAGCCTTATTTCATATACCCCCCCCAAAAAAAAAACCAATTCATCAAAATTAACCAATACATCCACTGGATGTTGGGATAGGCAAGATTCCATACCTGTAGTTCTCTACTTTATCAATGAGGTAAGGGAGGTAAATTTTCTCATCTCATATTTGAGGATAAAGTGGCCTACTATAAATACACAGTTTTTTGGTTTATTCTTTTTGTTTGTTTTTTCCATTGGCATTACAGCTCATATAAGTCTTCCCATGCTTTTTTTGAATTCTTTTTATTCATCATTTCTTTCATTACATTACATCCAGATATTATAATTTGTTGATTTATTCCTTTGCTGGTGTCTTAACTTTGTTTCCAGTTTTTTACCAGAAGAAATGCTGCCATAAATATTTTGTTATTAATTGGACCTTTCTGTCTTTGATCTCCATGCTCTATAAACCTCTGGGTCAAAGGATAAGGTCATTTTAGTACATTTTTTTAGCATAATTCCAAATTACATTCTGGAATGTCTAGGGTTAATTCAATACTGTATTAGTATGCTTAACTTTCCAATTCCACTATTGAATATTTCTCTTCTTTTGTCATATTGCCAATTTACTGGGCGAAACCTAAAAGTTGTTTTAATTTGCATTTCTTTTATTATTAGTATTTGGAGCAAGATTTTATAGTTACCTATATTTTACAATCTTCATTTGAGAAGTTTGTATCCTTTGACCACTTCTCCTCTTTTTGCTTCTATAGCCTTATGTCAGTCTGTCTGTTACATTTTCTCTCTCTCTCTCCCCTGTGCTGCATTCTTTTTTTTTAGCTTTTTTTGAAAGGCAAATGGGGTTAAGTGATTTGGCCAAGGCCACACAGCTAGGTAATTATTAAGTGTCTGAGATCAGATTTGAACCCAGGTACTCCTGGCTCCAAGGCGGGTGCTTCATCCACTACACCACCTAGCCGCCTGCTCCTGTGCTGCATTCTTTACAGCATTAAAACAATTATAAGTTTCTCAGGGCTCACCTACCTCCATTTCAACCTTGGAACAAATTTTCATTTCATTACAATTAACAGAATTCTAACTCACATATCTTTAAATCCAAAGAAAAGACTCATCATAAAATTATCAGTTTAGAACAAAAGAACAGTATTGCCTACAATAAAAATGAAATTATCACTAAAATAAGTTGAACACTGAGTGGAAAAAATGATGAAAAGGATAGAAAATGAATGTCCATTTAAACATTTTCAACTTCCTCACAGAGAAGTAGAGGGCCTAATAGAACAAAACACTGTTTGCACCATGAGATTTGAGAATTGTATTGTTTGTTTTTATTTGTATTCCTTTGTCACAAAGGTCGGGTTTGATCTGCAGTGATGGACATGATTTTTTCTTATTTTATTTTGTTTTCTTAGAAATTACTATTATTGAGAAGTAAAGGTATTCATTAGGACTGACTAGTTACAAATAAAATATATTTTAAAAAGCAAATTATAAAGTTAAATATGATGAGGCAAGCTCATCATAACACCATGCAGAAGTGAGTTTTTAACAAATGATAGGATGATTTTTTTTTGATAGCATGAAATTTAGTCTTGGTTTTTCTTCTAGTTCCTAGATGATCCATTAGGCTAACTGGTTGATATTTGATAGTTAATAGCATCTATCCAAATAAATGATTCCACAATTTGGTTCAACTTTCAGTCAGCTATGATGACAGAAAATGGAGACTCAGAAATCAAATTCCCAGACTTTTACCTTGGGCAGTATTCACAGGAACCTTTAAAAATGTATGTAACATAATGTTCAGTCCAAATTATAAAATATATATGTTTTTCTTTTGCTTACTGACCTTGCTATTTGATATGGTACAGTGAGCATTCAATGATCAGCCAGGCAAACTTAATAGTTCTCAGGAAAGACTGGAAAGCTGGGTTGTTCTTTTTCATAAAGACTCAGGAGTAGCAGATGTTTCCTCCCAACCATCACACTGTGAAATGTTCGTCTCTAAACATGTACAATAGTGACCTTCCCTCTTCCTGCAGAAGAAATTTCAGGAGAAAGCTGCACTAGAATAGTACTGGTTGTCCTCTTGCCAAGGTTCCTGTTCCAAGTCCTGCTCTGGGCAAACATAGAAGATATAAGCACAGAGATTCTCCAGCCAGATTCAAAGGGGCAAAGATTCTACTCTTCTAAGACCCCTCTTTAACTCCCCACCTCTTGTCTCACTGTTTTTCTTCCTATCTCTAAATCACTATACAGGATGCTACCAGATTAGTCTTTCCAGAGCAGATTTCTGATCGTGCCACCTTCCTCACACCCCAAAAACCTTCACTGGCTCCTCATTTTCTACCAGATCATGTCCAAAATTCTTATTTTGGCATTTGAGATACTGCAATATGACACTTCCCAACATTTCCCTTTTTATCTCTCACTATTCCCCATATGTATCCTAAGTTCCAGTCAAACTGTACTGCTCACCATTTCCTGAATACACACATTTTGCTTTCCCATTTCTGGGCACGTGCTGTAAACTCATTAAAATGCTTTCTACATCTCATTCTGTTCAGATCTTTGCCATCTTTCAAGGTCTATTTAAAACACCACCTTTATCACAAAACATTTTTTCCCTAAGTCCCCCACCTGGGCAAGGTTTTTCTATCCCTCTCCCCAGCTAGCTTTGGTTTGGATCTTTCTTTTGCCACTCACCATATTTTGCTTTGAATTAAAACGATTTGCTTATATTTTGCCTCTCCTATCCTTTGTCTCCTTTACTAAATTGTAATCTCTTTGATAGATTTTAAAATATTTTTAAAAATTCATTGGCTTCAAGTTAAAAATCACTACAGTATGTATGTATGTATGTATATATACAAACATATATATATGTACATACACATTCTGTCATTCTCCAATAAAGAAACACTGAAAGACAATTTGAGTGGACAATTCTCAAATGAAGAAATGCAAGTTACTATCAATCATATGAAAGAATGTTCCAGATCACTAATAATAAGAGTTTAGAAGCTAAATCCCTGGGGTGGCTAGGTGGCGTAGTGGATAGAGCACTGGCCCTGGAATCGTCAGGAGTATCTGAGTTCAAATCCGACCTCAGACACTTAATAATTACCTAGCTGTGTGGCCTTGGGCAAGCCACGTAAGCCCATTGCCTTGCAAAAACCTTAAAAAAAAAGAAACTAAATCCCTTATTAGATTGTAATCTCATGCCCTTTATTTCATATACATACATATATATATATATATATGTATATATATATACATATATATATATATATATTAGAATCATGGAACTAGATACTTTTTAAAATCTTAAAATTATATGATTTTAAAATTGGAAAGGATCTTAGAGATCATTTAGTTCACCCCAATTTACAAATTAAAAAAAATTGCAGGCCAGAGGAATATAATGACTTGTATAACGTTGCAAAACAACAGAGTTGGAACTAGAACTGTTTCTTAACTCTCAGTACAGTATGTCTTCTATTTTACCTTGCCTGAACTGGGAAAAAACCCAATATAATTTATGGAAAAAGATTGAAAATATATGCAATATTCCACTCCTATGGATTTTTCTCCTCTGCAAAGGAGTAAGAAGTGGTACCTTCTCATATCTCTTCTTTGGTGTCATGCATTTTATTTATAATTTTTCAAAATTCACTTTGGTTTGTTTTGTGGTTATAATCTTATATATCAGTTTACTGACTGGGTTTATTTCCCTCTACATCAGTTCATGTAGATCATTTCATGTTTCCTGTATTCAGTACTAATACAATTCTGATATCATGGTGGTAATCCATTACATTCATGTACCACAACTTATTAGGCATTATCCAACTGATGGGAATTTATTTTCTTTCCAACTATTTACTACCACAAAAAATGTTGCTATGAATATTTTGGTCTATACAGGGACTTTCTTCTTATCCATGACACATATCCATGGGGCACATATCCATTTGTGTCAAAAGGTATGAACATTTTAGTAACTTTATTTGCATTATTTTAACTTACTTTTCAAAATGATTAAATTGATTATCGCTCCATTAATAATGAATTAATGTGCTTATCTTCCTAGAGTCTTCGAAGATCTGACTATGCCCATCTTTTGTTACTTTTGTCAATTTGCTGGGTATGAGTTAAAAGTTGTAGATTGTTTCAATTTGCATTTCTGGTTTTATTATTTATCGGGAGCATTCTTTAATATGGTTAAAATTTAAATTATTTTAAGAACTGTTTATTTAATTATCTTTTGGGTGCTTTGGTTCTTATACACAGACATATATATATATATATGTCTGTGTATATATATACACATATACATACACACAAAAATACATAATACAAAGCCTTTATTTGGGAAATTTACTATAAAGTTTTTTTTAATTTAGTTGCTTTTTTCATGAATTTTGTCCCTCATTCCTAAAAAAAGGTATACAATTCTTGGACATTTACAATACAAAGAAGTAGTTCCAAGGTATAGGATAATATAATCTCTGAAGAATTAAAGTTGCAGATTACCCAAAGACTCATTTGGTATATGGGAGATATAAGCAGATTGTGCTATATTACCAACAAAGAAGTACACTAAAAAAAGCAGAGTAAAAAACATAATCAAACATAGAAAATAAAATGGATTATTTTGATTACATAAAATTGAAAAGTATTTACATGAACAAAATCAATGCAGCTAGAATTAGAAGCTGTTAGGTAGCAAACATCTCTGATGTACATACCTAGAGTAAGAAAGATACCAAATATGTGTTTATTAGACCTGTGATCTACTAATGTAGATCAGCACTTTCTCTGCCATTTACAGTTTTTGAGAGTTGACTAGAGCAAGGAGAAGCATGTGTCGCATATGAGACTTAAACTCAGATCTTCCTGGATTCAAAACCAACTCTCTAGTCATTCTAGAAATTCTGAACTTTTAAAAATTTTTTTTAAAGTTCTTACCTTTTAGGTTTTAACTTTTAAAAGTTCTTGTTCTTTTTTTGATGTCATGGGTAATCTAGAACTCCTTCTCAGGATCATTAAAATTATAGTGAATCAAATTATAAAAATATTTTTAAAAATTCATTGACTTCAAGTTAAAAATCACTACAGTATGTATGTATATATAAAAATATCTATGATATTCTGTCATTCTCCAATAAAGAAACACTGAAAGACAATTTGAATAGACAATTCTCAAATGAAGAAATGCAAGTTATTATCAATCATACAAAATAATGTTCCAGATCATTAATAATAAGAGTTTAGAAACTAAAGCAATTATTTTTTTAGATTTTATTTATTTTGAGTTTTACAATTTCCCCCCCATTCTTGCTTCCCTCTCCCCATCCCCAGAAGGCAGTGTGTTAGTCTTTACATTGGTTCCATGTTATACATTGATCTCAGTTGAATGTGATGACAGAGAAATCATATCCTTAAGGGAGAAAACTAAAGTATGAGATAGTAAAATTACATAATAAGATAACGCTTTTCTAATTTGAAGGTAATAGTCTTTGGTCTTTGTTCAAAGTCCATAATTTTTTTCCTCTGGATACAGATGATATTCTCCAATGCAGATAGCGCAAAATTTTCCCTAGTTGTTGCACTGATGGAATGAGCAAGTTCATCAAGGTTGATCATCACCCCCATGTTGCTGTTAGGTTGTACAATGTTCTTCTGGTTCTGCTCATCTTACTCAGCATTGGTTCATGCAAATCCGTCCAGGCTTCCCTGAGTTCCCATCCCTCCTGGTTTCTAATAGAACAATAGTGTTCCATGACATACATATACTACAGAAACTAAAGCAATTATGTGCAAAAAGTCACAGTATGTACAGACATATGATCTATACAGAGGGTAAAAAGGTAATCTCCCAGGGAAGTCACTGGAGTATATGGGAGGGTTTGGGGAAATGAACTAAGAAATGTCTTGCAAATACAGAAATGTGAGCTAAATCTTTAAGAAATCCAAAAAAAGGAGACTGAGATAAGGAAGAAGAGTATCCCAGGCTTGAAGTATAGCCAGTGAAAAGGCATGAAGTGAGAAGGGGTATCATGTAGGAGGGGCATCAAGATTAGATTCAAGTGGAGTGCAGAAAATAAGGGGAAGCGTAAAGAATAAGACAACTGGAAAGGGAAGGAATCCTTGTAAAGGGCTTTAAAAACCTAAGAGAGGACTTGATTCTGGATGTGAAAGGGAACCACTGGAACTTATTAGGAGTGAAGGGTGGGGTGGGGTAGGTGATATTAGACTATGAGCTTCTTGAGGACCAGGGACTGTCTTTTGCCTTACTTTGTATTACCAGTGTTTAGAATCTATGGACTGACTGGTGTGTCACAAAAGAGGTTGTATAGATGAGGAATGAAGAATGAGACATATTTTTAGACACAATCTGTTGATTATTTTAAAATTATTATTTGCCTGTCTTTGTTATAGGGCATAGTGGAAATGGGAGCAGGAAAAGGAAGAAGAACGATGTTATCAAATTGTTTCAACTGTGCTTAAATCTCTGTGATCCCATTTGGGGTTTTCTTGGCAAAGATACTGGAAAGGCTTGCCGTTTCCTTCTCCAGATCATTTTTATAGATGAAGAACTATGGCAACCAGTTAAGTGACTTGTCCACAGTCACACAGCTAGAAAGTCTCTGAGGTCAGATTTGAACTCAGGTCTACTTTACTCCAAGGTCAACTCTCTATCCACTGGGTCACCTAGCTGCCCAGAAGAGTGATATTGATGCAAAAAAAGACATTAAATAAAACATTTCTAAAAAAGATATCAAAGAAATATGTAACTGGAAAAAGAGGCAGGCTACTTCTGTAATAGGAACAAGGTATCACCAGCCATTGGACTCCACTGGTACCCATGTCATATCAATAGACCTAGAGGAAGTCTTCCATCATGCCAGTGAATCACCAGTGAGAGATTTATGATAGGATATGGACAAATGTCACACACGATAAGAAGGTATGAATGGTTTGCAATCCATTGAGGGGAAATGCCTGTCTTCATGCCCTCACAAATCCACTGAAGTGTCAAAAGGGGAAACAAATGAGAACTAGAACGATGACTGGGCTGTACTGATTAGGCTGCTTATTTGCCAACTTTGAAAGTTGAATAAAACAATGATAGCAGTGAAGTCCAAAGGAGCTGTTGGAGTTTCAAGAATTACAGAGTATTGAAGGTTTACTGAAAAGAAGGAATTTCTCTCCAGTCAACTTGCATGGAACTGAAAGCCGCAAAAGGTTATACATGTGATTCTCATTACTCAGCTAGATCTTTTCAGACAGAAGGCGGAAATAATTGGATCCATTTCTATTTTAATTGTAACTCTTTGTCTGCCTTTAAAGAAATTGCCAGTGGAAATCTGAAGTTTACCACAAACACCCCCATTTCAAATTCTCCAACCTTTAATGTGGCCTGGATCCCTTCAGCCAGAGCTATGGCTACTGGCCATAATTAACAGTACTTGTTGTTGTAGACCAAAACCCTTTGCAAAGGAAAGACAAAATGATATCTTTCCTCCCATTTTATTCTGAAATAAAATAAGATGTCTTTCGTTTTTGTTTCATTTGCCCTTCTCCCTTTATCTGCAGAGAGACAAGGAGAGTGAGACAGAGACACACACAGAGACAGACAGACAGAGGCAGCGAGACAGAGCCAGAGGCAGAGATGGAGAGACAGAGGCAGAAAGGAGGAGAAGGAGGAGGAGGAGGAGGAGGAGGAGAAAGAAAGGGGAGGGGGAGGAAAGGGAAAGGAGGGAGAAAGGGAATCAGAAAGGAAAAAAGGAAAGAAGGAAAGAAAGGTAGGAGGAAAGAAGGGAGAAAATAATCCAGTTTTGTGATTTTTAGTCAATTAAGCCCATTCATTCATTTTTTTCTTTGTGATTTTTCATCTTATTTAGGGTATATGGTTGATCCTCTGTAGTTTTATACGTTGCAAAATAAGTTTATTTTACAGTTCCAGTTCCAGACCTGAATGAGTAGACTCAACAATGAGTCTGACAACATTAAATATAAAATTCTATGCTTCAAATCTTTTCTAGTCTAATTAGCATCCCATTCATACCCTTCCACAGTCTCTGTTTCCCACAGTTACTATCAAAAATGTCCTTTTCAGAAGTGAAACTGGGTAGTTCTAGAACAAACACTCTCTCTGCTTACCAACAGTACCCAGAATAGAGCAGAGCAATTGTGCCTATGTGGTCCCCAGTCCTTTTAAATCTTACTCTGTCCCCTCCTCCCAGTAGTCTATAATCCAGTGAGTCTGGCCTCAGTACTGTTCCTCACACAAGACCCTCTATCTTCAGACCCACAGTTTCCTCTGCCTGGAATGCCTCCTTCCTTGTTTCTGCATTTGAGTTTCCTCCATTTCCTTCAAGTCTCTGATAAGTTCCTACTTTCCAAAAAAAAAGTCTTTCCCCTTTTCTTAATTACAGCTCCTTCCCATTAAGATTATCTCCAATTTTTTTCTGTATATATATATATATATATATATATATATATATATATATATATATATACATATATATGTATATATATATCTTGTTTGTACATAGTTGTTTATGCATTATTTCCCCTATTAGATTAGGAACTCATTGAAGGCAGTGATTCTTTTTTGCCTTTATTTGTCCAAGCATTTAGCTTAGCCTGGCACTTTATAGAGACTTAAATGCTTCTTAACTTGCATTGACTTGATTTGGGGAGATTTGACTCTTGTGAGGTCAAGAAATAGAAGACCCTTTGGAGAAACCATTAATTCCCATTTGGGTCCTCCAATATCATGCATAGTCTTAGAGATGCCTAGAGACATCTTCCTACGATGCACACAAGGTATTGTCCTCCGGATTTCTTGTCAACATGGGACATCAGTACATGTTCCTAACATGATTTGTGCAATTTTAGATACAGATCCCAAACTCTCTGTGACTCTGTATCTCACCCTCAAAATAGGGTCACCAATACTTCCCAGCTGCCTCATCAGGATATTTTAAAGAAAGTTAATAGTGCAGATTTTTGCTGGTCTCCTTGGTTCAAATTCCTATAATTTTTAAAATAATGTGTCCCAGATGCTTTCTCCAGCTTTAAAAGGACCTATTTAAATCTATTTAAATCTCCATGTTAGAAGGGGGGGGAGGGGAAAGGATATCACACTTTAATTCTCTCTCAAACTTCCAATGAGTTCTGTCTAGGCTGATGAGTCATATATCCAAATTTCTCAAATTGCCTTGTAACCTTACTGTGAGATTTTCAAATCTGCCTGCCTTCTGTCTCCAGCATAATACCTCTGGAAAAAGTTTGCCCAGAAGCTTCTTTTATATCAAAATTTATTTCAATTCTTCACTTCTCTTTACCTGGGGGAAGCAAAGCAATGCAGTAAATAGAGTGCTAAACTCATTTTCATGAGTTCAAATAGGTCCTATTAATGTGTGACCCTGGACAAATCACCTTATCCCGCTTACTTCAGTTTCTTCATTTGTAAAAATGAGCTAAGGAAGGAAATGACAGGGTTGCTAGGTGATGAAGTGGATAGAGCACCGGCCCTGGAGTCAGGAGTACCTGGATTCAAATCCGACCTCAGACACTTAATGATTACCTAGCTGTGTGGCCTTGGGCAAGCCACTTAACCCCATTGCCTTAAAAAAATCTAAAAAAAAAAAAGAAGAAGGAAATGACAAACCATTCCAATACCTGCCAAATCAGGTCACAGAGTCGGGCACAATTGAAACTAGTGAACAACAATTTCTTTTTACCTGCCTTCCATAAATATTATTTACTCTGTTCCTGCTCTCCCTCTACAAATTTGAAGTTAAGGTTATGTTTTCTTTAAATCAATCATTCATTTATTTAGCAAATATTCTTGGAGAGAATACTTGGTTCAAATTCCATCTCAAATGTTTACTGCCTATGTATTCTTATGTAAATAGTAACCTCTCTGAACCAGTTCTTTGTTCCAGCTCTCAATCTATGATCCTTTGTCTGAGATAAAGCCCAGCTCCAATCTTGATTTACCCATGATAAGGCAAAGTAGGTCCCCTGTACATATTTGTTCAGCATAGCTTACTATCTATAGAGCAGGGGTTTAACTTTTCCTTTATGTAAAAACATAATTCTGAGGGGCCTAGAGGCTTTATCAGACTGCCAAAGGGACCTATGGCACTAAAAGGTTAGGAACATTTCCTTTAGAAAGGAAACAAAAACAAAACAAAAAAAACCTTCCTCTAAAATAGCATCCAAATGTTCCATTTTCCTATTTCTGTCTTTGCAGTTCAGTTCACAGGTGCCATTTATTAATTAGCCTCCAAATACAGTCTGGGCTTGAATGGCTGGATTTGGCCATCAGCTCACTACTTTAACCCACTTTTGGGGAACTTTTGAATAGAAGAAGATTTCAAACCTAACTCAGCAGAATTATTGTTATCTGACAGAGCTTTTGCTTTCTCCACTTATACAACAGAAAAAGCCTCAGCAACCTAGGGCTGAATGCCAAAGGCGGGACAGGAGATGATTTTCAGTGGCACATAGGCTGCCTGCCACCAGAGCCCTGGGCAAAACTGCAAAAATATCTTTGGCACACTTCCACCTTCCTCTTTCAGGACATTACATTGTCCCAAGGGCCTGTAGCTCTTACCTTTTCAATTATATATGCCTGCTACCTGTGATTAGTAACCATATGGATTCTAATTTAAATTTCTCTTCTGTACTAGAATGACCTTTCGTTGGTATTTACAGTCATCTCAATTTGTTGTCAGGATTTGTGACATTTATTAAAATGGAGTTTTAAAAAATGCAGATCCTTGTCTATTAATGTCAACCCAATGCAGTTACCTAAAACAACTGAGCTCACAAACAGAGGAAGCTAAACAAAAAACACATGTCCTGATCTATCTTCGGACAAGAATTTGGCTGGGTCAACCAGCAAGCAGAGTTTGCTAGGGTGGGGTGGGGAGGTGGAGAAGAAGAGAATTTCCCGTGGGGGGGGGGAACTTCCATGGAAATGGAGGAGGGGGAATAAGAGGGGAGGGTCTACTGAAACCATTAGTCATTTAAAATTTCCCTGGATAAAGCCCAGATCCTCACTTTGACATCAGGAGACAATAGGAGAGGAGCTTAAAAGATTGCTAAGCCTAAACCAAAGTCTAAAGAACAAAGCAATATTGAGGATTTTTAGGTTTGTATTTATCTCACCCCAATTCAAGCCCAGAGGAGCAGTACCCCTTCCCAGAAGTCCCCTGTCTCAGAGACCCAACCTCTATTTGCAGCCAGCCATCACCATTCCCCATTGATGTAGGGGGTGCATTATCTCATTTCTGAGGCACCAATTATGTCAGCACTCTTTTTTTGCCAAACCAAATATCCTCACTCTCTGGGTCTTGGTTTTAAGCTCCTGGCATTGATATAAAGACATACTTTTTACTCTTAACCACATGATCATTGCTGTGCTCGCCCTGTTTAGCTGGATCCCTGATTTTTGTTTGGATCTGTGCCCATACCTCATTGTCCTTGCCACTGGAAATTCAATACTTCATAACAAGTTCTTCTCCGGGAAATCCATTTCAAAAGGCAGTGAAAACTGAGGAAAGATTTTGAGTTTTCCATGATTTTGTGGTTGGAATTTTTCAGTAAGCTGCAGAATCCATTAAGCAATGTGGTCAATGAGGGAGTGGGGGGAGAAGAAAAGAAAAGAAGAGATTCCTGGCTCCAAACAGTACCGGTGGGCATTTACCGACTAGATGCGAGCTGCAATATGGACTTATGGGGAACAAGCACTGTTCTCCATGGAAGGACCTGAAAAATGAAAAATCCAAAAAATGAGGAAAGTACTCTCATTTAAAGTAGTTCACTGCTTAGGATAAGATAAGAGAAACCATGTGGTCAGACAAATGAAAATGAGTTTGAAATAGGGGAAACTGAGTTATTTAATCTCTCTCTTTCTCTCTCTCTCTCTCTCTCTCTCTCTCTCTCTCTCTCTCTCTCTCTCTCTTTCTCTCTCTCTCTCTCTCTCTCTCTCTTTATCCTCATTCCCATCTCACTCCACATACCACATACTGATGCAAGTAAAACAATGTTCAGAGACCACATATTTTAAAGCTGGAAAGGAATTCAGAGGTCTTCTAGCCCATCTCCCTCATTTTATAAGATGAGGTTAAATGACTTGCCTAGTAATATAGAAATATGTTTTGTATGACTTCACAAGTATGATGGGTGTCACATTGCTTTGCCTTCTCAGTTGGGGGGGGGTATTGGAGGGAGGAATAGAATTTGAAGCTCAAAGTTTTAAAAACATTCTTTAAAAAAGAAAAAAGTAACATCCCAAATTCCAGTAGTAAAGGGAAGAGATGGGATTTGAACTCAGGTTCTCTGATTCCAACTTTAGTACTCCTTTTCCTGAAATTTCTTTTAAATTGGCATATTGATACCTTAGATTATAAATACCTTGAAATCTGGAACTTTCTTTTGCCTCTTTTTTTTTTATCACCAGTGCTTAATAAATGTTGATTGATTGACTCTAAAGAGTGATTAGAGCAGGTATGGATAGCCTCCTTCTATAGGACAGGAGCTAGTCCTGGATTAAAGTTAATTTTAATAAAACCAAGAGGATACAATGTATATATGTATATGCATATATATGCATATATATATATATATATATATAATTGTGAAAATGCAATCTGACTCTGAAAGCTCTTAAGATGGATATGTTACTAAAAAGCCATTGACAGCTCCCCAGCATGAAATTAAAACTCCTAAATATAGTATTCTAGGTCTTATATAAACTGGTGTTAACTTGCCCTTCCAGGTTTGTTTAGCAATATCCCTCTAAAGAATCTCCTTTCAAATTCAACTCCATTGTTTTCTAGTCATTTTATACCAAAATACTCCTTATACCTTCTTACCTCCATGGCCTTGTATACTATGTTCTTACCTATTTTCCTCCATTTCTCTAAATCCAATTCATTCTTTAAAGTCTAGATAATATCTTACCTCTTTAGTGAAAACTCTGGGAATAACCCTAGCCCAAAGCTAACTTCTCACTACCTGTAATTTCGTGTGCTATTCATTTGTCATTTACTTCTGGCCCATACTGAACAAGAACATGGGACCTTTTTTTTTTCTAATGATATTGATATTTGCCAAGTATTTGGATAACTGAATCAAAAAGTTCAAACAGCTAATAATTTTTTTATATTTTAATGAGTATTATATGAAATTTATAAATTATTATGAGAAGTATTTTTTTCATTATAACAATCAGAAAATCTCAGATACTGAATTCCATCCAATTAGTTAGCTTTATTTCCCTTCTCAGACTTTAAAAAATCTTGTGCTTGTGCTCTCCACAAGATTAGATTTTAAAGCATGAGAGTGACCGAGGGCAAGTGTCTACAGCTTATAATTCACCCACAGTTGATGATCACTCTCTAAGGAGCATGACTCCTACTTGTTGCTCCTCAAAGTACCAGTCAAAATCTATGGTTTCCAATCAATCAGTCAACAATCAACAAATTTTTTTAATCATTTCCTATATGCTAGGCACTGTATCTAATCAGAAAAGATATAAATAAAAAGAAAAATAGTTCCTACTCTCGAGTGTACATTCTAATAGGGGGAGCACCATACTGAGAAGCCACAGCAACTGAACTAGGCTGAAAAGTTTCTTCTTTAGACAGAAACTCTTGTTGAGGTTATTTACAGGCTGTACATAAAAGGTTAACAGAAGGTAAATATTTTTGTTCATGATCCATTTTTTCTCTTTTATTATTTATTTTTAACTTTAATTTTTTTTAATTTTGAGTTCTGAATTCTCTCCCTTGTTACTTCTCTCCCACTCTTTGAGAAGGCAAGAAATGTGATATTGCTTATATATGTGAAATCACCTAAAATATATTTCCATATTAGCTATTTTGTAAAAAAAAAAGCAAGAATAATCAAGAAAGTGAAAAAAATATGCTTCAAGCACTCATACTCCATTAGTTCTCTCTCTCTGGAGGTGGATAGCATTTTTTATCATAAGTCTTTTGGAATTATCTTGAATTATGTTGCATTGATCATCAGCTAAGTCTTCCATAGTTGATTACTGTTATAATATTGGTTTTGGTTTTTTTTAGGTTTTTGCAAGGCAAATGGGGTTAAGTGGCTTGCCCAAGGCAAGAGACTATATTTGAACCCAGGTACTCCCGACTCCAGGGCTGTGCTTTATCCACTGCACCACCTAGCCACCCTTATAATATTGTTTTTAATTATGGACAATGCTCTCCTAGTTTTGTTCTCTTCATTTGTATCAGTTCATATAAGTTTTCCTCAGTTTTTCTGAAATCATCCTGCTCATCATTTCCTATAATACAATAATATTTCATCACAATCACATACCACAGCTTGTTCAATCATTCACCAATTCATGAGTATCCCCTCACTTTCCAATTCCTTGCCATAACGAAAAAGAACTGCTATACATATTTTTGAACATATAGATTCTTTTCCTTTCTCTTTGTTCTCTTTGAATTACAGACTTAGTAGTGCTATTGTCGGGCCAAAGTGTATGCACAATTTCGTAGTCTTTTGGACACAGTTCTAAATTATTCCCTGGAATGGTTGGCCAGTTCACAACTCCACCAACAATGCATTAATGTCCCAATTTTTCCACATCTCCCCTAGCATTTGTCATTTTCCTTTTCTGTTATAATAGCCAATTTGATAAGGGTGAGTATATATCTCAGAGTTGCTTTAATTTGCATTTATTAATCAATAATGATTCAGAGCATTTTTTCATATGAATTTAGATAGTTTTGATCTCTTCTTCTGAAAACTGCTTGTTCATATTCTTTGACCATTTGTTAATTGAGGACTGATTCATTTTTTATAAATTTGACTCAGCTCCTTATAAATATATAAGAATGAGACTTTTATCAAGAGAAACTTGCCATAAAACCCCCCATTTCCTTTTTTCTTTTTGATCTTGGATGTGGTTTTCTTTGTGTGTGATTTTTAAAATTTAATGTAATCAGGATTACCCATTTTACTTCCCATGATCCTCTCTATTTCTTGTTTGATCACAAATTCTTCCCTTATTCATAAATCCTGACAGATAAAATTTTCTATGCTCCCATAATTTGCTTATGATATGCCCCTTTATGTTTATATCATTCCCGGCTTAGTGTTCCAAGCTGGGTTATTACCTGCTATTTGTAGTGCTATTGTCAATGAAGGGAAAGAGAGAGAGGGAGCTGAGTAGAACTTTCCTGGGTCATAATGTTGCAGAATGAGTTTAGAGTCCCTAGTCAGTTGTTGAAAGGTTTTATTGGTGTTTCCCTGGGCTATTTGTCCTTGAAAGTTTTTTGTGTTTGTGCCAGACTGTGCTGTAAAATACCTAAGGTCTTTGGTGTGGAGAACATGAAATGGCAAAGTGATGGAAAATCTGTTTCATCAGAGCAGTAACTACTTCCCTATTCTCTCTGTCTTGCTTGTGCTAGAGATTATAGGACCCTGACATCTCCCTGCCTATTGATGCAAAAGGTCAGCGAGCAGGATGTATCCTTTCTTGCATGCTCCACAATGGAAGAGTTCAATGAATGCTTATCAGCTGATGTTATTCTGTGAGTGTGACTGTTTTTCTGGAAAATGAGGTAAGATATTGCCAACTTTCCAAAGTAGTTATAGTCCCCCCCCCACCTTTATTTAAAAGGAGGCAAAGAGAGAACTTCAAAATACCTGTGCTTATAAAAGTTAGGTCAAATGCAAAATATCCTTTTGAAATAAAAATTTTTGGCAATGTTTACTTTATTATGCTTAGGGGTTGAATTTTTTCCCCTGAAAAAAAGAGAAGCATTAAGTTATGAGTAAGATCTTGCCAAAGCCCTTAGTAGCAAACATTCAGGGAGCATTTTTACAAGTACAAGTAAAACCTATACATTAATGACAATTTAGATGACATGTTTATCAATTATGGGATTGACCTGAAAATTGGAAGGATAACCATTATATAGTAAATCATTCCTGGGATCTCAAACATTATTGACAGGCTAGAATTATTGGCTAAGTTTAACCAGGTAAAGATTTACTAAGGATAAATGTAAAACCTTATATATTGGTTTAAAATCTTAAAAATTCAAGCAAAGGATATAAAAATGTGGATTAAACACTCACTTGTATAAAAAAAAGTCTGAGAATTTAAGGAGACTCCAAGATTGATATTCATCAATAGAATAATGTGGCAGCCTCAAATCCTCATGTAATCTTAGTCTATGTTTAGTGGACTGAGGGAGAATGTAATCCTGTGGTATTCCACATGTGTTATTATTCCTGGAATAGTCTATTCAGGTCTTGATATCATTTTTAAGGCTGACATGAACAATCTGAATCAAGTCCTGAAGAAGGCAATCATGATAGCCAGGGAACTCAAACGCATATTTAGAAGAGGAAGGCAGGGTACAAGATAAGATATATTGTGCTCTTCAAATTTATTGCAAAGAAATTAGAACTATTCTTCTAAATAAATGGCAACTTCAATTTATACCAAAAAAGAACAAAATAGATTATATAATAATAATAGGAAAAAAACAAAACTTTGTAATTTATCCTTGAGTCAACCGTGAATGGCAAAGCTATTGATTTGTCAGTCAATAAATGTTTAAGTGCTTTGAGCCAGACACTGGGGTAGGTCCTAGAGATACAAGGAAGGCAGCCTCTCCCTTCAGAGAACTTCAGAGAATTTCCAATGGTGGAAGGCAACATATAAGAGGAAAAAGAAAAGGGGAATAGTGGGGGAGAATGGAAAGGTCCTCAAAGCAAAGGCATGATAGAGAAATCCAGGTGAATTCAACCTAGTAGGGAAAGGATCTTAGAACTAAGATGAGAATTAGTAAAAACACAAAAAGTTGTGGCATATAATTGAAACAATTTAACCCTTCACCATTTAAACAAGTAATTGAAAATTAATATTGGAAAATACACAATAGAATTAACTCAACACTAGTTGTAATAATTTTATCTAGAATGTTCATCAATTTCAATAAATGAGAACAAGGAGCCCCCAAATACAAAAAGTGCTGCCATCAGCAAGTATCTGATTTCCTTCCAAATGGAGAGGCTGCCAAAGGTCATACTGAGTTAGAATATAAAGTAGTTTTCAAAATCTTGCAAAGAAGGATGACAGACAATTATAAGCACTATTGTTTCACAAAACAAAGAGGAGCAGTGAAGGGTAAAACCACTTTAATGAAAGTATGGCACAATAACCAACTAATTAAAAAAAACAGTCGACTAACTGAAGTCATGCTAAGGTCCATCCAAATGGAAGAACTACATGCAAAATAAAAATCATTATAGAAAATTATTTCCTCCATCTACCATGCTTGAACCTTAGCATTCCTGATATCCTTATAGAGGAGATGTCATTAAAGAAGGAAAGACAGGAAAACAGATTTGACCAAGTATATGCCCAGGAAGTTCATGCTGTAGGCAATACAATTATGAAGATATTGAGGGACTAGTAAAGTTGAGAAAGATACCAACAGTGTGAGAAAGAATCTTGGATCTTAATACTAGCCTAAATACCTACTCTTTCATCTATAAAGTCTTTATGAAAGTCATATAATTAATAATAGCTAACATTTATATAGCTTTCATTATGTACCAGACATTGTGCTATAAGCCTTACAATTATCTCATTTAATCCCCACAACAACCTTAGTAAGTGCTATTATTAACTATCTTACAGAAGGGAAAACTGAGGCAAATAGAGGTTTAAGTGCTCAGGGTCAATAGATAGGAAATGTCTGAGACCAGATTTAAATTCAGGTTTTCTTGACCCCAGGTCCAGCTACATGGGCACTCTAACCACTGCACCACTGAGCTTCTAGTACATGAATGAAGAACATCCTCAGTAAGGACATTGGTAGGAAACAAGCAGGCTTTCACAAGAGGTATTGTTTGATTTTAAAAAAGCTATTTGATAATATTTTTCTTAGACTATTCTTCCTTCCAGCTCCTTTTAAACCAAAGTATCATTACATCAAAATATATATTATAATCATGCAAATCCCTTTTAAGATATAACAACAAAAATAAGCTTATTCAGTGACCCTCTGTTATTAAATATCAGGGAAGGAATAAAGCAAGGAAGTGTATGTTCACCAAAAGTATCTGCCGTGTGATGGAGGAAATCCAACAACAAAGCCTAGGAGAGAATCCTTGTTAACATTTAGAATCTTGTTAACTTTTAAATGTTTAGATGTTTGCAGATGAAATTGTGCCAATTACAAATAGTCCCATAACATTGAAGAGACTCCTGGAAGGAATCTGTAATCTCTTCAAAGGAGTTTTGGTTTTATCATACCACACAAGAAAACCTAATCATCCAAGAATATCTTTTACCCAGGTTTTAACATTCATTTGGATGGACATGTCATTATGTATTTCTGGAACAGGTAGTACAGATAGATAATGACTTGGACCTAGGGTTCAAAAGGAGGCGAATGGTATGTTTTGTCTCTGGGAAACTGCACAACTCCAGTAGTAGCCTCAGACTTCTCATGAATACAAGGCCCAGTTTTAAAAAAAAAAAATACTAATGTTCTCTCAGGGTTGCCATGAAATATAATTGTCTCTAAATAATTATACATGAATTTAACCAGAGGACAGCACAGTGGTTATAAGTAGGCCATAACAGTGAAGAATATGGAAGAATAGGGATAAAAGATATTTATAAAGAAGTATATGTTGGAGGAAGGAGTAGAAAAGACTTCCTGGGGGGCGGAGCCAAGATGGCGACATGAAGGGATCGAGTCTTAGGAGCTCTCTGATAAAAACTCATAAACTAAGGACTCTAACTAAACTTTCGAGAGACAGAACCCACAGAGGGACCCAGGGAGGCAGTTCTCCTACTCAAGGTAACCTGGAAAAGAGCAGAAAGGCTCTGCTCCCCAGGGTCGGAGGGGCGGCCCACCAGAGAAGTTGCCCACCAGAGCCAAAGAACTTCAGCCTCCTGGAGGCAGCCCCAGGGCACTGGGAGCCTGGCTCACAGCAGCGGGGGAGTCTCCTGAGCTGCACCTCGGGGAGCACTGGCACAAAGTGGGGGAACAGTGGGGGACCTCTGCCAGAGCAAGCACGTGGAGCCCAGTCCTCAGGGCACACAGCCAGCAGCCTGGTCTTCCGTCAGCCTAGACCTGGAAACAGAAGCAGGTGGAGCCAGTAAGCAGGAGCCCCCAGGGCATTAGCCCACTGAGCTGAGGGAGGGGAGTGAAGAGAAACTGCAGAGCTCTGTCCTCTGCCCCTGGAACAGGACTCTGGGGCTCTGACCACATTCAGATCCTGAGCCCAGTCTAGGCCCCCACATAGAACAGCAGGCCCCCCCCCCCCCACCTCAGCCCCGTGGCAGAGGGAGGTGCTTATGGTCATTCACAGACCAGGAGGGAGGACAGAACCTCACACACTGAGACCCTTGTGGGAGTGTCCCAAAAGCTCAGGAAGCACCCCCAAAAAACAGGCTTAGGCTGGGAAAATGGACAAAGAAACAAGAGGAAGACCATTGAGAAATATTTTGCAAATGAGCCCAAGAAGGATCAAAATACTCAGTCTGAAGATGAGGAAGCACAAGCTCCTGCATCTAAAGACTCCAAGAAAAACAGAAATTGGGCTCAGGCTATGATAGAGCTCAAAAAAGACTTTGAAAATCAAATGAGGGAGTTAGAAGAAAAACTGGGAAAAGAAGGGAGAGAGATGCAGGAAAAACATAAAAATGAAGTCAGCAGCTTAGTCAAGGAAATCCCCCCAAAAATGCTGAAGAAAATAGCATGCTAAAAAACAGCTTAGGTCAAATGGATAAAACAGTTCAAAAAGTTATTGAGGAGAAGAATGCTTTAGAAAGCAAAATTGGCCAGATGGAAAAAGAGATAAGAAAACTCTCTGAGGAGAATAAATCCTTCAGACAAAGAATAGAATTCAGGGAGATTGATGAATTTATCAGAAATCAGGAATCAATACTTCAAAACCAAAAAATTGAAAAATTAGAAGAAAATGTGAAATATCTCATTGAAAAAACAACTGATATGGAAAACAGACTTAGGAAAGATAATTTGAAAATTATTGGAATACCTGAAAGTCATGATCAGGAAAAGAGCCTTGACATCATTTTCAAAGAATTACTACAGGAAAACTGCCCTGATATTCTAGAAGCAGAGGGCAAAATCCACCGATCCCCCAGAGAAAGAGATCCCAAGAAACCAACCCCCAGGAATATTATAGCCAAGTTCCAAAACTCCCAAGTCAAAGAGAAAATATTACAAGCAGTCAGAAGGACACAGTTCAAATATCGTGGAGCTGCAGTCAGGATCACACAGGACTTAGCAGCAGCTACATTGGAAGCTCGTAGGGCTTGGAATACAATATACCGGAAGGCAAAAGAGCTTAGAATGCAGCCAAGAATGAACTACCCAGCAAGGCTGAATGTCCTCTTCCAGGGAAAAAGATGGACTTTCAATGAACCAGGGGAATTTCAAAGGTTCCTTTTGGAATGGCCAGAGCTGAACAGAAGGTTTGATCTTCAGATACAGGACTCAGGTGAAGCATGGAGATTGGAGGAGAGGGGGGAAATATGAGGGACTTAATGAGGATGAACTGCATGTATAGAAAAATGATACTGATAATATTCATATGAACCATCTCAGTTAATAGAGCAGGTAGAGGGAGCTTTTATAGTTGAAGCACAGGAGAAAGCTGAATTCGAAGATAAAATATGGTGTAAAAATAGAGTCAATAAGAAAAAAAAGGGAAATGGAATGGGAGAAAGAAAAAGGAGAGGGGGAATAGTCCAAGCTATTTCACATAATAAGATTTTTTTTTATTACAATGAGCTATTGCAATGATATGGAAGGGGGGAGGCAAGGGGGAATGAGGGAACCTTTGCTCTCATCAGAGATGGCTAGGAGAGGAAACAGCAAATATACTCAATGTGGTATAGACAACTGGAGTAAGAAGGAGGGGGGAGCAGGGGGAAGGGGTGGGGATGTGAATAAAGGAAGAGAGGATGGACCATGGGGGGACAGTGATCAGATATAACACATTTTCTTTTTTTTACTTCTTGCAAGGGGCTGGGATTGGATGGCCTGCCCAGGACCATAGGGCCAGGTGGATTCTGGGCCTAAGGGGTGGTATGGGGGCTCAGGGCTTCTTGGCCCCAGGACCAGGGATCTGTCTTCTGCGCCACTCAGCTACCCTACAGCAGAGTCAGAGTGAAAGGAGAGAGAAAATATAGTACATGGTAGTGGAGAAATAAGAAAGGAGGGAGTTGCGATCAGCAATGGCAGTGTTGGAAAAATATGAAAGTAACTTTTGTGATGGACTTATCATAAAGAATGTGGTCCACTCACGACAGAGTTGATGGTGTTGGAACAAAGACTGAAACACATTTTTTGTTATTATTATTTGGGGGAGGGTGCAGGGCAAGTGGGGCTGGGGGGCCTGCCTGGGGCCACATAGCAGGGTGATCATTGGGTGTCTGGGGCCCGGATTCGGACCCAGGTGCTCCTGGCTCAAGGGCCAATGCTCTGTCTGCCACCCAGCCACTCCTACTATTATTACTATTTTATTTTATTTTGGGTCATTTTTTTCTTCTTCTTTTTGGTTTTTGCAGGGCAGTGGGGATCGGGTGGCTTGCATGTCACATGGCTGAGTGATTATTGGGTTTACGAGGCTGGATATGGACTTGGGTGCTCATGGCTCCAGGGCTGGTGCTTCGTCCATTGCATCACCTGGCCATACCTACAATTATTACTATTAGTTTTTTTAATTTAATTTTTTTCTCCCCCCTTTACTTTTTCTGCCCAAGCAAGTCTATCTATATTCATGGGGGAGGGGTATTTTGTTTACTTGTAAACAAGTATATTTTATTAATGTAAAGAAAAACATTTGTACAAAATGAGAATAAAAAGTAAATTAAAAAAAAAGTGTATGTTAGGAAAAGATGGTAATGGTATGCCCTCAATGGTTGGCTTATGAAAAACATGGATAAAAATTCTCATAAGATGGGCAGATATGAAGGGTGTTCCATCTGTAGCATTGGAGGGAATTTATAAATCAATGAGTTCACAGATTTGTTTGAGTATTGGAATGAAGGGGGGGATGGGAAACTAAGAAAATCAGCATAAAATTCATTTCTCTTCTTCAATTTTATATTATTCAAACATATGATCTCACTGATGTAGGGAAATCTCCACGAGGAAGCTTCTATCAGGGCAAATCACATTTACTCCACTGATTAAAGTCTGGAATGTATTATGTGGAATTCTAAACATGTCTTACCTAGGATCACCCAGGGGCAAACCCAGGACTTGAACCTAGGGTCTGTCTGATTCTCAAGTCAGTTCTCTGTTCTCTACATCATCAACTTTCCTACCTACTCACCTTTCATGAGCTACTTTTCCACCTTACCTCAGACACACACAAAGAGGATACAGTCTAGATCTTGCCAATAGTCACAAATATTGTAACTCCGAGTTCAAGAATTTTGAAATTCCTTTATCTGTGCATAATCTACTGGCTGCTCACTTCTCCCTCTGCCTTCCTTTAAAAAACCCTATACTTGGGGTGGCTAGGTGGTGCAGTGGATAGAGCACCAGCTCTGGAGTCAGGAGTACCTGAGTTCAAATCCGGCCTCAGACACTTAATAATTACCTAGCTGTGCGGCCTTGGGCAAGCCACTTAACCCCATTTGCCTTGCAAAAAAAACCCCCAACAAAACTAAAACAAAAACAACAACCCCCCCCCCCCCCATACTCCATCCACACTATTATGTCCAATACATTGACAACTCAATTCTCTCCCAGGTCATCTCTCCTGCCCTAGCCATCCTCTCTTCTTCTCATTTTGACTACTTGGTGAACCAATTCAACTCTATACTGTCTTCCTCTCTGGAATCTCTAGCCCCTTATCATATTGTCAATTATGTGCTGCCAAACCTCATCCTTGGATAACTCTTACTATTTGTTACCTACACATGCATGCTAAACTAAGGTAAAAAGAATCATGCAACTGTTCTCACTGGTAGTACTACAGACCTTTTACATTCAATATGTTCAAAACAGAGCTTACTATCTTTCCCTTATCTCAATACTAATTTCTACTTTATAAATTTATTACTGTGGAAAGCAGTCTATTTCAGCTCTATGTATCTATGATCACATCAAAATTATAGAGAATCAGGAAGGTGGCATAGTACTGGGGATGGAAAATCTTCCAATTTTCAAAAAAGAGAAAGAGACAGATAAAGATAGAAGAAAGAGAAAGAAACAGAGAGAGAGACAGAGGAAAGTCACAGACAGTGAGTGAAAAGATTCTTCAAGAGAGGGGTAATTAACTTGATTCTGATTCCTGAAAAAAAATTCTAGAATTATTAGAGGGAGTTAGGCAGTTAATCAGTAAAGAGGGAAGAATTCAAGAGCCAGCATGGATTTACCAAGAAAAGGTCATGTCAGATTAATTAACCTCATTTCCTTTTTTTTTGACAGGTTTACTAGATTAGATAAGAGAAATGTCATAGAGCTATTTTGCCTGCATGTCAGTAAGACATATGGCAAACCCTCTTACCCTGTCATCATGAATTAGGATAGATATGTACTAGATGATCAAGTAGATTCAAAACTGGTTGACTTTTCAGATCCCTTTTCAATTCTTAATCCAGTGATTTAGAATGTATGAAGAATAGTTGCTGTTGTCCAACATCTTGGCTTCAAGAAACAAAAGGAGAGAGGTGGCTCTCATCCATTGGACATCTATGACTTTTTAAACTTCACCCTCCTCCCCATTTTCATTACTGTTATTTCCCAAATCTTCCCTGAACTTTCTCCCTTGAGAGTCTGCTTGAATTAACTTTCATATCCTTCCTATCACAATACATATACTTATAGAGAATTAAGTAAAATATAATTTGAGAAATGAACATGACTACTCATTCATAAAATCTTACAGAATAAGATGGTGAAAGATTATGAACAGTATCACCTCATAAAAATATCAAAAGCAACAGATGGAAAGACAAGTTTATAGTGTGTCAAACAACTCCAAAATCTAGAACATCCCAGTGGTATTTAAGATCAGAACTATGAGAACAATAGACAAAAAGTGATAAACAATCATAGTTAATTTATTTATGTCAACCTACTGAGAGGTCTTTTAGTCAGTGGCCTTGACATTTTCCTTCACAATTTTTATCAGATTGAAAGAATATTTGGTATGCTTCTTAAAATTATATAGGTCACATTGCCAAAAGGGACCAGCTAGAAGGCAGAATTAAGATTCCAAAAGTTCTTAGTAATATAAGATAACAGACATAGCAAAATGAGATTTCTCAACATGGCATAGAAATGGTGTGGGGTATTCAAAGGCAATGCTAGTAGAGGCCAAGACCTAGCTAGAGAACGACATTGAACACAATCCTGACAATAATCTGCTTTCTGAGGACCAGGTTTTTAAGTATGGAAATACTCATCGCCAGTATATGATGAAGTATTTGGCTATGGCAGTCCATAAAACAATGACCTTAAGACTTCAGGCCCCTCTTCTACTTCTACAATAATGGTACCAGAATGTGGGAATGGGAGTATTAATGGTCACAGTTTTTAAGGTGTCAATAAATATCCATTTAACTGTTACTGTGTGATGATCGTTGTCCCAATCACCCAACTGGGGATTCTAAATGTGAGATCAATGTCTAATGACTAGTGAATGAACAAGGAGCTAGGGAAAATGAATCATATCTATCTTAATATTATTGATATAAATGAAACCAGAAGTCAAAAGGACTTTGCAGTTAAATGGAAGGATGACTTATAAAATATCCTTGAAGAAGCAAAAAAGAAAAAGAAAGAAGTTGACAAAGTTAATTTTATTATGCATCTGAAATCAATAATAAATGTAATTTCATGAGATACTTAGTCAATTGATATTGCATTAAGCAGTTGCAGAAAGACTATAACAGTGTTTATCTGTTGTAGAACATGAAAATGTAGAAATACTTTATAAAACTCATCAAATTAAGTCAGTGTCTACTTTAACATTTCTGATTTCAATGTAAAGAGAAGCAGAGGGAATACACTGGAAAACACTATTCTGGAGAAAGAAATGAGAAAAGTCAAATATTTAGGGATTACACAATAGCCTCATGCCTATAGACCATTAATATTTTCTTCAAAAAGAGAGACAGAAAGTCTGGACATGGAAATCACCAAGTAGAATCCCCAAATTAGAACTGACAGCAAGGAAGAACTGGCTAGCAAAATAGTAGTTGTTTCTGAATAAGCTGTCTGTGATTAGTCAGACTATCAACTTGCTAAAACAAAGATAAAATAAGTATTAAATCAGAAGAAAGAATTAAAAATAGATGACATTAAACAATTAAAACAGTTCTAATCTGACCTATTTAAACAAACCTTTGATGCCAGAAATTGGGAAACAGATAAAGTAGAAGATATGAATACAGGGCATCACCATTTCCTAAAGAAGTTTAATGACTAGAAAACAGTTGCCACTATACAGAGACCCAAGAAGCCTAGACACTGCCTTAGCCAGCAGACACTTGAGCTCCTTGCCAACACAGAAATCTGAAAGCCAAGGGCAACACTGGTTTATAATATAAACTCATTCATAAAATCTTACAGAGGAAGATGGTGAAAGATTATGAACAGTATCACCTCATAAAATAGCAAAAGCAATAGATGGAAAGACAAGTTTGTCAAGAAACTGCAAAACTAGAAAATCCCAGGGGTATTATTTAAGGTCAGAAGAAGGAGAACAATAGACAGACAAAATGTGAAAAAATATCTATAAAAATTCTTCTAATAATTTTTTTATCCATCACTAGCAGTGGATCTACCCCACTGAAACACAATCCTGATATGCTGGTATGCTGCATAATGACTTGAAAATCTCTTGAAGGAAAATAAAACTAGGAGGAAAGGTTCAACTAGACCAGATAGACAAGGAGGTGCTCTGAAGATGATTCCATCTTAAAGGGATTAAAAGATAGAACTATGAAAGAGGAGAAAATATCAAATGTTTGATTAAAAAACATCATTGAACAGTCTTACCAAACAGATGTGACCATTCTAATATCAGTAATTATCTAACCAATATGTGTTTTCCCCATCCTTTCAAATCTTTATGATAATAGTCTAAACACATATTAAAGATTGCATGTGATAAAGGTATAAAAAGGGATATGCAAGCTTTTGCCAAGAATATTATCCACCAGACAATATCTTTAGTTATACAATTGACTGAAAAGTTCAGATAGTAGAAGATTCTGCTTAACTTATTGTTTGTTAACTTTAAAAATCATGTGAATTTTTTTCAAACTACAACAATTTTATTGTAACAGAGAAACCATAGTGCATAAAGACCTATGAGATTATGTTGGATTGTGATCTTTTTAAGGTCGAAGCTTGAACTCAACTGGAAACACAGTTTATGACTACTCTGAAAATAATCATCTCCCAGGACAAACTGCCCATCACAGATTTGTCAGGAGACAGGCTATTTATTACCCATCTACACTGATGAGGTCTGGTGGGGTGGTGGCAGAAAGTGGGGGGGGGGGTGAGATTAAAAACTTTACCATGATGTGGATATTAAAGTGCACTCATTTTGCCAAATTCTCCTCCATCTTTTGCTAAGAAAGGGGAGGAAAGGATATGCTAATTTCTCAAATCATATTTTACTTAATTCTCTATGCATTGTTATAGGAAGGGTATGAAAGTTAACTCAAAGCAGAGACTCTCAAGGGAGAAAGTCCAGGGCATGTTTGGGAAACAAGAGTAATAAAAATGGGAAAGAGGGTAAAGTTTAAAAAGTTGTAGATGTTCAATGGATGAGAGCCACCTCTTCTTTTATTTCTTGAGTCAAGATGTTGGACAACAGTAGCATCTACAGTTTTCAAAAACCCTGCTCTCCAAGGTGCCTCCTTCAGTTCAGGGAGGCCCATAAGAGGAGGGAATTTGGAAGTAGATAGTCTTCTTTGGAAACTTTTAGCACCCTAGAGATTTGTGTTATGTAGGCTAAATGCTATTTAGTACCTAGATAAAAACTCTTGAACAATATTATAATGCCAGAAGGTCTAATTCTGGGTGAAGGAAAGAGGAAGAGAAATTCTAGTCTTATGGAAGGATTTTTGAGAGTTATGTTAAACATAAAATATTTTGGAAAAGTTGTAAAGGATGTGTTAGGGAGTTGGGGTTAGACCACTCCAAATAATAGTTTCAGATGCCTTTAACCTACTCACAGATCTTTTTCTGAGATAACTTTCAGTGACTGAGCACTAAGCAATGTGGTTGAAAGAAACTCTCACACTTCTACCTTTGAATGCTCAATCTTCTTTCTGAATATCAAAACAGCAGAGTCTGAAGGTGTGAAGGTTGTCTCTTCTCCATGGTGGAAGATGAGACAGAGATGAGCAGCTGCCGGTGAAAGAGCAGGTGGATGTGGGCACACAGAATCTCCAAGCATGAAAAATACGCCTAAAAAGTTTTTCTTCAACAAAGTAATGTTCAAAGAGGCACTAAAATAGTTATATTCTTCCAAAGTGATGATGCTATTTTGGATCTCAATCTGACAAATTGTTGCTGTTGTTCTTTGTCATTCATTCTTAAAGAGGACCATGAAATCAGGGAGGTGATGGCATGAACTGGATTTAAGTGAGGTGGGCTGTACAAAGTTACCAGTCTTACTCACTCCACTAGAGCCATAGGAGTCTACTGGCAGATATGGATCAGGATACTAGGAGATGATCCTAGATGAAGAATGAGACCTTGGCCTTTTTAAGCTACAGGCTTTGTAGCTTTGAAGATTCAGAGGGAAGCAATGCCCATTTAATGATTAAGGTTTGGTAAGAAATAGGCAAAGAATGGCCTCTTTTACCTGGTCAAAAAAAAATCAATCTGAGAGGGAAGACCCTCAGGGTTTCCTAGCCAAAACTGAAACAATTATTATTTATATTCACTCTGAGCCTTTGGAGTCCAAATGAGAGTCCCATGGACTTGAGTTGGTCAATCAATGAGAGCCAGAGTGATTTGAGTTTAAGACATGATCCTTAAGAAAGAAATCTAACCTGTAAACCCCAAGATATCTTGTATGATTTCAGTGATCAAAATTTACGTTCCTTTGGGCAGAGCATCATCAGGTAAGGATATGATATTTTATGTGGAGAAGAGGAAAAAGAAAAGAAAAGGAAAGAGAAAAGGAAGGAACTGGCCAGTTCCAGTTGGGTCACCAATGGGTCAATTTCCTACAATTCCTCACAGGTTGTTTGTCCTTCCTTCCAAGAGGACCAAGACATCAGGAAGGTGATGCCATGATTTCCCAGTGAATTGGATTTAAATGAGGAAGGGCACATATACATATTTTTGTGTGTATGTGTATATGTATATATTATAGTTAAAGCTAATAATATGAAAAAGAGAGTCATGGTTTACTAAAGAATCCCCTTTTTGAACCTAGATGTATATGTGAAAATTCTTTTTTGGTGTTGAGTTAAAATAAAATAACAAACTATTAAAAATGATTACTATTTGTAGGGTTGCATTCCATCATGAATCTTAATAGGCCATGTTTACCTCCTTTTTAGGTCTCTTGCTTGTAACCCACATAACTTAAAGTGTTTTTATACAAATATTATTATTTTTGGTCCCTTTCTTGGATTTTGAATTACTGTTATTCTTTCTACTTGTAACTATTCTGTCTCTGTCTCTCTTCTCTTTTTCTTTCTCTCTCTTCATCTTTGCTCTGTCTTTCAACAGCTTTCATCCTCTCCTTTCTTTTCATTTTAAAGACCTTCTGATTAGACTGCAGGCAAATGATTTCTTGTTCTTGTTGCTAGGTTGTTTCAGTCATGTCCCACTTTGCATGACCCCTTTGAGAGGTATTTAATGGCAAAGATGCTGGAGTTGTTTGCCATTTCCTTCTCTAAATCATTTCACAGATGAAGAAACTGAGGGAAATGGGGTTATATGACTTGTTATGGATCACATAGCTAGTAAGTTATGTAGAATGGATTTGAACTTATGAAGATGAGTCTTCCTAATTCCAAGCCTAGTACCTGCTACCTAGCTGCCCACTTGTTTCCTTTCATCCCTTATTAGATAAATGTCATAGCTGGCCAAGGACCCATTTGTGTCTTTGAGATCCTTGATAATGTCTTTTGCACTATTTCTCATGGGAAAGTAATTATTGATGATATTCTACTGTCTTTCTACCACCCTTGTGACTTTCCATGACCTTTTGGGTCCCCTGCAATTTTATCTCTTCTAAGATCATATTGTTCCATGATTCATAGTCATGTAACATCACCAGGAGAATATTGATGTTAAAAAAGATAGGCTTTTGTGGCAGAGAGCAGCTTGGGATCATAGAAAGTATTATGCCATTTTCTAGATGTAATTTAGCTCATTCTCTTCCTATTCAATCCCGGGCCCACCTCATTGTCAGGGATATTGTAGAGAGAATTCCAATTCATTTAAAAATTGGACTAGGTAACCTCTAAGGTCATTTCTAACTCTGAAGTTCTGTGATTCTGGAATCCTACAAAATAAATCCCCTCAGGCAGCATGCTGCATTTATTCTGTTCAGAGCAGAGAGCAAGTTTGGTCAGAGTAATTAAAGAGCTATAAACGGTGCTTGAAAAATAGATGAGAGGATGGAACATTCTTTATTGATACAATCCTAGCTATACAGTAACATTTATCCGATCATATAATTTTCAAGCTTGCAGGAACCTAAAATTACCCAACTCCCTCATTTTGTAGATGAAGCAATTGAGGTCTAGAAAGATTGACTTTTCTCAAGATCACATAACTAATTAATGCCAGAACTTCCACTCAAACCAACTCTCCTAACTCCTGACTCTGATTTTTTCTTTCTTATTAAAAAATTCTCCTTTGAGCTATCAAATAATTTTTTCTCATATTTTATTAAATTGTCATGATAGTTGTTGGACAGGAGAATGGGTTAGTATGGAGCATTGTGACACTTTGTTCTGGATTGATGTGTTCTAAACCCAAAGCATTGACCTCTTTTCCCAAATTCCTACGATATTTTAAGGATCTGTTACTTTTTCATCAAGTATGAGCCATTCCTCCACTTATGTAGAGCCTAGTGACACCTTCATTCAGTCTCCATGAGTTCCTGTGGGTGAAAATAATTTGTGGTCAGAACTCTAGAGATGAGCTTCTTTAAACTTATTTAGACTGGTTCTCAGGCAATAGACATGTGCTCCTCTGCCAGGACCATACCAGAAACCTTTCCACATTGATGGAATCTGTCAGAACATTGGCAAAGCCTTCTAGAGCCCAGTGTGACCTGCAGACCCTGATTAGGAATCAGAAGAAGACCCAAGAAGAGGCTTTATATCCATACTCACTAGTCATTATCACACCTAAGTGCCCTTTCCTGATAGGAGATTGGCTCTTCCCTACATTTTTAAAATGTCTCTGGGCTGAGCCCTGTCCAACCAACATTGCTTCATTTTATAAACTGGCTTGTGTTGGGTACATTCTGTGGTATTTTCCCCACACCAGCCTTTCTTCTACTACTTTATGTCAATAATGTATTTCAAACTGAGCAGACACCCCCTTGGCATTCAAAATCCCTAACAGGCACATTTTTATTGACAAAATAAAAGTTAATTTTGCTAAGAGAGATATGATCTGACCTATTTCTTTTTGTAGAGTTCTTTCTTATCTCTGTCAGAAAAAAGTAGAGACAATCATTCTGCTCTCTTCTTTGCTCTTTCCTTGTCCTTCTACTAAACCCCTTCCTTCTTTTGCTCTTTCTCTTTTTCTGTCTCTCTCTCTCTCACTCACTTTCTCTCATCTCCTCTCTGATGCTCTTTTCTCCTTCCTCTCCTTTTTCTCTCTTCTCCCCTCTTCTTCTTTTTCTTCTTTTTCTTCTTCTTCTTCTTCTTCTTCTTTTTCTTCTTCTTCCTCTTCTTTTTCTTCTTCTTCCCCTTCTTTTTTCTTCTTCTTCTTTTTCTTCTTCTTCCCCTTCTTCTTCTTCTTCTTCTTCCCCTTCTTTTTCTTCTTCTTCTTCTTCCCCTTCTTTTTCTTCTTCTTCTTCTTCTTCCCCCTTCTTTTTCTTCTTTTCTTCTTCTTCTTCTTCTTTCTTCTTCTTTTTTCTTCTTCTTCTTCTTCTTCTTCTTCTTTTCTTCTTCTTCTTCTTCTTCTTTCTTCTTCTTTTTTTTTCTTCTTCTTCTTCTTCTTTCTTCTTTTTTTCTTCTTCTTCTTCTTCTTTTTCTTCTTTTTTTCTTTTCCTTTTTCTTTTTTCTTCTTTCTTTTCTTCTTCTTTTTTCTTCTTCTTTTTCTTCTTCTTTTCTTCTTCTTTTTCTTCTTTCTTTTTTCTTTTTCTTCTTCTTTTTCTTCTTTTTCTTCTTCTTTTTTCTTCTTTTTCTTCTTTTTCTTCTTCTTTTTTCTTTCTTCTTTTTCTTCTTCTTTCTTCTTCTTTTTCTTCTTTTTCTTCCTTTTTCTTCTTCTTTCTTTCTTCTTTGTTCTTTTTTTCTTCTTTTTTTCTTCTTTTTCTTCTTCTTTTTCTTTGTTCTTCTTCTTTGTTCTTCTTTCTTCTTCTTCTTCTTCTTTCTTCTTCTTCTTTTTCTTCTTCTTCTTCTTTCTTCTTCTTCTTCTTCTTCTTTCTTCTTCTTCTTCTTCTTTGTTCTTCTTTTTCTTCTTCTTTTTCTTCTTCTTTCTTCTTCTTCTTCTTTGTTGTTCTTCCTCTTTTTCTTCTTCTTTCTTCTTCTTCTTTTTCTTCTTTCTTCTTCTTTTTCTTCTTCTTCTTTTTCTTCTTCTTTTCTTCTTCTTCCTTTCCTCCTCCTCCTTCCTTCTCTTTCTTCCTTCTCCTTCCTCCTCCTTCCTCCTCCTCCTCCTCCTCTTTCTTCTCTCTGCCTCTCTCACAGACTAGGTGACATAATAGATAAAAGAAAATCTGATTTCAAATTCTCCCTTAGATACTAGTTGTGTGACCCTAAACCCATCTAATCTCTTGCAGTCTCAGTTTCCTCATCTGTAAAAATGTAATAACGATAATAACCCCTATCTCATGGAATTATTATGAGTTTCAAAGGAAAAAAACATAGACAAAGTCTTTGCAAACTTTAAAGCCTCATATTAATGTTGACTATTATTGTACAAATGCTGGACCTGAAATTTAATTGGTTTTGAGCTCCTGATAAAGAAAGACTCTCTACCAATCCCTACTTTACCACTTGTAGTTTGAGAGAGAGGCTTGGGACACTCAGATTGAATGATCAGTCCAAGAGTTTTACAGCCAGTATTTGTCAGAGGCAGGAATCAAACCATTCCTAACTTACAGGACAGTTCACATCTATCCACTGTGGCATGTTACCTCAAAAAATTTTATGCACATATTATAACTATATATGTACATTTATACATACTTATGTTTATGTACACATACAATGTTGTGGATGTGCCAGCAGAAAAAAACTTCATAATTTAAATTAATTGATAATTGCTTGTGGTAACTAATATGGAAAATATGTGCTACATGATTGAACACAGATAACTATATCCAATTGCTTACTATCTTAGAGGGGGGGAAGGGAAGAAGGGAGGATAGAATTTCGAATTCAACATTTTATAGAAAAAAGTGAATGTTAAAAATTGTATTTACATGTAATTGGAAAAAATAAAACACTAAATAAAAGAAAAAAAGAATATTTCCTGTGGGACCTTTTATTTAAAGAAATAGTTCATTTGTGGATATTTACTCCTATTCTGAAAGGGATCCATCAAATTCCAGCAGTTTCCTAGTTCACAGAGTCTTTTGATAAAATATGATAGGGGGAAAAAGCTCTTTCTGGGTCACTGTTTACAGGAGATATAGTTATCTGGCTGTGTCAACTGTATGCCGTCTGAATCAACTGAAGTAGTTGAGCCAATAGACTTATTCTGGTTTATTAAGTTGAGCCAAGGAACATGCTGCTCAAATACTTGTTAATGGATCAAACCAGCTGTTTATGAGGTAAAGAATTCTTATAGATGCTTTATGGGTCTTTTGATTGTTTTTGTTTTTTAGTATTATCATCCCTGGGTCTTTGAAATCTCAAATTCTGGTCTATGTAGAGGTTCACCTAATTTTGGAGCCAACCTGTGCATGCTTGGAACACACAGCTCTAGGTTGTGACTACCCAGAAATGAAATGGGTTGAGGTCAGGAGAGACAAAGAGATGTGGAGGTTTTTTCCCCCTACAATAAGCAACATCATAGTATGATACAGTATTTACATAGCACAAAGGAATAAAAACCAATCAAGAGACCATAAGCCTTAAGCAGTGACAGCAGAGAAATCAAATACCATTACACTTGCATTGTAAAAGCAATTCTAGGGAAACAAAATAAGGCAAGACACACAGACTTAAAAGGTTTATGTAGATTTTCCTGTTCTGCACCAGGAGACCAAGTGTGTGATGGAGTCCTGTCTAGGATTTAGTCTAGGATTGGGATGTTTCATGGAAAAAAGTCTAACCCACACTAATTTCTTGAAGAATGATTATCTTTCCTCAAATTTTTCAAAAACACTGGAGCCATGTCTCCTTTGACTGCTTCATTTCTTGATTTGGTCACTGTCTTACAGAACAATGTGGCTAATTTTTATGACAGAAATCTGTGGTATTGTCTTTGATTATCAAGTCAATTTATTCGGTATGCACACTGAATAAACACAATTATACCACAGCTCTGCTCCACAAATCTTCAGTGACTCACATCTGTCTCCAAAGTAATGTTTACTTTCCTATACTTGACATTCCAAGCCTGGTAAATCTGATATAGTCCTACTTGTCAAGCCTTATCTCATGCTACCTGCTCCATATAGCCTATGGAGAATACTCTGCTTCCTAAACATACCTCAGACTTCCTGTATGTGGATTTGCTCATGCTGGCCCTACTTGTTCTCCCTCTCTATCTGCATTCCAATCTATTCTAAAATTGTATTTCAGCTACCATCTCCTCCAAGGAGCTCTCCTCTGATATTATTTTTTAATTTTTTTAATAATCTGCCCCTACCACCACAATCCCACCCAGTGGATTTATATAATGCTTTGTTTTGATAAATATGTAATGTTGTATATTATTTATCTGTGTCCTCTATCCCTCTAACAGACTGAATTCCATCAGGGTGGGCACCGTGTTTTGCTCTGTATTTCTCTAGTCTAATATAGTACTTTTCACATAGCAAGCATTTATAGTTGTTGTTTTTGAGACATTTCTCACTATGTCCAACTATTTAAGAGCCTATCTGGATATTTCTTGGGAAAGATAGTGGAGAGGTTTGCCATTTCCTTTTTTGGCTCATTTTACAGACAAGGAAAGGGGTAAACAGGGTTAAGTGATTTGCCTAGGGTCACACAGCTAGTATGTGTCTGAGGCAAGATTTGAACTCAGGAAGACGAGTCTTCTTGACTCCAGTCCTGGAACTCTATCCACTGTACCACCTAGGTGCTCCATACTAGGCATTAGTAAACATTAAGTTTTGGAGTTTATAACAGATTTAAATTCAATGTGAATCAAAAATGGAACATGGAAGCCAAAAATCAATTATTCTAATCTGCATCAAAATTGGCATAATGAAAGATCAGAATGGAAAAGATGTTTTGGGCACCATAAGTTAAGAAATCTAAGGACAACATGGAGATCAACCAGGAGATATCAAATAGCTTGAAGACTGGTGAGTATGCCTCATTAAGATTTGTTGAAGAAACTAGGAATGTTTAATCTGAAGAAGAGAAGTGGGGTGATATTCTTCAAGGATTTAAAGGAATATATGGAATAAGTCTTAGACTCTTTTCTACTTGGATGCAAAGAGCAGTAATAGGAGCAATTTGCATAAAAGTGGATTTAGGAGCAGCTAGGAGGCATAGTAGAGAGAGCCTGGAGGCAGGAAGACTCATCTTTCTGAGTTCAAATCTGTCCTCAGATACTTATTAGCTGTGTGACTCTAGGCAAATCACTTAACCCTCTTTGCCTCAATTTCCTCATCTGTAAAATGAGCTGGAGAAGGAAATGGCAAATCACTCTAGTTTTCTGCCAAGAAAACCCCAAATGGAGTCACTAAGAGTTAGTGACTGAAATCACTAACCAACATAAGTTTGGGCTCAGCATAATTTTTAGAATCCTAGAATCTAGTATTAGAGTTATCCAAAAGTGGAACAGT
This sequence comes from Macrotis lagotis, assembly GCF_037893015.1. Lineage (NCBI taxonomy): Eukaryota > Metazoa > Chordata > Mammalia > Peramelemorphia > Peramelidae > Macrotis > Macrotis lagotis. Next base: position 328,195,895 of record NC_133666.1, read on the forward strand.
CTGCTCTGGAAAAAAAGACTTTCTCACTGAAAGTCTTCAAATAAAACTGTATGCTTACTGTTTAGTACATTGTAGAAAGCACACTTGATCAATTATGGGTTGAACAAAATAACTCCTGAAGTCTCTTCCAATTTGAGACTTGTACACAGATAGCTACAATATGTTGAAGACTAAGGATAGAGAAAAGACATAGATAGCATCATGGGAAATGGGAAATGTTACTTTCCTCCAGGGGAGGATCAGGAAGCTTCATGGAAAAGCCCATGAGTTGGGGACCTTAAGGTAGAGAAAGGCAGAGAACTTTATTACATATTTAAAATATTTAATATTTGTGGTTTCATATGCATTACTATATTATAGAAATGCTTGTTTTATTCCAAAAATTAAAATGTTAATAAATAAAACTTTTAAAAGAGAAATAGAGGGAATCACAGGATCAAAGAATTTGAGAAATGGATAAGATTTCAGTGTTCATCTAATCTAACCCAAAGACAAAAGAATCTCCAATTTAATATGTGGGTGTTCTTCCCTCTACTTGAAGATCTTTCAGAAAGGAGAGCCCACAACCTCTCAAGGTAAGCTATTCTACTTTTGGACAATTTTTAATTTTGGGAAAATTTCTCCTGACATCAAGCTAAAATTGGTCACATTGCAATTTTCACACCCCCTAATTCTGCCCTCTGGGCCTATATAGAATAAGTCTAATCCCCCCCTTCACCTCACAGTCCTTCAAATATTTAAATCCATATATTATTTCCCCCTGAGGCTTTTTTTCTCCATGATAAACATACCCAGTTTCTTCAACCAATCATCCCTGTAATAAATTCAATCCCCTGATTACCCCTTTCTGGACACTATCCAATTTATCAATGTGATTCTTAAACTGAGGTACCTACAACTGAACATAATGCTCCAGATGTGATTTGCCAAGGTCAGAGTTCTGTGGGATTGGTGGAGCTTGAGATTGCATTAGTGTTTTGGGCCACCACATCACACATCTTTCACACTGAGTTTACTGCTCCAAATGTCTTGATCCATTACAGTCCTAGGAGATGGTTTACACAAAAGTATGGATGTGGGAAATGGCAGATAGAAATTGGGGAACTGCTTATAGTCCACTGAAAACATTCAGGAAAAAAGTTTTAGATAGGTTATAAAAGGCCCTGAAAGCCAAAGCTAAAGAGTTTGCATTTTACCTTCATAGAGAAAGAACCAGTGACAGTTCTTGAATAGATTGGAGTGAAGTGGTTAGATACTCAACATTGTACAGATTCATTTTTCATTTGTAAGAAGGATGAATTGAATTTGGAGAAAGGAAAAACTGAAATTTGAAAGAACAGTTAGTAGGTTATTACAATAGGCAAGGTAAGAGACGATTTGTAGGGTAGTGTCTATGTGAGTGAATAAGAGGAAATAGATTTTTAAAAATATTTCAGAAGTAAAATCAACAATTTTTGGTAGCTGAGTAGATATATCCATGGAGGAAGAGGAAAGAGTAAAAGATGGGATTTCAGCCCTGTATGACAGAAATGGGGACATTTGGAGGAGGAATAGGTTTAGAAGAAAAGGAGAGATCATAAAAACCAAGTAAAAAGAGATTGTCAAGGAGCAGATAGACAATGGATGAGACTGATAAAATGCCATCATTTGAGGATAATCACATTTAAGCAAGCAGTTCAGTGGTGGGAGCAGAAAGCAGAGTATGGGAGATTGCCCCACTGAATGGAAGGCAAGGAAGTGAAGGTAGTAAGAAACAGTGAAGAAGAGAATCATCATAGTTTGCAGCCTGAGTGAGTGTTGGGGTCAAGAGGAAAGTGGTTTTTGTTTGATTTGGTTGTTTGTTGTTTGTTGTTGTTTTAAAAGCATACTTAAAGGTGTAAAAGAAGAAGTAGTAGGTAGGGAGAAATTAAAAATCAGGATTATTGATAGAATTGTCTCTAGATTAATGTAGGAAAAAGCACAGGAATAGGAATTAAACTTTAGCAAGCAGAAGGACCATGCTATTTCTCTGACACTTGAGCGTAGGAGGAAAATGTGGGCAAGAAAAAGATATGAAGAAAGTAATAGTAGATGCCCTCTATCCTTTCTGTAAATGTTATTTATTCTCTTTAATTCTTGCTTCACAGATATCCTTGCAAATTTAAGTGTTGCCAAGTTGATGGTCAAGAAGTTGCCTTGGTAGGACACTTTGAAGATGCTTCACAAATGATTCAGCTATTTTTATAAGGGTCTGTTCATCACTCAGAAGGCATTAGCTCTTGAAACAGAACTTTTATTGATGACCTGAAATCAACAGCTTTTACATGAAGATTCATGACATGGGACTGATGATGCTTGGTGGCTGTGGATGGCTACCTATACATGGCTTCACTCTTCAGCAGTGCTGATAGTTTGCATCAGGCTGGTACATAGCCAATGAACAGTATTACACATTTTGATTTTCATATAATATGAAAATGTGCAAAGGGTTCCTGAGAATTAACATGGATGAAACTCCAATCATAAGGCAGGGGAAATGTGAGAAATTCTCCTGGGTAAGAAAAAAAATTTCTGCACAAGACACAAAAATTTCAAGAAGGCATTATGTTCCAATTATCACTATTACTATTCAATATAGTATTGGAAATGTTAGTAGTAGCAATAAGAAAAGAAAAGAAAAAAAATTGAAGGAATCAGAACTGGTAATGAGGAAGCAAAACTTTCACCCTTTGTAGATGATATGATGGTATATCTAGAGAACCCAAGAAAATCATCTAAAAAGCTCCCTGAAACAATTTAAAAATTCAGTAAAGTAGCAGTATATGAAAATAAATCCACATTAAATCATCAAAATTTCTATAGATGAACTGCAAAGTCTAAGAACAAGATATAGAAAGAAAAATTCCATTTAAAATAACTGTAGATAACATTAAATACTTGGGAATCTACCTCCCAAGACAAACCCAGAAACTGTATGAACACAATTATAAAGCTTTCCTCACCCAAATAAAGTCAGATCTAAATAACTGGAAAAATGTCAAATGCTCATGGTTAGGTTGAGCTAATATAATAAAAATTACAATTCTACCCAAATTAAATTACTTATTCAGTGCCATACCAATCAAACTACCAAATAACTACTTTACTGAGCTAGAAAAAATAGTAATAAAATTCATCTGGAGCAACAAAAGGGCAAGAATAGCAAGGGAACTGATGAAAAAAATGTAAAGGAAGGTGGTCTAGCTCTACCAGATCTAAGATTATATATATATACTACAAAGCAGCAGTCATCACAACTGGTTGAGAAATAGAGTGGATTAGGATGGATAATAAATGATTACATCAATCAACTATTTGACAAACCCAAAGGCATCAACTTCTGGGGGTAAGAACTCACTGTTTGACAAAAATTGTTGGGAAAACTGAAAAATAGATCCACATTTCATACCCTATACCAAAATAAGTCAAAATGGGTACAGGATTTAGACATAAAGAGTGCTACCATAATTAAATTAATAGAAAAAAAATACTCTATCCATCTGATCTATGGAAAAGGGATAAGTTTATGACCAAACAAGAATTAGAGCACATTATAAACTGCAAAATGAATGATTTTTGACTATATTAAAATAAAAAGTTTTTGCACTAATAAAATCAATGCTGTCAAAATTGGAAGAAAAGCAGAAAGCTGGGAAACGATCTTCACCAAAAGGTCTCATTTCTAAAATATATAGAGAATTGCATAAAATTTATAAGGTCACAAGTCATTCCCCAATTGATAAATGGTAAAGGAATATGAACAAACAGTTTTCAAATTAAGAAATTAAAGCTATATACAATCATATGAAAAAAATGCTCCAAATCACTATTGATTAGAGAAATGCAAATTAAAATAACAATGAGGTATCATCTCACACCTATTAGATTAGCCAAGATGAGAAAAGGGGACAATGATTAATATTGGTGAGGTTGTGGGAGGATTGGGACATTGATGTATTGCTTATGGAGTTGTGAACAGATCCAACCTTTCTTGAAAGCAATATGGAACTATGCCCAAAGAGCAATAAAACTTTTCATACCCTTTGACCCAGCAATTCCAATTCTAGGACTATATCCAGGAGAAATTGCAAAAAAAAAATGGGAAAAGTCCTACATGTTCCAAAATATTCATAGTAGTTCTTTTTGTAGTGGCAAAGAATTGCAAAGTGAGGGGATGACTATCAATTGGGGAATGGCTAACCAAGTTATGATACATGAATACCATGGAATGTTATTGTTCTAAAAGAAACCATAAATGGTTGGACTCTAGAGAAGCATGGAATGACTTATGGGATCTCATGCTCAGCAAAGGGAGTAGAGTTAAGAGAACAATGTACACATAAAGATTATGAGACAAACAACACTGATGGGCGCAACTCTTCTTGACAGTCCAGCAAGCTTGGAAACCTGAATTCGACTGGTTATGGACTATATTATTCCCAACCAGAGGAAAAAAAAAACAAAATACACAGGGGAAAAAAACTCCTACCGAATCTGATGAACACTTTATGAAAAGTATCTCTTATGTATTTCTGTCCCTTTATCCTAATTCCTCATGCCAAAAATTACTAATTTGTAAATATGTTAAACAAAATATATATATAAAAATGCTAACCTGACTGTTCCCTACTGGGGGCAGGGTGGGAAGGAAGGGTGGAGGGAAATTTTGTAACTTGGAAATATGCATGTACAAATGGATGAGAATAATAAAAAGAAGACATTAGGTAATGAGTCCCTTTCCAGATTCAATTATCCTTTCCTCAAGTGAATGCTGAAGAGGCAGGAGACAAGAGAGACAAGAAAGACAAGTTCTCCCTGTAAACCAAGATCTCCTAGCTCTCCAAGTACTCTGTTTCTTAGACCAAATACAAGTACTTAAATATCCTCCCCAGTCCCTGGTCCACTCCCACTCCCATGGCACTCTTCTATCAATCAGCAAATAACACTCTGGTGCTCAAGGCAATGAAGGTTTACAGTACTCCCACACACAATAGTCCCTAACAATTATGTTTCTATACTGCCAAAAATGTTAATTTGCAATAGTAATGTTATTTAAGAAATCAACCTTAGGAAGAAAAAAATGCATCTTTTTAACTCATCATTCTGGGTACTCATCTTTCAGCCCCTCATTCCAAGTTTTTAGTGTCCTTGTGAACCTTTTTGTTTGTCCAGGACTCAGAACTCCATTCTTACCTGATTTTCCTGGGCAGTTCCTTGTGTTTTAAATTGCCCTCTTCTTTCCCATCCCTAGTGAATAATCAAATTACCCTAAATGACTCAAATCATCATGTTCAGATGAACTATATCCTAGGATATTGAAAAATTGACAGGTGTAATTTCTGAGTCACTGATGGAGACCCTTGAAAAACTATGGACAAAGTAGAGGTTCTGAAAGCAACTGTTGCCCAATTTTTTTAGGTTTTTGCAAGGCAAATGGGGTTAAGTGGCTTGCCCAAGGCCACACAGCTAGGTAATTATTAATCCGGTCTGAAACCGGATTTGAACTCAGGTACTCCTGACTCCAAGGCTGGTGCTTTATCCACTACGCCACCTAGCAGCCCCTGTTGCCCAATTTTTATAAAAGAAAGTTGATGACAGCTGCAAATCACAGATCAGTGAGTTTGATTTCGATTTCATTTAAAATTCTAGCATCTTTTGTTTAAGGGATAACATGAACATTTAGAAAGGGAAGCAGTGATCATAAAGTTCCAGCCTGGCTTCTTCAAGAAAAGATCATCTCTTCTGACAGAGTAACTAAAAGGACAGGTGCTACAGACATAGCTTAGATTTCAAAGATGTCAGGGTTGTTGTCAAGATCAAATGAGATAATATTTGTAAAATAGTCCAGTATGTGTCTTATAATAGGTGCTTAATAAATGGTCATTCCCTCCCTCTATCAAAAATGAGTCAAGTGAGACATGGTAACTAAGAAACTTTATGTTGGGCTACAACAGACATATTTTCCTGAACAAAGGTGGTTATGGTCCTGCTATATTCTGCTCTGGTCATACCATACCCCTACTCAGTTCTAGGCATCACATTTTAGGAAAGATGTCAAACTATGTGTTAAGAAGAGAGTGACCAAGAGATGAGGGACTTGGAGGTCAAGTCATACAAGGACCTATTGAAGGAATTGGGAATGCTTAATCTGGTGAAAAGAAAACTTAGTGGTTGCAGGGAGAAGGACATAGGGCATGAATTCTATCTTCAAGTATCTGAAAGACCTTCATATGAAAGAAGGATTAGACATTCTACGTGGGTTTAGAGAACAAAACTAGGAGCAATGAGTGAAAATTGTAAGACAAATTTTAGCACTTTATGAGGAAAAAGAGGAGGTATACTTCCCCCCCCACAAAAAAAAATCATTCAGTGACCACTTCTCTGGTAAGATACAGAAAGTATTCTTAGGATAAGTTGAACTACATACAGTGTTTCTAAAGCCTCTTTCAGCTCCTGAGATCCTATAATTCTTAAGGACATATCTTCTGACACAATTGTATGATGAGAAAATTTGTCACAGAGAATAGGGATAAAAGATTCCTATAAGTAATCAAAGATGGAGAAAATGGTTCAGGATAAGTATGAATAACATAATCAAAGGAAAAAGAGAGTTAACCAGAGTGTGTCATCCCTACTTTTAATGTCTACTGAGGGAATGACTTGTTCTGCCTTACCAGGAAGAGTGAATTAATCTTTCTGTGTCTCAGTTTCCTCTACTGTAAGTTGAGGTTGATCTAAGTATCTCTCACAACTTTAAATCTTTGAGTTTGTGAGCTTATAAAGTTTCCAACTTCACATCCTCTTATGTTACTAGTCTTTGGTAGGAGGCTACACTGTCTGGCCCTGCCCTGTATTCTACCAAGAAATGTCTCATATTCCAGGGCTAGTATAAGCATCCCACCCATTAAGCTAATTGCCCATGCCACCTTCGAAGAATGATGCCAAATCAGGAACATGAGCCAGTGGAAAGCATGGCAGTCAGAAAGAAGTTTCTCCCACAGCTAGTGTGTATTTCAAAAATAATGTTGGTTAATGAAATGAGAAAAGCAGATGTGAAATTCAAGATCCAAACCAGGCCTTTCAAATCATTCCAAATTCCCAAGTATGAATAAAAATTGAGAGCTAATGATTAGTTTAGCGATTATTTATTCCAGTCAAAGAAGATGAAATAAATTTATGACTTCTAACCCTAAATGGAACATCCTTGGAACATAACCACTGTTCCTTACTAAGAACAATATTTCAAACCTAAAATATCATATGGAAAAGATGACTGGTGAAAAGAAAACTATCATCACTTCCATAAGATCACTCTTTTAATGCAGAGAGGACCAGTTCCACCATTATTTTTGTGTGAATAAAGTGAGCACCTTACCCCATTCAGTCTCTTCCTTTCTTCTTTCTTCTTCACTATAATTTCAACTAATAGTCCCTCTGCATAATTTAGACTGGAATATACTAAATAGATTTTCTTTTAAATATGGAGCATGAAGAAATATTTATTAATCATTTAGTAATATTGTTTGAACATAGCTTTAGGTGGCTAGAAAATTGTCAATACTCAAAAGCTTATTATAGAAATCAGGTTTACCTCAGAGATGTTCCAGGAAAGTCTGATAAGGAATCCTAAGATCCCCCAGTGTTTATTTGGGGGTCCAGTCAGATATTATTTGGGATTCCACTTAAAGCTTGTATTCTGGGCTCCCAAAATTAATTGGCTTACCTGTTAATATACAAAACAAACTGCCTTTCTCTTGGAGACTACCTATGTGAGGCCAAACAAATGTCCTTGTCCCCTTGTCTGAACTCAATATAATTTAACTTCACAAAGACTTGGGAAGGAGCCACACCTTCTTTCCAGTTCTTTCTTACCAAATGGCCTCATAAATTTCTTTCTAAAACTGGGGATCATTCTCCTAACTGGCAGTAGTATGACCTAGTAGACAGAGTGCTAGACTCAGAACAGAGTTCAAATCCTGCCTTCCATATTTACTTGCTAGGTGATCCTAGGTAAACTTTAATCTCTCTATACCTCAGTGTCCTCATATGTGAAATGGAAATAATGATACCTGAATTATCTACCTACCTTACAAGTTGTTTTGAGGGTCAAACTAAATATTTGTTGTAGTGTTTTGGGAACTTTAAAACTATTTAAATGTCAGAATTTCTTTTTTTTTCTGTTTTGTAGTTGTCTTTTTAAAAATTGTGTTGTTCCCTTTCTTGTTCTATCTTTTTTTTAAATTCCTTTTGTAAAGTGCAAAAGAAGGTGGCTTAGCCCTACCTGATCTAAAATTATATTATAAAGCATCAGTCATCAAAACTGTCTAGTATTGGCTAAGAAATAGAGTGGTGGATCAGTGGAATAGACTAGGTGCAATAGCAGGAAATGATTATAGTAATCTGCTGTTTGATAAACTCAAAGAGTCCAGCTATTGGGATAAAAACTCTCTCTTCGATAAAAACTGCTGGGAAAACTGGAAGTTAGGATGGAAGAAACTTAGATTAGACTAACACCTCACATCCTATACCAAGATAAGATCCAAATTGATACAGGATTTAGACATAAAAAACAATACTATAAACAAACTAGAAGATCAAAGAGTAGTTTACCTATCAGATCTATGGAAAGGGAAGGAGTTTATGACTAAGTAAGAGATGGAGAACATCACTAAAAACAAACTAGATGATTTTGATTACATTAAATTAAAAAAGCTTTTGCACAGACAAAACCACTGTAACCAAGATCAAAAGAAATGCAGTAAACTGGGAAACAATCTTTACAACTGATGTTTCTGACAAAGGACTCATTTCTAAAATATACAGAGAATTGGGTCAATTTTTTAAAAAAGCCATTCTCCAATAGATATGCAAAGGCAATTTACAGGTGAGGAGATCAAAGCAATCCATAGTCATATGAAAAATTGCTCTAAATCATTACTTATTAGAGAAAAGCAAATTAATTTTTTTTATTTTTAGGTTTTTTGCAAGGCAAATGGAGTTAAGTAGTTTGCCCAAGGCCACACAGCTAGGTAATTATTAAGTGTCTGAGACCAGATTTGAACCCAGGTACTCCTGACTCCAGGGCCAGTGCTTTATCCACTACACCACCTAGCTGCCCCAGAGAAAAGCAAATTAAAGCTTCTCTGAGATACCACCTCATACCTCTCAGACTGGCTAATATGACCAGAAAGGATAATGATCATTGTTGGAAGGGTTGTGGGAAATCTGGGACACTATTACACTGTTGATGGAGCTGTGAGCTCATCCAACCTTTCTGGAGAGAAATTTGGAACTATGCCCAAAGGGCAACAAAAATGTGCATACCCTTTGACCTAGCAATACCACTACTGGGTCTATACCCTGAAGAGTTGATGAAAAAGGGTAAAAACATCACTTGTACAAAAATATTCATAGTAACCCTGTTTGTGGTGTCAAAGAATTGGAAATCAAGTAAATGCCCTTCAATTGGGGAATGGCTTAGCAAACTGGTATATATGTATGTCATGGAACACTATTGTTCGATTGGAAACCAGGAGAGATGGGAATTCAGGGAAGCCTGGAGGGATTTGCATGAACTGATGCTGAGTGAGATGAGCAGAATCAGAAAAAGTTTGTACACCCTAACAGCCAACATCGGGGTGATGATCAACCTTGATAGACTTGCTTATTCCATCAGTGCAACAATCAGGGACAATTTGGGGCTCTCTACAATGGAGAATACCATCTGTATCCACAGAAAGAACTGTGGAGTTTGAACAAAGACCAAGGAGTATTACCTTTAATTTAGGAAAAAAACTGATATCTTATTGTCTGATCTTGCTATCTCTTATACTTTTTGTTTCTTCCTTAAGGATATGATTTCTCTCTCATCACATTGAATTTGGATCAATGTACCATGGAAACAATGTAAAGACTGACAAATTGCCTTCTGTGGGGGTGGGGGAAGGGAAGTAAGATCAGGGGAAAAATTGTAAAACTCAAAATAAATAAAATCTTTAAAATCAGAAAAAAGATCCCTTTTGTTCAGGGAGTACTTTGAGATTTGGGGGAAATTACTTCTTAGTTTGGACTCTGCACTAGACTTTCTCCATGAAGGGGGCTTTGCTAGGCATACTTATCTCATGCTTCACTTGATATGAATAATGAAAAGATCACAGTAAAACATATCTTGGTTGTTTCATGTCTCAAGGAATATTGTATGACTAACATGCAAGTACTTCAGAGACTCCTGTTTGCAGGTGACATTGTTCCAATTTCATTAAGCCCCAAAACATAGCAACACTTCCTAAATGAGAACCATAATTAATTAAAGAGTTTGGTATGAGTCTCCACAAAAGAAAAAAAAACAAGTGTATAAAGAATAAGAATGGCTATTGTCCAGATCCAGATTCTCTTATATCTTCAATGACTAACCCAAGAAGAACTCACTAACCTGTGAGAATTCAGGGTGGGTTGATATGGGAGATTATATCAGTTTTTAGTGACCTTCAACTTGACACAAGACTCACCTTTTAAAAAAAGACCATTTTTTTTGATGAGGAATGGATGAAAGGACTGAATTCCATAGTTTACAAAGAATTAAAATTTCAGATTACTTACAGGACAATGGACAACAAACTGCAATACTACAAAAATGAATTGTTTGCAAATTTAATACAACTGCTTGGGAGTAAGGAGTAAGAAGGATTGGATAAAAAGTGATGGGAATCTTTGGCAGATTGTCATTCTTTACGTTTCTCTTCCCATTTTCTGTCATAAAATCTATAAGCCAATAAATCAAGTATTGTATAATTTTACAAATGAAGGAAATTGAGGCTCAGAGAAGTGAAGTGACTTTAACTATGATGATGTGACAGGATAGGTTTGAAACCCAAGGCCTCCTCCTTTGGTCTTTCCTTCTGAGTATTCCTCTGTCTCTTGGATAGAGATGGGTTACAGAAAAAGTCTGCTAGACCCAGCCTGCTATGGTTACTTTTGCTCTTGGCATCAGAAAAAGTTATCAGTGACATTTGAAATTATATTGAACTCTCTGTCAATTGAAAATAATATTTTTATACTTGTAGATAACATTTTAAAATTTTAATTCAAAATGTTACTTTTGAAATGAAGGTTTATTTCTCAAGGAATTCCAAAGTCTTACCTTTGAACCTTTGAAATATCAGGTTTACTATACTAGTTAGTTCTGAAAGTTCTTTCGACTTGCAAAAGGTGCTTGGTCAGTTCATCTTTGTTCATGACTAAGCTAGGAAAGCTCCATGCATTCCTGTTAGGTATAATTGGAAATAAGCATTTTTCATTATGTTGAATTTTGTTGTCACCTGTTACTAAGAAAGACCCAATACTCTTATATATACATTCAATCCATGTTTTTTCTCAAGATCATTAAGGCAAATTGGAAAGGACTTTCTACATCTACCTATATAGCTTTTATGCTGTGATAACATATACGTTTTATATCATTTTGACCTCTTTTCCCCTTCAATTAACTATAATTAAACCCCTTCCCCAGTGCATCAGTCCCCTTTTCAACATCACAGATGAACAGAACCTCTAAACTCTTAATTGACTCTGTCAATTAATGTCTTATGAGACATTCCATTCCATTTTAATGGCTTAAGTGATAGAAAATTGTTCCTTAAATGATAGAAATTTTTTTTATTAAACAGCAATCTTTCTCTTATATCTCCAATCTACTTGCCCTAATTTTCCCCTTCTGAAACAACGCAGATTTTTCAATTACTCTTTTATGGCGCAATCCTTCCAATATTTCAAAGTAAAAAAAATCACATATTTAAGAGTTGGAAAGGGATGTGTGTACCAACCATCAATGAAAGGAATAAGGTATACCTGACAACTAGTTATTGAGCCTCTGCTTGAAGACTGCCAGTAAGGGGGAGCCCAGTATCTCCATTTTTAGTATCTCCATTATTCCATATTAGAGGGGGCTCTAACTATTAGGAATTTTTCCCCCTGATATCAAGCCTAAATTTTTCCATGCAATTTCCACTCAGATCTCCAGATTCTGCTCTCTGGGCAAAGATGAACTAATTAATTTTTCTTTTATATTCAAGTTCTTAAAATAATGCTCAAACACAATTATCATGGTCCTCTGAATCTTCATAAGGGTAACCAAATGTGGTATGATCCAAGGAGAGTACAGAGGCATAGCTACTTTCTTATTTTTGAAACTATATCTCCCTGTCTCTTGCTCTCTCTGTCTCTCTCTCTCTCTGTCTCTCTCTGTCTCTCTCTGGGTCTCTCTGTCTGTCTGTCTTTGTTTTGTCTTTGTCTCTCCATCTTTTTCTCTCTGTGTCTCTGTTTCTGTCTGTCTCTTCTCTCTTGCCTCTCTGTCTCTCTCTCCCTGTCTGTCTGTCTATTTCTTTTACTCTATCTATTCATCCTCTCTTTGTCTCTAAATGTCTCTTTGTTTGCCCCATCTCTGTCACTATCTCTGACTCTCATAATTATCATTTTTATCTCATTTTAACAAAGAGAAACAATTTGGCCAAAACATCTGACACAGTGACCGAAACTAAATATATGCAGTAGTTTGTCCCAGTAGTTCCATGACTCCCTTTTGTGATATGGAAGGTATATTTCATTATTTTTTCTCTAGGACCTACACTGGTTTTTAAGCTGCATAGACTTTGACTTCTTTTTAGTGAACTTTTAATTTACATTGCTGTAATCATATATATATGCATATATATATATATAGGTTCTTATTTTGTTCTGAATCATCTTTCTGTTTCTCTGAATTCCTCCCATTCATAATTTCTTTTTACTAAAAAATAATATCCCACATAAGTCAAATGTTATATATCTCAATCCACTTCCTAATTAATGGCCACCTGCTTTATTTTGAGTTTCTGGCTTCCACAAAGAGAGTTGCAGTATTGGATCCTAGTTTCTTAAGAGTTGATTTTAAAATTTTCTAATGGGAGCATTTAACCTTGGAAATTGGCAAAAGTGTTGATTTATTGTTATGTTGATTTCCTAGGCTAAAAAAAGTAATGGAGAAAATGATAATAATGCAGATTAAACTTAAAAGTGTGTCATGCATATATTCCCCTCAGCCTTCAGAGCTGGTTATTAAATATTAACCAGCAGTCACCAGTTCCTGGTAGTAGGATCATTGAGTTAAAGGATATGGATGATCAAATCATTTCTTGCATAAGTCCAAATGGATATCCAGAATTTTTGGACTGCTTCACAACTCCATCAACAGTATACTAATATATCTTGTTATGAAATGCATTTCTGTATATCCTACAAGAAGAAAATAACCCAATTATGTAAGGTTACAAAATTCCTGAAATTAATTAATAAGGCTGAAATGAAGTAAGATGCACTCTGGTATCTGCTTTATTTTTCCTCAGAAATAATGCATTTGATATATGGATTTATTACCAGGAGTCATTTTGATACTTGTCTTTATTATATTTTGAAAAACTACTAAGCCCTTTCTTGATGTGTATAGAATGTAGAATAAAATAGTAAATAACTTGGGGCAGCTAGGTGGCACAGTGGATAGAGCACCAGCCTTGGAGTCAGGAGTATCTGGGTTCAAATCTGACCTCAGACACTTAGTAATTACCTAGCCGTGTGGCCTTGGGCAATCCACTTAACCCTATTGCTTTGAAAAATCTAAAAAAAAATAGTAAATAACCTAATAACTTTATCTAAATGAAAAAAAAATGTATTATTGTACCTTTCTTCCCAAAGTCCCTCCTCTTGTAATTTGTAAGGTGTGAGAAGGAAAACAATAGAGTTGTATTAATTTGTATTTTGCCTAATATCAGAAATTTGTAATTTTTTTGTGGTCACTTATAATTTACTGTGCCTCCTTTGAGAACTATTTATTCATCTCTTTTGACCATATGTAAAGGGGAATGGTTCTTAGGCTTATATTTTTGTGTCCATTCCTATAGATTTTGGTGATATTTGATGCAAAATTTTCAATTCTACTATTTTTTTAATTCTTTTATTCACTGATTTTATTCAAAATTCAAAAGCAATTTAATATTCTACATACAAAATTGTCAGCTGTGCTTCTCTTAAAATTGTCCAAATTCTGATTGGTTTTTTTGATCACCACATCACACTGCTGACATAAATTGATCTTATAGTCCCTAAAAAACCAGTTCTGCTTTTAGACAACTTGCTCTTTAATCATTTTGCTTTCATTTATACTTCTAAAGCTTTTTTATGAATCTGTGTCACACTTTATCCCTATTGAATTTCACCTTAATAGGTTCAGTCTGATATTTTACCTGTCAGTATCTTTTTGGATTCTAACACTATCATCCAGTGCATTAGTCAATCTTTCCTAGATCTAACTCATCTGAAAATAAGCATGACATCTGTGTCTTTTTCAAAGTAATTATATGGTGGCATATTATCATGAAGGCTGCACACATGAATATTTATCTGTCTACCTTTTTTTTTCCACAGTAAAGAATATCTAGTTCTTGCAACCAATTGTCAGATGAAATGATTTTAAATTTCCTTCATCATTGGGATTCCTTCTTTCAATACATTTCAGCTTTGTCAGTGTCCCTCCTAAAAATCACTCACAATAGAATACTGAGAAGCAGTATGAATAGAGAACTGACCTTGTAGTCACAAGATCTGGTGAAAATTCTTCTAATGTAACCTCACAGTAATTCCATAGGGAAATCATTCTCTCTCTCTCTCTCTCTCTCTCTCTCTCTCTCTCTCTCTCTCTCTCTCTCTCTCTCTCTCTGTATATATATATATATATATATATATATATATATATATATATTTAGGTTTTTTCCAAGGCAAATGGGGTCAAGTGGCTTGCCCAAGGCCACACAGCTAGGTCATTATTAAGTGTCTGAGACTGGATTTGAACCCAGGTACTCCTGACTCCAGGGCTGGTGATCTATCCACTGTGCCACCTAGCTGCCCTGGGAAATCATTCTCTTGATACCCCAAGCAACTCTCTGAGATTGTAAGAAGTTGCTTAACAGTACTGGTGGAGAAATTTTCATACTAGGAGTTCTCTGCATTAATAACTTTACAAATCTGAACCAAAAAATGTTTCCTCAGTGCACCGCAATGGAAGTCTGCACTCTCTTGTCTATGATTCCTTCATTTTACTGAATTCTATGATTAAACTATTTTTAAACTTGCCATTCTTTTTACTCACTTTGAAACTTCTAGTAAACAAATTTCCAAAGTTCTTTTTTCATGTGAACTGATGTTAATCCATGCTTCTTTGACTATATCTGAGTTTATTTATTTTTAGTCCAAGTGAAGAACATAACATTTAATTCTATTACATTTTGTCTCATTAGATTCAATCAATTATTCCATTCTGTTCAGATTATTTTGAATCTCATCTCCTTAATCCAAAGTATTAACTATCCTTTTGACAGATTTGATAAATATTCTCTCATGTCTTCATCCAAGTCAATGAATGGAAGAGGCCTAAGGAGAGAACCTTGCAGTCCATGATCCAACTAGCCACAATCCAGTGGATCATTCACAAGGATGCCACAATACTAAAGTGGGGAGCATGCTTGCTGTATATTGAACATCAAGAATCAGTATCAGGTGAAGTAAGGTCATGACTATAGGACAGGAAATAGGAAGAATAAGCAATCAATCAACAAATATGAATGACATGCCTGCCATGTTCAAGGAACTTTACCAAATATTGGGGGTACAAATAAAAAAATGAAATAGTCACTGCCCTCAGGGAGCTTAGCTTCTATGTGGAAGAAAGTGAAGAGAAAATATGTGCATAAATATGTATAGACAAGATGCAAAGTAATAAGCCCAAAGAGGAAGTGCAAAGGGGAGCTTGGAAGAGAGCACACTGGGATCAATCACAGAAGAACCATTGGATCCATTGGTTATAGAAACCATGCTGAAACCTACCAAGTGAACACAAATGGATAATTGGTAGTTTGATCAAACTAAACACCTACCTTGAAAGAGTTTCTTTTAAACCAAAGTTCTGACTGATGCTCCCTTTTTAAAGGGAAAAGTCTTACAAATGATGGATTTGCACAAGAGCAGCACACTTTTTTTTTTAGGTTTTTGCAAGGCAAACGGGGTTAAGTGGCTTGCCCAAGGCCACACAGCTAGGTAACTATTAAGTGTCTGAGACAGGATTTGAACCCAGGTACTCCTGACTCCAAGGCTGGTGCTTTATCCACTACGCCACCTAGCCGCCCATGCACATTTCTAATAACCTCTGTTTCTCAACATGAATCTAGCAACACTTTTTGGGTACAGTGAGAAAACATCAGTAACTCTTGGCCCAACTGTCTGATTTCATTTCCATAAGATCTTAAAGATAATTATCAGCCCCAAGATAAGGGCAACCTTGATTTAAGAAAATAAATAAAGGAAATCACAAGTGACAATTTTAGACAATTTCCCATAAGTTGTTATATCTTCATAGTCACACAATGAACTAAGGAGTACATAGAATACAAGGTCCCTTTGTTGTCATTTTTGATTAATTAAAATAAAGTATTTGACTTGGAAGAGCAAAGTAAGAGCTCCAAGTTTGGAATCTCTCTGCTCTTGAGAAGGAAATAAGGTTCCTCTCAGAAAAGGGTCCTTGATAGAAGAAAATAGGAGACAATAAGGAAGGAGAGGATAAACTCATTTAGTTCAAAACTCTTCCTTCTTCTCCTACTTAAGTTTCTCTTACAAGACCAAATGTTGATCCTCTCAGCACCATTTCTGATTTCAGTCAAATTTCTTCTTTCTTCCAAAAATATCCCCTTTGCTACAAAGCCCCCAACCCCAAGCTAGTTAATGTGATGAATTGCTGAGGCCAACAGGTATTGAAGTTTGCTCCAAAGTAGGGGTTCTTAACTTTTTTTGCATCATGGATCCCTTTGATAGTTTGATTAAGCCAATGGACCTGTTCTCAGAATTATATTTTTAAATCCATAAAATACAATAGAATTCAAAGGAAACTAATTATAAAGAAATAGAATTATTAATTTTTTAGTTCATGATACCAGGTTAAGAACCCTATTCTGAAGCATTTATGAATTGCTGTGTATCCTGTGGACCTTTGTCTTTTGTTATAGGATCTCAGTGGAAAAAAAAAAGTGGAAACATAGGAGAGAAACTTTTTAGCCACCCACAACAACTTTTTTCTGAATTATTGTAGTAAAAACTCATAGACAACTTCCAAAGGTCTGTGAGTTTGGTTCAGGGAGGTGAGGAGATAGAAAAAGCTGAAAAACTTCTTGATTTTCATTAGGCCTCATGAGGTGAGAAAACTCAAAAGTAACAAGTTATGGAGAAGAAAATTAAAGACTGTGGGTAAATCTTTGGGGTTCTGGGAAAAACATACCAATATGTTACTCCCCACTCTACATCACTTCCCCTCATCCCTCCCCTCCCCCCCATACCTCTGTTCCATTCCTCACTCCAGAGTCTCTAATTCAAACACCCTGGGAACCCCTTTACTGCTCCATTTGCCCTTTCCTTCCTCGAAGCTAACCCTAGTCTTGTGGGAACTCCTGTTAGAACTAAGTGAGCTACTGCTCTGATAGTTTCTCCTTAGGGGAGCCAGGTTCATCAGGGAAGTCTGTAGAGTACAAACAAGAGAAATCTCAATTCTCACTATCAGGTTGCAGTGAGAGAAGATCCATTCATCAGTCAATTAACAGATTATTTATTAAACAATCATTGTTCAAGGCAATTATGTTGAGTTACTGAGGATACAGAGAAAAAATAAGAGAATCCATACCCTCAAGAATCTTATATTCTAGCAAGGGAGAATGCTATAGTAAAGGGTATTTATACAATACAGAGAAGGATAAATCTGATGAACCTTTAGATCCCTTCCAATATTGAGAGTCGATGACTCTTCAACTTCAAGCTGCCTTTGTTGCCCAGATGCTACAGAGGCTATGTACCAAGCCTGGAAAAAGTGGACACTAGAGGGAGCTCAGTGAAAGTGAGAGGGAAATAAAATCAAATGTTGCTAGACTTGAAAGTATATGAAAACCAAGATCAAGGATATGGCTTGATACCAACCTGGTCCCACTGGAGAGGGGAACCCTGGAGGAAGAGGAGCTCCCTTAATCTCCTGAATTCTTGAAAAGTTCATCTGGCCCTACCTGTTATGGGTGGGGGTAGGGGGGTGGGGGTGGGGGTGGGGTGGAAGAGAGATGTGGTCAAATAGAAGACATTTTTATTTATCTTGTTTGATTTCTCACAGACTCATGATCTAGGGCCTACCTTAGCCTGATAGGTAGCATTGTTTCTGAGTAATTCCTTGAATCTAGCATGGTTCTAATCTTATATCATTCTCCTTTTCCCCTCCCCACCCTGCCCCTAACCTCCAATATCTCTTTATTACATACTGAATTAATTCCAAACTCCTCAGTCTGGCACTCAAGTTAATCTGGGTTCCATATTCAGTATTTCTTTCTCCCCTCTGGTACTCTCACATATATATATATATATATATATATATATATATATATATATATATATATATATACATATGGGGTCAGGTACATATATGTAATGAGGAATGGGATGCAGGTATGGGGGAGGGGAGAGATGAGGGCCTGGAATCCAAGGACCAAGTGGATGAAGAGATTGAGGAGTTTTCTATAGGTGTAACCCCTCTCCAGCTCAAGGGGTATTTTTTAGTTGTGGTCCAGTTCCCAAGTGAACATTACCTCTCCCTATTGTGTTCTTTGTAGAGCCCAAATTTATATATGTGTGTGTGTGTGTGTGTGTATATATATATATATATATAGAGAGAGAGAGAGAGAGAGAGAGAGAGAGAGAGAGATGTGTGCATCTATTTATATATAGATATATATGTATGCATCTATCTATATATGTATGTGTATATATCTATATATATAGATAGAAACATGTTTTTAGATTTATAGATATATATATATTCCTAGATGATCCAGTGAAATGAAAATGTTCCCCTAGCTTACATCATGCTCTCGTCTCCATGACTTAGATCACATTCTTCCTTTTTCTTGGAATTTCCCCTCTTTCATCTCAAGGTACTATGTTACCTCCTTCATGAACCTTTCCCTGATCTCCATAAATGAGTAAGATCTTTTCCCTCTGAACCCCATGACCTTTGTATAGTTTCTATGGCCTTACCATAATTGCCTTGTACTAGAGGGAGTTTTGTGTCTTTGACTAATTAATCCCTGCCCCAGGTTGTTAGTTACTTGAAGGCAAGAACAAAGATATGGAGTGATTTGCCATTTACTTCTCCAGCTGATTTTATAGATGAGGGAACTCAGGCAAACAGGATTAAGAGCCTTGCCCAGGATCACAGCTAGTAAATATTGGAGGTCAGTTTTGAATTCGGGGAGGTGAGTCTTCTTGGGCTCTCTGTCCACTGACTCACCTAGCTGCTTCTGTATTTTTAAAGAAAGAATAAGTATAGAATATTGGATAGATTACAAGGACTTTGTGGAAGGAAGATCTGAATTCAAATCCCCACAAGATGCCTAGTAGCTATGGGACCAAGCAAGTCATTTAACCTCTCTAGGTCTCAGTTTCCTTATCTTTAAAATAGGAAAATTGGAATCTGAGGGTCCCTTTCCTCTCTAAATCCATGATTCTATATGATATATGTGTATCGTTGCTCACATATGTGTGTATATAAACACATATATACATATTCACATAAGCATATGTATCTCTCTCTCTCTCTCTTTCTCTCTCTCTCTCTCTCTCTCTATATATATATATATATATATATATATCCACACACACATATGCCTGACATTTATATAGTGCCTTAAAGTCTGTAGACTGTTTTTATACAATATATGAGGCAGCATTAGAACCCAGACTTTCCTGAGTTAAGTACAGAATTCTAGTCACTTTACTTGGCTGCCTCTCCTTGCAGTTCATCATCCTACAATAAATTTTTGTTGACTGAATTAATTTGTAGACTTTTAGTCTTCTCCCTAAGTAGCAATTTGGTCACTGATTACCTCATATCTAGGACCATCTCCAGGTCCTGATTTGTATCTGGTCACTGGACCCAGATGATTCTGGAGGAGAAAGTGAAGCTGGTGATTTAGCACAACACCTCCTCATCAAATCCAATTCACTTGCTTATCATGGTTTCATCTCTCTGATATCCTAGTCTTCTTTGAGAAAGCATAAACATCAATCAATCAATTTGAAATGTGGTGGACTGTTATCATTCTAGCCCATCACCCTTTTGTATATCTGTCAGGGAAAAAGTAGAACAAGCGCCCATGCAGGACCTCTTTTGCTCCTCACAAAGGCAGAAATTATGACCTCCCTTGGAGAGGGAGACTTGGAATCAAGTCAGATATGTATAGTCTGAGCTGTCTTCATGGGTTTCAAAATCCCACTAAGACACCAACAAATTAAATGAATATGAGGCAATTTGGGGGGGAAACAAGAGTAACTCAAAGAAAGATCTCATGTAGGGAACTGATGAGGCATTGAAGGAAATGAATTCCAAGAGAAGATAGGGCTTGAGAAGTCTAAAGGGCAGAAGGAGAGCTTTCCAGGAATAGAGGACTAGTCAAAAGGAATAGCAAAGACGTCAATCCAATTGCACTATAGAGTATGTGAAGGGAAGTTGGTTGGTTGGTTGGTTGGTTGTTGTCCTTCATGCTTGGAGGACCAAAGTGCTATCACTATAGCAGGAACAATTTACTGTGTGTCTAATTGTGACTTATCAAACCAATACAAGCTCAGAAGGTTCTACCAAAGGTCAAACACAGAGTCCAACATTTGGAATGAAGCAAAACTGAAAAGATAGGTTGGAGTCGGGTTGTGAAGGAATTTAAATTTCAAACAAAGAAGAAAGTATTTGGTCCCAAAGGTACTGGAATTTACTGAAGTAGAGAGGGAAGGGTGACATGGTGAGATGTGAGCTTTAGGATATCCCATTAGGAGTTCTGTAATGTGAAGTTCTGTAAAAACTTGAGAGAGCGGTCCTTCAGGAGGTTCTGACAATGGTCTGAGTGACAGATGATAAGGCCCTGAATTAGGGCAGTGACCCTAGGGGCCACAGGGGTATGAGTATAAGACAGGAAATGCACTTTTAAGTCACATTTGATCCTTACAACATTACAAAGTAAGACCAATATTCTCACCCTTATAATATATAGAATGTTACTCTTAAAGAAACTGAATCTAGAGAGATTCCATACTAGATCTAGCTAGATCACACAGTGAAAAGTGACAATATCACTAAAATCCAGATTTCCTGTTTCACTCTCTGTGGACTTTCCAAGGAGAAAGCCCACCTGTCCTGGGCTTCATTATATCTAAGTAAGGAAGTGGTTTGGCTAGCAGGCTGCCACCATAAAATGTCATAGGATTGGGTCTGCTACGGATGCTTTGGACTTCTTCCTCCTCAGTATTTCCCTAACCTCCCCAGCCCTCTGGATTGACTGCCTTTATAATCTCCTGGCTCTGACCTCCCCTAGGGCATTCTATTTCCTCTCTTGGGTTTCAGCTTGAACCCCCTCCCTTCCTCCCCAGGTGTGTTACTCTTTCCCTAATTTGGCAGCTTGCCTCTAGTCTTCTGAATGTATTGGAGCCTTCATGTAAACAATTCAATGAAGGGGGCAGAAAGTAGCTGGTTAAGCCCCTGGAAGGCTTGGAATCCGTGCTTTTATATAAATCAGCTCTTTGTCCAGATTCCCCAGCAAAAGGAACAAAGATCTGTCTTTGCTGATCACATCATTAAAAATAATCTGATATTGTTCAGATTTTTACTTCGAATGTTTTTAAATGAATTTTCATGGCAAAGTATTTTAAAATATAACAGATTAAATTATTTAAAATGTCAAAGGACATGGTTCTTAATCATTTTTTGCTTCCTAGAGTCCTCTGGCAACCCAGTGAAACCTATGAATTCATCAAGGAATAATGTTTGTAAATGTATAAAATGAAATACACAGGATTAAAGGAAATCAATTATAATGAAATATTTTTCAAAATATGTTTTTAAAAAAAAGCAAAACAAGTTCACAGATACTTGGTCAAGAACTCTTGCTTTAGTATGTCATTGCAGAAGTTAAAATGTAAAATTTTAGGGAGTTAACAAATAATTGTTTTACATTATAATATGTATACAAGCCTTAATTCTCTTGGATCTAGGTAAGACAGCTAAATGTTTCAATACATAAAGCACTGGACCTGGAGTTAGGGAGACCTGAGTTCAAACTCAATTTCAGATGCTGACTAGCATCCTAGACAGGTTGCTAAACCTCTCTGTGCCTCAGTTTCCTCAACTATAAAATGGGAATCATAATGGCACCAATCTCTCAGAGTTGTTGTGAAGATCAAATGAGATAATAGCTATAAAGGACTAGTTTTTTCCATATAGCAGGCAGCTAATATGTGATTATTTCCTTCCCTTCTCCTTTAAGACTATACCCTAGGGCAGCTAGGTGGTGCAGTGGATAAAGCATCAGCCCTGGAGTCAGGAGTACCTGGGTTCAAATCTGGGTCTCAGACACTTAATAATTACCTAGCTGTGTAGCCTTGGGCAAGCCACTTAACTCCGTTTGCCTTACCAAAAAAAACCTAAAAAAAAAAAGACTACACTCTAAACTTCCTCTACCATTCCTCAGTTCTTCATCCTGGACCCTGGAATTCTCACATTAGAAGCATCTTGTGTTCCTTTTAGCCTTTCCCTCTGGTTTCATGGTTCCTCCCAGAAACCTATGTTTAAGAGGGGTGTCCAGGCTGTCTTATTTCACTCTAGGATAGAGGCTAGACTTCCTCTAGTGTTCGTTCTCTCTCTCTCTCTCTCTCTCTCTCTCTCTCTCTCTCTCTCTCTCCCCTCCCCTCCCCATTTCAGCTTCCTTTTTTATGTTCTCTATCTCTATTAAAATATGTTTCAGGAAGGCAAATGCTATTTTTCTTTCTTTCTACTTGTAATTATATTCCAGCATTTAGCCTAGTACCAGAAACATTTGTTGACTTACTGACTGAAGAGAAACACAACCACACTTACCTGTAATTGAACTTCAGATTTACTATTAGTGTATAGACCATTAACAAAACAGGTTCAAGGAGACAAATGCTTTCATTTCATTTCTACGCTTTGGTCTCAGGCTTACATTGGTTCTGGGAAATGAAACGATACAGGTAACCACAACCCACAAATCTATTTGAAGTGAGTTGGGTGGTTAGGGTCTGAAGTCGATAAAGAGAACTGCTGATAGAGACTAATCTAGAAGAAAGAGTGCATCTGGAGACTCTCCTAGATTTGAAGGTGTCAGTTGCTGCCCTAATGTGGATGGTGGATGTTACCCCAGTACCCTTTCTCTGTTGCCCCTTCTTGAGTGTTTTCAGTAAAAAGTTTCTTCTCTTAAAATAAAATAAATAAAAGAACCTATTGCATCTACCTTTGACTGGCTAATCTCATTCTTCTGTGGATCCCTTTTAATCCTCCAACACACCATAGAACACTTCTTGGCAACTCTCCATGTGCTACATGAATTTCCTATATGCCCACTTGTCTTTGGAGGTGACAACAAATCTCCCCAGTTTCCCTTATAGCTGTGGGACATCTGAAACTTATACTTGTAGGATTTCTGTCTTTGTTTTTCCAAGTGATTGCTAAGCACTTCTTAAAAAATGCTGAGGGCATATGGGACCTTCCCAATATGACACACCAGCATTTTTACGGGTATGATGGTGCAGATGGTTTGTGATCAGTTTTTTCAGAAGAAAGATAAACATTGAGAAGATCACAGATATATCAGAGGACAGGGGTGTGATTATCACATGTTAACAAGTAATACAAACTCTTAAATGTAAGAGTTAATGTTTATTAAGGTATTCAAGATGATTCATAATAGCTAAGAGACCATGAGCAAGTTTCTGAGCCTCAGATAACTCCTCATGACTTATCTTCTTGGTGAAAGTAGATTGTATTCTCCACTGCTACTCCACTGACAAAGGTCATGGAATCTTTTGTTATTGTTGTTGCTTTATTTTATTTTATTATTTATAATTACATGCAAAGATAGTTTTCAACATTCACCTTTTTTGAAAACTTTTGAGTTCCACATTTTTCTACCATTTTCCCTTTTCATATCCCTCCCATACATACTGCCCCATTTCAGGCCAGAAAAATAGATTCACAGATGTAGAGATGGCAGGAAATCTAGAAGTTATGAGAGGTAGTATGGCATAATGGATAGGGCAAGGGATTTGAGGTCAAGAACTGGGTTCAAATCCTGCCTTGGACTTATTAGATAGGCAACCCTGGGCAAGTTACTTAATTTCCCCTAGTTCCTTGGGTTCTTGATATTTTTGTATAAGGAAAGTATTAAACTAGATTGACTCAACACTTGGTCTACTTTAGCTCCAGTCTTTTAAATGTTACCAAACAGCAATGTTTCAGTGTAACATCTTGGTCTCTATCCAGGTGTTTCACAAATGTTTGTTGGCCTATCACTAGTAGATCTATCTTAATAGGTAGACAAATTAATTCACTACAAACAAATGAAAAAAGCAACTTCCTGCCTAATTTCAACTCAATAAATCAAGGATTAATTCCTGCTAGGCTGCTATTCTCTGTACTAGCCTAGGTGTGAAAGGGGATTAAAAAGCCAGGAAACAGGCCTGTCCTGGAGTGGGCTGGGCCACTTTATGATTGAAGGAAATATCATTTGGGAAAAGGGTTCAGGCACTGGGTGAAGGTTCATCACTGCATCCAATTCTTGCCTTTTGACTCTACCCTTGGTCTTTCTCACAGCAACATGTGTTAGATTCTGTTGCATTATCTGATGGCTGTAATATTTTGTACATAACAGAGAGGGCATAGACTGCCTACAATGTGCCAAACATGCACTATACTGGGGGCTTTATAAATATTATCATATTTGAGATGGTAGCTTCCAAAAGCAAGTCTATATTCTAATGATTTGTAAAGCACTATCTCATAGGAAATTTCACTAACTCTTCTCCAAAATCTGTGAGGGAAATAGGACCAGTGTTACTTCTTCAATATTTTAAAACACTGCTCATAGTTGATCTATGCCTCCATTGATAACCTACTCATGGGTTGCCATAATTGAGAAAAAAATCATGTGGTGGCCAACCTCCTCATGAAAAGCCTTCTTGAACTCAGTGGAGCTGCTCCTTGAATGACACACCATGATCTATGCCTGGATCTATCATCTGAAGGCTCTTGAGCTTGAGAGTATCTACCATTAGATTTATTTCTCTGGCAGAACTTTTGAGAACTCAGGATCACTTCCATATAACAATGAGGGAGGCATGCAAGTAGGGCTTTTGTCAAGGCATTTTACAAATGAGTAAATTGAATCCTGGGGCAGCCAAGTGATGCAGTGGATAGAGAACCAGACCTGAAATCAAGAAGACTTTTCTTCCTTAGTTTAAATCCAGCCTCAGACACTTAATAACTGTGCAACCCTGGTCAAACCCTTTAACCCCGTTTGCCTCCATTTCCTTATCTGAAAAGGTAGATCATAAACCACCCCAATATTTTAAATAATACCAAATGGGGTCACAGTCAGACATAATTGAAAATAATAACTGAATGGCAATAACCAATCAAGTCTCAAAGAGCTAAAGTAACTTAAATGAAGTCTTATAGACAGAAGTAATAAATTGACATCCATATAATTTATAAATTGCTTTAAAGTTGACAGGTATTTTGTACATATTATTGGATTTGAATTTCACAACAACCCTGTTCAGTAGGTAGTAGCAGTCCAACCATCAATAAACATTGATTAAAGACTTATTTTTGTACCTGTCACTCTTCTAAGTGCTCAAGATACAAAACCAAAAGTGAAACAGCCCCTAAAGAGCTCACATTCTATTAGATAGAGATAGAGATATGTATATATATATATATATATATATATATATATATATATGTATATAGCCATATACAGAACTGATTCAAAATAGATTCAAGACTTCTAATTTTAGAGGACTCTAATATTAACTTCTTTAAAAAAAAGATCCAAAAATTTTAATTAAAATCCTGACAAAAAAAAGACTTTAACACATCCCAGAAAATAATTCACTAAAATCAAGTTTGATTTATACCAAGATGCAAAGAGATGGTTCAACATTAGGAATATAGTAAAATAATTAATAAATAAGTAATTAATCTAGCAAATAAGGCAATTAAGGCAAATAGTAAGGCATTCTGAAACATCCAAAACCATCGTGGATATGCAATATACATAGAAAAAGCTCTGTAAAATTACAATACTCAGATCAATCTTGAAGGACTTGCTCATTCCATCAGTGAAACAATCAGGGACAATTTTGAGGTATCTGCAAAGGAGAATACCATCTGTATCCAGAAAAAGAATTGTGGAGTTTAAACAAAGACCCAAAGACTATTACTTTTCATTTAAAAAATTTTGTATGTAATATGTTATGTAAAATTAAGGCATTAAATTAGATTACCTTTAAGGTCTACTTTAGGTCTAGTCTTTTAAATGTTACCAAACAGCAATGTAATTTTGCTATCCTTTATATTTTATTTTTTTTCCTTAAGGATATGATTTCTCTCTCAACACATTCAACTTAAATCAATGTATAGCATGTAAACAATGTAAAGACTAACAGACTGCCTTCTGTGAGGAGTGAGGGGGAAAGAAGCAAGATTGGGGAAAATTTGTAAAATTCAAAAATAAATTAATTAAAGCTAAAACAACAAAAAAGTGCGATATTCAATTATCCTACTCTATAAAATAAAGGAAAATGGAGTGCTTTCTTTCCCCCCATAACATAGTATAATAAAAAAGATGATTGCACATGAAACTGCAAATCTACTATGTACAATTTGTTACTTCTTTTAAATACATAAAGTTATTATGTAAATTTCTTTTTTTCCATTCTTGTCTTCCTTCTCCCCATCGTGCCCTAGAGTTGGCCACCAGCAGACACAAATAGATATAGGTATATAAGTGAGTACATATATATATATATATATATATGCACATAAATATTTAAACATATATATGTATCTATCTGTGTGTGGTGTATGAATATATTTGTAAAATTATTCTATACATGCTTGTATTCATCAGTTCTTCCTCTGGGTGCAGATGATGTCTTTATCCAAATGTCCTTTGTAATTTATTTGTGTGTTTATAATAATCAAAATTACTTATTCATGCAGGTTCTTAAAACAATATTCCTGATGCTGTACATAATATTCTCTTGGTTCTGCTAGTTTTATCCTTCATTATTTAAAAGAAATATTTCCATGTTTTTCTAAGATCATTAAACTCATCATTTCTTAGCACAATAGTATTTCATCACGACTATATACCACAAATTGTTCAGCCATTCCCTAATTGATGGCATCCCTGAAATTTCTTGTTCTTTTCCTCCACAAACAGACCTGCTACCAACATTTTAGAACATATAAATTCTTTTCTCTATTCCCTAACCATCTTTGGAAATAGACTTAGGAGTGCTGGGTTAAAGGATATGGTATAATAACTCTTTGACATAGTTCAAGATTCCTCTCCAAATAGTTGAATCAGTTCACAATT
Organism: Macrotis lagotis; assembly: GCF_037893015.1. Lineage (NCBI taxonomy): Eukaryota > Metazoa > Chordata > Mammalia > Peramelemorphia > Peramelidae > Macrotis > Macrotis lagotis. The sequence continues at coordinate 328,223,461 of NC_133666.1, forward strand.
TCACCAACAATGAATAAGTGTTCTGATTTTTCCACATTGCCCTTGCATTTGCTTTCCACTCCAGTCATTTTAACCTGTCTAGTAAGTATAAAATGATATCTCAAGGTTGTTCTAATCTGCATTTCTCTGATCCAGGGTGGGGAACTTTTTGGCCCTTTGGATATTTATAGCATCATTGGGTTATATTTGAATCAAACATATAATTAATTCAACTCTGAAAAGCTCCTAGATTTATTGAATTTCTGGGTTGCCTTGGCAGCTCAAGATTAAAGCTGGATTACCCAAGGGCTGGAGGCTCCCCACCACTGCTAATCAATAAAGATTTAGAGCATTTTTTCATATGCCTATAAATTGTTTGGATTTCTTCAATGGAAGGCTGCTGGTTCACATCCTTTGACCATTTATTGAATCAGAAAAGACTTGTAAATGAGATCTTTATCTGGGAAACTGTTTATAAAAAATTTCCCCCAATTTTCTATTTTCCTTTTAATTTTGGTTATACAAACCTTTTAAATTTAATATTTTCAAAATTATCTATTTTACAATTAACTTCTCTATCTCTGATTCATTCTCTATCTATGATTCATTCACTTATCCATAAATCTGATAAGTAAACAAGTAAACTGTTCCATGTTCTAATTTTCTTGTTATCCCTCTTTTTATATCTAGGACATGTATCCATTTTGACTTTATCTTAGTAAATTGTATAAGATATTGGTCTATGCCCAATTCTGCCATCCTGCTTTCCAGTTTTTCCAACAATTTTTTTTTACCAAACAATGAATTCTTATCCCAAAATCTTAAATCTACACTTGTCAAATAGTACTAACTTATCTAGGAAGCAGTTGGGAGTGGGGATGGAAAAGGCTTCATATAGAAGGTGACATGAGTTCAGTTTTTACAGACAGGGTTTCTAAGACATGGAATTAGGGGAAGAGCATCTAGGCATTGGAAATGCCTAGAAATAAGAAATGGGATGCTGATGCTTATGAGAAGGGGAAAGAAGGTCAGATTGACTGAATCAGAAAAAATGCAAAAGGGAAATAATGTGTAATAAAACTAGAAGTTATGTGTAATATTTAGTATTTTTTTTCATTTTACTTATGAAGAAATTGAATGATTAAATGACTTGCCCATGGTTACAGAGGTAGTCAGAGGCAGAATCTAAACAAAGATTTTCCTAATACAAATATGGCACTACATACACTATATACCATATTTCCTCTCTTTAATAATTGGAAGAGCAGAAATTCAAACCCAGGTCTTTCGAATACAAATCAAACATCATTTTAATTGTATCATGCTGTAATTCTTGTCTAGTTTGTACCTAAAAAATGAAATATTTGACCCTCTGTGTTTTAGAATCCATAAACACTATGGAAATTTTGTTATGAATAAAGATAATTAGAAAAGGATTTACAATAATAGCCTTGTCTATCTATAATTATTGCTTTTGACTTAACCTGTCTTCTTTAGTAGTAACTAGTTTTAGATAGATTTGTGAAAGCACTGAGAGATATGTGAGCCTTAAGGACCATTATGCAATGTGGTAGGAGTAGGGGTAGGTGTAAGCACCAGGACCTTCCAAAATGGTTTCTCACAAAGAATTATTGATTATGGGAATGCCTATGGACTTGTGCAATTTCAAGGGAGTGCAAATTTTTTTAGCTGGAGAAAAAAAGATAAAACATGTCCTTTTGTCTTACTATCTCAAGATTAATTCCCAGTTAAATAAATTAGCATAGCATGCATAAAAATCTTTAGTCTTGTCTCTTTGACAAGGCAGGAGTTGCCCTTTCTTGTCATGAATTCCACTAAGTTAAGCATGCTTTGACAAAGTTTATGAATAATTTGTTGTTGTTGTTGTTGTTGTTGAGTCATCTTTCAGTTGTGTCTGACTCCCAGTTGTGTCTGACTTCCAAAACCCACTTGGGGTTTTCTTGGCAAAGATACTAATGTAGTTTGCCATTTCCATCTCCAGCTCATTTTACAGATGAGGGAACTGAGGCAAACAGGGTTAAGTGACTTGTTGAAGATCACACAACTAGAATCTAAGGCTGTATTTGAACTCTGGTCTTCCTGACTCCAGGTCTGGTGCTCTATACACTGCACCAACTAGCTGCTCTTTCATGAATAATTATTGTCCAGTAAGTGAAACAAATACTTGTGATCTACCTTTGGATTTGATCTTTAAAAAAGACAGTTTGCAACAACAGAGAGACACAGAACCAGAGTTGAGGTAGTCAGAGAAAAACAAATTGGACAAATACAGATTCAAGTTTCCCTTTAGGAAACCATGTTCATTGAGGAATTATGTGGCTCTAGGAGCAAAGGGAACCACAGGACCCCAGAGATAAGCTGTTGACACTGATAACAGGGAAGTGGTAAAGAAGTCCCTGACCAAGGCATTACATGCAGCCCATTGAGCTTTTGGACAGCTCAAATGTTTACTATTATTTTTATGATTTTAAGCTAAACGTTTCCTTTTCACAACCTTTGTCCATTGTTTCTAGGTCTGCTTTCTGGGGCCAAACCAAGAAAGGTATTACCTCTGTCATATTAGAGACCTTTACATATTTGAAGACAGTTATCCTGTCATGCATGAGGCTACTCCAGGCTTGGTATTTCCAGTGCCTTCAACAAATCCTCAGACCATCTGGACTCAATGTCTTTCACCATTTTGGTTACTTTCCCTGAGATGCTCTCCAGCTTATCTTTAGTCCTTAAATTTTGGCCTCTAAATAGTACATCTCTACTATTCAGAAGATTTGATCCATAAAACCTTTGTTTGAGTGATTCATGCTCCAGGGATTCCTTTGTTATTCTACCAATACATCTGTTTTCTTTTTTAAAAAGATGTTATTGTTGTTGTTTTACTAAAATAAAATTTATGGGTCACTGATGCAACATCTTTATAAAGTGTAGATCCGCTATTCATCTTTTTCTCTATATTTTTATTTCTATCTGTCACTGTCTCCCTCCCTTGTTTTCCTTGTTCCTCTCTGTCCCTTTGGCTCTTTGAACAAGTAGAAATGACTGGAATAAGGAGATGGAAGGTCTTGAATGAGAAATAGCTAGAAAGTCAGTGTCACTAAATTATAGAATGCATGAGGGCAAGGGAGCAAGGTATAAGACTGAAAACATAGAAAGAGGTCAAGTTATGAATGACTTTAAAAGTCAAACTGGTTTTGATATTTAATCCTAGAGGCAACAGGGATCCATTGGAGTTAATTGAATGGGAGGGGAGGGAGCTATTATGAGGTTGCCAGACTTGTTTTTGGAAGATCAACCTGACAGCTGAGTTGAATGGGTTTTAAGACAAGGGAGATCAACCAGCAGCTTATTGCAGTAATCCAGTTATGAGGTGATAAGGACCTGAACCAGGGTGACCTTGATATCTGAGTAGATAGAGGAGTAGATACAAGAGATATTACAATGGTAGAAATGATAAGACCCCTTGTTTGTCCTTCTTTCTCAAAGAGGACCAATGACATAAGGAGGGTAATGTCTTGACTTGTAAGTAAATTGGATTTAAGAGAGATAGAGATATCCAAAGCCATCAGCATCACCTTCTCCTCTAGAATCATCACAGTCCAATGACAAGTCATGTTAAGATGATGGCTATGGCCCAGGAGACAGTGGAAGACCTTTAAAGCTAAGGTCTTTCCTGGGTCTCAGTTTGTCTGAGGCAACACCCATTCAATGATTAAGAGCTAGATAAGAATTTAGGGACAAGTCTCAGCTAATGATTGGTTGATGGGGAATGATAGATGGGGGAAGTGAGGTGTCAAGGATACCACTTTGGTTAAAATCCTGAGTGACCGAAAGAATGGTGGTACCCTCAACAATAATAGAGAACAATAATGGTTTGTCCCACTTTTGCAAGTTTGTTGCCATAAGATTAAACCATTGAGAGACAGGTTAGCTTTACCCTACTGTCAAAAATGTTATTACTGTAAAATTACTGTACTGATGCTTAGACCATCATGAGATGGATAAACTTAACCTAATGTAGAAAGTTTGCCACTTGATGATACCATACCACTGAAAAGCTTGGTGATATTGGAAAGATCAGACTCTAAAAGATCAAAGTCTCCTATTGATTACCAACCATTCTAATATTATTATGTCAAGTCACTGGGCTCACAAGGGATAGTGAAAATGATAATTTTGCACAGCATCCCCTCACTTTAATGAATCATATATGCATGTCATGCAGGTCATGATGTCACTTTTTTGACATCATGATTTTCTTCCATACTGAAGAACAATACTACAAATAAGGAATTTAAAAGAGGGAAGGATTTTAGGAGAAAGATATTACATTCACTTCTAGGGATACTGAATTTAAGTTATTTATAATTCAAGATTTCTAACAGTGAGAGTTGTGAGAATGAAGATCAGGACAGAGGTATGGGTGAGACAAATAAATCTGAGAATCATTTGTATAGATAAATTCATAGAAGTTAATGAGATCATCAATTGAAATAGTATACAGGAAGAAGAGAAGAGAAGAGGGCCTAGGACAGAGACTTCAGGGACACTCACAGTTGGGTAAGTGATCTTTACAAAGATTCATCAGAGACTTGAGTAGTAAAACAGCTAGGAGGAGCTAGCAGTATCATCAAACATAGAGAAGAGAGAATATTAAGGAGAAAAGGGTGATGGATAGTGTTAAAACCTGCAACGAAATCTAAAAGGGTAAAAATTGAGAAAAAATTAGATTTGCTGATTAAGACATTATTGGTAAGTTTGGAGAGTAATTTTGGTAGAATGATCATATCAGAAGTTGTATTGTAGAGAACTAAAAAGAGAGTGAGAGGAAAGAAAGTAAGGCATCTATTACAGATGATTTTTTTCAAAAAGGTTAGCTGCAAAAGGAAGAGAGATATAGATAGCTAGTGGGGATCATATTATCAAGTAATGGATTTCTGAGGAGAGGGGAGATATGGGCATGTTTGGAGGTAGTGGGGAAAACAGTATACTGAGAGAGATTGAAAATACATGAGAACGTAGGAATGATAGAGGAGATAATCTACTGAAGAAAATAGGACAAAATGAGATCATCTGGACATAGAGAGGGCTTTGCCTTGGCAAAAAGTGCTACCTCTTCTTGTGAGACTTGGATAAAGGATAAGGGGAAAAGGAAAAGAACCTATATCATCTAAAATATTTGTAGCAGTTCTCTTTGTGGTGACAAAGAATTGGAAATTGCAGGGATACCATCAATTGGGGGATGGTTGAACAAGTTGTGGTATATGATAGTGATGGAATACTACTGTGCTATAAGAAATGGTGAACTTGATCTTAGAAAAACATAGAAACTTGCAGAAAATGATGAAAAGCAAAATGAGCAGAACCAAGAGAACATTGTATGCAATAACGGTAATATTATTTTAAGAACAACTTAGAGGGACATTTTGACCTTTATAAATACCCACATTAACTACAAAGGACATATGAAGGAAGATGCTATCTGTACTCTGAAAAAGAACTGATAAATAGAAGCATTTATGGAATGATATATATATATATATATGATGATATATGTACACAAATATACATATTTGTCTCTAATGGTAGTCATCTCATGGACAGGGATAGGAAGAAAGAAAAAGAAAATATATATCATAACTTTATTATATATTTTGAAAGACTAATAAATTGCAAATAAGAGATTTGCAGTTTCTTGTACAATCATTTTTTCCTATTCTACTATTTTATAGAGATGCTAGTTTATTCCTTAAGTTCAGAATAAAATCAATAAAATTTTAAAAGAATAGGAAAGCATCTATGTCATATGTGATGAAGACAAAAAGAGAAGAGGATGCTCTCAGTGAATGGCCTTGGTATTTTTCAGTGAAATATAAGATGAAGTTTTCAATTGAGAAGATGAGAAAGGGAAACTATGGAAGGTTTAAGTAGGGATGAAAAAGTTTGCAGTGAAAGGAATTGCTGGTATTCATCCTTTGTTTTCAAAGAAGAACAATGACATCACAAAGTTGGGGTTGGGGTATGGTGTTTTCAGCTGTGACTTGTCCAATAAGGAAGCTTTTACCACAGGTCAAGTACAAGTAGTCTGATAGAACATTTGAAATAAAGATGACTCTGGATCTGTATATATCTATGTGCTTCTGCATCTCTCAGTTGTGATTCTCTCAATGGGGAAGCCTTACTACAGACATGAATAACTAATGTCGTGTGTGTGTGTGTGTACACAAATGTTTGCATATACATGTATATGAGATCAGATTGCAGAGAGTTAAAAAGAGAGTGAGAGAAAAGGAAATAATATATGTATTACCTTTTCAAAGCAATTAGCTGCAAAAAAGGAGAAGAGATTGGTAGCTGGTGAGGAATCATAGATTCAAGTGATATAATTATATATTACATATCCCATATAAATGCATATATATCATATGTTATAGACATAAAATAGAGAAAGTACAGAATTTAGTAAATTATATGCCATCTAGTAAACTATTGCTTTAGTAAAATAACCATATAGATTGACTGCTAATTACTTATATTTACCTATACTTAATTACCTAGACAATTCAATTCAATTCAACAATTTCTGTTAGCCTTCTACAATGTACAAGGCACTATGATTCTGAAGCTAGTGGGGAAAGAAAGATGAAAAGTGATGCCAACCCTGGAAATTTACACCCGACATATGGCTTCCTGTTCCCTAACTGAGTTGGCAAAGTGTTTCTCTCCAGTAGCAGGCAGCCTTTCCCTTATGGGTCAGCTCAGAAAAGAAGGGGATTAAAAGAAATTCATGCTAGAATCTTTTCCCCTTCCCCCTACTTTGCACAAAGTTGCTTCTCCTCCTGTGATTATTTCCTCCTAACAGAACACGGTTACCTGGGTGACCACTGCCAGTCATGTACTCACCTAACCTTTCTGCTCATTCATTCTTACCATTTAGCAGATGATGAAAGGCCAGCAGCTGCTAGTCCCTGCAGCTTTACTCAGAGCTCCTGACTCAGCTTCAAAAAGCCCCGACTTTGCTGGGGGAGGGGGTGAGTCTGTATCCTGAAGGAAATAAATGTGCTAGATTTCTATAAGCGCTCTATAAATGGTAGCTATTATTAGTAGGCTTACACATTAAGGGCCTGCCTGCAGTCTGAAGGGATAGGACTGAGTTTTTAAAAGGCCAGATCTTAGTGACCCTGTTTCAAAGTGCCCATTTGTGATTCATTCTTGGTTTAGACTAAGCTGCTTATGTGAATGTCAGGGGTCTGTCCTGGGGGTGGGGGGGTGGGAAGAAGGGAGTGGACCTAAATTGCAAGGGCTTACTTATCTCAGAATATTGGGGGAGTTTAGGAAAGAAGAGGTTCCTACTCTAGACCATTAGGATAGAGTTTCTTTGATTGAGGGGGGATAGGATGAGGAATACAAGGGGAATGTTGTGAAACACTAAGTAACATTTCAACTTTAAGGCTGACAAAGTCATTTCCTCTCAAATACTCTAAGAAGAGGGGAAAATATTATTTCATTTGATCTTCTCAACAACCATGAGACTTTGGTGCAAATAAGATTCCTATTTTACAGTTGAAGAAATTGAGGTAGATGGCACAGTTAGTAAGTGGCTGAGGTCAAATTTGAGCTCTATTCTTGTTGTCTATAAGGAGGTGGTACAAATATTATTATACCCAAATGAGATAACAGGGTTGACACAGAGGTTGACTAGTGCAAAGTCAAATATTAGTCACTTCACTCATATCTGACTCTTCATGATCCTATTTGGGATTTTCTTGGCAGAGATTCTTGATGGTTTGACATTTCCTTCTCCTGTTCATTTTACAAATGAGGAAACTGAGACAAATAGAGTCAAGTGTCTTTCCCAGGATCGTACAGTTAATGTCTGAAGCCAGATTTTAACTTAGGAAGATGAATTTTCCTGAGTCCAGGTCTGGTGCTCTATCTGCTGTGCGCCTAGCTAGGAGCTAAGTTCAGAACCAAGACTTCTACAACTTCAATCCAGGGCTCCTTCAACACCAGCACTTGGACTCCATGCTTGAAAGTTGTGCTTAGTATGATTATTCAAGGGATAAGCTGTCCTTTACCAATACCTACTTCAATCCTTTCTCCACTTAACTGCCAAGGTGATTTTTCTAAAGCTCATGTCTGACCATGTCACCCCATCCCCTGCTCAATGAATTTCAATGGTTCCTTATTACCTCTAGGATCAAATAGACAGTTTTCTGTTTATCATTTAAAGCTCTCTGATACCTGAGCCCTTCTAATTTGTTCAGTTTTCTCACACCTTAGTCCACAAACCCTATAATGCTTGTTAACTATCCTGTTGCTCCTTTTACAAGCTGAGCAAAGGGATCAAAGTCAACCTGTGCTTCAGAGTGGGATTCTAATAGCCCCTCTCTCTATCTCGGGATGGGAGATGTCACCTTCATGGGAATGAGTCACTGTAGTTCTCCATTACAGATGCCATTGACTTGGGTTTCTCTCTTTGGTTTCAGTCTAGCATTTTGGAATCTGATCAATGAGTCCAACAAGGGACCTGGTCTGGAAAGAGTCAGAATTGGGCATCTGTTGACAGATAGGCTTCTCTATGTTCCTATAGGGAGAGCAAGTGCCTAACCCCAAGACTGACTAATGAATGCATCAAACCCACTTCAGTCCAGTTGGAAATGTATAGCTTAATAGACAGTGTTTCTCTTCCTTGTCACTATAGTAACTTTCTGTAGTCTGAATCTTTTCTGTTGCTTGCTCATTTTTCCAACCTTATCTGACTTTTAACTTTGTTAAAGTAGGCTTCTGCTTCTGGGGTGGGGGCAGCACAGTTCCAAGCTTCAGGGGATTTGTGTAGCTGTTTTCAGAGATTTTTATGATCATGGTTTTATGACAAGTGAATACTCACCATATCTAATCTCAACCCAGCTTCCCCCAGCTTTACTGCTTCTCTATCATCTTCATGCCATGGCCTTCTTCCTCCTATCCCATATGCAACTTTTTACCTCTAGCTCTTTGAACAGTAATCAAATAGACTACCATTCCTGGAAAAGATTTCTCAAACAGCTATCCTATGACTCCAAATGCTATCTTTATGACTTCCCTGAACAAAATATTTCTTTCTGAACACTATTCTCCTAGAAACCTTCAAGTTTTCAAATCTTCCAAGGTGGTATGATCTAAGCAGAGGTGTGTTTACCACTCTTCTGGCCTGACTGTGTGATCACAACCCCTCTTTTCAACTGTGAGGAGGGTCCCTGCTCCACTGTGGCTCCAAGTTTTGAAGTGCTAGTGCTCCTTCTTGTCCTCGGACTAAGACCCAGGACAGTACTGGCATTAACAGACATGGTTTTTCAAGGAATATCCACAAATCTTCATTTTACAGGTGAGATTGCCTGGTCATATGTTTGGACTTTGTTTCACTTTATAGTCAAATAGGCAAAGAGGCTACAGACCTTGCTCTTTATCTCTCACTTTCATACTCCCAAATATGCATTCTTCTAAAAATAAAAATCTACCAGGTAAGGACTGTCCTGAAATGTCTTAGAATCGAAGATCCTGTAATTCCTAGTATTCTTATATATCAAAAAAGTGTAAGAGGATGTGAGCAGATAGGGAACTGATGTGATACAATTTTATATGGTGTGTTTTCTAGGTGTCTGGAGGTAACAGCTTGTTGGTTAGCCACATGCTATTCCTTACAAGGGGTCCTTTTTTGCAATTATACCTGTCCTTTTGTACTCCTGGGTCTCATCTGAGTGTTGAGTGAAGTGTTTCAGGCACATTTAATCAATTGCTGACTGCAATGATGAGAGATAGGACAGTTTTCAGTAGGAGACAGAAGAAGACATATTAGATTGGAGTCTGAGGAGATGGGGAAGTGGACTGGATGTAGGTGTAAACTCCAGGAAGCACCAGACCCTGGTCCCATAAAGCATAGAATTGGTAAAGATTTCCTTTAAAATGAAACAAATTGAGGTCCAGAACAATCAACAAATTAAACAAATTTTATTAAGCATCTATTCTGGTCCAGGAAGTACCAACCAAACTGGAGTTATTTAGGCTGACCAAGCTCATTAGCTGGTGCTAGACATCTTTATGCACCAGTCTTTAATTAACCCAGAAATGCAACTGTCAGTGGGACCCTGGTTTTATGAGAGATAAGCAGTCATCATATCTAATCCCAACCCACCCTCCCCTAGTTGCTGCTTCTCCACTGTCTTCTTGCCATGGCCTACTTCCTCCTATCCCATGCCTAACTTTCTATCTCTGGCTCTTTGAACAGTAATCAAATAGACTACCATTCCTGGAAAAGATATTTCAATCAGTTGTCCTACAACTCCAAATGCTCTCTCCTTGACCTTCCTGAATAAAACATTTCTCCCTGGACAACACTCTCTTACATGTGCTTTCTCTCCTGAAATGTAAACTTCAGAGCAGCTAAGGTGGTGCAGTGGATAGAGCACTGGCCCTGGAGTCAGGAGGACCTGAGTTCAAATCTGACCTCAGACACTTAATAATTACCTAGCTGTGTGGCCTTGGGCAAGCCACTTAACCCCATTTGCCTTGCAAAATTCCTGAAATGTAAACTTCTTGAGAGTAAAGAGGGTCATCATTAGAGTATACATGGTAAACTTGCCTGAAAGACAACATAGTATGGTCCTGGATCTAGGTTCAAATCTTGCTTCTGACAATGCCAGGTCATTGAAGCTTTCAGAGCATCAGTTTCTTCATCTCTAAAACCAGGCTAATATGATCTCTAGCACTTTTGAAATCAAGCAAAATAATATATGTAGTGTGCATTGCAAAGTTTAGGAAGCATTTTCTAAATGTCAGCTATTATTACTTTTGGCGAATGATGAGATGAGGACTGAAGGATCAGCTATCTGATACTTACCTGAAGTTTCTTAACTAAGAATTCCCTCCTCCCTGAAGGTTTGACTACTTGAGAAGTCTTGAGAGAGTGGTGGGATTTATTCAGAATTGGTTTCCATTATTTGGTTTGGAATAGATGCTATTGAGTAGATGGTATTACTTGAATGTGGTCTACAACAAGCATGAGAACCAATTGTCTTTTGATTACCTAAGAAGCATTGTCTTTGAGAAGGTGGTTGATGCCATATTTATCTTTTTATTGAACTATGGGAAGGCTGAGATAAGTTGTGGTTATATGACTAGAGGATCAGGAAAGCCTTCTAGAAAAGAAAGTAAATCCATTCTCTTGATCAGGGAATCAATTTAAATGGGAGTTATGGTCTCAGACCACTGAGGTATACTGGGTAAATGTCAAATCCAAAAAAAAATACCATCCTGATTAAAGAGGCCATAAGCAATAGAATCACAGTAATTCCTTTCCAAAAGGAAAAGTCAATAATCTGATCTAATGAAATTTAACTTCTCTCTACAGAGGTAGAGAGAATGAAAGAAGTCAACTTTAGGAATTCTGCCAGGGCGTAGGCATAGATATTAATTACAGCATTCAGAGTACATATATATACATACATACATATGTATATATATATATATATACACCTAAATTTTGATGGACAGAAGTACACCAGAAAATGTAGTTCAGAAACTTGAGTGTTTTTCAGAATGCCAACCACTCTGCCAAGGGAATATTATGATAGAGGAAGAATATCTAAAGCCTAAAGAGACCACAAACCTCATTCTATATCCCGGAGGGACTTTGAAGCTGGACAAACCTAAGTTCTTCCATCAGAAACCATTAAAATATTAGAAAAAAATCACAAAATCTTAGATATAGATCTGGGCTTTTAGTCCAAACCTCTCCTTTTGGATATGTCCCAGAAGAAGTGAGGTAGCAGATATTACCATGGAGATTGTTTCTATTTGCTAAACACTAAATGATTTGTCCTTGCTAAAGAAGGGGCTTTGTTTGAGAATGGATTCAAGAACCCAGGGACAGAAAAATAGCACTTGACAAAGAAATCAAGCAAAACAGACTCTGAGAGAGAAGGCCCTAAAAGATAATAAAAGGCCTTGGGATCATCTTGAAAGTAATCCTCTTCAGAGAAATTCTTTGTTTTTGACTCTTGTTATGGTCAAAATTTGCTATTACCATAACTACTTAAAAGTTCCTTTGAATTTTTGTGGCTATTATAGCTATACTGAATGGAGTTTGTTACCATATGACTACACATTTATAATTTTATCAAATTGTTTACTTTCTCAAGAGAAAGGTGGTAAGGGAGGAAGGGAGTACTTGAATCTCAAAGTTTTAAAAATGAGTGTTAAAAATTTTTAAATGTAACAAAATACCAAATAAATAATTTTTTAAAAAATAAATAAAAAAGACATTTAAAAAGGAAATAATATTAAAGATTTATACAATAGAAGAAAGTATTCTAAGAGAAGAGATCCTGAGAAAAGAATACTAGTTCTAAGAACGGTTAAGAAGTTTTAGAAAAGAGTGAAAGTGGGATGTGGGGAATGTTGAGGTGGACTATTATAAAAGAATTATCAAGATTTAGAGCTTTGAGGCATACTAGTATAAAATGAAAAAATTGAGATCCAGAGAGGTCAACAAATCACACAAATTTTATTATGCATCTATTCTGATAGGAATAGGAACTGATAAGCACCAAAAATACAAAGAAAAACAAAAGCAATACTTGCCTTCAAGAAGCTTATAATCCAAAAAAGGGAGACAACACATTAACAACCATACAAACGAGATATGTAAAGATAAATTGGAGAGATTCAATGATGGGAAAGTACTAGCACTAAGGGGAACTGAGCACTAAGGGGAACTTTGCAGGAAGTAGAATTTTACTTGAAAGAAGCCAAGTAAGCTAAGAGACAGAGATGAGAAAAGAAAGCATCCCTTGAATGGAGGATAACAAGTACAAAGGTACAGATAAAGACCTTATCTTATGTGAGGAACAGTAAAGAGGCCAGTGTTACAGAATTGTTGGTTGTTTCTTGTCCTTCATGCTCAAAGAGGACTAAAATGATATGATGTTGGAGTCACGGTACAGTGTGTCCAACTGTGGCTGATTAGAACAATAGTCCATGTGAACTTTCTGAATAGAGGTATCTCTAAATTTGTGCAGCTCATGTTTCTTTTGAGCTACTGCAAGTCTGCTGATCTCATAGAGCAAAGCATGGTCTTTGATACAGGCATTGCCATGCCAATGTTACCAATGGTGAGCTTCTGCTCACATTGCTGTGAGTTTTTGTCTATTTTTTTTGTGTGTTTTAACTGCATGACAGGATCTCTACCTACCATATTAAACAGACCAGATTTGGGTAAAGCAGACAATTTGAAGGGCACGTTTTCAAATCCCTTTCTTACTCCAGGAGGTAAACAGGGCAGTCCTTAAAAGGTTGCTCAGACTCCCAGGGGTGCCTGATCCCACTGTTGATTCCAATGAGAAGACAACCCTATGGTCTAGGCAGTCCATGTACCTAGAGCTACCAGTGTATCTGCATCCACTGCTTCATCACTTACCTTTTTTATGAATGAAATAGTAAATTCTGGAAACTATTGATCAGCAAATTTAATAGTTATGCTCTGAAAGATTCTAAAACATATCACCAAATAGATGGTTTATAAATGCTTTCAAAAGAGTTCACTTGAAGCCACATGGATTCCATAAGGACAGGTTATTCCCAACTAACAATTTGTTTTAGGTTTTTGTAGGCAATGGGGTTAAGTGCCTTTCCCAAAGCCATACAGCTAGGTAATTATTAAGTGTCTGAGGCCGGATTTGAACTCAGGTACTCCTGACTCCAGGGCTGGTGCTCTATCCACTGTGCCACCTAGCTGCCCCTTAATTTCATTTCTTAACTAGTTTCAATCACTAAATGTGTGTCGTGTCAAACTGAGAATTGTTAAAGACCTTGGCTTAAAAAGACCGTTCAGAGCCATCTTCAGTCATTCTGCTCCATATCTGGCCATTGGACCCTGATGATTCCAGAGGAGAAAGTAAAGCTGGTGACTTTGCACAGCCCTCACTCGCTTAAATTCAATTCACTTGTATGTCATGGTATCACCTCCCTAATGTAATAGTTCTCTTTAAGAAAGAAGAACAAACAACAGTCACCACAGGACTCCGAGATAGATAAAATGGTAAAAAAAAATGATATGGCTGATGTCTTCATAAACTGGATTTAAGTAAGGCAGAGTTACTTGAAATCTTTCGTCTCACTCTCTCTTCCAAAGTCATCAAAGTCTAATGGCAAGACTGTTAAGATTACTGGTCAGGACTCAGGATGCAGTAGATGATCTTGATGTCTTTAATGTCCAATCAAGTTCTAAGCACTCCACAGCACTTGCTTCAATTGCCTTCATGGTTACTCGAACAAATTGTTCTCATTTGCCTTTTCCACCAAGTAAAGTCTTCCCATGCTTGGAGTATTCACTTCTAATTCACCAAAGGATTTGAGACACTTTGGTTAGCCTCATGGTTATCCCGCTGCGTTAGCCCATCTGCTGAACTGCTTTACCAGAGTGTGGTCCTTGTACATCTACAATTTCTTGGAGACACAGGTGAGAGTTGGATGAATCAGGTGGACATCAAAGGTAGATAAGCAACCCTGAAAAGTGCTTGGCAGCCCTTGCACCAGAGTATTAGTCTTCCTTGAACACAAATTACACCCCTACTATATTGTGGAAAGAAGCAAAGGTAAAAATACCAGAAAGTTAGGAAGCATAGGTTATGAAGAACTCTAAACTTCAGATTTGAATGTAATAGGGAACTACTGGAGAGTATTGAATAAGATAGAGAAGAGGGAATGATGTAATGGTCAGGCCTGTGCTTTAGGAAAATCACTATGATAGCTTGGTAGAAGATGGACTGGAGGGTAGAGAGACTTGAAGCCTAGAGCAATCGACAGGCTATTTGCTCTAATCCAGGAGTGAGGTGATAAGGACCTGCCCCAGAGTGGTGGCAATGAAGGAGAAAAGATGGTATGAAGAAAGACTCCAAGGGAGAAGATATTTGCTAGAAGTCACACAAATAAGTTGCAGAGCCAACTCAATGACCTCTAAGGTCCCTTCCACATTGAAATCTGATTCTCTATATTTCTGATTGGAACTTAGATCTCCCAACTGCCCATGAAGGGCTCTCTTCACTCTAGTCTACTGTGAGTCATGAATTTCTCCATTCCTATCAATGCTGTGACCATTCTTTTGTTCTTAGACTAAGAAAACTTGGACTTGTCTTTGAGCCCTCTTTTCCCTGTACTCAATATAACACCAAGTCATTTCCATTTTTATTTTATAATCTCTCCTATAACCAATCTTTCCTACTTCTCTCACCCAGGGCTATTATATAGGTCCCTATCAGACTCCTTAGTTCTACTCTCCCTCTTTAATCTATCCTGTGCATCATAATCCAATTGATGCCCCTAAAACACTGTATTTTTTATCATGTCTCTGTCTTCCTCAATAATTTTCAATAGCTCTCCATTACTTTCAGGATGACATTCAATTGTTTAATGCTCTCCAGAACCTGACCCCTACTCCATCATTCCATTTTTATCTGGCAGCATCCTTGATATTTAATTTACTAAACCATCCACATTTACTAGTTATATGACTCTGGGAACATAAGTGACAATTTCTGTGAGTTTCCATTTTCTTAACTGTTAAACTTCCTCATCAGGTTGTTAAGATCAAATCAGATCATTTATAGCAAATGCTTTGCAAATCTTAAAATATTATATAAACGTAAGATATGGTATTTATTATTATTTGAAAATGAACACTGTGTGTGTATTTGTGTTGGCTTCCTAAGTACATTAAATGTCCCTTTTCCCCTTCCCAGAGCCTAGCACAGTTTATTGCACCAAATGTTTGTGAAGGAAAAGGAAAAGTGAGGAGGGAGAAGAGGGAGGAGGAACATGAGGAAGAGGAGGAAGAAGAAAAAAAAAGGAAGGAGGTGGAAGAGGAGGAAAAAGGAGGAAAAAATGAATGGAGAAGGAGAAAGGGAAGGAAAAGAAGGAAGAGGAGGAGGAGGAAGAGGAGTGGAAATCCTACAAAACTGAAGGGTAAAAATGTATAAAATACTTCTGCCAGAGGGTGGTAGCAGAGGGCCATAGCTGAAGGTGTAATCAAGGAATAAAAATTAACCCAGAGAAATATCCTTTGGGGAAATAGTCTGTTTGAAACAAATCCTTAGGAGTCAAGTCATCATGTGGAAGGCCATTTCTCCTCTGCAGAAGTTCATGGAGTTTCCATCTAGTGATCATAATACTTAAGAAAAATATGTTAGTTTATATTCAAGAAGTTTTGAACTTCCTAGCTCTAGTCCACCAGTTTCCCTACAACCCCATTGGCCCAGGTATTCAGAAGCTGGAAAATTAATATTATCTACTCCTAATATAAAATATATGGAGCTCAGCTCTTCACCAGGAATGGGTGAGAGGCTTACTTAACATGACCCTGTAGTGTGGGGTCCTGGAAGAATCTCCTTGACTTCTTTGAAGAGTGAATATGTGTGAACCAGGCTTCCCCTGGCTTGTGCTCCTTAGGTAGGTAACAAGGCTTCATCTCCAGAAGAGGTGGGGAACCTTTTTTTTCTGCCAAGGGCCATTTGGATATTAATAACATAATTCTCGGGTTATGCAAAAGTAACTTGAAAATTAGCTTGTTCTATTTGATCAAACACTTAATTCACCCCTAAAAAGTCCTAGATTTATTAAGTTTCAAGATCCCATCTGCAGGCCTTGGCAGCACCAGACCAAATGATTTCACCAGCCTTATACAGTCTATAATTCAGGATGTTCCCCTGCCCAGATCCAGAGGCATGGTTGAGGTAAAAAAAAGGGGGGGCAATTTTTTTATGAAGCACATCTTAGGTAGCAGGCTCTGTGTTATGTAATTTACAAATATGAAAACCCTGGGAGATATTTCCTGTCCCCCCTCTCCCCTTTCTTCTTCTATTGAGGAAAAACAGAAATTAAAAGATTGACCTGGGGCCTGTCTGAGGGAGAATTTGAATTCAGATCTCCCTGACTCAGGCCAAGGGTTTGATCCATCACACCACAGTGGAGCCTTGACTTAGAGTAACAGAGATTCAGTGAGGAGAGGATGGGGAGACCAGAGTCTGAGCCTTTGTTACTGTAAAACAATTTGACTGTGCCAAGTCAGTATCTAATATGAACTGGAAAATCAAGGGGGGCCTTGCAAGCTATGGGGTAACAAGTGTATTGTGAGGGAAGGAATGTTCTAAGGAAATTGTGCAATATATCTTTTTATCTTAGGCTCTCCCTTGACTAAGGTAGATCTTAGGAATGTCATAGGAGTTATTCCTGATTTAAGTAACTGTTGGACTTAATAAACTCTGGAACCCTCCCAATTCCAGATAATGCAGGGACTTCCTTTCTAACATACCTCACATGTTATTACAGACTTCTTGAAGGCAAACTGTTCAACAAGCTCAAAGAATGAACAGATTTATGACTCGTATCTGAGTCCCAGAAAACATAATCTTGTCAGTGAATAGTCAGTCCCAGAGGCTTGTATATTCTTAGTCCCTTGCAGGATTACTCTTGGTAGAATCCTGGTCAGAATACAAAGGTTCCAGATCAGGTTGGCTTTCCTCTCCTGGGCATCTCTGACCAGTTGCAAGCACAGTGTTGTCCCACCTAGAGCTCCCTACTGTGCCTTTATCTAATTCCTGCAGTTCCCTGTTCATAGTAGATGGATGTTCCTTGTTGACTCCCCATTGTGTTCCTCTCTATCTTACTATTTAACAGTTCACTCTTTCTGCCATTTTTGAGTCGCTACCAATGGAAAATATCAAATTTCCTCTGCTACTTTGTGTGGCATTCCATAAATACTACCCATTCTTATACTCAGCTTCCAGTAACTAGTATAGATCATCCATCTAAATGGTACGGCAGATAGAGCCCCAGTCTAGAGTCTGGAAGAGCTGAGTTCAAATTTGTATTTGTCTTGGTTTTCACATCAGTAAAATGGGAATTATAATAGCACCTTAGCTTCCATAGTTGTAGATCAAATGTGATGATAATTATGAAATATTTAGCATAGTGCCTTATACTTTTATAAATGTAAACTACTATTATCTTTTTTTAGAGAAGCAAGTCCCCATTAGTTCCCAAAAGGAAAAAGTACTTCAGAGTCTTATTGAATCATAGTAAATTACAAATCCAAACATAGCTCAAGATTTGTGAACTTTCATTTCTGAAGTCTTCTCTTGTATGATATTCCTTTGATATAGGGCTTCAAAGAAACATGCCCAGCTGTTGGGAATCTACCTGTTCCCTCATAACTTCTTTGTAACTGTGTCAATAATATTTTGCTGATTCTGGGTGAGTTTTATGATCTAATATCCTCTCTCCCCTAGCACTCAGGTCTTAATATTTTCCTTTGTTAAGAAACTCTAAAGAGCAGCCTAATCCTAGCTTGTCTCGCTTTCTCTTAATTCCCCAGTTCCCTCTTCTTGTGGGTTTATGAAAATTATCTAGAATTGCTTCAGGATATAACTAGGTGAAGGAGGCTGGTTTTCCAAGCACTGCCACACATTAGAGAGGGAACTATTTATAGTCCAGACTACAGATGTTTTCAACCATTGAAAAGGGAAAGAGCAGCACTCAACACCTGAACCCCATTAAATTCACTCTCTATATATTCTTCCATTCTTTTTCTTCTGGTATAACTTCTCTAGAACCTTTTCTTGGTTTCTCTTTAGTTTCATGTCCCTTTAGCTTGTGAATATTAATTCTGTACTCCATCTTTAAACCTTAGCTTCACCTCTTTCTTTCTTCTCTTAAATTATAATTTTTAATTGATGAAAATGTATTTTTATCCCTACTACACCAAGCCCATTGAGGAAAAACAAAACAAAACCTTGTTACCAAGTGCATAGTGCATTTTAAGTAAAACAAATTCTGGCATTGGTCATGTCCAAAAAATATATCTCATTCTATACTCTGAGTCCATCACCTCTCTGTCAGCAGGTGGGGAAACATATTGGTTGGTAATTATGTTTATTGATCAGAGTTCCATGGTCTTTCAAAGTTTTTTGTCTTTGCAATGCTGTTGTTACAGTATAAATCATTCCCCTGATTCTACTGCCTTCACTCCCTGTTAGTCCTTATGGGTCTTCCCAATTATCTCTAAAACCATTACCTTCAAACTTCTAATAGCACAATCATATTCCATGACATTCTCATAATTTTTCAACTAAGATTTAGATAAAAACTCCCTTTTCCATCTTATCCTATATTGAGATTTCTATTTAATTCTGGCTCCCAGGTGAAAGATCTGACCCCTTTAGTTTTTTTCTGAACATGTTTAAATTTAGTCATAGGATCATAGATTTAAAGCTAGAAGAGACTTAGAAGTGAGAGAGTTCAGTTCCTTCATCTTACACATGAGGAAACAAAGCAGAATGAAATGATTGGCACAGTATGATGATGTTTGTTGTTCATTCTTGAAGAAGACCATGACATCAGGGAGGTGATGCCATGATAAGAACATGAATTGGATTTGAGGGAGGAGTGCTGTAATAAGTCAACAGCATTAGTGTTTCCTCCAGAGCCATCTGGGTCCAGTGGCCAGATATGGATCAGAAGGACTAGATTGATCCAGGAGGTATAGGGGTTAAGTGACTTGCCCAAGGTCACACAGTTGATTAAATGTCAAATGTCTGAGGCTAAATTGGAACTCCTATTCTCCTGACTCCAAGGCCAGTGCTCTCTGTCCACTGCATCACCTAACTGGCCCAGTAAACACAGCTAATAAATATCTAAGGCAGAATTTTAATTTATGTCCTCCTAAATCCAACTTCAGCCCTCTGTCCATTGTATCATTAGTTTTTTTCCATGACTCTCTTAATGACTCCAGTACAAAGCCCTTTTGCCTTCTCTTTTGTGTCATTCAGATAAAAACTCCATTTTCCATCTTATCCTATGTTGCCATTCCTATCTAATTCTGGCTCCAAGGTGAAAGGTCTGACCCTTTATTTGTTAAAAAGCTTTTCCAGAAAAGGTTCATCCTTTTAATAGAGTACTATATTGGGAACCAGGGGCCCAGTGTTCTGGTTGTAATTTTCCCATTAGTTAGACTTTGGGGAAGTAAGTTAATCTGTCTGCTAATCCATATCATCATCTGAAAAAAAAGAAAAGGAAAAAAAGAAAAAGTAAGATATTAAAACACTTTATATATATTATCTTATTTGATCCATATAACAACCCTGTTAGAAAGGTACTATTATTATCATCATTTTACAGAATATGAAACTGAGACTGAAGGAGGCTGTGTGAACCCAGACAAGTCATTTAACCTGTCTCTGTTGCTTCAGTTTTTTTAACCTGTAAAATTGTGGTAATAACAAACCCTAACACATAGGGTTATTGTATCTGGAGTAGGATAGGCACTATATAAACTTTATTGCCTCCCAAGTCCATACAATTACGTGAGCATCTGAGGCAAGATTTGAACTCAGATCTTTCTGCCTCCAATTACAACACTATTCATTATGCCATTTAGTTGTCTGGAGTGTTGGACTAGCTGATCCCTTAACTTTTCCAGTTCTAACATTTTGATTCCTTTACTGTCCTAGTACAATTCAGACCTCCACAGGCTTGGTTTGCAACTCTATCTTCCTCACCAACTTATCCTCATAACTTGTCCTTCCCTAGGAGGGAGCACTCACTTAGAATCCCATTTAAGAGTTTGACAATATCTTAAGCAGTAGTAATCATATAGCCTGGATCTTTTCCAACAATAAGAAGTATGGTGTTTCAACACAAGTTAAAAGGAGATCAGTGTTGAGGAGACGCCTTTTCCACAAAAGGAATGATTGCAAGATTCAGGAGCATCTCAGAGCAGAACTGAATGCTTCTCTAGAGGGGAAAAAAGTGATCCCAGAAGAGAAAGTCCACAGTTTCTTTTACTTCCCAGGTGCTCTGAGTCAGGATCTAAGTAAATCCAGAACGATGGAAAATAAATTAAATTTGTCAGTCAGATTTCTAGAGCAGGGAATCCCAGCTTGAAGTGTGCCAGTCCCAGGAAGTTAGAGAAAACTTGTGGAAGGATATTAGAGAACATTTGGTGTATAACTATAAACTACTTTGAAATGTTCCAAAATAGCAGTATTAGTGGGAAACTGTTTCTATATTAAAAATATAGTCTGTGTTATTCATAAAAATTATTTCTTATGTGCATATTCATGGTAAATGATAGAAGTTCCTTTCATTTTGAAGAGTAAGTACTAGATGGTTTACTGGAAAAATATATTGAGAGTGAAAAAGATTGGAAACATCTGGTTTAGAGGACAAATTCCTTTCCATTATTTACCAAGAGAGACAGAGATACAGGGAGAGACAGAAATGGAGATAGAGAGAGAAAAAGAGAGAGATTGTTGAAATACTTGCCTGCTTCATAGAATTTCTCTAACCTGTCTGTTAGTCACTAGACCTGAAAATGAACTTGGTAGTAGCAGGAATAGGCTGAGACCCCAATTGACCTAAGGGTAGGCTGAAAGAAGCCAGCAAGACCAGAGCAGAGAGCAGAAGTCCTAGGAGACATGTACACATGGACTGGAACAGCTTTACTAGAATGAAGACTGACTATTGGGAGCCAGTACTAGGAATTCGAATGAGGAGAAAAATATGGAAAAGTTGTATGCTTTTATAATTTTAATTTTATTTTCTTCTTCTAAAAAAGGTTCTTATTGATATCTTCTATTTCTTACATCTTCATAGTTATCCTAAATATATCTACCCATCCCTCTCCCAAAGGGTCTTCCCATAAAATAAATAGAATATTTTTTAAGAGAGAAAAAAGATCAGCACAAGTATTTGATACTTTTTTAGAAAGTTAAAACCTTCACACCATGTGGTCATTCCAGTCATGTCACACATCATTCAAGTCTTGCTTGATCTTTATAATACTTTACATTATTTGATGTATTTTTGATGTTTCATTGTTCTTTGCATTTACATTGGTGTAGTCACTGTATAGATTATTTTCTTGGTTCTAGTTCACATTACAACAGTTCATATAGAGCTTCCTATGCTTCTCTTTATTCATTATTTATTAAAACACAATGATATTCCATTATATTCATGACTATACTTTGTTCAATCTATTTCCAATTGATGTATATCTACTTTGTTTATAATTCTTTGCTATCAAAAAAGTACTGCCATATATATAAATAGATAGAATAGAGATAGAAATAGTGATAGATGATGATATAGATATAGATGATGATATAGATGATGATATAGATGATGATATAGATGATGATATAGATATAGATATAGATATAGATATAGATATAGATATAGATATAGATATAGATATAGATATAGATATAGATATAGATATAGATATATTGGTGCATATTTCCTAATCATAAGCTAGTACCCAATCACTCTGGGAAGGATTTTCTAACCTTAAATCAGATTTTTGTCTAGAACAAAGGATTATTATTCATCATCATACAGATAAGTCAAAAGTTCTATGATTAAAAATAATTCTGATGTTCAAATTAATAAGAAAGCTTTATTCGGAGAACTACTCCCAGACATGACAAAGAGGTCAGTTGGCTCACATAAGAAAAATCCATTATCTAAGCAAACTCTTAACAAGTCATTTTCCTTCCACTATTTATTCTATAAATTGAAGATAAGTAAACTAAGAACAGTCATGCTAAACCACAAGTTATCTAAAGACAGACTTAGAAAGGACAATTGTTGAGTTCAAAGAGAAAATACTCATATTTGATAAACTTGTCATTAGCCTTAGAGTTTGGAAAATGGTGACTTCACAATGGATGATGTTGCAGAAGAAAGGGGGTAGCAGGAAAGTCTGAACACAAAGAAATGAATATTACTCCCAGAATATTGAAATGGAAGCTAATTCATTTTTATAGATATTTTATTTTATTTTTCCAATTACAGGGTTTTCAACATTCATCCACTTGCATAATTTATGTTACACATTTTTCTACCTTTCTCCCTTCCCACCCACTGTCCCTCAGCAATGAATGATCTGGTGGGAGCTATATATGTACATTTGTGTTTAACAAAATTTATTTTTTAAATTATAAATTTAAACACACCCCAAAAGAGTCCACATATACTGCATAGCACAAAAGAGAATAATATATGAAACCATGAATTTCTGTGCAATATAATAAATTCCACATGTTCCTTTTAAAATTGTCCTGCATATCTGTCCTATTTTCTTCCATTCATTTAAAAATATTTCAGTGTACCTCTTTTTTGTGGGCATTACAATCGCTATTTCTACCCTCCATTAAAAAACTGGGAAAATAAGTATAGTCAAGCAAGATGAATCTGTGCCCATGATCACAAATTTATATTTCTCTCTGCATCTTAGGTCAATCACCTCTCTGCATGGAAATGGAAAACATAATTCATTATAGTTCTTTGGAGGCTTAGCTGGCCATTGAATTAATCACATTTCATAAGTCAAAGTTGTTTTGAGTTTTTTTGTTAATAATGTTATTGTCCTTGTATAAGTTTCTCTGATCAGTATATCTCATTGTACATCAATTTATACACCTGGGATAAACTAATTTTTTTTAGTTATTTCTTTGATACAGCAATATTCAATTACATTCACATTCATAATTTATTTAATCATTCCTCATTTAATGAGCACTCTTCCACAGATTCTAATTCTGTCTTTAATCCCCTCCCCACATTAGAACCAGAAGTTTATTTTACTTATAATCATTCCAATTCCTTGGGATTATCCTCCCTTTTAACATTCTATCTAATACTCACTTGTTACCCTGTTAAATCTAACATAATTCTACACCAAACAGTTCTTGTATGTTTAATTTTTTTGTCCATTTCATATGAGTGAGATTCATCTGATACCCACTTCTTTATCCAAACTAGTATATTTTTCTTTTCAAGTCATTTTCTTCCTACTACTATAATAGTATATTCCTTTTTCTCTCTTTTTTCCCCCATCTTAAAATCTGGTCCACCAAATGATCATCTATTTTTTTCCTTTTTAGCTTGGGTCTTGAAAAGCTATTGGTTACTATTCTCTCTACTAGACCATAAGCACTACAGCATCCCTTCCATTGGCTAAAATAAGTTTACCTTTCTAGATTTCTCTTGACTCTTGTGTTTGTATTTTTAATCCAACTAAGTTCTAATCTTTTCCTCAGAAATGTTTGAAAATCTTCTTCCATTAAAGATTCATTTTGCCCTATAAAGGTTTATATTAAGCTTTTTAAGATGTTATTCTTGATTGTAAATCTCTATCTTTTGAATTCTGTGATATTATTTTCCAAGATCCCCCCTGGTTTATAATGCAAACTATTAGGTCTTGTGTGATTTTGATTGCTGTTTTCGGTATTTAAACTACTTGTTTCTGTATGGTTGCTATATTTTTAATTTGATGTGGGAACTTTGTGTCATTCCTGAGATATTTTCTTTTGGGATTCTTTTCAGGAAGCAATTGGTAGATTCTTTCTATCTTCACTTTGCCGTCTGGTTCTAGTAGATCTGAGCAGTGTTAATTTATGATTTCTTGAAAAATGGTGCTTAGCCTTTTTTTTCTTAAAATTTTTATTTTCATGTTTTTGATCTAATAATTCTTACACAAATCCTTAAACAACTGATTTTCCAAATTGTCTGGGTTTTTAAATATCATATCTCAATCTTTTGACTTTGTTTTACTATTTCTTGCTATCTTGGTCTGTTCTAGTCTTTTTTTTTCATGTCTCTCTTAACTTGGGTTTAGTTCATCAATATTTCATCTCCTAATTCTTTTTTAATTTATTTTTATTAAAGATATTATTTGAGTTTTACAATTTTCCCCTCAATCTTGCTTCCCCACCCCCCCCCATGGAAAGCACTCTGTTAGTCTTTACTTTGTTTCCATGTTGTACCTTGATCCAAATTGGGTGTGATGAGAGAGAAATCATATCCTTAAAGAAGAGAAGTCTAAGAGGTAACAAGATCAGACCATAAGATATGTGGTTTTTTTCTAAATTAAGGGGAATAGTCCTTGCACTTTGTTCAAACTCCACAGCTCCTTATCTGGATACAGATGGGATTCTCCATTGCAGACAGCCCAAAATTGCTCCCGATTGTTGCACTGATGGAATGAGCGAGTCCTTCAAGGTTGATCATCACTCCCATGTTGCTGTTAGGGTGTACAGTGTTTTTCTGGTTCTGCTCATCTCACTCAGCATCAGTTCATGCAAATCCCTCCAGGCTTCCCCGAATTCTCATCCCTCCTGGTTTCTAATAGAACAATAGTGTTCCATGACATACATATACCACAGTTTGCTAAGCCATTCCCCAATTGAAGGACATTTACTTGATTTCCAATTCTTTGCCACCACAAACAGGATTGCTATAAATATTTTTGTACAAGTAATGTTTTTACCCTTTTTCCTCATCTCTTCAGGGTATAGACCCAGTAGTGGCATTGCTGGGTCAAAGGGGTATGCACATTTTTGTTGCCCTGTGGGCATAGTTCCAAATAGCTCTCCAGAAGGGTTGGATGAGTTCATAGCTCCACCAACAGTGTAATAGTGTCCCAGATTTCCCACAACCCTTCCAACAATTGATCTCCTAATTCTTTCCTCCAGAGTTTTTATTTCATTTTTAAAATCTCTTGCTTCATTTCATCTAAATTAATATATTTATTGATATTTTCTGGCCCTACAGTGTTAGAGGTATAAAGTGCCCTTTCACAGTACCTTGAATACATGTGTTTCTTATATAGGATACCAATTTATGTTCAATCCACCAACTGATGGTGGTGTGTTAAATATTACATATGGATGCTATTCATAGCAGTTGCTCAATGGATGTCAATTATTACATTGAATGAATTAATCAGACTCATCAAATTTATTGAAAGGGACTTTATAGAGACTTTTGTCTAACTTTCTCAATTTTCTGATGTCAAAACTGAGGGCCAGATTGTGATTTTTATTTAATCATTCTTAAAGAAGGAATGCAAGCACTGGTGTTGCATTACACATCTGGTCCTACAGGAAGCTCTCATTCCAGTTTTCAATCAATCAGTCAAGAAGTATTTATTGAGCACCTGGCTGACTGTAACCTGAAACCCAGAGGGGTGGGGGTGACATTGCAAGCTCTTCTCCCTTCCTTTCAAGGAACTACAGCACAAACTCATTGACAGTTTTTTCTATGAAGACCTTAGAGATGCAAATGTGTGTGGATACTGGCAAGGATGTTGCCCTATCACTTTGGGATCAATCACAGAAAATCTAGAGGAATTTTTCTCAGCTATTCCAAGGAAGTCAGTTTTAAAAAGCAGATACCCTATAATAATTAAGTCACAAGGTCCCTGGCTCTTAAGAGGAAAAGGTAAAAAAATTCAAGTCCCTTTTTGGAAAAGTCCTTAGGATTTTTTTTTGCATTACCAAAGAAGATTGTTTACTTTGAGCAAATATGGCCCCAAATCTTGGACAGGAAAAACTGACTCTCTACAAGTTTGTGCACACTGGAATGGAGGCTATTTTTGGTGTCCTGGAGTGTAGCATATTAGTAGAGTGTCTATACCCAAGAGACTCTGAAATTCAATTTTCTCTCAAGAGGATTGTTTAATAGCCTGCACACCAGCTGGAGATTACATCCTCAATAGTTAGGGGACTGGTAGTAGGCACTGAAGAGTTCTTAAGGAACAGTTAGAAAAATCCTCCCCTGACACCTTCCTCCTCTTCATACAGAGTGAAGTTTTGGAGAAGATCCTTTTATGTGCTTTCATCCCACCAAGTTGCACTATCTAAACCTTACAAAGCCCTCCAAGAAATATATTGGAAATGTGATAAATGCCTATGAAAACTTACAAAGCAAATATGAAAACAGAGGAAAAATTCTCTCTTAAAACATACCCCTATAGGATCTCTGGTTATTCCTTTCAACATCCCAAGAAGACTTTGGTGTGTTATTTTATACAATCGATGGGATCTGAATTTGTCTGGAGCTTATAATCTTTCATCCTAGCCCAGAGGTTATGCACTCATTGGAGAAGTCTCTCAAAACTCAAATATTTGTCTCCTCATATTTCTCATCATTTTTGAATTTTTGTAATTGACCATGTCCTATTCCTAATAGATTAACCTTTTCTTTTTGCTCATTGCATATAAATCATAGTTGTCCTCTTTCTAAAATGAGAACAGTAAAAATATGAGGTTTGTCCTTCACTCTCGAAGAAGCCATGACTGAGAGAGGTGATGCCATAGCAAGCACATGAATTAGATTTGAGTGCAGGGGCTGTGCTAAGTCACCAGCCTCACTTTCTCCTCTGGAGCCATCTGGGTCCAGTGGCCAGATATGAATCAGAATGACTGGAAATAGCCCTGAATATGAGGTAATCAGGATTAAGTGACTTGCCCAAGGTCCCGCAGGTAGTCCTGACTTTAGGGAGGACTCTACCCATTGAACCATCTAGCAAAAAATGTAAAGTTGACTAATCTGCTCCCTCTATTATTCTAAGGCATGATCATGTAAGACAGACAGAGAGAAAGAGAGAGAGAGAGAGAGAGAGAGAGAGAGAGAGAGAGAGAGAGAGAGAGAGAGAGAAGCATTACATCTGGTACATTAAGGACAAAATGTTAGAAGGGTGTCCAAAGAAAGAACAAACCATCAGAAATCTGTATTTCAACAGATAGGAGGCCATATAGTGAATAAAAAAAGATAAGCATGTGTCCTTAAGCAAAATGAATCTAGGAATGCAAATGATATGCAGAGGCTATCAGGAGGGTTGATCTAATATGTTTGCATTATAGACATGTTTATGAGGGAATTATATGTTTGCATTATAGACTTAAAATAATAATAGCTCATATACACATATGTGAATATATATATATATATATAGGGGTATATATATTTGTATGTGTGCATATGTGTATGTGCATTTAAGGTTTGTAAAGTGTTTTATTCATATTATCTCATTTGATCCTTACAACAAATCTGGGTTCTCTTTTTATCCCCATTTTACAGATAAAAAACAGAGGATTATATGAAGTTAAGTGATTTTCCCAGGCTCACACAGCTTTTACTATCTGAAGAAGGATTTGAATTCAGGTTTTCCCCATTCCAGGCTCATCTGGTAGAGAGGGTATTCCAAAAGCCCTTTTCAAACTATAAAGCTTAAAACATTGGAGTTATATAACTTTTTTTAAATGACACTAAGACTTTTGGGACAGTTTATTACCAAATTCTTGGCATTCAATGAGTCCAAGTTCAACAGCCCTAAGCTATCCTTAGCTGGCTTCTTATCAGAAATTCAATGAACAAAATTGGGAATAAGGCTCTATAGTAAAAAGCCATGGGTTTTAAAGCAAAAAATGTGACTATTTCAAAATTTTGCCTAAATGTGACTTCATGTCTCATCTGAAGACAATTTTGATTTTTGGAAGAGGAAGCATAAAGTTATCCTGAATGAAGGCCCATACAAATATTTCTCACTTGCTCAATTTCTTCAGTATTTTTTTTAATGATAGTGAGTCTCTGAAACCCCCAATAAAGAATACAGGAATCAGGGTGCCATTAGCCCATAGAAAGAATCCCACTGCATTGCACCATGCTAAAATTTGACCAAAAGAACCTTTGTGGAAGAATAACTTGATTTCTTCTCAGTAACTACCAATCTATATTCCATCATAATGTTTTTAGAAATTTTTATTCCAATTTAGAAATCTTTTCCTATAGTTCCAGTACAAGTTCCAGGATAACTTTGGATACCCTAGAATGCTCCAGACCATCTCAAGGGTAGCAGGGGAGCAGTTAAGAATAGGATAAGGGAAATGGGAGAGGAACTTTTCTATGCCTGGCATACCTGAACTAAGAAAATCTTAGAGTGATAATTAGTTCTGGAGAAAGTCTCATGGGTTTTGCATCAGTTTACTAGATGTCTGATAGATTTGGAGTTAACCATGATTCTCATGAAGCACTTTCAAATCCCTAAGTCCAAATTTAGTTATAGCTTTGCAGCCCCAATCAGACTTGATATGTCAGTATGAAATAAATAAACATTAAGGTTCAAGTTATTTAAAGTCACTTTGATATCTAAGATTTAGTTCAATTTGCCAGCATATGGTTACTTTCTCAATAAACATCTGGAGGAAACAAATCCATTTTAATCTTTATTTTATTTATTAGAAATTCAGGAAGAGGCTAGATTCTCTTACACCTGGAAAAATATAAATTATGTTTTTTCATGGTGTTACAATTGAATCAATTAATTAGACTCAGGTTGACCTTGTAATAAAAAAAAGCAAGCAACTGAAAACTGAAGGGACTGAAGCCAAATGTAATAACCATGACCAAATTGTTGGAAATAACGTATTTCCCATTATGCCTGGGTTCAGAGCACATTGGAAGAAAAATGGCACCTTTGGTTCCTACAAGAAACTGACCAAGTTGTGGGGTTGTTGTTGGGTGGTATAGGGGTGGTTTCAGCTCACCCCTAGAGATGAGCAGAGATTGAGTAAAGAGATGCAGAAAATGCATTTTCATTGTTAGACTGGATACTAATCAAAGAGATGAAGCAAACTGGCTATGAAAAAACTGCAGAACTGAAGCTGTAAATTGAGAGTGGCAGGTTGGACCTGAACACAGGTTAGACAGACTGGGAACGATCAAGCCAAACCATGGATAAAATCAGCCTGCTGCCCTTTTTGTCCATTGCTCACCCCAATAATGGAGTGGCAAAGTTTGTTTTCCAAGTTATAGGGACTGAAAAGGAATGAGATGGTATTCAGTTTGAGAACATGAACTCAAATAATTTTTTTGCTACTTTTCTATACATTTCTGTACTGATAAATATTTTCTTTATTTTATTCTGAACTTAAGAAACAAGACAAGCATTTCCATAACATATTACAATAGAAAAAAAGATGATTGTATACAAAACTTCAACTTGATATTTCTTTTAAATATGTAATAATGTTATCATGTAACTTTCTTTTGTGTCTTTTTTTGCTTCTCTTTCCCCCCTTCTATCCTAGAGATATTCAGATTGTGTTTTACTATTTCAATGCTATTCTTTGCCTGGGTTTGTAAGTGTGATGAGCCCTGAAACCTACTATTGAGTTAACCTCATATATCTTATTTGCTTTTTTAATCTAAGTGAAAACAAGAAAACCAGGGAGACAAGATACCATTTAAAAGTCACCATATTTTGAACCTAAGTCTAAGAGAGTCTACATCTGGGGTCTTTAAACTGGGATCCATGAACTTAAAAATAGATTTTTTATACTTTTTCAAACAAGGTGTTTTTTCCTGTAATCTTATGCAGTTTATTTTATGCATTTAAAAACATTTTTCTGAGAATGTTTACATAGATTTCAACAGACTAGTAAAGTGTTCATGATACGAAACAAGTTAATAACACCAATGCCAAACATGTTGGAACATGACACCGCACAAATATTTACTTCATTCAACTTGCAACAGGATTTGGTGAAGAAGTTCCATTATCTTTCCCTACTTCAATCAAAGATAGGATTTGCTTTGAGCCCTTAATCTCTTTCTGACCATAGTCAAAATTTATGAACCCAAAGCAATATATTTCCCACAAACAGAATTGAACAAGAGCAAGAATATAAAGGAAACATTCCTTGGATCTGAGTTAAACAATTCAGGTTTAATGCAAGGCTCTCTGAATTCTCAGGACCTACCCTAGTGGTTTTCCCTGGACATTATCTCTTACCTGACAGGATTTGAACCCAGGTACTCCTGACTCCAAGGCTGGTGCTTTATCCACTACGCCACCTAACCGCCCTAACTGGATTTCTAAATCTAGTCCTTTTCATAGGGAGAAAGGAGATTAGGAAAGAGGTGGGGACAAAGGGAGGAGGTAAATAATGTTCTTCCTCTGAGAAGCTACTTAGAATCTTTAGAAGATAGAGAAAAATCATTAATAATAGAATCACAGAATTTGAGCTAGATGTGTTAGTCCAACTCATAGACAAAAGGAATTCCAATTTGTCATAATAGGAAAGTGATTGTTAAGCCTCTACTTGAAAATATCTAAGGAACCCATCCCCTCTTAAGCTTTGGGACAACTTTAGCTTTGGGACAACTAATATAGAAAGTCTTTTTCTGAGCTCTTAGGTACCAGGAGTATTTATTTATATGTGTATGTATGTGTGTCTGCAAGGTATATGTATATGTGTAATACATGTATTTACATATATGTGTATGAATATGTATGCATTTGTATATGTTTATTTTAAAAGAAAAAGAATCAGAATTTGATTATATTGTTACTATTTACTAAGGAAGCATCATGGTAAGATAAATAGAAAAGGCTTGTCTTGGATCCAGAAAGACCTGGATTCAAGTTCTGCCTCTTTTGCACACTATGTGATTGGGCAACCCACTTAATCTCTTATATGAGATTATCATTCATTCATTCAATCAAACAATAAACATTTATTAAGTGTTTGACATGTGTCAGACACTCTGTAAAGCATAAAAAATGCAAAAGATAGTCCTTGGACTCAAGGATCTTAAAATCAAATGGGTAAACAGCATGCATATGTTTGTGTATGTGTTTGTGTGTGTGTGTGTGTGTGTGTGTGTGTGTGTGCGTGTGTGTGTGCATCAAGCTATACACAGGATAAATGGGAAATAATGAACAGAAATAAGGCATTAAAATTGAGGGATTTGGAGGGGGTTTCCAGTAAAGATGGGATTTTTAGTTGTTATTTAAAGGGTTTCAAAGGTAATTGCAGAGATGATGCCATTTTGCATTGGGACATGGAATTTTCTCATCTGAGAATTCTCTATATCAATGAAATACTGTGTTCAATCCCTCTCCCTGTTTACTAGTTGATAATTATGAGGAAAGTTCTACATATTCAGATTTTTACAGATCTTACTTTAATCTGTGAATTACTTTCTCATATTTTATATGATGGGTAATGTATTACTCTTTTAAAAAATTATTTTCTTTGTATCTTTGAATCATTTTCTCTAGTCCAGATTTTTTTTCTCATTATCTACTCCACAGCAATAACTTGACATTGCTGAATATATGGTAGCAGTTATATGCCTGAAAGGAAATAATCAGCCTCATGGGGCCAGCAGTGTAAAAACAAATCTAGGAAATGACAGCAAATATCACACCTGTCCTTAGATACCCCAGGAAATTAAAGCTACAGAATCTCCATTAAAGGGCATCTTTATTTTGAAGCCAAAAATCATCAGGATTTTAAAACACAGACCATGAAGGTAATAAAACAAAAATAGAAGTCTGTGTATCCCACTCTGAAGTAATTTTCCTCCTAGCTTTTTGCTCTAGAATCCTGAGAAGAGATTCTAAGGACTTTCACAAACTTGATTTGGGAATTGGCAGCCCAGGAAGGATAGTAATAGTAAGCATGGAATTTATGCTTATCTTGTAACCAATAAATTACTGCCTTTAGGAAAATTACTGGATGTAGACTATAGATAGATAGGTATACATAGATAAAGGATTCAACTGAGGAGGAAGCTGGTAAGGAAGATAATGGGAAGGGATTCTTTTTTGCTTTCTGCTGTCCAGATGTCTAAAAGGGATCCATACCTGAACTCAATATTGTTAATCAACTGATCAAATATTTATTGTTGTTGTTCATCCTTTGTTTTTGAAGAGGACTATTGACATCCCAGGTGATGTCTTGAATAATGTGGTATTTGATCTGAGTGAGGCAGAATTGCACTAAGTCATCAACTTCACTCTCACTTCCAGAATCATTAAAGTTCAGTGGCAAGACAAAAGTTGACTGGCAATGGCTGTGGATCAGTGAATGACCTTATATGCCAGATATTTTGCTAAGTCCTAGAAATGCAAGCCAAAAAGGAAAGTATCCCTGCCATCAAGGAGTTTATATTCTATTAAGGTAAACAGCATTTGGGGTAGAGGATAAAATAAAGTAGTTGAACCCTAAAGACCTAGGGTTGAATCTTGCCTCTGACATTTGTCATCTGTGTGATCTTGGTCAAGTCCCTTAATCACTCTGGTCTGCAAAATGAAGGTGTGGACTAGATGAACTCTAAAATCTCTTCTAGCTTTAAATCTATGATCCTATGTACATGAGAAAGTAAATAAAAAATATATTCAAGGTATTTGGGGAAGTGACATTAGAAACTTGAAGAATCAAAAAAGGCCATATGTAGGAGATTCTACCTGAGCTGATCTTTGAAGGAAGCTACAGAATCTAAGAGATAAAGATGAGGAGAGTGAATGGATATGGAATATCATATGTGAGGAAGAGCAGGCAGGTTGCCTGGACAAAAATGTCATTTTTACATCACTTACATTTCCTGATGTATTCCTCTTTCCCCCATTCCAAAGACCCAAATGAAAAATAAGAAAGGAAATAGTCCATCCAATCCAAGCAGCATATTGAAAAAAAACCTGCCATTCTATGAAGTATTTTTTAAAAATTTTATTTCTTTAAGGCAATGGGGTTAAGTGACTTGCCCAAGGTCACACTGCTAGGTAATTATTATGTGGCTGAAGTCACATTTGAACTCAGGTCCTCCTGACTCAAAGGCCAGTGCTCTATCCATTGTGCCCCAAAGTATTTTCTTCACATGTCTCCCACCTTTACAAAAGAGTCCACTCTGATTAAGTGGTAGACGATAGGAATAAGAATAATGTGTAACTAATGAATCTAAAAGGTCATCTGCAACAATATTGGAAAGGGTTTTAAATGCATGATTGTACATGTACAATTTTTGCCAGATTGTTCATCGCCATGGGGAGGGGGGAGGGAAGGAAGAGTAGTAGAAAATTATGAAACTCATATACTTGCAAATGAATGAATGTTGAAAGTTACCTTTGCATGTTAATTGGAAAAAAAATAAATAAAATTTCAGTAAAAAGAAGGGGTTTTTAAATGTCAGAGCAAAGAGTCTATATTTTATTCTAAAGGTAATAGGTAGATACTGGAACTTTATAACAAGTGCAGTGACATAGTCAGACCTGCCTTAGAAATAGCTCTTTGGCAGTTATAAGGAAGATGAATTAGAAAGGAAACAGGTCAGAGATAGAGACATTGAGAAGTACACATGAGAAAAGATGAGGCTTGAACTCAAATGACAATTATGGGAGTGGCGAGAAAGAGACAAATGAATGACACAGAGGTAGAAATGGCAAGATTTTGTAACTGATTATAAATATGGGGGGTGAGAGATAGTGGGGGCTGAGAATGGGTTCGAGTTCACAAACTCGAGTGTTTGGGAGGACGGTGGTAGCCTCAATAGGAATAGGGAGCATTGGAAGACAGGTAAGTTTTGTGGAAACATGAATGAGTTCTGTTAAGGCCATGCTGAGTTTAAGACATCCATAAGACATTTGGTCAGAGATGTCTAGTAAGAATCTGAAGCTCAGAAGGGAGATGAAGTCTGGATTTATTGCTCTGGATGTCATCTGCATTGAGATGATTTATGAACCAATGGGAGCCAATGAAATTAGTTGATCAATCAGTAAAAAGATATGTATTGAGTAGCTATGATATAGCACAAGCATAAACACTGTGCTAAATGCTGTGTACAAAGAAAGTCAAAAGACAGTCCCTCTCTCAAGAAGCTCACAGTCTAATGGAGTAAATAATATGAAAACAACTATGTACAAGCTAACCATACACAGGATAATTTGGAGATAATCAACAGAGAAAAGGCACTAGAATTAAGGGTATTAGGAAAAGAAGAAATAATCCCTGCTTTTAAGAAGTTCACTAAGAAAAAGAATTTTATTTTTATCACAATTAGAGGTGGTACAATGGGTCCAATGGGAAAAGCCCGGACTCTAGAATTGGAGGACCTCAGATTTCCTCTTCAAATATAAGATGAGTGATTTTGATTATATGTGCTCTGAATATCCTCAGAGTTCCAGTCCTGTGACCAGCCTTGACATACTTTACAGTTATTTAATCTGATCTTCACAATTATGCTGTGTAACAAGTACCATAGTTATTATCATTATCCCCATACTTCACATATGGGAACTGGGACTCAGGGAGATTTAGTGACTTGTCTGTAGTCACACAGTAAGCGATGGAGGAAAGAGTTGGGACAAGGTCTCACCTGATTCCAGGTCCAGTGTCCTTCCTATAAGCCAGGTTTCTATGCTGTAAAGAAAGACTCTGTTCTAAGCATCTAATCTGTAAGGCGGATGTCTAGTTAGTATGCCAGTGACAAGAAAGTGCTGAGTTTGTAGAAGTTGATGAAAGACAAACAGAAGCCTCTCAGATGATTTATAACCATCTCAGTCAACCACCTGGCACATGTGTTCAGAAGCCATAAATATTTTAGCCTTTAAAGTTATTCCTGAAAGAGAGGGAAGGGATGGGCTGCTTGCAAATTATGGTGTTTAATTTCCATGGGGGGCTCAGTAGCCCAGAAGAGCTTCCTGTGTGGGATGCTGGTTTGGAGCCAGAGGCCATGGATCCAAATAATGGTCCTGCTACATATTACCTGTGTAACCCTAGACAAAACACTCAGCATCTCTGCATCCTTTCCCACCAAGCCTTAGTCAGAGCTACTAATAAGTGGTTGCTTTTATCTTTTTAAACTTCCCTTGTTCTTCCTGTCCCATCTTCTGGTGCTAGGCTTAATGAACAATAAAAGTGGCCCAGCTATAAAAATCAACAATATGATTAGATTTACATTTAACTCCTCTATGATCACCCTCAGGAAAGGAAGGTACAACTGTAGTGAAACATGTTCATTTTGTCACGAGCAGTAATTAGGAGGGTTGGGATGGGGGGGGAAGGGGCTAGAAAGTAATCATTGTTATAGGTCCCAAAATCAACTGCTCATAAAAGATGGAAAATAGGGTACTAATGTCTTTTAAGTCAGATTCTTCCTATAATAACAGTGTACAGAAACAATAAGCTTAAAAGCATCAATTTCCTTATGTTCTATAACTCTAATATCCCAAGAAGCCTTTAGATTGTCATCTCTTTATGCTCAAATAAAGCAACTTTGAAATAAATAAATAGAATTGCACTCCAAAGAGCTTACACCCATACAGCAATCTTCTGTTACTGAGTTGAGGTCCCTAACCTACCTTGCCTCAGAGGAAATGGCGAACTGTTTACACATGAACTGACCCAGCTGACTTTGAGGTTGGATCTCAAAGCTTCATCTCTTCTGTTTTGAATTTTTCTTCTCAGCATAGGTGAGGAAAAAAGAAATCCTGAGATTTATCTTTCCAGCTTTGGAGGCCACTATGTTGGTTTAAGAGGTTGGGCTTACTTTATTCAGCATCTGCTGGACACTGGAGAAAGTGCCTTCTGTAATGATAATAATGTTTCTTGGAGAAGATGATCACTGGTGCAAGGATGAGTCCTATTCCTGGCATCTACACAGTTGAGCTGAGAAAAAAGGGAATAATTAGTCACTAACCCATAAATGCTTTCATTTCCCTGATGTTTTTAGTAAGTATCAATATTGTGGGAAAGCATGCCTGCTGTTTACTTATGTCTTTGCCAAAATACACTTTTGAATAAAGAAGGGGAATGTGAATAAGCATTTTTCTTACTATGTGGAGTAAAATCTCATTTGGTCGCCAGGAAAGCCTTTGTTCAAGGTAGATGTCAGCATCTCTATTTTTATAATTGAGTAAATTGAGCCAGACAAGTTGATTTATTTACCTAAGGTCATAGAACTCATAAGTGACCAAGGCTAGATTTGAACTCAGGTCTAACTCTAAACTCAGTGCTTTATTCTCCAAGCCATCTAATGGCCTTAAAAGTTTATAGATGTAAACCTATTTCCCTGAGGGTGGAGATGGTGAGAAGGTTTATTTGAGAAGGTTTAATTCTGAATGAATAGGAGGGATGATCAGAAAAAATCTAACCCTATTACCCAGGTATAGTTTCCATAGAACCCCTCTATAGCTTCTGATTACAAAGTAGAATCAGAAATGGAATTTTTTTCTGGAATTTTAAGAACACACTTCTCGAATGGAAAATAGGCAATTGAGCATTCCATACCAAAAACTCAACTGAAAAGAAAGTAGACTCTCCAAAAGCAGCCCATAATCTTTAGAAATGACATTTTGGCAAAACGGTATTGAATAGCTCATATTTTAGTAACCTGGACAAAATTAATCTTTCATTGAGTTAAGATTTAGAGGCCTAAACTGCCCAAGAAAATGTTTCCATGTGTTTATGACTTAAAACAAAAAAGTTACATTGATGGTGCTTCCATCAATCTGTGCCTCTGTTTGTTTATATTTTGTTATAAAGCTGAATTATATATTTAATATGGTAGCTTTAAAGCTATTGCTTTAAAATGTTAATGTTACCTCAGAGAGAATATAAGTGTGATACATGTGGAGTTCCGTATGACAGCCATCCTTAGAAGTAAATAAAACTACAAACTTAACAATCGCCTGATTATTATGATCATCAGGTAGAAAGAACTAATGACAAGTAAACCAACTGACTCATGGAAAGAGATGAGCCAAGGCAGAACTTTCTAAGGAACTATACCATGGGTGTCAATAACCATATGAGTTATACGTGAGTCCCAATCTCCTTCCTTAGAAGAGTCAGACAATTAGCTGGCTGAAGTGACAGCTAAGTGATATAATAATTCATCCATCCATCCAGCTCAGTAGGAGGGCATGGTAGAAGAGAAAGTGTATATTGCAAGGAATTATGGATTGAGGCAATATGGTAAATGGAAAGAACACTAGATTTGGTTGAAATTCTGTCTTTGTTGTTGTGGATGCTACTTTAAGTAAGTCACTACCTCTAAGAGACTCAACTTCCTTAGTCATAAAATAAGGGAATTGGATCCTGAAGGTCCCTGTCAGCTCCAAGTCTATGATGCTCTGCTTGCTTTATTCAAATAGTGTTCAATGCTTCTCTGCATGGACTGGTCTGAGCCCCCTTGGACTCCACTGAGGCTCTCCATTGTTGGAAGATTGGTCTCATTCTAATAGCCCTGCTGTATCATATATGGTGGAGAAGTGAATCCAGAAAGTTGACAGGAGGAAAGATTTTGTGGATACAATATTAAGCTAATGTTCTCTCTAGATTTAATGCTGTATGACCACAAATACTGTCTAAATTTGCCAAGTAAATTTATGCCAGAAACATGTAGCAATCATAATATAGTCTCATGTCTATAAACATTGTAGCCCTTTCTTGCTGAGGTTAAAAGTTAAGTCTCTTCAGGAAGTACTAAGTGTTCAAACTCAGATTTTCCAAGTCATTACTTAAGAACTTGTAATTTAGGGGTGGCTAGGTGGCACAGTGGATAGAGCACCAGCCCTGGAGTCAGAAGTCCCTGAGTTCAAATTTCCAGATCTAAGGAACTCTGGCAAATACTTTGACTACAACAAATGTAAGCAGATTATAAATTTCTTTTTAGAAATAAATACCTCACAATTGGGCATTTAGGTAGCACAGTGGCTAGAGGACTGGACCCGGATTTAGGAAGATTCATTCTCCTGAGTTTAACTCTGGCCTGAAACACTAGTTATGAGACCCTGGAAAAGTCACTTAACTCTGTCTCAGTTTCCTCATTTGTAAAAGGAGCTTTAGAAGGAAATGGCAAATTTCCCGATTGACAAATGGTCAAAGGATATGCAAAGGCAATTTACAGATGAGGAAATCAAAGCAATCCTTAGTCATATGAAAAATTGGTCCAAATCATTACTTATGAGATAAATGCAAATTAAAGCATCTCTGAGATACCACCTCACACCTCTCAGACTGGCCAATATGACCAGAAAAGACAAGTATAAATGTTGGAAGGGATGTGAGAAATTTGGGACACTAATACATTGTTGGTGGAGCTGTGAACTCATCTAACCTTTCTGGAGAGCAATTTGGAAATATTCCCAAAGGGCAACAAAAATGTGCATAACCTTTGATCCAGCAATACCACTACTGGGGCTATACCAAGAAGAGATTATGAAAAAGGGTAAAAACATCACTTGTACAAAAATTTTCATAGCGGCCTTGTTTGTGGTGGAAGAATTGGAAATTAAGTGAATGTCCTTCATTGGGGGATGGCTTAGAAAACTGTGATATATGTATGTCATGGAACACTATTGTTCTATTAGAAACTAGGAGGGATGGGAATTCAGGGAAGTCTGGAAGGATTTGCATGAACTGATGCTGAGTGAAATGAAAAGAACCAGAAAAACATTGTACACCCTAACAGCAACATGGGGGTGATGGTCAACCTTGATGGATTTGCTCATTCCATCAGTGCAACAATCAGGGACAATTTGGGGCTGTCTGTGATGGAGAATACCATCTGTATCCAGAGAAAGAATTGTGGACTTTGAACAAAGACCAAGGAAAAAAAAAACATTATCTTATTATGTAATTTTGTTATCTCATGCTTTATTTGCTATCTCATACTTCCTTAAGGATATGATTTCTCTCTCATCACATTCAACTTGGATCAGTGTATACTTGGAAACAAGGTAGGGGTAGGGAAGCAAGAATGGGGGGAAAATTGTAAAACTCAAAATAAATAAAATCTTTCTTAAAAAAACTTAAAACTCTCTCTATAAATAAAGAAGGAAATGGCAAACCACACCAGTAATCTTGCCAAGACAACCCCAAATAGGATCACAAAGAATCAGTTATATATTACTGAACAACAACACCACACAACCATTCTGAAAAAGCTAAATTCAAGAAAACTGTAGCTTATAAATGTTATATTTAAATATAAAGCTTATGGAGCAGCTAGGTGGTGCAGTGGATAGAGCACCAGCCCTGGAGTCAGGAGTACCTGAGTTCAAATCTGGCCTCAGATACTTAATAATTACCTAGGTGTGTGGCCTTGGGCAAGCCATTTGTCTTGCAAAAACCTAAAATAAATAAATAAACAATAAATAAATATAAAACTTATGATTTAATGAATTTAAATATATTGTAGAGGTTGCAGCTATTACCTTCACTATCTCTTTTTTTGATGCTGGAAATCAGATTTGAAATATTTGATTCTATTATTCCTTTCAGTTTAGTCCCATGGAAAGTACCAATTAAATTATCCTTGAGTTGTACCAGGAAAAGACTTCTTTCCATTCAGGATTATATAGAAAGAGGGAAATATGCTAGAGCTATTGAAGCTATTGGGTTTTTTTGTCCTTCATTTTTGAAAAGGACCAGTGACATTAAGACATTGGTCTTAAGTTGCATGTGAATTGAATTGGAGTCAGAGTTGCACAAAGCCATCAGCCTCATTCTCTCTTCCAGGCTGGTCAAAGTTCAGCAGTAGAACAAAA
Source organism: Macrotis lagotis (assembly GCF_037893015.1). Taxonomy (NCBI): domain Eukaryota; kingdom Metazoa; phylum Chordata; class Mammalia; order Peramelemorphia; family Peramelidae; genus Macrotis; species Macrotis lagotis. The sequence goes on from NC_133666.1 coordinate 328,263,668, forward strand.
TTTAGAACATAGAGTTAGGTAAGGGACCCTTAGTTGGAAGAGAAAGCAGTAATGTAACATATAACCAAATACAAAACAGAACATGATTAATCAATAAAAGATACAAAGGAATATGAGAGTTAAAAGTTTGGAAAGAATCTTCAAAATAGGAATGGGCTTGGGAAGGACCAGAATAGTCCTTTTTTTTGGTGTCTTTGAGTTGGGGGTCTTAAAGATGCTTAGCATTTCCACAGAAGAGAGAGAATTCCATATCCAGAGAATAGCCATATGAGCAAGAACATCAAACTTGAAAGTGTAGATCAAATTCCCTGAGATCATCTAGTCCAGCCTTCTTGTTTTATAGATGAAGAAATTGGGGCATTGTCACATAGTCTCTTTATTAACCGCTCTTGAAGAAAATTTCATTAAAAATGCAAAAAAGCACCAATTCTATCCGAAAGGTACCAATTCCCAGAATTTCCAAATGAAGCAAACAAAAAAAATTACAATATTGGTTCTTTGCTTCTAGATCTTAAAGGCAAATAAATTAAGGAGATTAAAGATAATGGAGGTTAAAAAGAGAAAGACTTTTAAAATTAATAGTTCCTGGGGCAGCTAGGTGGTGCTGTGGATAAAGCACTGGCCTTGCAGTCAGGAGTATCTGGGTTCAAATCTGGCCTCAGACACTTAATAATCACCTAGCCGTGTGGCTTAATAATTACCTAGCTGTGTGGCTTGGGCAAGCCACTTAATCCCATTTGCCTTGCAAAAACCTAAAAAAAATTAATAGTTCCTCACTATTTACATTTCAATTTTTATTAAAAATACTTTCTGCATCATTAGAGGCAGAACATTAGAGGTAGAACATTAGATGGAGTGCTGCATCTGGAATCAGTAAAATCTCAGTTCAAAATTAACCTCAGATAGTTATTAACTATGTGATCCTGGGCAAGGCAAGCCACTGAACTTCTCTGCCTCAGTTTCCTCATCTGCAAAATGGAGATAATAATAGTACCTACTTCTCAAGAGAATAAAAGAATATTTATAAAAGATTTTGCAAACCTTAAAGTGCAATATAAATGTTAATTATTATTAGCCAACTAATATTGTTCCCTCACCAAACTTTTGTAGGTCACATATAGTAAGCCAGGTAGGAATCTGTGCTGAACTCCCTGGGTATCAATGTATACACAGAGATTACCTGCCTGCAGTGCCCCCTTCTCCTGCTTAACCACTGGGGCTTTCTATGAAGGGCTAGAAGACCTCCACATATTAGCCAGGAAATCCCCTTCTCTACATTGATTTATACAGCATGATGAAGTATGGTACTTTGGGGTGGGGAAAAGGACATCCAGAACTGGAGGAATTATGGTAAAATCGTTGTGGCTGCTCATTGCTCAGTTACCCCCCCCCCCTTTCTTTTTCTCAGACTACAGACTCTCTTTAGGCTCTGAACTTAAGGGGTTAGATTGAAGTACAACAACAATGTTTCATTCACCTCTTTTTCCTTATGCAAAAATGTCAGGGGAGCTAGGACAGAAAAAAACTTCTGCACCTACTTCTTGAGGAGAAGCAAGTTTACAATGTCCAAAACTCCCTGGGATCTGATTTTTCTAGTGAATTATGAGGTCAGAAGCCAGATATGAATTAGGGTATAAAAGTTCAGGGGCAGCTACTGAAGGAGCAGTGTGATTAAGAAGCAGACAGTTCAACAGTGAGATCTAAGTCTAGACGATTGAATTCCTGAAATGTTTTGCATTTTCTCTTTATTGTTCATCATTTTCACTACCTACTTGTCTTGCAATAACCCAAAAAAACCAAATACAACCCTGGCACAACCAGATTGTTTTCCAATCTTAGGATCTATAGCAACCAAAGAGGAGAGAACACGAGGTAACTTTAATGACAGTAGCTTGCATGTGTGTAATTCTTTAAAATTACAAAGCACTTTATATAGACTTTCTCATTGGATTCTCACATAGTAATCCAGAAAGGTAGGTGCTCTTTTCATTTCACAGTTGAAGGAACTGAAACTTAAGTGCTTTACCCAGGAATCCACAACAGTAAATAGCTTTGAAAATCTATTGATAATTGAATAAATAACTCCTTTCCTTAGAAAAAAAAGATTAGTGAAGAAATTTATCTTCATTAGAAATTATGAAGAGAGCTTGAAAATCTATATCTATATCTATATCTACTAGAATGTAGAAATCACAAGAGGAAAATTTTTTCTCTTATGTCTGTCTTCTATTTTGTAACTTTCTCTTTTTCTATCAGTTTTCTCCCATTCTCATTCCTTAAATTTAAAGTTTTTGAAATTCTGTCATGCAAGAGGACATTTTTAAAAAATGAGTCATAGGACTACCAGTCATCTGACATGGATGCACATTGCCCAGGGACCCATGGTGGACTCTTTACCTTCATTGCTCTCTTGGAATTTTCATCCCATTGTCCTCCATCAATTCTCATGACCGTTGATAAAATGACCTTCTTGAAGCGGATTTCAGACTTTTCCAAGTGCATTTCTCCAACCATCTGATGTACTCACCCTATGCATATTCTTTGACATTTCCTTCTGGGTTCTGAAGTTCCTGGTCTTTTCTCTCATGCCCTTTTTCAGTCTCCCTTTTAACTGATCAATTTCTGTAGGCTCTTTCTTTTTGACTAATGAGTATTCTTCCCAAAAGAATATAAATTTTGATCACTGAAACCTTGCAAGATATCTTAGGATTTAGGATTTTTTTTTAATTTTTAAATGTTTTAATAGTATTTTATATTTTTTCAAATTACATGTAAAGATAATTTTTGACATTCTTTTTTTAAGATTTTGAGTTTCAATCCCCCCCCCCCCTTTCCTTCCCTCCCTCTTCCCCAAGACACCAAGTCTGGTATATGTTGAGATTTCTTTTTTTTAAGAACCCTTCCTTAAACCCAAATCATTCTGGCTCTTATTGACTGACCAACAATATGTCCCATTGTTTGGGTCAATTGACTCAGAGTGAGTGTAAATAGAAATTGTTCTGTTTAGACCAGAAATTCTGAGGATCTTTCCCTCCCAAAGTGATTTTTTTTGTCTAGTAAAGGAAACCATTCTTTGTCTCATTTCTTACCTAGCCTTAATCACTGAATGGGTATTGCCTCAGTCAAGAGAGAGCTGTAGTTTAGCAGGATCTTCCACTGCAACAAGGGCCATCTATCTTTAGTGTCCTGAGCTGTATCTGGTCCTTGTATGCAGGTGACTGGAGGAGAAAATGAGGCTGATAACTTTGCACAACCCCCCACCCCCCAATCCAATTCACTTTCAAGTCATGACATCATCTTCTTGTTGTCATGGTCCTCTCAGAGAACAAAAGTCAAACTAATAAACAAATAAATGAACAAGTATGCTCAAGGAACCTAATAGAGCTTTACACATAGCAAGCTCTCAAGAGAGGGAGGGAATTAGTGGGTGCCCAAGTTACAATGATTCATGTCTAAAATCTACCTTATCACTTTCCCTCACCCAAGAATGAACTGCTCACTCTCTGTCCTACTTTGAATTTCCCATCTGTCTGATTTCTATACCAGTTTTTCCATGTAAATAATATTGTTTTAAAAGACCAATAAAGTTTTTTAAAATATTTTATTTATTTTTCCAATTACATGCAAAGATAGTTTTCAACAATAATTTTTTTTTGCTTTTTTTTGCAAGACAAATGGGGTTAAATGATTTGCCCAAGGTCACTCAGCTAAGTAATTATTAAGTGTCTGAGGTCGAATTAGAACTCAAGTCCTCCTGAATCTAGGGCCAATGCTCTATCCACTGCACCACCTAGCTGTCCTGACAATCATTTTTGTAAGGTTTTAAATTGAACATTTTTCTCCCTCCCTCCCTCCCTTCCCCCACCTGACAGAAAGCAATCTAAGTTATCCATGTATAACTATGTTAAACATATATCCATATTAATCAAGTTGTGAAAGAAGATCAAATTAAAAGGGGGGAAGAACCATGAGAGGGGAAACTATAATTCATGACCGCTAAAGTTTTGACATTTGATTCATAAGAATCAAGTATAGTATGATGGAAAGACCTTTCACTATAAAAGGACCTGGATTTGAATTCTGATAGTTGGACTAATTAAAAGTGCAACCATTATTGACTGAATGTCAAATCATTTGCTTCTCTATTAAGGGAATATTAACACTTGCATGCCTTAATACAGAAGAGAGTAACTAGGCAGATGGTGGGGACATGGACTGAGACTGAGGTGGGGAGGACCTAAAACCGTGAGCTCTGAGAGAGAGTTGAAAAAACTAAGGATATTTAAGCTCCAAAAGAGAAGAATCAGGGTAAAGAAGGGTTGTCTTCAAATTTTCTAAAGGGGATTATGCCCATTTTGTATATAGAGTAAAAGAATAATGAATTGAAGTTGTAGGGAGGCAAATTTGGCTCATTTTTTAAAAAAAGAACTTTCTTATAATTAGAGCTGTTTCAAAATGAAATGGGCTAAGTTATGAGTTTGGGCATTGCTGTTGCCAGGGTATCTCTAATGAGTTGCCCTGTTCAAACAGAGTAGATGACCATCTGTCAGCAATGTAACATAAATGGGATTCCTGAATAGGGTGGGAGGTTGAAGCTAAAGTCTAACTAAAATTTGATTATCTTATGAATTTATAACTCTTGGAGGGCTCCTACTTCAGGGTGGTCTGAAGGCCTTGGACTGTTGAATGGATGCTTTCTCACCTCTTCAGCTTTTGGCAGTTCAGGCCTTTCAGTTGTTAATAGGGCTATTTGTCACCTAGTTTTCAGACTGTTCACAGTTGCTCTCCAAAGTGGATTCTATTCTGCTCTAAGTGAGAGTGTGTTTTGGGGTGGGGGAGGAGGAAAGAGTTGGAAGAATTTGGGGAGCTGTTGTACCTAAAATCTTACCACACAGAATACAATGTCCTCAGCTATCCAAATACTGTCTTCCTCTGAGAGAAGACTGAAGTCTCCCTTGATCTTTGAACAAAAGTGTTTCTTAAGTCCATCAGTTGCAGCCTGAGGAAATAAGTGAGTTGAACTCTGAAGGTTTCTGTTGACACATTAGACTCTTAGAGAGCTTTGCCCTGGGGGTGGGGGTGGGGTGCATGGGGAGGTAACACTATTCTCGAGGGTATACATCTTCCTTTGAGTGCAGATCATTTTCTTCTTCTAGCAACCAACTTTCCCTCAACTTACCTCATATTTCTTCTCTGGACAAATGTGACCCAAGGTTACCATCCTCAGGGTCCCTTTACCCTGCTATTCCAAACTCCTATAGGAGCAAGGGTCTCTGAGCACTTCCGAAAAGATTGAGCTGTCTTTTTGTTTTTTAATTACTGACATACTTCAAACATCCCTAACTGTTCTTCCCCCAAGGGAAAAATTTTCTAGTTGTGACTTTGCCAAGTTTACAACAATCACTGGATATTCAGGACAGTACTGATTAACAGAAAAGGATTATGTTTTGAATAAAATGTGGCAAAAAGAATATTATTCTTTATCAAAGAACAGATTCTGATTTTATGTAACAAAGGACTGACCACTGAGGACTCAGTCATGGAACATGCTAAGAAGAACCACATGGTTATTTGGTGATCCTACTTCTGGGAGTCATGAGAACATAGAATAGAGGGGCTTAACTCTCACATTTAGAGCATGCATAGGAATTCTGTTTTTTGCCCACTCACTGTGTAGTGAAGAAAGGGTCTTTTGATTAATTGCTGAGCCAGGAGTGCAAAAAATATTTCATGGTCTATTTGTTCTCTCAGTTTTCTTGGCTAATTTAGAATGAGGGGATGAAATACTTTGTGTTCAGGTAAGAAGAGATTTGGACCTTCATCTCTCCATCCAGGTTGCCACTATGTGTGTGTGTGGCCAACATAAACATGATAAGGCATGAATATTTTTCTGCTTCTGTTTTGTCCATTTCTTCCTTGCTCCTGATTGATTTAAGTGTTGGAGTGAGAACAAAATACCCTACAACATTGTGAATTTTGAAAGGTTAGAAGAACAATATAGGACAATAAACTCAAAACAGTACACTTGGACAATATATTAAACATCACACCACAAAAAAATACAAGACAATGAAATCCGGTACTTTTTCACAGAAATGGTTAAGTGGAACAATTCTTAGCCAAGCAAGGGATAGAAATAAACATTTTTTAAAAAATAGATACTTGCAATTACTCAAAATTGAAAAGCTGTTGCATAAACAAAAAAGATTCAACCAGGAGGGAAATCCTTTCATCAAATATCTTTGCAAAGAGAACTAACACAAATAAATGAGAGTTATCCCTCAATGGATAAAAAAAATCAAATATATGAACAAATTATTTTGGAAAAAGAATTACAAGTTATTAATGACCATATGAAAGACTATTCTAAATCACTTATAATGAGAGAAATTAGAGTCAAAACAAATCTCAGAATTTAACTTATAGTCAGTAAGCTAACAAATATGACCAAAAATTGTAATATTCAATATTGAAGTGGCTGTCAAAAGGCAGGTGTCAATGCATGGTTGACTGTTTTTGATATACTTATGTTCTACCAGGGAGACAACTTGAGCATATAGAGAAGAAATGAATATAGATAAATACAAAGCAGCTAAAAACAAGGTTCTTAGAGGGAAGAGAGTGCTGGCAGCTGGGAATTAAGAAAGATTTCACAAATAAAGTGTCATTGTAACAAAGAATCTAAGAAAGTTATATATATATATATATATATATATATATATATATATATAAAATATAGTAATAGTAGCAATGAATGACAAATAAAGTCTCTTGATCAGGAAACAGTTTTAGAAATTATGGTACATTTATATATTACAGTGCTATAAAAATTATAAATATTAAGAATTCAGAGAAAATGGAAAGATTTATATGAACTGATGCTGACTAAAGTAAGCAAAAATCAGGAAAATCATAGTCACAATGACAACAATCATATAAATGAAACCAACACTTATACTGCATAATTAATATAACTAAATATGACTCCAGGAAAGAGATGAGAACATATATTTCCTTCAGGTAGGAGAATATTGCATACATTGTCACTCAGTTGATTTGTTGGTTAGTTTTCCTGGCCTACTTTTTTTCTTTCATTTTTATTCATAAATTCAAGGGATGATTCATTGGAAAGGGAATAGGTAGAGACATTCATAAATCAAAGTGAAATAAAAACAGTAGATATCAATAGCATATTTTTAAGAAATAAAAATATACTCATTTTTTTCTTGAAACCAAAACAGTCCCAGAATATCTGAAATGCTTGAATGTTTTACTGCTGAGCCACAATAGACCCTAGAGTCTGGTCACCACAGTCTGGAGTTCAAGTTTCATCATATTTGGCATTCTATCATCTGCTATACTAGATCTAGCACACACTACTCAATACTTTTTTCCTTGCTTTCTTCATAGAAATTAAGTCAGTCCTAGACCAGGGGTAATCTTACAGCAAAGAACCTTACAATTAACCAAGCTACTAACCATAAAATTGCCAACACTTTAAATGCAGACCCCTTCTCCAAGTCTTAGAAATGCCATCAGTATGACTTTACAGCATCCAGAATCTTAGTTATCTCAAACACAGGATTCAACTCGAGAAAGTTATAGGTGATCCTCCATGATAGTTGAAATTTATAAAATGTCTCAACAAGCTCTCCTCCTGGCCCAAAAGCTCCAAATCCTTGGCAGGAAACATAAAGCCTATGAAGCTAAATGTGGCCTATATGACTCTTGGAAGCAGCCCACCTCAGATTTTTAGTGAAGTATCTTTTTAGCAAACATAAACTGGTAGAAATTGATGATTGCAACTAAATTTTGAGCAATGTCTGAGAGTGCCTCACTGTTTGAGGGTACATTCTTTTTCCTTAAATTTCTACAACTAATGTTGACAACTGTTGCTGATGATATTGATCTGCAATCCAAACTGAGATGCATATTGACCCACCATGCCCCAGGGTTTTGTTTGTTTCTTTTGTGTTTTGCAAAGCAATGGGGTTAAGTGACTTGCCCAAGGTCACTCAGCTAAGTAAGTGTCTGAGGTCAGATTTGAACTCAGGTTCTCCTGACTCCAGGGCCAGTGCTCTATCCACTGTGCCACCTGGTTTTCTCATGCTCAATGAGTTTTTTCTAAATCTCAGTCAGTTAGATACCAAAACTCTCATTAATTTGATCAGAATTGATCAATGACTAGCAATAATTTTGTAATTATGAATTTTTATGAAGAAAGTTGGATAAATTTCTTTCTGGGGGTTACTTTTGCTAGTGAATAGCTAATAGACTTGACTTCATTGTGTTTATCTCTGGGAAAAATATGGATTTCTGAACAGGTGACCCATCATTAAAAGAAAAGGGCACCCTTGTAGTATATACTTTCTTCTTCATGCAGCAAGCTCCCATGGATGTGACAGTAAGAAGGTATAGATGGGTGTAGATATGAGATCTCATGCTTGAATGTGTCTAGTTTAGGAAACCAGGACCAGAGAAGAATTTCTTGCCTGTAATAGAAAATAATTGTTAAGTGAGGTAGTTTGAAACATTTTGGACAAGTAAAGCCAGAAACATGAGTGCTTATATAAAACTCTGGGATACTACTTAATTTACTGGAAACAACAATGGACTCTGAGTAAGAAGACACCCAGGTTCATGCCTTATCCTGGTATTTACTAGTTCTTTGATAAGTAACATAAACAATCTGAACCAGGTCATCATCTCATACCTGGACTATTTCAATAGCCTGCTGGTGGATCTACCTGCCCCAAGTCTCTTTCAAGTGCAATCCATTCTCCATTTGGCCACCAAAGTGATTTTCCTAAAGTGAAAGCTCAATCATGTCATTCTTCTACTCCATAAACTCCAATGGCTCTCTGGTACCTCCAGAACCAAATGCAAAATATTTCATTTGAGATCCAAAATCCTTCATAACCGAGGTCCTTCCTACCTTCTCAGTCCTCTATTACATATTAGTCCCTGACACATACTCTTCAATCCATTGAAACTTGCCTCCCTGTTATCTAACAAACAAGACACACATTTCTGTCTGCAGCCCTCTTCTCTGTCTTTCCTCCTAGTCTAAAACACTTTTCCTCAATTCTGCCTATTGACTTCCCTGATGTCCTTAACAATCCAAGTAAAGTTCTATCATCTACAAAAAGCATCCTCAAATTCCTCTTAATTATTTATCTTCTGGCTGCTAACTATTTCATCATTATAATTTTATTCCTATAGACAGTTTACTTTGTTTATATTTATTTGCATGTTGTCTCCCCCATTAAATTGTAAGTTTCTTGAGAGAATTATCTTTTTTTCTCTATTTACACTCCTCAAGTGCCTGGCAAACAGAGTAAGTGCTTAATAAATGGTTATTGAGTGATACCTTTCCTCAAACAGTTGTTTACAGTCCAAAGGAGATAATATATATAAAGTGATTTGCAAAACTTTAAACAAGCCATAAATATCAGTTATTATAACCTTAATCAGACTTCTTAGAATCTTCATTCTATAGAGACAATCCTAACCCTTTCTTTCCTTGTTGTATTCCTTCTTTTTATATCTTAATTTCTTCCTTCCATCTTTTTTCCTTTTTTCCTTCCTCCTTTTTTGTTTGTTTTTGTTCCTTCCATCCTTCCTTCTTTCTTTCCTTCTTTTCTTCATTTCTTCTGTCTCTTTATTCCTTCCTTTCTTTTTTCTTTCTTTTCTTTTCTTTCTTTCTCTTTCTTTCTTTCTTTCTTTCTTTCTTTCTTTCTTTCTTTCTTTCTTTCTTTCATCTTTCTTTCTTCTTCCTTTCCTCCTTCCATCCCTTTTTCTTTTCTTCCTTTCTATTTATTTTTTTTAATTTTTAAATAAACAAGTTTCAACATTTATTTCCAAAACCTTGAGTTCCATATTTTCTGCTTTCTTCCCATCCCATTCCTCATCATTGAGAAAGCAAGTTGCTTGGTGTAGGTTAAAAATGTATAGTTATGAAAAACATTACCACTAAAGTCATGTTGTAAAAGCAAACATAAACACACACACACACACACACACACACACACACACACGAGAAATTTCATGAAAAATAAAGTGGGGGGACAAAAGTATGTTTCACTTTTTATTCAGACACCATCAGCTCTGTCTTTGGGAAGGATAGCTTTCTTTATCATAAGCCCTTCAGGGGTGGCTAGGTGGTGCAGTGGATAAAGAAACGGCCCTGGAGTTAGGAGTACCTGGGTTCAAATCCAGGCTCAGACACTTAATAATTACCTAGCTGTGTGGCCTTGGGCAAGCCACTTAACCCCATTTGCCTTGCAAAATAAAAGTCCTTCAGAATTCTCTTGGACCACAGCTTTGTTGAGAAAAGGTTGATTTTCAGTTGATCATCTTGCATTATTGCTGTTACTTTGTATAAGTTACATTTCCCATTGCATCTGCTCATATAAGTTTTTTACTAAGAGCATCTTGTTCATCAAAACAATATTTCATCTCAATCACATACCACAATTTGTTCAGTCATTCCCCAACTGCTAGGCATTCCCTCAGTCCTCAGCTCCCATCACTAAAAGAGAGTTATTATAAGATAATATAAGTTTAAAAGATTGTACTTCAGAAATGCTCCAACCCGCATTTCTTCCATCAAAGGTGAGGTGAGACATTTAAAAAAAAATCTAAATAGATTGCATTGATAGTTTCATCTGAAACTTCTAGGCTCTTTTTTAGGTCATGACTTTCAGATACTCCAATAATCTATATTTTTCCTGGATCTGTTTTCTAGATCAGTTGTTTTTCCAATGAGATATTTCATATTTTCTTTTGGTTTTTGATTCTTTTGGTTTTATTTTATTCTTTTTTGATTTCTCACAAAGTCATCAACCTCTCCTGGCTCCATTCTACATTTGAAGGAATTATTTTCTTCAGAGAGCTTTTGTATCTCCTTTTCCATTTGACTAATTCTGCTTAAGGCATTCTTCTCCTCATCAGCCTTTTAGACTGATTTTTCCATTTGACCCAAACTGGTTTTTAAGATGTTACTTTCTTCAGTATTTTTGGTATCTCCTATGCCAAGCTGCTGATTTCATGATTTTTCTGCATCACTCTCATTTATTTTCCCGATTTGTTCTCTACCTCCCTTAATTCATTTTAAAATCTTTTTTGAGGGGTGGCTAGGTGGCACAGTGGATAAAGCACCAGCCCTGGAGTCAGGAGTACCTGGGTTCAAATACAGGCTCAGACACTTAATAATTACCTAGTTGTGTGGCCTTGGGCAAGCCATTTAACTCCATTTGCCTTGCAAAAACCTAAAAAAAAATCTTTTCTGAGCTCTTCCATAGACTGTGACTAATTCATATTTTTCTTGGTGGCTTTGGATACAGAAGCTTTGACTTTGTTGTCTTCTGAGTGTGTATTTTGATCTTCCATAGGATCAAAGTAATTGTACTGCTGTATTTTTTCCCCCTCTGTTTTTTGTACATTTCCCCAGTTTGATTTTAACTGTTTGTTAAGGTGAGGCTCTGCTCCCAGGGTGATCCATTCCCAAGATTTTGAGGGGTTTGCCGCTATTTTCAGGGAATCTTATAAGAGGTCTTATAAGGTCTTATAAGAGGATCTGACTGCTCTCCTGGCCTGGGCTCTGGCCTGTGGATGACCACAAACCCTCTCCTCTGCCCTGGAGCTGTGAGGAGGGTCCCTGTTTCCCTGCAGGCAATAAGCTCTGTTATGCTTCTGTTCCTTTTCCTGAGACTGGGGTTCCAGATTGTGACCTGGATCTAAGTATGGGTTTAGTAACAGAGTCCTGCCTCAGGGGTAGCAATATGACCCCTACAATCTCCCCTTATCATAGTGGGATGAGCACTCTGGAAGCAGTAGCCAAGTGGCTCCTTACCTACTGGCTCCTCAGTCCTGCTCCTGGACACCTGGTGTCATGTCTGCACGGAGGCCTACGTTGGACTGGGCTTCACTCTTTTGCTGCTGTGGCAGAGTTTTCCTGCTGACCTTCCCAACTGTCCTTGGCAATCCCTGGACTGAGAGTTCTGGAAACTGCCACTCCAGCCACGGACCCAGGAGCCCCTCCCTCTATCCCTAGATGACTGGAACTGGTTTGCTCTGGAGCAGTTGGGCTGTGCTGTGGGCCCTTTCTAACCCTGGTGCAACAGACCCTTCCAAGTTGTCTTGGGCTGGAAAATTGTTTCACAGTCTTTCTGTGGATTCTGCCACTCTAGAATTTGATTAGAATCCTATTTAAAAGTATTTGGAGTGATTTGGGGGAGAGTTCTTGGGACTCCCTGCCCTTTCTCCAACATCTTGGCTCCATCCTCCTTCCTTCCTTCCTTTTTTCCTTCCTTCCTTCCTTCCTTCCTTCCTTCCTTCCTTCCTTCCTTCCTTCCTTCCTTCCTTCCTTCCTTCCTTCCTTCCTTCCTTCCCTCCTTCCTTCCTTCCTTCCTTCCTTCCTTCCCTCCTTCCTTCCCTCCCTCCTTCCTTCCTTCCTTCCTTCCTTCCTTCCTTCCTTCCTTCCTTCCTTCCTTCCTTCCTTCCTTCCTTCCTTCCTTCCTTCTCCTTTTCTTTCTTTCTCTTCTTTTCTTCCTTTTCTTCCAAAAGCCAAGAAACTGGCTAGGTGACAGGGCTCATTAGAAGAGAACTCACAGACCAGAAAAACAACAACATATGTATATATTATATATATGTAATATATATTATATATGCATATTTATATACACATATGTCTATCTAATGATATTGTTTGTAATTCCAATCATTACAGACATTTTGAATTACATCTATAATTCTAATAATTCAGATACCTTAAAAGTAAATACTTCAATGTCCAATACAGCATAGATGTTCCTATTCCTTTAGAATGTAAACTCTTTGTGAGCAGGGATTGTTTTATTAGTTATATTTGTTTCCTGAGAATCTCATGCTATGCCTGGATCATAGTAATTACTTCATAAATTCATATGGATTTGTTTTATTAAATTTAATCTGGCCTAAGTTTTCTCTCTGACTTCATCCTTTTGAATACTCTTTCTATTTCCCTACATTTAGTATATAAGTCGAGATGCAAGTGGCACAGTAGGTCACCTGCTGTGGTGATCAGAATGCTGGACCAAGAGTCAGGAAGACTCTTCTTCCTGAGTTCAAATCTAGTCTTAGTTACTGACTGTGTGACCCTGGGTTAGTCACTTAAACTCTGTTTTCCTCGTTTTCTTCATCTGAAAATAGACTGGAGAAAGAAATGGCAAACCACTCCAGCATCTTTGCCAAGAAAAAATCCCAAATAGGATCACTGAGTCAGACAATCCTAAAATGACTGAAAAATATCTAAATGTTTTTCAGATGTTTATAAATGCCTATAGTTCATAGTATCTAGCTGGATATAGTATATAGGTCAGAAGTGTAAGAATGACTATAATATATAAGAATCTATATAGATTTAGATGTATATGTATAAATATATACATACACACAGCCATATTCTACATATATATCTCTGTCTGTTCACACACACACACACACACACACACACACACACACACACACACACACACACACACTTCTGCCTCTGATACTTGCTATCTTTGTGACCATGGACAAGTTGCACACTTATTTAATTCCTAGTTGGTTTAACAAAGGAGGGGGAAGGGTGCTTAACTAGAAGCTCTCTGGGTTCCTTTCAGCTTTAGTTTCTATGATCTTATTGACTGAAGGCCTATACCACATACATTTTTCTACAACTACTTCCTTGAAGCTGAAAGGTAGCTTTTCTTATTGGACTTTTTTTCTTTTTTTTGTCTCTGTGTAAAAGTATCTCTTTCTTCGAAAAGTTCTGCCTGGACTTTGACTCTTATCTTTCTAAATTTTAAAACATAACATTCAGTTTACATAATTTAAGTTTATCTGTTGAATTTCTTTTGTTGATTTTTTTTAAGGTGAAATCACCCTTAGTGATCCAAAATAGGAATGTGGTGGGTTAAAAAAAATCATCTGTTGTTAAAACTTCTTTCCAACCCCCACAGGCAAGCTAAAAAAAAAAGTCTTCACTGTACAAATACTTACTTAAAAGGGAGCTTAAACATCATTTTTACAGAGAGAGAGAGAGCCACATGACCTTTGTTCAAGTTAATCCTCCCTTTGCAAGACATAAGTCTTCATTCTGCTGTACAAATGCCCCCAGCCAATCACAGAGACTCACATTCAGACCTTCCTTGGACACCTTTGTGCTTTCTTTTCTCTGTAGCCTTGGGATATAAGGAGTCAAGTATTTAGGAACCTGATAATTGCTTGGTGTTTTGCTTAATGTCAGAACTTATTCTCTCCCTTCGGCTCCTTTTCCCAACCATTCTGTCCCGCCCCCCCCATTCATACACACATATTTTGAGAGTAAAAACAAGGAAAATGTTTTCCCTACAAATTCTCCAACCCCTTTTCTATCTTGCTTTTCTCCTTGAAGCAGCATTTACTGCTGCCAGTAGAGACTTTTCTGACCAGAATGAGTTTAGCCCCTGCCAGGACAGACAGGGAGTTAATACAAAATAAAGCAGTCATCCATGAAGTTCACTAAACCCTTCCTAAACCTTTTTTTTTTTAATAGTTACAGCCTGAATCACTTCTTAGAGTAATAGATTCTGTAAATGTACTGCTGGTCTTAAAAGTAATCTGATAGACTGACTGGGCTTGGTTCTACTCAGATTGCTACTTATTGACTGTGTGACATTGTGCAAGTCACTTCCACTTGCAAAGTCTCAGTTTCCTCTGGTAAAATAAGGGGAAAAAAATCCTGCTTTGCCTATTTTATTAGATCAATGTGAGGATCAAAAACAGTCATGAATATTAAGGCATATTTTAAATTGAAATTGTTATGCCCACAAAAAGCATTATTCTATTTATTTTATTATAGGATCTATTATTCTATTTATGATAAAATTACTTAATTTAAATTGTTCAGCCTTTGCCAGAGATTCACTAAACTAAGCTCTGACATTAAACAAAACACCAACTCAGGATTTGAGTTTGGGATCTGATGCATCTATGATTGGGAAAGGTAGACCCAAGAATTTAGCTGTTATTTTTGGGGGGCCCTGTTCTGCTTTCTGGATTCTAAGAATATGTAAACTAGTTAGGAATGAAATTTTTGACTTTCTTTTCCTCTGTCGTTCCTCATTGCCCTACAAATTGTGGGTGCTTAATAGGTGTTTATTGAACTGAATTAAATTTTCCATGTTGAGGTGACAAACTTCTTAGAGAACAGCACAGCATATTAGCCTACCAAGGAGTAGGGAAGGGGTCAGGTGCCAAAGTGGGGCAGCTAGGTTTGACAAAGATGGATAGAGGGCTGAGCCTGGAGTTAGGAAGACTCATTCTTATGAGTTCAAATCCAGCCTCACATACCCACTAGTTGTATGAGCCTGAGCAAATTACTTAACCTTGTTTGCTTCAATTTCCTTATCTGTAAAATAAGTTGAGGGAAGGAAATGGCAAAAAACTACTCTAGTATCTTTACCAAAAAGCAAACAAAGGAAAAAAAACTCCAATCCAAATGGAATCATGAAGAGTTGGATATAACTAAACTACAACAAAGTTGGCAAAAATGTGTAGTAGCAACGCTAAGTAATATGGGTAGACAATCCATATTTGGGCAGCTTTAATACTTCTACCTATCTTCTTAGGAGGGAAATTAACTTGAAAATTTAACATCCATTGAATAATAGTAATAAGATGACAAGAGCAAAGATAATACTTTATGGCTCCAAAGAGCCTTCATTACCTCTTTTGATTAAGCCCTGTAAAGTAGATAATATAAGAATTGTTGTTCTCATTTTACAAATACTGAAACTGAAAATTGGGAAAGGTCAAATGATTTGTCTCAACTCTTGTAAAGAGCAAATGGTAGAAGGAGGGTTTGATGAGGACTTTCTAATTCTTAATACAATACTTTCTGATTCTTTAATTCACTGTACCAAACTGCCTCTTAGGAGTAAACAAATATTTTACTCTTCCTCTTCTTTTTCCATTAATTTCCTCCACATAGTGGCAAATGGAGTGAAAGGTATGGGAGGTTGTATAAAGCACAGGAAACAGGAAATATTAATACTAGTGATAGAGGATTGACTGGGGAAAGGGGTTGGATTTGGAATTGAAATCTATAAAATGGAAGCTGTGGTTCAGAAAAGGTTTTTTCTTCTAAGTGTCTCTTTTCATAAATGGATTGACTTGTTCACACAAAATTTTTGGATATACAAATAATTTCTCATATTTCTTTTTTAACTCATTTTTGATTACTTCATTATTAAATATGTCTTCCCCCCTTTAATGAGGGGAAAATAAAGAAAGAGGGGGAAAAAAGGAAATTCAATATAATAAACTAACCCATCATTCCCATAGTTGCCCATCTCTGTAAAGAAAGGGAATAGGTCTCATGTCTCTTCTTAATCCAGAAAAACAAAACAAAACTCCACAATGTCTTTATTTAAGACAGTTTTAGGAATATGATTTGGTAATTCTACAGCTTTAGGGAAATGAAAATAGTTTTGGCTAGTTTTAAACTTTTAAGTGCTTTCCTTGAGGGTAATTAATAAATGATTTATACTTAGAACCACAGATGAAATACTGTGCAAAGGAAAAACACTTAAGAATTTGTGAAGAAACAAATATTATGTCTGGCTCTTGCAGAGTCTTGTCTACCTTAGGAATTTGAAGTGTGTTTAGGGAACCTATGTTCAGTCGTGTCTGACTCTTCGTGACACCATTTATGAGATTTTCTTGGCAAAGATACTGAAGTGGTTTCTCTTTTCCTTCTCCAACTCATGAGATATATATATACACATACACACACACACACACACACACACACACACATATATATGAGGAAACTGAGGCAAATATATGAGGAAACTGAGGGCTATATGACTTGTTCAGGGTCATAATAGTAAGTATCTGAGGCTGGTTTTGAACTCAAGTCTTCCTGATTCCAGGCTCATCAGTCTATTTCCTGCACCACCTAACTGTCCTAACCTACATTCAGGAATCTGCTAAAATAATGTTAAACTCAGATCCACTTTGGCTATGGAAATTTTTTTTTCTGTTCCACCAAACTCTTACTACCCACAACTTACATCTTAAGACCTATAAATCTCACAAATGAACTGCTATTCACCTTTCTCACCCTACTTGTCCCATTTCTAGTTCTTTTTTCTCCTTGGAATTTGGAATTCTTTCTCCATGAGCTACTGAGGGCCAGCACACCAAGGCTGTGGAGGACAGAAGGTCTTTGGTAAAGAATTCAGATATT
This sequence comes from Macrotis lagotis, assembly GCF_037893015.1. NCBI lineage: Eukaryota > Metazoa > Chordata > Mammalia > Peramelemorphia > Peramelidae > Macrotis > Macrotis lagotis. The sequence continues at coordinate 328,280,925 of NC_133666.1, forward strand.
GTTTTTATTTGGAAACACTCTGCCAGGTTGCATTTCTTATTTGTGTATCCACCCATCTCCTTTGATAGAAGAATCACAGAATCTCTAAATTCAAAGGCACCTCTAAGGTCATCTAGCCCAAGCTGTATGTGAATAAGAATCCTACTCTCAACATTCACAATGAGAGCGCATCCAGGCACTGTTTGAAAAGTTCTAGTTTCAGGTAACTCATTGATGCCTTGGGCTGTGGGAAGGTTGTTTATTATAGAGAGAGCCAAAGGTGAGGCATAAAAAAGGTGGCTATGTGCTTGCCATAGATGTTTGTCATTATGACTGAGGAGATCCAGCACAGAGTCCAAGGTAAAGAGAGTTTCATTCCCTGGGAATAACAAAGTCTCCTAATTAAGGGGGTTTTAATCTGGCATCTATGGGACTCCAGGGGTTTGTAAATAGATTTCAAGGGATCAAATATGGATGAGAAAAATAAAATAATCACACTTTGAATTCAATATAATTGACTTTTCCCTCCAGGTTGCTTTGAGGATCAAATGAGATAATATTTACAAAGTTTTATAATATTTGTAAAAATCTTTGTAATATTTGTAAAGAGCCTGACCCATGATAGGCACTTATTTAATAAATGCTTGTTTACATCCTTCTTTCCTCCTTCCTTCATCAAGTCAAATCAATAAACATCATCATCATCTTCATTGTAATTATTGTTATTATTATTATTATTATTATTCCTACTATGTGTCCAGCTCTTTGCTAAATTCTAAGAATACAAAAAAAAAAGACAAAAATAGTCATTGTTTTCATGGAACTCCCAAGTATACACAAACAGGCTATATTTAGGATAAATTGGAAATAATCTCAGAGGGAAAGTATTAGCATGAAAGGGGGAGTAGAAAGGCTTCTTGAAGGAGGTGGGACTTTAGTTGAGATTCTAAGGAAACCAGGGAAGCTAAGAGATGGAGACAAGAGGGAAAAAGCATTCCAGGTATGGGGGAAAACTCTACATAATACCATGAATTTTTTCCTCATGTATTTACCAACTTTACTAACATTTACTAATTTGATTGGACAGCTAGGTGGTACAATTAATAGACCTAAAGTAAGAGAGACTCATCTTCCTGAATTCAAATGTGACTTTAGACACTTACTAGCAATGTGACCCCAGGTAAGTCACTTAACTTTCTTTGCCTCAGTTTTCTCATTTGTTAAAATAAAATGGAGAAGAAAATGGCAATCTAGTATCTTTGGCAAAAAAAAAAACCAAATGGGGGTCAGGGGAGGAGAACATGACTGAAAATGATAGATGTGGCCATGAATAATATTAATCTGAGAAGGTATTCGACCATAGACTTCACCAGGTCGCAGAGGGGTTTAAGGAATATAACAAGGTTAAGATCCCCTCCCGTAGATATTCCTGTTTGTGGATAACATCATGCTGATTGCATCAGAGCCCAAACATCACAGTCTCCTGAAATAGAGTTTGATTTGACTAGGAAAGACAGAAGACAGAAGACAGAAGAATGCCTTTTGCCAGGATTACAACATGTACCTGGAAGAACAACCAATGGAGTCTTTCTATCGGTGTGTATATCTGAGACAGCTCAACTGGACAATAAGTCCAGAGAGTTATACAAGAAAGGTAGAGCAGATTGGATTGCCTTTAGGAAACTGTAAAGCACTTTTTTATAATCTCAAATTTCCTATGTAAACAGTGATTCATCTTTTCAAAATCAATATTCTACCAATGTTTCTGTCTGGTAGTGAAATATGGAATTCAACAGACTCTGAAGAATTAAAACAAAATAAGACTTAGGAGAGACATGATGAATGTAAGCTGTAGCTAATGAGGAGTCTCAACAGGGACCATAAAGCAAGATTTCTGTCATGCAATTATATAACCAGAGTAAGAGATTAGAGGAGCTGGAGTGCTTCATTGGTGACCTCAAGATATCAAGAGGAAGCAAGAAAAGACTCTAACACACTGAAGAAATGGAGTGAGACCAGATTTGAACCCAGGCACTCCTGACTTGCAAGGCCGGTGCTTTATCCACTACACCACTACGCCACCCCTAGCATTAAAATATTTGAGAGAGAGTCAACATTTTCCACCTTTCCTATTTCAATTATCACTCAAGAGTTGTCTTTTTGGAACAACCAGAAGTGTCATTTCTCTTGACAAAGCAGGTCTAGCACAGTGGGTTGGATGCTGAGTTGGAGTCAAAATGACCTGAGTTTAAATCTGACCTCAGATACTCTGTGGCCAGAATAAATCTGCCTCAGTTTCCTCAATTATAAAATAACAGTACCTATCTCTCAGAATCATTATGAGAATCAAATGAGATAATTATAATGTTTTTAGCACAGTGTCTGGCACATTTGGTAGGTGCTTAATAATTCCTTCCTTCTAAAAGGATACTTTGAAGACAGATATTTTTATCTCTTCCATCTTCTTATCTCTTGGCCAAGCATGCTCAAATACTCCTTGTGCAGCATGCTTTTCACTCTCTTTGTCATTTGTTTGACCTTCTTCTATACATGTTCTAGCTTATTGATGCCCTTCCTAATATGAACCTCTTAAAACCCCACAAAGTTATCTGGATGTGACCTGACCAGGGCACAAGTGGTACAATTAAAAGGAAACAGTTAATCAAATAAATCTATATTCAAGTACAGTGATGCCAGGTACTGTTTACTTGAGGCTGCTATTTCTTTGTAATAAAACATCATTTTTATTTCTTTTTTATCTTGAAATCACATTCAGAGTAATATAATATGATTCATATCAATATTTTGATGTGCCTGTTCTCATTAATGCAGAGGTGTTCACATCACTTCCTCATTAAGTCTATCATGACCGAGTCATGGTACCAGCCAAGGCCTACTCTCAAAGAGTGTAAATCTAGTAGGACTAGAGTACATGGATAGATTTCAGGGAGTCTATTTTGATGAGAATGAAACGCATGCTTATTTTCGCTAAGCTCTAAATGTAATTTCGCATTTCTTTCAATTGTGAAATTTTAAAAAATATTTAGAGAAAAGGTCTTTAGATTTTATCAGATTATGAAAATAGTTGATGAGACAAAAGTTTAAGGACTTTTGTTCTAAGTGGGGTACAAAAGGACTGTAGGTTTCTGTAAATTCACAACAATTAGAAGACAGAGAGAGTAGTAATAAGGGGAGGGTGGAAATCAGGAAAGATTTAATTTAGGAAGTTAGATATGAACTGAGTCATAAAGGAATTAAAAATTCTAGGGGGAGGCTAGGTGGTGCAGTAGATAGAGCCCTGACCCTGGAGTCAGGAGTACCTGGGTTCAAATCCAGTCTCAGACACTTAATAATTACCTAGCTGTGTGGCCTTGGGCAAGCCACTGAACTCCATTTGCCTTGCAAAAACCTAAAAAAAAAATTCTAAGAGGTAGAGGTGAGAGGGGACTATATTCTAGGTATATGTATATATAGCATTGTTTGGGCAAACACATTAAAAGTGGTAGATGGTATGTTGAGTTTAGAAAGCAGCAAATGGGTTAGACTGCCTGGAAGTTGAGTTACATGAAAAGAAAGAATATGAAATGAGTTCAGAACGGAAGATGAGATCCAGATCATGGAGGAATCTAAAGGCCATGCATTTTATCCTAGTGGCAATAGGTCACTTATTGTGTGAGAACAGAGGCGGGGCATGTTCAGCTGTATTTGAGGAATATATGTGAGCATTTTCAGATCTTCAAGGTATAAATTCTCATACAGAAAATTTAACAAATTGGCAGGTTTATTTGAACTTGCTCTATTTGTGCCCCTTTTCTTCTCAGATAAGACTTCAACTCTCTAAAGCCCTAGGACATTCATCCTAGTTCCTGTGAAGGTGTCAGTAGTTGGTTAATGATTTAGTGTAGGCTATTTGAATTTTAACTGGAGACTCCAAAAGATTCAGAGGAATAAATCTCTCAAGGTCTTTAAGACACCAAGATAGTGTAGGGGGTTGGGTAGAAGGAAGAAGAAAGTTATCTTTGAGCAATTTATTTCAGTGCAACAAAAGCAAGAGATTTTTGCTAAATGTAACTCTTTCAAACTGAGGCATGTTGCAATAATTTCAGGCTTCAGACAACAGAAGTGGTTTAAAGGGCCTATAGAGTCAACATCAGACCCTTGAACAAAGCTTAGCTCTATACTAACTAATAATAATAATCTCAAGTCCGGGACCAGCCTTAACTACCTATTTACTTAGGTAGTTTGCTCTCACAAGGGTCAACTCCTACACTAGAAGTCTTCAAGATTGGGAAAGAAGTGCAGAGAAGCTTGTAAATTACATTTCAATCTTGGGACTTTTTTCTCTCAAAGAAAGAAATACCTATCTTTGTTCCCTTTGGGGCACATTTGACTCCCAAGTGGATTTTCAAAAGGAGGCAGCTTACTTCAATGGGGAGAAGTTTATTAAAGATCCGTTATACTTGCCCTGACTAGCTTTCTCTTCATTTCCTCACAGTTCCAAAAGATTTTCTTGCTTGTATCCTCATATCTAGGCAATATGATCCCAGAAGTCCATGTAACAGCAAAACCATTGACTTTCCTGTTCCTGGGCAGACTTCCATAAAGAATATTCAAGTTACTTTGTCATTTATATTGAAGGTGCTATAGGAGGGTCTGACAGGGCAAAACCCTATCAAAATTTTCCAACTGGTAGCAACTGTTACAAAAACTTGTGGTCCTTTGGAATATGATCAAAAGCCTCAAATATATCTCCCTTACCTCCTGTTACAATTCCTGAATTTCCAATTGGAATCATTCTTTGGAAATCTTGTGGAAATATATGCAATTTCACTGAGTTTCCAGAAAATTGGGAGAACTTATCTTAGCTGGCCACCTAATAATTCCACGAGCAGCAGCTTACTATTTTAACTCACTGTTAGAGAAGTGAAGATACAAAATAACAATGGAAACTTCTGAGTGTAAGAGTTCTGCTTTTATTTTTCTCCCTCCTCCAATAAAAATATTTCTGAAGGATGAATAAACTATTTAAGATTAGATGTTATTATATTGTTACATATAACAATTCATTCAAAACTCTCAGTGTATCAGAATATTTCAGCACTTTTATATTACGAATAAAGAGGATAAGGAAGATAGCTTAGCTGTTAAATGCAGATTCATGTCTGCCTTTTACAGCATTGCCATTTTAATGAGAGAAAGGAAGGAAGCCTTCAGTACTTTCTTTGTGTGTTTTCTCCTGTTGTCTAGTCATCCAGAAATTGTTTGGGTATGTTCCCTTCCTCCTGATCAGATCTCAAAGGGATGGGAATAGAGGGATCTTAGCTTTGAGATCAGCTTATCCTTGTAAATTATTCTTCTATCCTCTAGCCCTTGAGTCTCTAGACTGTTTTTCTACCTCCACACCCAGAAGCCTTCTCACTCTGGAAATTCTTCCTCTTTGGACTGAATTCCTCTTCCAACCTCTATTTAAGAAAATGCCCACTGGCATCATGGTCATCTCTTACCAGGCTCATTTTTTCCTTTTAAAGACTTTATCTAGTTTAACTTAAGCTTGTGGACAAAGGATAAGAGATTTCTGACTCGGTATGAAAAAAGTTCAGAACTGAGAGGCAATGGGGGGATGGGATAGGCAGAGCACCAAGACAGAGGTTAATGGATAAATTGGGAGAAGGTGAAAGTTTGGAGATCCTATGAAAGCAGAAGCTGGTTTTGTTGTCGTTAGGGAGTAGCTGAGGTAGAAGATAGTAAACTCCTACTCTGAACTCTGAGTTGAAGCAATGCTAGGTAATAATGAGGTCTGGGATAGGACTATGTAATTATGAAACTACAATGCAATAAGGAAAGAGATCACCAGGGTCAAGAGGATGAGGAAACCAGAGGTTGAGAGGTTCAGTGAGTCAGTGGTATGGATGTAGAAGTTGCCAAGAATTACATCAGAGTATATATAGAGAAGAAAAAATAGGTAACTGGAATTAAAATGTTTTCAAGGGGGATCAGATTTTTAGTTAATGCAAGAGTTGGGGAAAATTGGGAAGATCAGAGAAATTTGTTCAGAGTTGTGGGAAGTTTGTTCACAGTTGAGGATAGGTTCCAAAGGGCACAATGGAAGGAAATAGTAGGTGGGAAGTGGGGGAGAGAACAGTCAGATGGAATAAATGAGAGCAAGATAGATATGAGGACCTAAATAGAGGGAAAGGGGGTGGGGAGAGTGTTGTGCTCAGAACAGCAGGTAGGGATAAGTATGACAAAAGAATTACAATGGAAGAGAAATGAATCACAGGCTAGAAGCAGAAGGAGGGAGGCAATGTTGAAGTAGACACTGATGGATGAGGAGAAAACCAAAAGGGAAAAAGCCAGGTTTAATGTTAGAGAGAAGAGGGCCGGTCAAATTCATTTATTTTCTTAAATCAATCATTCATAAAACATTTCAAATAAAACTTCTGTGTGTGTGTGTGTGTGTGTGTGTGTGTGTGTGTGTAGCACATTCCTATAGATGGAGGAGGAAATAATGTCTTCATGTCCTTGCCCTTATACAATCTAGAAGAGGGATAATAATAATATAGAATAGAAAGGCATCAGGGTAACATAAAACAAAACTCAATGCAATGGAGATAGCAGTGACTTTAGAGTAAGAAAACATGGGTTCAAATCCCACTTTGGTCACATGGTGTCTCAGAGTCTCTGGACAATTGACTTAATCTTTCTAGATTTTAATTTTTTCATCTGTAAAATAAGCAGGTTTTACTCAATGGTCTCTAGGATCTAAATCTAAAAATTCTATAATGCTATGAAAAAAAGCTGTGTGAGTTCTAAGATTACTCTTTATTGGGGAGAGGTTGGGAAATCTGAAAAGACTTCCTGAAGAAGGGGATATCTGAACTGGATAGGAATTTAATAGCTAAAGAATTAGAGGGAGTATATTTCAGGCATAGGGAGCCCCATGAGCAAATATGGAAGGGTAAAAGATGAATTTGAGGGAAGAGACAGAGTGAATCCAGAGCAGCTAGATGGCTCAGGGGATAGAGTATCTACTGCCAGGCCTGAATACAGGAAGATTCATCTTCCCAAGTTCAAATCTGTTCTCAAACATTACTAGCTGTACAATTCTAGGCAAGTCACTTAGCCCTGTTTGCCTCAGTTTCCTTATCTGGCAAATGAGCTAGAGAAGGAAAAGGCAAATCACTCCAGTGCCTTTGCCATGAAAAACCCAAATGTGTTGGACACAACTAAACAAGAACAATAAAGTGCATAGAAATAATATGGGAATTTCCTCATTTTTTAAAAGGATGGTTTTGGAGTAGGTGACCTCAAAGTTTCCTTCCAGAACTCAGTCTTTTATACAATAAATCCATGATCTCATCCTTATTGTAAGATAAGAGGTTAAACTATTTTAACTTCACTGACATTTTTATAACCTATTAAATCATAATTCAATTCATTTGAGGGAATTTGGACTTGTGTTTAAATTGGTGTTTTCCCCTTATGTTTTATCTGGGATGTATAACCTTAGTGAGTTGCTTAGTGAACTGCCTAAGAGAGTTGCCCATAAGCATACCCACATGTTAGAGACAGGACTTATGGAAAAAGAAAAAAAAGACTCCTTAAAACATAACAGCTTTCATAATTTAAGATTTTCCTGATAGTAGGAGCGAGATGAAATAGTTTTAATGTATTTCTGATAATGAAGTATGCTTCTCACTTCTTGACCCAGAGACAATGGACTAGTGGTGCAGAATGGGGCAGTCATTTTCATCCATTAATATGAAAGGGAGAGGAAAAGGAATTATCATAGTTCTATATCCTGAAGTACTTTTAAGAGTTCAAGAAAAAAGAATAGCAAACTTTAAAATAACAACTCCTTAGCTGTTTTATTTTTTTATTCATTCTTCCATCAACTTGCCCACTAATCCATCTATCCATCCATCCATTTCTTTGTTTATTTGCAAAAGCACAGAAAGAGCTGAGAAACCAGCATATTATGGAACATTCCAACTACAAAATAGATGAATTACAAGGAAGAGAGGGAACTTTGAACTGTTTGCAAAGCAAAGCAAAACTGACAATGCCAGCAAAATACAACCAAATTTAACATACATGATTAGATATCTAGAACTTGGAATCTTAGAGAGTAGATAACCAACAGCACTTAATAGTTTGCAAATTTCTTTACATATATTATTCCTTTTGATCCCACAATAGCACTGTGAATAGTGTACTGCTACAAGTATTATTCAATCCATTTTGTAGATGGGCAATGACTTGCTTGTCCATGTTGACATGAGTAGGAAATATTCAGAAAAAAGATTTGAATTCAATTTTCCTGATTCTAAGTCTAATATTCCTGTGTCCACCAAGTTGCACAACCTCTCTTGTGTATCCATGAATTAGAATGGTACAAAGTGCTATGTGAGGTCCAGGAGTGGAAAGGCCTCTATTGATTGAGAATGGATGAAAGCCACATAGGAGACCACAGGTGATAAATATCCACTTATTATAGCCATAAGATGTGCATTCCATGAGCCTGAATGTGTTTCTTGATGACATAATGAATTTGGAAACCCTCCAAAAAATCTATAGCAAAAGAAATTGTAAGAGCAGGAAATAATGTAGTGACATTGAAACTCTGTGGTAAAAGTTGATGGAGTAGAGTTGCATATCATTTCCTTATATGCCAAAGAATTTCACCAAGGAAGAATAAGAGATGATGACCTTTTTTTTGGTCCTGTGCTTGTCGAACATGAAGAAATAAAACCTTTCTCTGTGCTAAGAACAGAAAAAGAACATAGTGAATCCCTAAAATTCCATTATGTACAACTTATTTTTGTTGTATATAGTAAATTTAACCCATTAGTAGCAATATTTCCCTGCTTATCCATGTCCCCCACTATACTTTATTCTATTCTCTTCAGTGCACATTTAATGTTTCATTGACACTGTTTTCTTTCTATCACTCCTCCCCATTCTATTCACACAATTCTCAATTGCCTCCATAGAAAATAAAAATCTTCCTTTGTAACAAATGAATACAAACAAATCAAATTTCACCAACAATCATGGATGAAAATGAACAGTCCATCTGTATCTCTAGTACATTGCCTCTGAGTCAAGAGATTAAAAGCATGAGAAGAAATGAGAAACAATATCAGTTTCCTGGAGGCATGATTTATTATTGCATTAAATCAAAAACCTAAGGGTTTTTCAAAATTGTAGCCTCTTACATTATTGTAGTTATTGTATATATTGTTCTATTGTTGCTCACTTTACTTTGGATCAGTTAATATAAATAACTCTTCCCATATTTCTCTTAATTCAACCTTTTTGTCATTTCTTGCTGTACAATAACATATCATTATATTCTTTTAAAACAGTTTATGCTGTCATCTCCCAATTTGATGGACACCTACTTTGTTCCCAGTTCTTTGTTACAACAAAAATGCTTTTTTGGTTTTAATTTTTTTAGGGTTTTTTTGCAAGGCAAATGGAGTTAAGTGGCTTGCCCAAGGCCACACAACTAGGTAATTATTAAGTGTCTGAGAAAGAATTTGAACCCAGGTACTCCTGACTCCAGGTCCAGTGCTTTATCCACTGCGCCACCTAGCCACCCTGGTTTTAATTTTTTAAACATATAGGACATTTCCTTCTATCTTTGATAAGAGTTAAGGCTCTTAACACTATTCTTCTTAAGAGGATGTAAAAGATTTCACCTCCCCGTCTCTCATTGGGGATTTTTGTTTTTAGGTTTAAAATATCATGTAGCGAATAAGGTGATTAAGGAACTTTGGGCAGAATTCCACTTCACACTCCCCCTTCAGAACACCTGAGTGATGAGTCATTAAAGAGAAAAGGGTATGTGGGCACAGCTGGTAACCTGAACTGGTGGACTTAATCTTTCACTGAACTCAGGACATGCCAGACCAGGAGTCATAGAAATCTCAGGAGGAGCAATGGAAGTGACTGAAAGGTCAACACTGGGCAGCTTGAGAAACAAAGGAAAACTCTTTGGGACCCAAAAAGGAAAATGACTTCTTTTTCCAGAGGGCCAGGGGTCAGAATAGGATCCAAATGGATTAAGGGCAGGTATGGAACATAACCAACAGGGCCCAAACTAAAGGAAAAAAGATGCAGGTTCTGAAGGGAGTGAAGGTTTTTCCAGGCCCTGAAGCATTGTCAACACAATTATCCCTTAACTGAGAGCACCTTTGCTGAGAGAAGGACCAAAAAATTAGGTAATGTCACAAAATTAGAAGGACACTTGGGACTTGACAGCAGTTTGAGGTTTGCCCAATTGACAACTGAGGAGGCATCAGCTGAAATATCTTGTGGTTCAAAAGTCAGACATGAGGAAGGATAGAAAATACTTCATATTTACTAAATTTGAGGTCATGGCCATCAATGAATTGTTCTGGAAGCAGAGACCCTGTGGAAAAGCAAGGGACTCTACTCTTACCTTTTTATTCATGCAATGTGGCTTGGAGCAAGCCTAGATCACTTAATGAAGAAGTACCCTGAAGGGTTAATTCATGGGAATGCTCAGATTATCTGATACTTATCACGTGGAAAACAATTTCTTATGAAATAAAGTCAAAACCCCATACGTGTCAGTCATAATTTCTGAATGGAAATGGTTAGGCTAGATTTGTGTCAAACAGGGTGGAACAGCTTTTGATGTAACATTGCTATTTTCAATTTATTCCTGGTGTGTTTTATTTAATCTTAAAAATAAATGTTCTCCTGAAAAACTTATTAATTCAAAAAGTGGTAATGTTGTTTCTATATTAGTGAAAGCCAAGTGAATTTTTGTCTTTGATGATGAATATTTGCTATTCCTCTGATTATGCTCTGTGTCTATGAATTACAGACTGCCTCACAAGACTGACAGCTACAGGTGACTCAAAAGGTTCATGAATGGGAAGGTGCAATGATGAGTGTAGCCATACTGCTACATGTCACTATCACTGACTTGAAGACAAGTGTGCCAGGTGTCAAAATTATGGGTGACAAGTGAGTGACTGTTAAGTCAGCCATGACTCTTGCTACATTTGCATCCTATTCAATGCAAACTTTTCTTTCTTTACTTTACTTTATCTCCCATGTGCAGATATCATATACATAATGCAGGGATGTGTGGGAGCCAGTTTGGAACCAGTTCAAGAGAGTCAATTATCAAATTTTCAGTGTAAACCTTTATGCTTCAAAAATATGCAAATACTGCAAATCAGGGCTTGATTTGTTGTTTGATTTCTAGACTTAAGAAAATGATGAAGAATAACAATAATAGCAGCCAGCACTTATATAGTGCCTATTATGTGCCAGTCACTTTACAAATAGTATCTCATTTAACTCTCACAACCCTGGGATGTAGGTATTGCCATTATTTCCATGAGACTGACAGTTTATTGACTCATCCAAGATTTCACAGCTAGGCCAGATTTGAATTCATGGCCTACCTACCATCTAGGTGGTAATGCAGATTAAATTTAAAAATATGTAGTGAGTACATTTTTCTTCTTAGAGAGTCATTCATTAAACATCTATCAGCATATTTGTGCAGTATATATTTATTTGTGTGCATTGGAATGTGAGTGGGTCAGTGAGATTGTGGGTCTGGGTATATGCTGCTAGATATAGGTAGAGCACTAGACTTCAACTTCACACCTGAATTCAAATTCTATCTCAATCGCAGATTAGTTTGTAACCCTGGACAAGTTATTTAACACCTTTTAGCCTCAGTTTCCAAATATATAAACTATTTCCAAACCTTTACTCTATAAATATTAGCTTTACTATGAAAAGTAGATAGTCTTGGAATCAGAAAGACTAAGATTAAATTCTACTTCTAACATATACTGGCTTTATGACTCTTGACCTTTTGGTACTCCAGTTGCCAATCTACATTGGTAGACTAGATTCTCTATATCAATGAATCTATATATGTACACACATATATATCCATATATTGTATACATATGTTGCGAATGGATCTTGCATAGTGCATATTGTATATTATAAATGTCATATATACTACATTTATATTTTCATATATAGTATTGTATAGATTAAATATGTACATATATATGTATTATGAGGGGAAGAACTGTTTAGAAACACACACACATACGCACAGGGTGATGCCCCTTACAAAACTAAGGGATATAATAAGGATTTATATATATACATATAAATGTATTTATGTAAGTTGGTATGTATGTTTGCATACATACACACATATACGTATCTTTGTGTGGAGAAGGAGAGAGAGAAGGAGAAGGAGGAGGAGAATGAAGGAGGTGATGGATGAAAATGGAGGAGAAGAAGGAAGAAAAGGAGGACAAGAAATAGGAGGAAAAATTCTTCTTATTTATTATACTCTTCTTATTTATTATGCATCCTTAGAGGATAAGCATATGTAAGATATAGAGACCAGCAAAGTCATACAAACATGTCCTCTCCACATCCCATGGTGTGCTGTGTATGATAACATATAAAATTAATAATAGGTTAGGTAAATTCCTCCTCCCTTTATCCAAAGGTGGTGATGGCCAAAGGCCCTACAGGATAGATCTTGAGGGTCCTAGGGAAAGAAAGTCAGTATCTCAGCAATGTGGCTCTTCAGGTATAAAGCAACTGAGGACAAGCTAGTGTCTTGATTGTTTTGTTCACCAAAGCCTTTTTGCTTGGCATAGAGCAGTGTTGAGTGGCAGTGACCTGGGAATCATGTCCCCTGGGGTCTTAGATGAGCAAGCCTGAGTTGGAGAGGTATGACAGAAGCAGCCCCATCTCATCCTAGACTGGGTGACTATGAGCTATGTGTCCAATGGGTATCTTTGACTAGAACTTCAACCAAAGACACATAAATGGGTGTGGTGCATTATTTTTCCTCATTTAAAGGAACACAGTGTTTAAAGTGCTGTAAAATCTAGGTGGGGAAGTGGTGAAAGATGAACATAGTGCCTGTTCTTTCTAGTGTAGCCCAAATCCTGAAGTAAAAGCCATTATCAGTTGCAGCATAACCTGGGGCTTTTTGTTATTGAAGAGGAGTCTAAGCAGTTTTATTTCTCATTTTTCAAGGGTGGTGTACAAAAATGCCAGCAGAACAAGGAAAATAAAAATAGATTAGGTAACATAAGTTAATGTGTGAAAGTATTTTTCTGAACTTTTTCCATGTTAGCTCCTAGATAACTGTTCTCTTCTAAAGACTTGTGGGTCTAAGATGGGGTCTGGAAGCCTAAAGCTTCCTTTTTGACACTTGACAAATCCTTTCAGATCTTCCAAAGCCATACTGAGCTTGATAGATTCATATGCAAATATATCGTCCATTCCTCTGTTGGTCAAGAAGTCCATCAAGAGTTCATACAAATCCCAGTCCAGAGAATTATTATTCAGTATATAGTGTATTACCTTACAGTCAGACCCTCTAGTGTGTTGAAAGCTCACTTCCCTGATAGAGATATCACTCTCATCCCCTTTCTCCTGTCCAACCTCATCCTCTGGATAGTGGCAAACCAATACAAGGGCCTTTATGGTATTGTCCTTCACAACCTCCACTACAAAGTTTGGGATTGTCATAGGTTCAGGTTCTTACTCTTTTCAGCTTTCTGTTCCTCTGGAGGCTCATTGTCAAATGTTGATGAGATACTTTAGCTAATCTCTAGACTAACTTGGCTTCTGTCCCTTACAAACCCAGTTTCCAATCCTTGGACATATTGGGGAAGGATTTGTGTTTCTGGATTTTTTCCTCCTTCTTACTTTCATCTATTAGGAATTCTGTGAGGCCTTGTCCCACTTGGTGTGGCTCCCTCTCACTCCCCAGCATGCATGAGCACAAGCTATGAAATCAAAGAATCTGGGTCTGAATCATGGCTCTTCCACTGACAGCTTTGAGAGTTTGAGAAAGTTTAGCCTCTTAATCTTATAGGCAAGTTTCCTAATCAATGAAAGGAAGGTGGTAGACCACATGACTGCAATAATTCTTTCCAACATTCTAAATAAATGAACTTGTGATTTTATGAACTTATTTCTCCAGGAAAAAGATATGCATAACAGATTGATGGATAACAGATTCCCAAAGTCTTTAATTGGTATTCTCAAAATATATTTTTTAAAAAAATAAGTTTGTTTTTAAGCTGAATTTTAATTAAATTTAAATTTAGTTAATATCTATCCATAATAAATATATTATATTGTAAATTACCATTAAAATTTAATTGATTGTTTAATTATTTTTTTAAAGCAACAGACCCCTAACAGATAGAGAATTTAAGAAACATGTGAATTAAAAACCACACAAGATGAGATGATATGAATGTGTTATAATCTGCACTGTTGGAAGGAATTGCCATATTGATTAAGATCACAGATCTAATTGAGCAATGATATTAATGATTCATTTAGTAGAAAAATTCTATATCATTCCTGCTTGATATTGGTATAGAAATTAATATTAGCACCAGGTAGTTTTAGTTCAGAAACTAATTAGCTTGTATATGTGACAACCTTTATCTGTGGCTAAGGATCTGTCCAATTGCCTATCCAACCCACTTGAGTCCATCAGGGCCTTTACCAACCACAACATGAACTAGAGAAAAATTGAAGATGTGATAGTTGAAGTTCTGGGTGTAGATGAGGTCATGAAGGAAGAGATTGTTAGAGAAGGAGGAGAGATCCAGACAGCCTTTTAAGAAATATCTAGATTCAGGGGGAACACTGGATTTGGAATTGGAAGACCTTGGTTTGAATCTAGAGTCTGCAATGAGCTGTGTGACCTTACACAAATCATTTCATTGCTTTAGCCATCACCTTAAGTTCTTCATTCAAATCAATTCAACAAACATCTGTTAAGTTCCTACCATTTGTAGGGATGAAAGGCAAAAGAGAATGAAAATGGAAAAACAAGACATTCCATAAAAATGAAATCCCTGGGGCAGCTAGGTGGCATAGTGGATAGAGCACTGGCCCTAGAGTCAGGAGGACCTGAGTTCAAATATGACCTCAGACACTTAAATACCTGTGTGGTCTTGGGCAAGCCACTTTAATCCCATTGCTTTAAATAAAATTAAAAATTAAAAATAATTCCTCCTTAGTGGGAGGAATATAACATACAGACAGGTATAAAGTACAAAGTGATTTTAAGAGGGAGTGTTTGTCTGTAAAATGCAGACTATCTCAAGTCTCTGCTAATTCTAAATCCTCTGATTCCTAGAAAAGAAAGCAACATCAGTGAAGGAGAAAGAGGAATGGTTAGATGGAAACCAAATGGAAGAGAGAACTTTGTGATCAACAGGTACCCAGGTCCAGAACTAAGAGGAGGACTGATAAAAGAGCCAAAGAGTTTGCCAATTAAGGGGACTTTGGTGACTTTGGAGAAAGCAATACCAAATAAACTACAGAGAAAGTCCATGAAGATAATTAAATAACATTAAGCAGAAACTGTTTCTAGTGATATCTGAGACAATAGATTAGACATTCTTTCATGACAAAAGTTTTGCTTTTTTTTTTTTTTTTTGCTTTGAAGAATTTTCTCTATCTTCTTAAAGGAGGTGGTGGTGGGGGAGACACCAAGTCTAGAAAAAACAGTTTTAATTTTCTTAGGTATTTTAGTCTCTAATGTGTTCATCGTTCCTTTCGCACAACCATGTCGTTTGGTTGGGCATGTTCTATCTCTTCTCGCTGGTACCTAAGTCCGTGAAAATAAGAGGCTTGCAGGGCTTTTCCTAGGGCATCTTTCCCTTAAAGAATTTTTTGCGACGTTAGAAGAGATTTTACCCCAACCCGAGCGTTTTGTCGCAGCCCCAGTTTCCCTTCTTAGAGGGGACTTGGAGAAGTCCGGGGCTTCTTTTGAGCTTCTGCGGACTCGGTCTCGGCCCCTTCGGGCCATGACTGCAGTCCCGGTCCAGCCCTGGGGCCCCGAAGGAGGCACAGCAGCGGCCGCAGGTCCGGCCCGCGCAGGTGGAGCTGCCCGTCTAAGCCACTTTGCTCGATCTCTCTCTCTCTCTCTCTCTCTCTCTCTCTCTCTCTCTCTCTCTCTCTCTCTCTCCCTCTCTTTCGCCTCCCTTCCAGGGAGTGGGTGAGACTGGGGAGAACGAGGAGGAGGGGTTGTTCCAGACTTCTCTGCCTCCTGCCTGCCCGCCCCCCACCCCTCCCCAGCCCGCCTATTTCCGTGTCCCCTCCTCTTTCCCATTCATTCCCAGTTAGTCCTGGGCCCCGCAGGAGCAGCGCAGGCGGAGGCGGCTCTGTGGGAGCTCTGGGGCTACAGTGGCAGCCGCTGTGGTGGCCCAGCAGGTGGGAGGAGGAGGAGGAGGAGGAGGAGGAGGAGGAGGAAGAGGAGGAGGAGGAGGAGGAGGAGGAGGAAGAGGAGGAGGAGGAGGAGGAGGAGGAGGAGGAAGAGGAAGCAACTGATCTCTGGCAGCCCTGGCTCCTGGGAGGGGCTATTTCACCTGCCCCGGGGCGGCAGTACGGAGATCCAGAGGGAGCCTGCGGTCATGGAGAGCTCTCCAGGTAACTAGCCACGAAAGTTTCCAGAGTCCCGAGCCCAGCCGAGGGCTCGGGGAGGAAGGGTCAGCAGACTCTGGGGGCTAGGGTGGGCTGGACTCCGCAGCCTCCACCATCCCATCCTGGGCACAGCCTGAGGCAGGGCTGCGCTGGGTGAGGAGAGCCTTGGGGCGCTTAGGAGCAAGGGGGCGCGGGCAGCAGAGCCTCCCTTTGTTTGAGCCGGGAGATCTCGGCTCCGGGGAGGCCGACACGCAGGGGGCCGGACTGAAAAGTTCAGTAATTTGCTTTTACCCGAACTCCAAGCATCTTTTAAGAGAGAGCTGCTCAGCACCCTAGGCAGAAACACATGATTGAAGACGGCTCCCTAAAACCAACTGGAGGAGGCCAGAGTGTACTGTGGTCCCTGGGGTGATGAACAGGCAGGAGCAGAGACTGGGGCGCTGTGTGTGCCTGTGTCTGTGTGTCTTGTCCGTTTTTTATTGAGATTATATGTAGATATCCCGAATTCCCCTAGCGGAAAAATTCACCTGTTGCTAGGAGATCCCTGGAAGTGACCGTCTAAGCTGGGCTCTTTTCTGTGGCCAGTGTGAGCAGCGATGTCCGAAGTTTGGGGCTCGCTGCCTTAGATCCTCACTTCGCTGGGAGGAACCGTAGTCCATACAGACGCGAAACTGATATCTGCACGTTTCCAAGCCTCTTTTCCATAACTCAACGAATGCTGATGAACTCATCTGTACAGAATCATATCTTTATTCACAGATCAAAGAAGACTGGGCCAGAAAGCGCCCCTTCCCTAAACAATCACTTCATTCTTTTTCCACCTGATTAAACCCCCTAGCTTCCTTGTGTGTCTAGGGAACAGAAATGGCTGAATAGGAACTCCGGGACTGGGATTTCTGAAGTATAGCCATTTCAGAAATGGCAACTCAACTTTGGGAGGCAAACCTTGGAGAAATGGTCCCCAGAGCTATTTTTAAATATTGCAAAGCACACTCGTTTCATTTCAGGATTTCTATATTTAATAATAGATATATATTTAGGAGACATTTCACACATTTTTTTCTTACCTTCTAAAAGATGTGCCGTGATACCTAAACTAATTAACAATATTCAGAGGATTATTTTGACTCCTTTACCTGCAGTTTCAGATTTAAAATAAATTTCTTTGTTAGTGGTTATGGTTAGGAAGTAATAACAATATTTGTCTTTCATTCTTGAAGAAGACCATGATATGAGGGAGGTGATGCCATGAGAAGCACATGAATTGGATTTGAGGGGGGTGGGGTGCTGTGCTAAGTCACTCACTTTCTCCTCCAGAGCCATCTGGGTCCAGTGACCAGATATGAACCAGGATAACTGGAAATGGCTCTGGATGCAGAGCAATCAGTAATTTGCCCAAAGTTACAGAGCTAGTAAGTATGAGAGACTGGATTTGAACCCTTCTCCTCCTGATTCCAAGGCCAGTGCTCTATCCACTGGACTAAGAGAACAAGGGATATTTTAAATCAGGAACTTCTCCCACCCCCAACAGTGCTTTACCTCGCCCCACCCCAATACCTAGGGAGTATTTGACTTAGGAAGTTTTTTAACTTCAACCTTGTAGATGTGCCTTCTCTTATATAAATGTTGTACCTATCACACCACTCTTGTATGGAATATCAACCTAAATTTCATCCACCACTTCCTATGCCTTGGAGGATATTATTTAATGGTGTTTTGAGTTGGAACTTAAAATTCATTTTCTAACTGCATAATACATCAATGCCACAAATGGGTTTCATCTATCTAGTAAATACTAGTAAATCTCTGTGCCTTTGCCTTACTAGTTAAAGTTCCTGAATAACTATGATCAAAACCAAAAACTCATCAATCAATAACCTCTCAAAGTAAAGACTTGAGCCTCCATTTATAGCCACAAAGGTGATTGATAGTTAAATGTCTAATAGTTCATGGTACAGCCCCTAGGAAGCATCATTTCAGAGTACTAACCTTGATGTCAGGAAGACTTGATGTCAAATCCAACCCTATTTTTACTGGAGTAGCTCAATGCAGCTGAGCCTCAGTTTGCAACTGTAAAAAGGGATAATAGTTTCTTCTGTAATTACATCTTGTGAAGTTCTAATGAAATAATCCATATTTCAGATATATTTAAGTCAACACTTCACAAATATAGCAAACCCTGTCAGTCTCATTACCACTATGAAGTAAAATTACATATAGTTTAAAATATAGCTACAACAGTACTATGAATACAGTACATCTAGCACCCAGCAGATTGAAGAGGTTTTACCTGAAATAGCCATCCTAAGATCCTATAATTCTCCCCATTCAGAAATTATCTATGTAAAGGTAAACTATAATAGCACTTTCTTTGTATCTTTCTTTGGAATGTAGCTATGATTTTATTATTTTATGTCTATGAATTTCATCTTCCTTATTAGATTACAAATTCCACCACAGCAGGGACCTGCTTATCAGTTATCAGATGTCTTTCAGTACTTAACAGTGACCAATACAATAGTATAAATGCTTACTAAGTGTCTTCTTTGGATAAGATGTGCTAAGGTGTTAGGTATACAAGAACAGCTTCTGCCTTGCATGCAGCTGCTTAATTCTGATGATACTGTTTCTGGCTAATAGCATTAATTTCTACTGAAAACATATTATGAATGTCTAAAAAATGATTTTAAAATGTAGCAGGTGACTGGTTCAGAAAGTTGTTTGCTGATTTCTTTTACAAAGTATGTTGAAAAATTGGGAAACTTTCTTAGCTAAATAGAAAAGCAGTTGACTGCATTTAAAATTCCTATAATACAACTAACTTCATACGCTAGAGATGTGAGAAGTCAAAGAGAAAGTCTAGCCACAAGACTAAGAAGCCAGGTTCATTTATAACTCCCCCTTCTAGCTAGTGTCCTACCAATGCATAGAAGTTTTGAAATAAAGGCTTTAAGAACTGTGTCCCCCATGAATACTTATTTACATATATGGAATATAGATAGATAGCTAAGGGGCGCAATGACTAGATAAAGTTCTAGACTTGGATTCAAAAAGATATGAGTTCAACTTTGACTTCAGATATTTGCTAGATGTTTCATCCTGGGCAAGTCACTTTAATGTCTCTCTCTGCTTCAGTTTCTTCAATTATAAAATGAGGTTAATAATAGCAATAACATCCCAAGCTTTTTGTGAAGATAAAATGACAGAATATTTGTAAAGTCCTTTGCAAACTTGAAACCATGATATAAATGCTAGCTATTATTATACATCTATAGTTTTTATGTAATATACAAACATATACATATACATAGTTTTATCTTAATTCGGTCTTCTAAACTTTAAAAAAGTGCTAAAATTCATACTAAGTTCCATTTTATATACTTTATGAAACATTTCACATGACTTTAGTTAGTAGTAATGATATTTTGGTACCTCAACCCCCTTTTTTTCTCATGTCTGGAATTTATCTCCAAGTTTCCTGTTGTTGTAACAAAGTTTCTTAAAATAAAGTGTGTTGTTGGAACACATCTTTATTGTTGATCTAGGTCAATGCAATGCACTTAAAAAAACTGAACATGTCAATTTAAGATTATTATTTTCCAATCCTCATTTTTTTTAATAAACCAGGAAAGTCTTCTCCCCACTCCCAAATCTCTAGAGGCAATTTCTTTTCCTTAGTAAGGTCATGCAACCCTCCTATTGACCCCCATAATGGACCAGAAAATATTGCCCTACTTTTATCAATTAAAGGATATTTGGAGGTGAAGTGAACAAGTATTTAGTGGGTACCTGCTATGTGTCAGTCTCCCTTTCCCCTCAAAAAAAAAACCCAGTAAGAAATGACTGAATAAATTGGTATATGAATGTGATGGAATACTATTGTTCTGTAAAATATCATAAGCAGGTAGATTTCAGAAAAACCTGGAAAGACTTACAAGAACTGATGCTTACTTAAGTGAACAGAACCAGGAGAATAACATTAACAGCAACATTCTGTGAGGATCAGCTATGATAGACTAAACTCTTCTCAGCAATTCAATGATTAAAGACAATTTGAGAAAAACTTATAATGGAAAATACTATCCACAACTAGAGAAAGAACTATGGAGTCTGAATGTTGACCAAAGAATACTATTTTTACTTTTAAAAACTTTTTATGTTTTTTTCTTTCTCATGGATTTTTTCCTTTTTTTCTGAAACATGACTAATATGAAAATAAGTTTAACGTAGTTGTACATGTACAACCTATATCAGATTACTTGCTGTCAAGGAGAGGGAAGAGGGAAGGGAAGGAGGGAGGAAAATGTGAAACTCAAAAGCTTACAAAAAAATGAATGTTGAAAACTATCTTTACATGTAATTGGAAAAATTAAAAATTTTAAAATAAATTTTAAAAACCCCACTTCCTGTTCTCAGTGAGCTCACAAATTAATGATGGAGGCTATATGAAAGCAACTATGCACAAACAAATGCAGAATCTGCAATAGGTAATCTTCAAGGGAGAGTACTAGCATTAAAGGAGGGGTAGGAGAGGGGACACTTCTCGCAAAAGATGGGATTTTGCTGGGACCTGACAGAAGTTAGGAAGCAGAGATGAGATTCCAGGAAGAACATTCCAGACATGGAAGATAGCAACAATTTTTTTTTTTGAGGACAGATGGAAAAAACTCCAAAATGGCAAGGATAAGAGTTAGTCTGTCCCTCACCAAAATTGTCAAAATGAAACCTCACACTCCTTCCCCTTCTCACCTCAATACTCCTCTGTCTCCATTTAGGTTCTGCAACTGAATGCTCCTAAGTCTTAAGTCCTGGGAGCAGGGGGACGCTTTGCACCTATACTCCTTCCCAATCTATTTCCCATGCTCTCTGCCTTATTCTACCACCCCCTCCCATTGCTGTCAGCTTCCAGATCTCCCCATTCCTTGCCCCTTTTCTCTGTATTTTTATGCTGTTGTGCCTGGTATGATTGCCATAGTTTTTTCAGTGAGTACTTAGGGAACTGAGCATGCCTCTTTTATTTAATAATTCCATAAATTAATTAGCAGTTCACTTTGTCAGCAAAGGTATCAACCATCATCTATGAGTTATTTGATTTGAATGAATTTATGTTGCCTGGGGAAATGTAAATAAGATTTGATCAGGATACCTTTATCAATGACACCTCAGTACAGCTGATGAAATCACAGATTCTAACATACATATATGAAGATTAGAATGTTAAAATGTCTAACAATGCATAGGGCTCCTTTATGAAGCATGAAAACCTCTTCTTGATAGAAAAAGAAGGCAATTAGCCACTGAATGATAAAGTATTGGTTTCATTTTCAGTGGCTCTTTTAAAATCAAGACATTAAGTAGCTAGAATGGAAAGGTAATCAAGGCCTTGTATTATTAGATGAATGAGTTAACTTGGTCACACATATGCTCCCTAAATGTATACTCTATTAATACTTTTCATGGTGACACTGTGTATGGTCAAAACAGAGTGCAACTCAATTTAGGGGAAAAGGATAAATGTTTGGTCCTTATTGTTCTTATGATGTAATCTTAGTAAATACTTTTGCTCTGACCTAATTGCACCTATTGAATGTTAAAGATACACCAATGGGGAATTGTGAAATTTAGGGGTTTGTATTCACAAAGTATCTTGAATTCATTGTCACCTTTCTTGTGGTTCAGTCTTTTTTATGTGAGTTAGAAAAAGAGGACAATCCCAGAAAAGATGCTATTACTATTTACTGAAACCTGGTCCTGCAGTGATTGAAGAGAGTACATATTGTTTGGGTTATAAATGAATGTTCAGTTTGACCAGAAGTATGAAGTAAGAGAAAAAATATGGCTGTCACTAAATCAGTTAAGTAAATAATTAACTGGTTACTAGTTTGTTGGATTAGTTCTTTCATTTTTTTCTGTTTCCTTCATTTAAGTATTTTTTTTACCAAATTGTTAAGAGCTGAATCATACCTCTATCTTGTTTATAAGAAGAGAGTGAGAATTTTTTTAGAGATATTATTGCTTCACCTATTCAGAAGAATACTATAAAAGGAAAGAACATTACACAAATGTCAGAGGAGCAGGGTTTGAATTCTATACTTGTTACTGAATAATATTGTAGTCCATCATATACCACTGTATCTGCCTGTACGGACCTTGGCCAAGTCATTTAAGCTTTGTTAAACTCAGTTTCTTCACATGTTAAATGCAGGTGTGGAACTAGATAATCTCAAAGGTCCCCTTCTAACTCAAAGTCTAGAAAGTCATTTGACTCATTTTCCTATCCCTTTTCTCTCTCCAACCAAAAAAAAAAAAAAGATTTTATATCATTGTCCAAGTAACCTGTCAATTCCTTAGTCTGAAAGCAGTGTTTCTCAAACTGTGCTTCAAGGACCCCTGAAATAACCAAGTAATTTCTTTAAATGGCCCTTGCATTTATTAATAGACATTAAAATAATATTTTAGAAGCTTTGCTACAAGGCCAAAGTTTATTGAAATTAAAGGATTTCCTCTTGAGATTCACTTGCTAGGAATTAATGAATAAGGGGGTCACCAAAGTAAATGGCACTTTTCTGTACCCTAAGTGAATCATGCTACCCACTATGGATCAACAGTTGTTTGAGGTTTGCAGCTTTTTGTGTTGACTTCAAGATTACTATAGCTGGTGTTGCTTTTTCTCAAGCTTTTTTCCATCTTCACTACCCATTCATTCATTGATCCCTTCCCTTCTATTTCCTTTTTCTATAATAGCAATATAATTGCTCTTTTCAAAGTATCAATTAATTTTCTTATCACTAAATCTTTTGCATTCCTATCTCTCAACCACCCCTCCTTAGTGTACTCCTTTCCATGATACTGACCTCTTTTGTTTTTCCTGATACTACTACCCATTCCATAGATTAGTCTCAGGCTAATTTTCATCATCTATAAAAGAAGAATATCACTAGTATCTCCATCACAAGGTTGTTGTGGTACCCAAATAGGATGAGGGATGTAAAATAGCCTGTAAATCTAAAAGCACTATAGATATGTCAACTCTTATTATGCTTTTCTTCTCTTGGTGATCTCACTGACCTCATGGTTTCAATTTTTATCCCTATGCATTTAATTCCTGTTTATTTCTTTACCACATCCTCTCTTCAGTGTTCTAGTCTCCTATATCCAATTACCTGGATATACAATCTCTAACAGGAAGTTTCATTGGCACTTGTAACTCAACATGTCCAAAACTGAATACCTAATTTGTTTATGCATCCTCCTCCTCCAGATCATGTAGGCTTGTAACCTTAGAATCCTTGTTGACTCTTTCCATGCATTTACTTGATAACCCTCCTATTCTGACATTCCATATCCATCAAGTCAGCTTCATGGTCTTATAGGTTTTATATTTTATATCTTTTTCTTCTTTTCCCTTCCTAACTCATTGAGGTTACCCAAGTTCAGACTACATCACATTTCTCAAAGCCTTTTACCTATAGAGCACTTCCCTATATAAGTTATTTGTCTGTACATATCACTTCTCCTAAATAGGATAGTATGCTCTTTGGAAGAAGTGCCTCTTTTATGTCTGTATCTTAATTGTCTAGTACAATGCATTGGATTTGCTATTATCTAGTAAATGTGGGCAGCTAGGTGGCACAATAGACAGAGTGTTAGGTCTGGAATCAGGAAGACTCATCTTCAGGAATTCAAATCTGGCCTCAGATACGTTCTAACTGTGTAATCCTAGGCATGTCCCTTTACCCTGTTTCCCTTAGTTTCATCATTTATAAAATGAACTGAATGAAGAAATTGCAAGTCTCTCCAGTCTCCTTGCTAAGAAAAAACTCACAAATTCTGATTGAGCAACAAATAAATTTTTTATAAATTGGATTGAAGGAAGGCAGACCATGATTCTAAACCCTAGCAATACAAATAAAAATTTTCTCTTAAATAGTTCTTATGCTTAAGGAGCTCATAGTTTAATGGGGAGATGACATGCTAACAACCATGTACTTATAATAAATACACAGCATAAGCAAAAAGGGCCTTGAGATATGCCATAAGATGTAGAAGGGAGAATTGGAAAACGTGCCAGGAATCCTATTCATTTTAACTTTTTAATTCCTATATTTAGGAATTAAATGAAATCTATAATAGACAGAGAAAAATAATATCCTTGTGGTTCAGGATTGAAAATGAAGAGTGTTGAAATAGAGAAAGCTCAAGGGAGATATAGAAGAAATCAACAAATTAGTCCAAGGTTGTTGGTGGTGGAAAATAAGCACTTGCTTTCATGACTCCTGACTGAAGGACTCAGTTCAAATAATGGTATTTTATTCCACAATAATTCTGAATTCTACAAGAGCTTACTGGGAATATCATGAAATCTCCCTCAATGGATTTCCAAAGTGTATAAATATCCTTTTTAGTGAGAAATTCAGAATATAAATAAATACCAAGAAGGAGATGAATGTTTAAGGGAATCTTTATTTGGGGACATAAAAGATAAATACCTTCCAGACTTTCCCTTGAGCTTTTTAGTGCCCAGAGCTATTTCTTTTAGTCCCACTACTCAAGAGCTCCCATGTTCACCTATTTGTATCCCCAATACCTAGGATGTTACCTAAATATTCAACTAATGCTCATTAATTGATTGATTACTATAGTCAGGATTATTATAGTCGGGGAGGTGTTTCTCTCATTTGTTACTCAATATAGAAGATAGAAAAGAATATAAAGAATAAACCATTTCTGGACCAAAGACAAGATGGCAGAGTAATAAGAAGCAAGACTCCCTTCCACATACTCCTCTAGACAGATTTAGAAAATGCACCAGACAGAATCCTGATGGGGAAATCCCGAAAAAAATGTCACAGTGACTCTTTTTACTAGTCTTTTCATAAGGAGATAGTCAGGGAGGTCTGCAGATGCTGGGACAGATCTGGCCAAGAATATGTCTTCAGAGCATTCAGTACCCAGGAAAGACCGTGTACCAGAGCTAGAAGAGGTCCCAAACTCATACAGGGCTTTCCCCAGATCCATACCAGGGCACTGTGAAAGAGACAGATATGAACTAGAAGCTTTGTTCCTTACTATTCAGTTCCAGGATGAATTAAGAAGGGGACCTGAATAGCAGTGTGACTTTCCCAAGTAGGAAAGACCTAGGCTATATATGGGAAAAGGAGGAAGATTAAAAGCCAATAGCAGCAGCATGACTCAAAATTTAAGGGAATCAGGGTCTCACTTCCAGGGTGTAGTCTAATCTGCCCAGGATTAACTAGGGCCTGGATCTCAGAACAAAAGGGAATTTACAGTTCTGCCACTGTGAGCCAACAGAGCTTTCCAGCTTCATGATGGCATGGATTCCAGTACCATTTTATTTTTACTCAAACTCAAACTCAGGGTAGGAATTTGCAACGCTCAGACTGGGAAGGCAGTAATCAGGCTTTACCCTAAATTATATTACTTGGGAACACTGAAAACTTGCACATCCTTGAGATCTTAGAATAACAACATAACAATTTAATACACCAAGAAAACAGCAAAAGAATCATTCCAGACCTTCTCTCCAAAAGTAGGGAAGAACCCAGCCCTAACATCAATTCTGAAGTCTAGGCTAAAAGAATAGATATAAAAAAAAGAACCCCACCATAAAGGGCAGTTGAGGTAGGGATTTTCAAGTAAGAAGAAGAGAAGGACTCTGAAACATCTACATCAATGCCTCAGGGAAAAAAACAGTTGGGCACAAACCCAAATAGAATTCCTGGAAGACAAAAAAATTTTTTAAATGTTTTTATAAATGGGATGAGAATATTTAAGAGAAAGTACTGGAAAAGAAATGAGAGCTATGGAAGAAAGAATTGGAAAAGGGACTTAGTAACTTGACATGAGGTACAAAATCCTGTCCAAGCAACGAACTTTCTTTAAATTTGAATGGACCAAATAGAAACCAATGATTTAACGAAGCAAAAAGAAATATTGAAATGATGTCAAAAGACTGATTAAAAATAAAATGTCAGTTTTCTGATAGAAAAAACAATTGACTTGGAAAACAGATCAAGGAAAAAAAATTAAGAATCATTATATTATCTGAAAGCCTTTGAAATCATATTTCAAGAAATTTTTAAAGGAAATTGTCCAGCTCACTAGAATCAGAGGGCAAAATGGAAATAGAAAGAATTATAGAAACAACCAAAATGAAAACTCCCAGAAATAGTATAACCAAAATCCAGAGATTCTGGGTCAAAGTCAGTGAATCAACATCAGAATCATGTACAATTTAATAGCCACCACTGTAAAGGAACAGAAAACTTGGAATATGATATTCCAAAAGGCAAAATATATGGGCTTATAGCCAAGAAAAACACACCCAGCAAATCTGTGTATAATGCTAAATGGGAGAAAATGAATTTTTAATGAAAAAGGAAACTTCTAAAAATTCTTTATGAAAAAACTAGAGCTGGGGGTGGCTAGGTGGCACAGTGGATAGAGCACCAGCCCTTGGAGTCAGGAGTACCTGTGTTCAAATCCGGTCTCAGACAATAATTACCTAGCTGTATGGCCTTGGGCAAGCCACTTAACCCCATCTGCCTTGCAAAAACCTGAAAAAAAAAAAAAAAGCTAGAGCTATGGAGAATTGAAGTTCAAACAACAGTGAGGAGAAACAAAAAGATAAACATGAAGGAACAATGATAAAGGATTAAACAAAGATAAACTGCTTACATTCAAATATGGGGAGATGATAAGTATGTCCCTTCTGATCCTTATCATCTTGGGGGGGGGGGTTCCTAGAGAGAGTCCAATTAGTCAAGCCCTGGGAGTTGTTCTGTTATATCTTGTTCTTTAGAAAAGAATGAAAAGAGGAGAGAGGAGTAATACACTGGAGTGGTTGGAAAAGTAAGGATAGGGAAACTTATCTTGCATAATCAGGGTGCAAAAGCCATCTCTATAAATAGAATGGAGGGATGAGGTTGGAGCAGCTCACACCCAACTTCATTTTAAATTAATCAGAAGAAGGCAAAAGATATAAACACACACACAGAGTAAGCCACAGAAATACATTTCTCTCAACAGGGTCAAGGGGGCAAGGGGAAAGGGAAATTGGAGGGTAGATAAAGGGAGAGATTAATCTTAAGCAACACAAATTCTAAAATTGTACAAAGTATTTCTAACTCTTTTAGAGGTGACAAAAATTAGAATCTGAAGGGATGCCCATAAAGTGGAGAATGGATGGACAAGCTATGGGCATATAAATGTGAGAAAATATTAAACTCTTATCAGCATATAACCAAGATTCCAGAAAATTAATGATGAAACATGCTACCTACAAATAACTTTTATAACATGGTGAATGTGAACATTTGTTTTGATTGACTATATATGTCTATAATAGGTTTTGTTGTTCTTATGTTCTCAGTGAGGATTAGGGAAACAGTAGAGGGGTAGGGAAAGTGAATCTTGTCTGATTAAAACAAAATATTTTTAAAGGAAACTCAAACATCAGAATTCTGATCTATATATTAACTACAATTCCTGAGAACTCATGATGAAACTTGCTGCCCATCTCAGGTGATGGACTCAGAGTGAGACATAAATTTTTTTAGATATGACCCATGTGGACATTTGTTTTATTTGACCATACATTTTTGTAATAGAGATTTTGTTTTTCTTGCATTGTCAATGGGGATGAAAGAAGGGAAGCAGAATCGAGAAGACAAATATTTGTTTGAAAATAAAATAAAATTTAACTTTAAAAAAGGTAAAATATTTCATTCCCCCCCCCAAAAAAAACTAGTAAAGGGGGATAATTTGGGTGGTCAGTGATTTCTGATCATTGTAGCAAATCAGGCCTAATCATAGAAGATGATAAGACTAATGATAGGGGACTAGAGGCAAACATACTTGTGTTTTCATCAGAAACAAATATGCCAATTTTTTTCTACTTACTATTTTCTCTGGGATTTTTCTTTGTTGTTACTTTTTTTTTTGTTTCTTAGTTTATTCCAGTAAGTTTCCACTGTATCCCCACTTGAAAAAAAGCAAAAACAATCAAACTAAACCTGAATTTCTTAAACCAACAAACCCTGGAGTGGCTAGGTGGCTCAGTGGATAGAGCACCGGCCCTGGAGTCAGTAGTACCTGGGTTCAAATCTGGTCTCAGGCACTTAATAATTACCTAGCTGTGTGGCCTTAGGCAAGCCACTTAACCCAAAATGCCTTGCAAAAACCTAAAAAGAAACAAACAAAAAAAACTAACAAGCCCTTCCTCCCCAATACATTTTTATTTAGGAAAGGAACCCAGAACAAAGAATGGTTCAATAATTGTTGGTTTGAAACTTAACAGCCAAGAATTGTGAAATATTAACAACAACAATAATAATAGCCATCATTTATATAGTATTTTAAGTTTTGAAAAGTGTTTTAACTATATTATTTCACTTGGTCTTTCCAAATGTCAACATCTCTGGGAGTTAGGAGCTCCTATCATCCTTATTTTATAAATGAGGAAATTGAGGCTGAGAGAAGTTAATGATTTTCCTAGAATTAGACAGTAAGGTGTCTGAGGAAGCATTCGAACTTAGATCTCCCTGACTTCAAATCTAGCACTATATCTACTATGCTAAAGTTGTTAGCGTTGTTCCTTCTAATGTTACATTACATGAAGGTCTTTGCCCTTCTTCTACTCTTAAAAAGTTATATGATTCATAATGGCAGTGTTTATTCATAATTTCTCTATCTCCCTTACTTCATAGCAAAATACTCAAAATATAGTGATAAAATCCATTGTATGCTGTTGAATTATCTTAATATAATTACTAAGGAGCAAGAAAATAACCCTCCCCTCCCCTCTGCAGTACCTCATAGTTAAAAAAAATGAACCTATTACTTGCTAAATTGGATAACCCCATGTGTGGTTTGAGTCAGCTATCAGTTAATGGTGATAAACTTCAATTGCTCTTTGAAAAAAAATGAGAAAGTATACAGCAGAAAAGTTCGATATATGCTACTGGATGAACTATTGGTCTAGATAGTTTAGAGGAGCATTGACTAGGATTTGTATGACCTTAGGGTTTGTATGATCTTTCAAAATGCATAGAAATGTAGAGTTTTTGCCTGTGAGAAGAGAATTGAAATGTTTCCCTATTTGGGAAAATGTAACAGGTGACTCCAGAAAAGATGGTGATCAGAGCCTAGAAAGTAAAGATGCATGATTGGCTTTCTACCTAATTCTTCCTTGTAGAATAGGATTATTCATAAAATCATAGAATATTAGAGTTAAAAGGATCTTAGAGACGGTCTAATCCAATCTTCTCACTTCATAGATGAGGAAGCTGAGGTATAGAGAAGTACAATGACTTGCTCAAGGTAACTGTCCTATATTTTAATTTCTCTAATAATAAATTAACATTTCAAAAGCTGCATGAAGAGCTATGCAAAAGAGACTATTTTACCTAATGAGAAGATTATTCTTTTGCTGAGAAGATGCCCGAATTTATTTAGATCAAAAAGACCTTTAAAAGACTCTTGTCAATGGCAAAGTGCTATAACAGTCAATGTAGGTATACAAGTGCCTAAGGTTAGCCAAGCATGGGAGTGATAAATTGAATGCTGCTAAGGAAGTCAATAGTTTAGTTGAGATGAGATGGCATAGTCTTTCTAGAAAAAGGGGGAAATATATACAATGGTACAAGAACAAATAGGTTTTATATATACCTTATTTATGTGTAAAGTGACAGGCTCATGACATTAATCTCATTGCTTTTTTGGGGGGGGACATAAAGTATTCCCCTCTACAAACTAATTTGATTGTTTTTTCTAGATATCATCATGAATTCCACTTGTAGGAAAGTAAGTCTGTACCTTTCCTCATGCTACTGCCCATGTCAAGAATACCTTTTTCTTTCTCAGGTTGTTTAATATTCCTTCAAAATCTATCTCTTTCATGATGCCTATCATGGTTTATTCAGTGGGAAATAATGTCCTTCTTTACATTTTAAATAACATATAACACTATTATTTACTCATTTTCTTTTTGGTACTACAATATATTATTATGTTCTGACCTCTGACTCCAATAGATTATAAGAGTCATGATATCATACTGTGCCTCTTTTTCTCCCCTAATTCTTAGCAAAGTATTTTGCATGTAGTAGACTCATATATTTATTGAATTGAAACCAGAAATAAGAGTTGAATCTAAGTAGTAAGAATGAGGACTATAAGTCAGAGTAGACAAAGTCCATGCCAATAAATCTGGAAGGTCAAGTCAAAAGAACTGAGTTTTCATGGCTAACATCCAGTTAAAGGATTGTCCCTATGTTTTTTCACCCCACAAGACAAAGAGCTACTCATGGGCCACACGTAGTACTAGTTGTGCAGCGCTTACCCAGTGTTCTCTCTAACTAACACAATCATCCATCAAGTGCCACATACTGAAGTTTACAGTGACACTATTTTAATCCCCTTACAGTGAAACTATCTTTATTGTGCTAATTGAAAGATCTCAAATTTAGAAGTTTTGAGAGCTGGAATCCAGGAAAGTCGGGTCAGAGATAGAGGTCAGAACCCTGGAGAGCTCCAGGTGGACCAAGATGGAAAGCAGAATAGACTTTGTTTCAGCACTTAACCTATTGTGAATTCTACATTATTAAAGCCTCTTCATCAATCCATGCCCTCCCCACTAGGTCTCTCCTCTTCTACTGTGGGACCTAGAATTCAGGTACCTTTGATGATTTGGGTATGAGTTAGTGTTTTGAGTCTTTGAATGTTTTCAGGAACCAATCTCTCTCTTAAGACAGGACAACCTAGTAGCTGTAGAGGAATTTGGGGGCAATTCTTTGATCATGTGTGTCAACAGTAACTGAGATCTTCTAAGGGGATTGATAATGAATATCATTTCTGTGATAATGAATATCATTTCTCTCATGAAATGCAAACATATTATATTCCATAACTGTTTAGTTAGTATCAAGAAATCCAGTTGGCAATACAACAGAGAAAAGAAGGCAGATTTTAGTGAATGATGTTTTAACTTTTGTAATTGTGGGAAGTTTCCACAAAACATTTTTAAGTTATATTAAATTCTTATAACAATTGATTGACAGTGATCTTGCATAGTATAGTGGAAAGAGAACTGTATTTGGAGTGAGGAAAAATTAATTCTGAATCTTTCTGTTAGACACTTACCAATTGTGTGAGCTCTGGAACCCTTCTCAGCTGCAATTACCTCACCTATAAATCTATAAATAGAGGTAATAAAAGTATCAAGCTCATAGGGTTGTTTGGAGATCTATCTATCTATCTGGAATGTACTTTCCAAATCTTAAAATGCTTTTCAAATACTAACTGTTATTATTGTTACTATGTAATTGGGTTATCAAGGCTTTTTATAGTTAGTAATCAAGAAATAATAGTACACTTGTATTTACTCTTTTGTTTCAAAGGATAATTATATCTTTGAAACAAACCAAAAAACTATCCATGCAAACCTTTAATTTAGCTGTACTAGCTTCATATAAGGAGGATAGTTAAGAAAAAAATTAGCTTGTTTACAGAAGTTTTAGGACCTTAGGAGGCATTTAATAAGTGTTTGTTGACTGAGTGACATATGAACAATAATTCTTTAGAGATTTGTATTTTCTGATTTGGAGTCATAGAGTCCCTACAAATATTGATGTTTAAAAACATGGGTCTTTTTTTCAGGGAGAACCTTGAGGTTATTAGAGACCTGCACAATTTTACCAAGAACTTTCTGGTTCACTTTCATTCTCCAATTCAATTCTGAATCTAGTTCACTGATTTGAAACATAAAATATAGCCATATGATGTATATACACAAAAATATATCTATAAATATATAGATATAAACACATAGGCTTACAGTCTAGTTCTATTGATTATCTATCCAACTCTGAAGAATGAATATTCTTTATTAAATTGACTTATCTCAAATGGATAGTTAGATTAAAGTCTTTTGAATGACTGAGGGTGTTGTTTAGAAGATTAAGGGTGTTCTTAGGCTTGATGCAATCATCACAAATTTTTGAAGAGAAGCCTATGAAGCAAACTTTGTTTATTACCCCCTAGGGAATTTCTTTTTGATTTAGACTCTATGTTGGATATCTTCCGTGAGAGTGGCAACCTTTCCTGAGCATGGTTCTCTCTGTTTTACGTATCTTTTGATTATAGAATGAAGTAATAAATATGAACATTAGACCTGTAGTGAAACTTTTTTTTTCTGTCCTTGGTGTTGGACAAAAGCTAGAAATTAGTAGAAGTATGACCAAGGTTTTGTACCTAGTTCTACCATTCACTTTTTTTTTTTTTTGGTGAGGCAATTGGGATTAAGTGATTTGCCTAGGCTAACCAGATTCGAGTTCAGGTCTTCTTGACTCCAGAACTGAACCATTAGCATTTAAAATGCAGTTCAAAGAGTCAAAGAATATTGGCATTTAGAAGTACCTTAGATGATTTCATTTTGCAAATAAGGAATCTGATGTCCAGAGAAATGAAATGATTTGCTGAAGATCACTGTCTTGTGTGTTAATTTTTTAATTTGGTAAATGTATATGCTAAAAAGAAAGATTAGAAGGAATACCCTTGTTACAGGCTAATTGTACTATATTGGTCTTTTATTAAATGTAATTGCGTTGCTGCAGAAGATGTGCTTTGGTTCTTGCTATCTAAATCCATGCAATAATGAGCTCTTTTTAAGACTATAGGATCTGTTCTGTATTTATTTTGATCATCATGAGTAATTTCCTTGGTTTGTGTATTCATAAAAATTAACGACATGCGATTGAATATGAAAGACTCCCTTAGTGTCCAAAAGCAAAGAAGACTTAAAATGAAAGTGCAGTTTCCCCCTGTGGCAGGTATGGGAAAATCCCTAGATTTCAAACTTTCTTCCTCCACTCATTGTGGTTTGGACTGTTGCCTATTCTACCCCCACCTTTTTTAAAATCAAGTCTACACAGTATAAAATAAAAGGAAGAATTGGTTAATGATTATCCATTGAATTCAGACTTTGTAGACAGACTATTAAACTAAAATTTAAAAAATTCCCTAAGTAATTTAGGCCAAAATATAGATTTTTAAGAGGCTAGTTTGGCAGTCTGCAAACTGCATATTTACTATTTTGTTCTATTTTAGGTCTATGTACACTGGTATTCAGTGACTATAAACAGTTGGATTAAACTGTTAGATTTCCTTGGGTATTTCCCTTGATCTAATTCCTTTGCAATTATTTGGAGTCTCTTGTAGTAGACTAAGTAATTATTCCTTCTCTGGATTATTCTAATCAAGACTGTGTAAGGTTCCCAGGGGGCCTCCTACTCTAGCTGTTGCTTTGCTTACAAGCACAAAGTATCAATGGGGTATTTATATAAACATCTGAATTTGAATGTGTGTATGAGCCATGTTTATATCATAAATAAGTTATCCCTCAGTATAATGATGGTGTTCCCCTTCTTTACACAACCATGGTCTCAGTCCCACAAGATAGCATCAAGCTATCTCTCTTCAAAACAAACAGTTACAGATAATAAATACAAAAGAAAGAAAGTGATCTCAAGAAATAGAGGTAATGACAAATAATAATACTTTACTACTAGAGAAGAAGATGGATATACTTCAAGAACCTCTGAAGTGATTAAGAATCATAAGAGAAACTGACAACAAAAAGGATCTAGTGTCTGCAAGACTGGAAATAAGATTATTATTATTTTTTTTAGATTTTTTTCAAGGCAATGGGGTTAAGTGGCTTGCCCAAAGCCACACGGCCTAGGTAATTATTAAGTGTCTGAGGTCGGATTTGAACCCAGGTACTCCTGACTCCAAGGCCGGTGCTCTATCCACTGCGCCACCTAGCCGCCCCTTGAAAATAAGATTATTAAAGGAAAAATTCAAACCAGGAAAGAAGAGAGAAGGGAGGCAACATTGTATAGTGGAAGGAACATTGGATTTGGAAATCTGAGTTCTTACTAGTTCTGCATTAATAATCCAAAAATCTATAATATGAGAATTGATAGTCTCCAAGAAAAGTACAAAGGAATAATTTTAATATTTTACTTTAGTAAACCATCAAATTTCCTGGAAGTATTGGAAACATAGAGAGAATGAAAAATCAGTGGTATCCACAGGGATGCTATGGAGAGGAACCATCAATTTAACTCAAAAATAATTCTAAATCAACATCAAATAAACAGACTTGCAAGCAACCAAGAGGAAATAATTCATATTTAAAGAAATACTGGCTTGAATTTTACAAAAGTTCCAACAATGATCAGAAATGAAAGACTATTCTCTAGTGGGTTTATTGAAATGGAATGGAAATAAGTCTCTGATTTACCTAGCCTGAAAAATCGAGCTTACTTCAGCATGAGAAAATATGGCTCTTTAATGAGCTTAGAAAATTTAATTTAATTTTATGGTGAACCCAGAATTTTCTTTTCTGGTGAACCCAGAATTGTCCAAGGTCTTTGATGTACAAATTAATTGAGTGCCTAAAAGGGAAAAGGGAAAGTAAAATTTAATGCAAAAAAAGAAGCAAAGGATGATGCATAATATGATATTGGATGATAAACCAATTAAGAATCATTCAAATAACAAAGGTTGGAAATTTGAAAGAAATATCCTATGAAAAGAAATGGACAGAATTCAGTTATGTAAAGGGCAAAGGGGTATGTGTATAAACATACATGTAGTTTATAAATATAATGATATATAGCTATATTCATATATAGTTTTATATTTGCAGATATCTGTGTTAGATATCTTTTCATTGTATCACTTACCTTACACCTTCTTGTTTCTCCTTCAAAAGCAATTCTTATCAATTATGCTTTCACCCTTAGAGTCAATCACACTCATTTATGCTTTAAATTATTTTGTGTATATGCACAAAGGGCAACAAAAAAGTGCATACCCTTTGATCCAGCAATACCACTCCTGGGTCTATACCCTGAAGAGATGATGAAAAAGGGTAAAAGCATCACTTGTAAAAAAATTTTCATAGCAGCCCTGTTTGTGGTGGCAAAGAATTGGAAATCAAGTAAATGTCCTTCAATTGGGGAATGGCTTAACAAACTGTGGTATATGTATGTCATGGAACACTATTGTTCTATTAGAAACCAGGAGGGATGGGAATTCAGGGAAGCCTGGAGGGATTTGCATGAGCTGATGCTGAGCGAGATGAGCAGAACAAGAAAAACACTGTACACCCTAACAGCAACATGGGAGCGATGATCAACCTTGATGGACTTGCTCATTCCATCAGTGCAGCAATCAGTAACAATTTGGGGCTGTCTGCACTGGAGAATACCATCTGTATCTAGAGAAAGAATTGTGGAGTTTGAACAAAGATCAAGGACTATTACCTTTAATTTGGAAAAAAACTGATATCTCATTGTCTGATCTTGCTATCTCTTATACTTTATGTTTCTTCCTTAAGGATATGATTTCTAGGGGCGGCTAGGTGGCATAGTGAATAAAGCACCGGCCTTGGAGTCAGGAGTACCTGGGTTCAAATCCGGTCTCAGACACTTAATAATTACCTAGCCTGTGGCCTTGGGCAAGCCACTTAATCCTATTTGCCTTGCAAGGAAAAAAAAACCTAAAAAAAAAAAAGGATATGATTTCTCTCTCATCACATTCAATTTGGATCAATGTATACCATGGAAACAATGTAAAAAACTGGCAAATTGCCTTCTGGGGGTGGGGGGAGGGAAGTAAGATTAGGGGAAAAATTGTAAAACTCAAAATAAATAAAATCTTAAAAAAATAAATTCCTTTGTGTACCCCTTCCCCACCCTAACCTGGACCCATTCACTTTCTAAGTGGAGATGCAGAGAATTTGGAAACTTTTCCTTCATTTATGCTTTGCCAGGACAGAATCTGATCAGGCTCTTCAGTTTGGTTTCCAAATACTGGCATCACAGAATGAGGGACAAGAACATTTGATAGTCTCCTGATGCATGCTGACCCTAATCTTAACACACAGATTCTTTTGTATATACTAGCTGAACTGATTCAGAACTTCCAAGCACTCAGAATGTCTTTTCTGCTATTCCATTTTTTGAGAACTCTGTGACTCTTTTGCAAGAAGCAGTTGGAACTCCAAGCCTATGACACTCTTCTAGACATACATTGATGAACTCAAAAACACTTTTTTTTAAACACACTGAGTCTTTTTACTAAATCCTCCCATTAAATCTGTCAACAAAACCCATGTGAAACAATGTCCCACAAATCTAGGAGTTAATTTCTTCTGTCACACTTAATACTTGAATCACGAGTATTCACAATACTTCTTTGAAAGGCTCATGGAATAGCAGGAAGATGCAAAAAGCTCCATCTCCTTTCAAAATCAGGGGCACAACTGTTTCATCCATAATTATATATTCTACTGCTGATGTTCATTAGAATTGCTCTCGTTGCTCTTTTCTATGTTTAAATTGTAGCCATCCTTCAACAATAAGTTCAAATTCTACCTCCTTTATTAGCTACATCTAGTCTAGTAGTTATCAAACTTTTTAGTCACAGGAACCTTACACTCTTAAAAATCTTTGAGGACCTTAAAGAGCTAAATTTACCTTTATTTACCATATTAGGAATTATTATTATTATTATTATTATTATTATTATTATTAAACTAGTTTTGACCTCATGAGGATCCTTGAGGATCCATAGAGCATATTTTGAGAACTGCTGGCCTAAATTACTTATAATGATCTGCCTCTTCTTAGAAATCTTACTCACTATGTTACTTATTTGTCCATTGTGTACTACTTTCAAACTTTTTTCCCTTTTTTCAGTGTGGGGGGGGGGGTTGCAAAGCAGGGGTTGTGTCTGAGGTCAGGTTTGAACTTGGGACGTCCTGACTCCAGTGTCAGTGCCCCATCCACTGTGCCACCTAGCTGCCCCCTTCAAACATTTCTTTAACTCAACCATACAGTTATCAAGCTAAATTACTTGCATTTTAATATTTCAAAAGACCAGTGATTGCATTGGTATTAGTGTTCATCCTACCAATTTAGATCACAGGCAAGGAAAAGGTATTCCAGATTTACTTTGGACAAAGCAATTGAGTTCAGCTCAGTACTTTGGGAGAAACTTTCAGTAGCTTCTTCACACTCAGGCTGATCTTTGCTAAATATGCAAACACTGGGCCTCGACTTGAAGACTTTCCAGCTGGTTAGTATTTGTGTTTTATTGGCGTGACCCTGAAAATCCAGGAACACTTCCTCACTGTGATGAAAAAGTGTGACTTTTGTGGAGGCTTATTAGAATAAGAAAAATTACACATTAGTTGGATCTTATAGGCCATGATATTGCCATTTCTCAAAGATGTTTTTCCCCCCTGGCTTAGAATTTCATTGGTATTAAGAGATTTCTGGGGGCGGCTAGGTGGCTCAGTGTATAAAGCACCGGCCCTGGAGTCAGGAGTACCTGGGTTCAAATCCGGTCTCAGACACTTAATAATTACCTAGCTGTGTGGCCTTGGGCAAGCCACTTAACCCCATTTGCCTTGTAAAAACCTAAAAAAAAAGATATTTCTGTTAAAGAAGTTTCCTCTACCAATGCAGATTGTCAGTTCTTCAGTAAGTTTTCATCTTAGAGGATTTTTTTGAGATACTTAGTGATTAAACAACTTTCCCTAGGTCATACAGCCAGGGAATCTATTTGAAGTAACACTTGAATCCAGATCTTTCCTAATGGTAACTGAACTGGTACTGTTGAACTTTTTCAAGTAGAAGATAGGTCTCTTCTCTCTTAGTTCTCTTAGGGGAGAAAAACTCCCAGTATAGAAGGGAGTGCATTGGAAATGTATGAATTATGAATGTTGGAAAATAAGGGCAAATATGATTTTATTGAGACAATTCCCATTATTAACTATCTCAGGGAAGCTAGAAAGTAGTTGGTTTTTCCAAGCTTTTGATTGGTCAACAGCCTCCTGAAATTCATGCCCCATCCCCCCACCTTGGAGATTACTCTCTCTAAGAGATTGGCTTGTTGTTAGGGTTGGAAGGAGCTAAGACATATCTAGGAATTTTTGTTCCCCATGAAAGAACCACAAATCTTGCATTTACTAAATGTATACTATGAACTCAGTGCTAGGATTAAAAATAGGGTGAAAATGGGTGAAAATTCACCTGAAAGGCTTCTGGTTTTTAGGAGCAGCCAGCAGCAGGGTAGATAGCAGGCCCAGAGTCTCTAGGGTTCAGCAGCAAGGCAGGTTATAGAGCCTAGTGACTCTCCCATTTCTCAAATATTATAGCTGGTGACTCTACATTGGAACAATGTTGAATGTCAGTGTCTATCTTTCAGAAAGGCCCAGGACTGTGACCACTGGAAAAGGAAGATATCAGTGGGATCTAGATACTCAAGGGTTGAGCTGGCAATGAAGTACTTTTACTCTGCCTTTGAGTGCCCAGTAGGCTCTGTGAGGGTGGGAGAAGGGAAGGCTGAGGCATGTGGATGTTGTTCTGCAATCTGGTCAGTTTTACCCTCACCTCAGCCATCTGGCAGCTTCTCACTAAGAAAGTTGTTTATTTGCTACTGGAGGACTTAAGAGTTATTATTATTTAAATTTGGTACCCTCTAAATCTGACACCCTGGGAGACTCTGTCCCCCGTTCCCCTAGTTACTTGCCTGGGAAGAAGAGACTTTATTTTTTTCTGGGGGAATTATATGTCCTTAGTCAAGGACAGGGGTAGCTTTATCCCATGAGGTTGATAACTTTGTTACATTTCTTTGGTTTCTGGCTCTCTTTGGTATAAAATGTTATTTCTGCTTGGAGCTGAAGAGAGAATATCTTAAATAGTTCTGCCCTAACTCAAGGTTGATTATAGATAATTTTTCTGTTTTTATTTCCTAATCATGAGGATTATCTCTTTCAGCCATAGACATAAAATTCTAGAGCAAGAAGGAACTTTGGAGACCAAGTAATTAATGTTACTTTC
Organism: Macrotis lagotis; assembly: GCF_037893015.1. Lineage (NCBI taxonomy): Eukaryota > Metazoa > Chordata > Mammalia > Peramelemorphia > Peramelidae > Macrotis > Macrotis lagotis. The sequence goes on from NC_133666.1 coordinate 328,320,329, forward strand.
ATATACTTTCGATACCAACATTATGAATTTTATGCCTTTTAAGGAAAAGATTCTCTCTCTCTCTCTCTCTCTCTCTCTCTCTCTCTCTCTCTCTCTCTCCTCCCCTTCTTCTTTCCCCACTTTATCTCACTGTAGGTACTTTTCTTAGCTGAATTCCATGATATGTATGGAAATGATTTTTTTTCTAAATCCCACCATTCACTTCTGGAGTAAACTGACTATCTAGAGTAAGTATGGTACAAGGAATGAACACATGCTCCAAAGACAGAAGATTAAAGTTTAAATCCTGCCTTTGAGGTTTATTACCTGTGGTAGTTGAACTCTGAAGGTTCTTTTATCTAGATCTAGTCATTTGACCACCTAGAAATGGACAGCATTTCCTTTTGCTTTGATTCCATTCATATAATTTCTGTTTTTTGCCCTTGAACCAAAGTGCACTTCAAAAGCTTGACATAGTCAGCATCTTTCATTTTACTGACTCTATATATCTAAGGTCTGAGAATAGTAAACGAGGAAAGTAATGCCATTGATTCTTTGCCTGAAAGGAGTTTTAAAAGTTTTTGTTACTTTGAACTAGATAAACATCAATAAATATGAACATTTTCATATACAAAGAACAGAAGAGAGGACTGTATATAAAACCACAAATACACATTATACACAGTTTTGGTGTTTTTTTGTTTTGTTTTTTTACTACCTAATATATTCAGCACATTGGTTCCAGAACTGTTCTGCTTGTCTATATCTCTCTAAATCTCATTCTGTTATGTGCACATTTTTTTAATGCTTCATTGATATTCTTCAATCTTTTTTCCATCATTCTCCTCTTCTCCCACCAATTCTCCCCTTCCCCCCCCTTAAAAAACAAACAACACTTTCCTTGTAATCAATAAACATAGCTAAGCAAAAGAAATCTGTAAAATAGTTGCATCCAAAAATACATCTCCTTCACCTTTAGAAGACAGTGAAAAAACTTGTTTCATCTTTAGTCCTCTAGAATTTGCCATTACATTGAACTGAATTCTTTCATAATTTGGGATTTTCTTCTTTGTAAGGTTGTAGTTATTGTTTAAATTGTTCTTTTAGTTTTGTTCACTTTATTTGATAACAGTTTATTCAAATCCTCTTTGGGTTTTTTTTAATCTGTTCATTTTGTAATTGTTTTTAATTTTTGCAAAGCAATGGGGTTAAGTGACTTGCCCAAGGTCACACAGCTAGGTAATTTTTAAGTGTCTGAGGTTGGACGTGAACTCAGGTACTCCTGACTCCAGAACTGGTACTCTATTCACTGTGCCAACCTAACTGCCTCTCATTTTGCAGTTTTTTTAGGTTTTTGCAAGGCAGTGGGGTTAAGTGGCTTGCCCAAGGCCATACAGCTAGGTAATTATTAAGTGTCTGAGGTCTGATTTGAACTCAGGTCCTCCTGACTCCAGGGCTGGTGCTCTATCCATTGCCCTAGCTGCCCCTATTTATCCAATTCTTGGTTGAGAGCCAGCCTCTAATTTTCAGTTCGTTGTGAAAACAAAAAGTAGGAGGACTATAAAAGTTTTTGTACATATGGTTCCTAAACCTCTACCATGCAATTCTTTGATATATAAGCCTAGTATTGTTATTGCTGGGTCAAAGGACATGGATAGTTTAGTATTTGTAAGTTAAAGGAGGCCACAATTCCAAATTGCTTTCCAGATTGGCCTTAAGATAATTTATGAAAAAAACTCAGTCATTGAAGGCAGATAATTTTTTTGACTGACATTTTATTTTATTTTTCCAATTATGTATTATTAAAGTTTTCAATATTCATCCATTTGCATATTTATAAATCACATAATTTTCTTCCAGCTTCCCCTACCACCCCCCCCAGTGGCAAACAGTCTAGTGAACATAGAACATGTACATTTCTGTTAAACATGTTTACATATTAGTCATTTTGTACATGAAGAATAAGAACTAAGGGAAAAGGAATAAAAACATGGGATAAGAAGGAAAAATATAAGAGAAATTTTAAAAAAGTGAACAGTGTTCATTCAGAGTCTGTGTTTTTTTTCCTTTTCATCTGGATGTGAATGGCTAAACAATAGGTCTCCCGGGGTTGTCCTAGCTCTCTGAACTTCTGAGAGGAAACATATCCATCACAGTTGATCAACTCATAATGTTGATGTTAATGCAAACAATGTTCTCTTGGTTGTGCTCCCTTTTCTCAGCATCAGTTTGTGAGAGTCTTTCCATGTTTCTCTAGAATCTAAGTATTCATGGCTTCTTATTGAACAATAGTATTCCATAACATTCATATAACATAACTTGTTCAGCCATTCCCCAATTGATGGGCATCTCCTAAATTTCCAATTCTTTGCCACTACAAAAAGAGCTGCTACAAACATTTTGAAACATGTGTACTTTTCCCATTTTTTATGATTTCTTCTGGATATAGACCTGGTATTGGTATTGCTGGATCAAAGGGTATGAGCAGTTTTATTACTCTGTATTGCTCTCTAGAATGGTTGGATTAGTTCACAACTCTACGAGCAGTATATTAATGTCTCAATCCTTCTATAACCTCCTAACATTGATTGTTTTCTCTTTTTGTCTTCTTAGCCAATCTGATATGTGTGAGGTAGAATCTCATAGTTGTTTTAATTTGCATTTCTCTATGTTCCTTTTTTCATATAATTATATATATATATATATATATCTTTAATTTCTTCATTTGAAAACTACATGTTCATATCCCATGACCATTTATCAAACAGGGAATGACCTGTAACCTCATAAATGTGATTCAATACTTTATATATGTTTTAGAAATGAGACCTTTATCAAAACCCCTAGCTGTAAAAATTATTTCCCAGCTTTCTTTTTTGAAAGCAGAAAACTTTATTAATTTAACATCAATATTGGGATTAATATTATTTGTAAAAATTACCAGGGCCTTATAACCATAAAGTTCATGTTTTATCCTTTATTCAAAGTAGTTCGTAGTGAGACAACATCAGGATACTGAGTTTCCTACCTCGAGTCAGATGTGGGGGGGAGAAATGCCACTCCTTGAGGGTCATTCAGTGTTTGTATAATTGAATCTAGTGCACAAAACATGTCCAAGGGTTCATACAATGGAGCATTTCCACAAGGGGCTATAAAACCTCATTTCCTGCTTCTCCTCTCTCAGGGGAGTTACATAGATGGATGATTTATTAAGTTGCCTGAAAGAACATTAAGCCCAATTGAAAATCTCTTCATATTCATTTGTAATCTAATCCAGTAGCATATTTTATATTGTTCATTCATCCTTTGTATATGGATGTTATTATTCTATTAAGAAAATTAATCAATCTGTGAAAAGAATTGTCTGTATGTACTCAGAAGCTAAAATCAAATATGATAAGCCTAATCAAAAATTAACTGCTTAAGAGAAAATGAAAGTATTTGGATTTTTCCAATTAATGTTCAATTTTCATGATAGTCTGTGTCTCTTGACAACTCTAAGGGTATTTTAATCCTAGCAAATATCCATCAATAAGGCTTATTCTCAATTTCCCTTTATAGAGGTAGTATCAAGTAGGGGAAAGTGTACTGCTCTTTTTTTTTTTTTAGGTTTTTGCAAGGCAAATGGGGTTAAGTGGCTTGCCCAAGGCCACACAGCTAGGTAATTATTATTAAGTGTCTGAGGCCAGATTTGAACCCAGGTACTCCTGACTCCAAGGCCAGTGCTCTATTCACTGCACCACCTGCCGCCCCAAGTGTACTGCTCTTGGAGTAATGCAAACTGGGTTTAAATCTTGCTTCGGCTATTAGCTTTGCAATTATGAGAGAATCATTTAACCTCTCTGAGCCTTTTTTCTGTAAAATGGAGATAATCACATTTAACAATTATGGAGTTCTTTTGTTCATTCAAATACTACCTTGCAATAAAAAAAATTAAATGAAGTTATTTTGCAACATTAAATTTTTCTGATTTAATTATGAAACTGACCAACTTATATAACTGTTTTACTTACATTTTTAAAAATACTGGCAGATTTTATCTCTCTTATAGGTTTAATTAAAAGAAAATCTCTTTGAGAATCTTCCAACAATATCTTATTGGGGTGCATTTTTTTATATCATCTGAGTCTCTTTATGAAGAGGAAGCCCATAGAATTATATAGTTCTGTTTCTTCTTTTGTGATTTCTTGTTACATTGCTATCCATCTATTTTGAACTATTGGGATAACTCTCTATTGTGAAAAAATTTGCCATAAGGAAGGGTCCAACTCAAATGGATGCATTATACATAGAGCTTTATCCATAATCACAAGTATATTTTTTTTTGTTGTTCAGAAATGTATTTGTTTAAATTAAATTAATTTGTTTAAATTAAATTTTATTTTATTTTTCCTATCTCCATTCTTCTTCCACCTCCCTTCCCCTTCTAATTGAGAAAGCACAAAAAACAAAACTAGACACAAGCATGTAATCAAGCAAAACAAATTTCTGCTTTGGCCTTATCAGAAAAAAATCTGTACTGAGTTCATTACCTTTTTGTCAGTAGCATCTTTCATCTTGTATCTTCTGAAATAACACTTGATTATTTAGACCAGGGTCAGCAAACTGCCTGAGGGCCAAATTGCTTCCCTCCCTTTCTTTTTTAGTTCCTGAGTTAAAAGTGTTTTTCACATTTAAAATATAATACAGTTTCATTTATACAATTTGCTTCCTTGGTAAGAACAGACATTTCTGGCCCTGACTTTTGATTTAAACTACATTGTCTGTATTTTAAAGAGTGATCAATTGGATTAGTTTAGTGATATCATTGAACACCTAGTAAGCAAACTTCTACTAAAGCAGTCAAGTCAACAAATATTTACTAAGTACCTACTATAATCCAGACACTATGCTCAGTGTTGTAGGTAAAAAGAAAGGCAAAACCTGCAGATTTTCTTCAATTTATAGACTTAAGAGTTTTCATGGGGTACTGAGAGGTTAACTGATTGGTCCAGAGCCACAACCACTGTGCTATAGAGGCAGACTTGGACCAAGATGTTTGAAGCCAACATTCTATTTTTTTCTATTTTTTATTTTCTATTTATTTATTCTCTTTTTGTATAAATAATGTTTTTTATACATTAATAAAATATTCTTGTTTAAGAGTAAACAGAATACCCCCTCCCCCCACAAAATATAGAATCGCTTGAGCGATAAAGGGGAGAGAAAAAAATTAAAATAAAAAAATAATAGTAATAATTGTAGGGATGGCCAGGTGGCACAATGGATGGAGCCCCAGCCCTGGAGCCAGGAGTACCTGAGCCCATATCCAGCCCCATACACCCAACAATCACCCAGCCATGTGTCATACAAGCCACCCCAACCCCAATGCCCTGCAAAAACCAAAAAAAAAGAGAAAAAAAGACCCAAAATAAAATAAAATAGTAATAATAGTATGGGTGGCTGGGTGGTGGACAGAGCATTGGCCCTTGAGCCAGGAGCACCTGGGTCCAATTCTGGCCTCAGACACCCAAAGATCACCCTGCTATGTGGCTCCAGGCAGGCCACCCAGCCCCATTTGCCCCACACCCCCCCCAAATAATAATAATAAAAAATGTGCTTCAGTCTTTGTTCCAACACCAACAACTCTGTCATGGGTGGATCACATTCTTTATGGTAAGTCCATCGCAAAAGTTACTTCCATATTTTTCCACCGTTGCCATTGCTGATCACAACTCCCTCCCTTCTTATTTCTCCACTACCATGTACTATATTTTCTCTCTCCTTTCACTCTGACTCTGATGTAGGGTATCTGAGTGGCACAGCAGACAGATCCCCGGCTCTGGGGCCAAGAGGCCCCGAGCCCCCCCACCCCCACCCCTTAGGCCCAATATCCACCTGGCCCTATGGTCGTGGACAGGCCATCCAATACCAGCCCCTTGCTAGAAGTAAAAAGGAAAATGTGTTATATCTGACCACTCTCCCCCCATGGTCCATCCTCTCCTCCATCACTCACATCCCCCCCTTCCCCCATCCCCCCTTTTCTTCTTACTCCAGATGCCTATACCCCATTGAGTATATATGCTGTTTTCCTCTCCTAGCCACCTCTGATGACAGCAAAGATTCCCTCATTCCCCCTTGTTCCCCCCTTCCATATCATTGCAATAGCTCATTGTAATAAAGAAAAATCTTATTATATGAAATATCTTGGTCTATTCCCCCTCTCCTTTTTCTTTCTCCCATCACATTTCCCTTTTTTTCTATTGACTCCATTTTTACACCATCTTTTATCTTCAAATTCAGCTTTCTCCTGTGCTTAAAATATAAAAGCTCCCTCTACCTGCTCTATTAACTGAGAGGGTTCATATGAGTATTATCAATGTCATTTTTCTATACAGGAATACATGCAGTTCATCCTCATTAAGTCCCTCATATTTCCCCCCTCTCCTCCAATCTCCATGCTTCACCTGAGTCCTGTATCTGAAGATCAAACCTTCTGTTCAGCTCTGGCCATTCCAACAGGAACATTTGAAATTCCCCTGGTTCATTGAAAGTCCATCTTTTTCCCTGGAAGAGGACATTCATTCAGCCTTGCTGGGTAGTTGATTCTCAGTTGCATTCTAAGCTCTTTTTTGACTTCTGGTATATTGTATTCCAAGCTCTACGAGCTTCCAATGTAGTTGCTGCTAAGTCCTGTGTGATCCTGACTACAGCTCCACGATATTTGAACTGTGTCCTTCTGGCTGCTTGTAATATTTTCTCTTTGACTTGGGAGTTCTGGAATTTGGCTATACTATTCCTAGGGGTTGGTTTTTTGGGATCTCTTTCTCAGGGGGATCAGTGGATTCTCTCCATTTCTATTTTGCCCTCTGCTTCTAGAATATCAGGGCAATTTTCCTGTAGTAATTCTTTGAAAATGATGTCAAGGCTCTTTTCCTGATCATGACTTTCAGGTATTCCAATAATTTTTAAATTATCTTTCCTAAGTCTGTTTTCCATATCAGTTGTTTTTTCAATGAGATGTTTCACATTTTCTTCTAATTTTTTATTTTTTTGATTTTGAAGTAATGAATCCTGGTTTCTTGTAAATTCATCAATCTCCCTGAGTTCCAGTCTTTGAAGGATTTGTTTTCCTCAGAGTTTTATTATCTCTTTTTCCATCTGGCCAATTTTACTTTTTAAAGCATTCTTCTCCATAACTTTTTGACCTGTTTTATCCATTTGACCTAAGTTGGTTTTTAGCATGCTATTTTCTTCAGCATTTTTTTGGATTTCCTTGACTAGGCTGCTGACTTCATTTTCATGTTTTTCCTGCATCTCTCTCCTTTCTTTTCCCGTTTTTTCTTCTAACTCCCTCATTTGATTTTCAGAGTCTTTTTTGAGCTCTGTCATAGCCTGAGCCCAATTTCTGTTTTTCTTGGACTCTTTAGATGCTGGAGCTTGTACCTCCTCATCTTCAGACTGTGTATTTTGATCCTTCTTGGGCTCATATGCAAAATATTTCTCAATGGTGTTCCTCTTGTTTCTCTGCTTGCTCATTTTCCCAGCCTGAGCCTGTTTTGGGGTGCTTCCTGAGCTTTTGGGACATCCCCACAAGGGTCTCAGTGTGTGAGGTTCTGTCCTCCCTCCTGGTCTGTGAATGAACATATGCACCCCCCTCTGCTACAGGGCTGAGGTGGGGGGGGCCCTGCTGTTCTATTGGGGGTGGCCTAGACTGCAATCAGGATCTGAATGTGGTCAGAGCCCCAGAGTCCTGTTCCAGGGGCAGAGGACAGAGTCCTGCAGTCTCTCTCTCTCTTCACTCCCCTCCCTAGGTTCAATGGGCCTATGCCCTGGGGGCTCCTGCTTACCAGCTCAGCCCTGAGGGCTGGGCTTCACATGCTCACTCTGGCAGAGGTCCCCTGCTGTTCCCCCACTTTGTGTCCGTGCTCCCCGGGGCATAGATCAGTAGACTCCCCTGCTGCTGTGAGCTGCAGCTCCCAGCGCCCTGGGGTTGCCTCCAGGAGGCTGAAATTCTTTCGCTCTGGCGGGCCACCCCTCTGGCAGGCCGCCCCTCCGACCCCTGGGAGCAGAGCCTTTCTGCTCTTTTCCAGGTTACCTTGAGTAGGAGAACTGCCTCCCTGGGTCCCTCCGTGGGTTCTGTCTCTCAAAAGTTTAGTTAGAGTCCTTAGTTTCAAAGGTTTATGAGAGAGTGCCTAAGAGACCTTGCTGTCTTATTGCCATCTTGGCTCTGCCCTCTGAAGCCAACTTTCTATACACTATGCAACCAGTCTTCTTAATCCAGTGAATAGAGCAACAGACCTGGACTCAGGAAGATTCAATTTCATAAGTTCAAATCCAGCCTCAGACACTTCCTTGTGTGACCCAGGCCAAATCTCTTTACCCTCTTTGCCTCAGTTTCCTCATCTGTAAAATGAGCTAGAGAAAGAAATGGCAAAACTACACTATTATCTTTGCCCAGAAAACTCCAAATGGAGTCACAGAGTCAGAAACAACTTATATGACTAAACAACATCAACAAATATTGACTTTGGTCTTTAGTGCCTAGCACAATGCACCTATAGGTGATTAATAAATGCTTCCTTGGTACAGTATTCAAAGACAATTAAATACCACCCATATACAAAGAAGGAACTATGGAGTTTAAATGCAGATCAAAACTTACTATCTTCAATTTTTAAAAGTTGTTTTGTGTTTTTTTCTCTTTAATGCTTTTTTTTCTATTTCAATTTGATTCTTCTTTCACAACATGATTAATATGTATGTACACTTAGCAAGGTTATATGTGTATAGTCTATACTAGACTGTTTTCTGTCAGGGAAAAGGGGAGGGAGAAAAATGTGAAACAAAACATTACAAAAATGGTAGTTGAAAACTACTGTTGCATGTAATTGAAAATAAATAAATAAATAAAATATTACAGAAAAATGTTTGGTTGATGAAGGCAGCACCTTCTGGTACTGACATTCCAAAGACAGTATGGAAAAGCTCAGAAGACCTGTCAAAGATACAGCTATCAAGGTTTTGGTACAACACTGTTACTGCCCACTCTTTTGGTATTTGTTGGGTCTTAAGATCCCACCTAGAGAGATGTTCTCTTAGGATAAACACATTACAGAGGAACACTAACACAGAGATACTGAGGAAAACCACTAAGGTAATCATCATCCTAAGAACTACATTGCTCTGCTACTTAGGGATGGTCTCTTACTTTCTCCTCTTATTCAGAGTCAACTCTTTAACAGTGAGGGCTAATGGAGGTCAATCAGTGGGAAGGAAACCTTAGAATTGTAAGTCGATTCTGTTCCATGATAAGGGTTGGTCTCTGTGTCAGTGTGAGTATTCAGGGGCAGCATGTAATGGGGAGAGAAGGAGGAGATGAGATATTAAAGCATATAGCTCTATGGCTGTCACTAGGGGGGGTGCCTTTTGACAGTGTAATTGAGACCCGTGAGCCTTTTAGTTCCTCACAGGACATTACTATTTGGCTGTGATCCCCAACTAATGGAGGCATATATTTGTGTTTTTTCCACCAGGAAAGTTATGGGAGATACACACACACACACACACACACACACACTTTCCCTCCTCCTGATTGTCTTTTGTGCCATGCTTATGCATGGTCTCTCCCAATTAGTCATAGGTCAGTGGTGAAGTGTGCACTGAATCTATGAGGAGGAAGTATTTTTGATATTATTTAGGGTAATATCTATGATGTAGCCACCTATCAGGCAAGTGGGATTCAGATGTAAGAATTTAGAAATAATGGTTGAAAAACTATTATTTTATAGATTTGACTACAGAATACCTCAGTGTGGGAAACTGGTACTTTCATCAGGGTTTTTGGAGATAACACCTGTTTTTTGTGCCAAATATCAATTTCTCTGCCTTTGTGATGATATTAACAAATCTTCCCTTTCTAAGACATTTTTCTCTTTCCCTGGGAGGAGTGTCTTTCTTAGCATCCTTGTGTGCATCTAGAGGGAACTGACTCAGGGGCATGATTGCCAGTTGCTAATAGATTATTTTCCCTAGTTTAGGATACACTCTCCTTATTATGGCTTCTCTGCTCAGGACAAAGTCTTGAATGTAAAAACTTGTTTGGTGGGAACTCTTCCTATTTTTTTTAGGTTTTTGCAAAGGCAAATGGGGCTAAGTGGCTTGCCCAAGGCCACACAACTAGGTAATTATTAAGTGTCTGAGACTGGATTTGAACTCAGGTCCTCCTGACTCCAGGGCTGGTGCTCTATCCACTACGCCACCTATTTTTGTTAAAGAAATTCTACTTGACTGCCCTCTCTGTGGGATAACAATTGTTAATTGGCCCTGCAGGGCTTTAACTGTTAATAGTGAAGATTTCCAAATCATTGAAACTCTGTCCTGTTTGCCAATTGTAGAGATGGGATATTATGAGGAAATGTGTTATCTGAACACTTATCATCTAAATACTACTCCTGTGGAGGCCACATTGAGTATTCTCCCAAAAGATTAGTTTATGTGACCCACTACTAGTCAAATAAGCAGAAGCTTCCTTCCAGATAAACATCCCAAATATCTCTCTTTGGTAGGAACTATTCTTTTGAGGATAGTCTATATATGAATGGTATATTCTATTGCTCAGTTTGGGGCAATATATTTTTCTAAGACACTGGAATCAAACTTGTTTCTATTTAGTCATAACTGAGCAGTAAGCATAACTGAGCAGTAAGTCTTTATTATGTTATATCCAAGAGATGTCTTTAATTGCCTCTGCTCACTGTTTGTTGTTTAGAGTAGATGTCAAACCCACCAGCATTCAGGACACAACACTCTTCAATCTAGTTGGATTAATATGTAATTGAGATATATTTGGCAAAGTAAATAAAAATATAAAACATGAATACTAAATACATTTTACAATTAAGTTGATATATAACTGCATCACAGGGACCTTTCTATGTGGTTTAATGCTCCCTTTTCTATTTCATTTTAATAATGGTATGTTGAGAACACATGGCATTCCTTGTATCAGAGAACACAACCTTGGAAAGTCTGGTCTGCTAATATCAGACACTTAGGATAGCTATCTGATCACTCTAATCCAGATTTAGCACTCTCCCAGTTTTCTAAGGGCCACTGTGTAGAACCTTCTAGTTGGAGTTCGCTGGCACTGGTGAGAAAGGTGACTTGACAGACTATATGGAATCTGATGCTACCCTACCTTAGAAGCCTACAATCTCTGACTAGTATATAGTCTCAGTGGATTTATGTATTTTCTTGTCCTGAGAACAGTCCATCTTCCTGAACCCTCAAACAAGTTGTAGGCATAGGATAGCCTGCTAAAGCAGACTTTTGAATTCTTTCTCAGGAAAGAAACAAGCATTTGTTAAACATCTACTATGTGCCAAATACTGTGCTATGTTTTTATAAATATTATATTATTTGATCTTCACAACTGTCCTGGGAAGTATGCTATTATAATCCCCATTTTACAGTTGAGAAAATTGAAATTGGATAGAAGTTAATTGACTTGTTCAAGTCTATATAGCTTTATAGCTAGTGTGAAGTGGATTTGAACTTGTCTTCTTGATTCAGGCCCAGAGCTCTACCTGCTGGGATACCAGCTATCTCAGACCTTTCTGAAAGAATTCTGTCTATAGAACATGTGGGAAAACTGGAACATTAATGAATTTATCATGTAGTTATGCACTGATCTAACTATTCTGGAGAGCAATTTGGAACTATTTCCAAAGCCCTATAAAATTGCTCATATCCTTTGATCCAGACATTTCACTACTGGGTCTGTATCCTAAAGAGATCATGAAAAAGGAAAAAAAATTATGTGCACAAGAATCTTTATTGCAGGTCTTTGTGTGGTGGCAAAGAATTGGAAACTGAGGGGATGCCCATCAAATGGGGACTGACTAAACAAGTTGTGGTTTATGAATGTAATGGAGTAGTTTTGTTCTGTAAGAAATGATAAGCAAGTGGTTTTTATAAAAAACCTGAAAAGATTTAGATGAACTGATGCTTCTCAAAGTGAGCAGAACCAGGAGAACATTGTACATAGTAAGAGAAACATAATGCGATGATCAACTATGAAAGATTTAACTTTTCTCAGCAATACAATAATCCAAGACAATTTCAAAAAAAAATTGGTGCTGGAAAATGACATTCACATCCAGACAAAGAACTGTGGAATCTGAATGCAGATCAAAGCATACTACTTTTACTTTTTAAAAGTTTGATTTTTACCTTTTCTTTCTCATGGTCTTTCCCCTTTTGTTTTGATTCTTCTTTCACAACATGACTAAAATGGAAATATGTTTAACATGATTATGCATAAATAATTTTATCAGATTGTTTACTAAATTAGGGAGGGATGAGAGAAGGGGGAGAGAAAGAAAAATTTGGAACTGAAAATTTCACAATAATATTGAAAACAAAGGACAAAAAAAATTCTGTCCATAGCACTTTACAAAAACTTTGAATCTCAAAGTTGGAAGCCATTTAGTTCTTTCTACAGTAATCAACTTTTGCTTGAAGATCCCTAGTGACAAGAAGACACTGACTCCTGAATGGCCCATTTCACTTTGGGCCAGCACTAATTTTTCCTTGTATTGAACCTAGATCTAATTCTAATTTCTCTCCTACATGACAGTCCTTCAGATTCTCGAATTTAGAAATCATATCAGTTCATTTCTAGGTAATTTACAACCATTCCCTTCAAACAGTTCTTATATATTACTCCTCTATACAAAACTCTCTTGGACTTTTATCATGTTAGTTGCTCATTTCTGGACATTCTTTAGAATCTAACATTTAGATCATCAGTATATTTTCTAAACTGTGATGCCTTGAACTGAATACAATATTTCAGATGTGCTCTGATTAGGAATGAATGCAGTGGAATTATTACCTAGTTCTGATATCACATTCCATTTCCTAATAGAGTGAAGGAAAGCATTAGCTTTTTTTTTTATCACCATATTATGTTGATGTCCATCATGTATTCATTACTACCATTACTGTTAATTCATTTTGAGTTTTCAGGACTCTTAAACTACCAGATCTTCTTCATATTGTGATAGTTAATTTTTGGATTCAAGGAAAAGATCACTCATGGCAGAGAATTTATTCACCTATAAACCTATTCTTATTTTTTGAATGTTATTTTTTCCAATTACATGCAAAGAAAATTTTCAGCATTCATCTCTTTTTAAACTTTTGGGTTCCATATTTTTCTACCTCCCTTCTCTTCCCCATGACAGAGAGTAATTAATCTCTTTGATCCTTAGTGATTATTTTTTTTGCCAATTCACTTGTTATTTTAGCTGTTTCTATCCATAGATTTCCCCCTTTTTCCTACTTAACACAATATCTCACCCTACTGTCTTACACAATTGTCTATTTATCTCTTACCAATCCTGTTCTTGTGAAATAAATTATTTTGAACCCAGATGTAGAACTTTGTATCTATTCCTAATAAATTTTGTCTATAACCCATGTGCCATTTGAGGTCCTAGGTCCCTTTCCTCACTTTTCCTCCAAGAACTCCAGGTTAATAAGAACATAAAGTAAGTTTTATAAAAATTAAACAAATAAAAAAATGACTTGTCCATGAACCTTGAGCCCATTAACATCAAGAAAAATGTCCCCTCTAGTGGGTCTCACCTTTCCCAGGGACCTTTTGCAATTGTTCCAGATTTATATCTCACCTTGTGGTAGATCACACCACTCCCCTCATCCCCCTTCCCCTCAAACTGAAAAAGAACAGGGCTGCTAGGAAGTTAAGTATCCCTCCCCTATTGGGGATCCTATCTTATCCAGGGACCTATAAAGTCATTGTGTCTTTATATGATGGCACTGGATTAAGGCTCCCAAGCAGGAAAAGACCTTAAGGTTGATAGAGACCTTACTTCTTTCCCTTTTTTGGACCTTCACCTTCCAGAAATGTTAGTGAATGGCATGGCCCATTGTTTGCTCCTTCACATTGTGGTTACATACCTTATTTCTTTTCAGTTCATTTCTAGTCTACGGTTCTGAGATCTCAGATTTTTGCTGCACCAATTTCTCTTCCAGTTTATGTGAGCTATTCATTGGTCCATTGTTGATGCCTCTGGGTCTTGCTGTTTTGTGTGCCTATGGCTTGCATTGTTCAGTTTTTCATCTTTGTTGACACTTGAAAGCTCTATCTAACCTGCTCCCATTAACCCTTTTACTGCTGCTACCATTGCTGATCTGTTTTCTCTTCTTCCAGACAGTGTAACATATCTTAACATATGACTGCCAGAGCCAACAAGTCACTGAGCTAATGAACATATTTTTCCCTCTTTCATTTTAGCCAGGTCATAGCTCTACCCAGCCTGCAAACAAAGGAGGCATTCATCGGTAGTGAAAACATAGCAACTTACCCGTCTAAACTAATGGTCCCCAGTAAGAGCAACAGAATTCCATTCACCTCTTGCCTACCTTAGTGAACAGGTATTATATCCCTGCAGTGTGGTTAGTACCTCTTTCTGAGTCTTTTTAGAGGCAGGGAAAAAACTCTCACCCTTTTTCCACTTGGAAAAGCCTCAAGAATGAACTTTGGAGCTTGAAGGAGGAAGGCTATTAGCCACTGCAAATGATCCTTCAGTAGTATTTAAGACTTGAGTCTCCATTACATATCTCAGATTCAGCCCATGAGTCTGTCTTGTCAATGTTTTTTGCATATTAATTCTGAAATTTATTATGTAAGCCATCTCTCCCAGGTTCATGTGTCTATTATTATTATTATTATTATTATTATTATTATTATTATTATCATCTACAAAATTGACAAGTAGGCCATGTGACTTCGCCCAATTCATTGAGAAAAAAATTAAATAAATAGCACATGACCAAACACAGACTCCTAGAATCTTTCCTCTAAATTGATGTTCAGTTGTTAATTACTATACTTTAGGCCCTTCCATTCAACTTGTTTAAATACAACTAATCATATTATTCCCCCAGCTTAAAACTCTCCATCTTGCCTACAAGAATGACATATATATTCATATTTCCCAATTTACTAATAAGGTAAACAAAAGGAAATGAAAATGGTTAAAGGGGAAAAATGGGAAAGGGAAAAGAAAATAACCTGGTGAAACCAATTTTTGGTGAATATATACTAGAATTTAAATGATAACTGCTACCTTTTCTCAAAGCTCATAGATCATTCCTTTTAGAATATATTATATAATTTTTGCCAGGAATAGAAGTCAAGTTCACTGGATTATTGTTTGAAAAATCTACGTTTTTCCCCTTTTTGAAAGTCATTTTCTTTTGTCTTAATTTTCTGTTATCCATGTCCTTTAAAACGCCAGTGATAGTAGGTCAGTTGTAACACACAGCAGTTTATTCTGTTCCTGGGATGTGGTACGTCAATGGGGGTAGTTTGATACTATTTTGCATCTTGAATTTTAACTCCCTGTGCAACATGTATCCTTTCTAGTACAAAGATAATTTTCTGGGACCACAGAGAACAGAAATAAAATGAGTTTAGTCATTTTACTTTTCCTCCTTTTGCCAGCTATCACCGTCCTTATCCACCCTGAGCAACAGTTCTCCTCCCTTCTCAGGCCTCCTTTAGCTCTTGTGGTTGTTGACCTTCTGGGTAAAAGTTTCTATATAGGCCCTTGTACCACAGAGCCTACTGTTTTCGTCGTTGTTACGATTTTTTTTTTTTGCAAGGCAGTGAATTTAAGTGACTTGTCCAAGATCACATAGCTAACTATTAAGTATCTGAGGTCACATTTGAACTCAGGTCCTCCTGACTCCAGGGCCGGTGTTCTATCCGCTGCCCTATCACAGATCCTACTTGACACTCTTCTTCAAAAAAGTAAGCTCCTAAATATCTTAGTTCATTTTTTATACTTTAAGTTTTATTACCCTCTCCTCCAATTTTCAGGGTTTCTATTTTTATGTTGAATTGCAGATTTTTAATTTATTCTTTTTTTCCTAGTTGCATGTCCTATTCATTGATCTGCTCCTTCTTTCCTTTATTGATATAAACATTTAGATATATAAATTTTCCTTTTAGTACTGCGTGAATGGCTTCCATCAAATTTTAGTATATTGTCTCATTATTGGCATTATCTTTAATGAAATTATAGATTGATTCTATGATTTGCTGTTTGACCCATGAATTTTTTTAGGAGTAGCTCAGTTAAATCAAAAGCCCTTTATTGAATATCTTTTATTGATTCTTATTTTATACATGTCTTTAAGGTTTTAATACCCCCAATACATGGTCAATTTTTGTGAATGTGTCATGTATAGCAAAGAAAAATATGTATTCCTTTTGATTTCTATTCAGTATTCTCCAGAGGTCTAGCATATCTAAGATCTAAAATTCTATTCATCTCCTTAATTTCTTTAAGGATTCTATGGTTGGCTTTATCTAGGTCTTGACACTCTTCTTATAGGGTTGTGCCACTCTTTTGTATTCTCTTTTTGCTATGCTTTCTTCCATATTTTTAATGCATCTTTAAAGAAATCTCAGGTGGTTGATAAATTTTCTTTGCATTAACAATGATATCTTTTTTAAAAAAATCTTTATTTTCCCCCAGTAAATTTTTTTTCTGTCTTCTGAATTTTATTCTTGAGAGTTTTCTACCTTTTTGAAGATCTCTATTGGAATTTCTTCTCCTATAATAATATATACATCATAGGAATTTTGTGAGGATCAAATGAAATAAGACATGTAAAATGTTTTGCAAATCTTAAAGTTCTCTATAAATTAATTACTATTAGTAGTTGTATTACAGTGATTTTTGCTAAAAAGATGGGCAAAAAAATAGAGAAAGACAGAATATTTTCTCAAAAAGTGGCTGTTGTCAATTTTATGGCATCGTCATTTCAGATCAAGTCGTTTGGTGTAGTGGGCTCTCCTTAACTGGAATTTTGTTTTTGTTTTTTTTAAACTATGAGCTCTATTTTTTTTGTTAGTGAAAAACTTCCTCCTCTCCCTCCCACCCTCAATTCCCATTGAAAAAGAAAACAAAACCCTTGCAACAAATATGTATGGTCAAGCAAAACAAATCCCCATCCCTATTGATCATGTCAAAAAGCAACAATACCTCCTCCCCAACAAAGCCTGTATTTCTCAAGCTGCACCCTGAGTCAGTCACTTCTCAGACAAGAGGTAGGTAGCATATTTCTTCATTCAATCTGGACAATCTATGTAGTCTTCCTGAAGTTTCTCAGACTAAGGGGAAATAATCACTTTGGGAGATATTGCAAAGAATGATGAATGTTTTGTATTAGCTTCTTCAGAAGTTCTTACTAACTCTGAGCTTCTCTTAATTCTGTCCCTTAAGATCCCTAGCAGCTTAGACTGTAGTGATCAGCATGATACTTCCCTGAGACACACAAACACAGATCACCCAACTCCCCAGAACTGCCCTAGTCTGTGAACTGCCCATGTCTGCTCTCCAGTATAGGATATTATTGTCTCTCATGATTTGTATCCTGATGACAAAGTCAGCTCTACGATACAAGAAACGCTAATCTGGAAGGTTTGACTGTTCAACTTTTCTAGACAGGCTATAGGCAGATACAGGGAGTGAAGCTGGTGCAAAATTTTGCTTTTCTGGGAAACGAGACTTGACTAAGAAAAACAGGGGAGGCCAATACACATATTGTTGAAGGAGAAAATTTGGTAAATTTTTGAGTGCTAATATTGAAAGCTATTTAATAATATTAAATAACCAACTGTAGCCAACATATCTTTGAGGGGGAAAAATAGAAAAATGGATCAAGAGCATAATCCTAGACATTATTTATATATTTGAATTTTAAAAATTACTAGTAAGTAGATTTTATAATAATGCCCTAAAATTTTCAAAGCACTTCACATGTTAACTCATTTGATCTTCACCAAATTGATTCTGGTGTGTGTGTGTGTGCACGCTATATATGAGGTGGGTATTATTATTCCTATTTTGTAGATAAGTATACTGAGGGTGCGAGAGGTTAAGTAACTTATCCAGGGTCATATTTAGTAAGTGTTTAACTCAGCATTTGAACTAAGGTGTCGACTGCAAATCTATTACTCTAAATATCATACCCCTAGAAAGTAGTGGAAAACTTTGACTTTGATTTCCTGAGGCTAGTATTATGGAAGCTTTATTTTCTTCTGGTATTGCCAGTGGGATGGTGGCACCTGGACTATGATTTCATGCTCCAAACAGGAGTATAGGCAGGTAAATCAAGTCAAAGGAGACACAGCATACTTTCCCCATTCAGTTATTGTTTTTAATATTGAAAAACATTCTTTTATAGGAAAATATATTTGCTAATAATTTTTAATGAATGCTCAGAAAAAACAAAAAGGGTCTTTTTGTTAGTCATATTGGGTAAGAGTATGGACAAAGAATTAAAGATTTTAGATGAAACAAATAGTGTTTTATTAAGCACTAGCTGTGTACCCAATATAGTGATAGTCTCTGGGAAAAGAACAAAGTTTAAATAAGATGCAGCCTCTTCTCTTATATAGTATACAACCTAATCTGGGGCTAAATTTATGTAGTTAATAATACTACTACATAAAAATGCATGCTAGATGCATTAAAGAGGTACAAAATTGACATCTTCAACAGTGGGGAAACCTTCATTGTATCCATAGAAGATATGGCATTTGATATATAGGCTCAAAATGATAGACCTAAACAGTTTCCTGATTTCCATGTACAACCATTGACTGATTCCTTCCAGTTATGATTCATCTTTAAGTTGTATCTTATCTTTCTTAAATGATTCCATGTCAATATTTCCTTCAATAAAGAGCACAGTAAAGAAACAGTAGACTTCTCTCTCTCTCGAGTAGACAAGAAAGAAGCATTCCATATGTAACATGTGATGGGGGGACTGAAAACATATTTCTAAATAAAAATGCTGATCCTGTGATTTTTTTTTAAATCATTCTCTTCTCTAATAATATTGTGGCTATTTAGCTGTTTGCAATCAGCTGCTTAATACTCTTCCCTACTGGGTAAGTTACAGGGTAACTAACTGATTTGTTATGAAAATAAAGAATGCCAGAGTATTTCATTGTTGCTGCTTTGAAAAGGGATAGTAAGGAGACCGCACACTGAGATGAAAAGGACTTTGTAAAAGAGAATAGTACGGGGCTGAAGGGACATGAATACCTTTAGGGGGGAAATGGATGCTTGGTAAATAATGCCAAAAATTTAACCCTGGAGTGAGTCAAAAATACTTCCCACTCATTAAAGAGTGCTATTATAATGTTTAACATTGACCTAAAGAAGAAATTTAAGACAACTTTTATTGTGAGACACCAAGCTTTTAAATATATATTTACTTCTTAACATGTAAAGAGATTTCAAAGATGGTTCGTTGGGGGTGGGGTGGGGGAATGCAGCTTCAAAAAGTAATTTGCTTTGGTCAGAATTCTAATAATTTAAAGTAACAACATCATGGTAGCATGTAGAAATGTATTGTGCAGTTTATGTCCTTTCATTTCTTTTTAGCTTTCTCATTTCACCATTCAGTCTCTTGTTCCCCTGTTATCTTGACACAAATTGATCCCAGGTTCGGAATGTTGAGATGACATAGGTAAACTATGTATGTGAAGGATGTGTTTCTTTCTTTTTTTCTTTCTTCTTTAAAAGAAAAATAAGCCCTAGTTTTTCAACCAATTGATTAAAGATTGGTCAAGGTTTGTGTACCTACACCAATGTTCAATCTGGCAAGAAATTTCAGTTGTATTACTATGTGAGCTGTCATGTAAGCCACTAGCAACTGGTGAGTAATTTTCCCCTTTGGTCTTTGTCTAAGGGGTTAGAACTCAGGATAAAAGTAGTATAAACATTCTCTCTCTCTCTCTCTCTCTCTCTCTCTCTCTCTCTCTCTCTCTTTCTAACAGAATTTGCCTTCTCTAACAGAAAGGGGGGGGATAATTTTTTTCCTGGTACATTTTATTTTATTTTATTTTTTTAATTTATTTATTTAGAATTTTACAATTTTCCCCTAATTTTAAAAGCAGTCTGTTAGTCTTTACATTGTTTCCATGGTATACATTGATCTAAGTTGAATGTGCTGAGAGAGAAATAATATCCTTGAAGAAGAAAAATAAATTATAAGAGATAACAAAATTATATAATAAGATAACATTTTTAAAAAAAAATAAAGGTCTTTGTTCAAACTCTACAATTCTTTCTCTGGATACAGATGATATTCTCCATTGTAGATACCCCAAAATTGATCCTGATTGTTGCACTGATGGAATGAGCAAGTTCATTAAGGTTGATCAAAAGCCCCATGTTGCTGTTAGGGTGTACAATGTTTTTTCTGGTTCTTTTCATGTCACTCAGCATCAGTTCATGCAAATCCTTCCAGGCTTCCCTGAATTCCCATCCCTCCTGGTTTCTAATAGAACAATAGTGCTCCATCATATACATATAACACAGTTTATTAAGCCATTCCCCAACTGATGGACATTCACTCAATTTCCAATTCTTTGCCACCACAAACAGGACTGCTATGAATATTTTTGTACAAGTGATGTTTTTATCCTTTTTCATTATCTCTTCAGGATATAGACCCAGTAGTGGTATTGCTGGATCAAAGGGTATGCACATTTTTGTTGCCCTTTGGGTGTAATTCCAAATTGCTCTCCAGAAAGGTTGGATGGGTTCACAGCTCCACCAACAATGTATTGGTGCCCCAGATTTCCCACATCCCTTCCAACATTGACCATTGTCCATTCTGATAGTATTGACCAGTCTGAGAGGTGTGAGGTGGTACCTTAGAGATTCCTCAATTTGCATTTCTCTAATAATTAGTGATTTAGAGTAATTTTTCATATAACTATGGATTGCTTTGATTTCCTCATCTGTAAATTGCCTTTTCATATCCTTTGACCATTTGTCAATTGGGGAATGGCTTGTTTTTTTTAAAAAATCTTAATCAATTATCTGTATATTTTAGAAATTAGTCCATTGTCAGAAGTACTAGTTGTAAAAACTGTTTCCCCAATTTACTACATTTCTTTTGATCTTGGTTACAGTGGTTTTCTCTGTGCAAAAGTTGTTTTTGTTTGTTTTGTGTTTTAGGTTTTTGCAAGGCAATGGGGTTAAGTGGCTTGCCCAAGGCCACACAGCTAGGTAATTATTAAGTGTCTGAGGTCACATCTGAACTCAGGTACTCCTGACTCCAGGGTTGGTGCTCTATCCGCTGTGCCACCTAGCCACCCCCAAAAGTTTTTTTTAATTTAATGTAATTGAAATTATCTAGTTTGTTTTTAATGATGTTTTCCATCTCTTTCTTGGTCATAAACTGCTTCCCTTTCCATAGATCTGACAGGTAAACTATTCCTTGATCTCCTAGTTTGTTTATAATATTGTTTTATATAATCTAAATCCTTTATCCATTTTGATCTTATCTTGGTATAGGATGTGAAGTGTTGGTCTAATCTAAGTTTCTTCCATACTAACTTCCAATTTTCCAATTTTCCAAACTCTTTGGGTTTATCAAACAGCAGATTACTATAACCATTTTCTGCTATTACACCTAGTCTATTCCACTGATCCACCACTCTGTTTCTTAGCCAATACCAGACAGTTTTGAGGACTGATGCTTTATAATATAATTTTATATCTGATAGGGCTAAGCCACCTTCTTTTCCACATTTTTTCATTAAATCCCTGGAAATTCTTGACTTTTTATTTCTTCATATGCATTTACTTATAATTTTTTCTAACTCGCTAAAGTAATTTTTTAGAATTTTGATTGGTAGGGCACTAAATAAGTAGTTTAAGTAGAATTGTCATTTTTATTATATTAGCTTGGCCTATCCATGAGCAGTTGATATTTGCCCAATTATTTCAATCTGATTTTATTTGTGTGAGAAGTGTTTTGAAATTAGTTTTCAAAAAGTATCTGAGTCTTCCTTGGCAGGTAGACTACCAAATATTTTATATTGTCTGAAGTTACTTTGAATGGGATTTCTCTTTCTAGCTCTTTCTGTTGCATCTTGCTAGTCATATATAGAAATGCTGAGGATTTGTGGGGGTTTATTTTATATCCTGTAACTTTGCTAAAGTTGCTAATTATTTCTAGTAGTTTTTTAGATTTTTTTGGAATTCTCATCATGTCAGAGTGAGAGTTTTGTTTCTTCCTTCCCAATTCAAATTCTTTCAATTTCTTTTTCTTCTCCTATTGTTGAAGCTAACATTTCTAATACAATATTGAATAGTAGTGATAACGGGCATCCTTGTTACATCCCTGATCTTATTGGGAATGCCTCTAGTCTATCCCCATTGCATATAATGCTTGTTGATGGTTTCAGATAGATACTACTTATTATTCTAAGAAACATTCCATTTATTTCTACACTCTCTAGTATTTTTGATAGGAATGGGTGATGATGTATTTTGTCAAAAGCTTTTTTCAGCATTTTTTGAGATAATCATATGATTTCTAGTAGGTTTGTAATTGATATTGGCACTTATGCTGATAGTTTCCCTATTGAAACAACCCTGATTTCCTGGTATAAATCCTGCTTGATCATAGTGTATTAGCCTAGTGATAAACTTGCTATAATCACTTTGTTTACGTTTTATTTAAAATTTTTGCATCCATATTGATTAGGGAAATTGGTCTATAATTTTCTTTCTCTGTTTTAACTCTTCCTTGTTTAGGTATCAGCACCATATTGGTGTCATAGAAAGAGTTAGGCAGAGTTCTGTCTTCACCTATTTTTCCAAAGAATTTATATAGAATTGAAAGCAATTATTCCTTTAAATGGTTGATAGAATTCACTTGTAAATACATCTAGCCCTGGAGATTTTTTCTTAGGGAGTTCAATAATGGCTTGTTGAATTTCTTTTTCTGAGATAAGGTTATTTAGGTATTTAATTTCTTCTTCATTTAACTTGGGCATTTTCTATTTTTGTAAGTATTCAACCATTTCACTTAGATTATCAAATTTATTGGCATAAAGTTGGGCAAAATAATTCCACATTATTACTTTAATTTCCTCCTCATTGGTGGTGAGTTCACCATTTTCATTTATGATACTAGCAATTTGGTTTCCTTCTTTCTTTTTTTAATCAAATTAATGAAAGATTTAACAATTTTATTTTTTTTCATAAAAGCAACTCTTGGTTTTATTTATTAATTCAATATTTTCTTACTTTTGATTTTATTAATTTCTCCTTTAATTTTTAGAATTTCTAATTTGGTATTTAATTGGAGTTTTTTCATTTGTTCTTTCTCTAATTTTTTTAGTTGCACATTTAGTTCATTGATTTCTTCTTTCTCTAATTTATTCATGTAAACATTTATAGATATAATATATCCCCTGACAACAAAAGGCTATGTACCATAAGTTTTGGTATGTTGTCTCATTATTGTTATTATCTAGGATGAACTCATTAATTCTTTCTATAATTTATTGTTTGATCCACTCATTCTTTAAAATGAAGTTATTAAGTTTCCAATTAGTTTTAGGTCTATCTTCCTGGCCCATTATTGCATGTGATTTTTATTGCATTATGATCTGAGAAGGATGTATTCACTATTTCTGCCTTTCTGCATTTGATTATTAAGTTTTTAATGCCCTAGTACATGTTCAATTTTTTGTGTAAGTGCCATGTACTACAGGAAAAAAAGTATATTCCTTTTTAACCCCATTCAAATTTCTCCAAATGCCTATCATGTCTAGGTTTTCTAACATTTTATTTACCTCCTTAACTTCTTTCTTATTTATTTTATAGTTAGATTTAACTAAATCTGAGAACAGGAGGTTGAGATCTCCCACTAATAGAGTTTTTCTGTCTATGTTTTCTTGTAACTCATTCAACTTTTCCTCTAAGAATTTGTATGCTATACCACTTGGTGAATACAATGAGATCTATTTTTTGCAGCTGTTTTGTCTGAGATAAGGATTGCTATCCCTGCTTTTTTCATTTCAGCTGAAGCAAAATATATATTTACTCCAACCTTTTACTTTTACTCTCTATGTATGTCTTTGCTTCAAATGAGTTTCTGGTTTTTAATCCAGTCTGCTATTCACTTACTTTTTATGGGAGAGTTCATCCCATTCACATTTAAAGTTATAATTACTGACTCTTTATTACCCTCCATGCTATCTTCCCTCTGTTTATATTTTCCCTCCTTTTTTTCATTTTATTCATATTCCCCAGTATTTTGTTTCTGAATATCACCACCTTCAGTGTATTTGCCCCCTTGTATCCAACCCCCCTCCCACCTTTTTTTTTTTTTTTTGTTTTTGCAAGGCAATGTGGTTAAGTGGCTTGCCCAAGGCCACACAGCTAGGTAATTATTAAGTGTCTGAGTCTGGATTTGAACTCAGGTACTCCTGACTCCAGGGCTGGTGCTCTATCCACTGTGCCACCTAGCTGCCCCCACCCCTCCCCTTTCTTTCCACTTTCCCTTTGTCCCTTCTTCCTTCTATTAGTCCCTCTTTTCCTCCCCCCCACCCCTTTCTACTTTCCCCTTTCCCCTTTCTCCTTTTAATACTCGAAAGGTAAGATAAGTTTCTCTATTTAGCTGCCTGTATGTATGGTAACTTTAGGCCTAATCTGATGAGACTAAGATTCAGGTAGTTCTTCCCCTCTATTTGCAATAGGTCCTTTGTAGCTCTTTATATAATGTGATTCACCCCATTCATTTTACACCATCCTCCCATCTCTTTACTGCCCCCCTCTTTAAGGAGATATTGTTTTTAAATCATTCTATCAGAGTCATGGATAAGTCATGGTGTCCATCACTTCTGGTTAAGTATATTCTCTCTAATAGAGTTACAATTTTTGAGAGTTATGAGAATCTTTCTCCCAGGTGGGGATAGAGTCAGTTTCATCTTATTGGATAGTAGGTTTTTTTTTATCTTAACCCTTTTTTGCCCTTTTCATATGTCTCTTGAGTCTCCTGTAGGATGCCCAAATTTTCTATTTAGCTCTGGTCTTTTCATCAGGAAAAAGTTAGAAGTCTCCCATTTCATTAAATATCCATCTTTTGCCCTGGAAGACAAGGCTCTAGCTACTACCACCTAGTCACCCTGGGAAGGTAGCTTTTGACAAGGTCCCATAATATCAATTAAATTATACAAAGTTAATATTGAATAAAGAAAGTAGAAGAAATCTTTCTTTAGAAAATAATGAAAATGAACAGTTATGAGTTCTTGTCAAGTATCTACATCTGTTTGGGGAATTAGAACACAAATTAAATTAAAAAATCTACCATCTGTTAGATGATAACTTTTTAAAAGTTACCTTCAAAAAAAGCAATTTTGTTCTGAACTTCAGCTTACTCACCTATAAAATAAACGAATTAGACAAATGATATTTATAGTACCTTCCAGCTATAAATCTTATGACCCATTGATGTTGACTTTAGTTTTTCTTTAGTTCCATAAGCATCTCTGAATTGTAATGGAAACATGAAATCTCCTCCCATACTATCAAAACTCTACAGTTTTCTTTCTTTAATATAAAGCAAAGCTACTTAAATAAACCTGTTTGTTTATTTTATATTATATTGGTTGGGTATCTCTTTTTTATTTTTCTTTTTAAATTTTTTTAAAATTTATTTAAGGCAATGGGGTTAAGTGACTTTGCCCAAGGTCACACAGCTAGGCAATTATTAAATGTCTGAGTTCAGATTTGAACTCAGGTCCTCCTGATTCCAGGGTCTGTGCTCTATCCACTGTGCCACCTAATTGCCTCCAGTAGAATTTTTCTTATAATCAATCAGTTAATCTATTTTTCCTGAAAGTATGTTTAGTGGAGTCAGGGACTCGTAAGTTAGGAGATCTGTGTACAAGTTCAGGTTCTGTTCCCTAGTTAAGTGTATGACTTTAGACATATCTTCTACTCTCTCCAGTCAAAGTTTCCTAATTTATAAAATAAAGGGATTGAATTAAGTGATCGGGCACATCCAGTCTAAGAAAATCAGGTCCTAAAGGATGAAGAATATATCCTGCATTAGACTCTGGCACCGTGTCGTCTTGATGTACCTTGTCCTATATTCTCATTATCTCCCTAGCTACATCATAGAGGATGCAGATTTTCCATGCCACTCAGCTTCAGATATGATGGAACTGAATTTCTACCCTACTCCCACTTCTCTGTGGATGAAAAAAGAAGTAACACCTATCCTTAGCCACAAGAATGGTGGAAACCTGTTTATCTTGAAGCATGATTAGGCAAGGATTAAGGCCCTACTTCTGATGACCTAGAAAGGCAGAGGCTCAGCCTTCAAACCATGTATACATATGCTCCAAAAATGTCTTCCCTGTCTCAATCCTTGCAGTTCAAGCTCTAATTCTAATAGAAGACATTGACTTTTCTTCAAAACAGTGGAAATTGGACTTGTTAGTATGGAAGGGTATATGGAGGACAAAGAAAGACGAAGTTAGGAGTGTTGCAGACAATCCACTGACTTCATAGATTTTCCTATTGTTAACTGATTTTTTCCTACTTAAATTTCTACCTTCTGTGACTTAAATCTCTTCCCACTTCAATCCATCCTCCATTAACTGCCAAAGTGATTTTCCAAACCTCAGTTATATTTTATTACTTCCAGGATCAAATATAAGATCCTTTGTTTGGCTTTTAAATTTTCTCATAAGCTGACCTCTTTCCTATCCTTTCATCTTCTCATCCCTTCTTTTTTTTTTGCAAGACAAAAGGGTTAAGCAACTTGCCACAAGTCACATGGTTGCCCAAGGTCACACAGCTAAGTAAGTATATTAAATCTGAGGTTGAATTTGAACTCAGGTCTTCCTGATTCCAGGGCTCTATTCACTGAACCACCTAGCTTCCCCCTTGCCCTATACTTCTTAACCCATATTCTACAGCAGGTAATGCTGACCTGCTTGAAGATCCTCAAGTACATCATTCATTTTTCAACTCCATGATTTTTCACCAACTCTTTCCTGTGCTTGGGATGTTCTTTTTCCTCACCTCACCCTGGCTTTCTTCAAGACTCAGTTCAAATTCTACCTTCTGCAAAGTGTTCAAAGAGCACTTACTGAACTCTTCAGGACTCTTCACCTTTCTTTGGTGTCCACGTGCCATCCAACTATCACCTGTAATTCCAATAAGCTACAAGATGTGCAGCAGCCAGGCTAAAATAGGTTGAGGGTGACTAATAGATCTCAAACCCTCCAGTGGATTAGGAGGATGCCTACCCCAAGCACACGGATACTTTCCTAGGTGGAATGGTCAGATGAAAATAATTTGTTCCAATCATCAGGAAGGCAGCTGAAGCAGGCAGTATTGGGAGGTTAAAGCTTGTGGATGATGACTGTGCTAACTCTGCCTCACTTAAATCTAATTCATGAATCAAGGCATTACCCATGATGTCATTGGTCCTTTTCAAAAATGAAGAACCACTACCACCACCACTAACAACTCCTGCAAGATTTCCTGACTCTCTCTTTTCCCTCCATGCTTTTGCTCTGAGATTATTTTTCATTTCCACTGTATATATCATGTATAACATAGACTGTTGTTTTTCCCATTTGAATGTGAGATCCTTGAAGGCTGGGACTACAGATTGGTTTTTCTTTGTACCCTTGGTGCTAAACAGTGTCTGGAACATAGTAATTAATTTTTGATTGACTGACTAATTTGCTTAATCCTACTTAATTGTGTACATGTACAATTTAGTAGAAACACTGCTGTTAAACCTAAAGTAAGGCTTCTCTTTGACAGTTTATGGTTATTGTAGGGTTCCATTGTGTTAGACATAGCCATGTGGGAATGTATGTTCCAGAGATGAAGTCAAGATGGACAGCTCAATTTAAGGAAATAGCAGAAAGGGTAAGAATGCCAAAAGTTAAGATGGAAACTAAAGTTTAGCGAGGGAAAAGGAATGAGCATTTATATAGTGTCTATTATTTGCTAGGCACTTTGATAACTGCTTTAGAAATATTATTTCAGGTAATCCTAACAACAGCCCCTGTGAGGAAGGTACTATCATTATTCTCATTTTATTGTTGAGGAAGTTGAGGCAAACAGAGGTTAATGACTTACTCAGGGACATGCAGATAGGAAATGTCTGTGGTCATATTTGAATTCAGGGCTTTCTGACTCCAGACTCAGAGCTCCAGCTACCTAGCTGAAAGAATATGAGTTGAGCTGTTCTGGAAGGAACTGGGAGATGATGACTATATATCTCATCATCTCATCTTCCTGGGATCAAGTATGGAAAAAGGTACTAATAACTGATGAATGAACCATAGTGTCCATACAAGAAGGCAAGCCCAGTGGGAAAGTCCAGGGGGAATCTAGGATCAGTATACATATCATGGAAAATGCAGCTCAGGCTCAAGGCCCTAAAAAGAGAAAGCAAAATGATGGGATTTAGGAATGGATTGCACATGTGGGAACCTGGGTGATAAGGATTTGAATTTTGTAAAGGAAAAAACCATTGCTTTATAGAGAGTGTAAGGACAGGAGTCAAGCTTTGTGTTGAGATATGAGGGCAGAAGGCTCAACTTTGGTAGCATTTGTAAGTCATCATCAGAACTGGGCTAGCAGCAATATGTTCTCCTATTATCTCCTGTTATCTCCTCCATTATCCTTGCTCCTGATCTGATCCCTTCCCTCACAGTCTTAAGTTGGTGTATTGTGATGTCCCTTTCTCTCTTCTGACACAGTCACCGGTCCCTGATGCAGACCCTCATCATCTCATACCTGGATTCTTGCAATAATTGCCTGCTGGTAGGTCTCCCTACCTCACTGCCCATTCCAGTCTATCCTGTACTCAGTTGTGAGATTGATTTTCCTAAAGCACAATTCTGATCACATAACTTCCTCCCCCCGCCCCAGTCTCCATTCAAAAATCTCAAGTGGCAAACGTAAAATACTGTTTGACATTCAAAATTTTTCATAACCTGATGCCTTCTTACTTTTCCAGTCTTCTTAGATTATTCCCTGCAAAAACTGTGTGACCCATTGTTACTGGCCTCCTCATTGTTCCTTAAATAGGACACTTTATCATCCCCAACCTTCAGAAGGCTCCCCATGCCTGGAATCCTCTCCCTCCTCAAAACTCTTCCTTCTGGTTTCATCAATTTCCTTCAAGTTTTAGCTAAAAACCTCACTTTCTCTAAGAAGCCTTTTTCCAATCCCCCCCAAACCCTTTTCTCTATTAGTTATCTCTAGTTTTCCTGTATATCATTTTTGTATATAGTTGTTTGTATATAGTCTTTTCCATTAAAAT
Source organism: Macrotis lagotis (assembly GCF_037893015.1). Taxonomy (NCBI): domain Eukaryota; kingdom Metazoa; phylum Chordata; class Mammalia; order Peramelemorphia; family Peramelidae; genus Macrotis; species Macrotis lagotis. The sequence continues at coordinate 328,349,507 of NC_133666.1, forward strand.
ATGAGTTCCTTGGGGACAGAGACAAGTCTTTGTCTGTGTCTTCAGTGATTAGGATAGGTCCTTATATATAATAGTCATTTAATAAGTGTTTATTGACTGACTAACTTAACTTCTGAATCATTTTCTCCTCTATTAGATAAGGCTAACTTACTTCTCAAGACTATTATGAGAAGAGCTCTATGTAAACCTCAAAGTGCAGTATAAATGAGAGCAACTATTGGTACCTGAGTGAAGCATAGAGAACAGCTTAAAAGTAGCAATTAGCAAATGCATTTGTCAGAAGAAGGATACTAGTGAAAAAGGAAATAAGCATTTATTTAGAACTTAATATGTTTATTTATTTATATAATATCTACATATACTTTCTAATTTGATCCATACATTCATCCCAGGAGGTAGATGCTATATTTATCCCTATTTACAACTGAGGAAGCTGAGGCATACAGAAGTTAAATATCTTTTCCAGGATAACCCAGTTAATGCCAGATCTTCCTGACTTGTGGACTGGTACTATTAGCTTGCTCCAAGGTAGAGAGGGTCTAGGTTGATTATTCTAAATAGGAAAGATGGGTATCACTTAATTTTTCATCTATAAAAATAATGGGGAAGTGATGGCAACATGGTCTTAAAGTCCCTGCCAATTCTAGGTCCATGCTGATCTTTAAAGTCTCTTAGCACTAAAATCCTGTTCAGTCTGATTAGTTCTATTCTGTAACATCTTTACTTTTTTGTTTGATTCAATAAATTTAATAAATTTTAGAGTATCAAGCAATGCCTTACTTTAACCAGTTGTACACCCTGACTTCCCCCTCTCCCCAGTTAAGCATATGCATTTTAAAACTTTTGTCTCTAATTGTAGAATTTCTGACATTGATGAGCAAAATGTGAGCAATTGAGGGGAGAGGGAAGGGGAAAAAGAAAGGGCAACTTCTGGTATCACATTCAGCATTTGACTAACCCTCAAAAGTAAAATTGACTTAGTACTTTAGGGTTGACAAAATGGAGATCAGGAAGACTGGTCCAAGTTCTTTACTCACTCTAGGTAGCTCCAACTCCCTTGGGGAGGATGAGAACTTTCAAGGTATTTAGAAGTTGATAACTGGGGGCAGAAAAGCCTGTATCCCACCACTGACTTCCTTCATAACCTGGGGACTCCTCCCCTCCCTTTCCTGAAAAAGCACAGGGGGAGCCTTGCACTTAACCACAGCTCCTCCTCCTTTCCATCTGCCCCAAGACACCCAGGTGCATATTTTCAGCTTTTCTGCCACGTTTGACATTATTTTAATTAGTTTAATGATCTTTTCATAGCATAACTCCACTTTTCTGACATTGCAGAATTCATATCTGCCTCTTATATTATTTCCATCTCTGGTAAGGATGTCTGATAACAAAGGTGCATCCTTAAAATGCAACCTTTTCATAAATTAAGATATCACAAGGCAAAGGTTTGTTTTGCTAGTATTTACATGTTTTCAAAAGGCATTACCAATTGTTGTGATGACTTAACAGGCAGTTTTCCTTTTTAACCTTACAATTATTCTTCCATTATACCCCCACCCTGAGTTATATTCTAGTCTGGGAAACAGGAACATTATGGAAATGATCCAATTAAAAAGATTACCTGTATTTTCCATATAACATTTTTGTAGTATATGTAAAGTAAGATGATGAAAGTATATATTTTTTGCTTCTAGTGAACCACACAGCTATATAGTTTTTGTTTTCTTTTTGCTGTGCATTTAATATAAAACTCTATCTTTGTGGTGGCTAGGTGGTGCAGTGGATAAAGCACCGGGCAAAAGCCATTTAACCCCATTGCCTTGCAAAAACCTAAAAAACAAAACAAAACAAAAAAAACCTCTATCTTAAGCACAAGCTCAAGCTCTTGAGCTGTTTAACTTTTGTTCTTCTATCTCCCACATCTAGCACAGTGCCTGACATAGTAAATCCTTAATAAATGCTTCTTTAGTTATTGATTTTGTGTTGCAGTGCAGGAAGTGATACTTAAGTCAGGGATATGCAAACTTTTCAAGTAACATCAAAAAATGTTATCTTTGCCCTTCTCGTGATAGTGGGACTATTCGAATGCAGATTTGGAGACATGACAAAATCTACTATGAACTTAATGGTAAATTTGTATTACATTAATTTTAAAATAATTTTCCCAATTATGTTAAAAGACAATTTTTAATATTAATTTTTAAAAAATTTTGAGTTCCAAATTTCCTCTCTCTTCCCTTCCCCTCTCTGAAATGTTAAGCAATCTGATATGGATTATATGTGTACAATAATGCAAAGCAGATTTCTATATTAGTCATATTACATTAATTTTTAAAAGTTTCTACAAGCATTTAAAAAATAACCAAACTAGGGGTGGCTAGGTGGTGTAGTGGATAAAGCACCGGCCTTGGAGTCAGGAGTACCTGGGTTCAAATCCAGTCTGACACTTAATAATTACCTAGCTGTGTGGCCTTGGGCAAGCCACTTAACCCCATTTGCCTTGCAAAAACCTAAAAAAATAACCAAACTATAATAGCCTGAACTTGCACTAAGATTTTTGTGACACCCTGTATAAGAGGCAACCTGGTATAGTGGATAAGGACCAGTCTCAAAATGAGAAAGGATTGAGTTTCCAGCCTGCCCCTAACACAAAATACCTCTTTATCTATGGATAGGTCACTTCTCTAGGACTGTCATATACAGAAGAGATGCTAAACCACATCAATGAAGGACAGTTTTAAAAAGGAAGCTCCCCACAGTGGTAAAATCATCAAGTATTTATTAAGGACCTAATATAATTTCAAGCACTGTGCTATGCAAAAACAAAGGTAAGAAATTAGTCCCTACTCTCAAGCAAATACACATTCTAGGGAAGAGACAACATGCAATTAAATTGATCCATACAAGGTAAAGTTCTATACCAATGTAGGCTGACACATTCTCTACCATGCATAATTTCTGAAGGTTGCCTAGAGCTCTGAGAGGTTACACAACTTGCCCAATTTCACCGTAGTTAATATGTTTCAGAGACAGGATTTGACACCTCTATCCATTATAAGAAAAATCCTAGCTTAAAAAGGTCAAGGTCTCCTGGTACATCCAGGGCCATCTCCAGTCCTCCTGATTTCTATCTTGCCACTGAACCAAAATGGTTCCATGGGAGAGGGTGAGATTGGTGACTTCACACAACTCTGCTTCACTTAAATTCAATTCACTTACAATTTAAGGCATTCTCTTGGTACTCTTCCTCTTCAAGAATAGAGGAGAAACCACAACAATAAGGTAAATGGCAGCTAATCCCGGGGAGAAGACACTAGCAGCTGGGGGAAGATGAGGGGGACCAGGGAAAGGCCTTTTGGGGGATTCACAGCAGGTTTCAAGGATCCTTTACAATATTCTGTTGCCCCAGGTGATGTGCAGAGGTCAGGTAAAAGGAACTTGGTTCTTTATGTCTTAGACCCAAAGTCAGGGCCACAATTCAGGAATATTCCTCTAACTTGTAACATAAATGTATGCCTATTTGTTTCTGGGTTAGTGATTTTTTCCTGCTTTGATTTATGTGTTCCATTCATCTGAAGTTATTTCCCCTGACATTCCTCCCTACATTGTTTGGGGTATACTGACATCTCTTCTGATAGCTTGGTTCACTCTGCAAATCTCCTTGACAGAAGTACCTCTTTGGTAGTCTGCAAGTTAGACACATCACTGTGCAAGTTAGCCACATCACATAAACTGCTCAGGTTTAAAGGAGTCAGGAGACCTCTGGAAACTTTGCATGACCTTTACATACTGACTTTCCTGCTCCAGTTAACCTTGTTAAACTTTCTTACAATGAAAAAAAAAATCCCTTTTTCACCATGACCAGGAAAGCCTGAAAATTGCTCCAAACTTGGCCAAAAACAGCTATCTACCTTTACATTTTTGTAATCCTTTCCTCCTCCAAAATACTTGCAGCTAGTGCAGTAGATACTGCTACTATCTGGAACTAGGAGGACCACTGTTCAAATCCTGCCTCAGATACTTGCTAGCTATGTGACCCAGTGCAAGTCATTTAACCCTAATTGCTTCCAAGAAAAAGTTAATATTTATGAAATATTCTGATATAAGAATTTTTGGAAGTTTTTTGATTCAATCCTCTAGATCAGAATACTTAGAGCAAGAAAGGACCTTAATGATCATCTAGCAGTTCAATTTCCTCATATTTCATATTAGGAAACTAAGTCCATAGAGATTAGTTGACTTGACCAGGGTAACACAGGTAGCAAGTAATAGAACTAGGATTCAACTACAGGTCTTCTGACTCTCAGTCTAGTGTTCTTTCCAATTACCAATTTAATTCAGTTTAATTCAACAAACATTTTATTAACTATTTACTTTGTACAGAGAGTTATGCTTGAAGTGGTGAGCTACAAGGTTCTGCTTGTCTAGTGCAGTGTTCTGTTGCAAAAAATAAATTCAGCAATCCATAGAATGATGAGAGTACAGTGAATAGAGCAACAGGCCTAGAATCAAGAAAACCTGAATTCAAATCCATTTTCAGACAGTTAGTAGTTATGTGACTGTGCAAATTACTTAATCCTATTTGCCTCAGTTCCTCATCTATAAAAATGAGCTGGAGAAGGAAATGGTAAACAACTCCACTATCTTTCCCAATAAAACCCCAAATGGGAGTCTCGAAGGGTTGGATGCACCTTAAAAAACTAAATAACAAATGCATACTACAATGAAAAGAATAGCTAGGTGAGAGTTAGGAGTCCAGAGTTATCATGACAACCTGATATTGGGCAAGTAACAGCCCTCCTGGGTTTCAATTCCCTAGTTTATAAAAATAATTATTAGGTCTTCCTTGATTTACCTGATCTTTATTTTATGCTTTTTTTGTTCTGACTTTTGTTGTTGTTGGGTTGTTTCAGCCATGTCTTACTCTTCGTGACTTCATTTGGGGTCTGGCAGACATCCTTCTCTAGCTCATTTACAGATGAGGAAACTGAGACAAACAGGACAACTGACTTGCCCAAGTTAACATAGCTAGTAAGTGTCTGAAGCTAGATTTGAACTCAAGGAGATGAATCTTCCCAATTCCAATCCTAATACTTTTGCTCCTCTGCCTAAAATACAGGGCTCTCTACACAGCCAGTATTCCTTGACTCTCTCATTCATTGGCACGGATGGATGCCTTTTCAAACTCACTTTCTAATTTTTGACCCTTGGCTTTGTGAATCACTGCTGCTGGCTTCCCTCCACTTCTGATGACATTACTTAGCAATCTTTACCCCTGGGCAGTGCATAGCTTCCTCCTTCCTTTCTGTTGGCTTTAGCTATAATCTTTGCTTGGCTGATTTCCAATTCCCTAGATGAGATGCAAGTTGTCCGCAAGGTTTCTTCTAGCTCTAAAGTTCTTTTCTTCTGCCTTAGTAATGAAGAACTTTAATTGTGTAAGTAGAGACAAGGGGCTATAAAAGAACAGGATAATCAATCAGTGTTGGAGACTAGAGTTGGCAAAGGGAGGACATAGAATTTGAATTGGTCCTTGAAGGTAAATAGGATATGGATAAATAGAAAAGAATGTATCAAAAGCACTCCAGATGGAAAGAGAAACACAATTCAAGGAGTGGAAGAAAATATGACCATGATGTGTATGGACTACAGAGAAAATACAAACCTGATGGAGCTAAAGATTCATCCTACAGTGTAGAAGGAGGTAAGAATGGAAGTTAGGGCTAGTTGATAGAAAATCTTGGAAAGAAGGCAGAGTTTGTACTTGATCAATAAGATGGCCATTGTAAATTCTGAAGAGGGAAGCAACATGATGAAAATAGTGGGTTTTTTGCCTTAGGTTTTTTTTTTTTTGGCAAAGCAATGAGGTTCTGTGACTTGCCAAGGTCACATAGCTAGGAAATTATTAAATGCCTGAGATCAGATTTGAACTCAGGTCCTCCTGACTCCAGGAGTGATCTATCCACTGTGCAACCCAGCTGTCCTGAAAATATCGTTTTGAGAAAGATATATCTGAAAGTGTTATATAGTAGTGATGTCAAACTCAAATAGAAAAGTGGAGGCATATTGACTTATCTAGGTTGTATTGCCTAGGGTACAGTACATACAGCACCAGGCCTGGAGTCAAGAAGACTCAACTTTCTGAGTTCAAATGACCTCAGACATTTCCTGAATGTGTGACTCTGGGCAAGTCACTTAACTCTACCTCAGTTTCCTCATCTATAAAAATGATCTAGAGAAGAAAATGACGAACTATTCTAATATCTTTGCTAAGAGAACCCTGAATGGAGTCACCACTGAAAAATATTACTTAATACATAATATATTTTTATTTATTTTGCTAAACATTTCTCAATTACATTTTAATCTGACTCAGGATCCAGGGGAGTTTGGTAGGTCACTAGCATCCCTAGACTTGGAATTTGTTTCCTCTATTGTATAGGATAGATGGAGCAACTAAACACCCTCGGAGGGTTTTGCAGTAATATAAATTTGTTAAGGACATGGATTATGGTGTGATATGATAAGGGCCTGGATATAGGGATAAATCTGGGGGGGAATGGTACTGGGAAAGAACCAGCAGGTCTTGAAGATTAAATGACTTCGGGAATAAAGGGAAAAGAGAAATCATAGATGATGTCAGTGTTTTGAGTCTGGAAGACTGAGACTCAAAGAGAGTCTTAGGTAAAACATCAGTGTCAGCTATTGATGTCAGCATTTTGTGATACTAAAGGATTGAGAAGAGAAGAAGGGAAAATGTAGTTGTCACCCCTTCTCCTTTCACACTGAGGGATGAGGTGGACCTGAAAGGGGGGATGGATAAGATAGGTAAGACCATGAGTTTGTCTTTTACTTAAGTTTTATTGCTTGATTGCCTAGGGCTTGTCTAGCAATGAATACTGTTGGGAAGATTATAAATTGAAGAGAAGTTGCTGATGTACATTGATAGTGGCAGTTTGTTCACTGGGAGTTGTTTTCCCCAATAGAATCCATGGCCTGGGGAAGAAACAAAAATGGTTACACGATTTCATTTCATCCTCATGACAATTCCTGTTGAGTTTGTTTGTCAAAGAAATGCCCTCCTAGCTGCAAGCAGTTGGACCTATGGGATTTAAACTCAGCTATAGGGACTGGATTGTAGATGATATCTAAGTTGGTGCCTTCTGCCATCCCCCATTCTTAGGCAAGTTTCTTCAGGTCATGCCTTCCCTGTTAAAATTCATACATTATCTTTTATCATATCTTTATTTATCCCCAAGGTCTTTTGGAAAACTACTGTTCAAAAGCTCTTTCTCTAGCTTTTCTTTGCCTTCTTGTCTGTGATTATAAATTCTGGGTAGGGGGATTTTAATGCAGTTTAATGAGATGATAATGTGACATTTTGTGGGTCTTTTGTGATTGGCTAAAGGGTGGTCTAGAGGCATTTGGTAAGAGCTTGGAGATTTTCCCATGGTTTTGCTGAATGGAATGTGCTCCTCATACTATATGAAGACGGCACACTGACCCACCATCAGTAAGATGTGTACTTTGAGCTGCTTTGCTCTTAGTGGGGGTGGGTTTGTGACTGAATGTGGGTGTTTTCATAAAAATATGCATATTTTTCATAAGAAAAATGCATTTTGTTTAACTATACACTTTAATACTGTAATTAGAATGTGGTTATTTCAAGTGATCAGAATGAAAATGCCTCACATCACTGGGATAACTGTAGTAAGCAGGGTAACCAATATATCTGCTTTATTCCTTAATTTCTGTGATTTCTATAATTTTCAGTGAGCAATATAATTGGGATTTGGATAAGATGATTATTATTTTTTTCCCAGTTTGAGCTCAAATACTCAAATAAAGAGATTCCCAAAGGGAGAACTGAAAATTTATCCAGCAAGTTTGGACAATATTGGTAGGTAATATGTCAAACATCAATAGATATAAAAGCTCTTTGCCATTCTCAGTAATTTTTGAGATTGTAAAGAGGTCATGAAACTAAAAAATTGAGAATGCCTGCCCTCTATCAATGAAATCATTGGTTTATTCTCTGCCTCTTCCTTAAAAATTACTCCTGATAGCTCAAGTCCAAATAAATTCTTTTTCTTCTTGACAAATATCCTTTAGATAATTGCTTCAAATAGTGCTTGAGGTTCAATGATGGTTCTTCTTATGATTTGTTTATTAAGAATAAGTATTTCTATAGCACTTTACTTACATTACTCTTTACTTGTACTACCACCATTTGAGGTAATTATCACAGATATGATTAACCCATTTTCCAGATGAGGAAACTGAGGTTTAGGGATGTTAGGAATCTTGCTCATAATTATACAACTAGTAAATGTCACAGAGGGTTTTATCTAATTTCCTGTCACTACTGAATGTGTACAAACTGATCTGGAGCATCACTCTGTGTCTCACCCCAACCTCACAGAATTGGTAGGGAAAAGAAGAAAGCAGTCAGCATGTAGGAAATATCAATACCAGTTGGGGAGGGGAGATGTAAATTCTACTCTGCCCTCCACCTTAAGCCATGTACTTAAGCCACATTTCCCTTTGGATATGGTTGAACATAATTCAGAAAGCCAAGGAGTCACCCAGATATTTTCCCTTTTGTTTGAATTTTTTGGTTTGTGTTGAAGAAGTTCAGCCGACAGAGTATGATAACTCTTTTTTGGAAAATTTTCTAGAATGCTGAAAATGGCCTTGAGCTTCCCAAATATCTCCTCAAGTAAACCTCAAAGACAAACTAAGTGGGAGAGGACTGGGGGAGGCAGGAAAGGGAAGGATCAGTGTGAATATCTCAAAGTCTGTTTTGTTTGACCTAATTGCATAGATTCTAGGCAATCTTTCATTGTATTTTTCAGACTAGAATACACTGGCTAATTCTTTCTAACATTATATCCCTCTGCAGCTTCCAAACCATGCCTGGCTATAGAACAAAGAATAATTGTGAATCTCTTTTGTTAAAACTCTTCAGTCTTTTGTTGTCATTGTCAACTGGCCTTCTGGAAATGAATGAACATAAATTGCCTTTCTGTAATTAAATCTGTAGTCAAGTAGGGGAAATTGGCAGAAATATTCACTTAGCACAATATGATATAGTGGTGGTTTTCTGAGGCCTCAAAAAGTGATTCTATTTTGCTTCCTCTTCAGAAAAAAATTGTTAGCCAGTTTATAGAAAGAATTAGAAAATAACAATGCTTTATGGAAACACAATTTCCATTAAAACTGTTTCCTTTCTGCCTCTGGACAATTAAAGAGAGCAGCAAATATATGGAAAGATATTATCATAGCATTACTCTGTAATTTTTGTCTGCTATTAAAAATTCATCAAAACATCAGTAGCTCCTGTTTCACCCATACTACCTAGTAGATCGGCAAAATAATGCTACATTACAGCTTTTTCCTGTCTTACTCTGGGGTCCTTTGTGATTCTGAGTGTTTACCATCTGGCTAATGGAGGGATCCCAGCAGCAGGCTACTAATTTGACTAATAGAGGGTTAGTTGAAAGACTACTGGCTCTAAACACATATTTAAGATACAATGTTGTTTCAAGTTTTGAATTTTTAAATACCATATGAGCTGCTTAATGTTACCTGACTGACTTTTGTCCTAGGAAATAACACCTTGGAGGAAGAGACTACTTGAGATTCATTTGATAAACTTGAGGAGTAATCTTTTCCAGAGTTGATACGGCCATGTCAATGGAGAAAGAAAACAATTGCCCAATCAGTGTCATTTCTCAGTATTTCCATTGGTATATCATAACCAGGCTTTATCCTAACATCTCAAATCTTCTCGACGATGCTGTTTGGCCAAAGACCTAGAAACTGGATGCTTCAAAATGATCCCCATTAAAGCCAAAAGCTCCATCAGAGTGATTCTCTTTAGTATCCATTTACTGACTATCATGATATTGCTTACTATGTTTGTTTTTTGGGGTTTTTTTTAGTTTTTGCAAGGCAATAGGGTTAAATGGCTTGCCCAAGGCCACACAGCTAGGTAATTATTTAGTGTCTGAGGCCGGATTTGAACTGAGGTACTACTGACTCCAGGGCTGGTGCTCTATCCACTGTACCACCAAGCCGCTCCTATATTGCTTACTATGGGTACACATGTATTATTCCTAGGGATTTAGCTTTCCCAGTTGGTTCCTAAGAGGAAGAAATCGTACAAGGTTATGAAATTCACAAATATTCCAGATACCCCATTTTAACCATAAATTAACTATTGTCTCCCAATAAAATATATTAGTACTGTTAAATTGCTGAGAAAGTAGCTAACATGGAATAGTTATTCTAAATTCAGGAGAGATGAAGAATCAAACAGAGAAAACTGATATGGAGTATCTTAAAATTCAAAGAGTCAGATGGTATATAACATACAATACTATAAGACTCACCATCATCTTAACAGATACCTTGATAAAAGATTTTAAAAACTGAACTTTTTATTCCCCAAAATATTTCTCTATTTTGCATTTGAGGTAAGTGGAAATCTAGGATTAAATGTGAAGTCTAATGCATATATTTGTGTTTTTTTGCAAAGCAGTGGGGTTAAGTGACTTGTCCAAGGTCACACAGCTATCCACTGTGCCACCTTAACTGCTCCTGAAGTCTAATATAGTGAAGCATATTTAATCCACAATAAAAAGATATATGCAAGCTTTAGAGGTTCGTTGGGAATCTGCAACTAGCAATCATTCAAGCCAGGAATTCTCTCTCATGAGAGATGATTAAGTGAAGAATGAATGCCCACTTGTCAGTTATATTGTAAAGGATTCTTGGGAAGGGGGTTTATGGGTTGATTAATTTAGAGTTGGTGTGGTTCTTAAAGTGTGGTCCACAGGCCCTGGGGAGTCCTTGAGATCTGTTCAGGGGGTCCTTGAGATCAAAACTATTTTCATGATAATACTGAGACATTATTTACCTAATAAACACTTCTCCCATTTCCAACTACATCTCTGTGTGAGGCCAGATTTTCTTCATATGTACTCCAAACAAAACACAATATCACAACAGATTGAATGCAATCCAGCTGTTTTCTATTAAACCAGACATTACAGAGATATGTAAAAATATATAAAACAATGACAGTCTTCTCACTACTTTCTTTTGTTTTGGAAAACATTATTTTAAATAAAAATATGTTATTTGTTAGCATATAATAGGCTTATTGTTATTTTAATATATATTTTAAAATTGATCAGTTTTAATTCCTAATAGATAAATATCAATAAATATAGCCTATATTCACAAGATCCTCAATAACTTTAAGAATGTGAAAGGGTCCTGAGACTAAAAAGATTGAGAATCACTAATCTTATTCAATTCTCTCCCATTACTGAGCCCTAGAGAAGACAAGACATGGATCTTCAGACACCAAACTCAATGTTTTTTCCATTGAGTAATGCTGATTCTCTTGCTTGGTGACACCATAATGCAATAGAACTCCTGGGTCAGGAAGATCTAACTGAATTCAAGTTTGGCTTCAGACACAGTCAGCATTGTGTGATCCTGGGCAAATCACTTAATTTCTATCTGTCTCAGTTTCCTCAACTGTAAAATGAGGATCATAATAGAATCTACCCTCCAGGATTGCTATGTGGTTTAAATGAAATAATATTTGTAAACCAGTTTGCACAGTGCACTATACAAAGTGGGAGCTTAATTAATGCTTATTCCCGTCTCTCCTTCCAACCCCCTCCACCCACATAATGGACAAAAATGACCTCTCAGGTCCCTTCCAACTTTGAGATTTTATGTGTGAATGTATTTGGCAGATATTTCTTTCTCCTCTGAACCTCTATAACACCAACTGAATGTTCCTCACTTAGGATATTTCCATTCAGTCAGTCACTAAGTGAACCAGCATTTATTAATTACTTATTATTTGTCAGGCATGAACCTAATGCTGAAGATAGAAGGAAAGGAAAACAGTGCCTATTAGCAACGAGATCACATACTAATGAAGATAACATGCAACTTCTATGCACATACAAAATATATACAGTGTAAGTGGAAGGTGATCTCATAGGAAAAGGAATAATGTGGCAAAGATCAGGATACAGGAATAACCTTCCTTAGAAAGTGGCATTTGAGCTGAAACTTGAAAGAAACCAAGTGAGTTAGAGAAGTAATGGGTAAGGAAGGAGAGCTTTCCCATCATGGGAGACGGTGCTGTAAATATGTGAAACCTGAAAATGGATCAACATTAATAAATACCTACCTGATGGGGGAGGAGGGTATGTGAGGGTACTATGGGAAGTTCCTGACCTTGTCCCATATTAAGGGTCAAGTGCTATTATTTCAATTATCATCTGCACTTATGCACACTCCTCCTCTCCTGCGTCCCCTCCCCGTCCCCCCAGCTATGTCAGCTAACAACTAAGCTCTGGGTTTTAAGTAAGCTGGCTAGCTCTTTCACTTTGAAGGTCTTGGTGTTTGTTTTGTTAATCTAGATTTTTTTTTATGTGTGGAATTGCCCAAGCAGATCTTTGTGTCATCTCCTATGCTATTAAGAAGTTCTTCCTCTTTTATTTTTCTCCCTCATACTTTCCCTATTTCCTAATTATTCTGGTCTCCTTGCATAGTTAGAATCAGTATTTGGTCAAAGTAATTACAAAACATAAAAACAGTAGCTTCAATAAAGTTCAGCATTAATTATTATTTACCTGGTCTTGTAACCATTTATTTATATCTCCCAACTCCAAGCTAGTTCATTCTGTCTTAATTCTTCAAGCAAAAATTTCATCTACCCAATCACTCACTCCCCCCATCCATCCATCCATCCATCCATCCATCCATCCATCCATCTGAAAATCAAGTTTTTCTGGAACATCTTGTCATATCCTTTGCTTCTGCTCTCTTTCTGCCAACTGAGATCTGTGACTCTCCAGAAACTATGACACCCCTTAGCCTGGGGGATTTAATCCATCCAATTTTGGAACTTTGAGCTTGAGACCTCATGATTCTAAAGTGAGAGTGTAAACCTATCTAGCCCACTATATCTAACCAGCCTCAGAAATTACTCCATCCAGTTATTTACCAGAAAACCAGCACCTACCCAGGCAACTTGCCATTTGATTTCTTCCCTTCTTCATTTGTTCTCCACCTCTGGAAAGAGTAATCAAATCATTGCCACCAATGCTACTGGAGAAGGCATGGCAGTGAGCTCTTCTCTAGGTTTACTGAGAATCCCTGTGACTCTCCATACCAAAATTACTTTCCTAACCACCACTCTCTTATATGTATAGCTTTTCCTATAGAATGTAAACTAATTTTACATTAGTAATTTTGCTAATTATCAGGGACAGGGGTTATCTCACTTTTGTACTTGTGCCAGCATTTAACACAGAACATAGATGCTTAAGAAGTGATTTTTATCATAAAATTATTTATGGATTAATGGAAAGAAAAAAGGGATATGGACAAAGTACTAGGAGAACTCTGTGGAGGGAGAGATTACTTTTAGGTTGTGAAAGGTGAAAAGGTGAAAGGTGTAACTGGGAAATGTATAGATTATCTAGTTTTGCTCCTCCTTTTATCCTTAAAGAATCTGAGTTTAAGAGAAGTGAAGTGACATATCCAAGGTCCCACAGGTGTAAGTGGTAAGCCTCTTGACTCCAGATCAAAAGGACTTTTTCCTGTACTAAGTCAGAGAAGGCTTTGGGTGAACTTTGAAGGAAGGGAGAATTTTCCACAGAGTTGGAAGGAGAATCTAATCCAGTCTTTGGGAATGGTATAAGGAAAGTCCTATAGAAAACCTTTATCCAATCCACCCCCTATAAGTGAAATGTAATTCCTCCTAACCTCTACCTCTTACAAACTCGTAATTTCCATAAAAACTTAGTTCAAAGCTACCTCCTATATGAGACTGATTCTCAAAACTAATAGTACTTTGTACTTATTTTGTTTATATGCATATATGTTTTCTTTCATTTCTAGAATGTAAACCCATTGAGGGCAGGGACGATTTCTTTTTTGGTCTTTGCCTCTTTAGGACAGAGTAGACACTTAAATCCTTATTGATTATTTAGAGAGGGAAGGTCAAGAAAGGAAACTCCAAAATAGTTCAGTTTGGGAGTAGCATAGAGTACATAAAGGGAGTAGTATGGTGAGACAAGGCCAGACAAGTAAATTGGTGCTAGATTATGGGGGCCTTGAATGTGAGGAAAAGGAATTTATACTTTATTCATTAGGGGATAGTAAGACATCAAAGATTTAGGGGAAGAGGTGTGATACTGGGTGGTACTTAGGAAGATCAGTTGGGCAACAGTTTGAAGGATGGATTAGAAATGTGATAGAATGGAGCCAGAAAAAGAAGTTAGGAAATTATTGTAATAATCCAGGCATGAAATAATGAGGTGATGACAGAGGTAGTAGAAAGGAAGGGAATATATGAAATATTGCCAAGGTGATATCAATGGAGATTCAGCATACTCATTAAGTAGGGAGTGAGGAATAGGGAAAAAGTCAGAGTTGACTGAGGTTAGGAGCCTGGGTGATTGAGATGATGGCAGGGACAGAAATGGGGAAGTTGGGAAGAAAGATAGTATTTAGGGAGAAGCTGATGTATATTTAATTTGGGACATTTTGAATTTGAGTTGACTAAAGGATTTTGAAATAGACCCGTCTATCAGAATTGCAAACATACTATTGGGGAATTAATCTTCACCACTGACTACTTTATATTTTAGTTCCTTGTATGTAAATCTATCTCCCCAACTGGATAATAAGTTCCTGGGGGAAAGGAACCTTGTTACAAATACAGTGCAATTCAATAACCATTTACTGAATGCTGTAAGCAAAGCTCTGGGAATACAAAGACAGAAAGACCTACCAGGCACAGCTTTCTAGAAATGTGCATTCTACCCAAGGATATAAGTATACACAGATTAGTAAAATCCACAATACTATGTGGAGGAAAGTTTTAGTATCTCCTTCGATGAGAAAAATCTTTAGATGCAACACTAAAGAAGATATGTCATTCCAGACTTCACAGGACTAATAATGGTGAAGCATGCCTCCAACCTCTCAGTAGAAGTAATCATCATCATCATCATCATCATTATTATTATTATCATTATTATAGCTGGCACTTAAATAGTACTTCACAAAGCACTTTACAAATATTATTGATCTGCATAGCAACCTTGGGGGATTAGTTGCTATTATGATACCTATTTTATAGATGAGAAAACTGAGGCAGCAGAGGTTAAGTAGAATAATACAGAAAATAATCTAAAACCAGAATTAGACTTGGGTCTTTCTGACCTCAGATCTACAGCTTTTTCCATTGAATCACTGTCCAGCATGAAGCATACATTTTCAGACAAGGTCAGTGGGTTAATCTGTTTCGCTTGACTTATTTGTTAGTTAACAAGTGTCCTATTGTAAGGGAATTGGGTTAGAAAATAACAAAAAAGAATACCAATAGAAAAATTCAAAAATTTTATAAAGGAAATATAGATCCAAGACAGAGTTTAGGGTGCTGCAGTGGGTGTTGCTTGTGTAAAGAAATAAGATGAAACATCAAACTCAGGAACAGGTGCGAAGTCCAATTTGGCTGGAATGCAGCATGCATGAAGGGGAGTAATATGAAATAAGTCTGTAAAGGTAGGCTGGAGCCAGATTGTTGGGGAGGCCTTGAGTGCCAAGTTGAAGAGTTTGTATTTTATCCTCTCGAGAGAGTGGAGAGCTGCTGAAACTTTTGGACATTAGTGTGGTCAGATTTGGCACATTATTTTGGCAGTTGTGTGAAAGATAAACTATGAGGGAGAGGAAATGAAAACAGGGGACTAATTAAAATGCTTTCAGAAGAATATAATTAGAAAGCAAGAAATAAAAAAAAGAAAATTTGATGTGGAAGGTGGACAGCTGGCTATGAAGGTGATAGCTGAGAATGATATTTGGGTTTTTAGCTAATGGATTAAAACACAGGGATGAAAGACTCTTGGCTAAGTAGGAAAGGGACCTGACAAAAATTGGCAAGAAGGAATTTTCTGTGATTCTAATCAAAAGAGCTTAAACTGTAAAAGATGAGAGGAGAAAGACAACTGCTTGTAATTATCCTGCAAGCAAGTTAATTCATTAAATAGATGCAGAGAAGGAAGAAGGATAGCAGACACCTGGGATTTTATAAGAATCAAAATATGAAAAAGGAGTAAACAATGAATGCCATGGTCTCAAATGTCTATATACAGATGTCCAAAAATTTAAGAAAAGAAAAATTAGAGTTCCTAATGAAGAGTTAAATTTGACCTCATAAAAATATATGTAGTTTGATTGAGCTATTTAGCCTTAAAGAAGTCTGGGTGATTATAAGGAATGATAACTGTCTTCAGGTATTTGAACGGTTGTCACATGGAGAAGGCATTAGATTTGTTCTCTTTTTGTCACAGAAGCAAAATAAGGAACAATGGTTAGAAACTTCAAAAAATAAAGCATTGGTCAAGAAAAGGCTTCCCAGCACTTAGAATCATTCAAAAGTGAAGTGGGGTAAGAGGTGGTAGGTCCTCTCAGTGCAGCTCTTCATCAGATTCTGAATGATCACTTGTTGGGTCCTCTTTCTCTATGGAATGGACTATCATCATCAAAGTTTCTCACTCTCAAATTCTGTAATTCATGATGAAGATCTGAATTAAAGAATTTAGCATGTGATTAGAAAGATGGAGATTGAGGAGAATGCTAGCAAAATAGAATCAGCAAAGTAAATATGAAATACATATTTTTAAATTAATTAATTATTCAAAGTTTTATATTAAAACTCATGTATATGTAATTTGATGCATATATATTGAGAAATCTAGTATATTTTTGATACATGTTAGATAAAAAAAATTCTGCCCTTTTGGAGCTTATAGTTTGGCTAAGGAGGGATGGAAGATTTTCACATATTAAAGCAAAACTAACAATACTGGTCCTTAAGGAGGTCTGATGCAAGTTTATTTGTAGATGGGTACTAATTAAATATGATCACACACATACACATAATTGAGCTATTTATTCTGTTAACTATAAGGCCTGATAGATAAGTAAATGATCACATATCTTAGTCTGTCTAGTTTAGACAGTAAGATAATAGTAATAATGGGAATAACCCACAAATAGTAATTTTGTTCTGCTTTGCTAGTCTGTATAGACATGCCCATGTTTTATGAAAGTAGTATTTGTTTCAGTGTTTTTTCTGTTTTTTAATGCTGTAGAACAGATGGATAAATATAAAAAGGTAAGAATTGGCCATGCTCTTTATTCTAGGATATGTGACCACAAAACAATAATACTTTATTTTCTAATCTGGGCATTCATTGGATTTCATTTATGCTGACAAGGGTCCTGAGAAGGAATGACAGGACAATTATAGGGCTTGGCTTTCCCCCCGAGTGTGAGTTGGAAAGAATGTAGTACAGCTGTGAATCTACCCCAAAGGTACAGGCCTTGGCCTGTCTCAAAGTCTTGACATTTTATATTTATAACAGTGTGATGGAGAGTGTCAATGATCTGAATGCATTGAACATAAGGAACTAAAATACTTTCTCTGTGTTTTGATTTCCTTTTACAAGCAGCAAGCTTAATTCCCTTTATCATTTAAGTGAGTCACTGTGGTGGAGGAAAAAAAAGACATCTTTGATGACCAGCTTCTTTCTTCATAGAGCTAGGTCAGTCCTTGAATGATAGTCTATTGATGGGCCTATACTCAGACACACTTCCAACTTGTTTAGCTTTCCTAAATTTGTGTTCCATTGGGAAACCCTTGGGGTCATTTCCATGCATCAGAGGCATCTGAGAAGGACTTGAGTGGAAATAGGAATTAAATAACCTTGATGAAATATATTAATATCTGAAATTGGTTTCAATAGTAACACTGTAGTCAAAATGGAGAAAGGCCCTTAAAATATTCTCAATTTTCTCTGAAGATACAGGTATTGTAGAAGACCAAACAAGAGAATTCATTATAAAACAGAATTTTATATTCTATTTTTAGAATGAATGTTAGTAAATAAATTATTTTCACAATTAAAATATAGTGTGCCATTTCCTTACATAATCAATATATCCCTAAAAAGGTAATCAATGGATTTAGAAACCTAAAGATTATTTTTCATAATAATCACATTTGACAGATTAGGAAACAGAAGCTCTCAGTGACCTATAAGTAACAAATTGAATATCATACAGAGAGTAAATAACAGAAGTATTTGAATACAGGTCTTCCCACTTCTAAGTCCAGTACTATTTCCATCATATCAAAATCCTGCCTATAGAAAATTTTTATAATTATTTAAATCCAATAGAAAAGGCATTAAAAGGAATTCAAGGAAATATTGAAGGAAACCAAGGAGAAAAAAATGAAAAAACTACTCTTTTGCAAAGCAGCATAAATATGTCTTAATTTATCCATTTTGAGGGTAAATTTTTAAATACAGGCCTTTTTTTAAAAGTAGTTCTCATCTGTAATAAAATTAAATAGAGGGAAGTATAGTAATTTCTTAGATATCTACTATTCAGCTATCATCTAGAAGTTTGACCATTCAGAACCCAGATACCATCCCCAATTAAGTCAAAAGGCTCTCTCAGTAATGAGGGTGACTATAGTCATGAAGCCAGTGAGCTTTACAGGAGAGAGAGATGAAGCCATGCTCAGTTTAGAATCTATTGACTAATAATTATATTTAAAAATAAGGTTACTGATTTAACAGGTGGCTAATCTAATTTCCCCTAGACATTTTTGGTTCTTCTTTTGTTAAAACAGGTAGCATATTAGCACTAGCTTTATTCATTTGTTATTTGTCCTTTGTTCTAAGGGCTACTAAAAGCTCATATACCAAGGTTGGATAATTATAATGATTCTAACATATTTTCTGTACAAATGATTTTGCATATAATGAACCCTCTTATTTATCTTGCTTCAATTTATACTTTTTTACGTGTTAACTTTTTTTCCTGGACCCATTGCATATCTCAGCTTTCTAATGTGTGCAATGTTCTTAAAATCTGTTTAGCATGTCTCATTGTTTATACTCATTTCTTAGAGCTAGTCTCTTAGAACAGAGTTCCCTATACAAGCTGCTATTGTGTGTCTTAACACCTGCTTTAGAGATCTATGCATGCCTTCCCCACAATCCCACCAATGGGGGTGATGGGGGTGAGCATCTCATTACAATGTGTTCATGAGGGTTTAACATCTTTAGAAATACACCTTGGGTTGATGGCCAAGCTTACAGTAAGAAGGATGTGGAAATAGTCTGCTACTTTAAAAAATTCTATTGATTGCCCAGAATAAGTAAAGTTTAAAATAACCACTTCACCTATAACCATGCCTACCCTCTGACCTAGCAATGCTACTAGGTTTATATTAAAGAGGAGAGGAAAAACAGGAAGGAAAATGATCTATATGTATAAGAATATTTATAGTCTATATCTATAAGGATATTTATAGCACCTCTTTTCCTGGTTGCAAAGAGATTGAGGGGATGTTCATCAGTTGAGGAATGGCTGAAAAACTGTGGTTAAGATGAAATACTATTCTTTTATAAGAAAGGATACTCTCAGTAAAATACTCAAATGAACAGATACAATGGGAAATGTAATACATATATAATATATATTATATATATATATATATATATATATATATATATATATATACAAAGTAACAGCAATGCTATAGGATGATCGGTTGTGAATGACTATGACCCGATATTGAAGAATTTATGATAAAAAATACTATCCATCCCAAAGAAAGAGCTGAAGGTATTGGAATATAGACTGAAGCATACCCTTTCTGCTTTATTTTTCTTGAAGTTTCTGTTTTTGGGGGGAGGGGGCTATGTTTACCTTAACAACATGAATATTGTGGTAATGTTTTTCATGACTACATTTTTTAAAACTATATCAAATAACTTGCTTTTTAAGAGAGGGGTGGGAGGAAGGGAGAGAATTTGGAACTTAAAGTTTTAAAAGTGAATGCTGAAACTTGTTATCGCATGTAACTGGGAAAAAATAAAATAATATAAAAATAAATAAATTTTTCATTGGGAAGAAATAATCACTGACTATCCTGGGTAATTTATTAGTTTCAAATGCTTTATGCTTTTATATTTGCATTTACTTTCGTTGGTGTCCCTCAGTCAGGCAAAATCAAGGGAAGAGTGAATATTTCAGAAAGGTCTTTTCAAAGATAACAGTTGTATCTTGTGGTACAGATCCATCACTTCCATATCCTTCTCTTTTCTCTCTATATAGATCTCTCTCTGTCTCTGTCTCTCTGTCTCTCTGTCTCTCTGTCTCTCTCTCTCTCTCTCTCTCTCTCTCTTTCTCTCTCCCCCCCCCACACACACAGACCCCCAATATAAAGGAAAACCATCACCCAAAGAAAATTAACCTCTTCTATCCAAGAGACTCTTATAGATAACTTGCTCACCTAATTCAACTGCATCTCCTTTAGACAAATAGTTCTTCTGTAGCTGTATAATTTCGGTATTGTTCAGTTATTTTAATTATGTCTGACTCTTCATGACCCATTTGGGGTTTCTTAGCAAAGATATTAGAGTGGTTTGCTGAAGTAAAGAGGATTAAGGGACTTGCTCAGGGTCACGCAGATAGCAACCTCTGAGATCGAGAGAGTTGGCTTTCTATCCACCATACTGCCCTAGCTATATAATAATCTAGTATATAAAACACTAGCAGAGAATCTTGATTGTCCTAGCTTTAATGTGCAAATTCTAAACATGTAAGAGAAATGAAGACAGTCTTCTAAGTTTCCTGGCTGCTACCTTGTGTTTCCTATGGCTCAACTGTCCTGGCTTTCTGATTGTTGTAACAATTTTATAGGTATAATTTTGCAAAGCTTGTTTCTTCTTAAATGCTATACCTATAATTTGTGTAGCTGTCACAAAGTGAACAGAAGCTACCTGGCTGTAATTATTTGGTTCAAATGATTAGGTTTCCACAAGTATTAAAAACTGAGTCCCAGATTATTGTATTTTTGTCACTTATAATTTCTTCAAAAATTAGCTTTTTGTTCTAATAATAAAATTAATATTAAGATTAATTGTTATTCATATACCTTAAAGAATGTTTTGATTTTATGATTTATGGTTTTTATGATTTAGAGTAAGATTTTATGATTTATGAGTTTTATGATTTAGAATAGGATATAAAGCACTGTTAGATCCTTTCATGCAAATTTTTGACTATTATCAATCACTGATTAAAAAAAACTTTTTATCATTCCAGTAATGGTGCTTTTTGTATTCAAAATCCCAGAGGATTTGTACATAGGACCCCTAAACCTGTATTTCATGAACTTCTTCAACTTCTCTTTGTTATTGGTTCTTACTATCCTAGTCAAATCATTGTATCTTTTACTGTTTCCTATTAATCCCAGGGAAGGAATTAGGAATTTTTTTGCTTATGCCCTTAATTGCCTTACATACTTGTTTGATGTAGTGGGGAAAGTACAAGATTTGAAGTTAGAGGAACTACCACCACATATTTGACTTTCAGCAAACTACTTAATACAGAGCAATCTGGCAAGAAACTCAGGTATTTGGAAATCAATTTGTTTCTCCCAATGCACAAATGAAGAAGAAAACTCTCTTTCACAACCCTATAGCTTACAAAGGCAAATCCAGAGAAGAAAAGTACATAATGATGCCCCTATCTTCTCTTTAGACCCAGATCAGCCCTTGATGGCTCACTTCAATACCTGTACCCTAGTGGTTTTCTCATGAGGGCAATGTATCCACTGCCATAAGCTTCTTCTGATTAGAGAGTTACTCTCCAAGTCTTGATTTGAGGAAGACCTATGTTGTTTTCATTTTTTGTTACCTAAGATTCCTTCCAACTGTGACTTTTACAATATTAAGTGTGATGAAATAAGACAAGATAAATCACCTTTCCTGTTTGATGAGAAAGAGAAAAATCAGCTATCTACTACACATTACATCAGGCTTTCAGGTGATTTTATACCTTAGACTCTTCCATTGAAGCCTAGTTGGTTACTGCTAATGTTTTTAAAGTATAAAGTTCCGCACATAGTTGTTAAATTTAATTGAAAATGAACTCTTTGTTGTTAAATTCAATGATTTTCCCCCTTTTCTTGTCTTTTACTTTTCTGTAATATTTGGCACTGTTGAATATACCCTTCTGAACATTCTCCTCCATCAGTTTCTTGACACTGGTCTATAGTGGTTCTTTTCCTTTCCAGTCTGAAATGATTTGTAAATATTTATTTATGTCCTTATCTTCTATGTGTGGGTGCACCCAACAGTTTTGTCCTTAGCTGTCTTCTCTCTCACCTGTGGCTCCAAGAAGTGTAGCATGCTCAATAGTCAAACCCAGTAAAACTGTCTCAGCAGATGAGCTAAACCAAGTTGAGGATATCTAATAGTCCGCACACCTGTTGATGAGTCAGGAGATGTCTACCCTAAGTATGTGAAGATTTGCCCTAGTGGAATAAGTGTAAGAGAACAATTTGTTCCAGTGACCATGAAGGCAACTGAAACATGAGCTATGGAAAACTTAGAACTTGATCAGACATCAAAGGTTCCAAGGTATACTGGGCCATCACTAGTTGTCCTGACTTTTGTCTTGCCTTTGGACTACAATGACTCTGGAAGAGAGAATGTGACTGATGACTCTGTACAACTCTGCCTCACTTAAATACAATTCATGCACAAATCAAGACTTCACCCCATGATGCCACTGATTCTCTTCAACAATAAAGAATGAACAACAGCAATGTTAAGGGTTCTTCATGTTTTTTATGGACCCTTTTGGCATTCTAGTGAAGCCTATGGGGTTTTTTTTATCAGAATATATTTTTGATGCATAACATAATATGTAAGATTATAAAGAAAGCAATTATTATTAAAATATAGTTATAAAATATTTTAAAGTTTTGATATGCTACTATTTAAAGCAAGCAATCTAACATTCTCTGTAACTTTGAAGTAGTGAAGAGCATAAATTGTATTCCAAGATATCTAGAGAAACTTTAATATAAATTGAAAACATCTGTGGTTTCTATTGGTGACAAAGTCATAAGTGTTCTTAATACTACTATGGTTTCAGCATGACTAATATGGAAATGTTTTACATGCTCATATATATATGTCAAATTGCTTATCATTTCAGGAAAGAAGTAAGGGAATGGAGGAGAGAATTTGGAACACAAAATTTTTGAAAAACGAATGGAAAATATTTATATGTAATTGTGAATAAGATAATCAAAAATACTACTATGATTTGTCTACATTCATAAGTAAAGGAAATTTTAAGTTTTGGGTTAGTGAAAGTAAAGTTAAGTTGTGAAAGTAAAGTTTCTGGTAGTGAAGGTAAAGTATTTTTTTCCCTAAAAAGATTCATGAGCATTCAGAAATCTATTCACAGAATTTTTAGAGGTCCATGGATCCCAGTTTTAGAACCCTTACATATCTAGATATATATATATATATATGTATACTATCTTTTACTCTAACTCCCTCTATGTCTTTTTTGCTCTTCCATATCTCCTTTTTCCTCTTCTTCTCCATCTTCTCCCCCTCCATTTCTTATTGATCTCACCAGCTCCTTTCTTTATGCTTACTAATTCTAGATTCACATATCCAACTCCATTCCCACATCTATAACTGCCTGAATTTCCATTTAAATTTCTCAAAGACATCTCAGATTGAAAATATTCAAAACCAAAGTCATTACCTTTACCTGAAACCCAATCCTTTTCCTACATTCTTGTTGTTACGGGCATCATCAAAGGTAATAATTCCTATGTTCAGCCATTCACAACTCTTTACTCTCAGTTATTCTTCCCCTCCTTATTGAAATTCCCCTAATTTATTGCAAATTTTATTGATTCCACCTCTATAACATGTCTCACATCTGACCCAATCTTTTCAAAGCACACATATCCTACTTCAGTTATTTCTGCATTCAGACTTTTTTAATCCAGTTTATCTTTTACCTGGTTGTCAAGGCAATATTCCTAAAGTTCTGACCATACTCAACAATCTTCAGTAGTACCATATACATTTAGGATAAAATATTAACTCCCCTCTTTGGTATTTAAAATTCTTCATAATAGAAATCCAGAATTACCTACTAGTATGATGGGTTTACAAAGAAAGCATTCCAGGCATGAAGGACAATTTATGACTAGGCTTAGAGAGGAGGGATTATAGTCTGACACATACAAGGAAGAACAAGTGAGATTTAACAGGACTTTCCTGATTCCTCTAGTTCAGTGATTCTCAAAGTGTGGTCTGAAAACCACTTGGAGTCCTGAAGACTTTTCAAGGGCTCCAATTGGGGTCAAAATTATTTTCATAATACTAAGATGTTCTAATTTCTGATACAATAAATATTTATAGAACCCACAAAAGTTCTTTGTGGGCATCTCCAACAATTTTTAAAAGTCTAAAGGGGATTGGAGATCAGAAAGATTGAAAACTGCTGCTCTGGTATTTATGTATTTGGTATTTATTTCATATGCCACAGGCTTTTCCTTACCAGTGAATATGTTGTAATGATTCTCATACAATGTAATCTCCCTGGGGGCAGTAATTATCTCACTTTTGTCTCTGTATGCCTAGAACATAATAAATAAATGTTTCAAAAATACTTTTTGATTTCTTTATGAATCTAATAGAAAGTCTAGGCCTTTTTTCATTCCAAGAATTTTTAAACTGCTGAAGCAGCGCATTCCTCTTATCAAAGATAAAATATAGACTAATTTCTCCATACTGACTCCTGAACATTATATCAGTAAGATAGAACTGAATTTTTTTTTTAGTTTCTAATTACTTATAACTTTTAGAGTGTTTTTTTTTCGGGGGGGGGGGATTTGTCCTACCTCCCCATTAGATTGCAAAGTTTCTGAAGTCAGAAAAAGATGATGTCCTTCATTTTTGTTTACTTTGTTCAAATCATTCCATTTAGGCTAATGCAGGACTTGGTAGTTCCACAATGGATGTTCAATAGTGGGGATACTGTCCCCAACTGAAACTAGAGAGGACATGTAGGTATTGTGAGTAGACTATAATGACCTCAAATAGAACTTGGCTATAATTTAGAGATTGGCACTAAAGTCCTTCTTGGAAAACCCAGGGGAACATTATAGACAGCAATTTAGCCTTTTTCCTTCAACCAAAATGAATCATTTGAAGGTGATTTAATTCCAGGCAAAGATATTCTATTAACCCCTACACAGAAAGAAAATGCTTCTGGCCAAGTTAATAGTCACTGACATTTATATGTCACTTTTCAAACTACCCACCAACCCTGTATATGTTGCACCTTCCTTCAAGTTCCCCTTAAAGTCTTATGAATATTAATAGCTAGCATTTATATATGTTTGAAGGTTTGCAAAGCACTTTATAAATACAATCTCATTTGATCCTCACAACAATCCTGGGAAACAGGCATTATTATGATGATCTCCATTTTACAGCTGAGGAAACTGAGGGTTAAGCACCTAGTCAGTGCCTGAATTTGAATTCAATTCTTCCTGGTTCCATGATCTATCTATCACACTACCAAATTGGCTCTGTTATTATTATTATACAGCTTTAATATAGCATGTGAAGGATTGCAAAATACTTTAATATATTTTTTGATCCTCATTTGGATACTGAGAGGTCTCTATTATTGTCCCCAACTTATATAGGGTGAAACTGAAGATGATTAAGTTTAAGCCACTTGTCCAATATTCATCAGTTTTAATCTTTATTAAGATAACAGAATCATAGAATATTGAATCTAGAAAGGAGCTTAGAGATCATTTAGTCTCCCTGTCTTTTTTCCAGATTACTCTGAAATTTGATTTCAACCTCAGTGCAGTTGCTGAATTTAAATGAAAAAAAAGTTAAGAATTGCTGTCTTATGAAAGAGGATCACTTTAGAAAAATTGGAATATGTAGATACTTTTAAAAAAGTTTGCTTATTATTCTAGAGAATGCAGCATTGAATTTGCTTACTTTGTATTACTAACCAAACAAGATGCTATTGTTGAGCATCATAGGTTCTGTATCAACACCATAGTCACTGGGTATCCTTGGCATTTGGTAAGATAAACACTATGCAAAAGATTAAGTGTCCCTCTTTAGTATAAATATCAGTCACATTTGTCATTTAGCTTATCCTGGTAACCCTAGGTTGGGTATGATCTACTTGCTTGATCCTTTACTGGATTATTATCCTTATTCTACCTCCCTAAATATTGGTACTCCCTAAGTCTCTACCTGGATCTCTTCTCTTTTCTCTCAGCACTCAATATTCTCTTGGTGACCTCATCAGTTCCTTTGGGATTTTAATATCTCTAATTTTATACAGAATGCTCCCAAAATCTTTAAGCTATGAAAGTTTAAAACTTATGCCTCTTTCCTGACCTCCAGTTCTATATCAACTGACCATTGAGCGTTTTGAACAGAATTTCTCATAGCATCTTTGACTCAATATTTCCAAACAAGAATTCATTATCTTTTCCCTTTGCTCCCCAAACCTTTCTCTTCCAAACTTCCCTATTGATGTTGAAGGCACCACTCTCCTTCCAGTTCCACATGTCACAACATTTTTCTCTCTCACCCATGTAGTTCATCAGGTGCCAGATCTTGTGCACTCCACTCTCATGACATCTCTTAGTAAAGGATCAGCAGCATCTCTCACGGATTATTGCAAAAGCCTCTTATTGGTAGCTGTCTCAACTCTTTTTTGCTTCACAATCTATCCTCTGAACAACTGTCACAGTAATTTTCCTAAAGCAAAGACCTGACTATATCTCTTTCCTTCTCAGTAAACCACTGTGTTTCTTTATTTTCTCTACATCCAAAGTCAACAAAATCCTTTTACCATAGGGGGTCCACTCTAGCTTTCAAGTCTTATTAGACCTTAAATCCCCTTCACACACTATTCAGTGCAGTCAGATTAGTCTTTTTACTGTTTCAGTTTCACAACTGTGCTTTTGTATATAATGTACCCCTTGCCTTGAATGCCCTCCATTCTCACCTCTGTCTCTTAAAAGTCCAAATCAAGGGTGACTTCTTGCTGAAAACCTTTCCTGGTCTCTCTCTCCAGTCCCACCTCCAATAGCCACATATAAGACTTTTAATATACTTATCTATGTACATTATCTCCCTATAGCATGGTCTAGAACCATTTTCACTTTTGTGTCTCCATCTCCCTTCACTGTATCTGAAACAGAGTAGATACTTAATATTGCTTTGTGATTTGTTGATTGATTGCATGGTTTCATCAGAAAATACTGTTAGGAGCTTCAGTCTTTCTATCTCATAAGCTAACATAGTGTAAACTAACATAGTTTCACCATAAACCCACCATAATATTTTTTTGTTTTTGTTTTTGCAAAGCAATGGGGTTAAGTGACTTACCAAAGGTCTCACAGCTAGATAATTATTAAGTGTCTGGGGCTGGTTTTGAATTCGGGTCCTCCTCACTCCAGGGTCGGTGCTCTATCCACTGTGCCACCTAGCCACCCCCCCAGCATAATAATTTAACAAAATCTTGCTTTAAAGGTCTCTGGACATGCAAGTCTCTTCTATATTCTAATTGGTAGCAAGCAGAGTGTAAATCAATCACCCAGTTGCCTTTATGACTCAGGTCAATCAGAAAACTACTGTTTACAGGACCTAGGACTGCAGAAATAAAACACAAGGGACTCCTGCTCATATGGTACTTTCTTCGGCCATTCTCCAACTAATGGATATCTCTTAGTCTCCAACACTTTGCTGTAACAAAAAGAGAGAATGAGTACTATTTGCCTCTAGTTTCTGCTTCTCTCCTTCCCTACAGCAACCTGTAGAGTAAAGGCAGAGGGTTGTCTAACAGGAGTTGTCCTTGGCAGAGGAATCCTTTCAGACTCTTCTAAACTTGCCTTGGACTTGGTAAGGGGCATCAATGTGGCAATTCTCTCTTATCTTTACCCTATGGTGAACAATCCTAAATCTATTGAGGCAGCAAAGGGAAAAGTTTTTTCAGTGTTTATTTATTTATTTGTTTGTTTGTTTATTTGTTTGTTTGTTTTATTAAAGATTTCATTTATTTTGAATTTTACAATTTTTCCCCTAATCATACTTCCCTCCCCCACCCCCCCCCCAGAAGGAAATTTGTCAGTCTTTACATTGTTTCCATGGTATACATTGATCCAAATTGAGTGTGATGAGAGTGAAATCATCTCCTTAAGGAAGAAACATAAAGTATAAGAGACAGCAAGATCAGACAATAAGATGTCAGGTTTTTTTCTAAATTTAAGGTAATAGTCCTTGGTCCAACTCCACAGCTGTTTCTCTGGATACAGATGGTATTCTCCATTGCAGAGAGCCCCAAATTGTCCCTGATTATTGATGGAATGAGCTTGTCCATCAAGGTTGATCATCGCCCCCATGTTGCTGTTAGGGTGTACAGTGTTTTTCTGGTTCTGCTCATCTCACTCAGCATCAGTTCATGCAAATCTCTCCAGGCTTCCCTGAAATCCCGTCCCTCCTGGTTTCTAATAGAACAATAGTGTTCCATGACATACATATACTACAGTTTGCTGAGCCATTTCCCAATTGAAGGGCATTTACTTAATTTCCAATTCTTTGCCACCACAAACAGGGCTGCTACAATACTTTTGTACAAGTGATGTTTTTACCATTTTTTATCATCTCTTCAAGGTATAGACCCAGTAGGGGTATTTCTGGTTCCAAGGGTATGCTCATTTTTGTTGCCCTTTGGGCATAGTTCCAAATAGCTCTCCAGAAGGGTTGGATGAGTTCACAGCTCTACCAACAATGTAATAGTGTCCCAGATTTCCCACAACCCTTCCAACAATGATCATTATCCTTTCTGGTCATATTGACCAGTCTGAGAGGTGTGAGGTGGTACCTCAGGGAAGCTTTAATTTGTATTTCTCTAATAAGCAATGATTTGGAGCAATTTTTCATATGACTAAAGATTGCTTTGATTTCCTCATCTGTAAATTGTCTTTGCATATCCTTTGACCATTTGTCAATTGGGGAATGTTTTTTTTAAATATGACTCAGTTCTCTGTATAGTTTAGAAATGAGTCAGCAAAGGGAAAAGTTTTGAAGAAGGAAGATTGATATCATTATGAAGATTATGTAGTCTCGGGTCTTTGAAATCACTGTTATCATTATAAAAATTATATAGTCTCAGGCCTCTATAAAGACCTAATTTAAGTTTTTATAGACTGAAATTTGGCTACCCAGGAATGTATCTTATATTTATCACTCAATGTAGGATGGAGAATCTCTACAATGTTTTCACCCAATGTAATATTTCTATGGGGCCAATTAGCATAGGTAGGGCATCTGTGTAGTCTAAACATATTGTTGGAAAGGATTGCTTTTTCAGTCATATATGATTCCTTTTTTAATTAATTTTTATTAAAGATATTATATGAGTTTTATAATTTCCCCCCCAATCTTACTTCCCTCCCCCTACCCCACCCCCATGGAAAGCAATCTGTCAGTCTCCACTTTGTTTCCATGTTGTACCTAGATATGATTCCTTCTTGACAAAGATACTGAAGTGATTTGCCATTTTCCATCTCAGCTCATTTTACAAATGGAAACTGAGGCAAACAGGGTTAAGTGACTTTCCCAGGGTCATAAGACTAGTAAGTGACTAAATGAGTGTTCCTAACTCCAGGCCTTGCCCTCTAAACACTGTGCCATCTAACGTCCCTTAAAAACTTTGCCCCTAAAAGAGTTGCCACATTTTGACTAAATGGGACACTTGAAAAAGGGCCAAGAAAATATGAGTCAAAGCTTCTACTCTAGGATGATCTTGAGAAATGATATATTCTAATTTGAGTCAATTCATGAAAAAGAATTTATTAAACTCCCACAATGTGCCATCTCAACTGATTATTCAAGGAAGCTAAAGATTCTAAGAGACTGAAGTGAGAAGAGAATACTTTTCAAGTTTGAAGATGAAATTCTGAGTGAGAGAAAGAGCAAGTAAGTCATTTTGATTGAATACGGAATGGATAAATATGAATAATATGAAATAAGCTTAGAAATCCAGTTCATGTAAATGAGACTGTAGTTGAAATTCAAAGGTAATAATGACCTTCAACATTGAAGAAGACCAAAATGACATCTCTATGTTAGAGGCAAGTTACAGTGGGTCTGGCTATGGCTAGTATCTTCTTCTGCCAGGTATTCCTCAGAATTTTCCTAAGACAATTTATTTTTTAATTTTTTTAGGGTTTTTTTGCAAGCAATGGGATTAAGTAACTTTCCCAAGGTCATACAGCTAGGTAATTATTAAGTATCTGAGGCTGGATTTGAACTCAGGTCCTCCTGACTCCAGGGCCTTTGCTCTATCCATTGCACCACCTAGCTGCTCCCCTAAGACAATTTAAATGAAGATAACTCAGTTTCCCGACATGTCCAAGTTTCACAGGCATACAACAATGAGGTCAGCACAGTGACTCTGTAGACCTTCATTTTGGTAGTCAGTCCGATACCTCTTCTCTTCCACACTTTCCTCTATTTATTATTGGTTACAACAAATTAGAAGGAGGATAGAGGCAGAGATCAGTAAAAGGGATTGCTAAAAGTTGACATACTGATGTCTAATTTTGCCACTGATCCTAGAATTCCCTTAGTATAAATTGCTTCAGACTTAGTGAAGCCCATTTTTCATATCCTTTAATTTACACCTTTCTACACATAACATATTGCAACAAGTGTATCCCATATGAATCCATCCCCTTCTTCAGGTATTAGATTATGGTCATATAAACACTAGTCTTATGGAGGAGATTTCATCTTCAATACAAATCAGAACAACTGAGTTGCTAGGGCATACCAAAGAAGTGACTTTTTTTTTGTTTTTGATTTTTTTTGAACTGTGTAATTTCTACAGTCTCCAGACCCCAGATCTCTACTATGTAATATGATGGTAAATTAATAGGAAATAAACAGATTTTAATAGTAACTGCTCCTATAGTTTATAAAAGGAAGGAAAAAAAGGAAGAAAGGAAAGAGGGAGGGAAGGAAGACACAACTACACAGATAATGAATAAAGGAGATGGGAATAGAAAATAGTTCATGTGAAAAAGACCTGGGAATTACAATGGATTACAGACTTGGTAAGAACTTTGGTGTGATTTGATAACCAAAAGAATTTAGTTGGCCTTGTTTGAGGTGTATTAATAGAAGTATAGTATCCAGAAAAAGGAAGATTGCAGACTCCCCACCCCCACTCAGTCCTGGCTAGATAACATTTGGAGTATTATGTTCAGTTCGGAACACACTGAAATTTTTTTTTATTTCACCTTCATTTCTAAATACATTCCACTCCTCCTACCCACTACATCTAGAGAGCCATATCTCATAAGAAAGAATTTAAAAGAAAGAAAAAAAATCAGTTCATCAAAAGTAGAAAGCACACCCACTAAGTCTGATAGTCTGTGCAGAATTCCACAATCATAAAATACTACTTCTACAAAGAAGGGAACAAGGTATATTTTCTGAGTACCACATTTTAAGAGGGAAGCTGAGAAATGCTTGGACTGCTCTCCCTTCTCAACTCTACCTCCTAGCTTCTCTGGCTTTATTTAAAGAAAGATTTTATTTATTTTTGAGTTTTACAATTTTTCCACCATTCTTTTTCCCCCCACACCCCACAGAAGGCATTCTGTTAGTCTTTACATTGTTTCCTTGGTATACATTGATCTCAGTTGAATGTGACAGAGAAAAATCATATCCTTAAGGAAGAAAAATACAGTATAAGAGATAGCAAAATTACATAATAAGATAACAGTTTTTTCTAAATTGAAGGTTATCATCTTTGGTCTTTGTTCAAACTCCACAATTCTTTCTCTGGATACAGATGGCATTCTCCATCGCAGACAGCCACAAATTGTCCCTGGTTGTTGCACTGATGGAATGATCAAGTCCATCAAGGTTGATCATCGCCCCCATGGTGATGTTAGGGTGTACAATGTTTTTCTTGTTCTGCTCATCTCACTCAGCATCAGTTCATGCAAATCCTTCCAGGCTTCCTTGAATTCCCATCCTTCCTGGTTTCTAATAGAACAATAATATTCCATGATATACTACAGTTTAAGCCATTCTCCAATTGGAGGATATTCACTTAATTTTCAGTTCTTTGCCACCACAAACAGGGATGCTATGAATATTTTTGTATAAGTGATGTTTTTACCCTTTTTCATAATCTCTTCAGGGTATAGACCCAGTAGTGGTATTGCTGGATCAAAGGATATGCACATTTTTGTTGCCCTTTGGGCATAGTTCCAACTTTCCTCTCCAGAAAGGTTGTATGAGTTCACAGCTCCACCAACAATGCATTAGTGTTCCAGATTTCCCACATCCCTTCCAACACTGATCATTGTCCTTTCTGGTCATATTGGCCAGTCTGAGAGGTATGAGTTGGTATCACACAAATGCTTTAATTTTCATTTTCTTAATAAGTAATGATTTAGAGCAATTTTTCATATGACTATGGATCACTTTGATTTCCTCATCTGTAAATTGCCTTTGCATATCCTTTGACCTTTTGTCAATTGGGGAATGACTTGTTTTTTGGAAAATTTGACTCAGTTCTCTGTATATTTTAGAAATGAGTCCTTTTTCAGAAATACTAGTTGTAAAAATTGTAAACTACATTTACTACATTTCTTTTGATCTTGGTTACAGTGGTTTTGTCTGTGCAAAACCTTTTTAATTTAATATAATCAAAATTATCTAGTTTGTTTTAATGATGTTCTCCATCTCTTCTTTGGTCATAAACTGCTTCCCTTTCCATTGATCTGACAGGTAGATTACTCTTGATCTTCTAATTTGCTCATAATATAGTTTTTTGTCTAAATCCTGTATCCATTTTGATCTTATCTTGGTATAGGGTGTGAGGTATTGGTCTACTAAGCTTCATCCATAATAACTTCCAATTTTCCCAACAGTTTTTGTTGAAGAGAGAGTTTTTAATTGCAATAGCTGGAATCTTTGGGTTTATCAAACAGCAGATTACTATAATCATTTCCTGCTATTGTACCTAGTCTATTCCACTGAGCCACCACTCTCTTTCTTAGCCAATACCAGACAGTTTTGATGACTGATACTTTCTACCCATTTTGGAGAAAGAGTCTTATACCTCTTGAAAATTGTAACTCTATTAGAGAGAATATACTTAGACAGAAATGATGGACACTCATAACTTTTCTGTGACTCAGATAGAATGATTTAAAAACAATGCCTCCTTAAAAAGGGGGACAAGGAGATGGGAGGATGGAGGATACTTAATGGGGTAAATCTTATTACATCAAGAGATACAAAAGATGTCTTTTAATAGAGGGGAAGAAGGGAGGAGGTGGGAACCACCTGAATCTTCATCTCATCAGACTGGGCTTAAAGTTAACTTAGACACACTAAGATAAGTTAAGAATGGGGAAATGGGGATGGTGAGAAAAAAGGGGACTAATGGAAGGGAAGAAGGGGTAAAGGGAAAGGGAAAGAAAGGGGAAAGGGTTGATATAGGAGGACAAACACACTGAAGGTGGAGGTATTCAAACAAAACACTGGGGAATATGGATAAAGGGAAAAAAGGGGAAAAATACAAACAGAGGGAAGATAGCATGGAGGGCAATAAAGAATTAGTAACTGTAACTTTGAATGTGAATGGGATGAACTCTCTCTTAAAATGTAAGTGAATAGCAGAGTGGATTAAAAATCAGAATCCTACAATATGCTGCTTACAAGAAACTCATTTGAAGCAAAGAGATACATATAGAGTAAAGGCAAAAGGTTGGAGCAAAATATATTTTGCTTCAGCTGAAGTGAAAAAATCAGGGGTAGCAGTCCTTATCTTAGACAAAGTAGCTGCAGAAATAGATAGCATTAAAAGAGATAAGGAAGGAAACTATATCCTCCTAAAAGGTACCATAGACAATAAAGTAATTTCAATGCTAAATATGTATGCACCCAATGTATAGCATCTAAATTCTTAGAGGAGAAGTTGAAAGAGCTACAGGAAGACATAGACAGCAAAACTCTCCTACTGGGAGAACTCAACCTCCCACTCTCAGATTTAGATAAATCTAATCATAAAATAAACAAGAAGAAAGTTAAGGAGGTAAATAGATTGTTAGCAAACCTAGATATGATTGACCTATAAAGGAAATTGAATGAGGATAGAAAAAAAATATACCTTTTTCTCTGTAGTACATGGCACTTACACAAAAATTGTAATGATCAAATGCAGAAAGGCAGAAATAGTGAATACATCTTTCTCAGATCATAATGCAATAAAAATCATATTCAATATTGGGCCGTAGAGCTATAGACCCAGAATTAATTGGAAACTAAATAACCTAATTTTAAAGAATGAGTGGATCAAACAATAAATTATAGAAAGAATTAATTATTTCATCCTTGATAATGACAATAATGAAGCAACATATCAAAACCTATGGGATACATTCACGGCGGCTGTCAGGGGATATAGTATATCTTTAAATGCTTGAATGAATAGATTAGAGAAAGAAGAAATCAATGAACTAAATATGCAACTAAAAAATTAGAGAAAAAAATTAAAAACTCTCAATTAAATACCAAATTAGAAATTATGGCTTTTTTTGAAAGTCCCAACTAAAATACTATCTTTTCCAGGAAAGTTTTCCAAACCTTTCAATTCTAATGCCTTTCCTCTTTTAATTATTTCTTATTTATCCCATAATATAGGCAGTATTGTATATGTCTGTTAGTCTGTTGTCTCCCCCAGCACTTAATATAGTATCTAGATCATAGTAGGCACTTAATGTTTTTTGACTAACTGACAAAATGGAGGCTGTCTAGAAAAGGATGACTAGGATGGTGAAGGGATTCAAAGCTATGTTGTATCTAATGAAGGAAATGAACTTAGAAAAGAGAAGACTTAGCAGAAACATGATAACTATCTTCTTTTATGTGAAAAATTGTTTTGTAAAAGATGAATTCTATCTATATTTATTAATATCCTAGCTTGCTTTCATTCCATGATGATATAGTTGAAAGAGCATTGACTCTGAAGTTAGACAACCTCAGTTCAAAACCTGCCTCTGGAAGGCAGAGCCAACATGGTGAAAAGAGAGGATCATCTCTTAGGTACTCTCTAACAAAACTTATAAGCTAAGGACTCTAACTACATTTTCGAGAGATAAAATCCACAGAGGGATCCAGTGAGGCAGTTCTCCAACCCAAGGTAACCTGGAAAAGAGAGGAAAGGCTTGACTCCACAGGGTTGGAGGGGTGGCCCACCAGAAAGGTGGCCTGCCAGAGTGAAGGAGCTTCAGCCTCCCGGAGGCAGCCCCAGGGTGTTGGGAGCTGCAGCTCACAGCAGGGGAGGAGTTTCCTGACCTACACCCCAGGTAGCACTGGCACAACTTGGGGGATCAGCAGGGGACTTCTGCCAGAGTGAGTATGTGAAGCCCAGCCCTCAGGGCACACAGCAAGCAGCATGGTCACGGCAGCCCAGGTCCAGAAACCTGAAGCAGAGCCATAAGCAGGATCTCCCAGGGCAAGAGTGCTGAGCCTAGGGAGGAGAGTGGAGAGAGTGAGAGACGGCTGAGCTCTGTCTTGTGTCCTTGGAACAGGACTCTGGGGTTATGACCACATTCAGAACCTGATCGCAGTCTAGGCCTCACCATAGAACAGCAGGGCCCCCCCCACCTCAGCCCCATGGCAGAGGGGTGTGCCTGTGTCATTCACAGATCAGGAGGGAAGACAGAGCCTCACACACACTGAGATCCTGGGGGGATGTCCCACTAATACTCAAAAGTTCAAGAAGCACCCCAAAATCAGGCACAGGCTGGAGAAGTGAGTAAGCAAAGAAAAAAGAGGAACACCATTGAGAAATACTTTGCCTGTGATCCCAAGAAGGATCAAAATACTCAATCTGAAGATGAGAAAGTCCAAGCTCCTGCATCTAAAGACTCCAAGAAAAACAGAAATTGGGCTCAGGCTATAACAGAGCTCAAAAAAGACTTTGAAAATTAGGTGCAGGAAATAGAAGAAAAATTTGGAAAAGAAATGAGAGAGATACAGGAAAAACATGAAAAAGAAGTCAGCAGCTTAGTCAAAGAAATCCAGAAAAATGCTGAAGAAAATAAAATGCTAAAAACCAGCATAAGTCAAATGGATAAATCAGTTCAAAAAGTTATTGAGGAGAAGAATGCTTTAAAAAGCAGAATTGGCCAGATGGAAAAGGAGATAAGAAAGCTCTCTGAGGAAAACAAATCCTTCAGACAAAGAATAGAACTGAGGGAGATTGCTGATTTTATGAGAAATCAGAACACAATACTTCAAAACCAAAAGAATTAAAAATTAGAAGAAAATGTGAAACATCTCATTGAAAAAACAAATGATATGGAAAACAGATTTAGGAAAGATAATTTAAAAATTATTGGAATATCTGAAAGTCATGATCAGGAAAAGAGCCTTGACATCATTTTCAAAGAATTACTACAGGAAAATTGCCCTGATATCCTAGAAGCAGAGGGAAAAATAGAAATGGAGAGAATCCATCAATCTTCCCAAGAAAGAGATCCAAAAAAATCCAACCCCCAGGAATATTATAGCCAAATTCCAGAACTCACAAGTCAAAGAGAAAATATTACAAACAGCCAGAAGGATACAATTAAAATATCATGGAGCTGCAGTCAGGATCACACAGGACTTAGCAGCAACTACATTAAAAGCTCATAGAGCTTGGAATATAATATTCTGGAAGGCAAAAGAGCTTAGAATGCAACTGAGAATCAACTGCCCAGCAAAACTGAATGTCCTCTTCCAGGGAAAAAGATAGACTTTCAGTGAACCAGGGGAATTTCAAAATGTTCCTGCTGGAATGGCCAGAGCTGAACAGAAGGCTTGGTCTTCAAATACAGGATTCAGGTGAAGCATAGAGAGTGGAGGAGAAGAGGAAAATATGAGGGACTTAATGATGATGAACTACATGTATTCCTGCATAGAAAAATGATACTGATGATACTCATATGAACCTTCTCATTTAATAGAGCTGGTAGAAGGAGCTTTTACAGATGAAGCACAGGAGAGAGCTGAGTTTGAAGATAAAATATGGTCCAAAAATGGAGTCAACAGATGAAAGGGAAATGTAATGGGAGAAAGAAAATGGAGAGGAGGAATAGGCTAAAATATTTCATATAATAAGATTTTTCTTTATTACAATGAGCTATTGCAATGATATGGAAGGGGGGAAGGCAAGGGGGACTGAGGGAATCTTTGCTCTCATCAGAGGTGGCTAGGAGAGGAAACAACATATATACTCAATGGGCAATAGACATCTGGACTAAGGAGAGAAGGGGGACAGGGGGAAGGGGGGGAAATATGAGTGATGGAGGAGAGGATGGACTATGGGGGGAGAGTGGTCAGATATAACACATTTTCTTTTTTACTTCTTGCAAGGGGCTGGGATTAGATGGCCTGTCTGGGACCATAGGGCCAGGTGAAAACTGGGCCTAAGGGGTGGTATGTGGGCTTGGGGGCCTCTTGGCCCCAAGGCCAGGGATCTGTCTGCTGCACCACTCTGCCTACAGCAGAGACAGAGTGAAAGGAGAGAGAAAATATAGTACATGGTAGTGGAGAATTACGAATGGAGGGAGTTGCAATCAGCAATAGCAATGGTGGAAAAATATGGAAGTAACTTTTCTGATGGACTTATCATAAAAAATGTGATCCACCCGTGACAGAGCTGGAGGTGTTGGAACATAGACCGAAGCACATTTTTTATTGTATTATTATTATTATTTGGGGGGGGGGTTGCAGGGCTAATGGAGCTGGGTGGCCTGCCTGGGGCCACATAGCTGGGTGATGGTTGGGTGTCTGAGGCCAGATTTGGACCTGGGTGCTCCTGGCTCCAGGGCCGGTGCTCCATCCACTGCACCACCTGGCCATACCTAAAACTATTACTATTATTTTTTTTAGTTTTAATTTTAATTTTCTCTCTCCCTTTTACTTTATCACTCATGTGGTTCTATATTTTGGGGGGGTATTATATTCACTCTTAAACAAGAATATTTTATTCATATATAAAAAAACATTTGTACAAAATAAGAATGAAAAATAAATAAATACATTAAAAAATACCTGCCTCTGTCACTTATGTGTGTCACTTTGAAAAATCATTTAGCCTCCCTGGATGATCTCTTAGGTTCTTTACAATCCTACATGCAAGATCCTATAATCCTATGATCCAATCTTGTCCTCCTACCATCTTGTATACCACTGTAATATTAATCTTTTTTTAATACCAGAAATATCAGTAAGATATGAATACAGAGGAGCAACTATGTGGCACAGTGAATAGAGCACCAGCCCTGGAGTCAGGAAGATCTGAGTTCAAATGTAGGAAGAGAAGCATACTAATACAGTCTTTATGGATCTGTTTATTATTCCAGCCATTCTGCAAAACAACTTAGAATTATGAAAGAAAAGTGATTAACTGTTCATACTTTTTGTCCCAGTGATCTCATATATAATATATACCCCAAGGAAGTCAATAACCATAAGAGTACCAAAACTACCTGTGTGACCTTGGGCAAATCACTTAACTTCATTATCCCACAAAATCCAAAAATAAAAAAAGATACAAATACAGACCTGATTCTGTCAATCCTATATTCTATGGAAAGGCTTTCTTAACCTCTCTTAATTCTAGTGCATTCCCTCTTTTAATTATTTATTTCCCATTTATTGGGTATATAGATTGTTCATATTTGTTTGCTTGTTGTCTTTCCCATTAGATTGTGAGCTCCTTGAGGGTGGGGACTGCCTTCTGCCACTTTTTGTATGTTCAGTATTTAGCAATGTATTTGGTAAATGATAGGTGTTCAATTAATGTTTATTAACTATTAACTGACTGAAACTATCTTGCTAAGTCTTGCATTAATGCCCAAAGACATCCAAGATCCATGCTGACCTGGAAGGAGTATTGGAGTAATATATTCAGCTCGGAAAACACTGAAATTTTTTGTTTTTATTTCACCTTCATTTCTAAATATATTCCACTCTTCCTACTTGCTACATCTAGAGAGACATATCTCATAAGAAAGAATGGTCTACATGATCCCTGTAGACAGCCATGAAGTCTTACGAAACCTTAATAAGAGGAGACAGAACTTTTTTATTGAAATTTTCTAAGCATGATTTGAGCTATTTAAGTTAAATGGCTTTTAATCTACAAATGTGACTATTTTTACTGTATTGAAATGTCATAGGTGGCATAATTGTCCCAGTATTGATTTTATCTCATTTTTTTCTGTCTCCTTTATAGATTGGAGTTAGAGGAAAGCCCAGTTCATGTAAATCTGACTGCTTGTAGTTGAAATTCAAAGGTAAGAATTGAGTTTCTTCTTTAATACAAATGAATATTTATTGATTAAAAGGCACTATACTAAATGCAAAGGGAAATATGGAAATAAGCAAAACATGGTATTATCTTCAGAAAATTTATAATCTAGTGAGATAATGAGATGTGAACACAACTGTAATAGAAGGCAGATAAATATTTTAATTATTAAAATTCAATTCAACAAACATTTATTTTTTATATTATATATATATATAGAGAGAGAGAGAGAGAGAGAATGTGAGTGTGTGTGTGTGTGTGTGTGTGTGTGTGTGTGTGTGTATGTGTGTGTGTGTAAAACAAAATTAGATATTGGTAATGAAGCGATAGGTCATGAAACAGTTCCTGCTCTAAAGGAGCTTACAATCTAATGGCAAGAAAGATAGATATACTAAAAAAACTATGCTACAAGGAAAAGTGAAATATTTACAAAGGAAAATTCCATACAAAATTTCTATGAGAGATTTCAGGCAAAGACTTACTTTCATTGGCTGGGGGATGGGGGGAGGGCTGGATCACAAAAGCATCTCAGTTAAGCCATGTGAAAAAGAGAAGAATTTTAGCAAATGGAGATGGGAGAGAGTGTGCTCTAAGCATGAGAGACAGCATGAGGATAACCATGGAGAGGACAGGAATGGGCAGAGGACAGATATTGTGAGTACAAGTCTACCTCAGAAATGTTGTGGGTTTGGTTCCAGACAGCTGTGATAACATACTAGTGCAATAAAGCGAATCACACAATTTTTTTGGTTTCCTGGTGCATATTAAAGTTGTGTTTATGCTATGTTGTAGTCTTTTAAATGTGCAATAGTATCATATCTCAAAAATATATTTCTGAATTTAAAAATAATTTCTTGCTAAAATATGCTTATCATTTTAGCCTTCATCGAGGTCTTGCCTTGATGTTGATGGTTACTGAGGGTTGGAGTAACTCTGACAATTTCTTAAAAACAATGAAGTTTGAAACATTAATTGACTTTTCCTTTCACTTGAAAGGAGGCTAGACTGGCACAGACAAATTGTCCGCTCTGTAGTTTTGCATAGGGTCAGCCTTAGGAATAGAACATGATCAGAAAAAAATTATATGATGGCTTACATATATGGCACATAATATTGTAATATGAGAGATGTATTAAGAAAATTGAAACATTTTTTTAAATTGTGAAGAAAATTGGTGAATACAATATGTAGGTTAGTTTCTCTACTCCCAATCTCTTAACATTCCCAATTTGTCCTAAACATGGAGACCAAAAGTGCTTTTAAGGTCCAATTCTGAACAGGTTGCTCTCCTTTTCAAAAACCTTCCTTAGCTCTATACTGCCTCTAAGATAAATACACATCTTTTAGAACCTTCAGAGTTTCCTTTCATCCTACCTTTTCAGTCTCATTTAATATTTCTCCTATTTGTCCATTCTACATTCTTTCCTCCCTACCCAATTGTTGGCATCCCTCCTTCTTCAACTTACCTTATATTTATTCATCTACATACAAGTAGCAGAATGTTCATTCTGTGAAGGGATAGACCATGTTTTGTTGTTGTTGTCTTTCTATAATTCTAGCAACCAGGATATTGTCTTGTATACAGGAAGAACTAAAATGTTTTTTCAATTGAATTGAATTCAATTGAATGGTCAACACTGAACAAAGAGAATAAATGAGGAAACCCTGTTATATTCATGCAATCTAATTATTTTAACTATTTCCCAATTGATGGGCATTCCCTTTGCTTCCATGTTTGTTTTTTCCTTCCCAAAAAAGGATTTTATATATAGGATCCTATGGTTATTGACTTCCTTGGGGTATATGTTATATATGAGATCACTGGGACAAAGAGTATGAACAGTTAATCACTTTTCTTTCATAATTCTAAATTTTTTGCAGAATAGTTGGAATAATAAACAGATCCACAAAGACTGTATTAGTATACTTCTCTTTCCACAGCTGTATTCTTAAACACATTACATTGTTGTTATTGTTCACTTGTGTCTGACTTTAGACTAGACACTGTACCCACTCTGTCACCTTACTGCCTTAAAGAATTATATTGGTCAAATATTTTAATGTTTATTGATCAAAAGTAAAAATCAAATATGACTTTCCTCACACACAGGGCCAATTTTTTAAAAAAATCTCATGTGGAGCATATACATCCTTTAACCAATCTACAATTTATCAACTACCTTTTGTCATGTCATTTGCCATTGATATTTGGAAGATGTGTCACATTTTATAGATGACTCTATTCACACAGAGAGTAATAGTATTCCAAGACTGTTTCAAAGATGCTGTAGCAAATGAACAAGTCAACCTGGAGAATATCCATTTCTTCTTGTATTTAACATTTACTGA
The DNA here is from genome assembly GCF_037893015.1 of Macrotis lagotis. Lineage (NCBI taxonomy): Eukaryota > Metazoa > Chordata > Mammalia > Peramelemorphia > Peramelidae > Macrotis > Macrotis lagotis. The sequence goes on from NC_133666.1 coordinate 328,391,237, forward strand.
CTTTCTCTATATAAGGCATGGTACTTATGATTTTCCCAAAGATTAGTTTATTCAGTGTAACTGATTTCCTGGGCTGCCCAATTTTTTAGGGGAAAACAATTATATATTATGCCTTATAAATAGCATATACTATGAGACCAAGAAAAGACAGATAATTGTACATCTTTTAGTGCAATTTACTCTTTAACACAAAAGAATACACTAGAAAGTTAATCTTCATAGGTTCTTTATGATAACCAAACACAAAACTCCTTTCCTTTGAAAATTTTGCCACCTGTTTGGGGATTAATCTTTAAATTCTCACGAGTGGAATGGGAGGATGGAAAATTTGCCCTTTGCCTTCAACTTCTAGATTTCTTATGTCCTTCCATGGTTTCCCTGTTTATAAGCCACCTGCTTGAAATGTCATGGATGTGCTGAACGTCAGACATAACTACATTCAAATGTATTCATCATGAACTCAAAAGTAATTCCACAGTGCATTCCAAAACCAATGAATTTATTTCTAAATCATCCATTGTTTTGAGTTATCCGATATCAATACAGGTAATTGGGAGTTTACTATTATAAATCAGTCAAGCTTTTGGTGAGAAGTTTATAGTGTATATTTAAATCTGATAGGAGAGCAGGGGGTCTACAAAGCACTATGCCATATACTGAGGTTAGGCACTTAATAAAGGTTTTTAAAAGATGATGAATATTCAGTAAGTAGTACATATAAAAGGCAATTTGATCAAGGTAGAATAATCAAGACCAGGAGAAAGATGCTTTGAGTCAAACAGTCAGCAAAGCATAGAATGTTAAGTGACCCTAGGAAAGCATTTGGACTGAAGTTGCAAAAAGATGTAGGGAAGAAGACCACCAACAAGCAAGGAATGGGAAAGAGGGAAATGTGTCCTTAACATGGAGAGCAGATGCTATTTTATAATGTGGACTACAGGACTGTCAGAAATTGAAGAACAGAGTTCTCATTTTGGTTCTGATACTAAATCCATGTAGTTTTGAACAACTCATTTTACCTCTTTTTGGCATCAGTTTCCTCACTTGTAAAACAAAGGGCTTTATTTAGAAAATCTCTCCTGATCCTTTCAGATCTAAATCCTATGAACCTATGATCTCTAAGTCATTTTCTTTGGGAAAACTGGAGGTATAACTGCAAGATAATTTGATTTTTGAATGAAATACTCAAGTAGTTCAAGAAAAAATGAAACACTTTGGCATCAATAATCTGGATGTTTTTATTTATGATCATTTGTGGCATGGATTTCCCAGTTAATTGACTTAATTCCCACCTCACTTTTGTGGGCAGAGGATAGGTTTTTTGGTGGCTCACGCTCAGGAGGCATCTTTATTTTTTAAAAGTGGAATGTGTAGATAGTTGCGAAGATCCAGTTTCCCCCTTCTTCCTGCATTTTCTGTGTATAATGACATTGTCTTTTTATCAAAGAATTAATTAAAAAAGCAGAACAAATGGAATAAACTGTGATGAATCTGGAACTCCCCCCCCCCCCCGCATCTCTTCAGCTTGTCTAAACAGTTTCAATAGGAGATCATAATAGGATAGCAGATCAAAGAACAAAAATCAATTCCTTTCTCAGGAGCCAAATGGGACGCTAATGCTCTCCAGTGTGGGAACAATCTTGCAGCTCCCGTGTGACAGTCCAGCTAACATTTCTTTTTACTGTGAGCACATTGTCCAGGGATCTAGTCTCAGATTTCAGTTGTCACAGGTAATCCTGAGATTAAAAAAAAAAAGTCATTTTTTTTCTTCAGAATCTATGTTTCTGTAAGAAAAAATTAATGAGGATTTTTCAAAATTGATCTCTGGAAGATTTGGTATCAACTACATATAAGCTTAAATAGAGGGTAACCCTTCCCATAATGACACATTCAAATTCAATTTCAACTAAATTTATTGACGTTATCGTCCACAGATGAACACACAGGTCGTGGGAACACCCAATCCTTGCATCAGATTTGTCAACTCTTAAAAACTGCTTAATTAGGAAATAAGAAACTAAATCCATTAAATAAACTGAGAAGCCCAGAGAGCTTTTAACAAATGGTCTCATGACAATCCTTCTTCTTTTTGGCATTTTAATGGGATGTGAATGGTAATACATTTACCACTAACCTCTCCTTTGGAAGGTTAAAGACAAGATGTGCTTGGTGTTCTATGATTGCTGAATTCACTTTCATTTATCATGATGATGCTATTGTATTTTGACCTAAAAATAATAATAATGGACCTAATTTTATTATGAGCATAAAAATTAAATAGTAACAGTCATACATTGCATGATATATATATATATATATATATATATATATATATATATCTGTATGCATGTGTGTGTCCTCTAATATAGAGACATTAATATGTACTTAATGTCTCACTTTCCTTTCCCCTGCTTTGAGAAAAACTGAACTCTAAGAAGGTAGAGGGGTGGAATGGTTTCCAAGTTGTGGGATATTTTTTTTGTTCTCTGAAGCCCATACCTTGTCTAAGAAGGGAAGTTTGTGGACTAAAAAATTGCATGTAAAATTGGGACCTAGCCTCACAGCAATAAGCAGTGGGTCTTAATTATTCTCACAGATGCTCACAGAAGCTACTGTTTCCATAGGAAGAGAACACCCACAGTGGGTGTTCTTAAAAAAAAAAAAAAACTATGGTGGTAGAATTTTATAATCTAGTCAGTATTTTGAATCTAACAGGGGCACAAGTTGATGTTTTATAGATAATAATGTCATAGTCTCAGTTTGGTTCTAGCACCTTCATCAGACTGTCTCTGAGCATAACATTCCATCCCTGTACTACTTTCTCTTTTTGAGAGAACTACAGTATTTAGCAACTTTTATGTTCAGAAGCTGTATAAGCTAGAAATTTCAAGTTGATGGATTCCTATAGCTAATATGGTTCCATCAGAAAAAGGGAAACAACTCAGAACAGAATGAGACTTCTCCTATAAAATACAGACTTCATTCTGTATCTAGGTTGCACTGATATGTGGAGGGGTGACAGATCTAGAAGTCCTAACTCCCTCTCCCAAGACAATCCTGAACTCTCTCCTTCTGACTTAGACTGAAGACTATCATGGCTGAGATTCTTTGGCAAATTTTTTGGTTTTATCCCTTGCGTATGCCACCTTGAAGGTATACGTGTATGCTTCTATTCCAGTTTTGGAGTAGGTTTTGCTCACCCTCATCCTGTTGCTTTCATTACCTTTCTGATTATGCTCTCTTGGGTGTCTCCAGTTAAACTTAATAGTTATACATTCAATTTGTTAAATTAAAAGGGTCTATTGATTTCAGGTTTGCAAAATCCTTAACTTTGTTTTATCCTCACAATAGTCCTTGGAGATAGCAATTATTATCACTCCCATTTTATAGATGAGGAAAAATAAGGTAGGCAGAGATTCAAGAACTACCTAAGATAATACAGCTAGTGTATGAGGTTAGCTTTGAATAAACATCTCCCTGACTCCAAGAGCATTCCTCTACTATCCCATGTTGTCTTTCAAAGTTTGAACTGTTTTCTCCCCAAATTACCAAAAGCTTGTCAGGGGTGGTGTTGCTCAATGGGTAGAGTATGAGATTGATGGCTAAGAGATCCATGCTCAAATTTTGTCTTACAAACTTCCAACTGTATGATGATGGGCAAAGGTGTGCTGGAGCCAGTTCTAACCTGCTTGAGAGCTATTGTTAAATTTTCCAAATGAATATTTATACCTCACAAATCAAAATTGCTGCAAATCAGAGTTTGAAATTGTTTTGCTGTTTATCTAAGCTTTAAAAAGTGTTAGTAATTCAAATAAAACTGAAAAGAAAAAAGTGCATACTTTTTTTTTCTTCTAGAAAATCTGGTTTTGTTAAATATTTATCAGCACACCTCTGTTGATAAGGAAGTTATTTCATCTCAGTCATTCAATTTCCTTATCTATAAGATGGAATCAATAAAGGCACTGCCTAACTCAGATGATTGTTTTAAAAATCAAATGAGACAAGTAATTTGTGAAACTGTTTTATATTGTCATTTGTTATTGTTGGGTCACTTTTCAGTGGTATCTGAATCTTTGTGACCTTATTTGAGTTTTATTTTTTGACAAAGATACTGGAGTGGCTTGCTATTTTCTTCTCCATCCTTTTACAGATGAGGAAAATGAGGCAAACAGGGTGAAATGACTTCCCAGCTAATAAATGTCGGAGGTCAGATTTGAACTCAGGAAGATGAGTTTTCCTGACTAACTCCAGGCCCAGCACTCTACTCAGCAGCTAGCTGCCCCCAATGTTCCATATAAATGTGTTATTATTGTTTTCCATGATAATACTCACCTGCTACTCATACTCATATCTTGAGAAGCTCTTGCTTACCCCCTTTACAGAATTCCATTATCTGTAAACTTGGACATTTCACTGTCCTTTGACAACTCATTTGCATCAGACTGCTACTAGCACTGATTCCTCATAGATTCTACTATTATTCCTTTTCCAATCAGATAAGTCCATATGTGCCCCTTTAGTTTCTGAATCAAAGCCAGGACTCTATAAAGGAAAAAAAATGTCAGCCCTGATTTCATGGAGATGGTGAATCAAATTTTTTAATAGATTTCAATTGTGGATTTTTATCAGGGGCATTTTGAAAGGCAAAATTAATGACATTCAATAGAACTCTGTGGTTCATATCTTTATTTACTATCTCAAAGAACGCCAATAGATTAGTCAGGAATGATATTTCTTTAAAGAAACCATGTTGTCTTTGCCCAGTAGATTATGTTTGCTTAAATATTCAGTGATATGCCTTTTTTTTAATAGGTTCTTTTATTTAGTAGTTTCCAGAATTCTATCTGGAATTCTTTGGATGAATGAAAGTCATTATGGTCACCTCAGAAGCTCAAAACTAGGCAGCACCTCAGAAGGTTACATCTGACAGCAATTCTCCTTTCTCATACCAAGCAAGCCTTTACTGAAGGTCTTTATCAAGGGAATAATCAAGTTTCTCTTGAGAAAATCCATTTGCTCTTGGGGATAGCTCTTATTCGCAGGAAGCTTTCTTGTTTTGTTTTGTTTTTCTCATATCAAATCTAGATCTGCCACTATAATTTCTGCCTTTCTTATTACCAGTGTGATCTCAGCCAAATCACTTAATCTCTATGAACCTCAATTTCCTCATCTGTTAAATGAGGGGGCCAGATTAGATAAGCTTCTAAGGGCTTCCCAGCTGTAAATCTAGGATTCTGTTATTCTACTTCTTTGTTTTGCACTCTGGCATTGAAAAGAACAAGGATGAATTTTGCATATGACAACCCTTGATATACTTCTACCATATTAGGTCTTCTTTCTTTCCCCCAGCCACATTGCATTAAGGGAGACCAAGGGGATCTAATAGTTTGGACATGCTTTTTAAACTCTGGGGTATTGTGTTCAGATCTGAATCCCACATTTTAGAAAGAATAGTGTTTAACTGTGGAGTATGCAGAGGAGAACTAAGATGGTTAAGGCCACAACATAGGAGGATTGGTTGAAGGAACTAATAGTATTATTCCAAGGTCTCTCATTGATTCTAAGATAAGAATCAGTCAATAAACATTTATTAGGTATCTACAATGTCAGGTACTTGGGATACAAAAAGAGGCAAAAGAGAGTGCCTGACCCCAATCTAATGGGGGGGGGGGAAGATTACATACAAATAAACATTTACAAAGCATTATATATACATATGTGTGTATACATATATATATATGTATATATATATACATATATATATATATATATATATATGTATATATATATAATAAGAAATAGAAGAGGAAATCATTGGAACTAAATGAGGTTGGGAAGGCTCCCTATAGAAAGGAGGATTTTAGTTGAGTCTTTAAAGAAGCCTGGAAGGGGTGGGGGGAATCAGAAGTCAGCTGGAAGAGGGAAGGAGGGAGATCATTCCAGTCATGGAAGACAGAGAGAATTCCTGGAGACAAGAAATGGAGCGGGTTTTTTTTTGGGGGGGGGGTGTGGATAAGAGGCCAGTTGTGACTGGATCAAAGAATATGTGGTAAGGGTAAGTTGTCAGAAGCCTTGATAGGTGAGTAAGGGTTAGATTTTAAATGTTAAATAGAGCATTTTTGTATTTGTTCCTGGAGGTAATAAGAAGCCACTGGGGTTTATTGACTAGGCAGGCAGGACATGACATGATCAGACCTGTGCTTTAGGAAAATCATTTTAGTGGCTAGAGGATGGATTAGAGTGGGGAGAGACTTGAGGCAGACAGACCCACCAACAGACTATTAAGATAATCAAGGGGTGAAGTGATGAAGGCCTGCATCCGAGTGATAAAACAGTATGGGGGGGGGGTATTCAAGAGATTTTGCAGAGGTAAAACTAATGGCTCTTAGTAACAATTTGGATGTTGGGAATAAGAAATAAGGAGGAATCCTGGATGAGTCCTATGTTTTGAAGTTGAGGATCTGGGAGATTGGTGTTGTTTTCTAATATAATAGTTAAGATGAGAGAGGGGAAGCTTTTAGGGAGAAAAGATAAGGAGTTCTGTTTTGGACAATAAGTTTAATAAGATGTCTACTGGAAATCCAGTTCAAGATGTCTGAAAGGCAGTTGGATATGTGAGATTGGAGTCCAGCAGAGAGATTGGGTCAAGAAAGCTAGATTTAAGAATCATCAGCAGAGATGGTCATAAATTCATGGGAGATGATAAGATCACCCAGTAAAGATAATAGTATAGAAAGAGTAGAGAATAGTACAAAAAGAGAGAAGTATAGAAAGTAGCATGGAAAGAGGAAAAATATCCAGGACAGAATCCTGAGGGACATCTATAGGTTGAGGGCATGATCTAGAGGAGAATGCAACAAGGGAGATAAAAGTGGTTAGAGAGAAGACCAGGAGAAAGTGTTGCCCTGAAAACCTAGAGAAAAAGGGAATATTACAGGGTGAGTGATCACCATTATCAAAGGCTGCAGAGAAGTCAAGGTAAATACGGATTGAGAAAAGGCCATTGGATTTGGTAACTAAAAGATCATCAATAACTTTGGAGAAAGCAGTTTCAGTGGAATTATAAGGTTGGAAACCAGAGTGTAAGGGGTTAAGAGGAGAGAGAGAGAGAGAGAGAGAGAGAGAGAGAGAGAGAGAGAGAAACGAGAGACAGAGACAAATACAGAGACAGAGACAGAGACAGAGAAGTTAGAGAAGAGAGGAGAGTAGAGGAGTGAGATGGCTTTTTTGAGGAGATTATCAATGTGATTACTTCTACCAACAAAGATCACAAACTCTCTACACTTTACTAAAAGATTTTTTTGAGACACTTAAAAAAATTATTTCCTGATGGTAATATATCTTTGAATTTAACTAAACTACTCTTTGAATGATAGATTATATATTTTAACATTCTTAATTTTTATAATTTTTAATCTAATTCTTTCAACTTTTGTGAAATTTAAGAAACAGTATAAAAGTTTCTTACTTCTGCCTCAATATGTTGTTGTTGTATAGGTTTTGTTCAATTATATCCAACTTTTCATGACCCCATTTTGGAGTTTCCTTAACAAAAATATTGGAGTGGTTTACCATTTTCTTCTGCAGTTCATTTTACAGATGAGGAAAGTGAGGCAACCGGGATAAGTGACTTGCCCAGGGTCACACAGCTAGTAAGTTTCTGAGACCGTATTTTAAACTCAGGAAAATAAATCCTCCATTATTCAGGTCTGGTGCTCTATCCCCTGCACCTATTCCTCAATATACATCAAAGTAAAGAATCCATTTTTGTTTGCCTCGTATCTCCTAGTTTCCCAATCACATTTTTTTCCCATTAATCAACAAGTCAGATTATTTAACTGCTTGTGTGTCTGAAGGTCCTCTGACCCCATAATACCTTAATCAAAAAACGTCAGAGCTCTATGATTTTAAGGATCAAATATAAATCCCGTTGGAATTTATAAGACTTTCTAACTTAGCCTTAACATTTGTCACACTATTAGACATTGCTCCTTTTCACGCACACACAACAACCAGCCAACTGACTATTTCCCTGTTTCTCTTATGTGACACTCCATTTCCTGTTTTTCCACTTTGGCTGTTCCTCATTACTGGGATGCACTCCCTCCTCGTCTCTGCCTTTTAGAATTCCTAGTTTCTTTTAAGATTCCATTCAAATTCCTCCTTCTCATGAAGACTTTCCTTGTTTTAACTAGTGTCTTCACTGCAAAATTATCTTGTGTGCATTTTGTATACAGGGTGATCCAAAAGTCTTACCTTTACATGTGCATTTTCTCTTACCTGGGTAATTGGTAAGTTCCTTAGAGGCAGATTCATCCCCAACCTGGCACAAAGTAGATTATCGACTTCAGAGACAAAATTATTTTTTTGGATCATCAAATTAATAATTTGTACTTGAACTATATCATGCCTCGTGGGGTTCTTGGTTCTTCTTATTTGGGAAATCTAAAATTATAAAAAAGTTGCCAATTGGTCATATAGCATATTTTTTTTACCTACCTGCTCTTTTTGATTGACCTGATTTTTATATATTCAAAGAGTTTCTTCTGGGGTTTAAGCATTTCATTATTATCCCTAAATACATAATCAAGAAGAAAGATGAGCAAGTCGTTATAAGAATTAATGATAGCAGATAGATCTATATCCCAACTTTGTACTTAAAATTAGGAAATAGAAAAAGGCCTAAAGGAGTCATTTCCAAAGTTAGGAAAGAGAAAAAGGCCTAAAGGAGTCATTTCCAAAATGTGGAAATGACTTGTCCAGGGTCTCAAGTGCATGAGGCCACATTTGAACTCAGGTAATATTTATCCTTCATGGAACATCATGACATCAGGGAGGTCAATGCCAAGACAAGTACATGAATTGGATTTGAGTGAGGGGGATACTGTGTTCAGTCACCAGTCTCTTTTTCTCCTCCGTAGTCATCTGGGTCCAGTGGCCAGATATGAATCAGAATACCAAGAGATGGTGCTGAATGCAAGACACTCAGAATTAAGTGACTTGCTTAAGGTCACACAGCTAGTAAGTGTCTAAGGTCACATTTGAATTCAGATCTTCCTGACTTCAGGACTATCTAGCTGCCCCTATTTCTACATTTTTTTGCTCTTTTAACCAAATCCTTATCTTTTGTTAGTTCAGCTATGGTTACTCAGAATCTTCATCCTGTCTTATCTATTCCTTCCTATTTTATGGGTCTCTCAGATCTTGACCTGCTGCCTTGAAATCCACCAGCGCTTCCCTTTTCCTTCTAGTTTGTCTAATCTTTCAGCCACTGACTCCTGAAACTCTCTTACTGCCTTTCTCCTCCAGAGGTTGTGGTGGTCAGGCAACCTCCTTCCCAGAGCATAAACTAATTCTTCAATCCTCCATACCTACCAGCAACCCACAGCTCTAGGTTGTGGCTGGCTCCAGCTTTTTTTGCTCTGTAACCACCCAGGACTTGGTGCTCATAGTGCAAAGAACATTTTGAACAAAGTGTGAGTGAGCATGCAAACCCATTCCAGGGCACATATTGTTAACATATTTTACTCTGTCTCCAAGATAACAAAGATCAGCACCTTCCTCTTTCCCCATTATTGGGAATCTTCTTGAATTTTCAGTCTCTAGCTGGCGGCCTTCCTGCAATTTCCCCCCTGTAAACTTCTGTGGACACTGAATTTTCTTCTGCTCTGGATCTTTCTCTATGTGGATCACCTCTGTTCTCTCCCTCCCCCAATTTGGGATTGTTTTCTCAGCGACTCATTTCTGATCTTTCCCCTTTCCTTGACCCAGGCTCAACCCAGACTCCCATTGTTTTTTGGGAGGATCGTGTTTGTCTAAGGAGGAACTCAAAATATATTTATAGTTTAGAGTGTCAGAGTTCTGCAACTCATGACCCTGATTCACCCAAGAGAAGAGGAAAGGTCGTAGGAGGTGTGGTCAAAGGACGCTACTGTTGTTGACCTTGTAGTGCAGATTCACCATCAATCCCTTTGGTGTTTTTTTGTGCCCAAGAGGTGGGCACAGAACAGAAGATTTCTCCAGACACCACACACACACACACACACACACACACACACACACACACACACACACACACCCAAGAATGCAGAAACAGCAACTATAGCTTCTTGAAGCTGTACCTGCTCCTTGGATTCTGTCTTTCTTGGCATCTGTGCGTGTGTCTCTCTCTCCATCTGTTTGTCTCTCTGACTCTGTTTCTCTGTGTCTCTGTCTGTCTCTGTCTCTCTCCCTCTCTCTCTTTCTTTCTCTTTCTGTCTTTGTCTCTCTGTCTCTCCCCCCCCCCCAGTGGATAACCAGTCCTGCAGCCACAATATTAGTGGGTCACCTTCTAAGTGCCATCAATGAACACCCAATACCTATTTCTCCCTTAGGAGAGAAAGAAGCTTTTGTCTCCATACAACTATTGTCAGTAGCTACTCCTTTCCAACTTTTCACTCTACTCAGTTTAAGCAACCTATCCTCTGTTCTTCATCCAGATCACTCTGTTTCCCATCTCCAAGCCTTTGCTTTGCCCTGGTTCTTCCCCATGCCAGGATATCCTCCTCTTCAGCTCTGCCTTAGAAAGGCTCCCTCTCTTCTTTCAAGATGCAGATCCAAGCAGCACATTCAACTTAGAAATCTTTCCTAATCCCCTCTAAAACTAGTGATCTTTTCTCTCAAACCACCTTGTTTTTAACTATTTTGCATTTTTAGATTTGTAAAGTATATTCCAGCTATTATCAACAATTGGGGGAGGTCGAAGCTACTTTTATCCCCATTTTGCATGATAAGGAAACTAAACTCTCTTCAAAGTCTGGATCAATTGTCACCCTCTTCAAAAGAAAGGGACAGTCATTTATTGAATGCCTACTCACCCTCTGTATCCTGGTCTGGTTCCTAAGAGATTTTGCTCAAGAGAAGCTCCAAAATGCCCAATTTTGTCATTTAGACAGACTACCTGCCCCAAGATTCTTTTCTATTTCTTCACTTGGTCTTAAAAACCTAGAAGAAAATTACTCTACTATCTCCCCTTGAGCCCAGTGAAAACCTTGAAGCATCTATTCAAAGAAAGACAAAATTATTAGAAATTTCCAAAATTTGAGCACTGGAAATGGAGTAGGAGAGGTGGTAAGGAGTTTGGAGTCCATTGAAAACCTCTGTAGATAATTATGTGGAAATTCTCTTTGCATTAGAACTTGGGCAGAAAGCTACTAATTGTCCATCAAAGGCAGTGGAATTAGTAGCAATATAAACAAAAGAAAAAAGTGGGATCATAGATTTAGAGCTGAAAGGACCCTTAATACTATAGGGGTCACCTAGTATCCACCTTTTCATTCTACAAATACTTGGTATAAATAAATAAAGCCTCAGCAGTTCTCTGTAATCCAACCTCCAGAAGTTTGCTGGCATAAGAAACTGCCTTCAATAATAATCAACAGGAAGAAGGAAAAAAACTCACTTCCAGCAAGTATGGAGGGCTGGAAAATTTTGCAGTTACTTGAAGAGAGTATAATATATTTGTGTTTCTGTTAGTTCCAAATAACTGCTATAAATAAAAAGAAAAAAAAGTCTAGTTATTCTTTTTCTAAAGAAAATAGGATGAAAAAGTCAGAGTAGTACATCTCCATGGATCAGAAAGGAACACAGACAAACTGGCAAGTTTATGTTACTCTCATACTAAATTTACCATACATTTAAAAAATCAAAGTGTACATAGAAACTTGTGACTTAATTTTGTAAGTTTTCTGTTCTTTATATATTTGATAATCATGCTTGTCTGTTCTAAGTTTATAATTTATAATTAAAAAAAGAAAATTTTGATAAAAGAATACCTCCCCACTCTCCAAATTATTAGATAGAAAAAAATATTCCATAGAAGAATAGAAGTGTTTAAGTAAAAGAAGAAATAAGGAACTTCTGAAGAGCCAGAAGAAAATAAATCCTAATAGCTTATGAAGAGATTGGTGGCTGACAGTACATATATGACAGGGAAAGAAGCTGGATCATTGAATAATTAGAACTAAGTAATTGACATTGTACTTTTTCCATAATGAGAAAGTTGGACTATTTCAGAAGAAACAGCTTGTTTCATTCCAAGAAATAAAGACATAAATTGAGAGGAGGCATCAAGAAAGAGATCATTTAGAAGTACATCATTTTCTCCCCATGGACAGTCTGACCAGTCTTTGCGTTAATGTATGTAAAAGAAACTGTATAAATGTAATACAACCATTTCATGAATTACCTGCAATATCAGGATGAAGGCACAGACTGACTTCACAGACAAAATAAACTTTATTCTACACAGTTGGAAAATACAGTATTTTCACTTCTGGGAAAAGGGGAGAGGCAGCCAGCTAACAGACTTATGGCTTGTGAGAGACTGAGTATGCATAACTATATTAGGAGGGGCAACCAGTCCAATCCATTATATATATTATATATATATATATATATATGTATGTATGTATATACATATATATATATGTAAAAAGATATTTTCTACCTTCAAGGAACTTACAGTCTAATGAGGGGAGAAAACACCTAAAAGTAAAGGTGGAGGAGACCAGGGAAATGCAACATCTTGTGCTGTGGTAAGGCAAGCAGAGCAGCAGATAGGTAGCTAAGTGACACAGTGATTGGAGTGCTAGGCCTGGAGTCAGGAAGATCTAAGTTCAAATTCAAATTTAAACACTTACTAGCTGTATGACCCTGAACAAGTCACTTAAACCTGTTTGCCTCAGTTTCTTCATCTATAAAATGAGCTAGAGAGGGAAATAACAAACCACTCAGTATCTTTGCCAAGAGACCCTCCCAAAGGGGTCATGAAGAGTTGGGTGGGACTGAAAAATGACTAAACAACATCAGAAGATGTCAAGTAGAAGAGCTAGAAGTCCAGTTTCTACTCTCTATAAAGGACTGCTTTGGAAAGGTTTTGGTACTACACCCTCCAGCCTTCTAGTCAGAGGGGAGAGGAGACTGAGGGAGGTGGTGTCCATCACACTTCAGTTAACATCAACTGTCAGACTAGAAGGGAGGAGCATCTTGTTCTAAGGAGTTTAAACCAAAGGAGCAGCAGATGCAAAATGAAGGATGGATTCTACAGTCTGTGCCCCCAGGTCATTCTAACTTGAGTTCAGCCTTTCCTTTCATTGTTCTGGAGACTTTGGAAAAAAGGTAAAGGCCCAGGATTTTCTCAAGGCTCTGCTGACCCTGGGTTTTTAAAATAAGGAAAGATGAGTGAGGATTCAGAATAGACTGTCGGATCTGATGAATGAATACTTGCTTAAGAAGATGGTGTTGGAGAACAGAATTTGGATTTCTGGACCTTGGCTTACCCACCCAGGAGTATAAGCTTTGGAACTTTGTAGGACTGCTCCACAGGTATTCCACATTTACCTCAGTCCATAAAGGGCAAGCTACTCAAAGTTCAGATCCCTTGGCCAGGCAAACAGAGCATAGCTTGGGCTTTCCTTCTTTCAGATTCAGCAACCTCCTGGCAGTAGTCATCTTCTTTGAGAGGTTTCTGTGGAAATCACCTCCTTTTGGGCCACCAGTATCTAACTCAGGAGCATGCTCACTCTTTCAGACTCATGAGATAATTGATTAAAAGAGAAAAGAGAAAACCAAGGAAGTAGTCAGAGACTTGAGATCTAGTTTTAGGATTACATATGCAAGTACATGTTCTCATTTGCCATGTACTCTTAACCGCCATGGTTTCAATTGGGGGGGGAGGAGAGAAATTCACTGCCCACTGGAAATCCGCAGGAGAGCTATATTCCAAACGGGGTGGGGTGGGGGGCTTCAAAAGAAAGGGGTAGAGTTTTGTAGTATCTAATAACCTATCGACAGGGTAACTGTTCTTGGTTCAGTAATCAATTATCTTCAATAATCCTTAGTCTTAGTGACAAATAAAGATCAAATTGGAGCCACTGGTTCTGTATATTATTTAGCAAGGACCAGATCATGTGGCCTTGGGAAGTGTCCTAGTTCAGCAGACTTGGGGAGGGGGGATTGTCCTTTGATTTCCTCCATTGCAAATGTATTAAGGATGTTGGAAAATACATTACAGGAAGCTTTCAGGAATGAAATTCTAAAACCACAAATGGGGAAAAATTTATTGATCTAGAAAAAGAGATTTAAAAGATAGATAAGAATGAAGGAAGAAAAAATAGGAAGGCAGTATATTGCAGCTTTAGAACTGTTGGATTTGAAGGTAAGAGGATCTGGCCTTAGACAAGTCACATAATTTCTCTGAATCTTGTTTTTCTTATTTTCACATGTAAGTTTCCTTCTAATTCTAAATCTATGAGCCTGAGACAAAGATAGAAAAATGGAAGCAAGGGAATGAACTCAAAACCATGGGAGGACCTTGTAAGGATTATATCAAGTACATTAAAGCTCAGAATGGCAATGTAAGATGGGAGCAACAAAGAGTTCTTTTTCATATGGCTATAGCAAGGAAAAACAGAAGGATGAAAGAAGTAATTGGACTGCTGGGATGGATGGGATGGGGGTGGAGTGGATAATAAAGGACATTTGGAGAAAATGCAGAGCTGTCCCATTTTGTTGCTTCCCCACCCCATTCCCACAAAGGGCAGGATCTGCTGTCTTAAAAAACAGAACAAAAAGGGTTCTTTGGGAATTAAATTCCCTAGATAAAGAAGGAAACCATAAGACAACACGTTGTTGTTCCTGATGCATTCAAACACTAGGAGCCCTTAGAAACAGCATCTTAGCTACAGACAGAAGTCTTTGCTGTCAAAACATTGTTATTGTAAGTATTCTTTGAAAGACTTTGGAGAAGAAGAGATATGCTCTGAACTAGAAATGGACAAGTATTGCCTTTAATTTAAAAAAAAGAAAAATAAATAAGCTACAGATTATAGCATCATCACTAATAGCAACAAAAAACAACAAGTAGTTAAGTCCCTACAATATACAAAGGCACTGTGCAAATCATTGTGGATAAGAAGAAAGACAAAATTATCCCTGTCCTCAAGGATCTTGAATTCTAATAGGGAAGAGACAATCTCCTATGGGAGTTATCAGGATTGCCTTCTATTTCTGAAAACATTTATTAATATACACTGAAATGATGGTTTATAAGCATTTGGAAATAGAAATGGTTAACTCTCACAAACCAGTATGGCTTCATAAAAAATTGGTTCATACCAGACTAATCCTACTTCCTTTCTTGACAGAATTCCTAAATTGATTTATCAATGGAATAATGTAGTCATCCTAGAACTAAATTTTGGCAGAGCATTTGACAGATTAAATTTCCAGTGGTAGTATTTACACTTTAGAAATAAGCAAATCACACAAATATGACTTTAATTTATTGTTTTTTAAGTAGATTTAAGAACATAATAGAGAAAATGTTGATAATGCACATTAAAATTTAACATATGTCTTGTATAGATTGAGGGGAAAGAAGGGAGATCTGATTATTAAACATTTATTAGCATACCCTGGTTAATGATGGAATCTTTTATACATTCGGGACTTGCTGAATGATCACACTGGGAGAATAATCATTGAAAGTTCAATGTGAACTTAGAGAGAGGTATCTAATTGTGTGACAAGGCAAGCTCTAGTCTTGATCCTTTTATAACTGTTCTCTTCTTTTCCTTGTTATTAAAGCAAAGTTCTAAAGGCCTACATGTCTCATAACTGCCTTTTGCTTAACTCAAGTCATAGGTAACTTGATGGTAGTATTGCTAAAAAGTCGTTTTTCCCTAAATGCCTACTGTTTTATTTATTTTGGATTAACCCCAAATAATTCTTTGCTCATCTGGCTGCTTACAAATAGACATACCTGTCTGCAAACGGGCAGGTTTCTACATCTTAGGTACAAACATATCATTACACTCTCAGTTATTCAAAGGAAATAGTTGAATTATTTTAAGTCAACTGACATGCCAATGACACGGTGGAATGTTTGCCAACTATTCAGGGTCTGATCCTATGCCTTTGTGTATTCAGGACTCCCAGGAACAGGAACGGTCTCACCAACAAAATCTTTTGTCTTTTTTGTGCTGCTCTTTATGTGGCTGTCACTTGTATTGAATCATTTGGACTCAACTGCTCTGGATTACGTCAGAATTAAATTATGTGGTACTTTGCGAGATAGGATGTGATGCAAGGATATTGTGTTTTTTTCCCCCTTTCTCTTAGAGGAGTTAACAGATTTTAAATTTAAGAACTGGAAGATTTTCCCTTTGACATTAAACACATTTAGTTTTGGGCCATACTTTATATATTTATAAATAAATGGATTTAATTTGTAAATTCTCAAGTCACATGAACCAATGCTTGTCGAGCAATTTTGTTTTTCTTCAAAGCTCAGCAGAAATGAGTACTTTTAACATTTTAAAGAAATATGAACTTATAGTTCAGCCTTTGAATTTTTAATCATACTTGGGAAGCCAGTATTTTAGCTTTTCAAAAAATACATTTTCTTTTGCTAACTATTTAGTTAACTGGCTGGACCAAGAACTAGTTGTACCCATCTCCTCTATTCCTCTCCCCCACCCCACCCCCATCCTTTTTTTGGTTCTCTGTGAGAATGAGAACTGCATTAAAAAAATCATCAGATAACATAAGCCATAAGGATTTTCATTCACAGTTAAAAGTGTTGTGCTTTGTGAAAAGAACTGACAGAAAGACAAAGCTGTATACCTATACACATTCAAAGCCCACACATGCTCAGTGACCTGTGAACTGAGGGTTAGTTCAGGGTCAAGCTGTTAATACTAGCAGTGGGGATGAATTCAGAGTAAAAAGTCTCCATCCAATATTCCTAGAACATTGCCTCTTTGATGAGCAGCTTCAGCAAGATAACAATTGATTACTTTAATTTGACAAAGCAGATTTCTGGCATTTCAGAAGCTCAGGAAAAAAAATACAAACCAGTGCCTGGAAACCTAATCTCTTTTTAAGTGTTCTATTAATTACTGAGAATGGGAATAGAGGGTATTTGAACTGAGAGTAAGATAGTCTAGCCTTTTAAATATAGGGGCATTTAAGGAAGGTTTATAAGAGGTGAAAAGCATGATAAGGGGGAAAAAGGCAGATTTTTTTTTGTAAGACATAGCTCAGTGACATAACTATCTTATGGATTTTTAATGTGGTTAATTATGGAAAGAATGGGGAATGGCTGAATAATTTGATCTGTGCTATAAGAAATGATGAACTCAATGATCTTATAAAAACATTGATGGATTTGCACAAAATAATGAAGGGCAAAATAAGTAGAATGAAGAGAAATTGTTTATAGCAATATTATATTAAGAATGACTTTGACCAGCTAGGTGGCGCAATGGATAGAGCACCAGCCCTGGAGTCAGGAGTATCTGAGTTCAAATCCAACCTCAGACATTTAAAAATTACCTAGCTGTGTGGCCTTGGACAAGCCGCCTTGCAAAAACCTAAAAAAAAAAAAATGACTGAGTGGATATGTTATTTTGACTATTATTTCTATTTCAATATTTCTACTATCTACTTCATAGGATTATTGTGAGGAAAAGACTCGGTTACAATAAAATACCATACAAACAGAATCTGACATCATTGCTATTATTATTTTCCTGCCTCTAATTTCATATGTATATATATATATATATATATATATATATATATATATATACTCACTTATAATTTAGAATGCAAATATTATAAAGATCAATTAATTATACAGGATATATGAAGAAGGATGCTACCTACATCCAAAGAAAGAACTGATAAAAAGAAAAATACATAGAATAATTTTACATATATGTGTTTATAGAGTTATATGTCTATAGATACACAGACATATCTGTACATAAATATTAGACCTATTTGTGTCTAATATTAGCCATCTCCAGGGCAGGGGAAAGGAAGGGAAAAAAGGAATAAAATTTTTCCCAATAATTTTTTATATACTTAAAAGATTAGAAAGTTTTCCATAGTAGATTTGCAGTTTCATATAGTTATCTTTTTAATCATGCTGTTAAAAATAAAATAAATTTTAAAAAAGAAAGTAGAAAGAATAAGATGTTGCTAGCATTTTGTTGAAATCTTTAGGTAAATAAGTAACTAGTATGTAAAATTAAAAAAATGATAAAAAAGCACTTTAGATTCAATAACATTTCCAGATTGTGTATAAGGTCTAGTATACTGAGAGATCTTGTGACATTGGTGAAAAAGCACCACTTGCTTGTGGAGAACTAATTGTGTGACCTTAGATAAATCCCCAAGTCTCTTTTTTCCTCATCTGTAAATGCTGTCTGTTGTAGTTCCTTAATTCTCTCTCTCAGTTCTTTGCTTCATTGTCAGTCCCTGATTGTTACCATCATCCCTTCTTCACAAGATAGAGCCATGGCTAGCTGTATGATCTCTGGCAAGTTAACTAACTTAGTTTACTCACCTGTAAAATGGGGATAGCAGTATTTCTACTATCTACTTCATAGGATTATTGTGAGGAAAGGACTTTGTAAATAATAAAATACCATACAAATAGAATCTGACATCATTTCTATTGTTATTTTCCTGCCTCTAATTTCATATATATACTCACATAATTTAGAATGCAGATATAAATCATTAATTTTGATTTTGGGGAGAGTTGTTGTTGTTTGTTTTCTTGGCAAAAATACTGGAGTACTTTGCCATTTTACAGATGAGGACCTGGGACTAACAGGGTTTAATGACTTGCTAGTGACTAGTGGCTAGTTTAGTGACTTGTTTAGTCACACAGCTAGTGTCTGTGGTCAGATGAGTCTTCCTGATTCACTATGGCATAATGGACATAGAACAAGCTTTGGAGACAGAAAAAGTTGATTCCAAGTATAGCCTCTGATATGTACTGGTTTTGTGACCTTGGATAAACATTGGCCTTCCATGTGTTTTAGGCATCTGTCCAAGACTATGAGTTACAGAGAAGGTACACTGTTAAAGTTCTTCCCCAGATACTCTCATCATCACAGGCCCAGTTCCCATCCATGTTTCTAGGAAGGAACCTTCAGGTCATTGCTTTATAAAAGGTAAAATTAGGATATATTTAGGAAGACTTTTGAATTGGCCAATAAAATTATTATCTTATCTGTGTTCTACTTAAGCATATTTTCCATGTATTTTTTTTTTCACCAAAACTTTTTTGAAAACTATTTTGCTAGATACTTCCTTGCCTCTTTAACCAGAGTAGGTTGAACATAATTTGATTTTTTGGCAAATTCTCCATTACTATTGTGAAACTTAGTTATATAATTTGCTATAATATAACAATCTGAGGCCCATGGGAATTCAGAGATGGAAGGTATAGAGTTCACCTAGTCTTATCACTTATTCTTCAAATTGAGGAAATTGAGGCCAAGAAACTTTTCCAGGATCATTCAAATAGCAAGTGATAGGGATGATATTTGAACTGAGATCATTATCTTCCAAATCTGCTACTCCTTCCTTTAAACCCAATTGTTGCTAGCCACTATACCAAGCTACTGATGCACAAGAAATACTGGTTTCAGGACATTGAACTTGCATCAGTTGTAACAGAAAGTCACATGTCCTTAATTTTGTTCAGATCTAAAAGGAACTTTGTTACTGGTTATAAAAAAGAAATACAGAGGAGATTGATTTTCTCCCTTAGCTCACATTTTGACCATGGTTCCTTTGCTTGGTTAGTTCTCACAGTTTCCTGATGCTGGGAAAAAAAGGGAGATGCCCAGCCAGTCCCCCACATATACACACCCAGATGGAGCCCACACAGTCAGATGTTGTCTGAGTTTATTTTTTTATTCAATTCTTATTTTATTCATTTTCTCTTTGGTTCCATGCCTCCCATATTCATTCCCATTCAGCTGCTTCACATTAAATTCTACTTTCTGTGGTCAAGACATTTCCAAAGATGGTCTCTGACAAAAACTTAATAAAATTTGAAACAGAAGCAAGTTCAGAATAGAATCATGGAGCTTGAAGAGCTTTAGAGATGATCTGGTTCATTGTCCCTCATTTTACAGATGAGAAACTTGAGACCTAGTGAAGGGAAATAGTTTGCTATGTCACAAACAACTCATTGGTGTCAGAACCTGGATCTCAAAACCGGGTCTCTTTGATTTCAAGGTCAGTGTTCCTTCTACTACACCAAATGTTCCCATTATTTAAGGAAGTTAATGCATTCATTTTTGGAGTGTCTGCACAAGAAGCTAGCCTAGTCAATTGGTCATTGAGTGAGTTCAAACTAGCCCACTCTATATCCTGGAACAAGCTCACCCTTACTATCAACACCAGGCAGGCCATTTTGTCATCTGATTGCCACCATGGGCAAACTGTCTTGGTCGGCAACCCTTGCTCCACTACCCCTTTCATCATTTGTTCTGGAAATAGTAATCAAATTAATAATACTAGCATTTCTGGAAAGACCATGTCATCTGATTGTTCTTTACAACAAGTCATCTTCTCTGTGATTCCTCAGGCCAAAATTCCCTTCCCTTGACCCAGCTACCTGAAATATTTTGTCTTTCCTTATTAAAATGTAAGCTCCTTGAAGGCAGGGATGGTTTCTCTTTTCAGTATTCATATCCTCAACACTTTGTAGTACGTATGCCATATACTAAACATATTAAATAGTAAATGCTTTTTCAATGAATTCTTTCATTCAAATAAAGGAACAACAATTAAATTCAAGATGAATTCCACTGTTATTCAATGAGTACTTATTATTTATCCAGCATTGTAGAAATGCCAAATCAAGAAATAGTGGTTTCTGATCTCCAGAAATTTGCACTCTTGTTTTAAAGATAAGATTTACACACAAAACAAGTAGTGACAGATAAAATACAATCAATGGCCAAGAGTTGAACAAAAGAATCATGTCAAAAAAAATGCTATGGGCAACCAGGAATAGGGAAAGAGGACATTGTTGACCAGATTATTCATTTTCAGGTTTCATCTTTCTTGGCACCCCTGTAATCCATGAATATTGGTCATTCTGTCCTCTTTCCTCTTTTGACTTCCACAACCATTCACCATCCTGTCTTTCTTCTCTACTTTTATCTCTTTCCTAATTTCTTCCCAAATGCTAGTATACCACAAGATACTGTCCTTGGTCTTCCATTCTGTTGACATTCTCTCCCTTGGAGATCACATCTATTTCTATAACCTCACATCTGTGCAGATATCTGCCATATTTACAATCTATAACCCCATCTTCTCCCTCAAGTCTAGTCCCTCACTTCTGACTGCCTGCTAGATATTTTCTTCTATTTTCTCCTTCAAAACCTGGCATTTGATATCTGGGTTTTTGAAAACTATGCTGGTAAAATTCAAGTTCTGAGAAGTTCCCTTAGATCAGCAAAGCTTCAAGTATGGCTCTAGTTTTTGACTCTTGTCTGAAGTTCTATGTAAGAGGTTCATCATGAGAAGTTCCTCAACAGTGGACAGATTTTCTGGCAACAGCATTTTTGTGAAACCATCCACTAAAGGTACAGAAGCTTTGATCTGTATTAGTGGAAGTTCCCATATGGATGAAACTATTGAAGTCAACCCTTCTACACTCCCATATCCTATCATCCTTCTACCAAACCTATATCTAAACCCCTCTACATCCTAAAATCATTATGTCTTCAGTCAAACTCATCCCTTCCCCCCTCCCCACCCTAACCTGATCTCTCTAATGCCTGCACTTCTATTAATGAAATCACCATTATCTCAGGCATCCAAGCTCAAGATCTCAGTTACCTCTCTGCCTTCCCCCACCTCTTTACTCTTAATATTCTTTCAGTCACTCAGTTCTGTCTTTCTTTCTTTCTTTCTTTCTTTCTTTCTTTCTTTCTTTCTCTTTCAA
Source organism: Macrotis lagotis (assembly GCF_037893015.1). NCBI lineage: Eukaryota > Metazoa > Chordata > Mammalia > Peramelemorphia > Peramelidae > Macrotis > Macrotis lagotis. The sequence continues at coordinate 328,413,045 of NC_133666.1, forward strand.
CAATGTCTTTACTCCAGGGGTGTGTCTTTTGACTTCCTGGTGAATGGATAAAATAAAATATGTAGAATTACAAAGGAAATCAATTATGTTGAAATAAAACTACAAAATATATACAATTTTTTAAGTTAAAAGTTAAAAACTCTTGCTTTAGAACCTATTCTCCTTCCATTATATTTCCACTGATTTCAACTCTTATAAGGCCCTGGTTAATTCACATATAACATATAATGATAATAGCCTCCTGACTGATCTTTTTCCCCACTTAGTCTAATCTGCAAAGTACTGCCAGATTGATTTAATTCATTGCTGTTATCATCTCATTGTCATAATAAAAACTTTTTAATACCCCTTTCTCAAAAAATATTGTTCAAATTTCTTAGTTTAGAATTCAAGTATCTTGACAGTCTGACCTCAGCTCATGTTTTCAGCCTCACTTCACCTATCCATTAACTGTTTGCTCTGCTCAAAATGGCAGAACAGACCAGCTCATTGCCTCCAGGTCTTTGTCAATCTGACAGTTTCTATATATCTTTCCTCCCTTACAACCACTTTTTTTTTTTAGATTTTTGCAAGGCAAATGGGGTTAAGTGGCTTGCCCAAGGCCACACAGCTAGGTAATTACTAAGTGTCTGAGGTCAGATTTGAACTCGGGTACTCCTGACTCCAGGGCTGGTGCTCTGTCTACTGCGCCACCTTGCCACCCCTCAATCACCTTTCTTAAAGGACCAAATTACATCTTACTTTTTTTCCTCTTGACTAGCCCATTCTAAGATCATTGAAGCTTTCCTTCCCACTGGAAGGACTTTTCTTTCCCATGAATATCTCTAACCTTGTTTTGTCCACATGAAAAGTATCAAACACATAGATTACTGACCTTTCTGACACTCTAGAGTGTGGCTAAACCAGATTGAAAGAAATAAACTGATACAGTAAAACATAGACAGCAAACATTACATTTAAAACTAAGTAAATATGTGACACTCATGGATCCTTATGTAAATTCAATGCTCAAATTTCTATTTGGTACCACAGGTCTTCATTTTCCATTTGGGGTTTATCACTTGCTACTATAGTGATTTTTTTCAGGTGTATCTTTTCTGTGTAACTGGATTATAAATGTTTCAAGTGTTATCTATAACAGGTTTCTTTTATCTCCCATGATTAGTTCTAGGCCAGGAGAGAGATGACTATAGATTAGCAAATAGATCGTGTTGTAAATGGTGGTTTATGTGGCATTATTTGAAGAGTCCCACAAAAACTTTAACTGTTCAAAAAGATTGTCCTGTTGGGAGTATATGAAATAAATGCTTTTTGAATGAAATTTTACTGGTAGAGAGTCATTACTTTGTGTTAAGCATTGACCTCATCTATGATTCTCTTGAAATCCAGATATTCCTGGGAAAAGTGAAAAAAACAACACATTGAACAGCTTTAATTTGTTTAATTGATATCTGCATAGAAGAAAAAGATAGCAGGACTATTTAAGAATACTAGAGGCATGGGGTGGTTAGGTGGTGCAGTAGACAGAGCACTGGCCCTGGAGCTCAAATCTGGCCTCAGGCACTTAATAATTACCTAGCTGTGTGGCCTTGGGCAAGCCACTTAACCCCACTGCCTTGCAAAAACCTAAAAAAAAAAAAAAGAATACTAGAGGCTCATTCTGGAAGAAGGAGGAAGGGAAGGAAACATTCAAAGTGGATAAAAAAAGAAACAGAGGTAAAGTTAGGCACCCTTACAATTTTAGACCTGGGTCAGCAGATCAGTGTGAGGAAATTGTCTTCCATATTTGTGACATCTCTAGTCTGAAATTCATAATATAATGAATTTTCACTATTTTCTCCAAAAACTACACATTGATCTCTAACCAATGAGAACCCAGTCTCATTTTCTTTTTTTAAAATGCTTTTAAAAAGTGTTTTGTTCTTTGATTTCATTTCTATCTTTCTTTCCTAGTTTCTGGTGAACAGTACCTTGTACATGCTTGCTGAATTGAACTGTATAAAGGAATGTAGTCATTTTAACTGAGGCACTTTGTAAATTCATGGTTTGCTAAGAGCAAAATCTTTATAAAAATGCACAAATCTTGTGTGAAGATTGAATTATGCCATTCGCAAACTGAATAAGGTAGTAACAATTTGGAAGAGGAAAGGATTTTTAAAAAGTAAAGTGGAAGTTTATCTATGTTCTCTGCATTCTGAGAGCTTAGCAGGGTACATGGCCTATACTAAATTCTTAATAAATGCTTATTGATGATGATGTTATGATTGGGGAAAAGTAGTACTTGTTATTGAGTCATTTCGGTCAAGTCTGACTCTTCATTACAGGCTTTAATTGAATTTAGTGCCCATAACTTCTTTTACCTCTTTAGACTGTAAAACCAAGGGGTTTTCTTGTCATAGATACTGGAATAGTTTGCTATTTTCTTTTCCAGTTCATTTTACAGACAAGGAATTGAGTCAGTCAGGATCAGTGACTTGCCCAGGGTCACATAGCTACTAAGTGTCTGAGGCAGGATTTGAACACATGAAATGAATTTTCCTGATCCCAGGATTCATTGAACTACCTCACTTCTCTAAAGTAGCAATAGAGATGCCTAAAAAAACTATTACTTCTCTTCTTGCTTATGATTCATGAAAGAAAAGACTTGAGGTTAGAGGTCCAGAATTACAGAGACTCTAAGCAGCAATATATGAGGCAAATCAATGTCCCACAACATCACAATATTAAAGAGGCTGAGTGATAAATTCATAAGTGGGCAAAGAAAACTATAGAGAATTGAAAAGAGTCTCAGAGTTCATTTAGTCTTCAAAATCATAAAAAAATGAGAAAATCTCACATGTTCCAAAATATTTGTAGCAACTCTTTTTGTAGTGGCAAAGAATTGGAAATTGAGGGAATATCCATCAATTGGTGAATGGCTGAACAAGTTATGATATATGAACTATTATTCTATAAGAAACTATGAATGGTCAAACTCTAGAGAAGCATGGAAAGAATTACATTAACTGATGCCGAGTGAAGGGAGCAGAACCAAGAGAACATTGTATACATTAATAACAATAATGTGAGTTGACCAACTGTGATGGATGCAGCTCCTCTCAGCATTTCAGAGAACTAGAACAACCCTGAGAGACCTGTAATTTAACCATCCACATCCAGAAGAATAGAAAAAAAAATAAACAAAAAAGAATCTGAGATGAACACTATGTTCACTTCTTTTATGTTTTTCCTTCTTATCCCATATTTTTCTTCCTTTTCCCTTAATCCTAATTCCTCATACACAAAATGACTAATCTGTAAATATGTTAAACACAAATGTACACATAGGACATTCTCTAGACTGTTTGCTGCTGAGGAGAGGAGGAGTGAGAAGGAAACATGGGAAAAACCTTTGTAACTTATAAATATACAAGTGGATAAATGTTGAAGACTTTCATAATATGTAATTGGAAAAATTAAATAAAAATCAAGCATTTAGCTCTTCTGTTTTACACATGAGGAAACTGAGGATAAGTGATTTGCCCAACATCAATGTCACATAGCTAGCCAATAATTAGCAAATTCATGTCCATTGGCTCCAGACTTAACATTCTTTTCACCAACTACTCTGTCCCTATACCTCTGATCAGCCCTCCAAGCATCTTTTTGTCATACTAGGTGAAAGAGGGGAGGCTCAGATTGAAGTTCAAAGAGGTAAAAGAAGTAATGGATGCTAAATTCAATTAAAGCCTGTAATTTGTGAGTAAAATTAAAAGTTCTGATACCAAAGCAAGGAGGTAAGAAGAAAAAAATTGGCTGTTTTTGTTTTCATAAAAGAAATAAGATGGAATTGTCTAGGAATCAAAGTTAAGAGAGAGAAGAAAGTAATGTGTCTTAACTTTAAAAGTTACTGAAAAAAATCTTTAAATACAGCATTTGTTAAATGCTGTCTTTGTTTTGCTATTTTAAGTTCTATTTTAGATATATCATCAAATTTCAAATTGGTTCTTAGTCTTTTTAGCAAGGTTGAGGTTCTGAGCAACAATGTATGAGACAAGTCAATGTCCCACAACATCACAATATTAAAGAGGCTGAATGATAAATGTATAAGTGGGCAAAGGAAACTGTAACTTTATGAAGGTGATTTAACAAATGTAACTCTCCTACAAAGAAACCATGCTGGATAGGAAAGTTATGTCCTCTTTCCACATATTATATTAGCACATAGCATCAATCATTCAATAAACATTTATTAATGTTTTTCAGACACTCATAAGTGAATGTTACTTTATTGTTTTGTTTTATTTTGGGGGTATTTTGGCCAGGCAATCACAGTTAAGCAACTTGCCCAGAGTCACAGATGTGGTAAGTGTCAAGTGCCTGAGGCTGGATTTGAATTCAAGTCTTCCTGACCAGGGCTGGTGCTCTATCCATGGAAACACCTAGCTGCTACTGTCACATTCCTTTGATTTGGAATCTTTCAAAGGTTTTAATTACTATGATAAGCCTAACCAGTAAAAAACACCTTGAACTACCATGCTACAACAGTTAAAAAGGCAGAACTAGCTTGCTATATGTAATAAAATTCAACACTTGTACATATGGTGGGAAACAGGTATGTATGGTACTGCACTAGTGAAGTGCAATCTTGGAAGGAGGTCTGCCGTAATGATATTAGTCATCAAACTGATTGTCCCTGATAAGTGGGCAGGAGGGGCTACAGGCTGCTCTGGTGCATTGCTCCAGATCTATCTTGGCATCCAAGAAGGTTTATGCAGGATCACCAAGGCACAGAGGTGAGAAGCATCCTTCTCCATCCCATTTCTGAATTAGTGGTGTATCCACCCCACCCCTACCCCCACCAAGTAGTCACTCATACTTTTTTAAAGACCTTTAGTAAGGGAGGAAACCATCATCTACTACAGCCCCTTCCTATTTTGAATAGCTGATTATTTAGGAAATTTTTAACTTCTCTTGAACCTAAATTTGCCATTCTGCAATTTCTCTCCATTGCTCTGAATGTATCACTATGTGCTTCCTTAAAAACTTGAGGGAAATTTTTTTTTTGTCTTGTGGCAATTTTATTCAAATCTATTCAACAAATATTAGTTAAGCCCTTGAAATGTCAAAAGCTCTGTACTTTCAGAGGTATAAAGACAGGAGAATAAGCTTTGCTTTCCTGGAAATTCTATTAGGCTAAATATGAAATCTAAAAGAAATCTAAAGGGATAATTATCTACTGAAATTATATATGGTGATTTTTTTTGTTTTTATCTGATTTTGTTTTATCTGGATCTGCCATTTTGCAGTATCATAAAATCAGCTTAGAAGTCATCTATTCCTCCTTATTTTACAGATGAGGAAACTGAGACTCCTAAAAAGTTACATGATTTCCTTAAAGTTCATACAGTTAGAGATAATAGTTAAATTTGAACTCAATTCCTCTGACTGCAGAACCAGTGCTCTTCCTCTGTTACCTTACTACCTCTTTTTGCTTTAAGTAACTCCTTTTTATTTAAGGCAACAGGGTTAAGTGACTTGCCCAAGGTCACACAGCTAAGTAATCACTAAATGTTTGAGGCTGGATTTGAATTCAGGTACTCCTGACTTTAGGGTCAGTGCTTTATCCACTACAACACCTAGCTGCCCCCCCCCACTTTAAGTATCTCTCAATGTTGTTTGTTAATTGATTAGCAATTACTTCTACTGATACTGATTGACAAATCACCTGTAACTTAGTTTTAAAGACTATTACAGAGCATTGTGGGATATGAGTGATAATGCTCCTGATCTCAGAGCTGGTATGTGTCAGAGGAAGGACTCACACCTGGCTCTCTCTGACATCTAGAACAATCTTCTAGCTTCTTACTACACTATAGTAAAATACAAAGACAACATCACCGCAAGTTGACACAATGAAAGCATTACTAATAGAAATGGAATGAGCTAATCCCAAACACAGACTTAGAGAAGCTCTGGTTAGCCAATCAACCACTTATGTAACCATGAAATCCTACTCCTACAATTCAATGTAATTTATGACAAATCTTTTTGATAAAACGTGTCAAAATTAAGTGATATATTATGGTCTCTGTGGCTCCATTACAATCATCAAAGCTAAAATTAGAAAAGCAAGCAGTACCATTGATTGATGATTTTTTTAAAGCTGATTTATGATTTATATATCTTGTATGCTATAGAAAATGTAGGTGGGTGGAAATGTGAACTCAATTTCCTAATACAAAGTGAAAAGAAGTACTTGGAATATTTCTAACAGGTTTTTTCTTGTAGAGGTTGGGATAGAAGCATAAGTTAGAAAGGGGGAAGGAAAGAAAGAAGAGTCTGAATAATCACAGCTAGTGTAGAAGCCTGATGAGTTCCATCTATGAGTGACACTGACAAGTTGATATGAATAGTATAATTAATGGATATCCTGAAGTGCAGAAAAATATTTTGCTTTTCCTACAACTCATCACCTCTCAACTGAACTTTTACAATAGCTTTCTAAATAGTCCTCCTGCTTCATATCTTTGACCTCTATAATCCATTTTCCAATCAACTCCCAGAGTTATTTCCCTAAAGTGTAGGTTTTACTGAACTTGAAATCCCTACCACTCTTACTCAAGAAACTAGAGTCTCTCTGTTACTTCCAGGATAAAATCATAAAACCCTGGATTGACATTTAAAACTTTTCATAACCTGACCACTTCTTATCTTACCTGTCTTATATTCCAATCCCACAACACTCTACAATTCAGTGTTACCAGCTTACTTACTGTTTTTCATACATTTCACCCTGTCTCCTATCTCTGTGCATTTATAACAGCTGTTCCCCACACCTAAAATTCCTTCCCTATTAATAATTATTTATTATTATCCTTTTGAGAACTAGGTTAAATTGTCTGTTTTGTTCTTTCTAGTCAACCCTCCCCAATCTCCATAAGTTGATTATTATATGAGGAAAACTCAGAAAAAATTTAGTCTTCAATGAAAACGAAACTAAGAAATTCATAGAAATCCTAAGAACTAGAAATGAGTTATCTTCCATATGAGAATGATTCCTACTTCTCTTATATTCCAATCTTCTCCACCCATCATAAGGTCCCATAATCCTTAGGAAGGAGAGGTAAATTCTCTTTTAGGACAAGAGGTCAGAAGAAACAAATTTTTGCTAAGAGAGGAGAGAAGGTGTCTTAGCAGTCAGCAAGCAAATGTATTCTTTTTTGATGTTGGATGTATAGTTATCTTTTCCACCTCCCAACCTTCTCCATCACAGTTTCAATATATCAAGGATTGGTATAAGAAATGAAAAAGAATTTTGGGGAACTTTTGTGGAAGCCACAAACAACATGTGAAGAACAGTAAATGACACAGAGCCTATGACCAAATCCTTAACTCAAATTTTGCAATTTGGTATTGTAAACATCCTATAAAAGAAATAGAAAAAAATCAGACTTCTTTACTGCTACAAAGGGAGGACCAAAAATGTTTATGCGGATTTTCCAGGTTCCTGGAGCATCATGCCCTTAACCCCTGCAATGTACTTCTTAGAGCTGCATCACTTTTCTTTCAAGTTCACCTCATCTACTGGGACCCCCAGCTATCCTTTACCTTCCAGAAGTTCTGAAAGTGTGGCCCAAAGACCCATGTCAAAACTTTTCATAATAGCCCTAAGATATTATTTGTCTATTAAAATACTTCTCCCTTTCCAACTATATTTTTGTTTGAGATTGTATTTTCTTCATAGACATCAACCAAATTACAAGTTTGAATGCAGAAACAAATATGAAAACTCAACTGTGCTTATTAAGTATGAAAAAGTTTTGCAAAAATATGTAAAAAATGCTACCTTTCTCAGTATTTTTTGTTTTGTTCAATATAGTTATTTTTCATAAAATATGTTATGTTACTTGTAATGGGTTTCCTATTGTTTTAAAATAAATAAATTTTTAAAAATCATCAGTTTGAATTTCTAATATTGGTAGATATATGACAAATTTTGATAGATATGACCCATATGAACAAAAAACTCTTTGGGGTCCTTGGTAATTTTAAAGAGTGTAAAGGTTTTGGAGACTAAAACTTGAAGAGTCACTGATATACTTTACCAAATTTACCATTTCCCAATTCCTGATAGACAGAATACATTGGGCACTTTTACCAATTGTATAGTCTTCATTTCTAGATAATATCTGTCCTGAATCCCTTTCTTCTTCTTCTTCCTAACCCTAATAAACTAGGCTGGACTTGTATCTTTCTTTTCTTTATGCCCTGATTCTAGAATAAGCCTACAGCAAACCACTAGGAGGTAGCCGGATCCTTCAACCATTCTGAGCCCCATTGTGACTCCTCTGTCTATTCAGATTCAAATGCAAAATTGTAGCAAAGACAATACTAATCCAAACTATAACAAAAGGTATTCCATCCCTTTATAAACTTATTTTTCCTTTTCCCAAATGTTTCCACCTTCCAATCATGTAGCACATGTTGTACCTGTAGAGAAGGGGAGAGATTCCTCCCAGGAGCAAGTACTGCCTTTTTTCCTCCCAACCTTTTCCCCTTACATCATCATTCATACCTTTTCTATTTCTAAAGGGAGGCCTTACCTTTCCTTTGCACACCTTCTTCCTTTTTAGGATCTTTCTCTCATCAGATTTCATACCATTATGTTCTAACTTGTTATGTCTATTTGACATAACATTTGAACTAGGTTATAGTCCATGAGGGCAATGACTATTGGTCATTTATTTTTCTATATTTTCTAATTCCTAGCCTAAACCATTAGGCACAACAGGTATTTAATAAGTGTTTGTCATCTTAGCAATATAGATTTAAAATTTGAAAGGACCTTAGTAATCTCAAGTTGTGTCATTTTACTGATAAGAAACTGAGACACTGAATGATTAAGTAACTTATCCAGAATCACAAAGTAAGTGTCTAAAGCAGGATTTGAACTCACTTCTTCCTGACTTTAAGTCTAGCCCTGTTTCCTACATTATAGATTTGCCTTAACAGTATCTGAATGTTAAATGAAAAAATAAAAATAACTAAACTCTTTATTGCACTTTAAGATTTGCTGATTCCTTCCTCATCACAATCCTATGAAGTGAGTATACCTGCAAGGCCTTGATGATGCCTAGAATTGTCTTTCTGAGAAAGTTGAAGATAAATGGATTTGAATAATATCCTCTTAAATTGAAAGGAATTGTAGATGTTATCTAGTATTTCCCCCCCTTAAATCTTCTCTACAAAATTCCTAGCAAATAATCATGCAGCCTGTTCCAATAATGGGGAACTCACTATCAACACACCCTTTTCATCTTTGTACAACTTGAATGATTACGAAATTCATCTTGATAATGAACCAAAATCTACCTCACTATAACTTTCACACTCTGGTCCTCATTCTACCCTCTGGACAAATCTCTATAATCTCTCTCTCACACACACATGGTTAAATGACTTGCTCAGGGTTATGCAGTTAGTGTTAAACATTTGAAGCCAAATCTGAACTCTGGTCTTCCTAACTTCAAGGCTGGTGCTCCATCCACGACACCCACCTAGCTGCTCTCCCCATCTTTCTTTCCCCCTCCCCCTCTCCTTCCCCCTTTCCCTCTCCATCTCCCTCTCCCTCTCTCTGCATATACCTTCTTCATGCTAATCTTGGAGATATTGGGAAACAGTGATCTCCTTTCCTACTTTGGGTTAGACTGTAGGGTCAATGTTCCAGAAACAGATGGTTCCATAATCACTATCTTGAATGAAGAAGCAGGGAAAACATCCAGGACAGTTGTTTTCTAGATCAAGAACGAGGAGATATCTTAAATTTCTTCTTGTCCAACTCTGTCATTTTATAGATGAGACACTAAGAAGTCCATGGAGGTAAAGGGCTTTGCCCAAGGTTACATAGAGAATGTCAGAGCCAGATATTTTGATTCACTAGACTGTGAGCTTGAGGGTGGGACTGTTTTTTTTCCTCTTTTAGCATAGTGTCTGGTACATGGTAGGTGTTTGATAAATGTGTATTGACCATTATTGGCTAATGTACATAGCATAATATCTAGAAGGTAATTGGGAGTTAATAAATGCTTGTTATTGTATGGATATGTGTGTACATATAAATATACACACATATTTGTAAATGTATATATCTACACATATTGCTTACTGATTAAAGCCCTTAAAACAGTGCCTAGCATTTAATAGGCTCTTAACAAGCATTTATTGACTAACTGATTCTAGACTCCCCTTTACCTTGAAATTCCAGTAAATAGACCCCTTCCCTTTCCAGCACCAATTCAGTGTTCCTGAATATGGTAGACTGCCAAACTGGTGCAGATAGAAGCTATCTTTTCCTTCTGTCTCACTACTCACGGGCTCCAAGCTAGCATCCGATGTGATTTTACTGATTGCTTCCAGAAGAGGGCAGCACACACAACCATACATCTGCATTGCAAAGATAATGTAAGATTGACCTGATCCTAAGGCTGAAAACTAAGGAAGTCATGAATCTCACAGATGTTGATATTAAAAGTAACAAACAAATAAATTAAAGAAAAAGAGAGTTAGGACTTTGAGATTTTGTGATTGGTTTCTATTCAAAGATCATAAAGCAACATTTTGAAGAAGCTAAGTTTTCATAATATGAAATCAAAGTTACTAGATTCAAGTAACATGAAATGGTCTGGAAGGAATCTTGGGGGTCATGTAAGTCCAGTTCCCTTGTCTTAGCATCGAGGAAATAGAGGTGCGCATATTAACATCACAAAATGGTATTAATGTAAGAGTCTGTCACTTTTCTATGTGGACATTTTATTTGCCAAAGGGGGCATTCTTATGAAAAAAAAAATAGATAGCTTAGGACTGTTCTGACATCCTGAAGAATGACCAGTCCTTTGATAAATAAAATGAGAGGCTCTATTTGCAAGTAGTTCAAAGTCTTAAGTAGGGACTGAAAGTTTATTTACCTATAACTGTTCTAAGATTTTGAACTATAGAGATAAGAGACTGTATTTGAAAGCACTTTTGAGGAGCTATGGGGAAATGATTTTATTGCTTATACATTTCATAGAAACGTAAAGAGGTTTTTTTTATTTGAGTTAAATACAGTCCCTAGCAACTAGTAGGTGCTTCTTAAAAGATGCCTGTTGACTTTTTGAGGTCATGATGGATCCCTACTCACAAAGAAGCACTGCTTTGAGGATTAGAAGATAATAGACAAGGAGATGAGAAGTTAAAGAGATGGAAGGGGAAACCATGGCAGCCATCTAAAGAAAGAAGCTGATGGTAGAACCCATTCCTATTTTCTTAAAAAAAACAGTAGAATCAGAAGATGAGAATAATTGTTAGAGGCAGATTTTATTTAGAGAGGTAGATGGAGTCCAATATAGACTCTGTAGCTGCTGGAAGCTGTTTAGAGGAAAGTAGAATCTCAGACTGAGCTTATCGCCTCTTGGTGCCAGTGTGAAAGAGGAAAAAAACTGTTGGGAATTGGGTTATAGTCTATTGTCTTCTGTGTCTTTAAAGGGAAAGGAATGATGGGTGGTGAGAGGGATGCTTAATGAAGGTACTTTTTTTGAGAGCTGATTGGAGAAAATATAATTCTTCACTATTTGAGAAGATTCTGGAGAAAGACTATATGTTGTTCTATTGCAATTTACAGCTTAAGAAAGGGACTCTTAAGGGACTTGCCTTCCTTCTTTACTGCCCTCTAGGACTTAAAAGAAAATTCCTGATAGTCTATAAAGAGTAGAACTAATTAGTTTAGCAGGTTCTATAATAGAGGGAACACTAGTTCACCAAAAGAGCACATCTTATAGCATATTTTATCTTCTTATTTCTATTTGTTTGTGACTTCTGTTCCCTAAACTAGGTAATAAATTCTTTGAGGGAATGTACATTTCTTTTCATTATAGTATTCAATTCCTGTTTTAGGCCATTATACATAATAACTAATATGTGTTTGTTGAATACATCATAGGAACATAGATTTAAAGCATCTTTACTATTAGAGGTTAACACTGTTTCAGGGGTTCATGAATAACAGAGGAGTAGCTTCTTTTAGCAGAAGTTTGTGGAATTTAGAAAAAGGGCAGGTGATATTGTTTAAATTGCTCCCCAAGAGATCTTAGTACCATTTATTCCAAAGTCACTTGTTAACCTTGGGCATATAAATTGTCCATCTCATGTTTCTGAGGTAGATTTTCATAAGTATATGCCTGCTATCAGCATATGTATTGTTGGGCCTGGTTTATGGATTGGGCCTGGTTTATGGATATCCTCTTCTATTTTGATTATACAAGCTTTTGACTTACATTGAGTAAATATAATTATTCCTACTTTTGCTTTCTCACTAAGTAAACACTTAAATTTAATACTAAAAATAAGTTGTGAAAATAAGAGTGACTGAATTTGTATATAGGAGAAACACATCAGTGAGGAATCAGGAGTTATAATGATAAGTAGTAGAAGTCTTTCCTTGTAACGCCAGGATTACCCCTAGGAATCTGAGAGAGAGGACAATGGCCACCCCCTAGGCATTCATCCTCAACCTGTCAACATTGGTGCAGGTACAAGGTGATAAAATCAAGCAAAACTCAAGAATAAGTAAATACTCAGGAATAGGCATTAAAGAGCATTAGGGTTGGTATGATATCTGACTTAGACTGAGGTTAGTTCCATTACCAGGATTAATGTTTCATCAATCAGGAAAGGGAGGTAGCCTGTTAAAGTGAAAGGTTCCATGCAAGCAGTCTGTATGTAACAACCATAGTTATATATATATATATATATATATATATATATATATATATATATATATATATATATATGTATATATGTATGTATTGCTTTTAAAACTAGAATTACAAGTAATCTTCTTCCACTATATAAAACTTATCCTATACTATGGTTGTTACATACAAACTCTGCTTGCATGGAAACTTTCCCATTTCTATTGTGTGGTGTTTGTAGCTTCTGTAGCTATAGAAGTCACTCAACTATGGACCACCACACACACACCAGTGAGTATCTGTGGGTGGTGGGGTGAGAGTGGAGAGGTGGAGACTCTGGTTTGAATAGCATGAATATCACAGTTGCCCAATGCCTAACAGCCTGAAGCAGTCTGTTTTTACTCCATCAAGTCTCCATGAACCAGACACTCTGGTCTCTTGTTGTTCCTTAAATATGACCCTGTAGGTCCAGTTAACCCATCGCTGAGCCTTTGCACTGATAGCTTCCTCCCTTTCACCGATGCTCTCTCTCATCTCTCTTAGACTCCCTGATTTTCTTCAAAATTCAGCTCCAATGCCACCTGCTGCTAGAGAACTTTCCTGCTGTCCCCGGATGCTAGTCACTTCCTCTCTTAGACTACCTTCCATCTATTCTACATGTGTCTTGCTTACATCTACTTGTTCATATATTTTTCTCCCTCATTAGAATATGAATTTCTCAGGGGCCAAGGACTATTTTTGCCTTTTTTTTGTATCATCTAGGGCTTAGCACAGTGTCTGCCATATAGTAAACATTTCCTTATTATAGCTGAGGGATTGATCGATTGTAATAGCCATTTTAGTTCAAGATACACTAGCCTTCCTCCCCTTATCTACTTCCAATAAATATTTCTCTGACTGTATTGAGGCAATCAGTTGCCACATGGTTTAATTGTCTTTTGTTAGTCTGGTACTGTAGGAAGCATCTGAGAAGAAGCTCCTGGCTATATTGCAAAATGCTCTGACTTTTCTTTGTGGTCTCTTTGCCCTCCCAGTGGTTTTTTCCTTACTGACATCTGATAAAGAAGTTAAAATTCATAAATAGAAGATGGAAAAAAGACTTAGACTATTTCCCTGGTTAGAAAAGTCATCATTGACCAATAAGATATGAGGTAGAAGGCATTGTACAAGTAGACAATATGGTTTCATGGGAACTGTGATTTCACTAATGCTCTTATCAAAAGCACATCTTTCAAAGAAAAATAAGATTTAGGCTCACCTGACTTACATTATGGAAGGCAATTCAATTCAATTTAATGAATGTTTCTTAAATGCCTAATTTATGCAAGGAGCTGAGGATACAGAGATATAGAACCTTATATCAAGGAATTTATAATCTAATAGTGTAGAAGGGAAAGGAAAAACTATGTTATGAAGGGGAATTGGACAAGCAGCAAGCAATGGTTCAGGCAAAGTTCTATAACACAAAAAGAGAGAGAGATTGCTTTTGAATGAAGATGGGAACCCAGAAATACTTCAAAGAAGGCTCCAAATGGAGGTAAGACCTGATTTTAGCCATGGAAGGGAAGAATTTAAATAAGGGAAGTGACATAAGAATAGTCTAGAGAGGGAAAGCCTGATAGGAATAGAAGAGAGAACCCAATCTAATGTGTCTGAAAGATAATATTTATAAGTGATACAAGAAAAGTAGGTTGGAGACAGATTGCAAAAAGTCTTGAATTCTGGGGATCAAGATTTTCTTTTTTTTTTTCAGGAAATTGTAATCAGCCATTGACATTTTCTGAATAAAGCAATGTTACAATCAATGAACTGAATTACTGAGATTAGCTATAGGAGACTGCAGTGTGGGAGCAAGTGATCATGAGACCTAGAGTCTAATTTGGTCTTAGTCATTAATAAGCTAGGTAACCCTCCACAAGTTTCTTAACAACACAGTATCTCAGTTTTCTCCTCTGTAAAACAGGATAATGGCTCACTCTGCCTACCAGATAGGACAGATGTAACAATAAAATGAAATACTATTTAAGAAGGTTCTTTGGAAAGGCTAAAGTTCTATACAAATGTAAAGTATTGTTATCAACAATTATAGTAATTTCTACTAGTCTTCACCATAATTAGTACAATTTGACTGAATGCTAGCTACCAGTCTAGGTTATGAAAATGAACTACAAGTGAAAAAGGGAGGATGTCCTGTTTGTTAGCCAGGAGAAAGCGTTTATCCAGACTTTCTTACCAAAAAAAAAGATGTTTTGAAAGAGATGCCAATTTGTCTTTGTGTCTCCTGAATATATGCCATATAATTAACTTTCTGTGGTTTCTGCCTGAGGTTGGCATCATTCTCTTTTTAATTTTCTTTTTTGTAGATCTTTTTCTTACTCTCTCCTCTCCCATCTTAAATAAAACCCTCCAAACCTTATCCCATCCCCACACATAATTTATAATAATGAAGTCTAAAGATTATCAGGCACTGAGAACCCCTGAGGATATGGCAGGTGTTGAGGAAAGACTGAAATCTACCCTCTATCCCCAGCAAGTCTGAGTAAACTGTACTATGTATATATATATTGTGCCTGTTAGGGAAGGAATACTTGGCTCAGGAATATACTTTGCCTGGAATGAATTCTCCAAGCAAACTCCACATTCTTCCCTTTTATCTTTATATTCCCAAATATTTAGCACAAAGTGTTTGACTTACAGCAGGCGCTCAATAAATGCTTATTGATCTGTTCTATAAAATAATTAATTTATAGACTAGCTCTTTTATAATACTAGGAGAAAACATTTGGCATGACATAGCTTTTACTGTACTGTACTGTACATTCCATGTAGTGGAGGAAGAGACATAATTTGAACATCCCAAACTGTTATGATAAGTCTTATTGTGACATGATAAAAATTCAAAATTATGTTGTATTTTTCAGCTACCACATAGGATGCATTGGAAAGTATGTTGAATTCAAAGGAGAACATGGGTTAAGCCCTGTCAATGTGACCTTGTCAAATAACCTCTTCTGGCTTGAGTTTATTCAACTGTAAAAATAGGTGGAATACAAATATCTTCTATAGCCCCTTTAATTCTCAATCTATGATCCTATAATAATTATTATAAGAGTACCATGAGGTAGTTAGTACTGCTATACCCACTTTACTGAGGAAGGAACTGAAATATACAGAGGTTAAATGATTTACATAAAGACATGGAGTTAACAATTATGAGCTTTCATTGCCATTAGAAAGTCTGCTGTACAAATACCAATGAATGATTTGGGCTATCTTCCGTTCATCAAGAAACCCATTTTTTGAAGTGCATCACTTTTTGTGATGAATCACAAGTGAATCTGTCTCCCCTCCAGTTTGTTCCCAATAGATTGGGCACTATCACCCCCCCCATTCTTTTATTTATTTTGGGAAAAAAGCACAAACAAAAACTAGCCAAATCCATGGAATGCTAGCATCAAAGATACATTGCTGATGTCCCAGAAGCCTGCCTTGAGCCCCTGACACATAAATTGATTCAAGGTTGCATAACTTTCTGAAGGACTGCTCTCTTGAGGTTTATACCTGAATTTTTAAAATTGTCTAAATTGGAAAGAACCCTGGCTTTGGTGGCCCTTGAGTCTGTAACCTGGCTGACCTTAGGTAAATCACTTCCCTTTTCTAAACCTCAGGACAAAAGCAGGGAATTGAACAAGAAGGTTCCTTCTAGCTGAAATTCCCCTGGGACTGATAAATAACCCTTGAACCAGAGAAGTTGGCTCATTATCAGGTCTCTGGATGATTATAAAACGTTCTTTCTCAATTTTTTTTTCCTCTCACATTCTTAAAAGCAACTTATTTATATATTTACTTCCTGGATTTATAAAATGCTTTTCCTACTTTATATCTAGACTAGAGTTATTATTTTTATGTTTTTACTTCGGAATCATCTCCTCCCTCCCTATAATTTGCACTTCTCAGCAGATTGTTCATGTGAAGAGAACACCTATAATTAGAAATATGACAGTGAACTGCTTTGTCAGTTTGGTGGCCCAGTTTTTCTTGGGAGAATGATTTTTCCTGATTTAAGAAGGAAATAACATAGGCAGAGTTAAAAAATGTTCTTTTTAAAAATTCAGGTGATTCTGATATTGGAGTTGTTTTTTCATCTTCAAGGGTCAATTAGTCCAAAATTGTTATTTTTAGGGAAATGATTATTTCCCTTTTCATTCAGAAGGTTGGTTATTTGAGTCATGGTTGTTAAATGGCAAATGGGATTAAGAAAATGATATGAATGTGATTTTTAAAACTGAAAAACCTACTTATTGCTTTTATATAAATGCTGACCAACTTCTAAGCCTGCTCTTTGTGAACATTGGCTCACTTCCTAGAGGGAAGCTGAATTAAGACCTCCTGGAACATTTTATGGCATGGCTAAGATCAGGCTTCAGGGTAAGACATGCATATGGTTCAACATTAAAAAATTAAGTGTGGGGTGAGGTGCTCTATGCAGAGAAAACTATATTGGTTCATCAAAGTCATTCACTAGAGTCATCTTATAAATGAAGCCCTTGCGGTGCTTTGGTAATAGTTTGAGATCGACCTGTTTTATATTGAACTGTGCCTTCTAGAAAATAGTGTCAAATGGAAATGGAGGGAATGCCATTAGTTGAGGAATAAGTAAACAAAATACAGTATATAATTGTAATGGAATAATACTGTGTTGTAAGAAGTGATGATCAGGTTGCTGTTAGAAAAACAGGAAAGGACGTATGAAATAATGAAGAGTAAAATAAGTAGAACAGGAGAGCATGTTTACTGTAACAGTAATAGTGTTCAAAAAATAACTGTAAACAACTAAATTATTCTGAGTATTATAAATACTCAAATCAACTACATAAGACCTATGAAGGTATATACTATGCATTTCTAGCGAAAGAACTGATAAATCCAAGTATTCGTAGTATGTTTTTACATTTCATATATAATATATATTATAGTTATACACCTATACATATATATTTGTGTATCTGTGTCAAATGGTGACCTTCTCTAGTACAGAGTGAGGAGAGAAGTAAAGAGATCATTTGAAAATTAAAATATAACAAAAATAAATAAGTTAAATTTAAAAAAGAAAAGAAAAGGAAATATTGTTAGAGTAAGGACTTAGTGCAGTATTGTACCCCATAAAATTGCTCTCTGCAGTCTGATGAATTAAAATCGTTTCTCTTTTGTCCACAAATAGCTTTCATGTTCATTTTTCTTCAGTAATATGACTGGTATCTGCCAATAGTAATGAACTTTCATGTATCCTCCCCTTTCACCAGCTTCCTTTTCCTGTGGCTGATATCAGGACTATGGGTTCCAGGACATTTGACCCCCCCCCCTTTTTTCTGTCTCTTCTTATCTTCTGGAAAGCAGAATTTAACTCTCTTATGGGCCATTAATGCCTCAACAATGCAGAATCTTCAAGAGGAGTTTGTATTCTTCCTCTTTTCCTCCTAAACTGTTCACCAGTAGTAGGCCCCCTCAATGCCCAACTTAGTTCAGGAGATACAAACAAACAAACTCAACAGGATGATCCCCCAAACTTTTGCAGGAAAACAAAATCCAAGAACATTAAATCTGGGTCAATATATTTCTTGATGTCCAGTGTCTACTTAACAGACTCAATAAGCTCTATGACGATCACCAAATCAATGGGAAAAAAATGTACAATTTTTAAAGATTTCTGCCAAGTTAACACCAGTGACAAATATCCAGTGCTCCTTAAGAGTCATATTAAAAAAAGATTTTAAAAATAATTTTTATTATTTTCTTTAAACTTTGAGTCTAGTTCTGTCAGTTGAGTCTGCTCTAAGAGGGCTGGTCTGGCTAAGCAAGCTCATCATCAATAGGCTTGCCATTTGGTAATGAGTTATGTGGTAACTGAAGGCACACAAAAAAAGGAAGTTAAAAAACATCTTTCAGTCTTCTGTAAATCTCTTCCACTTCTGAAGTGATAGAGGAGTAGAAGAGAAGGAGGTAGAAGGTGCTAAGAATTGTATAATTTTTAGCCCATTTAATTAAGCTCTTGTTACTCTATGAGAGCTATCTCAAGTGACCAATGAATGGATAAACGAAACTGAATTGTTTCAATCGTGCTCAATAAAGTCTCAAAATAAATAACAATTGAAAGAAGCAAATTGTCACTAAGGGTTCAAGGGGGTTCACCTTGAAGAGGCAAATAAAGAAATTTAGCAGATTTGGATTTATTGTGTGCTCAAATGCAGCAATTTCCTGCGATATTTGGTCTTCTTATATTGTAAGTATTTGGATGGGGGTTGGGGAGAGAAGATTGTCATGAAAATAATTACAATTCAAGCACTAGTAGCTGTTAGAAAGGATTAAGAAGTAGAGAAACTTCATGATCTTGATAAAACCCCACAAATTAAATCAATATTTCTTTTGATACTTGATGATATCAGTTGTTCAAAGGTATGACTAAGGATGTCATATATGAGAAAATATGAAATAGGCAAAGGTAATTAGAAAGATCAAAGATTTGTAAACTGAACAGAAGTCTCTGGTCTCCATAGTGTGAACACTTTTTTCTTTGAAGAAAGAATTAATGAGTACTACACACACACACACACACACACACACACACACACACACACACACACACAATTGATTCTATTTTAACAGCTAGGGAACAGATTGTTACTGATATTCCTGAGCCAGTTATCTTCATACCACCAACTCATTAGAGCAAGAATCAAAATTAGCACAATGACTCAAATCTTTCAGGCCAGCTCAGTGGGAGCAACAGGAAAAATAAAAGTAGCACCAAGATCTTCATTCTGTCCCCATCTCAGACCCAGAGAAAAATCTTTATTCCTGAAAGATATCATTTTATGAAAGGAAAAAAATGACAGTGAACTATTTCCCCATCTTTTAGGAAGAAATCCTAATGATATTTATCAGAATGATAGATTCAGCATTAGAGAAGATACCAGATGTCAATTAATCCAAATCCTAATCTATTGTAATTATAAATCATCCGTCCAGATTCTGATTGAAGACTTCTAATGATGAGGAAGTCACTATCTCCTGAGTCATTCCTTCGACTTTTGGGGGGGGGTGTTATGAGGCAATGGGGTTAAGTGACTTCCCCAAGGTCATCCAGCTAATAATTATCAAGTGTCTGAGGTCGCATTTGAACTCGGGTCTTCCTGACTCCAGGGCAGGGGTTCTATCCACGTCACCACCTAGCTTGCCTCATGCTTTCAACTTTTTGAGAACTGTTGATTATAAGGAATTTTTTTCTTAGTTGAGCTCAAATCTGCCTCCTTAGAACTTCTACCTCTTGGTCCTAGTTCTGTCCCCTAGGACCAAAAAGTTTAAGTCTGATCCATGTACCACATTACAGTCCTTTCAATAATTAGACTTTTATCATATTTTCCAGAGGTTTCTCTTCTCTTTCCACAGGCTAAACTTTCTCAAATCCTTAAACCCATCTTCATATTGCATAGTTTCTCCCTGACCCCCTAGTGACCCTCCTCTGTTTATAAAATAGTGTCTAAAACTGGACATCATATTCCTATTGAGGGTTTAACTGGGGCAGAGTAACAACAAAATTCAAATTCTTTTCAAAAATTAAGACTTAAAATAAATATAGGGAATAGAGCTGACTTGCTATTCTTTTTCTAGAGGCCTAAATTCTGTCTTCAATGAGAAATTTGAGGTGCTTAGAAAACTCAGTAAGAATAACTTATGTTCTAATATTGATATAGAGTCCCTTCATTTCATAGTTTTATATGACTTTTTTTTTGTTCTTTTTTTTTTTTAGTTTTTGCAAGGCAATGGGGTTAAGTGGCTCATTAAGTGTCTGAGGCTAGATTTGAACTCAGGTACTCCTGATTCCAGGGCCGGTGCTTTATCCACTGCACCACCTAACTGCCCCTAGATGACTGTTTATTACAGTTTCTATGATATATAAACTTGGGAAATTTCCCTCTCAGACTAGGCAGACCCTTCTGTTTTTAAACTCCTCCCTTCCCAAGAAACTAATTTCATCTTTAGAGTAGAATCACAGCACCAACATGACCCAAAAGTTAACCAAAAAAACTCCTTCTAATCCTGGAATAGGGTTGGAGTTACTGACCAATCAGAATTGTGAGAATAACACCTTCCTGTCAGAGATCTATTCTAAACTGTAAACATCTGTTTCCCCCTTAGCTCCCCAAAATGTGGTTTGCAAGATAAACTCTAATAAACATTGTATATAGTACATCTCTAAAAAAAAGAATCAAAGGACAATCATTCACATTTATATCAAGCTATCAAGGAAAGAAATTTTGCAGTCTTTTTTTGGGTATATCTTGAATTCTTTAGAATCCACTAATCTCTTGGGATTTTTAAAGAACATCCTAAAAGTACAGGGAGGGGATTTTTGAGTTGGTCACATATTTTAAACAAATTAACAGACTTTCAAAGGATTGAAGGGAATGTGAATGGCCCAGTGCCTTGTTATATATTTGATGTTAGCGCCCTGGAACTTCCGAGTCAGAGCATCTGATACTGATTGAGAAGGAAGATCCGGGACCAGAGTCTGCAGCAGTTATATGCAGTTTAAGTGACTCTTGACAGTTCACTTAAATTCTCAGGGTTCAGAACCATTTAAGTGTCTAAATTGCAAAGAAGGGGCTGGTCTACATTGTTAGACAAATTCTTCATCAAGAACACTATGCACCAATGTAATTACACAGCTACTTCCTACCCCTATCTCTAGATTGAAACACCTGGTGATAGTGTGACGCTGTAGGTGGTAGTGTAAAGATTTTCTCCCTCATAAAATAAAGGTAAATCCTTTGCTAAAGGATGAATAGACTTGGGAAATCTATAACCATTTTTGTTCATTTCCATAGCATCTGCTCCACTACAGTAAATAAAGGTGGACTCCTGCTTTGATTGTATAGCTGAAATCATATGTTTTTTTTAACTCTTTCTGACAAGGAAGTTGCTCACTGCTATTAACTGCCTATGATCACTCTGCTCCAACAAGAGTCTGTGAGCCAAGGCTCATCACAGGGGAGTGACATGCCAGTGGACCACACAAGAACATTTCTCCTCCAGGACCACCCACCCTTGAGAGCAGAGGATGGAAACCCAATCTCTGGGGAATGTGGACAAAACAACCCTGTCCTGAGTCAGAGGCTACTGTCCCCTGACCTTGGGCAGGGCAAACAAAACTCAGTCCCAATTAACTCCAAATTTTACACTCTTTCTTCTCTGGAGTCATATAATAAATCAAGAGATGTTGATTGAGCACCTATTATGATACAGTTCTGTTTAAAGAATTCAATAAATTTTATTAGTATCAATTGTATTCAAGGCACTGCTGTAGGTGTTAAGCATAAAAAGACAAAAATAATCAGTCTTCAATACAGAGGGAGGGGTCAGAAAAATGAGACATGAGCTCTGCTGTCAAGGAGTCAAAAGTTTAGTTAGTGGTAAAACAAATCAATATAAGATTGTATATGTTTTATGACAGATGAGTGACTTATAAAGTTAAGTGACACCAGGGTTCAGAGAAAGAGGAGAACATTATGGATAAGATGGTCCTAAAGAATGTTTTATGGAGGAAATGGGACTTAAACTGGGGGTAATTACTGAGATTCCTATTGTTAGGAGGTTAGCCAAACAAACACAAGGTAACAACCAGAACTATGTATGTTTACTTTCATTATCCACATCTGATCTGCATTCATGAGTTTCCAGTCCAAATCTGCACCTGTGGGCTACATACATTTATATTTTCATACTCACATTCATAATACTGAGGGCAGAAACCACAATGGAGACAAACAGGCTGTGAGAGGGAGATGGGGTGAGGGAAGGTTTATGTGTTGAGAACTGGAAAGTCGTAGAAAGCATAGAAGGTGTGAGGAAGATAGGAAGACAGAATGGAGATATAAAAATATTTAAGCAGGGTTCATGTGTGGATGAAAGATTTTAGCAGTAGATAGGGGAAAAACTCATTCCTGCCCAATTCATTTATGCAGGTGAGTTTTACCCACAATTTGTGATCTCCCACTGTTTTTTTTTTAAAGCAAAATTTTGTAGATATGTTTTTTGTATAACCTATATTTTCTATTACATGCTTCCCTGTATTCCCTCTCAGAGGGTTATCCATTATAATCAAATATGAAGAAAGGGGCAGAGGGAAGGTCCGAAAAATAAAGAGAAATAAATCATCTGAGGGTAATATTCCACACCCTTGTTTCCCCACTTCTGCAAAGGAGAAAAGAGTTCTTATATACACTCATCTTTTAAATTACCAAGGCTTCAAAAGGTCTGTTTTAAATTGTTAACCATGGAAATGCAAGTTACAGAGAAGGAGGAGTCAAAAACTTATGTTGTTTTTGTTGGGGTTTTTTTTTTTTTGATCCAATGAGATGGGTGGCCTACTGGAAACAGCTCTGGGCTGAAAGATAGGACACCTGGATTCTAAACCCAGTTCTGCCATGAATTATGACCTCAGGCAAGCCATTTAACTAACTCTGAGCTCCTGTGCCTATTGGAGGGATGAAATACATCCTTGAAATACAACAGCATATTTGTGTAGAAAACAACTTTGTGTTTTTCTTTTCAAAGGAAAAAGTTCAATATAAACTGTATTGCTTAAACCAAGTCATTCTGTTCTCATGGCTCCACTTCCCATTGAAAAAGATTTTCTATAATTTTCTATAATATACATCAGGGAAATTTCAGACATTGCAGAGAGGTGAGAGAATGAAATCAATGAACCCATTGTGACTAAAAACTAGAACAATCAGGCTGAGTAAGGACAGTTAGGTGGTCATGGAGTCAGGAAGACCTGAGTTCAAATTTGTACTTTGTCATTTTGGTCAAGTCACTTAATCGTTTCGTTGCCTCCCTGAATTCATCTCTAAAGTGAACTGGAGAAGGAAATAGCAAAACACTCCAATATTGTCATTATGAAAGTTGGACATGACTGATAATTGACTGAACAACAAAAAAACAAGCTAAGTGCTAATCATTATGTATTAGGTGTTAAGATGATTGTTGAGTTACCAAGAATCTAATGGGATAAAGAAACAAAAATTCATGCTTATTAAGAATTTTAATAAGAATTTTCATTTTAAAAAATTCCCACAGCTAGAGTGTCTCTTCCATTCATTCCCTTCTCTCCATTCACATAACTAATCACCCTAGTTCCAATTGTCAGTCAACTCTCACCAAGAGAAGCATCATAGCATTCTAATTGGTCATCTGTCTTCAATTTCTTTACTCTAAATTATTCACCTAGTTAATAGGATAATATTTTTAATATGTTGCTCCAATTACAGGCATTCCCTCCCCTCAAAATCTTCAGCTGTCCTCATTACTTACTAAATAAAATACAATTTTTTTTCACTTAGAATTCATGCCATCTGCTTTGTGTATCTCATGTCATTCATCTCTACTGAGCTCTGTGCATCTGAGAAGACTCTCAATGTTTGTTTAAATGAATTTCAGTTATTTAAGATTGATTTGTAAGACTGGAGGTCTGGGGAGGCTGTCCAGAGGTCATCCAGAAAAACTTGAGTGACATCTTTGGAGGTACATCTTGCAGTGGGATCACATACCATAGGGTTATAGTTTTCAAACTCAGAAATCTCAGAAGGCATCTGATCCACTCCCTCATTTTACAAATGAAGATGAATGAGATTCTTATTCAGGCATAGGATGGTTTGATTAGATGATCTCTAAGGTCTCTTTTGACTGAAATTCTTAAATTTGTCTTCTTCTAAGGGCTTTCTCCCTTTTTTATGTAGGAAGTTTTTCGAATCTAACTAGAGCCCCAGGGGGAAATCCTATAGCCCTTCTGTTCTACCTTGCCCCCCCCACTTTTCACTGTAAATTTCAAATCTCCTTAAACTACAGGTGCTTGGGCTCCTCAGGCTGAGGAATCCATATTCAACTGTAGCTGCTCTCAAGTTACCAAAGGCATCATTCTCATTGTCTGCTGGATCCCAAATAATCAGTATATCTGGACTGTTGCAAATCTACTAAAGTGTTAAGCCAATTTTTGAAGCAATTGCCCTTTGATATGGAAAAGAGATTGTAATTTCATCTTGGAAAGAACTTTGTTGTATTTTTCTTTCCCCCCCATCCCAGTGTAAAATGAGAGATGAAGAACCCTTGGCTCCCTGAGGGGCAGGGAGAATAGCTTTGTTTGGTGGTAGAGCGGGAAGCTCTGTGTTCTCTGCTGGTGGAGGAAGTTACATCAGCTTGCATAATTAAGCAGCTCCTGAGCTTTTAGCCCGGGAGGCTCCGGAGGTGGGAGATCTGGTTTTCTCACGGTCTAACAAGTGGGCGACTACTGGAGTGCAGCCTGGGGCTCTACCCTAAGAAATGGAGCTCGGGACGGACCCAGACTAAAGCTGATAGCTATGAGGGCTGCAGGGAAGTGTCAGATGAAATTTTTCAGGGTACCGGGGACTTCTGCACAGTGTGGGCTCTCTTGACAAAGTGGATTTTATGGAAACATTTTTTACATTGAGATTGGAACAAAGGCAGTGCCAACATGAATCCCAGAGCCCCTGCTCCCAAGACCCGAGGGGATAACTTTTTGAGCATAAAGGTATGTTGGGATTAAAGAAAGTGCCACATTCGTGGGGAAGTTTCCAATGCAGGTGGAGAGACAATTTAGTTACCTTCTTCCTCTGTTCGTGACAATTTGATAACTTTTTTGCTTTGATTCTTTGACATCGAACCAGCTTAGAAAACTCAAGCTCGGCGGCTCATAAATATTTAAAAGAAAAAGAAACTCAAAGCTTTGTCTTTCAAGGGAGATTCAGACCCTCTGGATCTTAGTGGGGGATCGGGAGACAAAGGGGGCGTTTAGGACCATTTTGCCTGTACTGTATTTCAGACTTTCCTAATCAGGGGTGGTGGTGAGCCCCAGTGAGTCTTTGGTCCAAAGCATTTAAAAGGAACCCGGTGAACTGCATCGGGGAGAAGAAAAGGAATTTGTCGCCTTAAAAATACCAGGGTTGGCTTTGATCTAGGAATGTCTCTTGGCTTAAATAATGGACTTTGCTTAGTAAAATGAGGCCGGTCATTCCAGCTTTGGAAAAACGTGACAGAAGTTGTTTTATATTTCTTCATGGGAATTGCAAAAATGAGTTGGATCGGTCTTTGCCTCTTCCTCTGAAAGCTAAATTAAAGACTGCTTTTCCGGTAGTTAATTACACTTCTGTTGCTCAAAAGCAGGTTAACACACATTTAGGCGGCCGCTTCAGGTGCCTAATTAAGAATTAAAGTGTATAATTAAAAAATTAAAAGAAGCATGAGTGAAACTTTGCATGATTTTTTGGATTTTGAAATATTTGCATTAAATAAGGAGAATGTGAAAAAAAAGTTGTTTATCCTAAATGATGACCCTGCTCAGAGGAGATAAGTATATCCCCTACTTCTTAGTAAGATTTTAGGGCATAGATGAGGGAGTTGGAGTTTTGGATCACAGTGGAATTTGCGTTAATGGAAGATACAATCATGGAATGTTAAGGACCTTGGAGATCACCTAGTCCAACCCCATCATTTTACACATGAGACCGCTCAGCCCCCCCCTGAAAAGTAAGAGACTTACCCAAGGCTTACCAGGCTAAGTAGTGACAGAGTTGGGACTTGAACCCGAGGCTTCTCAGTCTTAACACACTCTTTCCAAGAAACTTTCTAGGAAAACATTTTTTTTTTACCATAACGTCCACTCAAAATTTATAGGGAATTAAATAGTAACAGATTTTCAACTGTAATGTTATTTCCTGCATTGGCAACATGGCTAATGTCCACCCTTACTAAGTTGCTGTTTGTTTAAAGGAAACCGCCAGTTAACTCCGTTGACTACTAAGAAAACACCATGTTGTTTACTATATGTAAGCAAATGCTGAATGGTTTGGCCCTAAGCATCCTTTTGGAGTGGGAAACAGCAGAGACAAGTGACTAGTTTCTCTCAAGTTTCTCATGGATTGGATGACATTTAGTTAATTTGATATGTGTCCCTCTACATTACTTAGCACCTTCTTTGAAAAAAATCATCAGACAATAGATTGAGTGGACTCCAGTCTGCCTTCCAGATCCTTTCCACTTCTCTCCTCTACCCCCCCAACACTGAGAAGAGTGAAATTCAATGATTTATACCAGCTCGCACAAGCTCATGGGATCTCTCTCTTTCTCTCTCTGTCTCTGTCTCTGTCTCTGTCTCTGTCTCTCTGTCTCTGTCTCTCTCTCTCTCTCTCTCTCTCTCTCTCTCTTTCTCTGTCTCTCTGTCTCTGTCTCTGTCTGTCTCTCTCTCTTTTTCTGTCTCTGTCTCTGTCTCTCTCTCTTTCTCTGTCTCTCTGTCTCTCTCTCTCTCTCACACACACACACACACACACACACACACACACAGACATAGAGACTCAACATACACGAGGTCCTTCAATTCTAGAGCCCCTGCTCTTTCTCCTGTACAATCATGAGATTAAGTTTTAAAGTTTATAGTACATAATCTGCCATTTAGTAAGTGCTTGTTCCTTTCCCATGTTCCATTACAATGAATGTAAGAGCAACTTTTGATGCTGCATTGGTTTTAGCTCAATGTTATCTTATGCCATATATATGTTAAATTACTAAATTTGGCACTGACAGATGATAATATCTATCTGGTTTTTTTTTGGTACTCTCAAATGAAAACTTGCTTATTTGAATAATATCCTCCCAAATTAATGCTGAATAAATTAGTTTTTCAGCCCTGAATATAACTCCAAGCTTAATTAGGAAATGACCCCAGGACAAAAATAATTAAATTAAGTGTAATAATAGTTTTGATGCTTACCTAGCCTTAAATCGATAAAGCTTAGAATATATTGTGCTCATTTTCTTAGTAACCTACATAGGTGCATATAAAGACAAAGTATTGTTATTCCCATTTAAGGGGGGAAAAGATGGATATGAGATATATTGCTTCATAAAATTGCAGCAAATTATTTATGGCACTACTTAAGTGACTATGATGCTAGCACACATGAGATTTTTTTTTGTTATTTGCTAATGCCACTGATGATGATATTGTTCAATCATTTTCAGTTGTGTCCAATTCTCTGTAACACCATTTGAAGTTTTCTTGGCAAAGATACTGGAGTGGTTTGCCATTTCCCTTCTCTAGCTAATTTTACAGATGAGAAAACTGAGGCAAACATTTAAGTGACTTGTCCCCTGTCAAAGAACTCACAAGTGTCTGAGGCTGTATTTGAACTTAGGTTTTCTGACTCCAACCTGGCATGCTATCCACTTAGCTTGCCCTAATATTCTTGCTAGACTACTATAAGTTATGGGACACCAAAATCTCCAGTCAAAAATTACAGGTG
This sequence comes from Macrotis lagotis, assembly GCF_037893015.1. Taxonomy (NCBI): domain Eukaryota; kingdom Metazoa; phylum Chordata; class Mammalia; order Peramelemorphia; family Peramelidae; genus Macrotis; species Macrotis lagotis. The sequence goes on from NC_133666.1 coordinate 328,441,129, forward strand.
ATCGAGCGAGAACAGAGACATACAATTGCTATTAAAAATAGCTATAAGAAGTAGCAAAAAAAAATGTTCTGGGATATGTATGATCAGCAAGAGGTGAGCAGGTCATAGAAAAAGCTCAGTTAGATGGATGGTTCAAGTATTGCTGGCATCCAGGGAATGTTAAAAGAAAAAAGTAAGACCTCGCTTATATTCAGTGGTCCCCATATGGAGAATTCACCATATGAACAAGAATCACACAGAATGAAAAGATGTGGATGAATTGCAACTTGTACTGTTAGTACCCACGTTGATGAGATTACAGATTCAGTTCAGAGTCATCTTAGTGTTTGTAGAAGTTTAAAATAACGCTGTAAAAACAAATTAGAGATATATGTAAAGAGTCTTGGATTCTAGGTTAAGGATTTGGGGTTTGATGCAATAGAAAATAGGCAACTAGGTAAAGGTTCTTGAGTAGGAGTACATGGACAGGGTTATACTAGAGGAAGTTAATCCTACACTTGTATGAAGGATAGACCAGTTTAGACTAGAACACTCTATTGAGATTCCCAACCATGGGGATTGCAGGAAAACAGCCAGGGCATATACTTGAGATCCCAATGCAATGCCAAAAATGCCAGAAACTTCAGATTGAGTCTGAGCACTACTTAGAAAAGAAAGGAGACATATTCACCCGGAAGACGTTATAATTTGCTCTCTTCTCATAACCTCACCCCTCAACTCTATTCTATTTAAAAAAAAAATTTTTAATGGCAATGGGGTTAAGTCACTTACCCAAGGCCACTCAACTAAGTAAGTGTTAAGTTTCTGAGGTCACATTTGAACTCAGGTCCTCCTGACTCCAGGGTTGGTGCTCTATCCACTGTAGCATCTAGCTGCCTCTAGCTCCATTCTTCTTAATAGTCTGATAGGAAGGCACCATCAGAGATTCAGATTGACTTGTATTATGAGAGAAAGAGAGAGAGAAACAGACACATAGATAGAGACAGAATAGGAAAATGCACCCCTCCTTAGGTGGGGGTGAAGGATATGGTACACAAAAGCTCAGTGAGAATTTTTCTAGTTCTCTTGAAGCTGATTGAAATGAATATGTAGGCAATAATGCTTAGAATGAAAGGAATTATTTCAATGCCCTCCTATTCTCTAGTTTGCTCATGAAACAATTGGGAGGGAGTGGTTTTGTAGGATTTGTGAACAGAAGACTTAGGATTTATTTACTCAATTTCTGGGAGTATAGTTTGCTTTTCAGGCCTGCCTCATGCACACAATATTGAGGAGGACCAGCTGGTATTGACAACTGCGGCCCTAGTGGTTGAGAGGACTAGAGGTCCAAACTCTACATATTGGTTATGTCATAATGATTATGCTTATGAAATGCATAAAGAAAATAGTTGTAACATCTGAGGTAGACAGTGGTTTTTACAACAATAAAGACAGTTGTAAACTATTTTCTCATATATTCCATTTAGTTTGGCTCCTAATGCTACATTGGCATCATAAGACATGCCTGTCTCCCAAAGGACACACTGGTGCTTTTAAATCCATTTTCTATCACTTCATCAACTGGAATTTCAGTGAACAAAACTCTGGTTTTGTCATAAACTTTGAAGTTTACTACATGTAATTTATGTAATTTACATGTGATAAAACTGAATGACAGTGTTTAGGTTTATAATTCTGACCCCAGCTGTTATCATAGGATGTGGATTGGCAATGTCAGCCCTCAAAGGGTTTCTTATTTCTTCTTTGGTGTCTGCCTTGCCATCAGGTAGACTGGGATGCCTCGACCTCTTGGAGCCAGACATCATCTCTCTGTTTAGTTTTCTCACTGCTTAAATCTGTGTTTGCCTTAGTGTAGTTTTATCTGGCATCTAAGTTCCTACTCCTTGGGTTTCAACTGTTCTATCTAGGGACAGCTTGTGCTCCTCCAGTTGATACTTGACCTTTTCTCTTGTCTCCAATCTTAAACTCCTCCCTCTTAAGGTCTGTCTCAGCAGCAGATAATGGATGTTTTGATTTGAACTCTTTAGACTCTCTCTCAGTACTGAACATCTTCATTCAATATTTGGAGTAGTTAAAGATTAGAACCAAGAGTTGATTGGAGGAACTGAGCTTAAGCTAGGAAAGCTGAAACTTAGGTAGCATAGATTTCAATGCCAACACAAAAGTCTAGGAATGCAAACAGCAAATGAACTGCGGGGACAGAAAATGAACCAGCAGGAAGGCTAGCTATTCAGATCACAAGGCCATAGCAGAGGCTCAAATGGTTTTACTTAGTCTGGTTGTATTTAAAGGTCCTGAAAGGAAACAGGTTAAGGCTTGAAGACTGCCCTTAAAAAGCTAAACTTCTGAGATAAAAGTAATGACCAAACAATCGTGGTGCAATCGTGGTGCTTGTCACCAAAGCTGTCAATGACAGCTTTTGACTATAGATAAAGTTTTTCTGTTACAGCTATAGTGGATAATGGAAAGAGTATCACACTTGGAGACTTCAGACACATACTAGCTCTGTGACCCTAGACAAGTCATATAACTTTGTTTCCTCCGTATCTGCATCTGTAAAATGAACCAGAGAAGGAAATGGCAAAATACTCCAGTATCTTTGCCAAAAAAATCCCCAAATGGGTGTAGAAGAGTCAGACATGATGGGAAATGGCTGATGACAACAGCTAGTGCATAATTCACCTGGTGTTGATATCAGAGAATTCTAGATTTAGATGTGGAAGGAACCTTAAAGGTTATCTATTCCAAACCCCTCATTTTATAAATGAAGTAACTGAGACCTTAGAGAAGTTAAATGACTTATGCAAGGTCATACATATAGAAAATATCTGCATTAAATGTATTCGTTGTATTTAGAGGTCCATAATCATAGGTTTGGGTTACAATCTCAGTATCACATAGAATATATAACTTCAAGTTACACCAAATGCTTCTGGACTTTTGATGCTATGCATAATCTACTAAAACTAGAAATTTACCAAATGACTAGAAGTAAATGCTGAAACCAAGTTCTCTTACTATCATCAGTCACATTCTTAGTGAAATAAAATCATACCTGTCCTCATGCTGCTTTGCTTCACTGGTGTTAATGGAGGTTTTAGAGATAACTGACCACTTGTGACTGACTAATTACACTAACTCTAATTCTCTGGCCCATTGTTTAGAACAGTGCCCAGAATAAATAATAGGTGTTTAACTGACTGAAAGACTAACTACTTTGTGTGATTCTTTTCTTTGCTGTTTTCAAAGCTGAACATAGTTTGTTGCAGATAGATCAGGGTAAATCCAACTCACAGAACCCACAGAAGTTGTACAGGACAATTGATTCCTGACTCTCATGGAAATCTCCTTTGAACTGAGAAGTGGTGCTGAAAGCTGGGGTTTTGAGAAGATTGGGGGGGGAGCCAAATTAATTGATATGGATTGATATAGGAGTGATTGATCAGGGAATGCAGGAAAAGCAAAGTGTTGGAGGTGATGGGCAAGTAAATCATAGTTAATTACTAAAATTTGAGTCAGTGCAATGAATACCAAGAAGGGAAGATGAAGAGGTTAAGAATAAACAGAACAAATAAGGAACAAAACTGGGAGCTACCTTGACAGGAACTGTAGAATGCTTCTCTACCAAGTCAAATTGTTGAATTTCAGAACTGAATGAATTTGGGACTCCTTTTGATTGGAGGTGCAGTAATGGGCAGAACTGCTCTATAATCATTGTTTTTATTATGTTGTTTCAGTTATATCTTCTCTTCATGCCATCATTTGGGGTTTTCTTGACAGAGATATTAGAATGGTTTGCCAGTTCCTTCTCTAGCCTATTTTACAGATGAGGAGCTGAGGCAAACAGGGTTAAGTGACTTGCCAAGGGTCATACAGTTATTATCTGAGACCAGGTTTGAACTCATGAAGATGAGTTTTCCTATGCTCTCTCCACTGCTCCATCTAGCTGCCCTTCTGTAATCACTCCAATATATTAAAGGACACATAACCCTTTGAACCTGGACATTGACACCAATACTATGTTAAAAATATTTAGAATATTGTAAAACTGTCCAATACAGTTCTAAGAAAAAAACACCTGAGGGTATTTCATCCATAGGTATCAGTGTGAGGAAGTGAGCAGAGATGAGAAGCCTGGTCTGATGAGTGTATGATTTTTAATGCTCTTAGGAAAGAGGAAATTGCTTCTACTACAAAACTCTAAACTAAAGAATATATTTATCATTCTCCTACTTCAAATCAATTTGTGAGGAAAAGGCAGCCAGAAATGTAACCTGATGGGAAGACTGAGAGAAGTGACAAAATGAAACCATCTGAAAAGGGAGTGAGTTATGAGCTCTGGGGGATAGAGTCACCCTGTGTGGGGGTGGGGGATGGCTCATAAAATTTGTATGATTGGTGCTATTAAGGCCTACATTGATGGGACCTAGCATGGCCTAGATGCCAATTTCAACACAAAGTAAAACAAAATTGAATTTCATTTCAAGTAAGGGAAGTGTCTTCCCTGAATATTGTGATTGAAGATTCTTTTGATCACAATGAAACAGGTTCTTAGCTGTACAAATATTCTTGAACTTGTAATTAGAAGTGGTTCTGGAGATCTAGAGATTCAGAGAAGATTAAGCTGAAGATGTGAAATCAGGAAGCTGGACTATGTAATCTCTGAGGTCTCTGTCATCTCTAAATATGTGATCCTATTGACTCCAAGTGTTTGTAAAATTAACTATTCTATTTGGTTTTACTTTTCCTTGAAGAAAAGCTTTTTAACTTCAATTTTCTTTTGGTTGAATTTAGAGAAGGAAGGTTCTACAACCACAAGTTTCAGGGGCAAGTCTATGTTCCACCAGAGATCAGACAGTAGCTGGTAGCAATAGGAAAAGAAGGAAGAAACACCCCTAGAAAAGGACTTTGGAGTTACAGTAGAAGCTATTTCATACATCCTGGGGGCATTTCATCACAGTATCATACAACTATGCCAAGATTTGAGGATTGTGGTGATCTTATTGAACAGCCAAACATGTTTAGCTGAGATTTTCTGATAATCAATCTTCTCTCTCTCTCTCTCTCTCTCTCTCTCTCTCTCTCCCCCCTTACTCTCTATTTCTCTCCCCCCTCTTTCTCTCTTTTTCTCTCTTCTCCCCTTTCTCTCTCCCTCTTTTCCTCTATGTGACTCTCTATTTCTCTCTATCTCTAGTTTTCTGTGTCTGTTTGCCCCTCTTTGTCAACTCACAGAATACAATCTACCTAACATGTTCCTGCATGTTTCTTGAACCTGCCAAAGAGCAAAAATTCTATTTTTCTCCTTCTAATATTTAGCATAGACTAGCATATAGTGAATGGTTAATAAATGCTCCTTAGCAGAATGACTACTTAAAGTCCCATTACAATCATTGAGCATGCCGATCACAATATAATTTTTGTTAGTTAATTCCAATGGCAGAGCAGGGCAGTGGATGAAGAGTCACTCAAAGCTGGGAAAGTCTGGGTTCAAGTCCTGCCTCTGTTATACCATGGGCAAAGTTGCAGAGAATGAGGCAAGTTTCCTTATCCAGGAGTTTCCAATACTAGTAAATCACAGTCCCTTCCAGTCTTGTTTTTCCTCCCAAAGGAACAGATAGAGATCCTACTTACAATCATCATCATCATTATTAGCATACATAGCACTTACTAAGTGCTAGACATTTTGCAATTATTTCATTTGATTTTTACAGCAACCCAGGGAGCTAGATATCATTATTATCCCCATGTTACAAATGAGGAAACTGAGGCAGAGAAAGACAAAATGACTGAACTAGGGTCACACAATTTGTAACTAACTAAGACCCGATTCGAACTGAAGTCTTTCTGACTCCATACTTGGTACTCCATCCACTGTACCACCTAGTTGCCACAGATGGAGATACTATAGTCATTGCCATATTCATAATTAATAGTTTCATATATCTGGAGTGGGAAGTCTAGCCCAGTAATTTTACAGATAAGAAAACTGAAGCCCATGGAGATTAAGAAACTTGATTAAGGTCTCAGTGATTATAAGCATTATAAACAGCATATGAATTTGAGTACCCTGACTTCAAAACCAGTGTTCTTTCAATTGCCAGTCAAAGTGGCAGCATTTCCCAAGTTAGGTTTCATCCCTCTACAGATATCAATATGTATTAAATTTGTAAGTTTCTAGGAGCTTTACTGATTGCCTTACCAATTACAGAGGTGACTTTTAAATGAAGGTCTTTTCTTCATGTTTCAGTGACTTCTTTATTTTTTTAGTAAACAATCAATATTTTGTTTATTAGATATATTGAATAATGTTTATTGAGTATAGCATTTACTAGACTTATAAGACTCTTTGCCCAATGGTAGAAAATGTATATAAATGATCAAGAATTTACTTTTTTCTCTCAAAGATTCCTTCTGTATCCATATGGAAGGAAATATTTTCTCTGTAGGTGAAGTAATGAAAATATCCATGGATTCATGTAGAACCTTCAGTATATTATGGGAAGATTTAATTTTGGAGCTTCCAAAAAAAATTAAGACCTTGGGGTACCTTTGGAATAAAGGAAGGTCTAAGGATCTATCTTTAAAGTAATCTTTTCTAGCTTTAGGGTAATCACAAAGGTCTTTAGACTTCGAGGGACATCTAGAAATCTATCACTTTTACATTATGACTAGCATTTCAGTGAGAAGTAGCTAGAGAATCTGTCCAGGGGTTACAAAAATGTCAAACACATGCCATCCTTCCATTCTGTTCCTATAGCAAAACAGAAAGCAAGATTAAATTGTTTTTATTTTTAGGTCATTATTTTAAGTGTTCTCTTTAAAGATATATATATATATATATATATAGCCATTTTACTTCTGAAAAAAGTATTCCATTGTTTAAATTCTGACTAGCTTGTTTTCTTTAAGTGATTGACTGTAGTTCTGGAGTATCTCTGCTTTGTATCATGTCTTTTCTTTCTTTAAATTTTTTTAATGTATTTAAGACTGTGGGGGTGTCACACAGCTAGTGTGACCTTAAGTGTCTGAGGTCAGATTTGAACTCAGATACTTCTGACATCAGGGCTGGTGCTCTATCCACTGTACCACCTAGATGCCCCTGTAACATGTCTTTTCACAAATACCCACCCCATAGTGGACAGAAGTGTCAATGTGTCATTTAATAAACCACAATTTATTCATTGATTGCTAGAATTTAGGGAATGGTTTATATTTTTTCTAGATCTGCTCAATCTCCCACATATTCTGAAACACTTCATGAACCTAACAGGGACTTCTGAGGTCATGTTCATTAGAAGTGAGATCTTAGGGGGTGGCTGGGTGGCACAGTGGATGGAGCACCGGCCCTGCAGTCAGGAGTACCTGAGTTCAAATCCGGCCTTAGACACTTAATGATTGCCTAGCTGTGTGGCCATGGGCCAGCCACTTAACCCCATTGCCTTGAAAAACTTTAAAAAAAAGTGAGATCTTAGAATTTATATTTATCAAATTCTTTGCATAATAATGAACATTTTTGCTGTCAAAATGGAATAAAATCTAGTTGGATAATGTGACTTCTGATGACTACAGATGGCCAGATATGAAGAAAAGTGTCTTACGAGCTTTTGACTGTGGATAACTGGAAAGCTACGTAGAAAGATAGAGATTTGACTTGGGATTTCACTGATTTAGGAAACTAACTCCGGGGTGAATAAAATGTCTTAGCTAGTGTGGGTTTGTGCCTTCTTGGCAACTTAGAGTCTTACTTGAGCCCTGAGAAATTAAATGACTTTCCCAGGGTTACACATCCAATATCTGTCAGAGGTGGATCATGAGGAAATAAACAGTAGGAGCAAGTTTTAGGAATTAAGTGAGGAAAAATTTGGACAAAATTAGTTTTAGATAGGTTTATTTTGCCCTTAGGTTTCCTGATTAGAGTATGAATTTCCAGGAGGAAACATTATCTTCAAGGACTTTGTTTTCCTTAAGTTCTTGCTATTCCCCACCCCAACCCCCACCATGGGGCAGCTGGGTAGTCCAGTGGATGGTGAATACATCATTCTATCATTCTTTTTTTTAATCATAAAGATTTTATTTATTTTGAGTTTTACAATTTTCCCCCATCTTACTTCCCTCCCCCCCACTCCCCACAGAAGGCAGTTTGCCAGTTTTTACATTGTTTCCATGGTATACATTGATCCAAATTGAATGTGATGAGAGACAAATCACATCCTTAAGAAAGAAACATAAAGTATAAGAGATAGCAAGATCAAACAGTAAGATATCAGGTTTTTTTTTCCCCTAAATTAAAGGTAATAGTCTTTGGTCTTTACTCAAATTCCACAGTTGTTTCTCTGGATACAGATAGTATTCTCCGTCCCTGACAGCCCTAAATTGTCCCTGCTTGTTGCACTGATGGAATGAGCGAGTCCTTCAAGGTTGATCATCACTCCCATGTTGCTGTTAGGGTATACAGTGTTTTTCTGGTTCTGCTCATCTCACTCAGCATCAGTTCATGCAAATCCTTCCAGGCTTCCCTGAAATCCCATTCCTCCTGGTTTCCATTAGAACAATAGTGTTCTTAGATCTAGAGTGGGAAGTCTAGCCCAATAATTTTACAGATAAGAAAACTGAAGCCTGAAAAAAAACCTGAAGCTTAAAACATACATATACCACAGTTTGCTAAGGCATTCCCCAATTGAAGGACATTTACTTGATTTCCAATTCTTTGCCACTACAAACAGGGCTGCTACAAATATTTTTGTACGAGTGATGTTTTTACCCCCCCTTTTTTATCATCTCTTCAGAGTATAGACCCAGTAGTGGTATTTCCGGTTCCAAGGGTATGCACATTTTTGTTGCCCTTTGGGCATAGTTCCATAGTTCCAGAAAGGTTGATGAGTTCACAGCTCCACCAACAATGTATTAGTGTCCCAGATTTCCCACAACCCTTCCAACAATGATCATTATCCTTTCTGGTCATATTGGCCAGTCTGAGAGGTGTGATGAATGCATCATTCTTGAGTGAAGAAGACTCAGAAGTTCAAATCTGATCTCAATTACTAGTTGTGTGACCTTGGGCAAGCCACTTAATCCTGCTTGACTTAGTTTCCTCATTTGTAAAACAAGCTGAAGAATGAAATTGTAAACCATTCTATCTTTGTCAAGTTGGGGTCATACAGCGCCAGACAGGACTGAAAAACCACTAAACAACATTCTCACCATGGAGGAAAAAATAGCTAGAATTCCAGAGGAACAATCGAATAGGTACAAACAGAAGATCCCTTAGAACTGTCGAAGTTCCTTCATGACTTGGTTAGGCTTTGGATAGAAGTCAGGGCTGTGAGCTTCTGATCCCCAAGTATTCAAAGTGACTCTAGCCCTTTTAACACCAAAACAACAGAAGTGAGACCTCACACAAACCACTGACAGATTGACACCCAAAATTACTTTCAGTGCTTAGAAGTCTTATAGGTGTACAAAAGTTAACAGAAGAGTTGAGTTTAATTAGGATTAGAGTATGGGAAGGACTACCCATAAACCAAGAACATGTCTATCTTTTCTGTTTGTTGGGGGGAAAAAACAACTGCAGAGAGGGATGGATGGATAGGTAATTAGATAGTTAAATGGATGGATGAATGGATAAATGAATATATGGAAAATAGACAACTATCTCAACATAATTGGTTTCCTACATAATCCCAAGTATTTCATTTTATAATTTAGAAATGGTATTCCAAAAAGTTGTCCATTGGTTTCACCAGATTGCCAAAGGGGTCTTTGATTAAGCATCCTTGCTGTAATGTAGCGATATGGTTTCTGTTCCAATATTTCTCTACATTTTCATCACATAGCTTTGAATTTATATCTACTGTTTTTCTTGGAATAAAGTGATGAATAATTTTCCATTTACAAATTATCAAATATTATTTATCAATATGCCAGAGTAAAGAAATATGTGATTTCTATTTTTTTATTGAAATTTTATTTTATTTTTCCAATTACATGCAATGATAGTTTTTCAACATTCATCAATTGCGAATTTATGAGTTCTACATTTTTCTATTACTTTTCCTTCCCTCCCCCCTCCCCATGGTGGCAAACAGTTTGGTAAAAGTTGTACATGTACAATGTATGTGCAGTATTATTTAACATATTTAAATATTAGTCATGTTGTGAAAGAAGAATTAGTACTAAGGGGAAAGGGAAAAAACCATGAGAAAGGAAGGAAAAGCAAAAGAAGTTTTAAAAAAAGTGGACATAGTTTACAATCAGACTCCTAGTTTTTTTTCCTTTGAATGTTGATGACATCGTCTGTAGCAGATCTCTCAGAGTTGTCCTTGATCTCTGAACTGCTGAGAGGGCCTGCATCCATCATGGTTGATCAGTGAGATTTATATTATAACCAAACTGACTTTTTTAAAAAAAAAGTTTTTGCAAATTTAGTAGGGGCAGGGTAGCTTTAGAAATGTGATGGTAGGTTACTAAAAACAATTTCACATGTTAAGTATTTAAATTCTCTATTGGGGATGAGTACAAGGGAAATATATGAATACACACATACACCATATATATATATATATATATATATATATATATATATATATATATATATATACATACACACACACACACACACATACACATGTACACACGTATATGTAACTACAATCATCAAGGTTAACCTTTGCATTGTTCATCTCACAGACAGAAATGCAGTGCCTAGCTTAACCAGGTGTTTCCTTTAAAACTAAAATCTGGCTGAACTGATTTTTTTCCTTGGCACCTTATTCTTATTTGTCCTTCTCTGCCTTTATTCCCAGAATAACATGTTTTACAATTCCCTACAATTCACACCTTTGTTTCGCTATTTGGGTTCAAACTGTATCATTAAATTGAGGACAGGTGAGTGGCTAAAAGGAGATTCTGGTAAACATCAAAGGAGTTGGGATTTTAATTTAGTTATTCAGAGAATTTAGGGACTGAATTGAAATGTTTCTCTTTCCCAGACTTTTCTGAACTCTTTAGCAATATCTGCTTCAATCCAATTTGTTCATGAACATATGTAGAACCCCACATCAGCTTCTTACTCCATATGAGCAAGGCAGAATTGAAGCAGCTCAAAGGAAACATGACATTAAAGTAAGCCTCCCAGGTATTCACATGGACTATCTGTGCCAGACCTATGATAGAACTTTCTGAGCTCATATAGATCTGATCAGCCACAGTTGGATTCAATGTAATTTGTTTCTAACATAGTGCTTTTTTTGGGTCTTCTTTGATAATGAAGGACAAGAACTAGCCTATGGCATTATTACTTAATAGAGTGATACCTGAGAGCCAGTATGATGTGACACTGATACAGTTTTGGCTTAGAAGTCAGATTCAAATCCTGCCTTAGATTTTAATGGTTACGTGACTCTGGACAAGTAAATTAATTTCATTGAGCCTCAATTTCCTCTACTATAAAATTAGAATTTATCCATCTATTTGTTTTCTAAATATCTAATCCATCATCTATGTTTCTGTCTATCTAAATACCTATTATCTACCTATCTATCTATCTATCATCTATCTATCTATCTATCTATCTATCTATCTATCTATCTATCTATCTATCTATCTATCACCTATTCTTTTCCTCCCAAGGCAATGGGGTTAAGTGGCTTGCCCAAGGTCACACAGCTAGGTAATTATTAAGTGTCTGAGTTCAGATTTGAACTCAGGTCCTCTTGACTCCAGGGTTGGTGCTCTATTCACTGTGCCAACTAGCTGCCCCTATGTATGCATGTATGTATGTATGTATGTGTGTGTGTATCTATCTACCTATCTATTGATTTTAAAGGTACATGGATCTCTCAGGATAAAGAATCCCTTTTAAAGCATTAGATTTAAAGACCTCTAAAGTCTCTCCAATCTTTAATCTGTGATTCTGTGACCCTTTGGTTACTTAGAATCTTTGAAGGGAATATATATGCAAGGAAGGAGGAGGCCTTAGTACAGTGCTTCAGCCAAGTGGTGGTGTGAATGGGTGCTCAGTCCTGAAGTCTTCTCCATCCAAATATATGTAATACTTGCTTCTGTAACACTAGAAAAAGATAGTATTTTTCAAAACACCCAAGAGGAAAAATGTTCAAGTCACACTCACATAGCCAGTATCCCTTTGAACAGAGGGATGCCATAGTGAATTACAGAGGACTTACTCCAAAGGAAGGGAACCCAGAAGCAGAGGACCATTATGGTTGTTTTGGTTGTTTCATTAACATATTCTGATATCCCTCTTATAATTTACTGTACTTCATGTGAGTCCCTCTAGTCTAAACAACATCACAAAAGTCAATCCATGAATTGCCCATAGTTAGTTATCATTTTTGTAGTCTGGCACTTCCTGGAATCCATGCTTGTGTATTTGAACATTCCTTGTCTGCTGATGACAATGAACTTCATCATCATCATGATAATAATAATAATGATGATGATGATGATAACAAATAGCATTTATATTCACCTATTATGTATCAGGGGCTATGTTAAGCAATTTACAAAGACTATCTCATTTGATCCTCACCACAATCTTGGAGGTATCATATCCATTTTACAGTTGAGGAAACTGAGGCATACAGTGGTTAAGTGAGTTGCATAAAGTGATAGTAAGTGTTTGAGGTGGGCTTGAAATTAAGATCTTCCGGATTTGAGGTCAAGTTCTTTATCCATTGCACTATTTCAGTTTTCCCATCTTTAAAACTAAGTAGAAATCCAATGAGTTAATGATAGAGATGCCTAGTAATTCCTAATGTAATATGTGACCTTCACCTACTTTGGCAGCAGGGATGCAGAAGCTTACCCAAGGCCTTGCAAGAGAACTTGAGTGTACAGCTCCCCTCCACCCTCAAAGGTTCCAAGAGAACAAGAGAGAACACCTTGGGATCAGAAATTGAGGCTAGAAAACTGAATTTTGCTCAGCTGTAAAAAAGCTGAAAGCTTTTAGATCCAACCACTAAGGAAATTACCTATACAGGTGAGGGAGTTAGAAAGTGAACAATAAGAGAAAAGTGATGGAAAAATTGTCAAAAATGTCAAGAGAGAAAACTTTGGACATAAGTAGATAAACCAATAGGGAAGATATTAATAAAGAAAAGGGAATATGGCTTCCCTATCAAGTAAAAGAGTTTAGGCATTTGTCCATTAATATTACAAGGATACATATGGGAGCTTTGATAATATCCAGATGTATGCTTTTTTCTTTTATAAATAAATATGTATATATATACATATATATATATATACATATAGGTATGCATATGCATATGTATATATGTGTATATATATATATATATATATATATATTCTAATTTAACATCATCACTTGGTTTTGTGAAAACACAATGTTACAGGAGGTAGTAAAGGTATAATAGTGCTTCAAATAATCACCTAAAAGGGTTACAGCTATGTATTACAGTAAGACACTGGGGTTTATTTTATGATAAATAAATAAACCTACAGCTAAATGGTGATGATCAATACAGCTTAATCAGTATGATGTCCGCATGGCGTTTGGGAGTGTCCTGTGCTTCAAATAAGGGTTATAGTAGACCTTCTTTTGGGTACCATATAATTTCATGATTCCAACAATGCCTTAGTTTATTACACTTGGCTGTTTTAAGATATTTAGATTTTCAGTTTGAAAAAAAGAAAAGGAATAAAAGAAATATGTACTCATTTTACTTTTAATTGAAATCATATACTTTGTCCAGTATGGCCTTCAAAACTACCCACCTGGGACCCTGGCCTTCTCATTGTTGAGTATTTACCACATGTAGACTAGATCAGGATCCACCCTACTAGTCCCCAGGCATCTTCGAATCATGTCAGTGAGCATGCATACCCTCCCATCTTACTTCCCCATTTATCCTGTACTTTAGCTGAGAACAGAAGTCTGTTGCAATACCCTGACCTGGTCATCTCTCTCCTGCACATGTTGTCTGCCTCTATTATCAGGTAAGCTTCTTGAGACTGTCTTTCGTTTTTGCAGTTTTATTTGTAGCACCATGCCTAGCACATAGTTAAAATATATTAAGTGCTGTTACTATTGGATCATGAACCACATAATTGTTCTACCCTTACCTGTATTCCCTTGGGCCAGGTGACCCTAATGACAAGCAAAGTGCCCAAGATGAACTAGCCACCTCACAAGTGATGGAGGCCATTACTGAAATATTATAAAGTATCATTCCAGTTGTTTCCTTAAAGATCTTCTAGAAAACAAGTTTTATAGTGATTATTATTCTATCAAGGTGTTTTTATTGCCTACTTTGTATGAGACAGGTCTAAAAACCTGTGAATCATAGGCTCTTAATTAAGAGCCATTTAGTCTAACCCATATCATTTTTCAAAACTGTTGTGTGAAATAAATGTTGGAGATTTAGAAGCTGAACAGTCCCAATAATGCTGACCCAGCCTTGCCACACCCTCCCCACCAAAATAGATTCATTTACCATAGGAAAGTTCTTTTTTTTCTTCTTCCTCATCTCTCACCTATTCATACAGTACAGTAGATAAAGAATAAAAAAAGAAAAGTCCCCATTGCCTAGGATTTATAGTGCAATGTTATCAAAAGACATAAAGAAGGTAGAAAAACCACATTTGCTCTTCATTAATGAGGAGTTGATCTTCCCAATGAAAGGGTTAAACAACCTAAAGAGGCAATTGCTACTCAGGATAGGTAGGTAAATATTGGGAAAGCCCTTACCTACTTTAAGTGATTTAAAATCTTCAGGCCAAAATGAGTTACACCTCAGGGCACTGAAAACCATTGCCAAAAATCTTTGAATCATGAGAAAAGAATTTCCTGCTTTCAAAAAATTAGAAGAGGGATCCAGAAATGAAAGTATGGTAAATTTAACATTGATTATAAAATTATAGACCAGATTGATAAGCAGTTTCTGAGATCCTGTACTTTTAAAGAGGAAGAGTATGCTTATTAATGGAAGCCAATGTTAAGAATATCAGTTCAATTTTTAAGTTCTATCTTTTGTTATAAGGCTGCTAGACTAGCAGAAGATCAGACATACTGCATCTTGATTTTCCAGAGTGTGTCACAGTCTGATATATGTGTATATGCTTTATAATGTCATCATCATCATGGGGAAATATTCTTGCTTCACCTCATCTCATGAAATTTTTTTGTTATTGACCTTTCATAAACTCTTCATTAAGAATCTAAATCCAACTAATGTGTTAGAGACCTTTCTCTGTGTTTTTTTTTTAAGTTTAACAAAATAACACCTGGTCTATTCAGATATTGTCTTTCATCCTTGCTACATGACTAGGCCATCTGCTTTTATGCAAATAAAATGTCCTTGTTGATCTTTTATTCTGCTTCTCATGCAAAAACCTTTGATGGTAAAGTTAATCCTATGTACACCCACCATGATTATTTCCCATTGCCCTTTGGGGCACCAGCAAGTTTGTTTCCTCTGAGATCACTTTATTCATAGTCATTCATAGTGATATAGCATCAATGTGAATGTGTAGATGTGAAGGGAATGGGTGTTTGTAGTGATAAGCGGCATCATCAAAAGTATTGCCCAGTTCTCCAAATGCAATATAATCTGATCTTTTTTCCTAATTAAAATTTGCTCATCGTTCCACTTAGTGCCTATCTAAATAACATTGTTGTTCAGTTTTTCAATTGTATGCAGTTCTTCATGACCCTGTGAACCATAGCATGTTAATGTTGTCCCTAGTGCTTTCTTGGCAAAAGTAAAGAGTGGTTTATCATTTCCTTCTCCAGTGGATTAAGGCAAATAGAGATTAAATGATTTAGGGTTATATAGCTACTAAGTATCTGAGGCTGGATTTGAACTTAGATCTTCCAGCGCTCTAGCCACTGAGTCATCTAGTTGCTTGAAATCTGAACACACACACACACACACACACACACACACACACACACACACACTCACACCCCAAATCAGAGATAAGAATATTTTATATTCTCTACACCTCTCATTTGAATGACTGTGAGTTAATAGAAAGTCATTTACAGAAAGTCCACCTATCTTTTTCCTTTGTGTGATGTGGTGGGTGTGTGTGTGTGTGTGTGTGTGTGTGTGTGTGTGTGTGTGTGTGTGTGTGTGTATGTGTGTGTGTGGCAATTTGTAAGATCTAGTAAGTGTCTGAGGCTGAATTTGACTGAATTTGACTCATTTGACTCTTATCTATTATGTCACTGTCTATTTTTACAAATTGTTTTTCATCAGAAACTTACTTATCTGGGCATAGAACATTATAAAGATGATGTTAGGGGTTCTTCGTCTTTTTTTGTGTCACAGACCCTTTAGGAAATCTGATTGACACTATGGATACCTCAGAATAATTCTTTCAAAT
Organism: Macrotis lagotis; assembly: GCF_037893015.1. Lineage (NCBI taxonomy): Eukaryota > Metazoa > Chordata > Mammalia > Peramelemorphia > Peramelidae > Macrotis > Macrotis lagotis. Next base: position 328,457,497 of record NC_133666.1, read on the forward strand.
TCAAAAAATAAAATATTTATGATTATGAAGGAATCCAACTATATAAAAATATAGTTATCAAAATATCAAATGTTTCTATACACCCCAGGTTAAGAACTCCTGTTTTATAAATGAGATACCAGACATGACTTGAAATCTGCAGATTCTTGTCACCTTTAATTTTTTTAAATAATAGTACCACATTTACTTTTTCTATTCTCCTGGAATATTTTCTTTTTGAAATTTTGAAAATCAGCTCCTGACTACCTTTAAAATGTATTGCCTCAAGTATGAATCATTTTTCTATATGTATTTGTTCATATCTAGCCATTCTTCCCAAATTCATCTTAAATACGATGTATATATCCATTCTTCATTATCTCTCTTGAACCTGAATCATCTACCTGCTGGACAGCTCCACTAGCATATCCCATAGACATCTCAGACTCAATATGTCTAAAACAGAACCCAAGAGCAATTTCCCTAAACCCATCCCTCCTGCAACTTCCCTATTTCTATCTGGTACATTAACATAATTCCAATCTTCCAGGTTATAAACCTAAGAATCACCCTCATTTTCTCATTCTCCCTCACCTCCATGTTAATTATGTCTCCACATCTCTCACAACCATCTTTTTCTTTCTTCTCACACAGTCACTGCCTTCATTCAGGAGAGCCTGCTAATTGATTTCCATGCCTATAGTTCATTCTTCAGTTTGTTCTCCATACAGAAGCTGAAATGCTACTCTTTTAACCCAGTTTTTTTTTTTAGGTTTTTGCAAGGCAAATGGAGTCAAGTGGCTTGCCCAAGGCCACACAGCTAGGTAATTATTAAGTGTCTGAGACTGGATTTGAACCCAGGTACTCCTGACTCCAAGGCCGGTGCTTTATCCACTACGCCACCTAGCTGCCCCGACCCAGTTTTGACTATATTGTCCCCCCATTCAAGAAATTTCAAGAAGTCTCAACTGTCTTTTTAGATATAAAATCTATTCAGTAGGGAAGATTTTCACAAGCTGCCCCACCTTGTCATTCCTGACTGATTACATTACTCCCCTATATGTGATATTTCATCTCCAACTACTATCCTTTGTATATAATATTTCTACACCTTGAATGTTCTCCCTTCTCACCCTTACCTCTTAATCAATTCTACTAGGTTTAGCTCAGGTAACCCACTATAAAATTCCTTTCCTGACCTCAGTTGTTAGCACAAGTCCTCTTCCCCATTTCTCTGAAAAATCTCATTGTACTTATTTTTCTGTATACCTTCTGTATATTTCCAGTGATGTGAACATTTTGACAATAGGGACCATTTCATGTTTTTGTCCTTATATCTCTGTCACCTAACCTAGAATTATTATGGGCAATTAATCAGTGCTTGTTGAATTCATTAAATTGTCATTTCTTCACATAGTACGTTGGGTCTGATGTTGGTATAAACCAATATGGTAGGGACAGCTAGGTGGTACAGTGGATAGATCACTGACCCTGGGACCAGAAGAACCTGAGTTTAAATCCGGTCTCATATTACCTGTGTCCTTGGGCAAATCACTTAACTCCTTTGCCTTGAAAAAACAAACAAAAAAAAAAGTCAGTGTTAATTTTACTTTAACCACTGAGGAGAAGCGATCACTATAGATATTGTAAAAGATCTGCATCTATTCGTTGTATGGTGTCATCAATACCATTTTTTCAGGATGATTTGACTTAACTAAATCTTATATCAAGATCCCTGAAAACTCATTTTTTTTGCAACAGTTTTGATTTCTTATTGTATTCTAAAACACTATTTTACTCTGCCATGGTTACCTATTGAATGAGGAGACCAAGATTTCTGGACTCTTTCATTACTGTTTTTCATGAGTAATTTTTTTTGTAATAAATAAGATTAAGAGTCATAAAAGGATGCCAGACATCTAGTCCAACTGATTCTTTTTTAAAATAAGGAGAAAGATATTACATGACTTTCCCCAAATCATGCAAAACCACAAAGCCAGATTTTGCACCCAAGTATTCTGATTCCAAATCTAGTACTCCAGTGCTGATAATTTATGTTTTTCATTCGTATTTATAGGTGGTTGAAAAATAGTTATTAGGACTAAACCATTGTGTATTTTGTGGGCCAAGTGGATTGACCAAAAAAATTAATCAGCTAGCAGCTACAGTTCTAGTTATAGACCCCCTGCATTTAGGCAGGTTGCTCTTAAGGCAGGAGACTGAAGCTAGATCTGGACAAGAACAATTTCCAGCTTTGTCAGATCTCCCTGAGTTTGCACCCTTTAATCACTTTAACCTTCACAAACTTCCAGGTCATTTTTCATACTCCAGAGAAACTTTAGAATCCAACTTTGTGTAGGAAAAATGAAATGTAAAAGAATTCAATGTAAAGTCATAGATTTAAGTTTAAAAATAAATTACACAAGTTCAGCATTGCATAGTTCAGCATAGTTAGCAGTTTCTAAAAATGATCTTGTGGTTTTAGTGGACCAATCACATTAATGAGCCAATACTGAGATGTAGCTAGGAAAAAAAAGTCAGTGCCATCTTAGGTTATATTAAATACAAAAGAGCATTTAGATTATAGGAAATTATACAAACACCTTTGGAGAATTGTATTCAAAAATGGAAGGTTTTTTTCTTTTTAATTTATTATTTAATTTTTTTAATTTTACAATTTTCCCCCTAATCTCGCTTCCTTCCCCCAACCCCCCACAGAAGGCAGTCTGATAGTATTTACATTGTTTCCATGGTATTCATTGATCAAAAATTGAATGTGTTGAGAGAAAAATCATATCCTTAAGGAAAAAATAAAATATAAGAGATAGCAAAATTACATAATAAGATAACTTTTTTAAAAAAATTAAAGATAATAGTCTTTGGACTTTGTTCAAACTCCACAATTCTTTCTCTTGATACAGATGGTATTCTCCATCTCAGATACCCCAAAATTGTCCCTGATTGTTGCACTTATGAAATGAGCATGTGCATTAAGACTGACCATCACGCCCATGTTGCTGTTAGGGTGTACAATGTTCTGGTTCTACTCATCTTGCTCAGCATCAGTTCATGCAAATCCTTCCAGGCTTCTCTGAGTTCCCATCCAATAGTGTTCTATAACATACATATATACCACAATTTGTTCAGCCTTTCACCAATTGATGGACATACACTCAATTTCTAATTCTTTGCCACCACCAACAGAGCTGTTATAAATGTTTTTGTACTAGTGATGTTTTTAACCATTTTTCATGATCTCTTCAGGGAATAGATCCAGTAGTACTATTGCTAGATAAAAGAGTATACACATTTTTTATTGCCCTTTGGGAGTAATTCCAAATTGCTCTCCAGGAAGACTGAACGAGTTCACAGCTCCATCTATAATGTATTAGTGTCCAGATTCCCCACATCCCTTCCAACATTGATTTTTGTCCTTTCTGGTTATACTGGCCACTCTGAGAAGTGTGAGGTGGTACCTCAGACATGCTTTAATTTGCATTTCTCTAATCAGTAAAGATTTAGAGTAATATTTCATATGATTATGGATTGCTTTGATTTCCTCATCTGTAAATTGCCTCTGTATATCCTTTGACCACCACATTTTTTCAAGTATATAGATAAACTAGAATTTTTCTACAAGGTGATAAGGATAGCAGGATATCTGGATACCTTATTCCATATGAACATCATATGAAGTGTTCTTCTAACACCAGTTAAAAGTACTTGGTGATTTTTTACTTGGAAGAAGAAAAGCTTAGGAGAGCTATGATAGATGTCTGCAAGTACCTGAAGAATTGTTAAAGAGATCGGAGAATAATTTGTTTAATGCCATTCCAAAGAAAGAGCAGGACAAAGTATTTTGGAATTTATAGGGAGATTGATTCCAGCTCAATATAAGGAAGAACTTTGCAACAGCTATATTTGTCTTACCATGGGACAGGCTTCATTATTGAACTGTGAGCTCACTCTCATTAGTGGTTTTTAGAGAACGGCTGGGTAAAAATCTGATAGGCACCTTATAGAAATGATTTCTGTATCGAGTGATAGATTGTATAGTTTAACCTTTAAGGTTCCTCCTAACTCTAAGATTTTGTGATTCTAAACACTCAAGGCTCTACATACCATACATGTATGACAGGAGGTGAAAGAGATTGCTACAGCCTTCTGTTGTCCTCACCTTATCATGTCACCAACCTTATCACTTATCATCTCCCCCTCTTAAACTGTTCATAACCCACAGTGCTGCTACCCTCTATGATAATTCTGGATTTCTCCTTGCTTTCCATTTTAGAGAGCACTAACTTTGACAGAGGGTTTAGGAAGTTGAATAGATATTAGCAAATCTTACCCTAGAGAGGCCTTTCTAGCTGTGAATGTTCCCCTGTTGAATGTGACTTTAGATGGGAAGTAACTCTGGGTTCTAAAGAATAGATAAACTGATAATAACCATAGTGACTTGCACTTGCCAGTGTATCTCAAATGTATTCACAAAGAACTCATATCAATTTAGATTGGATATGAATTTATTATAATTTATATATGTGGTTGGTTAGCCTAATCCTCTTTTTAGCCCAATATTAGCTGTAAGGCAAGTACTACAAACAAATTTTAATGAATTTATCTGAATCCTTTTTTCAGCTTGTTTATGCCTTGACCCTGCAATATATTTTGGAGTAATGAGTTTCATGATTTACTGCTTGCCTTATAAAACAATAATTCATTTTCTTGTAATAAATTTACCTCTTTAGTGCTTCAAGAGCTTTGTCCTAGGATTTGATGGGAAAAACCCCAATATTTTCTGATTCTGCTCTTATTGTAATTTTTTAGAGACTTTAATTACCTCCTCTTGTGCATCTTTCTATTTCCCTTCCCTATTACTCCGTCATTATTTTCCTTTGATCATGTATTTGCTCTTATTTAAAGTTGCTTGACATATGGAACTGTACCTGCAAACACATTGTGACTTAAAACAAGTATAATGTTTTATCTTTAATTGTATACGTATATTATATGGTTTGTATTTCTCTTTCCCTAAATATACTAATACTTAACCAATTGAAACCTTTTTGCCCTTTTTTCTGCCCACACATCTAATATCAAAAAGATTTTCCTACAATTTATATCTGTCAGCTTGGCTAGTGAATCAGAATTTGAAAGACTTTTTAGCATTATTAAGTTTGGAGACTTCACTACTTCATTATATCCTCCTTTTCCAAAAAGTTTTTAAAAAATTAAATAAAACTAATCCTAGTGTTCATCCCTAAGTGACATCATTGTTTATACCTTTTTAACCAATGAGAAGTACTCATTTATCCCTACTCTCTTTTTCCCTACCTCTGCCAGTTCCTGGTCTGTTTAATGTATTATTCCCAATCCCAAGGTGATTCAATATTTTTCAAATATTTTATGGCATAGTACCTTGCAAATCCTGAAAGTCTAAATAAATGACATGTATGGGTTCCATCTTGTTCAAATATTTATCCATAAACATAAATGTTACTAATTATCACCTAAGCACCCAATACAATGATATTTTCTCAATTATCATCTTTCTTCACCTGCCTGAGCATTTGAGGACACTGATTGCTCTGTCTTCCACTTTTCTCTCTGAGTTTTGGTGACGCTGCTCCAACTTGTTTCTTTTTCTAATATTCTTAACTCTCCTAAGTCTCCTTTGCAGATCATTATCGATATCCTATTGCCTAACTGTGAGTATACCCTAAGTCTCTGCCTTAGGCTCTCCTCATCCCTCTCTCTTCTCTCCCTTAATGACCTTACAATAGGGCAATAAGTTCAGTTGTTACCTGTACACTGAAGGTTTCCAGATTTCTATATCTGGCCCTCGGTGAGCTCTTGAGCTCCAGTCCAGAATTAACTTCCTATTTGATTTTTTTAAAAACTGGATGTCCCACAGACATCTCAAATTCAACATTTCCTAAACAGAACTCATTATCTTTCCTCCTCAAACGTAGCTATCTTCTAAACTTAACTATATCTATTACAGTACAACCATTCTTCTAGTCACCAAGATTCCCAACTTCATTGCCACCCTCACCTCCTCATATTCTCTCATTGGGCATAATCATTCTGTCAATTCTACCCATACAGTATCTCTCCCATCAGTTGCCATCTCACTAACACAGCCATTCGGGTCTTCATAATCTCTCATCAATATCTCCTCATTGGTCTTCTTGCCTCAAGTCTCTTCTTTTCAAAACTCCATCTGCTGCCAAAAATAATGCTCCTAAGAATAGATCTGATCATGTCTCTCCCCAACATAATAACCTTCAATGGCTCTCTGTTGTCTCTATGCAAACAAATGCAAACTCTTTTCTTATAACCTGACTCTAATTTTACCCTTCCAGTCTTTTTATGAGTTATTCTGATTCACTCACTCTACAGTCCAGACAGAGTGGCCTTCTTAAAAGTTAGTTCCTCATCCATGACATTACATTCCATCTCTCATCTTCATGCTTTTTGTACAACTTGAGTTAAATTTACAATGTGCCAGTCTTCTGCTGATTTAACGTTGTTGGGTCAGCTTAAATACGACAGTGCACAAAATAAACCATTGTACTTTTTTGCTTTCTTATGACAACAGGCAGAGCTTGAGGTGAATTCCTTTCAAAATTTGAGTCCACCCAGGGTGCTTGATTAGAATCAGCTCTAGGTAGTTTATGAGAGCCAGTTGCCAAATTTTCATGGTAAGCATTTACACCTCAGTAACCAACAACTACTACAAATCAGGGCTTATGTATTGTTTTATGGGTTATCTAGATTTATGAAAGTGATGGAGAAAATGTTAACAATGCACTGTTGTCAAAATTCATTTCTCCATGTAGATGCAATGTGAGTTTATATAGTTTATATAGCTCCAAAAGACATTTCTTTCATGTTCATTATTGATACAATATCACTTTTAATACATTTTATGTGTATCCATATACTGTTGATTTTGTTATGTCTTTTTCCTTAATATGTTGAAAATTCATTCAACAAATATTATATTAAGTGACCAACCTACAGGGTTGTGAGGAAAATGCTTTAGACATATTTAGATAAGACAAGACACCTGCTCTAATGGAGCTTACACTGTAATAGTAGTTAAGACACAAATACAGATATCATATAATATAACATTTTAAATGCATGACAAAATTCTGACCCAAAGTGCTGTGTGATATTCATGGATCTCTGTAGAGGAGGTAGCATTTTGAATTGAGCTTTATAGGCTGGGGTACAACATATGAAGAAAGGGAGAAAGGACCTTTCAGGCACAAGGAATTCCTTTAGCAGAAGGGTAGAATGCATGGAGGGGTGTAATATAAAATAGGGCTGAAAAGTAGGGTGGTATCATTTTTTTAGAAAGTTTTGAATGACAAGCAAAATAGTTAAAATTTTACTTTCTAAATATTAAAGAGGTACTAAACACTTCTGCATAGAGTCTATATATAATTGAAATTACCCTAGTAATTCTATGTTAGTTTTCTTTTTTCCCTTTTTTTTGTCCAGCTTAAGAAGATGGGGGAGAAAAAATGGATTAGATATTGGGTAGCTAAAAACTAAAAATAAAAAAAGAAGATATTTAAAAAAAAAAGTTCTAGGAGCTAAGATGATGGTGAAACTTGCTCAAACTCTACCCTAAACCTCTACAAATACCTTTAAATAATAACTAACCGAATTCTAGGGTGGCAGAACTCACAAAAAGACTGAGTGAAACTATTTTACAGCCCAAGGTACTTGGAAGATTCATGGGAAGGGTCTGTAACACCAAGGTTAGAAAGGTCCTGCAGTGCAGCCTGGAATGAATCAGCTGCAACCATCCAGGAACAGATCCCAGGGCACCTGGATCCATGGAAGTGGTGGCAGTTTTCAGCCCTCTCAGCCCAGGGATTGCCAAGGACAACTTGGAAGGCCAACAGGAAAACTGTGCTGTACCAGAGTGAGATTGGAGCCCAGCCTAGTGCAGGTTTCAGTCTAGACCCAGTTCCAGGGACCAGGAGAAGACTTTGGGTATCCACCCAGAAGGGAACACCCAGTAGCTACTTGCAGAGTTCTCAACCACTGTCCCCCAAGGGCATTGGGAGAAATTGCAGAGGTTTCTTTGCTATCCCTGAAGCAGGATTCTGTGGCTTTACCCATACTCAGATCCAGGTCACAGTCCAGGGTTCCATTCTCAGGAGGATGAGGAGCAGAAGCACAGCAGAACCCACTATCTGCAGCAGAGCAGGGACTCTCCTCAAGGTTCCAAGACAGAAAAGAATGCTTGTGGTTTTCCACAGACCAGAGCACAGACCAGGATAGCACTCAGAGTCTCTCATAAGACTTTGAATTGAGGTCCCTTGTAGATGTCCCTGAAAACAGCTGCAAAAACCCTCAAAAAGCTTGGGACACAGCATCCTTCACCCTGGAAGCAGAGCCCCCACCTTAACAAAGAGTTACAATTAAGTCATAGGCTGGGAAAATGAGCTAAAGCAGAAGGAAAAAAAATCTGACCCTAGACAATTACTTTAGTCCTATAGAGAAACAAAACTCAGAATATAACAAAGTCAAAGCTTATGAATCCAAAGCTTGCAAGAAAAATATGAATTGGTCTCAGGTCATGGAACAGCTCAAAAAAGATTTTGAAAATCAAGTAATAGTGGTAGAGGAAAAATTGGGAAGAGAAATGAGAGCAATACAGAAAAATCATGAAAACCTAGTCAGCAGCTCGGTGAAGGAGATGCCAAAAAACACTGAAGAAAGTATCATCTTAAAAACCAGTTTAGGGGTGGCTAGGTCGCACAGTGGATAGAGCACTGGCCTTGGAGTCAGGAGTACCTGACTTCAAATCTGGCTTCGGACACTTAATAATTACCTAGCTGTGTGGCCTTGGGCAAGCCACTTAACCCCATTGCCTTGCAAAAACTAAAAAAAAACCAGTTTGACTCAAATGGAAAAAGCCATCTAAAAGGCCAGTGAGGAGAAGAATACCCTAAAAAGCAAAATTGGTTAGAAGGAAAAGGAGATAAAAGAAGCTCTGTCAAGAAAATAATTCCTTCAAATACAGAATGTAGTCAAGGGAAGCTAATGACTTTGTGAGAAATCAAGAATCAATTAAACAAAACCAAAATAATGAAAAAATAGAAGAAAATGTGAAATATCTCATTGGAAAAACAATTGACCTGGAAAATAAATCCAGGAGAGATAATTTAAAAATTATTGGATTACCTAAAAGTCATGACAAAAGAAAGAACCTAGACTTCATTTCTTAAAAAATTCTACTGGATTGCCCTGATATCCTAAAAGAAGAGAGTAAAATAGAAATTTAAAGAATCCACCAATCACCTCCTGTGAGAGATCCCAAAATGAAAACTGCCAGGAATATTATTGCCAAATATCTGAACTCTCAAGTCAAGGGGAAAATATTACAAGCAGTCAGAAGGAAACAATCAAATATCATGGAGCTACAGTCAGCTTCTACATTAGAAGTTTCTACATTAAAGGCCCAAAAGCCTTGAAATATGATATTCCAGAAGGCAAAAGAGCTTGTATCATAACCAAGAATCAACTACCCAGAAAAACTGAACATACTCTTTAGGGGAAAAGATGGCCTTTAAATGAAACAGGGGACTTTCCAACTTTCCTGATGAAATGAACAGAACTGAACAGAAAGTTTAATCTTCAAGTACAGGACTCAGGTAAAGTATAGAGAGGATCTATGGGTAGAGCAATGATGAGGGACTTAATGATACTGAACTTCTTGTATTCCTGCATGGGAAGATGATACTGATAATTGCTATGAACCTTCTCATTTATTAGGGCAGTTAGAAGGAACATAGAAGGAGGCAGTTGAATTTGAAGGTAAAATATATTAAAAAGATGGAGTTATTAGGCGAGAAAGAAGTGTACTGGGAGAAAGGGAAGGGTATGTTATTTCATATAAAAGAGGCAAAAAAAAAACCCCCTTTTGCAGTGGAGTGAGAGGGAAGGTGAGAGGGGGAGTGAGTGAGCCTTACTCTCATCAGAAGTGACTCAGAAAGGGAATAACATACATACTTGATTGGATATAGAAATCTTTCTCTAGAGGAAATTAGGAGAGAAAAGGAATGGGAGAAAGGGGACAGGATGAGATAAGGGTATAGGTATTAGAAGAAAGGGAAAATTGTGGGAGAAGACAGATACAGCACACTTTTGAAGAACAACAGGGTGAAAGGAGAGAGAATAGAATAAATGGGGGTAATAGGATAGAGGGAAATATAGCTAGCAATAGCAACTGTGGGGAAAAAATATTGAAGCAATTTCTCTGAAGGACTTATGATAAAGAATGCTCTCCATCCCAAAGACAGAGCTGGTGGTATCTGAATACAGATTGAAACACATTTTTTCTCATTTATTTTTCTTGATATCTCTCATTTTTTGTGTGTGTGTGTGGGGGGGGTAATGTTTACTATTACAAAATGACTATTGTAGTAATATTTTTCATGGCTATACATTTTTAATCTATACCTACTAACTTGCTTTCTCAGTGTGGGGAGTGAGGTGGGGAGGGAGAGAGAGAATTTGAAACTCAAAGTTTTGGAAGAAAATTTTGAAACTTGCTTTGGCATGTAGCTGGGGAGAGGGAATTTAAAAATAAAATAAATAATTTTTTTAAAAAAATGATTTAGTAAACAGAAAAGGATAGAATGACAAGCAGATCTGCTTTGAGAGTTACATGTTTAATCAATTTTAAAAGAAAAGTAAGCTGTACATAAGAGATTTCTCAGTTTCATTTTCAATCCTTTTTTTATTCTATTATGTTTATGGAAATGGTAATTTTATTTAATGTTAAATTCAAAATAAAATTATTCTTATTGTGTGATGTCACATAAAAGACCACAAAATATGTAACATATCTCAAATATATGAACATATATATATCAGACAATTAAAAAGTTGTATTGGAGGGGGTAACCAATGGAAATGAGATGGTGTGTTAGGAGGTCATTATAGTATAGAAAGAAGGTTGCAATGAAAGTCAGTAATAGGATGGCGCAACTGGGAATAATGATGAGACTGATATGAGATATTGCAGAGCTGGAGCTAATAGAATGTGATTAACTAAGAGATTGGAGAAAGGAAAGATAAGGGAGAATAGAAAATAGCCCCAAAGCTTCAAACATGAAATACATGGTGAATAGTGGTGTCATAGGAAGAAATAATAGAGAGTCAGAAGGATAAATTAATTAATGAAATAAGTTACAGGTGTGTTGATTTTTGAGGTGTAGGTGGACTATCCATATTGAAATGTAAACTGGGCTTAAAAGATCAGACTGGAGTTATTAATTTGGGAAACATCTATATGGAGGTTGGATGTGTAGATTTAAATGCGATTGAATAAATAAACCAACATGGGTAAAATGAATTGAGAGAGACACGCACACACAACAGCAAGTAACTGGCAGAGCCAAGATGTGAAGCTGATTTCTCCTTGAATCCTATTTTAGTGTGTGACTATGATGTACTGAAGCCAGCTCTAACCTGCTTGAGAGGCAAATGTTTAATTTCAGTGTGAACAGGAACCAGCCATTTCTAAAGACCTGAGCTTGATTTATTTGTTTTGTTGATTATCTAGACCTTTGTTTTGTTGAGTGGTTTTAGTTGTGTCTGACCCTATTTCTTAGTAGGTTGTATTGAAAATCATTAAACAAAACCACTGCAGTAGTTTGCCTTTTCCTTTACCAGCTCATTTTACAGATTAGAAAACTAAGGCAAATAGGATTAAGTGACTGGTCCAGGATTAATGAGTACTAGCCACATAGAAAGCAGTATCTTACTAGGAATATGAATGTATGACCACTAGTAAATATCTTCCTTGGAATGATACAATATGAATATTGCTGAAAAGGAAGTTATATGACATTTTTCACTATTTAAAAATACAATTATATTTACACTTTATTTTTCTATTGCTTATTATGACAAACCTTGCCTGCAGTGATAAATTAAAAATCAAAATAAAGAAAATTAATTTTTAAATTACTATATTGAGTGATTCTGCTCTTATTTGTAAGTTAGATTGACTAGTTTTAAAAATTAGGGCATCCAAAAATGCTAGAAAATAGTATTGTTATACTATTGGGAAACATTCACTGGAAAGGGAATAACAAGCCAGGTGTGTCATTTGAAGACAGGATACCAGACAGACATTGGCAAGGTGGTTTGACTCATACAAAAGACATTTTTGTTCATCTTTAAAGCTAGTTTGTTTTGGCTACATTTAAGTGAGCAAAATTGAAAAGAGGAAGAAAATGAACAAAAGCAAAATACTTTGATGGATCAGAAGGAAATAAGGTTTGTTTCCCTACCTTCAACTTTAGGATATTAGAAAGGATTATTTTAAATCCCTGAAGGAGTGCTTAAAACATTTGCTTAGGGAACATATTTCTTTCCCTTCTAAGTGCTTTCTAAGCATCATTTTTTTTTTAAAATCATGCATTCTCCATAGTTTTGTTTTATTGTTGAGAAAGATAGAATTGTAGAGATGCATGACCTACTCAAATTAGCTCATTCACTGAGGTTGCCTGGAATGTCTCTTAGCTCTCAGTTCTGTGAACCTTCGTGCACCTGAACTAATCCTTAAGACATAATTTAATCTGAATAGTCAATAATTATTATCATTGACCAGAAAGTTAAAAAAGTTTTGTTTCATTGAAATGATCCTGGAGAAGATTAAAGATCTTTCAATCCAACATTCTTATTGTATAGATGAGAAAATAGAGACCAATAGAGGCTTAGTAACTTTCTCAGGGATAGTAGTCTCAGTGGTGGAATTTGAACTCAGGTCTTCTAACTGGCTTTCTAATTGTGAACCTGAAACTGTGAAGAATATCAGTCTTATCTATGTGATGTCCCAAAAGTTTTAGTGTGGTTTTAACCTTTTATATTGTCAGAAGCATAAATGCTACAAGCATTTAAAATGATTTAAAACTTTAATTTAAATAATTTTATTTTATACTTATTTAGTTTTATAAATTTTAATAATTGATTTTGATTTTGATTTCTAATTTTAACAATAGGTCATCATATCATTTTGGATTGTGTGCTCCCAATTTCTAAATGACATTTTCTCAGATCAGTGATTAATACAGGAGGGTCCTCTTGCTTGGTCACCCTGGTCATCCAGTCTATCCTCATTAGACTTTTTCTTGTGAAGTAATATTCAACCTGTCATGTATGTATCAAAACCTGATTCTTTGGATAATCTTAAGGCTAGTATTACAAATCAATCCTTTCAGACACTGAGTGGCAGCTGAGGAAAGCTTTTATAGAGTTTGAAAATCAACTACAGTGATATATAGCACAAGAAGATGGTTTTGTTGAATTTTAATAAGAAAACACTATTTTTCATGCATAGGTAATTAACATTTCAAATGTTACTCATTATAAACTTGTATCAAACTTAAGGCTGCACTAAGTCTTTTGGGACACTCTAGAGAATGTAAATAATAAAAAAGTGGTTGGCTTGATTTTTTTTTTAAATGACAAAAAGAACTTTGCAATCTCTGTGATTGTTGATTATTCCTTACTCTCATAGAGTGTTCCATGAGCAAGATTTTCTTATTTTGTAAATGAAGAACTATTCTATAGGAACAAAATACTATGGTGGAAGGTAAATTTAAAGTTTGAAGGACCAAAACCTGGCTTGGGCACTGACCAGGTCATTTCATACTTTGCATTCCTTCATCTGTAAAATGAAGAAGACTGTGATCTCTCAGGATCCTTTCTACTTCTAAATGCCAGCATCCTATAAAAGTTCAGAGCTCTTGTCATATCCTCTAGTCTAGTCTTCCATTTGCTTTCTCTACCTGGGTTTTCAGTGCTTTACCTTCCAAACTGAGTCGACCTCCTGTATAGTCAGTGCAATGAAAACCCCAATCAGGCAGAGGCTTTTAGCAAACAAATAAATTCCAATTTCCATTCTTCATGAATAGGCAATCTTTTCTGAGTTCCTGTTTCATACCTATTCATCTCTTCCTAATGCCTTGGTCTACTCATTTGTTGGCTTCTGCATGAGAACCCTATGCAATGAATCAGGAAGGAAGCTGGAAGGACCCTTAAACTGCATCTCCAGAGCTGAGTGTCTCTGTTCAACCTCCAAAATTTCTTGCTGTCATCATCATTTGTTGTCATTTTTCCAGTCATGGCTGACTCTTTGTGACTTCATTTGCAGTTTTCTTGGCTGAGACACTGGAGTGGTTTGCCATTTCCTTCTCCAGCTAGTTTTACAGAGGCAATCAGTATTAAGTGATTTGCTCACAATCACACATCTAGTAAGTATGTGAGGCTGGATTTGAACTCAGGTCTTCCTGGCTTTAGATCTGCTTCTCTATCCATTGAGTCACCAGCTGTCTCCCTAGCACATAGTAAGAGCTTATTTTATAAACGAGTGTTTATTTAATGAACATGTTTTCTTTGAAAAGAAGAAACAAAAGATCCAACAGGACCCCATTGTAGCTGTGTGACTATTTATATGTAGTTTGTATGTGTCTGGTAAAGTCTTATCTATAGATTGTGCTGTGACTTGTCCCAGGGCTTAGCTAAAGGCCTGGACAAGGATGGAAATATATAACAAGGACACCAAAAGTTGCATTTTTGATAATATTTTTCTGAGCCTTTCTCTTGGGAAAAATATCAGAAGTCATTAAGAAACCTTTGTCCCCTTCTACTCCTTCACACTAATAATTCCAAAAGTCTTTCATGTTATAAATGCCCATTTCCCAAATAACCTCATCATAGAAGTTTAATGAGCAGAAAACAAACATGCTTCTCACTAGTTGATATTTAAAAAATAAAAAATATGAGACTGATTGCACTCTGTAGATTGTGTATCAAGTAATAAACACCTACACCACTATCAAGGCTGCCCTTCCATTTCTCCTTCTGCATCACCTTTTTAATAATTCCGTATCTTGATTGTCTTAAAATGTGGGGGGGGGGGGGAGAAGGGAGGGAAGGTGGACAAAAAGAATGAGAAAAAGAACAGACTCAAAAGGTAGCTTACTCTAAACACTTTCAGAATTACATTCTTTGATAAGACTTTGAGATGTTTAGATGCCACCAGGGCTTTTCTTTAAAAGAATTATCCATGTTATAACTTTATATCCTTCTGATTGTTACTATCATCTTTTACCTCAGTTCTTAACTAGACTTTAACTAACCTCAGACAAACTGGAACCTGGGAAAAATCTTAGTTTAAAAAAAGGGCCAGGTCTCTCACTACATCCTGGGCCATCACCAGTCATCCCAACCTGCATCTTGCCATTGAACTCTGATGATGAGGGAGGAGAGAATGAGGCTGATGATTTTTCAAGACTCTGTCTCACTTAAGTACAATTCACTTGCAGGTTAAGACATCATCTTCCTGATGTCATTGATTCTCTTTGAAAAGGGAGGACAAACAACAGCAACAACAAATGGTTGTTACTAGGAAATTTATGAAAGGTTAGTGGAGGCAGATGGTCAGATTTCCTTGTTGCAGTCATTCTGAAAATATGAGTTTTCTGGATCTTGCCTTTCTGGCAATAGCATGTCTATACTGCTTCCTTCCCCCTCTCCCAGGTTGGTACTTACTCTGTCCCTTCTCTGGAGACCTTCCCCTCCCCCTTACCTGCCTGTGTACCTATTCACCAACTCAGAGACCAACATAAATACATGCATAGACACATACATAAATACATAGCAGAAGTCATCCATCTCCTATGTAATCTTTTTTTGATTGACACTTGCCTTTGACATCAGAAGTTATAAATAAATCAAAAGTTCCTAAAATCCTTTCATCTTTATAAAAATATCTTCCATATTAGTATTGTGTAGGACAGTCCATGTGGTCTACAACAAAGCTTTGGAGTGACCAAGACCTTGGCATGTCTAGGGAGCCAAGGTGGAAGTGCTTCTTGCTTAGGCCGTTCACTGATCCCCTTTCTCCTACTGGACCTCTTGATCCTCACAACAGTATACCTACAATGTATTGTACCTTCTCATGAGTTCTATTTGAATCTTTAACTCTGTGAATGACCATAACCCTAGTTCTATTCTTTGCCCACTGTCTTTCATCTTTTTATCATCCCCATCACTGACCCTTAGTTTTTAAAATTAGCTTTCTTCTGTTGTTTGATTCCAGTTTGCCTTTATTATAAGGCCTATTTGCATTTTAGAATTTGGGTTTGACTTTTCTCTTAAAGTCTCCCTAAAAGCAGCTGGGATACCTACAGTTTTTTTTTTCTTTAAGAAGTACCCACACCAACATTCCAATTCTTCCCAGAGTCTCAGAAAAACAAACACTCCAATTTATTCTTAATTGTGTCTAATATTTATTTTTTGAGAGTTGATTAATTTTAGCTAGATCAATTGTAGAAATGTTTAATGTTCTTTTAAAACATTTTATAATACATTGGAGGACCTTTGTATAAACATTTAATGAGATTTTAATATAAGGAAGTCAAGATTCATAAAAGATTACTAGATTGGTCATCAGAAGATTGGAATTCTAGTCCCAGCTTTTCCCATAAACTCATTGTGTGGCCTTGAGTAAGTTCCTTAACCTCTCAAAGGCCTGTTTGCTTATCTACAAAATGAAGAGCTTGTTCTAGATGATCTACAAAAGCCTTGCTGGCTCTATAATTCTCTCACTGTAATTAGGAGCATATACTTGCCATCCAAGGTGATTATGGGGGTTTATAGTTGTATCTTTGCTTTTCTGACAGCCATTTTGACCATATCTGTGATTTATTTTGTGCTGATCCATTCGTTTGGAACATCACCCTTAATTATAATGTTATTTGTATGGGAAAATTCATTCTGCATAATGCCAGACTACTTTATAGTGTGGTTTCCAAAAAAATAAAGTTGAGGAATGTCTATATTTGGATAGAAGAATGGTGTGCTATGAGACCAAAATGAACAAGCTGTCCTGAACAAAGAGAAATCTTCTTGTTAAAAAGTCATGGCATCAATCTGAAGATCATCAGGCATATAGATCTTGAGAATGGTAAGACAGGAATACCTTTACATTGTATAACCCCAATCAAATGTGCTTCACAATGAACTTGATAAATATATTTTAACCAAACTAAGGTATTTTGTTGTTATTCATTAGCTTTAGTCATGTCTGACTCTCTGTGACCTCACATGAGGTTTTCTTGGCAAAGATACCAGAATGTTTGCCATTTCCTTCCCCACCTTATTTTATAGCTGAGTAAACTGAGATAAATGGGGTTAAGTGACTTAGCCAGGGTCACACAGCTAGTAAGTGTCTGAGGCCAGATTTCAACTCACAAAAATGTGTTGTCTATACTCCAGGATCAACACTGTACCATCTTGCATCCTCCTTCCTAAGATCTTCTGAAAACATGTGTAATGCATTGTTCATATGTAAGGAACTTGTTTGTGTTGGGATAGGTAGTGGGAGAAAGGTTCTCTTTAACGTTCCATTTTCTGTGTGTAGCCAGACTCAGTTCTTCTTCCAGTGTATACCAAACTGTCAAAAGTCTGTTTTTTTCTATTCCAACTTTTAATTAATTCTTCAAAGGTAGTTCATTAAACATCTGCTTGTACTACTAAATTAACCTGTGATAAAAAGTATAAGCAGGAAGAACTTAAGTTAATAATAATAATAATAATAATAATAATAATAATAATAATAATAATAAAAGAAATTCCAACAGTGGAATGTAAGCCATCTGGAAAGTCCAGGCTTCTAGATGACTTTTAGTCTAATGAAGACTAAATCACAGAAACAATGTATTTGGGGGAGGGAGGGAAGAAAGACAAAAAAGCAATACAAACTCATTTCTAATTCTGCCCTTCATCCTTCTTATAAACTTGAGAAACACACTGGCCTGGCAGTAGCCCAAAATTGAGCACAGCTTCAGTTTAATTATCAAAGTGAAAAGTCCCAACATGCTGAAATTGGCAGTTGCCTGGGAGTGAGGATGGAATTGTTCAGATCTGTTAATGGATTTATCATTGGCAATGCACCCCCAACACTCTCTAAGCCACTGTAATCTAAACACTGACTATAAAGTTATTGAATACTGGCACATTGAGTGTTTTCCATCTATCAGATAAGTAATGTGTACATTAAGGAAATACCCCATAAGAGTTTAAATTTAGAATACGTTGCTTTTGACTAACCCTCCTTCAATTAAATAATAATAGTTGACAACAGTGTGGCATTTTACAACCTGCTTTAAATGCTTTAGCCCATTTAATCCTTACAATAGACATGTGAAATAGTCATGATAAGTTTTATTATCTCCATTTTGCAGATGTGGACCCTGAGGCTCAGCTATGTGGTTGTTATTCAGTACTTTAATGGATGGAACAACAACCACATCTCTTAGCCTTAAATTCTCATCTGTAAAATGGGGTTAGCAATATTTAGAATACCTACCTCATGTTTTTTTTATAAGGGTCAAGCAAGATTTCAATTTTTTTGCTAGCAATTCATCTTTATATAATTCTCCAAGATTAACAAAGCATTTAATTGATAGTAACCCTTGGAAGTCCAGAGGTCTCAGCTAGTAAATGATAAATCAAGTTATAAGATCCTAGATCTAGAATTGTAAGACCCCTTAGATATTATTAGTCATTTTACAGATGAGTAAATTGAGGCCCATGTTTAAGTGATTTGTCCATGAATTACATAGGTTTTGAACTTGTTTTGGTATTCCAATTTGCATTCTCTTTTCATGAAAAGTGGAAAGTGATGTCTCATTTGGTATCTCCTTGAGCACAGAATGTTAGAGTTCTCTTATACCATTATTCTCCTAATTTGTCATTCTGTCTGGTCATCATTGCCCCACAGCAAGGGAGGCTTTGTGAGTTATGAATAGGTGCGTCACTTTGATTTAAGGTATTTCAAAAGAATCCTCACTCTCTTAGGGAGGATCAGATTTATAGTCATAGTAAAGCAAACCTAATCTTCCCCATTTTGAAGCATCCTGAGTTGGATCTAATTTTCCAGAAGTGTTCAAGAGGGAAGTGAGTTTAGGAGCCCAATGGAACTTCAGATCCTTTTTGAAGAAGGAAGAGTCATTCCAAATTAAGTCAATTTAAACTCCCCCCCCCCCCCTTTCCCTAGGGACATGGTTTCCTCAGGGACCTCCTAGATAGTTGCTCCACCTACCAGCATTCCTATAATTCCTATTAAGGCTTTTTGTAAATAGTCTCGGTTCTGGGGGATTCCCATCAGGGCACCTAAATGACCAGTTCAATTCCACGGCAATTGAGCACATTCTGTTATGTAGCATTGTGCTAGGGGTGCTAAAGAAGATGCAAAGTCAGGAGGAAATGGTCCATTCCTTTACAGTCTAGTAGATCAAAATATTCCTAAGAAACATGGCCCTTAAAGCATGCCAAAATTCCATGCTGCCCCTGGTTACCATAGAGAAATAACTTATTTCTGGATGACCCTCTAATCTTCCCACTGCTTCTACTTCCTGCTTTCAAATAGTTTACACAACATTATATGTATACTTGTGTGTGAATCATTCCTGTTACTAATTACTGTTTAACCAGTAGCCAGTGATTTTTGTCTTTATCTGTAAGAATCACCCATTCCTCTTCCTAAAGCATGAAATAAGTCTAGTAATGTGACTGATGGAGCATGTTCAGCAAGGACAGATTAGGTTCACTGAAGGGTGAGTCAGGTTAAATAAACAGTTAATGTTTGTTGTACTAGCCCAAGCATATGCATACATGCTTCCAAACACCTAAGCAGTCAGAACCAGAATCCAGTGTCTTTTAGGGAATGGTCTCTGTTGGTGTCTCCACCCAGAACTAGGTAAAAAAATATATGAATGTTAACCAAACATTAGTAAATGAAATCTCACTGCTGATGCAGGAGAACTTAACACTAAAAGGGGAACTGAAGTGCAACCTCTTGTAAATACCCTTTGTGACACCTTTAAGGTGATAACCTTTTAAAGGTTCTGTAAGTATTTTTTTTATATTACATATATGCATTATGTTTAGATGAGCTTTGTTTAGAGCAGGTCACAACCATATTTCAGTTGTATAAGCAGAGTTATACAAGCATTGGAGGGAGAGCCAAAATTCCTTTTTCCTGTAGGAACTTCATCTTTTAGGAAAACAGGGTATGGGGGAGAGGTAGGAGGAAGCAGAATTATTGGCAACAAAGGGGCAGCTGCTACACAGTCTCTAAAGTTATCCCATTGAGTATCCTTCCAGATCCCCTGGTTTGCTAATGGAACTAGAAATTTTCAAAGCTGGTATGAGTTTGGGTATTTTTTTCCTTAGCTGCTTACATGAGCCTCTTATCTTTTTTCCTGTTGAGTAAGTTCCTTCTGAAAAACCATTTCCAAGGGACCTGCATCTGTTATCCCAATTTTACCTGCACTCAACAACAGTCTTTTGTACTGGAACCATAATGTGTCTATTCTAGCTTGATAACTCTGATTAAACAGTAGAAAGGTAACTGATCCTCTGTCTTTTTCCTTGAGTCTAAATCATTCATCAGCTTCCTGTCTGGCATTGTTAGGCCTGCAGATTTTCTATATGTACTTCTGATGCCTTCTTCTTTTGTTAAGTCAACTTTAGCAACATTTCCTTTCCATTATCCATTCATTCATTCAATCGTTCATCAAATATTTTTTTGGTATGAGCATAGACTACTCCCTAGCAAGGTTTAGGGACACCTAGGTGACATCATGGCAGATAGAGTACTGGGCCCAAGGTCAGGAAGACTCACCTTCCAGAGTTCAAAGTCCACAATTGCTAGCTGATGACCCTGTTTGCCTCAGTTTTTCTCATCACTTTCCTTAAAGATGGGCGGAGAAGGTCTTACCATGATGTTGACACCTCTTGACTCCTGATTCTTGATTGGAGACAAGGGTTAGATCTTATCAGGTCAAGTCCTTGGGTATAAATTTAGACTTTTGCAGAAACTTCAGAATTAATTCCTTGTGACTGGCAGGGGATTGGAAAGTCTCTGAAGGAGAGCTTAATAAGTTAAAATGTTAAGAACAAAAGACCTTATTTTCACACATAGTGGTTTACCATACACTTAGTAGTAGAACCCCATTAATGAGAAAGAAATTTAAATGTATACTTGTTTTTTTAAAATCAAATGTTCTTTTTATGGTCTACTTACTTATCAACAAACACAAATTTCAATATATGAAGAACATCAGAAAAGAAATGCCTAAGAAACTAAACTATGAACTTTAGTTATGAACAGTTTGTTTTTAAGAAGTATTTTTATAATAGTTTAAACACACACACATATATAAAATTTAATAAGGTAGTAACAAAACTACTGTCCTGTCCATTTCCATATTTTTATTTGCTTCTTTGTGTATTTAAAAATGTTTTATTGATGCTCTGGATTTTTAATTTTTTTTGTTTTATCATTTCCAGTACTTTATCTCCTCTCCCCCCCCCAATATATATCCTCTATAACAAAGACCAGCAAAAAAAAAATTCAACACAATGACTATGTCTGAAAATGTGTAATTCATTGTCTACATCTAGGTTTTTACAAGGCTATGGGGTTAAGTGATTAAGTAACTTGCCCAAGGCCACAGAGCTAGGTAATTATTAAGTGTCTGAGGTGGCATTTGAACTCAGGTACTCCTGACTCCAGGGCCGGTGCTCTATATACTGTGTGACCTAGCTCCCCCTATTTCCTGTCTTTTAAAAAAAATCCTTTAAAAATTTTTACTTATCTTTTGATTTAATACTTTTATCTCAGAATATATCCTCTCTTCAGCAAGTCATCCTTTGTAATAAAGTTATATATGGTTATATATGAATATATTTGTACATATAGATAGAGTTCCAATTCTACATTCTTCATTTTTGCAAGGAGAGGAGGGGGATACCTTTTCTCATCTGTTCTTCAGAGAAAAACGGTCATTATAATTATACAACATTCAGTTTTGTGGATTTTGTTGTTTGCTTTTCATTTTATTCATTGCAGTCATTGCATATAGTGTTTCCTAGTTTGGTTTTCTTGTCTCCAAATCAGCTCATATAAGTCTTCTGTTGCTTCTCTGAATTCTAATTCATTGTTTCTTGCACCATGATAATATTCCATAACATTCATACACCACAATTTGTTTAGGCATTCCCCAGTCTTGGGGCATTTACTTTTTGTTTCCAGTTCTTTTGCTTCTACAAAAAAAATATGTATCCTTATTTCTGAAAAAGAAATAGAATTTTGCTGGGTCTACTTTTCACTTTCCGCCAGGGAATTAAAAGTTATGCAGGCTGAGGCATTGGAAATGAGCACCATCTTCCTAAGCAGAATTCCCTCCATCAGTCTCCTTGCCACCAAATCAACTGAAGATTGCATTAGAATTTCTGTATGGATTTTTAGTCATGCCAGTCTGTAAGAAGGCTTCTGGTATCTTATTGATGGTTTGGAATTAGAAAAGAAATTTGGTTAGTACTAGGGAGAAGAGGCAGTTCTGGGGGAGCCTCTGAGAGTGTGGAAGTTGTGGGTAGCTTAATGTTTGGTCTTGAGTCTCCTCCCCTTAGATGATCAAAGGTGGGGATGGGAAGAGAAGTAATCACACGAATCTCTGTTTATTGGGAATGTCTAGTTTTAAACTGAGGAAGGAGCATAGTGTAATGGGAAAAAATGTGAACTTGGAATCAAATGAATCCTGCATTTGAATTTAGCTTACTTTGTATCTATGAGGAAAAATCACTAACCTTACTCATTTCTATAATGGAATAAAAATAACATAGAAAACTATCATAGGGTTTTTATGAGACTCAAATGAGATAATGCATTTGTATAATTCTTAGCAAATCTTCAAATGCCTTAAAATGCCAATTTTTTAATAATGCAATTACCAAGACCACTTATAGCACATACTATCATGTGAAATAAGTGGGAATCAAACTCATTTGGATCTTGTCTAGCTTTAACTGTCCAAATATACTAGCTGAATTTGCTCCTGGTTTCCTTCACTGTGGCAGGATGTCAATAGCATCTAGGGTCTGATAATGCCAAGAATAATTATCTTCTTTGTAGGTTGTTGGAATTTTTTATATCTTTGAAAGATTGCTTTTAAATGAATGAATGGAAAAGTACTTACTTTTTTTTCCAGACACTGTGGAAATTCAAAGATTAAAAGTGAGATAGCTCCTGTCCTGAAGGAACTTATATTCTAATAGAGACAGCTAGCCCTTGTAGGAGAATACTTTCCTTTAAATAAAGTTTGGTTCTGAAGAGTTAGAGGCATGGGGAGTGGAATCATTGAGCTGCCAAGTGAAACAAACTTTTTTTTTAAAGAAATAATGGCAAATGGAAGGACTTACATGAACTGATGCTGAATGAAATGAGCAAAACCAGAACATTATAACACTAACAACATTGGTTGATGATCAACTATGATGGACTTTTCATTTCTACAACACAATAATCAAGCAATTCTAAAAGACTTGAAGGAAAATACTATCCATATCAAACCAAAGCTTACTATCTTCAATTTTTAAAAGTTGTCTTATGTATTATAATTTTTTCCTTCTTCTTGGATTTGATTGGATTTGATTCTTCTTTCACAAGAGTAATATGAAATTATGGTTAGTATGGTTATAAATATAGAGCTTATATCAGATTGCTTTCTGTCAGGTGGAGTGGGGAGGGAAGGAAGGAAGAAAAATGTAAACTCAACCCCTTGCAAAAAAAATGGTGAAAACTATTTTTGCCTGTTGTTGGAAAAACAAATAAATAAAAATATTTTAAAAATATTATAAAGTATATGTATACAAGAAGAAGTAATAGCAAAAAAGTAGTAGCGGTTGATTTGATAAATGTGTACAAAGGAGGAAGAAAATGTATATCTGGGGGAAAGGGAGGAATTGGGTGTGAAGTAACAAGACAGATGATAATACTGCTCTGGGTGGATAGCTGGATGGGACATGAAGCATGATCTGGACTGGGGTCAGCTAAAGATATTAGTTTCCACTTAGGTAGTAATCAGGACATCTCAACTCCAGGTCAGGAGTTCTTAAGCTTTGTGGATTAATTCTTCAAGGATGGGGTCTGGATTTCTGGAGATAGTTAAAATTTATATTGATAGATAGATATAGATATACATATATAGATATACATTTTTGTGGATGTATATCTACACACACACTTGTGTGTGTGTGTGTGTATGTATGCAACATTTATCATAAACATCTGTTTTCAATGTTGTACCCATTACAAGTAAAGAGCAAAAAGTGAGTATGGAAGAAAACAGTCATTGTAAAGTCTTTCTTCATCCTTAAATAAACATTTTTTTCTATTCCCAGATATTTGAGTTAATAATCTTTTTCAGTGATTCCAATCATGTTATTTTTAATCTCTTTACTGTTCTTGACTATCTCAATAGCCTCATATCTAACTTGAAAGGAATCTTGAGATTTCTAGTTGTTGATTATTGCAAAAAAATTATTTGGCCATGTTTTTGTCTCTCTCTTTTTTTTTAAAGAAA
Source organism: Macrotis lagotis (assembly GCF_037893015.1). Lineage (NCBI taxonomy): Eukaryota > Metazoa > Chordata > Mammalia > Peramelemorphia > Peramelidae > Macrotis > Macrotis lagotis. The sequence continues at coordinate 328,481,952 of NC_133666.1, forward strand.
CTACCAATCTGGCAGTAGAAACGCATATTAAAATATTCTTCCAGATAATGGAATGAATTTTAGATTTGCAAAGAGATGAAGAAAGAAAATTCAGCAAGAGGAAGATAAAGAGGGGATCATGAACAATGGAATATTTATGCTTTCAGTAAATGAATCCCATAGTATGATAAATATTATTCTTGATGTCTGATTCTGGTCATTTTCATAGGCTGTCTTTCCTATCAAGAACTTGTGTCTGTATCCTGACTTCCTTGGTTTCTTTCATATCTCAGCTAAAATCCCACCTTCAGCATGAAACCTTTCCCAGTCTCCTCGATCTTAGTGCTTCCTTCCTGAGATTATCATCAGTTTGTCCTATTTATATTTTGCATATACATAGGTGTTTGCTTGTTATCTCCTATTAGACTGTGAGTTTCTTTAAAACAGGGACTAATGGGCAGCTACATGGTCCAGTGGATAGAGCATCACCCTGGAGTCAGGAAGACCTGAGTTCAAATCTAACTTCAGAAACTATTACCTAGGTGTGTGACCTTGGACAAGTCACTTAACCCCATTGCCTTGACAAACAAACAAGCAAACAAAAAACAGGGAGAAGATTCTATTGTTTTCTTCTGTGTTCCCAGCTCTTAGCATAATGCCTGACTTATAACAGGTACATAATAAAAGCTTCATGTCTTGATTTGATGTGTTTTTGAAAATTTAATGGGAACTTTTCTGTTAAGTGCAATAAGGAAATCCTCATTATTTCATTTTCTCTAAGAATATATTAAAAATAAGAATCTAATTGTATGGAAATATCACAGGATTATTCATCTGGTCCCATCTTTTCTTCAAATCAAATATCTTTGTGAATTTAACAAAAAGAAGGAAAATCTAGGAAAACTTTACCTTGGATAGTAAGGTGTTTTTGTTGAGATTTCTAAAATCTTGGATTTTTCCAATAAAGGAAAGAGGACTTGAGATGCTTTGTTTTATACCTTAAAGAATAGAAATTCCATATTACTGTTCCTCATTTCTGTTGGGAATTTAGGAATGAATAGAGTGCCAGGCATGGAATCAGGAAGACTCTTCTTCAATGAGTTCAAATTTAGCCACAGACATTTCCTAGCTGTGTGACCCTATTCACCTCAGTTTTCTCATCTGTAAAATGAGCTGGAGAAGGAAATGGCAAGCCAATCCAACACCTTTGTCAAGCAAATCCCAACTATGGTCATGAAAAAATATTTCCCAAATGGGGAAATAAACTGAAAACAGTTTAACAAAGGCAAGACTTCAATCTTAGAAGAATTTATTGAGCATCCATTAGCTATAAGGCAGAGAATGAGGGAAGATAAAATGATGAGTCATGCATCTAAGACTTTTTAGTTTAATAAAGGACCCTATGTTGTTTGTTTGAATCTGAAGGAATCTTAGGAATCATTTCCTCTGACCCTCCCATTTTACAGAAGGGGTAACAGTCTCTGGTTAAAACTTTATTTGCTATTTGGATTATGTTTTTAGTAAAGACTTTTACCCAGAAGAGTTTTGAGGTCATATTATATAAGGTCTTTATAGAGTCCTTGTGAACTTCTAAACTTTCAAAACTTATCTAGTAGTTGTGAAAGCCACACACTTTAAATAGCACCTTAGCATCATTTTATTGCAGTTTAGATCAGCTCCATTAAACAGTTTTGCATAGTAGATTTTCACTTTTCATTTGCATAGTGAAAATCATAATAGCTTCTATTTATAGATTTTTTTTGATCAGCTCTATAACATAAGATATTGTAGTTTGGGAGTTAAAAAATTTTTACTGCACCAAGCATTTACAAATACCTTATATTGTGTTCAAACTGTAGTGTAGTAACCAAGGCACATGCTCCATGTTTTAAATGGAGATATAACTTTCTGGAAAGATATAGTTTGGCTTTTTAAGACTGAGCTCTGGAGAAAGAGAGCAGGGAGGCAGCCAGACAAACAGAGAGAAATTGGGAGGGCATGGGGTCCTGAGAAAAGATCATATAAAATGCAGCCTATTGATGGCCATGTGGATATTTGCATTTGGGAGGGTAGAAGACAAAAAGCAAAGTGTCCACTGATATCATCAGTATCATTGCAAGTAGATTTTGTTTCTAGCATGGAGCAGAGCAAACAGTGGGCAGTGTACTGGAATGTGTGGGTTTTTTCAAGCATGCCTATTTGAAATGTTTGGCAGGCACTGAACACCTCCTATGGGTTGTAGGAGTCAGACATAATGGGCTTTATTATCAATGATCAGCCAGCTACAGTACAAGATTATTCTCTTGTCTTGCTTGTCACTCAAGGAAGAGTTATCAATCTAGGGAAATTATGACCACTGTAAGACCCATCAGCATTAAGCTTTCATCATAGCCTTTGGGACTCAGGTCAGATTCAGTGCCTCCTTGGGCAATACTTTGAAAGGTCTATGATTTCATTAATGTGGATATTCCCTCTGCTGTCATAGATTGAAGCTCTTCATACTACTCTATGAAAGCTTTGGACTCAATCAATTGCTATGGCCAAGAAGTACCCCCCCAAAAAGGTCTCCTATTGGTTAATCTTTTGTTCATGGACTTCTCCAAATTTAGCTACAACCAGTCTAGGGGTTCTTAACCTGGAGGTTCATGAACTTATTTTTAAAAAATATTTTGATAACTGTATTTCAGCAGGATTGTTTTCCTTTCTAATGGTGTTTATTTTATTTTATGCATTTAAACTCATGGCTCTAAGAAGAGGACGATAAAAGTCACCAGACTGTCAAAAGGGTCCCTGGTGAATATGCATGTGTGAAGACACACTTGATTAAAATCCTGAACTAACCCACAAAGTTCTTATTTCATAGCTAAAAACTTTTAAATTAACCCTTCTCTTCCTTAATCAGTGCCTACAAGGTATTCTATATTCAGTAAACATTTGATAAATATTTGTTGAACTGAATTGAATTAGCTGAGTTGATCTTGGATGTTAGACATGCAGCATACTATTGTACTCATAGGCCAAGCTACATTAAAATGACTTGCTAAAGGATATGAACTTAGAGAGTCCAGGGTCACCTGAAGGCCATTACAAGAAGGTAAAGCAAGACTGTAATAATAGATCATATTTATTCTACACTCTATGCTTTATAAACACTCTATGCTTTCCCCACAATAGTCATAGAGGGTAAGTTGAGTCAGTATTTGATAGATGAGGAAAATGAGACTTTGCAGGGTGATTTGTCTAATGTCAAAGAACTAGTATGTTACAGCAGAGCAAGTTGTGAAGCTGCATCTTCTCACTTCAAATACCATATATTTTCAAAAATTATTGACCTGATGAGTTAGTTTGCATAATCTGAAAAACTAAAGAGATTTTAAAAAATATCAGCAGTGCAGTTTAAAAAACTTAAAGCAAAAAAAATTTTATTCTTTTAAAATTTGTATTGAGATTTTCTTGTTCTTACATCACCTTTATTTCTAAACAGATCCCTTAATTTCATCTCCCTCTTCTCCTGATTCCCAACTTCCCAGTCTTCCCTGGTAGTGTAAGATTACCTTCCAATGGATGTCTTTTTTCCTTTCTTTTAAATTTTATTAGGGGCGGCTAGGTGGTGCAGTGGAAAGAGCACCGAGCACCGGCCCTGGAGTCAGGAGTACCTGAGTTCAAATCCGGCCTCAGACATTTAATAAGTACCTAGCTGTGTGGCCTTGGGCAAGCCACTTAATTCCATTTGCCATGCAAAAAACTAAAAAAAAAAATTATTGATGGTTTTTGTTTTTGACTCAACAGTCATTCTCGAATATGACTTACCCCTCTAGAACCCTCCTTTGTAACTAAGAAAAAGAGTTAAACCAAAACTAACCCACATATTAGCTGGATACGATAGAATGTAAAGCATTATTCACCCATAGAGTCAAGTAAGGGTGCAAGGAATAGAGAGCTTAACCTGGAGTGAGTTCAAATCAGACTTCAGACTCTTACTAGCAAATTGACCCGGGCAAATCATTTTACCTCTGTGTGCCTCAGTTTATTAGCACCATTGTGAGGATCAGATGAGGTAATGCCTAAATGAGATTATATTTGTAAAGCTCTTAGTTTAGAACCCAGGACATCATAGGCAATAAATGAATGCTTGATCCCTTCCTTCTTGTCAAAAGGAGGGAAGTGCATTTCATGACTGTCCTCTAGGACCTAGGTGATCCTCATTACATTTTATGTGAGTTTAGATTATTCTCTTGTCTTGCTTGTCACTCAAGGAAGAGTTGTCAATCCAGGAAATCACTGCTGAAATCACTGTAATCATTTTGTGTATTGCCTTGCTGTACTTTCTTTTCCCTGCATCACTGCATGTAAGTCTTCCCATGCTTTTCCTGAAATCTTTACCTTTTTTTTTTTTAGTTTTTGCAAAGCAAGGGGTTAAATGTCTTGCCCAAGGCCACACAGCTAGGTAATTATTATTTTTTTTTGCCAGGCAATGGAGTTAAGTGGCTTGCCCAAGGCCACACAGCTAGGTCACTAAGTGACCTAGTGTCTGAGGTCAGATTTGAACCCAGGTACTCCTGACTCCAGGGTTGGTGTTCTATTCACTAAGCGACCTAGCTGGCCCTGAAATCTTTATTTTCAAAGTTTTTTTTAGGACATAATAATACTCTATGTTATTTATATGCCAAGATTTTAAACTTAATTGTTTATACTTAACTGTTTTTGCCCACTGATACAATAAGCATCTACTGGTGAAGGAAATTAAGCTAGATACAAAGTCTAGAAAAGATATAGTCCTTGCCCTTAAGAGGAGGCTTCTTTTGAGGAGGGAAGAGAAAATTTTCACTACTAGTTCTCACCAGCTTTACAGAGTTTTACAATGTATAATTTACAGTTTTAGAGAGTGCCCTGGAACACATGCATGCAGCACTTGCCCAGCCTGTCCTAAACAGTATGCGTGTGATAGTAGGTTTTCTTGAGGTCAGCTCTAAGGCCCTCTCCATCTGCTCTACCATCTTTCCTCTCTAGGAAAGGGCTGGATACTGTTGCATGCATGAAAAATATATTTAAGGTTTATTAAACAAAGTGATCTTTCCATTGTTTCCAGTAGGGATTGTTCTAGGCAGGGATTTTTGGAACAGTAGCATTTGAATTGAACTTTAAAAGGAAGGTAGCAATTCAAAAATTAAAGAAGGGAAGGAAAAGTATTTCAGACCTCCACCTTAAGGTTTTGTTTTGTTGGTTTTTTTTTTCCTCTTGCTAGACATTACAAGAGAGTTAAGGGTGCAGCATGCTGAGAATAACTGATCATGCTTCTTTCTCCCCAACCACATTAAGGGGTCTGTGTGGCTGGCAAAGAGGAAGAGGGGTGGTTTCTCCTGTAAACTGGCATGCAAACATGGACAGGCTGGGCAGGTTGGTGGGAAAATGGTTTGGTGTTGCTGGAGTCCTCATGGACTTCACCAAGAGTTTCTGAAAGCTTCTTTCACTGACTGTGGGTCAATTTTAGCAGATCTCCCAATCAGAGACTGGAGCAACTAAGACCCAAGTAGGGTGGTCATGACTGTATATAACATGTGCCTTAAAATGAATGGATGAATGAATGAATGAATGAATGAATGGAAACTATTATTCAGCAGGAAATTATTGGCACTTGAACAGACTGGCAAAGTACTTTGGGCCATCTTGAGACCTGAAATCAGACTATAGTTGATGGGAGCTCAGTGAGCTTAACCTAAACACAAGAGAAAAAGCACCCAGACCCCATCTGGCAGTTCCCTCTGTGGTTGACAATGAAGGAATTATGAAAAATTCTAAATCTGTCTGGACCCTGGGAGGATTTTCTATCTCAGTGTCCTTTCCTTTGTTTCTATTATGATATTTGGGAGGAAAGAGTGGAGTATTCCAGGACCTTAATGAATTTCTACTTTTTTCTGGGTTATTAATCACAACAGGTTCATTTTTAACTAAATGAGGCTCATATGTTTAAATGAGGCTCATGTTTAAACAGGTGTAGGACAATCAGGAGAAGTAAACTGTAAACTTGAATATATAAACAGGGTGGGGTTGTGGTGGATCATTTGTTCTTTAGTGTCTGCTAACAGTTGAGAATTTATATTCCTTTTCTGGTCCCAGGTAGAATTGAAAGAAGAAAATTAATTTTTGGAATATGGAGTCTGATGAGTAAGTCTATATGTAGATATTAGTAGATATGTGCCTTTGGAAGAGGCACCTAAATTGATGAGCTCTTAGATTCATTTAAGTATTGAAGTAAGATTGTATTGATTGAGGAGTAAATCATTGACTATTTAGATTATTTCAGTGAGATTTTCTACTTGAAGGATTTTGCTCAGTAATTCTAAGGCAAACCAATTAATATTGAGTGTCAAGTGCACAATACAGCCTATCTTTTTTGTTGTTGTTATCAGGTTTCTCAGGCAAGTCCACATAAAGGTAAAGAATGGAAACTTGAAAAGACAGCTAGAAACTTTCTGTGCACAAACACTCTGGGCTAACTACCTGAAAAACCTAATTTGCTTACTCTGTGGTGACCAAGAATCTAAAACACACAAAAGGCTTGCCCATGCTAAATACAAGGAACTAGTATGGACAAGTAGACAAACAGAGCCCAACCAGGCAGACAGGTTTCTGAACTACTTTTTTTTTTTTTAAGAGAAAAGTAGATTCGGAGTTCTATGCAAACAGGATGGCAAAGATGGATATCAGTAAATGAAAGAATGCTAGTGCTGTCTGCCATTCAGGGTCCATCTGTGTCCCCCAGGAACAAATACTACTGTTTATAGCACCTGAGAGGATATAACCTGGTTAATAGCCCTATGATAAACCTCCTGGAGTGAATGGGATTTCACACCCAACCTTTATGATTGCCCAGTTAAGATGCTTTTAATTGAAAAGAGAGCACACTTGGGAAAGGAATGAGAAAGGCCTTTCCTTTCATTTTTTTTGTTTTTTTAGTTTTTGCAAGACAGTGAGGTTAAGTAGCTTGCCCAAGGCCACACAGCTAGGTAATTAAGTGTCTGAGACCGGATTTGAACTCAGGTACTCCTGACTCCAGGGCTTGTGCTGTGCCACCTAGCCACCCCTTCCCCTCTTCCTTTCATGTTCATGGAGGGTCTGAAATCTGAAATTTCTAATGAGTAACCTAAAGGATTTGAGAAGGTTCTGGAAAATTGCAGTGGCCACATCTGCCACCATCATTACATTCTTGATTCTGTAGTTGCAGAGGTCAAAACAGATATTAGGTGTCTGTTGCTCTGTGACTTCTGCCACTGATGTGTAGTCTCAGCTTGTCACCTTCCAATCCTTCCAGGTTCAAATGTATGTCTATATTGGAGGAGTTCTCTATTATTAGATCTCTCCCATTATTGTTTTTTTCTGAGTTTTGCAATTTTTAAAAATGCTTTCTTAATAGTGTTGGACTTTATGGCATAGTGGATAGAGTACCTGAGTTCAAATGTGGCCTTAGACAATAATTACATAGTTGTGTGACCTTGGGCAAGCCATTTAACCCCATTCCCCTGCAAAGCCCCCCCCCCCAAAAAAAGAATCACTGTCTTCATATATTGCCTCATCTTCAGTTTCATCTCTGGCATTCAAAATGCCACACTTCTTAAATGACTTGACAACAATCTCAATCTTAATATTATACCAATATCTATCTTTTCACCTAGGTACAACTTTCTCTCTCTCTCTCTCTCTCTCTCTCTCTCAAGGTTTTTTGCAAGGCAACGGGGGGGGGGGGGGGGTAAGTGGCTTGCCCAAGGCCACATAGCTAAGTAATTGTTAAGTGTTTGAGGTCAGATTTGAACTCAGGTGCTCCTGACTCCAGGACCATTGCTCGATCCACTGCGCCACCTAGCCGACCCCCCCCCCCCCCAGCCTCAGACACTTAATAATTACCTAGCTGTGTGATCTTGGGCAAATCACTTAACCCCACTGCCTTGAAAAAAACCAAAAAAACGTGCATCTTATGCATGGAAAAATACGCTGTTTGAGGCAGAATTTGATCTCAGTAAGATTAATCTTCCCAGTCTCAGGCTTAGTATTCAAACCACTATACCTACCTACCTAAATCTTTGTGTGTGTGTGTGATTTTTCCTTTACCTCATAATGGTCATATTTTATCCTAAGTTCTGATTCACTCTTCTTTGAATTTCATAAAACTTTTATGATTCTCTGAATAATTGTTCCTTTTAGTACAATGTTAGCCCATTACATTCATATTCACAATTTGGTAGACACTCAATTTATTTTGATTTTTTTTTGACCCAGTAGCAGTATTTTTGAGTCCAAGGATATAAACAAGTTAGCTACTTTCTTATTTTGATTGAATCAATTCATAGCTATCAAAGGTGTATTAGTCCCTATATAGACAATGTTTCTTTGAGTTTGTTCTTCCCCTCAACAACCTACTTTTGAAAAACAATCTTGTCAATTGTCAGTGATTCTAATCATATAGATCCCTCCCTTGAGACAAGGAAATATGATATGGTTAAGCAAAACAAATGAATGCATTGACCATATTTAATAATGTATGTATCATTTTGTGTATTTATCCCATTACCTCTGTCATGTTTCATCGACAGTCTCCTGAAATCATGTTTGGGTGGTGTGTTTATCCTTGTTTCAAAGTCTTTCAGTATTGTTTTTCTTTACATTATCAGTCTCCTTTACCAAAGGTTTACCTTAACTGTCATTGCTTGACTGAAGTTTATCATAAATGACTAAAATATTCTATCCCTTGACACTATACCTCTGATTAGATTGCAGAGTAGAAGAGTCAAGAATTCCCTTTGAAGAATCCAACTACTCCCCAGTCTTTTATACTAATCAGTCAATAAGCATTTATTATTCCCTATACTGTGCCAAGCACTGTGTAAGGTCCTGGGGATACAAAGATAGAAATAAAGCAGACTTGTCTTTAAAGATCTTATGTGCTATCTGGTAAGACAACAAGCATATGCACAATATGGTGTATACAAAGTAATTAGGAAGGAGTCTGGTGGACTGGGATTTAGGGAGTGAGGGAAGTATTCTGGGTGTCTTCATCATGTTAAAAATGTTAGGTAATATCACATTCATTTAGAAAGTGTGACTGATATGGTTGATATGATATGTTACAAATACAACCAGAAGCTCCATGTTAAGAAACGGATTCATAAAGTAGGATAAGAGTAGACTTAGAAATACTAGGTTTGAGTTTCTGCTTTAAATCTGTTATCATGAATAAGTTAATTTATTTGAGCCTTCATTTTTTATTTGTAAAATGGATTCCAATAACATACTATGTGCAATACTGACTTTTTGTAAAGAAAGTAGAATACAAATGCGATATATCATCATCCTTATCATTACTAATAATCATTCTGACAGTGCACCTTTTCCATTTGTTACTACTCTTATGTGGCTGTGAAAATCAGGGTTATTTATTTATTTAAAAAATTTATTTAAGGCAATAAGTGACTTGCCCAAGGTCACACAGCTAGGCAATTATTAAGTGTCTGAGGTTGCATTTGAACTGAGGTCCTCCTGACTCTAGGACCAGGGCTATATCCACTGCGCCACCTAGCTGCCCCCCCATCAGAGTAATTTAAGTTTCAAAAATACTTTAGAATTCTTATAATAACATAATCATAGATTTTTTTTGGTAAGGAAAATGGGGTTAAGTGGCTTGCCCAAGGCCACACAGCTAGGTAATTATTAAGTGTCTGAGGTCAGATTTGAACCCAGACACTCCTGACTCGAGGGCCGGTGCTTTATCCACTGCACCACCTAGCTGCCCCATAATCATAGAATTTTACAAAAAAACCCTTAAAAATCATAAGCCTAACCCTTTAATTTTGCAAATGAAGGAACCAAGAGTCAAATTACTTCTCCAGGGTCACACAGATCACAATTCAAACTTGAATTCTCTCCAGACTGGTTCCGTCTTCATGTCCATATTCATCCAACAGCATTTATGTAATCCCATCTTTAACTGTTATAAGTTCTCCATGTTTGTCTGTCAAGACATTTTGCCAAATGTGGATGGGTGCCCTCTGAAGATGCTCTTCATTTTGCATGAGAAGCATACTGATCTGTCAACCTGTGCAAATTGTTGATAAGAGAAAACCATTTAGATACTATAGGAAAAGATCTTGAGGCATTATGTTATGGGAGTTTTGATGCAATTTGGGGAAAACTCCAGTAGAATACATTTTAGTTCTATCTCTTTTACTTAACTAGTTAAGGAACCATTTAATGCTCTGGGCTCCATTGGGTCATAGAATTTATTTTAATTTATTTTTAAGTTCAATTTTACTTTATTTTCAGTTTCAAATAACTGTCCCCTAGTAAGAAAGTTAAGAAAAATACAACTTATTTCATATATACACAGTCATGTAAAACAAATTCCTATATGAGCCATGTTCAAAAACAAAGACAAAGAAAAGAAAACTTGCTTCAGTGTATGCTCTGACTCTATCAACTCTCCAGTTGGAGGTGGAGTATATATTCATTATGAGTTCTTTTGTCACTCTGTTAGCCAGAATTCTTAAGTCTTTGAAAGGTGTTGATCTTTAAAATATTGTTATTGTATATTCTCCTGGACTTGCTCATTTCACTCTGTATCAGTCACTCTGTATATATATATGTATACATATATATATATATATATATATATATATATAGTCTTCTCAGATTTTTCTGAAACCATTACCTTCAACATTTCTTAGAGTATAGTAGTAGTATTCAATTGCATTTATATACCTTTCTTCTTAAAGTACTAACCCTTTTTTTCCTTCAGTTTCCTTCATTCTGTCATCTCTGTATGTGCTTCAAAGAATTACTTTTCCAGACTTTTAACCTTTATTCTCTTTCTAATTTGAAAAGTAACTCAACTAAAAACATTTAATCATCAGGGATTTATTTTATCTATATTTCCAAGGTAGGGTGGATTATTGGAGTATAGATATAAGAAGTCATTAAATTAAATGTTTTTTTAAACTATTTATCAGCCCAATTTTCTAGTTTCTGTTCCTATTTAGTAGATCACAGTACTTGCGGGCAATATTAGCAATCTGGTAAACAGCAAAAGCTCTGAATTCTCATCCGTGTGTGTGGTGTGTTGTGTTTGTGTGTGTGTGTGTGTGTGTGTGTGTGTGTGTGTGCTTGTTGTGTTTGTAATATCCTGAAATATATGAGGACTCAGTATTCTTTGTGTCATGAAGGCCATTGACATAGTTCTATATATTCTGCCATTCTTCTTTGAGAGGTATGTTAGGAATTAGTAAATAGTGGAATTAATTCATAAATATAGCTGACATAAATTAGAATACTAGGATTTATCACCAGAAATATTTAATGTTTCCTTAAATTTTTATCTTCACTGACTCTTAACACTGAAATGAAAAGGAAGTAATTTTTAAAACTTTGTTCAAAAATAAATTTTTAATCTATGATTTTTATTACTTCCCCAGCCCTTACCATTTTTGCACATGCTGTGCTCCCATAAACATTTCTCTCTACTTCTCTCTCTCTCCGTTCCTCCCTCCTTTTACCACTGGCTTCTTAGTCTTTCAATTAAGAAGAAACAGTCTGCAGACCACCAGGGGAACTGCTGTTGTTTGACCTTTTGCTATAGCCATGCTCCCTACAGCTTTTTATTTGAATATCAACTATGTGCTTAGAACCATGCTCCAGGACCCAAAAGAAGGTCTCTAATGTCTTATCTATCCAACTTGAGCAGAAAATGAAGGGTCACTTATGAGTGAATTTTCCAGACAACTGAAGGTTACTCCTTAAAATACTAACACTTTTTTCTTTCAAATGTTAAATTTTCAATGCAACCATAATGAGTGGCGTTTATGTAGTGCTTTACAGTTTGCAAAGGATGTGACAAATATTTTCTCATTTGAGCCTCAAACAACTTGGGAGGTAGTTGCTGTTATTATTCCCCATTTTACAGATAGTAGAAGTAGAACAGAACAGAAGTAGATAAAAAATGAGGTGACTTTTGGGGTCCCACAGCTCTGTCTGTCTGAGGACGAAGTTGAATTCTGATTTTCCTGATTCTGATTCCAATATTCTATCCACCGAGTCAACCCTTCCTTGTCTTTTAAAAAAAAATGTGATCTCATCACGGCAGGTGGAAAGGTGGAAAGGTGGAAAAACTCTTCTATGTTGAGATTAAGTGATTTGCCCATAATTACAGAGCCTTCATCGGTTAAAAACAGGACTTGCATTCAGGTCTTTTTATCCCCAATTCTTTTTATCCATTCAACATGCTCCTTCTCAATGAATGTTCACTTTCTCCTGGGAATGAAAAGTGAGTGAGGTACCTTTTTTTTTTTCATTCTTCATACCCAATATCCTAAAATCAAGCTTTAGTGTAAGATTACTTTCCATTATATTGTATATACACTTTGTATGTACATGGTTGTTTCATGAGAATGTGAGCTTTTTGAAGTGAGCCTTTCTTTGATCTTTAATGCTTCATATAGTATTTTTACATAATTAGTACTTACTAAACACTTGTCTGACTTTCTCTTAAACTATATGTTAGGCAGGCAGGTTATATATACATACATATATATATATATATATATACATATATATATATATATATATATATATGTATATATATATATATATATATATTAGCTTTCATTTCTGCAATTATATCCACAGTATCTCCCAAATAGGCAAGATTGTACAATGCAGAGTATTCTGGAGTCAAAAGATCTGAGTTCACTTCCCATAATAATCCCTGTATAACATTTACTGCAAGTCACATCACCTCCCTGAAACTCACTTTCCACATATGTAAAATGAGAGGATAGGTCCAGATAGCTTCTATGGTCACTTCTAGAATTCTGATCTTATGATCTCATCCTCTTCCAAATTGTTATTCTTTCATCTATGAGTTGATAAAACCAAAACTCCAAATTTGCTCAAGTTATGTACAAAGCATGAGTAAAAATTTCTAAGTGCCTTTCTTATAAATTTAATGAATATTAATGTGTATAGGGTTTGAACAAGGCAGTAGGAGAAAGGGTAGAATCAGATTATTAGAGGGCTTTTAAAGCTAAGGTAAAGAATTAGGGATTGATTTGCTAGGAAATAGTAAACTATTACAAAATCTTAAATAAGGGACTTATATGACATTTATTATCTGAAAAAAAGATTAGTTAATGGGGTGGGTCAGTTGTTCTGATGGATTGGTTGGGGAGGTAGAGAGGAAAATGGAGTCAGGGAGTCTAGTTAGACAGTGCCAAGCTAGGTGTGAGTTTATGAGGACTTAAATAATAAAGTGGGGGCAACTAGGTGGCACAGTAGATAGTGCACCAGCCCTGGAGTCAGGAGTGCCTGAGTTCAAATCTGGCCTCAGACACTTTTGATAATTACCTAGCTGTGTGACCTTGGGCAATCCACTTAACCCCATTGCCTTGCAAAAAAAAAACAAAAAAAACTAAAAACAAAAAAAATTATAAAGTGAAAACATAGAAAAGTGGAGGAATATAGGAGATGACCATTTTCCTCTGGTCCTGTCTTTTCTCCTTCACCCCCACATCATATGAAGAGTGCTCTCAGTTTAAAGAAGTAGCCCATCAATGAAAGGTGTGAGAGCTTTTACATCTAATATCAATAGGAGGAATGATAATGGTGAACATTTATTTAACATTTTAAGGTTTGCAAAGCATTTTACATATGTTATTTTTATTTCATTTAATCCTCACTATAACCAACCCCTATGAGTTAAGTACTATCATTATTATTATTATTATTCATATTTGAGAAGATAAGAAAACTAAGGCTCACAGAATTAATAGTGTTAGAGGCAGGATTCAGATGCAAGTTCTTCTGATTCCAAATCAGTGATCTTTCAACTACAGTATACCATGTTGGTAGGAAGCACCACTTTTTTACATGACCACTCTTTTCATTGCTGTTAGCAATAACCATCCTATACTTACCCTCTTATGGGAATACATAGAAACATTAGAATAACTGGGTAATTTTCTGCCCTTCTCCCTTCTTTCATACTCCAGAGTGGCAGCATGAAGCCTTAAGTTTTAGAATAATCTACTGGTTGGTAGGATTCATTCCATGGAAACACGCCCACACAGCTGCTTGAAGAGACAATAAATGTGACAGTAAAGGTCATGCTAGCAAAAACTATTCTAATATTCCTCTAGAAATCTGTCCACCAACAAAACTTTACTATTTTGGGCAACTTTTGCTGGTGTAATTTGTTATTCTCATGGTAGGATTGACTCAGAAGTTCTATTATGACAGCTTTATATAAAAGCAACTTATTTTAATATTGGTCTGATCTGTGACAAAAGTCATGGGAGCAGATTCAAATGGAGATTGTTAGGTATTAAGAATGGCCGCCCGCAAATAAAAACTGAACTCTCTGAAGGGAAAAAAATATTGATAGGTCTCCATTGAAACATAATTAGAGGAACTCTGTTTTTTAAGAGAAATTATAATTTAGATCTCATTAACTTTAGTGACCTTGGATTATTCAATTAATCTATCTGAGACAAATTGTTCTATAAAATAAGATGGTTAATATGAACTATTTCTCTGAACCCTTCCAACTCTTAAATTCTATGACAAATTCTTGCCCAGGATGAGTGACCATTTTCTTATCTATCTGTCTGTTGATCGATTTATCTATATATATTTTGCTTAAAGCCAGATAGATTTGCACACTAGCCTGCTAAACCATCAAATCTATTGATAGAAACAAGCATTAAAGATTAGTACTGCTTAGTACTTCCCTCATAGGACTTCCCTTCATACACAGAAACAAGAAACACTTCAAAGGTCAACAGCAGAGCTGGTTCCAGGCAAAGCACTAATGGTATCCTTGTCTGTGGACCTTGGATCCTGAATTTAGAGTTGCAAGGGAGAGTAGAGGTGTTCTAGTTTACCCTTAATTTGAAGAGAGTAATATAATTAGATAGCATAAACTTTAAAAAAGGACAAAGAATAATGATGTTGAGTTAATAGCCCAGAAATACAACTTTACCTACCTCTATACCATTGGCAGAAGAAGAGAAGAAAGCCAGGTTTTCCTGGAAGAATTATAGGATTTAGAGCTGGAAGAAACCTTAGAAAGCATCAAATCCAGGATAATTGAAATGGCCTCCTTCTGCTGGTTTTGTTAAAAAAAATACTGTACTTAAAAGTAACTTTTTTTATTTTGACATTTTTTTCATTTTAAAGGTTTTATTTATAAAACTCAAAATAATTTTACATTTTCCCCCTAATCTTGCTTCCCTCCCCCCACCCCCCTACAGAAGGCAGTTTGTCAGTCTTTTTACATTGTTTCCATGGTATGCATTGATCCAAATTGAATGTGATGAGAGAGAAATCATATCCTTAAGGAAGAAAAACAAAGTATAAGAGATAGCAAGATTACATAATAAGATAACAGGTTTTTTTCCCCCTAAATTAAAGGTAATAGTTCTTGGTCTTTGTTCAAACACCACAATTCTTTCTCTGGATACAGATGGTATTCTCCATCGCATATATTTCCAAATTGTCCCTGATTGTTGCACTGATGGAATGAGCAAGTCCATCAAGATTGATCATCACCCCCATGTTGCTGTTAGGATGTACAATGTTCTTCTGGTTCTGCTCATTTCTCTCATCATGAGTTCATGCAAATCCCTCCAGGCTTCCCTGAATTCCCCGCTCTCCCAGTTTCTAATAGGACAATTGTGTTCCATGAAATATATATACCACAGTTTGTTGAGCCATTCCCCAATTAAAAACATTATGTTGAGAAGGGTTCATAAACTTTGTTAGACTATTAAAGGGGATCCATAAAGAAAAATATGTTAAGAATACCTGAATAAAGTTCAATCCTCTCAATAAAAAAAAAAAAACAACAACTAAGTTTCACAGGAAATTTGTCCTAAACTTAGATGTCTGGTAAGTGGAGAAATGGATAGGATACCAAGCCTGGAATCAGGAAAACTTATCTTTCTGAATTCAAATGTACCCTCAAGACACTACTGTGTAACTCTGGAAAAGTCACTTAATTATGGAGCAACTTGGTGGCATAGTGGATAGGAGGGCTATAGTGCAGTAAGGAAGTTCACCTTAAACATTTACTGGCTATATGACCTAGGCAAGTCATTTAATTTTGTTTGCCTCAGTTTCCTCATCTGTAAAATAATCTGGGAAAGGAAATGGTAAATCATTCAAGTATCTTTACTAAGAAAACCCCAAATGGGGGTCAAAGAGTCAAAGAAACAATGAACAATAACAAAGTAGGAGCAGACAGGACTCAAACCCAAGTCTTCTGACTATAAATTGAATGGTGTTTTTCCCTACACCACACTCTTTGCCTTATACCATGTTGCTGTGATGTTTCCTTCCAGACTTCTGAGAGGCTCGCTTCCCTCTTTTTTTTTTTTTTCTTTAGGTTTGCTTCCATCTTCTTTTGCCTTCCTCTGCCTTCTCTCTTCGGCTGCTCTGGTTCACCAATCACTGGTTCAGGCTGGGCACTAGATATTCTGAAAAGGAAACCATATCATGATTTTGTTTTTTTCTTCATCTATGACAGACTGAATTGAGATTGAGCTTGTTTAAAAGCAATTATCCTTGTCAGAGGAATAGAATATTAATTTTCTCTAGGAGACAGCTTCAACAAACATTCCCAGAAACTTCAAGGCAAACAGAGGCATAAACAAGTCACAGCTGCTGATAGAAGTCCATATGTTACAATCTGCCTTGTCTATTGGAAAGTTCCTTTTCCCCTCACAAAACTCACACATCCAGGGAAAACCCAGTCAAAGTAGACAGTGACCCGAAATCCTTAATCACCTGTGCAGCAGAATATAAGTTTTCAAATTACTTTAGAAGTCATCCTTTTGGAAAATATTGTGTAACTGCTATGTACAGAGTACTATGCTAAACCCTGAGAGAAATGCCAAGTTTAGATTAAATTCAGTTCTTGTCACTTTTGCTGCCACCACTGCCACCATTGCCACTATCACCTCTGCCATCACCATCATCCTCAGCATCATTTACTGACATCTATTCAGCTTTAAAATTTGCAGAGTGATTTACATACATATCACCCTGTACAGAGTAGCTGAAGTGATTTTCCCAAAGTTTTCCTACTGCTTGATTGAGTTTAAGGGTTAGAGAGTTGTGATTTTTCCACTGAACATACAACCACTCAGTGCCAAGGACCACAACATCAGGGAGGTGATGCCAGGACAAGCATGTTAACTGGATTTGAGTGAAGGGATTGTGTTAAATCACCAGCCTCACTTTCTCCTCCAGAGTCATCTGGGTCCAATGACCAGTGTAGTAAGAGGATTTGTTGTTCAGTCATTTCAATCATGTCGGATTCTTTGTGACCCATTTTGGGGTTTTCTTGGCAAAGATACTGGATAGTTTGCCATTTCCTTCTCCAGTTCATTTTACAGATGAGGAAACTGAGGCAAACAGGATTAAGTGATTTGCTCTGGCTCACACTGCTAGTGTTTAAGGTCAGATTTAAACTCAGTTTTTTTAATGCTGGAAGGCAGAGGTATATGCTCTTGGCCTTGTTTTTTTCCACTAATTAGTCAGCATCTGTGAAAAGACTACTGTGTAAGCTTTATTTAAATAAAAAATTCCCTTCTGTTTAAAATATATACAATAGATTCCCAAAGGGGGAAAAAAGGCAGAAGCCTTTTAAAACTGAGATTGGGGGTGGGGTGGGGGGTGGAAACAAGACCTAAGAGGATGAAGGAAAACTATTCTCAACTGTTCTTTAAGAGTTGAAGGAGCGAAGGCTAGGTGGCTAGGTGGCATAGTGGATAAAGCACCGGCTTTGGAGTCAGGAGTACCTGGGTTCAAATCCGGCCTCAGACACTTAATAATTACCTAGCTGTGTGGCCTTGAGCAAGCCGCTTAACCCTGTTTGCCTTGCAAAAACCTAAAAAAAAAAGTTGGAGGAGCTTTGAGAACTACTGAATAAATGCTCACCTGGAGGGTTCTGAGGTAATTTTTTGTTTTTGTTCTATAAGTCTGATTCTTCCTTTCTCTTGGAAGCTTTGACCTACTTCATTCCCAAACTGGGCCAGTTTGCTCTTACTTAGTAACCTGATGACTTCTGATATTGAGCATACTAATGGTACACTTTGGGTAGCTACCTGATTGACTAAACCCACCAAAGCTCAGAACTCTTGAGTTCAAAAACTTTGTCCCCTTTGACCTTCACAATAACAGGGATGACTGGTGGGTACCCCACAGCTGACTTTGTTTAATTTTAATTTTAATTTTTAAAGACAAAGATAAGTCAGACCAAGAAGGTTTCTTATTCTAAAAACTATATAAGAATATCTTAATCAATAGTTAAGTGATTGATAAATATAACTACTTTCTCACTAAGACAACCAGTAATAATGTTAGTTCATCATTTTGAAGAAGACGACAACATCAGGGAGTTGATGCCATGACAAGCACATGAATTGGATTTGAGTGAGGGGGTGCTGTGCTGTCACTAGTCTCACTTACTCCTCCAGAGCCATCTGGGTCCAGTGGCCAGATATGAATCAGGATGACTGGAGATGGTCCTGAATATGAGGCAGTCCGGGTTAACTGAGGCAACTAAGTGGTACCATGAATAGAGTTCAAGACTAGGAGTCAGGAAGACCTAAGTTCAATTTGACTTCGAATACTTACTAATTGTGTGACCCTAGGCAAGTCATTTAATCTTTGTTTACCTCAATTTCCTCACCTGTAAAATGAAGATAAGAACATTTACCTCATGGGGGGGTAGCTGTAAAGATAAAGTGATATAATATATTTAAAGGACTTTGCAAACTTTGAAACTTTCTATGTGTTAGATATTATTAATGTTCACTTAAGTTTTCATTTTTAAATCTTGCTCTCAATTTTACCTTTTTCTAAATCTTCTAGAACTCTGAGCAACCAAATATAATCTCATGGATATATTTTATAAGTAAATTACATTTCATGATCATAAACTTTTATCCTATTTTTTTTCCTGAGATGGCTTAGACATTTGTCTTGGGGCATACAAACTAAAGGTATGATGCCTGAAAAAAAAATAACAATTTTTAGAAGTTTTTCCTCCAAAGTTGCCCCTTTTAAGTGAAGGTAAAATTCACTGCATCTGTATCATCCCTCTTTCTACTAAACTAGTTTACACGAGGGTCAGCTAGGTGGTGCAATGGATAGAGTGCTAGGCCTGGAATCAGGAAGACTTGAATTCAAATGCAGTTTCAGGCACTTACTATATCTGAGCAAGTCATTTAACCACAGTTTCTACATCTGTAAAAATATGCTGAAGAAGGAAATACAAATCATTCCATTTTTTTTTTTTTGCCTAGAAAGTCCCAGTTGGGGTCATGAAGAATCAAATGACTGAAATGAATAAACAATCATCATAAAGATCATTGAGGCTCCCTCCCTTTGAGACAACCTAGCTCCAGTTGGAAAGACAGAATGATTACTCTAGAAAGAAGTAAAATTTGTAAAGCAATAGACAGGAGTTCAGTGATGGAGAACAGACTGCTGTTGTATAGACAACTCTTCTATGCCCTTGCTTATAGTAGTTTAAAAAACTTCTTCACCAAGACTTATATGAACTGATACTGAGTGAAGTGAACAGAACCTAGAGAATATTATAGTAGATTGAATTTCCTGAATGCACTAGCTGTAATTGTTGAAAGGAAATAGGAAGTTTAATGCTTTGCAAAAATCAAGAAAACCTTGAAAATGCATGATAACTCTTCCTTTATAGTTTTTCAAAGACAAGATTGTAACTTTTAGAAATTTGAAAGTTCCCAAGTTGTAATGATGTTTGATTTGGATGTTATGGTATTTGTTGAAAGATTATTAATTGACAGAGCCTTCACCTTTGTCATTGAGGGAGACTCTTTGGGAAACTCTAGATTTCACTCAGAGAAATCATGGGTAGAACACTGAATTGCAGGTTGATGTGTGCAGTGTGGGTCTTTTTTGATCCAAGACACACAGAGACATATTCATATGAATATTGGCAGGAGTGCTGCCATATTGCAATACTTAAGGTCTGTGCCATGAGAAATGTTATTGGCAAAACAACGTTATGATCATATGCATGGCTGGTTGTTCCAATACTAAAATGCCTTGTTCAATATCCAACACAGACTTGTTTGACGTCGAGTCCCTGATGTTCCAGAATCATGCAAAAACCAGACTGTAGGAGAGAATGAAAGCTCTAATCACAAAGAAAAGAGTATAACAGGTTGTGGGTCTTAGAGGAATTCTGTTTTTCTTAACCTTTCGAAAGAATGAATCCAAACCAAGTTGGGAATTACTCCTTGCCCATTTCTATGTGCTAACTGTTCTAAGGGCATATAAATTTGATTTTTGTTGTGTACTTAAACAGAAACCTTGAGACATATCAAATAAATTGCCAACATCAAATATAATAGCATTCCCCAAATAAAAATGGCCATTTTTACCTGCCATCATCTCAGAGGTTTTTTTTTTTCCCCAGTCTTTTTTTTCTTTCCCTTGTTTCCAACTCTTAATTTCAACACTAAAGCTTAGCACTAAAAGTTTGAAAAAAATTGAAGGAAACATTATAAGTAGTTAGTTCCCCAGAGTTCCAGATTTTTTTCTGTTTATTAATTTTTTTCAAGAAGCAAACATTAATTTTATTTCCTCCTCTCCTTACCCCTCCCATTGGAGAAAGAAAAACAAAAGCCTTATGTCAAATATGTATAGTCAAGCTAAATTAATTCTGAACAGATTGCTCAGTTTATAAACCTGGTATTACTGGGGTTAATGAGAGATATGGGAAGATTTGTTTCTATAGGAACATTCTGCAGTTCAGATGAGCAGATAGAATGAGTCTGCTCATGTGTTATGGAGCAGAAGGGACCTAATATTTGATCTAGTATTTGAAATAGTTATTCATACATTTTTTGAGCTTTTCTGAGATCCTCTTCATTCCCCAGGAATTTTGCTATATCTCTCTCTCTCTTCTAAATCTCTAATCTCTCTATTGGTTTCTGTATGAGCCAAAAGGCCCTTGCTTATATTTGGGACTGGAAATTGGGCCAGTCATCTAGTGAATAGTGAATTGTTATTTCATACATGACCCCCTCTTTAGGAAAATTCAGATGGGGAATGCTTGTTTTTAAATTTTGATTTCCCATTTTTGATCCTCTGAATTGTCTTTTAAATGGTGCTTTCTAGTCTTACATTTCTTTTCCAATAGAAATATATCTTGTGGCATTTCCTCAGGAAATGTCTACTCTAAAAATAGCACTTTAAAAATCATATTATAAGTTTGGGAGAACAGCATTCCCCCATCACAGGAAAAAACCTACTGCAACAAATTGCTATGAGAAGAATTATGTGACCTTAATGAACTATGCCTCCTGTCTATTTCAACAATAATGTTATTTTTGAGAAGGGAAAAATCAGTCACCACAACAACTGAAATCTATCTGCTATCCATAAAATTGTTCCCTTTGCCTTACCTTAGAAGCTTCCTCAGAAGCATAAAAAATTAATCTTTCTTTTTCCAAAAGACTTTAGAGATCATCTAATCTAATTTATTAACTTTAGAGAAGAATAAACTGAGAGCAGTATAGTAATTTATGGGCAGAGAGATGGTATAGTGGATCAGGACTGAAGTCAGTAAGACACATCTTCCTGAGTTCAAATTTGACTTCAGAGACCCTGTGTTTGACGTTGGGCAAGTCACTTAACTCTCTTTGCCTCAG
The DNA here is from genome assembly GCF_037893015.1 of Macrotis lagotis. Classification (NCBI taxonomy): domain Eukaryota; kingdom Metazoa; phylum Chordata; class Mammalia; order Peramelemorphia; family Peramelidae; genus Macrotis; species Macrotis lagotis. The sequence continues at coordinate 328,503,671 of NC_133666.1, forward strand.
TTCCCTCATCTGTAAAGTGAGCTTGAAAAGGGAATGACAAACCATTCCAATAGCCTTGCCAAGAAAACCCCAAAATGGAGTCATAGAGAATTGGACAGAAGCAAAGAACAAAAAAACAGTCATTTTCCAGAAGTCACACACCTTGTTAATGGCAGAACCAGGGATACATTCCAGTGCTACTGATTCTGATCCTAGAGCCTTTGTACTGCCTCCCCTGAAATCAATACATCCTATTATATCCTAGAGCACTTAGGTGATACGGTGGCTAGAGCACCAGCCCTGGAGTCAGGAGGACCTGAGTTCAAATGTGACTTCAGACACTTAATAATGACCTATATGACCTTGGGCAAGTTATTGATCTCTATTGCCTTGCATCCAGGGCCATCTCCAGTTGTCCTGATTCATATCTAGCCAATGGACCCAAGTGACTCTGGAGGAAAAAGTGAGGCTGGTGCACTCCCTCAATCAAATCCAAGTTACTTGTTTGTCTTGGCATCACTTCTTGTTGTCATGGTCTTCTTTGAGCATGAAACACCATCATATAGTGGAAATGAATTGACATTGAAGTCAGGAAGACTTGGGTTGAATCCCATCTTGACACATGCTGACTGTGTCAACAGTGTGGGCAAGTCACTTAACTTCTTAGTGACCCAGGAGATAGTCTTAAGACAGTAAATTGCAAAACTGGTACTAATATGCTCTGGTGGGGGTGGGAAAGTACTTTCAAACTCTTTTCTATAATGAAGAAATCACAGGTCCAATCCACACCCTCATCCCAAAATAATAAAAGTAACTTAATAATCACTAAATGAATGAATGAAACGACTAACACAAACATATTCCAGCTTATCCATAACAGAACAAGTAATTTGTGGGGACATAAGCAAGAGTTGGAAGGTTATACAGAGAAGTATAAGCAGCATATGGATAACCTAGACAATTTCTTTGATTCTCTACTTGGGAATGAAATGAACATTTAATAATGAATGAATAAAAACTTTTGAAATCTTTGTTACAAATTTTAGTAGCATTGAGTACTTTGTAAAGATTTTCACAAACATTAAACCACTTTGGCATTTAAAATTCTATTATCTTGGAGGAAAAAAAGGATCCTATTATAATGCACTTTTGGGTGATTGACAACTTATTTTGAGTAGAACAGAACAGTGAATTTAGAAAGGATAAAACCATTTACATGGTTCAGTATTATAAGACTTGTCTACAGGGTAAAAGCCTACATTGCTCAGGTAGCCTGGAAGGCAAGCTCCTCCAAGAGCAGCCTTATAAAGGAGGTTCTTGTGCCTTGTTATATCTTTGAATGTCCCTGAACACTATTTTCTTTTTTCCCACAGGACTCTGAATCCCTTGACACCTACATTCAGAACACACTCTCGGCTCTATATCCCCCCTTTGAGGCAACAGCTGCCACTGTCCTGTGGCAGCTTTTCACTATTGTTGAAAAGCTGTATGGAGGAGATGGTCTGCATTGTCTGATTGATTTCCTTGTTCCTGCCAAGAGGATCTTGCAGTGCATTCAGCAAGAAACCTGCGTAAGTCTAGCTCCTTTGGCCAAAAACAGAGGCTTTCTATATTCCTGACTGGGAGAGGAGAGATAAGGCACAATAGAATCTCTTAACTGGAGAATTTCTGAGCCAAGCAAAGTGAGTTTTGGATAAGGAAAGAATACAAATGCTAGGCATCTGATGATAGTGACAGTAGACAGTTTCTAACCTTTTAAAACCGGGCCAGAAATAAGAGTTGGCATATAGTGCTTAAACATTTGCTGCTTCCTAAATGCTAAGGAAAACCATAGAGGATGTGGGAAAACAAAAAAAAGATAATGTTTCTCCAAAGAAACTTCTCCATCTACACAGGAAGAAAACCATCGTCAAAGCCATGTCCTATACCTAGGACAGAGTTTTTACTGCACCACGGTGGTAGCCTTGGTGTTATTTGTTTATCACTTGTAAAGATCTTTAAAATAAATTGGTAGAGTGTGGTATTTGGTGGACTGCTGAGCAATCTAAGCTTAAGACATCCCTAGCTCAATTAAGGATGGCTGGTCTATTTTTTGACCTGGCCTTTATGGGCAATTGATAGGCTGCTTCAGAGGACCCTGATATTGCCTCTTTCCCTGGTTCCATCACCAACTTACTTCCTTATTCTTTTTTTGCATCACAACTGATACTTCTCTCATCTTATTGAGTTCAAGGGTCAAGCATTTATTAAACTTCTTGGAAATTAGACAGACAGCTCCTAGATCCAGTGTTATATCACATATCAATATCAATCTACTGCTAACTCTAATCAATTCCTAAGTCCAGATTAATGAACTATATCTTATACCCCTCTCTGATTCCTCCTCCCTAACTCCATAAGGGAAGTGCTTATACAAAATTCCTTAATAAGTCAATCAGTTAGCATTTATTAAGAACCTATAATGTGTCAGACAGTGCTAAATTCTAATTGTCACAATGAAAAGAATACTAGTTTTGATAACAGAGAAATTGGAGTCAGATCCTACCTCAGTCTCTTACTAATTGTGTGACCTCAGTCTCTTTGAGTCTCTATTTCCTCAACTATAAAATGGGGGGTTAGACAAAATGAATTCTAAGGTTTCTATTAGCTGAAGAGCTTTAATCTTGTTTACAATTCCATGAACATATTACACAAACATATAAAAAATTATTATTTTCTCTAGTAATAAAGGAAGGGTCATTTCATTACAGCCTTTTTAATAAAGTGTGCTGATGTAAAAAAAGAGATAACATTAATCAGAGATTAAAAATGCCCATCTAGAAGTCAACAATCTGCTCAATTCTGTCCTCCAAGTTCAGCATGCAAAAGATTAGTCATTGGAGTCACCGAGGGAACAAAACTCTCCCTTTCCAAGACATCAGGCCCTACATGGCCATCAGTGTCATATCCTAGGTGGGGTAAAGTCTAAAGGGTTGTGTAGATGGCACTTCTAAACCAGGAGCAACTCTGGACTTCTCTAATCTAAGCCCTTGGATTGGAACTTGGAAGATGGAAGAACAGGGAAGAAGGGAAAGTTTAGGTAAAAAGAGAAATGATACCCACAGTGGAATGTGAGTCCCCCCCATGGATTTGCAGATTGGGAAGATAACTGGGAGATTATTTTGGCATCGCTAACAAGTGGTCATTCAATCTCTTTTGATAGGGAAGCTTCCTATTTTTCAAAGCAACACGATTTGCTTGAGGACAGGTATAATCATTAAGGAGTATTTTTTTCTTTCCCTAAAGCTTAAATCTGCCCCTTTATAAGTTTACCTTTTTGCTCTCCTTGGAGACCTAGGAAAAAAATCATCTAACTGATCCTTCAACCCTGGAAAACTACTGTATTCTTTCCTGTCTTTTCTTCTATAACTGAAACATCCTCATTTTCATCAATACATCTTCCTTTAATTTGGAGGAACTTCCAGCCCATTCATTCTTCTCTAGATACAATTCAGTTTGTTAATGTCCTTTCTAATATTAAGTACTTAATATTCAACAGAATTTCAGAGAGGACAGGGTACGGGGGTAAATGTGATTTCTCTTGTTCTGGACCCTGCTCATCATTAAACCTTTTTAGGATTTAAACCTTTTTTTTTTTGCTTCCCTCAATCATGCAAGCCATTTGTTAATGGCATTTAGTAAGCTTTACTATATGCTAGATGCCACACTAAAGCACTAGGGATACAAAGAAAAAAGAAAAAAATGGTTCTTGGCCTCAAGTAGCTTACTTTTTAATTCGGTGATGACAAGTACATAAATAGGTACATAGAAGACGTTAATTATATGTGTTAAGTAATTTTTCAGTAATGTCCGACTCTTTGTGATTCCATTTGAAGTGGTTTGCCACTGGAGTGGTTTGCCATTTCCTTCTCCAATTCATTTTTAGATAAATGACCTGAGGTAAGTAGGGTTAAGGGATTTGCCCAGGGTAGCACAGCTAGTCAGTGTATGAGGTCAGATTTGAATTTAAGAAAATGAGTCTTCCAGGGGCAACTAGGTGATGCTGTGGATAGAGCACTAACCCTGGAGTCAGGAGGACTTGGGTTCAAATCTGGCCTCAGACATGTAATAATTACCTAGCTGTGTGACCTTGGGCAAGTCACTTAACCTCATTGCCTTGCGGGAGGAAGGAAGGAAGGAAGGAAGGAAGGAAGGAAGGAAGGAAGGAAGGAAGGAAATAAATTAGTCTTCTGGAGTCCAGGCCTGGCCATCTATGCACTATGGCACTTACTACCTGCCCATGTATAGAAGATGCATGGAGAGTAAATGGGAGATAATCTGGGAGGAAAAGAGTAGTAGCTGTGAGAAAATGGGAAAGGCCTCCTGAAGAGTAGAATGCAGCTGAGACTTGAAGGAAGCCAGGGATTCCAAAAGTAAGAAGTTAGGGAGAGCATCCCAAGATGGATTAACAACCTCTGTAAAGACTTGAAACTTGGAGATGGAACATTGTGTGAGAGAAATAAAAAGTAGGACTGTATTGCTGGACCATTAAGTTTGAGATGAAGAATAAAATATAAGATTGAAAAAATGGAAAGGTGATAGTTTATGAAGAGCTCTAAGAGCTTATATTTTATCCTATAGGTAAGAAGGAGTCATTGGAATTTATTCTGGGGGTAGAGGCTTGACTTGATCAGACTTAAACTTGAGGAAAATCACTTTGGTAGCTGTGTTGAAGATGAAATAGAATGGAGAGATACATGATTCAATGAGAAAGCTTTGATGATAATTCAGGTGAGAGATGGTAAGGCTCAGAACTAGTATAATACCTATGGGAGTGAAGAGAAGGGTTTATATGAGAGATGATGTAGAGAAAGAAATGGCAAGATTTGGCAATTGACTGAATATGGTGGCAGGCGGGGTGAGTAATGATGAAGAGTTCAGGATAACCAGATTGTGATTCCGAGTAGCTCTGAAAATAGTAGAGAGATAGGGTTGACATCCAACATCTAGAAATCATTCATAAAAGTGTTACTTGAACCTAAGGGAGTTGATGATGTTATCAAAGCAAGAAATGATGAAAGGATTCAGAACAGAGACTTGGTGGGTCACAGCAGTTAATGGGCAGGATATGGACTTGAAATCTTATATCCAAATATCCTGGGAAGGAACGTTCAGAAGAGGAAAGCCAAGAGAGAGTGGAGTCATGAAAACTAGAGGAAGAGGGAGTATATAGAAGGTGACTGAAAGTTTCCAGTGACACAGAAAAGTCAAGAAAAATGGGGAGTAAGAAAAGAAAATTAGATTTGACAGTTTTTAAGCAATGATAACTTTGATGTGAGGAATTTTAATTGAATGATTAGACTGAAAGATAGATTGCAAAGGACTTCAATGAGAAGGCAAGGAAGTAGAAGCACCAAGTACATAAACATGGCTAAATGACATACTGAGTTTGCTGACCACTTACATCACAGTTTTTTAAAACTATATTAGGATCTGAACTTGTTGAGGGCAGCTAGAGAGATAATTTCTTACCATTCCCTCACTTTATTTTGGTTTCATATCTCTGTTAACCATCTTTATTATTTCCTTCCCAATCGTAATTCTATTTGGTATAGAAAGCAAAAAGAAAATCATTTGGTTGTGACACCATCCATTCATTGTTGAATTCATGAAATCAATTTGCATGTTATTATACTTTGATCATAGGTTATTTTTGAGACAGTGATAGCTGTTTTGACTTCTTTTGATCTTCTTCTCTCATCCTTCCTACCCCATCCCCCATAGCTTCAAAAGTCATTTTTGTTTGTTTTTTGTTTTTAGGTTTTTGCAAGGCAATGGGGGTTAAGTGGCTTGCCCAAGGCCACACAGCTAGGTAATTATTAAGTGTCTGAGACTGAATTTGAACTCAGGTACTCCTGACTCAAGGGCCGGTGCTCTATCCACTGCACCACCTAGCCACCCCCAAAAGTCATTTTTGCTATCCTTAGCCCCAACTTGTTCTGAGCCTTAGCATATGACATGGTAATTGTAGCATAGATCATGAAAATGTCTCTGGGCACCAAAGTACCTACTTATTCCTATGCTATCCACCTGTGATAATCTTATCCACTGCCATAGTCACACTTCCAATCAGCACAGTCAAGGAAAGGCATAATCACAGCATCATTGAATATAAGAGTGGGAGAAAACCATGGATAGTATCTATTCTAATGATATTTGTCAAATGAGAAAATTGTAACCCAGAAAAGTACAATTAGTGCACAGAATGGTGCAAGTTCAAAAATGATGAGTTAGGGTTCATTTGAAATAATTTTTTAAAATTCTGATACCTCTGTCTCCCTTTTATGCTTTTTTTTCTCTTTGCTTCCAAATACATTTCCTCTCAAATATGAAGCTTTTCAATTGGAGTGACCCTGGGTAAGGGTTATGATGAGCTCCCTCTATGTAAAGTCCAATTTTCCCTGACTCTTCTGTTAGATTCTTATTGGGAACCAGGGAAAGAGGAAGTGAATCATTCCCTGGTCTAATCATCACATAATCAGTTTACTGGAGCAAGTCCAGTGTATACAAGTCTTACTTAATAGATTTCTTATGTGTTTAGTTTGCTTCTTGTAACCTTTTTTTAATTACAGGATATTTTAAGGTAGAGATAAAGCACTTCAGTAGCTAAGTTATGTGTTTATTGGCATGGGGTAGTGGGAAGGTTATGCATAGTTCTTAAACAATGTTTTTATTACATATCAATCTATCTTGTTGCTCCATTTGTATTGAATTATATAGTTTTATTACCATTGAGTTTTTACTTATTAAATTTTTTAGCAAGTTAGATAGGAGGAAATCAACTTTGATCTAGTTGTGTCTTTTATGGAAAATTGGTCATTCTACCAGAGAAATTTTCCTTATTTTCAGTTTTATTTTTTTATATATTTAAGAAATCAATCAGAGGTCAGGGATGGGACTAAGATAAAGGAAGATAGAAATGAAGCAACATATCACAGTTTTCTATGAAGTTTTAAAACTATCCTCTTAATAGCTTTGTTTAAAAAGAACTCAAAGATATAACTTGATGATATAAGGACTCATGGATATGTCCTCATGGTTATAACTTTTCACTTTTAAATTTTTCCCAATGGAAATTATATACCAACCAGGTTTTTATCTCTTTCAGAACATCCTTTTCCCCCTTCTACTTCAAAAATCAACTTCTTTCTTAAAAAGATTTATGTGAATGACTCTTTACTGCCCAAAACCCTGTAGATAAAAGGTTATTAAACTGGAGTCCATGCACTTTTTTTTTTCAAAATATCTTGATAACTATATTTTCATAAAATGATTTCCTATGTATTTCATTTTGGTCATTTAACAAGAAGATTCTGAAAGAGATATCTTTGCTTTATCAGAGATCTATGACACAAAAAAAGGTTAAGAAGCCCAGTTGTAACTATATATTCCAACAAACTAAATTAATACAAAACTAATCTAGGAAGTAACTCAAGAAAATGAGTATTTAATGAGATTTCCATTCTTTATCATAGAAAATATACTATATTCATCTATATGACAGTGCAGAAACATCTGTGTGCTTTTGCCTAAGGCACATACATACACTTCAAAAATATGGGATTGATTTGATATGCCCCCCTCTTTTCTATGCATGTAATCTCAATCCCCTTTTCACCTTGGTAAATGGCCTTCATGACTTATTGATAATATTAAAAGCTCAGATACTTATCAGCTTTTTAACCCTGGAGACTTTTGCCTCAGATTTCTCATTTGTAAAAATGGGCATAATGATAGTACTTACTTCTAGGTTTGTTGGAAGATCAAAAAGTTTAGAGAGACAAAATTTTCCAATTGTATTTCTCATTTCAAATATTCTGTAGGGGAAAGGATCCTGAATTTAGATTCATGATATCTGAATTTAAATTCCACCCCTACTTTGAATGAGTTACTGTGTGATTTTGGCCGTTATCTTGTCTATGTCTCCATTTCAAAGTATTTAGAGTTATAAGGTACTTTGCATCTCATTTAGTTCATGCTTCTCATTTTATAAATGAAGAAACCTTGAGAAGAATCACACCATTGTTAGCACAAACCATCTATTAGAAGAGATCATCTATTCATAGAATTATAGTACTAAAAGGGACTTCAGAGACCATCTAGTCCAATCCTTTCATTTTAGAAAGAGGCACTCTGAGTTACGGAAAAGGGAAATGAATTGCTCAGAGTCACATAGCTACTTAGTAACAGGACCAAAACTAGAACACAGTCTTCAGAGTTTTTGGTCATTTGTTTTTAATCTAAGATGGGAAAATTTCCAACAAAGGAAGACTAGGTAAAAACTTGAACTTCAAGATCATTAGACAGAACTTACAGCATTCCTTTATCTTATGAAAAGTTCAAACTATAATATATCGTATAACAAATAGCCAAATGTCTTCTGGAAAATGGGCCTAGCATGTCATTTTTTCATCTCTGAGACTCAGTTTCTCCATTTCTTAGACCATATTTGGCTCAGAAGGGAAATGAGATTATCTGAGTCCAGACTTGGGAATAACTTAAACCCAGGGAAGGGATTCAAGAAAGGAAGAAAAACTCATTTGTAAGATAGGGATACTTTAAGACTAGAGGAATTACTTAAAAGTCATAAGATATTTAGCTAGAAAAGGATTTAGAGATCACTTGTTCTAGAAATCTCATATTACAGTTGGGAAAACTGAGGCCTAAAGTATGACTTACTCAAGATCCTCCAGAAGCCAAGTGATAGAAAGTAGGATCAGAACCTAGGTCCTCTGACTCAAATCTGGTGGAGTTTTTCCACTATATCATATTGAAGAGGTCCCTTAAGAAAGAGGACTTAGTAAAAGATGACAGTCCATTAAAGGGAAAGAGAATTGGGTTTGCTAAATGAATATCTTTGAGTTGGATAAACTGTTTGCTATAGGTAAATGAGGGCTGGGCTTAGGGACTGAAAGACCTGAATTTAAATACTGATTTTGACACCTACTAATTAGATGCTATGAGCAAGTCATTAAATCTCTTTGAGCCTCAGTTTCCTAACACATAAAATGGGGAGGGTAACAATATATTTGTTGTTCTTAGTATTTGTCTCACCTGGTTGCTGTGAGATAATTCTTTCCAAGCATTCTGAAAACTAAAGCATTATATCAATGTAAGATGTTAATGTTTTTTTATTACTTTATTACCGAGGTCTTGCTTATGGAGAATAGTCCCCTAAGGAAGAGAACTTGGGGACAGTAAGGAAAATGAGCTCACTAATCAAAGCTCTTAATGAAGAAGGGGCTTCAGACTCAATGGGAGAAGAGCTCGACTCAGTTATTTCAATGGTCCCTTTCAACTGTTGAATTCTATGATTCTGTGAATATTTTCTAGTTTCTTAATCCATACTGAATATTGTACATTGGACAACTATTATTGCTAATATTGAATTACCCCATTGATTTAATAGCCCATTGATAAACAAGAATTATAATACACATTATAAATGTGACTCCTTAGGAGAACTACTTTAATTCATTTTAAAAGGTCAATGAATAAATAAATAAAGTTAAGGTAAATTAAAATTAAAATGTATGTTTAAATTGCAGTTAAAATTTAAAATATATAAATAAAAAAATGATTTGAAATTAGGTGTTGTGTTTGAATAGGTGCTTCCTAAGTGTCTCAAGATACTGGAGCTAGAATGTGAAAGCTTTTCTCTCTTAAATATTTAAACATTGCACTTCTTGCCGGGTATTTGCTAATTAATTTCACTTTCTTTCACAAAAGAGTTTGCTAAACAAAGGTGAACCCTGAATTGAGCCTTTAGTCAACTGATTTCCAAATATGTAATAGAAGTTCATATTTGGAAGGTTTTAAATTTTATTCCTTAAGCACTATATTGTGTAAATGAATCATACCACTGATTTAGAGTTCAATTGATATTCGGGTCCCACATAGTTCTTTTTTTTTATCTTAATTCACCTGATCTCCTTTGTGCTGACAGATAAAAATACATGAGCCAGAAGAAGGTGATGGGAGTTATCATGACCTCACAAGAGCTTGGTGAAACCAATGTTTATCTTCAACCTTGCTAAATATTATCATTAGTTTAAGGAAAGCTGCTTTGCTGAGCCTGAGATACATGAAAGTACAGTATTGTTTGCTGAGTAATGTCTGGCATCTCTTCCAGCAGCCCAGGAATGTATTAATGGCTTTCACTTGAATTTTCCTGTTCTAAAAACCTACAGACAGATAGATGACTTCTCATCCAAATTGCTCATTTGAATGACTTTCTGATTATTTTCCCTCCCTACTCTTAATTCTGAAAGAAAATTTCTCGAATTTTTACCTGGAAATGTGAATCTCACTGTTTGCACTATTCTGTTTTTAAAAACTATTTAAAGCACTGGATTAGTGGTTATTTGTGATGTTGAGTTCCTAAAACTCTACATGCCCTAAATTTCTCTGCAGAGTCCTTATGTGCTTTCTGTTAATCTACCCCACACCTTTCCTGGATAAATGGATGGATGGATGGATGGATGGATGGATGGATGGATGGATGGATGGATGGATAGAGGGATGGATGGATGGATGGATGGATGGATGGATGAATGGATGGATGGATAAAGGGATGGATGGGTGGATGGATGGCTGAATAAGATACTTCTAGTTCAATAAACACCCTCTGAGGGATCCAGAGATATTTGATCATTATAGATTTGAATTGCTCTAGACATATTTTTCTTAGGTTTTTGCAAGGCTAATAGGGCTAAGTGACTTGCCCAAGGCCACACAGCTAGGTAATTATTAAATGTCTGAGGCCGGATTTGAACTCAGGTACTCCTGACTCCAGGACTGGTGCTCTATCCACTGTGCCACTTGGCCACCCCTGCTGTAGACATATTAAAGAAGATATATGAAAACAAAATGAAATAACCAAAAATGAGACATAATATGTTCATATTTAACTTTTCTATTTAACTTTTTAACCATTTAGCTTTTTCCTCCTGTGTAAATACTACAATTATTGTGAAAATCTACTGTGTGTACAATCTTAGGATATTTTATTATTAGCTATTATAGTCCCCAGTACAACTGAGCTGTAGTTGTCCTTATGAAATCTATAGCTAAAGATTAAACTAAATTCAGAAACATGTATGCTTGAGAAACTAGAGAAGATGGCAACATTCCCTATCTTTTCTGAGGAGTCTCCCAAGTTATACTTCTTTTTAGAATGTTGACATAATTGCTGTGATTAATTTGTTGTCACTTAAATCTATGTTTCACAACCCTGGGGATATTTGCATCTGTTTAGCAGTCTTTTGAGATTTAGATTTCCATCTCCTTGTTAGTCTCCTGCTAAAAGCTGGACATCACATGTTGGAAGAGCAGCTGAGTGATACATTTAAACTGCAAGGCTCTTCTCAACTCTTTTGAATAAGACAACTTTTCTTTAAAAAGAAAAAAAAGGAAAACCAACATAACTCTCTGTTGAAACCCACTGGGTAAATAAGATTAGGATAGCATTGGAGAAAACATTCAAAGTCAAGGACAGGAAGAGAAAGAGGAAGATTTACTCACATTTTGCACTTTACAAACTGGAATTTTCTCAGGACTGGAACTATTCAGAAAATGACTTGAAGATTTATAGTGGTCGCCCTTTCTAATTTAGAATCCCCCTGGGGGGGGGGGGTAAGGAGTTAATGGGGAAGGATAATCAAAGAACTTATTTTCAGAAGTTTCCAGAAACATAGAATGCTGTTGAAACTAGGGAGAAGGACTATATTTCTAACCTATTACTTGTGTTGTATTTCTAAAAATTCTACTTTTAAGTTGAATGAATTATGTCACAATTATATAGTGTTTTAAGGTTTCCAAAGTACTTTACAAATATTATCTCATTTTATACTTATAATATCCTTGACTTCTATTACTTAATCCTCATTTTACAATTCAGGAAATTAAGACAAACAAAAGTGACTTATCCAGGGTCACACAGTAAGAAACTGTGGATGGCTTTGAATTCAGATCTTCTTTACTGCTCTATCTACTCTGCCACTTAGTTCCTTTGTAATATAAACAATAAAGATTTCAGTTATCATACCACCCTCCTATTGAGTCTTTCAACTCAAATGTTTATTGAACCCCTACTCTATATGTATTTATGTGTCTGTATATATGCATATATGTGTGTAAACATGTGTATATAGGTTTTCACATGCTAGTCATGACATCACCTCCCTAATGTCCTGGTCTTTTTCAAGAACGAAGGACAAATATTAGCAGTAGCAATGTGTGTGTAATACACACTAACACATGCATGTGTGTGTATACATATATATACATAAAATATATACTTTATATATATACATATATATGTATATATATAAAGTATATTGATTTAAAGTTCAGAGAAGCAAGATATTGTAAGGGAGATCAGGGTTTCATTGAAGTGGTGGCATCTGAACTGGGTCCAGAAGAATAGGAAGAATTTTGACATGTAAAGATAAAGTAAGGGGACATGTTTCAGGAAGAGAGAATAGCCTTAGTAAAAACAGAGAAGGAGAAAACTATGGTGTGTATTCAAAGTAGAAAATTCAACTTGACTGGAACTCTGTAGAAGGCAAGGTCAGAAAGATTGGATAGGAACCCGTAGTGATTGATTGCCAAATTGAATGGTTTATATATCATTTCTTAGGAAATCACTGAAGATTTCTAAGCTTGGGAATAATAAAGTTAGAGTGTTGGATGAAATGGAGAGTTTGGAGACAGGCCACCTAATAGGAGATTAGTGCCCTTGGCCTGGTTCTGTTCAGCAATTTTTTCAATGATTTGATTGGCAAATACAGCTGGCATTTATATCAGATTTGTGGGTGACCTCATATTATAGAAACTTGAGGCTGGGAGAGTTGAATACATTGAATGACAGTATCAAACTAGGAAAAATACCTAAATTGGCTAAACTAGTAGGCTAAAGCTGTGATTAAATTTAATGGTTATAATGATAAGAGTTCGCATTTATACAGCACTCTCATCATACAATCAATGATTTAGAGCTTGAAGGGACCTTAGAATTTATCTAGATCCAGTCTTCACTTTGCAATTAAGGAAGGTGAGATTTCAGAGAGTTTGTAGCCTTCTCAAGGCAACACATTAAATGACAGACTCCTGCTCCTAGTGTAACCAGAAGAACCTTTCAAAATTCCCAATGTGCTTTTAATCTACATTTATAGAAGTATAGGAGCTCCAGATCACTAATAATAAGAGAAGTGCATATTAAAACAACTCTGAGGTTTCACCTTACACCCTGAAAATTGACAAAAATGTCATAAAATGACAACAGGCAATTTTGTAGAGGTTGTGGGAAGATTAGGTATTGTTGATGAAGCTATAAACATCATTTTGTAAATCAGTTTGAATTATGCAAGTGACTAAAAAAAGTTCCATATCCTTTGAAGTAGAAACTGTGTGTACCCCATGTTTTGAAATACATAAAATATATGTAGGACAGCAAATATATCCAGATGCAGTTATATAAATACTTAAAAACTAAATTTATGGCCTCTACATTAAGAATCCTTGTCCAATTTGACCATTCCTTTCATACTCAGATTAATGCCAGGACATGCATCTTTTTTTTTTTTTTTTTGCAAGGCAATGGGGTTAAGTGACTTACCCAGGGTCACACAGCTATCTGACATTAAATTTGAACTCGGGTCCTCCTGACTCCAGGTTGTTGCTCTATCCAGTGCACCACCTAGCTGCCCCCATGGGACATACATCTTAAAAGAAATTGTCAGGGAAGAAGAGAGATGGAGGTAGAGAATTTAGAACTCATTTTTTAAATGAATATAAAAATTGTTTTCACTTATAACTGGAAAAAAATATTTTTAAAAGAGACATTAACAGTTTTTAGGAACATCCAGAGGAGACCGCCCAGGGTATTGAGAGGAGTACAAACTGTTCCAAGCAAGGATCAGCTGGAGATAATTAGCATAGAGAAGAGAGAACTACAGGAACTTGATTATTGTTGATTAAATTGTGTGACCAAGCAGTTCATATGTTTCACTGTACTTAACCCTAGACTCCTCCAAACAATTTTTCACCTCCCTAACGCAGACTGACAGCACCTCCATTCTTGGGACTTCCTCCTCTGATAGGCAAGCTCCTCCCAAGGATATCTGTTTAAGGAACCACTCGTGCCCATCAGCCATGCCAACCTCTTCCCTAACTTCCCTCAACCTCTGACTCTCTTGCTTTTGAGCTCCCTTTTGTGTTTTCTTCAACCATTAGAATGTAAGCTCCTTGAAGGCAGGAGTTGTCTTTCTTTTTGCTTACATTTTCAATTCCAGTGTTTGGTTAGGATGGTTCTTGGCACAAACTATAATCCCTTGATAAATTCTTTAGCTTTATTTGACTATCACATGATAGAGGGGTCAGACTTGTTTTATATGACAGAATTAGGACCCAAAGGTGAGAGAGTTATAAGATTTCAACTCAATATAAGGGAAGTTATAAGATTTCAACTCAGTATAGGGGGAAAAATCATTAGAATTCTCCAACAAAGGAATGGACCTGCCTCTGGAGGTAATGAGTTACTTTTTTCTGCACTTCGTCCTCAAGAGACTTGATGACTAATTCACTACTATCATGTCAAGGATATTATAAAGATGTTTCTTATATCAGATTTGATGTATATGAGAGGATCTCTGAAGTGCCCTGCATCTCTTTGATGACAAACCATTTTAGTGCTTTAAAATTATTTTAAAACATATAAAAGTAATTTGTTTTTTTTATTTTTTCATGGATATCCATTATAGTATGAGGGGGCACAATTGAATGACAAACAAAACCACTTGGGATGTATTTTATAATTGCCTCCTTGAGGGCAGGAGTTATTTTGCTTTTTTTTATGTCCACATTGACATATAGTAGGTACTTTAAAATAATTATTGATTGATAAACAATATTTTTTAAACATTACTGCTTGGATCACATCCATTTCTTCAACTTTCTGCCCAATAGTAACAATGAAAGTTGTTTAACTTAAATTAAATTCCCTTTCTGTGTAAATAATGACTATGTGAAGGTATCTGACAATCATGGTTCCATATGACCTTCTCCTGCCTCCCACTTCTACACATAAGCCTCACATGACACCAGGATAAAAATCTTCAAAGCATCTAACCCATAGTTTTCCACAGTTCTACTAAGGAAACATGACACTTGACTATCCCAAAGAATCACTGCCTCTCTGCCTACTAAGCTTAGTTTAGAGCTCTTCCACAATACCCCCAGGGACTTCTTCGAAGGATGAAAATGGAATTCCTTTAACTTTGGCCCACCCAGTGCTAAAGAAGGAACCAAATCATATTCTTGGATGACTTGGCCTCCTCTGAGAGCTCCATTTTTTAAAGTCCATGAGGTTAAAAAAAAAATCAAGTTGCCTAATGGTCTTGAAGAAGAAAAGAGCATTGGGTTCAAATTCTACTTCTTATGCTTTCTACCTTGGTGATCTTGGGCAAGTCACCTGGGAAAGATTTTCCTCTTTTGTCTCTGCATTCCCTTCCGGTGTTAGATCTTTTACCTATGATCCTATAAGTTCACAAGTCAGTTTGAGTCTAAAAAATGGGAAAGGAAATAATACACTGACATCCAAAGACTTCTTGGAAGGTCTTCCTCTATTCTTGGTGACTTTTTAACTTTGTTTAGTGACAAGCTTTTTTCAGCTCTTTCTTCTCATTCTTTGATTCCCTAATAATGTATTATTGTTAGATTTTTTAACAAAGGGAGATCTGGAACCAAAATTCAGAAAGTAATTTTTCTGGAACTAAAATGCTCCATGCTTAATAGCCCATTGGGAAGAAATATAGAAGCAAGGTAAAAATTGTTATTTTTTTTTCTTCAGTACCTTTGTTAAGATACAAATCACTTGTATCTTTTAGTAAAACCTTGGCTGATTTTATTTTCCTTTTTCATTTTGGTAGTTAAACTTAACCAACCATATCCATTTTCTAGAAAAGATATTTCATAGGAGCAAATCACAGTGTATGGTAAGGGAGACCAGGCCTTAGAGTTCAGAAAACTCTGGTACGTTACACCTCTGACATATCCTGCTTGGCTGACTATGAGCAAGTTTTTTGCCCTCTGAGGCCCCTAACAATTTCCCAAGACAATCAGCCATAATTGAGTTGTCAATCAATCTATATTGGTAGTGGGAGTATTTTTCACTTAGGATCAGAGAGTAAAGAGGAGAGAAAATCATCAGTTGGCATATTCACCTCCACCACCACCACTACCCCAAAGGATATAAAGAGCTGAAAGAAAACTTTGAGAAAACTTAAGTTCAAATTCTTTTGCAAATGAGGAGACTGGGGACCAGAAAGGTTAAGATTGTCTGTGGTCCCAAGGTTAGTACATAATAGCTGGGATTCTAACCCATGTCTCCCAATTCCAAATTGAGGGCTATTTTCACTGTACTATATATTTATCCTATCTGCATTTATCAAACAGTAGAATGCTTCTAATAGCATGGGACCAGAAAATAAGACAGATTTATTCATTATAAACCAGATGATTGCACATTTTTACAGGGTAACTTTATCTTTGAAGATTTGTGGTCTGATCTTTTGCATATGAAAATCGGTGGGAAAAAAGGAGCTATACTTTTCATAAATGCTAAGAGTCGTAATTGTTGAGAACATTGATTTTTTTGGATGAAATGGACCATAATTTGCATAATAATATGTTGAAAGAATGTGAAGTCCATTTGGAATGGACTGCTAGCCATTGCTCCCTAAGATATACTCTCCTTTCTAGCTAATAACTCTTGATTGTTGTAGTCAGTGGAGTATGTGGTAGAAGTAGAATTGTATTTTGAGATGGGTCAGTGGGAATGGAAAAGCTGATGTACCTTTCTCAAGAGACAAGAATTCCTACCAAGAGAGGAACACCTGGAGTTGGTCTCTTTGTTGCCCATAAAATGGATATAAGTTTGTCATAAAAGAGAATGCAGTGAAATAAATTTTCTAGCAGGCTTATTTATATTCTAACTGAAACAGAGCAAGGCAAAAGAAAGCATGAAGAAGGAAACTGCCACAGCTTAATGACTCCACTGATTGATTGTTATTTAATATTAAGCACTGTCTATGCATACTTTTTATACTTAGCCCAATTTCATTTTGTTTATTAGTAAGAGCTTTTATTGATAAGATAATGAGGAAGAAAAAGTAAGTTTTGAGAAATTTCATTTTGAGTCATTTATTTTGATGAGCATTTAAATTTTGGCACCTCTCTTCCATCCTGGGAAAAATGGCATAATTAATAAGAAAGTTTACAGTCACATAATAACTTAAGTAAATTTAACATATTGAAGAAAAGGCAACATAAGCTTTGCATGAATAAATACAGGTATAAAGGACATAGAAGTAGCAGCTAGGTTGCTCAATGGTTAGAGCACTGATTCTAGTCAGAAGGTCCTGAGTTCAAATATAGCCTCAGATACTAACTGTAACCCTGGGCAATTCATTTAACTCTTTGCCTCAGTTTTTTCATCTGTAAAATGAGCTGGAAAAGGAAATGGCAGACCATCCTAATGTCTTTGCCAAGAAAACCCCAAATGGGACTGGAAACAACTGGAAAACAACAAGAAAACATACAGAAAGGGAAACTGCAAGACTATATTAGAAATAGAAACACGGTGGTCTGGGGGACTTTCTTTCATCATATATGGGAAACTGATTTAGAAACAGAAAATCAGAGGCCACCAATATATTCTTATTTGCTAAATCTGATGACTTTTTTCTGAATTTTCATTTTCCTTTACCCTTCTGCAGTATTCAACATCTCTTCCTTCTAAGTACTTTCTTTCCTCTCAGCTTCTTCTGTTTCCTTTGCTGGGTCATTATCATCCTCATCTCTTCTGTACATGGGTTTCCCCTAAGGCTCTGTGCAGAGTCTTTTCTTCTCCCTCAATACTCTCTCCCTTAGTATTCTCATCTGATCTCATGGATGCAGTTATCACTTATACAGTGATGATTCAGAACTTTACACTCAATCCTAATTTATCCCCAGAATTCTACTCCTCCATCTCCATTTGATTGTTGGATATTTCTGTCTCTGTATCCTTTTGACTCCTCAACCTGGCATGTAAAAGTTCCTTAGTTCTGACCTATCTTTCTTTCATATATCCTTTTCATGTATCTTATGTTCCAGCCAAAATAACTTATTGGTGATTCCTCAGACTCAACCTGATCCCTCTTTGGATCTCTCTCTTTGCCCCAGTTATACTCTTCCCTTTTATTATATTTATCTGCATATATATCACATGTTCAAGCTCTCTAAAGCCAAAGAATCTGTCTATTTTTATATTCCAAATCCTAACACAGTTGTTTGTAGGTCCTTACCAAAAGTTTTTGTATTTGAATTGAAAAAATTAGTACTTATCTAGATAGGAAAAAAGGCAATTATTAGAACAAGTTAAATTTTTTACAAAAACCTTGAAAGGAGAGCTGTAATGAAATCTCTGTTATAGAAGATACAAAGTTCTTCTAGGCAGCAAAGCAGTAGTAAATTGCAGGAGATTTAGTCAAATTGGTCCATTTGGTCACATTGTCCAAATGTATCTTATCAGGTACATCCTCCATAATTTTCCTAATAATAACCACTCAGACCTACAGTGATGCAAAGCTTACTGCCTTGTAAGGATCTCATTTCATAGTGGGCACACTCTAATTTGCCTTTGAGTAATTTCCAATCATCGTTCCTTTTTGTTTGTTTTTCTTTTTTAGCAAGGCAATGGGGTTAAGTGACTTGGCCAGGGTCACACAGCTAGGTAATTATTAAGTGTGTGAGGTCGGATTTGAACTCAGGTCCTTCTGACTCCTAGGCTAGTGCTCTATCCACTGTGCCACCTAGTGCCTCCCAATTATCACTCCTCATACTGACCTTAGAAGCCTAGTAAAATCAGTAGAATCCCTCCTTCATTGGTTTGAAGATTGCTATTATGTCATTCTATTGCAGGGTAAACATCCCATTCACTTCCACATGACCTTCATAGGGCTTGTTACTCAATAAGTTAGATAAATCATTAGATAGTCTGATTTAAAAAGAAATGGAAGAAAACCAAATTGCTAGTATCAAAAATGGAGATAAGAGTACATCCAAAGTTGTTGTGAGAATTAAATGAAATAATATATTTTTATGTTATTGTTATTACATATATGCACCATATACTTGCAAACAAAGTGCTGTGTAAATGCAATTAAAAATGAAAAAAGTCACAACAAATTAATGAGAAATAAAGGAAATTATTAGCAACTGTTTTGACCAGTTATATATGCCAACAGAATTGACAATTTAAATAAAATGAATGAATATCTATAGAAATATAAAATACCCAGTTAACAGAATAAGAAATTGAAAATTTAATTAACCCAATTTCATAATTCTTGATTTGTTAGTATCCTTTTTTATCTCCTTCCTTTAGATATTCTCTAACTTGTCAATATAATTTTTGATATGTGACTATTGGAAGTGAATATAAAATTCCATAATATGGTTCAAACTAGGACATAATATGACAGAACAATTATACCCTTCCCTTATTCTGGACATTGATGGAACCTAAATTTATTTTCATTCTTTTGACAACTATAACATATTGCTGACTCACTGAAGTCCACTAAAATTCCCATGAGATCAAATCATAGAATTCAGAGCTAGAAGAACCCTTCAAGCAAGGTCTTTTTTCACATGAACAGTTGCTGAGCCACATCTTTCTGACTCTGTCCTTATGTAATAAAATTTTCAAACCTACATAGAAGAAGTTAAATTTCTTCTCTAAAAGTCCTCATTTTAGATTTAATCCAGAATTCTAGTCTCCTGATATTTTGAATTCTGGTTGTATTATTTATAAGAGGCAACTTAGGTTAGGGTTGGAGCATTGGCCTTGAAATCAGTAAAACCTGAGTTCAAATTCCACCTTATTTTTTAATCCCTGGACATATTACTATCTTTCTCAGTCTCAATTTCTTCATCTATAAAACTGGAATAATCATAGCACCTACCTCAGACATCAAATAACAGGATCAAATGAGATTTTATATATATGTAAAGTGCTTTTCTAACTTTAAAATTTGGTAGCTTCCCTAAATTACTGATAAAATCAGAACAGGGTAAAGGACACCTCATTGGAAAACTCTCTTGAGGTTCACATTGATCTATTAAAGATCTAACAACAACCCTGTGAGCTAATAATAGTAATAATTATCCCTATTTTACAGATGAGGATACCTAGACATAAGACTTTATATCTCTAGGAAGGCTTTGCAGCTGAAAGAATCTTTACAGGTCATCTAATCCAAATATCAATTTGTGGATGAGGGAACCAAGACCCAGAGGAGGCAAAAAGTTTTGGCCAAGGTCACGTAGGTAGTAAAGTAATGGAGGCTGATCAGCTCTGACTATAAATCACTTACTTTTTTCTACTCATGACCTAGATAATTTCTTAGAACAATTGAGTGTAAAGACAACCTGTACACTATAATGGGGAATATGAGACAGAAAGTATTTAGTTCCTGACAGGTAGACCTAGCGTTCTAATCAAATTCCTGGCTCTTTCAGAAGACATAAAATAATGCATCTCAGACAAACAGATCTTTGTGAACGCTTTCCTCCAACATCTCTCTTTTCAGACACAGCTAGCAATGACGTTGTCTTCCTAAGCACTTCACCTTTGTATTCAGTAACTCATTCTAGACCCCATTTGACAATGTAGGGAATTCAAAGCAAATAGACTCTGATCACAAAGGAATATGATACTGAAAGGAAAGGCAGCTAGGTAACGGGAACTATGAACACAGTCACATGTTTGGTGTCAAGTATGTGAAAGGAAATCAGAAGAAGCAAGAAATGTTAACATCTCCATTTAAGAAAAAAGTGCCAATTCCTTTTTTTGCCACTTCTTTTGGATCTGTCATTCCCTGACCTTTTTATACTTCCTGTTCTTTCTGTAGTTTGCTACAAGATGACTATGGAACAAATCATCCTAGAAGGTAAAAAACCTTTCAATGGCAGTGGGTAAAAAAATGGCAATTTATGAAGTTCGTGTTTTTTCCTCTAATTGACTGCAATTCTCAGTAAATTATCAGGCTTTAATCTACCTGCATTAGGGGAGAAAAGGTGATGCGTTTTATGATCATAAGGAGGAAAGAAAATACCATTATGCAGAAACATATCTAGTTCATTTGGGTCCAGAGGTAAATGGGAGAGTAGAAAAATGCTAAGATACTAAAAATCCACTTCGGGGAGAACCATTGTGAAGTAGGAGGGGAAGAGAAGTAAAATCCCATATTATAGAGGTGTTTTGTTTGCTTATTTGTTTTTTGCTTTGTCCTTCTTTGGTTTGATAATGAGAGCTGTATTTGTTTTATAAAAAGTAGAATGCTTTCTTTTCAAATTTTTGTGAAAAAATTTATTTGGCATAAGTATTAACTTTTCTATAAACATTTTATAGAATTTCCAACATATTTTAAATATTTGTATGGTTGCTGCTGAAAGATTTCAAGTTCTCTTAATTTTGGCAACCTGGAACAAATCTCTTGTTGCCAACCTAGTTGTAGTTACACATGTAGCCATTTACCTCATATACCATTAGAATCTGTTGTGGTTATAGAAAATTCAGTTAAGATGTCCTGCATTTCACCTCAATATACATCTATTGAAAGAGAATTAACCCAACTGTAGTTACTGGGCAACTCTCTGGAATATTGTGCAAAAGCCTGGAGTGACATATTTTCCATCCACATGTAGGAAAGTACATGACATTCCTAGTCTTCTGGATAGAAAACAATAAATGATGGTGGTAATGATGATATGATACTATATATTTATTTCTTCAAGTAAATCCATAGAATATTATAATGATACAGTCAATAATACCAACATTATAGATATATTTCTTTCAGAATTCATCAAAATCTAACATGATTTTTTCTTAAAATCATAACATTTTAAATGTTACAAATCCTATAAAATGTTTATAGAACACAAATTTTTCATAAAAAATTGAGAAAGCATTCTGTGAAACACCCTTTTATGAGACAGATATAATCCAAATAGCCACACTAGAGAAAGATAATAAAAAACTATAGACTTACCTCATTAATGAATTTTTATTCATAAAATTTAAGCAAAAATATTTTCAGAAATTCTATAACATATCTGAAAAATTATTCATTATGATCAATCTGAATTAATGTCAGATTGTGAGGATGATTTAGTGTCAGGAAAAAAAATGAACATAATTGATGCTATTGTAAAACAAAGTCCCCCAATTTCACACTCTTTAATAAATGCAGGACTTTGTCAAAATACAATAATCATTTATGCGAAAACCCCTAGTAAACTTATGACTATAAAAGATATTTTAATGTGAGTAAGAAATATACCTTGGTACCCATAATTTAGCATTATTTGCAATAGGAAAATACTAGGAGCTTTCTAAAAAAATGGAGCAAAACATGATTTTCCCTTTTTTTTTTTCTCTCTCTAGCTAATTGACATAGTTATAAAAATATTACATATAACGGTAAGAGAAAAGAAAGAAATTCAAAGGCTTAGAGGAGATACAAAGCTATGTACCATTTCTGGACAACCGAGTAATTTAGAAAAAAACCAGAGAATCAGCAAAGAAACAAATTGAGAAAATTATTAGTTTCATTAAAGTGACAGGCAGAATAACAAAAAAATACATAAAAATCATCAATAGATCTATAGAGCACGGGTAAATAATAGAAAGAGCAATTTACAGATATAGTGTTATACCAATGAAACTTCCAAGTCTGTACTTTCTAGTATAGATAAAACAATAATAAAATTCACTCGGATGAACAAAAGACCTAGAATCTCAAAGGTGGAAAAAGCTAGGTACAAAGGGATGAAAGCAGTCATAATTCTCAAATTATGTTATAAAGCAGTACATATGAAAACTATTCATACTGGGTTAGAAAAATAGAAGAGTAGATTGGTAAAATTGCCCAGATAAAGAAAAATCACAAGTGAATTCAATAATCCAGTGTTTTTAAATCCCAAAACAATTCTTTGGGATGTAGGGGTGGGGGTGGGCAGGGAAATACTCTTTTCTTACAAGTACTCTTTGGAAATCACTTTGGCAGAAATTGGGTTCCTATTAGATTCATATTTACATCCCCATTAACATCATCTTAATTGTTTTACCTATACACACACACACACACACACACACACACACACACACACACACAAACATACATATGTTATGTCATTTGATCCTCAACAACAATTTCTAGGAGGTAGGTGCACTTATTACTCCCATTTTCTTTTTCTTTTTTGAATTATAAAGATTTTATTTATTTTGAGTTTTACAATTTTTTCCCTCGTCTTAATTCCCTCCTCCCACCCCCCACAGAAGGTAATTTGCCAGTCTTTATATTATTTCCATGGTATACATTGATCCAAATTGAATGTGATGAGAGAGAAATCATATCCTTAAGGAAGAAACATAAAGTATAAGAGATAACAAGATCAGACAATAAGATACCTGTTTGTTTTCCCCTAAATTAAATATAATAGTCCTTGGTCTTTGTTCAAACTCCACAGTTCTTCCTCTGGATACAGATGGTACTCTCCTTTGCAGAAAGCCTCAAATTGTCCCCGATTGTTGCACTGATGGAATGAGCAAGTCCTTCAAGGTTGATCATCACCCCCATGTTGCTGTTAGGGTGTACAGTGTTTTTTCTGGTTCTGCTCATTTCACTCAGCATCAGTTCATACAAATCCCTTCAGGTTTCTCTGAATTCCCATCCCTCCTGGTTTCTAATAGAACAATAGTGTTCCATGATATGCATATACTACTTACTCCCATTTTCAAGATAAATAGCTATAACTGAATAATATTAAGTGATTTCATGAGTTATAGAACTACTAAGTGTTTAAGGCAAGATTTGAACTCACATCTTGACTTTTAATCCAAGATTCTCTTCCCTGTGCTATTTTTTCTTCTCATCTCTGTCTCTGTCTCTCTGTCTCTCAGGAGATGAAGTATCCTGGGGGAAGAACAAAGAAAGATTAGTTTGGCTTGATCATAATGTACAAGAAAGAAAATCCATAGAGATTAGAAAGATAGGTTTAGGAGAATAGGTTGTATAGAGTTGCAAAAACTAAATTGAGGAGTTTATATTTTTGTCCTGGAATCAATAAGAAATGTCTACAGTTGATTGCATATAGGAATCACATGGATAGATGTGCTTTTTTTTGCAAGGCAATGGGGTTAAGTGGCTTGCCCAAGGCCACACAGCTAGGGAATTAAGTGTCTGAGGTTGGATTTGAACTCCTGACTCCAGGGCTGGTGCTGTATCCACTGCGCCACCTAGCTGCCCCTCAAAAGCAAGTTTTAATACTTACTTCCAAAACTTTGAGTTCCAAATGCTTTCCCTTCCTCCACCCCACTCACTCATTGAGAAAGTAAGTTACTTGGTGTAGGTTGAAAATGTGTAGCTTTGAAAGACATTACTATAATAGTCATGTAATAGTAACATTAACCCCATAAACAAAAAGAATGAGAGACCTCGAGAAAAATAAATGAGATAAAAAAGTGTGCTTCACTCTTGTTTACAGACATTATCAGCTTTGTCTTTGGGATGGATAGAATTCTTTATCATAAATCCATCAGAGAAATTGTTTCAATATTTCCCCCCCCAATTGCTATTCTATCTGTATTTCCCTCTATCCCATCCCCCCATTTATTCTATTCTCTCTCTCTCTCTCTCTCTCTCTCTCTCTCTCTCTCTCTCTCTCTCTCCCCTTTCACCCTGTTGGTCCTCAGAAGTGTGTTGTATCTAACCATCGACTCCCATTATCTTCCCTTCTTCTAATACCTATACCCTCCTCCCCTCCCCTTGTCTTTTTCCCCATTCCTTTCTTCTCCTAATTTCCTCTAGAGAAAGATAGATTTCTATACCCAGTTGAGTGTGTGTGTGTGTTATTCCCTCTCTGAGTCACTTCTGATGAGGATAAGGCTTACTCACTCCCCCTCACCTTCCCTTTCTTTCACTCCACTGCAAAAGGATTTTTTGCCTCTTTTATATGAAATAATTTAACCCATTCTACCTCTCCTTTTCCTTTCTCCCAGTACACTTCTTTCTCACCTAATAATTCCATCTTTTTAATATATCTTCAAATTCAACTGCCTCTTTTGCCTTGTCTAAATATGCTCCTTCTAACTGCCCTAATAAATGAGAAGGTTCATATGCATTATCAGTATCATCTTCCCTTGCAGGAATATAAGCAGTTCAGTATCATTAAGTCATCATAATTTGCCCTTCCCATAGACCCTCTTTGTGCTTCACCTGAGTCCTGTACTTGAAGATCATACTTTCTATTCAGCTCTTTCATCAGGACAATTTGAAAGTCCCCTGTTTTATTGAAAGGACATCTTTTTCCTGAAAGAGTACGGTTGGCTGATTCTTGGTTGTGATCCAAGCTCTTTTGCCTTCTGGAATGTCATATTCCAAGCCCTTTGGACCCTTATTGTAAAAGCTGCTATTGTAGAGGCTAACTATGGCTCCATGATATCTGAATTATTTCCTTCTGGCTGCTTGAAATATTTTTTTTCCTTGACTTGGGAGTTCTGAAATTTGGCTATAATATTTCTGGCAGTTTTCACTTTGGGATTTCTTTCAGGAGGTGATTGATGGATTCTTTCAATTTCTACTTTACTCTATGCTTTAGGATATCAGGGCAGATTTCCTGGACAATTTTTTGAAAAAGAGAAGTCTAGGTTCTTTCTTTTGTCATGACTTTTAGTCATGTCCAATTGTCCAATTAGTCCATTAGTCCAATAATTTTTTAAATTATTTCTCCTGGATCTGTTTTCCAGGTCAATTGTTTTTCCAATGAGATATTTCACATTTTCTTCTAGTTTTTCATTCTTTTGGTTTTGTTTTATTGATTCTTGATTTCTCACAGTCATTAGCTTCCCTTAGCCCCATTTTACGGAATTATTTTCTTCAGAGAGCTTTTTTATCTCTTTTTCCTTCTGACCAATTTTGTTTTTTAAAACATTCTTCTCCTTTTTGACTGCTTTTTCCATTTAGACCAAACTGATTTTTCAGATGTTATTTTCATCAATATTTTTTGTATCTCCTTTACCAAGTTGCTAACTTGGTTTTCATGATTTTTCTGCATCACTTTCATTTTTCTTCCCAATTTTTCTTCTATCTCCCTTACTTAATTTTCAAAATCTTTTTTGATGGCTTCCTTGGCCTGAGACAATTCATATTTTTCCTGGAGGCTTTGGATTCAGGAGTTTTGACTTTGCTATCTTCTGAGTTTTGATGCTCCAAAGGACCAAAGTATGGTTGTTTTTTTCTTCCATTGTTTGCTCATTTTCCTAACCTATAACTTGATTTTAGCACTTTGTTAAGGTAGAGGGTAGAGGACATATTCCAGGGTAGAGGACATATTCTCCCAAGCTTTTGAGGGTTTTTGTAGCTGTCTTCAGGGGATCCCCCCCAGGGACCAGCAGATTCTCAATTCCTCTAAGGTCTTATGAGAGGCAATGACTACTGTCCTGGCCTGTGCTCTGGACCGTGAGTGACCACAAGCACTCCATTCTGCCCCGGAACCTGTGAGGAAGGTCTCTGTTCCACTACAGGCTGTAAGCTCCTTTCCGTGAGACTGACCCCAGACTGTGACCTGGATCTGAATATAGGCAAAGTCACAAGTTGGGCCTTAAGGAAAGCAAAGAAACCTCTCCAATATCTCCCTTCCATGGGCTGAGTGCTCTGGAAGCAGCCATGGGGTGGCTCACTTTTGGGTGGCTCCCCAGGCTTCCTTCTGGTCCCAGGGGCCAGGGCTGTGCTAAGGCCTACTCTGGACTGGACTCTGCTCTCACTCGGGAGCAGCAGCATTTTCCTACTGACCTTCCAAATTGTCCTTAGCAATCCCTGGACTGAGAGGTTTGGAAACTGCCTGGGTACCCAGTGGACTGTTCTGGATGGCTGAGTTTGCTCCAGTATAGCCAGGCTGAGCTGGAGTCCATTCTAACCCCAGTGTAACAGACCCTTCCCACAGATCTTCTAAGTTATCTTGGGCTGTAAAATTGTTTCACTCAGTCTTTCTGTGGGTTCTGCCACTCTGTAATCTGATTAGAGGTATTATTTAAAGGTATTTGGAGTGGTCCAGGAGTCCCTGCCTTTACTCTGCTATTTTGACTATGCCCCCTCCGACCCCAGATATGCTCTCAAGAAAAATTATTGGTAGCATTACGTAGGATGATCTGGAGTGCTAAGAAACTTACCAAAGAAAGACCAAATTAGTTATGAGAGTACTGGTGAGAAATGTTATGGGACTAAACTAAGATGGTAGCTATATAAATAAATAGAAAAAGTAAAATTACTGTTTAGGAAAAAATGGTAAGATTTTGCATTTGATTGAATATCTAGAGTGAAGGTAAATGAGAGATTAAAAATAATTGACTGAAGACTCTGGAAGGGTGGTGGTGCCTTTGAAAGAAATTGAGAAGTTTGGAAGAAGAAAGGGTTAAGAGATAAAGGTTATGAATTCATTTTTAGACATGCTGGGTTTAAGATGTCTCAGGGATATACAGCTCAAAATGTCCAATAGGCATTTAGTAATCTAGGACTAAAGCTCAGGAGAGAGGAAAATAATACAGTTATCCCTCTATATCACCACTTTTCCATTGCAGTTTTGATAAATCATGGGTAGGCATAAAAATTTTTGGGGAAGTTTTACAGAAGCCACAGATAGCACATGAAAACAAATAGATGACACAGAATTATGACCAAATACTTAACCACAATTTTAGAATGAGATACTGTAAACACTCCATAAAAGAAAAAAAATCAAACTTCTTCTGTAGTATGGAGGGAATCCCAAGAAATTTTATATGCCATTGGACCTCTAACCCTTGACTATGACAATGTAAATGAAAAGAAAAAAACTGAAATGAGTTATGTATAATTAATATTGACCAAGCTTGGGACAGCTTGTAGGCACAGTGGTTAGGGCACTGGCCCTGGAGTCAGGAGGACCTGAATTCAAATGTGACCTCAGATAATAATTACCTAGCTGTGTGACCAATGACAAGTCACTTAATCCCATTGTCTTGCCAAAAAAAAAAAAATTGACCAAGCTTTTCCTAAAAGAATAGTTGAGGAAATGCATCTGCTTTCCTTCTTTGAGGAAATAGGGGATTATTGGTGTGAACTAGGGGGCAGCTGGGTGGTGCAGTGTATAGGGCACTGGCCTTGGAGTCAAGGGATCGGGAGTTTGAATCCAGCCTCAGACTTGACACTAACTAGCTTTATGATCATGGGCAAGTCATTTAACCTTGATTGCCTCAAATCCAAGGCCATCTGCAGTCATTCTGATTCATATCTGGTCACTGGACTCAGATAGCTCTGGAGGAGAAAGTGAGGCTGGTGACTTAGCACAGCACCCCCATACACACACTCAAATCCAATTCATGTGCTTGTCACAGCATCACCTCCCTGAAGTTGTGGTCTTTGAAAATGAAGGACAAAAACATATAAAGTAGAAACTCTTAATGTGTTGAGTAGATTTGCTAATACTTTCCTTATCTCCCAATTTTTGTTCTTTGTAATAAAGGATGGCTCACTGATTAGGGGAAAGGGGATATGTTCTGAAAGAAAGATATTATAAAAACAAATTTTATCAATATAATGTTACAAATTTTTAAAATATTTAGTGATGACTGAATGCATGAGAAGAGACATGCAGACAGATGTGGAGGCAGCAAATATTGATTCTTTGGGGATTATACTACATCTTTCACTTGCTTCAGTATATCTTGTCACATTTCTTACAATCACTGCTTGCCTTTGTAATATATTCTTCCTGATAACAGTATTAACTTGCAGAACTTCAGACTGCTTCCTTACTTCTGCTTCTGGATTTGGTTTTCATAGTAAACTTTGGCTTGACTTCACATGGTCTCTAATTACTCTCTTAGATCTCAAGTTGGACCATTTTTCCCTCAGGAGATTCTATGAGTTGCTGATAATTACCTTTAATCACCAACATCTTTAAGAGTAGAAATCAAACACCCTTTGCCTTTGTCTTTAAAACAATGGCAATTAAATTGTTTATGATATAATAAACTTTCAATCTTTTTTTTCACCATCCTTTCCCTTTGCAAAGTCAACCCTAAATATTCAAGGAGATAAGTGGGTCAACAACAATCTTCCAGGAAAAATCCACAAAAGATATACAATGGATGCAAATTACAAAAGATTCCTACTAATGACTAACTTTCCAAGAGCTACTAAACTTTTTTTATCTATATTTCATATATCATATAAAGTGAGCTATATTCTTACATAGAAATTGTGCCCTACTTCTCAATTGATCTCCCATTGAATATTTATAATCTGAGTTTTTAGCATGAGTTGTATCTCTTTATGTTTTATTATACTGAGTAAACTTATTTAAATATTTATTTTTGCAGCCCAGACATTATAGAAAAAACATGAGTTCCTAACATGGGTAGAATAATGTCACTCTACATGTAGGACCCTGAAGCTATTAAGAGAGTATTTCATAACTTGATGATACAATTTTGGGAAGGTGCACCATTTTCTTGTAGTGCTCATGTGATTTGCTACTTTAATCAATAACACTGAGCTCTCATTTTTACTGAAGCTTAAAATTAAGACACTGGATTTGTGTTTCTCTGATTTTGAATTCTAATGTCTCAAAATTCAAGAGGCAAGAATCTCTTGAGATACCTGATTGGATTTGCTAAACTTTACCTTGCATTAAGCCATTACTGAGTTAAAAGTAAGGACTCAAAAAATGCTCAATTAAGTAATCTAAATTTAGTAAATGTTGGACCCAGAGTCAAGAAGACTCACTTCCTGAGTTCAAATTTGGCCTTAGACAACTTACTAGCTATGTGACCCTGAGCAAGTCACTTAACCCTGTTTGCATCAGTTTCCTCACTGATAAAATAAACTGCAGTATATTTACCAGGAAATCCACACAAAGAGTAGAATACAACTAAACATCAATGAAAAGTTTAGTAAACTCGTTTCAAAACCCAATTCTCCTAGGCAGCATGACATATTATATAGAGAACTTGTGCTGGAATCAGTAAGACATGGGTTCATGTGTTAAATCTGAACAACTCTTAGGATCATAGGTCTAGATCTCAGAGGGACCTTAGAGGCCATTGAGTTCAATCCCCTCATTTTACTTACAGAGAAGGATACTGGAGCACAAAGATTAAGTGACTTCCCCAAGGTAACACAGCTAGTAGTTATTGAAGGTAGGATTTGAACTACTTCAAGCCCAACACTCTATGCACTTTGCCACATGGTGACTGCAACCTTGACTGGTCAATGAACTTCTTGGTACCCCAGGCAGCTCTTGAGAGATTATAAATAGAAAATAGTTGCTAGTCTTTGTTTTAGAAGGAATATCCTTCCTAGGAATTCCCAATACTCAGTAAACATGCCAGTTTTACGATTTTATTTTAATTGTTCTCTTGGGTACATGTGCTCACTTGTTAATATTACTGTCTCTTGGAGGGAAGTAGAGTTGCATAAGAATCATGCTGACCTCACAAGACAATGGACAGAGTTTCCTCCGGGTATCTGGGTGTCTGGAAGGATGCCATTGTTTTCACTGATATTTCTCTTTTTCTCTTCTTGGCTTCCAGGCGAGGTACACAGGCCTCATTTTCTACCATGAAGGCTGGCCCCTGTGCATCCATGAAAAGGTGGTGGTACAGCTAGCATCCCTCCACAAAGTGCGGCTCAAACCAGGAGATTTCTATCTGCAAATTGTAGCAGGGGGGAAGCAATCTGCCAAGTTGGTTCTGAAATGCCTCGCCCAACATGGACAAGGAATGGAAGAAGTCACCGTACCTGAAACAATGTATGGATGCATCTTCACGGCAGAGTTTTTGGAAAATGTGAACTGTGAAAGGACCAGCTTTCCCTTGCAAAGCTGCTTGCTGACCACAGGCACGGTGGTCTATCGCACCCCATGGAGCAACATTATGAACCCTATCTTTGTCCCTACATCTGAAACCATCCTTCATAATTATTCTGGCAGCCCAGTGTTAAACACATTGAATCTCCATAATCTGGATTCCCAGTCACCCACACAAACCATGGAGAGTGACCATTCTCGAGGCAGCTCTACTTCCAATGACACTGGCTGCACTGTCATGGAAGCCTCGCTGTCCTGTAGCCGAGGGAGCTTAGGGAGTGACCTGTCCAGCCCACTCCATTCTCCTGAATGTAGAACTGATTTAGAAAATCCCAGAACCCCTACCGTAGATTGTGAAGGAGAGTATGTAAACCTTGCTGTGTTTGCTCACGAGTGTCCTATTTTAGAGAGGGGTCTTTCAGAACCTCCTGAAAGGAGTGAGAAGACAGAGAGAGCCCTCCAGGTTGAGGAATTATCTGATACAGTGGAGGAGAAGAAGACTGGCCCAAGAAATATTTCTTTCAGCAATGACTTAAGCAGTCCTTATGCTAGGAGGCGGCAGCTAAGGGACTCTACGTATTTTGAGACCAGACGTTTATTTCGAAAATCATACATGGAAGCCTTACAAAACCCAATGCACCTTGGCTCCAGCTCAGAGGAGTCAATAACGGAGGAGATCTCAGACCAAATCATTCATTCACCTAAAATAAATGATGAACAAACAGCAGATGTCAAGGCTGCTTCTAAACTAACTCAAAAAGAAAGTTGTCTTTCTGAGAGACTTCTCCCTAAAGAAGAACTTAGAGGAAATATGAGTCCCAAGTCCTGTTCCCAGACATCAGAAAAACAACTTGGACCTATTGGATCTTCTTTTGTATCTGGAAAGAGGGTGATTCCCAGGAGGTCTCAGTCCTTGGATCGATCCCACAAAAGTTCCCAGGATAAAAGCCATGACCCCCGTCGAGCCTCAGATGATTCATCAAATGTAAATCCTAAAAAGCTCTTAAATGGACAAACTTTAAGCCCTGAAAAACTGGACCCAAATAATCACTTCTGCATCACTGTTGAAAGTCACAAATGCACCAAAGAGGATGAAGGTAATGCAGGAGAGAGAGGGGAGAGAGAGAGAGAGAGAGAGAGAGAGAGAGAGAGAGAGAGAGAGAGAGAGAGAGTGTGTGTGTGTGTGAGAGAGAGAGTGTGTGTGAGAGAGAGAGAGAGAGAATATTATTTTACAGATAACTTTTTATTCCGTACATATATTTTGACTCATTCACTCATTCAGCCAATTTATTCAACTTTCTGTGTAGCTCTTCAAGATGTGAATGTTGTTTGTATAATCACTCCTTTTGCAAACCACAAATCAATTTGACAGTTCTCTTTACAATCAGGTAAATTATTGTTCTGTGTCTTCCCTTATTCACACCAAACTATACATGCACTCACAGACTCAGAGCATAACACATGTATAGATAGGATATTCAGCAAAAAAAATCTTCCTGGTGTAAATGTTTTCTTAGCCTCATCCAGAAGTCTAGTGATTATTTATCTCTTATCCCATGTAACTCTAAAGTATAATATGTGATGTTGATGGAGTTTTCAGGACAGGAAACAAAGACAAGTCATGGTAATATTTTGAATTAGCTTCAACTTTTCCCTTTAAATAAAAGGGCAATAATGCCTTGGAAATTATCTCAGTAAAGACTTCACAAAGATTAGAGTTATTGCTTGATAAGCAACATTCTGATCATAAGTCTTGTCAAACTTCATCTAGCCAGGTGCTCAAACATATTCTAAAGTGACTCTGGCCCTTCTAAAGTATGAAACTGTATCCGTTGAAAAATAATCAATCAATATTTATTAAGCACCTACTATTTCTGTACCAGTCACAATATTTAGAAGCTAGAATCAATTATAGCCCTAATGCTATAGTTTTTCATTACTAAATTATTCACGTCAGTTGATAACTTTAAATGCAATTTTTAGGAAAATTAGTCCAAGAAGTCCAAATAAGGAAGATGCTTCCAAGATCTTAAATTATATTTTTCACTTTGTTGCTGGGTTGCTGATCTAAGTTTTTAAGAGTAAAATGTATTTTTTTCCTTATGACACAACAAAAACAAATTCCTGGATTAGAAAATTCATTGATCTGAATTCTATTTACACTTTTTTTTTAGTTTTGTTTTTTTTGGCAAGGCAAATGAGGTTAAGTGGCTTGCCCAAGGCCACACAGCTAGGTAATTATTAAGTGTCTGAGGCCGGATTTGAACCCAGGCACTCCTGACTCCAGGGCAGGTGCTTTATCCACTGCGCCACCTAGCTGCCCCTGTTTACACTTTTATTACTAATCATAAATAGTTGTCAGTTTAAGACCTTTTGCCTTCATTGCAAATGCTAGTATGAAAAAATAGCCTTATAAAGGTATCTGCTGGACAGCTAGGTGGCACAGTGGATAGAGCACCGGTCCTGGAGTCAGGAGTACCTGAGTTCAAATCCGGCCTCAGACATTTAATAATTACCTAGCTGTGTGGCCTTGGGCAAGCCACTTAACCCTATTGCCTTGCCAAAAAAAAAAATCCTTAAAAAAGTAAATAAAAGGTATCAACTATAAAATTCTAATGTATTACCATTCACTAACAATGGAAATAGCAAGGCTCAAGTACTGCCTCTGAAACTTACAACCAGTATGACTTTAGACAAGTCACTTAACTTCTGTGTGTCCCAGTTTCCTCACCTGTAAAATGAGGTTCTAAAATCTTCTGAAGTTATGAACCTATTAAAAAAATAAGATAGACATCATTTCTCTCTGAGTTGCAGTTTCTTTGTTTGTAAAATGAGAGGATTAGACAGGCTAATCTCTAGGATCCCATCCAGATTTCTCCAGACTATGGATCTAATAAAGGGAAAAGAAATAAATAATTAGCATTTCTTTCTTTCTTCCTTTTTTTGCAAGGCAATGGGATTAAGTGACTTGCCCAAAGTCACACAGCTAAGTAATTATTAAGTGTCTAAGGCTGGAGTCAGGACTGGTACTCTAGCCACTGTACCACCTAGTTGCCCCATGATTAGCATTTCTAAAAGAAGAACAAATAAGTTTTTTTTTAAATAAAGAATTTGTTCCTTAGACTCTTTGCACTGTACATTAGTTTGATATAGGTCTCCACAATAGTTGAACCCAAAGGAATGAGAGGCCTTCAAGCAATGCTGTTTATCAGTAGTCACAGGCTCAGAAGAATCTTTTATCATGGGTAATTTTAGAGTTAGAGAAATTCCATTTTATTCTTTCCCCCCCTCAGGTAATTGTATAATATATTTTTATTGCAAGGATACTCAAACTAATTAGTGATTCAGTCTACAGTGCCTCCACATAATCACTCATGTCCCTGTTTCCTGCCCTCAAGAGTTTTTGGAATGCTGAATGTCTAGAGGCATAAATCCTTTAGCATCCAAGACTGGCCAGGTACTTTATTCTAATATTGAGTGGAATTTACTTCTGAAGCAAAGGCTTTTTTTTATGAGGGTCACCCTGATTGCTGAATAACAGAGATTCTTACCCTTTTTTTAATGTCCTGTATCCTTATGACAATTTGAGAAAGCCTATGGATCTCTTCTCAAAATAATCTTTTTTATGTATAAAATATAGTATATAAGATTACAATTATATCTAAATAGTTATAAACCTATTTTTTAAAAGTTCATAGAATCTATTTAAGAATTCCTCCAATTTACTAAAAAAAAAAACCTTAAGAAAAACCATATCACTTCCCCATGGGCTATCAAGGTAATTTAAATCCTTCTAAATAGAAAATGATCATAGAATTCTGAGGAGGAAATTTCCAATTCTGCATAATTTAATATCTACCAGGCTAGCAGTATACTCCTGTGCCATTATCATCAAGTCAGTGGTAGAAAAGGATAACTATTATAAATGAGGACTACATGTACAAACCTGTTAAAACTTAAGAGGCAGCTTTTGAGAAATGAAATTATTGATTTGATTTATTTGTCTTGGGGGTAGAAGGGTTGAGAACTAAATGGTTGAATGTGCCAATAAATCCATTACTTAGGGGCTTAATCTTTTTACCTTAGACTGCTGTTCATCTTCAAGAAATTTATTTACAACCAGAACCATAGAACATTAAAGCTGAAAAGGACATCAGATTTCATTTAATCTAGACCCCATAATTTATGTGAAAAGTCCTTAGAGATAGAGACTTGCATAAAACCATAGAGCTAATTAATGGTAGTTAATACTGGAACCTAGTATTGATGGCAGGGGAAAGAGTGGTGCTGCCACAAAGATCAGGGTCCTTGGAAGTGAAAAATTCACAAATAACCCTAGAGGTGGGAAAGCTCAGGAGAAAATTTCACAAATTAAACTTTTTCCTGGAGAGATTAATTACTGGAGGACAGGTTGAAAAACAAAGGTCTAGAACAGAATACCTGAGGGAAAAAGAGGCAGGAAAACATCCATAAGAAGTGGCTTGGGCCAGGGGCCCACCAAGGGAAACATGGGCCAAACTTTTATATACAGTTCCTCTATGGTACAAGATCACAGCTCATCCCTAACTTCTCATCTTGTTTAATTATTTCCCATGTCTTCCATTTTATCTTCCATAGTTGAACTTCCCAGTACTCTAGAAGTCTTTCTTTTGGTCTTTGAACTTTTCATTTACTAGGCCAGCCCTTCGATCATCCATCTCTTCTTCTGCTCATGCATTTCCATCAGAATTCCATATGCTTTCTGTGCAGGGAAGAATCAGGGAGAGGTGAGTAAAAGGGGGGCGCCAACCCCTCTACTGGAATCTGGTACAAACTTTGGAAGACTGAGAGGCAGGAAGTTTGGAGGAGGAATTGAAAGATGGACTGAGGTTGGTCTTATCTTGGTGAATTTACATTTAATGAAGTTACATTGAACAATTAAAGGGAATTTGCATCTGATTAGGCCTATGCTTCTGAGGAGGCCCTCCGAAAATATCAGACAGGAACAAATAACATTTTTAAAAAACTAGACAGATATTTCTTCTTCAACAGTATTGGTTAGGATTTTCTGGGCCCCAGGCTTCACTTCTTTTGGTCAAACAACACATGCTGTTAGATTGACCAAGACCTGAACAACTTGTTTAGAAATAGTACCATCCTTCTTGTTCCCTGACTTTCAGTATCAGCCCTCAGTGGTGCCATGATGTTTGCTACATCAACTTCATGACTATGTTTTTGTTCTTCTATTAAAGAAGGAAAAATAAACAGCTCAGATATTCTGGTGCCCCTAAATTGGGTGAGACAACTTTTTAGTTTATGTTTCCATTAGGATGAGCTAAATAGACTGTATTGAAAAATATAGTACTGATGGTTTGGGTTTTTTTCAATTTACTCTGATATATCCATGATGTCATCAATGAGAACACTTCCTCTGTGGTACAAAAATCACAGCTCATCCCTAACTTCTCATCTTATTTAATTATTTCCCATATCTTCCATTTTGTTCTTCCATAGTGGAACTTCCCAGTACCCTAGAAGTCTTTCTTTTGGTCTTTGAACTTTTCATTTACTAGACTAGTCCCTGGATTATCTACCTCTTCTTCTGCTCATGAATTTCCATCAGGATGCCTTTTGTGTCATTTCTTGCCTGCAAATCATCTTGGGTTATATTCTACAACCTATTTATACCCACCATACAGATCTCCATTGTCTTTTGGTTCATTTACTTAGTGGTGTTTCATGATTCATAACCATTTAGCAACAATAGAACTCTGAAAGGGAATAGTGAATAAGGTCTTGAAATTAAGAAGGTCTGGGTTCAAGTCTCACCATTATACTATAATACCTTGCAAGAGGTAGGATTTTGTCCAAGACACCTGACTTCTTATTGCCCCTCAGGCATTGTTCTAAAGGGGTAGCTAGGTGGCCCAGTGGATAAACTAGTCCTCAAGTTAGGAAAACTTATTTTAATGGGTTCAAATCCAGTCTCAGGGATTAGCAAGTCACTTTACCCTGTTTGCCTTGGTTTCCTCATCTGTAAAATGAGCTAGATAAGGAACTGGCAAATCATTCTAGTATCTTTGCCAAGAAAACCCCAAATGGGAATCACAGAGATTCAGGATTGACTAAAGAATAACTGAATGTTTTAAGACTAAATACTTAGAAGGTGTTAGTCTGTATTGGGAAAGGAACTCACTGTGGTGATGCAATCATATGCTTAGTACAAAAAAGACAAAATGTATCACTGGGAAACTATTGTTTAAAAATATTGTTTTGTTTTTATTGTTAAATTGTTAAGGCATTAAAGAGATGGAACAATGTTAGGAATTAGTTTGTGGTTGCTGAAAGAAATGTACAATATTGCAAAGGAATTATGAATTTCTTTTTAAAAAATTTTTATTTTTCTAATTATGTGAAAAGATGGTTTTCAACATTCATTTTTGTAAGATTTTGAATTTCAAATTTTTCTCCCTCCTTTACTTTCCTCTCATCTGCCTGAGAAAGAAAGCAATTTGATATGTTATACATGTACAATCCTGTTAAATAAATGATTGTAAAAGAAAACCACGAGAAAGAAAAAAACAAAGTGAAAATAATATACTTTGATAAGAATTAACACTCCAAAGTTCTTTCTCTAAATGTTAGCATTTCCACAATGAATCTTTTAGAATTGTCTTGTATCCCTTTATTTCTGAGAAAAACTAAACCTATCTTGGTGAACAATATTTCCATTACTGTATACAATGTTCTTCTAGTTCTGCTCATCTCACCCAGCATGTAAGTCTAGGCAAGATTTTCTGAAATCCTCATGCTCATCATTTCCTATAGCACAATAGTATTTTATTATATTCATATTCTTCAATTTTCTCACTCCCAAATTGATTAGTATCCCCTCAATTTCCAATTCTTTGCCACCACAAAAAAAGCTGTTGTAAATATTTTTGAACATGCATTAATGTTTCAATTTCCCCACACCTTCTTCAACATTTCACATTTTCCTTTCCCATCATATTAGTCAATATGCTTTTGGTTTCACTTTAAGTCATGTATGCATTTTGACCTTATCTTGGTACTCATTGTGAAATGTTGGCCTATGATTAGTTTGTGTCCTATTATTTTCCAGTTTTCTCAGCAATTGTCAAATAGCTCTTATCCCTGGAGTCTTTGGATTTATCAAGTAGATTACTGTAGTTATTTACTAACCTATTCCACTGATTTATGACTGTTTCTTGTACAATAGCAGATACTTGTGATGTTTATCACTTCATAAAATAGTTTTAGATCCAATATGGCTAAGTCATCTTTGCATTTTTTCTCATTAATTCCCTTACTATTTTTGACCTTTTGTTTTTCCAGATGAATTTTTGCTATTATTTTTTCCAATGCTGTAAAATAATTTTTGGTAGTTTGATTAGTATGGTACTGAATAAGACTATTAATTTAGGTGGAATTGTCATTTTTATTATATTATCTCGGTCTACTTTTGAGTAACTGATATTTTCCAGTAGTTTAGAGCGGACTATATCATGTGAAATATGTTTTGTAATTGTATTTAGATAGGTCCTGGATTTGTCTTGGAAGTTAGACTCCCCCCCAAAATTATATAATTTACAATTGTTTTAAATGGAATTTTTCTTTTCTATCTTTTGCTGCTGAGTTTTGTTAATAATAAAAAGAAATGCTGATGATTTATGTGGATTTATTTTATATACTGAAACTTTGCTAAAGTAGTTAATTGTTTCAAATAGTTTTTAGTTGGTTCTTTAGTATTCTCTTAGTATACTATCATAACCATCTGTAAAAAGTGATAATTTTATTTCTTCATTGCCTATCCCTCAATTTCTTTTTCTTCTCTTAATTACAAAGTTAACATTTCTAGAAAATTATTTAATATTAGTGGTGATAATTGGCATCCTTGCTTTACTCCTGATCTTATTGGGAAAGCTTCTAGCTTATCCTCATAGCATATAATTCTTGGTAATAGTTTTAGATAGATATTACTTATCATTTTGAGGAAAATTCCATTTATTCCTATGCTCTCTAAGTGTCATTAGGCATGGGTGCTGTATTTTGTTAAAAGTTTAAAAAAACATATGATTTCTATTGCTCTTCTTACTGATATGGTTAGTTATACTAATAGTTTTTCTAATAGTGAACCTTCCCTGGATTCCTGCCATAGTGTATTATCCTCTTGATAAATTATTAGAATCTCTTTGCTAATATTTTTCTTTGAAATTTTTGCATCAGTATTCATTCAAGAAATTAGTCTATAATTTTCTTTGACTGTTTTGACTCTTCTTAGATTAGGTAATAATGTGATATTTGTATCATAAAAGGCTTTGTCACCTATTTTTCCAAACAGCTTATATAATATTGGTATTATTTGTACTTTAATACTTGGCTGGATAATTGGTATTATTGGTATTATTTGTATTTTAATACCTGGTTAGGTTTAATAATTGATATTATTTTTACTTTAGTAGAATTCACTTGTAAATCCATTTAGTTAGCCCTGCAGATTTTTTTCTTAGGGAGTTCATTGATGATTTTGTCAATTTCTTTTTCTAAAATGAAGTTATTTAAGTATTATATATATGTATATGTATACATATATATATTTATTCATCCACTTCTCTTAAATTATCAGATTTATTGGCACATAATTGGGCAAAATACCTCCTAATTATTAATTTAATTTTTTCTTCATCGATGATGAATTGACCTTTTCATTTTTGATACCAGTAATTTGTTTTTCTTCTTTTTTTAATCAAATTAATCAAAAGTTTATCTGTTTATTTTTTCCCCATAAAATCAGCTCAGTTTTAATTATTAGCTAATAGTTTTCCTACTTGGAATTTTATTAATTTCCCTTTGATTTTCAGAATTTCTAATTTGATATTTAATTTGGAATTTTTATTTTGTTCCATTTCTAACTTTTTAAGATGTGTGCCCAATTCATTAATCTGTTCTTTCTCTATGTTTTTCATATAAGCATTTATAGATATAAAATTTCCCCTCTAAGAAGTACTTTGGCTGCATCACATTGATTTTAGTATCTTGTTTCATTAACATCATTCTCTTTGAAGAAATTATTGATTCTTTCTATGATTTGTTGTTTGACTCTTTTTATCCATTATTAAAGATAAATGGAACTCATTGGTCTAACCTGATCAAAAAATGCTGTCTGCATTCACTTGTTTCTTCACATGTGTATTGCTAGACCAATTTCTTTAGAGGTTAAGGGATTTGCTCAAGATCACACAGTTAATAGTAGTCAAGCTTAGATTAGAAAACAACTCTCCTTATTCTAAGACGTGTGCCCTTTCCACTTTTTCATGCTACCTCTCCAATTAGTCCATATTTTAAATTTGGGTATTCTACCATCAACATTATGTATATCACATTTATTCTGTTGTAGAGATACAAAATGGTCTCACAGATAGGACACTAGTCTTTCAAAAACTGATTTGATTCCTGTATATGCCATTGATTTTTCATCCAAGTTTGAACCACTGCCATCACTCCTTTGAACTTCAGTGTCCTCAAGTGTAAAACAGGATCAAAAAATATTTTTGATATCTTCCTAAATTTTTTAAAGCAAATGAAAAGAATTTTAAAGCACTTTATAAATTATGGTAATATACATGTATATGTTTTTAAATATATATATATAGATAGATAGATAGATATGTGTATATATGTGTAGATAGAAGTAGATAGAAGATTTTGAAATGAGAAAGTTCTGAATGCAATCTTGTCTCTAACTAGAGTTGTGATTTTTGATCAAGATACTTGATTTCTTGCTGCTCTTAAGCAATGCTCTAAGATTATAAAGAAGGTAATAATCTGCATTGGTAAAGGAAGACTCTTACTGGGAACTCACCATGGTGATGCAATCACAAGCTCAGTACAAGAAAGGAGAAAAAGCATAACCAGGAAAATTATTACTATTATTGTGGTTATTATCTATGGTAATCAGTTGTATTGTACTATCCATCCCCTTATAAAGTCTGTGACTAAAATAGAGTTTGTTTTTGGATTTGGACTTATACAAATATCCTTATTCTTCATTTATATTTATATAAACTATTTCTTGAAATTATTTTTAAGATCTACTGATGATGTAAGTCAGTAGATCCATTAACCAGTTCATTGAGTAATCATTAATGTCACTAGACCATGCAGTGGTATAGCTGGATAGCCATTCCAAAAGCTTAATCATTTGGCCAAATTCAGAACTTGTTGGCTTGGAATGGTTGTATTGGGCAATACTATTGGCATGAGAAAAAACATGAAGGTCTTAAAGTTGTCTCAGCTCTTCAGATATTCCATAGCTCTCTTAGAAAAACTATTGCTTCATATATGTCATGATGCCAAGTACATTTAATTAACTAAATAATATACTTTTATCTGGGTCAGCATGAAACACTGATTATTATCAGTAGTTGACATACTACACTTGGCAAGCCTATTTTGGTAATTCTGATTTTAAACTTGATCCTACTTTTTGCACCCATGGGCAATGTTTAATTCTTTTCCTGATGGGAATCTACTCTATTCTACCTCTTGTTTTCACTTTCTTTATAGGAAACAGTAAGGTATAGTGAAAAGAACTCAGTTCAGTGCTCTCAGATTCATAGCCCCATCTCAGCCATTCAACAGCTGTATGACTTTGGGCCAGTCACTTGATCTCTAAGGCTTTCTTCTGAAAATGGGGCTGATATCTGAACAATCTACCTCATAGTGTTGTTGTTGTAGAGATCAAATGTAGTCATGTAAATTATGATTGTTGTTCAGTTGTTTCAGTAGTGTCTAACTCTTTGTGACCTCATTTGGGGTTTTCTTGTCAGGGATACTAGAATGGTTTGCCATTTCTATCTCCAGATCATTTTACAAATGAGGAAACTGAGGTAAATTGGGTTAAATAACTTGTCCAGGGTCACACAGCTAGTCTGAGATAAGATTTGAACTCACCAAGATGATTATTTCTGACTGTAGACCTTGCCCTATTCCATTACACAACCTAACTGTCCATAGTTTATATGTAAACTATAAACAGCTGTAAAAATGTAAGCTGCTGTCATCATTACATCTATCAACATTCTACTATCATGCCTTTTCATCACCATGTGGAACTGGTCCTGGGTTCCCAAAGACTGTGCCAGCAGAGGGCAAACTCTTACCTTCCAAAATCCTTCCAAACTAGAATAAAGACCCAAGACTGGCCTATATACATACATACATACATACATACATACATACACACATACCCATACACACACACATAAACACACACATGTATTTTTAGTTAGATTAATCAATAGAGTGATTTCTGGTCTAACCAGATTCAAAGAGACTTGTTGCAGAGATTGAGCCACTACTGAGAAAACTTTCAACCATAGCAATTCATGAAATCCATGAGATTTGATCATTAGAGAGTTGACCAATGAGGCAAATCTAAGCCTCAGTCATATAGCAATTCATAAAACCTATGTAGTGGGGTAGAGAAGAGAAATGGATGTGTTGCAGGGATTGTGTTTATGTGTGTGTGTGTGTGTGTGTGTGTGTGTGTGTGTGTGTGTGTGTGTTTTGGAAGGAGGTTGATAATTACAGTGTGCAAAAAGTAGAAAGAGTGCCAATATTCATATAATTGTTGATGCTCAATATTTTTCCCCCTTTCTTCCATAATACAAAATATTGTGCACTTTAGATGTCAAATTAAAGGATATCCCTTTATTCATTACTTTCCATTTGAAAGCATGCAGTTGGATAGAAGGCCAATAACATGATTGATCTCTGCTGTACCATTTCCTTGTATCATCAAAGCAATCAAATTTATTTGAAAAAAAAGTAATTTTCTGGAAAATTTGAATGTTTGAGAAAAAATGTCACTGAAAAAAATCTAAAAAATTGAATATGTTTGGAAAAAAATGTGACTTTCTGAAAAATTAAAGTCCTAATATGCAAGTCATATTATACTTAGGTGGTCAGACTGTTATCCAGTGGAGTTTTATGTTTGGATACTATCTGAGAGGTGTAGTTTTGAATGGCCAGGTCACAAATGCCATTTGGCCCCTAATTTCAGCAATACTATTAGGTCATGTTCAGATCCAGTTCTTTAATTTAAAAATAACCGAGGATCTAGTCACTTCTCTATGCAAGGCATAACTGGAATCTTGTTCTGGTTGCTTGATTTATATGATATATTGTCA
Source organism: Macrotis lagotis (assembly GCF_037893015.1). Classification (NCBI taxonomy): domain Eukaryota; kingdom Metazoa; phylum Chordata; class Mammalia; order Peramelemorphia; family Peramelidae; genus Macrotis; species Macrotis lagotis. Next base: position 328,546,837 of record NC_133666.1, read on the forward strand.
TTTCAAAAGATCACATAAGTGCTTTCTTTAGAAAAGTTTCATTCCAATCTGCCACTATCTATCCCTCAAATTATCATCAGCTTTTCATTGCTGTGAAAGCATATAAACCCTAGTAAGTCCTTAAGAAATGGTTGTAGACTGGCCAAATTAAGGAATGTTAGGGTTGTTAAATCTAAAAAGATTTGTTTTAAAAATCATGTTCTTTATAAAAGACCCAGTTTCAAATCCTATCTCTGATTCTTAATTCCTGTGTCACCTTCAGCAAGTCATTTTACTTTCTTGGAACTTAATTTCCTCATCTTTACAATGAAGGGACTGACCTAGAGGGCTTCTGAGACTCCCTCCTAAAGTTTGGGTTAATAGTCCTATGCTCCCAGGTGTTATTATAAAGTAGGGGAGGCTGATTATTTAACAAAAATACCAAAACATATTCAGTGAAATGAATGTTGTCCCCTTTGAAGGAGTCACCCTGAAAAACCTCACACTTGATCTAACAGTAGAGAAATTGCTCAAAACACATTTTGAAATTCTTCATTTAAAAGAACCTCCACAGCTTGTGGCATATTCTTTTGAATGTCCTTCATTTTTTAAATGTTGGATTTTTTTATCTTATTTTGTTATTCAGAAGTAATTTGATGCATAAGGTCCAATACATAGTAGTGAACAATGTGATCAAGACAAAACACTTCATTTATGCCTCCTTAAGAGAACTCTTACTCTTTGTTTCTTCGTCAATAAAATAGGGACAGTAACACCCAGACTGCACAGGGATTTTGAATATTAGTTAAAAAGGACCCTCTAGCCTAATTAGTAGTCCATGAACTTGGTTTATAAAAAAATATTTTAATAACTGGATTTCAAAATAATTTATTTCCTTTATAATCCTGTGTATTTTATTTTATGGTTTTAAAAACATTCTGAGAAGGAATTCCTAGGCTTCATCAAACTAATATAGGAATACATGATACAAAAAAGGTTAAGAACCCCTGCCCCAAACTATATACGATTATCTTCTTCTCCATAACTAATCATTGATTCATCAGTTACTGCTCAATGACATACAGTGAAGGGGAACCTTCTGTGTTTCAAGGCAGCCTATTATACTTTTGGACAGTTTTCATTATTGGAAAATTTAACTTTATGCTTAGCCTAAGTCCACCTCCCTGGAGTAGACTCACATGGCTCCTATTTCTACCTTCTGGGGCCAAGCATGGCTTTCTTCCTGACAGTCCTTCAAATACTTGAAAAAAGCAATGTTTTACCTAAGTTTTCTCTTCTCCTTGATGGACTTTCCCCATTTTGTTCAGTCAGTCCTGAGACAGGCATGCCCTTCCATTTATTCTTGCTATCCCAGCTGCCATCTTCCAGATGACTTCCATCCATCATCTCATTTGAATCTCACAACAACCCTATGAGGTAGTATAACAGTACAGTTTATCCTCTTTGACAAGTGAAGAAGTTGACAGTCAGGTAGTTTAAATGACTGCCATAAGTTCAGAGATAGAATTTGAACCCAGGTATTCCCATTTCCAGTATAGTGCTCTATCCACTTTACTTGCCTTTACCTCTTTAACTGTAAGATCATGCAATCAATTCACTAAGCTTGTATTCTACTAAAAATCCCAGATCTTTCACCAGAACTTTTGCCTAGCTACAGATCCCACCCATCTACCCATCTTGTTCTTGGTAAAGGTGATTTTTTAAAATTTATTATGCTCATAGTTCTAACCTCTCTAGGTCTTTTGGGAATCCTTACTCTGTTATCAAACATATCAGTTATCCCTTCCAGCTTTGTATCACCTGAAAGTTTGGTAATCATTTATTTGACAAATGTGATATTGCATGTGAAAATATTTTAAAAACCACTACATAAATTTAAAATATTGTTGCTCAAACTGGACAATAATACCATTGTTAGTCAAAAATGAGGAGTGCCTAAACAGAAGTGAGATTTTCTTGTATGGCTCAAACTAGCTTTAAAAGTAATTGCAGGGGGCGGCTAGGTGGTGAAGTGGATAGAGCACTGGCCCTGGAGTCAGGAGTACCTGAGTTCAAATTTGACCTCAGACCCTTAATAATTACCTAGCTGTGTGGCCTTGGGCAAGCCACTTAACCCCATTGCCTTGCAAAAACCTAAACAAAAAACACAACAACAAAAAAGTAATTGCAAAGGAATCTTATTTAGCCAGTAAATATGTTGCAAATGATGTCTTTCTGGTTAAATTCCCTCTTAAACAGAATGTTAACCTGATTTGAAGTGAAAACTGATCTGAAGCCTCATAATACATTAATGGATATTAAACAGATCCATGAACACCTGAAGATATTAGAATCCTAAAGTGCTTTCAAGCTTATAATTGACTACTGATGAATTCCTGGATTTTTTTTTTAGTTGCAAAAAGATCATTAAAAAAGGAGTGGGCAGCTAGGTGACTCAGTGGATAGAGTAATGGCCTTGGAGTTCAGTTCTGACCTCAAACATTTAATAATTACCTGTGTGGCCTTGGGCAAGCCACTTAACCCCATTTGCTTGCAAAAACAAGCAAACAAACAAAAAGCCTTTCCATATATGTGTGAGTACTAAGTACCAATATACTATGCCTCATCTTTTTCTCTTCACATTAGTCACCTTACTAGTAATGAATTGCTTCCCAATAAACAAGTAAATTCACAATTCCAATGAGGGGAAAATAAGTAACCAAATGAAATTTATGTGCCTCTGTTAATTTGATTATGTGTGAAAAGGTGTATCTGTTCAGGTTGTCAATACCAAGTCAGGACTGTTTGCCAGACAGGACAGGTCAAGACCAGGAGTCTAGACTTGAACCTAAAAGGTCAAGGCTAGGATATCAGTGAGCAGAAGAGAAATGAGCCAGTACTCAGAGTACTGTTGAAGAAGATGTGTCCAGCGTCTAAGGACACCAGCTGCATAAGCAGAGTCTGAGTAACCTGACTAAAGTTAATATCATGAACTCCAAACCAAACTAGAGAATGAATTGATGAAGTCTGATCTAACAGCAGGCAGATTCAGGACAGGCAGAAAGAAATAGATGAGCAGAGAGCAATGTCCCATGTAAACAAGAAACTCCTCAGTGGTGCTTTAAGTGATCCAAGGGCACAGGCTAGCTGTCCTCTGTCTTGTACCTTTGCTCCCTGCTGAACATGGATGGATAAGCATTTAGAGCAGGTGTGAACAGGAATCTAGACAGAAGAGATTCCCAGATGGTCAGAGCAGCTGTACAAGCCAAACAAAAATGCTTAAAGCATAGTGGCTTGATGGCCCAGGGGGAGTGATTTTATTTTTGTCCCTCTTTTGGAGTTAGTTATTTTCAACTATAGGTCACCCTACCTTGATAAAGAGTCTAAACTGAGGAATACCTGTATCTAGGCTTGAATTCTCAAGAAGCCTCACACAAACTCAAAATCTCAATCATTTCTCCTGGTATCCTACAGCAAGGCAAGAGACAAGGTCAGAAATCTCTAGACTGAAAGTTCCAGACTGTGGTTCTGAGGAGTGCTTCTTGGGCAAGCACAGGGAGAGCCTCGAAGTTGGTTTCCTGGGTTGAAAAGCTTTGTTTTCAGATCAAGTTGAGTCAGTGTTCATTTGTGGTCTGACTCAGAGACAGCTTTTGAGCTCTTTTGATCCTTAAACCAATAATGCATTGCTTTGTTTTTGTGTGGTATGAAGAATGCTGTGTGTTTGCTGTCCTCTTGGCAGTCTCATGAAAACAAGATGCCATGAGACTTTCCCAGGGAATCTCTTTTTTTATGAGTGTAAATAAGGCATTAATTAATGGCTCCAACCCTGGGCACTATCTCTTGGAGCCCCCATTGTGAATTTCTTCATGGTAAAAGACCATGAAGATGAAAAGCCTTACCTGAGCACTCATGGGCACCAGACATGGGGTACAGGTAAGCATCAACAATTGAAAGCTGGATTGTAGCTCCCATTTTCTGAGATTTCAGGCAATAATCCAACCCATGCCCCATTTATAGAGCAACTTTGTCAGGATCTAGGAGGAAGAAGTACTGAACAAAGCAGAGAAGACAGGACTAGCCAGTGGTCTAGCTAAAAGAATTTGGCAGATAGTATGGGTATTAAAGTAATAATTTCAGGGCCAGAAAATCAATTAGCAAAGGGAAGGGTTTGAGAGTCCAGGAGGTGGAGCGATGTCCCTGGTCTAAGAAAACCATATCAACAAAAAAGAACAGCAAGTCCTAAAGTCAGCATGTCCATACAAAACTCATTTTCACACACACGTAGACCCGATTTCCCTAGTTCTATCTATTGAACCACCATCTATTTAATTCTAATTTGCAATCTTGGAGTCATCCTCAACTCCTCACTCTTTCCTCTTCACATAACCAATCATTTGCCAAACCTTATCAAGCCTACCTCCACAATGTATCTGGCATCTTTTCTTCTCTAACCAGGCAATCTTCCATCTTGGTCAAATCCCTCACCATCTCTCACCTAAATGATTAGAAGGGCCTCTAACTGATCTGGATGTCTCAACTCTCTCCCTTCTCTAATCCAGTTATTGTCTCTCTCATCCAGTTAGCTGCCAAACTTCATCAAGTCAACCTCCGTAATATTTTCTGCATTCACTCCATTCTTTCTCCTGTTATCCTCAGTTCAGGTCCTTATCATTTTTCATTTTCATTATTATAATGTTCCCCCTACTTGGACCCTTTGCATCCAGTTTTAGACTCCAGACCATTCTATACTTGGCTACTAGATTGATATACCCAAAGCCTAAGAATATATATCACTGCCTTCTTTAGCAACTTTCAGTGGTTTACTGCAGCTTGTAAAATCAAATACAAACTACTTGGGCTTTTAAAGTCCTTGACAAACATAGCTCAAGTCTCTCCTTTTTTCTCCAAATATTCTCTTATGACCTAACCAGAAAATTACTAGGCATGTGACCCTGGACAAGTCACTTAATCCTCATTGCCTCAGTTTCTTCATCTGTAAAATAAGCAGGAAGAAGGAAATAGCAAACCACTTCATTATCTTTTGCTAGAAAATCTCAACTGGAGTCATGAAGAAAGCAGACACAGTTGAAGAGACTGAAAAACAGCACCACATTATCTTACTAATCCATTTTGGGAATCTATTATTTAATTATCTCTGACCCAAAGAACTCAATTACCTCAGGCAATGAATGAATCACTGAAAGTCAGAATGTCATTTGCTGGTATCTTGAAGTCTACTTAACATTAATCATACAATAACTGAAAAATAACATTGTTTTTGAGAATATTGTATGGACTAATTTAAGTTTTCATGAACTCACCCCTTGGGTTGGGTTGCCAAATCAGTCTACTATTTCTAAAATCTTTCACCCAGGTGATTGCTATAGGTTCCCAGAACTATGTCTGCCCCACACACAGGAGTTGTGCTTCCCCTGCCTTTCCCTCTGCTGATGAGTTATTTCTGAGGGGGCTGAAACAAAAAGTGATCACACAAAGAGATGGGATTTAGATGGGGGAAATCCCAAAAGAAGATTAATTACTTTTATTCCATTTTAATTTCTTTTTGAATGAGAAAGTATGTGAGCAATGTATTTACTCACCCACAATCCAGGTCTGAAATAACTCAGAGGCCATAGATAACTTTAACAAAAACAGATGATCCAAGCTATAGCATTAATGCTTTCCTTGTTAGTCTACTAAATGAAACTTGCCACTACTGGGTAGCTCTTCCTCTTAAGGACACTGATGAAAGGAGGCAGCTTCTTGATCTGTGCTCTGTTGCATGTTGGGGGTACGAAACTTTGATCTTAACTCCTTGGGAGAGACCAGTTCCTTACTAGAGTTGCCTCTAGTTGAAAAATGTTATAGTCACAAGAACTACAGAATGTAGAGCTAGGGATAGCTAGGTGGCACAGTGGATAGAGCACTAGCCCTGGAATCAGGAGGACCTGAGTTCAAATTTGATTTCAGATACTTAATAATTGCCTAGCTTTGTGGCCTTGGGCAAATCACTTAACCCCATTGCCTTGCAAAAAAAAAAAGAGAATGTAGAACTAATAGGATCTCACAGATCATGTCTCCTCATAATACAAATGAGGACAATGAGGTATGGAGAAGTGAAAGGACTTGTCCAAGACTATGAAGATGGTTATAGCAAACTTTGCCTTTGGACCTGGTCTTCTGTTCCAAATCCATTGTCCTTTTTATTACTGCAGCCTGCATAATTTTTCATGTGATGATTTCATCTCTCCTTGGATCATTGGTAACTCAGATAAACCAATAATTTGTAAAATTATTTTCTTCTGCCCTTGGGTAGAGGAAAATTGTACCAAATAGACATTTAGCAAATTTTGTTGAATTGTGACAGAGTGGGGGAAAAGACACTGACTCTAGAATCAGAAGTTGTTGTTCATTATTTTAGTCATGTCTGATTCTTTGTGACCCCATTTGCAGTTTTCTTAGCAGAGATTCTGGAGTGATTTTCCATTTCCCTCTCCAGCTCATTTTACAGATAAGATAGCTGAGGCAAACAGGATTAAGTCAGAAGACCCTAAATGTTTATTAGTGGTATAATCTTGGACAAGTCATTTAACATCCCTGGACTTCACTGTCCTTATCTGTAAAATAAAGAGGTATAGACTAAATTGGATTCAGAGATCACCTTCCAGCTCTAGGTCTATGATTCTATAATAACAAAATCTGTATACAGTTTTCTCTATTACAGAGCTTATAGTTTGTCATTATTTGTACATAGTTCCATTTTTAGTTTCTTTTTTCTCATTTTACATACAAATATATGTACATGTATATATTTATATTTAACATATTTTCTATTGTATTATTCTTCTCTCCCTACCACCATCACCTTGATAGCAATTCTTTATTGCTTAGATCTTTCCAATTCCTGTTTCAGGTTCATCATTTTCCTCATCCCAATTCTCAATTAATATTATACAACATTGTCAGCTTAATCTTTCTCCACAGATCTGATAATTTTCTACTCAAAACTCTTTAATTGCTTATTGATGAATGTCTACTTTCTTCATCCTGGGAATTCAGGGTCATCTACAATCTTGTACCAGCATTATCTGACATACCTCCTTCCAATTTCTCTCCTCTCAGACTCTACTATCCATTGTAACTTGAATATGTCCTATAGTTCCCTATCTCTAAGACTTCATACAAGAATTTGTCTATGCCTAGAACATTCTATCCTCACCATTTGTCTCTTGATCTGTTGAAATTCTCTTCATCCTTCCCTAACTAGATCAAAGGCCATCATCTCCATACGGTATTCAATGATCTTCCCAATCTGAACTTACTTACTACAAAACATAAAGGTGAAAAATTAATTTATCTTTGGCCCTCCAGGGAGGTTTATCTTTATATTTGGAAATTTGACACATGTATAAAGAAGAATAATACAAGTTACAGACTAAAGAGAGCCAAAGGAAAAGTCAAAATATTCTAAGAAAAGTTGAGGAAATGTGCATTTGTTTATAGTTTGAATGTTTTATGTACTTGTTATATTCATTGTATTATACATTTGTCTGAAAATTTTATCTTCCTCACAAAATTCTAAGTAATTTGATAGGAGGGACCATGTCTTAATTTATCCTTGAATCTCTGCCAGCATCTAGGAACGTGTTCCACACTTATAATTTATTGAATTTAAATAGAATTTTAATTTAAGACAACATTAGCTTAAGTGTGATAATATTTTGTAAACTGTAAAGTGCTATATGTTTATAAATGTCAGTTATATAAAAGTCTGAAAATAGATTAGAGTGATTATTCATATTAAAAAATCTTCATTTTGCAAAAAATGTTTTACTGCAGGGTTTTTTTAAAAAAAAAAAAACCCCAGTAAGTTTCCTGATACATTTAAAATAGTCTATGTTTTTAAATTTTCATTTATGCCCAACTTTTTAGGAATATCCAATTAATAAATTTGATTTGGGCCAAAGGCATGATGAATGAAAAAACAGTAATTAAGTACTTATTATGTACCACAAATTGTGCTAAGCATTGTGGTTATCAGTATATAAAATAAGAAAGCATTTTCTGCACTCAATGAGTTTATATTCTTTTTTTTCTGTCATTAAAGATTTTATTTATTTTGAGTTTTACAATTTTCCCCCATCTTACTTCCCTCCCCCACCCCCACCCCCACCCCCCACCCCCACCCCCACAGAAAGCAATTTGTCAGTCTTTGCATTGTTTCCATGTTGTACCTTGATCCAAATTGAGTGTAATGAGAGAAAAATCATATCCTTAAGGAAGAAACATAAAGTATAAGAGAACAAGATCAGACAATAAGATATCAGGTTGTTTTTTTTTTTCTAAATTAAAGGCAATAGTCTTTGATCTTTGTTCAAACTCCACAGTTCTTTCTGTGGCTACAGATGGTATTCTCCATGGCAGACAGCCCCAAATTGTCCCTGATTGTTGCACTGATGGAATGAGCAAGTCCATCAAGGCTGATCATCACCTCCATGTTGCTGTTAGGGTGTACAGTGTTTTTCTGGTTCTGCTCATCTCACTCAGCATCAGTTCATGCAAATCCCTCCAGGATTCCCTGAATTCCCATCCTTCCTGGTTTCTATTAGAACAATACATGCCATACATATACCACAGTTTGCTAAGCCATTCCCCAATTGAAGGACATTTACTTGATTTCCAATTCTTTGCCACCACAAACAGGGCTGTTATGAATATTTTTGTACAAGTGATGTTTTTACCCTTTTTCATCATCTCTTCAGGGTATAGACTCGGTAGTGGTATTGCTGGATCAAAGGGTATGCACATTTTTGTTGCTGGTGTAGTTCCAAATTTCTCACGAGAAAGGTTGGATGAGTTCACAGCTCCACCAACAATGTAATAGTGTCAATGAGTTTATATTCTAATGGGAGAAGGCAACACATTTAGTGGAACAATAGCAAAGGAAGGGTATTTTGGTCTACATAATGAGTTGAGTCACAGGACTTCTCTTCTTCTCAGGAGGGTAGAATTGATTCTATTACCATTCCCAGAATTAGAATTGAAGCCAGTGACATGGCAGGCAGGTGACTAGAGGGCAACAAGGTGAATCAGGGACAGGACAGGTAGCATGAGATAGGATCTGGACCTGCATTCTAGAATGTAGTATGTGCAATGCAGGAGCATGGAAGGAAGCTGACCAGAGAGTCATCTGTAAATCTCTATTTTCTTGGGCATGTGTTTGAACCTGTAGACACTGTAAATGTCTTTAACCAGAAAGAAAAAAAAAACATCCCTTTCAATTAAGTCTCTCTCATTTGGCCAGATGTTCAGAGAACAACCTCAAGAGATGCAAATAACAGCTTCCAAAGCCACGAGTCCAACACATTTTCAAACGTATCCCCTGAATCACTGCCCTGTGAGAGTGAACCGTTGACTACAAGCACAGGAGACTTTTATCACAAGCTGCCCAATCAGTTAATCGAAATCAACCAAGAGTTACTTCAGTCGGGAATCATATCCATCCCTGGTAAGTTGCATCCAAATCCCTTCTCCAGCATGCCAGTCTCTTCCATTCAAGCCAAGCCACACATTAGATGTTGTTGAAACTATTTTACAAACACTTGTATTTACATTCCCTGCTGTTATTGCTCCCTACATCTCATGCAAAACCAAGAATGGTATCCAGGCCAGAATGACACTGTGTCTCTCCATTTCCTTGGTGTCTGGTACACAGGTTTCTGAAAGGTGGCTCTTTGTTTTTGCAGGGACCAGAGACCGTACTGGGAGGGCAGTGATACAGGTGTGTACCAGAAGTACATTCTGGTCAAAGGAGCAGTCATCAAGCAGTGAGCTTACCCGCCTTTTGATGTACCTCTACAGCATTCCCAGGTCAGGCTTCATCTCAGCCAGTTTGCTTTTCTACTTTCAGATGAAGTTGTGATGGCACAGTCTGAGAAAACTTTGTTTATCTATAGGTTTTCCTTCCTTTCCAGACATGGTACAATACAAATTCCATTCAAAATCAGGAACAGTAGTTGGGTTGATTCAACCTTTTAGTCTTCTAATAAAATCCATGAAATTCCCTGGTTTAAATATAGAGATGCTATAGTGCATATTCAATATATCTGGATACATCTGAACCAAGAACAATAGAAAAGGAAGTTACTATTGACACCAGTTGCCTAACTTTCAAGACCTTCCATAATCTAGCCCCCAAACTTATTTCCTGCATCCCTCTAGCACAAACTTACCAGGGAGGAAAAAACTTTCACATGGACCAGTTTAGCAAGTAATTGTTAAACACTAAATATATCATGCCACTAAGAAGAATCAGTACCAACACTCACCCCTTGGAAAAATGGCCCCTGATAAGGAGGGAGAATTGGGAAGGGTACAAGATGTGGAAGCAGGTCAGCTTTCAAACTTTTGCCCTTTCACTATAGCTATGGGATATTAGACAGGTCTCCCTTTCTGACCTTCAGTTTTCTCTTCTGTAAAATTACAGGATTAGACAGGTGGTTAAAGTTCCTTCCCAGCTCTTAAGATCTCATGGTTATAATATCCACGTGTCTAGAAAATAAGACTTTTAAGGCTTACCTTCTGTCACTCTTTGTGACCCCATGTTGGGGTTTTATGAATGAAGGTGCTGGAGGAATTTGCCATTTTTTTTTTAGGATTTTGCAAGGCAAATGGGGTTAAGTGGCTTGCCCAAGGCCACACAGCTAGGTAATTATTAAGTGTCTAAGACTGAATTTGAACCCAGGTACTCCTGACTCCAGGGCCGGTGCTTCATCTACTACAACACCTAGCTGCCCCGATTTTGCCATTTCTTTCTCCAACTCATTTTACAGATGAATAAACTAAGGCCATATAATTTTCATGACTTTCCCAGAGTCACTTAAGCTAGTACATGTCTGGATTTGAACTCAGGAACATGAATTTTGCTTATTTCAGGTCCAGCATTCTAGATCCCTTCCTCCTCTCTTATACTTTGCCAAATAAAAGCTTTTAGGACTGATGCTATTGAAAATAAGAGCTATGTTTGTAAGGAATCCAGAAGATTCATTATTAAAAGATCTATACTAGCAGGAATTTATGCTGCATCTCTACAAATGGCAATAAATATGTTTTTCATTTTGGAATTATTTTACTATTTTACTCAGTTAATAAAGTACTGAGAGACATCGTGATATAGAAAATGGTGGGCTGGTCTTAGAAGATCTGGATTCACATCCTAATTTTGACAGATATTCTATAGTAATGAGCAAGTCATTTAGCCTTTTGATATCCCCCAAAATGCTCTAAAACTATAATTTCTCAGTTACTTACATTGGTGAAGGTAGCTTCCACAATTCAACAATAATATTAATAATGAAAGTATCCATAATAAAGATGACTATGATGACAATAATAATGATGGTGATATTAATAATGATAATAATGATTATGATACCACTATTAATGATAATGCCACATCTGAATTGTGTGCTGTAATAAGTAATGAATTAAATGTCTTTATTTATCTGCAAATGCATTTGACTTTCCTGAGAACAAAGAGAGTAAAAGAAAACAACTTCTACTCAAACTTTCTGCCACCTAGATCCCTAGAGTAGTATTGAACCAAAAAATTTAGAGACTCATAGCTTGAAACCTAGAATACTTGTCCCAATCCTGGTGTTAAAAGGTCTATCATGACTTTCCCTCACCTAATTCCCTGTTCCCATTCCCATCTTTATTGAAAGATACTTGGCTGTTGGGCAGCCAAGTGGTGCAGCAGACAGAGCACTGGCCCTGGGGCCAAGAGGCCCCAAGGCCACATCTCACCCCAGAGACCCAGCAACCACCTGGCCCTTTGGTCCCAGACAGACCACCTAATCCCAGCACCTTGCAAAAAGTAAGAAAGGAAATGTGTTATATCTGACTGTCCTCTCCTTTGATCTACCCTCTCCTCTATCACCCACATCCCCCCCTCCCCTCCCCATCCCCCCTCTCTCTTTTTTTGTTTCAAATATGTATATGCTATTGAGTGTGTATGTTGTTTCCTCTCTGAGCCATTTCCGATGAGAGTGAAGGTGCCCTCATTCCCCCTTGCCTTCCCCCTTTCCCTACCATTGCAAAAGCTACATGAATATATTTTATATGAAATATCTTAGCCTATATTACCTCTTTTCTCCTACTCCCAGCACATTTCCCTTTCACCCATTGACCCATTTTTACAAATATTACATCTTCAAATTCAGCTCTCTCCAGTGCTTCATCTATAAAAGCCCCTTCTACCTGCTCTATTAAATGAGAAAGTTCATATGAGTATTATCAGTATCATCTTTCCATGCAGGAATACATGCAGTTCATCATTATTAAGTCCCTCATAATTTACCCTTCTCATCCTCCCTCTCTATGCTTTACCTGAGTCCTGTACTTGAAGGTCAAATTTTCTGTTCAGTTCTGATCATTTCAACGGGACATTTGAAATTCCCCTGTTTCCTTGAAAGTCCATCTTTTCCCCAGAAGAGGATGTTCAGTTTTGCTGGGTAGTTGATTCTCGGTTGCATTCCAAGCTCTTTTGCCTTCTAGAATATTATATTCCAAGCCCTATGAGCCCTTAGTGTAGTTGCTGCTGCTAAGTCCTGTGTGATCCCGATTGCAGCTTCACAGTATTTGAATTGTGTCCTTCTGGCTGCTTGTAATATTGTCTCTTTGACTTGGAAGTTCTGGAACGTCACTATAATATTCCTGGGGGTTGGTTTTTTTTTTTTTTGGATCTCTTTCCAGGGGTGATTGGTGTATTCTCTGAATTTCTGGTTTACCCTCTGCTTCTAGGACATTAGGACATTTTTCCTATAGAAATTCTTTAAAAATGAGGTCAAGGATCTTTTCCTGATCATGACTTAATATCCTGAAAATTTAAAACAATTCTAAATAAAAATCATTTTAATTCACTATAATTTCAAATACTCAAAATATTTTATCCCTTTTTCTCTCTGTCTCTCTGTGGCTCTCTTCCTCTCCCCCTCCCTGCCTCTCTCTCTTTTTTGGTTTTTACAAGGCAATGTGGTTAAAGGTCACACAGTACTCCTGACTCCAGGACCAGAGCTGTATCCACTGTGCCACCTAGCTGCCCCCATATTCCTTTTCAAATAGTGAAACCCAGTCAAAAATTTTAAAAATAGGCAGAATATGTTATAACTACAAAAAATTGAGAATCACAGGCTTTAAGGATATCTACTTTTTTCCTTCAATTTACCCTACAGCATCATTTTAGGTTGCTCAAGTTTTTTATTGTCTACTCCAAGGAGACTTGCTCAGCAGCACACTATAAAATGCCATAATCTGGACTTGAACATCCTCTGAGGTCCACTGTCTATCCACTTTGCCAAACTGCATCAATATTTTTTTCCACCATAAATGGATAGAATAGTTCAACAAGGAACTTTGATCCTACCTCCTTGACTATCTCAGCATGGGTCCAATGAATTTCAAAATAGATCTTGGTGCTGCTTGACCAAAATCCCAAACTGATTTGATTCTTATCTATATAATATATACATGGCTAACGTGTTTATATATGTATATACATTATAATATATACACATATATAAACACGCATGAATGTTAGACATATACATTTACCTAGATAAATGATCTTAGGTTTCTTTCCATTAGTATCTCTTTAGCCCTTGTTTTTGTAAGCAGAATTCTAACATATTTTTTATTTTCCCAACTCACCATCCAATTATTGGATGACTTTCAGGTCCTTTCCATCTCAGTTTGGATAGAAGCCAAATAGTCATCAGTCTTTTCTGTCTGGATCTTTTTTTTTTGTCTTGATCTTTTAAGATAATATGTAGACTTGATGTGAGTCAAGATATCATTTTGTCATTCTCCTAAAAAATGTTATGAACCAGGTCCAAGTCAGTAGTTATGTAGACAGTTACTTGTTTTTAGAATCATAGGATTTAGAGCTAGAAAGTACAACTTCCTCATTTTATAAATAAGGGAAACTGAGGCTATGAAGTTGTGATTTGCTCAGAATGATACAAAGAATAAGGTTCAAAGTCAGATTCTTTCACTCTAAATTTCACACTCAATATTGTTCCAAACCCTGTCCATCTAGATTGTTTTATTTTTGAGTATCCAGCACCCAAAACAGTGCCTGGCATGTTTTAAATGCCTAATAAATGCATGTTGATTAATTTATTTGTGGTAACCACACTCGCTATTTCCAAATTACTTCACATCTTGGGATCCCTTTTGTTTCCCCAACTTTATACTAAGTCTTCTAGCTTTGCTTCATAGGATTTTAGGGCATTCTTCCAGATACCATCTTTTCTGAGATGCCAAGTTTTTTTTTTCTACTTTTTTGTCTCTTAGGTCCTTTTCAGAACACTGTAAATTTATTTTCTTGGGAGTGTAAAAATAAGTTTCTTATAGTTGAAATCAGTTAAATTGCTTTCTGTCAAGCATTTGATTTATAGTTTGGTTAAAAGCATTTCTTAGCAACAAAAGAACCCCCCACAAAAACATTGTTCCATGGCCATGGAAGAATCTAATATGCTAGAGTATTGAGAAAGTCAAGAGAAGGGTTTTTCTTTTTAAATTCTGAGATGCATTAGCAAATAATCTCTAGGAGACTTTTCACAAGTTTATAAACTATAAGTACATGTATATAATTTTCTTAAATTAGAATGAATCTTAATTTTCATTTATAGTGATTAAAAAACTGGCTGCCTGTCAGTCCATGTAGTATTATAGCTAGAGATGTGACCTCATTCATTATCAGAAAGACCAGGGTTCAAGGTTCACCTCTGACAAATACTGACTGCTTTGTGACCCTGACCAAGTCACTTAACTTCTCAGTGTTCCCAGATCAATTTATAATAACATAAGTTGCATATCCTGTGACTTTCTGCAAAAAATAATGGATACTTTTATTGGACTTAAAACTCTCATTACTAAAATGACATCCATTACTCAGATGCCAAAATATAAAAACTTCTCAAAAAAAGATAGCAATAAATTATTTATTCTCCAGTTGAAAAGATGCCCATTAGGGAACTGATGAAGAGATGTATGAGAAATTATCATCTGAAGGCTTAAATTTCAATTTTTCTTTTTTTAAATAGAGCAATGTTCTAATATGTTTTCTTTCAAATATCCCTGCTGTCTTTAAAATATCATGTGCTGACTTATTGATACAACAGAAAATCAGAGAAGTTTCCCAAATCTTTTATCCAAATCAGGAATCTTTTTGCAACACTACAAAAGAATCATCATCCAATTGGACTATTGTTCACAAATTTCATTTGAAGGCAAGTGCACTTATTGTGCTTATTCTTTTACTGGAAAACTCTAGCTGTTTAAAGAAGGCTCCCTGGATAGAGCATTGGGCCTGGAGACAGGAAGACCTGAGTTCAAATACAGTTTCAGTCAATTAATAGCTTCATAACCTGGGCAAGTCACTTAACTTCTTAATCCACTAGAGAAGGAAATGGTAAATCACTCCAGTATCTTTGTCAAGAAAACTCTATGGACATTATTTGGCTTGCAGTATACAGCACATGATCCAGAGGGTTATGAAGAGTCAGCATCAACTGAGCAATTGAACAATTGTTTAAAAGTTGTTCTACTTATAATTTCTACTCATTACATCTAGTTCTGCCTCCCCAGAGCATCATAGAACTCGTGCCCAGAATAGAATCTTAATAAATAAATTGTTGAGTTTCATTGTTTTAACAACCAATTTCACATTTTTTAAAAAACAGTGGGTGACAAGCCAGGTGGCACAGTGAATAAGAACACGGGCCCTGGAGTCAGGAGGACCTGAGTTCAAATTTGACCTCAGACACTTAATAATTGCCTTGCTGTGTGACCTTGGGCAAGTCACTTAACCCCATTGTCTTAAATAAATAAAATTTTAAAAAAACAGTGATCCGTTTGAACACAGCTCTTAGTCTTATCTAATTCAGTTCATTTCCATGCATACTTACATAGTGTCTACTATTTTCCAGGTAATGTTAGTTGCTAGAGATAGAAAGACAAAAAAAATTCCCCCCAGCCTATAAGGAACTCACTTTCTTCTAAACTATTTCGTATCTTAACATTATTTCTCCTAATATAGTATTTCTCCACTCTTGACCATAATGACCCTACTTCTTTTAGAAACACTTCTATTTGTCAATGTCCATTTTTAAAATTTAACAACAAAATCAGATAAAGTCTCCAAAGTTTACTTCAGCAAGGCCTGAAAGTAGCAAGTCTCTTCCTTTTCATGATCTGGATAATCTGCTTATTTTTGATGCAACCCAAAAGTATGGTTTTTTTTAAAGTAGTTACATAAAATTTTTGATTCCTATTGATCATTTTATGCCTATCATTATTGCAGTAAAATATAATTATAGAAATTAAGTTCTATCACATCTAAGGAAGTCTTCTCAGAAAATAAACATTTTATAAATCTAAGATTCAGCACTGAAAATATGCTGACTGTCAAAAATATTTTCATTGAGATTAATAATTAAAGCCTATAAATGTAAACTATTATAGATAATGGAGTTTCTAAAAAATAGGACTTGAAAGAACAAGATAATGCTAGTATTGTAAAATTTTCTGTTTAGCGTAGATTAAATTAAAACATTGTCCAAAATTATTACAGCTTAGTTCTTCTCCAAAGTTTAGTAGCAGATCACATTGCAAGGCTAGAAATGAAAATAGACTAGTTTGCCCAAGAATACTATTTAAGGAGATCTTTAGATAAGATTCCTAATATTTTACTCCATAAGTATTTCTTTAATGTTACGTTTTCATCTCAGATTTTGCCCTGAGTTGTTATAAGATTATTTTTGAAAAATTCAAATTCTGTCTGAAAAACTCAAATTCTGTCTCAGGTGAACTAAGGGGAAGATAAGGAATATCCATGCTAAGGGCAGAAAAATCCAGATGAAAGAATAGTGAGGAGATCATTCAAGGAAAAGTGGCAGCAATAAAAAAGAGAGAAAGAGAAGGGGACTGAGCACCCCTCCAAAATTCTAAACTGGGGCACCTAGGTGGCATAGTGGATAGAGCACCAGCCCTGGAGTCAGGAGGACCTGAGCTCAAATTTGATCTCAGATGGTTAATAATTGCCTAGCTGTGTGACCTTGAGCAAGCCACCCATCCCCATTGCCTTCAATACATTAAAAAAAAGGACAAAATTCTAAGAACACTTTAGAGAAAAATTAAGAAAACTTCGTATAGATTTGTAACAGCTGAGAGTTGATCCCCTTGATTCCCAAGTCTACTATCTCAGAGTATTATTTTCTGTTATCTTCTATACCTTTAGAAAAATCAATGAGTAAAGCTTAGTTTTGCAAATATCTTCTCTCCCAATCGCTTCTCGGCCTTTTGGCTAAGATCAAGTGTAAATATCTTCTCTCCCAGCTCTACCAAGATGAATTTTTATATCCAATGATAATAATAATGTATGGCACTTTCTAAGCTCTTAATAAATGCTTTTTCATTAATGCTAACATTAAGTAGCATATTAATGTTTTGTAAAATACTTTACATATGTTATCTCAGTTGATATTTTTTCTTTTGAAAAACTCAAAGACAAGTCTTTACTTTTTTGTTTCATATTTAATTTATTTGACAGTGCTGAGTATATTTGCAGTGATAGGATGAAATTTTTTCAGAGTAAGAAAAGCAAAGTTGTTAATCATCAGTGTAGTTGATGAATCAGCTTCTTGACAAAATTAATTGACTAAGCTGAAATAATAATTCTAATTTGAGTATAATTTCGTTTCTTGGGGGGGAAAGAGGTCTTGAATATCTAGAAATCAGTAGGACCACCAAATTTTAGACGCAGATGATCTTTTGAAGTATTAGTAATAACCTTAATTGCTAATAAATTTTAAATGCACCAGTGAAAAGTCAATCCACTTTTCTTTTTTCCAGGAAGGAAGTGCGGGATCTGGGACTGGTCATCTTAGTGGATGCTCGAAAAAGCCAGCCTTTCCCTACTTTCTTCAGAGCTGTCACAGCATTACAGGTATGGTTGTTGCACTCATCCTTTGTTAGGGTTTCTGTGGTTTTAAAGACTTGGTTTGTCTTCTTAATTAAACTGTGTAGTTTAGATGGTAAATCAGTACTCCAAAAGGAGTAAAAAGTATTAGAGGAATTCTGGAGGAGGCAGGTAGAAAGGTTATCACTGATATTTTGACTGAAGTGAAATGCAAAGAAATGGAATGAGGGATCAAAAGGATATTGTATTTGTTCCAAAGTCAATATTTTTTTAAAAGAACAAAGTAGAGCCAAAGAATTCTCTTTTAGACATTATGCCAATTTTGTCCACTAGCTGCACGAAAGAGGGAAAGAAGTTATTGCAAAGATTCTTTGGCATTTGATTTCATCAGTGACCACTAGGGTAACCTTTGTTTTTAGTAGTAAATGAAAGAAAAACAAACAGCAGGTCAGAAAGTTCTCTGGTGATGCTAAATTATGTGGTCTAGTTAGAGTATCAATAATGCTGCTCATTTGCTCTGAATAATCAAAAGTTCCATCAGGGTCATTTTGATAAAAAGACTAAGACATTCTAGGATTTGGCCTCATTTTCTTATTTATCTTACTATTCTAATATTTTAAAGCCAGCTCACAGAATGTTTTGCTCCTTTCTTGAAATGTGGAAGGGATTGAATGACTGGACACAAAAGTAACTTTGGTTGGTATTGACTTGAAAGTAGGTCTCCAGTAGAATGCAAAATAGATTTCTGTTTGGTCTTGAGCTGTTTAACATTTTTATTGCCAATTGATTAACAACCTGGATGGCATCTTTATCATACTTGAAAATAGTACAAAGTTGGACAAGATAGCCATCATCCTGGGTAATAGTCAATATCCAAAAAGATCTTGAAACACTTATTTGACCTAATGTAATAAAGTATATTCTAACTGAGATAAAAATAAAGTCTCACATAGGCAAAAAATAAACCCAACATTATAAGGACAAGGTAAAAGAAATGTGACTAAGTAAGAATTTATTTTAAAAAGATGCAAGGAACATGTATAACTTTTATCAAATTATTTGCCTTCTCAGTGAGAGAAGTTGGGTGGGTGAGAGAATTTGGAACTCAAAATTTAAAAAAAAAGGTTGAAAATTGGTTTACACGTAATTAGAAAAAATAAAAAAATTAAATTAAAAAAATCAGATAAAAAATGTTCTGCTTATCGGAATTCATTTGAAGCAATAAAATGCAATTTTACCCTTGATTAAGAGAGGAAAGGTACCAGGACCATGGAATTCTGCCCTGGTTGGACCACATCTATAATACTGTGCTTTATTCTGAGTTTTTGCATTTTAGGAAGGACATTAATGAACTAGAAAATGTCCAGAGGTGAGCAACAGGATATTGAAAAGCTTGGAATTAATGCCATATGAGAATCTTTGGAAGAAACTAGGGATGTTTAACTAGGGATGTTGAGTCTAAAGAAGAACCTTACAGGATTGCTGCCTATAAATCCTTGAAAGGCTGCCAGGTGGATAAAAGAATTCAAGTTTTGCTTCACTCCATAGAGTGGAGCTATGGTCAAAGGTTGGAAACTACAGAGAAATAATTTGGGGTTTGATGTAAGGAAAAGTTACTAAGAACTAGGGTCATTCAAAAAAGTTGCCTCCATAGAGAGCTGAACCTTTCACTTGAAATTTTAAAACAAAGGCATATTTTGCATGTTATAAAAGGCATCCATTTTTAGCTATTGTTTGAACCAATGACCCTTGCCATCCCTTCCATTGCTGAGATTTTATGATTCTGTATTGTGGTGGGGGGGGGGGGTGGCAGTGGTTTCTATCTGGCTTCTTACTTCATCAGGCAGTTTCCCATTTGTTATATTAGTTCAAAAATACAACCTACTCTGTAAATGAGGTGATTAGGGAAAAGCCCTAAGAGGTTCTAAATTCCTCATTTTACAGGTGAGAAAAGTGAGGCCAAGTAAAAGGGTGACTTTCCCAAGGTCATGAAGCTCAGTGATTGGTACTAAATGGGATTATAACCTTAGTCTCCACTCCCAACCCTCTGTTTCTCCATAACTGATTCTTGAACTAACTCTAGCTTAAAAGGAATTTTTACCTGACCAAAAAAAAAAAAAATTCTCAGATCTGGAAACCTAAGAATTTAAAAACTGACCCTCTTGGCATCCTGATTCTTGAACCATTGACTTACTCCCCCTTCCCTAGTACTTGGTTCCTCCTAACAAAGTCCCTAGACTGCATTGTTAAGACTTAAAGGCTGAGCATCTCATGGTGGCAGATTTAGATATTATGCTGATGCTCAATGTTTTAGGAGGTGGGAAACATTACCTTGGGCTGTTCTGTTTCTGGGGCACTGCTCTTCTCGGTGATTTGTTTCCAAGGCTACCAGTGGAATAAAGACCAAGTGTTATTGTTCACATTCAAAAGAAAAACTCCAAGTCTGGTTTCTGAGTCACAATAAATAGACTAAAGAAGAATGGGAGAAATAAACAGTGGAAAAAGTAGGGAAAAAATCACATTTTTATTTTTAAAATTACAGCCAGTTCTATAAACACATATCTAAGAGCTTACTATATCATAGTATTTTGAGATTTCAGATTCTGAAGAGATTTCACAGGCCATCTACTCTAATCCATATCCGATTAAGGATCTCATTTATT
This sequence comes from Macrotis lagotis, assembly GCF_037893015.1. NCBI lineage: Eukaryota > Metazoa > Chordata > Mammalia > Peramelemorphia > Peramelidae > Macrotis > Macrotis lagotis. The sequence goes on from NC_133666.1 coordinate 328,567,459, forward strand.
ATAGCTAACAAATAGTCATCCAATTTTCATTTGAAAATTATCAGTAACAGGGAAATGACTACTTCCTGAGGCATTCTGTTATGCTTCTAAACAACTATAAATATTGGGAATATTTTCATTTAAGTGAAATTGGTTTCTATTTACTTCTACTTTATGAAACCAAGCAAGACAACTCCAAATTCTATGCTGCACTTCAATAACACTAACTAATCACATTCCCTCTTAAGTGTATTCTTCTCTGAGTTCCCTGGGTCAAAATACTAGAGTTCAAATTCTGCTTCAAATGCTTACAGTGTGACCCTGGACTAGTTAATTGATGTTTCTCAGCTTTAGGTGTCTCATATGTAAAATGTAACTTACAGGGTTGTGAGGATCAAATAAAGTAACATATATAAAGCATATTGCAAACCCTATAGCATTATATATTGTTGTTGGTCATGCCCAACTCCTTATGACCTCATGGGAGTTGTTAGCAAAGATACTAGAGTGGCTTGCCATTTTCTTCTCCAGCTCATTTTACAGATGAGGAAACTGAGGTAAATAGAATTAAGTGACTTGTCCAAGGTCACACAACTAGTAAATGTCTGAAGCCAGATTTAAAGTCATAAAGATGAGTGTTCTTGACTCCAGATCTGTAAACTACAGCACCACCTAGCTGCCCCATTGCATTATATAGATGCTAGCTATTATTATTGTCATTGCTATAATAAATATTTATATGGCATGATCCCAATCCCTTCATTAGTCCTTTAGTATTTGGTCTTCTTCCTCCTCCATTCACCAGTCTTGCCAGTATCATGAGGCTCAACTCAAAATCCACAAATGCATCTGTGATCTCATCAATGTGAATATTCTCCCTCCACTGATAAAAATCAAAACCTATCTTAACTTAGAAGTTCACCACGGGGAATCTTTTGCCAATCACACCATGAGACTTAACTATGCTAAAATACAGAACATGAGGAATAAAACATGGTTGTTTTCATTTGAAAGCCCAAGGGTTTTTTTTGTTTGTTTGTTTTTTATTTTGGTTTTTTTGGCAGCACTTGCCTCTCTGCCCTTAGAAAATTCTCCTACTGGTGAGATTTTGCCTTTATTCTTTATTCTCCAACAGGACCCAACTTCCTTTTTGCTACTTTATTAGCCTTCTGTTGTCTTAGACCAGTGTTAAAGGCAGAAAGAAATGGAGGGCTCAACTCCAGCCATAAAAAACTTGGAATAGAAGAAAATAAGGGAAATTGGTTTAAAGAAAATACTGGTCTTACTGAGTTTATGAAAACTTCTAGGGGGCAGCTAGGTAGCACAGCACTGGCCCTGGAGTCAGGAAGACCTGAGTTCAAATTTTTCCCAGACACTTAACAAATTGCCTAGCTGTGTAACCTTGGGCCTTAAATAAATAAAATTTAAAAAAAAACTTCTATGAAGATAACTTAGTGTAATTAGGCAACATGCTATTCCAGGAAACCTCAATTGACTCTTAAAAGACAGACTGTTGAAAGACTTTTATTCATTTATTTTGAACATGTAATCCAAGAGAGAAAAGAAACAAAAGGAAAAGGACATAAAAGTGAAGCAGAGCAGCCCTTGAGAGAAGTTATTGGTCTTGTATTTTTCTCTTGTGACTAAAAGAGATACAAACATCTGTGATTCTGCTTTGTTTTACTAGAATGATATCCCTTCCTTCTCCCACTTCCAAGGCCACTTAAAATAACAATAAAACAAACAAATAAAAAGCAATTTTAATTTATTAAAATGTATTATCTCGGCCTTCTCAAACCATGGGGAAAATGTGATTCTTGGTCACCTTCACTACATTGTAACTCACCATTGCAAAACACTGAGCAGGCTATTTTGCTCATTATACTGTGGAAAAGGGGAAATACTTTACCAGCCCCAAAAGTGTAGTATCTAGGGTGCTGCTATCTGTAACAATCATAACCTCCTTGAATTCTGAGAGGATAAAGTTTCCTTCACTTGTAATCTAGCAACATGTAGGGTTCTACAAAGAAAAACTCTTTAATATAAATGAATATTTCAGAGAATATATTGCTTATATGTTTTAACTAAAGCCCTAATGTTTGCTAATATTCACAGAAGGAAATAGAAGTGAAAAAAAAATCTTGAATCAAAGTCCTGTTTAGACTTCCTTAGAGAGTAATACAGTTTCCCAAAAGTCTTAGTGTGACCTTAAGCTATTAAACTTAAAAATCATCTCCCTAAGGACAAAGTCAGGGGAGTGTGGGTAAACAACAAATCATTTTTTTAAAGATGAGAAAAAGAGTTAGTGGGATATATTATGAGGCAACAGAATTCAGTATTACTTTATGTTAAAAAAAATAGTTCCAGGACTAGGGAATTATGCCCAATTAAGCTATTACTGTTGAAAACTACACTTAAAAGTTTGGGACACCCTTTATCTAATCCCTTGCTAACTTAAGCAGATTCTTACAGATAAGTCTGAACTAAATCTAGATCCTTGTGGAAATCCAAACACATCATCCTACCTCTGGTACTTAATACCAATGTGACCTTGCCCAAGATTTTGGGCAAGTAACTGAACTTCCTAAGGCCTCAATTTCCTCATCTGTAATATGGAGGAATTGGATTAATTGACTTCTGAAAGCCCTTCTCCCTATAGTTCTACGATACTTTGATCATTTTTCATTGATTACCAATTGTTTTAAATGAGGTAGAAGACCCTAGATAAAAGGACTATGCATTTAACCTTTCTGGAATTCCATTCTCCTCTATTTTTTTTTTAAAGAAGGGAGTGAGGATGAAGAGGTAATGGGAGTGGAATGAATGCCTGCTTAGGTCTCTTCTAGACATAAATTCATCGTGCACTAAAATGATTATTTTATTCCAAAAAGCTGTGGCCTGAATTTCATCCTCAGCCATATCACATGAACAGAAACACTCTTTTCTGTGTAAACACACATGCACTCTTTCTTTGCTGTAAACTATAATTTGTTAAGTGAATTAAAGGAGAAATAGTATTTGACTCATATTGTTTAGGACAGCAGTTTGATTATAGCCAGTAGTCAGAAGTAAGAAAATCATGAAATTTTCGAGTTTTTTCTGTATTAAATCATGTCTCCACCTTGCAAAATTTCTTTCTTTACCTGTACCTTAAACTCCATTTCTCTGGAGCTCTCTGAAGATAGAGATAGAACACTGGACCTGGAATCAGGAAGACATGACTCAAATCTAGCATCAGACAATAAAACTACACCAGTTACTTAACCTTTGTCTACATTAGTTTCCATATCTATAAAATGGAGATGATGATGATGATGATGATAATAATAATAATAATAATAATAATAGTAATAATAATAATAATGTGTATTTTGGGGGTTATTGTGAGGATCAAATGAGAGAATAATGTGCATTATTTTTCACACATTATAGGTCCTTAATAAATCATTGTGCTCCCCTCCCCCAATCTTCCCTGCTGGGACCCCTCCTTAAGACCCCTTGACATTGTATGGATAATGCCAGTCAAACACATTGACTTTCCATTGTTTATCTATCACTCTAGTTGCATGACTGGCCCACATCCATTTTCATTCATACTTCTCTGGATGTATCAGGAGGACTTAATTAAAAATGTTCTGGTGGATCTGTGATCTTATCAGAGTGAATGTCTCCTCCCTCGGAGGCAAATCAAAACCCAATCATACCTTCCCAATCTTTGCACCTCATGTTGTCCCCTCCCATTACTTTGCAACAGGAAAGTGGGTAACTCCTGCCTCAAGTTGACTTCCTACCTTTAAACCTCTCTCCATTCTAATCCAACCTCTTTAGGTATCAAAGTTATCTTCCTAAAGTGCAGCTATAACTATATCATTCCCCTATTCAGTAAACTCCAGGATCAAATATAAAATTCTCTGTTTGGCTTTTAAAGCTTATCATAATTTAACTTTCTTCCTGCCTTTCCAATCATTTTACTTTCATCTTACTGCCCCCTACATACTCTAGTGACTGACCAGCAGACAAATTGAGAAACTTGAGAATTGAGAAAAAGTCAACAGTTTGGCAATTAAAGGATCATTGTGGAGGTTTTTGGTGGGATCGCGTAACCAACACGATTGAAAAATACACATTTTCTCCCATTCTCATGACCTCTTGAATTTCTCCAAAAGAAAAGTTAAAGGCCACATATAAAGCAATTTCAATAATTTTTATGATCCAGGACACCAAAAATACAAACAAGGTAAAAATTTGAATAACAACAGAAACTAATAAGCCGTATACCCCCTAATGCATGATTGCTCCACACCCCCCCCATACTAGAGCCCACCACATTTCCAGTAGCAGGGCTGCACAAACTGACCAATTGACCTACAGCAGAACTCAACTCTATATTCCTACCTTTTCTCCCCCCAACCTCTACCAGAAGTCAGTGCCCAAGAGGTACAAACAACAGAAATTTGATAAGGATACAAGTGCATGGTAGAAGTTCATGATTGCTGCAGGGCCAGAGAAATGAGGAACAAAGAAATTCATGAACTGAGGAACAGGAGGAACTGTGGAAGGACACATATGACTGTGTGGTAGTCTACCAAGCCTGAAAAAAGTGCCTAACATCCAGTTGTACCTAGTTCTCTTCCCTCCTCCCTAGAAGTCATGTAGGACAGAGACTGAATCTGGTCTGCCCAGCATATGAGAAGACTGTTCTCTTTGCTGTACACCCCGCAGCAAAACCTCTATCAAAGGGATGAAATTGCCAAAGATCTCAGGGTGAAGAAAACTAAGAAATCATATTAATAGCAGAAGAAAGTACAGATTCCAGATCAAGTAAAAGAATATGATATCTATGAATAACATTACCAGACAAAAAGAAATGAATCAACACTGATGGGGGGAGGATCCTGTAAATTCCCAAGAGTTCCTGAATGTTCCTGAATGATTTAAAAGACAAAGAAGAATTTATGGCCTACCCAGCAGAAATAATTGGCAGAAAAGAAAAACTTTAATCTAAGGTTCCAAGCCTAACCAAAGAAATAAAAGAGAGGATAATTACTCGGGAATGTAGATATACAGAATTAATGGATGATCTGGAAAAAGAGAAGCAAGACTGGTCTCCATGGCATTCCTCCAATAAGAACACTCCATCTCCATACTCTGGATTTTCTCTGTGTTTCACATGCCTAGAACTTTTTTCCTCTTCATCATCTACCTCCTGACTTCTCTGACTTTCTTTAAGTTTCATCTAAAATACCACCTTGTATAAGAAGCTTTTCAAGGTCTCCATTAATTTTAATGCTAACCCAGCATGATTATCTCTCTAATTTATCCTTTATATATCTTGTTTGTACATAGTGCTTAAAATATTGTCCCTTCCATTTGATTGTCAACTCCTTTACAATTTAAGGGCAGAAACTGTTTTTTATCTTTCTTTATATCCCTTTTGCTTAGCATTTCATAAATGTTGCTGATTTGAGTTAAATATTCTAAAATTCAGCTTATGTTAAACTCTTCAAAAATGCATCTCTTCCTCAAAGCAGTTATCCAAACAAACTTGATTTGGATCTTGACATATATTAACAGAACTCACCAGTATGTCATGACCCAATTGGGAACATGAAGAATTGGACATGACTGGAAAATGACTGAAATATGAACCAAGATCTGGGCTAAGTGCTCTATTCACTATTCCATTGACTTTCCTAGACCCAAACACTCTTTCCTGGCTAACTCTCCCCTGTAAAAGCTATATCTAATCCTTGAAATGTTTCTTTTAGGGCAAGGACTATCTCACGTACATATTTATGATCTTCATCACTTAATTCATATTGAATGCTTCTCATCCATTTATACAGACACTTGAGTTATTCCAAAATAAAGAAATAATAAAAATTAGCTTTTATTTGAACTTTGGGATACCTGGTAAGATTGAAAACCAGTAAAATTGAGGAATCTCTTCCAGTTAAAAAAGAAAATGGGGGGGGATTGAGAGAAAAATTTCTGATAGAATATGAACATTATAATAACATGTACTTCATAAGTTTGTTGTAATAATTGAGTGAGAGAAAGAGAGCACACAAAAGCAAAATGCAAAGAGGGGAGAGGCCATCAGGGGCTGTCCTGCCCAGGAGCATAATATTTTGTGGAGTCTTAAGTCAGGAAGAGCTATTGATGGGAAAAAGTGTTACCTGGAAAATGTGAACCCTTTCCAAAGAAGACTTGGGGAAGAGTTACATGATCCCCTCTTCAGCTCTCCATTAAGAGGCAGCTGAGAATAAATTGCCAGTGTTGAGATTCCAAGTGATCAACTTGAGATGGGCATGGGGGGGGTAGCAAGCTGCTGATGGAAAACAGAGTCATTAAACCACACAGTCATGAAGTAGATGTTTCTGTATGGAGGCAAAGGCATTTTCTCGTAATACAGTTTAACAGAATCTTTGATTAGCCTACCTAGAAAACAGGGAAGTTAGAGAGACTATAAGATGGAAGTAATACAAATATATCATGACACTGAGCACTAGAAAACTGTATTCTACTCATCTTAAAAAAAGTAGAAAAATGGGATAAAAGAACCCACCCCCTTGGTCAGCACATCACAACAGCAACGATAATAATGACAAATAACAACAAAAACAATAATAAATGTTTATATAGCACTTACTATATATACCAGGCATGAAAACTTTGCAACTATCTCATTTGAAGAACTAATTTTTTCTGTTTTTGATTTTTAATTATTTACTTCACCTTCATTACCAAATTTATCACTTTTCCCTCACTTTCCTAGGAAGCTATTCCCTAAAATCAAAAAAAGAAAAGAAGAAAACATACACTTCAGTCTAATCTCAAAGGTGTTTGGCCTTATTATAAATGCAGTGTTCCACACCTATGGTTCCCCCACATCTTCAGAGAGAGGAAGAGACATTTTCTCATTTTTTTTCTTTTTTTTAGGAACAAAAAAAAAAAGTTTATTTACATATTTCTGTGGTTGGTAGAAGTTAAGGAAAAGAAAGCATGCAGGCAGTTGGGATAGTTGGAAACCACTGATCCACTAAGGGGAATAGCATCAGCAGCAGTAGGGGAATAAACAACTTAAAGAGAGGTATAGGATCATGAGAGGTTACTTGAGGGATCATGTTCCCCTAGAGCAAGCTGGTTTCCCAAAGGAAAATGAGCCATCAGGGTATAAGCATTAAGGAAGGAACAGGGGCAGGAGAGTCTATTTAGGAGATGATACTCCCCAAGAGCAGGCTAGCTTTGCAAAAGAAGACAAGTCTTCATGTTTTCTTGAAATTCAAGTTTTATCACTACAATTACCCAAAATGTAGTTTTATTTGTTCTTTCCATTCTCACATTAGACATAGAGTTTTCTTGGTTCTACTTTCTTCACTCTGCATTGATTCCTATCAATCATCCCATGTTTCTTTGCATTCTTCATTTCCCTTTTTCTTACAACACAGTTATGTCCCATTACATTTATGCACCACAATTTGTTTAGTCAACCCCATAGTGTCATAAGGTTTCACAGTGCTTACCTCACAGAGGTAGGACTAGCAGGACTAATAAGATCAAACCAGTTTTCATGATATGAAAATTAAGATATTAAAGATAGGGAAACTTACCCATTATCATGCAGCTAGTATATATCTTGCAATTAACTAGTTTTTGACAAGTCTCCCCTTTTTGAATATGAGCTTCTTGTGTGCAAGAAGATTGTTTTTACCTTTGTATCTTTTTTACATTTATATATCCAGTACTTTGTTATTATCTCATTTGATTTTCACAACAACCCTAGGAGTTAGCTGCTATCATTATTCCCATGTTACAGGTGAGGAAAATGAGGCAAACAGAGGTTGTGACTTACACAGGGTCACACAGCTAGTAACTGTCTGAGACCAATATTGAATTCAGGTCTTCTTGATACAAGGTCTGGCACTCACTCTATCTGTTGTGCCGTCTAGACATACACAGTGGTTCACTTATAGTAAACCCTTAATAAGTGCTTGTTGACTGACTGACTAACTAGTAAATGTGTTGTTAGACTTATACTGACAAATGACAGACCTGGAGGAGAAGGGTATCATTACTTCAGTTAATCCAATAAATAAGTTGCTATCAATGACAACTAAAAATACACTATATAAATTATGACATACATGAAAAGCAAAGATGTTTGGATGCAAAGCATTGCCTACAACCCCTGTAAAAATATACAAAGCTGAAATGTATACCTACAAAAGATATATTTGTAAGCTAGTAATTAGTGCAAAGAATTCATAATTCCCTGTGCCATCATGAAGGCAAGATTTTAATGACTTAGAAAGTATATTTAAAGATAAATCTCCAGAGTATTGGTCTTTCCAATTGGTTCCTGTTATGTTCCAGTTAGACTAGCTGCTCAAGATGTGTTAGGTTCCTGCCAGCTACCTTATCCTTACCTAGGCAAAGTTGAAAGGGCGGGAGTCAAGGATGACAAGTTCTTCTACTTCTCCAAGATCTCCAAGATCTCTGTTTATTTACCAGAATACAAGTGCTTAAATATCCTCCCCAGTCCCTGGTCCACTTCCACAACCCCGGCACTCTTCAGTCTACCAGTAAAATAGTATTCTGGTGCTTGAGGATACCAGGTGGTGAAATTTTACACTACTCCCACACACAACAGTCCCTTACAGGTTCCTTGAATATGTAATATTAACACATCATAAGGTTCTTTTCTAGAAATCATGATTACAGGAACATAATTTCTTGTCAGGGACATAAAATGTTTATGAACTGAAATGGTTTCTGGGCTCTTTCAACCTCTTCATTGTGGGGACTAATTTTTATTGGTTTTACTTCTTTATTTGCAGTGTTTAAAATTCTCTAAGAAACATTGATTAAGTTGATGTTTTTCCTTTTACCCATTTTCCCTCTTTTTGCAGTCAGTTGAGGGAAAGTAACTTTCTTAAATTCTTTTCAATTTCATCTAATTTGATATTTACTTTGGTAACTTTGTTCCAACCCTCTAATGATCTGACTCCATGTAGCTTGTCAGTACTTAAATGACTCCCATATCTATAACCAGTCATTTCCCCTCTTATATAACATGAGAGATAATATGATAAAAGGAATAGAGAGCTGACCTTGAAGCAAAGAAGGTCTGGGTTTAAGTCCTACATTGGACCTCTAGTGGCTAACTCTGGGCAAGTCACTAAACATTTTAGACTCCTCTCTAGGACTACACATTGTAGAGGTATCATTGCTAGTCATCTCGTCATATCTTAAAGAACCATCAGACTCCAGTGACTGGAGGGGAATCTGAGACTTTTGTATACAGCTCTGCCTCACTTAAATCCAATTCATTTATAAGTCAGGATGAAACTCTTATGAAGAAGGAACAACAACAATATATTGTAAAAGAAGTGTTAATCTTTGTTTGAAGAGGGTGCTTCTTCATCTGGGACTTCTCTGTGCCAGTGAAATCACAAGTCTAGTTCCTAATCCTAAAATATAACCCATTTCATTTTTTATGGAACCATTGAATATTTGCCATATCAGGCACTTTCCACCTCCCTTCTTTAAGGAAGCAGTCAAAGTAATCCTTTCTGATGAGGGATGGTTCTCTGAGAAAGAAAAAGGAGAGAGAAATCTAGATAATATAGGAAACATATCAAAAAAATCATTTTTTAAAAAGAAAGTAATCAAAGTGTGTATGTTTAAGGTTCCTAATTAGCATGCAAGCCTTCTTCTTTGTCAACCTTTCTGGTGTCTACCTTTATACTAAAAATTCTTGAATAGCAAGGTAATGTTGACTTGGTCTGGAGAGTATCCAGGTAAGGACTTCAGTTTCATGTCATACAGACATGAATTGAAGGAAATGAGTATGTTTAAACTACTGAAGAGAAGAACCTGATAGGTATCTTCTAGTATTTGAAAGGTTATAACTAGAATAAGAATAAGAATTGAATGTAGGAAAGTAGAATTATAATTACTGGGTAAAGGTTAGAAGGAGGCAAGTTTAATCTTGCTATTAGGAGTATTTCCCAGCAATTAGTGCTATCCAGAACTAGAATGGACTGCCTGAAGAGTTAACAGGTTCTCATTAATTAGAGAGCTTCAACCAAAGGCTACTTGAATACTAATTAGATATGTTGCTGATCAGGTTCTGTTTCCAGTGATGGCTAATGAATTTCCTACAAACTCTGAAATATTAATATTCTGTGACCAAGCTCTTCACAGAGTTTCATAGCTTCTTAATCTGCTACAATGGATGTCATCACAATAAAGTTACAAGTGTCTTCATGGTGGTCTATCATATGTGCTTATTTTTAGCACTACAAGACAAGATAACCAAATGTCTCATAAAATGACATTTATTGTAGGTCCAAGGTACATGATGTTGCAACCAATTCTGCCAATTCTTTCATTGACATCCCCCTCCAAAGACTCTGCTAAACATCTTTCAATTAGCAGCTACTTCTTTATTATATTTCAATTCAACAAGCATCTAATAAACATCTGTTTTATTCAAAGAAAATTGCTAGGCACCAGGGATGCAAATACACACACACACACACACACACACACACACACACACACACACACACACACATTTTCTATTCTTTATGCATTTGCAAGTGGAATAGACTAAAATAGAACCTATACTATCCTGAATATTTAAGTCTCCAAGTAGACCTATTATCTCCTCAGTTGGAATGTTTCTCAATGGAATGTACATCTCAACCTATCCATATGTATCCATCTAGTGGTACTCTTGTTCATATCCTAGCATAAGTGTCCCACTTGTTATGGCATTGGCCTTGGTAAACTTTCAAATATTTATTATTAGAATTCTTGGTCCAACTATTCTAGAAAGCAATGTGGAACTATATACAATTGCTAATTTGTGAATCCCATTTGACTATGTGGGATGATTGCCTATGGTAGAGAGATCAAAGACCACGGCAAAGGATGTATTAGTACAAAATTATTTATAGGAGGTCTTTTTTGTTGTATAAAAGAACTGGAAACAAAGTGACTGCCCGTCAAGTAGAGAATTCTGTGACAAATCTGGTATAGGGATTTAATGAAGCATTACGTTAGAAATAATGAATGACTGATTCAGGGAAATGAGCCTGGAAGTACTTTTGTGATCTGATGCCGAGTTAACCAAGAGAATAAAACCAAGAGAATAATTTACACAGTGACCAAAATAATAATGTAAAGGAAAACAACTTTGAAAGTCTTCAAAACTTTGATCATTGTGGTAATTAATCATGTCTTCAGAAGACTGATGATGAAATATTTTTCCCACCTATTAGCAGGGAGCTGAGGTAGAATGAGGTATACATTTTCAGACATAGCAAGTATATTTATTTGTTTTATTTGATAGTGCCTACTTGTTATAAGTTTTAATTGGTAGAGAAGGATAGGAAAAACAATAGAAATTTTTTAAAAAGCAAAGAGCTTTAATGAAATGTTTAAAAATATATAAAAGAAGAAGAAAACTCCCAGGGGATTAAAAAAAATAGGTTAGTTTTGTTACTTCCTGATTAATTGTAATATGTGTTTGAAAAACTATGTAACATTTTCATTGTATAATCCTCTTTTCTGGTTTTTTTGTATATTATGTTTGTATTATATGTATGTTTGTAAATGAACAAGCATTTGTGCAGCATTCACTGTGTTTTAACAACTATACTAAATGCTTAATAGAAGCAAAAATAAAAATAATTCCTCCCCTCAAGAAACTTAAGTTCTAATTGTGGAAGATAATATGTTAAAGAGCTGAAAAGCAGAGAAGGAATAAAGTACTTGGTGTTGGAACATGGTGGTGAAATCTGAAAAGTCAGGAACAGTCTGGCCAGTCTGGAATTCTGCTTGAAAGACCTAGGAATATTTCACAAATTGGAGAAGGGGACTAACCTAATGGAAGGATAGTCCAGGACACAGAGACCCCAGGACATCAAGGAGATACCAGGGTGAAACTATAACTGAAGCATGATGCCCCAAGTCCAGAAAGTTAGGAGCAGAGCTGGGAAAACAAGGGGAAAAAACTCAAATAGCATTCTCTAATCTAGCATTACAAACCCAGACAGATTTTAGTCAATTGGCATATAGCCCCTGTTTGCTATTCTGTGTGCTTTACAGATAGGACTAAACTGACACAATACCACTTGCCTTATCATGTTGTTTTTCATTTGAGTAGCCAAGTGCCTCCAAACTACTGCTTTTGCTTAATATCCATTCTGAGTCATGTACAGCTAATTTCCCCCAGCTGGCAATAGTCTCCATATGTGGTCCTTGGATATGGATAGCCTCCCTTCCTGCATGCACAGCTGCTGCCCTGAGACAAGATTTTTCAGAAAAGCTAAACTGATGGGAAGGTGGGGGGGGGGGGAATGGGAGGACACCAGAAGTAATGGGATTCCACTCACTCTCAAGTGTTCTGTCATAACTGGATATTCTAAAGAATTTTATAATCAGTTATAAAAGGACATCCAAATTCTTTCAAGTTTTATGTTGATGTAATTTTTTTAAATCTGTCTTTCAGGCTGCATTTGGTATTGGCTATTTTTAGTTTATCACAGGTATTGGTTTTAAGGAAAAAATACATTATAATCTCATACCCAAAGAACTACTAAAAGAAGTACAATGGATTTTGGCAAATTGTCCAATGAGATGTTTGTTTCCAATGAAGGAAGTGGAGATAAGGGAGCTTGGGGAGACATGATAGTATTTTAGTTGGATTAAATTTGAAGATCTGGGCATGTTTTCACTCTCAGTTCCATTTTTGACTTGTTTCTTTTTTTTTCCTTTTTCTTTTCTTTTTCTTTTCTTTTTTTTTTTTGCAAGGCAATGGGGTTCAGTGGTTTGCCCAAGCCCACACAGGTAATTATTAAGTGTCTGAGGTCAGATTTGAACTCAGGTACTCCTGACTCCAGGGCCGGTGCTCTCTCCCCTGTGCCACGTAGCCACCCCTTGATTTATTTCTAATTCCTGTTCAGCATGTACTCCACACATTTTCCTGACAAGAGAATTAAATTATTTAAGTTAAATTTGAATCTAAAAAGCCATTGGAATTTGAAGATCATTTCTGTATTTAGTAGTTATGTTTGTAAAACTTAAGGGGGAATCCTAAAAAATTGGAATAATAAAGCATAATTAATTTAAAAAATTACTCTGTTTCGCCTCCTCTCTTTTGACTTCATATACTCTAAAGGATTAGTTTTATCTGTGGTTAACCTTTCTTCTGCTATGAATTTTGGATGAAACAGGAACAATAAATAAAAAACATTTATTGCGTCAGGAATTATGTCAGATAATGGGGATACAAAGGCAAAAATGAAACAGTTCCTCCCCTCAAGGAGCTTGAATTCTTCCAGTAAGTCCTAGGATTTAAAAAAATCACCCACAAAAAAACTTTTAAAGTTCTTTCTAAAACACATTTCAACAGTTAGAGTTTGGTACATAAAATGTTGGTTGAATTGGGTTGTAGGAATGTAATCAAATTTTAAGAAATCAAAAATTCCTGCTTCATTCTCACAATATTATTGAACAGAACTTCATAGGAGTAAAATGTTATCACATAATTACATAATTCTTTCAAAATATTCCCCTAATAAAGGAAGCAGCTGCTAAATAAAAACCCACAAAGTTTATTTTTTAAAAATATAAGCAAGGGGATATTTAAAATAAAGTCTAATTCTTACTGGATTTCAGTCCTCTTTTCTTGAGTAATAGATCCCCTATCTTGTAAATCTCTGCTGGAATGGAATAAGCACCAAACACTTTACCACATGAGAGGAACCTAATGACCTCTTCTTCAGTTAGAAGTTGGGCTAGGGGGGGGATTGACTTCAACCTGAGGTATATGATCAGTGACTTCACCATTAGTTGATGACTCTATTGAGAACACTATGCAAATGTTCAATCCCTTCCTCCAGGATCCTGGCCTTTTCACTGATCAGTGTGACTCCATCAGCATTGAAAATTGAACCAATTCCATTTGAACTGTCTTGGGAGGAATCTGAAGATCACCTGATAAGATAAAGTACCCGTACTGAGGTCCTTTCTCATGCCAAACATTCAAATTCTATAGGCTGGCCACATTGTTCAAATGCCAAATGTATGTTTGCCTAAAAGAGTATTTTACAGAGAACTCTCTAAAGGCAGGTATGCATATGGAGATCAGAAGAAATCATACAAGGATGTTCTCAATGTCTCTCTGAAGAACTTGGGAATAGATTGTGAGAAAGGACCACCTAGTATGGTGTGCCCATAGTGAAAAAGGCACTGTATTCTATGAGCAAATCAGAATTACAGTAGCTTTAAAAAAAAAGTGAGACCTTTGCAAATTTAGAGTCATCTCCCTCCCAAATAGTCACTTAGACTATTTGTGTCCAACCTATGATAGAGCCTTTTAAGTTTATTTTGAACTAATCAGCCACAGTTGGACACACTGTTCATTGACCCCCAACATTGTGATGTTATAGTGGTCCTCTTCAAGCACAAAAGACAATAAGAATGAGTCCTTAGGAGCAAATAATTACCTAATTAGTGTGAATTCAACTATCATCAAGGTAAATGTTTGTTTAATGAGGAAACTATAAATTACAGAATCACAGGAAATTGAAAACTGAAAGGGATTCTGGACATCAACAAATTTCTTAATTTTTAGGAAAGTAAGACCTTAAGAGATCATGTGACCTACCCAACTAGTGTTTAGCAAAGCTAGGATTAGAATATCTAGCAATCTTGAATTTGGATTAGTCTCCTGATTGTAAAACTAGTATTTGTTCCATTTGGAAATGTATGACTTGGACAAATATCTACTTTTTATAGATAGTGTCAAATCAACTACAGCTGTATTTAATGCATTTTTCAGTTTTCAAAAAATTAGAAAATGTTATGACTTCCGAAGTATTGATGATGAATTCTTCCTGCTTTTTATCAAAGAGTCACGAGGCAGAGGGACAGAATGAGGCATATATTTTTAATGGTTACTATGTTGATTTGAATATTTATTATAGTGAGGGGTTCTATTGGATAAGTAGGGGCTGAGTTTAGTGGGAGATGATGGGAATATAAAAATCAAGAGGATTAATAAAATAGAAAATACATAAGGGGCAGCTAGGTGGTGTAGTGGATTGAGCACCAGCCCTGGAGACAGGATGACCTGAGTTCAAGTCTAGCCTCAGACACTTAATAATTACCTAGCTGTGTGACCATTGCCTTGCAAAAAAAAAAAAGAAAAAAAGAAAATAGTAGAAATTAAAAAGAAGTTCAGAAAAGGGCACAATTAGGGTAATTTTTGCTACATGTTAAATTTGATATATGCTTTTAAAATATACATATATAAAATCAAAATTAGCAATTCTCGAAATTTTGTATTGATTGCTGAGTTGATACTAAAAAGAAAACTTTAAATGTTATTACAAACATCACTTTTCTCATTCCAGAATTCCACACCTCAGTCCATTCACAGCATTCTGCTTCTGATGGATAAAGAATCAGCATTCAGGGCTGATAAGGATATAACACTGCAGGTAAAATTAAGAAGTGATTTTAGATTTTTAACTTTGTATGTGAACTCAAAATAATGTGGAATGTTCAGATTTTTTTGTGATGAACTAAGAAAAATAATGTATGTAGTAAAAAAAGGCTCTGAAAACAGCTTTTTTGTTTCTTGAAAAGAAATTCCTCTTATTCTAATGCTTTTCCTCTTTTAATTGTTTCTATTTATCTTGTAAATAGCTGTTTGTACATATTTGTTTGCTTCTTGAAATGTAAGCTCCTTGAGGATGAAAACTATCTTTTGCCTTTTTTTTGTATCTCTTACCAAAGTATTTAGCACATAGTTAGAACTTAATGTTTCTTGACTGAGAAATGGATCCAATTTTACTGAAAAATAAGTTTATCTTCTTTTTTAAAAATATAGCTGTCTATTTCCATTAAAACAAGCTTGAAGTTATTTTCAGTGCAATAATAAAAAGTAAAAACTGATATTCATTTAATCTCACTTTAACATTGGATTTAGTTTTGGGGAAAAAAACATACTTTATGTTAAAATAGGTGACTCTGTCCTGAACAGGGTAAAACAGAAGCAGACATAACAGAACAAAGCTATGTCCCACTTGGTTTGACAGACCAGTGAGTTCAAATTTCTTCTTGTCCTTTTTGAATTAAAATCCAAGTCAATTTAGAAAGAAAAATTGTAAAATCATGTATATATCATGCAAATCACTCGGTGAAAAAAATCTTATTGTTTCTTATTCAAATTGCTGTTATTAGTATAGAAAGGAACAAAATCTTCAAATAATAATTTATATTTATTTGGAGCCAAAGGAGTCAAGACAAGAGTTTTTATTTGGTTTTTATTGATTTCACTGAATTATTAAAATACTAGAGCAGATTACAGTAGTTGTACAAGTGATAGATATCAGTCTAAGGAGCTCTATACCTGTGTTACCAAATGAACTATTTGAAAAGTGGACATTTCTATTAATCAACAACTAGCTTTGTCTTACTTGAAACCTATGTAACTCATAAGCCCCTTGTCCTTACAGTCTTAGCAGCAATGACAATTTGGCATCTATTTAGAAACTCTTCAGTTCCACACTCAGAACCAAGCTGTGTCCTAGGAAGGGACCATATAAGGAAGTCCTTATGAGAAGTTCATGCCATATGAGATTGAAATGAGAATTTCACATGTTAGTCTTCATTTTCTAGATCTTAACATCTCGGTTCCCCAGAGGATAGATTTCCTGTCTTATTCTTCAGGCTCTGTCTTAATCATCTCTTTTTCTTTCCCCCATACTCCCTAGACTTCTAACAATTTCTAAGAAATTCTAACAATACCTCCCTAGACTTCTAACAATTTCCTATAAATGAAGACTTTCACTGATCATCTTCCTTCCCTTGGATAGACCTTATAGTTTGTTCAGACTTTGATCAACAGTAGTCATGGATTACCTGTCTTTTCTTCATCACCCTGATATCCCTTTTCTGGTGTCCTTTTTTTGTACTAATTTCTCCTTATGTCCTTTCCTAGAATTATACACTTTGTCTGAGATCTCTAGTTTTATCCCCTTTTTTTTGGTGCTAGTCTTCCTCAACCTAGCCAACATTCCTCAAGTTCCAATTATGGCAGAGTCATCTGACTTTTTTTTTAACCAAATTGAATTGAATGTTTGTTTTTGCCATTATGCAGATATGGAAAAGTTAAGTCATTTATGGTACAAACAAAACTGGGAAGTAGAATTGACTCAAAGTTGAATGGTAGCACACTTTCCAATCATTTCCCATCTGGTATGTTGAAATATGTTGGTGCCTGGCAAGACAATAGTTCCATATCCAGCTATTTGTAACAGCAATAGTTACTTATCAGTCAGAGGCAGTGCTCAGCTTAACCATGAATGATGCCTGACACTTTTGGTCACAGTCCACCAACCCCCAAAGGAAAAATGGGTCATCCTGGTGCATCAAATAAATAGCAGGTTCTCACATGGACATTTCTTTAGTATCTGGAAAGGAGAGACAGGTATCCTGATGTAAAGATAGCTGCCATTGCTTTCTCCCTGACATTGCGATGACATGGGAAGGATTAGGGTTGAGGGTAGCAAATCAAAACCACAAAGTCCTGTCCTTCAGAGTTCTTCTTGGCTCCAAGTCACCTCATTTCTTTCTGAGTCATTCTGAGACTCTATACCTCCTCTTCACATTTTCTTTCCTCCCCTTTCTCAATTTCTGCCTTTGAATTGGGAAGGAGATTCCACCAAAGTGTTTCCAGGTATGCCAGCAACAAAGGTAGTGAGGAGCCCCTGACCCCTGGCCCCATCCAGGGTGGATAGATTATGGAAGACCTTTCCTCCCTTTTCTTATTTCTCTTTTCATTTTTCTTTCTCTTTTCTTTTTAATTCTCCCTTCTTTTTTCTCTCTTTTTCTTCTTTTCCTTAACACTTCATATTCATCTGTTCTACTCTTATGTCATTTATCTTTTCTGCTCTAAAGTATCTCCTGCCTCTCCTACTCCATCTGCCATTTTCCTTTCTCTTTTCTTGTCATTTTATCTGTCCCTTTGCTTTCCACCCCTTTCTATTCTCTTTTCTTTTCTCTCCATCTCTGTTTCTTCTTTTTTTATTTCACTCTCTCCTTCCTCATCTCCTTCACTTCTCTGTTCTTTTTTTCTTCATTCTTCTTCCAGACACTGCTCCTTCTCCTTTCTGTTTTTCATTGTAGTATTCAAATTTAAGCACTATTCTAAGATTTACTCTAACCCTACCACTAAGAAAACAAAACTTCATCTAGTTATTTCCAGGCTTCCAACATTCCAACCTTCTATGTCACGGGAAATTTAGAATTCCAAAGGCACTGTAAAATTTGAATATTAGGAAGCAGAGCTTTAGGGTAGCATTCACCCTAATTCTTGAATCCTTGAGAGTAATGCCAAGGCAGGCATTTGGTCAGTTTGGCCTTACAAGAGCATGGATTGATTAATACTATATAGGAAAACAATACAGAACTGAAACTATGCCTGGATCTTCTCAAACCCAGGGCCTCTGAATGGCAGCAGGTCTCTCAAGTATAACTTATTTACTCTCTAGAGTATTTGAGAAAACAGGGGGGAAAAAGCCCATTTCTCACAGGGTTCCTTTCTGCCCAACCCTGGATTCATGACAGTAATAAAAAAAATCTTTAAACTCCTTTGTCTCAGCAGTGTGAGGTTCTGACCTCTCTGAAGGCCCTACATAAACTCATTGACAGCACACAATTGACAGCAGAATTTGAGGGGACCTTTCCCTACAACCACAGTGACTGGATTCGTTTCCGAAGGGTAAGAAGGCATGACTCAGCTCTGTTTTCCCTTGTTTTTCCTTTTTTATTCTGTTCTCCTGACCATTATTTTATAGGGTTATTCATTCATTCATACTACAATATTTATTAAATGCCTGCCATGTACTAAACAACTTGTTAGGTACTAGCAACACAAAGACATGATAGTCTTCAAGGAGTTTACATTGTGAGGAAAATATTTTTGCAAACTTTAGAGTTCTATTTAAATGTGAATTATTCTTCTTGTTATGCTTTCAAATAAGCATGCGACATGGTAGAATGGAGGTATGTACGATATCAAGAGAGGTGGCCTCCAAGCAAGGAAGATGTATTTAAGGTGAGTTCTGTTACATACTAGCCAAGTGATCCTGGGTCAGTCATTTAAGCCCGCAATGCTCTAGTAATTCCCCAAGACTGTAAATTATAGAGGAGGTACCTGCCTTAATTGGTAGTCAGAGAGTCCTCATCTGAGAACTCCCTACACTAATGAAATCAATGGAACTGTTCCTAATCCTAATTCCAATGAGATAGAATATGATAAGCAAAAGAGATAGATAGTTAAAGTCTCTTAAGAAAATATAAAGGGGGATAGATCATTTTCATTCAGCTTCAATTACCAAGTCTCTAGTTTCTCTTTCTGTAATACTGGTCACATCTGACCCTTCTTCTCTCGTCACTCATCTGTCACCCTGGGAGGATGGGGGAGAGGAGAAATGATTGCTGTTTTCTAGTATTTGCAGGACAATCACATAGAAAAATGACTGCTTTATTATGGCAGAGAAGGTTTTAGCTCAACTGAACTAAGAGCTATATTTTTCATATTTACTAAAGGCAAACAGGTCATGGAAGAGAATTCTGACAAAAGGCAATCCACTGGAGAAAGAAATGGCAAACTACTTCAGAACCTTTACCAAGAAAACTCCATGGACTTTATTAAAATGCTAAAAAGATATGACAGTAAAAGATGAATCCCTCAGGTTAGAAGAGGGTCTAGCATGTGACCACAAGGTCACAAAGAGTCAGATATGATTGAATAACAAATAATCCATAGAATTAGGGATTTGATTTGTTCTATTTGCTCCCAGAAGGCAAGACCAAGACCAATGAATCAAAGGTACAGAGAGCTAACTTGGACCAAATGGACCTACCCTAAGATAGCTTAGACCTGACTAATAATATTCAGAGAAGGAATGGGCTACCTTGGAAAAGAGTAAATTATCTATCATGGGATTTATTGACCTCAAGATGAATGAGCACTTGGATATAATGTGGAGGGAATTGTTCATCACATGTAGCTTAGATTGTCTCTGAAGTCCTGAGATTCTTTTATTTTATTTGATGTAGCAATGGTTGTGGAGTCAATAAGCCTTGGTTCAAACCATACTTCTGACATAATGCTAGCTGTGTGACCCTGGCCAGATCACTTAACTTCTCAGTACCTCAGATAACTCTAAAACCATAAGTTTGTGGGAATGTGCTTATCTATAATGGTAGGGGAATTCCTATCAGGATTATCCTACATTGATAAAATTATGTCCACTGAAAAAAGAAAAATATCTGTGGCCTATTTGTCCAATTTATTTAATTTGCACTGAATTTATAATCAATAATGATACTTTAACACCATGAACAAAGCCCAGACTATTCATTTGAAGTTTCATCTCTTACTTTCCCTCTCTTCCTCCTTCCCAAACTGTCAGAAACTGGAACCATTTGCTACCAACTGCAAAGAAGCCATTACATTTCTACAGAATTCTGTCTGTTCCTTGAATACGAACAGGACTCTAAGTACAGTACAAGTAAGTGGTTGTTTATTTTATTTAGAAAGATGATAAACTTTTGGTTCTAAAAGCAAAGAGATATATACCTAAAAGTATAGGTTCTTGGGTAGCAGGATAGTTTTGGTAACCAATGTTTATCAGAAACTTTTAGTTCCCTTGCTTACCTGTGGCAGTTATCCTCAAACATTTGTTTGGTTTGTGAACATTTCAAAATATAGAACAATTTCCACAAGAAAATTACTACCCCTATTTCTCTCACTTAGTCTGCATGTTCCACCTTACTACCATAATGAAGGTACTTCTCAAAAAAGAAAGTACTATTTTTGATGATGTGTTAAGGAAATGCATCACTTCTTGGGACATGGAACCTATACTGTCCTACCACCTGTGATGGGACCAGGGACTTCCCCTCTTTACTTGCTTGCTAATGGGATGCTCACCCAACTCTAAGGCACACAACATTATCTTTTAATTATTATCTTTTAAAAATGTAACTGTAATATGACTTAATCTATTTATGAAATACCATATGCATTATAATAATAGGTAATTTTTGCATTTACTAATTTACCAAATATTTCCTAACAAAATATGGATTTCAGGAAAATTGAGTAATCTGAAATTAAATCCTGTTATCATTTTACCTTTTCCTTTAATAGTCTACATATATATTATATATATATATAATACATATAAATGTATAGATAGATAGATAGATAGATAGATAGATAGATAGATAGATAGATAGATAGATAGATGTATTTTGGGCAGCTAAGTGGTGCTAGAGTAGATTGAGTACTAGATCTGGTGTCAAGAAGACTCATCTTCATGAATTCAAATCTGACTGTGTGACCCTGAGCAAGTCACTTAACCTTTTTTGCCTCATTTTTCTTATCTGTAAAATGAGCTGGAGAAGGAAATGTCAAATCATCCCAGTGTCTTTGCCACGAAAACTTCAAATGGGATCATGAAGAGTCAGACACAACTGAAAACAACCGAACAGCAATATCTGTATTGGTTTAGGTCTTATAGTGTAAATGAACCTGACTTTTGCTACAGATGTATTCCAGAGAAGTTTTATGTAAATAGAATTTTTTAAATAAAATCACTTGAATGCCTCCCCCAAAGAGGATCACATTTTTCTTAATGAGAAGCTTTTAATTTCCTTGTGCTTAGAATTAATCACTTTGCATGAGGTCATATAAGTTACTAACTGGGAGATTCCCAGTGTGGGAAGAGCCAGAGAAAGGGGAACAGAGGATTTTAAAAAAAATGGAACAAGTCTGAGGATAGTCTAATTAGTCCTCAGAACAATGCCCGACACAGTGCCTTTCCTATAGGGACTGCTTACTGTTTACACAGCTCTGTGAACTAGGAAAGCACACTGGATTACATACCAGTCAATTTTGGCGCTACTCTAAGGAGAGAGAGATGACCATGGATAAGTCACTTTCCCAGACTTCGATTTTCTTGTCTGTTAAAAGGACTGAATTAGTTCCATCTCTCTGATCACGTCTAATTCTAAAGTTCTCTCATTCTGTGGACACCAAGGCAAGGAGAGCATTGATGCAGTATTGGGGTTCAGAGAGCATAAAGGAACATGGGGACATGGTGGTCAGGGCTTCACTCACCTCTTTTTCCTGCAACCACAGGATTTGTTCTGCCTACCTCTCCTTCTATTGCTACCACCAATCACTTCTGAATTGGATTTATTTCTGAGGAAAAATGTTCCTCATGGAAAGTTTATAAGGGTTTCTTGTAATTTTTTCACTCCCCAAATATCTTGTTAACAAAGAAGAGAATAAAAAAAGTCTCTTCCTTTTTTCCTCCTCTTTCCTACTAAAAGAAAAGATGAAGTCTCACAATTGTAGGCTAAAAATGATACTGCAAACCATGGATTAAATAAAGATCCATCTGTATTTCAATAGAAAACTACATTCAAGTTATCATAGACTCTGGTCCCTGGAATTCGGATGAGTAAGGGCATGGAACAAGAGTTGACAAGAGCAGTGGTAGGGTTGGAAGAGTCTGTGAAAAGTGAGAAGAAGGTAAAGAGGGCTTAGCCACTGGTAACTGTTGAGAGCAGAGTAAAAGGGAAGAAGAGGCAAAAGAAGACTTCCTGTGACCCCTGTTAAACCCTAAGTCAATGACTTAGCTTACCTTGTCAACTCTTTACAAAAATGAAAATAAAATATTAATTGATGAGTGTAGCAGTTGGATATTTTTGTGATTTCTTATTAGCTTTCAAATATATACATACATACATACATATATATATACATATATATATGTATATTATATATATGTATATATATATATAGTGTTTCTCACAGTCCTTTCATACCTTTTTGGCATAATAAAGAGAGAAAATTGACCTTCAATCCAGGAAGACTGAGCTCAAATCCTGCCTTAGAACTTACTGGCTGCATAATACTGGGCACTCTCACTGCCTCAGTTTCTTCTTTTGTAAAATGTAATAATAATAATAGCACTTACCTTCCTGGCTTATTGTGAGAATCAAATGAGATTGTGTAAAGTTCTTTAAACTCCCCAGAGTATTAAATGCTAAAAATTTATTATTTTATCCTTGCATCAGTTTTGCTCTGCCTTCCTCAAAAGGATTATTTTCCCTTTTCCAGATGAGTCATAGAACAAATTAATTGTCAAGTCCAATATCACAGAGTCAAAAAAGGTTAAAATATTTTTTCTTTTTAAAAAATCTAGTTAAGGGGAGGCTAGGTGGTGCAGTGAATAGAGTACTGGCCCTGGAGTCAGGAATACCTGAGTTCAAATCCGGCCTCAGACACTTAATAATTACCTAGCTGTGTGGCCTTGGGCAAGTCACTTAACCCCATTGCCTTGCAAAAAGCTAAAAAAAAATCTAGTTAAACTTTTAAATTTTTGTAGAAAGAGAATTTTTAAAAATTCAAATATATTAAGATAACTCTCTAGTACTATAAATTACTAGTCTGAATTTGTAGAAGGAGCCTTCTCACTAGGGGTTCCTTATAACAGAAACAAAGTCACAGGTATAGATTTTAAAAAAAACCCTCAATTTTATTATTGAAGGCTAGAGGTTCAAACTTTTATTTTTATAATATTAGACACAGTGATAGGGATTAGATCCGTGATTCCAGTGATATAGAAAATGCTTCTACCAATGTCAGCAAGGACCTTCTTTGCAACCTTTTAGACTTAGTTGCCTAGAACTCTGAAAGGTTGAGTAATTGCCCAAGATCTCACGGCCCTTATGAGTCTTAGGCAGAACTGGAATCTGTGTCTTCTGGTTTCAAAGTTAGCCCTCTATCTTCTATCCACTCTGCCTCTCCTGTCTTCATTTAAACTCTATGGACTTAGTTACTCCATCAGTAAATGCAGGAGGATGTTTTGCTTTTTTGGTTTGTTTGGTTTTTTTAAAAAGCCTTTTCCAATGACTAGTAATGGATTAATTATAGAACTAAAACCATAGACATTGTCATTATCAACAAAAATGTTACAAGAAACCAAATAGATTATATTCAAGAACAAAGGATCTGGAGACCAAAAATTAAGTATTGCTGAACAATACCTTGATTAGCCAATTGACAGTTCCCTCTATTCTAGTTTTTGTTTTTCTTTTCAAAATCCATGTGAACTTTAAAATTTTTTTTATTTTTATTTGTGAGCTTAACATTCATCAACTCCTTTTATTATTTATAAACCTCCATTCCAAATCAATTCCTCCTGTGGAATGATACTGATATTTCTCTACTCACAACTGCCTCTGCTAAAATTTAAATAAATCAATCAACAAGCAATTATTAAGCATTTACAACATGTTAGGCACTATGCTTTTGTGTTGGGGAATACAAAAAAGAGTCAAAGGGCAATCCCAACCCTCAAAGAGCTTACAACCTATTGAAGGAAATAGTATACAAATACACCAAAATATGGAATAAGTAGGAAATAGAGGGAAGGCACTGGAATTAAGAGGGGTTAACCTCTTCCCATGTAATAAATGCTATAGCATGTGTTTGTCTCTCAATTTCTTAGATAGGAAGCACCTGAGTCTTAAGTATTGGTTCATACTTCAAAGTACTACCCACTAATACATTATGTAAACTTTCTAATACACACACACAAACACACACACACGCATGCACGTGCGTGGACACACACACACACACACAAACACACACCTAAAATGTTTTTCCTCTTCCATAGGAGGTGGTGGAACTAATCAATAAACACAAGACAATGATGAAACTTGTTCTGGAAGATGTCCTTCTGGTAACTCTCCGTTTGGAAGGTGGGACAGTCTTGGCTAGGCTTCGGAAAGAAGACTTCTGTGTGACTGAAGATTATAGGTAAGTAGTGCTTTCAAAGCAGCATTGGGTGGTAGCCAAAATTACATGTTAATCAAGAGTGAGAATTTACAAGAACAGTATAAAACATCATGCACTGAAGCACATATGGCTGAGTTCCTTAGAAACTATTCTCCCAAAAAAGAGCAATGGTGAGAAATGCAACTCAAACATCTCCTCCCCTTGAAGTCACAATCCCCATGAATTGTCAGGGCCAATCCTCATCTACATCTGTCTGTGTAAAAAAAAAAGAAAAAAAGAGGCTAATTATATTTAAATACTCAAGTAGAAGAAAAATGAAAACTCATCACATTTGCCATAGAGTCGGGGCCCTGTTTGATCTTGAATGAATTCTCCTTTGTTATCCAATATTTTAATTTGGTTTTGCTTTGGGAAACCATTCCACCTACATAAATTCCTCTTGCTATTTCAATTAGACATGGAATTCAACTTTGCTCCATGCTACTCAAGAGTCATTGTTTCTCCTCCAAGGAGACTGAATTTCAGGATAGATACACATGCACATATATATGAGAGTGAAAGGTTCATTGTTTAGCCATGGCTTTGTGTGGAGGCATCATGTCCTGGTGTTCAAGCATGACTTAGTTTACAGAATTGAGAACTTCTCTTACTCTGAGTCATCATTGCATTGGCATATTCCAACACCCTTCCCAGAAATATTCAAAGAAGTCATTTTTCCTTTGTGACAGGCCTGTCTGAATAGTGCTATTGACTGCTATTGTCTTCTCTTCATCAGAGATGCTATGGAAGCTATAACCAAATTATATAATCAAGTAGATGAAGAGGTCCATAGGCTAGTCCTATCATCTAATAAGTGCCTTCAGCAGCTGGAGAACCTGCAAGAATTAAGAAAACTTGAGGAGGCATGTAATCAGGTCAGTACTCTTTTCTGAAACAGACCAGTAAGAGGCATCCAAACCCCTAGCTTTCAACCTAGCCATTTACATCCTTGTTGAACAACTATAATTTGAAAGGGAAAAAATGAGAAATTGATTGTTATACTAATGTTTGTTTGTAAACATTTTATTTTGACTGATTTCTTGCCCCGAACTTCTAGCTCTGATCATCAAGAAGGAATTACCCTGAGATTATGGCTTTTTCCCCTTAGCTCTGACGATCTAATATAGCTATAAATTTCCCTTAATCCTTTATCTTTTCCATTAATTTGTCTCTGAGATTTTAGTATGCTCCAACCCTTCCTTCTTGAATGCAGCTGTTTTCTAAGATAGGAATGATTACCTTGTTATTTCTCAAAACAGACTTAGTAATGTTGGTTCCAAAGGTTTGCTTCTAAAATTAAAAAATTCCACAACTTTAGATTCTAATAACAGATATATCATAGCCACCATATAGAGGGGGTGACAATAGTGTGCTAAAGGCAGGAAAGACTGGGTGTCCATAATTCCTTTTTAAAAAAGTTCAGTTCTACCATTCACAGAGGACATTAAAGATTATGATTATTGAGTAGCTTAAAGAATATTCCTGGGGCTTGTAGGGAATTCTTTTCATTTTGTACTGGATATATGATTTCTTACCTTCCAGTGAGGAAACTGCCTCTATAATTCATCTAGGGCACCTGCTTGGCAACCTAAATTCTTAGGGATAGGTGAGAGTGCTAAGATGCATACATTTAGAAAGTGTCAGATAAAAGAATTGAACTCAAATTTCTATCTTCTCATGGCTTCTATATTCCAAACCTGAAAGTTTTGAATCCACTTAATTTGTTGTTCCAAGGTGCCCTTTCTAAGCGGTGGAACTTGTTGTAAATTTGAGCCAAAGACAATTTCTTGTGCTTTGAGTACTTGTGAAAACCAAAATGAAGAACATGAGCTCATCAGTGTATATTTTATTTATTCAATAACTTTCATTTCTCAACTGACCCTGTTATAACTCATATAATATTCATTTTTAAAAGAACAGGTCTAATTCTTAATGCATTTGGTTTTGATTGCTGCACATCTAGTCAAGACTTATTTATCAGAAATTTAGAATATGCATTTATAAATGATGATCTGATTCCACTATGAAACAAGTAAGACTTTTTCCTAATAAGAAACTGGCTCACCCAAATAATATTACTAGATTCTTCAGAGGCTCCATGATGAGCAACCTCTTCCAGGACATAAAAATAGGTCTCATTTTATCATATCCTTTGCTGTTTAGATCAAGGTCCTACATGAATTTAAAATTGTTGAAATCTTCTTTTCCTAATTTAGATTAAATTATGGTTTGAAAATGAGCGAGAAAAATATCTTGGTCCTTTGGAGCTACTTTCTCTAGAAAATGTGAAGAAAAAGCAAGAGGAATTTCGGGTATTTGGTGACATGGTGATGGTATGTCATGGAATGGGTCACTCTTATATGTAGTCTTCACAAATGCTCTTTTCTGTCATTATCATCCTTCTGCTATCTTCTGTTTGTCCTACATAAGTGTTTAACTAGAAATCTGAATTTGCTTTGTATATCTAAGCCTAATCTAATCTTGATTTTTCCTAGAAGACAGGAAGGCACTTCTTTCTATTATTAGAACCCATATAATCTTTTAGATATATATGTGGATAAATTCAAGGATGTTTATGTGGTATCAGTTTACATTTATTAATAGGCTTCAGAGGTATGAATGCAAACCACCATAAGCAGTATTTCTCTGATTCATTAATCAACATTGATTAAATGTCTAGAAAGTTCTAGGCTCTATTACAAAGATATCAATTTAACAGTCCTTGCCTTAGAAAAACACATGTCCGCATAAAAGTATATGCAAAATATATCTGAAATAAAGGTAATTTGAGGGAGTCACTTGGGGGGGAGGTGGTAAGATCAGGAAAGACCTCTTTCCTAGAGTAAGTTTTGAGCTGAATTTTGAAGGAAATCAGGTAGAAGTGAAGTGATTGAAATTCAAGGTATATAAGGCCAAATGTAGCATTTTTTCCTGCTATATGACATTGTTTTTCCACTTCATTAGTGGATATCAATTATGGTGTAGTTGGTAAAAAGCTATCTTTGACACCAAGAATGATCAAGTCTTGTCCTTGACACATACTGACCGTGTGAGCTTGGGCTGCTCATTTAAACTCCCAACTCCCTCTAGAAACTTTTGAAGATTATAATTTGTGGAGAGGTTGTCTATCTGAATTGGTCAAGGAAATCTCTACCAATTATTAGAGGATTTTTCTACTCTATTGAAATCATCCCGTTTTGTTGGGGGTTTTTAGAGCTGGTAATGTAAGCTTTAATGAAATCTAAGGTGGTAGGAAAGAAAGGAAATACATGTGCAAGGCATTGTAAAGGTAGAATTCATAGACTTTGCGGCACAATTGAGAGTGGGAAGTGACAAGAGGAGAAAATGTCAAACACCAAGATTTTAAAAGTAATAGAATGATGCATAGAGGTGGAAAGTTCCATTAGATGGTGAGAAATATAACAATTGAGTCCAGGAGAAAGGCTAGTGCTGGAGATATAGATGGAGAAGTCAGTTCCATAAATGAAAAAGTTAAAGATGTAAGAATAAATGAAATTGCTGGGAAGAGGTCTGAGGAGAGAACTGTGGAGAAACATACTCTCCCCCTTAAAGAACTAGAAAAATAAAGATTGAAAGGGCAATAGAGCTTTCAAAATGTCAGTAGACAATATATTCATGGGAGTGCACCTAGAAGGAGTAGGTGATTGGTTGTTCAATAGTTTTCAGAACTTCTAAGAAGCCAAGCGATAAGAAGGACTAAAAAGAGGGTATTAGATTTATCAAGAAGCTACTGAGATCTTGGAGGAAAGAAGTATCTGTCTAATATGGAGTTGGAGGAAATGCACTTTGACATCCAGGTCACAAAAATACTTTCCTTGTTTAGCCTATTGAGAAAAAAAAATAATACATTCCACAGTTTGGCTTTAACTGATGTTTTGTTCTTGATGCTACAGCAATATTGTAGGAAAGGACTACAACTGGTGAAAGATAATAACTCACCAAACATGGAAGAAAAAATTCAGAACTTCAAAAGATACCTCAATGACATCATCAGTCAAACAGAAAGAAGGAAAGGGGAGCTGGAGAAGTTGGCCAATCTCTATGAATTTTATGAGACAGTAAGTAGATCCTGAAAAAAAATGTGGCAGAAATGACTTTTTTTTTGGGGGGGGGCAAAACCTTTCTTTTTAATTTGATAAAATATAGCTCCTTCCAAAGTGCTATTCTAGGCCTTATCCTAGTATGATGCTAATCCTATACTCTTGAAAGTTATGCCCACAGAACCCACACTCTGGCCAGCTATACAAAGTTAGAGAAGTTTTATATGCAGTCCCAAGCAGACTAATTCTACCCTCCAGAGATTAGCTGATAATGGAGAAACATGGCACTAGGATCTTGATCAATGCATAATGAATTGTTTGGTCACAGCAATCTATGAAAAAAAAAAAGGAAAAAATGAAATCATCCTCAATCCTTTGCAGTCGCCCTTAATTTCCATATATTTGAAATCATATCTAAAGATGTTAATTTGTTTCATCTAATTATGCTATCTGCCCAATGACCAAGTTTGTATGTTTCTAAAGAAATTAAATCTTATCAGTATAGCCACAAAATATTAAATGACCAAGAGGATAGAAATCTTTGTGGAGGATTGTGAAAGAAAATGGACAAGAATCACTCAAGATGAGAAGGCATAGATGGATTATGACTGATATCAAAGGAGGGGGTATCCACTATCCATGTCAGCAAGATTTTTTAAAAAGCTTTTAAGTATTGATGTAGAGTTAAAATATAATCAGTCTCCTAATTTAAAAGAGATACTAATTCAAAGTGATTTCTTCTTAATTCCATGTTGTTAACTTTAGGAACTATACTGACTTTTAGGCCAAGTAGTCCTGAATAAAACAAATCTTCCCTTCTGTTAATGATTCAAGTCCTACAATTTCATTTATTGCCCCAAATCCCTTGGGTAGACTTAATAGCCAACTCAGTATATAGCTGCCAACTCATTCATCATTCTTTTCTTTCTTAGACAGCTAATGCCAAGGTTGTCCTCAAGAAGAGATTCTCTTTAAGTGACAGAAGCAATGAGAAGGAACAAGAAAGTCCTGACTTATGAGTCAGGTTCCAGCCTTGGCTCTGATAACACACTGTAACCATAATAAGCAAGTTGCTTAACCTTTCTTGTTCTTTGTTTACTCATTTATATAATAAGGGTGTTTGGATTAGATGACCTCTAAAATTCATTCCTGCTGTAAAGTTCTACAGTTCTTGAAACCATGCCCTTATTTTCATGCTATCTGATCAATCCTAATAGTGCTGTCCACTATTGGGAGCTGTTGGCCAACAGGAGATGAGATAGTAAGTTCTTAATGAGCTATGCAATAGCAAAGATTATTTTTCTCAAACAACTTATGTGGAAGTTGTTGTTTAAAATTAGATGGTGTCTGTTTATACTTTTTGCATTATACTATTTCCTCATTTGCCTACCTTGCAATCTCAGGAATGCATGGAAATAATATTGGCCTGGGGCGGCTAGGTGGTGTAGTAGATAAAGCACAGGCCTTGGAGTCAGGAGTACCTGGGTTCAAATCTGGTCTCAGACACTTAATAATTACCTAGCTGTGTGGTCTTGGGCAAGCCATTTAACCCTATTTGCCTTGCAAAACCCTAAAAAAACAAACAAACAAACAAACAAAAAAGAAATAATATTAGCCTACTGGCCCACTCTGAAACACCTCAGAAAATAGGTATACTTCTTACTTGCATAGAATTTTATAGAGGCTATGATTAATCCATACCTTCTTTTCTGGTGATACAGGCAAACGGTTGGATGCTCCATTGCAATGAGTACCTTGAACATCTCTCTCTGGAGACTAATTATTCTCCATCAGTGATAGAATATTTAAAAAGCTACCACCAAGAAGCTACTAAAGTATCTGCTGAGAATTTCCACAAAGTGAATGAGATGGTGCTGGGCCTTGGGAGTAAGAAGGAACAGAAACAATGGAATATTTTATGGCTGAAATGTCAGCAAACTAAGCATCGTTTAGAAGAGGTGCTCTCTGAAGCCATCCAAGGTTCTGGCAGACAGTCTTTCAGCCAGGGTCCCCTGGAGACTAGCCCAAAAGTGGAGCATGAGTTTGTCATTGAAGGTCTGCGAAAACATGGTCATCCTCCTGGACTACCTCTTACTAACATTGACAGCAGCCTCTGGGAAAATAATAGACTGCTGTTCTCCCAGCGAGCCAGTTTCTCTGGAACACAAGCTCTTTCAGAGCAAGAGGGGCCAAGTTCAGGTATGTTTACTCCTCTTAGCACATCGCCCTCACCAAGCCTTACTCCACTGATGGGAGGACTCCCCAGGACTGGTCCTCTCGTGGAGGATATGGACAACATCTCAACCTGTTACTCTGAACCTCTTCAGTCCCCAACCACCCGCCACAGGAAACACCCCTTCAAAAAGATCATGAAGAAGACTCAAAGCTTTGAACTTCCTCAACTTGACAACAGCCCCAGTGAGCTGCACCGGCATGGATATACAGGTGTTTATATAAAAGGCCTGGAGGTGGCCAGCAGTGTGGCCACTGAGAAAAAACATGGGCAAAGGCAAAATGTTAAGAGCCCTCTGGTCAGTAGGAACCGAAGCCTGTCCTCCCCTTCCAGGATCCATCATACTGAGGAGGAAAGAAAGAGAGTAGGAAGGTGAGAAATGGCCACCACTCAATCCTCTGAATCTAAGGAGGAGAGGATTTTAGAAATGCCCAAATTGTAAAATATCCATGCTTTTCTGCAAAGTAGGAACTAAGATCTTAACTCTAGGAGTCAAAAAATATCCTAGCCAACCTGTAAAGGACATGATTTTGGTTTGAATCAACTGAGTATGTTCAAAAATATTGATTTTTTTTTAAGATGGAGATCAGTGAAAATACATCCTTTTTTGTTTCCTTTGTCCCTTGTGGTGTAGAGATCTACAAATACTGACAATGATTGATTGTCATACTGGTAATTGTACAGATCTTGGACCAGACTCATTTTTCTGGCCCAGATGGAGAAAATACAGTAAGCAAATCAACATGATGATTTGAAAATGAATTGTATTTAAAAAAAAAACTTATTTTCTTTATTTCTAATTGTCAAGAGGTAAGAATTTTGTGTACAATTTCTCTACTGCACCATGTCCCTTGACGAAGTGAATTGTGATTTGTTAAACTTTAAGGTATTTGTAAAGAAACTGATATACTGAAAATAAGGATTAAAAATTATTCACCAGTGGCTAAGAGATTTTAGACCTTAACTCCATATTCAACTTGAATTTTTGCTTTTTACATGATAGTTTCTTGCTTGGACCTCTTTTATCAGCAGTTGAATATGGGTTTGAGTTTTGAGTTGTCAATTTTTAACTTCCAAAAGAAGATATTTTTCATTAGTGTTTCAAATAGTACCTTAATCCAAACTGAGGATGATGAGATTAGAGCAATAATTATAGCATTAGCTTAACATTCAGTATATCTGAATGTCAAAACAAAAAAACCCCACATGCGCACATATACACATGTTCTTATGCACAAAATCACACACCTAAGATTGCTAAATATATATATATATATGTTATATATAACATATATATATATATATAATTTTTTAAAAATAACAAATTAGTCACAAATATTTATTAAGTACTTATTTTGCTTCAAACATAATATTATTTACTTGGGATCCAAGCAAAAATGCAACAGTCCTTGTCCTCAGAGAGTTTACAATCTACAGGGTAAAGAAATTTGAACATAGAAAAATATACAAAATTGATTGAAGGTAATTTTGTGAGGAAGCATTATAGTGAGTTAAAGTGTATGAAATACTTTCAATATCTAGAGTCTTTATTGAGAACCTACCATTTGCCCCTCACTGTGCTTTCCCCCAACAACACTCTGAAGAAGGTATTGTTAAGTATTATCCCATTATGAGCCCCATTCTTTCTAATCTTCAATCTCTCCCTAATTGCTAGTTTCTTCTTTGCTGTTCACAACCATGCCCATGGCTACCTACTCTTTCAAGTAAGTGAGACTACATCCCAATATCAGCTATCATCCTTCATTCCTCCTCCTTTACTCAGCCTCCGACTTCATTGTTCAACCAAAATTGTCCTCTCTGTGATTACCAATGGTCTTTTAATTGTCCTGTCTAATTTCCTTTCCTCAGTCCCCATTCTTCTTTATTTATACAGCCACATTAAATGTCTATCTTTAGAACATAAAAGCAAATAAGAGTTAAGATAACTTTCTCTGTGAGATTTTTGTTTTAGATATAATTATTTCCAAATATTTTTAACATAAATATAATTTTATCCTGGGAATAATATTATTATTATTACTAGTCCCGATAACCTCTAATTTAGTCGGAGTTATCTGTAGTAATGATAATAACTCAGATAATCAGGAAAACTCCATTCTAGTTAATAGTGTCTTCAGTTCTCCCCCCACAGAAGAAACACACATACATTCACATACCCCTTCATGTGCATATATCCCAAAAATTCTGTCTGAGGAAGTAGCCACACTTACTGGTTTTTAATCTTTATTTTTCCTCCCTTACTTTTTTGCCAGAGGTTTCAAGGAGTAATGGAAAAATTGCAAAAGAGGCCAAAAAAGATGGATAAATGGGAGAATCCAAAAGTTTGCTTTTTCATGAATTTTATGATTCATTGAATTAACTACATTTAATTTTTTTTAAGGGATAGAAACAGGAAGGGAAAGCTTGAGTTTAGGGTGTCATGAACATGAGCTCTGTGTGTGGATTGAGCCGAGCTGGTTATTATCCTTTACTCAGACCCATCTCTGAATTAGTCAGAACTCTTTGTGGAAGGCATTTTTGCTGACATGGATAAATAGGCTACTTCAAAGAGATGTCTTTTTTTTTTTGACTTTAAATAAAAGCATACATTTTAGGGGATAGGTTCAAGAATTTTTCATTGAGGTTAGATTGCAATAGGAATTGTGGAAGGAAGTTACACTTGTGGGGAAACATCCATACTTAGAGGAAATTCAGTCCTTTCCCAAAATCAGAGTTAGGGAAATAGTTTTCATTTCAGGAATTAAAAAAGAAAAAAATTAGTAATATTGCTTTTAAATACTAATTTGCTGCCTATTGTCTAAACTAAAGTGTTTTTATCCAAATTCCCTAGGCTTTTTTAAGACACTTCGTTCATCTCGCTTACAACAATTTATTCTAACAGCAAACTATTACAAATTATAAAATACAAATTATTACAATAAATTATTACAGATTATAACAACAAATTATTCTAAGCCTAGCACCCAGAAGATAATGATAGAATTATTTAAGTGGGGCATGGCTTATTTCATTTCAGTGCTTCATTAACATCTTTATGGTAATTCAAAATTTCTAAAATTAGAAATTATTTACAGTGGAACTCATAGGAGAAAAACTCAGGAATGGTCAGGAATGTAATCATTACTTACTCCTCTTCATTTCTAACTTTTATTCCCTAATCTAATTAAGTTATCATTTTGAACTAAATCACCAGACCTAAGTGTGATGGGGGGGGAAGGCATCAATGAAATATTGCAACATTAAAATAAATTTCCAAACCGTTGCCCCTTCAAAAAAGAAAAAAAAAGGGAGCAGCTAGGTGGCGCAGTGGATAGAGCACCGGCCCTGGAGTCAGGAGTACCTGAGTTCAAATCTGACCTCAGAAGCTTAATAATTACCTAGCTGTGTGGCCTTGGGCAAGCCATTTAACCCCATTGCCTTGCAAAACCCTTAAAAAAAAAGATTACTATCTCAGCAAACTAGATAAAATAAGGATTGAATTATAACAACTGAAAGAAAAAAGAGCTTGTTCTCAATATTCACCCTACTTCCTCTTCCCCCTTCTACACAAGTGTTTGTTTCCCCCTTCATCAGGAGTAGAAGGAGATGGGTACTTCTAAAATTGACCATAAAACCTAAGTCTTGCTCAGCAGAGGAAATCCTCACTGCTAACACAGCAGTTTCCTTCTTTGTTGGCCCGCTGGATAAAGTTTAATTTGGTAGCACAGATATCTGCCAGATATTTGTGTTAGCCATCCTGGACTGTTTTTCATAGCCCAGTGGTGCTATTAATAATCTACCACATCTGAGTTTGTTTAACCAATTCACATCATTTAAAAAAAAAAACAAAAACCACTGTCCAGTTAAATGACCAAACCAAACCTGCTGTCAACTATGCTATAAATCAAATATCATCAAACTTTATGATTATAATTTCTCTCATTAGTAGTAGTAGATACTTGGTCACATTGTAAAGATGACAAGTCAACATCTTATCCCCAGCACTTCTTAACAATCCACTTCCCTACTGAATTATTGCAAGTACTACTGGAATTTCCAAAGGCTTTTAATTTAATCTTAGAAAAGGGTCAAGATAAATGCTTAGTTTTTTTTTTTTTTGGTTGTTTGTTTTAAGGACTGAATATGGCTATGAAATAGGTTGTCACCATTTTTGTAAAAAGTAGTTATCTTCATTTAGATCTCCTTTTGAAAGTATTGTTGAATGTTGATTTAAGCAAAAGATCACAAAAGCTAAATTTGATAGAGGCATTTTTGTAAGGATTTTGCAAGGCAAATGGGATTAAGTGGCTTGCCCAAGGCCACACAGCTAGGTAATTATTAAGTGTCTGAGGATGGATTTGAACTCAGGTACTCCTGACTCGAGGGCCAGTGCTCTATCCACTGAGCCACCTAGCCGCCCCGATAGAGGCATTTCTAGAATTCTCCACACAATTAGAGCACTGAATCTAATATCCCATAGACTTGGCCTCTGAAGTATTGTGCTTTCCATATATGTTCCAAGATTTCATGCAGAGTTTTGTCGTTTGAAGACCCATTTTATCAATTCATGCAGGGGTATGGTGCCATGAGCCCTAATAACTAAACGCATGCAAAATTGATTTATAAACCAGAAGGCCAATTTGTTCAGTTTGGGGAACCATAATTGGACAATATAGTCTCTTACCACTAAGGATACCTACCTAAGAAAAATGAAATAAAAGATCAGAAGATGGTTTCCTAAATACAGAGGCACAGGATCATAGATTTATAAATAAAAGAGACTTTTGAGCCATAAATTCATCAATTCAGAGTTGGAAGAGATTGCAGAGTCCAGTAGTCTTCTTTTCAGATGAAAAAAAGGGAGAAATAAAGGATTTAGTGATTTGCTCATTACATTTGATAAGCCAGTGGCAGAGGTGAGATCACAACTCAACTACTGACTCCAAATCTATTATTCTTTTATTACAATATATTTGATTAGTCTTAAATACTGTTATCAAGCTATGAGAGATGATCACACTGAATCATAAAGAAGAGATAATTCATTTTAAGAGCTCAGACTCTACTTTCTTACTGGAGACACCAAGACAAATTCTACACTTTATTTCTTCTTTCTATACATTCCTTGATGACCATGAGTCTTTTTTTATGTTTAGAATTAGAATATGACATTTCTTCATTTCAGTGGACTTTCCAAACATAGTCATAATTTCTAATGACCCAGGTCTTTTTACATTGATCATATTTGAAGGCACTTGCTTCCTGATAGGAAATACATTTATCTGTGTAGTAAGTTATCTCCAATTCCATTTTAGGATGGATTATTTAAGTGACAGTTTCCTTTGGACATTTATCCTGGCCATGATAAGTATATTCTTGTGTTTGCATCATTCCTTCTCTTTAACCTGAACTTTTTTTTTGACTACTTCTTGACCTCTTATCTCAACCATTTCTTTTCCTGTGTCTTTGGGAGTTCATTTTAATTTGAGATCTATTGCCCTCCTTCCACAATTTATATTCTTAATTTTTATTTGGTTGAATTTGTGACTATAAGATAAAATGGATTTATTAAAGCATGTTGTGTATGGGTAGTTAATTTATGAATCAGAAGTCAGTTTTCTCCAATTTCATTACTTCCCTTTCATTTTTTGTCTCATTTTGTTGAAGGTTTTCAATTCTTCTTTAATTATAGAACTACTTGTATGCTTAAGACTCCTAAGAATTGGATCTATTTCTGAAATGAAAATCTCTTTGACTCACAATATATGCAATATTTTTATTAATAATTTGGATAATGGCATACAAATCATGCATATCCAATGTAAGGATGGAATAATTTACATGCTGGAAGTCAGTGTTAGGATTCAAATAGATAGATTTTGATAGCTTAAAAGATTGAGTTAAATCTAATAAGATGAAATGTAATAGAAATAAAAACAATCTTACTCTTGAACTTAAAAAATCAATTAAGCAAGTACAAGGTGAGGAAAACATGACTATATAGTGATCATCTGAAAAATATCTGGGAATTTTAATGGATTATAAGCTCAATAAAAATCAGTGTGATTTGGAATCCCAAACAAGTAATGCAATCTTTGATTACATAAAAGTACATAGGATCCAGGAAAAATGAGGTGATAGTACATTATCTGCTCTTTGCAAACCACAACTGGAGTTTTGGCAGTGCATTGATAAACTGAGGAGTGAGTAGAGGAGAGTGACCAGGACAAAAAAACCTCAGGTTCATGCCTTAAGAGGACTGGTTAGAAGAACCTGAGATGTTTAACATAGAGAAGAAAAGACTAAAAGAGAGACATGATGGCTGCCTTAACATAGTTGAAGGGCTTAACATGTTACAGAAAGATTAGACTTTTTGTTTTTTACCACAGAGGGCAGAATTCAGAGGACTAGATGGAATCTATAAAGAAGCAAGTTTAGACTTGAAAAGCTTCAAGATAATTAGAGCCATTCAAGATATAATACTTAGCCACCAAGTGTGCAATGTGAGGGAGGAAGAATGCACCAAAGAATGCCTCTTTTATAAATGCAAATATTTTTAATGGCAGAAAATTCCATCATCTCTGTAATATGGGGATTTATGTTGTGATGATTTTTGAACAGTATGGAGGAATTGAATTTTTCAAGGTGGGGAGAAGTAGACAGATATATCATACTAATTTCATCCTTGCTTAGAGTGCTCACAAATCCACTTCTGACTTTACTCTGAGGTCATCTTGGAGGAAGGGAAGAAAAAAACCAAGGTATTAGCCCATCTACTAATATTATGAATAATTTACTACTTAGAATTATTTATTCTTTGAAAACTCAAAAAAAACTGAATGGAAAAAATTATTTTTTAGACCTTATGACCAAACTTTTTAACCCACATCTCCTTGCTTCTGTTCAATAATTGCTTTCTTTTCTTTTTAATACCAGGATTCTTTAAACTTGTTTTTATTTCTATGTATATGTCAACATTAAATAAAATATCTTTTACAAAACCCAAACAAAGCTAGTGTGATTGCAGCCAAGGACTCCTTGCCATATTTGAGTGCTGAGTAGACATTGTCATGACCTGTCCATGTTCAAAACAGCTGTTCTGTGTCTTCCAGCAATAAAGTGCAGCATATAATGGATGAAATGATCACCACTGAAAGGGAATATGTTAGATCCTTAGGATATATCATCGACAACTATTTTCCAGAAATGGAAAGAATGGACCTGCCCCAGGACTTGCGAGGGAAGCGCAACATAATCTTTGGAAACCTGGAGAAGCTCTATGATTTCCACTGTCAATATTTCCTAAAAGAACTGGAGCACTGCAGAGACTGCCCCTTGCCTGTCAGCCACTGTTTTCTGAGACATGTAAGTTCCCCTTCCAAGGAAGGGTTGGTCTTCCCAAGATTCCAGGTATCTACAGCTAGCCAGTAGTTAGGATTAACAAGGGAGTTACTGTATTCCTTACTTGTTCTGGGTTTCACTGAGGAAATGACTTCTAGCTAATGAATGCCCTCTGAGGCCTTCCCAGTTTTAAAAATTCTTCCTGGACAGTGAATTAATCCTCCATGTCCATAGCAGTGAATTTGAATTTTTCAGACACTTGGGATGGAGATATTCAGAGTCAGAAAATGTATACCAGGGGTTGCTAGGTGGCACAGTGGATAAAGCACCAGCCCTGGAGTCAGGTGTGCCTGAGTTCAAATCTGGCCTCAGACACTTAATAATGACTTAGCTGTGTGGCCTTGGGTAAGTCACTTAACCCCATTGCCTAACAAAAACTAAAAAAAATGTATACCAAAAGCAAGCTCCAAGGCTATTTGTGAATCAAAAATTCTGGCATCAAAGCTAATTTCTTGTTCTTCCAAAAGACTTGTTCAAGATCTGGTTCCACACTCTCTGGGGAAAGCTGAAGTGTTATTTAGCCTGATCGTCCTAAAATCAAGGAGGGGAAGGTACCAATGATACTTCACAATCCTTTCCCTCAACCTTGGAAAGTTAATATTACACATAAAGTCTTTTGTAACCTGAAATGGGATGGAAAAATACAATAATTGTATATGTATATGAAATTAATTGTATAGTTCATCTCCCTACACTCAGAAAAAGGCTCTCTGACCATAAGGTCTCCAAACTGAATGTCCAGGGGATGAAGTAGGCTTGCATTATCTTGTATTTTCCTGCTGCTGATCTCCTAGTACCTTTCCATGAAAAAAGAAGAAAACTTTGGTTTTTTGTAGGATTTTGTGGTTTTCAAAATACTTTAACAGACATCGTATTTGTGGGCTAGCCTATGTACTGACACACCACGTGCCCCCAATTCAGAATTGTACTCTATGGTCTCTGTGCTTGAATGTGGCAGCTCAAGTCTTGAGGATCTCAGGTTAGTAACAGAGGAATGCTTGCTTTCAATTCAGTTCACCTTCTGGACAAGTCAATCTCCTCAGGTCTGTTTTCTCATTATTACATAATTTGATCTATGGCTTCTTTGCCTTTGAGATCCCTTCCAGGTCTGATTCTGTAGTCCTATCTCTGATCCTTCAAATTGGAAAGGGATTTCATTTTCTATACTAGGACCTTTAGAAATATTTTTGGTCTCTTTTGTCCTTTCACCAGAATGTTCATGTTAAGAGTTTATTTTTAGAAGGCCCAGTATTGGGCACAAACAGAGCAAGTTAATTTAATTTTTTAAGAATCAATATTTGATTTGCATAAGAGGATGAATGTTGCTTTGATCTTAGTTTTGAAGATTGTTCCCCAAAATTTTAACTCAAATCTGTCATTTTATTCAAGCAAGGGAAGGACTTCTCACCCTATCCTACCAAAATAATGCCCAATATTTATGGATCATTTTTATCTAAAATGATCCCAATATTTCTCAAAAATTCCAAAGTCAGAAGGGAGATCCAAAAAACTTTTGCCAGACTGGAATAAAGGGACATATCTAATAAGATGAAATTTAATAGGGATAAATATATGATTCTATATGCATACCTCTTTGCACCAAAACAATGTAGCCAAGGAAAGAAGTGGTTCCTACTCCATTTCTTCATAAAATCTCCTCCTCTCCTATCAGATTTCCAAAAAGATGAACTTTGTAAATACAATATAGGGGAGAAATAATTAGCAGTGGCTCACATGAAAATGAACTGGGAGTTTTACAGGTCTACACAATCCATACCAATCAAGCAATCCATGACATAACCAAAACAAAACAAATAAAAACAACAATTACTAGTGTGATTTCAGATTATCTAGGAGGTGACAATCCCACTCTATTATTTCCTG
This sequence comes from Macrotis lagotis, assembly GCF_037893015.1. Classification (NCBI taxonomy): domain Eukaryota; kingdom Metazoa; phylum Chordata; class Mammalia; order Peramelemorphia; family Peramelidae; genus Macrotis; species Macrotis lagotis. The sequence continues at coordinate 328,607,966 of NC_133666.1, forward strand.
GTCAGACCACATCTGGAGTGTGATATTCAGTTCTTAGAATCACATTTTAGGAGGGACTGAAAATTATGAGATAGGCATAAAAGAAAAGAAATAGATTTTTATCTGGCAGAAGAGAAGATTTACATGGAGATGAGGTTATCTACTTTCTAATATCTAATTCAATACAAAAACTATGTGTTACATTACCTTGTGGCAGCCACTGTGTTAGGTACTCAGGGTACAAAAATAAAAGATTACTAGATTCACACACACACACACACACATACACACACACACCCAACAACAATGAACTTACACTCTAATAGAAGCTATAATATGAAAGGTTAAATCAATTTACTTAGAGGGCTGAACTAAACAACTGGGTTGACAGTATAGAAAGAAAACTTAACATTTATTTGAAAATATAAAGAAAAATTCCTAATAATTAGAGCCTATTCAAAAGTAGAATGGGTCACTTCTGGAGATAATGAACTTTCAGTTTCCAAAGACCTTCAGGCAGAGATTGATTGATCCTTTGTCAGGGATATTGCAGGGTGGATTCATTCAGATGGCTTCTGATGTTACTTCACATTCTAGGAGTCAGAGACTCCTAAGATTCCATTCATTTCATGACTTCTTTAAAGTCATATTTCCTTCAATGTAAAGATTATCAGATTGCCTTCGGCGGGGGGAGAAGGGGAGGGGGGAAATTGCAAAATTCAGAACCTTAAAAAATGATAGGTAGAAACTAGTATTGTATATAATTGGGAAACAAATAAAATATTTAAAGGGAAAAAAGTCGTATTTCCTACTCCACCTCCCCCCACACACACACACACAATTCATCCACTTCATCCCTAAGAGCTAAAGCAATTTCCTCACAGAGTAAGAGTGAGTAGACATAAATAGATACATTCAGTTCTCCTGTTCCCATAGAGAATAATGAGGAGGACAATAAGAAGATTAATGAGCTTATGCTCATTAATGCATCTCTTTAATAGCTTGAGAAATGGTGGACAGGCTATGGAATATGTCAAGAACTGAACACTTCCCTTCAATTCTCCCTCAGTGATGGTCAAAGAAAACTGCAATCATTTTTTGAAGGTTGCAGAGGTCAAGAAAGTAAGGCCACCATGAGTGATAGCTAGACACCCATTCTATTTTGATGTAGTAGAATAATGATATATGCTGCTTGGAACTATTGTTTCTATGCTCTTTGAACAGCAGAACCATAAAGAAAGTGCTCACAGAGCAATGCCAAAATCATATTGAGCTTGGGAATGTCAAAACACACTTGAGAAATGGCCATCCCCTGACTGCCCTCCACCCCCTGGCAAAGCTTAATGAAAATACCAAGAGTCAAAGAAAGAGAAAGGGAAAATTGGTAGATGTCTTTTTTTGTGAGCTCCTTAGTAGTATATTTGAGACCAAGGTCTTCCAAGCAGGAAGAGAAACATGATTCTCATTAATAAATAAATTATAGCAGGTGACCTGGGTAACGTTACCAATATAAGAAAAGCTTATGGCTTCTCATAAACCAAAATACATACAATGCCAAAATAGAATCTTTCATAAGGAAACCAACATCTAAACCTCCCCCCCTCCTTCCCCATCTCAATAACACATGAAACCTATTAAAAAAATACGGCTTCGGATGTTAACATAGTACTATTTAAAAAAAAATTCTAGGCCACAAAAGTACTGTCATGGCCTCCAAAAACATTTTCTTGATTAGTTATTACAGGAGCAGTTTGGTGGTCCAGTGGACATTAAGTTGAAGAGAAGTTTCTAATATTTCTAATATTTTTCTAATATTTATAATATTTTTAGGAAGACTTTTTCTTACCAGGATGAACCCTTTACCAGTAAGATCACAGTTCTAGTGCCTACATTATAAACAAATAAATACACTTTTTCTTATTTGTGATAGTTTCTCAATTTTCTTCCTTTTTTTAAAAAAAAGTATTTTAATACTTCTGTTTTATCTAACCATCAAGTTTTTTCTTTCTAATTTCTCTTTCTTAAAGGTGGAGGGAAAGGGGCTCCAAGCACCCTATTCAATAGCTTTTTCTGCTAGATATAAATATTGAACATGAGTACTGTGACTTCTAGACTCTGGAGATTCACCCTCAGAACTTGCCTGTGTTTAGCTTTCATTCAGATAATAATTATAGCTGATATTTATATCACACTTTTAAGATTTGTAAAATCCATTATATACATTCTCTCTTTTGAGTCTCACAATAACTATGTGATGTAGGTGATATTATTCATCCATTTTAAAGATAAGGAAAGTTAGGGTCCAAATGGTTAAGTAGCTTGCCTAGGGAAGCACAATTAATGAATTTTTTAAATTAGAATTTGAACTGAGGTCATTTCTGATGCCAGGGACAGTTCTAAATATTATCCATCTTGTCATGCTACCATCACCTTGACTCTAAGATAGCTGGAGATGATGAAGTAGGAGGCTTTGGGGCAGTATCCCAGGTCTCCCTGAAGGTTAGAGAGAAATAAATGGATGGAGAATCTTTCCTGAAATAATTACCTTTCTGAGTGTTTTTTTTTAATCAAGCCCTTACCATGTCGTAACCATGATTAGGATTAAGTAATCACACCTAAGTGTGTATAGAAGGGTATTTGAATGTGGGTGCTTTGGGGCAGAGGTTTTAGTTCTTTTCGTTAATATGGTTTGGGAGAAGTGCACCCCATTTTTTCTTTTTTTAAATTTTATTTATTTAAGGCAAGGGGATTAAGTGACTTGCCCAAGGTCAAACAACTAGACAAATATTAGGTGTCTGAGGTCAGATTTGAACTCAGGTCCTCTTGAGTCCAGGACCAGTGCTCTATCCACTGCACTACCTAGCTGCCCCTAGAAATGTACCCCCAATCTCATTGTTCTCTTCCTTAACCTCCCCAAAGCCTCAAAAATAGGATGACCATGTGTAACACTCTTCTTTCTGAGACTCCTCTATGGTCCACTAACAAGTGGGTTTTTTTGGTTGTTTGTTTTGGTTTTTTAACCTGCATCCAGCTACCCTACCAGTATCTCCAGCCCATCACCACTACTAGACCAAACAAAGTCTTCACCTCTCAACCTCATACTTCCTCTTAGCTAAAACATGCTAATCTCTTCAGGGTCAATCTGTTCCACTTCCAAGTTTCTCTGAACTTTACAAACTACCATGATGGATTTGTCACCCTTCTTTATCTATCTCAGACCCCTTTGGTAGCTATGCTTTTGAATGACACAGCTATGTTCCTGGGCAGTCTGGAAAATTTAAAGAAGCCCAATATCCTTTATTTTCCCTCAGAGTTTTGTTCTGTTACACCATTAGAGCCTAAAAATGTTTAGGATTCAGGCCTCACATAGAAGTGTTAATCAATCCATAGATCAACAAACTTCTATTAAGCATTGACAGCAGGCTAGACACTGTCCTAGGTACTAGAGACACAAAGACAAAAACAAGATCATCTCTCTCCTCAATGAGTTTACTTTCTATTAGGATGAACAATATGAACGTGTGTGTGTGTGTGTGTGTGTGTGTGTATGTGTGTATAAATGAATAAAAAGTCATTTATGAAATATTCATCATGTGCCAAAAACTGTGTTAAGGGCTAGAGATAAGAAGATAAAAAATGTGAAACAACCCTACACTCAAGAAATAAGGTAATTTTTGTATGGATCCTAGTCCCCTCCTAGATTGTAAACTCCATGACAGCAAAAATTATTTTTTATCAAGATTTTGTATTTATTCCGGTACCTAGCACACACCACAGATACTAGTTGAAGTGAATAGAAAGGAGAGATTTTTCCTAAGAAGGATTCTTCATCAGCACCTGTCCATAATGCACAGTTCTTCCACAGACCTTATATGAAATGAACTTATATAAGTCCAGGATCCTTCATAGTTGTCCTCTCTCAGCTCCATTGGATAGATAGTTAATACACATTTATTTAACTCTCACTGAGGGCTAGTCACAAATGCTATGTCCTGGGGTTACAACGAAAGACCAGAACAATCTTTGCCCTCTGCAAACAGTCTGGGGGAGAAATAGGAAAAAAAAATTGCACATGCATTTTTTTAAAAGTACATAGCCAAGGGGTAGTTAGGTGGTGCAGTAGATAGAGCATCAGTCCTAGAGTCAGGAGGACCTAAATTCAAATGCAGTCTCAGACACTCTGTGTGAACTTGGGCAAGTCACCCAACCCCATTGCCTTGTACCTAGACAAAAATGTGGAACTCAAAAATCTTACAAAAAAAATGAATGTTGAAAATTATCTTTGCATGTAGTTGGAAAAATAAATTTACTTTTAAAAAGTACATATGCAGTGTAAATAGTATATGCTCAAAGTAATTTCAGAGGGAAGGTAATAACCAGAAGTACTGGTTAGAAGATGGGTGTATAGTTTAGGTGGAGCTAGTGGGGTGGAATGGATACTAAAAAAGGTTTTATAAAAAAGCAGCATTTAAATTGTGTTGAAGGAAACCAGAAAAGCCAGAAGGCACAGGTGACCCCTGTGAGTCATAGACTCCTCCACTAATTCCCTTCAAGTAACTTCCTAGTCTTGAAAACTCACACTGATTTTCAATAACAACTTCCCTTCTCTTCAATAGTTTTAATGGATTTCTATATGGTTGTTAATCAGTTTTTTCACAAATGGTAATAAATGACTTAATTTGCATATATAATAACCAACACAACTGCTTTGATCCCAGAGACAACAACGTTCATCAAGGGCCAAGAAGAGAGTTGTTGACTCGCTTAGCCATACACCTGGGAGCCACTTCCATCTCCATGGTAGAATCAATAATGAAAATTTGTCAGAGTTGTGACAGTGATGATTTCCATGTTTCCTTACTCTTTCCCCAAGAAATCAAATATGTGTGTGTGTGTGTGTTGTTTCCCAAATATCAGAAATACATGCCTTCCTACCTAGCCTCAAACACCTGGATAGATTTCATAATCTCTGAATTACCCAAATAATTAAGAGAACAGTATAATATTGGAGTAAGAATTGTCAAGATACATTCTTAGTTCTCAACTTCATTATGCTGTGTGAACTCAGAGACTTGAATAAAATGAGAATCAGATGTGACCAAGAAGATTCAAACCCTTGTCCCTGAGGGTTGATGAATATGCACTTGGTTATAAAAATAGATATAATGCTACAAGGGAAGCTCCCTTTGTTTCCTAGATGAATACAGGCTTCCTCTCAAAGGCAGATTTAGACCATTTAATGCAGAATTTAGAATTAATTTCCCAATCACCAGGAGTAAGTGATTTGAGAGGTAGTCTTGGCACTTACCAGGAATCAAATCAAATCAATAAATGTCTATTGAGAACCTGCTCTTTGCAAAGTATGAATGAGAACCATATGAACTTTAAGCAGGTTGTATTTCTAAGTGCTTGGGTAGTGGGAATCTCAAAGGGGCAAAGGCGATAGATAAAGCTGTATCTGGAAGCAGAGAACCTAGCCATGCTATGTATTTCCTATTTCAGCCTGTCAATATACATTTCTAAAACTAAACACTTCTTTAAGTCCCGGGGATAAAAAGAAAGGTTAAATAACATTGCTGCTCTCAAGAGACTGACAATCTAACAGGAGACAACATGCAACCAGCTATGTGAAAATAAGCTCTCTGCAAGATACATTGAAAAGAGATAAACAGGGGAAAGCACTAGCATTAAGAAAGATTAGGAAATGCTTCCTGCAGAAGTTGGGATTTTAGCTGACATTTGAGGGAAACGAGAGAAAACAGAAGGCAGAGCATCCCAAGCATGAAGGTCAGTGAGTGAAAATCTGAGTCAGGAAGAGTGTCTTGTTCTAAAGTATGTGAGAGGGAGGGATAGGTAGAAGACTGGAAAGATGAGGAAGTCAACTTTGGATACCACTGAACCTTATCTTTTTCTTTTTAGGTTTTTTTTTTTTTTGCAAGGCAAATGGGGTTAAGTGGCTTGCCCAAGGCCACACAGCTAGGTAATTATTAAGTGTCTGAGACTGGATTTGAAGCCAGGTACTCCTGACTCCAGGGCCGGTGCTTCATCCACTACAACACCTAGCCGCCCCTGAACTTTATCTTTGATCTTAATGAGATCAGGAGATGAGAGGGAGCTATTGAATTGGGAGGTAGCATGATCAGACCTGTGCTTAGGTAGATTACTTTGACAAGTGAGTGGAGTTGCTAAAGTCCAGGTGAGAGGTCATTAGGGTCTATACCTGTGCAACTTTGGACAAATTATTACACTTCTTTCAGTTTCAGTTTCCTCATCAGTAAAAAGTGTGTTGAGTAGTTTTCAGTTCATGTCCATCTCTTCATGACCCCATTTGGGGTTTTCTTGCAAAGTAGTTTGCCATTTCCTTCTGCAGCTCATTTTACAGATGAAGGAACTGAAGCAAAGAGGGTTAAGTGACTTGCTCAGGGTCACACAGCCAGAAACTTTCTAAGCTGGATTTAAACTCAAATCCTCTTGATCCCGGGGTTAGCATTCTATCAATTGCACTATCCAAATGTAAAATGAGAGCAAATTGGTGGCCTTTGAGGTCATACCTACCTCTAAATCCATAACTCTTACTTTAGCTCTAAATTGTGGTGTAGTGGATAGCGCATTGAACTTGGAGTAGGAAAGACTCAATATCTCTTGTTTCAAACACTGACTAGGCAAAGTGCTTACCCTCTGTGCCTTGGTTTCCTTATCTGTAAAATGACATGACTAGACTTAACCTCCAAGTTCAAACTCTAACTTCATAATCCTGTGGTTATAGGTTACATTTTTACTTGGTTATATTTTTGCTTGGAATGTGCCCTCCCAAAAAACAATTTGAAAGTTTAAATAAATTAAGCAAATAAATGACAATCTATTTGCCCATAATGTAATTTGTACTTCTCTAACAATAAGCCATTTGCTTAAACAGTGCAAAAGTTATTCTTAGAAATGCCTCACTTCTAAATGTGACTCTGTGAAATATGCTAAGAATGAGATTTAAATTCATGCTTTGGGAGCTCTAGCAGATTTTAAGATGTTTTCTATCCAAAGATGAAAGACTCACATCCCATAGGGAAAAACAATAAGCATACTTGTTCATTAAGATTTGGCTTGTAATTATCAAAGTTAATCATTTTAATGGACAGATTGTATGACTTCTTTCACCAAATCACAGAGTAGGGGGAAACCTCTCTAAGGCTTTATCATTTCATAAGCCAAGAAAAGTTAAGTGACTTGACTAAAGTCACAGGGGTCACAATTATAAACTAGGAATCCCTAGCTGGTTTTAAACAAGATATTCCACCTAAGAATCATTGATGCCTTTGAGTAAATGAAAATAGGTTTAGATTCCCCAACATTTTTTATTTTTCCACAGAACTCCAGATTCAGCTATTTATAAGGAGCTGACCTAAATAGCCTCTTAAAGTGATCATATTTCAGAATAAATATAAACATAGCACTGGTTCTGGAATTTAATAATGAATATTTGTTGATTTTTTTGCCTTTACAAACATGTATTTAACTTCAGCAAATAAATAAAAACTACTGAGATAATAGGTTCTCCCCAAAAACTTAGTGGAAAAAATAGGAATTGTCTTCAGAGCCAGTTTGGAGTCCCACAAGAAAATCAGCCTCTTCATTTTATATGCAAGATGTGTTTTTGTTCTTGTTTATTAAACCAAAATCAGCACCAGCAAGCTTGATCATCCGCCTTAATCAGAAGTTTATAGGACCATAGATCTGGTATTAGAAGACTGTATATAGATATAATATAGATATAATCCAACCCTACATTTTGTAGAAGGGGAATCTAACATGCAGGGAGGTGGTGATCTGCTCAAGCTCACACACAAATAATAGGCATCAGTGGCAGGATTTGAACACAGGTCCTCTGAATCCAGAGCCAGTAAAAGCTCTGCCCTGGACCAGGCTGATTTGACCCCATGTCATTTGGGGTCATTTCCAAAAATTGAATTCCCTCTTAAATGTTGCCTATTTATCGCCGTAGAATGTATTGGAAAGAAGGTGACACAAACTCTGAAGGCAACTGCAAAAGACTTGAGTCTTAAAGATATTTGGAGCAATAAACAGCAAACAAGGGAAAGGAAGTTTTCTAAGGACAATGGTTCCCTTTGAAAAATAATTTTCATTTGTTTATGTGAATTTTAATATATTTGTTTTAAAAGGAAATGGAATAAGATATGTATGTAGCACCTACTATGTTCTATACACTATATAATCCATTTACTGTCTGACTTGAAGCAAGGTACATCTCTGTGCTTAGGCATGGCTGTCTTGGTCACACCATCAGATTGGGTTTGCAGGGGTGTGATAAGATTTTACAAGGTGATCTTAGACCTATTTTCTACATTGTGGATATTTGTGCTGAATAGAGGAATAATTTCCCTTGAAGAAGACTCTCAAGGCCTCCATCTCTCCTCATTTACTATCTGAAGGAGTGATTTTGTTTTGGTTTAGCCATTGCAGTCATGTCCTACTCTTCATGACCCTATTTGGGTCAACTTTGTAATTTCCTTCTCCAGCTCATTTTACAGATGAGGAAACTAAGGCAAACAGGGTTAAGTGACTAGCCCAGGCTCACAAAGCTAGGAAATGTCTAGATTTGAACTCAGGAAGATGAATCTTCCTGACTCTAGGGCCAGCACTCTATCCATTGTACCACTTGAATCAAATATAGTACTATGTCTAAAAAGAGGACTTTTCCAAATCCAGGAAGGATCCAGAATCATAACAACAATTAATGAATTTTATTCCCTTCCCCCAGAGAGAGAAAAAATAGATGTCCCAGGATTCCATAATAAGATGATGGAGCTTAGATGTCTTCTTGTACAGGTTTAAGCCTCATTTGTTTTAAACCTTTGAAAAGCAGTATCATTTTTCTTTGAGGATAACAAGCTTCAAGAACTACACCCTGCATTCTAACTAGGTTCATACTATCATGATATATCTCCTACAGTGAACTGCATGTATGAATATGCTGTGAATCTTCTTTCTATAACCTCAAAATAGGGAAAATTGCTTAATTAACTGATGCTTCTTCTATAGAGAAAACCATGTATGCCCCAATAGGAGGTTGCGCCAACATCATTTTATAATAGTATTAATGTATTAGAGAAAAATTCTACTGCAAAGTCAAAAAACTTCCTATAATGTCATTCAACCACTAGTCCTTTTATAGAATTATGACAGTGGATTCTGTTTTCCCCTTAGAATGTCATTTTGTCCAACATCATATTTTTTACCAAACTAAATATAGCTTTTCAACATATGTTTGTACCAGGTGCTATTTGTTGTTCAGTCATTTTTCAGTCCTGTCCAAGTTTTTGTGACCTCATTTGGGGTTTTCTTGGCAAAGGTCCTGTAGTGGTTTGCCATTTCCTTCTCTACCTCATTTTACAGATGAGGAAACTGAAGAAAATAGAATTAAGTGACTTGTCCAGGGTCACACAATTGTTAAGTTATTGTATAAGAGTTGAATTCAGAAAAATGAGAGTTTCTGACTCTAGACCTGGCACTCTATCTGCTGTGCCACCTAGCTTTCCCCAGTAGGTTCTATAGAAAGATACAAAAGAAAGAAACATTCTTTGGGGGAAATAGTGCAACCATCTCATGGGAGCATCTATCTTGATAATGGCTTAGTTAGATAAACTCTTGGATCATCTTATATTAACCAAGATATACTATTTTACCATATATACATCCACTAATAAGTGTTAGAAAGATCCCCTTTGCAAAATCCTTTCAGATCAACAAAAAATACTATTATTGTGTACAAATTGCAAATTCTGCATTGCATAATAATTCACAAATGAATTTGTGTTTTTAGAGGACTTTGTGTCCAAGTCATCAGTCAGAGAATTTTCATCATTAAAAAAACCAGTTTCTCTTCCCTGACTTCCCCACTAAATCACAAGCGCTGTATTTTCCATTTTTCCCATGTTCTGTTGTTTAAGAAGAATTAGAGTTCTGTGAATTGTGTAGGCAATGGTGAGTGAATGGTTTCCAAAGCTCTCCTCCTAGCTTTGAGATGCCTAGGGCATTTCTAAATGAAATGTTAAGTTGAACCACTGAGGACAAAAACTTTACAAAGGGCTTGCAATCAAATGCATCTAAACCAAGAGTACCACCTAGAGGATTTCATAGGACAATGATGACGGTTCTTTCCTCAGTCAGAGAAGAAATCTAGTCATATCCAGTTCGGAAGTAGATACGATTTGTGTAAATGTAAAGGTTTATTGACTTCACCTAAAAAACTGTATTTCCTTTCTTTTTCAGGAAGAACAGTTTGGAATGTATGCACTATACAGTAAAAACAAACCACAATCCGATGCTTTGCTTAGCAGCCATGGGAATGCCTTCTTTAAAGTAACTATATTTTCATTGCTCCATTCAGTAAAGCCTACACCCAAAGTCAATGAGTGCTACATGTTTTGGTGACTTTGAATTGCCAGCCTTGCAACTCACCCCTATCTTCACCCTTTTGACATTCTTTTAGAATAAGCAGCAAGACCTGGGTGATAAAATGGATCTAGCCTCCTACCTGCTTAAGCCAATCCAGAGGATGAGCAAATATGCCCTGCTGCTAAAGGACATGATCAAAGAATGCACCAAGACTCAGGAACAGGAGCTTAGTGACCTTCGAGCTGCTGAGGAGATGGTAAAATTCCAGCTTCGCCATGGGAATGACTTGCTGGCCATGGATGCCATCCGGGGGTGTGATGTAAGCATACTTCCTCTTTTTGCTTCCTACAGACAATCCTTGCCTACCAGGCGGTAAGTCAGTAGGTAGTCTCTCTCTTGCCTGCCCTTGATAAAGGGAGTGACCAAAGAAGTGCCATCTGGCTAAATATTTGTCCCTTTCCAGACCAGGGAAAGCTAATTAACTGGCTGGTGTATAGAGTGCCTTTTCTATTCAGAGCACCATACATGCATGCCCTAATATGAGGTTGATCCAGTATCATTTTTTAATAATAGCATTAGCACAATATGGCAAAACCCTACTGCAAAGTCACAAACTTCCTGTAATGTCATCCAGCTGCTAGCCCATTTATAGCATTGTGGGAAAGTGAAGATATCCACATATCTCCAATTCTAATCATCTGCTCCAATCTGCCACTTTGCATTTTGAAGGGAAAGCAGGATAGGAAGAAGTAGAATTGATGATTCCTTTTGGGCATTAATTGGATTAAATGGATTAAATGAGGTCCCTTCCAAAACTCTAATTCAGTGATTCTGGCAGCTGTTGATAACTGCTCTGTAAGGGGAGCACAGAATTAATACAAACCAGTGGCTGGAAACACTATTCTTCCTTACACCTCTCTAGAGGTCAACCCCTCTGCTGTGCAATGATCATTCCAAAGTCACTGATGTGAGTACTGCCATCTTCCACTGGTGGAGATTTAAAACCATCAAAACCTTCTAGTTCTATGTGATTATTGTCCCCTGTCCTTTCATAAAGGCTCCAACCTGTAGGCATTTGAGCAATAGACATTTAACCAACTTAACATGGGCATCTTGGAGAGTGAGTATCATGTCATTTGGTTGTTCAAGCTACAAAATCCAGTCACACTGAAATTATTAACTCTGAAAAAAAAGCAAATGAGCTAGCTAAATTCATTTCACTGGAATATTTTAAAATGTACCTCACTGTAGCAGTCACAAAAGAATAATAATGATTATAATAATACTATTTCTTTGGCACAGTTGTAAAGTTTTTCAAGTGTTTTCCTCACTACAACCCTGCAAGGTAAGCAGATCAGATATCCCCATTTCCCAGAGGAAAAAACTAAGGCTCATTGAAATTAAACTGTGGCAGAGAGCATACATCAGTCAATCCATCAACATTTCTTAAACACTTAATGTGTTCCAGATTATTATCAAGCCCTGAGAATAAAAGAAGAGTGAAAGACAGTCCTCGCTTTCAAGAAGCTCCATGTCTCCTGATTTTATATTTAAGCCTTTTTTTTTTCTCAATAGCAGAGCCAGAAGAGGTATTAGATCAACAGTTTTCCTGAAGCCTCCTGGAACATATCTTCCCAGGTCTCAGTTTCCTCACCTATAAAACAAAAGGATTGTACAAATGTTCTTTCAGACTCCTTCTAGGTCAGATATATTAGGATTGGTGTAGCTGAACTCTTGTTCACAGGAATTTGTATCAGGTTAAAAAAAACATAATACATTTCTAGTCACTAATCTCATTGGACTGACATGAAGGAGGTCACAATTTGTCCCTGTTGTTCAGGTGACTTCACAGTGTCTTCCTCAGAATATTATATAACTAACATTTTTGGTCTTTGTAGTATCATTAGGCTTTTGAAATTTTCCAACAAATTTTAGAAACTTTCCCATTCCGACTTGTCTGATGCTGGGCCAACATCAAACCCTCTCTGATTCTGTAGGGTGTCTCCTAACATTAGAAAGTCATCAGCCCATTCTAGGTCTGCAAAAGAAAGGCAGCAAGGTTCAGGGAAAAGTCAAATGGACCTGATCTCATCTGGCTTCAGACTGTGTGGACTTCTGTCACTTACTGGGTTACCTTGGGCAGTGGGGTGTGGAATGGATGAAGTACTGGTGCTGGAGTCAAGAAGACCTGAATTCAAATCTAGCTTCAGAACTTACTATGTGACTTAGAGCAGATCATATAATCTCTATCTGCCTCATTTTCCCCAACTGTAAAATGTGAATACTATAGTATCTACTTTACAGAATTGTGACATCAAAATGAAAATATTTATAAAGTACTTAGTAGAATGTCTGTCACATACTAGTAAAATAACAAATTCTAGTCAATTTTTTTGCCTGATATTTAAGGCCCTTCTAGGTCTGGCTCCAATAAACCTTACAATGTATTTCCACCTTTCCTGTATCTGAGGCTAGCTGAATTGCACTATTAGATGTTTCTAAACTTTGTTCATACCCTTTACCTATCTCTGTCTATTCGTGTAGGCCATCCTCCTACCTGGAAAACCCTGCATCCAGAGATGACTGCTCTAATTAATCTTTTTTTTTCCCATTAAGACCTACTCAGATGAACCTTCTCCCATGAAACTTTTCTTGATCCCTTCTCTTCAGCCCTTAGCCCTGCATCTTCTCTTCCTTGAATTTCTTTAAAAATTTTTTAAATTTGATTTGGTTTTCTAATTGCATGTAAGCAAACATTTTAACATATTTTTTAAAATATTGTCAGTTCCATATTCTCTCCCTCCCTCCCTTTCTCTATTTCTTTTTTTCTTTTAACTAGATTTTATTTTTTCCTATTACATGTAAAGATATTCAGTTTTTTTATAAAATTTTCTCCCTCACTTCTTCCCCTCCCTCCTCCTTAAAATAATAAGCAATTTGATGTAGGTTTTCTATATATGTAAAACATTTCCATATTAATCATGTTATATAAAAAGAAGAAACAGATCAAAACTTCCTTAATTTCTTAAAATTCTTTGGAACTCTTTTCATTTAATCTGTGTGATAAATATTTATACACACATCCTATTCTTACTATTAGATAGTAAACCAATAATAATAGCTATCATTTATATAATGTCTATTAGGAACTGTAGGAACACTTTATAAATACGACCTCATTTGATTTTAACTTACAAGACTGGAAAGTAAATGCTGTCATTATCCTTTATTTTGCAATTGAGGAAGGGCTTTTGAAATTTTCCAACAAATTTTAGGAACTTTCCCATTCCGACTTATCTGATGCTAGAACAACAACAAATGCTCTGTGATTCTAGGGTATCTCCTAACATTAGAGAGTCATCAGCCCATTCTGTGTCTGCAAAAGAAAGGCAGCAAGGTTCAGGGAAAAGTCAAATGGACCTGATCTCATCTGGCTTCAGACTATGTGGACTTCTGTCACTTACTGGGTTACCTTGGGCAGTGAGGTAGTGAATGGATGAAGCACTGGCACTGGATTTAGGAAGATCTAAATTCAAATCTAGCCTTAGAACTTACTGTGTGATTTTTGAGCAGTTTATATAATCTGTATCCCCAACTGTAAAATGTGAATAATGATATAGTATCTACTTTGCAGAATTGTTGTGACATCAGAATGAAAATATTTGTAAAATATTTAGTAGAATGTCTGTCACATAGTAGGTACTATAAATTCTAGTTATTACTATTATTATTTTTTGACTGACATTTAAGGCCCTTCTCAATCTGGTTCCAATAAACCTTACAAGTGCATTTCTACCTTTCTTGTATCCTGAGGCTAGCTATTAAATGTTTCTTTACCTGCCTCTGTCTATTCATGTAGACCATTCTCCTTCCTGGAAAACTTGCATCCATAGCTGACTGCTGTGGGGCAATCAGGAGATTGTCATTTTTTATGTTTCTATCTTCTACATAAGTTTTGGTGCATAATCATTACTTTAAATGTACTGTTGAATTTAAAAAAATATATAGTTCATATGTATTTTCTTTTTTTCTTTTTAACATTTTTTTTGTTTTTCCCTGATTACATGTTAAAAACAATTTTTTAACATTTGTTTTTTAGACCAGAAGCTTGTACCTGTTCCTATACTCTTGAATGTTGCATAGCTAAAGAGATGTTTAAAGATGAAGAATGATAGCAATATAAATATACTCTCAACCTGCTTCAGATTAAACAAGATCTTCATTATCTCTTTAAGATGTTTTTCTTTCTCTCTAGGTGAATTTAAAAGAACAGGGGCAGCTGAGATGTCAGGATGAATTTATTGTTTATTGTGGAAGGAAAAAATATCTAAGACACGTCTTCCTTTTTGAAGATCTTATCTTATTTAGCAAGACCAAGAAGATTGATGGGGGATATGACATTTACATGTACAAACAGTCATTCAAGGTAAAAGCAGACAAAGCACCCAGACTGTGACATGGGCACAAGGGATGGGATTTTTACACAGAATGTTTGGGTTTTTTTAATGGGTTTGGTTGGTAATTATTTCTGGATTAAAAGAAACTCATAGCTTCCTTGGTTTTCTTATTCCATAAATTCCATGGTTTATTAGTGAGAAAAGGGGGAAAAGCACAACAACTGAACTTCATGGAATGAAATGGAGAGCATCACCATAGTATTTTTATGCCTCACTGTGTAATTTCTTCCTGTCCATTACCTGATTTTTCCAAAACTTCAGACCACTGTGAGCTCAGCCTTATTCCCCAGAGGTGTTGGTCATCCCTGTACCACTTGTATTTACTTATATGGTGTATTGAGATGCCTTGCTGAATGGGAATCACTGGAAGCCAGATGTTTCCTGAGAAAAAATTCTATTTTGCATTTCTATTGTGGTGACAAGGGCTTATTGGGCCGTCAACAGCTGTCTGAATCAACCTCCTGGCGCACTTGGCAGGACAGAAGCTCCTGCAAGTTGGGTCAAACTGACTGTAAACTGTCAGGCCCCTTTCATTGGGATCTTCTGACCACCTGCCTTCAATTAGGAATGCAAGTGAGGTCTCAGGAAGCATCGTGATGCACTAGATAGTTAGGCTTGGAATCAGGAAGACTTTGGATTAACCTGACTCATACTAGTTGTGTGACCTAACCTCTTAGGTCTCTAGACAATAGTCTAAGGCTATAAGGTGTAGAGAAAGTATGGACTACTGTTCACAATTTATAAAAAATAAAAACAGGATGAGTGCACATATACAGCATCTACTCTCCAAGTTAGGAAGCATTTCTAATGATTTAATTCTGCAGACAGTGCCAGGGAAAAACCTCTTCTTGTCAGTTTGCAAGAAACTTTGGGTTTCAGGGTTTTTCCATCAGAGCATAGGGTCATCTAAGGAGAATAGTTCTTGTAATGAGAGCCAGCACTCCTGGGCTCAGAATAGCCCCAAGTATGCATGATCCTAGGAAAGGGCTTCACAGAAGCTTAACAAAGCACAGCACTAATTAGAAACTTTTTTTGAGGTCGTTGTTTTTCGTTTCAGAAAACCATATTTGGGGTTTTCTTGGAAAGATACAAGAGTAGCTTGCCATTTTTTTTCTCCTGCTTATTTTTTAGATGAGGAAACTGAGGCAAACAGGGTTAAATGACTTGCCCAGGATCACTTTGACTACTCAAATCAAATCTCACCCTCTGTAAGGGGTGTTTCCCAGTCTCCAATCCCTTCTAACCCCAGTACTCCACTACTGGCCCCTTTCCAATGAAAATTTTATTGTTATTGTTGCTGTCCAGTCATTACAGTTATGTCTGACTCCACTGCTAGCACCTTTGTTATGAATTTTTTATTGTTATTGTTGTTGTTCAGTCATTTCAGTTATGAGTGATTCTTCGTGATCCCATTTGGGATTTTCTTGGAAAGATACTAGAGTAGTTTTCCAATTCCTTATCCAAATCATTTTACAGATAATGAAACTGAGGCAAAAGAGTCTAAGATCAGTCTAAAGTCTAGTTTTTCTGACTCTGGGCCTGGCATTCTATCTACTGTGCTACCTAAGAATTTGCCATCTAGGAAATAACAAAGCAAGTAGAGTCCTGACTGATCTAAAAATGAAAGAAGGGGAAAGATCAGCCAACAAATATTTATTAAGAATGTGCCACATACTAGATTAGGATAATTTCCTCCCCCATGGTCATCTCAGTCTGGATTTCTGCTACCTCACACCCTGCTCCTGTCTCTCACCTTAACTGACTTCCAGGAAACCATCAGAAATCCATCAGAAAGGTTTTATTAAATGATTATTATGTGCCAGACACTCTAATAAACACTGAGGATACAAAGAAAAGCACAAACATGATTCCTGCCCTCATGGAACTCACATGCCAAAAATTGTACATAGAAGATATAAGCAATATATGTGTTTGCATATTTGTATACTCATACCCACTTAGAGATTTCTTTTTTTTTTTTTAGGTTTTTTGCAAGGCAAATGGGGTTAAGTGGCTTGCCCAAGGCCACACAGCTAGGTAATTATTAAGTGTCTGAAACTGGATTTGAACCCAGGTACTCCTGACTCCAGGGCCAGTGCTTTATCCACTATACCACCTAGCTGCCCCTGGATATAAGCAATATAAATGGAAGATAATCTCTTAAGGCAGTTAGGTGAATAGAGCACCAGGTCTGGAGTCAGGAGGATCTGAGTTCAAATCTAGTCTCAGACATTTACTAGTTGTGTGACCCTGGACAAGTCACCTTACCCTGTTTGCCCTGGTTTCCTCATCAGTACAATGAGCTGGAGAAGGAAATAGCAAACCACACCAACTTTTCCAAGAATACTTCTAATGGAGACACCAAGAGTCAGACAGGACTGAAAAACAACAAAAATCTCATAGGGAAGGCATTAGTAGTGGATTACTTGGAGATAGATTGGAGATTGGGAAAGGCCTCTTGCAGAAGGTGATATTCAAGTTGATTCTTCAAAGGCAGAGATGAACAAAGAGTATTCTAGGCAGCAGGGGCCAGTGAAAATGCATGGAGTCAGGAGATGAAGCATCTTATATGAGGAGCATCAAGGAGACCAGCATCACTTGAATCTACTGTCCATTGAATATATACAATAGAGTCAAATCTGAGAAAACTGAAAAGGTATTAAGAGGTCCACTTGTAAAGTATTTTAAATGCCACAAAGTATTTTTACATTTGCTTCTGAAGAAATAGGGAACCACTGAAGTTGTGTGTGTTTGTGTTAAAGCTCAGAACTAAGCTTTACGAAAATAGATTATAATTTTACTTGTCCTATATAAAAAGGGGTGAGGATGAGTGTGAGGGTATGGGGAATAATATCTGCCCCCTTCCTTAACCAATGAACATGAATGAATTTGACTAGGACAATTACATTTATATATTCAAATTATTTAAGAAAAATAACATTTCATAAATATGTGAAGTGGTTGCTACTCTTAGAAGCTGCCATAGAAAATAAAGATTTTCTTTGTACAGTAGATTAATTTTCATGTTGAATTATTTGGACCATCAGATTCTTAGCAGTGAAAACAATTTTACAATGTTGTGGAAAATAAGAGGAAATTGAATACTCTGATTTTTCTGGATACCGGATATGATTTCAGACTGCTGAAATTGGAATGACAGAGAATGTTGGAGACAGTGGTCTGAGGTTTGAGATCTGGTTCCGAAGGCGGCGGAAATCCCAGGATACATACATTCTTCAAGCAAGTTCAGCAGAAGTGAAAATTGCCTGGACGAATATCATAGGGAAAATCCTATGGAGGCAAGCTCTAAGGAACAGAGGTATAAAATAGAGGGAAGTTACAAGGCAATAGCAGGAGCTCATGTTGGAGAGGACTAATTCAAATTTCATTTTACATGATAGTTTAATATGATGGAAACTCAAGACAGGCCATATTACATCTTGAGTGTAAAGAATTCAGCCATGTGAATCAGAATAACTATTCTCTGGAGTTATGGAGAATAATCTACCCGAAAAACTATAAATCCTTTACACCTAGAGGGGAGTTTTTTAATAGGTGACTGGGAGAAATCTACTTTAATGAAACTGGCCTTTCCCTAGCTGCTCCCTACTCTCACCTGTTCAAATGGCCATTTCTCAAAATTCATTTCCATTTGATTTTTGGGATCTTCCAGGCCAAAAGCTGCTGTTTTCTCTACCCCCATGCTCTTCCCATCAGTGAGACTCCATTTACATGATCTCCTGCTGCTAGGACCCCAGAGAGCAAAATAAGTTCCTACAGCTACAAAAACTGAGCCAAAGAAAGATTGACATCCTTCTTGTTGCCACAGGACTGATTTCTTGTTTCTTTTTTTCCCTGGGCTCCTACAAATCTCTCAGGTCATAACAATAGTTTTTTTGTTTATTTGTTTTAGTGCAACAAATGGCAAATTTATTCAACTTTGGCCCTCTCGCCCCTTTGTCTGTTTAGTCTCTTTATTAACATGCCCTGAAACAGTCAATATTCCAAAGAAAATTGTCAGTTAAGCTCCATTTAAAAAGTGTCAGATTTGGAGTAAAAAAGACCTGGCATGGAATCTTGGCTTTGCTGTTTGCAATCTATGCATCATTGGACAAGTCACATGACCCTTTTCTTTGAAAAAAGAGGGAATGAGTAAGATGACTCCTAATATTTCTTCCAGTTGAAAATCTACAATTCTATGAAGTTTCTCTCTCAAGTGTTGCACATGTTTTCTATTTTAGAACTCAGAATGCAAGAAATGGTATCTATGGGAATAGGCAACAAACCATTCATGGATATCAAACCCAGTGATGCAGCCATAAGTGACCGGGCAATAGATTATATCATGAAAGGAACAGGTACCACTTGTTACTTTGGTCTTCACTCTGTCTTCTATTGGAGAAATTTGACTTTAAAAATAAAACACCAGACTTGGTAGGTAGTATCAGTTTGGTGGCTTAGGATCAAAGATTCTATGCATAACAATCACAGTTTCATATCCATTAAGGTCTCATGAACAATTAATGATCCCCTCATTGAAAATAAAGGTGTTGCAAAATAATGAATTTTCTATTATGTGTTTAGTTGTATTTCCAGATGAATACAATACAGAGTTTGTATCCTACTTGAGCACTTATTTATTTAGGTGGCAATAAGGAGCTATTAAAAATTTCCTTAAAGATTTTGACTTGATATAAGGAAAAAACTTTCTAATTATTGCAACTATCTCGAAGTGAAGAGTGGATTGCCTTAGATGGGAATAGGTTTCCTCTCAGAGTGTTCATATCCATGTGGATAATCATTCATTGGTCATGTCATAGAAAAGTTTCCTAATCAATATCAAGATGTACTTTGGTCTCTGAGCTTCTTCCACTTTTGAGATTGTAAGTTTTGAGCAAGCAAATGATATAAGTAGAGCTGTGCATTATAAAGATTAATCTGATGCTTGCCATGATAGTGCATGGTAACCCCTGCTGCCAGGGAGCTCAGGTTTGCAGAGTCAATCATTTGTACACTTAAAAACCAGTACTAATATGATGAGCCTCCTTAGACATCAGGTCACCAAAGTGGAGTGAACTAACCCAAATTGGAAGTCTAGAAGATCAAAACTGCTTTTCCAGTCAATAAAGTGAGTGACCCTACACTTCTAATTTAGGGCAAGATAGAAGACCTAGGATCTAGGGATCCAGCTGGCAGTCAACTTTGAGGCAAGCTACCACCTGTTGGAGCCCTGCCTCTTGGTACCCCCTCAGGACTCTTATTTGAGTGGGACCTGTGGGGTCCAAAATGTTTATTTTGAAAAAATTAGAGTTTCAAAGCAGGCCCGGGTTGCCTGGATACCCCCACTGAGAATAAGGGAATTTGATCCTGAATCTGTTGGTTTTCAGAATTGAGGCCATGATTAAGAGGGTTGGGAAAGGGGTATTCTTATTGTGCCTCTAGAGGCACCTCTAGAGGTGAGATTCTTGGACTGGCACAAGACAAAGCAGAGCAAAAACATTTTCCAACAATGTTCTCATTAATCCAGCACAAAAGTCGGAGTTTAAAGATCAGATACTGCTGTAGTTCCAACCATAAACAATGTTGACTTGCATTCCCATTATCTTCAGGCAGCTTCCAAGAAACTGAAGTCTTTGGGTTCCAGGGGGAGTTTGATATATACATATATATATAAATATATATATATATACATATATATATATATATATATATATACACACACTGATGATTAGTCCACCAGGAGACAGGTTTAGATATACCAGCTGTCACACAATTGGACCTTCAAGGGAAAGTAGCCCATGCTGATGGTCGATTCTTGGAGAGACAGGTCTGGATTTGCCTTGTTGCAAACTTGCTACCAGATAATCACAGCTGGTGCTTGACCCAGTGTGCTGGCTACTGTGGTGCCTCAATGATACCAGAGAGGAGACCATCCAAAGGGCAAGAGAGTCCTCCACATTCAGACTATCACCAGAAGTCCTGAGTCTATCAAATCAGGCCATGGAGTGAAGTGGTTCTGGAAAAGGCAACTGAGAAGGATGTCCTTGCACAACATACCCTTCATTATAATAAATATAGTGGGCAAGTCTGCCATTTCAATATAGTTAGTGTGGTCCTCTTTGAAATCAAAGGACAACTGAGAAAGGGAAGGAAGGCAAGGCAAGACAAGGCAAGAAACGTCAGTGGCTTGGATGATAACAGGGAAAAGAGGCAAAATTGACCTTTTTCTTTTTTTTTTTGTTTACAGAGTCAAGATCTAGGGCATCTATTGCTGTATCTTCATTTGATCACTCAACACCCTTCAAAAGGCCCCACTCTACCATCTCTAACAGCAGCACATCCTCTTCAAGCAGCCAGTCCTCATCTTCAATCTTGGGGTCATTAAATCTGCATGTTTATTCTAGTCCATCTTATTCAGGTCTGCTAAGTCCTCCCTTCTATCACTGGACTTATGATATTAAAACGTGTATTGAGGAAGATGAGTTGGAACAGGAAACAGGAAGCCAGCCATCAATGAGTAAGTGGATCTGAATACAGTACTAATGAAGGTTGCAATGATGTGAGGGAGGAGGGGTATGTGCACAGAATACTTGGGGGACAGAAGGAAGTGTTCAGATTCACTGAATTAGAAGAAGGTATCTCAATTGACTAGACCAATAACTTTGGTTATATCTTGAGATGCTTCAGATTACTACAAGTGCTGCTATGAAATTCTTTTTTTTTTTAGGTTTTTTTTTTTTGCAAGGCAGTGGGGTTAAGTGGCTTGCCCAAGGCCATACAGCTAGATAATAATTAAATGTCTGAGACGGGATTTGAACCCAGGTACCCCTGAGTCCAGGGCTGGTGCTTTATCCACTGCAACACCTAGCTGCCCTCCACTGCACCACCTGGCTGCCCTATGAAATTCTTAAAGTTAACTTTTTAATCAAAAAATATAAAGAAATATAAAATATAAATTATAAGAGGGGAAAGGGTCATGTTGAAAAGATAATGAAAAGATAGCCCAACCCTTCTCTTTGTTAAGTGATTTTTAAAGTATTTATCAAATATAAAGATCTAAGGAAAACTAAGAAGTTTTTATAATATCTCCAAGAAAATTTAGCAGTTATTACATTATCCCCTAGTATTAACAGCAGGGACAGCATAAATTGATGATGACAAAATGGAATTAATATGCAGAGAATGTTGCAATTTAGACTTCTCTATATAAAAATATTAGACTTGAAATATGAGAGGTTGGGGCACTTATGTTCTAAAAATTAATAAACTGATTAATGTTTGATTAAATTGCATTATCATTATTATTATTATTCCTCCCAATCTGTAGTTACTGAGAGCTCTGAGTCATCACAGTGTACCTCTGGAGAGAGCATCGGTGGCTTTAGCAGCTCAGCCCACCCTGGGCTGTCTCAACTTCTTCCAGACACATTTTCAGATGAAAGTGCTTCAAATCCTGGTTCCAAACCATCCTCCCAGTGCACATCTCCAGCTCTCCCTGGGAAGAATTCTAGGTTGAAACATGATAGTAATCAGTATATTACAACAGTAAGTATTTGGTTTTTTTTATCTATTGACTTTGAATTCAACTCAGTTCAATTCAGCAAGCATTTAATAAAGACAATACTACGTGTGAACCACTGTGATATGTGCTGGGAATTTTCATTCTAATGAGGGATACAATAAGTAAATTCAAAATAATTTGGAGGTGACAGAGACAGAATAGATTAGAAAAGGGATTAGAAAAGAATAAATATCAGACCATATGGACTGAATCTTGATAGAACCTAGACATGCTAAAAAATGAAGATGAGGAAGGACTGCAGGATAGGCACAGAGAACAGCCCCATGCAAAAGCAAAGAAGCAATCAGGAAGATAAAAAGTTGATAGGGGAGTTCAGAACTAGCCTAATCTATATGGCCTTCTTCAATAACAGAGCTACTCTTGAGTTTCTATTTCATTGATGTAACATACTTCTAGCATTGAAATTGGATGAGACAGAGTTCTCTTTTAGATATTTGTGTTGCTTTGTTAGCAAAATCTTTAACAATATCCATGTTGTGCACCAGGGAGGTAGATAAGAAATGCAAGTTTTATAGGTAGTTTGAATTCTCCTAAACCAACTCTATATAAAATCTTTTAATTAACAATTGTTAAGTTCTTACCATATTGAAAATGCTAGACTCTGGGAGAATTACAAAGATAAATAGGACTTAGACTCCTTTACTTATGAAGTTAAGAGGCATTATAATCTCACCAGTCTCTGTGTGTTTTAGAAGACGAATGCCCATTCCACTTTGGACAAATTTACTAAGGAGAAAATTGGCTAGCAGAGCAATAGAGTTCATTGAACCCTACTGGGTCTGAGTCTTTTTGGTTTTGTTATACTAGCAGAAGAGCAACAAGAATTAATGGAAATTATGACATGACTTTGGCCAGCCCTCTATCAATCAAAAGAAACTAAAATGCCTGTCTACTTAGCATAACATTCATTTCTGTGGGATTCACCATGATAGGGAACTCAAAGTAAAACTATTGGTCCTACCAGGAAAGATTTAAACAAAATGTAATTTCAACTGAATGTAAAACCAATATTAAAACTTGGATTTGTGCCTTAAAAGTGATGATGAAATTGTGGTTAAATGAGGCAGCTTACAAACCAGACCCATTAGTGAACCCCATGGGATCCCATAGTATTTAAAATCCATATCACTGGTGTCTTTTTTAGTTGTCCTCCAGAAAATCTAGGTGAATAAGAAGGCCTTGACACCACCTTATTGAGTAAAAGAAGTCACTGGCCTAAAGTCTTCTTTAAGAACTGAATTTCACTGAGATGTTTTAAGTCTATGACTGTCAATCCAGCCATCCCCAAACAAAGTCTTAGTCAATAATGATAGTAGTCATTAAAGAATTAATACCAATATACATTCAGGGGAAAAAAGTCATTTCACTTCAACTCTATAAACAATTTTGAGTATTTGTTATATACTATGTATTAGGCACTGTCCTAGGCCCTGAATATATACAAATAAAAATAAAGCAATCCTTGTTCTCAGGAAGTTTCTCAGGGGAAAACATGTACAGAGCTAAGTCTATACAAAATAACTTCAAAAGAAATTTAGCAAAGGGTCTTCCAGATCAATACCAACCTGGTAATTATCTATTCACAACCCATCAGTTGAACACTAAATTGGATACAAGAGAAATACTAGGACCTTCTCTTTCTCTGTCCTCAAGGTTCATACATTATTAGAGCTTGAGGTACTTTAGACATCATTTGGTTCAACCCGCTTATTTTACAAATGAGGAAGGTGAGTCCCAGTAAAGAGAGAGCAGGGGCTAGAATTTAGGTCTCTTAGATCTCAGTACATGATTCTGCCCTTCATATCACCTTTCCTCTTTGTTAAGAGTGATAATGTTGGTTTGGAAAAGGAGACAATTTCATTTTGGAGGATTTTAAAAGATAAGATTATAATTATTTTTTTTAGGTTTTTGCAAGGCAAATGGTGTTAAATGGCTTGCCCAAAGCCCCACAGCTAGGTAATCATTAAGTGTCTGAGACCGACTTTGGACCCAGGTACTCCTGACTCCAGGGCCAGTGCTTTATCCACTGTGCCACCAAGCCACCCCTATAAGATTATTTTTAAGCTAGCTAGGGCAACCAAACTTAAATGAAGCAGTATAACAATGCCAAGAATTAAGAATTAAAATTGATCATAGAAAAAGGGGGGACAAGAATATGAAATTGAAAAGTCAGTGAACTCAAGACAAATGCAACACCTTTTTTTTATTCAGAAAAAAACTTATCTTACCTGCATGGTACAAAAATTTGTTCTGACTTTAAACACAAAGTTTCAGAATGTTGTCAAATCTCCTTAATGCTAATTTAAAAATAAAAGATTTTAAAAATCTGTTTGTGCCATTCTTATGGAGGAAAAAGTAACTTCCAGAGTTCTGATAGATATGAGATAGGGTACATGGATTAACTAGCACTGTTGGTCCTTTAGCCAACTACATACTTCATATTACAATAAACCTGTGATCTCTTAAGGGTGGTACTTCCTCCTCCATTAATATAGATCACAACCCTTCCATTTCTCATTTAATACTTGTTTTTCTCTAAATCCCCTTGTAGGAGATCTCATTGAGAATCACAATGTTAAATAGTTAGGCAGTGAAGAACTGGGTATTAAAATTAAACTCAACAACTTAGATGACAAGGATGCTCATAGAAAAACACATATACGGTCCATTCTTTCATTAAGATTTCATTAATTGGGGCAGCTAGGTAGCACAGCGAATAGAGCACTGGCCTTAGAGTCAGGAGTACCTGGGTTCAAATCTGACCTCAGACACTTAATAATTACCTAGCTGTGTGGCCTTGGGCAAGCCACTTAACCCCATTGCCTTGAAAAAATCTAAAAAAAATATTTCATCAATTGCCCTTTGTAGATAGTGGTTGCTGTGAGGAATATAAAAGAAATAAAAGATTTGGCCCTTCCAGGGTAACTTAGAATGTAATTAGACTAAAAAGAAAAGCTTTAGCAATCATAACAGGATATAAAGACTTTAAAATAATATAGGACAAATAATGTATACAGGGGCTTAGAAATGCAAGATAAGACTGATCAGAGTATCAGTCAATTAATCAACCATCATTTCATATGGCCAACCATCATCCAAACACAAAAAAATCAAATAGTGATGAAAAAATCCCTGTTCTCCAGGAAATTACCTTTGAAGGGAGAGAAAATATGAAAATGCAGAGAATAAATATAGTTAAATATAAAGTAGTTTAGGAAAGTAGACCCTAGCAGTTGGATCAAATGCAAAACAGGTTGTAGTATAAAAGCTGAAAACAAGAAGACATCCTAAAGAAAGGAAAAGCAAAAATGGAAGCAGAGAAACACAAAGATGGCAGCAAAGAAAGTCTGGCTAGAGACAATGGGAGAGGAAGATGAGTAGACATGATAAGGCAGGGAAAAGAAAATAAATAGTGGTTTTTGAAGGTTTAATTCAGACTTAGAGATCGTTCCTAGAATGTTACCAAGGATGCTGGCTCAGTCCCCATCCTCTCTAACTCATAATACATCCCTCTTTTTCCATAATCATGTCCCTTCCAAGACCTAGTAAAAAGGTAGTAGAGGAATTGACCTACAGGTTGGTCAGACAGCCAGCAAGCATTTATGAAACCCTTACTATGTATGTTACTGGGCATAATGGTCCTCTGAGTCTAGAGGATAAGCTATAGGCTTTGGAACAATCACTTGGTTCAGGGAAACTTGTATGACCAAAATTGTCTAAGATAAATAATGACATTGGTTTTAATTAGTTGATTTCCCTCCCTTTCTTGTCAGAACAAAACTTCTCATGTATTAGGCTTCTCAACAGTGGTTTGACTGGGAGGCAAACATTCAGTAAGTAACTGGTTTTATCAGCTCAACACTGAAATAATCAAGTTAAATATTTTAAGGGGAGGGAGGGATGCTCTGAGTTGCCACAGCTATGTCAAAGTTAACAATTAAATTGGAGCATGCAGACATTTCTCTGGGCTGATTTGCATGTCTAACCATATTAAAAGAGCACTGGAAGCTTAATTGCATTGCCTGATATTAACAATGCTTTCCTTCCTAAGGTTCTGTCAGAAAGGTAATGTAACCTGCCCTCTGCTGCTTCTCCTTCACTGAATTTCCCCCTCTGTGTATCGTGTGTCCTAGCCACTTCTTGTCTTGGGGGATGGATTGCACTGTAACAAAAAGATGACTTTTATAGCAGTTAAACTCTACCCACTAGGAGTGTGGACAATATTTTCACTTAGGAAATGCAATAAAATATGGCAGATTTAATCCCAGCCCATTTATCATCAGTTTTACAAGTTGCCTAAAATCAAGATAGACGACCAGAGAACTTAGCATAGGTTAACCTAACACCAGAAGTTTAAAAATAAAACAATCACACCAAGCCCCATGACTTAATTTGAGAATAGTCAATAGCATGCCTAGACAAGCTTCCATTTCCATGTCTGCCAACTCTTGTGATACAGTAGTTACATAAAGAAGGTCTGAGGAAAAGAAATGACTATTAAGTAATTTGCCTGGAATTAACAGATTACTAGGAATTAAAGTTTAGGGAAATCATCTTTGTTCTGTTCACTTACCTATGGCTTTCTTTCCACCTTTCCCTTTTACCTATTCCTTCCTATTCTCTCTCCCCATCTCCTCCCTTCCCCCTATCTACCTACCTAAGACCAGCCAGCCTTTCCTTTTTTAAATTGTTTTTTGAATTTTACAATTTTCCCCCCAATCTCACTTCCCTTCCCTTATACCACACAGAAGACAGTCTGATAGGCTTTACATTGTTTCCATGCTATACACTGATCAAAATTGAATGTTGTTGAGAGAGAAAGCATATATCCTTAAGGAACAAATAAAATATAAGAGATAGCAAAATTACATAATAAGATACCTTTTTTTAAAAAATTAAAGGTAATAGTCTTTGGTCTTTGTTCAAACTCCAATAAGGGAACTCTTTGGATACAGATGGAATTCTCTATCACAGATACCCCAAAATTGTCCCTGATTGTTGCACTGACAAAATGAGCAAATCCATCAAGATTGATCATCAACCCATGTTGCTATTAGGGTGTACAACGTTCTTCTGGTTCTGCCCATCTCATTTAGCATCAGTTCATGCACATTCTTCCAGAGTCAGCATTTTCAAGTAATGAGTTCTTGGCAGGTGTACACAGTTTTCACAAAAGATGTTCAAATACTGGACAGAGAAGGCTGATAGAAAGGGGTTGTCTTAAAGCACTGGGAGAGCCCAGTCTGCTGTTCCATTCAGGGATCTCCTGTGAACTTCCTACATCCTGTTTCCCCTAGTAGTCTGATCCCAGAAAGTGGGAAGAGTTTTACTTAGGAAGATTTATGGTAGATAGTGCTACCCAAGAACTTATTCAAAGGTAATAACCCACAAACAATATGGGTTTGGAAATATACTTTGGAGCTTTGAAAAGAAACAAACCAAGAAAGCGTCAAAGCTGAATTCTTAACCCCAACTGGAAGCTTATTCCCAGTTTGGCTCCCTGAGGTAATCTTTTGTGTCTT
Source organism: Macrotis lagotis (assembly GCF_037893015.1). NCBI lineage: Eukaryota > Metazoa > Chordata > Mammalia > Peramelemorphia > Peramelidae > Macrotis > Macrotis lagotis. The sequence goes on from NC_133666.1 coordinate 328,635,916, forward strand.
TGCCCATGAGGAATCTCTAAACTTTGTTTGCTATCACAGACTTCAGCTTACACCCGGAAATCACTTAGTTTAAAAAAAAATTTCAGGGGACAGATAAGTGGTGTAGTGGATAGATCACCATCCCTGGAATAAGGAGGTTCTGACTTCAAATCCATCCTCAGATATTTGCTAGCTTTTTGACCCAGGGTAAGTCACTTAGTTAACCCTGATTGCCTCAAAAAAATCATTTTCAGGACATATATGTATGCTATGCTATAAGACAGCATGACCTAGGGGCAGCTAGGTGGCACAGGTTGATAGAGCACCAGCCTTGGAGTCAGGAGTATCTGGGTTCAAATCCAACCTCAGACACTTAATAAATACCTAGCCGTGTGGCCTTGGACAAGCCACTTAACCCCATTGCCTTGAAAAATCTAAAAAAAAAAAGACAGCAGGACCTAATAGCTAAAGAGCTGGAAATTAGGAAGACCTGATTTCAAGAAGTAGCCTCTGGTAGCTACTGACTGTGTGGCCAGCCTTAACCTCAAGCAATCTTACAACCTGCCAAACAGGTGCCCCTCTGCATTAGGAGAGAGAATTTCCTCAAAGCTAATTCTTTAACAGTGAAATTACAGATCTTACTTCCCCAGAAAAGTCTTTGTGATACAATGAACTGATGACTAATTGCTATTGGGCTAGAGTGTGCTCCTGGTTAGAGAAAAGAAGACCCTTTGCATCTACATAAAGTCTCAGTCAGTTGAATCCCTGGCTGGCCCTCCTTCCTTAGTTTCATACACATTGCTTTTCTTTATGCTCTTGTGACACAATAATCCCAAATTACCATCTACATGATACTTGACACACATTGGAATCATCATATTGTCTTCTTTAACTTTTTAAAAATTTTTGTACAAGTGATGTTTTCTTTATACATTACTAAAATATTCTTGTTTAAGAGTAAACATAGGGTGGCTAGGTGGCACAGTGGATAAAGCACCGACCCTGGAGTCAGGAGTACCTGGATTCAAATCAGGTCTCTGACACTTAATAATTATCTAGCTTTGTGGCCTTGGGCAAGCCACTTAACCCCATTTGCCTTGGAAAAAAACTAAAAAAAAAGAGAGTAAACATAATATGCCCCTCCCCCCCCCAAAAAAATATAGATCCTCATGAGAAATAAAGTAAAAGAAAGAGAAAAAAAATGTGCTTCAGTCTGTGTTCCAACACCACCAGCTCTGTCTGAGGTGGATCCCATTCTTTATGATAAGTCCATCTCAAAAACTACTTCCTTATTTTTTCACCATTGCCCTTGCTGATCACAACTCCCTCCATCCATACCTCCCCACTATTATATACTATATTTTCTCTCTCCTTTCACTCTGTACCTCTTCTAAAATGTGCTGTGGGGTAGCTGTGAGACACAGAGGACTGATCATTGGCCCTGAGGCCAAGAGGCCCCAAGCCTACATACCACCCCTGAGACCCAGCAACCACCTGGCCCCATGGTCCCAGACAGGTCACCCAATCCCAGCCCCCTGCAAGAAGTAAAAAAGAAAATGTATTATATCTGACCACTCTCCCCCACAATCCACCCTCTCCTCCATCACCCACATCCCCCCTTCCCCTTTCCCCCTTTCCCCCTTCTCTCCTTTTCACTCTAGAAGTCTATACTCCATTGAATGCATATGCTATTTCCTCTCCGAGCCACTTCTGATGAAAGTGAAGGTTCCCTCATTCCCCCTTGCCTTCCCCCTTCCATATCATTGCAATAGCTCATTGCAATAAAAAAATCTTTTATACAAAATATCTTAGCCTATTCCACCTTTCCTTTCTCTTACTCCCAATCCATTTCCCATTTAGCCATTGACTCCATTTTTACAATACATTATATTTTCAAATTCAGCTCTCTCCTATGCTTCATCTATAAAAGCTCCTTCTACCTTCTCTATTAAATGAGAGGTTTCATATGAGTATTATCAGTATCATTTTTCTGTGCAGGAATACATGCAGTTCATCATCATTAAGTCCCTCATATTTTCCCCTTCTCCTCCACTCTCTATGCTTCACCCGAGTCTTGTATTTGAAGGACAAACTTTCTGTTCAGCTCTAGTCATTTCAACAGGAACAATTGAAATTCCACTGGTTCATTGAAAGTCCATCTTTTCTCCTGGAAAAAGATGTTCAGTTTTGCTGGGTAGTTGATTCTCAGTTGCATTTCAAGCTCTTTTGCCTTCTGGAATATTATATTCCAAGCCCTACAAATCCTTAATGTAGTTACTGCTAAGTCCTGTGTGATCCTGACTGCAGCTCCATGATATTTGAATTGTGTTCTTCTTGCTCCTTGTAATATTTTCTCTTTGACTTGGGATTCTGGAACTTGGCTATAATATTCCTAGCGGTTGTTTTTTGGGGTTCTCTTTCCAGGGGTGATCGGTGGATTCTCTCAATTTCTACTTTTCCCTCTGCTTCTAGTATATCTGGGCAATTTTCCTGTAGAAATTCTTTAAAAATGAGGTCAAGGCTCTTTTCTTGATCATGACTTTCAGGTATACCAATAATTTGTAAATTATCTTTCCCGAATTTGTTTTCCAGATCAGTTGTTATTTCAATGAGATGTTTCACAATTTCTTCTAATTTTTCATTCTTTTGGTGTTGAAATATTGTGTCTTGACTTCTCATAAAGTCATCAGCTTCCTTTAGCTCCATTCTAGATCTGAGAGATTTGTTTTCCTCAGAGAGCTTTCTTATCTCCTTTTCCATCTGGCCAATTCTGCTTTTTAAAGCATTATTCTCCTCAATAACTTTTTGAAATGTTTTATCCATTTGACCTATGCTGGTTTTTAACATGTTATTTTCTTCAGCATTTTTTTTCACCTGACTTCTTTTTCATGTTTTTCTTTCATCACTTTCCTTTCTTTTCCCAATTTTTTTCCTAGCTATCTTACTTCATTTTTTTCTTTTTTTGCAAGGCAGTGAGGTTAAGTGACTTGCCCAAGGTCACACAGCTAGGTAATTATTAAGTGTCCGAGCCTGGATTTGAACTCAGGTACTCCTGACTCTAGGGTCAGTGCTCTATACACAGTGACACCTAGCCACCCCTCCTTACTTCATTTTCAGAATCTCTTTTAAGCTCTGTCATGGCCTGCGCCCAACTTCAATATAGGAACTTGTACTCCCTCATCTTCAGATTGAGTATTTTGAACCTTCTTGGGATCATAGACAATGTATTTTTCAATGGTGTTCCTCTTTTTTTCTGTTTACTCATTTCTCCTACCTGTGCCTGGTTTTGGGTTACTTCCTGAGCTTCTGAGTTTTATTGGGACACCCCCCCCCCAACAAGGATCTCAGTGTGTGAAGCTCTGACTGCCCTCTTGGTCTGTGAATGACCACAAATGCACTCTTCTGCCACGGGGCTAAAGTGGGGGGGGGCCCTGTTCTATGGGGGGCCTAGACTGCGATCAGGATCTGAATGTGGTCAGAGCCCCAGAGTCCTGTTCCAGGTATAGAGGCCAAACCTTGGAAATCTCCCCTACCTTTGGTGGGCTGAACACTCAGGGCTCAGTTGCCTAGAGGCTCCTGTTTGCAGTCTCCATGCCTGCTTCCATTTTCTGGATCTGGGCTGCTGCAGCTGCTGACCTTGCTGAGTGCCACCACTGCCCTGAGAATCTAGGCTTTGGGTGCTTGCTCTGGCAGAGATCTCCCCCCTAGTCCTCCAAGTTGTGTCTGGTGATCCCCAGGTGTAGGTCAGGAAACTGCCCCCGCTGCCATGAGCTGGGGCTCCCAGGCACCCTGGGGCTGTCTCTGGGAGGCTGAAGTTTCTTCAAGCTGGCCCTCTAATGAGCTTTTCTATTATTTTTCCGGGTTACCTTGGTCTGAAGAATTCCCTCACTGGATCTTTCTGTGGGTTCTGTCTCTTGAAAATTTAGTTAGAATCATAATTTTAAGATTTTTGAAATATTATGGAGAGAACACCTAGGAGAAGCTCCTTTGTCACCATCTTATTGACTCCATATTGTCTTTTTAGATTAATTTTTGCTAACATATTTTATATCCTTCCTATTATATTATATTCTTCGTAATTTTTCTATCTAATCCTATAAAAGGACTACATTTACCTACTAGTGCCCACTTGATGTGATGCTGGGAAAAGACAAAGTCTAGATGAAATATAGACCCTAGTTTGTGGAGCTTAGATTCTGGTCATAGGATATAATCCGTGGTGGAATTCAAATAAAATAACATCCAGTTCTCTGCCCTAATGACCATTTTAAGTATACAAAAAGATGCACCAAAAGGTAGTTTAATATTTCATGCATTTAGTACTCAAATAAGAACAATAAAAGAGGTACACAAAACTAGATTATGTACTATTACTTTAAGTAAGCTTATCCTTATGGAATGAAAGCAGCCACATGACCACAGTAGCCAATGTTGGAACATGTGCAGAACCAAAATTCATTCTACCTATTCTCTTTTTTTTCCCTTCTATTTCCATGACCTTTGAAATTGATATTTCTATTGGTTCATTGTTTCCCAGCTTCCTATTGGTGTCACCACTCAGGGAACACCAGCATTATACTCATAATATCTTGGGAAAATTTGGGGCATAACACAAAGAGGAAACACTTTTTCTCTTTATGTTACATGTTTGTTTACCAAAGTAACAAAGACAAGAGAATTAAAATGTATCATTTCATCAAAGATATAGAGTTTTAAGAAATGAATAAATAAATATTACAAGCATAGTTCCATCAATTTTTTCACCTGTGAATGGAATGAACATTATTATGGGTGCTTAGAAAACATTGTTGTACAGATGACATTAAAAATGAGTAAGGAATGTAAATTTGTGATTTCCACATTGGGTGGTTGCCTAGGCAACCACCTTAGTGAGAACCTTGATTACAAGTGCTTTTTAAACAACTGGTTTGCTGAACTCAACATAAAATTAGGTATCAGTTTTGCCAAACTGGTGCAAACTGACTGAATTCCAGCACTGGATATGACACAAAAATAACCATAGGACAACATAATACCTGAGAAGAGCAGGTAAGAAATAAAAGTCAAATGTGATATCTTTAAGATAGCTAAAGGAGAAATATCATTACCAAGAAATTAGATTCCTAAAAGGGGGGCGGGGTTATAAGATTTAGAGTTGGGAGACATTATTGGAGATCATCTCCACATGTTTCATTTTGCAGATGAGATGTGATGTGCTCCAAGTCACAGAGGTTGGAAGTAACAGAGCCTCTAGATTTTGAATCCCATACTTTTTCCTAATATGCCAAGATCACTACACCACATTTCTTTCCTGAAAAGGAAAGGGACTGCAACCTTCCCTAAGGAGTAGAGTACAGATAAGTCCCAATTAGTGCGAATAATGGAACTCATGAATGGTTGCATTATTTGAATTTGGACTGCCTATTTCCATCATGATGAAATAATTTCCACATTTTACTTATAATATAATTCTAAATTTAGTGTGAATTCAAATAATGCTACCGGAACCAGTATATCTGCAGGGATTGACAGCCTGAGTGGCTTGCTTGTCTTAACCAAGGTCTTCACCAGTGAAGTAACAAAAGTAACAAAAGAAAATTCACCATAAGTTGGAGTGCTTAAACTGTACTGATGTGGACTAGTCAGTGACAATAAAGTTATTATGTTAAAAAAAATCAGGTTGGACCAACACTTATTCAAACAACATTTCATATTAAACAAGACTCACTTCCTACTAATTGTACTGTTAAATGAACAGAGCTTTGGCCTAGATACTTTTCTAGAATTGATTAAGAAATTTATTTCTCCACATGTTGAGAAAAAAAATAAACCCAAGCCCAGCGAATTGAAATTCTATAAAAACAAATAGTTTCATTGTTACTGTTGCTTTGTTTCATTCCACCTCTGACCTTTAATTTGTGTCTGACCTTGGCAAGTGACTTAATTTGTCTGGACCTCAGACTCCTCATCTGTAAAAGGAGGGATTTGGATTAGATGATCCCAAACATCCCTGCCCTCTGAATGTAGATCAAAAGAGCAATGTGATGTAATCTCATGCCAAATAAAGCCAGATAAGGTCATCCCTGCTGCGGCTGTGGCTACTGTCACAGGCCTTGGGGTTATTCCAGGCTGATCTGTGACCATGTCCCTCAGGGAAGCACTTACTGCAAACGGGCTTATTAATAGTTATCCTGTCATTCTAGGGTCAGCATCCCAATCTTACAACCACATCTTAGGCAAGAATTGTTTTGCCCAAAGAAAATCCCTTTTGATGTTGGCATGTCACTTTATACCTGGGACCCTGAGACATTCAGACTTCACTGAGAAAGTGAGGATGGTATAAATGAAGCTATACCTGATGAAAGGGAATTAAAAAACAACACTAAAAATTCAGAAGTTCAAGAAAGAGATCTCAGAAGTCAATTAATCTAGATAGGACATTAAGGGGAAAAAAATCCTCTCTTTTACAAGTAGACAGACAATAAATTCTTGAAGGCTCTTCAGGGATGGGGAAGTCACTACCTCCCAAGAATATCCATTAAAATTCTGAGCAGCCCTTTGAAGAGAGTTTTTTCTTATAGTAGGCCAATGTCATCCTTCCCATTAGCCCTATTTGTATAGATTAGGGTCAAGCTAAACATGTTGGATTCATCTTCCACATCTAGACCTCTAATTAAAGATTGTAGCAGCAGAACGGAGTAAAATGAACACTATCTGTCTGGTAAAAAGGACTCTTCTTCTGTCATTTCCTACATATGTAACCTTGGAAAAGTGACTTCACTGGGCCTCAGTTTCCTGAGGGAATTGGACTAGATGATTTCCAAAGTCATTTCAGCTCTAAAGCTTTGATACTATGATCAGATCCTTCATGATTTTTCCCCCCTCAAAGTTATGTTCCATACCTAAATTGTTTCTTGGGTGGTGTGTACTTGTCTTTTCATTGTCTTGGTTGACCTCTTCCAAGTGTCCTTTAGCTGATCAGGATCCTTTCCAAAGTGAAAATCCCTTCCAGGTGTGTGGTTGACTAGAAGGTAGGATGAGTTGTTGTCGTGTTGTTCACTTGTGTCAGTGCCCTCTAATTCTTCATGACATCCTTTGGGATATTCTTGGCAAAAATCCTAGAGTAGCTTGTCATTTCCTTCTCTAGCTCATTTCACAGATGAGGAAACTGAGACAAAGGGGAGGATTAAGTGACTTGCCCAGGGTCACACAGCTAGTGTCTGTGGTCAGATTTTAACTTGAGAAAATGAGTCTTCCTGACACCACATCTGTCATTCTATCCACTTTGCCACTTAGGATAAGTGCCCCAGTAGGATAATAACCTCCATTATTCTGGGCCCTACTCTCCTGCCTAGGTTCACAGTTGCTTTTTTTTCCTGCTATGTTACATTATTGACCATTTTAATGAATCTACCTTCTTCATCTTTTGAAAATTTAGTACAATATTTTGCTCTCTCTCCAGTTTTCAAGTTTCCAATCCACTCAAACCTACAGGTTCTTTTCTTCTAAACTATTGTCAAGGCACATTTCCCAAATTCTATGTCTGTTGGCTGCAAATGTATAGCTTTATATTCAACTTTATCATATCAGCTTTGACCCATAGTTATGGCCTCTTGAAGTCTTTTTTACATCTCGGTTTTGTCAGTCAGTGAGTTAACTGACTCTTTTACTTACCTTTATGTTATCTGCAAAGCTGATAAAGATGCTGTCTTCATTTAAAGCATTGATTAACCTGCTGAAAACAATAGGGCCACAGAGTCCTTTGATGTTCCCATACAAACTTCACTCACGATCTCAATTCATTTATCACCACTCTTTGGGTCTTGATTTATAATCAGTTACAAATTCACCTAAATGAACTGCCATTGTGCCTATATTTCTTTGTCTTGTTAACAAGGATATCGAAATGTCCTCATTGAAATTTTGGATACATGTTCCCTATGGCATTCCTTCAGGGTTGTGCTATAGTCATCTCAAACCTACTCAACAGAGCTGATTGTTATAATTTCATATGAGCATTTATATCTTGGGAGTTGGCAAATATTATAATCACAGATTGATTTGTTATTTTCTTGATTGTCTAAATATAAGAAAGAATTAGAAGAAAATGTTAGTACTATAAATTAAACCCAAAAGTATATCATGCATGCATTTTTTTAGAGAGCCACTTGTTAAACATTTACCAGCACATCCTAAGAACTAACTACCAACTTAGAGTACTTGCAAATAAACAGAGAATACCAGGATTAGTTCTTGATGGATTTCTTCTGACTTATGGAGCCTTTTCAAGAGTCCCTTTTCAAGTACTCACAATCTCTTTAATGATTAATTCTGAAATTTTTCCCAGGAATTCAATTCAATAACTATTTTTAAGCACCTGCTGTGTATCAGACATTGCAATGGGGGGTGCTAGGGGTATAGGGACAAAAACTAAATCATGCCTACCCTCAAGAGGTTTGCATTCTGCTGAAAAGAAATGTAAAATATTTGTGTAAAAAGTAAATACTAATTTACATTTTGTCTAGCTGAAAATGCAAGTTTGTTTGTCCTTATTAAACATCATCACATAAGCTTTGACCATTATTATGATCTGTTGAAATCTTTTTTGGATCCTAATGGTTTCATTCAATGAATTAGCTCTTCTACTTATGTGGTTTCTACCATGATTGTGATATTAAGTCAAGACATAAAAAGTCAAGTTATTGGTCAGCCATTTTAATGAATCTACCTTCTTCATCTTTTGAAAATTTGGTACAGTATTTTGATCTCTCTCCAATTTTCAAGAACTTCTTTTGTTTTCCATACACTTTCTAGATAGTGTTGGTGACAATGACTCAGCAGTTCTTTTCAAGCTCCCTGGGATAGAGTTGGTTCCAAGCTTTAAAGAGTAGTGGATCTTGAGCTCCCATCTGCTTTCCAACAGCTTAGAGCCTTCATCAGGCTATGCCCTATATTCCCATTTTTAATAGTACTTTTCAATTTGCAAAATGCTTTATACACAAATTATCTCATTTGGTTCTTACAACTACCCTGTGAGGAAGTTCTATAATTATCCCCATTTTACAAATGAAGAAACTAAGATTAACAGAGGTTAAGTGACTTGGTCAGGGTCACATAGCAGGGAAAATATCTGAACAGGTCTTCCTATCTCCAGGTCAGGAAGCATTCTATTCCCTGCACCACCTAGCTTCCTTACCTATCATGAATTCAAAAATGTCACAATCACTGTCTTCCAAATATTACTGTCATTTTTGTTTTGGACAACCATTCTTTGCTTATGTTTAAAATAACATTTGCCTTTACTGTTTCTTCTATTAGCAAGGCAAGGGGTGGGAGGAGTAGGATGAAATGACTAAGCCCCTTGACTGATTTAACTAAGAGTTAATGAAAAACATTCACTCCTATTACTCTCTCTCTCCTTCATTGGCTCACTGCAATACTTTAGAAGATATAGAACTTCAACTATGTGAAAGCTCCCTCCACTAATGCAGATTGTAGCTCCCAACCCCAACTTATATATTTTTGTAAGTTGCCAAAAAAGGAAAAATAGTCATTTCTTGATGGCCAGCCTTCTAATGGTGAACTCCTTCTATGCTAAACAATACAGTATCATCTTCCAGGAGTCTGTACTTAGGTCTTTCCATCTTAATATGATCTGTTAGAACTTGTGCTGCATTAGAATGCTCTTTGAGAATCTAATGTCACCTCCGTGCTGCAGTAAAGCAGTATGGGAGAATTCTCGTGAAAAAATGCTTGACCTCAAAGTCATTTGGATATTTCTGGGAGCACCTATCATCTGTAAAAACACACACACACACACACACACACACACACACACACACACACACACGTCTGTATCTATTTATTTGTAGCTATATCTATATTGAATATAAATATATTGTCATAATAATAGCTAACATTTATGTAACACTTCAGGGATGCAAACATCTTTACACATATCATCTCATTTGATTCTCATCACAACCTTGGGAGTTAGGTACATTTACGATCCCTATTTTACAATGAGGAAACTGAAGCAGAGACTGAGCAACTTGTCCTAGGTCACATAGTCAGTATTTGAGACCAGATTTGAACCAGGTCCATTCATTCCTGCTAAGTATCTAAAGAGAGATTCAAACTCAGGTCTTCCTAACTCCAAGACTAGCACTCAATCCACTAAGGCAAAGTTACCTCCTGCAAGGAGTCCCTTTGCTTTATGTGGAATCTGGAAATGGTTAGTTACCAAGGCAGTAGATGGGGTACAAACATTGAATATTTCTCTATTTATAATATCAGAGGATCATTGGGTTTTAGAGTTGAAAGGGACCTTAATGAGCATCTCTCTGCCATATTTCAGGTTAATGGGTAGAAACAGAAATACTTTTTTGTTTTAACAGAAACCATATTGCAAAATCATTCATGTGTTCCCTCTCTTACCAACTGATATTAAGTTCATTAAGTATGTTCATTAAGTATGCAGACTTTTGCCTGTGCCATCTGATCAGCTTCTCCACATCTTTGCACTCTTCTCAACTCTGTCTCCATTGAGTCTCCTCTACTTTTTACTTCGGATCTACTTTCTCATCCCTATGCACTTTTCTCCTGTGTCCCTGTCCTTTTCAATGACCATGGTTGGGGGAAGAAAATAGTAGGAAGAAGAAGAGGAGTGGTGTGTGGTTCTGAAAATAGTGATATTTGGGGAAATGCTCTCCGACTTCCATGAAGAGGCTTTTGCAAGCTTGCAGGCCATGGGTAAGGCATGTTTGCATTGCATGGTGGGGTGGCCATTTTGGCAGCATCATAATGTGATGTAAGACACTGCTCTTTGCTGGGGCTTTCTGAGTGGCTGTGGATTCTGCTGTAAAAATGATTCGATGTTCTTCTCTCACCTTAAGGAAGAAGGAAGTGAGGAGATGGAGGAGGGTGTAATCAGTGTTTTTCTTTGATACTGAAATCTCCAAAAGAGCAAATAGCCATGATGTTAACTAAAGTCACTGTTTTGACAGCTGTGATTGATCTGAACTTGGTGACATTGGCCATCCAACCACCATTTCAACACTCTTCTGATCCAGACATGGGAATATACATCACAAGAAGAAGTCTAGCACTGCACATCTGCCACACATGATGTCAGGAGTAAAAGGATCAAGACAGAGCCACCTCTGATGGACCAACAGTCCCCATGTGACAAGGATCAGTAGAACTGCTTATGCCCTAGAAGTCACCTCTTCTTTGATCATCATTCCAACTTTCACCTGGGCATCATTTCAAAACTTATTTCAGCCACTGTTTTGAATCATTCTATTCCCTGACTTTGATCCTACATGTCAGGAGAAGGTTCAATCCCAACTCAGACTGACCAAATATAGGCCTGCCACCCAAAGAAAGGCAAATAGCCTTACAGGATGAAATAAAGGGACCTGAATAGTGCTGATAAGACACTAGGGAGACAGAAACATGTCATTCTTGAAAAATCCAGGCTCTTCCCCTATTTTGAAGGGGACATTAATTCAGCTTTCAGGATTGCTTGGGACAAAGCAATAAACAGAAAATTCATGACTTGGTCTCTGATGGTGATACTTCTGTCCCTGCACACCCATTTACTTGCCCTTCTGCATCTTTCAAATAATGGTGGGCTTAGAGTTTGGTAACAGACTTTTTAATTTCATTTTTTAAATGTTGTGTTAGTAGTACACCTAACTTGCAGAGCCAAAACATGAACTAAATTCTCACTGAAAGAATGGATACCTGAGATGTGCTTACCATTGAATTAAGGGAGCAGATTGGCCCTAAATATCTAAAGTTGTGCACATTTGTATGGGCGTTAAGAACTTTAATTTTTTTCTTCTCTAACAAGCTATATGTAAATAGCTTAGCAAGTTCATTAGAAGTTACAGACAACTCCCAATTTTCCACACCATAGAAGGGAAGCTAAATGAAGCAAGTATTTGAATGCCACTGAAACTCCACAAAACCAGACCAATGCTGTAACTTGACTTCCCTTGACCAGATTTCTTGTTAAGCCACTGGTGCTTCCAACGATGCATGCTTGGAAAATCTCAAATTGACTGTACTTGATATTGTGCAATTCCATCAAGGTAGGCAATCCTAAGGAGTGAGTTCACCTCTGATCAAAAACTAAAGAAGTGCAAACCAGCTGGAAGCTTTTGTAAATAGTACTTTGGGGGATCACTTTTAAAATTTCCATAACTAGGACAAGTTGTCTTTTAAAAGTAGTAGCATCATCTGCAAGGGTCTACAGAGACAATGTGTATAGATAGAACTGTACGAACTGTTTAGGAAATGATAATGATTTAGTAATGGTTTTTTTAAAGTATTTTCAACCACTTTTTCAGAAATCAAATATGAAAACATTTCATTATCTGTCAGTTGTTGATAACAGCTTACTTTTGTTACTTTGTTTCACAGGCTTGTTTAATACTTAAGAAAATAAATGGAACATTTTTTTCTACCAAATGACATTTCTTCACTGGTGCAAATTGAAATAATTTTCACTGGTAACCCAGGTATAATTAAAGAGTTAGTATGCTTTCTAGTTTCCTTTCTACTCATGAATTTATTGACATCTTCTATTCCCTGTCATGAGCATCTTGGACTTTTGTTCTCTCTATTTTCTCTCCTTCCCTTCTATTTTATTTCTTTGTTTTCTCCTCACTTTGCAGAATAGGAGATAGTTAGGCAGTTCAATAGGTAGAGTGCTGGGTCTGGAATTAGAAAGACCTGAGTTCAAATCCAGCCTCAGATACCAGGATGTGAAACATCATTAATGGTAGATGCAACATGGTATAATAGGTGGAAGAGAGCTTGATTTATTTAGGCCAGTGAGACCTGGGTTCAAGTCCCTCTTATGATGGGTGATCTAGGGCAAGTCACTTGGGCAGTGACATGTAGCAAGCCTATAGGAGCCAGTAAACATGATGCATCTGCAGAAAGAATTTCTTCATTTAGAGATTCTTTACCCCAAGGAAATTAAAAATCTCTTACCTATCCCTTTCTACAAAGTTAAAATAGATTTCAAGGAAAACAACTAAAGATTAAAGATAGATCAATTCCATCTGTTGGTGATTCTACTTTTTTTCTCTTTATTTTCTACTCTTTGGTGCAAAGGAAAGTTTCTTGGGAGGTGAGGGGAGGACAAATGCCAGAATTAATGTGATTTTACAACAAAAGGCATTAATCAATAAAACACAGTTGGACAAACATTTTAAAAATATTGAAAACAGAAGCAAAAGCAGTTTAAAAAGAACAGAAAAATGAATGTTCCAGACATCCAAGATGAATTACTGAAGTTGAGCACCGACTAATTGATCATGAAGCCTGTCGGTTTCTGCTTGACATTTTTTTCTTCACAGATGGGTTTGAATGGATACAACCTATGAGCAAAAAAGATATTAGTGAGCAGCCATAGAGGTATGGATACTAAATCTACATCAGCTTATTTGACACAAAATAGAACAAATGCCAACTACCAGATATTATCTCCATTAATATCCCCAGAGTTTCAACCCTGTGTCACTTCCTTCCCTCCTCTATCCCTCAGTGAATAGAGCCATTCCTGTGACTTTAATTGTCACCTCTATGCAAATGACTCCTGAAACTTCAAGTAGGATATGTGACAGAAAATACAACTATCTCTCCTCCTCTTCAGGTGACTCTGATGCCCTCTTGTCCTCTTGGAACTTTGTCACAATGGCTGTGGTACTAGACTCCATAGGTTGGAGTGGGAAAGAGGGAGGTTAGGAAAAAACCTTCAGAAAACGCCTACTCTGGGTTGAGAGAGGATTTAGGCTCCAGGGTCAACTGATGAGGATTCGGTAGGGAAGTAGCCTTAAACTTTCCTTATCAGCAAGGAGAAATGAATGATTTTACCACTTAAGTTTTGTGAACTGAGAATTTCCTTTTGCTTGATGCTTCTTAGCTATTTGATGTATTATTATTGTCTGGTCTGTCATTAGAGTAGGAACATAGGGGGAACTCGACCCTCAAATTAATTTTTTGAGGGGGAGGCAGTTGGGGTTAAGTGATTTGTACAGGGTTTCACAACTAGTAAATATCAAGTGTCTGATACTGCATTTTAATTCACGTCCTGCTGACTCCAGGACTGGTGCTCTATCCACTGTGCCATCTTGTTTCCCCTTAAATTTGTACTGAACTCAATAACCCATGGGAATTCTAGAGTGGAATTCATTGCACACATATGTACACACATTCATGTATATATACATGTATGACATATGTATGAATTGATCATTAATGAAGTAGTGAAATGGGAGCAAGCATGCCAAATTCTTTGTATACTCACCAAGAAAGACCACAATTGACTGAGGGAAACAGGGTAGCAATCATCCTTTATTAAGACAAAGAGGGCACAGAGCAAGGGGCAAAAAGTAGACAGGAATATAGTATGGGGAGAGGCAGAGGATATTACTTGTGGACCCTCAATTAAAGTTGAAACACTGAGCAGTATAGACACTGAGGAGCTGGAAAAGGGTCCAAGGGGCAGAAGTTTAAGGTCTCATTTTTGTAGTATTTCGGGAGGAAATAGACCAGTTGCTATTTGTACCACCTTGGGGTTAGTTCATTAACATATCCATGGCATCTCAAAATTATCAGTAAAACTTCAATGTTATCATCCAAAAGTAATAAGCACCTTTTTGATATTCTGCTGATCTAGATATATAGAAGTCTAGATTTTACCTGGAATTTACATATTTCAGGACCAAACCTTAAAGAGCAGTGCCCAGATAGTTTCTCCAGATTTAGCACATATTAATAGGATGTGAATTTTAGTTAATATATGATGCAAGTATAAATTATGTTCCTGGGTGGCTAGGTGGCGCAGTGGATAAAGCACCGGCCCTGGAGTCAGGAGTACCTGGGTTCAAATCCGGTCCCAGACATTTAATAATTACCTAGCTATGTGGCCTTGGGCAAGCCACTTAACCCTGTTTGCCTTGCAAAAAAAAAACAAACCTGAAAAATAAATTATGTTCCTTTGATCTTTGGAACAATTTGTACATGATTACCAGGTTCCCATTTGCAATTTATTTCCTGTTCTGGCGATTATAATCTTATTTATTATACTGATTGGAATGGTTAGGAAGTCCACGATAAGATACCCCCTCCTACATACATATATATGTATAAAGACCACCAGATACAGACACACACACACACACACACACACACACACACACACACGCCCTTCCTCAAAGTATTTTCAGTTTTATATGATTTGAGAAACCACTACATTTGCCACTATTATTGATAATTACTTAATGGAACGACCACAGAGAGTCATATCTCCTATACTTGGGGATATAGTACTATCTCCTGAACCTAGCATGATGCTGTTTTCCCCAGGCTCAGTTCCCTAAAGTTGTGAGGACCCATTATAGTCAAAGCAAATTATTTAGAAGCCTTATGTCTCCCATTACCTCTAAAGATCAGGTAAGCCTGAAACTACTGGGAATAACAGGATTCCCCATTCTATCTGCACTGCTTCCTTTCTATCCCCTGCAAATATCATATATAAGGATAAACTCTTGTTGGAAAGGGATGTATCATCCTGACCAACATTGAATGCTGACCATCCACCACTTGGGAGGAAGGCAAGCCAACCTAGCTGTAACAGCCTAGGCACTCTGAGGAAGAGACATAAGGTGACATATGCCAAGTCAAATCACTTCAATCACCATCTTCCTGCAAGCCCTCATGGGAAAGAACCCAGGACCCTAAGCCCAAGAGTCCAGGAATGGCAGAAACCCCCAGACCTCCAGCCTTGCTGCCAGCTTGGACCCTGAAACTAACATCAAGGTGAACAATTCTTATAAAGGTTCTTCTCCCCCAATACCACTAGCTGATCAACCAGCTTAATCTGGGGAACAGCAGCATCCACAGACCACTGACCTTGATTTCAGCTTGACCTTCCAGTCACAAAAAATGTTTGTGAAGATGTGGCCCAGTAATTCCCTCCTCGGGTATTACAGTCCCAATCTCCAGGGTAACCACAAATATGGTTTTATTAAAGGAATGACCCACAGAAAGATGAATTATCATCTGCTATGCCCCCATACCCTGCATTAGGAATTTCCATCTAAAGTAAAGCTAAAATCTTTTATAGGTGTTGTCTCCCTCCTTAGAATGTGAACAAGAACTGCCTTGCTTTTCTATCTGTATCACTAGATGTTAGCACTCTGCTTCCTATATATTAAGTGCTCAGTAAATGCCTTTTCTTTCGATCAGTCATCCATTCCCTCATTCAAAGTTAGTGTCATCCACAAAGACAATGTTGCCCCCTGGGGTAAAGTTCAGTTATTGCGTGTGATAGTGTCCTGGCTCTTTATTCCTAGATGGTTTCTCACTTTCTCCAGCTTGGACACTTCATTAACCACCTTTTATTCATTCCCCCTATATCTCAGCAATGAATTCTTTTCTGCCCATTTGATTTGTCCCACTTCAATTAAAAGTCACAACCCCTGTCTTCTCTTTTCCAGGCCTTTAACTTTAGCCTTTCTTTACTTACCTTTGGTTCAAACACCCCACCCCCCCATCATCCAGCTCAGCTGGCCCAAGTCTTGCATTAACTCATCAAGACTAACTCCTGGCCCCAGGTTTAACATGGTATCACCAATGATGGATCCTCCCAGCCCAGACCTATCAGGTTAGCCTTATCTGCACTCTACCCACTCCCATGCCATCCCATGTAAAACCTCTCATGGTTTCTTGGTTTTTCCAGGATTCGGTATGAAAAGTAGTTTACTAAAGTGCAAAGTGTGACACTGGCTCCCCCATGTGGCAGTTACTAAGATCATCTACTTTTTATTCCATATGCTAAAAATGTACTTTAACAGTATTAGACAGATATAGTACCAGTAGGTAAAAACATGTTTTCCCACTCAACCAATTGCTCCCTTTTCCTAATGATTTTCAACCAACAGGAAGCACTTGAGCCTCTTAACTTACATGATCTCCTTCCATTCATATGCCTCTCTAGTTCTATCCTTGTACATTTTCCAGGCTGGTTGTAGTCTCCAGATTCCTAAGTACTGGTAATTTGTCCATGTTTTTAAGATGAGGTCCCTTTCAGAGCTAAATATTGAAATTGCTTATTCAGTATTTTATTTTTTCCATAATTACATGTAAAAATAATTTTTAATATTTATTGTTCAAAATTTTGAGTTCCAAATTCTCATGCAATACGTATTTCCATTTTAGTCATATTGTGAAAGAAAACACAAAGCAAAAAAATGAAAACTGTATTCTTCGATCTGTATTCATACACCATCAGTTCTTTCTTCATAAATCCTTCAGAATTGTCTTGGATTTTGTACTATTTGTAATAGCTAAGTCATTCACTGTTGCTACATAGTTGCTGTTAACTATATAAAATGTTCTCTTGGTTCTGCTCATTTCTCTTTGCATCAGTTCATGCAAGTCCAGACTTTTCAGATCTAAATCTAATGGTTTTGTGTCCTTTCTGAGGAATGAATTTAAGTATTCTTTCTACAGCATGTTTTCAAGGAACATTTTTTCCTGGTGTTCTTTGTTGAATCCCTTTTCTTTCTTGAGCCCCAGGTTAGGTGACCTTGCCTCTTTAAAGTTCCGAGGTGCCCCTTGATACCCCTGCCCCACAAATGGTTGCCAAGCAGCCTCTGCTTAAAGACTTTTAAACCTTCAAAGTAAACTAACCTTGTTTTCCTACTGCAGTAGCCTGCCTGACTATAACAGTAAACCAAAAGTAAAGAGATCCTTCAGGCAAACAAATCCAAGTACTTAGCCTGGGCATAATCTGAAGCTGGGACCAAAATAGAACTCAGATGGCAACATGTGATTGCTCACTCACCACTGTCCCCCGACCCAGTCCCTGTCAGGCCTGGGAAGCAGCTGCTACTAAAAATAGAGGGGACAGAGAAGCAGTCCCACAGTCTGAACAACACCACAGAGCAATCCCCTCCATACTGGTGGGTACCTAGAGGTATCATGAAGTCTCTGAAGTTTGCAAGTGCAGAAGCCCTGGTATCCAATACTCAAGTGACCAGGGAGAGTCTGCAAAATGTGGCATATAACCTGTACCCCCTCCTGTTTAAAGCCAGCTATTTACTAGAGCAAGGAGAAGTGATTCACGACTTGTTGGAAAATTGGCCCCTGGCAGAATTCAATCTTGGAAACTTGTTGGGGCCAACAGCAGACTACCCAGAAGACCTCAGCACCCGGGCCTGCAAGATCTGCCTTGAAGCCTGTCTGATGGGACTCAAAGACTATGTGCTGAATGACTCTCCAATTTATACCAAAAAACTGAGAACGGCCGATCTCACAGGCATCCAAGATGTGGAAGTTCAGCTGTGCAAATGCCAGACATCTCTGGGGAGATGGGGCCGGACCCGCTTCCTAGCCACACTCTGCTTTGATCTATTGGTGGAGCTACAGAGGAGACCATTCGACCCAAGCATCTTGGACATTGGCATAGATGTCTTCATCAACTTCTTTGTCACCGAGGGCAACTATGAGTGTGCATTGCAGGCCCTGATGGTGAGATGCCACTCCCCACTGAGGGTGCGCTGCGTGGCCTTCCGGGCTGACAGCCTGGGCCTGAAGAAGCTCTTCTATATGCTTCGTCTGGTGGAGCCTGACTCTCTGGAGAAGCTGGAGATCGTCCATAACGTGCACATGGAGATGGAGCACCTACAGGTGTTACTCAACCACTTGGACTTTCCCCGGCTGGTCTCCCTCACGTTGCCTGCAAGAGCTTTCAATGTGCGCAGGCTCCAGGGAGAAGATGAGTCGATCCTCACCACCATTGGGGAGAAGCTGAGCCAGATGTCCCAGCTCAGGGAGCTGAGCCTAGCCTTTTCCATATTGACTGGGAGAACTCGGAAGCTGCTCAGGTGAGATAATGATCCTGGCAGGTTCTATAATCTGGAGTGACAGATTCTAGAAAAATTTCTAGAAATACACAATTTAGAAGGTAATGGGAGAAACAAAATGAGTATTTCCTAGTCAAGTAGCATGTTTCAGAGATCAGGATCTCCCATGCAGATATAGGGCTCAAAGGAGTCTGGGTTGGGGAGATAGGACAGAAATAAAGGGTAGTTTAAGGTAGGGGTATGTTTTATCTCAAAGGAAGATCAGTGTATTTTAGGATGAAGAAAGTCATGTAGTACTGGAGAACAGGAGCTTTTGTTTCTATCAGGAAATCATCCAGATGATATTACTAGATATTAGCTTTCAGGAGGTTTCCTCTTGGCATCTACATCTTTTTTTAATATCTTCAAGCTTTTGGTCAAAATTCAGAATTTCTGCTACTTAGTACATATAGTCAATTCTCAACCACATTGCTTAGTCTAAGTCTAAGAAAAAACTTATGCCAATGGAGGCTGAAGCAAGAGGTCCGAGCAATAAGCTCTCTCCCTCTTAGCATGAGAAAGGATGACAGAAGTGATCGAGAGGTCACCCAGGGCAAACAGAAGCCACTATGGAGATGCAGTGATTTCCACTGAAATCCTTGACCAAGTGATGTCACTGAGCAATCTAGTGGGCAGTCACACTCATAGCTTCTCAGACCCTGGGCAAGTAAAAGATGTCCTGTTTCATAGCCTAGAGGAAAATAAGCTGAGGAAAAACATCATGGTAAGCTGATACATCTAGGGTGAGTTTGTAAATAAACAATTCTGAACCTCTTCCACTCCCTAGATAAGAGGGAGTACTAGAGAGTACCTAAAGCAGGGGAGTACGGCAAATAGTTGTGACCTGCTGCTCTAAGTCACTAGTTGATAATGTCTGAGATGCATTCTTTGCTAGATATTACAAATTTTTGCCAAAAATCAATCAAAATGCTTTTATTTAAGTACATTTACTTGCATTTATGTAAATTTATTTCAGCAACCTGTGCTCGTTCATGGCTATATGCAGAAAAGAAAAAGATGAGTGGTCAAAAGAAACTAGTTTGTGGAACAGCTTGTAATCCTACTAGGCCTTCACTGGTCTTGTTCACTCTAGTCTTGTTCACTCTACAGTTGTAAAGATTGCCTCATGCATTTGATGCATATTTTTATTGTTTGCCTTAAAAACTCAAGTTTTATATCAACCCCCCCCCCAAAAAGAAGCATAGTGAAAGTCCTTTGGACTTTAAGTCCAAAGAAATAAAGTCAATGATGAAGTATAGTGAGAAAATAAAGGTTTTAGATAAGCTTCATGCATGAATTTTATCTGCAGTCCTTGTCCACTGCAAGTCTGGTGTTAATGAATCAACAATTCTTATGATACAACCCCTCACATTGTCATCCAATACAGTAGAAGGTAAGATTCAGGTTTAAAATGTTATAGTTTTAAGAATTTTATTTGCTATTCAATATTTATGGTATTGTAGATTTCTTGTTACAAAAAGTGAATATGGTTTAAAATCAATTTTTCAAATTGAGATATTAGCACAAAAGGTCACAGAATTCTAAGGAATTAGCGAGAAAAATGTTTTATATGTTAATTTTATTTTGTGTAAAAGTGTTTTTTTAATGGAGGATCTAATAGTGTTAAAGTTGTATGTTGCATTTTATGGATTATTTCATGATTATTGCATTGGGAAAAACACATTTTATCAGGATTAATGATTTGTTACCAAGAATTGTATGCAGAAAAGTATATTTTCAGCAATCTTTATTGAGAGATTCTTAGTAGTCAAGGGAAAGTAACACCATATTTGCCATAGGTTCAATGTATCAAGATTTGTGTTTTTTACTTTTGTGTCATTTTCTAGAAAAACTATCCCTGTGAAAGTTGAGAATTGACTATATGTACTAAGTAGCAGATACTATGTTAGGCAGGAGGTATATAAATAAAATGAATGAAACAAAGTAAATACAAGATGAAGAACTACACTAGCAGTTGGGAGGATCAAGAAAGACTTCATGTAATAGATGATATCTGAACTGCACTTTAAAACCAGAGAGGAGTCCAGGTAAAAAAAGACTATGCATTCCAGGCATGGGAGAAGACCAGTCCTGAGGCATGGAGAAAGAGGAGAGTTATATGGAATTAAGAGAGAATACTGGTTTGACTGGGTTGAGGAGTGAAGGTGAATGAGAATTGTCCTCTGAAACTAAGAAGACAAGGGTTTTAAAATATAAAAAGAAAAGCTAATGTTTTATCCTAGAGGCAGAAGGGAGCCAGAGTAGAAGAGAATGGCATGGTCAGATGTATACTTTAGGAAAATCACTTTCACAAAGCTGGAGTTTGAAATGGCAAATCACTTCAGTATTTCTGTCAAGAAAAACCCAAATGGGGTCATAGAGTCACTCAACTGAAACAACAACAACAAAAGCAATATATAGGAGGGAGTAGAGTAATGATATAGTTGAGTGAGGTAAATCAACCATAAGACTCTTACAATAATCTAGGATAGGGGTAATGAGACCCTGAACTAAATCTGCAATCATATGAAAAGAAACAGAAAAATTTAACAACTGATTAGATATGAGGATCAAGATAGAGTTAAGATTTGAGCATAATTCTGAGATGTATGAACCTGGGAGAATGAAAGGTAGTGCCTTCAGCAGAAATTGAAGATTTGGAAAAGAAAAGGATGTGGGGAGAAAGATAATTAGTTTCAGTTTTGAACATGTTCAAGTTCATATGTCTCCAGCACACCTTCAGGACTCTGCTCTCAATTAAAAAGGTATAGACATTCAGTAGCAATGGCTAAACAGTCCTAAACTTGAGGAACACATACACTGGATATTTAGACACTAACATGAGCTAGATATTAAATATATTGCTGTCATTCAGTTGTGTCCAATTCTTCATGACCCTGTAAAACAAAGCATACCAATACTATTAATCAAGTTTTATTAGGAAAGTTACTGGAATGGTTTGCTTTTCCTTCTCCTTTAGATTAAGGCAAACACAGGTTAAGTGATTTGCCTAAGGTCACACAACTAGTAAATGTCTGAGGTCATATTTGAACTCTTGTCCTTCTGACTTCAAACCCAGCATTGTATCCATTAAACCAGTTAGATGCCTCTAAACATTTGAATACAAGATGATTAATTTTTAAAATTACTAAAATCAAAAAGAATTAGCTCATTTACAAAATTTACAAAAATATTGATAAACAGAATGATGGCTCCACTGGAAATCTGAAGACCTGGGCTTGATACCTGGCTCTTCTACTTATTGTCCATGAGTCACTGGGAAAATCACTTCCCCTCTCCTGACTTCAGTTTGAAAAAGTTTGACTAGTCAATCCATAAACCCCCCCCCCCAAAGATTCTTTTCAGCCCCAACATGCTATATTTCTATGAACTGAACTCTGTTTTCAATCTTTGAAGCTAAAGAACTTGAAGATATTATTTTCTTTTAATACATTTATTTATTTGTTTATTTAATTTTTAGGTTTTTGCAAGGCAGATGGGGTTAAGTGGCTTGCCCAAGGCCACACAGCTAGGTAATTATTAAGTGTCTGAGGCTGGATTTGAACTCAGGTACTCCTGACTCCAGGGCTGATGCTCTATCCACTGCACCACCTAGCTGCCCCTATTTAGTTATTTAAATATTTCCCAATTACTAGTAAACAAATTTTAAAATTCATTTTTTAAAATTTTGAGTTCCAAATTCTCTCCTACCCTCTCATTCCTTCTGCCTCATTTTGAAAGCAAATAATTTTATGTCAATTATACATGAGAAATCATGCAAAACATGTCTCTAATATTGAATGTGTTACAAAAGAGAACAGCCTTAAAAAAATTTTAAAAGTATGCTTCAATCTGAATTCAAATTTCATCAGTTACCTCTCTTGAGGTAAATAGCATCTTTCATCATAACAGTTTGGATTTGTCCTAGATCACAGCCTTGATCAGAGTAGCTAAGTCTTTCACAGATGATTATCCTTAAAATACTGCTGTTTCTGTGTACAATGTTCTCCTGGTCCTACTCATATCACTTTATATCAGTTCATTTAAGTCTTCCCAGGTGAAGATGTATATATTCTTAAAGATGTAATCAAGCTGATTGGTAGTCATGCTATAATTCTCTACCACAAATTCTAGCATTCTCCTGGCAGAATTCTGAAATATTTCACAGTGTTAGCAATGCTCACAAACACCATTAAAATAAATAATAATAACTTTGGTAAGATCTGACAACTGACTAGATGGGTTTTTTTTTGGGGGGGGGTTCTGATTAAGTCAGCCTATTAAAGAGTTATCCTCACAATTCCTTTCCTTTGACAAGCCCCAGGTTCTACTAGGCCATTTTTCATCTTGTGTCCCGATGCTCTCAACTGACACCTTTTCAATGACTAGGAACATATTTCTCCTACATATTTTAGATATAACACATTCATCTCCAGCACCTTGATCTCCTCATCTGAAAAACATTGGTGTTAGGCAAAAGAGGGTCTTTAAAGCACTATGTAGTCTCCTAGATCTAGAACTAAAAGGGGTCTTGGAGAACATTAGTTTAAATCTTTTAATTTTTCAGATAAGGAACCTGAGATCTAGAGATTGACTTATTGATCAATACCTATGACTATTACTGTTCAGGAATGTATATACATACATCTATATATTCTGTATCAATGATCCCTCTTCCATTTCCCTTCCTCCCTAGTTACTAAATGTTTACAGACTATCTCTTTCTTTAGTCCTACAGATCCAGGCATTGAAAGGAAAGCTGCATGTGATCAGGAAAAATTTTTGAAAAGAATGTTACAGGGAGAGGAAATAATGTCATCTTAGCACATTTCTGGTTTATGGTTTGCATAGTGTAAAGAAAGAAAATACACTCTTCACCTTTTGGCATGATTTTTTTTCTTTCCTTTTTCTTTTTGAGATAAAATTTGAGATCACTAGAATATGTAACTCACATAGGGAGCTGTCTCTGCCTGAGAAACCAGATACTTCTCTGACCCCTCTGCCAGTACCATGGATTTCTCTCTTTGATTTAACATGTGTTGGGTTTTAAATGATGTGTCATTCTGACACAGTGAGCCAAAGGCTAACAGTTCAAATGTTCCATCTCAGAATTTCTCCAAAAGGTGCCCTTCTTATCCTGAACTACTCTGCATGTAGATAAATCCTGATTAGTCAAAGGTGTGGTCTAAAATTAACCAACAAAGAGTTATGTTGAGCTCTGTATATGTTCTTGACCTCTGTGCTCATTTCAAACCAGCCCTGTTATAATTAACTTTACCAGACATTATTTTTTTTAGGTTTTCTGCAAGGCAATGGGGTTAAGTGACTTGCCTAAGGTCACACAGCTAGGTATTAAGAGTCTGAGGCTGGATTTGAATTCAGGTCCTCCTGACTTCAGGGCCGGTGCTCTAACCACTGTGCTACCCTAGCAAACCCAAGACATTTTTTTAAAAAAAAAGTTTTTTCCACTCAGGTCATAGCCCTCTGTTGTGGTATAGAGGTAATTCTGAGTCCTTAAAGGCTAATACTAGTGACTGAAGGTTCTATCCAGCTAAAGTTTGGGTCTTGGGACAGAATATCTGTTGTGTTCATAGTTCTCTAGCTTGCAGGGAACAAAAGCTCCTGACCAGAAAATTGTCCACTGAGTGGTGAATCTTTGGCCACAATTCATAAAACTGTCTCCTGAGATATGGACAGGCTGCTGTGAGAAGCTCCCACACTGATGAAATCCCAAATCAAAATAATAAAAGCAAACTTTAAAACAACAACTGCAACTTAATTTTGGAATTATATGCCAGACTGGGCATTTAAAAAAGAGAACAAGGCATGTGTGCCACCCTAGGACTAGTTTATCTTGTTTATTAATGTCCATTGAAGGCTCTGAGACTTTCTAATCATACACACAATTTAAATTATATAAATAAATTTATATTCTTTGCTCCTTCAAATGTTAGATTATAAGCTCATTTTGAGGAGGGATCATTTCATTTGATGTACTAGTATGCCCATCGCCTACTTCAATGTCTGACTCATAAAAGATGGTACTTAATAAATAATTATAGTTGTTTTGGGGACTTCTGACTCTTCTACCCAAAGCTACAACACTATCCATCTTTATACTGTTAGAATGTATCAATATATTGCCATCGTGTTGATGGGCTCATGGAAATCCATGCAGTATTCTTTAACTCCTCTCTTCAAAGTAACTGCCCCAGCTTGAGTGAGAGATTCAGCCATGCTCTTTGTTACCTGTTGGATACATAAATCTCACCAGGGTTTAGAGTTCAGGAAAGAAATGAGGACATACACACTAAATATATATCTAAAAATGCATGCGATTGAAACATTCATCAGTAATGTCCATAAAGTGAGAGGTAAGAATGTTTTCTGGAGGCCACAATAACTCACAGTCCTTAGTCCTGCTGGCACAGAAGGTGCCACATTTGAGAGCAGTCAACATCATGTTTCAGGCATGGAAGGAAAGGAGAAACTGCATTTTTCATTTGTTCTCTTTTTAAATATTAACCATCTATTATTTCCTTGCTCTTTGCTCTTGATCTTACCAGTCAATGCACATTAATTAAACACCTTCTGTTTACCAGGCAGTCTGTTAAGTACTGAACCTAGGTTCCTGTTATCATTTATAATACCTCCCCACCTCCTGTCAGACATTCTCTAAATTCCTCATTTGCATGCTCTAACCATGAAAACTGAGCCCAAATTCTGCATTTCAAAGAAAATAGTAACTCAATCTCTATTGGGCATTTCAGGTACTATATTCTGTCCTTTTATTTCTTTCTGTTGGTTTTCTTTTTCTTTTTTATATATATTTAAGGCAATGGGATTAAGTGACTTGCCCAAGGTCACACAGCTAGGCAATTATTAAGCATCTGAGGCTGGATTTGAACTCAGGTCCTCCTGACTCCAGGGCTGGTGCTCTATTCACTGCACCATCTAACTGTTCCTTCTCTTTTATATCTAATAACTCTCCCTTTCTAATAAAGTAAAATTCTCTCTTTTTTAAAATTATATTTTCCATAGAGTCTCAGAGCAGGAAGGAACCTCAGGTCATCTAGTTCAATCCCTGCCTCAAACATGAATATACAATATACAATATTTTCAACAAGAGGTCACCTAGCCTCCAAGTGAGGTTGCTTAGTTATAGGGAAATCACTATTTGGATCATCTCCAGGGGTCAGTACAGCTTGTGGGCCAAAAATCTAGCTGCCTTCTGTTTTTTGTACTGCCCAAGACCTAAGAATTGTTTTCACAATGTTTAAATACCATAAAACTTTGTCTTAGTTCATATAAAAATAGGAGGCATGCCATATTTGGCCCATAGTTTGCTAATCCCTCTAAGTTTAATTTTGAATAGCTCTAAATGTCAAAATAATGAACTAAAACCTGTTTTTCTATTTGCTTTCTCCCATTGCTCCTAGTTCTTGCCTCTAAAGTCAAATAGAACAAATTTAGTCTTTCTGCCAAGAAAGCATCCTTTGCTTTTCTAACCAATTTTTCTTTTCTTCTCCATGGTAACAAAGGATCAAGAATATATATGCTAGGTATGGTATATCTGGGTTTTGTCAAGGCTTTTTTGATAAAGTCTCTCATGATATACTTGTGGACAGAATGAAAAGGTAAGGACTTACTAGAACTAAGTAGATTTGCAAAGAGCTGAGTGAACAGATATAATGATTAATGGATCAATATCAATCTGTAGGGAAGCATGGTGATGTCAGAGAGCTGTCTTGAGCCTTAGCCTCTTCAGCATGTTCATCACTGACTTGGATGAAGGCAGAGAAATCATTACTTATCAAATTCATAGAGGATAAAACACTAGGAGGGAAAGCTAATATCCTAGATGACAAAACTGGCATCTAAAAAGATGATAGGATAGGATGTTGGGGCTGAAATTAGTGAGATAAAAAGCAATAGGAATAAATGTGAAGTCCTGCGTTCAAAAAAACAATTGCAACAATATCAGATGGGGAAACAAATAGATGAATAAAGATCCCAGGGTTTTTTGTGGACTGATAAAGTTTAAAGGAATTAACAAAATAGCCTAGTCATCAAAAAAACCAAGTATGATCTTGGGATGAATCAGAAAAAGAAAGACAGGCCTAGAATGAGGGAGATTATAGCCATGTTTGTACTCTGTTCTATTTAGAACACATCAGGAATGCTATATACTGATCTGGGCACCATATTTTAAGAATAATATTGGTGTACAGTAGAGAAACAGGGTAACCAGGATAATGAATGGAGAATGAAATTATGCCAGGGGAGAAATGGTTAACCCAAAGAAGATTTAAGAAGGAAATTATTGGTGTCTTCAAATATTTAAAGATCTGTCACATAGAAAAGGGATTAATCTTGTTTTTCTTGGTACTAGAGGATCATGCTAAGAGAAATGAGGAAAAACTTCAGTGAAATAAATTATGGCATGACACTGGAAATAATTTACTACTAAATAAGACAACACAAAAACTCCCCTGGAGGTTTTTCAGGAGAGGCTAGCTGACCAAATATAGGGACTAGTGTAGAGTAAATATATGATTTAGGTTAGGGATTAAACTAGATGACCTCTACAGGTTCTTCCAGTTTAAAGACTATAAGAACATTTTCCAATCCCTAGAGAGGTAGATCAGCACAATGAGTAGAGAAAATGAGAAAGAGAAGTAGCTAAGTGGCATAGTAGGCAAAGCATCAGCCCTGGAGTCAGGAGAATCTGAGTTCAAATCCAGCTTCAAACACTTACTAGCTGTGTGACCTAGACAAGGTATTCAACCCCAACTGTCTAAAATAAATTTTCTTTTAAATGAAAAACTAATAAAGTCCTCCCTCTGATACATCTTGATCTTAAAGCAGTCATAGAACTTCTCAGTAAAACATGTATCCCACAATTCTCCCAAATTCAATCCCAACCAGATTAAAATGTAATTGCTATCCAATTTTAATGTGTTGATATAGTAATAAAAAAAGAAATGTAAATATTTGTGGTTTCCTGAGTCCATATGCAGCTCACAGAGATTCTTATGTAAAGTTTAGTGGCCCCTGTTTCTAACTGAGAATGAAACTACTGTTCTAGGAAACACTCTGAGACTTGTCAATCAAAGAGGTGTTGGCCTGCACTGGTAGGGGACTCTCAGCTATCCAGTCCCTCTCCACCTACACATGATATATGCATTTTGTCTTTCATTCAACAGAAGTTGAATTATAAAGTTTTATTTCTCTTATAAAGACAAAGAGCCTTCCAAAACTGATTTCTCCTAATGCTTCCAAAACCAACCCCTTCTAATGCAATCCTTTTCCCACCTTTCCTGCTGGGTTGGAACTCAACCATTTTCATGCTCAGTAAAATACATTGAAACTCCTAAGATACATACTGTGAACCATAATATGCTTCTATGGTCCTTTTCTCCAAATCAGCCCAAGAGATGGAATATGAAGAAGATAGAGGGACTTAAGAATTCCTCTCTCCAGCTTCTTCTACTTTGGGTTTTTTTTTTTTTTGATGGGGAGGAGTTTTCCCTCTCTCCAAAGTTGAATTTTTCTTTCTTAAATTTCCTCATATAGGAGGAAAGATTTCCATTGATCAGAACTATCAGGAACCAAATCGAGGTTATCAGTTGACCAAGTTTCACCCTGAAGCTTTTCCAAGTAGATTCCTAAAAAAAAATAAAAAAGATAATATTTAAAAAAAAAGAAGGCAAGTACTGGATGTCTCCTGAGGGACACTTGTCTTCAAATTTGAATCTTTAATGAAAATTGGAATAGTTGAGGAGATCAGATGAGATGACATATTCCTAGTGCTTCCTGATGCCAAGAATTTGGCTCATCCTTGAGATCAAGGACTGCTTTTATTTGTGTTTTTGAATCTTCTATATCTACTGAACCAGTTCAGATATGCAGTATTTGTTTAATGAATGTGTCAAATTAAAAAAAAGTAGATTCCTATTTTTGTTTATTTCTTTCAATCACTTTCTTTTGCATTTTTCACTGTAGTCCCTTGAGTGTACCCCTGACAACCCTGGACCTGTCTAACTGCTCGCTGAATTATGCAGATATGGCCTACTTAGCAAATTGCCTCCATGCTCCCCATCTGGAGGTGCTGGATCTCAGTGGACACAATGTGGTCAACCTCTATCCATCAACTTTCTTCAAACTGCTCAGCCAAGCCTCCTGTACCCTGCGGGTCCTGATCTTGGAAGAATGCAACATTGAGGACAGAAACCTTAACATGATGATCGTGGGCTTGACCCCCTGCCGAAAACTGCAAGTCTTCAAATTTCTTGGGAACCCACTTTCCTCACAAGCACTGAAATGCCTGTTCAGTGTTTTTTGTCAACTCCCCAAGATGAAATCCATTGAGTTTCCAGTGCCGAGGGACTGCTATCCAGATGGTGTCAATTACCCATTGGATGATGCTACCCTCCCCAAATATGATCACCAGAAATATGAGAAAATTTCAGAAGAACTTCAAAGAATCCTACTTCAGGCCAATCGGGAGGACATCAAGGCTTCCACACCTCTCTTTGGAAGTTATGACCCAGATATTCAAGAAACAAGCAATGAGCTTGGAGCCTTCTTGCTTCAATCTTTCAGAGATGCCCTAGAAAACTTTACCACAGCATTAAAAAAAATGAATTAAGTGCCTTAAAAGAAGTCCATGAAACTACATCACAATGAGATGCTCTTGCATCAACTTTCCTTATCCTTCTGGAGATCAGTTCTGGGTTGGGGATGGAATCAAGATGAAGCATCATCTTCCCTTATCATGACCACCAGCATCATCACCACTATTACTATCATCAAGCATTCATTAAATGCCAGTTTATTCATGGCACTAGGTTAGGCACCATACAAAGCAGAATACCTAGTGCTGTTCCTGCTCTCTTGGAGTTCACATTCGAAATACACCTGAATGCTATTGATTACTCTTCATAGTTGGTTCTGAGAGTCTGGATTAAAGATTACAAGAAGAAGGAAGAGTCCCTGAGATCTTCAGAGAGGTTGCTTCGCAGTCCAGCACATTCTGAAGAAATGTTATGCTCTGGAGGACTACTGCAGACAAAGCAAACTTCCTTTGGTGCTGGCTAAGGGAAAAGTGACCACACCATGCAGAAAGGCAGTATGTGATTGGAGGGGGTGGCAACTGTAGCAGATATCAAGTCAACAGGGATACAATGAGTATGAGAAGGAAATCAGTGATAAAAAAAAATTAGAAAGACAGAGATACAAGAAAATACAAGGAATAAGTAAGTTGGTCACCAAGCTAATGAACTTAAATAAGGAATAGAAAGAGGAAAGGTGAGAAAAGCAAACCAGATTTTCATTCTTATCAACAAATTCTCTATGGAACTAGTTATCAAGATATGATCTAGTGATGGTTTGCAAGTCCTCCAAATGGTTCACAAGTATGTTATTTTTTGCAGTATTCATGAAGAACTTTTGTGGCACAATATGACAGTGTTTATAGTATAATTTTTGACCCAAATTAATAATCTATTAATGCTGTCCCTATTTGGTCTTTTAAAACACAGAGGAAGGTGTTTTTTTTTTTTTAGTTTATGTGGTTGCTTGGTTTGGTTTTGAAGTGATTAGAAACAGGAATAGAGTCAATAGTCCAAAGAGAAGCCATAATAAGGAAGAATTAAACTCAATTTAAAGAAAAACTGCTTTATAATTAGAATTTTCTAATACTGAAACAAAGCTACCTTGTTTAGGGGCTGGAGAGGGGAGGGTATGAGGTGAAAGTCTTCAAGTATAGATGACCATTTCTCAGGGATGTTATAGAGGGCCAAGAACAGGCTAGACTAGATGACTTCTGAGATTCTGTCCTTCTGATTAATATTTCTGTGTTCTTATAAGGATCCCAAACCAGTGTTTGAGAAGCATACCTTAAAGTTTGAGACCTACCCTGAGTTTTAGAGCTTCAGAAAATCCCTTTTGTCCTTTCTAGAATTCACTTGAGTAGCTCCATAGCAGCTTGGTCCCAATCAGGGGAACTACATCAATTTCAAGTTTACCCAACCCAGTCACCATCACCATGCATAACTACCATCACCACGTCCTAGTTCAATTATCTGTTACAAGTACTTGAATTTTTCAGTATCTTCTACATATAAAGAACAGTTTGTGGAGCCAAGTGAAATATGTCCATGGCATACATCTAGATCATATGAACTTAACAGGGAGGATATATAATCACCACATGTAAAAAACATCAGGTCTATTCCCATGAACTTAGATCACAGGGATTCAGTTTGTATCAAGGTCTGAGTGACAAAAATAATCTTCCTGGAAATAAAACATGTATGTTCTGATACCATGTGCTTTTTCCTTTTTATTTTAGTGTAATTCAGAATGAAAGACATCTGAGTTCCTGAAAATTTGTTTGTGTATTTATTTTTCTATGACCAGAAAGGCATTCGTGTTTCAGGCCAGATCATCTGTTAAGGCCATATCCAATTCTAAGATTTTAGGAGCCTATTATTTGCTATAGCAATTGCCAATTATGATTAATTCCCAGAGTCATAAGTATCAATTTGGGGACCCCTTGCAAAAAAAAGAACTGGGGCAATTCAAAATGGGTCCTCGAATCAAGTTTTTAATTCATGATATGGGACTAGAACAAGAAGTAATTAAGACAACTTCATTTGAATGGAATGGGAATTAATTTTAGTGAGCCACCAATGGGTATTATCAACAATAGTAGCTTCTTATTTTTACTAAACATTCTTGCTAAACTGTCACCCTCTAAATGTTATTGTCCTAAGGCAGAGTTCTGGTCCCACTTTCCGGTAAATTTCTTGAATCATATCTCTTGGATTCTATTTTTTTAAAAACATTCTCTCCAATATAATGTTTGCTTTCCACATGTGTTGATGCTATTATCCTTTCAGGTGAAAGCTGCAGAAAATCTTACCCATGAAAGCTGTTGAAGAGTGGAACAGACAGCTGAAGAATGTTATGGAACCTTCTCTCTCCCTTACCCTCACTCCCTACATCCAATCAGTTTCTAAGACCTCCAGTTTTATGTCAGAAATATCTCTTAAAGTGTCTCCTTCTTTCCAGTACAGTGGTTATCTCCCCTGTAATTACTCTCATTCATTAAAATCCATGTTAATAGTGGGTAGATAGCAATTCACCAGGAAAAGATTTGGGAAATGAGTGGCCTGAAAGTTCAATACTGCAACCAAAAAATTCAAATGTGATCACAGATGGCATTAAGAAAAAGAATTTTCTTGTTCACTTATGACCAACTTTTGAATCCTCTGAGGTTTTCTTAGAAAAAATTTTTGAGTGTTTTAGTGTTTCCTTCTTTAGCTCATTTTACAAATGAGGAAAGTGAGGCAAGCAGTGTTAAGTGACTTGCCTAGAGTCACACAGCTAGTAAGTGAGACTAAATTTATACTGAGGAAGATTTCCAGTCTTGAGACCAGGCACTCCATAGTTTATGTGCCATTTGCTGATAATATGTGGGAATATAGAAATGTGCTTCCACTGTACTTTATCCTAGTAAGATCACATGTGTGAAATATTGTATTCAATTTTGAATGTCACATTTTAGGAAGGATAGTCATAAACTGAAGAGTATCCAGAGAAGCTTAATCAGGATGTAAAGGCAGATAGATACATAGTGCAATGGATGGAGGACCAGGCCTATAGTCAAGAAGACCTAATTTAGATCAAATTAGGTTCCATGGAGTTCACTCTACAACACCCCTGAAATAGGGAATCCTTTTGATAGGAAGAAAAATCTCCTAATATTCCAGTTTTTCATTCTGGCTCCAAATATCTCTCACTAATCAGAATTTCTTAAGGTAGGATCTACCTATACATGGACTATGAAAATAAAATCTTTTTAAAAATTACTGTCAATTTCCAACTACTTCAGAATGTCTTGGAATGGAAGACAAAAGGCCATGGAGGAACATTCTAATATTAGAAAAGAAAAAAAAGTTAAAAATAGGGATAGGAAGAAAGGAATAATAATTCTATAGACCTTTCCATTTTAATGATGAATTTATCAGTCACTAAACATTTATTCTATTTACCAGGCATTATACTAAACTGATTATGATTTAAAGTAGTAGAATAAATAGATACATGAATAACCAATTCATGTAAGAATATATATAGATACACACATGCTACAATAAACTCTGGATTATCTGGGTTACTAATGAGAATCAGGGCATGACCAATCCAGAGGAACAAATATAGCAAACTTAAAAGTCATTCATATTTAACTTTGGACTTAGGGAAGGATAGACAGATAAATAAATACATATGTAGAGAAAGAAAGAGCAAAATTATCATGTTCTACCTCACTGCTTCAAAAGGCATATGATTTCATAGTCAGCCCTCCACTGCATACATTACAACATTCATCACCTGGTGGCCAACTCCCTGACAAGGAGCCCGTTTACACTTTAGCGAGGCTGATCACAGATGACATACACAAAGTCCATTGTCCAGCTCCTACGTGTTGGCTTGCCATCCTATAAACTAGATGATCATAGATTTAGAGTTGGCGTAAATCCCCAGGAAGGTCCCTAAACCCACCCCCTTTCAATTTATAGATTAAAAATAGGATTTGAACTCGAGTTTCTCTCATCCCAACACCAGTATTCTGCCTGTCACATTCTGCTGCCACTCAACCCTTGCTCTGCATTAGGAGCCACATGAGAAGTCAAGATTACCTCCAAGTCATAATGTGGTATCAGAGGAGGATTTTAGTAGAGGAACTACATTTTATTTAAGATAACCTAAAAATTAGTTTTCATTCCCTGAATATGAGCAACTAAGCAAGTATACTTAATAGTGAGGTAAAACTAGTCAGAGGCTAATTAATTCATCCTGGATAATAATTATATATGTTATACAATTGACGCAATGTTTGATTAGAGTTGACTACCCTATATTTTGGATTTTTTTTAAGTTTTTGCTAGGCAATAGGGTTAAGTGGCTTGCCCAAGGCCACACAGATAGGTCATTATTAAGTGTCTGAGACCGGATTTGAACCCAGGTACTCCTCACTCCAGAGCCGATGCTTTATCCACTGCGCCACCTAGCCGCCCCGTGTCTGAGCTTTTTGACTTGTTATTTGTTTCTGGGAAAATTTGTAAATGAAAGAATGAAAAATATCTAAGATGACTGAATTTCCCAACCACATTCTTTAGGAACCATTCTGAAGTTGGGTCTTTATGGTATTCAGCAAACCTGTCAATGATGGCATTTCTTTTTTGAAGATTCTTTGATGAATTCCCAGAGAGTCATCTCATATAACAAATATTTTTAAAGGACAAAAACGAAAAATAGGAAAAAAATCAAGAAAACAAGTTAGTACATTGAAAGAAGATACAGGCAATATTCCACACCTTTGGACCTCCCACCAAAGAAATGAGGAAGGAATGTCTTTTTATATCTTTTCTTTGGGGCCATACTTAATTTTTTCTTAATTCAGCAATATTCACTTTTGTGGTTGTTTTTTCCTGTTTATATTATTATGGTCATTGATTATGTGGTTTTCATGGCCCTGCTTATTTAAGTCTTTTCCCTGTTTCTTTATAATTAATACTGAAGCATTTTATGTGTACGTGTGTGTGTGTGTGTGTGTGTGTGTGTGTGTGTGTGTGTGTGTTTCCTCCCTTTTTGGAAGTGGTCTTTCTTGACTTCTTTGTTTTATCTCTTTCCCAGTTAACTGCATGACTGAATGAGTATTGCCTTGGTCAAATTGTGACCTGGTAAAGATCTGACTTTAAAAATCCAAGGTCTCCCACTGCATCCAGGGCCATTTCTAGTAGTCCTATCTGACCACTGGACCAGATAGCTCCAAAAGAGAAAGTGAGATTAAAAGCACCGCCCCCCACCATATATCTATCATGGCATCATCTTCCTGATGTCACTATCTTCTTCAAGAACTAAGGACAAGGGGCGGCTAGGTGGCACAGTGGATAAAGCACCGGCTCTGGAGTCAGGAGTACCTGGGTTCAAATCCGGTCTCAGACACTTAATAATAACCTAGCTGTGTGGCCTTGGGCAAGCCACTTAACCCCGTTTGCCTTGCAAAGAAAAAAAAGAACTAAGGACAAACAATAAAATCAACCACAACCTTGGAGTATATTATAACCAATGGAATCTCTGTGTCAAAAATCAATTGTAATTTTGCATAATTTCAAATTACTTTCCAAAATTGATATTTTATTATGGATATTTCATTATGGATTTCAAGGGCTGTTCCAAATTTAAACCTTTAGTAATACAAAACAAGCAAAGTTGAGCAAATTCAACTTTTAGAAAAGTTTTTTCCTAAATGAGCAAACACATAACAAGAAAAGAAAAACCAACTCTATTCAAAAATTGAGAAACAAGACAAATCAACATATTTCATTTTTAAATATGTAAACTACCAATGAGAGGATCCTATGGAATTTTTCTGTGAAAATTTCAGCCAACTAGAAAAATAATTATTTTGACCACTAGGTGGCAATCATAGCCAAATAATTAACTTGCACACATAAATCTTAACATTGAAAGGGCTTTTGTAGCCCTTTAGACAAAAGTCATCTAATCTAGCTCCTTTCTTTTAACAGACGAGGAACTGAGTCTCAAGGAGGCTGAGTCATGTGTTCAAGGCTTGTAGGGTGTAGGATTGAACCCAATTCCTCTGATTTCAAAGTTGATGCTCTTTCCCATTGCACCACAATTTATCAAAGTAGCAAAGACAAGAAAATGCAAAAATTGTTTAGCATTGACTTGGATTTTTTTCCCTTCTGGTCAACCTTCTAGGTTTTTCTTAAAATAGGTTATAAGAGTTGTACAACAATAGGACTAGAAGAAACCTTCAAGAACTACCTAAACCAATTGCTTCTGTCAGTAGAGGAAAAAAACCCACTAGATTTGAGGCCAGAAAAACCTGGGTTTCAAAACCTAGTTCTCTGATCTAAAATGGGACATTGAGCAGGTCATTTAATTTCTTTGGACCTTTGGACCTGAAAATTGAGGCAGTTGGACTAGATGATTTCCAAGGTCTCTTCTGGAGTTATATTCTTGTTAGTTATGTAGTTTGTTTTTTTTTTTTTTGGGGGGGGGGGTTGAGGCAATCCTAAGGTCATATAGCCATTTTTTGAACTCAGGCCCTCTTGATTCCAACATTATATATTTTGAACCAAGGCCCAGAAAGATGAAGAGATTTTACCAATATAAGATGGGTATTGCAGCTGAACCCTCAACAGTCACAAGTTCTTGAGATGGCACTGAAGATTGCTTTGGAATGAATATTGATGATCTTTCCATAGATAGTAAATTAATGCAGAGTTCTGTAACAAATACAGTTCCCACACTACATTCAGTCCCTTACCTCTTTTGAGGTTTAAAGGCAAATGAAAAGGAAATTTAGCAAAATCTAGATTTTCCTTTGATATCCTGAAAAATAAATGTTTTAATATAAGGAAAAACTTTCTAATAAGTAAAGCTGTCCAACAATTAAATGGGCTGCCTTGTGAAGTAATTAAGATCTCATAACTGGAATTATTCAAGCAGAGAATGAGTCACTACTTGTCAGGGCTGTTATACTGGGGATTCTTGCCCAATGAAGGAATGCAGGATAAACTAGATTTCCATTGAAGATAATCAAACTGTCAGATACTGAAAGCTTAATGGAAGATGCTCTCAGTAGGCATCTGAAAGCCTCCTTTGCATTTTGCGACTTTTAATGATTCTGCTTTATAGTAATTGGAGGCTTTTACTACAAATCAAAATTTTAAAAGCTAAGTTATTCACTGTTTCCATTCTAAGGACATAGAGACAGATAATGGGGCACAATGCATGTGATCTGCAATGAGAGTCAAGTCAACGAGCTTTCTTAAAGTATCTATTGTGTAACAGGTATTTTGCTAATCAGGAATATGATGTAAAAGATAATTTCTGTTCTCAAGGATCTCACAGACTAATGGGGGAGAAAACATGCGAACAACTATGTATAAACAAGATACACACACACACACACACACACACATATATATATATATATATATATATATATATATATATATATATATATATATATACATATGACAAATAGAAGATAACCACAGAGGGAAGGTGTAAGGGGGATCAGGAAAGGCTTTTTGTAGAGGGTCTGACTTTTGGTGGGATTTGAAGGAAGGTGGAGAAACACCAAGGCAGAAGTGAGGAGGAGAGGCTTGGGAGATAACCAGTGAAAATGCCCAGCCTGAGTGGCATGTTTTATGTAAGGATTAGCAAGGAGGCCAGGGAGTGGAATAAGAAATCAGAAGCCTACAAAGACGTCTCCAGGCTATAAAGAGGACATAGAGTTAAGCTCACTCTAGTAAGACCAAGCTAACATAAGACGAATCTACAGCCCTGGCTCTCTAAGAAGACAATAGATGTCTTGGAAGATTATTTAGCAATTCCCTCTACCTTAAATTCGGGGCTAGAGTCTGAATTTGTGATTTCATTGGTATAAGAAGCTCCCTGGACCAGTTCGAATCAGATCTTTCTCTACAACTTACAGTTTTGGAAAGCTGTCTAGAAGAGCACTTGCCAGAGACCAGAGGCAGATCTCAAAAGACTTCCTGGCTTCTCTGTTTTTATGCCATACTAACCTAATCTGTTCTTTCAGTTGTGTCCAACTCATGAGTTTTTTTGGGTTTTGGGGCAAAGATAATGGAGTGGTTTGCTATTTCATTTTCCAGCTTTTTCCAGTTGAGTAACCAAGGCAAACAGAGTTAAGTGGCTTGCCCAGGATCACACAACTAATAAGTATCTGGACCTAGATTTGAGCTCAGGAAGATGAGTATTCCTCACATGAGACCAGGCACTCTATCCATGGCACCACCTTGCTGCCTCTAATCTAAATTGTATGCATCCAAATCATCAACATAGCAGCTGAAACAGAAGCTCCAGACTGGGCTTGTATTTATCTACTGTCCCTACCCCTCTTCTTCACTTTTATCTAGCATTCTACAGTAAGATACTACAGAGGAAAGGAATCTGGGGTTATATGGACAGAATACCAGGAGATGGAAATGTAAAAATCATAGAATTCCTGAATCCAAATATAGTTGTCCTGTTATCCCATATCTGAACATGTCACGGTGAACACTCCCATTCCTGAGGTGATTCATCAGCTTTTGGACAACTCAAGTTCTGAGTCAGTCTTTCCTTTTATCAGATGAAATCGTCATCTTAATTATATTCTCTGGGTTCAAGCAAAATAAGTCTAAGTAAACAAGCTTCCTGACTACCTTTATTTATGATAATTTTTTAAAATACTGATAACATTTTCATATATCATGAGTAAACAGTTTAACCTTAAAACCTTTAAAGATTTCCTTATATTTCTTCTGGATCATTTATATCAAATTTTCCATTGAGTTTTGGTTTTTTTGTTACAAAAACATGAAAGTCTATTAATTCATCAAATTTATTATTTTTTATTCAAGATTATGTTCAATTTTACTGGATAAGTTATTCTTGGATGCAACCCATCTCCTTTGCTCTTTAAAATGTAATGTTCCTGTACAACTTTTACCAAGACTGATTACTGCCAGGGTAGGGGGGGAGTGATAGAAAAATGGGGAACTCATAAATTTGCAAATGGATGAATGTTGAAAATTACCTTTGCATGTAATTGGAAAAATAACATTTTTAAAAAGAAACATAATGTTCCAAGACCTATAGTCTTTCAGTGTAGGAACTGCTAGATCTTACGAAATCCTGATTGCTTTTCTGCAGTGTTTACATTTTTTTTCTTGTTGCTTGCAATATTTTCTCTTTAACCTGGAAATTCTAAAATTTTCTTCCTAGGATCTCTTTCAGGTGATTAATGGATTCTTTCTGTTTCTACTTTACCTTCTTGTTCTAGAACTTCAGGGCAATTTTCCTAATTCTTTTTCTGATCATAACTTTCAGATAACTCAACAATATTGTCTCTTCTCATTCTGTTCTCCAGATTAGTTGTTTTTCTGATGAGATGCTCTTCTATTTTTTCTAGTATTATTATATCTTTTTTTAGAAAGATTTTATTTTGAATTTTAAAAATTTTCCCCTAATCTTGCTTCCCTCTCTACACCCCCCACAGAAGGCAGTCTATTAGTCTTTCCATTGTTTCCAATATGCATTGATTTAAATTGAGTGTGATGAGAGAGAAATCATATCCTCAAAGGAAGAAACATAAAGTATAAGTGATGGCAAAATTATGTAATAAGAGATAATTTTTTTTAAATTAAAGGTAATAGTCTTTGGTCTTTGTTCAAACTCTACAATTCATTCTCTGGATACAGATAGCATTCTCCATCACAGATACCCCCAAATTGTGCCTGACTGTTGCACTGCTGGAATGAGCAAGTCCAGTAAGGTTGACCATCACATCACCCCCATGTTGCTGTTAGGGTGTATAATGTTCTTCTGGTTCTGCTCATCTCGCTCAGCATCAGTTCATGCAAATCCTTCCAGGCTTCCCTGAATTCCCATCCCTCCTGGTTTCTAATAGAACAATAGTGTTCCATCACATACATATAACACAGCCATTAAGCCATTCCCCAATTGAAAGACATTCAGTTAATTTCAAATTCTTTGCCACCATAAACAGGGCTGCTATGACTGTTTTTGTACAAGTGATGTTTTTAATCCTTTTTCATAATCTCTTCATGATATAGACCCAGTAGTAGGTAGCTGGATCAAAGAGTATATACAATTTTATTGCCTTTTGGGCATAATTCCAAATTGCGCTCCAGAAAGGCTGGATGAGTTCACAGCTTCACCAACAATATATTAGTGTCCCAGATTTCCCACATCCCTTCCAACATTAATCATTGTCCTTTCTGGTCATATTGGCCAGTCTGAGAGGTGTGAAGTGATACTTCGGAGATGCTTTAATTTGCATTTCTCTAATAATTAGTGATTTAGAGCAATTTTTTATGACTGGATCTCTTTGATTTCCTCATCTGTAAATTTACATATCTTTTGCATATCCTTTGACCATTTGTCAATTAAGGAGTGGCTTGTCTTTTTAAAAATTTGACTCAGTTCTCTATATAGTTTAGAAATGATTCCTTTGTCCTATATAGTTGTTAAAATTGTTTCCCAATTTACTACATTTCTTTTGATCTTGGTTACAGTGGTTTTGGTTACAGCTTTTTAATTTAATGTAATCAAAATTGTCTAATTTTGTTTTTAATGATGTTCTCCATGTCTTTCTTGGTCATAAACTGCTTCCCTTTCCATAAATGTGACAGATACACTATTCCTTGATCTCCTAGTTTACTTATAATATTGTTTTTTAATATGTAAATCCTGTATCCATTTTGATCTTATCTTGGTATAGGGTATGAGGTGCTGGTCTAATCCAAGTTTCTGTTATACTAACTTCCAATTTTCCCAACAATTTTTTTTTATCAAAGAGAGGGTTTTTATCCCAATAGCTGGACTCTGCATTTATCAAACAGCAGATTACTATAATCAATTCTTGCTGTTATACCTAGTCTATTCCACTGATTCACCACTCTATTTCTTAGCCAATACTAGA
Source organism: Macrotis lagotis (assembly GCF_037893015.1). Lineage (NCBI taxonomy): Eukaryota > Metazoa > Chordata > Mammalia > Peramelemorphia > Peramelidae > Macrotis > Macrotis lagotis. The sequence continues at coordinate 328,676,380 of NC_133666.1, forward strand.
CAGTTTTGATGACTGATGCTTAATAATTTTAGATCTGTTAGGGCTAAGCCACCTTCTTTTGCACTTTTTTTCATTAAATCCCTGGAGATTCTCAACTTTTCATTTCTCCATATGAATTTACTTACATTTTTTTCCCTAACTCATTAATTTTTTGGAATTTTGATTGGTAGGACACTAAACAAGTACGGTAATTTTGGTAGAATTGTCATGTTTATTATATTAGCTTGGCCTATCTATTAGCCATTGATATTTGCCTAGTTATTTAAATGTAATTTTATTTGTATGAGAAGTATTTTAAAATTGTTTTCAAAAAGTTTCTGACTCTGCCTTGGCAGGTAGACTCCCAGGTATTTTATGTGTCTGAAGTTACTTTGAATGGGATTTCTCTTTCTAGCTCTTTCTGCTGCATCTTTTTCTAGTCATGTATGGAAATGTTGAGGATTTATGAGGGGTTTATTTTATATCCTGTGACCTTGCTAACATTGCTAAGTATTTATAGTAATTTTTTGGGATACTCTATATATACCATCATGTCATCTGCAAAGAGTGAGAGTATTGTCTCTTCTTGCCCTATTCTAATTTCTTCAATTTCCTTTTCTTCTTATTGCTGAAGCTATCATTTCTAAAGCAATACTGAATAGTAGTGGTGATAATGGGCATCCTTGTTTCACTCCTGATCTTATTGGGAATTCCTCTAGCCTATCCCCATTGCATATAATGCTTGTTGATGGTTTCAAATAGATACTGCTTTTTACTCTAAGGAACAATCCATTTATTCCTGTGCTCTCTAATGTTTTTAGTACGAGGGTGCTGTATTTTGTCAAAAGCTTTTTCAACATCTGTTGATATAATCATATGATTGATGATAGGTTTGTTAATGATATAATTATGACAGTTTCCCTAATATTGAACCAACTCTGCATTCCTGGGATAAATCCTACTTGGTCATAATGTATTATCCTAGTGATAACTTGTTGTAGCCATTTTGCTAAGATTTTATTTAAGATTTTTGCATCTATATTGATCAGGGAGATAGGTCTATAGTTTTCTTTCTCAGTTTAACTCTCCCTGGTTTAGGTATCAACACCACATTGTTGTCATAGAAAGAGTTAGGCAGAGTTCTGTCTTCACCTATTTTTCCCAACGGACTTATTTGAATTGTAACCAGTTGTTCCTTAAATGTTTGATGAAATTCACCTGTGAATCCAACTGGCCCTGGAGATTTTTTTCTTATGGAGTTCAATAATGGCTTCATTAATTTATTTTTCTGATATAGGGTTATTTGGGTATGTAATTTTCTCTTCATTTAAACTGGGCAACATATTTTTGTAAATAATCATCCATTTCACTTAGATTATCAAATTTATTGGCATAGAACTGGGCAAAATAATTCCAAATTATTACTTTAATTTCTTCCTCATTGGTTTTATTTATTAGTTCAATAATTTTCTTGCTTTCAATTTTATTAATTTCTCTAATTTTTAGAATTTCTAATTTGGTATTTAGTTGGGGGGGTTAATTTGTTCTTTCTCTAATTTTTTAGTTGCATATTTAGCTCATTGATTTCCTTTCTCTAATTTATTCATATAAGCATTTAAAGATAAATCCTCTGAGAGCCACCTTGAGTATATCCTATAGGTTTTGGTATGTTGTTTCATTTTTGTCATTATCTAGGATAAAATAATTAATTCTTTCTATAATTTGTTATTTGATCCACTCATTCTTTAAAATGAGGTTATTTAGTTTTCAATTAGTTTTATTTTTTTGTTTTTCAATTTTCAATTTTATTACTCAATTAGTTTTATATTTTTAATTATAGGGTCTATATCTCCCTGGCCCTATATTGCATGTTATTTTTATTGCAATAATCTGAGAAAATGTATTCATTATTTCTGACTTTCTGCAATTGATTATTATGATTTTATGCCCTAGTACATGGTCTATTTTTGTGTGAGTGCCATGTACTGCAGAAAAGAAAGTATATTCCTTTCTATCCCCATTCAATTTCTTCCATAAGTCTATCATGTCTAGGTTTTCTAACAATCTATTTACCTCCTTAATGTCCTTCTTGCTTTATTTTATGGTTAGATTTATGTAAATCTGAGAGTGGGAGGTTGAGGTCTCCCACTAGTAGAGTTTTGCTGTCTATGTCTTCTTACAACTCCTTCAACTTCTCCTCTAATAATTTGGGTGCTGTACCATTGGGTGCATACATATTCAGTATTTAAATTACTTTATTGTCCATGGTACCTTTTAGGAGGATAGAGTTTCCTTCCTTATTTCTTTTTTAATTATTTCTTATTTTTGTACAAATAATGTTTATATATATATATTATTAAAATATTCTTGTTTAAGAGTAAACATAATACCCCCCAAAATATAGACCCACATGAGAAATGAAGTAAAGGAAAGAGAAAAAAATTAAAATTAATAATAATAATAATAAGAGGTGCAGCTAGGTGGCACAGTGGACAGAGCACTGGCCCTGGAGCCAGGAGCACCCAAGCCCAAATCCAGCCTCAGACAACCAACAATCACCCACAGCTGTGTGACCCTGGCAAGCCACCCCAATTCCATTGCCCTGAAAAAAGAAAACAAAGAAAAGGGGCAGCTAGGTGGCGCAGTGGATAGAGCACCGGCCCTGGAATCAGGAGTACCTGACTTCAAATCTGGCCTCCTATACTTAATAATCACCTAGCTGTGTGGCCTTGGGCAAGCCACCTAACCCCATTTGCCTTGCAAAAACTAAAAAAAAAACAAAACCACAAAACCCTCCAAATAATAATAATAATAATAATAATAATGGCATCCAGGTGAGTGGACAGAGCACCAGCCCTGGAGCCAGGAGCACCAGAGTCCAAATCTAGCCTCACACATCCAACAATCACCCAGCTGTGCAGCCCCAGGTAAGCTACCCAAGCCATTTGCCCTGCAACCCCCCCCAAATAATAATAATAATAATAATAATAATAATAATAATAATAATAATAGTAATAAATGTGCTTCAGTTTGTGTTCCAGCACCTCCAGCTCTGTTGCAGGTGGATCACATTACGATAAGTCCATCACAAAAGCTACTTCCATATTTTCCCACCATTGCCATTGCTGATCATAACTCCCTCCATTTGTACTTACCACTACAATATACTATATTTTCTTTCTCCTTTCACTCTTTCCCACTTTTTAAATGTGCTGTAGGGTAGCTGAGTGGAACAGCAGACAAAACCCTGGCCAAGAGGCCCCAAGCCCACATACCACCCCTTAGGTCCAGCATCTACCTGGCCCTATGATCCTGGACAGGCCATCCACTCCCAGTCCCATGCAAGAAGTAAAAAAGAAAATGTGTTATATCTGACCACTCTCCCCCCATGGTCCACCCTCTCCTCCATCACTCACATTTCCCCCCTTCCCCCTGTCTCCCTTCTCTCCTTCTTACTCCAGAAGTCTATACCCCATTGAGCATATATGCTGTTTCCTCTCCTAACCACTTCTAATGAGAGCAAAGGTTCCCTCATTCCCCTTTGCCTTCCCCCTTCCATATCATTGCAATAGCTCATTGTAATAAGCTGAGACTCCCAGGTTGCTTCTGGGAGGCTGAAGTTCCTTCGCTCTGGGGCCGCCCCTCTAACCCCAGGGACCAAAGCTTTTCCACTATTTTCCAGGTTACCTTGGGCTAGAGAATTGCCTCATTGGATTCTTCTGTAGGCTTTGTCTCTCAAAAGTTTAATTAGAGTCCTTATTTTATAAGTTTGGAAATATCAGAGAGAGAGAGAACATCTAAGAGAGATCTTCTTTTGCCATATTGGCTCTGCCCCCTCCCTGTCTCTTTTAACAATATTTATTTTTGCAGATGCTTTCTCTGAGATAAGCATTGCTACCCCTGCTTTTTTTCACTTCAGCTGAAGCAAAATATATTTTGCTCCAACCTTTTACCCTTACTCTATATGTATCTCTCTGCTTCAAATGAGTTTCTTATAAGCAGCATATTGAAAGATTCTGGTTTTTAATCCACTCTGCTATTTGCTTATGTTTTAATGGAGAGTTCATCCCATTCACATTCACAGTTATAATTACTAACTCTTTATTGTCCTCTATGTTATCTTCCCTCTGTTTGTATTTTCCCCTTTATCCATGTTCCCCAGTCTTTTGTTTCTAAATACCACCACCTTCAGTGTGTTTGCCCTTTTATATCCAACCCCCCTCTTCCCCCTTTTTCCCGCTTCCCTTTGCCCCTTCTTCCTTCCCTTCCTTCTGTTTGTTGCCCCTTTCTTCCCCCTCCCCTTTTCCCCTTTTAACACTTTAAAGGTAAGATAAGCTTCTTAACTGAATGTATATATGTTAATTTTAAGTCAGTCTGATGAGAGTAAGATTCAGGTGGTTCTCACCTCCTCCCTTCTTCCCATCTATTGCAATAAGTCCTTTGTACCTCTTAATGTAATGATGGTTACCCCATTCAGTCTCCTCTATCCTCCAATCTCTTTACTATCCTCCTTTTTAAGGAGGAATTGTTTTTAAATCAGTCTGAGTCACAGAAATGTCATGAGTGTCCATCACTTCTGGCTAAGTATATTCTCTCTAATAGGATTACAATTATTGAGAGTTATTAGAGTCTTTCCTCCCAGGTAGGGATATAGCTAGTTTCAATTTACTGTATAGCAGTTTCTCAAATAAGTCATGAGTGTCCATTGCTTCTGGCTAAACATATTCTCTCTAACAGTTACAATTCTTGAGAGTTATTAAAGTCTTTCTCCTGGGTAGGAGCATAGCCAGTTTCATCTTATTGGATGGCAGTTTTTTCTTGTTTTTATCCCTCCCCTTTTTTTATACCTTTTCCTTTGTTTCTTGAGTCTCCTGTTTGAAGTCCAAATTTTCTACTAAGCTCTGGTCTTTTCATCAGGAAAAGTTGGAAGTCTCCTATTTCATTAAATGTCCATCTTTTCCCCTGGAAGAGAAGGCTCAGTTTTGCCAGATAATGAATTCTTGTCTACATTCCAAGTTCCCTTGCTTTTCAGAATATTGCATTCCAGGCCCTTCAATCCCTTAATATTGATGCAGCCAGGTCCTGCATAATCCTTACTATGGCTCCTTGGTATCTAAATTGTTTCTTTCTGGCTGCTTGAAGGATTTTCTCTTTTATCTGATAGTTTTGGAATTTGGCCACAATATTCCTTGGCATTTTCATTTTGGGATTCCTTTCCAGAGATGAGTGATGTATTCTTTCAATAACTATTTTGCCCTCTGTTTCCATGATATCAGGGCAGTTTTCCATTAATTTCCTGCAATATTAAATCCAGACTTTTTTTCCTATTCAATGTTTTCAGGAAGACCAATAATTCTTAGGTTATCTCTTCTCAATCTATTCTTGAGGTCAGTGGTATGACTGATGAGGTATTTTACATTTTCTTCTATTGTTTTGATTTTTTGGTTTTGTTTAACAGATTCTTGTTGCCTCATTAAGTCATCGGTTTCCAAGGAATCCATTCTTTTTTTTAGAGAAGAATTTTTTTTATTTACTTTTTTTCAATTCCTTTTCCAATTGGTCAATTCTATTTTTATAAGAGTTTTCCATTTGACCAATTGAGGTTTTGAGAGAATTATTTTCTTTTTGCATTTGTCCAATTGTATTTTCCAAGGATTTGTTTTCTTGTTGCAAAGTGTTCTTCATCTCTTGGGTTTCTTTTCTCAAATTTTCCAATTGATTTTTTTAGGTTTTTGCAAGGCAAATGGGGTTAAGTGGCTTGCCCAAGGCCACACAGCTAGATGATTATTAAGTGTCAGAGGCTGGATTTGAACTCAGGTACTCCTGACTTCAGGGCCGGTGCTCTATCTGCTGCACCACCTAGCCACCCACCCAATTGATTTTTAAAATCCTTCCTGAATTATTCAAGGAAGTCTTTCTGTGCTGGAGACTAAATCATATTCTCAGAGTTTCTAGGTCTCTCTGAGTTAGAATCTTTGCTTTACAGGATTTTTTTCTATGGATCCTCCCCTATCTGCTAGTCTTTCTTCATTTTCCTAAGACCTTGTGTTGGGGGAGGGGCTGGTTCACAGAGGTTTGGTGTTGGATCCCTAGAGGCTTTACTCACTGGGTTTAGTAATTCCACATAGGCTGACAAGTAGGGGGTGCTAGAGGCTTTTCTTACAGACTTTAATAACTCCACCCAGCCAGTAGGTGGTGCTAGAGGCTGGAACTTGCCCTCCAGCCCTTCTGGTAAGCCCCAGACCGTCAGTCCTACAGCCAAAGCCTCCACTCTCTTGTTGGTTCTTGGACCACGGCTACCAAAGTGAAACCCTCCGTGGTTGATCCCAGGTTTGTCTGGCTCTCACCCCTCCCCCACTGGCTCTCTGCTCTCTGCGCCCAGCTCACTCATGATCCACGACGACAGACCTTGAGGTAGGTGTTCTCCTAGCTTCTCTTTCTGGGCTTTGTTGATCATATTGTTTAAAGAGGTTTTTTTTCATATTATAAATGAGGGAAGATCAGGAGATCTTAACACAGGGCCTGTCTTCTCTCCACCATCTTGGCTGGAAGTCTAGTTTTATTATATTTCATTGTCTTATGCCATTCTATTCCACTTCCCCATATTGTAGATTTTAAGGAGTTATTTTCTTCCTTATGATTTGGTTAACTTTCTTTTCATAAATTTCTTGGATTGCTTTTTACCTAATTTTTCCTCATTCTTTCTTATTTGGTCTTTGAATTCATTTTTAAGTTCTTCCAAGATTTCTTTTTGGGTTTGTGACCATTTGGCATTACTTTTTTCCTCCACCTGAGCAAATGGGATTAAGTGCCTTGCCCAAGGTGACACAGATTAGATCCTCTGGACTTTAGGGCTGTCCACTGAGCCACCTAGCTGCCCCTTACATTGCTGAGGATAGAAATGGATTTTTTTTTAAACCTCACAATCGGGGTGGCTAGGTAGGTGGTGCAAGGGGTGGCTAGGTGGTGCAATTGAGGTGGCTAGGTAACGCAGTGGATAAAGCACCGGTCCTGGAGTCTGGAGTACCTGGGTTCAAATCCGTTCTCAGACACTTAATAATTACTGAGCTGTGTGGCCTTGGGCAAGCCACTTAACCCCACTTGCCTTGCAAAAAAACAAACAAAAAAAAAAAGAAACAAACAAAAAAATTCACAATCTTCCTCTGAATGTGAACTCAGATATAATTTTACATCAAAGTAATTATTAATGGCCAGGTTCTTTTTTCCTTAGTTTACTTATTTTTAATTTGTCTTTTTTTTATTTCTAACAGCATAATATTATTATAATTAAACCAAAGTTGTGGGTAATGTTGTCCCAAGCCTCAGGTCCTTCAAACTATTCAACCTTAGGAATACCTTCCTTCATTTACTAAGCCCCAACCACGCTGACCTGAAAATTTTCTTTCTCCTTGTTGTATCACCTTCATGATGATTATGTTCACTCCTCACTCACAGTCACAACCAAGGATCACATCTGGTCCATAACTCTTCCCTCCCTTTCCCCCCATCTTGCCCCCCACCAACAGTGGGTCTACCCTCATTCAGAGGTCTGCTGTTCTTCAGTTGAAGTTTGTGAGGCACAAGTTCCTGAGGCTGAGGGAGGAGAAAGTTGAGATGAAATTTCTTTAGGTATGGTCTGCTCCTCCTGGGGTCTGTTTGTTGATTCAGGAAGATGTTTATACTCAGACCAAACCTCAGCCCTGGAGTCTTCTCTGGGGTTCTCCCAAAATATCCAAGAAAGATAATTGCTTTACTCCTTTTATTTTTGCTGCTCTACCTTCATTTCATGATGATTTTCTGTTTGTGGAGAGAATCTGGAGAGTTTAGAAGTTTCTGATCTACTCTGCCATCTTCCCAGAATCACTCCCATGTTCTAAAATATTTATAGCAGCTCTTTGCGGCAAAGACTGAAAATTGCAGGGAATGACACATAAAATAGAAAATGATTGAACAAGTTGTGGTAAATAATTGTGAAAGAATACTATTGTGGTATAAGAAATTAGGAGCTCAATGATCCTAGAAAAACATGAAAAGATTTGCATGAAATGATAAGTGAAATAATCAGAACCAAGATGACACATTGTATAGAATAACAGCAATACTGTTTAAAGAATGATTTTGACTGAATAAGTTATTATAAATATAAATTATTATAGATATAAGATTATTATAAATACCCTAGATAATTAAAGGACATATACTATCTGCATCCACTGAAAGAACTGATAATTAGAAATTAGATAATTAGAAAAATTTTATACACCTACATATATACATATATGTATATATGTGTGTGCATGTGTATTCACATACCTAATTGTGTCTAATGATAGCCATTGGAGGGGGGGTCAGGAAGAAAGAATAAAAAAATGTACAAGATAATTTTGTTTTATATTTGAAAGGAATAGCAAGTTATACATCACAGATGGGAGATTCATATGCAGTCATCTTTTTTTATTGTACTATATTATTGAAATGCTTGCTTTAGTCTACATATTAAAAATAAAATGTTTTTAAAGTACTTCACTTAGTTCCCATGTCCCCACTAATTCTCTTCATCTAAGGGCCAAACATCCCCATTTCCTTCAACTTATTCTTACATGTAGGACCTCCATTCCTCTACTCTGCCTTGGGTTGTCTTTCTCTGGATGTGATAGTTGGTCAACATCCTTTCTTTTTTTTTTTTAATTTAATATTTATTTACTCTCATTTTGTACAAATAATTTTTTATACATTAATAAAATATTCTTGTTTAAGAGTAAACAAAATACCCCCTCCCCCAAAATATATAGACTCGCTTGAGCGATAAAGGGAAGAGAAAAAAATTAAAATAAAAAAAAATAGTAATAACAATTGTAGGTATGGCCAGGTGACACAGTGGATGGAGCACCAGCCCTGGAGCTAGGAGCACTCAAGCCCATATCCAGCCCTGTACACCCAACAATCACCCAGCCATGTGACATGCAAGCCACACCAATCCCACTGCCCTGCAAAAGCCCCCAAAAGAAAAAAAAAGACTCAAAACAAGCCAGGAGCACCCAGGTTCAAATCTGGTCTCAGACACCCAACAATCACCCTGCTATGCAGCCTCAGGCAGGCCACCCAGCCCCATTTGCCTTGCACCCCCCAAAATAATAATAATAATAATAATAAATAATGATAAATGTGCTTCGGTCTGTGTTCCAACACCACCAACTCTGTTGCAGGTGGATCACACTCTTTGTGATAAGTCCATCACAAAAGTTACTTCCATATTGTTCCACTGTTACCATTGCTGATCAAAACTCCCTCTCCTTTCACTCTGACTCTGCTGTAGGGTAGTTGAGTGGCACAGCAGTGACCCGAGCCCCCATACCACCCCTTAGGCCCAGCATCCAACTGGCCCTATGGTCCCGGACAGGCCATCCAATCCCAGCCCCTTGCAAGAAGTAAAAAAGAAAATGTGTTATATCTGACCACTCTCCCCCACATAGTCTATCCTCTCCTCCATCACTCACATCCCTCCTTCCTCATCCCCCCCTTTTCTTACTCCAGATGTCTTTACCCCATTGAGTATATATGCTGTTTCCTCTCCTAGCCACCTCTGATGAGAGCGAAGATTCCTTCATTCCCCCTTGCCTTCCCCTCCTTCCACATCACTGCAATAGCTCATTGTAATAAAGAAAAATCTTATTATATGAAATATCTTGGCCTATTTCCCCCTCTCCTTTTTCTATTACATTTCCCTTTTTTTCTATTGACTCCATTTTTACACCATATTTTATCTTCAAATTCAGTTTTCTCTTGTGCTTCATCTAAAAAAATCTCCTTCTACCTGCTCTGTTAATTGAGAAGGTTCATATGAGTATTATCAGTGTCATTTTTCTATACAGGAATACATGCAGTTCATCATCATTAAGTCCCTTATATTTTCCCCTTCTCCTCCAGTCTCTATGCTTCACCTGAGTCCTGTATTTGAAGATCAAACCTTCTGTTCAGCTCTGGCCATTCCAACAGGAACACTTGAAATTCCCTTGGTTCACTGAAAGTCCATCTTTCTCCCTGGAAGAGGACATTCAATTTTGCTGGGTTGTTGATTCACGGTTGCATTCCAAGCTCTTTTGCCTTCCAGTATATTATATTCCAAGCCCTATGAGCTTTTAATGTAGTTGCTGCCAAGTCCTGTGAGATCCTGATTGTAGCTCCATGGTATTTGAATTGTGTCCTTCTGGCTGCTTGTAATATTTTCTCTTTGACTTGGGAGTTCTGGAACTTGGCTATAATATTCCTGAGGGCTGTTTTTTGGGGATCTCTTTCTCAGGGGGATCGGTGGATTCTCTCCATTTCTATTTTGCCCTCTGCTTCTAGGATATCAGGGCAATTTTCCTGTAGTGATTCTTTGAAAATTATGTCAAGGCTCTTTTCCTGATCATGACTTTCAGGTATTCCAATAATTTTTAAATTATCTTTCCTAAATCTGTTTTCCATATCAGTTGTTTTTTCAATGAGATGTTTCACATTTTCTTCTAATTTTTCATTCTTTTGGTTTTGAAGTATTGAGTCCTGATTTCTCATAAATTCAACAGTTTCCCTGAGTACTATTCTTTGTCTGAAGGATTTGTTTTCCTCAGAGAGCTTTCTTATCTCTTTTTCCATCTGGCCAATTTTGCTTTTTAAAGCATTCTACTCCTCAATAACTTTTTGAACTCTTCTATCCATTTGACCTAAACAGGTTTTTTAGCATGCTATTTTCTTCAGCATTTTTTTTGATTTCCTTGACTAGGCTGCTGACTTCGTTTTCATGTTTTTCCTGCATCTCTCTCATTTCTTTTCCCAGTTTTTCTTCTAACTCCCTCATTTGATTTTCAAAGTCTTTTTTGAGTTCTGTCATAGCCTGAACCCAATTTCTGTTTTTTCTTGGAGTCTTTAGATGCAGGAGCTTGTGCTTCCTCATCTTCAGACTGAGTGTTTTGATCCTTCTTGGGGTCACAGGCAAAATATTTCTCAATGGTGTTCCTCTTTTTTCTCGGCTTGCTCATTTTCCCAGTCTAAGCCTGTTTTTGGGGTGCTTCCTGAGCTTTTGGGACACTCCCACAGGGATCTCAGCATGTGAGGCTCTGTCTTCCCTCCTGGTCTGTGAATGACCGTAAGTGCCTCCCTCTGCCACAGGGCTGAGGTCAGGGAGGCCCTGTTGTTCTATGGGGGGGCCTAGACTGTGAGCAGGATCTGAATGTGGTCAGAATCCCAGCTTCCTGTTCCAGGGGAGGAGGACAGAGCTCGGCAGTCTCTCTCTCTTCACCCCCCTCCCTAGGTTCAATGGGCTCATGCCCTGGGGGCTCCTGCTTACTGGCTCTACCTGCTTCTGTTCCTGGATCTAGACTGCCTTGGCCACAGGGCTCGCTGTGTGCCCTGAGGGCTGGGCTTCAGTACTCATTCTGGCAGAGGTCCCCCTTCTGTTCTCCCAATTTGTGCTTTGTGCTCCCTGGGGTGTAAGTCAGGAGACTCCCCCGCTGTTGTGAGTTGCGCCTCCCAGTGCCCTCGGGCTGCCTCTGGGAGGCTGAAATTCTTTCGCTCTGGTGGGCCACCCCTCTGGGGGGCTGCCCCTCCAACCCTGGGGAGCAGAGCCTTTCTGCTCTTTTCCAGGTTACCTTGAGTAGGAGAATTGCCTCACTGGATCCCTCTGTGGGTTCTGTCTCTCGAAAATTTAGTTAGAGTCCTTAGTTTTTAAGTTTTATGAGAGAGCGCCTAGGACAGAATCCACTCTTGTTGCCATCTTGGCTCTGCCCCTCAACATCCTTTCTAAAACGTGTTGCACTATGATTACTGTCTTCATTCATTTGTCCAAAAGGTTGGTCAGGGAGTTGTTATCTAGACTTATGGGCTTGGGCACAGGATGGGAGTTGGGGCTATGGAACCCCAATTTATGTCCAATTAGATTCTAAGCTGTAGTGGAAAAATTACCAGTTAGACAGCTAGGGCCTTGACTTGCAGGCTGGCTAAGCCATGAAAACAAATCTGTTGATTAGAGAAGGAGGAGTTTGTGGTAAATTGAATCTATCAAGACAGATGCCATTAGGAAAGTAGTAAAAGACATCAGAAAGTTGGCATGTGCTCCTGAAAACCTGGAAAATAGGATGGGTCCATGTCTCTGATAATGAGTAAGTAAAAATCTTGATAGAAGTAGTTAAGTCAGTAACATGGATTGTGATTTAAGAAAGAAATCACTGATAAGGTGTGGAACCCAAATTCTTATTATAAAAGAAAAAGGGGGAAACTGTGAGGAAAATGTGGGTGTTTGGGATCCACAAGAATGTGAAGAGAGGACTGTAAATTTACATTACAAAGACTGAGCTCTGCATATTGTTGCCTTATGGGGAGGTGACCTCAAATCTGATCAAAAACTGATGAAATTTCCCCACCTGCTTTTAACTTAACCTAGAATCTTGACCTTTTCCTTTGCACATGCTCAAGGAAATCTCCCTGGCTCCTGCTCATTAGTAAAATGAGAAGGGTGAGGGAAATGTATAGGAACCAATGTATTAATTATATTTGTAACCCCAGCCTATGATTGGCATGAGGGGGCAAGAACAAATCCTTTCAAAGTGCATAAAAGAGCTTGTATTTTGGAATTTCCCCACCCCTCTCTCCCACCATGAGAGAAGTATGCCATTTTGTTAAGATATCTTAATAAAAACAATTTTAATCACTCAAGGGGAAAAAAGTGTTGCACAAAATTGAGTACAATTCCCCAGATGTGATCTGGCCAAAGGAGAGTAGGATACGTCTACCAAGGTTCCTTCTGAATATAACACATCTTCTATTAATGCAATCTATGATCATGTTGGTGTACACTACAGATTCACATTGAATTTGCAGTCTGCTAAAACTTGAAGACTTGGGGAGCCAGAACCTGAACTCTCAGTTTTCATATCTCTAAGGTTCCTTTTTAGCTCAAAATCAATGATCCTGTCATCTAACTGCACTCCAGTGTCCCTAGTATTTTATTTTATCCCTATTATCATCTTTAATTTCCCTATTGTTATCCCTACTAAATTCCAATGAGAAAATATAGTGGATGAAGAGCTGGTTCAAGGTCAAGCTCTGAGCTTCATGTTCTTCATGACTGTGAGCAAGTCCCTTAACCTCTCAGAGCCATAGACAATTCTGTAATAACAGATGAGATGCTGAGGGAGTTTTATATGAAATCACAGGTTTAGACCCCTGCCTTCTTCTCCCCCCCAAAATCTCAAAAATATATTCCCTATGGTCCTAGTACCTGACCATAAGACTTACTAATAGTAGGTAAGCATCCTATGAAAGAAAATCGAATCTGGCCTTCATCTCTGGGTGACATCCTTTCAGCCTATTGTGACAGCAGCAGAAGGCCATAATAAAGTAAAGAAGATGCTAAGAATCCCAATTTTCTAGATTGTTTTTAGACTATATCCATTCATTTCACTGTTGGTACTTTAAACATGAGAACTTTGTCAACTGACCAGTGGGCTGATTAAATCAAATCGATATAAGTATTCTTACTGTAAAGGCAATCAGAAGACTTAAGAACTTTCCTGCTTAATAAGAAGGATGACTTGGGCTTCCCTGGGAGAGAGAGAGAGGAATCAATGAAGCTGGTTTCTAAATTTGCATCTAGCACAGACACCTTCCAATTATGGGAAGGTGCTAGATAAGAATTTGTTATTCTTTGGCTGAAGCAAAAATAAATAAATAAATGAATGAATGAATGAATGAATGAATGAATAAATAAATAAAAGGCAGGGATAGAAATCCTAATCTCAAAAAAAAAAGCAAAAATCATTCAAGTTAAAAAGAGAAGCAAGGAAAAGATATCCTACCAAATGGTACCATAAACAATGGAGTAATGTCAGCACTAAATATATGTGTGTGTGTATATACATATAAATATATGTATATACACACATATATATAGATATATAGATATATAGATATATATACCAAATGGCATAGCAGCCAAATTTTTAAAGAAATTCAATGAGTTATAGGAGAAAATACAGTGCAAATTTTACTAGTTCAGACCTCAACTTTCCTTTCTCAGAACTAGATAAATCTAACTAAAAATAAGCAAAAAAGAAGTTAAGGAGGTAATTGGAACTTTAGAAAAATTAGATGGATCTCTGGAGAAAACTGAATGGGAACAGAAAGTATTAGACCATTTTTTCAGCAGTACATGTCACCTACACAGAATTTACCATATATGAGGCCATTAAAATCTCACAATCAAATGCAGAAAAGCAGAAATATTAAATGTACCCTTTTAAGATCACAGTGCAATAAAAATTACATTCAGAAAAAAGGCCATGGAAACATAGATTAAAAATTAATTGGAAAGTAAATAACCTGATCCTAAAGAATGAATGGGTCAAAGAATGTATCAGAGAAACAACGAATAATTTCATTGAAGGGAATGACACCAATGAGTAACATATCAAAATTTATGGGATGCAGCTTAGAGGAAATATACATATTATGTGTGTGTGTGTGTGTGTTTGTGTGTATGAGAAAGATAAGATCAATGAATTGAGCATGCAAACAAAAAAATTAGAAAAAAGAATTAAAAGTCTCCAATTAAATTCCAAATTAGAAATCCTGAAAAATCAAAGGAAAGATTAATAAAATTGAAAGTAAAAAAATTACTGACCTAATAAAGGTAAGAAAGATGCTTTTATGAAAAATCAATGAAGTAGATAAACCATTGGTTAGTTTGATTAAAAAGAAAGAAGAAAACCAAACAACCAGTATCAAAAATGAAAAAGATAAATTCACCACCAGTGAAGAGTAAATCAAAGTAATTATTAGGAGCTATTTTGCCCAATTATATGATGATAGATCCAACAACATAAATAAAATGGATGATTATTTACAAAAATATAATCTGTCCAAATTAAGAGGAAATAAAATACTTAAAATAATCCATTCTAGAAAAGTAAGTTGAATAAGCCATCAATGAGCTCCCTAAGAAAAAAATTAGCATGACCTAATGGATTTACATATGAATTCTACCAAACACTTAAAGAACTATTAATTCCAATACTATATAAATTCTTTAGGACAATTGGCAAAGAAATACTACCAAATTCTTTTTCTGACAAAAAGATGATGTTGACACCTAAACCAATAAGAGTAAAAACAAAAGGAAAGCTATATACCAATAAATTTAATGAATATTGATGCAAAAATTTTATAAAACTACTATGAAGGAGATTATAGCAATATATCACAAAGATCATACATTATGACCTGATGGAATTTATACCAGAAATGCAGGGCTGATTCAACATTAGGAAAATTATCAGCATATTTGGACATCTCAATAACAAACAGAAATCATATGATTATCTTAATAAATGCAGAAAAGGCTTTTACCTAATATAATGTCCATTTCTAATTTTATAAAACACTAGAGAGAATAAGATTAAATGGAGCTTTCCTTAAAATGATAAATATTATCTATCTAAAACTATCAGTAAGCATTATCTGTAATAGGTATAGCTATAGACCTTCCCAATCAGATCAGAGATAAACCAAGAATGCCCATTATCACCACTATTATTCAATATTGTACTAGAAATCCTAGCTATAGCAATAAGAGAAGAAAAAGAAATTAAAAGAATTAGAATATGCAAGGAGGAAACAAAATTATCAAGCTTTGAAGATGATATAATAGTATTCCTGGAGAAACCAAAAGAATCAATAACAACAACAAAAACCTAACTGAAATAATTAATCTCAGCAAAGTTGTAGGATATAAAATGCAGCCACATAAATCATCAGCATTTCTATATGTAATCAACAAAATCCAGCAGCAAGAGATTGACAGAAAATTCCACTTACAATAATTGTAGACAATATAAAATTCTTGCCTGACAAAACAAATTCATGAATTATATGAACACAATTAAAAAGTATTTTTCAATCCAATAAATTTCAAATCTAAACAATTGGAAAGATATCAATTGTTCATGAGCAGGCCAAGCCAATATGATTAAAAAGTACAATGAGTAGTTGTTCTCTACTCACACTGTATGCCAAAGTAAGGTTACAATGGGTACATGATGGGGTAGCTAGGTGGTGCAGTGCATAGAGTACTAGTTCTGGAGACAGGAGGTCCCAAATTAAAATGTGATCTCAGACACTTAATATAGGTATATGATTTTGGGAAAGTCACTTAGCCCCACTGGCTTGCAAAAATAAAAAAAATAAAGAAATGGGTATATGATGAAACATAAAGGGTGATACCATAAGCAAATTAGAAGAGAAGGAATAGTCATATCTATGGAGGAAGGGAAGAATATATGACCAATCAAGAGATAAAGAACATTATGAGATGCAAAATTAGGCCAAATCCTATCATTTTGATTACAATAAATTTAAAAGTTTTTGCACAAACCAAAACAATGCATCCAAGATTAGAAGGAATGCAGAGGGGCTGCTAGGTGGAGTAGTGGATAAAGCACCAGCCTTGGAGTCAGGAGTACCTGGGTTCAAATCCGGTCTCAGACACTTAATAATTATCTAGCTGTGTGGCTTTGGGCAAGCCACTTAACTCCATTTGCCTTGCAAAAACCTAAAAAGAAAAAAAAAGGAATGCAGAAAGCTAGGAAACAATTTTTACAACCAGTGTTTCTGATAAAAGACTGATTTCTGAAATATGTAAAGAACTGAGTCAAATGCACCCCCCAACTGATAAAAGGTCAGATGTGGGGCAGCTAGGTGGAGCTGTTGGATATAGGAAGACCTGAGTTCACATCCAACCTCAGACACTTAATAATTACCTTGCTGTGTGACCTTGAGCAAGTCACTTAACCCCATTGCCTTAAATAAAAAGAAAATTTAACAAAATAAATGGTCAGATGATATGGACTGGTAGTTTTCAATTAAAGCTATCTATAGTCATATAAAAAATGTTCTAAATCATCATTGATTTGAGAAATACAAATCAAAACTCTGGGGTACTGTCTCATACCTTTCAGATTGGTTACTAGGACAGAAAAGGAAATAATAAATATTGGAAAAATACGAGAAAATTGGAATACATAAAATGTTGTTGGTCAAGTTATGAACCGATCCAACCACTCTGGAGAACAATTTGGAACTATGGCCAAAGGGTTATAAAACTATGCCTGCCCTTTGCTCTAACAATACTACTACTACTACTAGGTTTGCATCCCAAAGAGGGATAAAAGGGAAAAGGATCCACATGTTCAAAAATATTTATAGCAGTTCAAATAATTGAAAATTGAGAGGATGCCCATTAATTGGGGAATAGCTGAATAAACTGTGGCATATGAATATAATGGGATACTAATGTGCTCTAAGAAATCATGAGCAGATTGCAGAAAAACCTGGAAAAATTAATATGAACTGATGCTGAGTGAAGTGAGAAGAAATAGGAGAACATTGTACACAGTAACAACATTGGGAGCTTTTCTTAGCAATACATTAAAGATAAATTCAAAACTATGGAGTTTGAATGCAGATTGGAGCATACTATTTTCTTTTTTGTTTTTTTCTTTCTTGTAGTTTTCCTCTTATGATTCTTCTTTCACAACATGACAAATGTGGAAATAATTTTAACATGATTGCACATATATAATCTAAATCAGATTGCAAGATGTCTTGGGGAGGAGGGAGGGAGCAGAGGGAGAAAAAAATTGGAATTCAAAATGTTATAAAAACGAATTTTGAAATCTTTACATGTAATTGGAAAAAATAAAATATTAAGTTTTGGGGAAAGAACTAATGGAATTTGAATACAGAATGAAGTATACTATTTTTAAAATTTTTTTCATTTTTTTGTTCTATTTTCTTTCACAACATGACTAATTGAAATATATTTTGTATGACAGCATATGTATAAATTATATAAAATTATCTACTGGGGAGAGGAGAGAAAGGGAGAAAGAAAGTTTGGACTGAAAAATTTTTAAAATTGAGTCAAAAATTGTTTTTACAAGTAATTATATAAAAACCATTATTTTTAAATATCTTCCTAAAATTGCATCCATCTAAATCATTATTAATACTGAGCAGTTGGAACAGAAGTTCTAGTCTGGGCTAGAATCTTCCCATCCTTCAAAGACAAGGAGAATAATAATTTCTCAGATCATCTAAAGTAATACTGATGAATTTAAACAAAAAGATAATTACAGCTCATATAGCAGCAGCATCTCTTAGAGATCATGAAGAGGTAAAGAAATTCTATGAAAAAATTGACATCTCCCAAACCACTTTACCATATATATCAATATTTAATTACTTCAATGTGATGTTGACACAAGGGAGGACCTCAAAAAATATTCTGAAAACCATGAAACCATGGTTTAAGAAATGAAAGCAAAGGAGTGTATTCTATGCAAAAGCCACATGCCTTTCTGTAAATTTATCTCCTGAAAGTTAGAAAGTGTGGCCATAAGGAGCTGCAAAGAGTATCATAACAACATCAACAACAAGGTATTGACTATATCTTATAAACGGAAATTGGTTACTGAATGGAAAATAATTTTAGAATCATTTATCATAGGTCATTAACTACTTGGAGCAAAGGTCAAAAATCAGTTCCAAAATAGAAGAGAAAATAAGTAAGGAAAGACTCTGCATGGAATTTTAACTTTGACCTATTAGAATAAACCATCAGATTAAGTGAAAGAAGACAGAAAAAACAGCAGTAATTTCGGGGCAGCTAGGTGGTGCAGTGGATAGAGCACGGGGCACAGGCCCTGAAGTCAGGAGTACCTGAGTTCAAATCTGACCTCAGACACTTAATAATTACCTAGCTGTGTGGCCTTGGGCAAGCCACTTAACCCCATTGCCTTGCAAAAATAAATAAATAAATAAAATGACAAGTAGGATGCTCTCAGAAAAACCCAGACTTGCATGAACTGATGCAAAAGTGAAATGAGCAGAACCAGAACACTGTACACAGTAATCACAATATTATACAATGATCACCCATGAACCACTTAACTTTTCTCAGTAATACAAAGATTCAAGACAATTCTGAAGGAATTATGATGAAAAATGCTGCCCACTCCTAGAGAAAGAACTGATGGGGTCTGAATGCAGATCAATACCTTTTTTTTTAACTTCATTTTGTTTTGGTTTTTGTGGTGTGTGCTTTCTTTCACAACCTAATATGAAAATGCTTTGCATGACTGCACCATATCAAATTGCTTACCTTCTCAAGGAGGGGGGAAGCGAAGGAAGGAAGGAAGGAAGGAAGGAAGGAAGGAAGGAAGGGAGGGAGGGAGGGAGGGAGGGAGAAAAATTGGAAAAAAAAATTAATGCCCAAAGTTTTTACTTTCAAGTTGGGAAAAATCTATTAAATTTAAAAAATAAAACAGCCATGGGGGAGGCTAGGTGGTGCAACGGATAGAGTACTGGCCTTGGAGTCAGGAGTACCTGGGTTCAAATCCGGTCTCAGATACTTAATAATTACCTAGCAGTGTGGCTTTGGGCAAGCCACTTAACCCTATTGCCTTAGAAAAATCTCAAAACAAAACAAACAAACAAAAAAAAAAACCCCAAAATAAAACAGCCAAAAATATTTAAGGAAAGATTGACATGTTTGTTTATAAACAAACTTTGTAAGCACTATTTCTTTCTCTTAATGCTTTCAATCTTTTGCATATTACATTTAAGAATTTTGCCAGATATTTAAGTCAAAGTCACTGGTCTTTAGTTTGAAGACTATATTCTTCCCTTTATGGAAAATTGGGATAATTGCATATTTTAGCCTTATGGCACTCCCCCGCATATGCCAATAAGAGAAAATCCTTCATGTTAGACTTCAAATGACAATTAGAGATAGCATACAATTTTGGAATACTTAAATTATATATATATATATATATATATATATAATATTAATGGATTCTTTTTTTTTTTTTTTTAGGTTTTTGCAAGGCAAATGGGGTTAAGTGGCTTGCCCAAGGCCACATGGCTAGGTAATTATTAAGTGTCTGAGACCGGATTTGAAGCCAGGTACTCCTGACTCCAGGGCTGGTGCTTTATCCACTGCGCCACCTAGCCACCCCCTTAATTGATTCTTTAAACAAAACTTTTTGCTAGTTAGCATGTTTTGGGTAAGAGTTGATGTGGCTCATGGGGTTGTGTCCAGTCAAGAGCTTTCCCCAGATTTCTAATATAGTAGGTTAGGAAAAGAAAAAAGTGACATTCCCCAAAGAAATGGAACAAGAGTTATACTAGGAAATTGATATAAATACCTAATAAAATGCTATCAAGATTAGCAATGTCTATCTCTCTTACAGCAATAAAAAAAGTCTTATAATTACTTCTGGCTTAACTATTTTTGAATTTAAAAAACAAATAAAAAATCCTCTAATTAGAATTAACCCCCAAAATTTTAAAATTCCCATCAAAGTAAAAAATCATCTTTAAAAGAAAGCTTAAATTAAGTCTTATGTTGTAACAGTATATTTTACTTCTGACAATAAAATAGTGCCTTGAAGATTTCCATAGAAACTAGACAAGGAGAAAAGGTTAAATACCGAATGTATTGAAGGGCACTGGATGGTAGAACTGAAAATGAAACAGATTTGCTGCCTCTTGGCAAAGACAAGGGAGTAGTAACCATCAAATACAATTTGTATTTTTTAAAAACCCTTTACAGACAGTCCAAATAGCCAAGTACTGGTTCTGGTGCTACCATCTTACTAGCTTGTATGGGCAGTTCATATAGCATTTCTAGAACTCCTCTGTAAAATGAGGCAGTTGGATCAACAAACCATGAGATCCATTACAGCTCTGACATTCTAAATGGGGGAAACTAGTGACTTGGAGGATAGAGTTTTGGAGTCAGGAGGGAGTTCAAATTCAGCTTCAGATATTTGCCTCTCTCTAGCTGTATGAATAAGACAAGCAAGGCCATTTGACCCTGATTGCATCCAGAGTTACCTCCAGTCATCCAGATTCTTATTCTTATCTGGCCACTGGACCCAGATGGTTGGGAAGGCAAAAGTGAGGCTGGTGACTGAGCATAGCACTTCCTCACTCAAATCCAATTCATGTGCTCCCTGATGTTGTGGTCTTCTTTGAGAATGAAGGACAAAAACATCATCATCATCACTTGGTTGACATAAGTATAGTACTAAGACCATTTCTAGGAACAAAACAGTTTTGAGCTGCAACTTGGGATGCCTGGAACATATTCTTGATACAGTCTGGCTTTGAGAAAAGGGAATCCCTCCAGCTCTAAGGCAATGATGTTGGTTCTTGTGGTCTGAGGCAAGGGCTTCAACAAGGTAGGACAAGAAGAAGGACTTTAGGAGTCAGTCTAGATGAGGAACTGAAAGGCCTGGGTGTTATATTTTAAAAACATGGGAACATTTCAGTCTGGCCTGCTTTTCAGCCAGTATCTTATTTTTTTTTTCCTCCAAGAACCCCAGGGAGAGTTCATTCCTTCAACTCTTTCCCAACATCCATATTTTTCTTTCCACTGCTATTTCTCCTTCCCTACTAATGTCCTTTATCCTCTTGTCCTTAACAAGTATATGATCCTGTTATTTTCCAATGAAGAACAGGCAAGATACACATATAATATAAAGTCACAAAGAACAAGAAATCTGAGCTTATTATCTTATGTCCTCTAATCTCTTCAATAAGACTTATTAAAATAAACATCATACTAAGCCTTAGGAATTCAAAATTGAAATAAAATAAGGCTTCTGGGCTTAAGAAGTTTAAATTCTTGATGCCGAGTAAGATGAACAGAACCAGAACATTATATACCTTAACAACAACATGGGGTGATGATCAACCTTGATGGACCAGCACACTCCATCAGTGCAGTAACCAGGGTCAATTTTAGGGGATCTGTGATCGAGAATACCATCTGTACCCATAGGAACTATGGAGTTTAAACAAAGATCAATGATTAATATCTTCAATTTTTAAAAGTTCTTGTGTATTACATAATTTTGCTATCTCTAATATTTTCGTTCTTCCTTTTGGATCAGTTTCTTCTCTCAACATATTCAGTTTTGAACCATGCATTATCATGGAAGCAAATGTAAAAACTTTATTAGATTGCCTTCTGTTGGAGTGAGGGAGGAGGAAAGGGAGGAGGGAAAAAAAATTGTAAAATTCAAAACTTTGTAAAAAAAATAATTGGTAGAAACTGCCATTGTATGTAATTGGAAAACAAATAAAATATAATTTTTTAAAAAAAGAAAATTCCATTTTAATTAAGAAGGATCAAATATACAGGGAAAAACTATAAAACAAAGCACAATATTTTAAATAAAAAGGAAGGCTTGAGCATGCTGTAACAAATTTTAAGGAGAGCTCACTTAAAATCACAGAACTGTTACTTAAATGGGAGCCAAGAAGTCCAAATCATTAATTCTATCTTCTTGTTGCGTCGTTTTCGGCTGAGTCCAACTTTTTGTGACCCCATTTGGGGTTTTCTTTTGTAAAGATAATGGAATGGTTTGCCATTTTCCTCTCCAGTCCATTTTACAGATAAACTGAGTCATAATAGGGTGAAGTGATTTCCCCAAGGTCACACAGCTGGCAAGTGTCTGAGGCCAGGTATGAGGTCTGGCACTCTGTCCACTGCACCACCTGGTTGCCCTAATCCCATTTATAATATCTGCTGTTTGTCCTTTGTCCTCTAAGATCATATTAGGGAGGTGATATGCTATACAAATGAACTGGATTTGAGTGAGGGGGCTGCTGTCCTAAGTCATCAGTCTCACTTTCTCCCTCATAGCCACCTGAATCCGATAGCTGGATATGGATCATCAACAACCATAAAGCCTTTCTTTAAAGAACTTCTGTTAAACGCACTTACATGTGTGTGTGCACACACAAACACACACAAGTGCAGCAATACATTTCTCTCACCATGGAAACAAAAGAGAAGCAAGAAATAGAAGGCAAAGTAGGGGAAAAGAGGCAGTGTAGGTTAAGGGAAAGATTAATTTTAAGCAAAATAAACTTTGGAGGATCTCAGAGTCAGAAAAGAATGAGTAAAAAAGCAATTGTTATTGAGGGGATAAGAAAAACATGGCAGTGGAAGCATCAAATCTAAATCCCTGGAGCTAAACTATACCTTTCTCACCTCCCTCTTCTTTGTAAAAAAGAGGATGGGGGCCGCTAGGTGGCACAATGGATAAAGCACAGGCCCTGTAGTCAGGAGTACCTGAGTTCAAATCCGGCCTCAGACACTTAATAATTACCTAAGCCATGTGGCCTTGGGCAAGCCACTTAACCCCATTGCCTTGCAAAATCTAAAAAAAAAAAAAAAAGATAAGAAAAGCGACCAACACAATGACCAATCCCAGTTCTGAAGGACTCATGATTAAATATGCTATCCACCTCCCCAGAGGTGATAAAGGATATGAACTGAGACATACCAAAGGAAATGGAAGAGTGAGAAAATATGAGGTTTGTTCGTTGAAAAAATAAAATTGCAGCGAGTTTCACTGATAAATGTCTTACTTCTAAAAATGTGTGCATATACATATACACACATATATGTATGTATGCAGGTGTGTGTGTGTATATATACATATATATATGTCACATATATATACAGATAGATATATACATACATATAAATATATGGAACTTTTTCAAATTTATAAAAATAAGAGCCATTTCCCATTGGCAAAACATATGAAAAGGCAGTTTTCAAAGACAGAAATATAAGCTCTCAATAGGAATATAAAAAAATCCTCCAAAACACTAAGAAAAATGCAAATTACAATAACTGAGCTTCCTTCCCATACCCCTCAGATTGGGAAAATGGACAAAAAAATGACTAATGTTGGATGGATTGTAGGAAAATTGATACAATAGTGCACTGATGGTGAAGTTGTGAACAGGTCCAGATATACCAAAAAGCAATGTTAGAATTGCTCAAAAAATTACTTTAACTATGTCTAACCTCATATAGCAATACCTCTCCTGGGCCTATAACTCCAAGACCAAAGAGGAAAAGAACATGCTTATACAAAAATATTTATAGGAACTTAATATATAGACAAAGATCTGAAAATTAAGGTGACTGTCAATTAAGAAGTAGCTGAATAAATTATGGCATATGATTTAAGATTTTGCTGCAAGAAATTATGAAAAGGATAGTTCAGAAAAATCTGGAAAAAATTACACTGATGCAGTGTGATGTGAGTAGAACCAGAGTAAGAAAAACTTAGTAACATAATAATATGGTAAAGACAAACAATTTTGAAATACTGAGACAGATAAGCAAAAGAATGCTAACCATGCATGCATGGTGATAGAATCGAAAAGGCATTTTTATATAATTGTCATAAAACCTGTTTTCCTTGACAATGCTTATTGTTTTTTAGGTTTCTGCAAGGAAATTGGGGTTAAGTGGCTTGCCCAAGGCCACACAGCTAGGTAATTATTGAGTGACTGACCCCGAATTTGAACTCAGTTATTCCTGACTCCAGGACCTGTGCTCTATCCACTCTGCCACCTAGCGGCTCCTGACAATGCATATTTTTTAAAGACATTTTGTAACTGGTGCTAAGAAAATAAATACTAAATTGCAAGTAAATATATATATATATATATATATATATATATTTAAAGTGAATAGTAGTTATTTATACAGACAACAAGGTTTATTAAAGAGATTTACAAATATTGCCTCATTCTATTCTCACGACAATCCAGAGATTTTATTATTTGTATTTTACAGATGAAGGAACTGAGGCAGACAGGGGTTAAAAGACTTGCCCAGGGTCACATTGCTAGTAAGTAGTAACTCAGATCCAGTAGTTTCTCCACTGAACTAATCAACTCCTTTCTTTGCCCAAGACAGTCAATGAGCTTATCTAAACTAGTTTCCCAGACAGCAAAGGGGAGAAAATGAGTCCATGACAAAAGCCTGGAAAGATCTGGGAAGGACAGAGGGAGCAGAATAATGGTGTAGCTAATGTTTAGGAGGCAGGGAGAAAGAAGGAAGGAAAGGAGATTATGATCAGAAATAAGAATTTCAGGTCATGCAGTTTGTACTGTTTTGTATGATAGATCCAAATTAAGATTTAACTCTGTGAGCAGATGGGGGAAGAATAGGGGATAGGATATGTAGTATATTTTTGAACTGAGAGGCAGAGAGTCCAGTTAGGGAATTACTATTATAATTCAAGCAAGAAGTAATGAGAAATTAAATTACAGCAATGGGAGTAGCATTATCAAAGACAAGAAGGTAGCACAAACAAAAAACAAACACAGAATGAAGATAATTGACAAAGAGTGAAGATAACTGACACAAGTTTTAATTAGCCACACTTCTAAAGAAGAAAATACAAGTACTTTAGCACTATACCAAATATTCTTATGAGTATTTTCCCCTACAATGTGATATCAGGGTATAATAGTTTTTCCACTTCTATGGCATTTTATTTGGAATACCTATTTAACTTTCCTAATTGACAAGGAATTGAGGAAAAAAATAATAATTAAGGGGAAAATATACACTCTACAGAATCATTGTCTACTTTTTTTATTGCAAATAAAAAAGTTAGTCTGGGTGCTAACTCCTTTTACATAACAAAAGTACCCTGAAATGAGGATTTTTATATTGGGAAAGTTGGAAAACCATCTGAACACAAAGAAATTCATCATCACCTTAAACATATATAATTTGCCCCAAAACCTCGACTTAAAAATAGTAAAATGTTGTGATATTTAGTTCCCTTTCTCCCAT
The DNA here is from genome assembly GCF_037893015.1 of Macrotis lagotis. Lineage (NCBI taxonomy): Eukaryota > Metazoa > Chordata > Mammalia > Peramelemorphia > Peramelidae > Macrotis > Macrotis lagotis. The sequence continues at coordinate 328,702,076 of NC_133666.1, forward strand.
TCTCATTAAAGGATACCTTCCATGTTCCTCATTTTGACAATTTATCATCCTGTCTGTACAATGCCAGTCGCACTTCCTTCTCAAAAGTCTTGAACTCCAATTGTCCCCACAAACTACAAGTAGGCTCTCTCTCTATTCTGCTAATTTTTTCTATATTTTATTTCACTGATCACTGTCACAACTCTTAGGATCAAATTCACTGAAATGTTAACATATAGCCCTTATATTGCCATTTGGCTTAACAAAAAAAAGATTGCAAGAGTAGTATTTGGTTCACTGTTTTTTTCTTCTTTACTAATTGGATCATAATATTCATTACATATATTCTATGAGAAAGATCAGTAAAATAATGTCAGTTCTCAATCATTCTAACAGAGGACAGCAGTAGAAAGGAAAATCTAAGCTATTTCTACTTTATTCTGGAAGACAGAGTAACTGTGTGTGTGTGTGTGTGTGTGTGTGTACAATCATACTAATTCCTAATTTTATTCTTAATTGTTTTATTTGGGCTCATTGGGAAGGGAATAATGAAGATATATGATTAAAAAGTCACCCTAAATCATCTACCAAAGTGGAAAAACTAAAAGGTGACTAAATGAAAAACTCAAAGGTAATTAATTTTCTTCATTTACTGAAGAGATGAAGCATTAAGGACAAATTGATAAAAATGGAACAAACTAGATGACTTCTAGTATACCTTCCAGAGACTGGGATACTAACTGACTTGTTTAAGGTTAAACAGCTAATCAATGGAATTAGTGACCATAAAATCTCAAACACAAAACTACAAGGGATACAGAAGATTCTAGTGAATTTCTTGAGTCATATCTACCTAAAGATACTATTTCTGTACTTATCTTAATGCTAAGTAATGATAAAGTGATCCAACATTGTAGACAAGAGAGACTAAGAGTATCCCAAGAAACAAAAAAGCAATTTGGAAAGCTATTATTTTCTAAAAGCAAAGCAAAACAAAAAATGATGCAGAGTAAGTGGATAATAATGGTTCAATCTGATTTTGATACTGAACAACATGAAAGAAAATACCAAGTCAAACCAAGTCATTCTATGACCAGGACACAGTTGTAGGATACAAGTTAATAGCCCTCTTGTTGCTCTTCAGGGAAGCATTACACTAAATATGAATTTAAATAATAAAGTTGACCTTTCTTACATTTCTCTTATTTACTTCTGTTTAGATAGGAAATGTGTTTGGGGAAAAAAGTACTAGCAAGCCTTTGCCATTTACTAGTCATGCTATTTGAGAATTAATGACCTTTTGGAGCTTGTTTCCTCAATTATAGAATGAGAATATCTGTCATCTTGTGAGCTGTTGTAAGGATGCTAAATAAATATGAGAAAAATGTTTCATGAAGTATAAAGTGCTCTACGTATAAGGTATGATTAATATTCTTAAATTTGATAGTTCATGCTAGTATTTTCATATAACACTATGACATAACTATAAATTTGCACAATGAATACAAACAATCCAAATCTCATTTAACAATGCATAAACTGGATACAGGAAACTCTGGCAAGTTTAAGTAACCTGATATAGGCATAGTAATATGATAAACTGCACTATTTTGCACTGTCAATTTGGGGGAAAAAATATGCTGAGATTAAATGGTTCAAGGGAAAACCATAATTTTTAAGGGAATGACAAAAACAGACCAAAGTTATTTATATTCAAAGCAAGGTAATGCTTCACTTTTGTATTTTTAGCATTTTATAATTCTTTCCTAAAGCTAATTTGGTGTTAGGTAAAAGTAATGGTGTTCTGTTATTTATAAAATAAGGCATAGGAAAAGCTTCAAAAGTTAACTTGTTGCCTCCTCAAGGGAGGAAAGGTAAACTATAACCACTTTAAAAAGTTGGCAACCTTCAGAAGCATGCCAGCTAACCCTTAGCTAGGGAGGCATTCTGCTTTAATGGCAGAATGTGGTATATGTGGTAAAAGCAGCAGTAAGAAAAGAAAAGCTATTGGGAAAACCAGAACCCTAGAATGTCAGTCTGATCTTACTCCATTCATAGTCAATAAGAGAAGCCTTCCAATTCCAGGTTTTTCTTATTTTTCTAATATGGATTTCTCCACTCTTTTAAATTTGTTCAATTCAACAGTTAATTCCCAGTATTTGAGATAGAGCCACATGAGTCTCCCATTCTGACGTTTGTTTGAATTCCACATATCTCCACAATATGTGTCGTGCTTAAATATATCTGTTAAACCAGATACCATCTTGAGATCAGCAGCTACTGGATCAATGGATGCTCGAACTAATAAGCTTTTCTCTATTTCTAGGCGCTTGGTCCGAGGAAGAACCAGACTACAGTAGATATTCTGTCGCTCTATAAGGGCTTCTTCAAATTCTTTTAGCAAAAGGGCAGCCCTTTTTTGCCAATTTTCTTCCTTTTCCAGATAATGTTGATACACACTTTTCAAAGGTTGTAGTTGCTGTTTCTCTTGCATTACCTGAGCTCGTTCCTGTTCCAGGAGTTTCCTTTCTTCTACTAATTTCCGACCCTGAGAGATTAGGGCCTCTCGATAGCTAGTTGTTCTATTATGTTCCTTTTCAAGCTCCACAGACAAATGAGCCACTGCGCGACGATTTTCTGAGATAATATCACTATATTTTGCTTCAAGATCCTGTTGGAAAGCGATCAATTTCTGTTGGTATGCTATTCTTTCTTTTTCTATTTCTTTCTGAGACTCTCTAGACCAAATCCAACCTATGATTAAAAGAAACCAACAACAAAAAAAGAAAAGTTAGTGGCTAAAGCTCCAAATATTTTTTTTTATTTAAAGAATACAACAATCATCCAAAAAAGCAGAACCTTAACAGAATGTTATTTCAACAAAAGCTGAAGATTTTAGGTGTTAGTATAAGAAAGGGATTACATACAGAACGTATATTTTTATATGCAATGCAAACAAAGGTTCTCTGTCCTCTACTGAGGAGTATGATAATGCACATAAGACAAATTTCCTATGAGTTTACAGAAGGAAGTTTTTGGTGTTTTTTTTTTAATGGGGATGTGAATGTCAATAGAATTTAGCTGTTTATCACTGTTTAATTACTATCATTTGGTTACATTGGCTAACACATAAAACAAACAAGATTTTAAAAAACAAGATGGTCAGGTTATGTTTGATTCTGTTCTGATTACTAAATTCAAATTCCTAATCAACCCAACTGTGGTCACTGAGGCCAGAGCAAAGTTCTGGATAACTGTACTCTGAGAGGAGAATATATCAAAGGGCCAGATGATAATAATAGAGTTAGAGTTAAAGAGGACTTCAGAAACCATCTGGAACTCAGAGACCATTCAGTAAACCTCATTTTATAGATGAAATCACTGAGGACCAAGGTAGTTAAGTTTCTTACTCATGTCACACAGATAATTAAATATCGGAGGGGAAGATTTGGGCCTAAGTCCTATGACTCCACAGTCACAAACTCTACCACAAAGCATTATTAATTGCAAGGCACAAATTTCCCTTCCTTTCACCCTTTTATAAATACTATAGCAAAAGAATAATTCTCTAATTTAACTTTATTTAGTTATCCCAGGAGAAACACAAATTATCCTAATAACAGTAACGATTTGAAATGAAAGCATCTGAATTCAAATGTTGACTCTGCTATTTATTAACTAACTGCTCAAGTGGTCTTGGGCATGCTAATTTACCTCTCTGGGCCTCCTTGTCTTCATCTATAAGGAGTTGAACTAAATGACATCTAATGTCTTTCTAGCTCTAAATCCAAGCAACCCTGTGACTGTACAACTTAAGACACCATTAGACATACTAATTTCATGATTTTAGTTTTTCTAAACTGGGGAGAATTGGACATAACACCTTGAGAATGAGTAGAAATGTGGCTTCCATAAATATAGTCGTAGACACTAATACATCCTTGGTGGAGCTGTGAACTCATCCAACCTTTCTGGAAAGCAATTTGGAATTACATTCAAAAGGGAACAAAAATGTGCATACCCTATGATCCAGCAATGACACTACTGGGTCTATACCCTGAATAGATGATGAAAAAAGAGTAAAAACATCACTTGTACAAAAATATTCATAGCAGCCCTGCTTGTAGTGGCAAAGAATTGCAAATTAAGCGAATGTCCATCAATTGGGGAATGGCTGAACAAATTGTGGTATATGTATGTTATGGAACACTATTGTTCTATTAGAAACCAGGAGGGATGGCAATTCAGGGAAACCTGGAAGGATTTGCATGAACTAATGCTGAATGAGATGAGGAGAACCAAAAGAACACTGTACACCCTAACAGCAATATGGGAGTGATGATCAACCTAAATGGACTTGCTCATTCTATCAGTGCAACAATCAGGCACAATTTGGAAGTATATGCAATGGAGAATACCATCTGTATCCAAAGAAAGAACTGTGGAGTTTGAACAAAGATCAAAGACTATTACCTTTAACTGAGGGAAAAAACCCATTGTCTTATATAATTTTGCTATCTCTTATACTTTATTTTTCTTCCTTAAGGATATGTTTTCTCTCTCATCACATTCAACTTAGATCAATGTATACAATGGAAACAATGTAAAGATTAACAGACTGTCTTCTGTGGGGGGGGGGGGGGAAGCAAGATTGGGGGGAAATTGTAAAATTCAAAATCAATAAAATCTTTCTTTTATTGAAATAAATAAATATAGTCATAGAGAGCCTAACTTAAGTTCTCCTCCTATTCTACTCACAAGAGATCTAAAAGGAATCATGGTTCACATTTTCAGTGCTTTAAGATCAGTCACAGTAACCCCAAGTGGCACTCACTGACCTTTGTAATTTTTCATTCAACCAGGACATCTCAACTGTCCAAACAGGGTCCTCAAACTCAACATGCTCAAAGCTGAACTTCTACAAAAACATTTTTTCCTCTAACTTCACTATTTTTGGATCACCACCATTCACTAAATCTACCAGGTTGAAAATACTCAAGTTCTCTTGGGCTCTGTTTTTCCTCACCTCTCATACTTAATATTAACCAAATCCTGTCAGTTAAATTTACCCAATATCTCTAGTATCTGTCCCTTTCCTTTCTATCCCCACTGCCATTCCCTTGCTATCATTCTTATTACTATTCACCAGGAATATGATGTCCCTGCTCAAATCACTACCACAATAATTGCTAACATGCAATGCCCTTCACACTTTTATACCCATATATTCATATACTTATATGCTCTTTGCTTTAGTCAAACTGGATTACTCTCTAATTCCCCCAAAAAAGCACTGCACATTCTCACATTTGCTCCCATAGTTCCCTAAATCTGGAATATCCTCCCTCACTCTTCAATTATTAAGTTTCTACATATCCTTTAAATCCAAATAAAATGTCACTTCTACCACCAAACCTTTCCTCATCCCTCCTGTAAATAAAAAGCTTCCCTCTATGAATTTTCACAGCACATGCATTTCAATAATCTTGTATATATTAAGATCACCTATATTTGTATCTTATACCCCTATTATAAACTCCTGGAGGGCAAAACAAATCTTAACTAAACTTTGTATTTTTTTCAAAGCCTAAAATGGTGAACTATAGAAAGCAACTACTTAGAATGACATATTGCTTTGTATTAGTAAGTGCTTAATGTTTGTTGAATTGAATTGTTGAGTGATAAGACAAGGAAGTATGTAAAATAAGCATCCAAAGAATGGGACAAATATTCTTATGGGTTCCTAATCTTCCTATTCCCAAATGAGAGAACTAACTTCTTTCTAATCCTCCAAACTGTAACCTGAGAGTAAACTCTCAATTCTTCCTCCTCCCTATGCCTTTATACTCAGTTGGTTGCCAAGTGATGTCATCTTTATAGCTATCCCCTTCTGGTATTATATACTAACATCACTTTAGTTGAGGTCCTCATGACTTCTTGAGGAGTACTTCAGTTTCTAAAGTTTTATATTTGACTTCAAGTTCTTCATCACATTCTTCGATATAAAGCCCTTTTCATTTTTCATTTTTAAAATTTAATTTTACTTCTTAAAAAATTTCAGTTTCTTAATATCACTGTCACCTCTTATCTATATCATAGAATTCTCTCTTATAATACAATCAAGAATAAATCAAGACACTAAACATACCTCAAAATATATACCTCAATCTGTACCAAGTCCACTCTCTTTGACAAAAGATATGCTTCACCATCTGTTGTCTGGAATCACAAATCAGCCTAATTTTCTATGTTTATTGCACATTACTGTTCCAGTCAAACTGGCTTACTTACACCAACCATATATTATAACCTATCTTTTGTCTCTGAGCCTTTGCAAATAAACTCCATGTCTGGAATACACTTCCTTTTCATCTTTATCTCACAGAATCCTTCAATTCCTTAAAAGCTCAATTCAAGAGCTACCTTCTAAAGCAATCTATTCTGATTCTCTATTTGGTGGTGTTTTCCTCTTGAAAATGATCCTGTTTTGAATTTACTTTTCTGTACAAGTGTTTTTCCTTCCAAAAGAATGTATGTTTCTTGAGGAAAGGAACTGTTTCATAAATTAGTTACTTTTTAGTTAAGTTGTCAAAGATTAGGGTTATCAAATATTAAACATTAACTGGTCAGCAAGGATTTATGATCCATATATTTATCTTCCCCATCAATGTCACTCACTTTTACTTTAGGACCAGTGATGAATTCAAAAACAAAATAATTCTCACTGAAGCAATGCATAAAACTTTTAGTATAGAATATCCAAAGACTCTGAAAACTATAACTTACGAAAAGCTGCCAATCCCAGCATGGGAACCAGCAGAGCATAATTCCATCTGCTTCCATCTCCATCCTCTGCCCTGGAATTAGGCCGAATATTCCAATGTGGAGGGTCATTTAAGTTATTCATGGAGATATACCTTTAAAGACATAGCATTATTGTTATAAGAGGAAATCACAAAATTTCAAAGTTAAAATGGGCTTGATTCTCTAGTCCAATCTCTATATGAACAAAAAAAACCTGTGGATAACATCTTTGAGAAGTGATCATCCAGACTTTGCCTGAATACTTCTAATAATGAATGGGGAATTCTTTTTCTCCTGAGGTTTCTGTTCTACTTTTGAATACCTTTATATAATTGATTTTCCCCCCCTTTTACCAAATCTAAATTTATGCAATTCCCATCCAAAGTTCCAGTTTTACCCTCTGGGGATAAATCACAAAAGTCTAATTTCTGTTCCATACCTAATGATCCTTCAAATATTATCATTACCACACTCCTTCCCCATGTCTTCTCTGGGATAAGCAGTCTCAATTTCTTCTCTGAAAACCAGTCAGAATGTTCTCATACTAGGAGAATTAAAAAAGGTAATACATCTCCTTGTCTGTGTCATTCTGGGCCAATTAGGAAGCTAGATGCCTTTTAGAGTAAGGGAAAGCTCTTTTCCTAGAAATCTGATCTTTTCTTCAGGAACTCCAGCAGATCTGATCTGTTTCCTTGACCTCCTTCTTATATGTCTCAAAGGAGGAGTTTGGACCAGGCTAGTTTTGTCCAGACTGGGAGAAGCTGGAGGGTTCTCCTGATGCTCTTGACTTACAGGTATAAAGCAGAAAGAAAATAGATGTGAAAATGAAAAAGGCTGGTGTGTGGTTTTGTCATTTCCTTCTCCAGCTCATTTTCCAGATGAGGAAACTAAAGCAGATAAGGTTAAGTGCCTTGCCTAAGGTCACACAATCAGTGAATGTCTGAGGCCTGATTTGAACTGATAAAGCTGAATCTTCCTGATTTCAGGCCTGGCACTCTACCCACTGAGGCACCTAGTTGCCCATGGACTATTCTAGCCCTGGGTAATTGCTTGCCCCATTCATAGATGAGAAATGTTCTAGTATAAAAAGTATTGAACAAAAACCTCTGCTTTGTTGTTTCTAACTTGTTGTGATTCCCCCCCCCCCCGCCATAGAAGGCAGTCTGAAAACTGAATGAGAAAAATCAACTTGCCACAGATATTAAAGTGGTTTGCCAATTCCTTCCAGTTTACAAAGTACTGTAGAAAAGGCCCTGTGTGAATGTTAACTTGTTAACCTATTCATTACATTTATAAAATGCTTTATGATCTGGAGACTTTATGTCTCAGGAGAGTTAACAGAAATTCAGGCCAGGGCCAAACTTTGGCAATGTTGTTTTTGTGTATGAGTTCATGGCTACTTAATCAAAAGTTTCTCAGAGTCCAGCCAAGACTACAGTCTCTTATCTCCAAGTACAAATCAAATGCAGGTAGGCATAAGATGAGTCAATAAATCTGGGAGACCAGATAACAGTTAACATCTTGCTTCCCCATTAGTACAGAGTCCTCCTAGAACAAGAGAACATCGTACACATTAACAACATTATAAATTGATCAACTATGATGGTTACTGCTCCTCTCTGCGGTTCAGAAAGCTAGGACAACTCTGGGACACCTGATATGGACAACACCATCCATTTCTCGATGAGAAAAAAAAACAAAAAAAACTGTAGAATCTGAATGAACACTACATTATGTTCACTTTTTAAAAATTTGTGATTGGTAGCACATCCTATAGCATAAAGAATACTCTTCAATAATTTTCATTTGGGTACAAAAATTCTTTTGGGTAGGGTTCTTTCTTTTCCTTTCCTAGTATGTAATTCACTCATTTGAATATATATTTTGCCAAATACAGGAATGAAAATGAAGGGAAGAATTTGGTCAATTGCTTCTTCTGATTATAGCAAAAGCCTTGCAGTTCACAGAAAAAATTTTAAATTAATTTTAAATGAATGGAGCCTTTTCAATTGAGTCAATTCAAGTAATTTGACTTGATTTGGTATGAGTGAAGAGAAGATGGATTAGATAGACTTTGGAGACAAAGAATCAATAAATTTAGGTATGTTCCTGAACATTAAGGGGACAGGTGGGAAAGTATGGTAAATAACAGTGAAAAATGAATTGTCAAAATGGGTGGCAAAAAGAATGGTAGTACCCTGAACAGAAATGAGGAAATTGAGGGAAAGGATATATTCAGGGGAAAAGATAACCTGTGAACTGCTGAAGTAGTAATAGCTACCCGAGATGAGAACTAGAACTCGGGAAAGAGCTGAGATTTGGAAAAGTAGATTTGGGAGTCATCTATATAGAATTCAATCCATGGAGCTGTAAAATAACCAACAGTATAGAGACAGACTTGGAGATGGCCTAATGCAGAATCCTGAGTTATACTCAGGAACTGGAGGATGGTTAGTTAAGAAAGACCTGTGGACGATGATTCTGTGAAAGGACTGAAGGAACCTATAAAGCAGTATCATGAAAACCCAGGCAGAAGTCCAAAACAGAACTCAATCTCTCCCACCAAATCCTCCTTTCTTCAAGACTTCTAACTGTGAAGGACAACCATCATTCTGCCAGTCCCTGGAACCTACAAAGTATCACTCCAAATATCCAATACATTGCCAAATCATGTCATTTTTAACTTTTACAATCTCTCTCTCTCTCTCACACACACACACACAAACACTATCTCACCCCTTTTTTCTCTCTCTCTCTCCTTCCACAACTGCCATCTTGGTGTTCAGGCCCTCATCACCTTTCCTGTGGACTACTGCAATAGTTTTCTATTGGGTTTTCTTGTCTCAAGTCTTTCTTTTCCAATCCATTCTATATATCCATTTGCTAAAGGGCTATTCTCCAAAAAAAAAAAGTCAGTCTGACCATGTCACTTTCTTATTGAATAAATTCTAGTGGTTTCCTATTATTTTCAGGATCAAATATAAAGTCCACTCTTTGATATTTAAAGCTCTCCACAGCCTGGCCCTTTCAAACCTTCTACTTTACTCCCTTTACACACACACACACACACAAATCTACTTTACTCCACAATCTAGTTACACTAGCTTATTGTTCCTCACACACTGCCCTTCACTTCAGGTTTCTGGAACTGGTTTTCCTTTATGTTTGGAATGTTGCTCTTCCTTATCCCTGCCTCTATTTCCCTGGATTCCTTTGAGACTTAGCTCAAATCTCATCTACTCTAACTCAATGCCCCATAGGACACCAAAAACTCAAATGACTAAAAGAGAACTTTTTCTTCTCCCTAAGACTTGCGCTTCTTCCTTACTTTATTTTTACTGTTGAGGGTATAAACATCCTGCCATCAGCCAAGTTTGTAAACTTGGAAACATTTTTGACTTGAGTGGAATATTCCCAATAAAACCATTTCAGGGTTAATATTCCTAGTGAAGTCCTCTCAGGGTTAAGAAATATTAAAGAAAGAACAAACTATTATTCTTTTTTTTTTTAGGTTTTTGCAAGGCAAATGGGGTTAAGTGGCTTGCCCAAGGCCACACAGCTAGGTGATTAGTAAGTGTCTGAGACAGGATTTGAACCCAGGTACTCCTGACTCCAAGGCCTGTGCTTTATTCACTATGCCACCTAGCCGCCCCGAAACTATTACTCTTAAACTATTTCTAGAAGAAAGCTCCTTGTATTCCAAACAGGTGACTCACTCTCCTAACTTTTGATAAGACTACTTTTACTAAGAGGATAGTAGACTTTTTCCCATGAGAAAAACCTTGCATTCCAAAGAAGCTCATAAGACTCTTCTTGTTTGACTGTTACTAGACCTTGTGTTCCAAGACAAGTTACGTTAGTTCAATAAGATAGTTATAATCCTGAAGGTTATGCTCATCATCTGGATGATGAGGTAATATTTTATGAAAACCTTTCATCCTTTTCTTTGTTGGTGGGGTAGATTTTCATGAGTATAGTGTAACTCTGAAGACTAACCAATGAGTTGACAGAGGGGGTGATAGGGAGGAGGGGATCCTGTCAGGCCATATAATCTTTTTTTTTTTTTTTTTAGATTTTGACAAGGCAAATGGGGTTAAGTAGCTTGCCCAAGGCCACACGGCTAGGCAATTATTAAGTGTCTGAGACCGGATTTGAACCCAGGTACTCCTGACTCCAGGGCCGGTGCTTTATCCACTGTGCCACCCAGCTGCCCCTTAGGGCATATAATCTTGCTTGACTGTCAATTTGGGACAGTTCCTTGACCTTCACTACCTTTGTGAGACTTGGAGTGTGCCCTTTACTCAAGTAAAATTAAACTTTCTTTTTTTGTTCAGAGGACTCTATATTTTTTTTAAAGTGTATTTTTATCTCACATAGGCTCTTTTTTAAAAATTTTTTTTATGTTGTTTGGGATTAAGTGGCTTGCCCAAGGCCACAGGGCTAAGTCATTAAGTGTCTGAGACCGGATTTGAACCCAGGTGCTCCTGCGCTGCGCCACCTAGCCGCCCCCCACCAAGTTCACATCTTGACTAGCACAGGGGTGGGCTCTTGGCCGAGCCCGCAGCCCCTTCCCGCTTCTCCGGCGCCTGCGCCCCCCACTGCCACACTCCGCCCCCCCGCGGCTGCCTGCGTTCCTCGGCGCCCCTCGGCGTGCCGCGGCGTCCAGCCTTTCCTTGCAGCCCGGCTCCCGCGGTGGGGCCTCTCCCGGGCCCCAGCATGCGCCGCGCCGCGCCACGCCCAGGGCCTCGTGCAGCGCGGGGTGTGGGGGCCACCCAGGCCGCTGCGCGCCTGCGCCCTCGGGGCCCCGGCCGCGCCCGACGGCACGTGGGCGCCGGGCCCGCGGCTCCCGGGCCGCCCCCTCCGGCCCCGAGCGGCAGCCTCCCGCGGGGCAGGGCCCGAGCCCGCCCGGCGCTTGGGGGCCGCGGCCGGGCAGAGGGAAGGCGCGGCCCGGGGCTGCCCGGGGCACTCACCGGGGCAGCGAGGATCCCGGATCCCGGCCCTCCGCTCCCGCCGCCGAGGCCGCCCGCAGCCCACAAGAAACTCGCGAGCGAAACCGTCCCCGGCGGCGGCGGCGGCACGCGAACGGCTCTCGCGAGAGTTGGCGCGCCCGCCCAGCCCCGCGCCCGCCGGGGCCTGCCCTCGGGCTCCGCATCTCCCGGCCCCTCCCCGGAGGAGGCGGGGCCTCGGCGCGCAGGCGCACGGGCGCGGCGGGGAGCTCCCACGGGGCAGGGGCCTGCGGCGCCGGCGGACATGGCGGCGGTGAGCGGCGCGGCGCGGCTGCTGCTGGGCCGGCGGCTGGCCCGGGCGCGATCGGTGAGTGCCGCGGGGCTTGCGGCCCGGCCGCCCCGCCAGCCTCGGGGTGGAGCCGGGGCGCCTCCGGGCCGGGCGGGGGAGCGCGCGGGCCCGAGCCCCGCTGAAGGTCACGGCGGGCGCGGGGAGGACGGGCGTGCGCCGGGCGGGGGGCCGGGGCCTCGGGGCCGCTCCGGCGCGGGGCGGTGCCCCGGGCAGCCGCGCCGACGCCCGCTGCAGCCTTGAGCTCCAGCAGCCCGAAGTGCGCCGAGCCGCGGGCACTGGCCTTCACCGCGGCGGGGCCTCGGCGGCACGGCGCCCCGAGCCGGATCCGCACCCGCCGGCTCCGGCCTCCTCTGGGGCAATGAAGGGTGACTATTAGGTGGCGGCCAGACCCGGTGAGGAGCCCTCACCTTCCCAGTCCGGGCCTTGCCGGACAGGCGCCCCGGCCCTCCGCCGCAGTTCTCCACCTGTCAAGCGAGCCGAGAAAGCAAATGGCAAACCCCTGCAGCATCTCTGCCCAGAAAAGCCCAGGTGGAGCCCTGCAGAAACGACCGAACTAAACAAGATAACGCCGGATCCCCAAAGCCTTAGTGAAGCTTTGAGTTGTGACGGCCCAGAGGTGGAACACACTTTGGGAATGCCCTGCATATAGGAAATAAGCATTTATGATTTATCGTCTGCTATGAATCAGGGACGGTTTTAAGCACTGAAACAAAAGCAGAACGAAACAGCCCCTAATTCAAAAGGAGCTCACAATCTAACGAGGGATATTATATATTACAGCGATTTATATAGATATAGATATAGTTATAAATAGTGGTGTTTAAATTGTGAAAGATCTATCAAACTTAAGTAGTATTTGCATTCTTGTTGGAAAACTGGACAGATTTAGAAGTCGCTGTAGTTAGGTAGATTTAGAATTGATTTAATGAGCAGACCCCCCCCCCCCCCAGTAGTCTCTTAATGGGTGATAACTTAGAAGGTCTAAAGTGAAGTGCCCCAGGGATCTCTCTCCTGCTGTTTAGTAATTTAATTATTATGACTTGCATAAAGGTGTTCTGACCATATAGTTTTGGAAGGGGAAGTTAGCACCCCTAGGGGGCAGAGCAAAATTCCAAAAAGAGCTTGGCACATGAGAATTGAGGGCCTAACCTGTTAAATAATAAGGATATATATCATAGCTTTAATGTGAATTCCAGAAATATCAAATTTGAATATACAAGACTGATGAGTGTAGCTAATCAGTAATCCATTTGAAAATGATCCAAGTGCTTTAGTATTATAATGTCATTATGAGATGATAATATCTAAGTTTATTACGGTGCATTAAGAGAGTAGTATAGTACCAAATCTAGAGAAGTGACTTGAACTCTGCCCTGGTCAGGTCTATCTGGGCAGCACATTTTAGGAATGACATTGAGTTAAACTGGAGTTAATTTGTACAGGGATAGACAAGGAAGCCAACCATCAAGCTTTTACCCAAGCACAGCTCTAGGTACTGGGAATACAAAGACAGAAATCAAAAAAACTGGGCCTCAAGGAGCAAATATTCTCTACAGAGATACAGTTTATACACATTTGTATACATAAAATATATAGTAATTTTTGGAAAGATATTCATATATGAAGCAGTATTTGAGGTGGTAGTGAAAAGGAAATGAATGCCTTCCAAGCATTAAAGCTATAATGTTTGGGAGAAATAACAAGACCAGTTTGGCTGAATGGAAAAGTGTATGAAGGAAGTGATGTATTATAATAATTGATGTAAAGGTTGTTTGAAACCAAGTATTGAAGAATTTTTGCATACCAAACAATACCTTCTGTTTGATTCCATAGATGATGGGTAGCCAATGGAGTCTATGAGTAGGGGAGTGACATCACAAATATCCTTTTGGTAGCTGGATAGCAATGAAAGACCTGGAGTTTATGATTTTAGCCCAATATAGGGAAAATATAATGAAGGATATCATTGATTCCTTTCTCCAAGTCTTTGACTATCACCTGGAAGAAGATAACCAGCTTGTTCTGTTTCACTCCAGAACTCAGAAGTAGGAACAAAGGATTTAAGTTATAAAGAGGTAAATTTGGACTAGATGAAAGGAAAAATTTACTAAGTTTATAGCTAGATAAAAGAAGAATGGCCTGCTTCTTATAGAGGAGATTATTATTCAGTTACAGGTTAAACTAAATGGTGCTGAGATTCGATTCTATTTGATATACATTTATTAAGCTCCTATGAATGTTGAGCACTGTATTGAATGCTGGAGATTAAAACAAGATAAAGACAGTTTCTGCCCACAAAGGAACTTCCAATCAAATTGAGAAAGTTATTATACAAAAGGAAAGCTGTAAGGAGGAGGAAAGCACTTGGAGTTAGCCACTGCAGAGGCATCTAGTTCTATGCAGTTGAAGTCAGTCAGAGCTCCAGATGCAGAGTGCAGTGAATGAGTGATGTTCTTTTCAACTTAAATTATATGGTTCTAAAATAGTTTCTAGAGGTAGAGAATTTTTGGTAGGTAGTGTGATTTAGGGGAGTCTTTTAGGGCTATCTTGATACTAAAATTGTCTCAATCAAAGTTCTACCTTAGCTTTTCTTCTTTGAAGTATAGGTATTTTTAAAATATATAAAGGTGGGAGGGGGAGTAGAAAATGAAATAACTATGAAGATGTAAGAAATACAAGATATTCATAAAATTTAGTGAAATAAATGGTCAAAACAACTGAATTTTCAGATCATTAAAAAGAACCTAGGTATAGTCACCTTGAGATCCATCTTTGTAAATGAACGATAGTATGTTACACTAACAGAAAACCAGAAGCCATGATTTCTGGTCCTGTTGATATCACTATCTAACTTAATCATCTCTAGAACATTATTCAGTTTCTCTGGTCCATGTGGGCTGCATCAGGTAATCATCTAAACTTAGCATGTTTACTATTGGGAAGACTTGGAAAATTGAAATGCACTGAAAGTGCCAGTATCTTATTTTAATGAATACCATAGTTTTAAAATGTTTTTCCAACACTTTTCTGGAGCTGCTTTCATGCAGCATAATTAACTGGTTTCATTTAATATCCATTCTCATCTTTTCCTAAGGAATTTATCTGATACCTGACAAAACCTGAAGAATTCCCTTCATGTTTTATTTTTTTGGTTAAGTATGTGCCTTTGACTAAGTCTACCTAGTAGTTTCTCCTGGGGGAGCATTGATCTAGTTACATAAGTATAGCAAGATAAATAGATAATAACTAGATGATTAAGATAGAAAAGTTTCTGGGTTTCAGACTCTTGAAACTTGACTCATTAAAATTTTTCTTTTATTCATGCAACATTATTTTAAAACATAAGAGCAGCCTGATCTAGTGGAAAGAAAATTGGGCTCCCAACCCATCACTCTGTGTTTTAAATCCTTTCCCAGACTCCACCTGTTTGAGTACAACTAAATATTTACCTGCTCAGAGCCCCAATTTCTTCATCTGTAAAAAAAGAGACAATAGTATTTGTATTAACTTTCATAAAGTTCTTATGAGGAAAGTTGTTTTCAAAAGTGGTATGTAAATGTGAGATGATTACTAACATTCAGGAAAGCTCAAAACAGTTAAGTTGACAAGCATTTGTTAAGTACCTGCTATATACAAAGCCCTGTGCTAAGCACCAAGGATCCAAAGCAGAGCCAAAAAAAAAAAAACCAAAAACGAATTCCAGTCTGTGCATTCTAGGAGTTGTAAACAACTATGTGCAAACGATATCTACAGGATGAGATTTGCTATAGTCAGCCAGCAGGTAGAAGAATGAAGCAGAGCTGTGAAAGGTTTCTTGCAGAATGAAGGGCTCTAGCTGCCACTTAAAGGAAGTCTGGAGGCAAAGGTGAAGAGACCCTTCCAGGCCTGGAAAGAAGAGAAATATGTTATGTAAGACAAGTTCTTCTGTGATGGGAAGGCCCTTGAGAGATTCCTGCAGAATTACATTGATAGTAACTTGAGATATCTAAAGTCTAAGCCTTTCCCAGAGGTAGCCAAAAACTTTTAATGAAATTGTAAATTATGATAAAGATTTTCTATTAGAAATTTTTGTCTCTGGTATGGCCACTTGCAAAACTTTGGAGCTTGAGTACAAAGAGTTGGGAGAGAAGCTCAAAAAAAGACCATAGTCTTTGTCAGAGCAAAGACAATTGATGGATCCTGTAATGTTCCTTATTCAAATGATGTCAGAGTTTTCCCTATCAGCCACTTCTCTACAATTAATGTTAAGTGAAATCCTTGGAAACATAAAGGTGACTGTGAAGTTAGTGTCTCTGTTAACAGGAGAATCTACAAATCCCTCTGTAATCAAAGAGGAGAAATCTAAGAAGGGAGAAGAGGCAACCAACACAGATTGCTTTGGATAAAATCTCTTTTGCCAGTGATGGGGCAGCAAGTACCTCAGGGATAAACATTCAGTCTGGATTTGTTTATAGAAATACCAGGGTCAGTTGATATTGACAGAAACCATTTGTATTGAGGAAATATTGTGGGGTTGGACAGTTAGGAATAATTTCCTCTTTTTTTTTTAGGTTTTTTTTTTTTGCAAGGCAATGGGGTTAAGTGGCTTGCCCAAGGCCACACAGCTAGGTAATTATTATGTGTCTGAGGTCAGATTTGAACTCAGGTACTCCTGACTCTAGGGCCAGTGCTCTATCCACTGTGCAACCTAGCCGCCCCTCTCATTTTTTTGTATATTTGAAATAGTGACAGAAATGGACACTTCCCCCCCCCCCCCCCCAAGGACTATCATAAACAATATGTAACACTCAGAATCAAGTAAATGATAACAAAATAAATGATCCTCATTTGGAGAAGGACTGAATAAACTGTGATACATGGATATAAAGGAACACTGCTGTGCTAAGAGAACAATAAGTATGACAAATACAGAGAAGCATGAGAGCTTATGTTAACTGATGCAAAGAATAGTAGACAGGAAGTAGGGTGGCTTATCTTATTATTACCTTCAACTTCTCACCCTCATACCTTACATAGCCAGGCAGTTACAACATCTTATTGTTTATACCTCTACATCAACATCTCTAGCATCTTTCCCCTTCCAGCCATTCCCATGACTATTACTTTATTTCATTCTCATCTTCTTGATATACCTATATCAGCTCTCTTCCCTCTCCATTTTCTACATAGTACTGTACATTGTAGGTGCTTAATAAATATCTATTGATTGACACAAATACCAAGTGATTTCTCCAAAATGCAGGTCTGATTGTGACATTTCCCTCATCAGTAAGCTCTTCTCTCAGTAGGCTTTCTTTTAATTCTGGACTCAGATATTTTTAATTCATCCTTCCTATTAAAATTTCTTATATATTTTATAATGTATATTAACAGGAAAATTTTACTGGTGGAGATGTGGGACCAAAAGAAACTGGAGAGTCTGTCTTCATGAAGTAATTTAAAATGTTTTAGGACACTATTAAGAGATTGAAATCTGCAAAGGGACCTTAGAGACTTTCTAGTCCAAACCCCCCATTTTACAAATGAGGAAAGTGAGGTTCAGATAGGTGAAGTGTCTTGTCTTTTTTTTTTTAGGTTTTTGCGAGACAATTGGGTTTAAGTGGCTTGCCCAAGGCCACACAGCTAGGTAATTATTAAGTGTCTGAGACCGATTTGAACCCAGGTACTCCCGACTCCAGGGCGGGTGCTCTATCCACTGCGCCACCTAGCCGCCCTCTTGTCTAACTATTAATTATGGCTAATAACTACAGTCAGTAACAAAGACAGGATTTGTTATACTGCTTCTCAGTTATATTGAAAGGTCTCAATTGGTTACTCAAGTGTTTGTCCCTTTGGGCCATTTTAAACAATCTCAAAATTATGGAAGCCTTGCTTAGCCTCAGAGGAGGAAGAAAGGAATGAACATTTAACAAGTTCCTTCTTTGTGTCAGGCATTAAGCAAAGTAAGCACTTTATAAGTGATCTGGGGTTCTAATATTGTTCTTGCAGCTAATTTACTCTGTGATCTTGGGCAAGACTTGTTTTGGAGCTCACTTCCCACAACCAAGTGAAAGGGCTGGGCCACATGATTTCTAAGGACTTCTAAATTGTATACACTATCTCATGCTATGTAGATGATGGCAGAGCCTGGGGGTAACATCACTAGATTTCTTGTTCCATGTTCCTAACCACATTCAGAACTTTTTCAGCAGTGGACAAAAAAAACAAACAAACTAGAATCTAGATTACTTGAGTTTTTGTTCCCCTTTGACCTTTTGAATGACTTCAAAGATCAAATCCTGTTAATCCCAACCCTTTTTAGGCACTCAAAGTTATGATAGGAAGGATGAAATTCTGGAGGAGAATGAGTGAGAACTAAGTGAAAAAGTTAGCTTAAATTAGGCAATTTGGAGGTAATTTAGAATTTTATTTCTGAAACTTTTAAAGCATATAGTTTATTAACAATATTTGTTTCTGGGGCGGCTAGGTGGCACAGTGGATAGAGCACTCGCCCTGGAGTCGGGAGTACCTAAATTCAAATCCAGCCTCAGACATTTAGTAATTACCTAGTTATATGGCCTTGGGCAAGCCACTTAACCTCATTGCCTTGCAAAAAAAAAAGAACAATATTTGTTTCTTAGAACTCAGTATTTTCACATTTGTGTTTCAGCAATGGCCAGCAACTTTCCAGCCTAGCACACGAAGTTTTCACTTTACCGTCAGTGGAGGAAAACAAGCATCAGCTAAGGTTTCAAATTCAGTAAGTTCACTTATTTTTTATTATTATTATTATTTATTTATTATTGTATTAAAATTGCCATGGCATCAGATTTTATCAATGTATTGATTGTATTGGTGCTTATATGAATTTGGGGAGGTGGGGGTAGTATGATAGATCCAAAACTGAAAGATCACAGAAATAACAGATGAAAATAATTAACAAGTAAAAAATGCTTAGGGCTGGCTTTACTTTGAGGATTCAAATTGTTGCTTACTTAAAAGCATAAGTTAATCAGTTCTTCGATGAAATTAGGTACATTGTATTTAATGTTTTCAAATGCTCCAAAAGATGAATGTTAAATTATTACATAGTTATAGGCAACTGTCATTAATTTCTATGCTGTGATAATTCATGACTTCAGTTGATTAAAAATTACTTTTCAGTTTGGCAAAATAGATGCCCCGAGAGTTGATTATTAGTCATCTCTGGGGATTGTTAAAAGTATAGTAATGATTTTAGGGTGAATCATTTAGTAGCCTCTAAGACAAATTGGCCATTGTGCAATTTCATTGTACCTCCCTTAGACAGGATTCCGTTTTGTAGTAATTATAATGAGTCAGTTTAAAAATAGTTTCATTGATAGTTCTCTTGTGGGGAGAAGGAAAGATAACAAAGTGAAATTCATGTCATTGAAATTCTGGTAGATACTAGAGCATAGTAAGATAAATTTCTTTAATTAAACAGTTTATGTACAGTTTCCCCACAAAAATTAAAATTCCAAGATTAAACTTGCTGTATAAAAATTTTATATTACACTGGGGGCAGCTAGGTGGTACAGTGGATAGAGAACCGGCCCTGGAGTCAGGAGGACCTAAGTTCAACTCTGGCCTCAGACACTTAATAATTACCTAGCTGTGTGACCTTGGGCAAGTTACTTAACCCCACTGCTTTGCTAAAAAAAATTTTATATCACACTGGTTGAGGATATATTGGTGTCCTTAGCCCTTGAAGGTTGCCCGGTTCCCTAATTCAGTACTTTTCCCAGTGAGGGAGAGAGAGTAGAGGGGTCTTTGGGAGGGGGGGCAATTATTTTTTTATGCTCAAAATACTTATTGAATACTTGGTAGTATTTTGTTATCCTTAAAATGTGTAGGATGTTTTTAATAACAACAACTCAAATTTATTTGGCAATTTGTTTATAATGCTTTGTTCATATTAATCCTATTGAAGTAGTTTATAAAATTCAATTTTGGGTGGATTTTTTAAAAATTTCTTAAAGGCTTTTAATTCAGATAGCCACTGAAATGCAGTAATAATTCAAATCTTAACAGCATAATGAATCTAATATTTAATAGGTTAACTTTTCTTTTCTAGATTTCCACAGAATATCCTGTAGTAGACCATGAATTTGATGCAGTGGTAGTGGGTGCTGGAGGGGCCGGCTTACGAGCTGCTTTTGGACTTTCTGAAGCTGGATTCAATACGGCATGTGTTACAAAGCTTTTCCCCACCAGGTCACATACTGTTGCAGCACAGGTAAGGGAAATTAGTTAGCTAAATTTTAAAATTTTAATTAAATAGAATGAGTTTGGAACTTAAAAACCATTTTCCATTAGGAAAAATTGCAAGGGGAGGCTAATGGTTTTCATTGTTGTGATTACCAGGTCTTAACCATACTTATTAATCCATGTCTTCTTTAGTTGAAGTTCATATAAAAAGTAGACTCAGAAAAAAAAAAGTAGACTCATACTACATAAGGGATTTTTTTGCCATAAACTCACAAAAATTCAACAATATGCATGATACCAGGAAAAATACCTATGAATAGCATAAAGGTGAAATTTTAGGAAATTTAGTGTATTTAGGAAGAATAAAAGAATATCCAGTAAAATTGGATTGGTGGATATTGTGGAATGACTTTTAAAAACATGTTCTCTTTTTTCAGGGAGGAATCAATGCTGCTTTGGGGAATATGGAGGAGGACAACTGGAGATGGCATTTCTATGACACTGTGAAAGGTTCTGATTGGTTGGGTGATCAGGATGCAATTCATTATATGACAGAGCAGGCACCTGCTTCAGTAGTTGAGGTAAGATAAAAGCTCATTATTTTATTCTGTTACCTTATTATTAAGTTAGTACTGAATACTATTATCATATAATTTACTATTAGCTCCCATTGATTTAAAACAGAAGAATATTTATTGAATATTTATCATATATAAAGATGTTTAGTCAGGGTAGGAATAATGAATTGATTCAACAAAGAAATATTTTCTCCTTTATTAACTTCACAGTTTGATTAAGAAAATTGTTCTACCCTTTGTTGTCTTAGTGAGTTATATAAAAGGTCAAATTTAAACCTTTCTGACATTACTCTGAATATGATTTATCTATTCTTTTCCTCAATTTCTACATGAGTTGCTTAGATTTTTTTCAGATACAAATTATTCATGGATTTGTTGAATACTGCTGAATTCTGAAGTTGAAGATAATGTTTTGGGAAACATTCTTATATTTTTAACAGTTGGAAAATTATGGCATGCCATTTAGTAGAACTGAAGAAGGAAAGATTTATCAGCGAGCATTTGGTGGACAAAGCCTAAAGTTTGGGAAAGGAGGACAGGCTCATCGGTGTTGTTGTGTGGCAGACAGGACAGGACATTCCTTGTTGCACACTCTGTATGGAAGGGTAAGAGAACCCCGGAAATGAGAGCCAACCATCTCACATATGGAGTCCATAGGCTTCTCCAGATTGCCCAAGGGGTCTGAATAAAATATAACGTGGCTGATAATTATCAGGGACATAAATTATAAAGTGGTTTTTAAACTTTTTTCATAACACACCTTTAAAAAGAAAATGTTTTGAGCATATATCTTCTATGTATTTATGAATTAAATACATGTATTATTACGCTTATATATATATGTGTGTTGCAAAACAGAAGAATGGAAATTTAAAAGAATCAAATAAATTGTTTATTGTAAACAGTGTGATTATTTATTATTATTGGTATGTTTATTGAGTGCAGGGTGACACCAAATATGCCTCATTATTTTAAAAAATCTTGAGTTAATACTTTGTGATCCAGTGATGTGGTTCTCATTTCATTTTATTTGGTTATCAGCTGAGGCAATATATTTCACAAAGATATATAGTTTTTAAATGAAAGTCATGAAGGCCTATACCAGCACTAGGGACCCTGAACAAAAGCAAACTGAGAAGTTTGCTTGTCATTGACATTTAACTGTGTCTAGTTTCTTGATACACTATAGTTCCTGTAGTATTTTCAGAAATAGCTTTGAACTCTAGCTCAAATTTTTGTCTCTCCTGAAGCTATGAGAAGAAAACAAGAGAACAAGGTTGGAGAGAAAAAGGGAGAATGTATGCTAATAGTGTTGTTGAAATGAAAAAGAGTCTTATGGTAACAGCAAATCCAAAATATCTTCAAGCAGAGTAGCCAGATGCCCCTTTAATGTAGAAAAAGTTAATCTTCAATAATGTAGGAGACTCTTAGGACTTTCCTTTCTTTTAAATTGTCCATAGTTCATAGGATTGAAAAATATACTTTTCTATTCTATAGTATTGTTATCAGTGTATCAGTGTGCCTCAAGGTACCTCAATTTTGAATTAATTCCTACCACATGTCCCTTATCTAGCCATAATATTGTTCCCATATGTTTTTTCTCTAATTCTAGTACTACCAGAACGTCCTAAATTTAATTACTGCCTTAGCCGATCCAAATGAGATGTAGGCTAGACATTTTAAAACATTTAAAGCATAGTTTAAACTGTTTTAATAATAATTTTTTCATTTTTAGTCTCTGAGGTATGATACTAGCT
Source organism: Macrotis lagotis (assembly GCF_037893015.1). Lineage (NCBI taxonomy): Eukaryota > Metazoa > Chordata > Mammalia > Peramelemorphia > Peramelidae > Macrotis > Macrotis lagotis. The sequence goes on from NC_133666.1 coordinate 328,724,697, forward strand.
ATTTTGTGGAGTATTTTGCTTTGGATCTCTTAATGGAAGATGGGGAGTGCCGAGGAGTGATTGCACTGTGCATAGAAGATGGGTCCATACATCGTATAAGAGCAAAGAATACAGTTATTGCAACTGGGTAAGAATATGAAAACTGTTTCACTTAGAGAAGGTTTCGTAACTTCACTCATAAGAGTCATGGTGCTCAGAAGGACTCTTAGAAATCACTGAGTTAAGCTCTACTTTTTATAGTGAAAGAAATAAATTTAATAAAGACCACATATAGCTATGTCTTGTGTAGGTTAAGTAGCTGAGTACCCTATAATGTTTGCTTACTCTTTTGTCACAAGTCTCTTCCAAATATCTTCTGTTTTCCAGGGGTTATGGGCGTACCTATTTCAGTTGTACTTCTGCTCACACAAGCACAGGAGATGGCACAGCCATGGTTACACGAGCCGGCCTTCCCTGTCAAGACTTAGAGTTTGTCCAGTTCCATCCCACAGGTATGAAATGGCTAACTCATCAAATGGAAAGGCTTAATCACTGCTAGTATGAGCTTTTTAAAAGAATATTTAATATATAATTAACTTAATGTAAATCAAGAGAATTAACTCTAAGCCTCAAGGATTTACTAACTAAAGATCTTTTTCTGGCAGGGGAATTTTTAAAAAATACACTCCTAGAATTTATCTGTCATCATTGGGAAATAAAACCTTCCACATAAGAAAATGCAAATTTACCTAATTAAATGCTGAAATGTTTAGCATGGAAACTCCAGAATGTTTTCTAATTTCCTGGTCCTTTAAATCATATATATATATATTGATATGTGATGAACATAATTGAAACTGATTTGGATAAGTTGGTCATTGTGAGTATAAATGAATTTGCCCTGCAATAATAGTGGTTCACTTTAGGAGCTATTAAGATATATGGCTATTTGCCCCTGTATTCTTAATATTAAAATTTTCAGATTCTTTTTTTACTTTTTTAGACTTGCTCTGTTTCCCTCAGTATCAGGCTGTAATTTTCTGTTACTGTTAATATATCTATCTCCTAATGGTGACATCTGTAATTTCCATAGCACTTAGAGTTAAGTAATCTAAAAAGTTTGTTTATTCCCCATCATTTTACCAATGAGAAAAATAAGAACCATAGTGATTAACTGATTTCCCAAGGCTATACAGTTAGTAAATAGTAGAACTGAGATTTAAACCCATGTCAAACTTCATAATCCAATTTTCTTTGTACTCCATAGACGAGAGCAAAGGAAATACCTTTTTCTTTTTAAAAAAAAAATATTTTTCCCCATTGAAAAAGCAAATAATTTGATACAGGTTAAAAATGTGTAATCATACAAAATATTTTCATAAAATTCATGTTGTAAAAGAAAGCATAACACACACACACACACACACACCCCCAATTCAAAAAAAAAGGCAACTTCAAGAAAAATAAACTTTAAAAAAAAGTTGCTTGGGGCAACTAGCGGGCACAGTCCTGGAGTTAGGAAGACCTGGGTTCAAATCTGACCTCAGACACTTAATATTTGTTTAGCTGTGTGACCTTGGGCAAGTCACTTGACCTCATTACCTTGTAAAAATCCAGAAAAAAAAGTATGCTTTAATCTGTATTCAGACATCATCCAGTCTCTCTAGAGATAGATAGCATTCTTTAGCATAAAATCCTTAAGAATTGTCTTGGATTACAGCACTGCTGAGAAAAGCTAAGTCATTCACAGTTGATCATCTCCAATATTGCTGTTACTTTGTTTACAATACATTCACATTGCATCTGTTCATGTAAGTCTTTGCAGATTTTATGGAGTACATCTTGTTCATCATTTCTTATAGAAGAATAGCATTCCATCATAATCACATTCCACAATTTGTTCAGACACTCTTCAACCATTGGGCATCACCTTAATTTCCAATTCTTTGTCACCAGAAAAAAGCTGCTATAAATATCCTTATACCTATAGATCCTTTTCCATTTCATTTCTTCTAGAATATAGTAGTGGCGTTGCTAGAGCAAAGGGTATGCATGGTTTTTTAGACTTTTGGGCATAGTTCCAAATTGCTCTACAGAATGATTGAATTATTTCACAACTCCTCCAACAGTGCATTAATAACTCATTTTCTCTACATTCCCTCCAATATTGATCATTTTCCCTTCTTTTGTCCCTATTAGCAATCCAATAGGTGTAAGGTAGTATCTCAGAACTGTTCTAATTTGCATTTCTCCAGTCTGTAATGAGTTAGAACATTTTTTTAAAATATGGCCATAGATAGCAGTGATAATCTCATCTGAAAACTGTTTCTATCTTTTGATCATTTATTAATTGAAGAATGACTCTTAATTTTTGCAAATTTGACTCAGTTCTCTGTGTTTGAAAAATAAGACCTTTATCGGAGAAACTTGTTTCAACATTTTTTCCCCACAATGACTATTGCTAACTGTATTTCCTTCCATCCTATTCCTCCCCATTCCCCTTTGTTCTGTTTTCACCCTCCTTTCACCTTGTCCGTCCTCAAAAGTATTTTGCTTCTGACTACCCCCTCCTATAATCTGCTGTCCTTGCTATCACACCACCACCACATCCCTTCCCTTTCTTCTCCCATTCTTTTCCCTTCCCACTTTCCTTTAGGGTAAGATAGATTTCTATACCCAATTGAATATTATATATACATATATATATATATATATATATACACATACATGTATGTATGTTATTCTCTTTGAGCCAATTCTGATGATAGTAGAGCTTCTCTCTGTCCTTCACCTCCCCCCTTCCTACTCCACTGCAAAAGCTTTTCTTTTGCCTTTTATTTGTGAAAAATTCCGCTTTCCCTCTCTCTCAGTATGTTCCTCTCTCACCCCTTACCTCCATCTTTTCAATATATTATCTATTCATATTAAACTTTACCTATATCCTGTCTGTATATTCTCCTTCTAATTGCCCCAATAAATGAGAAAATTTATATGAGTTGTCAGTTTCATCTTCCCATGAGGGAATAAAAGCAGTTCAACATCATTAAGTCCCTTACGATTTCCCTTTCTCATTTCCCTTTTTATGCTTCACTTGAGTCTCTTATTTTGAAGGTCAGATTTTCTGTTCAACTTTGATCTTTTCATCAGGAAAATTTGAAAGTTACCAATTTCATTGAATGTTCATCTTTTTAAAAAAAATTTTTCTTATTTAAGTCAATGGGGTTAAAGGTGACTTGCCCAAGATCACATAGCTAGGCAATTATTAAGTGTTTGAGTTTGGATTTGAACTCAGGTCCTCCTGACTCCAGGGCCAGGGCTCTATCCACTGTGCCACCTAGCTGTCCCTAATGTTCATCTTTTTCACTGAAAGAATAAGCTCAGTTTTGTGGGTAGTTGATTCCTGGTTGAAATTCAAGAACTTTTATCTGCAGAATATAATATTTCAAGCCCTATGATCCTTTAATGTAGAAGCTGCTAAGTCTTGTATTATCTCACTGTGGCTTCACAATAATTGAATTGCTTCTTTCTGGCTGCTTGCACTATTTTCTGCTTGACCTAGGAGTTCTAAAATTTGACTGTAATAATCTGGAAGTTTTAATTTGAGGAATCTCTTTTAGGAGGTGATCGGTAGATTCTTTCTATTTTATTTTGCCCTCTGTTTCTAGAATATTAGGGCAGGGTTTTTTTTTGTTTTTTTTTTTTAGATTTTTGCAAGGCAAATGGGGATTAAGTGGCTTGCCCAAGGCCACAAGGCTGGGTAATTATTAAATCTGAGGCTGGATTTGAACTCAGGTCCTCCTCACTCCAGGGCCAGTTATCCATTGTGCCACCTAGCTGCGCTCCCATTCTATATTTTTAAGGAATTATTTTCTACATTGAGTTTTTGTATCTCCTTTTCCATTTGGCCACTTCTACTTTTTAAAGCATTCTTCTCCTCATTGACTTTTTGTACCTTTTTTCCCATTTAAGATATTATTTTCTTCAGCATTTTGGGGGTTTCCTTCACCAAGCTGCTGATTTATTTTTCATGATTTTCCTAATCATTCAAATTTCTCTTCCAATTTTTTCTACCTTACTTAATTTTCAAAATCCTTTTTGAGCTCTTCCATGGCCTGAGACCAATTCATATTTTTCTTGGAGGCTTTGGATATAGAGGCTTTGACTTTATTTTCTTCTGAGTGTGTGCTTTGATCTTCCCTATCACTGCAGTAAAATTTTATGGTCGAATTTTTTCCTACAGTTGTTTACTCATTTCCCCAGCCTGTGACTTGATTTTAAGTCTTTGTTAAGGAGAGGCTTTACTTGCTGGGTGGCAGACTTACTGTCCCAAGCTTTTGAGGGGGTTTTTTGCAGTTGTTTTCAGAAATACTCAGGGAATCTGCAGAATTTCAGATCTTCCAACTTCTGCTCTCCTGGCCTGTGCTTTGGGCTTCAAGTGACCACAAGCAACTCCTTTCTGCCATAGAATTATGAGAGGGAGGAGTCCCTGCTCCCCTGCATCAGCATATTCCTCTTCCTGGGATTGCTGCCCATTTTAGAGTATGGATAAAGCAACAGAGTTCTGCCGCGGTGATAGCAGAGACCCATTATCTCTTTCTGATCCCCTTACCATCTGTGGACCAAGAGCTTTGGAAGCCCCTACTGACTCTTGCTGATTCAGTGGTCCCAAGAACTGCTGCTGATCCACTGGGGCCAGGTCTGTGCTGCTGAAGCCTGAGCTGGTCTCTACTCCACTCTCATGCTGGTGCAACAGACTTTTCCTGATGACTTTCCAAGCAGTCTCTGTGCTGAGAGGTCTGGAGATGGTCCCCTGCTGCCACTGATCCAGCTGCTCCTAGATTTCTGCATCAGAAAAACTAGCACTCCACTCCTCTTTCACCCCAGTGCAGCAGATCTTTCCCCCACTGATATTGATATTCCAAATTGTCTTTGGCTAAAAAATTGTTTCACTAAGTCTGTGGGTTCTGCTACTTTAAAATTTATTTAGAATCATTATTTAAGGGTATTTGGAGGGGTTTTGGGGGAGAACTTGGGTGATTCTCTGTCTTTATTCTGCCATCTTGGCCCTGCACACAGGGGACATGTCTTATCTAAAATGTTGTATACCCCCCAGAATTTAGCCTGAGCTTTTCATATAGGCATTTAATAAAGTTTTGATGAAGTAAATTGAATCTAATCATATCAACACAATTGTGTTAAAAGCAATATGAGGGGACGGCTAGGTGGCACAGTGGATAGAGCACTGGCCCTGGAGTGAAGAGTACCTGAGTTCAAATCTGGCCTCAGACACTTAATAATTACCTAGCAATGTGGCCTTGGGCAAGGCACTTAACCCCATTGCCTTGCAAAAAAACCTTAATTTAAAAAAAAAGGCAACATGGGGTAGACAATTTTTTTTTTAACATTTTTTAAAGACTGTTCTCAGGGAGTTTACAGATTGTAAATTGGATTAGTTGTCTATTGAATGGCATTGATAATCCTTGATCTAGGATACTTCAGTTAGGTTTCTCTTGGCTATCAAAATCTATTTTAAGCATATCCAATTCCATTCCTAAGGCAACAAAAGACCTTTCATGTATTTATTTTTTAGTACAAAATTAAAACAAATACATTTCTTAGAGTTCATTTCAAAGCTGGAGGACAGAGAGGGTAGGAGGGATATTTGTGTGACATTGATCTACATTACCGTATGGATAAGTTTTTCTTGTGCAATAACCGATACTCTAGGGAAACCATATGCTTTATTTATGGTAAGACTGATAAAATTCTTTTGGACAAAATATTTAATGAGTACTGACCACTGAAGTCAACAAGTGTGTGAAACAGATCGTACTTTAGAAGAACTTGTTATGGCCTGGAATAGTGAGGGAAGCTTTCGTTGAAGTAAGTGTAATTGATTTTTTTACCTTGAAGTATGGGAAGAATTTTGCTATTGGAACAGTATAAAGATTGATATAGATATTGATGTAAGCAGTTGTTATACAGACTGTTCTACATAGAGGGTGTTTGCAAGCAAAGGCATAGAGGCAAAAATAACAGTGTAGATATCAAATGTAGGGAATAGTGAAGCATCCAGCCTGCTTGGAATGAAAGATCTATTTTATTTGTGAGAAATGCTGAATACTCTAACCAGAATAGGATCAGGTAGGCTCAGATTCTAGAGAACTGTGAAAGATAATGCAGAATAGTTTGACCAGTGTGGTAAGAAATAGAAGATCATTTAGAAGAATATGATGAAAAAAGTGCTTTTGGAAGCATACTCTGATAGTTTAGCAGTGAAACTGAGAGACCATGTAGAAGGCACTTGAAGATTTCTAATCTTGAGGTAAAGTGAGCCTGTTCAGAATGGTGTCCTTAAACATGGAAAGTTGAAGAGACATAGAAGAAATGACAGGCTTAAGAAGATGACTGAGGTGGAAAGATTTGCATGAATTTGAAGCTGAATGAAATAAGCAGCACCAAAACATTATACATTAATGACAACATGGGGTGATGAACAATGATGAACTTATTCATTTTAGTATTACAATAATCAAAGACAATTTTAAGACTTTTGATGGAAAATACCATTCCTATCCAGACAAGGAAATGTGAAGTTTGAATGAAGATGAAAGCTTATTGTCTTCAATTTTTAAAAGTTGTCTTATGTATTATGTTAATTTTTCTCTAATTTTTTTTCCATTTGGATCTGAGTCTCCTCTCACAATATGTTCAATATTGATCTATGTTTAGCTTAGTTATAAATATAGAGCTTACATCAAATTGCTTTCTGTCATGGGGAGGGATTGGAAGGAGGGAGAAAAATTGTAAAACTCAAAACCTTTCAAAACAAAAAAGATTGGTAAAAACTACCATTACATGAGGCTGGATAATCAAATAAATAAAATATTTAAATTAAACAAAAAAAGAAGATGGCTGAAGGAATACAGATGGGGTCTGCTGAATTGGAGTCTGCAGAGGAGCAGCTATTAGGATAGTCATCAAGAGATCATTAGGGCAAGAATTCTTTATATTATATTGAGGTCTTTAAGGTTGAAAGTGTTCCTACTTTCCAAGGTAGAATACCCTATTTGCAGTAGATTTTATAGGTTTTAGACCTTGATTGTCATAAGCACTGTATGGTTAAATTACATAAGAGTGTTCCATAAAGGAAGTGTGTGTCTTTGGAAAGATATGAACTAGGCTAACATCTTTTTTCTCTTTACCACTGAATACTGACAAAGTAAAATACAAATACACAAATTTTTATGTAACTTTCATATTCTCAGTAACTAGAGCAAATTCCTCCTTTTTTTTTCCGTCATTTTGTCTGTGTGTGTGTGTAATAAACACTTTTGCTGGCATTTTTAATCATTTAGAAAATAGTTATGTTTATTAAGATAAAAATTAAACTTCTAAATTCATGGTTGAGAGCTTATATTCTAACACAGCTTTTGAGTTCTTAGAATATAAATCACTATGGAAAAACACTTTAAGTTAGGAACATTAAAAAGGGAGTACATTGGGGGCGGCTAGGTGGTGCAGTGGATAAAGCACAGGCCCTGGAGTCAGGAGTATCTGGGTTCAAATCCAGTCTCAGACACTTATTAATTACCTAGCTGTGTGGCCTTGGGCAAGCCACTTAACCCCATTTGCCTTGCAAAAACCCCAAAAAAGGGGGGGTACATTAAAGAGACACGTTTCTTTTTTGTTTTAAAGGTCATACTAATGATAGAGTTGCCAAAGAAGAAGAGAGGTCCATTACAGCATTTTTAAATGCATGTTTAAATGCATGAAAGAGAACAGAGAGGCTAGAAAGAAACATAGAAAAGCAGATCAGCTTTGAAAGTTTCTTGTTGAATTTATTTTTAAAATGAGAAGTTTACCATCTGCACTAAGATTCTTTTTCCATTCTACTTTTCATTTGGAAATGCTCATTTTATTTGGCACTTACTAAGTTCAAAATTTAAAAAAAAAATTAAAAAATATATATATATATATATCTGGTTGACTAATGAAGTTTAAAGTTTTTTATTTACAACACTTCAAATATTTTTCTTTCCTTGGGGATAGGAGGCATGGAGAATACTTTTAAGTCATTTGCATTTTCCCATCTTTTGTTTTTATTCTCATCTAAAATAGGTCATTGATAAAAGAATATTTTAAGTAGAAAGATCAATTTCAATACATTTCTTAGGCATGGTGACTTTTAAAAATCCCTTTACTAAATTTTTAACTAAATGTGCCTGCTTCTTCCTCACTGCTTTTTTCCATGACCACCTAATTTTTTTTCTCCCTGACAATTTTCTTTCCATTCTAATAATCTCACCCTATTCTTTCACCTTTCTTTCAATCTTCTTAATTATATTTTCAACCTGCTACTATCTTATATTGACCCAAAATTTGTTTGAAGGAGCATATTCAAGTTGAAATTTCAGAGTTTTTGATTCTTTCATTGCAAATGATTCATTAATATGTTTATGTTTTGTTGCTTTGCCAGGCATATATGGTGCTGGCTGTCTTATCACGGAAGGTTGTCGTGGTGAAGGAGGCATTCTTATTAATAGTCAAGGTGAAAGATTTATGGAAAGATATGCACCTGTTGCAAAGGATCTGGCCTCCAGGGATGTTGTGTCTCGTTCAATGACTATTGAAATCCGTGAAGGAAGGTTTGTTTAACTTTTAGAAATGTCCATTTATATTTCTGATCAATACTTGAAATGCATAGAAAGAATGCTGTCCAGGTTGATAGACATTATTCTACCATGAATTGACATTTTAAAATGCAAACTTCTACTTACCAGATGTTTAATCTGATTGGAAAGTGGGGACTAAGTACATATTTACCCTGTGGTAGAGGTCTCTAAGGTCAGGGAGATCAGCGCTTTTATTCCTCTTAACATCATATCCCAATTTTATTGGAGTAACCAGCTCATGCACAATGAGCCAGATAGCTTGGTCAGGCTGGGCCTTAGTCACAGGATTGCAAGGTGGAATCATGGAGGCCACCAAGTGTCTCTTCACTTTATGGACAAAGACACTGAAGTTCAGAAAAGGATTTGTTCAAGGTCATAAAGGAAAGAATCAGGCTTTAGTTTTGAACCCAGGACCCCTGACTTTAGAGCCACTACTTTTACTGCAATTCTCATCTGCTCTATTTCTTCATTTTCCAGTAGAATTTTTAAATCAGCTTGTCTTGAAGTCCTAAATTTTCAAACAAACTCAGATAATGCTGCATCAAATGCCTACTTTGTTCAGAACACTGTGCTTGGCACTCACAGAATATATAATGAGCTAGTATTTGAGATTTGAGAGGAAAGGTTATCACTGACCAGGGAAGATTTTATTTTAGGAACTGGCACTTAAATAGGGCTTTAAAGGATGAATAGCAGTTGAGTAGGTAGTGGGTATTTCTAGGCATAGAGAACTATGTGAATAAAGGTTTAGGAGCCAGGTTGACACAGGCATGTTTGAAGACAGAAAATACCAATATACTTGGAAACTAGGGTATATGGAAAGGGAGTAGTAATATGAAATAAGGCTGGAAAAGTAATGTGGAGGACTTTGAATGCTAAGCAAAGTAATTTTACTTGGAAAGCAATAGAGAACCACTTGAGATTTTTAAGCATAGGGAGAGACTAGCTTTAGGCAAAATAAATTATTCTGATAGCAAAATGAATGATAAATTGGAGGGTAAAAGGTGGAGACAGGAAGCCTTCTGAAGAGTTAATAGTCTAGTTAATCATAATGAGGGCATATAATAGCAAATGGGGGTAGAAGATCTAGAGAAGAGAGAAATGAGTTCATTTACAGGTTGAATTAAATGAATAGTAACTCACTGAATGAGGGAAATTAAGGAAGGGGATTAGTGAAATAAACTTGGGAGACAAGTATGAGTGAAATTACAAAAATTTATCTTTATTTTTATTTTAAAAAATTTAAATTTAAAAAGTTTCTTTTTCTTTGTTTAGAGGCTGTGGTCCTGAAAAAGACCATGTCTATCTACAGTTACACCATCTACCACCTGAGCAGCTATCAACTCGCCTACCTGGAATATCAGAAACAGCAATGATATTTGCTGGTGTGGATGTCACCAAGGAACCAATTCCAGTACTCCCTACTGTCCATTATAATATGGGGGGCATTCCTACAAACTATAAAGGGCAGGTAAGTATTTAAAGTTAAAAACTGAACCTTTTAAGGAAAAGAATTAAGTTTCAAATATTTAAAAAGTAATGAAGGCTAAATCAACTTACAATTTTTCATGAAAATTCATTTATTGGATAAGTTTGGATAATGTGTTTTTATATGTTCAGAGATCATTACCTTAAATCAAACTTTTTTAAGGTTCTTAAGTTTGGTTTTTGTTTTTCTGGAAGTTAATCAGTAGATATTGACAGTTGACTCTTCTAAGTGGCCATTGTGTTTATCATATAAAAGGGTTTGTGATATAGCATGAGGATGTACGTTACTTGATAGCAAGTATTGCTTTTCATTTTGTTTTTGTGCTGAACACAGTTATAGGTATTTAATAAATGTTTCTTTTTATTTTTTCAATATTTTAAATTTTTTGCAAAGACATGTATTTGATCCTTACTGAAAGCTGTAGCTACTTAAGAAATAGTAATAAATGACTTTTCTTTTTTAAATGTTTATTCTGTGATGTTTAGTTTTGAATATTTTCATGTTAACACAAGAATAGTATAGAGAAAGTTGAAATACCTAAGACCAAGCATATAAATGTTGAGTAAAATAGACTACTAATAAAAATGACAATTAGACTTCCTACTTTTTGATTTGGGGACATTGATAGTGCTCTGTCTCAGAACCTTCTCAATGACATTGATGAGTTTTCCTAGAAGGAAGAAAATACAATGTAGCATACAAAATATCTAATTGATATTTTCTTTCTCTTTCTTTCTGTGTGTGTGTACATACATCTATTGAATCTTTTTTTAAGGTGTTTTTTTTTTTTGCAAGGCAGTGGGGTTAAGTGACTTGAAAAGGCCACATGGTTAGGTAATTAAGTCTCTTGCACTCAGGTACTCCTGACTCCAGGGCTGGTTCTCTATCCATTGTACCACCTAGCTGCCCCTTTTGAATTTTTTAAAAATAATCTAAAATAATAGTTTAAACCAATTGTTCTATTATTTGAACAGGTTCTTAAACATGTGAATGGTAGAGATCAAATTGTACCTGGTCTTTATGCTTGCGGTGAAGCAGCTTCTGCATCAGTACATGGTGCTAATCGACTAGGAGCAAACTCTCTTCTGGATTTGGTTGTCTTTGGTCGTGCTTGTGCCCTGAGTATTGCAGAAACATGCAGACCTGGTATGTGCTTTGGTACAATCATAAGCTCATAGATTTAAATCTGAAAGGTACCTTAGAAACGAGTCTAATCCTCTTCATTTTTAACCTGTAAGGAGATTAAAGCTCAAACAGATTAAGTTGCTTAAGAACGTGAATAATTATAGACTTGTATATTAGAATTGAAAGGTACATTAGAGATCATCTAATTCAACCTCCTTTATTTTAGGAATGAAAAAATTGTGGTCCAGAAAAATGATGGTTTAACCATTCTCACACATCTAGCCAAACTTAGGAGTAGACACCAGGGTTTTCTTATTGGTTAAAAGTATCTTTTTTGTACCCCCCTTTTTTTTTTTTGGATTGGGTTTAGAATATTCTGCATCATTAAGAATTTATAATTTTGGGGCTGCTAGGTGGCGTAGTGGATAAAGCACCGGCCTTGGAGTCAGGAGTACCTGGGTTCAAATCCGGTCTCAGACACTTAATAATTACCTAGCATTGTGGCCTTGGGCAAGCCACTTAACCCCATTTGCCTTGCCAAAAACCTAAAAAAAAAAAAAATAATAAAATAATTTACAATTTTAACAGCAAGTGTTTTTTTTGGAACTTAATTAAAAGTGATCCCAGAATCAGTGTTAAAAATTGGAACACAAGATTACCAAGACTAACACTTACAACTTCTTCACAGTAAGAGAACTCATAGCTTCTTTGGCAAAATACTGTCCAAGGTGGTCAAATATGAGGGTACTGACAACTATACTGAAGGGTCCTATGGCCTATGCTTTTTACATGCTATCAAATTGCCAGTTAGTGTTACTAAAGAAAGCATTACTCAAAAATTAATACCAATCATTAAAATTCTCCCAATCATGGGAGTAACAGGAGTCCTTTCTTTCTGTAGATCTCAACCTTTTTCAAGTAGTATCCCTTTACAGTGTCAAAAATTTTGCAAGCCTCTACATGAGATATAGCTATATAGCTATATTTGTTAGTGTCCATTGATTAAGAAAATATTTATATAAATCATTTGTAATGAATGTGAAAGCCCCAAGGTGGCCCCCAAGTTGGAAATCACTGTCTTATAATTAATCATTTAGGCATTATTTTAAAAAAAGCAATAAAATGTGAGATTATTTTGTGAAATTAGACATTTTTGTCTGTAAACTGTGATATAACCTCTACTTTTAGAGATTTAGAAAATGATCATTTTTTCTGTTGAAAATAAGAAAGCAGTTTCAAGAATGTATTTCCAAATCTGAAGAAATAATATATAATGGTCCTTGTAATGTATTTTCATTGGTTATCCATTTTGAAAAATGTAATAGTTTTTTATTTTTGTCTGAAAAGGCCAGGGTCAGTAAATGAATAAGTTCCCAGTACCCCGTAGTTGCTACTAAAAGTAAAGTTGGGAGGGAAGAAAGGATGGTGGAGTCATAACAATCAAATAATGCTATTTTCAAATTATAGAAAATTGTAACTGCTGTGGAATGGGTAACTTTGAAAAGAAAAGTATTTTTGGTTTTCTTTGTTTTTTGCTAGGCAGTGGGGTTAAGTGACTTGCCAGAGGTCACACAGCTAAATAATTATTTAAATGTCGGAGGCCAGATTTCAACTGAGGTCCTCAGGACTCCAGGGCTGGTACTCTATCCACTGTGCCACCTAGCTGCCCCATGAAAAGTACTTTTAATATAGCAATCAACCCCTACCTGTAGGTTCAAAAACAAATTTTAAAACTCCCAAGTTTTAGAAATTCACCAAATTGAAGAACTTAGTAATTTTATCAAAATAAACCTTTATTTTGAAAATAATTTTTGAAAAGTCATTTCAATATAGAAATCTTTATTTTATGTTTGAAAAAATCATGAATAATGCATAAGAGGCTATCCTTGATGCCTGACATCCTAGATATGATGTGAGCACCATGCCACAAGAGCTAGAGTTTTCTCATCTGTTTCGTCCCTTACCTTCTATTTGGGTATATGAACATTTCTTAGCATCTTTGTCTTAGTGGCTATGGACCTATATCTTTGCCTTTATTTCTTTTGTGTCTGTTTCTCCCTTTAACTGAGCATTATATATAATTGAAGTGAGGTACATTTTTTTGGTTTTTTTTTTTTTTGTTAGCATTAAATACCACATATTTTGTTTTTTTGTTGAAAAGCAGAATATTTTATACTAGAAAATATAAAGTTGATTAGTATTTTCTGATCTAATATTTTTTAACTATTGTGAGTCTATGTCCTTGAATAAAGAAAAGATACCCTAGGAATATTTATCTCTCTTGAGAGAGGAAACAGAATCATATGACCTTTTGAGATCCCTCTATTTTTATGATTTTTTAAATAGTGAGAATATAAAGAGATGCTCTTTAAAGCTACACGTTTTTCTGAATGCTTGACACTAATTTAATGTTTTTCCTCCAGAATTTTGTGAATGCCTATAATTCAAAGTTTAAAACCAAAATTTTTTAATAGGTGATAAAGTCCCTCCAATTAAATCAAATGCCGGAGAAGAATCTGTTGCAAATCTTGACAGATTAAGATTTGCTTCTGGAAACATAAGAACATCAGAACTGAGACTCAACATGCAAAAGGTAAGTAACACTGTTACTTAGCTGCTGGTGAATATAGTAAATTTCTGTTAAGTACATATTACCTGAAGTAGAATAATAATGGAAAAGTATTTTTCATGTACAGTATTTAGTTGTAATCTATCGATTAACTACATATACTTTCATTACTATACATAAATATGAGGAATGGGACAAAGGAATGGACTGTCATCTATGGGTATAGAAAACAGGATAGAAGAGAGAGGAAAAGGCTTAAAACAATCAATCTGAGGTCTGGGAAATAGAATCAATAATACAAGTATTCTTGAGCATCAGTGAGATTTAGGCTGATATTGTGCCCCCTAAATTGATGGCTTAGTCATATTAGCTCATTTTTTTCATCTCCTATGATTTCATCTAATTGTCCAGAAATAGGAGTAGCCAACTCAGTGATGGAGGTTTTTGAAGAATGAAGTTTAGTAGACCAAAAACAATTAAATGTGCTTCAGGGAAGCAACAAGGGACTGCAGGTGAGAGATTTCAGTGTTCTGGCTACTTAACCATTGAAGTATCAGGACATTAAGTCAAGATTAGATAAGGCAGCAAATGAAATGATAGTTGGGGAGATGTCATGAGACAATAGTGAAGTAGTCACTAAGGAGAGCAAGCACCACATTTAGTGTGAGTGAGAAACTGGTAGAAGTGAAAGGCTAAAAGACAGTGATTAAAGAGTTGAATTTTAAAATATGTCAATCCTTCTTGGTCCTTGAGTTAGAAGAAGGAATAGCCACCAGCAGAGACAATTATAAGGAATACAGTATCCTCAGGACAAAGCCAGCTTTTAGTTAAAGAGTTGCTGTCTGGTATAGAGTTGCTGAGCTTGAAATCACAAAAGCTAGGCTGTATTGGCCTTGCACACTTAGCCTTTTCAGCCTCAGTTTCATCTATAAAATTAAGAGATTTGGTAGAATTTCTAATATCTTCTTAGGCAGAGTAAAAAGGTATAGGTAGTTTTATTGAGAGAAAAGTCAGGGTACAAAGGGAATAATGGAATGGACTAGTTTGGACTGTATTTGGGTGTATTAGGACTGCACTAAACAAGGTTGACTATTTAGCAAGAGGGACTAGAGACCGATGTAGCTCATATATAAACCATATATAGTCATTGTATTGTTATTGTTTAGTCATTTCAATTGTGTCCTCTCTTTGTGACCCTATTTGCCATCTTTTTTTTGAAGATCTAATATTTAATATTTATTATCATTTTGTGCAAATAATGTTTTTTATACATTAATAAAATATTCTTGTTTAAGAGTAAACAAAATACCCCCACCCCCAAAAATATAGACTCGCTTGAGCGATAAACTAAAGAGGAGAGAAAAAAATTAAAATTAAAAAAATAATAGTAATAATTGTAGGTATGGCCGGGTGGCGCAATGGACGGAGCACCAGCCCTGGAGCCAGGAGCACCTGAGCCCATATCCAGCCCCATAGACCCAACAATCACCTAGCCATGTGACATGCAAGCCACCCCAACTCCACACTGCCCTGCAAAAATCAAAAAAAAAAGAAAGGAGAAAAAGACCCAAAATAAAATAGTAATAATAGTAGGGGTGGCTGGGTGGCAGACAGAGCATTGGCCCTTGAGGCAGGAGCACCCAGGTCCAAATCCAGCCTCAGACACCCAATGATCACCCTGCTATGCCAGCCCCAGGCAGGCCACCCAGCCCCATTTGCCCTGCACCCCCCTCAAATAATAATAATAAAAAATGTGCTTCAGTCTTTATTCCAACACCAACAACTCTGTCGTGGGTGGATCACATTCTTTATGATAAGTCCATCGCAAAAGTTACTTCCATATTTTTCCATCGTTGCCATTGCTGATTGCAACTCCCTCCTTTAATATTTCTCCACTACCATGTACTATATTTTCTCTCTCCTTTCACTCTGAACTCTGCTGTAGGGTCACTGAGTGGCGCAGCAGACAGATCTCTGGTCCTGGGGCCAAGAAGCCCTGAGCCCCCGTACCACCCCTTAGGCCCGGAATCCACCTGGCCCTATGGTCCCGGACAGGCCATCCAATCCCAGCCCCTTGCAAGAAGTTAAAAAGAAAATGTTATATCTGACCACTCTCTCCCTATGGTCCAGCCTCTTCTCCTTTATTCACATCCCCACCCCTTCCCCCTGCTACCCCCTCCTTCTTACTCCAGCTGCTTATACCCCATTGAATATATATGCTGTTTCCTCTCCTAGCCACCTGATGGGAGCAAAGATTCCCTCATTCCCCCTTGTCTTCCCCCTTTCTGTATCATCGCAATAGCTCATTGTAATAAAGAAAAATCTTATATGAAATATCTTGGCCTATTCCTTCCTCTCCTTTTTCTTTCTCCCATTACATTTCCCTTTTTTCTATTAATTCCATTTTTACAGCATATTTTATCTTCAAATTCAGCTTTCTCCTGTGCTTCAACTATAAAAGCTCCCTCTACCTGCTCTATTAACTGAGGAGGTTCATATGAGTATTATCAGTGTCATTTTTCTATGCAGGAATACATGCAGTTCATCGTCATTAAGTCCCTCATATTTTCCCCTTCTCCAGTCTCCATGCTTCACCTCAGTCCTGTATCTGAAGATGAAACCTTCTGTTCAACTCTGGCCATTCCAATAGGAACATTTGAAATTCCCCTGGTTCATTGAAAGTCCATCTTTTTCCCTGGAAGAGGACATTCATTTTTGCTGGGTAGTTGATTCTCGGTTGCATTCCAAGCTCTTTTGCCTTCTGGTATATTATATTCCAAGCCCTATGAGCTTTTAATGTAGTTGCTGCTAAGTCCTGTGTGATCCTGACTGCAGCTCCATGATATTTGAACTGTGTCCTTCTGGCTGCTTGTAATATTTTCTCTTTGACTTGGGAGTTCTGGAATTTGGCTATACTATTCCTAGGTGTTGTATTTTTGGGATCTCTTTCTCGGGGGGATCAGTGGATTCTCTCCATTTCTATTTTGCCCTCTACTTCTAGGATATCAGGGCAATTTTCCTGTAGTAATTCTTTAAAAATGATGTCAAGATTCTTTTCCTGATCATGACTTTCAGGTATTATAATAATTTTTAAATTATCTTTCCTAAGTCTGTTTTCCATATCAGTTGTTTTTTCAGTGAGATGTTTAACATTTTCTTCTAATTTTTCATGTTTTTGGTTTTGAAGTAATGAGTCCTGATTTCTCGTAAATTCATCAATCTCCCTGAGGTCTGTTCTTTGTCTGAAGGATTTGTTTTCCTTAGAGTTTTCTTATCTCTTTTTCCATCCAACCAATTCTGCTTTTTAAAGTATTCTTCTCTTCAATAACTTTGAACTGTTTTATCCATTGGATCTAATATGGCTTTTAACATGCTATTTTCTTCAGCATTTTGGATTTCCTTGACTAGTCTACTGACTTCATTTTCATGTTTTTTCCTGCATCTCTCTCCTTTCTTTTCTCAGTTTTTCTTCTAACTCCCTCATTTGATTTTCAGAGTCTTTTTTGAGCTCTGTCATAGCCTGATCACAGTTTCTGTTTTTCTGTGAGTCTTTAGATGCAGCAGCTTCTGCTTCCTCATCTTCAGACTAGGTATATTGATCCTTCTTGGGATCATAGATAATGTATTTCTCAATAGTGTTCCTCTTTTTTTCTCTGCTTGCTCATTTTCCTAGCCTGGGCCTGGGTTGGGGGTGGTTCCTGAGCTTTTGGGACACTCCCAGAAGGGTCTCAGTGTGTGAGGCTCCGTCCTCCCTCCTGGTCTGTTAAGCGCCCCCCTCTGCCACGGGGCTGAGGTGGGGGGCCCCTGCTGTTCTATGGGAGGGGGCCTAGACTGTGATCAGGATCTGAATATGGTCAGAGCCCCAGAGTCCTGTTCCAGGGACAGAGGACAGAGCTCTGCAGTCTCTCTCTTCACTCCCCTCCCTCAGCTCAATGGGCTCATGCCCTGGGGGCTCCTGCTTACTGGGTCACCTGCTTATGTTTCCTGCACCTGGAATGCAGTGGCCAGGCTGCTGGCTGTGTGCCCTGAGGGCTGGGCTTCATGTGCTTGCTTTGGCAGAGGTCCCCCTCTGTTCCCCCCAAGTTGTGCTCGGTGCTTCAGGGTGCAGCTCAGGAGACTACCCACTGCTATGAGCCACAGCTCCCAGCGCCTTAGGGCTGCCTCCTGGAGGCTGAAGTTCTTTCACTCTTGGGGGGCCACCCCTCTGCGGGCCGCCCCTCCGACCCTGGGGAGCAGAGCCTTTCTGCTCTTTTCCAGGTTACCTTGAGTAGGAGAACTGCCTCCCTGGGTCCCTCTGTGGGTTCTGTCTCTCAAAAATTTAAAGTCTTTAGTTTCGAAGATTTTATGAGAGAGTGTTCTTGTCACCATCTTGGCTCCGCCCTCCCATTTGCCATCTTCTTGGCAAAGATATTGGAATGGTTTGCCATTTCCTTCTCTAGCCCGCCCACCTTACAGATGGGGAAACTAAGGCAAACAGGGTTAAGTGACTTGTCCAGGGTCACACAACTAGCAAGTATCAGAGGCCAGATGCAAATTTATGAAGATGAGGGTTTCTGATTCCAAGCCCAATGCTGCCCCATTGACTACCTGTAGCCATACTGGGCTAGTTTACAAGGTATGACAAATTGAGTTTGGTTTTCCAGTAAACATATGAAATCAATATCCTATTTTATAGCCATGCTGTATATGTCAGGAGAAGGATCAGCAATGAAATAATTACCTAGTTGTTTTTTGGTACTTATAAAAAAATTTGTCAAAACAAATTTTATTTGAGAAGACATAGCCATTGCCTACTACTTTTGTGTTTAGTCAAGGCAGAGGAAGCTACAATTAGGAAAAAAAACTTATAATTGAAGAGTCTTGGGATGTGTTATGGTTTCACATTTTTAGGGCACTTCCTTCATCCCCCACTGTGGATGTTGAGTTGTTTTTGGACTGTTTAACATTGTATTCCTTTGGTCCACAGTCCATGCAGAATCATGCAGCTGTGTTCCGTGTGGGAAGTGTGTTACAAGAAGGATGCCAGAAATTAAGCCAACTCTATGATGACTTAAAGGATCTGAAGACGTTTGACAGAGGTAAGGGGTTTTAAGTTCTATTTCACAAGATTTAGACTTAGATCACAAAGAGGATTAACTCAATGGAATTTATTATTTACATAATCTTAAAATATTTTAAATGCTTTTTTGTTTATAGAATGTGACTGATTCCTGGGTATAGTAGTAATAAATGGTACTTTTCTCACTCACTGTAAAATAAGTATATATGAAGCTGCTTTCTACTGGGCCACATCTACTACTTGCAGGCTATCAAGTATACAAGCCCAAGTGATAGAGGAGACATGATGTTTTAAGGCCTAACTCTGAAAAAAGTCTCCCACATTAGATTGAGTTCCTTGAGGGCACAGGCTCTTTATTTTTGTTTTCCTGCTCTTACTTAGCAAGTACCTTCATATCATAGGCATTTATTAAATATTTATTGACTGATGAAAATAGAATGTTTTTCTGAAATCTTGTTGTGGCTTTTAGGAATGGTATGGAATACTGATTTGGTGGAGACCTTGGAATTGCAGAATCTAATGTTGTGTGCTCTACAAACAATTTATGGTGCTGAGGCCCGTAAAGAGTCACGTGGAGCTCATGCCAGAGAAGACTACAAGGTACAATTTCTGTTATTTTAAGTGATCTAAATATTATTTTGACATATATACATGCATATACATACACACACATACATGCATATATTCCCTTTCCTTATTTGGTTTTGTCCTTCAACACTTTAAAGTTCAAACATTTTTTATTGAAATTCAAGGCCACTAACACCTACTGCCGTTTTTTCTTCTTTGAAGTAGCATTTGCTTTTTTCAGTAAACTCTTGGCATAATTCACTTTATTCTTATACACTTTTACACCACCTCCCTTAGTAGAAGCTAAATGTCAGTGGATAGAAGATTGAATCTGCATTGAGGGAGACCTGAATTCAAATTCAGCCTCAGAAACTCGTGTGTGTGTGTGAAGATGGACAAGTCACTTAATTCTGCTTGCCTCAGTTTCCTTAACTGTAAAATGGGGATAATAATAGTACCTACTCCCAAATTTGTTTTGAGTATTAAATGAAATATTTGTAAAGGTGCTTAGCACAGTACATGGAATATAGTAGGCACTTACGACATGCTTATTTCCTTTCTCCCTTCCTGCCTACCCTAGTAGAAATTAAAGGTTGAGCCAGCTCATTTCTTTTCATCCCAGCCAGTGACAGTAAAGTTCAATGAGTAATAATAATCATCATGTAGTAGCCCTCCTCTTTATTGAGTGCAAATTATGTGTAATTATATGTATAAATGAGTATAAATTTTTATGAAATATTGATGGGCATCAAACACCTAGTTTTGAATCTTAGTTCTTCTACTACTTGTGTGACTGACTTTGTGAAAGATGCTAGGCATCTTTCCTAGGCTTCAATTTCCCCATCTGTAAAAAAAATAAAGCTGTTGGGTTATATAATATCTAGTCTAAGGAATTTAGAGCTACCAGGGACCAAGTAACCAAAATTCCAATTTTACAATTAGTGCCTGAACCAATTAAACTTTCAACACTGTATTTATTCAGATGGTGCTGGCAACTTGCCATAACCTATAGACTTTTTTTTTTGCTCTGTGTGTTTTCTAATGAATATTATAGCATGTATGTTATAGTGGGAAATCCTGTTCTGATTTAAATTAAAGTAGTTGACTTCTGAGATCTCTTCCAAGTCTTGAAATTTGTGATTTCATGTGGTTATTTATGATTAAGTATTTATGCCCAACTGTATTGCTATTATTCATTCTCTTTATAACTGTAGTTCATATATGAATTCCTGTCCACTTAGTAGTCTTGTCTAATATGACTTTTAAGTTTAATATTTATATTTGATAATTATATAGTGTTAAGTATATTAAAATAAAATCTGTTGTTTTTCTAAATATTTTGGTGATTTGGGAAATTTTATTTTTGTTAGCAATCTGTTTCCTGGTTTTTGGTTTTAGAACCACGGGTTGCAATGAATTACTTTATAGGGAAGGTATCAAGTTATGGATACTTTTGGATAAGGAGACTAGACTTCCTGAATTGATATCGTGTCATGTTTAAGATTCATTGGAAAACAAAACAAAAAATAAGCTACTTATAAGCAGTATTGTCTTTCTCTTTGATTGTGATAATGCCTCAGAATATAACATAGTGCTTGGAACCAGGTTAAGTGCTTAATAAATGAAAGTTTGTTGATTTGGGAAAAAATTCAATGGAAACCATCACCTTTCACCTTTTAAAATTTTATGGATACAGGCAACACTCAAGGTGCCTATAGATGATTCCTCCTTCATATTTACATTAAGTTTGATAATCATATCTGTCTCATGCATTTTTTAATACCATAATGCAGATTATAATCCCCCAATCTGTAGGGACTATGCAAAATACATTCCATTATATAGATTAACACCTTTGAGCATGTCTCCCTACTTTATGCTTTACTCCATGTTTATTGAGAATCACTGAATGTATCACTAGATGGCACTATGAAGGAGGCTTGCATGTCCTTAGCTTTTTCATGGGAGTGGAACTTAAAAGAGCCTTTTTCTACTATAGAAAATGTTTTTTAACTTGGTAATCAACAAAAAAGTACACATAAAGGATCTTATTATATTCCTTATACTTCTCAGTTGTGTCACCATGAAGAAGTTTGAGGCTCATAAATGCTCATTGAAAAATTGTCCTAGAAGTACACCTGTTCCTTACACGTTTTATGAAGTATCTAATATGTATGTAAACTATTCTTTTATAGTTAGTTTTACTTTTCTTATTTTAAACACTAAAAAAGTAAGTAAAAGTATATGCTAAATTCAGTATTTCACTTTCCAAACTGTCCTGCTTGTTTGTGCTTCCTTCCTTTTCCCCAACTTTTAAAAATGTTTCTATGATCTTTTTAAGTATCAATAATACTGATTTTTCACCTACTTTAAAAATCCTCTCCAATCAAAATTCTATTTTTCTCTTCTTGCACTATGAGTCCATCACCTTTGTTAAAATTTGAGTAACATGCATTATCATCGGTCCTCTCAAAATATTTGAATGTTCACTTTGCTTATAATTATTTAAGCCTTCTCAAAGCTTCCCCCCCCTTTATATATTTTTACTCTGTATAACTTGTTTTCTTGTTTCTGCTCACTTCATTATACATCCATTTATGCTTCCCAGTTCTCTTTATAATTGTCTTTTGTACCATTTTTTATATTTCATTACATTCATAAACCACATGTTAAGCTATTCTTGATCATCCCTTTAATTTTTGGGTTTTTTAAACCTATTAATCCTTGTTTTGTGATCCAGAAATTTGTTTTGCTTTTACCCACTCACTCCCTCCCTTTCTCATTCTCCCCCCCCCCATTTCTTTATTAAGATTGTATATTTTTATATCAAACTCTGTAGGTAAGTTTTCAAGCCTCCTGATTTGATTTAGATAGGAGTGAGATTGAGTTAATTCTCACTGTCCTCCATTCCTTTCTCCATGAATGTATACTTCCAAATTACAAGAAAAGGAAGTTTCATTCCCTTTCTCCTTTCTATTCTTGTTTATTTTCTCCCTCTTAAAAGTTCTCAGAACAGAACCAACCAACCTCTCAGACCCCCCTCCTTCCTCTTGATTTAATTTTCTCAACATCCTTTAAGACATTAAAGTTCTAAATGTTGTTTTCTCTCTTCCTTTTATAATAGCAATATCATTCTACAGTCTCTTCCAGTTGTTAAATAAGTTTATGTTTCTAGGTTTTTCATGATCATTGTGTTTCTATTTTTTTTTTTTTTGTTCTCACATTTTCAGATCAGTCTGGTTTCATTTAGTAGGAATTTATCAGATCTTCTATTATCCTGACTATGGTTTCTTGATATTTGAACTCCTTTGGGATGCTGCAGTATTTTTTTCTTTGATATAAAATGGATGTTTAATATTAACATTCTAGGGACTTTTTCCCCCTTTGTTTTTTTTCCAGTAAATGATAAGTGGATTCTTTTTAAATTTATCTTGCCCAATGGTTAAACATTAAATCTGGATAGATTTTATGTTTTCTTGAAATAAAATATCTAGTCTTTTAATCATAGTTATTAGGGAGTACAATGATTCTTTTCTTTTTGAAAAATTAAATTTTTCTTAATGTCTTCTGTTTCTAATATTATCATAGTTAACCCAAGAATCCCTTTCCTCTTTCCACCCAGAGGGCCATCCCATATACCAACTTTATTTTTAAGAGAGGAAAAGAATCAGCATTGCTGATCAGCACATTGAAAAAGTCTGAAAATATGTGCATGTATAACATCTATGATCCTCCCATCTATGAACCTACTTTTGAAGATCTTTTTTAGGTGGGATTTTACAAAGCTTTGCTGGTTTTATGAAATAATGTTGCTTATTAACTTCTACAATCATCCCCAGTAAGATAGGGCAGATGAGTTTATATTCTGTACTGTCACATTTCTCTATTTGTCAAGGAGACAAGGTAGTTTGCTAAGAAAAGTGGTTTAGAGGATCTCTTCACCTCTTCTTTTTGTGACAACTAGTTTATTGGGTTAAGTTTCTCAAGAACTTGGAGTTAATATTGTAACTCATTTATATTATACTTCTAAGCTTTCTCTAAGATAATTATTATAGATATTTTACAGATTAGGAAAATGAAAATATGGGACTTTAAGTGATTTGCCCATGATCTCAAAGCTAGTGATGAGGCAGATCAAAGCAATGATGAGAACCCAGATCTCCTAACTTGACATCTATTCAGTTGCCTTTCAGTCTATATCAAGGGAGGCTTCAAAAAGATGCTGAAACCTAATTTTAGTAAGTCCCTGGTGTAGGATAAGTCTCTTGATACCTACATTTGCCTCAGTCTCCTGTATTAGAAATGAATGCTCAGTGACTCTTGTAGGACTCTCATTTGTTGTCTTTCCTCCCAGATAACTTCAAGAACTTGAGGGTAACCAGGTGGCACAATGGATAGAGCACTGACCTTGGAATCAGGAGGATGGGAGTTCAAATCCAGCCTCTGACAATTACTATCTATGTGACCTTTGGCAAGTCACTTAACCCCAATTGCCCCATATCCAGAGCCATCTCCAGTCATCCTGATTTCCTATCTGACCACTGGACCCAGATGGCTCTGGAGGAGAAAGTGAGACTGGTGACTTAGCCCATCCTCCTGCTCACTCAAATCCAATTCAGTGTTTGTCATGGCATCACCTTCCTGATGTCGTGGTCTTATTCAAAAATGAAGGACAAACATTATACAAGAGTATGAGCTGAGACTTGCTTTCATTAATTCATCAATCTTTTCAGATCTTTCAGTCTTTATTTTTATTTCCTATTGGTCAGTACCAGCAGCCTGTTTAAAATGTTTGAGCCTGTGGTTTCTTTCTATTTGTATCATTTTAATTTGGCGTTAAATTAGCAACTGATACTGAAATTACTTCCATATAAATAATCATTTTCTATTATAGTATGGACAGTTTCAGTTATGGTAGTAATATAGTAATATCCACCATGTTCTGACTCTTCTTGAAGATGTTTATTATAATGTGTACAAACTTGAGACATCTGAGTTATCTGCCAGCCTTTGACTTCTTTCCTTAATTATGCACCATACTTTGCAGTGTTTTACATTGTCCTCTCTGTGCCTACTTTTGTGTTTTAGGTCATCGTATATTAAGGCTTAAGTTGACTTGATTGCAGAATTTGTTGAGTTCTTTGTAGAAATGTGTCTTCTTCGTCTTTTGTGTCAGATATTGGTTCAGTAACTACAGTTATCTTTAAGTTGGTCTCTGCCTATGTCTGTTATGAGCATGGCAAGGCAAGATGAACAGAACATGAAATGCTATTTTTTTGTTTCCTTGGGTGCAGAATTAATAAAGCAGTTTCACCAGTTCTTTTAGTCAGCTCTCTGGGAGGAATTTGTGAATTCTCTTTCCATTTAGTTTTCTGATTTCCTTTATAATAAAAGCATCAACATTGAAATGATTTATTCATTGACTAACATGTCAAGCTTGTTAGTCATTGAACAGACATCTCACTTAGGATACTGATAGTTACCCATAAAAATTATAGTAATCTCTTTACTTTTTCCTGCCATTCCTCCACTGTCATGGTAGAAACAGAAGGGACCAGAGAACTAAGGGCCATTTTGTATTTTTATCTCTTTCACACTTTTGCTGTACTTGAAATCTGTCTAGCCTGGTAGCATAAATCTTAGAATTCAGTTCAAGTTTATGTGCAGTATAGCCATGAGGCAATACAGAAGCAGGGACAATTTCCTTGAATAGATTAGTTTATTTAAGACATTGTTTCTTCTCTTCACAGCCGTCCCATAGCATTGTTAGGACAAAGGTAAGAGAAGAAAGGAAGGAAACAAGGATTTAAGTCCTTATTATGTGTCAGGCAGTGTACTAAGTGCTCGGGATGCAAATACAAGCAAAAATAAGTTCGTATTTCATGGGAGAAGACAACCCATAAAAGGGAGCTGAAAGGGGGGCGGGACCATAAGATAATTTAAGGTCAAAAAGTGAAGAAAAGCTCCTGGAAGAAAATGAAGGCAGTCCAGCCTGGACCCTTACATAAAATGGGGCCTCCTAGAGGAACTTAACAATAATCTTTTCCTCCTAGAGGCTTCTTCAAGGTGGGGCAGACCACAGTAAATGGTAGGCTGAAAAAACAGAATTTAGTTGCTTTGGTTTTATTAATGTATTGCCTCAGGTAAAATTATGTGAAGCATATAAACACATAACATGCACATCCATTTATACACACTTATATTTAATTATTTTGTTTGCATTTGTAATATTCTTTTTTTCTTCTATATGTATTTACTATTTACTTGTCCCCTTGCCTTGCTGGTAAGTAGTCGTTTCCTCTATTATATTTGTAATCCCAGTGACTAGCAGAGCCTGGCAGCATGCTGAGAGACAGAGAGAAAGATGAGCTACTATAGAAACAGCCATGAAAACATATCAGTAGGTCTTACTGCTGGCATAATAGAATGCTATTATAATCTTCCCTACTGCAATACCTCTAATTTTCTGTTGCTATAAGAAAGAGTTCCAAACCTTTGATGGTAACAGCAGGAAAAAGAGCTTGCTTGAGAGCTGTTAAATTTTCAGTTTTTATAATGTGTAAGTAGATAAAACATGGTAATTTAGATTGGCTAATGATAATGGCATTGATATAGAGCTTTAAAGTTTGCAAAGAGCTTTATAAATATCTTATTTTCTCCTTACAGCAACCTTGCAAGGTACATACTGTTATTATTCTTGTTTTACAGTGATGCTACATATATTTTAATTTATATGGGACGTTTCTGTCTGTCTTTGACCCAGTTGTTGGATCTCTGCATCACAAGCTATTAGCTTTTTTGCCTAAAGATCAAGTTATATTTTAAAATGACTTGATCATTTTATAATTCCAGTTTAAAAAAAACCCAGATTATAAATACTAAAAAAACCCAGATTATAAATACTAATTAAATTTGACTAGTTTCATTTCCACCTTTTAATCTCTGGTGTGTGTGTGTGTATGTGTGTGTGTGTGTGTGTGTGTGTGTGTTTGGATGAGCACTGCAGCATAGCCTGTTGCTCTTGGGATGTCATATATGTTCAGTAGAAATCACGATGGCTTTAGTCCTACAATAAAAACTCATAATTCAGCCTCAAATTAATGATCTTTAGAAAGTGGTTAAACATTACAAGATAACTAGATGAAACTGTATAAGAGTGCAAACAAATATAAACAAGATTGTAGGGTGGGTTTTATTTGTTTAAAAGTAAACTTGACCTTTGATTTATTGCAATTAATAGTGACATAAAAGGGCAGAACTCTTTAAACTGGGCCTCAGGTTCCTTCATTAACATTTCAAGATTTGCAGGACTAAATGAAACTGTTGGAACTCAGTCCTACTTTCAGGGTTTACTTCGCCCACTCCCACACACAAACTACTACTAAATATTACAGGAAGTTAGACTTATAATAATGCTCTATAATGATTTTGGGGAAGCTTTCAGAAGAATTTCTTACATCACTCAGAGTGGCTGACACACAACCATAAAATTTAGAATTGAAAGAGTTCTTAGGCATCATGTACTTTGCCATCTCACCCTTTACATCATTTCTGTTGCATTTAGGGCGGGTTGTCAGCGTCTGCTTGAATACATTAAATAGCCATATGTTCACTACCTCCATAGATAGCCTCTTCTGGTTTTTATTCAGCAAGTAGCCATTAATATAAGCCTTACTAATTGCATAGCATCGTGCTGAGTGGGCTTGGAGAGAGGAGACATAAAGGGAATTAAGATTTGGTCCCCACTCTAATAGTTTTCTAAATATGCTTAACTTTGACAAGAGTCAGATACTAAGAAGAAGCATGGTAAATGTCATAAACATTTGGACTCCCTTGAAAGCAAACTTGTTCTCTTTTGTTTCAAAAAATAGGATCTTTTCCCCAAGCCTGAAGTTCAACTTTTCCACAGAGCTCCTGCCCATTTTTCCTACATCTGAACATTGATAGAACCACAGGCCTGAATGTAATCTAGCTCTCACTTACATTCTGCCTTGCTGGCTGATTGCCTTCATCATTGAACAGTCGCCAAATGTCTTGTTCCATGCCCAAATTTATAAGTGGAAGAGCACTGATTTGGGAGTCAACGTTTATAAGTTAGAATTCCAGCTTGATACTTTAAAAAGCAGACTAGGAAGGGAAGCCAGGAGGGGGAGTTGAGGAGGGAAGAGAGCTCCTGGCATGTCGATAATGACTTTCTTTTTGATGATGAGACTAGTTAAATGTCAGTATGTCTCAGTGGCCTATTTTTATTTGCTCTTGAATAAGACATTCTCAAATAGTGTAGAATTTGTGAATATATATTTTAAGTATAGATTGCACCCCTAAAATCAGATTTCTTTGATAGGAAAAAGTTACTTTAATAAACAAAATTAGCAAATTTAGATGTACTTACCTTATTTTGCTTAATTCCTCTATCAATGTGACTTGCAAACCACCACTCCACTGCTTGTCTTCATCATACTTTCCCACTTGCCCATGTAATTCAGTAAATCCTTATTATACACATAACTTCACTGAGTTATGCCTCCTGGTTCTTTTGAGTACAGATATTCTTAATCCTGTTTTTAAGTATTTCAACAATTTTTTTCAATTTAATTATTTTTCTGTATAACCCTATGAATTTTATTTTATGTATTTAAAAACATTCTGAGAACTCTAAAGGCTTCATCATGAAATCTTAACACAATCACACATTAAAAGTGTTAGTATTCATAGAATACCATAACAGTCCTTGGGTGAAATATTTATTATACCACATTCTTACTTTATGGATAACCCATCTCTTTTTCAGTCACAAATTTTAATGATGTGTTTTTTGCTACTTCTGGTATACAAGCTAACTCAACTAACTTAAATTAACACAACTAGAGCCTACTTCCAACTACCATGTATCTTTGCTCTTTGGATCACCTGTAATGTGATTCACTGAAAAGAGTGGTATCCTTTGATTCATAGCTATATAGTAACAGTAAAAAAATGTTGATATTTAAATTTGGGATCACTATAAGTGCTTCAATATTTTCCAAATAAAAGCCAGAAATAAGGTGTGGGCTGTGTTTATTTATACTAGCTTTTGTGGTGGTGGTCAACAAGTAATTATTAAGCACCTACTATATGTCATGTACTATGCTAATATTGGTTATTCCATGATAATGACCACTTTTAAAAAGTTATCATGGCACATTTTTTACTTTTCATTTTAGATAAGATTTTATTTTATCATTACTCTCCTCATACTTAAAATTTTCATTGGTCTCTTATTCCCTAAGACTCCTACAATATCTTTACTAACCTCCAACGATACATCAAATATGTTTATAGATAAACCTTCTTGAAATTTTGTACAGAAAGTCAGATTTGGGAGGGAAATATGACAAATATTCAAAGTAATGTCTTGTATATTATTTTCTTTGTTTTATCAGATACATTCTTAATTATTCAAAGAAAGAATAATACAAAATTGGCTTGGACCAAATGATAACATTTTCTGAAATGATGGTGTTTTTTTTTAATCTTTAGGTCAGAATTGATGAGTATGATTATTCTAAGCCAATTGAGGGACAACAAAAGAAAACTTTTGAAGAACATTGGAGAAAACACACACTTTCGTATGTGGATATCAAGACTGGAAAGGTATATCATACTTTAGTCTGCTAAAGTCACTTTTCCTTTAGGGCTTTTGGATATTTCTTCATTACTATTCTCTTACATCAAGTATAGGAATTTAATAAGTCTTAATGGATCAAAATTGGCAAGGATAATTCATAGTTGTTGCCTAGCTGTCATTTCTACTTGAAGAAGAAATAAAAATATTTTGGATTGCACTGTGTGTGTGTGTGTGTGTGTGTGTGTGTGTGTGTGTGTGTGTGTGTGTGTAAAATATATATATATATATATATATATATATATATATATATATATATCAAGTTTTGTTACAGAAAACAGCTTGCCTACTTGCTTCCATAGAATTGTATTTACAGTCAAGCACTAAAGAACAAGTGACTTAGAAATCACTAAGATTTCTGTTAGCCTTGTCACTAGTTTTTTATATCTGAGTGAAATGTTTTCTTCCTTTCTGTCAGGTTAAAATTTTTATAATTAAACATCTTTGGTTAGTTTGACAAAGTCTTGAAAACATTTTGTGCTCTCTGGTATTAATATGTATTGGCAAATAATTGTATATGTGAGGGAAAACAACTATGCTAGCCTCAAATACTTTTAAAATTTTAAAAAAGAACAAATTTCTGTCACAAAGATAACTATTACTCACATTTACCTAATACTTTAAAGTTTGCCAACTATTTCCTTATAATCACATTGTGGGGTCTATTGGACCAGTGTTATCTGTTAACTTTAACTTAGAGAGTTTCAGTGTCTCACTCTAGAATCATATGTCTAGCTGGGGGCTCAGTCCCAAAGCCTATGAACTTTTCAGATTCCCAGTGGGCTAGAGATAACAAAATAATATTGAAAAATTTACTTGTGGATTTATTGTTGGGCAGTATGGTGTTCAGTATCTAGTATGGTATTCAGGACACATGGATTCAGTTCCTGGGCCTGCCACTAACTAGTGTATAGGACTGGCAGGTCACTTTATCTTTTGAGAATGCCATTTCTTCTTATGTAGAATGAGGACTATATGACCTTGCATTCCTTATAGTTTCATTATTCTGTTCTAAATATTTAGAATTGAGATATTTTACATTAAGGAAACTTTTAGATCTGTTTTCTTATATTGTGATTATACACACCCATATAATGAAAATTATCTTAGGTATCTCTAGTGCCTTCTAATAGTACCAAGTACATACATACTCCATGGTCAATAGATTTTATAAATTGTATATCCTCAACAGTGTATCTCATTCATTGAACATGTATTGCCAATAATTTAAGGAATCAGATTAAAAAGTTGCTACATTTCAGTGTATTTGGTGTAACCTGCCAGAATTCAAAATTTCTTCAGTACTCCAGATATTCTTCATACCTGTGCAGATCAGCGATTCTCCATACCTTAATAAATGGCCCATGTAAATTGCCTTGTCCAAAAATATTCATCACATGGTGGCTTGTTTTCTGGGGAAGACACGCTCCAAACATTGATGAACACTTCATAATACTGGTCTTTTTTCACAAGTTTTTCCAACTCAGTTGAATTTGCTAGAAAATGAGATTTTTTATTTCAGGAACTTGGGGTTACTTCCACCATGATGAGACTATAACAAGTTTAGGCCTTAAGAATTTCATATGGAATAGAGTTTTGTTTTTTTTAGGTTTTTGCAGGGCAAATGGGGTTAAGCGGCTTGCCCAAGGCCACACAGCTAGGTAATTATTAAGTGTCTGAGGCCGGATTTGAACTCAGGTACTCCTGACTCCAGGGTCGGTACCTCTATCCACTGCAACACCTAGCTGCCCTGGAATACAGTTTTTAAAGCAAACATTCTACAAAAATAGTGGTAAGAGAATGCTTATCCCATCTTTATAGGATATAACTATTATATAACTCCTATAACTCCAGACTCCTATAACATAGTTCAATTAATAGTAGTTGAATACAGAAAAAACTGGATATTGAACAATAGTTATGTGAGATATTTCATCTATATCTATATAGATATAGATATAGATATATATATGAACAGTCTGAGAACTGAATGGAATTTCTTCATTTTTCAATCAACAGATATTGGGCACCTTTTGCATTCCATATAATTGATAATTCTGTTAATACTTGTAAGAATTGTTTGGGCATTAGTAACTAGAAGGCAGATTGCTTTTTTAGAAACTTTTTAAAATAAAATGAATAATTTATGGTTTGACTTATAAGCTGCTATCTCACTTTTTTTTTCCTTCAGGTTTCTTTGGAATATAGACCTGTAATCGACAAAACTTTAAATGAAGCTGACTGTGCCACAGTTCCACCTGCTATTCGCTCTTACTGAGTTCACTAGCTTTTTCGATAAATTTTTGTAATTATGTATAATAATGCCTTTTAGAGTCTGATAAATATATGTAGCATAATGGTCTTTTTAAAAAAATTCTGTTATTTGTAATGGATAAAAAAACTACTCATTGATTCAAATTATCTAATGGCTAGTAATGGATAAAAAACAGTACTTATTGATTCAAATTATCATCTAATGTCTATGGCTAGTGGCTCACTGGTAAACTGAAACTAGAAACTATTAAGCTTTCTTCTGTTTTATTTTTTGAAGTGATAAAATCAGACATGTTTCCTAAAACATGTTAAAGTTTCCTTGTACTCTTTAATCTTTTAGAGACTGTTTAAAATAATCTTGCATGTCTCCTACAAGGCATATGTTTCTGTTCAGTACATAGTGACAGCATGGTAATCTTGTGATTATATCACTTTGAAATTCAAAAATGCAGTATTGTTAAATTTTAAATAAAAGTAAATTTTGGTTCCTTTTTATAGCTGAAAAATTGCAACTTTCATTTCTGTTAAGCAAATTGTTTTGTTAAAGGTAAAGGCAAGTGTCCCAAGTCAATAATAAGCTCTGGAACTTAGGGACTACTGCCAACCCTTGGTACATGGGCTGAAAGAATTATTTCAATGATTACCTTCTTTCAAGAGTTGCTCCTTTAGTCATTTCCCACAAGATCCAGCTTCATCCCTTTGAGTAAGCTAACGTAGAGTATGTTGAAAATACAAAAACTCCTCTGACTTCAGCATTTTTCCTTCAGTTCAAAGGAGGTAACTTTCCACTTTATTCTTGAAAAAAAAAACATCTCCCTTGCCAAGAAATTTTTCCAGTCATCCCTTCTGACTAGATGTTAACTTGAAATCTTACAAGCTGGGATTTCTCCACTTATTATCTCCCAAGCCTGGAGTTGGGCTGGGGTAGGGATTGTGACCGAGGCAGAAGGAGTACCACTCCAGGATGGCAGAGTATGTTTGAATGGTCATAGAGAACTGCTTGCAAGCATTCCCCAAAGGTTATCCTAATACTAGAAGCTTGAAACACACTACTGATTCCAGTTTTACTTCATGTTAGTATAGGGAAGAGCATTAGACTTGCAGAAGGAGCATCTCATTTGGAGTCTTGGCTCTCCCACTTACTGTGAGACCCTTGGCAAGTCATTAAATACCCAACCTAAGTTTTCTTGCCTCTTAATGTGAATTCTTTGTTAATCTAATTAATAACAGAGCTGTGAGGGAAATACTTTGTTAATGTTCAAGCGGCACAGAGATGTTAAAGGTGTTCTGTATCATGTATGTGAAGTGGATGTATTATGAACAATATTCAACATTAAATGGAAAAGCAGTATCACTTAAAAAGTCCTGGGTGCAACTGATCAGTATAGTAGTTGTACTTAAGTGTAACTGAATTCCCTTGGATTAGGCATTTGCAAAGGATGAAGCTGAGCATTTGGAGCAATACAATGCAGTGAGCAACATTGTAAAGATTTGCTCAAACACAGCTCTCAAGGATGAGAAATACCAAAATAGACCAGCTTGCCATGTCAGAATCAGCTATCTAATGGGCTTGGCTCATTTTTAGTCAAGTTGTCAGGCAGCTGGAAAGAGAAGTTATGGTAAGCAGAGAGTGACTATAGGCATAAAGTATACAGCTCCTACAAGCACTTTTTTGAACACTTAGGCATATGAGTGTCATCTTCAAATCTCAAAGATATACTTAAGGGAGGTCCATTTGAAAATTTGCATATTAGATCCTCTTTAAAGAAAAAACTCCAAAAAAACACTTTTGAATTTTGCTTTATTCTTAAAAATCACAAAATCCTACAGAGTGATCTGGAGAATCTTAGCTAGTCCTCTTGACACAATGCAATTTTTTTTCTGTATCAACTGTGACACTTGGTAATCTTGCCTATTTTTGGACTAGATTGTAACTAGAAACTAATCTAGACATTAAAAGGTTAGATTTTTTTAAAAACTTAAGCAGCTTTTGAACTAAGATGGTACAATGTTTGGTGAGGTCCAGTAAGAGAGAGGCATTCCTAGGTAATGAAGCCCATATTTTCACTAAGCTTTACCATCACTCATCTTTTGGTACTAATGGCCATGTCAACAAGTTATCAGGCAAAAAGGACCTAGGGAACTGTAAAAGCCCTGGGTTTGGAGTCTGAAGACCTGAATTTAATATGACTTTGGGTAAATCACTTGAGAAGGTCAAACTAGATGAGCAATGGAAAAATCTTTAAGAATGGGAATTTCAGAGGCAGTTAAGTGGCCAGTGACAGAGTACCAGCCCTGGAGTCAGGAGTATCGGAGTTCAAAGCCAAACTCCAACAATTACCGGACTGTATTGCCTGGGAGCAGGGGGTGTCCGCTCAAAAATAAAAATAATTTGAGAATCCTTATACAGAGGAATTCAAAAGAATGTAACTTTCAGATCCAGGGTGCAGAACCACTAAGTTTCCCTTGGAATTCAAGTGGGAATAGTTTAAGAGTTTGGAACAATGGTGTGTATATGAATAACTGCCTCATCACTAATTCTCAAACCCTGCACTACTCAAAATTCTCCACTAGGTTTTTTCATTTCAACACTGGGGGGTTAATACTCCCAAGGGGCTAGAAAGCCATATGGTAAAAACTTTATCAGTGGGTGTGATGCCTTCTTGCCTCAGGCTTAAGTGGATATTGTGGCTGCTGAGGCAAAGTGTTAGGGTCTTTAAGGCAAATTGAAATTGTAGTGGTATGAGTTACCTGCCCAGGAATTCTCTTGTCCCAAACCTCAAGAGAGCGAATTGAGTCCCCATTTTCACCATCAAGTCCCTCCTCAACAAAGGGGTGGGGCAGAAGGGAAGAACAAGGAATATGTGTTCAACAGCTCATATTGGCAGGGGAGAGGTTTCATCTGTACACATTTCCTCAGTTTCCCTTCAGTGCCCATAACCATATGGTTAGAAGGCATTAGGTTCACCAGAATGATAAAGCAAAATGGAATAAATTGCCCCAATTATGAAGGAGAAAGTTAATTAGCTTACCTCCTAAATCCATTTTCACTCTGGTGATAGAGAGGGAGTCAGGCTGAACTTGCCTTCTAGTCAACCATCCCTAGAGGTGGAAGGAAGGATTAGGTGCTGAGATGAAGCCTTTGGACCTCCCCATTCTTTCTGGGAGTGGTCCTGTCTCCAGCAACCTGTTCACCTGGAATTTGAGCCTGGCTGGGGTAATTGCCAGAGGGGTACTCACTTTGCCAATGGTCCACTGAAGCCTGGGCAGGGACTCAGAGACGTATCTGGAGGGAGAGTCATGGAAGCTGTGGCCCATTCTGTTGCATGGAAACAGACCCTTAGAGGACCTACCACTGGCTAGGCCTGAGTCACCTGGCAGGGCAGCTAAGAGATGAGTGTTTTGCTTTTGGTTAGCAGCTGCTAATAACTGTGCCTTCCCTTTTGCACTAGACACTTCTCTCTCTCAACTGTCTCTGTGACTGAACACACCAAAAGCCCCCTGCAACAATTGAACTACGGGCATCTGGAGGTCCAAATCTAGCTTCCTAAGCTTCTGGACTTTGTCTACCACAGACTGGTTGATAAAACACATGACTAGGAGGACATTTCCTATAATAGAAGTGGGGGCCAAATTAGTATATTTTTTCATTGCTTCCACAAGTCTGTTATAGAAAAGGACTGGGCTTTCCCCAGAACCCTGTGATACTTCTCTGTCATAATTCACTAACTTCTTAATCCCTTTTTCTATACTTTTTATCAGGCAAAATCCTATCTCTCCCTATCCCTGTTATTCTGGAAATCCCATCTGGGTTGACTATAGGAATAGTTGTAGCTGGATCTGTTCCCTGGTCTAGGCCACAGAGTCTGCCACCTTCTGAGCTGGGCTCCAGATTCTCTGCTTCTCTGAACAGCAGGTGGGAAGGATAACATTCTCATCTCCCCATGACAGTTCATACTGCAAAGAGATTCTCTTAAAGTCCTCAGCAAATTTTGCAACATCATCCAAATAGAGACTGAGCTTCCTTTCAACTAAGTCAGATCTGACATCAAAAAAGGGATATGGACTAACATTGTTCTCTCTTGAGCATCTGTGATTTCTCTTAATGGATAGGTTGTATCTCTTTCAGTATCAGAGTATTTAAGAGGAGAGGTGAAGGGAGGAGCTGGGGTGGGGGAAGAAACAGCTTTACTCCTAGTTTGGGAAGGCCTTAGTGACAGCTACACTGCCAGGAGAGGACAATCCAGAAGTGGGATCTGGACCAAAGTCTGGGGACTTTAATTTTTGGTCCTCAACTGGAAATAGCTTTTTCTTTTGTTGGATATCCTGTCTCCTAACACCTATTTCTGCAATGAGTTGCCCACGTTCTCCACAGCTTTTTCTTGCTGGCCAGGTGTGTACAGAAGTGGTTCTCCAGTAGTTCACAAGCTTGTATATAAAGGATGTCTGATTCTAGTATGGGGGAAGTTGAGAGACCTGGTTCAGGATTTGGGGAATCAGAGGCTAACAGACTGCTGGGAAGAGCTGAAGTTGAGGATGCCACCATTGACTTGAAAGATGTGGGGGGGGGCTCTGAATAGCACCCCATCAAGAACATCTAGGTTTTCTTGTTCTCTTCACTAGAAGATTTTGTTACAAGCACTTTTCCTTTTGAATAGAGTTCTGGCCACTTGGCTGATGCCATAAAAGCCAGGACATAGCCAGTCTCCTGTTTTTCTGCAGGATCTGTCTAATCCCATGGTGGTCCTCAAGTCTGAGTGACATGGATGGGACCATTTTTCTTGTCCTTCTAAATTATATCTAGGCCAGCTCTGTATACAAAATCTTACAAGGTGTTTCTTATGGAGGACTTGCAGTTCAAGTCCTTTCCAGTGAGAAAGCATACAGCCTAAAGGGGAGCTTTTTGAAATGGAATAAGATTTTTTCCATGTTTGCTCTAATTCTAACAATGTGCTCTTCTAAGATCAATAAAGAAATAAACTTTCACACTAATTAACCTATAGCCTGAGGGTAGGTTCTTCTAAGTTCTGGCTAAGAGGCAAAATAAGCCTTCTCATCCATTGGTAACTGCAGCCCAAGGGAGAATCCTTTAAGGTTCTACTGAAAGCTGAATTCCTACTTGTGGTCCACCTCACAGGGAAAAAAAGAAAACAGGCTTCTGAGCAGAAAGGGGGAGCCCAACTGAAGGGAAGTCTGAGGTGACTTAGCAAAAATAGCATTCCATCTGCTATGACTAATCACCTCCACAAAACTGACACTGTGCATCTCTTCTCCCTCAAATCCCCAGGGCAGGAGGATACTTGAGAAGGCCATCTATAAATCTAATTTGGTCTAATTTGGAAGAGGTTTCTCACCTTAAAGAAGTCCGAGTGAGATCAGGGTCAGAGTGTCGATCCCTTTGTGGTTGCCAAAATGATTGCTTTGTTCTTTAACCCACCGATGAGTGTAACCAGGGTCAAAGTCATGGTCAAAAGGAAACTTTTTAACAATGCAGAAGAGATTAGAAAAATCAGTTCCCAAAATGTATATAAGATTACAAGATTTAAACATCTTAATGAAGAAAAGATTACAAAAATTTGTTTCCAATTACAATCTTTCTCTATGCCTATAATTCCCTGCATCAAGGTGAGGAAACTTCCCCCTACTAATGCATATTAATTTCTCTGAAACTTCCAGCCTTATTTAGTTCCTGAGAGCAGTAAGTGATGATGTTAGTCTTTTGTTTTCAAAAGAACACCATGACATCAGGGGGGTGAAGCCAAGACAAGCACATGAATTTGAGTGGGAGGGATGCTGTTTCTAAGTCACCAGCTTCACTTTCTTCTCCAGACACATCTGGGAGCAGGGCCCAGATATGAAACAGAGCAACTGGGGAGGATCCTGAGCTTGGATTTGAACTCAAGTCCTCCTGGTTTCAGGACAATGCCTTACCATCTAGCTGTCCCAACACAGAGATGGAGCTTATGATTCAGGGTCACATCAAAGTATCAAAGTCTGAACTTGAATACATATCCAACTAGAAATCTCATTGGCCTCCTTATTTTTCCTAAGGGAATAGGTCTCTGGGGGGTAAAAGAATTCAGTAGGTGTGGAGATTGAGTGGGAAGATAGACAAGAATTTGCAAACTGCTTTCTAGCAAGTCAAGAAGGGCAAACATCAACTTAAACCTAGGTTATTTGCTTGTAGTTGTGTAACCTTGGTTAAGTCACCTGACTGCCTTTCTCATTTCTCCCTTCTTCCCTGGCCAGCCTGATGGCTTGGGGAGTTTTTTACCTAGGCTTAATCACCAAGGAGGTCATGCCTCAATCAAACAGACCTTTTAAAGGTATTTATTTATATATATATATATATATATATATATATATATATATATATATATATATATATATATATATATATATCTACACATATACATACATATATATATATATATACACATAAATACATGTTATTTAACCATATATAGATATATATACTCTATTTTTAGCTTAAAAAGGCCAAGGTGCTCTACTGCATCCCAGGCCATCAGGCCCAGGCTTTGCCAGCTAGAGGCCCTCCAGCGCGGTTGGCTCTCCCCGCCTCTCGGCCCCAAGCGCCCCCTTCCAGCCGTCTGGGCGTCTGAGGCCGTGGGGCCTTGGTCCGCCCGGGCTGCCAGGGCCACCCTGCCCTGGGGAACAGGCCGGGAAAGCGCGTGGGGAAGAAGGCCGCCTTCCTCGGATCGGGCCCGGGGCGCGTGTGGAAGGGCTCGGAGAAGGCGGGCAGCCCCGGAGCGGCTCCCGGCGTCCCCAGCCCTGGCGCCCTCCCGTAGCCTGGCAACGGGGCCCTCGCGCAGAGACTGGCGGCCCCCGGTCACGCGGCGCGTCTTCCGCCCGGAAGTGGCTTCCTTGCTTCCGGCTCCGCCCCAGAGCAGAAAGCGGAAGTGAAGAAGCGCCGCGGAGCCATTCTGTCGCCTGGCCGCCCGGCGCTCCGCGTCTCCGCGCGCTACCCGCCGGCCCATGGCCACCTACCCCTACGGGACGGGCCCCGGGGGCGGCCCCGGGCCCGCGGCTGCCGCGTCGCTGCCGGACCAGAGTTTCCTGTGGAACGTCTTCCAGCGGTGAGGACCCGCCCCCTGCCCCCACCCGGGCTGCGGGAGGGAGCGGGGGTCGGGGGCCGCGGACGCTGCGCCCCTCGTGTCCCGGATGAGAAGGCGGAGCCGCGTGCGGGCCCCCGGCCCGGGCCGCCTCCCCTCCCCCAGCACGGCCTGGGCCCGGGCCGCGGAGCGCCTGACCAATTGAATGGCATCTAGCGGAGGACAGGGGCCCACGTTGCCCACGTTGCTTTTTCTGGTCCCAGGCCTACAATCTTTCTGGGTTTTTTTTTTAGGTTTTTGCAAGGCAGTGGGGTTAGTGACTTGCCCAAGGCCACACGGCTAGGTCATTATTAAGTGAGGTCAGATTTGAACTCAGGCCCTCCTGACTCCAGGGCCATGCCCTATCCACTGCACCACCCAGATGCCCCACCAGCCCTACACCCACCCTTGACCTTTGAGGTCCTAGCTCGTGCCCAGAGGCCCTCGTGTCACAAGGCCAAGTTGACTATCCAGCCTCCTCCTTTTACGCTTAGGAAGCTGAGGCCCAAAGCAGTTAGATTTGTGCAAGGCCTCTAAAGGAACACGTGGCACATTTTGATTCAGGTCCTCTTAAGCCCAAGTATTGGTTGCCCTGAGATCTAGAATCTCAATCCCAAATCTTCGGGGACTGTGGTATTTCCAGATCTTTGGATGATAGGTTGTAGAGCTGGAATGCATTTTAGAGATTATCTAATCTGACATCTCTTAATTTGATTGGTGAAGAATCTAAAGCCCTTGGAGGTAATGATTTTCCTGATAGATAAAAGGCAGAGTCAGGATTTACTCAGATCCTCTCACTTCACATTTTTCCACTGCACCAGATTCTCTCTCAGTTGTGTATAACTTAGCTGAGATTCATTGCTGAACCTGGAGAATGCTGATTAGAAGAGGAGAAACTTTGATTTTTTTTTAATAGTGATTAGAATAAATGCTTAAGATACAGTAAAGAAATATTAAAAACAGGTTAGGTTGGTGGCTTTCATCATTTTCTCTTTTCTTGGTCTAAGGAATGCATCCCCTTATCTTCAGAGATTGAAGATTTCAGATACTGAATGTCTAAAAGTGAGGATTTTTCAATAATGAGGGTTTGGAAAAGGAGACTGTAGGTATGAATGGGTCTACAAAAGAACTGTGTAGAAAGTCTGAAAAAGGAACAAAGAAAGTAACCAACCAACTAGTATGGGCAGAATGAAGGACAAAAGCAGAGGTTACAAAAAGTTGATATCAGTGTGCATGATTCACAGCCCATTATGAGAACTAGAATTATGATTTAGTGACTGGAAACCAATTTAAAAAACTTCAAACACACACTTATGTAAAGACTGTCTCCCTATAGATGAAGGAAAAGGGACTGGAGTAAAGGAACTACCCCAAGATGTTCCCAGGACTTAATAAGCTTGGCATCTTTGACCTTCCTTTCTTGCCTGGGCCTCTTGCTGGTGACGTACTGTAGACATCTGATCTCCTCAAGTCCAGAGCAGCTCAGAGCTGCTGAGTTTGAGATTCACCTCCTCCTGGTAAGGTCTGGGTTTATAGGTCCTGTGCTGATTGAATTCATTTATTTACATGTGTATATAGATATGCAGATGTATTTACATAGTATTCCTTCTGAAGTAGCCAAAGTGAATTTAATAATTCACTGAAATCAGAACATAGTAGAAAAGATAAGGAAAAGGTAATTTGGTCAATGATTTGAAACAGGAAAGCTAAATAAATTTTAATGGAAACATGCCAGAATTAAACACTTGAACTTACACTCTGAAGAAAAATAAAATTATACAATTTAAGAGCTTAATTCTCTTTGGCAATATAAAGCAATTCTGTTAAATTTCTTTGTAATGTATTTCATTTATTTCATAGGGTTGATAAAGACAGGAGTGGAGTAATCTCTGACAATGAACTTCAACAAGCATTATCCAATGGTAAGCTTGACTGAGTAATGAGCCAGATTTTAAACTGCAAGCTTAACTTTTTCTCTGGTTTGTTTTTTAGTTTCATTTCTTAAGTACAAAGAAGTTAAGATTGGGTTTGACTGGAATTGGTATGTGGTATGAAAGAAACTAATTTTTGCTGGTTTTACTTTTTTACACAGTTTCTTGATTACTTACTGTAACTATCTTCATTTTGAGATACTTTAGTTGTATCATTCATGTGACTTCTTGTACAGGCATTGTCTTCCATACTTAGACTGAGCTACACCAGAATAAGAATTGTTCTGTTTTTCTCCTTTGTTCAGTATAGTGCTTGACATGTAGTAAGCACATTTAATAAATGCAGTTGTAATGTGTTCACTTAGTTAAGTAATAGATGTACAAAAATTAGGAATATTTGGAAAAAAATATTAGTCTGTTTGAATATTAAAGGGAAAGGAAGGAGTTACACTGCAGAAACAAATCTTAGAGAGAGCCAAGAAGATCATTTAGGCACTGGTGTTTAGGGACTCGTAAAGATCCTGATCAGATCACAGAAGAAACCAATGGGATTCTCAAGTAACATTGATGGAGCAAGTTGTTGAAGGTTTTGGAGAATATCTATGTGGCACCTGTAAGGGAATTTAGTTGCTGTAGAAACTGCTGAAGCTCCAGGGTTATTAAGTTGCTAAGGAAATGATTGGTGATAAAAGGTGCCACTGTTATAGCATTTTATTTTAGAGTGGGGTCCTAATCAGATAGTTGTTTTGGATACTATTATTATTAATCTAGAATAAATTGAATAAAACTACTATGGGGTTTTCATTTTTACATCATTCTTATAAATCCAGATTTAATCTGGTTCCTATTTATTTTCATTGGGAGGGTCTAACTTCCAGTTTTAGCTGTATTCAAGAATAGTGCTTGTTCATCAGCTTGCAGTTAAATTCCCAAGTAGTAAGTCTAATTGGAGAAATTTTATTAACTAAACCAATCATTTATAAGTACATTTCAGCCTATTCACTCTTTTTTTTTATGGAAGCCTTTGAATTGAAGTGGACTAGTTAAGCTTCGATTCAGTTTGAAATTTAGAAAAGAGTTGAAAGATTTGTTATCCCTTGAGGAAAAATGACTGACCTTGCATTAACATAGCAGATTGCCATCTTACAGCAGTGGCTCATATAGCATTTTTATTTTTATTAAAGATAGAACTGCCAAATGTACATGATTTTTAGTTTTAAAAATTACTTTTATTTCCAAATATAGAATTTTTCCCTTCTTATTCAGGAAACCATCCCAATCTTCTTGCAAAAAATAGAAAAAGTAGGGAGAAAACAGTTCCACCAAAAGTAACCAAATTACTAGCCAAATCTGGCAATATATTGAATATTGCCCAACCTTAGTCCTCTGCCTCTACAAAGAAGGGGGGAAAGTATATTCCCTCTTTTTTTCAGGATTAGTTCTATGTAGTCGTATATAATTTCACAATACCATATCCTTCTTTTTTCTTTTCCATGTTCTTTGTATTTCCCAGTTCTACATACTTTACTTTAGCACATTAAACATCTCTTTTTTCTTCATATTCATTATTAATCACAGTATAATAATACTCCACTATATTCGTGTACCACTGTTTGTTTATCCATTTCCCAATTGATGGACTTCTACTTTGATCTGGATTTATAAGAATGATTTACATTTGGAAACCCCACATAGGGTCACAGAGAGTCAACAACAATTGATTGTAATTCTTTGCTACTACAGAAAATGTCTCTGAATATATTGTTGCATGCTAGATCCTTTCTATCTTGGGTTGTGAATGATGAGATTTTTTAATCAGAAGTTATTAATATTTTAATTCCTTAACATAATTCCAATTTGCTTACTAAAATGAATGGTTACACTAACTGGTACCTCCACCTATATTTCCATAGCTCCTGAAACATAAATGAAAAAAAAATAAAGTACTTATTTAGAACTTAGCATGAACCAGAACATTATATTACACAAATATAAGCAAACAATTTAATTCTTCCCTCGAGGAACCTGTATTCTAATAGGGGAAGTCAGGTTAAAAGGGGAGAAGGAAGAGTGTAGGCAGGTGTTGAGGATATGACCTGGGAATGACTGGGAAGAGCCTGGAAGATCTGGTTCTGTGAAACATAAGACAGAATCTTATCAGCTCAGGGTTCCAGCCCCCTTGGAAGGGGATTAAAGAAGATGGTCTTAGTATATAAACATGAAAACATGTTCTAGAAAATGACCTAAAAGAGATTTGAAGGTCTGTTTGACATTTTTGCCAACTTTTACTGGGTATAAAAACAGTTTTGATTTGCATGTTTCTAGTGCATTAATAATAGGGAGCAATCTTTTATATGGCTGTTATTTTTCAAACTGCAAAATAGTTTTGGAAACTATTTGTTCCTATCCTTTGACTATTTATCCTTTGGGGAATGGCTCTTGGTCTTAAATTTTCCTGTCGGTTTTCATAACTTGTGCCTGCAAAAGTTTTGGACATATTCAAGTTAAAATTCTGTCACTGATTCCCCAGAAGGTGAATACTTATTCTTCTTTTCTTTTTTTTATAACCCTCTTATTGTGATCCAATGTAAATGTAACCAATGTCAGTAGTTGTGGGAAAAGTAAATGACATCTATATTTTGGAAATGATCTTTAATAATGCCTAAAAGTTCAATATCATCTGGTGGATATTTGGTGAGATGGCAAGTTAGCTCTGGTTCCTGTGCAGGATGGATCTATGCATTATGCAATCAATATGTTTACAAAGGTGATGTTTCTAGGGACTTTTCTACTGTGAGATTATTCCAGTATTTGTAATTATTTTGGATTGATTTGTTGAGAATTACTAGGCTCAATTTTTCACAAAAAATTAAAAATCACATGAAGTTAGCCATTTTGAACCAACTAGTACTGTAGCCACAGAGTCAAATTCTCATGCTTCTTTCTACATCATATTCTCTTCTCCTCATCTTTATATTAAGTGCTATTGCAGTCCTTGTTTTAACTGCCTGTTGACTTAGAACTGAGCTCTTATCATATAAAAACTAGAATATTAATCTATTTCAACATAATTGACTTAGATTGATTCCTTGTTGATTCAGTGAAGACGTGTAATTTTAAAAGTGGCCTAACAAACTGTTATTATGTGTGTGGAACTGTGTGTACTTCTTTTTAAATCTGGTTACAGAATCCTGAATAATTTATGTGGGTTCATACTAATATACACTGAGCTCTTTTATAAGATTTGTTTCCATAGAAAAGTTTGCTAAAAATGACTGGGAAGGAAGATGAGGTCAGTCGGTGTACAGAGAGACAAAAGAAGACTGTTCATTTGCTTTCCATTAAAAAAGACTTATTGAAAGCTATTCTAAGAGTGTAGAAATTTTTACTTGGCCCTGTTTTAATTCACTAAGTTTTCTTTGTATTTAAAATTATTTCTGGAAATGAGTAAAATTGGTTTTTTTTCCCCTGATCATTTTAT
The DNA here is from genome assembly GCF_037893015.1 of Macrotis lagotis. Classification (NCBI taxonomy): domain Eukaryota; kingdom Metazoa; phylum Chordata; class Mammalia; order Peramelemorphia; family Peramelidae; genus Macrotis; species Macrotis lagotis. The sequence continues at coordinate 328,768,622 of NC_133666.1, forward strand.
AGTTTGCTATAATAGTAAATAAAGCCTGGACTTTTGTTAAATTGCTGCCTTGATTTTTTTTAATTACTCTTTTGCTTTATTGATTATTGTAGTTGTACATATTGTGGTCTCTTCCTTTAGGAGATTCCATCATAAAAAAGAAATAAATAAAAACTGGGGCAAGTGTAAAACCTCTCTTTTGCATTCATTTCATCCTGTATACATTGTTAGCACCATTTGTCTCTTTCCTACATTATTGCTTGAATTCCCATTATTTCTATAGGCTAAATTGGAATGGAGGGAGATTCGGATATCATAAGTTAACTATTAATGAAAGCTTATTATTTTTACCATTTGAAGAGTCACAATGCCTGCATTCAGTTAATAATAAGAGGCAAAGAAAAGACTGGAGTTTAGCCTAACTTAATTGCTAATAGAATTTGGTCTCTATTCTGGTCTGATTCTGGTGCCCTGTAGCTGAATTGTTCTGAGACTCTACCAGAAGCTCATAAACCCTGTCAAGTTCTATGAATTTAGAATAGCTTCCAGTATGAATCGAGCAGTATCTGTTTTCAAGAACCAGCCTAGGTATTTTCCAGAGGATCATCACTAGGAGTTTGAGAACTGAATGATGGCATTTCTTAGCCAGGGTAATTTGTGAATACAAAGTCAAAGTACTAAAGATGCAGAGAAAATTCATGATTTACAAAACTTTCCTCTTAAATCAATCTGTTTTGCCTCCCATAAAATGGGAGATGAAGTAATTAGTTTTGAACTCTGGAATCCCAACTATATAATGAGAAAATGCAACAAAGTCTGTATTGATTGCAAGGGTATAGAGTTCTATGAGCTGAGCAATGACTGAGGATTGCTTGGGGGAATAAACTTTAACATGCCAAATTTCTTGAAATAGACTGTTTATCTGACTGGAGGAAGAAGAGTTAAGCAGCTAAATTGAAGGTAATGCCTTTGAGATTAGTTTCCATTTCTAGAAAGAAAAACATTTAAACTTGGAGACTCTAGCCACATAGCTAGTGAAATATGGGGGGAAATTGTTGTTTTTGCTGTAGTTGAGAGGCACATCATGACTAGGCAAGTTCCATTTATATATATATAGAATGCCTACAGAAGATGTCTTTCTCATTCATTCTTGATTTGTTTTTAGGTTTTTGCAAGGCAATGGGTTTAAGTGGCTAGGTAATTATTAAGTATAAGAGGCTGGATTTGATGCTCTATCCACTGCGCCACCTAGCCGCTCCTTCATTCTTGATTTTTAAAAGTATATTTCTAAATATATTCATGTAACAGTTTAGATAAATAGAAGTGCATAAAAATGAATAGTTTTACTGAATACCATAACATTGAAAGAGATCACCAGGGAGCAACCTGGTGCAAAGGTTAAATGTTACTTTTTGCTTTGACCCATATTCCAGTGGAATATTTCTTTAAAAATCCATTTATTACAGTATAATGAAATCTTTAGCAACAAACATAGAAATTTCCAGCATGTGAGGAGATTTACATGAAAGTCACTCCTGATAAGGAAATTACTTAATACTTACCCATCTCCAGAGTTTTTCCTCCTTTGAAAATTAAGTATACAGCAAGGACTTGTTTTAGGTAAGAATTAAAATAGTTTTAAAAAATAAATTCTAGTTTTAAAATTACATATTGACTAACTGAATTTTTTCTTTTTAAAATATTTTTTTTCTTTTCCCCCAGTTACTCGTAATTTTTAACTTTCTTTTTTTTTTTAATTTAATTTTGAATTCCATATTTTCTCCTGCCCACCTTCACTTCCTGAGATGCTAAACAATTTGATATAGGTTATACATGTGTAATCATGCAAAACATTTCTATATTAGTCATGTTGTGAAATAACAAACCAAAAGAAAAAAATGTTCTCAGGCCAGACATTTTTAGAAAAAAACTGATGTACTTTCAAAGGATGCTATTTCTTTTTTTATTCTGATGACATTGAGACTGGGAGAATAGAATACTCTGAAGAAATTGATTTATATATATTTTTATCAAACCACTAATTGTGCTCCCAAAGTGCATTTATAAGTTGCCTAGTAACAAGGCTACAATTGGTGTTTAGTTCACTGGACTGTTCTATAAAAGGCACTTAAATAATGTTTTTAGTGGGAAATGATAGAAAACAAAACCATTGAAAATGTATAACTTTTTTTGTCCATATTGTGGGTAGCTGATATTTGTTAAAGAGGATATATAAGATCAGTGTTGTGAAAAAGTTAGATGAAATCAACATATACTTGATGACTTCAATACAAAAGTGGCATAGAAGAGAATGGGAAGAGATTTGACAGAAAATATGCTTGTGATTAAGAAATTTTAAACAGCTGAATTCTGATGGACTATACAGACACCTCATACCTACATAATATGAATACTTTTGACAGGAAGAAAATGGAAAATGTAGTTTAGGACAAGCTCAAATATCAGAAAAAATGAAAAGTCATATCTATATCAACAAAAAGTTATTATCAGTGTGGCAGTTGACTAAACCAACAGACCATCAGCTCTTTAAGCACAGCTCAAAATATTTGCTAAATTGAAAAAAATTAGTAGATATGACCAATTATAACGTACTTGAAAGAGAGTGAACTTGACACTGAAGAAGCAGCTGTTGATACACCATAGGTGCTCATCGGTATGAAATCATTTCCTAAGGTTCAGATGGAAAAAAAAAAGATGAGTGAAAGTAATTAGTGAATGCCCTGCTGAGAGTACTAAGTCACCAATTTGTTGACCTCATAAAAGTAATAGAGAGTTCTGTTGTCTTCCTAGTTATGAGAAAAACTCTCGAGGCTTGTCTAACCATATGACTTGGCATCCTTTTATTGGAAATGGCATTAAAAAAGATACATTGCTATCTGCCCTGTACCCTAAAGACCAGAGGCCCTTTCCACTGCCTTAGAACTGAGACCTTCCCAGTATGTTGTCTTTCCTCATTAGAAAATGAGCTTATTAAGAACAGGAACTGACCTTAATATATGAATACAGAGTGCTTTCTACATTGGAAGCTTTTTGTATATCTTTCACCAAGCATTTGATTTGATTTGATTTTCGTGATTTTTCTGCTTTGTTCTCATTTCTCCCAATTTTTCCTCCGTCTCCCTTAATTGCTTTTCAGAGGTTTTTTTTTTGAGCTCATCCATAGTCTGAGCCCATTTTCTATTTGTCTTAAAGGTTTTGGATACAGAAGCTTCAATTTTGTCATCATCTGAATATGTGTTTTGATTTTCCATGGGACTAAAATCTGAATGTAGGCAAACAGCAGAGTCCTACCCCAGGGAGAGCAGAGAAATCTCAGTAGACTTCCCTTACAGTCTCTGGGGCTGCAGGCTGCTTTCTCCAGATTCTCCCTGCAGATTGTGTGGCCGTGCTCCTCACTCCACACTCACTCAGGTGCAGCCGAGTTCTCTCACTGCCCCTTCAAGCTGTTGCCAGTGATCTCTGGGCTGGGCTGTGCAGCTGCCCAACTCCGCAGCTTTTTTTTTCCAGCCCTCGGTCCTGGTGAAAACACCTCCATAGAACTTCTAAGTTATCTTGGACTGGGAAAATATATCACTCAGACTTTTTCTGTGGGTTCTGCCCCTCTAAATTTTGGTTAGAGTCATTCTTGGTGGGGGTTTTTTTTTTGTTTTTTTTGGTTTTTTTTTTTTGGCGTTTGGGGGAAAGGAGTTCCCAGGAAATACTTGCCTTCATGCTGCCATCTTGGTTCACCATTGGAAGCTTTTAAAAAATATTTTCTTCATATATTCATATTAACTTATGATTTGTCATGTAGGAACAAATGATATTGTCATAACCTATATATCATTGCTAAAGATTAGAATCATGCCTAGAATCATGCTCATCAGCAGTGCTATTGAAATATCTTCCAGGCACCCTACCAGTACCAGTGCCCAGTCAAGAGAATGTAGCAGTACTAGATGCTAGCAGAACCATGAAAGTAAGAACTTGAGGATCCACATTTAGGCTTCACCTTCTCTCTCTCTCTGCTCCTCCCTACCTCTGTCCTGGATGGGATGAAGTCCCTGGGAGAAACAACTTTGTTCTGGAGCTGCAGTCCTTTCAGAAAGAAGACCTCCAGCTAACTTCTTTCTTCCATCTCCTGGTTGAAAGACATAAAGAAAGCACTATCTACAACATGCCTGACTTTCTGGAACCTCAGTGGAAAAACAACCTCAAGAAACTAGGCATTCATACAAATCCTCTGATCCTTTATCGGTCAAGGAGTAGTTCTCATTCTTCACTTTCTTGTATATCTTGGGAATGAGACCTTTATTGGAGAAGATTGCTTGCTGCAGGGATTTTTTTCTCATTCAACTGTTAACCTGGTTCTCTCTTTTCACTAAATGAGTGATTTTTCTCTGGGTTGTAACAGGATGATAATTTCCAAACCCTATTGTAACGCTGCTTCCAAATAAAAACCTCTTTTGTGATGGAAAAAAATGTCTGAAAGGTAAAAGAAAAAGCAGGTAACTGAGAATAAATTCAAAATCATTTCTTGTTCCTATTTGTGTAATATCAGGAAAAGCTAAGGTTAATTAGAAGTTAGTTTTTGTTGGAGGGCCCCCCCCCCCCCATCTATTTGGAGAAATCAAACTGCTGCTTGAGATAGATAAACCAGTGGTAAAGGACAAAGGCTTGGATGTTGAACTCTATTTTATTTCAGCCAAAGAGAATAATCTAAGGACTGGAAAGGGAACAACAGGAACTTCTTTTAGAGAGTTGAGATGCAAGATAAATAGAGATTTAATAAGAAAACACCTAACTACTTTTTGTGGGCGCACCTCACCAGGTCCAGGTGAACTAAATCATGTACTGAAAGAAATAGCCATTTTGATTACTGTCAATGAAGTCACTTCATCTCTTTGAAAGATTGTGAACAGTAGGAGACGGAATGGAGGACAAGTGTCCTGATTTTTTAAAACCGCAAAATTTAGTTTCATTTCCATTCTGATTAGTGTGTTAGGTGAAATATCAGAGCTGATTTAATTTGAATTGCTCTTATTAGCAATTTGGAGCATTTTTTTCTACGTTTCCAGATAGTTTTAATATCTTCGAAAATTGCCTGTTCATAAAACTCCTTTACTCTTTATCATTCCTGGAGTAATTCTTCCTCTAAACTTTGTTATATATCTTGGGAATGAGACTTTTATGGGAGAAAATTGCTGCTCTTTTTTTTCCTCACCATTTAACTGTTAACCTGATCATTTTAGCTATATGAAAATTTTGTTTATGCAAAAACTTTTAAATTTTATGTCATTGTTACTGTCTGTTTTTCCTTCTGTGACAGTCTCTATCTCTTGTTTGATTATGAACTTTAACCTTTGTCCATAATTATGAAAGGTAGTTTTTTTCCTTGTTCCTTTAATTTGTACTGTCACCATTTCCATGTGAGTCATGTATCTGACTCAAGACAAAAGGAATGAATTTAAAGACTCCTGGAAAGAATTATGAATTTAATCAGAGTTAAGTGAGCTTATTATTTTTGTATATGATTTGAAATATTGATTAATATATATTTTCTGCCAAATTTCTTTTCATTGACTTTTGTTAAATAATAAATTCTTATTCCTGTAAACTGTAGTCTTCAGGTTTACCTGATTAATCTCTGTTTTTTAAATATTTTGACCAAATTGTTTTCATTACAGTTTTGTAGTGTAACTTGATATTGGCTTCCTTCTCACTTTTTTTAAAATTTTCCTTGAAATTCTTGATCTTTTATTTCTCCAGATGAAGTTTATTTAATGTTTTGTTTTTTCTAGCTCTGTAAAGTCATTATTTGGTAATTTGATTGGTGTAGCACTAGACAGTAAAGTAATTCATGTAGTATTATCTTTTATTATCTTGTCATGAGCAATTATGTCTATTTTTATGAACAATGTTTTATAATTTTATTTTTGTAGTTCTTCTGTATGTGCTAGTAGGGTGGGATTCCCAAGTATTTTGTGCTTTCCGTAGTTATTTTAAATGAAATGTTTCTTTCAATTTATTCCTCCTAGATATTAATAGTAAGTTATACAAGGAAGAGCTGGTATTTTGTGTGAATTTATTTTATGTCTTGCAATTTTGCTGAAGTTATTCATTTGATTTTTAGTTGACTTCCAAAGTGTCTTTATATAAACCATAATATCTTTTGAAAAAATCAATAGTTTTGTTTATCTTTGCCTATGATTATTCTCTTGATTCCTTTTTCTTTTATTACTATAATTGGCATTTCTGATTCTTTGTTAAATAATAGTGATCATAAGAAAGTCTTGTTGAAAAAGCGTCTAGTTTATCTGCATTGCATATAATCCTGATATTTAGGTAGATACTTGTGAAATTAAGGAAAGGATCATTTATTTCTATATTCTCAGGAGATTGAGGTTTTTCCTTTATTATTGTTGTGTATGATTTTACTTTTGTTTTAAACAGAAATAGGTGTTGTGTTTTGCCAAAAACTTTTTGCATTTGTTAATATTGTTATTATTTTTCCTCATTATTAGTTGATTGAATTTATTTATAGTTATCCTAATATCAAATCAAGCTTATGTTTTTGATATAAATCAGCCTTTTTTTGCAAAAATAAACGGGGAGCAGAGAATGAGGAAATCTGTTCTTTTGATATTTTAACAGTTTTAGTTTTTTGATTGATAAAATTCACTTGTCAACTATCTATCTGGTCCTAGGGGACTTTTGTTTGTTTTTTCCTTTGAGTGTTCGTCTGTGGCTTATTCTTTTCCCTGAAATGGGATCACTCAAATTTTCTATTTCTTTTTTCTGTTAATCTGGACAGTTTGTATAGTTTATAAATATTTACCCATTTCTTTTTAAGTTGTTTTTATTATGTGTACTTGGGCAAAAGCTTTTCTTTCTTCATTTTGTTGTGAATTCTTTTTCATTTTTGTTATTGGGCATTTGGTTTTCTAAGAAGCACACTTTGAAACCTAAAGATTCACAGAGTTAAAATGGGAATGAATCAGGATTTTATTATGCTTTAGAGAAGTTTTAAAAGTATAGGGGGGTGGGGCAGCTAGGTGGCACAGTGGATAGAGCACCAGCCCTGGAGTCAGGAGAACCAGAGTTCAACTCCAACCTCAAGACACTAATATTTAATTAGCTGCGTGACCTTGGGCAAGTCAGTTAACCCCATTGTCTTGTAAAAAAAATTTTTTTTAAATTTTAAAAAAGTATAAGGAGCAGTTATAAATTCAGACAAGGTGACAGTAAATATAGACTGAAGTATTATATTTGCTCAAAAATTCAACTTTGCAATTACAAATTGGGTAGAGACAAAAATTGCAGCTCATATTATAAGGTTTGGTATAAGGTTTGGGGATTTCAAAGTTGGTGGTGATTCAATAGTGTAATATAGTGTAATATAGCCAAGAAAGTTAATTCAATCTCTTGATTACTACATTGATAACTATATCAGCAAAAGCCCCACTGTCCTTTAATCAGATCATATTTAGTGTCTTGTGTTCATTTCATTTTATGAAGGATTTGATTACCTGAAAAACAACCTATAGAGGGCAGTCAGGATGGGGTGAGAGACCTCAAAATAATGCCAAGGAAGGATTAGTAGAAGAATTAAGAAAAGAAGACATAACAGGTATATTATAACTGTCTATGGGTATTTGATGGACTCTCTGGTGTAAGAGAGAAGAGTCTTATTTTATTTGGCCTCAAGCCAAACCTCGAAGCAACAAGCTACAAGTCAAGGGACAAAATTCAGACTTACTATAAGGAAAGTGTCCTAAGAAGCAGAGCTATCCAAAAGTAGGGTGCTCTGCTTTTAAGAAAAGATAAGGACATTCAATTCAGATAGCTCCATCTTTCCCTATTTCTACAGATGATTGGCACTGCAAAATGGGAAATAGATAAAAAGCCCTTCACATACTCTTTGGGCTACCAACCTGGCCTGCTATGGTGTAGACACCCCCCCCCCACACACACACACACACCCTCACCACTATCTAATGTGTCCATGTTGTTGCCCTCTGCTTGGAATGCACTTCCTCCTCACCTTCACCTTAAAATCCTTAGTTGCCTTCCTATCTCCGCTCAGATGTACTAATTAAATGTGAAACCTTTTCTGATCTCTTTTACCGTATGTGTGTGTATCTGTGTCTGTGATTTATCTCCCCCAGCAGAATATACAGAAACTGCTTGATGTTTGTCCTACAGCCAGGGACATAAAAGGCTCTTAATAAGTGCTTTTGATTAATTGATCAACACAGATTTTTACCATTTCCTAAAGAAATTCAATTGAAGTAAATCAGTTGCCATAATTAACAACACCAAAAAGTCTCCAAATACTCTTAGCCAGGAAATACTTGCTTCTCTGAGTACTTGGCTCTTCAGAGATGTATGACAACCCCAATGCTAGTTGAAAAATACAAAATTTATTTTTAAAATGTTTTGGAGGAAAATAATAGGAAATTAATAGCAGTATTATTTCATAAACTAACAAAAAGTAGTAGAAGGTAAAATAATTTTATAGAGAGATGGAAGCAGATCACTCAAACTATATTTAATGATACTAGAAAGACCAGAAAATAGAAAATTTGCCAATATTGTTTTTAAACAAATGTTTTCTCCATCTGTGATTGTATAGCTACTAATCTGGATGCTAATGTCACAGTACTTCATCTACTATTTGAAGAAATAGAAATGGTACTAAGGAAAAAAGAGGCAGGAAAAAGAGAAGAAGTGCATCAAGGATCCCCAGAGGAGTTATGTATCAGAGTGATTAAAAAATTTGAGTCCTTGAGGGAGTAGTTCTAAACAGAGAGAAGAGGAGGGTGCCAAACTCTTGGGGAAAAGTCCTGGATGCTATTGTTCAGTAATGGATAAAATGTCAGTAACTACACATATAAGCCTTCTTTTTTATCCTTTCAGAAATATGAGAATTAGCCTCTTGTGTATTAAGGACATTCTTGATAAATAGAATAAATAGAAGATAGACTTTTATAGATGTCTACAATCATACAATAGACTGAAAATCACAGAGAGTCTACATTCTATTATTTGTTTTTTGACTAAAAATCAAAATTTGAGTAAAATACCTCCTTAAAGTTTCCAGCAAGATATTTTCTAAACATATTAAAATCACAAGATTTATTGAAAAACACTTAAAACAACTATAACTTTGTTTGCCTGTTATTACTATCAAGTGAGTTTAAAAAAAAGAAGAGAACAAGGGACCATTTTTGCCTAAGGAATTGTGCAAAATACAAATGGAGGGGGTGAATCAATTAGAAAAATGGCAAACTAAAACCAACTGAGATACCACCTCACACCTATCAGCTTGGCTGATATGATATGATGGAAAAATTAAAAATGATGGATGTTATAGAGGATATAGGAAAACTGGGACTCAATTGTTGGCAGAGTTGTAAACTGATTCAACTTCTTGATAGTAAAGTTTTGCTGGTCAGTAAATTTGCTGAGAACTGGAAATGAGGAGATAATGATCTTAGGAGTTTCATCTCATAACTTCATACAGAGGTATAAGAGGTAAATTTTTTCATTATGTTTAATTCAAGTTCTTTTTGGTTTTAGGCACATGGACTCCATTTAATCCTGTGACTGTTAGATCAATCATATGTAAGTAAAAATTGTACCTCATCATGTAGCAATTCATTTTTATACCAGTTCAGCTATCTGCCATGTCTCCAAGCATCTTAGCAAGTCTCAAACTGAACTCCATTTTTACTGACAGTAAGGAGAGATAGCCTTGACTCCTTCTCCTCACCCCACCCCCAGTATCAGATCAGTTGCTGTGGTTATTTCCCATATGCCTGCCCTTACACAGGTTGTCTTCCAATCGGTAATGCAGTTTGGAATCCCCAACTCCCTTTAAACTTCAGTTCATCTCACCTCTTCAAGAGAACTTTCCCAATCACTTTTCCCTTCAAAATTTTGGTTATTTGTAAATCTCCTGTATGTATATTTGTGAATTACTATATCTTCCCCAAATAGAATGTAAGATCCTTAATAGAGCTGATTGATTATTCAGTGCTTGCTTATAATCATAACTTATGATTTTTATGTCTTAGATTTTTAGAACTAGAAGGTACCCTGACCTGAGAAATATATTCACACACATCTGTACCCTTTCCCCAGTTTAACAGATGAGAAAACAGTCTTGAAGAAAGCAAATGTCTTAATGGGTCACACAGGGAGTTAGTTACAAAGTCAGGATTAGAATCTAAGTCTTGGCTCATTGTCTGAAGTTTTTTTTCATTGTACCATGAGGTGCAAGTACATCTGTGTGTTTGTGTGTGTGTGTGTGTGTGTGTAATTGTGACAGTGAAATTAGAACACTTGAACTTCTGAGTCAAAATATGTCTTCATTCCTTAGCTTTGCCTCATAGTGGGTAGATGGATGACCTCAGGTAGATCCCAGAGCCTTTGTTTTCTCATCTGTAAAGTGGGAATAACATTTTTTTTTCTATCAACCTCCCAGAATTATTGTGGCTCCCCAGTGGAAGAACATGAATAGGAATGCCATATATAAAGACACCAGTTAGGATGGTAGTTATCTATGTGATCTGTATGTACCGTTTTCTAAGGCTTTTCACACATGACCATAGAGACTGTAGATGAGAGTGGTGCTAGCTTCAGGGTGTCTGCAGAAGCTTCTGTAGGAGCAGAAGGGCTGCCTTTTAATAAGAGCTTTATCTTGCATTTGTGTTTGCCAGTATTAATACCCTTCAAGAAGGACATGAAGATTGAGTCAGTCAGCAAGCATTTGTAAGTCCCTACTGTGTGCCAATGCCAAACAGAATACAAAGAAAGGCAAACAGTCTGTGCCCTCAAAGAGCCCCTCCAAGGAGTTGTGAGAGTAGTATGTGTATTCTGAACCATGTATATTCATTCACTTGTTTGTTCTTATGATTGACTATACTTATTTATAACTGATGGAAAGTTTCCCTGTAGCCAGGGAACACCATTTTTCTTCTGTGTTCTTAATCAGTCTGTTCAGGAATTGAGCATATAACTTCAACCTCTTTTTTTTTTGCTATCACAACAAAGATGTGGTCACCTTTAACACATCTCTCTCTCTCTCCCTGAAAGATTTGACTTTAGAAGGCTGAAGTTATTGGTAATCATGAACAACTTCCTTTTTAGACTGACCTTAATAGAACCTTACTGAATCTGTTGCAGTGTGAACATGTTGTGGTATGATGTTTATTAACATATTGTTATGGGTTTTTTCCCTCCTTTTGGTTTAGCTATGTTTGACCGAGAGAACAAAGCAGGCGTGAACTTTAGTGAATTCACTGGAGTTTGGAAGTATATCACAGATTGGCAGAATGTCTTCCGGACATATGATAGAGACAACTCTGGAATGATTGACAAAAATGAACTTAAGCTAGCATTATCAGGTTTTGGTAATTCATTTACTCTTATTGTATAGCATATTTCATTTTGGAACCTAGGTAGCATTTTCTTTAAAAATTTTTTTGTTGATTTGGGGGGATTTAATTTCAAATTTATTTAAAATTTTTGTTTATGTATATTCCAGACAATATCTTGAGATGAGACATAAATTAATGTGATGCAGTGTTGTCCAAAATGAGATAAGGGCTATGCAAGGTTTTCACTTGTAAAGTTGAGTGATTCAATGAAATTGAGAATGGTGGCTTTTAAAACAATTTGAAATGAAGGAACGAAAAAAAACTTTGTAGGCAAACAGTCTGATATGAATTGTAATGTAATTTTGTGGTACCATTTACAATACTATATTGGAAAAATAACTAGATAAAATTTTTCTAAATTGTCAGGGCTTTTTAAGTCACTAATATTATTTTTAAAAATATTTTTAAAAAGAATTTTGTTCTTTCCCATTCTCAAAAATAGCTCATACATTCATATATATACATACTTGTGTTTATTTGTATATATGTATGTATGTCAGTCTTGAGTTTCTTAAAAGAATTTTGATTTTGAACTGCTCTGAGAAAAATACTTACATAGTATCTTTCCTGGATGATTCAAAGTGCTTTATAAGCTTTAAGCAATTCTCATACATTATGAGTTAATTAGAGTAGAGATGGATTTGTTTTGGATGAAGAACCAAAGTTTCTTAGTGGTGGTGCTAACAAGACAGCATATCTAAGTTGTTTTTAGTAAGTGTAAAAAATTTACAAGGGTGAAATTTGTAATCTCATACTCTGTTTTAGGAAAGCTCATTAATGTTCTCTAGAAAAATTGTAAAGTTAATTTAAGTAAAATTATATTATTCTGGCTGCTGGGTATTAAACTTAAACAATAAAGTTTACTACTTTACATTCATTTGTTAGGTTTTAAATCCTGTAGACAAGATGATGCCAGCCACATTCATTTCCTCAAGTTTTTCCATTTCCTCTTCATTTCTTTTGTTCCTTCTATGTACACTGAAGCGAAGTGGTTAATGAGAGATTGAGGTTTAGTGAGCAGGATAAGTTCTTTATCCTAAACTGGACTGGTACATGCATGTCTCAGTTGAAAGAGGCCAGGGACTCTACCACAGTATCTTTACATCAGAATCAGAGGTTTTACAGTGAATCTAGCGATCATATGGAGAGCATGAGAAGAAAAAGAGACTATTTAGAAGAACTATGCCAACCAGGATGCAATGATTGACAAAATAAAAGTTAGGTTTTTTGAAGGGAAACTCTATGAGAGCTTCTCTTATTTTTATATCCCCACACTCATCATGGAACCTTAAATGAAATAAACCTTTGATCAGTGACTTTTGAGTCAGCTTGAATTAGTTTAGGGAATTGAAAAGGGCTGGAGCGCTTAAGGACAATGTCCTGCTGATGGCACTGGTCTGACATGAGTTTTAGCAAAAACCAAGGTGGTCAGAAGAATTGAGCAGAAGGAACTGGGTTTCTGAGAAGCAGCATGGTCCTAGAGAGCTTGGTGCTCTGAGGAAGAGAGGTAGTTCTAGGTCAGAGTGCTTCCTGAATTATTCTTGCTCCACATCCTCATCCTTACCCATCCTCTGCCACATGGAGGTTTCTCTGCACGCCAAAAAGCCAGAGACACTGCTGAAAGTTTTATATATAGATGAGCAACCAGGGAGTGTCCTTGACAGGTTAGATTTCCCTTGGTCCCAGTGAGGTTGCAGGGAGGTTGGTTCATGCTGTGGGAGTTTCACTGAATTCGGGTGTTTTTTTGTTTTTGTTTTTTTAGTTTTTCATTTTCAGTTTTAGTTTTTTAGTTTTTTCAAGGCAAGTGGCTTTCCCAAGGCCACACAGCTAGGTAATTATTGAGTATCTGAGGCTGGATTTTGAACTCAGGTCCTCCTGACTCCAGGGCTGGTGCTCTATCCACTACGCCACATCTCCCTATTTTTTTAAAAAGGAGACTTCTGGGGCAGCTAGGTGGCACAGTGGATAGAGCACCAGCCCTGGAGTCAGGAGGACCTGAGTTCAAATCCAGCCTCAGATACTCAATAATTACCTAGCTGTGTGGCCTTGGGTAAGTCATTTGACCCCCCATTGCCTTAAATAAAAAAATTTTTAAAAAGGAGACCTATTATTTGTTTTATCTTTCATGCTTGATTTCTTTAAAGAAAATGACTCATTAGAAGACATATTTGATTTATTATAGCAGGAAGTCTAAATTAAACAACGGCTCATCAGTAAACATTAAGCACCCACTATGAGCCAGGCATTGTGCTTAAATCCTTGTTCTGTAGCAGCTTCTCTGTGCTCCCATTTTATACCAGTCTTGACAGTGCTATCTCCCAGTTAGGTAGTGCCTTAGAGCATGCAGAGTGCTTTTCCCATCGTGACCCCTATCCAGTAGAGAATGCAAGTCTCATTCTCCCCATTTTTTGAAAGAAGCTGGAGGCACCCCTCTAGTCTCCCCCACTGGTCCAGGTCAAGGGAAATACTCTGACCACAAATCCAGGACTTGATAAACACAGCAAGGCTGATCTGGCTGATTTCATAATGCAAATCTCAAAGCATGTTATTAGTTAGTACATAACTAAGTTCTGTGCATGACCTTAATGGTTTATGTTTTGTGTTCCCAGTTCATTTTTCCAGTTTTCTAGTTTGACAAGAATCTCTTTCTCAGCTGTTTACACAGAAAGAGGAGAAATGTGAGAACACAGTCTGAGATATTTGAATAGAACTAAGCTCTAAATCACACTGTCTCTTAAGCATCCCAATCCCTCTTTCCTTTCCTTGTCCAGGATAAACCCATTGAAATTTGGGGACTGGGAGAGATACTTAGAACAAAGGATAAGGAAAGGCTTCTTGTTGTATTTTGACCTATAAGGTGAGCACTGAAGAAATGTGATGATTCTAAGATGATGAGAACGTGCATTCCAGGGATAGGAGTCAGCTGGGTCAAAAGGCTTCGAGGCAAGGCAGTCTATTGTTTATGCTGGAACAGAAGAGAGGCCAGTCTTACTAGAATGTAATTGTAAGAAGGGGAATAATTTGAAATTAGTTTGGTAGAAAGATAAGTGGGATCCAGATTATAAATGATTTTCTAAACCATAAGAACTTCTTGAGCATGGAAATGATGAGACCAGATCTATACTTTAGCTATAAGGCTTTGGGATGTGTGGATGTTAGGTTGTAGAGGGATCTTAATTTTTGTAACTATACAGTACAACCACCTACTGCCTAACTAGAAAGTCTATAGGAAAATAAATATGGTGAGGCTGTTTGCTTTGATTTCTCTGACTGTGTGGGAGAAATCAATTTCTTTCTCCTGCTTCTGTTAAGTGGTTTATGTGCCACAATTTTTTCTGATTTTGAAAGGTGCAGCATTAGTTTTTCTACCCACCTTATGGAAAAATGGGCAAACTTCAAGATAGTTGTCAGTCAACAAATATTCATTGGGTTCACAATTATGTGCAAGGCAGCAGACTTGGACCTGCTATAGAAAATAATAAAGTACTTTGAATTCCTGTGGAGGTATTATGTGAGTATTTTTCTTTGCATGTTTAATTCTTTATCAGTAGAGTGATTAAGCTAATTATATAGGTAATTAACTGTGAAATTCACTCAGACAATAGGTATAATTTATCCTTGCAAAGATTCCAAGGAACCTGAAAGTTAAATGCAAATATTTTGGCTTCTGGAGCTTGTCTTCTGAATAAGTAAGAGTATAATGGTAATGTACATAAAAGACATAAAAGTTTGAGGGGGTGGGAATAGGTAAGGATGCTTTTTCTCTTTTAAAGGTGCAACTCTCACTCAGACCTTTGGCCAAGGTATAACTACAAGTGTCCCCATCCTTGATTGTTTTGAGAGCTGATTTTCTAATAGTAGAATTCAATGCATCTTAGCTTACATTTTAAGTTTCAGCCATAGCTATGACTCTTATTAAACCATGATTTTAAAAATCAGCATCAGAATCAGTGATCCTCAACTTTTTGTTTGTCACTGACAATTTGTTGAAGTACAAGGGGTATTCTGATTAGGTTTCCTTCTATCAAAGCCTTATTAATTTTAATTTATTGGGGACTTCTAGGTGCTTCAGATTCTTTTAAAATTTTTTATTTTGTATTTAGTTTGGGCTTCATAAGTTTTCAGAGTCCATTTTTAGAATCATAATTCTACTAGGACAACCCTTGATTTGATAACTACTTAAATTACAAAAGCATCCTTGTCTGGAGATTAATCAGTATATTAAATAGAAGTTATTTTAAATCTGGGTTTTGCCTATTTCTCAGGTTCACTTTCCAATTCACCTACCTTGTTTGTACTTAAGTTCCCTTTTTCTATTTTTTAACATGATAGCACCACCTGGTGCTTGGGATAAGTAAATCAACATCAACAATTTAAGTGAAGTTATTCCCTTTGCATTTGTATAGAAAATAATTCTGATTCATTTTTATCTACCCTGGGGGGATTTAAGTACTAGCCTGTTGAAAATTTTAATTTGTGTCAGAATTACAGATTTGAAAAAAAAGAATTAGCTTCAGAACATCAAAGAGTTGATAATTGTTATTCTAATTTTTTATTTCTGCTCCAGGCTCTATTCTAACAGTCACATGTTTATACACAGAAACAATTTTATCCTTTCTCAACTCAATAAACTTGTGTCTTTTTGTTTGTTTAAAATGGGGTATGGGGATTGATTTGTTTGTGGGATTTTTTAGTTTAGTTTGGTAGAGAGTTTTTTTTTCCTTTGGGATGTTTTGTTTGTAGAAAGTTAATGATTTTTAGAAATCATCATATAGCTAAATTTAAGTTTTTCCCTGCTATTCCATTTATTTTATTTTCTATTCTTTAAGGTTATCGACTATCTGACCAGTTTCATGATATCCTTATCCGAAAGTTTGACAGACAAGGAAGAGGACAGATTGCTTTTGATGATTTCATTCAAGGCTGCATTGTCTTACAGGTAATTAAGGAGAAACTTTACACATGTATTTTATAATATATACTGTCATACGTATACACAGTGGGTTGTAGTTTCCTTTATAGAAATAGTAAAAGCAAAAATGAGGAAGGATAAAAAGTGTTAGTGAATTTTTATGCAATTTACTTGTAAAATATTTTATTGTTTAGTATTGACTTTAAAGGATTAAGACTGGCATTGTTAACTTTTGATTCCTTTGCCAATCTGTCGAAGCCTATGACCTCTTCTTAGGATATATTTTGGTTTTCATTCTTGAAAAATATGCTAAATTTAATTTATATGTTAGTGAGAATAAAGATGTAATTTTTTTCCCCCACCTCAAATAGAGCCCCTTGAAATCTCATGAAACACTTGGTAGTTCATGTATCCCAACTTAAAACCCCTGCACAAAAATGAAAAGGTTTAACTTTCTTTATATCTTAGACTTTATATCTTAGTTACCCCGAAGTTGGGAATGGATTGCTTAGAACTTTCTTAGATAACACACTACATGTGCAATGAATTATTCTAAAATATGACCTCATTATTTGGTTTCCTTTCAGATTCCCTGGCCTT
This sequence comes from Macrotis lagotis, assembly GCF_037893015.1. Classification (NCBI taxonomy): domain Eukaryota; kingdom Metazoa; phylum Chordata; class Mammalia; order Peramelemorphia; family Peramelidae; genus Macrotis; species Macrotis lagotis. Next base: position 328,785,557 of record NC_133666.1, read on the forward strand.
TATTTTAGTTTTTTGAGAGGCGTTTTCCCCTTTTTTAAAAATTATATAGTAGTCTTGTGAATACTTGGAAATGCTTAATGTGGTATAATGGAAAAAGCCCTGTATTAGGAGTCCTGTTCATAACAACTGTGATCATGAGCCATTCTAGGTCTCAGTTTCTTTATCTGTAAAGGAATTAGATTCATTACTCTTTGGACTAAAATAGTCTCCCAAGTGTCCATCCTTCTCAGAAATTCCATGATTTGGAGCCAGATATTAAAAAGCATTGAATGCCAGGCTTAAGAGTTTGAATTACCTTAAAGATAATTAGGAGATTTAAAAGGTATTTGAGAAAGAAATAGTCTTAAAGGATTTTTCAGAAAGGAAATGACATAAATCCATTGACATGGTTCTAATAGATTGGAGTGGGGAAACTAGAAAGCTATAGAAATAATACAGACATGAGATACGGACCTGAATCCTGTGTTGCTCTCACACCAGTCTTTCTACCCTGTATGCTTTCATCTAACCAAGACATTAATCATCTTATCCTGAAGTGTCCCCTAGCATTAGAAAATAAGGAAGGGGGGGAAAAGCTCCAGAAATCTTAGCTTCTTTTCCCCAAAGTACTTTGTTATACCATTTCCTAAGCCCATGAGACTCTTCAGTCTTGTGTAGATAATGAGCCTCTTCCCTAAGAAAGTGAAATGTAGAACAGATAAATGTGGGGTTTGTTAGAATAAAGCATCAGTATAAATCTGTGAGAACTGATATTGTTATGTTCAAAGACTATTAATATTGTAAGAAATTCACTTTGAAGATTTGAATCTGTTCAGGAATACTTGAAATTTATGAAGGAAACAGTAATAAAAGCCAGTCTTGGGATTTGAAATTCAATGGAAATGGTTTATGGAAAATGGAACATCTCTGTAGCTTATATACCACTATTCTGCTTCTTTGAATTGGCATTTAAATCATAGTATATAGTATTTAAATCATGGCTACTATACTGCTCCTCTCTGAGATTAAGTCAAAACTAACACAGCAGGAGGTTTTGTAATGTAATGCATATTCCTGCCTGAAATTGTGGGTTATTAAAACTGAAAATTTATAGAATTTGCTAAAAATCTGTATGTGTGTGTATATATGTATGTAACAGTACATATATATGTGTGTGTATTTTACATATATAAGTAAAATACATATCCAGTTGGTCCTTGTTATCAGAGAAGTTACTTGTATAAAGTCACTACAGACACTGAATTATCAAATGCTGAATCACTGCTCCCAGGGGAAATATTAGGTTAGGTTCCTTTAAGCCTCTAGTTACACCATGTTCATTAGTGCTCTCCAGTAATTCCTGTTCCTTTTTCTGGAAGTATTGCATTGAACCCACAGCGAACAGCAGTAGAACTTCCAACTGATCAAGGCCTATCAAACAAACATGTTTCTCTCTGTAAGGTACACCACAGCCTTCTTGTGCTTAAGAGCACTAGACAGCACTAGGGTGCTCCTCTATTCACCAGCATTAAAGACAAGAATGCAAAAAACATGGCACTAAATAGACCACCAAAAGACCCCAGTACAAGAATTCAGTCAAGAAGACACAGCATCAGATTTATTTGTCCTCAGATGGGCAACATATGCTTCAACATGTACTGATAGTGCTGTGAGTATTGATTTGGGGGTTACAAATAAATTTTAGCATGCAAGCATGGACTCTGTGAATAATGAGGTAATAGTTGTAAAGCTTAGCACAAGGCCTGATTTAAAGTTGGTGCTTAATAAATGCTCATTACCTGTCTTCCCTTCCTACTAAACGTTAATACCTAAATGGGGCATATTTACTCTTAGAAATAGTCACTTTTTCTTATTCTCTTTGTTGTTGCAGTAACTTTCTGTGGAATCATTTTAAGTTTTTCTTTATCTGCAAAATGAAAAGGCTATAATCTCTGTTTTCTGCATCATAATAGTCTTATAATATTGAATTAGTGTTTCTTTAATGTGTTTTATGAGATGTGCTTTGAAGTATCTTAGGAAAAAAAGTTGAACTATAAAAAAATGAGATAAAGTATTGAACTCTTAAACACCTCTGAAGAACTTGACTGAAAATCATGTGTTAGAAGGCTGATATCCTTAGACAGCTTATCTGTTCATTTCTTGCTTGTAAAAATAAATTACAGATGTTGCTGAAAGAGGATGTTTCTGATCACCTAGAGACCATACTAGTACAGTTACTTTAGCAATCTGGGATGCCATGAGGGATTCCTAAGCTACTTGTATCTGCTCTTTTGGGTTCAGGATAAATTAATTTAGGACTTCTGGACTCCAAAACGTAATCCTGGTGACCAGGACCAGGTTCATCTGGAATTTGACTAATCTTTTCCTTAAAGAATCTCTAATTGCTTTAGATGGGGGACATACTGTCAGTTGAGGATCACATCACATAAATTTTTTAGATTTTTCAAGGCATTGGGGTTAAGTGGCTTGCCCAAGGCCACACGGCTAGGTAATTATTCAGTGTCTGAGGTTAAATTTGAACCCAGGTATTCCTGACTCCAAGGCTGGTGCTCTATCCACTGTGCCACCTAGCCGCCCCTGTCACATAAAATTTTTAAAAAGGAGGAAATTGAGAGGAGAGAATGAAGAGAAGGAAAAAGAAGCCCATAAATGGATGCAGATTTTTGGGACCTATTGGAATATTGCTCTTGAAGCCCATTATTTCTTTATGGCCTTTTATAGATCTGTTACCTAATGTGAGCACTCCCTCCACTGATGAAGAATGTGTATAGATTGCAGCTCATCCACACCTCCTTGTCCATGTACTTCTGTAAATTGTCCACAGACAACCAGAACTAAAGAGGCCTTTCTCTAGTTCTTTTAGTAATTTGCTACCCAGCAAGCCCTGTCTGTCTCCTCTTATGTTCGTTGTGATATGATAAATTTGTAAATATGCTTATGTAAATATGTAGGTATGGTTAAGAATCCTACCTCCTCCCCCTCAATGAACTTTTATTCATGTTTTATGTGCACTTAAGTTTATCATATTAGAAATTAAAATATCTTAATATTGTGAAAATAATTTTGACCTTAGGGACCCTGGATTACACTTTGAGAGTTAACACCATATATTACGAATTCCACAGTAACCCTCATTGACAATAAATATACCAAGCAATATTGGGTTTATTTCTATGGTCTTTTGGGTAACTTGTAATCATGATTCTTTGGAAAGCCTTGTTTCATAGTTTGCAGGTCTATGTTCTCATTATTTAGTGTATCAGTCTATGGACATAAATGAGAATATTTTACTTCATACAGTCCTGCTAACAGGATAAAATTGTAAAGGCCAGAGCTGGAGCATCTTGACCTTAGGGTAGAGAATCCCTGACCAGACTGATTCCCAAACCTCTCATGGGTTGCAGTTTACTTAAGGCCTGAATGGACTAGGTGTCCATCACAGTACCCATAGTAAGTGTTCAATGAATGCCTCTCCTTTCTTCTATGCTTTATGAGTACATTATCTTATTTGGTTTTCAAAACAACACTATGAGGCAAATATTCATTTAAATTTTCTGCTAAAGAAACTAAGACTTAAATTGAGAGGGGTAGTAGAGCTTCTTCTATGAACTGGTATCTTTTGATGCTCAAGACCAGTACTCTTTCCACTGTGCCCAGCTCTGTTCATCTAGTTAAATAAATATCAAGATCTCATTATCTGTTTTCTCTTTCAGAGGTTGACAGATATATTCCGGCGCTACGATACCGATCAGGATGGCTGGATTCAAGTGTCTTATGAACAGTATCTTTCCATGGTCTTTAGTATTGTATAACACTCACCTTTGGAGGTTATCAATGGGACTGTTATGGAAAAAAAAGACTATATGCCAAATCCCCTGTTTTATCACGTAATGAAAGAAACACTGATGCAACTCAAGATTGTCTTCCTCCAATATTTTATACAATTGATATGTTTATGTTTCAGAATCCTAACTGTATATATGTGAAAAGGCTAATTAATATTTTACCATAGTAACTATAGCCATGTAGTTCTCCAGATGCAAAAATGGATTTAGTTTGTGGTCATTTGTGCCATGAAGTTGAATATGTGTAACTTTGCTTCTGGTATCCTGCATGAAAAATGCATTTTATCTTTTGTAGATGTCTCCACTCCTGTCAGAATGCTTCTAAAGAATCAGAATTTTAAGATAGTATGGAACTTGCACATAAGGCTTTTCATGTGCCTTACTTTTGTAAAAGGGGTTTATTGTATCCATTTTAATATGTAACATAAGCAATAAAGAAGATGGAAAAGACTAGTGTTTTGCCACTATTTCCATATTTTTTGAATCATCAATGGCTAGGCAGGATGACCTCTCTTCCATATTCAATGACATTATCACTTCTTTAGAGAAGCTGTCATGAACTGTCAAGGTGCAGAACTTTGCATGGACAAGTTTCCTGGCAGACCTACTTCCACAGCTAAGTCCACTCGATTATGAAAGCTGGGAGCGAAGAGATGTAGACCATTAGTATGATCTGAAGCATCAGGTTGTATAAATTTGTGTAAAATGTCTTACCTTAAGTATTTTGACCTTGACTGTGAAATAAGCATAAGCTATTGTTGACACTTTGACAAGCCCTTATCAGATAAGATGGCATTAGTGGTATGATGAACCCAAGCTCTGGAAAAGGAACTAGGGGAACAGATATAATTTAGATTTTTTTTTTTTGCAAGGCAATGGGGTTAAGTAACTTGCCCAAGGTCACACAACTAGGTAAATATTAAGTGACTGAGGCTAGATTTAAATTCAGGTACTCCTGACTCCAGGGCCAGTGCTCTATCCTCTGCGCCACCTAGCCACCCCAAGGGGAACATATAGCAATGTCTAGCTCATGACCTAAATCTTCTGTCATTTCCAAAATCCACAAAATTTGAAAGTACATAGTTTTTAAGAAAATCTTCTATAAGTTTATTGATGCTTTTTGTTCTTAGACATTTGTAGCCCCACCTCCTGGAGCTAAGTGGGTTCAGGAAGACCTATGGTCAGATTCAGCCTCAGATACTTAGTACCTCTTGGATCCTGGGCAAGTCACTTAACCTCTGTCTACCTTTATTTCCTCAGTTGTAAAATGGAAATAAATAATAGCACCCTACCTCCCACCCAGAGCTGTTGTGAGGATCAGATGAGATAATAATTATAAAGTACTTTAATGCTTTTGTTCCATCCTTTCATTCCTACTCTCCTTCCTTGAGCCCTCATTTTTAACAAAGAGAACTGATAAGCAAAACTAGCCACAGTAATGACCTCATCTATCAGTGTCTTCCCTCTCCTGCCATAGGGAATAAACTGTATTTCATCATCTGTTCTCCTAGACTGAGCACTGTAAGTTGCCATTGGGAATATTCTGGTTCCTAAGTGCAAATCAAATAAGCAAATTTATACCCATTTTCTGTAATTCTCATATTTGTCATTTCTCTAGGAATAACAATATTGTATTAATATTCCTGAGTATGTTTAGCTGTTCCCCACTCAGTAACCTATTTTAACCATTAAAAGTAGTGCTATGAATATTTTAGGATCTGTGGAGCTTTTTAAGATCTTTAATATTCCAATTAAGTAATTCAACCTTTTACATTCATTCATACTTAACTTAGCTTGTACATATTTTGTTTAACAGAATCTTTAGGCAGATATGAACTAATCCAATACTAGATCATATCACCTCTATAAAATCCCTAACTACCCCTGATTATTTAGACTTTATGAGAACACAAGAGTCCTAAGAAAATTGCTACCTCATGAGATAGCTCTTTTCCATTGTTCAATAGCTCTGCTCATTTCAAAATTCTCAAATTGAGCTAAAATCTGCCCAATATTATATGTGACCTAGTTCAGCCTTTTGGAACTGCTTTCATAGAACCTCAGTTACAAGGGAAGCAAGTTGATATTTTGTCCTTGGACAATTCTGGAAGGTCCTTACTAACAGATTCATGAAAATCTTTTTAATTATATTTTATTAAACCTTATACTTGTACATTTGGTTTCTTGAACTTAAGAGTTGGATTTTACATCAATCACCTTCTTAGTTCTGAGTAATTTGGTCAAGAATTGTCTTGTGTTATGTCGTGATGGTTGACTGATCTCCTTTCTAAAAATATTGAGGGGAAAAGAAGACCAGAAGAATAAACCTTTTCAAAAGGAGGGTTAGATAGAAGAGATTTCTGATTTGAAGTTCCCCATTGCTCCCCCCAAAACCCACGAAAACTTTTTATATCATTTGTATGTAAATCATTAAATGATTTAAATCACTTTTGTATTGTTTCAGTCATGTCCAACTCTTTATGACCTCATGACTTTTCCTGGCAGAGATACCAGAGTGGTTTGCCATTTCCTTCTTCAGCTCATTTTATAAATTAAGAAATTGAGGATTAAGTGACTTGCCTAGAGTCACATAACTAGCAAGTATCTGAGGCCAGATTTGAATTCAGGAAGATGAGTCTTCCTGACTAAGGGCTAAACATGTTATCCCCCAGCTTGCCCCTACAGTGGTTAGAGCACTAGAGCCCTGAAGTCAAGAGAACCTGAGTTCAAATGTGGCCTCAGACACTTAACATTACCTGTGTGATCTTGGGCAAGCCACTTAATCTGGATTGCTTCACTTTCTGAGCCATCTCCATGACCCAGACAACTCCTGGAGGGGAAAGTGAAGCTGGTGGCTACTTACTCAGATCCAGTTCATGTTCATGTCATGACATCACCTGCCTGATGACTTGGTCTTTGAAAATGAAGGATAAACATCAAATGATTTAAACTGGGAAGATGGAAATGTGGGAAGTGGGTAGGGAAGTCACACAGTAGGCAATTATTAAGTGTCTGAGGCTGATTTGAACTCAGGTATTCTGACTTCAGGGCCTTTATCCACTGGCCACCTAGCTGCCCTGGGAAGGATCTTGAAGAGAAACATCTAAGAAATGAACATTAGTCTATATAACTTAATTGGTCAAAGTACAATTGAAAAAAAGGATGACAAACTTTTTAGCTTAAACCATGCTGTATGAGAAAAGAAACCCTATCTTAGTGAGATAGGTTTAAAATTGTGGACTGGATGATAAAGGTAAAATCGTAAGAAAATACAAGTTATGCTATTTTTTAAAAAAGAAAATGACAAAAAGTTAATGAGAAACATGATTTTAATAAGCTAATTTTTTGTTAAATTTGCTTTGAATAAGACATTGAAATGACATTAATTAACTGGGTCCTATGGTAATAGAATTGTGGAAATATTACAAGAACTCCCAGAAAAAACACAATGAATCACACAGTCTGAATATCAGAATCCAGATATTGATATAGGAAAATTGCTTGGAAGAATTAGAAACAGAAAAAGGTACAAATTAGTAGTCTCCACAACATACAAAACAGGAACCTTGAGTTTAATTCACCCCTTAAGTGCCTACTCTAAATAGTGTACATCTTGCTTGAAAATCCCCCACAGTGGGATATTCAAGGCTCCCCCCCACCCATTCTCAAAAAAAAAAGGGTCTAGTCCAATTTCAAAGAAGAAGGAGCTCCAGATTGTTTATATAAGAGCTTTAACGATCAAAGTGAGATTTATCAGTACAGACTAGAGTAACTGTAAAACATGTTTGATTTTCCCCTCCCCACCAAAACCTCAAATCTCCCATGGTAATTATAGAAATCAGACAGGACAAATTATTGAGCATGCAAATTGGTTGATATTTGGCTTTTTTCTACTCATCACTGAGTTTGGGTCTCAGATATCAGGTGCCATGTTAGTGCAGTTTTGACTAGAAATCCCAGGCTTATGACATCTTGTACTGGTCACTGTTGTCATGGCCCTGTCAGTGTTTTTTTCTGGTTTACATTAATCTTGGTTTACATTCATAGCTTTCATTGATAGGGACTCCATATTATTATTATTGTTATGACATTCACTGATGAAACTTACTAGGAAATCCACATTATTCATGATCTTTGCTGCTATAGACTTACTGGGAAACCCTGGCTTCCTGGTTTTCACTGCTTAAGGGGGTCCCCATTATTATGTTTTTTACCAATAAAGATCCCATACTGTTGACTCCAAATACTCCAATAGGGAAATCCTCCTATTGTATTGGCAATACAAAAAAACAAAAGAAAGGGCCATTACCTCAACTCTACCTCAGACTACCCTCAATGTTAAACCAGAGAGGAGTATATCTCAGGAGCACCTCTGTCTCTCCCTTATAAATTTACCAGCCTAAAAGAGCTACCTCTATTGCCACATTCCTAAGATACCAATTCTAATGAAGGAATATGAATACTTGTTAGTGGGCCTGGAGTCAGGAAGATCTGAGTTCAGATTTGACCTCCAACATTTATTACAGCTCTTTGACTAATGCAGATAATTTTTGTCCTTCATTCTTGAAGGTGACCATAACATCAAGGAGGTGATGCCATGACAAGTTCATGAATTGGGTTTTCATTGAGGGGAACCTGTGCTAAGTCTCCAGCCTCACTTTCTCCTCCAGTCATCTGAGTCCAGTAGCTAGATATGAATCAGGACGACTGGAGGTGACTTTGGATACCAAGGCAATCAGGGTTAAGTGACTTGCTCAATAGAATCTATTTCCTAGGGTTGTTGAGAGGTTAAATGAGATAATATTTACATAAGCATTTAAGCCTGCCATTTAGTTGTTCATGACTGACTCTCTTTATGACTGAATTTGGGATGTTCTTGGGAAAGATACTGAATTTACCATTTTCTCCTCTAGCTCACTTTATGGATGAAAGAACTGAGGCAAACAGGGTTAAGTGACTTGCCCAAGGTTTCATAGCTAGTAAAGTCTCTGAGGTCGTATTTCAACTCAGATCTTGATTCCAGAATCAGCAGTCTATTCACCAGCCATTTAGCTGCTCCTGCCTTTTAGTAGTCGAGCAATACTTGTTTCTTCCTTTGAAATTTGATATTCTATAATGTTTCATTTTCACAATAATCCTCAAACAAGGTGAAAGTTTTGAAAACCAATAATTGTCTACTCCCTAGAAGCATGTGAACATTTTATTACTCTTTCCTTGCTATCTATATTTACCTTAATTTTTTTTTATAAATTTGAATATTAAATGCCCTGCTCATCTCTCTTTTTTTTTTATGAAGACTATAGTTAGGTTATAAATATTGGACTATGATTTTATTGGTATGAATATGTCACAAAAAGTTTAGCCAAGACAACAGCATTATCGAAAAAAAAGTTCATCATGATCATCATAATCAGGATTTAAGGTATATATTGTGTATCCTAAAAACTACTGGGCTTTCCATTTACTCTAAATCTGAACCATCTTAATGTGTTATCTTTCTCAGGGTTTGAGTATCCTGAGAACAGTGTTCAATTTCTGAAACATAACATTTTTAAAGAAAATTTTTTAACCAGAAAGGGAAATATTACTAACTAGGGTGACTTAATCAAAAATAAGTCAAACCAGAATAAATTAGATTTTTTGAAAGGATTGCTAGATTTTTAGAGCAGAGACTGTTTAGAGAAACAAATAATTCATTAATTGTCAAGACAACATGATTGCATCAAGATACACAAAATTCCTTTAACAAAAGGACACTCATTTTGTTACAAATGCCAAAAAAACCCCACCAAAATTACAGATCATTCCTTAACATGATCACAAGTATTTATTAAGACCTAAGAGCATTATTTGCATTGAATAGCACTGAAAAATACAAAAAAAATTTCAAAGTTGAAGCAAAGATGTCTAATCCCATCACTTTAATTTGACATACTAGAAATGTTAATTAAGTTGAGAAAGAAATTAAAGTAATAAATTCAAGCTATATTTTTGTAGATATGATAGTTTCTTGGAAAACCCCAAAAGCTTTTCTGTATGTGTGTCGCAGTTTTTGATATGTATAATATTAGAAATTTAAACATCTTTATTGTAAAAATAGTTTTGACTTTGCAGACTTCTGAAGGAGTCTTCGATAAGCTCCTGGACCACACTTTTAGAACCTTTGCTCTAAGTAAAAGTTCTCTACCTGGGAACTATGAATGGTTTTTGGTTGTTTTCTTTTAAACTATTTTGATCACTATATCAATATAATTGGTTTCATTTGTAATCCTATTTTATTTTGTGTATTTAAAAACAATATTCTGAGAAGGGAATCTGTAGTTTTTTACCAGACTCCCAAAGGAGTCCAAGACAAAAAAAAAAAGGTTAAGAACCCTTGTTCTGGGCAGAGAATATGTAGATTTCAGTAAATCATTTAAGAAAGATTCTTAAATTCTTGGGGCCAAGATGGAGAGATGTAGTTGTTAGCTGAATTTGGAACTGGTTGAATAACTGAACTCCATTTAATGAATCATTCAGTCAATAAGCATTGCAATACAGTTTTTCATACTTGATGACTATGGTCTTGTTTACCCAAACCATACCATTTCTTCAGTTTTTGTTCTAAAGTGAAGAATCCCAATGCAGAGTCAAGATATTTGGATTTTAGTATTAATTCAGACACTAATTTGCTGTGTCCTGGGACAAGTCACTCAGCCTCTCTGGACCTCAATTTTCTTATTTGTAAAGTCGGGATTGGGGTGGGGAATCATCTTTAAGATCTCCAAGTCTTGAGAATTTATGATTTCATGATATTTTAGCTTTTTTATTTTTTTATTTCAGTGCTTTTTTTTGTCTTTTCTCTATCCTAGCTAGAAACAATCTCTCCTTTCTCAGATCCCTCCTAATTCTTTGTGTTTTCCCTAGTACTGCCTATTTCATATTGTAGCTGTATGTAAATTTCCAGAATCTATCTTCCCCTACCAGATAGTTTTAAAGGAATTTCTAAATTTCCTTTGATTATTTTATTTTTTATTATTTGGGATGCAGGACCATTCCTTCTGCAACCTTTGGTTAATGGAAAATATATATATATTGTTAATACTAAATCTTAACTGACCAATATTAAACATTAATATTAAATCTTACCTGACCAAAACCTGATTCATGGAATAATAGGGTTAAAGAAGGACTGTTTGAGATTTCCATAGGGAAGTTTGAATTCCTCAAAGTGTTTTAGTTATTTGTTAGTTCCCCTAGTTAACTGTGTAGAGAAGAATTTCCCTAACACCTCATTTTTTTTTGTTATCTTGGTGACATGTAAAATCTTGCCCCTCAATTAGCTTATTTGTGAACCTTCTAAATGTTTAATCTGTAACCTGACTTAGTTTATCTATAGAATTTTTTTTATCTCGGTTGGTTTCTTTAGGGGATGTTTGAAATTATAACTTCACTTAAATGAGTTTCTTCAACTTTTATGACAGTGAAGGAAGCATGAGATCATTAATTTGTCTTTTAAAAATTTTTATGGCAAGAGAATGTATTTCTTTTGTCACTCTGATATGATTTTATATAAAAGAAGCCTTATTAGGATTTTAATTAGGGTTCAGGGATTACTGCCTCTCTGAGCTGAGCTTAAGCATAATAAAACCTTGCCTCTATAATTTTTGCTTATAGTCGAAAAATTTCAGTAGCTTTTAGCTACCACATGAATTCAAAAAAAGGAGATATTTCTCCCATTAAAAATTGCAGAGAGCAAGGAGTGAGATTCATTCATCTTTAGCCTACTTTAAAACATCACAGGGTCTTGAACAGAGTGGGTACTTAATAAATGTTTGTTTATTATTGAATTGAATGGATTTGGATTGTTAAATTGAAAAGAAGTTCACCCTCTTCCACTTTTTAAACAAGAAAATAAAAAATTAGGTTACTCAACCCCACTTGATCTGATTAATTATATAAAATACCATAGCCATGAAATAATAAATATAGTAATAAAATCAGATTTCTGTTGATCTTCTCATTTACTATGAAGGAGAATGCTACAAGGCTGCAAGTAGAAATTTTGTATTGAGTGGTGAGTAAGAATACGGCACCTAGTGGGAGGCAAAGGATAACAGCTGCACCTGAGGTCCATTTCCCTTCATGAGAGGTAAGGACTACAAATGGCCGAGTGTTGAGTCAGCCCTGCTCTCACCTTTCTGGCTGTAACCTAGTACAGAACTCAAAACAGGGCTAAGGTTGCTTAAGGAAAACCTGGACAGAAGCTGTTAATTAATTAAACCATCACTGCATGCAGATGAAAGCACCAAGCTCCAGCTGGGTAAAAAAAGAATGCCAAGAAGAACCTGTTCCATTCCTTGGCTGTTGAGGGGTCATATAAGCAAAAGTAAAAAATCTAGAAAAAGTTTCTCCCTGGTTAGGACAAAGCAGATAATGGAAATGTATAGTGAAAAGGTGTTTTGTTTTTCCCCTTTCTTATGAGTGAGAATAAAATAAGATAGTTTAGAAGTGGAAACCAAAGGGAAAGTCAGAGACCTTTCTAGAAAGGTAGAATTGCATATTTTGTTTTGATTATCTTAAATGGTCAATGCTTTCCCCAGAGAGAAGTAAAAAATATGTTGTACAACAGATTAGGTTATAGCAAAATTGTTATAATGATTCTCATGAAAAGCAAATGTTTTATAACCCAGATGATCTTTCCATCCCTCCCAGGCCAACACAAGCTTTGATGATGACCTTCAAATTGCAATGTATCCAACATGTCAGAATAAGAAATTAAAAAGATGAAATGATTTTCAGACATTTGTATTATCTTGTCCATTTCTATAGAAGAGAGATTAGACTTGTTCTGTTTGGCCACAGGTAAGACTTGGGATCAATAGGTGGAATTTTTTTTTTTAAATGAGAGAAAGGGGAGTTAATAAGGTGATTGTGTCATTAAGGGTTAGATGGGGGCAGGCTTAGGAGTTACATGTCTCATAAGGTCCTAAAGCCCAAGAGATTGGCATGACTACAGGTAGATTGAAATATTGAATTACCAATTTTGCATCTGGGGAAATCATCACAATGACTGATAAAGACTGGAGGAGGGGAGGAGGGAGGGGAGAGGCTTATCCTAACATAAGTACAGTAAGTAGAACTCTGGGGGTGAAGCCTTCCCTTAACTAGCTGCCAAAGAGAGCTGATAAAGAACCTCACCTAGAGACCAAGATAATAGATGGAAAGCAGCACATGTTGCTAGGTTAAAAAGAGAATCATCATCCTATGTAATATCCATACTGGAGATTTTGTCTTGTTCTTCTTCCCCTACCCCAGATCACAAATCTTTCCAAAGAGTCAACCGCCTCCCCCAGGTTTTTCCTATTATTTGTTCAGGGATTAGACCCAAATTCCCAAAGTGTGTGCTCAGATGGTTTTCCTATTCCTTCCCTAATTATTTTGGTCCTGATTAACTTAATTTAAAAAATGCATATTCCTTGTATAATCTGCTAGCAAGAAAGATACAAATCAGATTCAGATGATTTTAGAGGTTCCTGGCAGAGTTGGGTTGGAAAATTGAAGCTCACATTTCCAAAATTACACTGAACCTAGTGGTTAATGAGAATCTAGAGTTGAGCTCTTTCATTCGGGGCCCTTGAATCCCTACTCCTCCCCTCCCCCAACCAAGCAGATTTGTCTTTAAAAGTTGACTGGAGATAAGCAACTAGGTGGTGTGGTAGGGCACCGGCCTAGGAAGACCTGAATTCAAATCCAGCCCCAGATGCTTAATAATTACCTAGCTGTGTGACCTTGGGCAAGACATTTAACCCCATTGCCTTGCAAAAAAGCCCCTCCCCCCCAAAGTCAACAAGGGCTTCTTACCTTGGAATGCCTTTTATGGTGCTTGCCCCAGGTGCCATTCTTACCAGTTATGGCTCTGAAATATGTAATCTGGTAATAATCATGTTGGGCTCATGTCCTCCCTCTATCTTCTCCCAAAGATGTTTAGGGTTTGCAGAATAATGTAGTTTGAGAATGTGAATTATCCGTCTCAAGAATCTTTCATTGTCTGTATCAACCCCACAAATCTATAGGAGGCAGTAGGCATGATTGTACCAGTTGCCTCTCTGAACAAAACTCTAGCAAGTTCTTTTATAAGTCTCCTATCTGTTCCATGACTCAGGGAATCCAAACCAATGCCTTGTAATACTTTTACTCTTGCAAACCCACCAACCTCTAAGAACTTACTTGTAACTGTTCCTTTTCTAGTTCATGTGGATTAGCTCATAATTTTTTTATCCCAAAATTTCTTCAAGAGATAGTGTTCTAGGGGCGGCTAGGTGGCACAGTGGATAGAGTACAGGCCCTAGAGTCAGGAGTACCTGAATTCAAATCCAGCCTCAGACATTTAATAATTACCTAGCTGTGCGGCCTTGGGTAAGCCACTTAACCCTATTGCCTTGCACCAAAAAAACCAGAAAGAAACAAAGAAACAGAAAAAAGACATTGTTCTGGAAGGTAACTAAATCATCCTAAATATGACTTGCTAAATACATACATGTACATATGCATTTATGTTTATGTGTTATAAACTAATTAAGCTATTAAAACTCAAAAAGTATATTGACTTTTTGAGATATATATATATATATATATATATATATATATATATCTCTACACATATGTGTATCTGAGTCTTTAAACCTAAAATGCAGAGGACTAAAGTTTTTATACATGGGGGGGATTAACAGGGGGCAATGGGGTTAAGAGACTTACCCATAGTGACACAGCTAGTAAATATCAAGTATCTGAGGTTGGATTTGAACTGAGGTCCTTATATAAATGGGTTTGCATGTTGTCTCTTCCTCCATTAGATTGTTAGCAGGAACCATCTTTTGCTTATTTAATCCCTAGCACTTAAGACATAACCCAGCACATTGGAGGGCCTTAATAAATGTTTGCTGATTGATTGTTATGTTAAGTGCCTATGGCAGGCTAGGCCCTGAGATAGACAAAAATGGAATAATCACAGAACTCAAGGAGCTAAAATTCTCTTGGATTAGGAATACATGTGCAAGTATATACCCAAGAAATACTGAATAAATAAATGGAAGACTATTTTCTGGGGGGAGGGCAATTGGGCAGGGACAAGAAAGACTTCTTGTGGAAAATGGAGTTTGGGATAAGAGTTTGGAATTGAGAGATTCTCTAAGGCAGAAGGGAATAATGAAAGAAGGGAGAGATATCCAGAATGAGCAAGCCCAATGCTTTGACTGCTAAGACTCCCTATTGGACATGACAATTTAATGTTATTATTCTTGTTCAGTTATGGTTTTTTAGTTGTGTTCAGTTTTTCTCATGACTCCATTTGGGGTTCTTGCCAAAGATACTGGAGTGGTTAGCCATATCCTAACTCCAAATGAGGAAACTGAGGCAAACAAGGTTAAGTCAGTAAGTGCTGACGATGAATTTGAACTCAGGAGTCCTCCTAACTTAAGACCTGGCCATCATCACTTAGTTATCCAACAATTAGATTAAAATTGCTTTTCAGAGGCGGAGCCAAGATGGCAACAAGAAGGGATCCAGTCTTAGGAGCTCTCTGATAAAACTCATAAGTTAAGGGCTCTAACTAAACTTTTGAGACAGAACCCACAAAGGGACCCAGTGAGGCAGTTCTCCTACTCAAGGTAACCTGGAAAAGAGCAGAAAGGCTCTGCTCCCCGGGTCGGAGGGGCGGCCACCCAGAGCCCGCCAGAGCCAAAGAACTTCAGCTTCCTGGAGGCAGCCCCAGGGCGCTGGGAGCTGCGGCTCACAGTAGCAGGGGAGTCTCCTGAGCTGCACCCTGGGGAGCACTGGGCACAAAGTGGGGGAACAGCGGGGGACCTCTGCCAGAATGAGCACTAGGAGCCCAGCCCTCAGGGCACACAGCCAGCAGCATGGTCTTTCTGCAGTCCAGACCATGAAACAGAAGCAGGTGGAGCTGGTAAGCAGGAGCCCCCAGGGCATGAGCCCATTGAGCTGAGGGAGGGGAGTGAAGAGAGACTGCAGAGCTCTGTCCTCTGCCCCTGGAACAGGACTCTGGGGCTCTGACCACATTCAGATCCTGAGCCCAGTCTAGGCCCCCCAATAGAACAGCAGGCCCCCCCCCACCTCAGCCCCGTGGCAGAGGGGGCCGCTTATGGTCATTCACAGACCAGGAAGGAGGACAGAGCCTCACACACTGAGACCCTTGTGGGAGTGTCCCAAAACCAGGCCCAGGCTGGGAAAATGAGCAAGCAGAGAAACAAAAGGAAGACTATTGAGAAATATTTTGCAAATGAGCCCAAGAAGGATCAAAATACTCAGTCTGAAGATGAGGAAGCACAAGCTCCTTCATCTAAAGACTCCAAGAAAAACAAAAATTGGGCTCAGGCTATGACAGAGCTCAAAAAAGACTTTGAAAATCAAATGAGGGAGTTGGAAGAAAAACTGGGAAAAGAAAGGAGAGAGATGCAAGAAAAACATGAAAATGAAGTCAGCTGCTTAGTCAAGGAAATCCAAAAAAATGCTGAAGAAAATAGCATGCTAAAAACCAGCTTAGGTCAAATGGATAAAACAGTTCAAAGTTATTGAGGAGAAGAATGCTTTAAAAAGCAAAATTGGCCAGATGGAAAAAGAGATAAGAAAACTCTCTGAGGAGAACAAATCCTTCAGACAAAGAATAGAATTCAGGGAGATTGATGAATTTACCAGAAATCAGGAATCAATACTTCAAAACCAAAAAAAATGAAAAATTAGAAGAAAATGTGAAATATCTCATTGAAAAAACAACTGATATGGAAAACAGACTTAGGAAAGATAATTTAAAAATTATTGGAATACCTGAAAGTCATGATCAGGAAAAGAGCCTTGACATCATTTTCAAAGAATTACTACAGGAAAATTGCCCTGATATTCTAGAAGCAGAGGGCAAAATAGAAATGGAGAGAATTCACCGATCCCCCCGAGAAAGAGATCCCAAAAAACCAACCCCTAGGAATATTATAGCCAAGTTCCAGAACTCCCAAGTCAAAGAGAAAATATTACAAGCAGCCAGAAGGACACAGTTCAAATATCATGGAGCTGCAGTCAGGATCACATAGGACTTAGCAGCAGCTACATTGGAAGCTCATAGGGCTTGGAATACAATATACCGGAAGGCAAAAGAGCTTAGAATGCAGCCAAGAATGAACTACCCAGCAAGGCTGAATGTCCTCTTCCAGGGAAAAAGATGGACTTTCAATGAACCAGGGGAATTTCAAATGTTCCTTTTGGAATGGCCAGAGCTGAACAGAAGGTTTGATCTTCAGATACAGGACTCAGGTGAAGCATGGAGAGTGGAGGAGAGGGGGGAAATATGAGGGACTTAATGAGGATGAACTGCGTGTATTCCTGCATAGAAAATTGACACTGATAATACTCATGAACCTTCTCAGTTAATAGAGCAGGTAGAGGGAGCTTTTATAGTTGAAGCACAGGAGAAAGCTGAATTAGAAGATAAAATATGGTGTAAAAATGGAGTCAATAGAAAAAAAGGGAAATGGAATGGGGGAAAGAAAAAGGAGAGGGGGAATAGTCCAAGATATTTCACATAATAAGATTGTTTTTTTAATTACAAGGAGCTATTGCAATGATATGGAAGGGGGGGGGGGAGTCAAGGGGGAATGAGGGAACCTTTGCTCTCATCAGAGGTGGTTAGGAGAGGAAACAGCAAATATACTCAATGGGGTATAGACATCTGGAGTAAGAAGGAGCGGGGAGCAGGGGGAAGGGGTGGGGATGTGAATGAAGGAGGAGAGAATGGACCATGGGGGGAGAGTGGTCAGATATAACACATTTTCTTTTTTACTTCTTGCAAGGGGCTGGGATTGGATGGCCTGCCCAGGACCATAAGGCCAGGTGGATTCTGGGCCTAAGGGGTGGTATGGGGGCTCAGGGCTTCTTGGCCCGAGGACCAGGGATCTGTCTGCTGCGCCACTCAGGGACCCTACAGCAGAGTCAGAGTGAAAGGAGAGAGAAAACATAGTACATGGTAGTAGAGAAATAAGAAAGGAGGGAGTTGTGATCAGCAATGGCAATGTTGGAAAAATATGGAAGTAACTTTTGTGATGGACTTATCATAAAGAATGTGATCCACCCATGACAGAGTTGTTGGTGTTGGAACAAAGACTGAAGCACATTTTTTGTTATTATTATTTGGGGGAGGGTGCAGGGCAAGTGGGGCTGGGTGGCCTGCCTGGGGTCACATAGCAGGGTGATCTTTGGGTGTCTGGGGCCGGATTTGGACCCAGGTGCTCCTGGCTCAAGGGCCAATGCTCTGTCTGCCACCCAGCCACCCCTACTATTATTACTATTTTATTTTATTTTGGTTCTTTTTTTTCTTCTTTTTGGTTTTTACAGGGCAGTGGGGATCGGGTGACTTGCATGTCACACGGCTGGGTGATTGTTGGGTTTACGAGGCTGGATATGGACTCGGGTGCTCGTGGCTCCAGGGCTGGTGCTTCGTCCATTGCGCCACCTGGCCATACCTACAATTATTACTATTATTTTTTTTAATTTTAATTTTTTTCTCTCCCCTTTACTTTTTCACCCAAGCAAGTCTATCTATATTCATGGGGGGAGGGGTATTTTGTTTACTTGTAAACAAGAATATTTTATTAATGTAAAAAAAAATTTGTATAAAATGAGAATTAAAAAAATAAATTAAAAAAGGATTGCTTTTCTCCCATCCTCTTAATTATATGGTTGACTCTTTTCTCTATTTTTTTTTGTATTTCATAATTTTTATCATTTTATCAGTGATTTGGATAAAGAAATAGAGGTGATTGTAGAAGAAAAACTTTAGTACTCTGCATTTTAGGTTTAAAGACTGTCAGATACACATATGCATTGATACATATATATCTCAAAAAGTCTTAGTATATTTTGGGGCCTTAATAGTTCAAATAGCTTATAATACACATATAAAGATGTATATATGAATATATGAAAACATCTGTGTGTATATATGTAATAATAATAATAATAATAGTAGTAGTAGTAGTAGTAGTAGTAGTAGTATTTAAAAAGTGTATACTGTAGGTGGGCAGGAAGGTGGCAAAGTGGATAGAGCACCAGGTCTGGAGTCAGGAGGACTCATCTTGAGTTCAAATGCAGCCCTAGACATTTTCAAGCCCTATGACTCTGGCCAAGTCATTTAACCCAGGTTACCTCAGTTTCCTCATCTGTAAAATGAACTGGAGAAAGGAATGGCAAATCAGTTAAGTATCTCTGCCAAGAAAACCCTAAATGAGTCACAAAGAATTGGACAGGACCAAAAAACAACATTAACGTTTGGGGACCCATGCTATCTCATTTGGTCCTTAATACCTCGGGGGCCAGGTGCTACCATTAGCCTCATTTTTCAGATGAGATCCAGGGTCACACAGCTGAGAATCTGGGTCTTCCTGGCTCCAATCTCAGCTCTCTCTCTCTCTCTCTCTCTCTCTCTCTCTCTCTCTCTCTCTCTCTCTCTCTCTCTCTCTCTCTCTCTCTCTCTCTCCACTGCACCAGTCGATCAGCTAGCATTTATTGAGCATCTTCTATATGTTAGTCAAATAAGCACTAGGAATACAAAGAAAAAAATAAGACAGTCCCTGCTTTCAAGGAGTACACAATCTAAATATTCTTAAGCATCTCCGCTAATTGACTCTCTGCAGGCAAAGTTTTCCCTATATTTTATAGGATTCTAAAACAAAGATAGAAGTCCACGATCCACTTGGAGAAAGGGTTCAGAGTTCAGGTAACAATCTCTGATTTTTCAAGTGATCTAATAGCAGTTTAAAATATTGGCACTCCCTAGAGAATGATTTTCTTTGTTAGGTTGAAACTTAGGGAAAAGAGTGGCTCTTCCTGGTCCCTTCCTAGCTCTGTCTTTAAAAGCATCTGACTTCGTCCCCAAACTTTCTCTTTAGAAACTGGTTACACCTCTGAAAAGGATGATCCAAGATTTCAGGCTAGGATAACCTCTCCCTGGCATAGAATTAAATAATAAAAAAGCTCATTTCATTCAGGCGAGTCCAAGGGTTTCTACTAGAATAATAGGAACAATGATTCTTAATATTTCTGAAAGAGAGAGGGATGGGTAGGGGCTTTAAGTAGGTTTCTTCCACAATATGCTAAACAGATTTTCAGAGGACACAAACCTGAGTGGGAAAGATAATACTAGATATCAGAGGATCCTACAGGATCTCAGCAGGCTAGAGTACTGCAATGAATCTAAAAGTTGGTTAGGGTCCCTCCAGAGTGGTCTCACTACCTACCCTTCCAATCCATCCTATATATTTCTGACAAAGCAATCCTAAAATGTCACTTTTCACACATCAATTCTTGCTAAAACAAAAAAAAATAACTTAAGTTGTTCTGAGACATTTCCACCTCAGGTAAGTCCAAATTCTTTATCCTGCTATTAAAAGCCTTTGACCCCAAACTGCCTTTGTGGTTTTATCTCTTCCTACTCAATCAGTCAATAAATATTTATGAGCACTTTCCGAGGTCTGTGACACTCTATCCACTGTGCCACCTAGCTATCCTTATACTTTATATACCCCTTCATAAAGTATAATCAGTGACACTAGGATCCTTGCTATTTCTTGAATAAGACTCCCTGTTTCTCAACTGCAGGTATTCTTCCTCTTTCCTTCTCTCTCTTCTATTCCAAATAACATAATTTCTGGGTAATTAATTATTTTTATTAATAATGTTAACATTTTATGAATAAAAGAGTCAGTGACACTCTTGAATGCCAAAGATCAATCATGGGGGTGGGCTCATAGTTTATATGACCTTGGAAGAGTGGTTTTTCCTGAGGGTGACAACCCTGATTGGTTAACAAGTAATGAGAGAATAAATATCACAATGCGAGGTGAACCCATTCTAATGTAACTTTGTTTTTTATTTATTTTTTAATTTAATTTTTTATTATGTTTTAAATTTTGAACTCTCTCCCTCCCTCTGCACTTCAAACTAGAAAAGGTCACTATTTGACACAATTTTGTGTGTGTGTGTGTGTGTGTGTGTGAGAGAGAGAGAGAGAGAGAGAGAATTTTTTTTAACATTTCTGTTTATTAGATATTTCTCTGGAGGTGGATGACATCTTCCCTCATAAGTCCTTTGTAGTTGATTTGAGGATTTTTCATACTCAGAATAACTTAGTCATTAACAATATTCTTTGAACACTATTGCTCTTATTGAAAACTATGTTCTCTTCTCATTTCACCCTTAATTATTTCATTAATTCCATGTTTTCCTAAATTAGAAGGTGGCAGTTTAGGTAGAATTTGAAGGAAAAAAAGAGAGCCAAAAGATGAGAAGGGAAAGAATTCCACAAATGGGGGGGGGGGTCAATTAATGCTATAATTGAGAGGTAGAGTGTCTTATTCAAGAAACAAGGCTGCCAATGCCACTGATTGTAGATTATGTAGGGCTATATAAGGTGGAAGGTAGGTGGCACAGTGCATTATTTGCCCCGGAATCAGGAGGCCCTGAGTTCAAATCAGACCTCAGATACTTACTAGTTGGGTGACCCTGGGGAAACCACTTAATCCTGCCTGCCTCAGTTTCCTTATTCATAAAATGAACTGGAGAAGGAAGTGGGAAACCACTCTAGAATCTTTGCTAAAAAAAACCCAAAAACCCAAATGGAGTCACAGAGAATTGAACATGACTAGTCAACTAAACAACAACAAGAACAATATAAGACATAAGACTAGAAGGGTGGGAGAGGATAGGGGGAGGTTATGAATAGCTTTGAACTCCAAACAGGGAATTTATATTTTTCCCTGGAGGTGATAGGGAGCCATTGAGTAAGGGGTGTGGGACATGCTCAAGGTTACCTTTAGGAAGATAACTTTGACAGTTTAGATTGGACTCAAGTGAGGAGAGAATTGAGATAGGAAGACCAACCAGAAAAGCTATTGCAGTATCCAAATGTAAGGGGATGAGTGCTTGTATCAAGGTAATGGCAGTGTTAAGAAGAGAAAAGGATCATTTAAGGGAGATGTTGTGGAGGTTAAAATGACAACCCTTGACAACAGATTGGATATGGAATGATGGGGATGAGAATGTGAGGAGTTGATGATACTTGAAGTTGATAGCCTAGGAACCTGGGAGAATAGTGTTAAGGAAAGATAAGTTCAGTTTTGGAGGTGTTGAGCTTAAAATATTAATGGGACATCTTGGGGAATGTGAAACTGAAAGTCAGAAGACAAGTTAGAGCTGGATAAATAGATCTGAGAATCATCAATATGGAGATGGTAATTGAATTCACAGGAGTTGATGAGATCACCAAGTGAAGTAGCATAGAGGATAAAGAAAAGACCCAGGAGAGAACTCTCAAGAACACCTTGTTAGAGAATATGATCTGGATGAGAATCAAGCAAAAGAGAATGAGGAGTAGTCAGATAAGTAGAAGGAGAAACAGGTAATCTAGAGAATAAAGAAGAATTGCAGAGAGGTTGAGAAAAATGAGGATTAGAAAAAAGACCTTAGAGAGCAAAGTTGTAATCAAGATTGTAAAGTTAAGAGACTAAAAAGAAAGAAAATGGAGATCCCTATTGTAGATGGACTTCTCAAAGAGTTTGGTCATTAAAAAGGAGAAGAAATGGGATAATAGCTAACAGGGGGGATGGAACAAGTTGAGGGTATTTTGTAGATTGTGGAGATATAGGTATGGCAAGCAATAAAAAGGAGAGCTTCTCTGACTTCATCATGTGGCAGGATACTCATCAGTCTGGACATTCATACTAAGGGAAAGGATTATTCCTATCTTGTATTAATAGCTAATTATTGAATCAGAACCAAGGATCTCCCCCCTTTTTCTATTTCCTCCTCCAGAAATCAACTAGTGTGGGAAATCTTGGGCAAAGAGCTACCCAACCAAGCTGAGAGAATTGGGGAATTCCTGTTCATTATCTGGCTCTGGGGCAGAAGTGGATTCCCTCTTTAATATGTTTATAGATGTCTCTTTGACCAAGACATGGATGAGCCAAGTATCTCCCTAATGAGAGTTATTATAATATCCATTTTCTCATTAATTGTTCATTAATCATAGTTGAATGCCACCTTCAGGAACACCTGCTCCAAGGTCATATAAACTATGAGCCTATTATCATGAGGGGTCTTTGGTATTTGAGAATGCTACTGACCTCTTTTATTGACAAGTTAGTTTTATTAATAAAATGATTCAATTACCCAGAAATTAGGTTTCTCAAACTTTTTAAATGTCACAATACCTCACCTTTTCTCTCTGTTCCTCTATAGAGTGGAATCTTGAACAATAAAACCTCTATTGAAGGAGGGGGGTTCTGAATGGACATCTCATTTCCCACTTGTTTGCACTATGAGATTTCTCTGATTTTTTTTCCCTCATGCTCACACATTAAATGCTTTCTCCAGTCATTCCCCTTCAACTTCTTTTTATTGGGTTGTCTTCTGACATTAGATTGTAAACTCCTTGAGGACAGGGACCAACTTTCTGCATATTTGTTTCCCTAATCCTTAACACAGTGTCTGACACTTAGTACTTAATATATGTTTATTGAGATTGAAGATAACTGAGGGAATAGGGATAAGGGAGGGAGTAATCCAAGGAAGAAGACAGGATGTCATGGTATCCTTTGAGCAGGTAGAGGGTTTGTCTTGATAAGGAGAAGGGTCATTTCTTCATGTGAGATTAGGATGAATGTGGGAACAGTGAGAGATGATATTGGGGGGGGTGAAATTAAGAGGAATGGGAAAGAAAGGAGCTCATGATAAATGACCTCATTTTTTAGTGAAATATGAAACAAGGTTCTCTGAGAGGATGGTGTATAGGGGAGTCAAGGAAATCTTAAAGAGAGATGAAAAGCCTCTGTAGCAAGTGGGATAAAAATGTTAGGATTAAAAAATTGCCTTGCTTCAACGAGGAACCAGATTATGTAACACTATATATCTTAAATGAAACCCAATTTTTTTATTTTTTCCCTTCCTAAATATTAAGCCACATGGGATTATTTGCCATTCCCCAGACACAAACTGCACTTTCTCTTCTTTGCTATCTTTGTTGATGTCATCTTCTGACAGCCCATCCCTGCCTGGTGAAATCTAGTGTACACTGTTAAGAAAGTGCCTAATGTTCGTTGACTCAGAGATCCTACTTCTAGGCATTTACTCCCAAAAGATTAATGATTAAAGGAAAGGTCCCATATACACCACAATATTTACAGTAGCCCTTTTTGTAGTAGCAAAGAACTAGAATCAAAATGTATATCCATAGATTGGGGAATGGCTAATATGGGGAATGTGATCATAGAACTGTGCTAAATGTTTTACAATTATTACCTCATTTGATTCTCACAACAACCCTAGGAAGTCAGTTCTGTTACTATCCCCATTTTGCAGATGATGAAACCCAGTCAAATAAGGGTAAAATGATTTTCCTAGCTGGTGTCACAGCTAGGAAGTGTCTCAATTCTGATTTGGGTTCAGGTCTTCCAGATTCCAGTCCTGGCGCTCTAATCACTGAATCAGCTAGCGTTTGGTCCTGAATGAATGCAGAAAAGCAAGGGTAGACTTAATAGGATCAAATGCAAAGTGAAGTAGGTGAAACTATACAAATGGCTATAATCAATGGAAAGAACAAAACAATTTAATCTTAATACTGTGGAAATATGACCAAGTTTGACCTCAGAGTAGATATAAGAAGATACCTGTTCCCTTCTTTGTACAGGGCAAGGATTATAGGTATAGAATACTTTTATATTATCAAACTTTTTAATGTTAGTCTTGCTGAATTGTTTTTATTCTCATTTTCATCCTTTATGATAATGGAGGGTTCTATGGGACAAAGAGGAAGGAGCATTATAATGGAAAATATAGATGATGTGAAAATGAAAGCTATCATTAAATTGTATTTTTTAAAAACAACAAAACAATAATAAATATAACAAATATAACAAAATAGTAAAAACTTTAATAAAGATATTAGCTAAAATGTATTTAGTACCTTAAGGTTTTCAAAGTATTTTGCATATATCTTACTCATATGTTCATTGTGCCAGATGGCACAGTGGATAAAGCATTGGACCTGGAGTCAGAAAGACCTGAGTTCGAATCCATGCTTGAGTACTTAATAGGCAAGCCTGGGAAAGTAAGTGACTTGTCTTCTGTTTGCCTCAATTTCCTCAGTTGCAAAATGATTATAATAATAATATTTTTCATGGCTGCCATAAGAATCAAATGAGATAATGTTTAGCACAGTAACTCACACATGATCGATTGATGCTTGATTCTAGTCCATTTTTGAAGAAGACCATGACATCAGGGAGATGATGTCCTGACAGGAAAGTGAATTGGATTTCAGTGAAGAGGTGCTGAGTAAAGTCACCAGCCTCACCTTCTCCTCTGGAGCTGTCTCGGTCCAGTGACCGACCAGATATGGATCAGGAGGGCTGGAGATGGCCAAAGTGCGGTGGGAGATCTAGGTTTTTTAAAGCTACATCTTTCCTAGGTCACATTTTGACTGAGACAATATCCATAGGTATTGTATAAATGTTAGCTATTATTATTATTGTAATTATCGCTCCTCACAACAACTCTGTGAGATAGGTGATATTATCCTCATTTTACAGGTAAGAAAGTTAAGGTTGAGAGAGGTTGATTTATTTGCCCAGTTGCTAAAGAGTCTGAGGCTCTATGACTATACACCACCTCACAAGTCATAACCCTCATGATTAATCCAGTTTGGAGTAATGTTTCCTTCTTCTAACCTTCGATAGCACTGGATTTACCCCTGCCTTGTGATGCTTATCTAATTCTACCTGGTGGGGGGGGGTATGTGTCTGTTTGCCTCTGTCTGTATGCCCGTGTGTTTCTGTATATATCTCTGTGTGTGTTTGTGTGTCTGTGTATCTGTCTGTTTTTCTGTATGTGTGTGTCTGTCTGTGTCTGTGTGTTTATGTGTCTATCTGTGCTTGTTTGTCTGTCAGTGTGTGTTTATGTCTGACTGTTTGTGTCTGTTTGCCTGTCTGTCTGCCTGCTTGTGTGTGCCCGTGTATGTTTATATCCTACTAGATTGCAAGGTCCTCGAGAACAAGGTCTAGGTCTTTCACAGCATCCACCAGTGCCTTGCCTGTGCTAAGTCTTCGACAATGGTCCACTGAAGTAGCCCAGGCATCCTTCAAATGTGGGCCTGTCAAAATGACAGCCAGGTCCAAAATGTAGTTTACGTGAGCACCTGTTAAAACCCAGAGCTCACATATTCCCAGTGATGTTTTCCTTTTACCTGATTAAACAGAGATCACATTAAATCAAAACAGCAGCATTAGTAATTGCCTGAGGAAATCTCTCTATGAACCCAGAGGGTCCGTGCTCCCATAGGATTCTGTACCACTGATGGGAAAGGGAACACTCATACCTACAGCTCCTATGGCTAGGATTGGCTTCTAGCTCAAACAGCTGCCTGCAATTTGCCATTTTCTGGCAGTGCCACCGGTAGCATTTCTTGGTCTGCTAATGTCGGTCTCCTGAACTGCTTTCTGCCTAACAGTGGCCAGATCTTCTGCTGCTTCTCCACTGAGCCGCTACTGACACCTGCTGTTTTGCTGCAGAAATGTAGCTTGTGTGGCCTCTTCCTTGCTGGCCAATGAATGAGTGGATGGACCAGTGGTATCTGCACAGGTTGCCCTCACTTAAATCCAGTTCCTGAGCAAGTCCAGACCTGTGAAGTTCTTGGTCCTTTCTGAAAATGAAAGGATGAACAAAAACAATAGGCATACCTATTAGGTGAGAGCCCATGATCTAAGTTATTTCACCCCTTTTGTGATTCAGATCCAGTGTTACACCCAGGAAGCTAGCTTAAGTCCTCAGGTCAAGTTTGTTTAATTACCTATGTTTGTCTCAGGGGTAACTCTCTCAATTTGATGAGATATAGTATTTTTATTTTATCTTTTTTCAATTATATGCAAAGGTAGTTTTCAACATTCATCCATTTGCAAGTTTATGGGTTCCACATTTTTCTACCACCCTCCCCTCCCTCCTTCCTCCCCATATCAGTGAACAATCTGGTAGAAGTTGTACATGTAAAGTCATATTAACATATTTCCACATTACTCATGTTGTAAAAAAAGGAATTAGAACTAAGGGGGGGAATCATGAGGGGAAAAAAGAAAAAAAAAAGAAGAAATTTTAAAAGGTGAACATAATATGCTTTGCTCTACATTCAGACTCCATAGTGTTTTTTTTTTTTGTTTTTGTTTTGCTTTGTTTTCTGGCTGTGGATGACATTTTCCATAAGATGTGTCTTAGGATTGTCCTTGATCTCTAAACTGCAGAGAAGAACTGCTTTCATCATAGCTGATCCACCTCACAATGTTGCTGTTAATGTGCAGTGTTCTCTTGGCTCTGCTCACTTCAGTCAACATCAGATTATACAAGTCTTTCCAGGCTTTTCTAAAGTCTGACCACTCATGATTTCTTACAGAACAAATAATAGCATCCATATACTATTCCCCAATTGACGGGCATCCCCTCCATTTCCAATCCTTTGCCTCTATAAAAAGAGTTGCTATAAATATATATTCAATGAGACATTTTAATTGGGTCAAGTAATTTAATTTCTACTGGAATCTTGACCCTCATCTGTTTGAAAGTCATGCAAATTACCCTGGAGCTTTATTCAACAATATTAGAAAATCTCCCACTATTCCTTCACTTCAAAGATAAAGAAATTGAGGTCTAAGGAGATGGAATAACTGATCCAATGTCATGTAGGAAGTAAGTGGAAGAGCTGGGATCCAAATTTAGGTCCTCTGTCTCCAAATTCATTGTTCTTTCCACTTCACCTAACTACTTCTTAACTTAAGTTGGTGACTTGCCTTCAAGGGTGGGCAGGCATGTATGGCTACTGGAAGGCTGCTTAGCTTGGTGACAGCATCAGCTCCTGCCGCTTCATCTCTCTGACTCCAGCTTCAGGAGACTCAAGGAGAAGGCAGTCAACTACATGACCCCATTTTGGGGTTTCTTGGGAAAGGTGCTAGAGTGGTTTAACATTTTTCTCTCATTTATAGATAAGGAAACTGAGGCAAACAGGATAAGTGACTTGCCCAGGGTCACACAGCTAATAAGTGTGTGAAGCCAGATTTGAGCTCTAGAAGATGAGTCTTCCTGACTCCTAGGTTCATTAAATAGGATTTGTGAGTACCAGACACAGAAAACAGGCCACGGGGGAGATGGTTTAAATATATGTATTTATATATAACCTCACCTGCTGTGGCTGTGCTCAATCACTTGGAAGTCTTAAAATTTGTGCTTTCTTTTACTTTCATTTTCCTGTAGTAACATGTATAATAATCTATACATAAGTGAACAGTAATTTTTAAATCATCCTGATAAGGGGAAGAAATTAAAATCCTCTAAGAATGGGACAAAACAAGCCTAGAAAATGAGAAATTTTAGGGTTTTAAAAAATACCCTTAGATTAATTAAAAGTCCATGTAGTCAGAAAAATAATATAAGGACAGACTGGGAATTAGGAGGATTGGATGGGTCCCAATAATGCATGTGTAGAAAGACTGAAAAAGAACTCAGGACTTAACCTAAATCTTTGATTCACACTCATGCCAGCAATTAAACAAGTTGATGACTTAGAATTTGGAGCACCCTCCAGCGATATGCCAGATATGGTAACCTGATAGCCAGTCCACAACCCTTGGAGTTGTGAATGAAAAGCAAGTATTCCTGTGGTTAATTTCCTTTTCCCTTTACAATAACATAAATAAATCAATTTTAATACCTACTGTATGCAGAGCATTATATTAGGCATTGTGGAACATACCAAAAACTACAAGATATTCCCTGACTTTGAGGAACTTTAATATAATCGGGGAAATTACATATATATATGTGTGTGTGTGTATATATATATATATATATATATATATATATATATATACATAAAAAGATGATATTTACTCTGAGTACATGATCACAATTTGTCTATCAAAACAATCCTATGAGTTAAATAAAATGGAGCTGTGGATAGAAAGTGGAACCTGGAATCAGAAAGTCCTGAATTCAATTTTAGCCTCAGTTACTTATTATCTATGGGACTCTTGACAAGTCACTTAACCTCTGTCTGCTTTCCATAGTTGTTAAATGGGAATAATAGTATAAGTTCTTAAGATAGTTATTGTGAGGGTCAGGTGAGATAATATTTGTAAAACACTCAACACAGTGTCTCTTTGGACAAGTCTAACTTTAATCCAACACACACATGAATCAAGATATCATCCCCTGATGTCATGGTCCTCTTCAAAATAAAAGAAGAGAAAAGCACAGTGTCTGGCAAAAAACAGTTACTTAACTAATGCTCATTACTCCTATTTCATAGATGAGAAAACTGAAGTTCAGAGAGGATACTCATGATGGCACAATTAGTAAGTGTCAAACATGGAATTGGGTTTTTTAAATAAATCGTTAATTGATTTCTCAATTATATGTAAAAGTAATTTTCAACATTCATTTTTGTAAAGTTTTCTCCTTCCCACCTTTCCCTTCCCTTACCCCACAAGATAGCAAGTAATCTGATTTAAGCTATATATGTATATCCATATATATATATATATATATATATATATATATATATGTAAGGTATAATCTTGTTACATATTGTGAAAGAAGAATCAGAATACAATAGAGGTAAATCATGAGAAGGAAAGAGCAAAAAATATTTTTTTAAGCGAAAATGGTATACTTTGATCTGCATCCTGATTCCATAGTTCTTTCTTTGGATGTGGTTGGCATTTTCCATCCTATAGCTTTTAGAATTATCTTTGCTGTATTACTGAAAAGAGCTAAGACAATCATAGTTGACCATCATATAATGTTGCTGTTAAGGTGTCCAGTGTTCTCTTCACTCAGCATCAGTTCATGTATGTTTTTCCAGGTTTTTCTGAAATCTACCTGTAGGGCTTTTTGAATATTTATAGCATTATATTTACGGACCATACAAAATAATCAACTAAAAAAGTAGCTTGCTTCATTTGATCAAATACCATTAAAAAGTTCCTAGATTTATTGAATTTTGGATCCTGCCTGCAGTTTTCATGGCAGTGGCAGACCAAACAATTTCACTGCAACCCTTTTATAGAGCCATCAATAATATTCCATTACATTCACATACCACAACTTGTCAAACATGGAATTTGAACCTGCCTTCTGGACTTCAAAGGTAGACCTCTATTCACTTCACCATGCTGTCTCATTCTGTTTTATAATAGGTGACGCAGAGACAGAAGCAACAGGAGTTCTAAGGATGGAAAGGTCACTTGATTATAAATTCTAAGAAAGAAGGTGAGATGAGTGGCTCACACCACCTCATGAACCACAGCACACTGTGGAGAGTTCACAGACATTCATGTTTCTTTTGCAAGGAGGAAGAAAAGTATTGTGGTTTTTGAGATTAACCATCTTAACTAAGTGTGAAGGAGGCTGCCGTGTACAGCCACAATGTAACCAACAGGAAGATGTTTTTTTCTTTCTGGAAATTTTTCTCATCCAAGATTTGACTTAGATCCTGAAAAGTTTCATTGTTATGTATTTCTCCCTCCTCCTGCTAAATCCTATGGGAATGGATGATATCAGAAGAATTTAGAAGACATCTCCAAGGACTGTGATATCTGCCATGAAAAACCCAAATGGGATCACAAAGAGTTGAACTCAACTGATAACTTTGTAGCAACAAAATAGGCAAGAAAGAATCTATTTAATATTTCATATTTCTACATTTTTTCTTGAGCCTTTTGTGCACCAGCATATAATTTTTGTCAAGATGTTATGCACACAAGATAGGAAGCAGGGTATAGTGGCTAAAGAGCAGATCCTAAAGCCAGGAAGACCTTGTTTCCAGTCTTTCCTCTGATATATATTGGCTTTGTGACTCTAGGCAAGTCACTTTATCTCAATTCTCTAGGCCTGTGGTGTCAAATTCAAATGGAATCAGGGACCTCTAAATTGTACATTGGCATCCCTGAGTGCACATCTTGACTTAGAAAATTATATATATATATATATATTAATGTTATCTGTGTTTGATTGTATTTTTACTTTGATGAATTTGGGAAATATTATTTTGATGAACATTTCCCATTTACTTTTTAATTTGGTCCAAACCATACTGGAAAGTGTTGTGAGTAACATGCATCCCCAAATTTTATGATTGATGCTTCTGTTCTAGACAACTTTCCAAGAATGTTAAATTTAATAGAAAATGCAGACTGATTAAAACAGTTTCCTCACTCAAGTGCTCTCTGTGCTGAGTCCAATACTTGTTTTACCATGCACAGTAAGGAGAGAAAGATAGATAGACATATAGATATTGAGGTGTATTTATCTATAAATGTATATGTAGTTATAGAAAACTAGATTTATTTGTTGTTGTTTTCGTATGTGTCTTTGTGACTCCACTTGAAGTTTTCTTAGAAAAGAGACTGAAGTGGTTTGTCATTTCCTTCTCCAGCTCATTTTACAAATGAGAAAACTGAGGGAAACAGGGTTAAGTGACTTGCCCAGGATCTCACAACTATTAAGTGTCTGAAACTGAATTTGAACTGAAGAAGATGAATCTTCCTGATTTCAGATCCAGGACTACCCATTATAATCCCTCACTGACCCTATATATCTATATATCTTGACTGTTCATATATATAATATATAATACATGTAAATTCTATGATATATAGATATTTTCTTTAATTGTCTGTTCCATAATTTATCATATCCAACTTTTTATAAGTTATATTTAGGTATTTTTTGTTAGATTTGTTTAGGTCTGAAAGGGACATGCTGTGGTTCCTATTATTGTTTAGCCTACTATTTCAGTGATTTGAATACTTTTTCCTTCAATTACTTAAATTTTATGACATATAGTGACTCTAGAGAACACACACACACATTATATGTATGCATGTATATTAAGTACTGAAAGAATTTCATTATCTAATGTTCCTTTAAGAATAATGCAGTTTCCTTATTTATTCTATGTACATTTCTTGTCTGAGATTATCTGAGATATTGCTTTTAAAAGTTCATTTGAGCCATAATAAAATTTTTCCAGTCCTTTAATTCTAATTCTTTGTGTCACTTGTAAACAACAAATTGTTGTATTCTGCTTTCTAATTCATTCTACTCCATTTTATGGATAAGATTACATTTCTTTTGTATTTATTGTTTTAATTGCTAACTGTATTATTTCTCTCCATCATAACCCTTATACTTTTTTCCTTTTCCTCCCATTTCCTTATGTTTTGTTGTTGTTATGACATCAAGTGATTGATGACTTGTATGTTATGTTGATTATAGTAAGGAGAATGTTGTGTAAAGACCTCCTTCTCACTGCCTATTCCAGAGCTGTCATCACCTCATGGCTTGATTTAATAAGAAACAGTACTTCTGGTGATGACCTGGATACTGTGGATGCTTGGCCTTTTGGGTGTGGGTCCCTCCCTTATCAGTGAGGCACCATAGACATTTAAGCAACAACAGGCAGAACCCCAGTAGGGTTGACAAATTGATGACAATACAGTATAGCTAATATGTCTCTCAATGGTCTAATCATCTCTACAATACATTTAAAGAGACTATAGGGCAAAGTAACCTGGCAGGAAAGAGGTATAGAAAGAGAAGAAATCTGATCAACATTAGTGATTTATGTTTAAAGTCTAGTCCAGACTTTAGTTCCTTTCCTTCCTTCCCTTCCTTCCTCCCTCCCTCCCTCCCTTCCTTCCTCCCTCCCTCCCTTCTTCCTTCCCTCCTTCCTTCCTTCCTTCCTTCCTTCCTTCCTTCCTTCCTTCCTTCCTTCCTTCCTTCCTTCCTTCCTTCCTTCCTTCCTTTCTTCTTTAAAACCTTCAAAACCAATACACCAAACTGGGAATGTTTATTCTGGAAAAGAGAAAACTGAGTGGGGTAGCTTAGACATAATCACTCATTTCAGATTATAAGAGAAGGGGAAATGGAGCTTTTTAAGAGTGTAATGGGATGCCCAAGGAAGATTCCCTATCTCTAGAAGTCTTTCAGCTGGAAGACCTAGCAACTATTCAATAATTTGTAGGGGACTTTGTTATTCTGGTATGGGTTGGATAAAATGACCTCTGGGGTCCTTTCCAACTCTTAGAATCTGTAAATACCACAGCTTGTTAGTGAAATTGGGGCTAAATTCAAATCTGGTTACTCCCATTCCAATAGTCTTTTCATTATGCCACAGCACCTTAGTTTCTGGTTCATTGATTTAGCAAATATTTATTGAGTTCTTACTATGTGCAGAGCACTGTACTAGGTTTTGTGGAAAAGTTAAAGATAAATAAGACATGGTCTCTGACTTCTAGACGTTTATAATGCCCCCTTTAGAGTGGGCCACCCATGTCTGTTGCTGATATTTTATGCTCCACTGCCTATGGTTATCCACAAATAATAATATATACTCTTTCATTTCCAAGGATAAGCTGGAATAGTAATAGATCAAATAACTAGTAGTAGAAATATAATTGCAACCTTAAACCTACAAAAATAAAAATTTCCATGGGGGAAAAAGTAAAATCTTTATCATATTAGTAAAACAACATAAAAATATGCAAGAGACCATTTGCAGTAAGGCAGGAAGACAGGAGATGGAGTGTTGTGTAAAGGGTACAGCTAGAAGGAAAATTTGAATGCTACAGAGAGGGCAAGAAAGGAATTATTGTAAAACAAGATTTGAAAGGAAAATGAAAACATGCCTTTCTTCATATCTTATCACACACCTCAGCCTTCAAGTCTCTTTTGATAGTATTTATCCTATGCTTTCCAATTGAAATAACATTTTCTTTTTTAGAAGAGATGAAGACAAATGGGAATGTGTTAAATTAAAATTAGACAATCTTTTTCTCTCTAGTCAATCAAAAGTCTTAGCTCTTGGAAGTGCAAGGCAGTATGCTAAAGCACTGAAAATACAAATTTAAACAGATAGTCTTGCCTTCAGGGACTTACATTCTGAATGGAGAAACAAAATATAAAAGGAAAGTGAAAGGGAGCGGGCAGGGAGAAGGGGAAGGTGCCTGGCATGGGGGTCTGATGGACTGGAACCTGCTTAGAAATGATGACGAGGCTGGCCAGTATGCCTACCTTAAATGGAGGTTCTGGAAAAGCCATGCAATCAGTGGGGGGAACTTCAGGGCCTAAGGATACCTATAAGGTGTGATTTCCAGAGTTGATTGATTGTTTCTGGGGCACTATGGAGAAGTTATGGTACTGCAGGCCCAGTGGGAAATATGTGGGGCTTTTAAATGAGTCTATACCTTTATTATTCTTGCTCTGAAGAAGCACTTTTTAAACCTGTTTTTCATAAATCTCAATTTATTTTGTGCCTTGCAACTTAATAGAGCTCTGGACCCTAAGCCAAGTGGACCTGGGCTCAAATTCTGCATGAGATATTAGCTGTGCGACCCCAAACAAGTCACTCAATTTGTTTCCTCATCTGTAAAATGGGGACAATTGCAGCATCTATTTCACTGGGTTGTTCTGAGGCTTGAATGAGATAATGCATGTGAAGCTCTGTTGTGAGCTCACTTTCCCAAACTCCACTCACACTGGCAAATGGGGTACCTAGACTCCAGTTGATTGCTTCTTTTGTAAAGCCCATAGATGCTTTTCTCTCCATTGCCAGGGGGTCACACACATTGAAGTTGCCTTTGCTCACTGTGTGTGTGTAGTTGGTTGGGCTGCCACCGTCCCTGGGTCATTGCTACCAGCTCCTGGGAAGTCCAAGACTTCCAGCATTTCAAAGTTCACAAGATGATCCTCCAGTAAAAGTAGGTAGGGAGATGTGATATCCCTGTGGGTTCTGCTCCCCATTCTGATACAATGCAGAGTCTGTCTTCTCAAGGCTATAGTTTTCCTCAACTTTACTTGCTGCTCGAATCCTTTCTCTGATGTATTTAGACATATATATATATATATATATATATATATATATATATATACATATATTTAGGTGTGTTTGATTCTTTCAACTAAGTCTAACATATTTCCTGTGTAACACCTGACTTCTTCCAAGGTCATTTGGTATACCCCAATAGCTAGAAGCATTTCTGTCTTCCCTTCTTCCCTAACTAATGTTGTAAATGACAAATTGTGGGAAGGTCTGTGGGAAAATTGATATATGAAAGAGCCATTGGTAGAATTGTGGATTGTTGTAGCAAGTCCAGAAAGCAATTTGAAACAATGACATAGAAGTTATTAAATTGTACATGCCCTTTGACTCAGTGATGCCACTAATAGATCTCTACTCTCAAAGAGATTTAAAAAGAAAAAAGAACATAAAAGATGCCCATATAAAAATTATTTATAGCAGCTCTTTTGGTGGTAGCCAAGAAGTGGAGATTAAGGGGTACCTATCATTTGGGGAATGAACACATTTTAGTATGTGAATATGATGGAATATTATTGCGCTATATAGGAAATGAAGAAAACGAAGGTTTCAGAGAAAGCTGGGCAGACATGTAAGAACTTCTAGTGAAGTGAGTAGAACCAGAACAATTTATATAATAACAGCAATTTGGGGGAAAATAAGTCAAATTTTAAAAGACTTATGAGCTCTGATCTATTTAATGACTGATCTTGATTCCAAAGGACATGTGATGCTACCCATTTCCTGATGCAGAGCTGGTAGGTTCAAAGTATGATTTGAGATATTTTTTACATAACAAATACATGACTTTGTTTTACTCTACTACCCATATTTCATACAAGGGCTTTGTTTTTCTTTTTCTTTTTTTCCATTGGGATGGATGAAAAGAAGAAAATTGGATTTTGATTAATTGAAAAAATAAATTTTATTTTCTAAAAAATGATTTATTTGCACTGAATGATTGATTCAATAGGTGCCCAAGTTTGCTCACATCTAGTTACACTTTTGACTAATTCACATTATAACTTCATCAAAATGCATTCTCACAATAAAGATATCAGGGCATATAGCCTCCTATTTAATTGCATTAATTGAAGTTGAGGGATAATTACTCTTACATATGAAAAGTGCTTTGCAAACTTGAAAACAGTACAGAAATGTGAGCAAAAGATTATTATTATTACCTTTATTCTTTTTTCCTTTTCTTTTTTATTTAAGGCAATGGGGTTAAGTGACTTGCCCAAGGTCACACAGCTAGGTAATTATTAAGTGTCTGAGGCTGGATTTGAATTCAGGTCCTTCTGACTGCAGGGCTGGTGCTCTACCCACTGCACCATGTAACTACTCCCTTATTACCTTTATTCTTACAGATTTACACTACTTTTATTCATTTTTGATCACATAGCCCTACTTTTATCTTTTATTTATTCATTTGTCGATTCACTTTTTTTTTCTTAAAACATTTGCAATGGGCAAATTGTGAACAATGAACTTTTCTGAGTTTAATTTTCCCCTGTAAAATGAGGGGGTTGGATTGCCGATTTCTAAAGACACTTTTAAGGTCTAAAGTCTAAGATCCTATTTCTTAAGAACCTACAGTGATCAAAGCCTGAGTACTATTTAGGTAAATTTAGAATAAAATTTATAAAGTTTAGATTAGATGGTCCCAACAGGTCACGGAAGTTCAACAAATATGTGTACTTTAGGGGCAGCTAGGTGGCACAGTGACCCAAGTTCAAGTGTGGTAGCTGTATGACCTTGGGCAAGTCATTTAACCTCATGGCTCCACCAAAAAACCAAACAAATTTATGTACTTTAAAAATCTGAGTGTGACAGATTAGCCTTCTAAAATGTTTAAAAGGGGAAAATAGTGCCTGTTGTTCTAAATACATTTTCATGTAAATGTAATCATAATAACATATAATAGATGTAATAATCATTATCCTAGTAATATAATAATAACCAGTATTTATAGGACCTACTAGGAACTTTATAATTATTATCTAATTTTATCTTCCCAACAGTTTTGGGAGGTAGATGCTAGTATTCCTATTTTAAGAATAAAGGAAACGGAGACATACAGAGGTCAAGAGATTTCCTCAGGGTCATAATTCTTGAGTCCCTCCTAAAGAGGCAGGAACACAGGACTATTTTCATGAATCTCACAGACACACTGAGAAGCAAATCTCTACAGAAACAATTCATATGATTTGGGCAATAACAAAAGAGAATAAAAATATAGCAAACCAAGAGTATAAAAAAGGAAGAAAAAGTTATATGGGCATGAAGACAAGATTGGTTAATTGAGGGGAAGATGAGGCAAGTCAGTAGATCCTAAGGCGAGAACTGGTGAGTAAGCTGATGCTCTGAGATGGGGAGGTGAGACAGGCAGTCTGTGAGACGAGCCAACAGGATGTTGGTGGCTGTGGTGTGAGCGGGTGATGGTGTTTGAAATGTTTCTATTATTTGCGGTATCACGGCTTCCCTCGAGTCCGGCGGGCCCACTTCGGGCCCTGGGCGATCATGGTTTGCTTCCCTGCAGCTGAGCAGAGAGGCTGGAAGGTGTAAAGAGGATTTCTGCGCCTGGTGGAAGGCTGGAGCAGGCCAGGTGGGTACCTGCCACTTCCAAGGGTCTAAGGATGAAGGATGGGGAGGTCCCGGGTCATCCCCCTCGCCCCCTCGCTCCGACAGGGACTAGCTGCGTGGCCTCGGGCGGGTCGCTCAGCCCTGCTTGCCTCGCACCCGGGGCCATCCCCGGCGGTCTGGAGGAGAAGGGCAGGCGGGTGGCGGCACCCCTCCCCGACGTCGAGCTCTTCTTCCACAGGGAGGAGAGACGTGTCTCCCTCGCGCCCCGAGGGCCGCCGGCGGCTCCGGTCATTCGGCCCCGCGCATCCAAGCTGGCACCCCTGCCCCGATGCGGTAAGTCCCGACGGCGGCCTCGGGGCGGCCGGAGCGCGCCGGGGGGGAGCCTGGCTCCGAAGCCCCCTGCCCGGCTCGGGGCACGTGGGCGCGGGGAGGCAGGTGGCGCGGGCCGGGGCCGGGGCCGGGGCCGGGGCCGGGGCCGGGGCCGGGGCCGGGGCCGGGGCCGGGGCCGGGGCCGGGGCCGGGGCCGGGGCCGGGGCCGGGGCCGGGGCCGGGCGGCGGGGCGGGCCGGGGCGGGCCGGGGGCGGGCTCCGAGGGGCCGCTCCCTCTCGCGCCCTCTGCCGCCCACGGCTGGGGAGAATCGCGCGGGGGAGCCGGGAGAGAGGGAGGGCAGCCGGGGAGCTCGCGTGCGGAGCCCGCGGGGAGCCTGTCATTCCCGGATCGCCGCCGCCGGGGCGACCCGGAGACCGGGCGATGCCAGCGGGCCGGGCCGGCGCGCTGCCAGGCTCCTGGGCCGGCCCGGGCGCCGCTTGACCCCTCGCGGGGGGAACCTGCGCTCTCCTCCCGGACCAGGCGGCCACTCCTGGGTAAGTGCCCCCCGCGCCGCCGCGCCCGAGCCGCCTCCGAGCCGCCGCCGCGCCGCCCGTGGGACCGTCCAGGTGGCCCCGCGGAGACCGGCCGGCCCGGCCCGGGCAGAGCCAGGTGCGGGGGGCGGCGGGGGCTCTGGTCCCTCCGGCCCGCCGCGGCCGCGCGGGGAGCTCCCGGAGCGGGGCCCTGCAGAGCCGGACCCCCGGCGGGCTGCGGCGGCCGGCCCGGCCCGGCATGAAGTTACTGATGGCTGCAGTGGAAGGCGGGGACCCACCGACGGAGATGGGGTGTCTGCCGCCGCCGGCCCGCTCCGCTTCCCTCTTCTTCTCTTCTCTTCTCTTCTCTTCTCTTCTCTTCTCTTCTCTTCTCTTCTCTTCTCTTCTCTTCTCTTCTCTTCTCTTCTCTTCTCTTCTCTTCTCTTCTCTTCTCTTCTCTTCTCTTCTCTTCTCTCTCTTCTTTCTTTCTTTCATTCTTACTTTCTCTTCCTTCCTAGCTTCCTTCCTTCCTTCCTTCCTTCCTCTCTTCCTTCTCTCTCTTTTCCTTTCTCTATTTCTTCCTTCTTTCCTCTCTTCTTTCTCTCTCCCTTCCTTCCTTTCTTTCTCTTTCCTTCCTTCCTCTCTTCCTTTCTTTCTCTTCCTTCCTTCCTTCCTTTTTTCTCTCTTTCCTTTTTTCTTTCTCTCTCTCTCTCTCTCTCTCTCCTTCTTCCCCCTTCTTTCTCCCTTCCTTTCTTTTTTCTCTCTTTCTTCCTTTCTTTCTCTCTCCCTTTCTTTCTTTCTCTCTTTCCTTCCTTCTTTCCTTTCTTTTTTCTCCCTCTTTCCTTCCTCTCTGTCACTCTTTCCTTCTCTCTCTTCCTTCCTTCTTTCTTTCTTCCTCTCACTCTTTCCTTCCTTCTTCCTTTCTCTCTTTCCTTCCTTGCTTCTTTCTCTCTCTTTTCTTTCTTTCTCTCTTCCTCTTTCCCTCCTTCCTTCCTTTTTCTCTCTCTTTTTCTTTCTTTCTCTCCTTCCATCCTTTCTTTTTCTTTCTCTTCTCCTCTCTCTCTCTCTCTCCTCTCTCTCTCTCTCTCTCTCTCTCTCTCTCTCTCTCCCCCCCCTCCCCCTTTCTTTCTATCTATCTTATTTTTTTTTTTTTTAAGAACAAGATCATGGTCCTCAGTTTAAAAACTCCTGGAGATGATTGCCAGGGTCCTTTGAAGCTGTCTAATCTTATGCTTCCATAATTCTAAATCCAATGCCTTTTAGGCTGAATTCAGCTGTAAAGCTGAATCTTGGGGGAATGGAAGTAGAGGAGATAGTGTTCTGAGTAAATTTGGGAAGCCTTAAGAGTCTGCAGTTAGTACCCAAAGACTAGAAAAAAGATCATCGAAGATCAGGGTTCCTCGCTGTCCCACCCACTCCTAAGATAGATAACTGTAATTATTAGCAAGTGTTGGGAAAAGGTCAAATGCCTCCAGACTGCTTAAGATTATATTTTCTCACTTTGGCATTGGAGACATGACCTGGGCAACTCTAGTTGAAAAGCAGAGTATGAACAAATTAAATTGAAAAGGTCTTTAAAGTTTCCTCTTCAAAAAGTCCAAAAACGTGTAAATTCATCTAATTCTCTTCAATTTCTTGGAAAGGAAAAAGATAATTTTTTTAAATCTATTTTTTCCTGGTTTTCCTTTCTTTTTTAAGTTATTGGAAATCTCAGATAACCCTGAGAATTTACAGGACAGGGTGGGTCTCGGGATATTAGCCTAAAACTCCAAGTGACGCAGGAATGAGTTATTTCCTTTATACATATTGAAAGAAGCTACTTCGCCATTTCTTGTCCAGATCTGCTCTATATATGACAGTATTTGTGGACCATGGAAAAGTAGACCAGACCACCAATAAATACCTTTTCCCAAAATTACGGTATTTGTGAGTTTACTGTGGGCCCATCTTTACAGCCTAGCAATACCCCAAATCTAACAGATGCCCATCCACCCCAGCATTGAAGATTTGAAGAATGAACACTTGTGTCTAATAAATATCATGGAGTGAGACATAAAATTGGATAGATTCACTATGTTTGACTTAGTTTTCTTTTAAAAACTAGTTTTGTATAAACTCTAAACATAACTTTTGAAAAGATGATTATTTTCCAATAATTTAAAAAATCTGTTAAAGCATACTTTTTTTTCAAAATTGTGGACTTGGGTTTCTGCAGTGTATATTGAGGAGTGACAAAGAACAATGAACTCTTGATTTGTATTAATATATGGGGGGGATGGACAAGTTGGGACCAGATTTCTTTTTTCTTTTTTTTACTATATATATCAATCTGTCTTTCCATCTATCAGTCTGTCTACCATTCATAATTGTATGATCTGTGAGTGGCCATGGTGTGTAATTCTAAAGTAGATTTAGGTCACTCTCGTTAGGGCAAAGCAGTAGAAGTAATGATTCATTCCCTAGGAGATTCTCCCTGTATAATTATCCTTTGTTACAAGATCAATGGGATGCTTAAGGTGAATGCCTCTATACCTTCTTTTTTTAGTCAATGGATGGCAAGGATATGACTACAGTGGTGTCAGAAGAGAAAGACACTTTTTTTTTTTTCTGAGCCATTCAGCCTGTGTGATGTAGAATCTATTTTTGGTCTTCTCCATCATTCTTCTTGTGAATTTGAAGATAATTGATCCAGGTTCAAATCCTAAATTCTGCTACCTAATACCCCTG
Organism: Macrotis lagotis; assembly: GCF_037893015.1. Classification (NCBI taxonomy): domain Eukaryota; kingdom Metazoa; phylum Chordata; class Mammalia; order Peramelemorphia; family Peramelidae; genus Macrotis; species Macrotis lagotis. The sequence goes on from NC_133666.1 coordinate 328,826,488, forward strand.
TGACCTTGAGTAAATCACTTAGCCTCTCTGGACCTCAGTTTCCTCATCTTTGATGTGAAGGGGTCAGATGAAGTAATCTTTAAGTCCTCTGTGTGCTTCCAGCTCTACGAGCTTTTGACTATCATCTGAAATTCATCCCTTTGGGTTTATGTGAAGTGTATGATGACAGGTTAATCTCTGGGCCTCTGAATCTTCATTTGTAAAATGATGCTAACAATACTTGCTCCACAAAGTTGTTGTGAGGAAAGCATAATGTGTCATATTATTATTTAATAAGTCACATTTTCTAGTTGGAATGATATATTTATCATTAGAAATCTTAGGGATACTGGGGGTAGGTGGGGAAGATGGTGGTAGCAAGGTCAAAGACAAAGTAGGACCTGGAGGCAGGTGTGGAATAATTGTATGACAGTGGCAAAAACTCTGGTGGTCTTGGGACTCAGGATAAGCTAGCTGTGTAATTATACTGCCCGTGGAAAGGACATTAACTCTGATGTCAGAAGATCTGGGTTAAAACTGCACCTTGGATGCTTTCTCCCTGTGTGACTTTGCATGTTATTTGAACTTGATTTCCTTATTTGTAAACTATAAGGGGGTTGAACTCTCTGCCTCTGTGGACCCCACTAGCTCTGGTCCAATGTTTCTCTGACATTGGACAATGTATTGACCTCTCAGCTGTAGTTTACTCAACAGTAAAATGGGAATTATACACTGTCAACCTTGCTGGGTCATTAGAAGAAAAGTGCTATAGATCACTGGTCCTGGAGTCAGGAGGACCTGAGTTCATATGCAGCCTCAGATGCTTAATAATTACTTAACTATGTGACTTTGGGTAAGTCACAATCCTAGTGATATCATGCCCAGGAAGATTGAAGCTCCTTCCTTACCAGAGCATAGTCTGCTCAATGTTCTCCCTTCCTGGGAGAGGATCCATTTGGGGGGGGGGAGGCAAAGAGCAGACAACCCCAATCTCTTTAGGCACCAGCCTTCCTAGGTCACTGAGGGTGAGCCCTCACTGCCCACACAAGGTTTGAGCTTCCTGCTTTCCCATTTTGCTCCGAGTTCTTGGAGTAGGCTTCCTATGCAGATTTCTGATTATGATAATAGTAATCATAGCAAACAGGGACCCGAATACTTAGGAGTTTAAATTCAACCATAGGCACATCTTAGTTGAATGACCTTGGGCGGTTCACTTAACTTTGTTTCAGTTCCCTCCTTTATAAAATGAACTGGAGAAGGAAATGGCAAACCTCTCCAGTATCTTTGCCAAGAAAACTCCAAATGGCATCAAAAAGAGTCCAAAGTGACTAAAAACGTTTAAATACAATAGCAAATATTTTAATAGCTAAAATTTCCAAAGTGCCTTAAATACATTAAACCATTTTGTAATAAAAAAACCTCATTAATCTGTGAATTGTAAAAGTTGCTTAGAAAACACATTGACATGCATAGAAAGATATTATCAAGCATAAGATGCATTTGCTGTGAAAGCCATGTCAGAAAACAGTGTCTGATCTTAGAGAAGTGGGACTTGATGTTTTAGAGACAAAGCTTAAAACATTCTAGATTTAGATAAATCCAAAAAGAAGGATACTCTCCACATCTTATATTTGATCATCTGATGGGTCTTGGACCTCATAGGATGGCTTAGTGTTAAAACTTTTTTGAGGTGGAGCTCATATAAATTCCCTTTGATTTTTAATGGTCTAAAATCCAAATATTATAGGAATTATAGAATTGTGTTAAATCTGATAATTAGGAAACATTATAGATTTGAGAACAAAAAATATTGTTTCTGGCTTTAGAAGAGATTCATCAGTTTGCTCTCTTTTATGGTGCAGGTAAGGAGCGAGATAGGGAATTGAAGAAATAGAAGAGAACTAAGCCCTGGGCCTCTCTGGTTCTGTGAATTACTTTCAAGTTCACTGTCCTTGGTTATCATATAGTCAATTAAAGTGGGATTTTCTGGGTCATATTTCTGTCAAGTCCTTATTAACATAGTCATCCTCTGATGTCTTCATTAGGAATTAGAGACACTATTCTTCTGACTGTAGAAAAGTTATAACAAGAAGAATCCGTGGGTTTATTTTTATCTTTTTTAAGAAAAATATTCAAAGGATATTTTCTCTTACTTGTGATCTACTTCATAGTTAAGGCTGTTCCCAATTTGTTGATGGTACCTGAAAAATACAATTTGGAATACTATCATTGATAGTGACTACTATGAGCTGAAAGTCATTTTTGTCTAGATATACACAACATACATATATATGTATATGTATATATATGTGTGTGTATATATAAATTATATAGAGAGTCTTAGTATCATTTTAAGCTATTAAAGCTGTGTGTGTATATGTATATATATAATATATATTATATATATATATATATATAAACATATGCATATATTTGTTGCAGGTTAGTCAGTTTTCAGTTGTGTCTAACTCTTTGTGACCCTTTGGGGTTTTCTTGGCAAAGTTATTGGAGTGGTTTTCCATTTTCTTCTCCAGCTGATTTTACAGATGAGGAAATTGAGACAAAGTGGGTGAAGTGCCTTGCCCAGGGTCACACAGCTAGGAAGTGTCTGAGGTCAGATCTGAACTCAGAGGAGTCTTCCTATTTTCAGGCCCAACACTATATCCACTATCTGCCTATATACATACACATGTATATATGTATGCATGTATATGGAACACATGTATATATGGAATACACCCATATATTTGTGCACATGTGCATATATATTTGTATGCATTCACACTTTCCTTTTGTATGAAGGTGGGTGAGTTACAAGCACACAGGAATTTAAAAGGGACAATTAGACCTAGTATTTCTTTGAAAGTTTGCACGCAGTATCTGACTGGTTGAGAAATTAAGCTTGAAAAGTTTTCACTGAGTTTGCATCAATTAAAATAAATCATCTCTCAACTTCAGTTGTGATCTTCTCAGCTGTTTTGAGTCTGGTGGTAATAAGCCCCGTTGCATACAAAGCCTGTGATTGGGAGAGGGGGGCCGTGCCAACAGAGAGGAATGCCTCTGAAGGGTTATGCTCTGGCTGGGTGGAGGAGGCTTTCTTTCAGCCAGCCTTGGACTGAGGGGAAGGAGACGGAAGTTCTGGGAAGCCAAGCAAGTTAGGCTTTGTTTTTATCTTTGGCCAGACCTAGGATTTCACCAGTGTGGGCCAAGCACCTGGCACCTGCTCTGCAACAGAATCTTAGAGCTGGGGCCTATGACCTTGTTTTTTTTTTTAATTTTTTTCTTAATATTTTGGCAACTAGTTTAGTAGAATTGGTTTCTTTGCAATTCTATGTAATTTTATTTTATGCCCCCAAAACCCTTCTGGGAAGGAATACTTAGACTTCATCAGAATGCCAAGGGGAGCTGGAAGGGGTGATGGGTGGTCCTTGACACTAAAGAATGTTAAGAACTCCTGGGCTAGGCAGGGTATCATGAAATGAGACTGTACTATTCTGGGACATAGTGAAGAGAAGATGCAGCAGTATTTTGTTCAGGTGTCTCTTTGAGGTACCATCAGTCTCTGTTCATAAGAATCTGTGTAGCTAGGTGATATAGTCAATAGAGTACAAGCCTTGAGGATGGGAGTTGGAACCCAGCCTCTGACACTTACTAGCTGTATGACCTTGGGCAAGTCACTTAACACTACCTCACATCCAGGGTATCTATAGTCGTCCTGATCTTATATCTGGTCAATGGACTCAGATGGTTCTGGAGGGGAAAGTGAGGCTCGTTACTTCGCATAGTCTCCCCCTTCACTCAAATCCAATTCATGAGCTTGTCATGGTGTCACCTCCCTGATGTCGTGGCCTTCTTTAAGAAAGAAGGGCAAACATCGTTATCAGAATCTATACAACTAGTCTATTATTGCTAGACTTAAAAACAATTGAGAATATCACACTTGAAGTTGACTAGATGATTTTTTCTAATTGATACAAACCCAGTGGAAAATTTTTCAAGTATACAAGTCTCATTCTTCAATAATACAGAATTACATGCAAACTTTCAAAGAAATACTAGGTTTAAATTGTCCCTTTTTAGATCTGCTTAAGAGAGGTCAGAATCTTTTAAATGCTAATGAACCCTGTGAAGTTCACTAAAATTGGTCTTCTACTCAGTTGACCATAGTGAATGACTTTTTCACGGATAGAAAAAAGTAGGGTGATCTAGAAATCTGTCTGCCTTTTGTTTAAATGGAGTTTTTTTTTTGGGGGGGGAATGAGGCATTTGGGGTTAAATGACTTGTCCAGGGTCATACAAGTAGTGAGTGTCAAATGTCTGAGGTCAAATTTGAACTCAGGTTCTTGTGACTCCAAGGCCCATGTTCTATGTACTACCCCACCTAGCTTCCCCAGCTTTCTGTTTAATGAAGAACCCCGCTGCAGTTTATCCTTTATACATCTTGTAGGTAAATGTTTGGCATGCTGTGTTCTCTCTGAGGGAGGCCATGGATTGGTTTTGCTTTCTATTGTAACCCCAGAACCTGACATGTTATATAGCTGTGTGACTGCCGAACAAGTAGCTTACCCCTCATTACCTCACCAAAAAAAAAATAAAATAAAATAAAACAAAAAGTAAGAGAGTGGGGAAAGATCAGTGTTCTTCAAACTGCATTCTATGGAAATGGATTATTCCATCCAATGTGAATTGATGATCCATGAGAAAATTTCCATGATAGTTTTCTCCTTCAAAATAGTAAATGTTAATATATGTGCAGATCAGAAATACTTCATTTAAGAAATACATGTGATAATATTTCGGTGTGGAAATAAGCATTAATTTTCTCTTGTTCTAATGATTTGCAATTAAGGTTCAGAGACTTGCTTATTTCAAGCCTAATATACATGGATGGTCCTTCAGGTTATTTAGGCATTGCTTTTTTATCATTAGGACACAGATGATATGTGTGTTTTGTATGGAGTGGTGGGAACAATGTATTGGAGAATAGAGTTGATAATAATTATGTGGCATGGGAACTACTTATCCAGAATTGAAATGAAATTTATGGCTTAACTGTTTATGAAAAATTTTACTCAACTTCATCCCTTTAGGGCACAACTTACTAGTTATATGGGCCTATTCTAGATTCAGGGAGTTGTTAAAAAAAAAATAAACAAGGTGTTGCAGTTGAAATAATGATGTATTTGTATCAGAGGCACTGGATTTGAATTCTGACAGCTATATATTTGTGAGAGTGTAATTGTTTCTTAATTTCTCTGGGCCTCAGTTTCTTCAACTATAAAATAAGAACTTTGGGCTATATGACCTCTAATGTCCCTTCTAATTCTTTTTGTTTGTTTGTTTTTTGCAAGGCAAACGGGGTTAAGTGGCTTGCCCAAGGCCACACAGCTAGGTAATTATTAACTGTCTGAGACCAGATTTGAACCCAGGTACTCCTGATTCCTGAGCCAGTGCTTTATCCACTACGCCACCTAGCCGCCCCCCCCTCTAATTCTAAATTTGGATTGCTAATTGAAATCGAAACAATTTTTTAGAGAAGTATTAAAGGAAAGTTGGTAGGGAGAAAAGAGCACCATCCCCAAGAGACTTGAGTTGTAGCCTTAGCTGTGACATTAATTAGCTGTATGACCACAGCAAAATATTTACTTATTCCAACTCTCAGTTTCTTATCTTTAAAATGAGTGAGAGAGCACTAACCCTGGAGACAGGAGGACCTGAGTTCAAATTTAGACTCAGGCAATAACTTGTGACCCTGGATATGTCGCTCCTTGATTGTCTTGCAAAAAAAACCCCCAAAACAACAACAACAAAAAAGTAAGAGAGTGGAGAAAGCTCAATGTTCTTCACACGATATTCCTTGGAAATGCATTATTCCATCCAATAGGAATTCGTGTTCCATGAGGAAATTTCCATGGTAGTTTTCTCTTTCAAAACATTAAATATGAATTTATGCATAGATCAGAAATACTTTGAACACATGACAATATTATGAAGTGAAAATAAGCATTAATTTTCTCTATTTCTCTGGCAGATATCACTTTGATTTTTCTGAGCATGAAAGGCACTTTGAAATAGTGGGTTAAGAGCTGACGTTGGAGTCAGAAAGAACTGGGCTCAAGCCTGGTCTCTGACATGTGTTGGTTATATAACCAGGGTCAAGTCACTTAATGTCTCACTGCTCCAGGTAGCACTCCAAGTCTCTAAGGTAAACTGGTGTTGCAGCTGCATCAGGGAAAAGGAATTTATACACAGGGAGTTACCTATGTGGATGAAATCCTGCCTGGGCCACCCCCTGAAAAACAAATCTCAAGGGTATGTCATACTCCCAGACCAGGATTTTGGGTTTCCATTTATATGTATATTTTTTTTTGGGGGGGGGTTTGCAGGGCATTGGAGTTAAGGTCCCTACTAGTCATACAGTTAGGTAATTATTAAGTGTCTGAGGCTGCATTTGAACTCAGATCCTCCTGACTCCAGGGCACCCCCTAGCTGCTCCTCCATTCTTATGTTTTAAGTCTCTATTTTTCCAGTGACTATTAGTTTGGAAAATACTACACTCTTAAAAACAAATGTACATCTACAGTTTTTACCAGACTTTGCTGCCAAAGGGAGGCTGGTAGAAAAATGTGTAACTTCTAAATATGCAAATGAATGAATGCTGAAAAAATTTCATAGCATGCAATTGGAAAAATAAAATATCAAAAGAGAAAGAAAAAAGATCCAAATTAAAGATTGATTTAGTGTTTTGTTGATTGTATAGATTTAAGAAAGTGGTGATAGAGAAAAATGTTAATGATACATATTACATTTAAAAAGTTAAAAAAAAAGAAAATACTTCATTCTTTTTAAGGACTTTAAAGTTTTATGATCTATTTTCATGAAAACTGATTGGTGTTAGGCTCGATGATGCTAAATACATATACTCTTCATGATGCTTACATCCTTTTCCAAATGGGTACAAAAAATTTGTGTCCCTCCATGACAACAATTTTAAAAATTCAGAATAAATATCCTCATTGTTATAATTTGTCCACTGGCATAATGACTGATTTGAAACATGCTGAAATTTTTGGCACTGATATCCCTCCATCCCAAGCTTCTTTCCCCTCCTCCACCTCCCCCATAGTTATATAAAATCAAACTTAATCCCAAAGATAAATTGCCAGATTTTTATCTGAAAAGCCTTCCCAAATAGTGCATAAGATTGTAAAGTTGTACAGAAGAGGAAGGCGACTGGCATCCTATGGAGAAGTCAGGGAGACCGGAGCCTTGAGATCTAACACGCAACACTTCACACCAGACCCTTGAATGCTCTCTTCTAACTTGGGACAAACCTCCAAGCAGTTTGTTGATGCTATTTACCTTGCATATAAAGATCTTGGTGGGGTGTGCGTGTGGGGTTTATATTAGATTTTATGTTCAAGATGCTTGCCCACTTCAGAAGCAGCCTTGGGAGCCAATTGATGAAGGCTTTCCCCTGGAAAGCTTCTCAAGGTGTGAGAGGAAGCCCCACAGAGGGAAAGCCTTTGAAACGAAAGCTTTGCAATATTTGTGTGGGAACACGAAGTCCACTTATTGAAAGGAAGTGCTGAAGCTGTGTCCATTGTGATAGGAATGGTGTGGCTACAGAGATGTAAAAACGGCAACATGTCTAGGTTAACGTTGTATTGTCTCCAACAAATAGCAAGTGGGCGCCTCGGTGTCTCAACTGACTTTTCCTGAAACATTTCCTTATGGAGTTAAATGCAGGTGTAGGTGAGTTCATAGAGGCAGATGTCGTCCTCACGAACCCGAGACAAAAACCAAGTTACCAAATCTGAGGATTGACAGCAAGGGAATCAGAAAAAAAATAATAATAACAATAAAAACACACTTAGTGTTTCACATCGTGTCTTGCAAAGAACCTCATTCACAACAGTCTGAGGATGGAGAGGAGAACAAGGTTGTGAAGAGTGGTGAGGCTAGTCTCTAAAAATAAAAAAAAAAAACCTTGAAGACTTTAATTTCAGGATATTTAGGAAGAAAGGTCAAAGTGGCCTTGATAGGTAAGGGCAGGATTAGAGATCTAAACTCTAAGAGACTTCAGAGATCTGCTCCAATAAACTTTTTAGATGATGAGGTTGGGTCTTTCCTACAAGTCCGTCAGGACCAAGGGGCAGCATTTGAACTCAGGTCCTCTGATACCAGAACCAGACCTCTTTGTGGCCAGAAAAGCGTTGAATTGCCTTGATGTTCTTGCTTTTTGTTGTTCAATGCAATTACTGATGTTTCTCAAAGAGACTGACTCATTTGTACTTGTCTGTTCCAGGGACAAAGACGATGATTCCACCAGGAGAGTGTATGTATGCTGGGAGGAAAAGAAGAAAACCTATTCAGAAACAGTAAAGTATCATATTTTCTGTTTTTTGATGGTGGGTAAAAAAATGTTGAGATAAACTAGTAAGCTAGTTTTCTGGCATTTCTGGACAAGTGTCTAGATAGTTTCTAAGTTATATTGATTAATGTGGTATACTGAGCCTCATTTCCTGTGTGCGATCCTTGTATTTATTCTCTGTGAAAGAAGTAAAGGAACCCCAATCCTGACAGATTCATACAAGTCCTTTGGGAAAGAAGCATTAGTCAAGAAAGACATTATCACTCTAATCAGAAACAAATTCCAGATGCCCTGGCCAAGCCAGATGAAGGAAATGGGCTAATTATCTCCTGTATCACTTCTGTTATATACCAAGAAATTATGAAACCTGATCATTTCTTCTCTTCCAAGAAAATGGGTTAAATGAACAAACTGGGATTTTAGTTTACCTTCGTTTCAAAGTGTTGCTCTGATCTGAGTTTCCTAAATTATGAGAAGGCAAAGACAACAGAACCAATCAGTCCCTAAGCATTTACTATGCATAGGTTTGCTATTGGTGATAGAGATACAAAGAAAATAAAGAAACACTTCCATCAGCAAGCTTACATTTTATTTGAGGAGACAGGCTGTACTTGGATAGATAAATGCAGAGTAAATGTAGGGTAACTTTCTAGAGAGGGGGCTCTAGCACTTGGAGGGGTCAGGAAACACCCCATAGAGAAGGTGGCTTTTGTTTGTTTGTTTTTGCAAGGCAATGGGGTTAAATGACTTGCCCAAGGCCACACAGCTAGATCATTATTAAGTGTCTAGGGTAGCATTTGAACTCAGGTCCTTCTAACTCCAGGGCCTAACTGTGCCACCTAGCAGCCCCTTGAGTCAATCTTTGAAGCATATTAGGGATTCATTCAGGTAATAGGAAGGGAGGGCATCCCAGACACGGAGGATGACCTTTGCAAAGGAATAGAACATGTCAGCTAGAAACCTACTTTCCAAAGGACATTTCATCACCAGGCTCTGATTTTCTAATGAACTGTAATTTCTATTTCTTGTTGGTAATAATAATAATAGCATTTCCACAACAACCTTGGGAGGGAGATGGCATTATCATTCCCATTTTGCAGATGAGGAAACTGAGGCCCATAGAAGGCAAGTGACTTGCCCAGGGGTCACATAGTTACTAAGGTTCTGAGACTAGATTTGAACTTGGGTTTTCGTGACCCTGCATTTAGCCTCTAACTTTGCATCTCTCTGGTGCAGTGGTGGAAAGGAGCCAGAGGAGAATCGTGGGACATTATTGGAGGACGCCGTCATTGCTCCTTTGCCTTGTTCATTACTTCTGGTGGCTGTTAGTATTGCCCTTCTTGGCTGGAAGCATAACATGATTCTACTAGGATCTGTGCTCTCCACCCTCTCTGATAAATATTGATATAAAAGAAAGCCCATGATGGATTGGTGGGTGTCCAGCTTCCCACCACTGACTCCTGGAAGGATTTATCTCTTTTTCTTGGTCAACTGTAGGCTCCCTGGCTTGGGTGTTATTCTCTACAATTCTTCCTCTTTGGACCTCAACTTTGACATGCTCTGAATACTTACTGGGGTCATTTGGGGGCAGCCTTTTGGGGCATCAGACCTGGGCCATCACACAAGATCCCTGGAGCTCTATCCAAACTCTGCCGTGTTAGCTCTGGGATGTGGCCTGCCACATAGCAGGGGCTTGATGAGTTCTTATTGATTGATTAAACCTAGCAAGATTGTAAACCTCGATATAGTTTGGAGATGCTAGTGATGTAAGACCAGAATATCTTTATGTCTCCAGAATCTAATCTTAGCCTCTTGCACCTGGCAGAGATTACATTTTGCCAGATGCCATTCCCACGGTAACAGCTCCCATTAACCAGGCTGTATACACCTCCCTGTGTATATTTAAAGTATGCTTTCTTCTTCTCTGGGAGTCTCTAATTCTGTGCCAGAAAGTTTGGTGTTTAAGATACTCCCAAAACAATGGCAGGGAGAAAAAAAAATGTTTTTGGTTTTCCTTGTCTTCAGTTAGGTGTGATCCTGGGGGCCCGATTTGAGAGAGATGGCCTTGGGACGGCCTTGATGGGCTTTATCTTGCCATAAGTCAGAACTTGGGTGTCTGTCGCCAGAAGTTGAGAACATCCCCAGGCCGGGAGGCTCCAGGGTCCAGCAGGGAAAGGGACAAGGGTCCCAGCACAGAAGGGTGGCCTCTGCATGCTGTGGTACATTGGGAGATGCATATTTCCTGAGGAGAATTTCAATTCATCTCAATTTAACAAACATTTACAGACTGCCTGCTCTTGGCAGGTTGCTTGAAAAGAAAGACAAGAAAGAGGTTTGGGGGCATCTTTGAGCCTTGGCATCGGAGGATCTGGGTTCCAATCTTACTCCTTATGAGACCCTGGGCAAATCCCATAACATTTATGGGTCTTCATTTTCTCATCTGTGAAATCTGGGGGTTAGATTGGTGATGCTCTCAATCTCTTCCAGCTCCAGATCCGTGCCACCACCCTTGCCTCCAAGGAACTGGTATTTCAGGGAGTGGACCACTCTACAGTGTAAAGGCAAAATAGTTTAGGGGTGGGGGACATGCTGACAACTGGGGGGAGAATTCTGACCTCAAAAATGGAACCCACGTTCTGTCTAAGGGAAGGTAGGGATTTTATAAGACATGTTCAATTAGGGGCAGCTAGGTGGCACAGTGGATAAAGTACCGGCCCTGGAGTCAGGAGTACCTAGGTTCAAATCCGGTCTCAGACACTCAATAATTACCTAGCTGTGTGGCCTTGGGCAAACCACTTAACCCCATTTTCCTTGCAAAAACCTAAAAAAAAAAGGAATTTTCAATTAGTCAGTAGACATCATTGAAGTTCCTGCTGTGGACTGGGCCCTGTACTAAGCACTGGGGAGAGGAGATAAAGGGTCCTGGCCCTCAAGGGCAATCTGAAGGAAGACAACAAGTAAACAGATATGTAAACAGCAAATAATGAATAGAAGGAAGGCCCTAGAGTTAAGAATTAGGAAAAGATTCTTAGTTGAGACTGGAAGGAAGCCATAGAAGGCAGAGTTAAAGGGGAGGGCATTTCAGACAGGCCAGGTTATAAGGGGCTTCAAGTGCCAAAAAGAACACTCCATCTGATTCTGGAGGTAATAGGGAGCCACTGGGGTAGGGGAGGGTGCATGGTCAGCTTGCAAAGGCATGGGGTGGAAGCAAGAGATGGAAAAGATTGTTCTTTCAGCCTTATCTTATTTTCTTTTCTGAATTTAAACTTTCCTTTGGTTCTGGAAGATAGATTATTCTTTGGCATATGAATATTTCTCAGAGACAAGCAGAGAAATGAAAGTTGTAAGGGCCTATTACAGAAAAAATATCTGGACTGCTTACATGCAAAATCATGACTGAGAGTAGGTAGGCAGGGTAGGATGGTACCTTGTGTGCAACTTTCAGGAAAATAAGACTTTTAGTAAAATTATTTTTATTTATTGAAACTATTCTAATTACATTAAAAAATTTTTTGAAAAATAATCAAAACAAATTTTGAGTTCCAAATTCTCTCCCACCTTCTGTCCCTCCTTGAGAAGGCAAGCAATTTGATGTCAATTATGCATGTGAAGTCATAAAAAACATTTTTATTTTAGATATATATTATAAAAGAAAACAAATATAAAATAAATGGAATTACTATTATCCCCACTCTACTGATTAGGAAGGCTGGCTAAGTGACTTTAGAGTCACAGAACTAGCACATCTTGAATTCGGATCTTCTTGACCCCAGTTCCAGCACAGTGATAAAGTATTAGAGGCAGATTTGAACCTTGGTCCTCTAGCTCCCTGAGCCAGGACCAAGTAACAGGTATTATGAGTTGCACAATTATACTTTTTTTACATTTTTGTTCTGTTTTTTTTTTTTTGCAAGGCAATGGGATTAAGTGACTTGCCCTAGGTCACACAGCTAAGTGTCTGAGGCCAAATTTGAACTCAGGTTCTACTGACGCCCTGTCTGGTGGTCTATCCACAGTGGTGCACCACCTAGCTGCCGTTTGTACTATCATGTTAAGTCTATGAAGCAGTATTCCAAGAAAAGGCCATATTCTGTCTGGGTTTGAATTTTTCCAGTTTAAAAAGATGTACTGAGTTTTATTTAAAAATAAAGTACTGAGAAGAGATGTAAGCTCTTTGAGGGCAGGGACTTTGTCTTTTTATTCTCAGAGTTGAGCAAAATGCTTTGCATACAGCAGGCATATAATTAATGTTGAATGGATGAATGAATTGTCTGATACAAGGTCTACTATACCTTTGGAACTTTCTCAAGGTATAATATATATCTTAGCAATCCAGGACAGAAACAGATGGGCTGGATGGGGGAAATTTAAGGGTTAACTAACTATTAGAAGGAGCCATCTATGGACTGAGAATGGGTATAAGGCACCCAGAGGAAAATCTTGATGTCTTCCTATAGTGCTGCAGCCTTCACTTTTGACAAGTGAAGATTTATTTTTGTAAGATCATTTTCAGAAATCTATGTATCAAAAACATTTTTGTCAATAAAATAATAAATTAAAATGACTCCATAGCACACAGACAGCACTATGCTTCCCTTGATCTTGTATCTGGGTTGACAGGCAAGAAAAGGAATACTTTTGGAAGGTGCTTTAATTTTAAATTTCCTGGTAGTAATTTTGGCTGCATTGAATGTTTTAAAGATATTGTGTTTGGAGGGGAGGAGAGTGATCTTTTAAAACAATGTAAAGAAATTGGATGTTCACTAAATGTTCACAGATTTAAACAAACATATGAAGTGCATTCATTCAATAACTGTATATTCAAATAAATCAACTTAACAGTTCATTGATCCTAGATTTATTTTTGTTCTTTTGTATGTATGTAGCATCATACGGTGAAATAAACACTACATTGCTTATTCAAAACCTCGTTACTGCCATTTACTGAATGCAGCTGTGTTTATTTCTGTGGGGAGAGCTGCAGGTATGTGTATATGATTTCTGTAGGAACTCTTATAGCATTAAGCTCAAGAGAAATTTGGAAGTTAAAATAACTTACTTTTGAGTTTTATTCTGGTATAGATGGGGGGCTGGTCCAGGCAGTGGCCTTTTCTTTCTCCAGGATGAGAGGTGGGGGAGTGGGGGGTGGTGATCGAGGCCTGGCTTTGTGGCACATATGGCTCTGATTTAGAAATGCCAAAGGATTTGTGGCTTCAAGTGGAGTGGAGGCCAGACAGGGGCTTGAGCACCTTTGCTCTGGATTCTCCAGGGTTCCTTCCTGGCCCAAGATTAGTGTCCTTGTGGATGGAGCACTGGCCAAAGAGACAGAAGACCTAGAGGCCACTTGGCAAGTGCAGTGGAGGGAGCACTGAGCCAACAGTCAGGAAGATCAGCCTTAGAGAGTTCCTAGCAGTGTGACCCTGGGGAATTCACTTCAGGGCATCCTGCTTCAGTATCCTCAGCTGTAATGATGATGTTTGCCCTTCATGCCTGAAGAAGAACATGTTGTCAGGGAGGTCATGACCTGACAAGCAGGTGAATTGGATTTGAGTGAGGGGGGCTGTGCTATGTCCCCAGTCTCACTTTCCCCTCCAAAAGCATCTGGGTCCAGTGGTCAGATAGAGGCAGACACTTCTTAGCTAGCTAGTGTCAAGTGTCTGAGGTCAGATTTGAACTCAGGTCCTTCTGATTCCAAGACTGATGCCACCTAGGTGTCCTCTGCTGTAATATGAGGATAATAAATAAGAGAATTTCTCTCTGGTTCAGTGTGAGAATTAACTGAAATAATATTTATAAAACACTAAATGTATTTCCTGGAATGTAGTAGGCATTCAATAGATGCTTAATTCCTTTTCCCTTAGGGAATATTTAGGGGAATATCTACTACATGTAGGTTTGGAAAGATGTTTTAGAGGGATGCCTGTTACAGGTAGGCATGGAGGGATGTTTTAGAGGGGATGCCTACTTCAATTAGGTGTGGATGACCAAGTGATTTTGAAGGCCCCTTCAAACTTTAAGGTCATGATTCTAAAATGTCACCACTAACCCTGACAAAAAAGTGTTGTGACTGAGAAAAAGCAATGCCATTGCTCTCTGGGCAATGTATTGATGATGTTGATGATGATGATGATAATAATAATACTAATAATATTAACAATAATAACAATAGTTCTTACCTACCATAGTAGGCAGATAAGATAATTAATTCAATTCCATTTATTAAGAATATATTCATGTATGGCCTTGGGCAAGCTGTGGTGGCCTTGGGCAAATCACTTAACCCCATTTGCCTTGCAAAAACCTAAAAAAAAGAATATATTCAGTGTCTTGTCAAGCATGTTATAATAGAAAGAATCTCAAGACTTGGTTTTCATAGTCTATCTCTGATTTATTCTATCCTTGTAACCTTGGGAAAATTCTTAACTTTCTTAGGTTTCTTCATCTTTAAGGTACAGGGATTGAATGAGATGACTTCGAAAGTTCTTTCTAGATCTAGGATTGAAAGTAAATATGAACTCACTAGTTCACTAGTAACTGAGGGTACCAGGAGAAGTCTCACATAGAAGGTGACACTATAACTCCAGAACCAGTTCCCTCCATGACCCAGGCTCACTGGGGCCAAGTCTGTCTCACTGTGTGACTATTTGTGCTCTTACCTGTGACACCAGTATGCTATCATTTAGACTTCCCATGTCAGCTTCCTTTTTAAAGTGGTAAATAGATTATTGTAAACAGTGGAAGAACTATTTCCCATACTCACACATACATGAATAAAGCCAGCATATGCTCATGCACACATACATATAGCTTATAATAGATTTTTCCACTGGCCAAAGAGGATGTGACCTAGTGTGAACAGAGAAGAAGTAGATTGGGGAGCATATCACTATTGACTTTAACAACTCTTCTTTGGTGGGGAAGCCATATTTCCAAGAGCCGACCAGATTTTTTGGGGAAAAGGCTGGTTGATAAGGCTTTCCATTTCTCAGAGACAGGCAGAAGTGAAGATTCTAGCAATCCTCTTTAATTTATAAATGTACCATTTTGACATTTTTACTGGAAAAGTTGGCCACTTTGTACTGTTGCCAAATTTTTGGCCATTTCCTGAAACTCATTCCCTCTGCTTCCTCAATTTCGATTGAGTTAAATGTCTGGTTTGCATTCATGAAAGATTTTCCCACAAGACTGGGATATCTAAGAGGTCATTTTTCTTGGTGTTGGCTTCTGGAGTCATTGTGCTGGAAGACTGTTGGTCTATTAGACTGTCCTTGAAGACCTCCCCATAACAAGAGGGAGGATCAAAGGGCAATAACTATGGGTACTGGATTGCTTTCCCCTTTTCATGGGGCTTTCCTTTCCTTATTCTGTTAAGTTCAGTTTAAATCTTCTCTTGGTCTACCCTTCCCTGAGAACAGGGAAGATCCCTTATTGCTTTTTCTCCTATCTTTTCTTCTGAAGATTATGATCAAGATCAAGAGAAAAAAAGTTGTGGACTCTATCACTCATCTAAACATATCTTACATAGAAAAATTCCAGGACTGGAGGTGAAGGCCATCATTAGAATAATTAGAAGGTCATCATTGTAAGTCTCACTCCTATCTTAACTCTCAGTCTGCTGGGAAGTTGGAGTGAATAAGGAAGGTGCCTGAAGAAAATGTGGGGGTGGGGGAAGAAATATTTTCCAAATAATCCCAAATGCTACCTTTTTATTCAACACACATATATAGATTACCTACTATGTGCTGGGCAATAGGGTTATACAAAGACAAAAATGCAATGATTTCTGCCTCAAGGAACTTATATTTTATTGTCTTAGATGTGTGTCCTTGCTTCCTAAGAAGATAGAGAATAAAATAAATTAATAGAGAATGAGAAAAATTTACTGGAAAGAAAGTACCAGATATGAGGTAGGGCAGATGGGGGATGTCTCATAAGATAAAATCCAGAGAGAAATACTAGAGAGACTAGAAACTAATGGAGTAGGAATTTTGAGGGTGAAGCTACTAGTGAGTTTTGAGAAAGTGTTTGAAAGAATTTTGATGGCAGTGAAAAAAGGGAAGTGGGGTCTGACTCTACACATTTCCTTCATTTAAGATTGAATTGCATAGTCTGTGTGACTGAATTTTTAACCCTTTTGGGCTAGAGTCTGTGTTTTTGTTTGAATATTGATTACACTGGTATTAGATGAAAATAATATTTAAATGAGTGATGAATTAGTATTGGCATGTTCCTCTTGTATTTAAATATTATTTTCTATACTTGAAATTCAAATTAAGTGATGATAGTTTTAATATGGCATGACTGCAACATCATAATTTACTTGTTTAGTCATTTTCTCTTATGTCCAACTCTTTGAAACTCCATTTAGAGGTTTTTTTGGCAAAGATATGGAGTGATTTGCCATTTATTTCTCTAGCCCATTTCACAGATGAGGAAACTGAGGCAAACAGGGTTAAGTGACTTGACATATATCAAGTTAACAAGAATTTATTAATTGCTTATTATGGGCAACCGTAGTATGTAAATATAAGCAATTAGAAAGATCATCCCTCTAGGAACTTGCCTTCTGTAGGAGAAAAAAAGGAAGCTGGAAACAGGGAAGGAGAAGGAAAGATGCCTGGTCTGGGCTCTTCCTCAACATGGAAACTCACCAATGAGATAATGGCTCTATGGGAGCAAAGGGAGAAGGGAACTGAATCATGATGGCAAAGACTGGAGAGTTCTGTCTCTAGAATATAAACTCTATAATATAGAACCAGGGAAGAAATGAATGAGAGGAAAGTCTTATGGGACTGAAACTTGGACTGGGCCTTTAAGTAGCCTTGAGTAGGCCAATGGATGGACATTGCAAGTGAGAAGAAACTGTAAGGGGAATAACAACTTCCTTCCCACCATTACTTTGGGCTTCTATTATATGGAGAACATCACATCTCTTGTGATGCCATTTCTTGCTCCATTCGGGTCCCATTCCTGGATCTAACTAAAATTTTGTATTTTGGGGGAAGGAGTATTTTTGACTTCTCCATTTAAAACTATCATTAAGTTCTGAACATTAAGAATCAAAACTCCTTTTATCATATTAGGGAATTGGATGTTGTGATCTCTGAAGAGATCTAAAGGACGTTGTGATTTCCTGATCTATGCTTATCTCCTATAGGAGACAATTTAGAATTTAAAGGGGAGAAATGTGCTGAATTAATAAATAATGGAGAACACTGGAATCATTTACTTCTTGAATACTGACAAAAAAAGATGGGGATTTTTTTATTTGTGTGTGAAATGATTTGCAAACATGGAGCTGGGAAGTTCTGAGGTTCTGTTTTCTTCTTCCACTTTCCTTTATTCTGTTCAGCCAGTGAATTTG
The DNA here is from genome assembly GCF_037893015.1 of Macrotis lagotis. Taxonomy (NCBI): domain Eukaryota; kingdom Metazoa; phylum Chordata; class Mammalia; order Peramelemorphia; family Peramelidae; genus Macrotis; species Macrotis lagotis. The sequence goes on from NC_133666.1 coordinate 328,844,205, forward strand.
TACCTCCTCCCACCATCTACTTAGCTCATTACTGCTCCGAATTGTGGTATATCTTTAAAATCTAGTGAGTGCAAGACAAATGTTTCCAACTTAGACAGTATTGTTTGGTTCATGTGGAAAAAACTCAATTTGGGAATAAAGCAAATTTGTTTATATAATCAGCTCAGTTTATATGGTAAGTTTTGTGTTTGTGTTAAGATTTAATACACTGAAAAATAGAAGAAAATATGTAGGTGGCTTTTTTCCAGAACCACAAAAGATTGTACCCCCATTTTGTGAAACAGTGGATTTTCTAAAAAATTTTGGCAGTGCTTAAGAATTTGGTATAGGGGGAAAAACTTGAACGTGAGCTCTCCAGATGTGAACCGGAATCTTGGCTTTACCAGTTAACCTGGATGACCCAGGCAAGTCTTTTAATTTCTCCAGATTCACTTGCCTCAGCTATAAAATGACGTGATTCTTCTAAATGACTGGTTCCTTCTAGATCTTAGCCTATAGTTCCATGTAAAGGTTAGTCAGATAAAACTTACTCTGGATTGTTTAGGTTAATAGAAGTCCTTTATCTCACAACCAATTTATCTTACATTATTCAGGAATGTTCTAGATTCACTAAATATTCTAGATTACTGATTTAATATTTTCAGTGTTGAATCCTTAAAATAGTAATTCTCTTTAGTAAAATCTCTCTGTTAATGATGTTTAAACATAGGAATAGGGACTAGATCCTTGGCTTCATTAGTATGGAGAACTCCTAGATAAGGAAACTCCCCCCACCAAGGCAGATTGGCACCTCCTTTACAGCAACTTGGAGTCTTGATAGTTGACCAGCAAACTTTGAAGTGATTCTTACCCAGACTCACATAGCTAGTTTATGTCACAGGCAAGATTTGAACCTATGTAATCCTTATTCCAGCCCATGCACTATTGATTATGCCTTTTTATGTAACAAATGCCCCTGCCTAAATAGTATACATTGAAAATTATTTGACTCTTTCTTGATAATTTGGAGACATTGTTATGATCATCAGTTATTCTAAAACTATATGGAAACTATGGTGAAAGATATAGGGATGGATAGATAGGTTTTGACCTCATGATATTTCATAGGACTTTTTTCCTGTTGAAAAGTTCATAGTGATAACTAGTAAAATATCCAAACAGAGCATCATTTGCCTCCAGCTCTAGGGAGACCAAGGTCTCTCCAGAGATCTCAGAGGTATTGTTAGTTTCTTAAAAAAAGCATTCATTAAAATTCTTTTTCACTTATAAATATGTGACACATTCACTTCTTTTGGAAAAAAAATTAAGTTGTAGTGTCAGCTTCCTTCCCAGTCATTGGCCTCTTTTTCCAAAAAAAAAAGGGTAAAATACCAGTTATTTAGGCTCACAACTTCCAGGATAGTATAGAGTAAGTAATTTAGAAGTCATATAGTTTTCTCTTTTCCAAATTATTTCCCCATCCTTTTCTTTATTTTTGGTCTTGGTGTCTTGACTTTACTCTAGCTTTTAAAAAATATTTGTTATTGGGGCAGCTAGGTGGTGCAGTGGATAAAGCACCGGCCTTGGAGTCAGGAGGACCTGGGTTCAAATCCGACCTCAGAAATTTAATAATTACCTAGCTGTGTGGCCTTGGGCAAGCCACTTAACCCCATTTGCCTTGCAAAAACTTAAAAAAATATTTGTTATTTATATGTTACTAACAGTTATTATTCAGTCATTCAGTCACATCTGACTCCCTATGACTCCATGGACCATAGACAGGATACCAGCTCTTCTATCTTCTATTATCTCCAAAAGTCTGTCCAAGTTCACGTTTGTTGTTTTCATGACACTTATCCATCTCATCCTCTGCTGTCCCCTTTCCATTTTGTCCTGAATCTTTCCTGATAACAGTGTTCCAGTGAGTCCTGTCTTCTCATGATGGGGCCAGAGTATTTGACCTTTCAATGAATAACCTGAATAAATTTCTTGAAATATTGATTGTTTTGAGCTCCTTGTTGTCCAAGGGACTCTCAGAAGTCTTCTCCGGTAGCATAAGACAAGAACAGTGATTACTAACTCAGTGGACAGGGACTGTGTAATGGTACCCCTGCTTTCTGGCTTACTTATCCTGTATGTTGTGATGGAGGAGCATCCCTCACCATTTCAAGACCTTATACTGAGGTATAGGTCTGATTCAACTGTTTTCTCTTCTTTGTTCTCTTTAGTTTCCCTCTAAACCCAAGGGTAGTATCTCTATTGTCCTTGGACATGAAGTAGTTAGAAAAATCTTTGCAGATCTCTTCTATTTTTCTTCTTTCGTTATCTACCCATTTTCATTTACAAACTCCTACTCTAATGATTCACTATCATTTCCAGGTAACCCTTGGTTGTTGAAGATTACTCTATAAAGGATTTTGAAGAAGGAGTGAAAGGTTATACTATGGTAGAAAAGCTTCAAGTACATCCCAGTAATACTGTCTGGCTTCTGAGCATTAACTAACTTACCCAAACCTAAACTAACTTACCTAAGCTCCTTACCAAGAAACTACTTGATTCTGTGGACTCAGGAGTCCATGACACTAAGAAAAATACAAAATGACCCTCAGTCCTACTTGAGCCCCACCTGCTTCTGCAGTGATGGCAGCAGAATAGAAGAGAAGAGAAGGGGGCATGTGGTGCTAAGAAACACCACATTTTCTACCCAGTCTGAAACTTTAACATAGCCTTTGTACTCTAAATATGAAATCTGTGTTCAATGACCAATAAGTGATGAGAACCTCTGTCATATCAGTCTTGATATTTTCCCTATAAAAAGAAAAAAAATGCATTTATATGGAAGGATGGTTCACAAGGTCTTTTTGGAGGGACAAATAAAGGAGTTGATGGAATTAGTTTTATCATGCATTGAAACACGATTTTGTGTAAAATTTGGTCATATAATATAGTGGTGCTCATAATAAGTATTTGCAAAAAGACCACCATGAAAATAATTGCAACTTATACACCAACATCTGTTACAAATGATGGTGCAGAAGAATTCTGTGCGGAACTTGATTAGACCCTCCCATTAAATCAACATATACTTTGATATGAGGTGACTTCAGTGCAAAGGTGGGAATAGTAAAGACGGTGAGAAAAGTTCTAGAAAATATGGTTCAGAAATCAGAAATAAGAGAAGCCAGAGACTTATAAATGACACAGAAATCTCTCATTCATGAATATCATGAATACTTCTTTTGAGAAAAAGAATCATTAGATACCAAATGTAGTAAGAAGTAAATAATATCACAGAATAAAATTAATTATATTTTGTATGTGTAAATCTTGTTACTGCCATGAGAGTCATTTTTGCATCAGTTGTCTATTTATAGTCAGACTATTGATATAACAGATCAAAATGAGTAAAAAGCTAGAAGAAATAATAATATATACTTGTGGTGGAAATAATTCAATCTGTACCTATCTAAAAACAGTATTAATGGTAAAAAAATTTAAAAATGCATAAACATGGCAAAATTGACTAAGTTCATATGGAAATTAATATAAATAATTGCTAGCACTTGAAAAAAACTTTAAAAAAGGAAACTATTAAAAACTATAGAGGGTTATAAAAGAAGTTTTATTAAAAAAATAACTTAGTTTGAAAAATACATGGCTCTTTTGCCAGTGAAGAGAAAGAAAGCCAAAGGCAGCACCAGTTTAGAACATGTAAAATCTTGTAGAGGCAGATGAAGGAAAATGATGAGTAGTATTGCCTCAGAAATTAGAAGAGCATTGGAAAGAAAAACAAGTTTATTTATTTTTGGATTTTTTTTAGGTTTTTGCAAGGCAAACAAGGTTAAATGGCTTGCCCAAGGCCACACAGCTAGGTAATTATTAAGCATCTGAGGCCGAATTTGAACCCAGGTACTCCTGACTCCAGGGCCGGTGCTTTATCCACTGCACCACCTAGTTGCCCAAGAAAAACCATTTTAAAGAAAGATGGGTGTACTACCCAATTGAGCAAAGTCATCTCAAGAGCACTTAAGAATGAAAATTAAAAACTTGTTTCAAATCCTACAATTTCTTTATTATCATCATAATTAGATTTGTTACAGTTGTACAGTTTAGAAAGTATTTGTAAAAATATCCTAGTTGATAATAGTAACATGTTTGAATAGTGTTTTAAGGCTCATAAAAATACTCCTCCTTACCCTCTCAGGTGTTGGACAAATATGATCTTAATTTTCCAAATGGAATTCTTAGAATTTCAGTGACTCACTCATTATCCTATAGCTAGTAAAGGTCTCAGTAAGAATTTGAAGTTGCTCATTATTCCAGATTCCAATATCTTAGCCACTATGATGCAGCATTGGGTAAGTAATATTACCCCCAGTTTTTTAATAGGTGAGGACAGAAGCTTGCTAAATTATTACTGGCAAATTGTTATTTTATTTAACTGTTATGATAACAACTACCATTTATATAGTGGTGATTTTATATGAATAAAATTTCTGTGTGAACTTAGTCAATTTTTGTCACATTTATGCCACTTTATTTTTTTAATCATCAATAACATTTTTGGATAGGTCCAGATTGAATTGTTTCCACTGCAAGCATGTATTATGTAGTGTTCCAGGATCTGTTACATGCTTAAAGATATTATTTTATACCAACCCTGTGAAGTTATTACCCCCATTTAAAGTTAAGGAAACTGAGGCAGATAGGGATTAAGTGACTTGCCCAAGGTAACACAGGTAGGATGTTTTTGAGGCTGAACTGAACTCAGGTTTTTCCTTACTCCTAACCCAATACTATCTTCCTGGGTGCCACCTCCTGCCCTGAATTCCTGGCTTCTAGTTCTTAGGCTGGTGTTCTTTCTGTGACCAGTATCATCTCACTGAGAGATGATACTTTTAGTCCCAACACCCAGATAGAATTTTCTCTAATCCCTCCATATTTCACTCAGAATTTCAAGCTTAAGAAACATTTTAAAAAGTTATAAAAAATTAAAAATCTCATCTGTAAAAGCATTTTTCATGTTTAGAATAATACCTTTGCTCACAGGTGTGAATCAATGTGGTATCGTTATCAGTTACCAGGTAGGAAAGATGGTAATTATTTATTACATGTTGTTAATTCTAACTTCCTCAGGGTTAACTTTACAATTAGCTATTTAGCTATAGGGAAACTTTACTATCCTCAAACAAGTTCTGAAATGATATATTATTAAACATATTAAAAAGAAGATACAATTTAGGATAAAGCAAGCCATTCCATAATTGTACATTTATTGTGTTGTTGTAAACCACAGGTGAATATGTGAAAATTCCCAGATATTGGTATTTTCCATTCACCGGAGACTATTTTTTAATTATTCAATCAATCACCATGTATTTATTAAGCACCTACTATGTTTTTTGGGTATGGAGACACAAATGCCTAAAATGAAACAATTCTTGTTCTTAAGCTTATATTATTTGAAAGTGGTCAGCAGCAGTTAGCCTAGTTGAAGACAACCAGCCTATCCTTATTCTTTTAAATCCTAGGTTATTGGCTTCCACAGCACCTTCAAGGATGGAATCTGGCCAACTTCACCAGAAGAGATCAGATTCATGAGCCTTGAACAACTGTTTAGAGGATGGATTATGTTCAGAAATAGATGCAGAATTTGTTCTGTGGCTTCCTGATTTAGTCATTGACTTTTTTCTAGCTCTACACCATGTCTCCCTTTGAAATAACAAAGATTCCACTCAGAAAATACTGACTGTTCAGTTAATTTTATCAGCTCATATAATCTTTTGTTTTCTCCAATTAGCATTGGGTCAGGGATTAAAGGTATTTTGTGATCTTTTCATTAGAAAAAGTTTGCGATTTATATACTGTCAGAAACCTTCTAAAACACAATTATTTTCATGATGCCACTTACATAAGAATTATTATTATAGTTAATATTTATGTAGTATTTTAACATTTGTAAAATTCCTAACATACCTTATCTCATTTGATCCTCAAAAGTACAACTCTAGTTGCTGTTATTAACTTCCCATTCACAGAAGAAGCAGAGAGTGAGAAAAGTGAGTTTTTTGAGATCATACAATTATCAGAGGTAGATTCAAACTCAAGTCTTCCAGGTTTCCATTCTAATACTCTCCAGTATGTGCAGCAAAAGGGAGCCATAGCCGTAGAGTGAGAAGATATTTGAATTTCAATCCTGGCTTTAGATATGGTTTTATTGTTTCTATCTGACTCTTGTCACCCTTTTTGGGGTTCTCTTGACAAAAATACTAGAGTGGTTTGCCATTCTTCTACTAGCTCATTTTCCAGATGAGGAAACGGAGACAACCAGAGTTAAGTGACTTGCCCAGGGTCTCTGAGTTGGTAAGTGTCTGAGGCTGGATATGAACTCACAAAGATGAGTCTTCCTAATTGTGACCACTCTATCCACTGTCCTCAATATAGCCTAGTCTAATTATCAAAGTATATACAATAAATGCTTTGTAAATGTCTATTGCCAGAGAAGGGGTATGATCTCCTGTGTGGCTATTGAAGGAACTTTTTTGGTGTTTTACTCACTAAACTTACTACTCCTTCCTTTTTTTCTTCTTCCCTCAAAAGCTGCAGGACTGTTCTGCAGTTAATATACCTGTAGTGGAGTCTCCACTAAGGACTAGTGAGTTGAGTGGGGCCATTTCCTTTCTGTCCTCAAAACCACAGAGATCTCATCTTTTCCTTCTCTTTCATTCCTGTAGTTTATTGCCATGGTCTGTTGCTTTCTACCCTTATCACTGCTTCTGATAACTGCTTCCATTGCCATTATTAATCTCATTCTTCTCTTTGTCACTTTCTTCCTTCTTTCTGCTTACTTTTCTCTTTTCTATGTAGCCAAGGGCCTTAATTCTTTTTTTTTTTAAATTTATTTATTTATTTTGAATTTTACAATTTTTCCCCCTAATCTTACTCCCCCCCCCCCACAGAAGACAGTCTGTTAGTCTTCACATTGTTTTCATGGTATACATTGATCTAAGTTGAATGTGATGAGAGAGAAATCATATCCTTAAGGGAAGAAAATAAAGTATAAGAAATAGCAAAATTATATAATAATTTTTTTAAAGTAAAGGTAATAGTCTTTGGCCTTGTTCAAACTCTACAATTCTTTTTCTGGATACAGATGGTATTCTCCATTGCAGATGCCCCCAGATTGTGCCTGATTGTTGCACTGATGGAATGAGCAAGTCCATCAAGGTTGATCATCACCCCATGTTGCTGTTAGGGTGTACAGTGTTCTTCTGATTCTGCCCATTTCACTCAGCATCAGTTCATGCAAATACTTCCAGGCTTCCCTGAATTCCCATCCTCCTGGTTTCTAATAGAACAATAGTATTCCATAACATACATATATACTACAATTTGTTCAGCCATTCCCCAATTGATGGACATTTACTCAATTTCCAAATCTTGCCACCACAAACAAGGCTGCTATAAATATTTTTGTACAAGTGATGTTTTTACCCTTTTTCATGATCTCTTCAGGGTATAGACCCAGTAGTAGTATTGCTGGATCAAAGGGTATGCACATTTTTGTTGCTCTTTGGGCGTAATTCCAAATCGCTCTCCAGAAAGTTTGGATGAGTTCACAACTCCACCAACAATGTATTAGATTTCCCACATCCCTTCCAACATTGAACATTGTGACATTCTGGTCACATTGGCCAGTCTGAGACATGTGAAGTGGTACCTCACCTCACAGATGCTTTGATTTTCATTTCTCTAATAAGTAGTGATTTAGAACAATTTTTATATGACTATGGATCGCTTTGATTTACTCATCTGTAAATTGCCTTTGCATATCCTTTGACCACTTGTCAATTGGAGAATGGCTTGTTTTTTTTTAAATTGATTCAGTTCTCTGTTTATTTTAGAAATGAGTCCTTTGTCAGAAATACTAGATGTAAAAATTGTTTCCCAATTTACTATATTTCTTTTGACTTGTTACAATGGTTTTGTCTGTGCAAAAGCTTTTTAATTTAATGTAATCGAAATTATCTAGTTTGTTTTTAAAGATGTTTTCCATCTCTTCCTTGGTCATAAACTGCTTCCCTTTCCATAGATCTGTCAGGTAAACTGTTCCTTGATCGCCTAGTTTGCTTATAATATTCTTTTTTATGTCTAAATCCTCAAGGGCCTTATTTCAGATGTCTTGGTTTTTAATAGTCTTTCCAGGGCAATGGGGGTGGGGATTCCTTTCCCTCTAACTATCAAACCAATTAATCATATTATATGTAGTATAATCTTCAACTTTTCCCCAATTAACAAGCATTTATTTTCTCTCCTTGCTACCCAATCCCTATTGTAAAGAGAGGGGAAAAAACCCTTGTAATAAATGTGAATAATTGATTTCCACATGAGCCATTCCCTGTCATTGAGCCTATCTACTTCTTTGCTGGGAGGTTGGTAGCATAGGACTTCATCATAAGTCCTTTGGGATTGGAATTCCAGGTTTCAAAGTTGTTTGTCTTTACAGTCTTATTGTGTGTGTGTGTGTGTGTGTGTGTGTGTGTGTGTGTGTGTATGTGTGTGTGTGTGTATGTGTGTGTACAGTTCAATAGGTTAATCTTCATCTGTTCAGCATAATATGATTTAATTTTATCATTGTAATTCAGTTCTCATAAATAAATTTTGTTTTTCTACTAGATTTCTGGTTTGGAGATTATTCTCAATGCTTGAGGTGACTGAAAAGCTGATGTTTCTATACTTAATGAGGATAGCTAATAGCTAATAAGGTACCAGTGGAATATATAGTTGGTCATTAGCTATGGAGAATCAATCTGAAAGAACAACAGAATTGTAATTAGGGTGGGGCAGGGCCTGACTTTGCTCCTGAGTACTCATTTTAGAATTCCCCACTGCCCTTCAGCAGTATAGAAACTATAGACCTAACCTACATGTAGTTAGTGAAAATAATTAGCTAAAATAGATAGCTACTAGATAGCCACCTTAAATGAGCTTCCTTGCCTCCCTTCCTCTCCATGTGGCAGCCTCTCAAAGCACCATCCCACACTCTGAGGGTATCAATAGGATCATAGATCTTAAGCTTGAATGAATCTTAGAGACCACCTCATTCAACTCTTTAATTTTACAGCTGAAGAAACTGAGCTCAGGGGGATTAAATGATATGCACAAAATTGCAGAAGTAGTAAGCGTAAGAGGAAAGAGTTTAACCCAGCTCCTCTGACTTCTGAATGAGTGATATTTCCACTGTATTGCATATTATTCATTCATACTGCATGACCCAGGTATAGTAAATCCTAGTTAAGGCTTTGCAGATCAGACTTTTATTTATTTATTAAATTATTTTTCTTCATTTGTGCATTTATTTTTTTATTTTTTTACGACCATCATCTTTCAAGAAGAACTGAGGCAACTTATAAGTTAAAATGCCGTGCAAAATAACAGAATAGAGTCATTTAACAAATGGAAAGAGTTAGATGCTTCAAGGCATTCAAGATGAATCACTTAATGCAACTGGATACGGAATCAAATTCTAAGTTCTTTGGCAAAAGAGGAAATGCATCAAATTATGTAGTTTTCATTTTCTGAAAAGAGAAGTCTGTAAAATCACTTTCAGACTCAGTTTTTCCTGAAATTCAACTCAAGAAATATATCATGTGAATCCTTTTAGAAAGGGACATTGAGTAACATATAGTATACAATAAATAGAACTAACTGTGATTTGATAGAAGACAAAAAAGAATGCTCAAATAAACAATTCTATTAGTTTTTCACCAAGGAAGTGGGTGTAGCACAAAATCAGAGGTCAAGAAACATTTATCAGGCTTCTGCTATATGAAAAATGCTGTGCTTAGTTGCTTGGAATTTTAAAAATATTAGAAAAAAGAAGACAAGGGGGCATCTGGATAGAGCACTGACCCTGGAGTCAGGAGGACCTGAATTCAAATCTAGCCTCAGAAACTTAATTGCCTAGCTGGGTGACCTTGGGCAAGTCATGTAATCCCATTGCCTTTAAAAAAAAGAAGAAAAAAAGAAGACAAGCTCCTACCCTCAAGAAACTTACAATTGAATGGGGAGAAGACAGTAAGCAAAAGGAAACTGAAAAAAAGAAAAGGGGGGGGAGATATCTAGCATGGGTAGAGGGAGGAGGAGGATGGTAAAGTCCAGAGGAATGCAGATGGGAAATTAAGAGACCAAGGTATCTGGTCCCAGTTTCTGGGAGGAGCTCTAATCCTCCATCCTTTCCTTTCACAGGGAGGGACTCCAAGGGTATGAGATGTGAGCTCTAGACTTGAAGTGATCATGAAGAATCTTGAGGTGCCTGGGGGCATGATGGAAAAATTTTTATAATTCCCTGTTTTTTCATTTTTGATCATAGTTCCTTGCTTGGTCATGGTAATCAACTCATCTAGTTTGTGATTTTTGCTGATTACCTGCCTTATTATAAAACTGGAGCCTTCTTTAAAGGATGAACTCCAAGACTAGATTTTTGTCAGTTTTCTTACTGTGTTGATAGGCATTAAGCACACTTTTTCCTTTAGGGAAAAACAAAAACAAATCATTATCTCTTTACATCTGACCAGTTAATGTCTGAATACACATGATAAAATGAGTGACCAATGATGCCTGGTCTCTATTTCCACAGAAGGCCAGCTGTGGGGAATGAAAAATCCAATCCTTCGAAGAGGCACCGGGATCGCTTGAATGCAGAGTTGGATCATCTTGCCAGTCTGCTGCCTTTTCCACCTGATATCATTTCCAAACTGGACAAACTTTCAGTTTTACGGCTCAGCGTCAGCTATCTCAGGGTGAAAAGCTTCTTTCAAGGTAAGTCTCATAATGTCTCTTCCATTTTGCTAGAAGTAAAAACAGATCCCAAGAACTGGAATGATGGATTCAGGGGAAGAGAGATTATGTCCCTAAAAATGACCAGAGGTATTTTGTTCCCTTCTTATAAAAAAGGAAGTTCCTGACCATGGATGGGTAGCATCAGGATGATGACTGCAATCCTTGGGGGCATGTTCTGAGGCTTTTATCTCTCAGCTTGGTGTTTCAAAGGCTTTTGTCTTAGACCCTTTCCTTTTTACTCTCTACATTCCCTCTTGGTGATATCATGGGAGCTTGACTGTTCAAATCAGGAATTTAAATGCCATTTTATAGGCAATGGGGACTTGACAGAAGGTTTTTGGATAGGGGATCATGGCTGTGCTTTAGGATGATTAACAAAAGTGTTCAATATTTTGAACTACTTTAAGTTCATCCACCATGTAACAGAAATCAAATGTGTGTATAATAGCAGCATTTATGTGACCTAATGTTTCCATTTCTTAATTTATCCTCAAGACTCTAAAATAGTCTTCCACCAGTAATTAAACTGGGAAGAAGGGGAAGGAAAGAATTGGGAGATACATCTACATCCATGTATGAAACAATAGATAGCTTTAACTAATTTCTCTTGGATGATTTGCAGAAAAATAAGATGGAGGATAATACATGTGGCAGCCCAACACAGGGTCAATGTTCATGAGCTAGAATCCAATAGGTTCTCTCAATTTTCACATCAAACCAACTCCATTGTGTCCCTGGCCTTTCCCTATCTCATCACTTATCTACTAAATGAGGACAATAATAGCCATAGTACCTGCCTCAGCAAATTGTTGTGATATCCAAATGAAATAAAGTTTCTAATAATAAGTGTATCTAATAATAGAATAATTACAACTAATATCCAGTAATATAATAATGTATTTAAAGTACTTTGAAACTTTAAAATGCTACATAAAAATCTGCTATTATTATTGTTGTTAATATTATAGGGGCAACATAATGTAGCAAATAGAGAACTTGCCTTAAACCAGGAAGATCTATTTTCATATACCCCCTTCTACCAGCCCTAACCCCTATCCTGACCCTAACCTGAAGCCTTAGTGACTATATGATCTTGACTAAGTCATTTAGCTTCTGAGGGTCCTAGGCAGCTTTCTAAAAATTATATGTTTCGACAACATCATGGGTCTAAGTTCCTAATTCCTGTGTTATTTTTAGTTGGAATAACTAACAATAAAGAGAGCCTAGAGACCAGTGTTGTGTGGTATTTTTCCTTGCTCTTCAAAAAGACTTTCTTTTTTTTTAATCTTGCTTCCATATGTTAGGATAACATGAACTTTAAAGAGGCAAGTGTGCTTCCCTAAACTTTCCATGACTAAATAGTCTCAACCATTTATCTACTGTTGGATAATTGCATTTTCTTTGGTTTTCTTCCTGTATATCCTGTACATCTTGTAAATAACTTGTTAGGGTATAGCTATATTTGTGTTCACAGGGTCTGGCTTATAGAATATGTAATATATAAGATAATAAAATATAACATTTTATATATATATAATAAATATCATTATCCTTTTTTCAGCTATATACATTCCTCAGTTCCTATATCTACTCAATTTTAAGAGTATTCCCTTTTGGATCCTTAAAAATTTATTTAGTTCATATGAGATATACAGGGTGCCCCAAGAGCTTTACTGCAACTTTAAGCTTTAATGGTTTAAAATTGCATTAATTATCTCTTAGGTAACTGAAATTGTCTAAATCCAGGGTGTCCCAAAGTTATTGTTGTTTATCCTTTATTCTTGAAGATCATGACACCTTGATGTGCAGGTGAATTGGATTCAAGGGAGGGAGGGCTGACTATACAAAGTCACCATGGGTCCAGGGGCATCCAGGACGATTGGAGATGGCCTTGGATGCAGTGGGAGACCTTGACCTTTATAAGTTAGGTCTTTCCCAAACAACAGCAACAACAACAACCAGTTCCCTAAGAGTAGATTTGTGTTTCTTGAATATGGTCTAGGTCACAATTCTTTTGAATAACTGCATGAAATTTAATTTCAAAGAAAAACTTCAAATGAAATAAAGTTCATTCTTTGATACAGTCAGATCATGTCTATTTATATATCTGTAAATATCATATGTTTCACTTTTTTCTTCCACAGAAATTTCATTACTCAGATCTCCCGATACTATCTTCACAACAGGATTTTGCTAAGCAAAATCTTTTCTTTTTTTAAAGCAAAAATTGATTGAGTTGCCTAAAACCATTTGTAAAATGAGAGGCTTGGATGAGGTGATCTGTGAGGGACTTTCCAACTGCATAAAATCATGGAAGTCACCATTCCTCTTGGGTCTGCTGAATAGAAGCTTCTCTAAGACAGATTTCATCTCAGTAGAAGGAATAACTTTCTAATAGAAAATGGAATGTGTTGACTCAAGTTAAAGTTGCTTTGAGTTCAACAACACTAGAGTTATTCAAGAAAAAAATTGAATGATTGCCTGGGGAAAGGGAAAAAGAGAGTTATGTATTGAGTAGGAGCAATTAGGGACTAGCTGACCTCTGTTTTTTTTTCTAATAACTCTTAGATTCATTTATTTATATTTTTTGTCATATTTGGGAAAATACTTTTTTTTAGGTTTTTGCAAGGCAAATGGGGTTAAGTGGCTTGCTCCAGGCCACACAGCTAGGTAATTATTAAGTGTCTGAGACTGGATTTGAACTCAGGTACTCCTGACTCCAGGGTCAGTGCTCTATCCGCTGCACCACCTAGCCACCCCAGGAAAATACTTTTAATGAATAAGCAGAATTTTAGTTAATTACAAACTTCCTTCAAAGTTTCACAGTAAACTGTTAAATTTAAGTGGTCTTGGGTAGTTACCTTCTTATTTATTTACTTTTTAAAAAATGGAATCTGCCCAGTTCACTTTTGGCTTCTTTGGGGAAAATGCTGTATCCTTAAAGAAGCAGAGAAGAGAAACCCCTATTTTTATATATTTTCCTGACTGTTGGAATAAAATTTGTATTCGGTCAAGAATTAGTCTGGGGGTGGTCATTTGCCAGCCTGTTTGCCAGTCCCATCTCATTTTTATGTTGCACTAAACTAAGAGAGACTAGGAGGTTCTATAGGGCCATTGGATCTTAGAACTTAGAATGGGTCATGAATATTTTTTGGGGGGGTAGAGAATGCTATTAGTGGCCATCATCTAGTCCATTTTGGAGGAGAAATTGGACAATGTGAAGTGAAGGTCTTGAACTATTCAAATTTAGAAATACTGATGGTTGTGTGAAGCTGGAAGAAGAGTCTAGAACTTTTAAGCTATGGGGAGAGATTAAAAGAGCTTGCTTGGATACAGAAATTTCATAGACTCAGAGGTAGAGGATAGCAGAAAAGAAAAATGAAGGAGAGATTTTAAAATTACAGAACTGGGGATAGAGTGGAAGGCAACTTAAGCAATGGGCAATGGTCAGTGATTTGGGAACAATTTTAGGAAGAATAAGATGTCTGCTACTGTTGTGAGCAAATTTATGGGAATCCTTTGGGTCACTGATATAATCTATACTGCATGGATTTTCATATCAAGAAAAAAAATTCACCTTACTCTTCTACTAAAGGTTGATCCCATTCTTACTTTAAGATGTATTATTAATAATTGAAGGTTATGTATCATCTGATTCTATTATCATATCATATCATAAGATGCTATTTTTAGGTACTTTAAGTTCTGAGATAGATTTGATGATTTGGATTTGCTTTAAAGAAGAACTCATTGTGACTCTCAATTTTCCTTCCTCCAAAAATTCTCTTTTCCATCTATCTTTCTCTCTCCAGAGTTGTATCTTGTCTCTCCACAATGGAGAGTTTAATGCTTTTTTTGTTCAACCCTTGAAACCTCCTGGTGTCCTGAAATTCTCCATTTCGGTATGGATTTGCTTGGATTTTGCTTTCCATACATAAGTCCGGAACAGGTCCAGTTGCTGAGGGATAAGAGGGCATGGGAATTGAGGACACAGACAAGACTTAGACATTTTAGCTAAAATATTTGCTCCCATGGTCTTTTGTTGGTCATGGTGGGTAGGGTTTATTTCTAAAAGACTAACGTGGAAATTTTTTATTCAAATCATCAAAGACATGTCATGCTTTTCTAGGAGACTACTATCTGGGGGGTGAGATGAGCAGTCTTATTTGCCACAGTTGTGGTTAGGGCCAGGAATCCAAGTAAGTTTCCATACGAGTCTTTCATGACATAACATGTGCAGCTGCTGCGATGAGAGCTAGCCTTTACTACTATGGTTGTGAGTGAAGTTGCTCAGTAAAATTTTCTTCATTTCATGGACTTAAATTTTAGGTAAACATTTGGTAGCTGTGATTTGCAGCTGGTGGTGGGTGTGTTTCCTTTGTTGGTCTGAAGGATGGGGCAAGGAAGGCAATCTTCCAAGTAGATACGGCGAGTCTTCATGTGAATTCAGTAGACGTTAAATAGGCAAGGCTGATTTAACTTCTCCCCATAGAAAAGATGCAGGAAAAGATAATTTTAGTAACATGAAATTTTCCTTGTATAAACTCTTCCCATATTTGAATATATATTTATCTTTCATCTAACCTCATTCTGGAAAAGACTCGTAGGACTTAGAGAAGGAAGGAACCTCAGAGGTTATCTGGTCCACTACTTTCATCACATAAGAAGAGAAAACAGCCCAAGAGAGATGAAGCAAATTGGTCCAAGTCATAACAGTAGCAAGTATGGTACTAGAGTGGACTGGAAAGCAGGTCCTCAGACTTTAAATCTGAAGAAAATTTTAATTTCCTGACTAGTTCATAGAAATGAAAAATCCAGCCTTGAAAGTAACAAATGTGTAGTAGAAGATCACTGAGCTTAGACCTCCTCCTACCCTATTCTCATCTTCCAACTTTCTAAATTTGAGTGTTTGTTGTTTTTGCTTTAAACTTTTTTTTCCAGATCTCAAGGTCATAGGCAAATCATGTAAACTAAAACTGAATAGATTCTAATCCATCTAATCCAACCTCTTCATTTTATACTCAAAGGCGGCCAAGATCTGGTAAAGATGACATGGCCACGCAGCAGAACTCACACTGTAGTTGGGTACTCTTTATTCTATCTGTATTCTGATATATTATCTATACTACCCTTATCATCCCTTTGGTTTTTAATCCTTTCTGAGCCATGGTTGAGACCACAGTTAGGAGGCTGCCCTGAGATAGTCAAGACTATTTGCATCACTCAAAAATGTAGAGTTGGTAACTGCAACCCAGGATATCCTACTTTCTGCATGGAAGGAGTCCTCCACTGTAGGACCTCATAGTACCACCTTCTGACTTTCTTTAGTTTGTAGGTATGTAGATCTATTCTGCTGATTTCTTTAGAGCCTTATGATTCTGCCAATATTTTAGTCTCTGGCTCACCCCCAAATCCTTGATTTTTGGATATTGGGGCCCTTTGCTTTATACATATGGTTAGGCCTAAATCATTTTGAAAAATGATGGGCTCATCTTGGGATAGTAGATACAGCAATCATGTTGGCTTCCACATTTTTTCCATCATTGCTAAAGAAACCTGAATGTCCCGACATAATATATTTGTGCTACAATGTGCAAAAATCACTTCCTATTGAATAATCATCACAAGTTATGATATCATAGAGTTAAAAAACCCACACTACATTTCTTCCTATAGTGTGAGCAGATAATTTCAAAGAGTCCAAGTATGATAGCATCACATTTGTTTCTTTCTGGACAACAGCAAGTACTATATTACCTGGCCACAGTCAGAAAAATCAAACTCTCTGGTTCTCATTATCTTCATCTGTAAGATTTAAGTCTTGCTCCTCCAAGATCTTTCTTTTAGCTTTAGGGCTATAAGTTTATGAATCTGAGGTTATTATGAAATTGTGACCTTTTAAAAATTTATCAGTGTTATTTGTACTTATCCAGCAAATGCACATGTTGATATCAAGAAGAGATCTGGGATGTTTTTAGTATTAAATTCATTCTTACCTTCAATTGGAGAACTTTTGAGATTTAGTCTGATTAACTTCATTATAGAGAAGGGAGTGGATATTAATGGAAAAGTTTTCTTTTAAAAATTCAACTTTATTATATTTCTAGCTCTAATGTCTTTCCCTCTCCTTTCTTAAAAATCAAGAAGAACAAAGTCCATTACAAACATGTTATTTGAATTTTATAGGAAAATGTAACAAAATGATGAATTAGATAGTCTTTCCTGTTGAACACTTTAAAAATAACAATGTGGAGCTTTTATGATATTCACACTTCCATTAATGAATAAAGAAATAAATGAACACGCCCCCCCCCCCCCAAAAAAAAAACCTTGTTGCTTTACTTTAGACTGACAATCCATTGGTCTGATAAGGCTTACGTATATATAATCAGATGCCAGGAAGGAGTGGATGCAGTCAAGCCTCTTTACCACTAGGTGGCCTCTCAATGACTGATCTTTATATAATAATGCACTGTTGTGATAATTATTAATATTGTAATTTAAAAATATATTAATTTAAGATTTGTGTTTGCATATGGCAACTTAATAATTTCCGTAATGACCAAGAATATAGTATGTGAGAAGCTTGCTTCATAGATTATATAAGAATTCGATATTTCTAGACCTACATAGCAAAATTTTTCAAGATTGTGATCAAGGTTTCAAAATGACTTTCGGTAAGATTGGCTTATGCTATGTGATACATCTTACTCTTGGGACCCTTAGCTTTCACCACTTTATTTCTGTTCTTTTCGGGATGACTCAGCCTCTTGCCTGGCCTGGCTTTGCCTTCTATGAATGCTTTCCTCATGCTATGAACCAGAAATTTCAACTTATTCACTGTGGAGGGACTTAGTTTTTTGGTGCTCTTTTCATCTGTTGGTGAAGTCAGAAGTGTAAGTGGTACATCCCTGTGGTTCCTTTCTCTATATAGATTTAAATGTAGTGCCAGAAAACTTCCAGGCACTAGTGGGGTATTGCAAAGACCCTCCAGGACTAGTAGAGCTGGGTGGGTAGCAGCTTTACCTATCTTCTGGGTGAGTTTTTCCTCCTCATACAAAGTAAGAAATTTCCATTTTCCTGAGATTTCTAAGGTTTCAGAGTTTTAGAGATCTTTCTGATCATCTTCTGTCATTTATTCACCCCAATAGGAGATGCAGCCTACTGGGTTATATTACTATTAGTTGTTATTCAGAAGAAGAAACTTTCTAAGTTCCCAGTAGTTTACCTTTTCACTGGGACAGTTATCACTTAGGCTTTCCTTCAGTGTCGGTCAGACATTGAGGTAGCTCTTGGCATGACCAAAATTCTCCTTGGAGCTAGATAACTAAATTGTCTCTTCCATTAGCAGATAAGTTTAATTAGAGTAGGGATTGTTTTGTTCATATCCCCAGAACTTAGGCATGGTGAGTCCTTGGTGTTTAATAAATATTTATTGATTGATTTCCCTTTTCTAAGTTATTCAGCTAGTTTTAAAGGAAGGGCTAATGATAACTGGAAGTGTTTAAACTGAGGATGAACACTTGGTGGGGAAGATGTAGATGGAATTCATAGTTGAGGTAAGAGAGACCTTTCATGCTCTAGAGAAATCTGAATTTCTTTGAAGGTGCTTTCTCCTTTTATAGCCCACCTTTATTTGCTATTCCCACTGGACAACTCCTATTGGATCTCTGCAGCCCCATTAGGAGTTTCCCCATAACTGTTCTCACTTTGAAACACCCTACAGAACCAGAGAGGTTAAGTGACTTTTTCTGATTGTGGCCAGATAATATAGTGCTTGCTATTGTCCAGAAAAAAAACAAAAACAAATGTGATGCTAAGAGAAATAAATCCATGCTTTGGATCTTTAAAATTATTTGGATAAGTTCACCTACTCACGCTATAGGAAGAAATATAAAGGTTGGCTAGGTGGTGCAGTGGATGGAATACTAGCCCTGGAGACAGGGGAGATCTGAGTTCAATGTCCTCAAACACTTAATTACCTATCTGTGTGACCTCGGGCAAGTCATTTAGCTCCACTGCCTTGCAAAAAGCAAGCAAACAAAAAAGAAAACAAAAGAAAAGGAATTAGTTTTTTTTAACTGTATGACATCATAACTTGTGATGGTTATTCAACAGGAAGTGGTTTTTGCACATTGTAGCACAAATATATTAGGTCTGAACATTCAGACTTATTTGGCAATAATGGAACAAAAATGGAAGCCAAATCAACTCTCAGCTCACTCTATCCCCAATAGAAAAATATTAATATGCATCGGAGCTATGGCCATCGGAGTGAGGGGCAACTGGTCTCTTTCCTTTCTGGCAATGCTAATGGCTTCTCTCTGTTATTTATCCACACTTTATCCTGTTTAGTTCTTATTTTCACACAGTGGTATTCATGCTGTCCTTCCTGGTAAGAATGTGATGAGTTCCTGGAGAGCAGAGACTATCTTTTGTCTTTTTTTTTCATATCTCCAGTACTGAGTGTATTGCCTAGTACATATGGGGAGTTTTATAAATGCTTGCTAGTGAACTGATTGGTACAATGTTTAATTGGCATCCCTTGTGTCTTTATACTGATAGCACACCATCTTTGGGACACAATAAAAATGATAAAGAAGGCTAGAGTGTGTGTATTTAAAAAAAAGCTAATGGGGCAGGAGGTGGAGAGAAGGCTGTGTTGTAGTCATGACTGCATTTTATATGATGCAGACATTGTGATCCTTAGTTATCACAATGGATTATGTGATCTGGCATGTTCTCCTACAAGTGAATAAGGCTTCTCTGCAGGAACATCTACAGGTGGCTCTCTGGAGGAGAAAGTGAGGCTGGGGACTTGGTACAGCCCTCTCTCATGTCAATCCCATTTCCTTGAGTATCATGGTTCTCTTCTAGAATGAAGGACAAATACAACAACAAACACTCTTGCATCTTGCTTCTTCCCCTTTACAGTCAGTAGGTTGGACTAGAATGACAGATAAGGAGAACATAATATAGTGGAAAGAACATTGAATTTGGAGTCAGAAGATCTGGATTCAAATCCTATTTCTGCCACACATTCCTTATTTTTTTTTAAATAAAAGAAAAGATTTTATTTTGAGTTTTATAGTTTTCCCCCTACTTTTGCTTCCCTCCTTCCACTCTCCCCACTGAAGGCAGTCTGTTAGTATTTACACTGTTTCTACACACATTACTTTTTGTGACCTTGGGCAGACTACTCATTCTCTGGACATGATTTCTTTGTCTTAAAAAAATAGTAGATCATATTTAATAATTACCTATTAGTGTGACCTTGAGCAAATCACTTAGCCCCACTGCCTTGCAAAAACCAAAAAAAACGAAAGAATAGAAATGTAGTTTTTTCAAATTGTATAACATCATACTGGAGCGGGGGGGTGTCTTATGGTTTTATGACTTTGGGTTTTTTCTTAATTAATATTTTAGTAACTATTTTAATATAGTTGATTTTCTTTGCAGTTCTTTGTATTCTGTACATTTAAAACATATTCTTCACCAGACTGCTAAAGATGTTGATGGCACAAAAAAGGTAAAGAATTTGTGGACTGAATGATCAGCCCTTCACCTAGTGTGTGTTCCAGAGTAAGCCCATGATAAATCTATTCATTCAGACATCCAATCAGTCAGACATTTCCCAAAGTCTCTTCCAGTTGTAATATTCCATGGTTTTCAAGATTTTCCAGAATGAATGGATTGACTTGAATTTAGGGAGGGAATAACTGAATTAGATATTTAAAGATAGAAAGGGAAAGAGTTGAGAGAAGACACTTACATTAAAGGTGAAAATAAAGAGTCTTGCTTGGTTGAAGTATATCCCCCTGGTTTTTCTCTATGTCTGTGTGAGATGACGTCTTAGCTCCAGATTCTGACTTTAGTTTGTCTTTCTTTTACCTTAATTTGCTTTTTTCCCCAGGGTTTCTTTAGGGATAGATCTGAAAATTTGTCATTTTTGTTGCTTGGATTTGCTTCTAATCCCATTGCCAAGCTTTTCTTTCAGTTGGAGGAGGGGGTGAAGTGGTGGTGTTTCAGATGGGGAGGTGACTAATGGTTGGGTAGGGAAACGGTCCTGACCCAGATTTTTCAGTTTCTACAAGGATGTAGCAAACAGAGATGGCTCTTCTCTCACATTGCATCTTGTCATTTTGAGACAGCTCTTTTGAAGTTTTGCAAGCCAATTTCTTTCATTTGGGCAGTCTGGAAGCCTCTGTGGTTTGGCCTATTTTTCTGATCTCCATTTCTCATAGTAACTTCCTTTTGATGAAAAGAGAAAGAAAAGCGAATGAGTTGTGTGCTTGGTATGATTCTAGTTCCCTCAGATTCTTGCAAGGGTTTTTTCCCCTTGTTGTATTCTCTCTGTAATAGCCTGTAGCTCAGCTTCCTACTATGCTGAGGGAAAATCTCAATACTTTTCTTCCTTTGGGTTTGGATAACTTGGAGCCTAGCTGCTGCAGGTTCTAGATGAACTTAAAGCAGAACTTAAAATAGGAAGCAGTTAGATCTTGTGGAAAGAACCCTGGTTCTGGAGGGACCCTGGATCCAAATCCTGCTTCTGTTTACAAACTATGTGACCTTATACAAGTCACAACCTCCCTAGGACTCAATTTTCCCATCTGTAAAATGGGAAAGCCTGTCAGATATGATCTAGATTTAGGATCCTCCTTTTAGGTTCATTAAATCTTTCCATAATAAATAGAAATTTTGAGGTTTTTTTGTTCAGACTGATGTCTTCACCAGAGATAATAATATGCCTATTTCTAGATGAAGAGCCCATATAGTGAAAACAATATTGGACTTTGAGTTAGGATTACTTAAATCCAAGTTCTTGCTTTTTTTAATGTTCAATATACCCAATGACTTTCAGTCTCTAAAATAATAATATTATCTAACAATATCATTTCATTGAGGAAAAACACTTTGTAAATGCAAATCATTATGCAAATATGAATTATTTTTATGGATATTAAAGAAAAAAGAGATGATCACATCATCATCCTCTAACCAAAAGATTTCTTTGGATTTTTATTTTCCCATCACAAACTATCTCCTATTTGTTCATAATGGTCACTGTTTTTAGTCAATGTTTGTTGCCTATTTACCAAGGGCTTGACAGTGTCCAAGATTCTTGGGATATTTAAAGAAGCTAAGTTTCAGAATCTGTGTTTGGAATGGTAAAGGGAAGAATAACCTTGCTGCTGGCAAACATCAATGTCCAGAACATTTTTCTTCAGAATAAGAAGAGGAACTGGGAATGGTAGACCCAATATATGCTGTACAAGATAATATAAAAAGACAGGAGAGAAAGCAGAAGCATTTGATTACTAATTTTTCCCCCCATCTTCTCCATCCTTCCAGTTGTGAAGGGAAGAATCAGTGACATTCAGAGGGACTTGAAGCCTAAGATAAATTAGAAGATACTAAAAGAATACTTCTTGGCTTTAAATTATCACAGACCTCTAGGGTTATAGCTACCTAAGTATCTTATGGATGTGCCTAGATGAATTGTTATTGGGAATCTGAGAAGTCAAGGAGACTAGTGTCAGAGTTATGTGAATGTTGTTTGATATAATTTTTAAATGAAAAAGTAGATTCTGGAAACTGTTGACCAGCAGATTATAGAACTCAAAAAGATAGTTAATTAGCACTTTGAAAAGAGTTCACTTGAAGCCACATTGGTTTCTTAAGGACAGGACATTCCCAGCTAACTTCATTTCTTACCCAGTCTTAATCACTAAATGGACATTGCCTCAGTCAGATTGAGACCTGGAAAAAAACCTTAGCTTAAAAAAGTCCAAGGTCTCCCACTGCATCAGGGCCATCTCTAGTTGTCCTGATTCATATCTGAACACTGGACCCAGATGACTCTGGAGAAGGTGAGATTGGAGACAGTGCCCCCTGCCCCCAATCCAGTTCACTTGCACGTTAAGATATTTCCTCCCTGATTTCATTCTCTCTGAGAATGAAGGACAAACAACAAAGCAATTTATTAATTGACAAAAAAGACAGCTAGGTAGTATAGTGGATAGAGGGCTGGGTCTAGAATCAGAAAGACCTGAGTCCAGGCACTCGCTGACTGAAACTCTAGACAAGTCACTTAACCCTATTTGCCACAGTTTTGTCATCTGTAAAATGATCTGGAGAAGGAAATGGCAAGCCACACTGGTATCTCTGCCAAGAAAATCCTAATGGGATCACGAAGAGTCAGATGTGACTGAAAAATGACTGAACAACAAAATGGGTTGACAGAATGTGAGAATGATTCTGATTCTTTTTGTTGATTATCTGTAGTTTATCTTGTAGATATCTTACCTGTAGTTGTCTTCATATTGCCTCCCTTGTTGGACTTGATTTCAGTACAGCCATTTACAATGTCCCCCAGAGTCTCTCTTTATTATGCTCTTGTGGGTAAAGAATATAGATAGGAACTGGATAATAGTGCAGTTTGATGGGCTTGTGGTTGAATGAACAGCTATACCCAAAATGAGTTGATTAATAAATAATAGCAACCTTGAGGGGGATTGCTAGTGTGGTGCCAGAATGTTTTTCCCATTGCCCTCTCATGCACAATACCACAGAATCTCAGAGTTGGAAGGGATTTCTATACTTGTACATTACTATGCTTGTCAACATATTTTCCCCCCAAAACTTGGACAAAGACATGCTTATCAAATTTCTGAATTACACCATGCTGGGAAAAATAGTTGATATATCGGATGACAGAATCAGAATTCAAAAAAAGGGATGACAGTCTGAAATCCTGGACCAAATCTAATTGAGAAAAAGTTTAACTGGGAGATAAAAATATCCTACCTTTATGGTTTGTTTGTTGGGTTCTTTTTCCCCGCTTTGTACAAATAAGTCTGAGAGAGACTTAGCAGGTAGTCACTCATATATATAACAAGATTCAGCGTTCCAACAGTTTTAGTGAAAGTGAACACAAGTCAAGATCTTTTCAATAGCTCTCCGCATTCTTGGAATATTCTCCTGCCTCAACTTCATCTCCTGGCTTCCTTCAAGTCTCAGCTAAAATCCTACCTTCTATTGGAAGCCTTTTAGGAAGTTTTTTCTAATTACTTTTCTTGTTCATGCCTACTGCCAACTACCTCCAATTTATCCTTTCTGTAGCTTATTTGTGTTTATTTGTTTCCATGCAGTCTCCCCTATTAGGTGGTGAGCTTCTTGAGCTCAGGGACTGACTTTTACTTTTCTTCATACACTCAGTTCCCAGTCAGTGACTAACATATAGTAGGTGTTTAATAAATATTTACTGACTGATTAACAGAATTTACTCTTTTTTGAATCAGAGCTCATTTTAGACATTACTCTTTAAGAAGCACATTGAGATGAGCTAGAATGTAACTAGAAGTAGGTGACCCGAGGGATGAGAAGTCTGGAGTCTGTATCATATGAGGAATCGTTGGGAGAACTGATGCTTGGAGAAGAGATGAGGAAGGGGGGGACAGAGAAGTCTTCAACTATATGAAGGGTGGTCTTGTGGAAAAGCAATTAGACTCAGAATCTAGCTCCAGAGCGAAGAACTAGGACCCCTATGGAGCTAAAATGTTTTTTATTTGTCTTTCACAGTTTAATTTTAATCTTTATGTAAGTACATACATAATACACATTTAAAAATTAAATCATTTCGCACAAATCAAGATACAATTCATTAATCAGAAAAAGAATATTATGGAATTGCTACATCCTCAGGGTGGAAAGTTATAACGAGACAGAGTTAGGACATAAATGAGTGGAAAACTTAAATATTGGTGCTGTGGAACAATGTAATCGACTATACTGGAAATGTAACCAGGCAGCAGCTGAATCTGTTAAGGATGCTGCAGAGGGAGTGGAAGTTTGAACCGGGGGACTTCCGCAGGCCTCGGTAATCACTGCTGTGATGTATTTGAAGGATTGTCTTCAATCTCCTAAACCAGCAGAGAATATAAGGGTGTCTCACCATTCTTAACCAGGGGAAAATTTTCTAGCACAAATATACAAAAATGGAACAGATTCTAGAAGTAGTGAGTTCCCCATCATTGTAGCTTTCAAGCTACAATGGATGTAGGAAAGGACATTTCTGTTAAAAATATAATTTAGACTGGGGTGGCTAGGTGGTGCAGTGGATAGAGCACCAGCCCTGGAGTCAGGAGTACCTGAATTCAAATCCAGCCTCAGACACTTAATAATTACCTAGCTGTGTGGCCTTGGGCAAGCCACTTAACCCCATTTACCTTACCAAAAAAAAACAAACCTAAAAAAATATAATTTAGACTTCAAAAAAGACTCTGATGTCCTTTCTAATTCCAAATGCTCTTATTCTATGAGATCTTTATATTTTGACAAATTTGACTTTGACACATATAATCTTTGATTTATTTCATCATTGTAGATGTTCCCTTCACTAACAAGGTCTTTCCATATTTTTCTGTCTTCTTCAGAAGATGTACCCAATTTTCTGAAGGTCTTCCTCTGTTTCAGTTAACTCAAGATAGAACTTAGACTAATCATCTGTTGTTGCCTCATTCTTATTATAGGACTAGCTCATGTCTCATATATAAATAATTTTACCAGAGATTCAATAGGCCATCATCATCTCTCACAAAACTGGAGCTTGTCTTAGACACTTATCCCTTTAACAGTGACTGAAAACTAGGTCATGTCTTCAAATTGAACTCTAAGCCTAATACAAAAGATTGGTGATATCTATTGTAGTTTTGCAAGTTATGTGGGGCCAGAGAATATGACATGACTGGATAAGATGCTATTCATTATCTAGATCTTAAGCCACTTTTGACATAGACTAGCCTACCCTGCCCCAGACACACACACATGCAAATTGTCATTGCATGCTGGACATTTTTTTTTCAGTATCCAGAAAACGAAACTGAGGAATTTTAGGAGAGGAAGAACAATGGTTTTTGATTAGTCTTATGCAGGAGAAAGGAGGATTGGGCTGAATCTGAGTGGAGAGGGATAGATTAGTCTATTAATCCTTCTGATATTTGTCAAAAACTGTCTTGTCATCTATTCTCTGTTTCATAAACTATCGGGGCTGCTTCAGTCCATAATGACTTGAAGGTTACTTTGAAAAATAGCATTTATTTCTTTGTTCTAAGGCCATTTTTTTCTGATCCTGTTCTAAGATTCTACATTTTTCCTACTTTTTGACTCAGAGGGCTCCTTAAGGAGAACAGGTCAATTTTAATCCTCATTGTTTCTTCCCTTTGTAAAAAAAAGGCAAGAAACAGAAAATAAAAATTAAGATGGACACTTAGCTCTTGTGCTATCCAAACTACAGGGCTTTTCAGTGTTCTTTCCCACCATGACCTATCTTATTTTACTTATCTGTCAGTATATTGTGTCCCCTATAGAATGTAAGTTTCTTGAGGGCTAGGATAATATTTGTTTTCCTTCTATATAGTACATAATAAATAATACATAATAATAATAATACATAACACATAATAAATATTTATGAATTAAATTTTGAAAGGCAAGAATTGGATTTACTCTTATTTTCACAGTATTTTAAATGCTCTTGTGTATTAAGAGAAAAGCATAGCCTAATCCTTTGGGGAATTTAGGAGTTAAAAAATACTCAATTATAAAGTTAAGCTCATCGACTTTAACATTACTTTCATAAGGGCTTCTTCCCTTATGTAACTTCCTTTTACATTTACTTCTCTGTGGTTTCTCTTGCTAGCTCTAGCTGAGTAACTCTCACCCTCTCCTGTCTTCACATCATCATATGCGTCATATATCATACGTCATTCCTTTTTCCTTGAATACCTTGCCCCTTGTTTGCCAAAATATGTCCTTCAAAATTTTGTTCACCAATTATTTCTTCCATTCAGCCTTTTTTAGATCAGCACCATCTGGGTTCAGTAAACCAGTCACTAGAGTGATTGACTACTGACCTCTCTTTTCCCCCTTTTTCTCCCAATTATTTCATTCCACCAGAAGTAAGAAAAGAGGCCCTGGAGAAGGAAGATTGTGCAACAAAAAGTTAGGTGAAATAAGCTGGCAAGGAGAGAAAATAAAATGGAAAAGGGAGGAGGAAATGAATACTGTGGGAAATGATGCTGAAGATGTTGAGCTCCTAGACAGCAAAGAGACTATCTTTTACCTCTCTCTCTTTGTATTCCCCCCTCCCCCATGGCTTGGCTTATTCCTGGAATATATTAGATGCTTAATAAATGTTGATTGACTGAATGATTGCTCCGAAGCCTGAAATGTATTGAAAAAGAACTAAGTAGATAGTCTGTTATTTTTTGATAATTGTGTTATTAAAAATAGGGAGGACTACCACCTCAGTTGCTGAATCCTTTTCAGGGCTGCTGTTCCCCTCTGGTGTCTTGTCTGCACCTGCCTCTCACCTGTGACTCTCACCTGCAGCACACTCAATGGCTACAGCTCAGTAAACCATCCTGGCAGACGGACTAAACCAGGTTGAGGGTACCTGACAGTACTCAAACCTGTCACTGAGTTGGGGGATGTCTAAGTAGATGAAATCCCCCACATCACAGACAGATGAGAACACCTTGCTCCAGTGACCATGAAGGCAGTTTGAAACTGTGCTATGGAGCTCTGAGAGCTTGGCCAGACATTGAGGACACCAAGCTCATCCACTGCATCTCCTTCTATAGTCAGTTGACTTTTATCTTGTCGCTGGACTTTGGTGACTGAAAGAAGAGCGAGACTGACGGTGTTGAGCAAGTTGGCCTCACTTAAATCCATTCCACACACCAGTCAAGCCATCGCCTAGTGTTGTCACTGCTCCTTGAAAACAAAGGACCAACACAACACCACCACTACCACCACCAACAACTTGTAGACAGTTGCAACCTTTGCTTTTTCTTGTGTTTCACAAACAGATTTCATTGTTCTCTACCCAAGTAATACTTAGGACATCAAACTGAAGTCATTCAGAATTCCTTCTTCCAGTATAAGTGGCATATAAAAATAGATTGACATCCCATTAGAGAAATAAACAACCTTGCAGCATTTAGTGCTTTGCATTGAAGTCTGCCAGCCAGATGATTGCTGTGTTTAATAATATGCTAGCCGACATTTACATAGCACTCCAAGGTTTGGAGAGTGCTTTACGGATGTTATTTCATTTGATTCTTAACTACCATGAGGGATAGGTGTTATTGTCATTATTCACATTTTACAAATGGGAAAACAAACCAAAAAAAGTAAAAATGGCATGCCTGGGGACATACAGTTAGTAAAAACTGAGAAAGAAATGAACTTCTTCCTAACTCCAAGTCAGTACAAAAATAATTTGGGCTCGTATGTGGAGGAGGTCTAGTGACCCTTTGTATATTCAGTGTCATAAGGCACACAAAATATTTGGTAAAGGATTCACCCCAGCTCCTAAGCCTGCCTTCCCTTTATATGCAAGTAGTATACCTGGAAAAAGACCAGGGAGATTAAGTGAGTTATAAATTCAGTAAGTTGATGGTGTTATATAGCAGTGAAAAATGAGCAGTGGATGGGATGCTGGACCTGAAGTCAGGAAGTCTCATCCTTCAGGATTTCAAATCTGGTCTCAGACACCTACTAGTGTGACCCTCAGCAAGTCACGTAACCCTCTTTGCTTCTGTTTCCTCATCTGTAAAATAAACTGGATAGTGAAATGGCAAACCACTGCAGTATCTCCACCAAGCTCAGATAGGGGCCCGAAGAGTCAGACATGGACTGAAATGACTGAATGAAAACAAGAATCAATCAGGGGAAAAAAAAACAACTAATGTGATTCCCTACCCCCTTTTTTTGGACTATGCCTGTAATTTCACTGGAATTTTCAGTGAGGAAACTCTTTCTATCAATACTTTTGAGAAGACTAAAGTAAATATCACTTAATATTTCACAGCGACAGTACCAAATCAAGACTGGTATGGTGGAAGGAACATTGTTTTAAGATCTGGATTCTAGTCTTAATCCTGAGACTTACTAGCCTTGTGATCCTGGGAAAGCCACATGGCCTCGTTTTCTGCTCTGGGTCTCAG
The DNA here is from genome assembly GCF_037893015.1 of Macrotis lagotis. NCBI lineage: Eukaryota > Metazoa > Chordata > Mammalia > Peramelemorphia > Peramelidae > Macrotis > Macrotis lagotis. Next base: position 328,873,037 of record NC_133666.1, read on the forward strand.
TTTCCTCATCTCTATAATAAAAGAACTAGATGATCTTTAATGCTTCTTCTTGCTTTGAAATTCTAGGAACAAATATAAATTCTTTTTTCATGACCCGTCCCTCTGCATTCATTTTAGGATCCAATTACTGTGATATTTTTTGCTGTTCCTATCCCTTGATGCTCCATACAATTGGCTGCTTCTCATGCCTGTAATGTTCTCCCTGCTCACCTCTGCCTCTTAGCTTCTGATAGCATCCTTCAAGACTCGCCTCATTTGCCATGTTCTACAGGAGGCCTTTCTCTTCCCCCTCCCTTTTACATTCTCTCTGAGATATCCCTTTACTCTGTAGATACCCTGTATGTCCATAGTTGTATGCAAATTGCCTCATCCATTAGAACTAAAGCTTCTATTTTCCCTCTTTGTGTTTTTGTCTGTGTGTTTTTTGCCTTTTGTTTTGTTTCTTCTGTCATGACATGACTCATATGGAAATATGTTTACATGATTGCACATGTATAATGTATATTAGATTGGTTGCCAAAAGAGAGGGAGAAGGAGAAAAATGTGAAACTCAAATCTTATAAAAAGTGAAAATGTTTTTCCATGTAATTGGAAAAAATACATTTATATTTAAAAAAAAGAAAGAGCAAAAGAAGAATGTAAGCATTTTGAAAGCAGAGCCAGTATTTTTGATTCTCTTTATATTCTTAGTACTTAGCATAGGATCTCACAAAGATAGCAAGTCCTTAATAAATGCTTATTTATGGATTGTTTTTGTTTGATTTTTTTTGTATGTTTTGAACATAAAGTATTCCTTTGCCTCCTGAATTGAATCAGGAGGTCCAGTCGAAAGGAAGAATTTCATAAAGTCAAATAAGTTGCAATGAAGAGCAACCTGAGTAAAGAAACTGCAAAACTCACTTTCTGGTGTGACACATGTGTTAAACCTGATTACCTTGTACTTTCAGTCTCTGTAAAATGATTAGAATGAATGATTAGGTGCTACGTAGATTTGCACATGGATACATGAGGCAAGATGACTCATGTGGTTAACCATTTCTTTGTATTGGTGTTTTGCAGGAGCTTCAAATTATGTATAACAGTAAGGCTGCCAAATGCTGTTCTTTTGGATTCTGGGTGGGGCAGGGAAGGATTCAGATCTGGAGAGTAAGGAGTGCTGACAGATTCAATTCATTAGACCTCTGTGCAACAAAAAACTTACTATGCGCAAAGCTCTGCACATTTATTAAATACCTACTGTGTGCTAGGCATTATTTATGCCAAATGACATATTCTGTCATCAAAGACCTCTGTTTAGCAAAGACCTATTTCGTGCAAAGCACTGTGCATTTATTAATTGCTTACTGTGTACAAAACATTGTGCATTTATTAAATGCCTACTATGTGCCAGGCATTATATATGCTAAGTGACAGATTAAATTCACCTTTCTCAGTCTTTACTACAAAGACCTGTGTGCAAAGCTCCACATTTATTAAATGCCTATTTCATGCAAGGTTCTGTGCATTTATTAAATGTCTATGGTGTACAAAACTCTGTACATTTATTAAATGCCTACTATATGCCAAGTATTATATATGTTAAGTACTAGGGATATAAACAAAAAAACCCTCAACCCAAATCAAGAAACCCAATCTCTGTTCTTAGTCTAATGGAGGAGACAATATGCAAACAAGAATGTATAAATAAGATTATATATGTTTTATATAAATATATATATATATATATAATACATATGCACATACACACTCATATATATATATATATACACACACACATATATAATAAATTGGAGGAAATCAACAAAGAGAATGCACTATTGTTAAGCAGGACTAAGAAAGGCTTATTACAGAAGGTTGGACTTTAACTGAGACTTGAAGGAAGCCAGGAGGTAGAGATGAGGAGGAAAAGAGTTCCAAGCATGATGGATAGCCAGTGAACATGTTTAGGATCATGGAGTGACTCTTGTGAGAAACAACAGGATCAGTGTCACTGTATAGCAATGAAGGTAGAGGGGAATTAAGTGTAAGAAGAATAGATATCAAATTGTGAAAGGCTTTGAAAACCAAATAGAAGATTTTATAACTGATCTTGGGGGACCATTGAAGTAGAGGAGTGATATTATTATACGTGCATTCTAAGATAACCAGTTTGACAATGGAGTGGGAATGGATTGGAAAGGGGAGAGTCTTGGGGCAGAGATACCACCAGCAGTCTATTTACCTTAGTCCAGGTGTGAGGTGATGGAGATCTGTGTCAGAAGAGAGAAGGAATTATGGGGCAGAGGATGTTGTGAGGGTAGAAATGATAGGATCTTGTCATTGAGAAGTTGAAGATGATATATAGGTGGGCATCCTGAGTGACTGGAGGATAGTGGTCTTCTTTAAACTAATAGGAAAGTTAAGGAGAGGTTTTTGGGCAAAGATGAGTTCAGTTTGAATAAGTTGAATTTTAAATTTTCCATGGAACATTGTTTGATGGGTCTAAAAGTGAAACATGTGAAACTAGAAACTGAAAAACAATTTAGGATTGGACAAGTAGATCTGAGAATCTTTAACATAGAGATGATCATTTAAACTGTGGGAGCTGATGAGATCTTCAAGTATGAGGAGGAGGAGGAAGGAAGGAAGGAAGGAAGGAAGGAAGGAAGGAAGGAAGGAAGGAAGGAAGGAAGGAAGGAAGGAAGGAAGGAAAGAAGGAAGGAAGGAAGGAAATAAAAGAAAAGAAAGAAGAAGGTGGCCCAGGACAGAGCCTGGGGCTGGGGGAAGGAGTAACCCAAAGTTTGTAACTAAAATAGGATGATGAACCAGCAGTGGCAATAGAGAAGAAACAAAGACAAAAATGGAACTTTCTTCTTGAAGAACATATATCCAACCTGTCTTATTAGGATAGATTTCACTGGGAAGCCTTGCTAGAATGAAGCTATCAGGACTGGAGCATTTCGAAAACCTGATGTCAGTAATTTACATGAGAGCTCAAAGAATATAAACTCCTTAAATGTGAGAACCTTCTGGTTTTAATTTTATAGTCCCAGAACATAGAGAGTACCTTGCAAGTAGTAAGTAGCTAATATTGGTTGAATTGAGTTAAATAGGAATTTTCTTGGTTCTACTTTACCAGATATACTTTTTTGGGCATTCTCAGGATCTTGTTGGAAATGGAAACATATACTTCAAATATGGGTTGAGCCCATATGGGCAGGAAATCTGGTGACCCTTTTTATGTATGTTGTCTGTCATTAAGACATTTTCCCCTAAGAAAAAATTGAGCAGAGGATCCCCTCTGTCTCTTCATCATATTGATACAGGTAATATATCTGGAAAAAGGCCTGGGGGATTAAGTGAGTTATAAATTTAATAAGTCAGTAGTTTTCCATAGCAGACAAAAAAAACCTAATGTGATTTTTTTTTCATTTTCTTTAGACTGAACCTGTTATTTCATTGGTGTATTTAATTCCTAATTTGGAAACTCCCCTTGTACCTGATCTGCAACTTTATAAAACTAGGAGCACTGGGTGGGAAGTTGTAGAGAGGAAGATTTAAATTTGATATGAGGAAATTGTTTCTAGTGATCAGAATTTTACAGCAATGGAAAGAGGTCCCTTGTGAGGTAATAAGATCCCATTTATAGGCAGTCTTCAACTGTATGCTGGATAATTGCTCATTGGGGATATCATAGAGGAGATTTCTGTTAATATAAGAATTGTCCTGGATAGCCTGTGTGAAATCCTTTCCAAATTTGTGACCCAACATAAACCCCTCTTTAGAATGTAAGATTCCTAAGGATAGAAACTTGTCTTTGAAACCCTATCGACTAGCAGAGTGCCTGGCACATTTGTTGTTCAAAAGTGTCTAATTTTTCAAGACTTTCCTTTGGGGTTTTCTTGGCAGAAATACTACAGTGGTTTGCCATTTCCTTCTCCAGCTCATTTTATAGATGAGGAAACTGAGGCAAATAGGGTGAAGCGACTTGCCCAGGGTCACGCAGCTAGGAAATGCCTAAGATCAATTTGATGAATCTTCTGGTGTTCTATTCATTGGACCACCTACTTGCTTAAGCTGGTCCAGAGTAGTCACTTAATAAATACTTATTAATTGGTTAATAGATTGTAAATCTGGAACCTTCAGGAAACATTGCATTGACATCTGCCCCAATAGTCAGACCCTCCCAGGATCTACCAGGCAAGTGATGCTTTGTTTCCGTAGCACACTGACCTCATTTTAGTGGGTGATCTCATCAGCAACCATGGTTTCAATTATCATCTCTATGCTAATGCTTCTCAGATCTACTTATCTAGCTCTAACCTGTCTCCTAACATCCAGACTCACATTTCCCACTGCCTATTAGACATCTCAAACCGGATGTCTTGTAGACAGACATTTTAAACTTAATACATCCAAAATACTTATCTTTTCCCCAAACTCTCCTTTCTTCCTAAATTACCTATTATTGTCAAGGTCACCATCATCCTCCCAGTCACCTAGATTCACAGCCTAGTTGTCACCCTCAGCTTCTCATTCTTTCACCCCTTCTTATCTAATCTGTTGCAAAGTCCTGTTGATTTTATCTTCCTAACATCTCTTGTAAAGACCCTCTTCTCTTTTCTGATTCTCCTCCTTAGTGCTGGCTCTTATCACCTCATGCCTTGCTGGTATTATTTAATCATTTTTAATGTATCTAACTTTATGTGATCTCACTTGAGCTTTTTTTTGTGCAGGATCTTGAAGTGGTTTTCCATTTCCTTTTCCAGTCCATTTTACAGAAGGGAAAACTGAGGCAAACAGGGTTAAGTGACTTGCCCAAAGGCAAACAGTGTCTGAGTCTACTGCCTCTTGCTGGATTATTGCAATAATCTGCTGATCAGTTTTTCAAGTCTCTCCCCAGTGCAGTCTTTTTTCCACTCAGCTGTCAAATCAATCTTCCTCTTAGTGTAGTACTGAATATGTCATCTCTCTACTCAATAAACCCCAGTGGCTTCCTATTAACATCCAGGATTATTTGTCATTCAAAACCGTTTACAGCTTGGCCTCCTCTTACCTTTCCAATCTTCTTGTGCTTTACTCCATGTGCTCTGTGATCCAGTGACACTGGCCTCTTGGCTGTTCCTCTCATAAAACACTTCCAACTCTCTGTTTTTACTTGCTGTTTCCCATCTTTGGAATATGCTCCCTCATCTTCACCTCCTTGTGTTCTCTTGTCTTTTCTTTTTTCTTTTATTTTTTTTTAGGTTTTTTTTTTGCAAGGCAAATGGGGTTAAGTAGCTTGCACAAGGCCACACGGCTAGGTAATTATTAAGCGTCTGAGACCAGATTTGAACCCAGGTACTTCTGACTCCAAGGCCAGTGCTTTATCCACTACGCCACCTAGCCTCCCCAACTATGCCACCTAGCTGCCCCTCTCTTGTCTTTTCTCAAGTCTCTGTTAACATCTCATCTTCTCCAAAAAGCCTTCCTTGATACTCTTAATTCTAGTGCCTTCTCACTGTTGATTATGTCCTAATGTCCTATGTATGTATTTTATTTGTATATGATTATTTGCATGTTATCTCCTCATTAGATAGTGAGAGCCTCAAGAGCATCTTTTATTTCTTCTGAATCTGAGTAGTACTTATAGCCAATAGGAGCTTAATAAATGTTCACTGAAGGACTGACATCATAGCCTAAGTTGGACAATGCTGTTCTATACTCAGTTCTTGTCTTTCCTAAACTACTCTTCTTTGTGACTCACTCACTTCTTTCTTCCTTCCATTTCCCTCTCTCATTTCTTCTTTTTGTCTTCATGATGATTGAGAATCATCATTATCATTAGTGTAAATAGATAAAACTCTTTTTTTTTTTTTAGGTTTTTGCAAGGCAAAAAGTGAGATAATTTCTTTTTTCCAACCTGAGTGCAGCACTTTTTTTTGAAAGGCAAATGGGGTTAAGTGACTTGCCCAAGGCCACACAGCTAGGTAATTATTAAGTGTCTGAGACTGGATTTGAACCCAGGTACTCCTGACTCCAGGGCCAGTGCTTAATCCACTGCACCACCTAGCCACCCGGATAAAACTCTTTAAAGTTTGTGGAGTACTTTGCAAATATTATCTCATTATCCCCACAACAATACTGAGAGGTAGGTGTTATTGTTATCGCATTTTACAGATGAGGAAGACAGAGGTTTCATGAATGACTTACAGGTTCATGCCTGAGGGTCTTATCTCCCAACAATTTTTTTCCTTCTTTTTTGGAAATGAGCATTCTTGGCCTCTTTGCCTTATCTCTCTCTTTTCTAACCTTGATGACTAAATGGGCATTGCCTCATTCAACTTTGACTAAAAATCTCCTGCTGTATCCAGGGACATTTCCACTCATCCTGATCCAGATGTCTTTTGGAGGAAAAAATGAAACTGGTGATTATGCACAGTCCTCCTTCTTTTAAATGCAACTCACTTGCACGTTATGACATCACTTCCCTGATGTCATAGTCTTCTTTGAGAATGAAGGATAAATATCAACAGCAACAACAACAACAACATGTGTGAAGCAGAGTTTGAATGTGAGTCTTTCTAACTCTAGGTCTGCTTCTTTGGGCCCTGAGACATCTAGCTGCCTATCTTTTACCTCAAATTCACTGAGTTATTATGTTGAATTCTATTTGCCACCCTGGCTTGTTTCCCCCTTACGGTCACATCTACATATTTTCTGAATTTATCCATTTTTGCTAGACTGAATTTGTTCTTTCTACTAACCCTGTGGGTAGGCAACACCCTTTCTTCTTACACACTGAAGCAGTGGGCACAGATTTCCTAGGTATGCTCTATGTCCTACATTGATGTAGCCCAAATCTGTCAAATTCCTATATTTACAACACCCATGTTTTAATTACAGAACCCCAAGCCAAATTTTGTAACAAGGCCTCCCACCAGCTCACCACTCCCAGAAACTCCCTTACCATGTATCCTAGGGGACCTCACTAGTCATGGAAAAAGTAATAGAAACATCAGCAAGAGTTAAAAGTTAGCAAAATTTAAAAGTAATTGGAATTGAATAAAAAAGCTAAGTTCCTACTTTTAACTCCTTAGAAGCTATGCTGATTAAAGAGTGGGTAGGTCTCTAGTTAAAAGTTTAAATTAGTTTGTGATGAATGTTGGAACCAAAGGAAGCTAGACTCATAGAATATTACAACTGAGACCACCGTGCCCACCCCCTTCTTTTTAATTATATAATTATAATAGCCAAAATTTCTATATGTTCTAAGAAGTGAAGTGGGAAGATCCTTCTTACTCTCCTAATCAAGCCACAGTATTGACTATGCTTGGTTTGATTTGGTTGATTTTTTAAAGAAATATTTATTTATTTTTAACATTCTATTAAAATAATTTTGAGTTTCAAATTCTTTTCCCTCCTTCTGCCCTTCCCAACTCAATGAGAAGGCAAGCAATATAATTTCAACTATATATGTGAAGTCATGCAAGACATTTTTCTAAATTAGCCATGTTGCCTAAAAACCTCACAAACCCAATAATATAAAGCAAGAAACATAAAGAAGCACTCATCATTCTCTCTTTGGAGGTGGAGAGCATTTTTCATCATGGGTCCTTCGGAACTGTCTTGAATCACTGTTAGAGTAGCTGAGTCCTTCACACTTGATCATCAGTTACAATATACCTATTATTGTATTAATTGAGTACATTATTGTATTATTGTGTACAATATTGTATCGTGTACAATATTTTATTATTGTGCATGTTATTTCCCTGGTTTTGCTTACTTCACTTTGTATCAGTTCATGTAAGTTTTTCTAGGTACTTCTAAAACCATTTTGCTGGTCATTTATACACATATACAAACATACACACATGCATACATGATAAATTTATTTATTAATTTTTCCAACTACATGCAAGAATAGTTTTCAGCATTCTTTTTTTGGTAAGATTTTGAGTTCTACATTTTTCTCTCTTCTTTTTTTTCTCTTCCCTTCTCCCATGACAGTGAGTAATCTGATATAGATTATATATGTCTATATCTATATCTATATATAGAGAGTAATCTGATATATAATCTGATACATATACATGTATACCTTTCATAGAGAGAAAAGAAGTAAGAAGATTTATAATGAAGAGTAATTTGGGGAAACCCATTAGAAGGATATGAAATTTCTGATTCCAGAAGAGTACTTCTGAATGCTAGTTATCAAGCCCTGGTTTCCTGGTGGATGACTTGAGGAACTGTGAAGTGTGTTGTGAGCCCTAAACTGGAGAGCTCAGCCCCAGGATGTAATCAAACCCACCTCATTCTCCCCCCAGATGATATCCCACCCAGATCATCTGAATGCCAGCAGGATTGAAAGAGAAAGCAACCAGGTTCCAGAGATGCACTGACGACTCAGAACTCGGGTCTTCCTGACTCCAGATCCAGTGATTTAGCCACTGTACCATTTATTTAGCCACTTCAGCTAGGAGAGTAGAAGGAAGCCCAGGGATAGAGAGAGCAGCAGAGTTCTGCCATATCACCTTGGCACGCTTTCTGGACCTGTTCATCGTTCTTGCCCTAATAGTTGGATGTGGGAGCATTCAAACAATCCTGTATGATGAAGGCAAGAACAGAGTTGGTTTCACTGAGGGTCAGTGACCTCATCACTATAGGAATAGTTATAGGTAGTTACCCTTGGAAGGAAAAGATCACTTTCTGCCTTTCTCATTAACTGAGAGACCATGCTTCACTGTAGTATTTAATTCATGCCAGTTACCTTCAAACATCTATTTTTTGATTCCTTTTATTGATTTCTTCTTTCTTTTCTTTTGAACTGACCAGTTTGATACTGTGTTTATTTTTATCACTTTCACTCAAGTTCTGCCCTGATTGATGTCACCCCTTGGCAGGGAGGTGATCTGGCCTAAAACCTGTTAAAGGATTTGCTGGAAGAGGATCTAGACCCTAGCAGGGTCTACCAAGTTGGAAAACCTTTGTGGATGGGGCATTCAATAGTTGGGCTATGTGCATTCTACCCTCTAGCAATAAATAACAATGATGACTAGCATTTATAATGCACTTTAAGGTTGGCCAATCACTTTCCCTTTGTCTATCGCATTTGAAGCCAGTCTCAGATAATTTGCTGTGGTCATGAATTTGTGTGTGTGTGTGTGTGTGTGTGTGATAATTCTTGAAGGCAACAGCCTTAAGGGCAACCCTGTGAAAAGAGTACTGTGGAATCAGAGGACTGGGCTCAATTTCCACCTCTTATGACTATTATTACTTCTGTGACCATATAGAAGTCACTTTACTTCTGGTGACTCAGTTTCCTCATATTCAGAATGGGGGGGTGGATTAGAAAACTGTGAGATCCCCTCTCACTCTAAATGTAAGATCCCGTAGTCCTGGGATTCTACTAGGGCTGGGAAGGGCTGTAATTAATTAAGGTGGATGGAATGCTCAAATCCATTAAACCACAGACCAAACTCTAAGCACAGGAGCTAGCTTTTGTAAGCTCTCTTAATTCATTTTTGGAAGAAAGCAACCATAAATCTTAAATAAATATATAAAGCTCATACTGAGCTCACCCTTGAACTATTCAAGAAAAAGAGGAATTAAGGATTGATTTTTCAAGAGTCTGATGGCAGCTTGGTGAAGTCATTGAGGAGTGTTTTACTTGCCCTAAGCCCCAAATGATTCTTTTGTCTTTTGAATCATATTGGTAACTCACTATTGTATATCACTTGAAGGTTTACAAAGCATTTGGCTTCTACCAGTTCAGATTAGAAGTTCTTGACTTCCTTATGAATACTTTCCCAGTTGGAGTAGAATAGACAGAGAAGTTCAATTACTACTGGAAATTTCCACTCCCAGGAAAAGGACTCATATGTTCAAAACTATTTATAGCAGTTCTTTTTGTGGTAGCAAAGAATTGAAAATAGAGGGAATGCCTATTGCTTGGAAAATGGCAGCTCAAATTGTGGTGTATGTTTGTGATGGAATACCAGGTGGTACAGTGGATAGAGCACCAGATCTAGGGTCAGGAAGGCCTGAGTTCAAATCTAACCTCAGACACTCATTTAACCATGTTTGCATCATTTTCTTCATCTCTAAAATGAACTGGAAAAGGAAATGAAGGCATTACAGTATCTTTGCTAAGAAAACATCAAATAGAGTCAGGGAGAATTGGACACCACTGAAAGTACTGAAAAATGTCAACATTATTATACTGTAAGAAAGGATGAAAGGAATGGTTTCAGAAAAACCACAGAAGACTTATATGAACTGATGCAAAGTGAAATAAACAGAAGAAGAACATTATGTAAAGTAACAATAGTACTATGCAATGAAACATGTAATTTCTGTTCAATACATGATCCATAACAATTCCAAAAAACTTGGAATGAAAAAATGCTAATCTACCCCAGAGAGAGAATTGATTGATTCTGAGTACAGCCTGAGGTATATTTTTGTTTTTATTTTTCTTTTCTCTTTTTCCTGTAATGTACCTAATATGGATTTTTGAATCCTATTGGTAGCTCACAGGGAATTGCATGCCTTCTTATATATAATGAATGTATTTCCTGCTTTTTCATTGGGTGGAGGAGGAAATAAAAGGAGAGAATTTGGAACTGAAGATTAAAATTCAAAATAAAAGATTAAAATTTTTAAAAAAGGAAATTTCCACTCCAAGCTGAGTTCAGGTTAGAAGTGCTGAGCTGGGGCAGCTAGGTGGTGCAGTGGATAGAGCACCGGCCCTAGAATCAGGAGTACCTGAGTTCAAATCCGGTCTCAGACACTTAATAATTACCTAGCTGTGTGGCCTTGGGCAAGTCACTTAACCCCATTTGCCTTTCAAAAAAAAGTGCTGAGCTCAGGTTGGAAAAAAGAAATTATCTCACTTGGGAATTAGTATTTTATTTAAAAAAAAACTCAGATTTTTATTGTATATAGTTTGTAGTTTACATTGTCTAGATTTCTCTTCTGCATTGTTTCCTCTTCTCCCTTCCAAAGAATTATCCCTATTAACAAATTTTTTTATTTTCATTTTTTCCAATTACATGTAGATAGTTTTCAACATTTTTTGTAAGATTTTTGACTTCCACATCTTACTGTCTCCCATTTCCCCCTCCCCCGCCCCCATCGGCTCCAGTTTGAGAGCAAATAATCTGATATAGTTCAACTTTTAAAAAAAGTTGAGAAAAAAATTCAATAAAATTGATCAATGCTTTAAAAAATGTGATATTTCATGTCATCTGTAAGTATTTTCAGTAGCAATTCTGTTTTCCTGCCCTGACAGATACCTGCATGCCAAGATTTCTGTTCATATTACAATTATTTTTACCCCGGAGAGGACCAATTACTTACCTGTGAGCTAAGGAATCTCGGGACTTGTAGTTCTCAAGATGCCATATTTTATAGAAAAACCTTCTCATTGGAAGTGAAGTTCAGAGAGTTCTATAGAAAACAGCACAAGGTTTTCTGGGTGAATTATGGGAAAGATGGTTTTCTATCATTTTCACCTTTTAATTTACGCTTTGAAAAAAAGTTATAAACTTAATTGATTTTTTTACATCTAGTTAAAGTTGAAAGATAACTACTTGTAGGTTACAATGAATTAAAACTAAGAATTATTTAATTCTATAACAATTTAATTAACATGTTAAATTTTGATTTCATGTCCCCTTAAATAGTTCTGGAATTTCCTAGGATGAGTCCCTGGATGACAACAGCCTTCCACATGTAATATTGAAAACAACTTTTCCTCTTTCCTCTTCTTCTTCCTCCTCCTTATCCTCCTCCTCCTCCTTCTTCTATTCTTTGTCCTTTTCCTCCTTCTCCCTCTTTTCTCCTCCCTCCACCAGGGGACAGAGCACTGGGCTGGGAGATTCATCTTCATGAGTTCATAGCTGGTCTCAGATGCTAGCTGTGTGATCCTGGGCAAGTCACTTAACCCTGTAACTTATCTATGAATGAGCTGGAAAAGAAAATGTAAACTACTCCACTATCTTTACCAAAACACAAAGGGTCAGATAAACCAAATAACAACAACAAAAATTCTATATATTATAATATTTAATATATATTTGTTAATTTATTTCCCATTTTGGGTGAAGAAACTGAATGACTTGCTCAAGGCTCCACAACTAATAAATATCAGGGTCAGGATTTGAAATTAGATCCTCCTAATTCAAAATCCCGTGTCCTTTCCTTGATAGCAAACTGCCTATCAGTATTATTTGAGTCATATTCTTCTCAATTTTCTAGACCAATGGCAGTGAGGGGGTACCTTAAAAAAGAACAAATTCTAATAACTATGATCTATGACAATGCCAGGTCACCCAAATAGTTAATTTCATCATCAATATCTGGTTCATTTCTTATTCTTGAAGCATCTTCTTTTCCTATGTGTATTGTTGAGTAAATGCTGAATGTAACCCTGAAAGTTAATACTTTTTTCCTTTTATTTTTATGTTTTTGAAAGCTAGGTCAGACTTCCTTTTCATGTTTCCTTGATTTGTAAAACATTTTTTTATTTTACTCTCTAAAATATTTTAGTGAAAGAAGCAGTCAAATCATTGAAGAGGTTAAAAAACAAACAAACCCAGAGTCCCTTTTATTTATTCAAGTATCCTGATGTATGGTTTCAAAATGGTTGTCCAGCATCTTCAGGTAAATCTATTCTGAAGACATGTGTTTGACATTATGCCTGAAAACTAAAAACGAGTTGTGTTTATTAGCTCTAACTGCTTAAAAGCCTAAAACTTTTTGTTTATTTTTCCATCAATTAAAATATTGAAACCCCCAAGAAAGCCAAAAGTGCTCTTGTCTGTCTCTTGCCATATGGTACACGGACTAAGGCCGTGGCCCACTTGATTCTCAAATGAATTTAAAAAAAAATATATCTGGCATCAGGAATATACTTCATCTCCTTTGTAAATGAACCAAGGACTTTTTTTGTCAAAGAAAGGAAAAAAATTACTTATTTTTCCTAGGGAAGAAAGTAAGAAAAGAGTGCTAAGTACAGAGTTAAGTTTATATCACATAATGAAGCAGAGACGCAGCAAGAATTGGAAAAATGCAATTGGCATCACGTAACTTGAAACATGGGGGGGCTCAAAGGGACCTTCTTCTAGGTGGAAAATAGTTGCATTTTTGTTAGGCAGGGCATGTCTGAATTATGTGACTTTTTCCCCAAAACAAATAAAGTAATGAGAAAATTGTGACTTTAAAAAGGATTTTATTATCATTATTCACAAATAATTTGGGGATTCAAAGCAAGAGATGCTTTGGCACATAAAGGCTTTGCTAAGTATTTACATCTGACTTTCTGGTTTTCCAGTTATGTTAGCTAAATTTTTACCATTTCATTGTAATGCTAAAAGTCATGGATTAAATGTGTCAGTCAGGAGGTATGTCTAAACCTATTGAACTGGTTCTAATATGGGCTGCCACTAAATTGCTCTAAAACTTTGTGGAACCTTGTATAACCCCTGCTTGCTTTAACTTCTGCAAAATGGAGATAAGAATGGTTGATCTTGGGCAGTGGCAAACATTTTATGGAAACAAGTTTAAGATTTTATTATTAGCTTTTAGACCAAAAGGGTACTCAGACTGAGAGGCGTTGAGAAGATTCTTTATTTTTTCTTTTACATGTTCTGTTGATGTTTTTTTTAAAAACATTGCTTTCCCTTTACAATAATTCCCCATCTCCTTCCATGTGCTTTAAACTCTCTTTCCCTTGTGATAAAGAAATACAATTACTTTTCTTCACTTGAAATGTATATATCTTGTTCCTTACCTATAGTATTGTTCATGACTTCTCATCCAGAAGGCAAGAGATATTCTTAAGTATCATTCCTGTGAAGTTTCGATTGGTCAACTTATTGATCAGAACTCTGGCATTTTTCAGTTATTTTCCTTTACATTATTATGACCATCATGTAAATTATTGTCCTGGTTTTGCTTACTCCATTTGAAAAGATTCTTTTCATTCCCCAGTACCCCCTCACTGCCATTCATCTTGATTTAATCTGGAAAATTAAAAAATTCATGTCTTTGTTGTTGTATTCAGTGAAATTCCAGTGAGGTTTTGGAATATGGTAATAGCACAACATGAACTTTCAGAATTTATGATTATCGTTAGCTGGTCAACTGGTGACACTTCAGAGAACTGGGAGGCAGGGTTCATGTGTAGGCTAGTGTGGTTTGGATTCATGGTGATGGCCAAATGGTTCAGATGGAGGACCCAATTTGATGTGGACTTCTAAGTTGAATGGTGATGTGTGTGTGTGTTTTATTATTTGTACAAGTTAAGGAGCATATGGATATTTAGAAGGCTAAATGATAATTGTTTTCTTCTGATACTCTTTTTATAGCTTATCTACAAATCTTTAAAATTTTTAAATCAACAACTGTTATTTCTAGTTGATAGCACACCTCCCCCAGTTCTGCCCTATTCTAAAGCACCTTGTAATCTAAAATTATCTCTTTTTCCATAGAAACTAAAATTTCACTTGAGACACCAACACTAATAATAATAATCACAATAGCTTGGCCACCAGAACATGTTTTTCCTCTGTTAGTATCAGGAATAATTTTATATGGAAAAAAATGCAAATTAAAGAGTGAAATTGGGGAATCAAAGGAAAAGGGACAAAACTGCCAAAAGGGAGGTTGGAAGCCACCTAACACAAATTTAACTGAAATTTTACCTAGAGGTATCCCTGTCCACTTTATTCTTTTTTTTTTTTAATTTTGCAAGTACCTTCTCAGAGGGTAAACAGAGAAATCTTTTAACTCAATCAGATTCTCTTTAACTTCCCTCTGCCTGGAGGGATTAGTTGGACTTGCAGGAGTCAGTTTAGGGTAACATATGGGCTTTGTGGTTCCTGAAATGGAAAAAAAAGCAAAACAAAACAACTGAGGTATGCTTTGCAGGAGTGGACCTTGGATTAAATATGCATGACTAGTAGAAGGTTTGCAATGGTGTGTTTTATGTTATACACTGCTATGAATATGCACAGCTTAGTGGAGCCTATAATTAAAAAGTCTTTCAAATTGTACTTCTCTTATAGAGTAAGTAAAATATTGTAAAAAGACCAAGCCTATATTACACTAATGAATGTGGTGAGGATACCTGATGGAAAGTTTGGGGTCTTTATATCATGTTAACAAGGACTTCTTTTTCTTTCACCCAAATAAAAAGGTTACTAGGTATCCTTCCTATTTAAATGTCACATAATTTTCAATCCATTAATGCAGAAATTTGTTGAGAAGCAGTCTTGTGAGCACAGAAGGGAATAATTGACTTATAGAAGAGTTGGAGGAAAAAAAAGGTTAGATAATGAATACCATAATTGAAATTTATAAAAGGAACTGGATTGCATGACTTGATTTTATTCTAATTTAAGAGAGTTTACTTCAGGACATAATTTGTAATGCAGAAGAGGATATCATAAAGTATGATTGTTTATTTAGGGAATTTGCTATTTTCAGCTTAGGTTGTACAAATAATGTTTTATTTTGGTGTTAAATTAAAGGCCCACCAAAGAAAATTCAATAAAAAAAGCCTTTGATGTCCTCAAGGGCTATGTACACACAAACCCTATATAATGTCTCACCTAGAGCTGCCACCATTTTTCTAACAGTATCTTCTTCTCTAGGAAAACTGGGCTTCTTCAAATTCCAGAGATTCTTCCATTATAGCTAGGTGGTGCAGTGGATAGAGACAGAGCCTGGAGTTATTAAGACCTGAATTCAAATTCAGATGTTGACTCTGACTACCTGTCTGACACTGGTCAAGTCTGCCTTAGCTTCCCCAACCATAAAATGGACATCACAATGTCCTACCTACCTACTTGTTTTGAGGATCCCATGAGATAATATTTATAAGGTGTCTGGCACATAAGTAGGAACTTAAGAGATGCTTATTTCCTTCCTTGTATCATTATTCTTTTACTTGGGTTGTTTCCCTGGTCCTATTTTTTTCTCCTTTTCTCTCTTTTCTTCCCCTACACATATCTAAATCCTGTTGAGAGCAGAGGCTATCCTATGCCTTTCTTCATTTTCAAGTATTTCCAGCCCTAGTACAATGTTATAATCCTGTATAGAAAAGATACTCAACAGATATTGTTGATCAATGATTGTGAGCTATCAATTTATTTGAAATCAGTGTTTGCTGCTTACATCTCTCTTGTCCTCCGTTTCCTCATCTGTGAGAAGAGCTTCATAAGTTCATAGATATAGAGCTGGATGTGAGGTCATGTCACATTTTATTTCATAGCTGAAATTGAGACCTAGAGTGGTTAAGATGATCTCTAAAGTTCTCTCCTGCTTGAAATTCTTAGAATACCACTTCTGAGAGTCCAGCCAACCAAAAAGCATTAGCATGATACTGGGTAAGAATATATGCCAAGAACCAGTACCCCAAGAAAGTATCAGTCTTGTACTTTCTGACTAGAGGATAGTGTCTTAAACAGAGTTGACACAAGGACTTTGCCCAAGGGCAAGAAGTTGCTCTTGGTGGGGAAAGTGGTAGATAGTGCAGTGGATAGAGCACTGGCCTTGGATTCAGGAGGATGGAAGTTCGAATCCAGCCTCTGACATGTACTAGCTGTATGACTTTGGGTGAGTCACTTAACCATAATTACCTTGCATCCAGGACCATCTCCAATCATCCTGATCCATATCTGACCACTGGACCTAGATGGGTTCAGAGGAGAAAGTGAGGCTAGTGACTTAGAACAGCCCCCCTCACTCAAATCCAATCATGACCTTGTCATGGCGTCGTTGATGTCATGTTGATGTCATGATTTTCATTGAGAATGAAGAACAAAAACATAGATCTCATGAGTGTATTTCCTAAGCTAGAAGTCAGGGGCAGCATCTGATGCAGGGCAGAACTTAGTAGTGGGGAGGGGGTAGAGATACGGGGCAGGTTAAGCAGCTGTCAAGATGGCAGGAGAGGAGGTAGGAGTGGGTGGGTGGGGGAAACTTGACTGTCTTCTAGCATCCTCAGGCAAAGTCAGAGTCTTGGTGGACTGAAGTTCTTCCTCTCCTTAAGAGGAAAAGTCCCAAGGAAGAATCGGATTTCAAGGTCTAGTTCATTCAATATATATATATATATATATCTGAACCTTTAAAAAGTTGACTTGTAGCAAGTCTTTTTGCCAGTGAAGAGGAAATAGTCTGGAAACTTGAGATGATCTGGAAATCTGTCCCCTCACTCTTGGCCCACAGAAGGGGTGATTGTAGGATAGTGTGTGCCCTGGAAAGCTATATATGTATGTATGTATGTATGTATGTATGTACATATATATATATATAATTATATATATGCACACATATATATTCATATGGGTCATTGTCTAATTGCAGCTTGCTAGAGGCATTGATTGATAACTCTAGAATCTGGACTAGAGAAACTGACCTTCTTGCCTTATGGGGAGCAAGAGAAGAGCCATAAACCTGAGAGATGTTTTTTTCAGTTATGGAAAGAGATATTGGAATAGATTACATCTGTCTATCCCATTATATATCTTAAATATAGAGGTACTTGACGGATTCAGCATAAAAGCAAGCTTCCCAGTTACTAACCCTTAAGGGGTAAGGGTGTGAGGTTGGCCAGTCCCACCAAATGGTGTTTATATAAAAGACCACCATAAATAGTGAATAATCAAGTAAAACTTATTTGTCCAAGCAAAACAACAAAAAAAGAAATGGAATAAGTTAAATAGACTAGAATATACCAGACGAAAATGTACAAAAAGTGAATAAATTCTTCTGATGAGTTTTATTTTTAAATTTTTTTTATTTATTTAAGGCAATGGGGTTAGGTAACCTCCCCAAGGTCACACAGCTTGGCAATTATTAAGTGTTAAGGCCACATTGGAGCTCAGGTCCCCCTGAACTAACCAAGAGAGATCCTGATCTTACCTAAAAGAAAAATTTATTTCTGAAGTCTTTCAAAGACTAGCTAGAGATCCCAGATGTATTACATAGCCAACTTCTCTTACATGTATGCAATTTCCAAAGTCTTTCTCTTTTTTCCTTTTGGAGTTGATTCCCAAGATCATATGAAGCCACAAGCCTCTCTTGAAGAGTTGGTACAAGCTTTGCTTCTCCTAGATTGCTTAAATTTTCCTGAGTGTGGTGGGTTCTTTGTAAACTTGTTTGTACCTAGAAAGACCAAGTGGTTTTTTTTCTTCTCTGCTTATTGCTTGTTTTGAGTCATGAGACTACAGCCATTGTCCTGGAATTGTAGCTTCTCCTTTTATGATGCTTCTACAACTTTATGATTGTTGTTGCTGTTTATCCTTCATGATATCATGGAGGTGATGCCATGACGTGCTAGTAAATTGTATTTGAGTGAGGGGATAAGGTGCTAAGCACCAATCAGGGGGACCCAAACAGTGACCACCTAGGCCTTGGTCTGGGATCTATTGTTGGTCAATCAATGAGAGTCAGAGTGATTTGGGGCTAAGTAAATCCCATTCCTTTGGGCTAAGTATCTAAAGGTAAGGGTGTGATATCCTATATGGACAGAAGGAAGGGAAAAGAGAGAACAAGAAAGAAAGAAAGAAAGAAGAAAGAGAAAGAGAAAGAAAGAAGAAAGAAAGAAAGAGAAAGAGAAAGAAAGAAGAAAGAGAAAGAAAGAAAGAAGAAAGGAAGAAAGAGAAAGAGAAAGAAAGAAGAGAAAGAGAAAGAAAGAAAGAAAGAAGAGAGAAAGAGAAAGAAAGAAAGAAAGAAAGAAGAAAGAGAAAGAGAAAGAGAGACAGAAGAAAGGGGGAGGGGGAGAGAGGAGGGGAGAGGAGAGAGAGGAGAGGAGAGTAGAGGACAGGGAGAGGGAGAGGGAGAGGTAGAGGAGAGAGAACGAGTGAACAAGCATTATGTTGGCCAACTGGACAGCAGTGGTACAGTGCCTGCCATTCAAGTTGTGGTTTGACCTTCATCTTGAAGAGGACCATGACAAAAGGGAGGTGATGCTATGACATACAAATGAGTTGGATTTAAGTGAAGGAGTCCGTTTGTGTGTGTCACCTGTCTCACTTTCTTTTCTGGAGCCAACTGAATCCAGTGACCAGATATGGATCACAGTGACTGGAGATGAGACCCTGGATACAACTTGGCTCAAAGAATGCCTGGGAATAAAGAGAAAAGGATTCCATTCTCTGCACTGACACTCACTCTGGGTCTTTGTTCCTCTTTTCTAATAGAAGGGGTTGGTCTGAGGTCATGTCCATTTCTGTCACCTGCTTGTCTTTGACCCTAGGGCTCTGTCTGCCTGCTTCAGCTCCACCTCAGCTTCAGTGAGAGCTACAGGAACCTTCTCTGGAACCTTGCCAGTGCCATTTTTCTGTTAAACCAAGGCTTTGAAATCTTTGCTTCTCTTATGTCCTTTCCATCTCTATCAGGATTCTCTGAGGGTTGGCTCTAAGTCTTATTTCAGCCCTTTTTCCTAAAGCTAATGTCCATTTGTTTTAAAGGTTACCTCTTTGACTCAACTTCTAGTATACAGACTTCTTGAAGGCCAAGGGTGAAGAAACAACTAATTATTCTTTAAAACTATTTTCTAGTAGTTGGAGGTAAGGGCTTTAGAAATGATTGATGTATATTTAGAAATGAAGTGAGGACTTTAGAAATGATGTATATTTAGAAATGATGTATATTTTCTGGGTGACTGGACAAGACTCTCTCCTCTGCTTGGACTCTATTTATGGCCAAACAATTTTCTGAGACTAAGAATTACAGAGCTGATGTGTGTTTTGATAGAGGGACTTCCTCCCCAGGCATTATTTTTACACTAGTGAAATCTTGGGTCAAGTTTTCCCTTAATTCTGGCAAATCAAAACCTACATTCTGAGGTTAGTTTGCCCCCTCCCCTTTCTTTTGGACCACATCTGTGACTTCATTCATATCTCTCCGAAGATATTATCTTTAGCAATTGAGATTGGCATCTGCTACCTGTCTTATAGTTTTTAAAGAATAACCTGGGAGTACTGGAAGGCTAAGCAGCTCTCTAGAGGATTACATAGACTATATATATCAAAGGCAGGATTTGAATCCAGGTCTTGACTTGGGTACCACCTTTGTATCTATCCATTATCAACATTGCCTTGTGACTGATTGTAATAGAAAGTTACTTAACGAACCTTTTGGGTTGGGTAGCCATTTTGGTCTCTTGATATCGCTTTTTCCCCTCTATGGGGCAGGGTCTGTCCTTCCCCCAGACTGAGGGTGACTTTCACGTTGCCTGCACAGGTGCAAATTTTTTTTCCTGATTATACTAATTCTTAAAGAATATGGAGACATGAGTTACCTTTTAAGACTTAAACCTCAATTCTTAATCTCAATCACTAAGAGATGTATAGTCAGCAATTGTGAGGAGAACACATGTATGTACTAGGCTGGTGCAGGAGATATGGCAGGATAGCCAGATTTTTTTTCCCGTTCTTTGAGAAGAAAGCCAAAAGTGATATTTTCTCATTTCTGTCCTCTTTGTCCTGCTGCCCAAGTGAAGAGTGACAGTTGTCAGTGCCTGATCCAAGATGATTAATACAAAATCAAAGGGGAAGAAATACCCCCTGGGGAACAGAAGTATAAAAAATCCACTCAATTATTCCAAGGAATCTGCCCTTCCCCTCCCCAATCCTCCACATGCAGGGCCGCTCTGCGTCTGGTTGTCTGGCAAAGATGAAAATCAAGTTGATCAGTCCAGACTGTTTGGCTGTGTGTTATCTACAGTATCATGCTTTCCTTGGATGTATTTGCAGTTTGTTTGACTGAAAATTATACAACTGGGAAGTGTGTTTATCTATTAAAGGCAGTAATCTTTAAGGTTGAAATGATCAGAACTTTCATTTTGTAGAGAGGTTAGTTAATTGTTTAATTTTGAATTTTATATTATGTGCTGTGTGTCCCAGAAATCTCTTTTTATTCAAAGATCTGAATGTTCCAAGCAAGGAAGAGAGACAGAGGCTGAAGACTTTGTGTACCTAGCCCGTTTAAGAGCAGGATTGTGTTGGAAAAGCAGTTTGTTACACTGCAGAATGTATTTGGCACCTTGGCACTGTCTTCTAAAATGTATGTTTATGGAAGAACAATTTTAAGCCTCAGATTTGCTTTATGGATTACAATGCTCCTCCTCCCTCTGCAAAAATAAGCTGACTCAGTTTCCAGGTATTCACTGGCCGAGTGAAAGGGGAGGGGGGGGAAACTAGATATTCAAATCCAAAATTCGGGCTCCCACCGGGATACCAACTCATTGTTCATCAGCTAGGGAACATTCTATTTCAAAAGAAAAAAGCACTTAATTAAATAGCATTGCACATAAAGTGACAACCATATGCAGTTTCCTCTTGCTCATTTGTTTGGGATGTTCTTTTCCATAGATTACTCCATGATTGAAGGCAGAGAAGTGCAGAGAAGACATAGCTAGGGAATGCACTTGAAGATGCACATTGAAGGAACATGAGTGATCTAGAAACATGTGGGGGGGGGCAGGGCACTCCCGTGGCCTATATGCCTTGGTTACTGAGTATGAGGCACATCCACTGGTGTGTTGCCAAGGTGCTTATATGGCTAGGATAGGACAAACACACTCCAGTATTTCTGGCCTCACATGATCTCTCATGGGCAGCCAGCCCTCCTTGGGTCTCATCATCATCTCTGGTGGATTCTCTGCCATTCCCTCCTGGGTCTCCACCATGGAGTCTCTTCAGGGCTACCTTCTACTTTCTCTGCTCCCTCCTCTGGGGTCCAATGGCTAGGAAACTTCTCCTTGTCAGAGAAGCTGTGGAGATTTAGCTTACATCCGAAGAACATCGATAGCCACATCCAACCAGGCTGTCAACCCAGGTCTTTGGACAAGATTATTTCTTTTGAGCCAGTTTGTGGATAGAACACTGGAGTGAGAGTCATGAAGAACTGAGTTCATATCCTGCCCTAGCCTAATTGTAGTTGTGATACTTTGGACCAGTCATTTCACCTTTGCCATCCTCAGTTTCTTCAACTGTAAAACAGAGATGGCAGGCTTGCTCACAGGGTTGTTGTAAAGATTAATTGTGCCAATGTTTGTAAAGTGTGGCCCAAAGTAAACACTCAATAAATGCTTATTTTCTCTACTCCTTACTAAAGGTCCCAAGTCCCAGGAGATTATTTGATTTGTTGGTAGAAAATTCATTTCAACTCCTCTTTTAATTCCCTCTTTGTGAGTCTGTATTTTTGGTACCTAGCCCCCAAAGTCACAGGAACCATGTGCATTTGGGGACAGATCAATTAGTCTCCTCCTGTTTTTTGTGGCTCCATATTTGTTTATAGTAAAAGCTTGAGCAAGAGGCAAAAGATTAGGCAACTTAGCCAGGGGCTTCAGCTTGGACCCCAAGCCCATTTTTCTTTTCTTTTTTTTTGTGGGGGGTGATTTTTCTTTCTTTCTTTTTTTCCAATTACATGTGAAGATATTTTTTAGGTATGAAGAGAAAGCTTTACGTGGATAGTTTTCAACACTTTTTATGTAAGATTTTGAGTCCCAACATTTTTCTCTCTTCTTCCCTTCCCTTCCCCTCCCCTTAACAGCAAGTAATCTGATTTAAGTTATGCATGTAACAACTATGTTAGAGATATTTCCATATTAGTCATGTTGTAAAAGAAGAATCAAAATAAAAGAGAAAACAATGAGAGGGAAAAAACATAAAATAAATTGAATATAATATGCTTGGGTCTGCATTCAGACTCCATAGCTCTTTCTCCAGATGTGGATGGTATTTTCCAGACCAAGTCTTTTAGAATTGTCTTTGCATTGTATTCCAAGTCCATTTTTCCTTCCTTTGTTATGCATATCTACCAGAAAAAAATCCTTAGTCTCCCATCAGTGAGTTGTTGTTGTTATTGCTTGTCCATCCTTCTTGTAGAAGACCATGACCTCAGGTAGGCAATGCCATGACAAGCACATGAATTGGATCTGAGTGAGGGGGACTGTGCTAAGTCACCAGCCTCACTTTCTCCTCCAGAGTCATCTGGTTAGGCAGTAAACATTTATCAAGTATATTCTATGTGGGAAATGTTGGGAGTACAAAAAGAGGCTAATGATAGTTCCTGTCATAAAGGTACAATCTAATGGAATAGCAACAAGCAAACAAATACATACAAGCAAGCAATATATAAAGAGAAAATAATTAATAGAGGGGAGAGGTTAGAATTAGGAGGGGTTGGGGAAGGCTTCCTGTAGATGATATGATTTTAGTTGGGAGTTAAAGGTAATCAGAGAGGCAGAAATGAGGAGGGAGAGCATTGCAGATGTGGATTACAAATTCTCAGAGCCTAGAGATTGAGAATCTTGTTTGTAGACCAGCAAGTAGGCTAGTGTTATTGGCTCAAAGAAATACATGGTAGGGAATAAAGGTGTAAGAAGACTGGAAAAATGATAATTTTACTTAAATAAATCTGTTCAATAAATATCCCAATTAAATTACCAAAAAAAATTTTACTGACCTAGAAAAAAGTAATAAAATTAATTTGGAAGAAACAGTCAAGAATATAAAAGGAATTCATGGAAAAATTATAAAGGAAGGAGGTTTAAAATACCAGATTCTAAACTATAAGGCAATAATTATAAAAAAAATCTGGTACTGGTTAAGAAATAGGAAGGTGTATTAGTGGAACAGAGTAGACATACAATACACAGTAGCAAATGATTATAGTAACCTGAGTTTGACAGATGTAAAGATTTAAGCTTTTGAAATAAGAATTCATTATTTGGTAAAAATTCTTTGGAAAGCAGTCTGACAGAAATTAGGCATAGACCAATATCTTACATAGTTTACCAAGGTAAGGTCAAAATGTATAAATGACCTAGATATAAAGGGAGTAGAAGAACATGAGACATATTACCTTATCAGACTTGTGGATAGGAGAATAATTTATGAATAAACAAGAGACAGAATGGTGTAAGGTATTAACTGGATAATTTTGATTACATTCAAGTTTTTTTGTAAAATAAAACCAATGTAGCTAAGATTAGAAGAAAAAAGAAAAAAGTAGGAGAAAAGTTTTATAAACAGTTTTTCAGATAAAGGTCTCAATAGATAAAGAATTTTGTCAAATTTATAAGAATACTAATCATTCCCCAGTTGACAAATGATCAAAGGAAATAAACAGTTTTTTGATGATGACATAAAAACTATATAGTCATATAAATATACTCTAAATTATTAATTAGAGAAATGTAAATTAAAGCAACTTTGAGATACCTATCACATTGGTTTAAATTATAGAAAGGGGAAGTGACAAATATTGTCGGAAATGTGGAAAAATTGGGACACTAATTCACAGGAACTGAACTGATCCATCGTTTTGTAAAGCAATCTGAAATTATATTCAGTTATAAAACTGTTTATAGTCTTTGTCCCAACAATGCCACTATTAGGTTCATTTCTTGAGGTGATTAGGGAAAAAGAAAAAAAAACCCTGTATTCTAAAATATTTATAGCAACTGTTTTGTGGTAGTAAAAAACTGGAAATTGAGTGTCAATTTTGGAAATGGCTAAGCAAGTTGTGGTATATGAATATGATGGAATACTACTGTGCCATAAGAAATGTTGAGCTGGTTGATTTCAGTAAAACATGGAAACACATGAAATGATGAGTAAATATGAGCAGAATGTTGTACACAGTAACAAGTATTGATTAAAGAAAAACTTCAAACAACTCAGTAATTTTGAGTATTATAAATACTCAAATCAACCACAAAACCCATGAAAGAAAGATGCTCTCCATATTCAGAGACAGAACTGGTAAATGGAAGTGCTGAGCTAACAATTACCAGTGTCTTAGCTGAAATATTTAATCCTTAAGGAGTGGAAACTACTGTCTCCTGATACTTCTTATTGAACTGCTCCCCATTTGGTGTTTGCTGTGGCCATCTATTCTGTGTTGAATTATAGCTTTTAAGTGATCTTTTCCTTTCAGAGGGATGTATGGATTGTTTTTTAAATTCAGGAACACAGTAAGTGAGCTACAACTCGTTTGTGAGTTACAAACTTATAACTTACAGCTCTATAGTCAGCCTACCAGTCAGAGAATCCTTTGGTTTAGGCAATATGCTGCCTTTTCAGCTTATTTACTGCTACCTTCCCTAAGCTCAGGGAACTTAAAATGAGAACTTTCCTTTCATTTCTTTTCAACTTCCTCCATAAACCGAAGGTTCATGCAAATCCCTAAGAGGGGGCTTTACTTAATAAGACTAAAATTAAGTTCTAGGCAGAACTACCTTGTGTCCAAACAGAAGTAAAATTTCTATATTTTCTTCCTGTGAATAATGACTACAGATTGTAAGTGCTATAGAAATTTAGAGAAGGGGAAATCACCTTGAACTAAAACAGATGAAATCAATTTAATGGGGAAAGTTGGAATTGATCTAGTCCTTCCGGAATGGATAGGAATGGAGATGAGGAAGGGAGAAGGACATTTCAGGGACTTGGGACAACATGAACAATGGTAGAAAGGAGGGAGCGAGAACAGTGGTGCATATGGTATCATGTGGACTGTGAAAACAGAAATTTATCAACCAGAGTGTTCTGTGGTAGCAGCCTTAGCAGTGTCCGTATTGAGGGAGGGCAGGCAAGCCTCAACTGGCTGCATTCTCCCCATAGCTTCTGAGGGTTGTGCCCAAGTACAGAGAATCCAAGAACAATTTAGCTATCAAATTCTATATTTGGTTTTTACTACAAAAATCTGTAATCATTGCCACTGGGTTTTCAAAAACTTGGTTTTTCTATTAATATAGTTTTTCAAGTCAAATGAGTAATTTGTTAAATTTTATGTTTTTAACCACTTGTGACACTCTAATCACACACACACATCCACATATATGCACACACACATATATAAAGTCAAAGGATCAAGACATTTTGTTTTCAATAGAGCAGTATAGTAAAACACTGGGAGTTAACAAAATGAAGGACATGTTGAAATCAAACTGAAATGAAAATTGGTTGTCTTGTCAGATAACTTCCTGCTACTCTAATATTGATGAGATTTTTTTTCAGGAATGCCCCAAAGAAGCAATTCCTAAAATTGGAACTGGGGACCCCTGAGATTCTCTAAGCCCTTTTAAGGAGATCTATGGGGTCAAACTTTTCATAATAATACTATGATATTTTAACATTTAATTTAGTAGATATTGACCGGTATAATCCACATAAACCAAAGTTTTTAGAGGTGATTATTACTAATTTTTAGAAGTGTAAAGGGGCCCTGAGGCCAAAAAATTTGAGAACAACTATTGTGGAATAGATTCCCACTTTAAATAGTACGTTACTGTAGAATGACCTCTAAGGTCCGTTCCAATGCAAGCATTCTGTGTTTTATTAAGAGTTGTAAAAAATTGAAACATGTTCAGAATGACTACATTTCTCTCATCTTCAGTTATTGAAAATATTGTTAAAAATTGAACTCTGTAGTCTCCTGCCTGGAAGCCATGAACATTTTTCACTTTTCAGAAAATGAATGAAATTGGTTTATATTAAATTAAAATGTTACATTCCAACAGTTTCACAGCTGTGAAATAAAGCCCTCAAGTTAAATCAGGGTTGTGAAAATATGGCTTGCTCTTGATTTGGCAGTAGAATTTCTATTTATATTGTGGCAATAGAGTAGCCCAAAATAGTTCAATTTAACAAAAATCAAGGGTGGTTCTGTTGAGAGGTGTAAAGGCTAGTGTAAACTCTTGAAAGGATCCAATTAGGAATGGCATTGTTTTGAGAAATGGACTGTCTTAGGTGTCTTCACTTAGAAGAGCTCAGCTTTAGTGATACTCAGAAAAGTAAAAACCACATCCCTTATTTCATGGAATAAAACCTCACTACATTGTATTCTTAGTGGGAACCGAGGGAACTTGACTGAAAGAGATTTGCTCCCTTCTCTGATCTAATTTACAGTGCTTCAGAGTTATCCAGGGCTTTCAGTTTTTTCCAAATCATTTCCACATTCCCACAATATTATTTCTTTTTGTCTTCACACCTTATTGAGTTTTTCAGGACCTAGAAGAGACCATCGAGCTCATGTAGTCTAAAACCTGCATTTTATTTATATTATTTGGGGGAGGCATTAGGAATTAAGTGACTTGCCCAGGGTCAAACTTCTAGTAAGTGTCTTAGTTCAGATTTGAACTCAGGCCATTCTGACTCTAGGGTCACTGCTCCATCTACTGCTACCCCTCTTGCATTTTATAGATGTGAAATCTGAGATCTAGATAAGTTAAGTGACTTGCTTAGGGTCATAAAACCAATAATTTATTAAGGCTGGGTTTTGAGCTTAAGCTCTCTGATGCCTAGTATATCTAGTATATCTATCTAGATATCTATCTAGTATACTTCCTTTATTGTGATACTTCTCACAGTGCTTTCTTCCCCATTTGACTTGTGAAGAAACTTGGGTTTGCATGAGTGATTTCCCTAATGTCATTCAGCTATTGAGTGACAAAGCCAGGACTGGAAACATGTCAGATGACACCTAGCCCTGTGTTGTTTTCCTTGTATTACTGGGAGCTATTCAGCAGCATTAATCTATGACTTTGATTATAACATATATGTACATACAATATAATTATCTATTGATTATATTGGTAATTCATATTTTCTTCAAGGCTTTGTTGGAGGAGGCCTATTTTGTAGGGAGGGGCAGCTAGGTGGTACAATGGATGCAATTCTGGGCCTGGAGATGGGAAGACTCATCTTCCTGAATTCAGATCTGGCCTCAGACAGTACCTACCTGTGTGATGCTGGGCAAGTCACTTAATCCTAATTGCCTCAGTTTCCTTATCTGTAAAAGGAGATGGAGAAGGAAATGACAAATCATCTTTGCCAAGAAAACCCAAAGAGGGTCACAGAGAGATGAACACAACTGAAACACCCATAAACAATTTTCTGTAGGGAAGAGAGAACTTTTGTAGGTCTCATGCTTAAAAAAACCTGTTTTCAAAGTTATGTGTATTTCTGCCTTTAAGTATTTCTATGTGTTTTCTTTCCATTGTTTATTTTCTTCAGCCATGTTGATGGATTCATATATTCGCTTGTGTTACATAGCAGGAAATACCAAAAATTTTATTAGCCTCTGTATGCAATAATATCACCTTTAATAATACTGAAAATTCAGTTTGATTCTTCTTTACCCCCCACTTCTTAAATATAAAAAAGAAATCAGTTAAATTGAACTGAGTGTTCAATTACATAGAGGAAAAGAATGGGCCGAGTAAGCATTTGGAAGAGTACGTAGGGAAGGTTGAAGGATATGAGTGCTTAATGATGTTTAAAAATAGTTTGAAGGAACATCTCTCTGGATGTGTTACTATAGGGATGGTAAACTTCTGGACCTTCCCAAGCCAGATTGGGAGGGAAAGGAAGGAGGCTGAAAGAACACGTATTTATGAAGTGCCTACCATCATAAATCAAACAGTGTGCCAAGTAAGTGCTTTACAAATATATCATCTAATTTGAATCAAGTTAGCTCCTGATTCCATCCATAGATGTATCATTTAAGTGGCAATTAGAGCAAAACAACTGAAGACCAAGACATAATATGCTCTTATGGATGTTTAATTTCAAATAAACCTCTTGAAGATTTAGAAAAATCAATTGAAAATCTCTGGATACATTTATTTAACTCATTTATTTCTTGTGGCTTTGTTTTTCATGTTTCTATTTTTATTCCTACTAGGACTCAATTAGATTTTTAAAAACCCTCAATTATCTTATTTGTAAAAACAAACAAATCATAAAGCATAACAAGTCAAAACAAAAAAATATACCCAATGCTGCAATGGGATATAGTGGAATGAATCCTGGATCAGAATTCTGCAGACCTGAGTTTAAATCCAGTATCTGAATTTGACCTTCCTGTAAAGCACTTCTCTGAATTTCAGCTTCCTTATCAGTAAAATGAGTTTTCCAATTAGAAATTCTGACCTTGTTATTCCTATAATATCTGCTTTCCTTTAATAAAGTAAGGATGAAGACAAAAAAGGCAGACTTGGATTGTTGAGGGAGTTCTCAGTTCTAGGAAACAATGGGCTTTATGAATTTCAAGATCTAACCAAAAGACCCCAAGACAAGGGCCAGAAATGTCTGCTTAGTTATCCTAACTGGAGAGAATTAGATTCTCTTTTCTCTCTCTAGACCCCATAGGGCTCTCCCTGGGACTTGTGATCAAGACCAGTCTAATAATACTTCTTAATTAGCCCCTTCCTTTTAAACAACTTAGAGTTGTAATTCTAAATTTCTTTCCCTGACTCACTCAATCCTACCATTATCTCACTTCTAATTCATCTTTCTGGTTCTGACTGTGGGAAAGAAACAAATTAAGTGCTTGGGAAAGAGGACTTAGTTCATTCTCCATTTACAAGTTGACATTTTTGGTGATCACGTCAAGGACCTAAAAACCACATTATCCAAGGTCTGGTCAGAGTCGCCTATAGGGAAATGGCAAGTCTTCAATGACTTTAAGTTAGAATCAGTAATTCAACAAATATTTATTAAGTACCTACTATGTACAGACCACTGTGTTTTGTACAAGGTAGATACTGGGAGAGATACAAAGTTTAGATTAGACAGGGAGTTTATATTTGGAGAGAGAACATAATATCTATAATGTAAGTAATATCTATAATCTATAATGCAAGTAATTTTACATGACAGGTATAATTAAGATGTCTTGTTAGTTCTGATGGAAAAGTCACTGGTCAAAATGAGAATTAGGGAAAACTTCCTGGATGAAGTATTATTTGAGTTAGGCTTTAAAGGATGAGTAGGCAAAGAGGATGAAGGAATTTTATCCAGATGTTGTGACAAGGAAACAGTTTCTAAATAAGTATTTGGGGCATCAAGCAATGGAATGAATATAGTGATGGATTCAGAATCAGGATGATTCTGCCTTAAATACTTACTGACCTGTGACCCTGGCCGAGTCACTTAACTTTTAGTTTGTTTCCTAGTATGTAAAATGGAAATAATAATAGAACTGCCTTAGCGGATCAAGAGAAATTTATGTAATGTACTTTTCACTCCTTAAAGTTTAAATATTAGTTATTACTGTTGCTCATTTGAGAATAGTTAGAGAAAAAAGAGAGTCAAAGAAAGACCCTTGGGGAGCACTTGAGAGGGATCAGGAGGAAGAAGAGGATCATAAGGGAAGGGGATCAGGAGAATACAGCTTTCTAAAGCCTAGAAAGGAAAGATCATCCAGAAGAGGCTAAGATTAGCTCAAGTCAAATGCTTCAGAGTTGTTGAGGAAAGACCACTGGATTTGGAAACTGGTTGTGGGTGACCTTTAAGCAGGCATTTTAAGTGGAGGTCTGGAAGTAGAAGATGGTTTCAAGAGACTGAAGGAGAAAGAAACTGGTGATGAGGCTATGGAAGTGGGGTTGTATCAGCTTTTCCAAGAAAGTGGAGGAGTGAGGAGAAAGAAATTTGAAGGGAATTTATGTGGATGGGCTGAAAGGGTGAAGAATGAAATATTCAGGAATTTTGGTTCCTCCTGTGGGCTCTTGATTAGAATTAGAAGAGGATGAGCATCTGGGAGCAAATTTACTTGGTTGAAGTAAATTGTTAGGCACTCATTGACTCTGTGCAGACACAAAATAGATTTATACCCCAATGAAGACCCTAATGAATTATAAACTCACTGAGAATAGATTTATACATTGTAGACTCCAATGAGTTGAGACTAGATTTATACAATATAGACCACAATGAATTGTAAACCCACTGAGGCACCAGCAGAGGAATGGATGAATGCAGTAGCAGCCCTTACAATGGGAGGAGGAAGGCATTGCCCCAGGCCCTCCGATTTGTTTTACACTTGTTCTCAGTTACATGTGTAATTGAATTCTCTGCAGAAAAATGTTTAACTGTCAAGAAAATAGTTTGTTTTTACATCTAACCTAAACACAGATGTGTGTTCTGGACCTGGGCAGAATTTTTCAGGTTTTTTTTTGAAAAAAATCTGTTGGAGTTTTACCGAAACAAGCAAAGTTTGTAGACAGCCTTGCCTTTTGAGGAATTGAAATGGTGACTGAATGGGGACATTTCAAAATCAGATTTTAGTGTGATGACACATTCTTTAAATTCTATCTCTTCCCAATTCTTTGAAAATTTTTCTTTATTTGAATTTTATACAGCAGTTTGAGTTCTAAATATCAGATATTTGATACAGAAAGTAGATCTGTTTCTTTTTCTTCTCCAAACCATTATTTTTCCACAGTCCAATTTGTTGCCATGGAACAGAAACAAGTAGCAATATACATTTCATTTTGTATTTGTGGTTCTGTTTGTATAGAAAGTGTCTCTGTCCAGTTTTTACATCCTTTCTTCGAGTTCAGTGATGATCCTGGATAATTCATCAATAACCCTCCCCTAAAGCCACTTGTCCCCCCAGGTCACATCCCAGGTAATAAAGACAAAGGGTTTACCTTTTCTCTGTTGTCCTGGGCCCTTGGAAGGCATTTGATTATAGAAGGTGCTGCCTCTGGGTTTCTTCCTCCCAAACTGTTTGACCCTGAGAACTCCCCCTCAAGTGACTTTGAGTCATTGGGCTTGGGCAGGCAAGTCACAAGTCTCAGTTTGACCCATGGTCTGATAAAATAAGACATTTAGTCTTATAAAAATACACTGAAGAATTGATTTTCTGAGCCTGCCTATAATACAAAATCCAAAGGCTCCAGGGTTAACAAAAACAGCTTTTGAATTAAATGGTTTAATATCATAGGTTTACTTCATAGTACTCCTGTTTCTGGAAGTAGCAAGATGTCTGATAGATAAATGACTAGATCTGGACTCAGAAACTCCTGATTTCAAATCCAACCTCAGATATATGCTAGTGGGATTAATCAGGATGAGTCACTTAATATCTATCTGCTTCAGTTTCTTCAACTTTAGGATGGGGATAATAAGCACACCTACCTACTGGTATTGTTGTAACTCCATTGATAGGAAACCTGTGGTATAGATCAGCTACATGAAATTGTTGTCACCCAAAAAAAACTCAGAATGGAATTAGAACCCCATCTTTTGGGAATCCAGTGGCTCCAAGACTAGTCATTGAGCAGTTAGGGAGCCCCCATAATTGTGTATTATAAAACTATATTGGAGATTTGTGATAATGAATTTCTGGGTCTACCTTATAAACTTAGCATTTTTTTTACTAAAATCCTGAGAATGGAGTCCAAGACAATCTGCTTTGTTTCGCCCTGTAGCAAATGGTGTCTCAGGAAGTTCCAATATACAAAGAGAGCTCAAACTCCAAAAAATGCTAGGTCCAACCCACTTCTCCTAATTGAGAAGAGTTAGAAGATTCTGGAAACAGATAAAGAAGAAATCACATTACCCTAATTGGTATGCCGGAAGAACTATATTTGCCAAATGTTGAAAGAATTCCTGGAGGGAATGATTAAAGATAACTTGCAAAGGACTGAAGCAGATTGTCCAATAACAATCGAAATAACACATGGCTTGCCAGTCAGAAACCCATGTTCAAAAGCTACCTTTATACAGACACACACTCAAAGTAAATTTTGTTCAATTCTTTTTACCTCAAAGAGATGAAGTGTCTATTTAATACTGCTAGGATATGAATTTGTAGTCCATTTTATTTGTGATGGGATTAAGAAGGAACTAATAATATAAAATATGATAGAAAGTAATCAAGGACTAAACTTAGCAAATAATAGATCAATAAAGCAGAGGGCAGAGTCCTGTGTGAATACATGGGAGTAAATTAGAATGTCTTTCAAGATTATTTCTGAGCTTAGAAGTTTATGGAAAATATTTATTTCCATTAGTTTCAACTGATTAAAAAAAACCTGTTTGTGTTTCCTATACTGGATTCCCTAAACTTTCATATTTGCTTAAATTTTTAAAGAATTAAAAAAACTAAACTTATCTTTTTTTCTTCTTTTTTTTTCAACTTATCTTGAAGTGTTTTTTTCCTAACATAAACACAAGTACATGATTAAAATTAAAGAATTTTAAGCATTTTAACTAGAAAACAATGTGAAACATTTTTTAGGATGTGAATCTGCCCTTATGTCATTTTTCATTATTTTCAAATACACTAATGCCTTGATTAATGAAACCTCTGGGAACAAAATTTTTTTTAATAATAACAAAGTTTGCCATGTTATTTAAAAAAAAACAATTATGTGATTTAGTGATAAAGTTTCCACTAAACTATGTCTAAGAAAAAACACCTTTACACACACATCTCTTGTCAAAAGATCATAGGATTTAAAGCTGGAAGAGACCTTAGAGATCAAAACAATTTTTACTAATGAGGAAATTAAAATCCAGAAAGGAGAAGAGACTTAACCAGAGACACAGCTAGCTGAATTAGGGTTGAAACCTAGGTTCTCGGTTTTCAAATCTTTCTACTGTATTATAGTTGTGGTTGAAGTTGCTGACTCCGGCTAAGTTGTGGAAATGGTGGTTTGTCTGAACCCAGATCTAGCCTATACTTAAGTAATTCACCCTTTTCTTCCCTTCAAGGGTGACCTTTCCCTCATTCTACTACACCCCCCCCCCATCTAGTGCTCTTTTTACTTCAATTTGGTTAAATGGACATTTTTTTTGTATCTTCTAGACTTAAACAAGATTTTGTGTTAGATCCTGAGAAGATGTAGACCAAACTCAACCAAAAACAGTCCCTGTCCTCCAAGAACTTTTAGTCTAGTGAGAGTAGATGGGCATACTACTGTAAGGTGGATACATGTTGTTGCTCAGATTCAGATCAGTTCTTTTTTTTTTATCATGGTTGATTGCTATCTTTCATCATTCCTTTTTGAAGAGGACCAATGGCTGCTAATGGAAGGTGATGTCTTGACTTCCAAGTTGGATTTGACTTGGATTGGGTTTGATTTGGATTGAAGTGAAGCAGAACTGCACGGTCATCAGTCTCACTCTCTCCTCCAGAGTCACTGGAGTCCAATGTCAAGACATAGGACCATAACTGATAAGACCTGACTTGATGACTTTTGTTGTTGTTTCAGTTGTGCAGTCAAGGCCAACTCTTTGGGACCCCATTTGGAGTTTTCTTAGCTGATACGGGAGAGGTTTTACATTCCCTTCTCCAATTTATTTTACAGACGAGAAAACTGAAACTTCTAGAGAGATTAGAAATGTGGTTCTCACATTGAACATCTTGATGAGGGTATTGATAATGACTAGTAAATTAATTCAAATAATTAAACATTTATTCAGCTGCATTATATTGTGATAGATACAAAGGAAAATGCCCTAAGGATCTTATAATCTTTGGGTCAATAATAACACCATTTTACCTGATAAAATTTTATTAAAGAAGGGGAAAGGATTTTAATTTTAGTTTATTCATATAAAGTGGTCAATCTTCACTGTCAGGTCTCCATGGTAAAAGTGAAGTGCTTTTTATCTCCAAGGAATTTAAGCCATTCCCTGAATTTGCTGACTAGGTCAGTAAATTACTTTCCCTTTTTGACTTATCTTATGCATATAAATCTCTTGAATATTAAATAAAATGGAAATGGCTTTTTTCCTTTATCACTGATTTTTGATAATTGTGTGATTTAAACTGTACTGTCTTACCCACAGTATTATTCCCCTGGCCACATTGGGTGATTTATGGAGCATTTGTGCTTTGGTCATTCAAGCTGATGAAATTAGCCACAGCTATTTATTTTAATGGATTTTTATGCATTTAAATCCAAATTTCTGTGCATGCATATAGATATAGAGATAGAGATAGATATAGATATAGTAGCAACATATGAGTGTACTGACATAAAATAAATCTTCATTGTGCATATGTTTTATAATATTTTAATATTGCATTTTTATAAAATAAAAATCATCTTGATTTGAACATCATATACTTATGATCCAATACTGTAATCAATAAGACCCCTCAAGGTATACATTCTGTTAATATACTTGTTCAACTTTCCCTGAACTTCCTTAGACTGTGTAGTTTTTAAAAGCCAGAGTCAAACTGTGAAAAATCTTTTTTAATAAGTATTTCCTGCCTTAGAAATGATTGAACCAATTTCATTATAGTTTCCATAATGATTCACCTTTGGGAAGGATGTGACTATGGAAAATTTCAAGTCTAAAGGATAAATATTTTTTTTTGGCAATTAAATCATTAACTGAAAAAAAATTGAAAGTCTCTTGTAAACTTTGACTGCCATGAATGTTGGAAGTAATCAGTACTCTATAAACTTTTTTTCAAAATACTATTATTTTTTTCCTTGTATTTATTTTTATGACCTCAAATGTTACAACTTTGCAAAACTTTTCTTCATTTTCTTCTCATTTCAGATTATGTGGGCTCATCTAATTTGATATATAAGTTCAGAATAACTTTCTACCATTATCTCCAGTAGTCAATATTTCTTCATAAAATAATTAAAGACTTTTTCTGGACCAAATTAGAATTGATCCTTCATTTTCTTTCATTCAGTTGTTTTCCATTCATGACCTCATATGGGTTTTTCTTGGGAAAATTACTGCAGTGATTCCTTTCTTCAATCATTTTCCAGATGAGGACACTTAGGTAAATAGGGCTAAGTGACTTGTCCAGGGTCACACAGCTATTAAGTATCTGAGACCAGATTTGAATTCAGAAGATAAGTCTTTCTGACTTAACTACATTCAGTGTTGCCTAGCTGCCCAACCTCTACAGTTGAGTGAAAAACCTAAATGCTTGAATATTATAAGGAATTTGATAGTATCGGTCCAAGAGTAAAGATAGTCCTGGAAGTACCACAAGATCAAAGAACCAGTCCTGGGAGACTTGTACCTATGGTCCTGTCCTTGTCTGCGCATACCTCTGGGTTGATACTTATTTCTACACAGATTCTTGGGTTCTCCAGGAATGAGGCAAACTAAATAACCTTCCCACAAGTCTTCCCAGGCTTCAGATGGATAGGTGGTGTGGTCAGAAGGTAGAACAAAGCCCCCAAATTATTCACAAGTGGTCATGCTATTCTTCAAAGAGAGTCTGCCAGCTCAGTCCTGTGTAATTAGAGTTTGTAACAATCAAAAGTGATGAAGACATCTCCCAGTCTGCATACCTAATTGTTTTTCTAATGATCTAAAGGTGTCTCTTTAAGAGTGTGTGTGTGTGGGGGCAGTTTCATTTCTGGTTTTACATCTCCACTACTTATAATAATGACTAACAAATAGTAGACATTTAATGTACCTTTGTTGAATTGCTTATTGGAGTTTTCATTCCCTTTTTACCAAGATTTCATATTGAATTTTGAAATTAAAAATTCATTGTTTTCAGCCCAATTGGAGAGGAAAAAACATGATTGGAGCCAGAGGATTTGAGTCCCAATCTCATTTCTATAGGTTACTTTTTGCTTTTGTGAATTAGGGCTTGTCACTTAATTTTGCTAGGCTTTCTCCTAATTATCTCAGGGTTACTGTCCCCAATATGAAGTAGTTGGAGAGGTGATGTGCAAAATGAAAGAGGGCATTTATTTATTTATTTTTGTTTTTTGCAAGGCCATGGGGTTAAGTGATTTGCCCAAGATCATACAGCATAGGCAATTATTATGTCTGAGGTCAAATTTGAACTCAGATCCTCCTGACTCCAGGGCCGGTGCTCTATCCACTGAGCCACCTAGCTCTATATTGTTTTTGGTGACTGTTCATTTTTTGTGAGAAAGATCTTGCTTTTCTTATCCCAATAGAGTGGGGGGGGCTGGGAATATGAGGGGGATGGCCATAAAAGAAAGAAAAGAAGGTTATTAAATCATCTTTTTTAAAAACTGAAAAGGTAGAAAGAAGGTAAGAAAAGAAGCATAAATGAGTAGGGAATCTTTAAAAACTTTAAATTCTTTAAAAGCTAGAGGTGGAACATATTTACATATCATAAACACAATTAATATTTTGATAAACTATATTAATAACATTTCCTTGCCAAGCATACCCTATATTAACTTTGAGTTCCTATCTCTTTAACCCAAATAAATCTGAATGAAAAATTGCTTAATGAATTCAATAATAATAAAGCAAGGTGTCCATAATAGAGATTTTTGGTTTTGTATGTAATTTTCTTTTCTGTTCACATAAAGGTATATTGGCAAACCTATGTATATGTATATGTATATCTACACATATGTATGATGCCCATTTGGGAGGTATTTCTTACATTCAGAATAAAAAATAAATTTTTAAAAAATGGAAAGTTTTAACTGGATGATCTCTAAGGTTCTCCATCTAGTATTAAATCCTACTTTATGATCTTCGGTGAAATAATTAGTCTATAAAATGATATATAAAACTCACATATACATATACATGCATAATACAGACATATCTGCACTTATAGACTCTTTATCTTATTTATCCATATAATAGTTTGCATGTAGTCTTTTCCCATAGACATATAAATGCACTTACAGACATATGTCTATATGTATATATGCACACACTTATATTGTATGTTATACAATTGTATATTATACAGTTACATGTGCATATGCATCTGGTGCAGATGGAAGTGCAGAAGGAGTGTGAGAAGACAAAGGTAGACTGGGACTCCTTTCTTCCCTCAAAAATTATTATTGTTTTCCATCTTCCTTTTCTATTCGATAGCTTTTTATTCTTTCACTAAGTGT
This sequence comes from Macrotis lagotis, assembly GCF_037893015.1. NCBI lineage: Eukaryota > Metazoa > Chordata > Mammalia > Peramelemorphia > Peramelidae > Macrotis > Macrotis lagotis. The sequence goes on from NC_133666.1 coordinate 328,910,640, forward strand.
CGCTTTCTGGGGAATTCCTTCTTGAAGCTTTCAGTAAAGAAGATCATGGGGTCTAAAAAAGGGAAAAACTCAGGGTCTGGGATGCTTAAGGGGTACAAGCAGAATTCTGACCAAGAGGGAGCTCCATCATCTACTGCCCTCTGGAGCAGTTTGTTAACTTGGCAAAAACATCAAGCTAGTTTTGTGGCCACCATTGAACTCCATGTGTGGAACCTGGAATCCATATATCCATGTGCAGGTTTTCTGTCTGTATTATTTGGTCCAGGATAAGAGAAAGCTTTCTGGCTTTCATTTCAACCTCTGGCTCCAGGGCTATGGTGTTTATGGCTGAGAGCCAGCAGTATATCATAGGGTTTATAGTGAAGGCAGAAAAAAGAGAACAGGGTCAAATTCTATTGCAACAACTATCATGGCTGTAAAAATCTCTGAATAACAATGGGATTTCAAATTCCTAAACTGATGGGCCTCTCAATACCAACCAACATTTAGTAAAGCAAACTGAATTCACCAGAAAAGTATATGGAGGGGTCTGAAGAATCCTGTATCAAACAGAAAAGAAGGGGGTTGCCGATGACAAAGGGGCCATCTTCAAACTCTAGCCAAGCACGAGCACTCAGATGCTGTCCCTACTTATACCGATAGAACTGTGATTAAAGATGAGAAATCACTTTATGTCTTTATGACTCCACCACGTAGACCCATAGAATTCATTCACATGACTATGAATCTCTGGAGATGCAGGTCAGATCTCTTTTAGTTCTTATCATCCTGGGAGATGATCAGTTGGGTCTATCTATAGACCCTTTATAGAATATGCACTCAATGTTTTGGAGATTTTTCTATGATTATTTTAAAATCTTGAAGATCATTGTCCATCTGCTGACTTTGGAGTTAGTAAGAGTTGTGTTCAAGCCTGGCCTCTGACAGATCCTGGCTAGGTGACCCTGGGCAAGTCACTTAACCTCCAAGAGCCCTGGGTTATATATATCAAGTTGCTGATACCTTTAGTAGAAGACTTTTCTGCACTGGGAATTCACTGATAAAAATCACAAATCTGGACTAAAATAGATTTCTTTGTATTTATATGAGTGAGTTTGACTGGCTACCCATTCAGTAACATGTCAGGGTTCTTTTTTTCCCATCCATTTTGACTTTCTTTCTTTTTTTGCAAGGCAGTGGGGTTAAGTGGATTGCCCAAGGCCACACAGTTAGGTAATTATTAAGTGTCTGACTCTGGATTTGAACTCAGGTCCTGACTCCAGGGCCAGTGCTCTATCCACTGCTCCACCTAGCTGCCCCCACTTTGACTTTCTTGATTTATTGTGTATTTCAGCAGGCATTGTAATATTTCAGGGCTTGATATAATTAATTCAATGTAATCTGCCTGAAGGAATGCTGAGAGAATCATTACCTTTTGTTATCTTACTTTTGTTTGAACTTGCCACACATTATCTTCAGTGACACCTTGGGGGTGTGGAATGTGTTCTTCCTGCTTTATATTTATGGAAATATTCAGAATATTATTAAATAAAGTTGCCTTCCTGGTTGCATCTGTCATTTAATTTTAATGCAAGACATCTTAAGGAGAATTTTCAGGTTGAACTTTGTTCTTCCAAGTCAATCAAAGGCTTTTTAAAAAAGTTAATAACTAATAAATACAATAGAATCTTATTTTCTTTACCAATCTCAATTATTTTACCATTAAAGAGAAGGTCTGCTGTAAAAAAATCTTCTATAGAAACTTGCCTATTTTTTCTTATGTTTTCACTGAAAATGTTTTTGATAGACAAATTCTCATAAAAACGGGAGGCAGCTATTTGGCAGTGAATGAGCACCAATCGTGGAGTCAGGAGGATCTAAGTTCAAATCTGGCTTCAGACACTCAATACTCTCTTAGCTGTGTGACCTTGGGTAAGTCACTCAACCCCATTACCATGCAAAATCCCCCAAAAAATGTTTGTAGGGAGGAGATACTAGGCATTTGGGTCAGTATTTGTTCAAATCTTCCCTTTCCCCTCCATGCATTCCTTTTATTTTTGGTAAAGGCACCTACCTTTGCTTTGGGAATCTTTCCCTCTTAGAGACCTTGAAAATCAACTCCTAATGTTTTTAATATTATATGATCACCAGCATGGAGCAGATCCAGCTCCCTTACTCAAATTCATCTTCTTAAGTGTCATTAATGTTTCTCCACATATTAGGTCAGATTCTAAGCAATTGAATCTAAACTTGGTGCTTCACTATTGATACCAATGAAAGTAGATCACTAAATAAACATTGGCAGATCTGTTCTGGCCTTGCATTTGTTTGTGGTCCTCCTTCCAATTTCACCCAGATGTCTTTTCAGGTCATCTGACTTAACAGGATCTTCTGCCAGGCTCCCTACTAACTTATATTCTCCTCAGCTGCTCCTGTCATTCTCCTCCACAATGTTTTATAAATTACTTTGTACTCTCAAGAGGAATGACCTTTGGCTGCTGAGGCTCTCTCCTTGGCGAGGCAATTACGTGTTTGCTAGCTGAGGTGCTTTCTGGACTCTTACAGTCCATTGTTGTAGCAACTGTGTTACATTGGTTAATCTTCTTTAAGAAATGGTGTTAGAATCAATGTCTTCAATTTTTGTCCTTTTCAGAGCCCATAGCTTATTTATTATGGATCTTCTTGGTGCAGTGGTACTTACTTGCATGAAGTCCTTCCTCATCTTTTTCCTTACAATTTGTTATTTAGTTGAATTTGTATTCTGACCAGAATATTTTAAGATCTGGCCCATCTGTAGCAAGTCTTATATTCTACCTTTCACAAATTTTCTAAGTTTACTCCATGTGTCTATCACCTTCTAAATTGATTTTTGAAGAAAGTGTTAATAAGATGCAATCATAGGGATTCTGAGTAGTCAACAAAATTTTGACTTTTTTATTTCTTAATCCTCAATACTATGTTACAACATAGTCTTTTGTATCAGTCTCTTAAATTTTGCCCTAGAAAAGACTTCAGTGATCTTGGAGTCCAAACCCCTCATTTTACAGATAAAGAAACAGATTTCTGTATGATTCATTGACTTGTCTGAGATCTCACAAGTATTAAGGACCAGAGTCAGAATGAAAGCTATCCTTGGTTTTTGAGACTGCCTCCCTTCCCCATTCTTCTATTCACTTCAAAGTCATCTAATCACAACTTAGCAAGTCTTCCCTAGAATTCCTTTACTTCTCCATCTTCTGCAGAGGAGGTTGGCCCACAGGCTGCAGTGACCTTTACGGTGGTCTGTTGGTTTATGTTTGTTCTGAGCAATTCAACAGAAGCTAGCCAAGGGCTATGTAAAAATATGTCTTGTCGCCTTTCAGAACACAACAAAACCAACCCTACGGTTTCCTTTATTCACATTTCTGAAGAAAGCCTTTAAGTCTTCTTTCCATTCAGCAGTAAGTTTTTTTTTCCCATCAGAAAAAGCAAAACAAGGACTTTCTCAAGGTCTCTCTCTGAAGAACTTTGGAATTGATTGTGTGATGTGGGGGACACTGGCACAGGACCACCCAGTAGAGAATGGCCACATCAAAGCATACTATGAACAAAACAGAATTGGAGTAGTTCGAAAGAAATGTGAGATGTGCACATTTAGAGAATCCCCCCAAATGTTCACATAAGCTGTTTTTGTCCAACCTGTGGAAGACCCTTCAGAGCTCACAGTGGTCTGCTCAGTCACAGTCAGACACCCTATAACTTGGGTCCAACTTGTGATGTCATTTTGGTCCTTTTCGAGAATGAAGGACAACTAGCTAACCAAATTCTTGTTTTTTTCTAGTTTCATTTATAGCAGAGCTGTCAGTATGGATGTGCTCCAGTAATGTTTCGTCTCATTTAACATTGGACAGTGCTACAACATGCATTTCACATGCTTAGCATCAACATAAATTAGTATTTGTTGGCAGTCTGAGAATCCTATGTTTCTTAGCAGCTTTTACCCCTTTTAGGGACCACATTATTCTCTTCATAATGGCAGCAGAAGGAGCTGCACAGAACCAAGGGCTAGTTTGTATTTTGGCCCATTCTAGGAGTCAGATGGTCAGTCAGTTAAGTAAACCTTTTGTTGTTGTTGTTCAGTTGCTTCAGTTGTATCTGACTCTTTGAGGCCACATTTGTTTTTTTATTGGTTTTTTTGGCAAGGATACTAGTGTGGTTTACCATTTCCTTCTTCAGCTCATTTTAGAGGTGAAGAAACAGGAAAATAGAGTTAAGTGACTTGCCCAGGATCATCTCTAAGAAATCTGTGAGGTCAGATTTGAACTTCGGTCTTCCTGTCTCTGGGCCAGATGCTCAGTCCACTGACTTACCCAGCATTGATTAAGATAGTCCTAGGGATAGCTTTGTGGCTCAGTGGATAGAGCACAGGCCCTAGAGTCAGGAGTACCTGAGTTCAAATGTGACCTCAGAGCCTTAATACTTGCTTAACTGTGTGACCTTGGGCAAGTCACTTAATTCCATTCTCATTTTAAAAAAAAACAACAACGTATTAGCTCAGTGGGAACTGATGAAATCATTGAAACATACAGTCAGATACAAGATAATATGATAAGATGAATCACTTATTAAATCTTTATTAAGTCCTTAAAATAAAAATATAAACAAAAGGAAGACCAGTGTCTATTCTGATGGGGAAAATACATTCGAATGGGGAAGTTGAAAAATGGAGGCAGGATGGAGAATCAGGAGTGACCCAAGATTAGAAGTGAGTTTAGCTGTATCAGATATTAAATCTGGCCTTCAGGAATAGCAGAACCTGTTGGTGAATAGATGCTCACTTTACTTCATTACTGTGTTTCTGGGGGAAGAAATACATAAATTAAATGTTTGTATGTCACATCTTTTAAATGTACTTTGCTGTTATTTAGTTGTTTCAGTTTGTGGACCCATTTGGGCTTTTTTTTTGTTTTTTGTTTTGTTTGTTTGTTTTGTTTTAGATTTTTGCAAGGCAATGGGGTTAAGTGGCTTGCCCAAAGCCACATCACTAGGTAATTATTAAGTGTCTGAGGTCACATTTGAACTCAGGTCCTCCCAACTCCAGGCTGGTGCTCTCTCCACTGCGCCACCTAGCTGCCCTATTTGGGCTTTTCTTGACAGAAATAACCAACTGTTTTGCCATTTCCTTCTCCAACTCACATTACAGAAGAGGAACTGAGGCAGACAAAGTGAAGTGACTTGTTCAGGGTCACAGAGCTAAGTAACTGCCTGATGTTAGATTTGAACTCAGGAAGATGAGTCTTCTCTATTCGGGAGCTCTATTCACTGTGCCACTTAACTGCTCCAGTAAATTTATTTATTGGAACTTGTAATTTAAAATAACTCTGCAGAAAATTCTTTGGGAAAGCACATGATCCTTTTGTAAAGTAAATAATCTACTTCTAATTTATGGTTTTGAAAATTCAGATTTTTATCCATATATTTGATTTTTTAAAGCATTACAACTAAGATCTTAGTATTTCATGTAATAAATTCAGGTATTTGTAGCCAGGATCAATATAACTATAAATGAATAATCATCAAATCAGGAAGCATTTGTTAAAAGCCTCCTATGTACTAAGTTCTGGGAATAAGAATATAAGCAAAAGAAAAGACAGTCTGGAGACACAAAGAAAAGCAAATGCGAATGAATCAATAGTGATGATGCATGACGGACCAGGATAGCTTGAATTTAGCAAACTTTAATGCAGTTAAACTTCTGCAATTTTGAAATCATCTCCAAAAAGAAATCATCTTTTATTAAATATATCCAGAATATATAATATGTGTATATTATAATAATAGTTGGATGTCATGTTTTCCCGGACAGATGAGTTTAGCGACATCCCTCTTCAACCTGGAAATTTACAGCTGCTCTCTGTGGTAGATGTTATATACCAAAGCTACCAAACTCAAGATTGATCATTCACGGCTGCTCTTTGAACTTCCTTGGTCCTTGGGAAAGTTCAAGGCTATTAGAACTCACTGTACCAGGGGAAGGAGAATAATTAACTAAAATTGCCAGTGACAGCAGTATTTGGGCATCTTATCTGTAACTTCTTATCCCATCTAAGACTTGAAATGTGGTGGTTGTCGTGTTTACAAACTCTGTTTCCTCTTGGCATAATTTTCAGTAGCTTGAACTGGATTCACATGGATGCATATCTTTAAACCTGTATACAGTGGATTATTTGGATAAATATTTGACAAAAACATCAGTGTGCTTTTTGTGAAAAAGAGCGTTCTTGAACTCTTAAGCTTGACACAGGTTTACTTTTCCTCCCACATTGTTGAAACCGAACATGTACAAAAAAAAAACTCCCAGTTTGCGTATGTTGTATGCTTCAAACCACCTAGAAAGTATGAATTTATAATATGTACAAGCACAATATATATGAGCTGTTTTAATGAGCTTTTTTTTATTACATCTGGTTTCATCTCTTTTTGTTGGATTTTTTTTAAAGATGCATTTCCTCTGACAAGCTTTTCTCTGAACCTGCATTATTAGAGTAAACCCTGCCTGGCAAGCAGGGGATTGCGTGACTAGAGTAGACTCAGTTGTGACCTCAGAAAAGTGGTTATGAAAGTGATCTCTTGATCAGAGAAACAAAGCTATGCAGCATGGCAGACCAGCAAAGCCCAGATGAGCTGCCTCCTCCCTGCACTGCTGGCTTACTTGGAGAAAAATGTATTTATTATGTTCTCTTTCTTAAGCTGCATCATAGTGTGAAATCTTTAAAGCCCAGCTGGTGCCTTTTGAAAAATGTGGGAATTCATCTCTGCAGAGAGTGCTATAACTTGGGCAACAGGCATCCCCGGACATTTGTCTTTGAGTTTCAGTCAACATGTACATGAAAACATCATGTTTATTTATGTGTCCTTATGTAGATAATTTGGGACTTTAAATATGATTATTCATTTTCTAGTTTTCCAGAGTCATGAAATGGAGCCTTTTTCTAGTGAGACTTTCCCTCTCCCTTATCTTTCTTCTTTTCTTTCAGTTTTATGCATAGCAGGTATCCCCTCTGTAGCTCTTAGAACTTCGAGTTAAAACTTCATGGCATCTTAAAGATTGTCTTGCTCAATCCCACCTCATTTGAAAAATGAGGAACCTAAATCCTAGAGAGGCTAATTAACCTGCCCAAATTCATGGTAGAAGATAACACAGCTCCATGGTAAACTCTGGTCTGCTGATTCCAGATTGTTCTTTCTATTATTCCAGATCAAATGTTCTTTCCATTGCTCCCAATAAGCAATAATTACCTGGAATATATTTTGAAGAAACAGCAAATATCAGAGTTAGAAGGAAAAATTGGTTTAGCAAAGACTTTTTTCCAGTTAATAATATTTTATTTTTTCCAATTACATGTAAAGATAGTGTTTAACATTCATTTTGTAAGATTTGAGTTCCAAATTTTTCTCCCTGCCCCTCCCTTCCCCTCCTCAAGAGGCAAGTGATCTGACATTGTACATGTACAATTGTGTTAAACATATTTCCATATTTATCATATTGTGAAAGTAAAATCAGAACAAAAGGGAAAAAACACAAAAAAGAAAAGACAAAACCAAATTTCTGTAAGATTTGAGTTCCAAATTTTTCTCCTTCCTCTCTTCCCTTTCTCCTTCCCAAGAAGCAAGTGATCTGATAGTGTACATGTACAATCATGTTAAACATATTCCCATATTTTAACATGTCATGAAAGAAGAATCAGGACAAAAGGGAGAAACCACAAGAAAGAAAAAACAAAAACCAAATTTTAAAAAGTGAATAGTATACTTTGGTCTTCATTCAGATTCCATAGTTCTTTCTCTGGATATGATGACATTTTCCATCACAGCTCTTTTGGAATTGTCTTGGATCACTCTATTGTTGAAAATGATCTCAGTCTATCATAATTGATCATTATTGCAGTTAAATGTGTACAGTGTCCTCCTGTCAGCAGATACTTATTAAGTACCTTCTGTTTGTGGAGCTCAGAGCTGAAGAAATTGTAAGTCAAGATAAAATGAAATCTCTGTCCCCAAGGAGCTTGCAGCCTTAGAAGGATAAGATGCAAATATAGATAATTATAAAATATGGTGCTATATGATAAGTACCTTAGACTCTGGGTTAGCATGCGTGTGATTTTGCATGATCAATATGACTAATTAAGCGTGAGAAAGAAAGGGGAGATGAGAAGAGGAAAGAAGACAATGAAAGACCAATATCACATAGAAACTCATGCTTCCGTGACAAGTTAGCTTACCTCACGTTCAGTCTAGGCTTGTATTGATGGCTGAGACTGCTGCATATAGACATACACATCCACCCACCCAGGGTTACCAATGCTCAGAGACAGACTGTTCATTTCGGTTCTCACCTTGTTCTCGTCTCCTATTGCTTAGACTAGAAAATTGCCAGTACCTGAGTATTGCCAATATTCCCTCTGAACTGTGAGTGTTGAGCTGCAGGGTCAGTGGGGAATTATAGGGGAGGGGAAGGAGAGAATTTCAGGGTTGCTTGATGAGGAACTTGAGGAGATTTTGTATTAAGATGGTTCTGAAAGAATTTAGACTGATTAGAGATGAAAAAGTAGAGGTTAAAACCTCTTAGATATTGACTATGATTTGGAGTTGGGAGATGTGGGCTATGAAGTTGCTATTTTATGATGTTCCCCAAGTGGAATGATTGACAGAAATTCATCTGGTCTAGGCCTTTTTTGCCTCCACTTTGTCATTTTGAGAAGAAACTGGGTAAAGGGAAGGCTTGTATAGACAAAATGTAAATCTATATAGAGAGGCTCAAAGAATAAGACTGGATCCCTTCTTCCTGAAAACTTCTACAGATTTAGAGTCAGAGGGCTCAACCCTTGTGAAAGAGGCATTTGTCAGTTTGGACTTAGAGTAGTAGATTTTTAGAGTTAGAAGGAAAAGTGGAGACTTTAGTCTGCTCACTGTTTTGTTCTTTCTGTTAGTCATGTCAGACTCTTTGTGATCCCATTTTGGGTTTTCTTGAAAGATAGTGGAATACGTGGCCATTTTCTTTTCAAGCTCATTTTACAGATAAGGAAATTTAGGCAAAAAAATGACTTGCCCAGGGTCACACAGCTAAGGAAATGTCTGAAGTAGGATTTGAACTTGGGTCTTCCTGACTCCAGACTCAGGGATCATTCTATCTACTTTGCCACCTAACTGCCCCAGGAATTCTTGAGCCCTAGAGAAGGGCAGAGACTTGGCTAAGGTTACACAGTGAATCAGTGGTCATGGTCTTAGAATGGCAGAAGTGTCTTGTGATGTTACACCAGAAATGATAGAGAATGGAGATAATAGAGAATCATAAAAGCAGAGATTTATAACCGAGAAGGATCATGGAGTCCAACTCTCTAATTGTAAAGATGATGAAACTCAGACCCAGAGAAATTAAGTAACTTACTCAAGACCACATAGCTACTAAATGTCCCAGGCAGAATTTGAATTCAAGTCCTCCTGACTCCAAGCCAAGCACACCATCCATTGCACCATGTAGTTATTGTGAAAAAAGTGCTTTATATGCAAACCTGAGATTATGTAATGTTAAAAAATAGACATACACAGAAAATAGAAAAAAAAAACGTGACCATAAAGAAAACCTCGCCTTTGATATTTATTCTTCTCATCTTCACATACATCGGCATGAAATGCACCTCTTCAGTGAGAGATGAAGTTTTTTTGATGTTGCCCCTCAGGGAATTGTTCAGATTTAGTTGCTGATTTTTGACTTCAGTGGAATTAGTTTTCTTTTTTGGGGCATTGTCTCGGTCCACATCTTCTTGGCCCCATTTTCTTTTCAGCACTCTGGATCTCAGTTTTACCCCCCACCCCCTGCATTTTGGCAGATTTTCTGTCACCCATCTGGGTCCTCCTATTCCCTCCCCCCCCCCCCCCCCCCCCCCCGTGCAGCCTCCTCTGGCTAACTAGATCAGAGTTATGTAAGTCTTCAAGTTTGCAGCTATGAAATAAATAAACTATTTTTGATTGAAAATGAAGTCTTCTCTTTCAAGGAATGATCTCTTAGTAATCATCTGACGTTTTCTGAATATAAATAATTCTGCTTGAACCCTTTCTCCACTCTTTGCAGAAACTGAGGGTCAGTCAGACATCTGGAAACTATAGCATTGTAAAATAATAAACTGCAAACTATAAGAATGAAGAGAATTCTTTATTCATGAAGAGTCAGACTCAAATATATGTATTCCAAATGCATAGGATCTAAATTGCTGTGAAAGAAATGTCTAGATTAGAAATTTAGTTAGTAACTTTGACAAAACTGTCAAGGATTAGAAAAGGCATTTTTTTCTCCCCAAGTTTATCATTTAGTGTTATCTGGGTGCTTTGAAATCAGTAGTGAGAAAATAACTTAAAAACTTCTTTTGCTTTGTTTTTCCCACAGTAAGTATGTTAAGGTATTCAGATTTAATCTCTTAAAAATTCTAAGTAATGAGTTTTTTTTGTTCAGTCATTTCAATTGTATCTGACTCTTTGTTACTCCATTTGGAATTTTCTTGGCAAAGATACTAGAGTGGTTTGCCATTTCCTTCCCCAGCTCATTTTCCAGATAAGGAAACTAAGATAAACAGAGTTAAGTGACTTGTCCAGGGCCACATAGCTAGTAAGTGTTTGAAGCAAGTTAGTTTAGTTAGATGCCATTAAAAGGTCTGAAATATATGCATTAGGATATTGAGAAGCATGACTTATTTGTGTATATTGAAATTCCTTAAAATTAGGGCTACCTGTACTATTAGGTACTCCTTACTTGAAATATGAGTTATATGTATTCCTGGTAAGTAAAACTGCTTAGGACTTGTATTTGATTCTATTTTTAAAGCTGATCAAGAACTATTATTACTTGGTCGCATATAACCATCTGCTATCCTTACATTAAGAAGGCTTACAGCTGTGGAATTATATCTGTGGATGAAATTTCAGAATTTATATAGAAACTTCTCCCTCTGAATAATTGTCCACATTTATTAAATAACACTTTATTCATAGTACATGAGAGTGCAAAATCTTTTTCATTCAAATATAAACAAAATAGTATTATCTTTCCCATTTCACAGGTGAGAAAACTAAGGCTCACCAGGGTTAAGTGTCTTGTCGACCATCACACCCACCACTGGGTGGTGTTGGAGCTGGAACTCAAATACAGGGCTTCTGAGTTCAGAGTATTTTATTATGTTGTTTCCGCCCCCCCCCCCCCCTTACTTTACGCTGCTTTTCAACACTATGCCATTCAACAATGAATAATGATATTGGGGAAGGGAAATGACATTATGATAAATGGAATATTGTTGGTCTTAAATGCCAACTTTTTTAGCCTGGCACAAGGCTGTCCCAATATAGTTCTAACCTACCCTATATGCTAGCCTAAAGAGTCTATATTTTAACCTATTCAAGGGCAAGAATAACACAGCACTGTTCAGTTATTTTCAGTCTTGTCTGACTCTTCATGACCCCATTTTGGTGCTTTTTTGGCAAAGAGAATGGAGGAGTTTGCCATTTCCTTCTCCATTTCATTTTAAAGATGAGGAAACTGAGACAAATGGGAATATGACTTGCCCAGGGTCACACAGCTAGGAGGTGTTTGAGGATGAATTTGGACTTAAGTCTTCCTGACTCCAGACCTGGTGCTCTAACCACAGCTACCTAACTGCCCTTAGCATACTCTAGTCTTCTTTTGGACATTCCTCTGCAGCATGTTAGATTGATTCTAGGCTTTCTGTCTCTGTTGAGCACCTGGCAAATTTTACTGTGAGCACATATGAGTGCTTAGACCTCAGATTTTAGAATTTTAACATTGGAAGAGATTTTAGGAAGCACCTAGTCCAGCCCCATCATTTTATAGATGAGGAAACTAAGTTCCATAGACTTGAAGTGACTTGGCCACCACCACTCCTTAGTGGCTAAGGCAGTATTGTACTAAAGCTTGGTTTCCTGACTCCTAGTCCTCTTCTCCTTCCACTCTGACATACTACTAAAAATTGATCAGACCAATAGTTCAGTAATGGCAGTTTGGTGATGCCTGGTACATTGAGCACTGGAGTCAGGAAGATATAAGTTCAAATCCATCTTCAAACATTTGCTAGCGGTGTGACCCTGGGCAAGTCATTTAACCCTGTAGACTAAGTTTCCTCATTTATAAAATGAATTGGAGAAGGAAATGGCAAACCACTCTAGTATCATTGCCAAGAGAGCCCCAAATGGGGTCATGATGAGTCTGATATGTCTTTTAATGATGAACAACAACAGTAATGAGCTTTATGTCCATTCCATTTGTCCTGAGATACAGGGACATTTATACAATTAATTGCTTTTTTAAAAAATTAAGTTTTATTGATGTCTTTTGTTTTTTCATCACCAGTATCCCTCAGCTATCCCAGGGAACCTCCCATAAAATAACTAGTATTTAAAAAAAAACAAAAGAAAGAAAGAAAGAAAGAAAATCAGCATAATTGATCAATAATTGAAAAGATCTGAAAATATGTTCCATGTACAACACTTGTGAACTTTCCATCTCTGGGGTATGAGTGACTTCTTATATCTCTTCTTTCTGACCAGCCTTTTCTTTATAATTTTGCAAGCATTCATGTTTGATTTTTTTTGGTGGTTCTTTATCATTACATTCTTTATCATCGCATTAAATTGTAAGCTCCTTGGTAGAGACTGTCTTTTGCCTTTTTTTGAATCTCCAGTGCATAGCTCACTTACTGGTACTTAATACAAGCTTATTAATGGATTTCAGTGTTGTAATCACTGGGTAGGTATATTTTTTCTTGGTTGACAATTCATTTTAATGAATAAACATGTATGAAGCACCTCCAATCCAGGAGGACACGGACTACCTCTTACACACTGCCTTGTGTAACCTTGGACAAGTTAACACTCTCAATTCTCCCAGGGTACTGTCTAAGACTCAAAAGTGAAGAGAAGGTGCCAGCTTGCATTGGTAGATGGAGCCCCTTAAAACAATGAATTCCTAGTCTAGGATATGCACCTATTATATGGAAGGCACTGTGTTAGGTACTTGGGATAAAAGCTAAAAAAGTGAATGTTATAGTCGTCTTTTTCATAGATCAATAAATAGATGATCATCTGAGGAAAGAAGAAGCTCTAACTACTAGGGGGTCAGAAAAGGGAATGAGCAATGCCTCCTTTGAACCTTGAAGGGCACCGGAGCATCTTAGTGGCAAAGATGAAGAGGAGGAAGAGTCTTTCAGGGAGGGAGCCTATGTAGAGATGAAAGATGGAATCTGGAACAAAGAATGTGTGAAAGAGAGTAATAGGAAATAAAATCTGGAAAGACCAGTTGGAACCAAACTATGGAGGGCTTTTACATTTTACACTGACTTTGAATTTTATCCTAGAGGCAACAGGAAACTGTTGAAGATTTTTGAGCAGGTGAATGACATGGTAACAACAACAGTAGTAAAAAGTAATGTTTATATAGTGTCAGGCATTGTGCTTTATAATTACCTCATTTGCTCCTCATAACAACCCTGGGAGGTAGGTTATCCCTTTTTTGCATACTGAGTCAAAAAGAGGTTGAGTTACAAACCCAGGGGTCAAACACTCTGCCCATTTAGCTAATTCCTAGGCAAAATGACTTGGCCAGGGTCACACAGCTAGTAAATGTCTGAGCACAGATATGAATTCAGGTCTTCCTAATTTCAGGTCTGATGCTCTATCTACTACACTGGTGTGGAGTGATTAAGTTGAGGAAGTAGGAAGTCAAGAATACTTACATTAGGCCTAGTTAAGAAGTAAAGTGCATTTGATTTGTGTTTAGATCCAATTTCTACACTATATATAGAAACACATTCTATATATTTTATACTTTTTCTTAAGTCCTTTTGGATATTTATCACAATGCAAGCACAGATCCATTAGAACACCAGGTCTCCTCTCACGTGACCTTTATATCCTTGTCAAGTAGACCATTGGCTCATCTCAATGAGTTTTCAGTTATCCCATTAGTCACATGTGGTCTGTGCAATCGTATGTATATTAGGGTATTTTGGGGGGAGGGGAGCAGCATTAATTAATGTATGATTGTCTTCTTTACTTCTGTACTATACTTCTATACTAATAGTAGGTGATGGAATGGAAAGGATCATATTGGTCTTGAAATCCGGAAGACCTGAGTCAAAATCCATCCTCAGATACTAAAAAAAAAGGTCATTTCATCTCTGTTTGCCTTAGTTTCCTCCTCTTCTGTAAAATGGGGATAATAAATAAACTTATCTTTCAGGGCTTTTGTGAGGATTAAATGAGACAACACATGTACAATGTTTTGTAAACCTTATGTCACTTTATATATATATGCCTTATATAAATATTATTATTCTCATTCTCATAATGGCTACCTGAACTCTCCTTAGTTTCTCCCCCTCATAATAGAATGCTTCCAGTACATTCTCCACTCCCTAAATTCTAGTATCATATGGTCCTATGTAATATTTATGGTTTGTTGTTTTTTTAAAGTTTCTTTGCTAACTTTTATTTTCCCTTTTCAGTAATTTCATTTAATTAAGGAACTCCAGGTGAACACACTCTACCATTGAAGATCAGCAATGCTTCTGCAGCTTAAAAGTCCACATAAAATTGCTTGGGGTATTCCAAGATTAAGGGACTTGTCCAGAGTCTCAAAACCAATATCTCTATCTCTATCTCTATCTCTATCTCTATCTCTATCTCTATCTCTATCTCTATCTCTATCTCTATCTTTATCTCTCTCTCTCTCTCTCTCTCTATCTATCTCTATCTAATCTATACCTGTATCTGTATCTGTATCATCTGTATCTGTATCTGTATCTGTATCATCTATCTAATCTATATCTATCTGTATCTATATATCTATCTATACCTAACTATATCTCCATCTCCATCTCCATCTCCATCTCCATCTCCATCTCCATCTCCATCTCCATCTCCATCTCCATCTCCATCTCCATCTCCATCTCCATCTCCATCTCCATCTCCATCTCCATCTCCATCATCTCCATCTCCATCTGTATCTCCATCTCCATCTCCATCTCCATCTCTATCTATCTCTATCTCTCTCTATCTCTATCTCTATCTATCTCTATCTCTATCTCTATCATCTCTAGCTCTAACTCTGTCTCTGTCTCTGTCTCTGTCTCTATCTCTATCTCTATCTCTACCATCTCTAGCTCTAACTCTGTCTCTGTCTCTGTCTCTGTCTCTGTCTCTGTCTCTATCCCTATCTCTATCTCTATCTCTATAGCTATCTCTATCGCTATCTCTATCTCTATCTCTATCTGGGGCAAGATTTGAACCTAATCTTTCTGAGTCCAAGACTGGTATCTTATCCATTATGCCATCTCTGCTCCCCCATTTTTTACAGTAATGTGCCTCTAAAACAAGGAGCCTTCCTTTGTAACAAAGGAAAACAATCAAAACCAAACCAAAATGGTACCTATATTGGACAGTGTACTCCATGTTCTGGAGCTTTTATCTCCTTTGTCTCTGCCAAAAGGAGGGAGATGTTTCTTCATTTTTCTTCTGATGCAAGACTGATAATGACAAAGTTTGACTTTGTTGTATTTTTTTTAAACTGACATTGTGGTAGTCATTCTTGGTTCCTTAGAGTGGTTTCACACATTATTCTTTCCATTGCATGCTCAGTGACCACAAGGTTTGTTTTCCTTTTGTTATGGACCAAAATTCTGGTGCGTGGATCATTGTGAGCATCACTTACAGGCACTTTCTTATGAATTAATGTGTACAGATGTGGCAGTACCCAATAGTACCTTCCATGACCACTGAAATTATATTTATAGAAATATTTATCTTTATAAGCTTTAATAGTGAGGAGGCAGCTTGGTGATATAGAAGGCACATTGGAGCCAGAATTGGAATGGATTCTGGTCTTTGTTTTGCCCTTTGATTACCTGTGTGACTTAGCTATATCATATAATCTCTTTGACATTTTTTTCTCATAATAAAAATGAGTATTTTGGAATAAAGGCCTCTGAGATTTTTATTTACAATTCTATGAATATGATGTACTGAAGCATTCTATTATAAGGGGGGAAAGTTAGGAAGAGTTCAGGTAGCAAGTTTGATGAGAATAAGAATAATAATATTTATATAAGGCATATATATATGTATAAATTTTTTTGTTAGTAAAATGTTTATTGAAAAAAAAATGTGATACTTAAGCTATTTTACTCCAGTCAGTGTGACATAGTAGGAAAAAAAGCTGGTGTTTGTTGGTTGTTTGGTTGTTTGGACATACTCTGTTTTTGTGGTTGTGGGCAAGTCATTTAACCTCTCAGTGTACCAGGCAGTTCTTGAAGACTGCAAGCTAATGAAAGAAATTGTTGTTTTGTTGTTATATTAATAACAATTATGAAACTCAAATCCAGGTTTTTTCCTCTATATTTCATCATTCAGGCCCAACCCCTGAGGGTCAGTTTCTGAAGGATATGGCTGATTGATGAGATGTTGGGGAACATGCTTCTCAATCTTGGGCCAGATCTCACCCAACCAGGAGAGGGGGGAGGATAAATAAAATCCCATCTGGGTAAGTTGTTGCCCCAAGGAGAATAGCCCCATCCTTGGAACCCTCTATTAGCATTTAGGGTGATCCAACTCTTGAAGGAGAAAACCAACCAGAGTCATCTGGGGAGACATGGATTCCTTTGTAAAGACTAAAGACTCCTAGTCCACCTCCTCATTAAATATGTACTAATCAGAATTGATTTCTCCATTCAGGAGAATTATCTTTCAAAAAATATTTAAGCAGAAATATTTAAATCTCCTTTAGGGTTCTTTAGTTACTGAGAGAAACCATCGACCAGCAATTTATTGAATAAAGATAAACTAGTTTAGATAATTTAATTAACAAATTGATTATTAATTGCCCAGAAACTTTGTCTCTTGAATTTTTCATTCAACACACTATAGAGCACATTCCAGATGCTTATCTGTATTGGTAGAGAGAGTTTCCTCACTGGGAGAATCCTAAATCAATGAACTCCCTAAGAGGGAAAATATATTGGGTATTCTGTGTGATATGACTTGAAACAGCTTTGTTCCAGATCTTTTTTACTTGAAATCTGTCACAGATATCATCTACACTCAAGTTTGACCTGAGATTCCTACTCTTAGAGCCAATTCTTTGGATTAGACACAAATATGGGATCATGCCTCAGAAAGGCAACTGTTAAAACTGTGATATATTTCTATAAACATTACCCAGAAAGGTAGGACTTTTGTAAGATTCTGAGCATGAAGGCTGGCATCATTAGTAGGCTAATAACTCATGTATGATCCAAATTAAGAAGGAATATAGAAGGTATTGGGGGTCACAGAGTTAGGACCCAAAAAGATTTCAACTGGTTATAACATTGTGACAAGTTAATGAGATGAAATTTAATATGAACAAGTGTTGAGTTTTGCACTTAGGTTAAAAAAATAATCAACTAAGCAGGTGGTGGTGAGGAATTATAACTAAGATAATTCATCTGAAAAATAATCTTCAGTTTTTCATGATGAAGAAACTCAGGATGGACCAAGTATGTGATATGATAAGATTACAAAAATATAGCATATGTAATCTTATCAAAGTCAAAGATAAGGAGATAATAATCATACTGATATCTGCCCTGACCAGACCATATCTTGACTATTGCGTTTAGTTTGGGGCACCCCATTTTAAGATAGATGGCAGTAATTGGAGGGGTTTAGAGAGGGGCAACCAGAATTGTCAAGTCTCTTGAGAGCATGCCTTGAAAGGATTGGTTGGAAGGAAAAAAAGATTCCTTGGAAAAGAAAAGATTTATGGAAGATGTGATTGATGCTGTGAAGTATTTGAAAAGCTATCATATGTTACCTGGTATTAATGGCAGAACTAAGATCACCTAGAGTCAATTTCAAAAGAGGTTGATGATGCTTGATACAAGGGAAGACTTCCTAAGAATTAGAGCTGTCTAAAAGTGGAATTAGCCAGCTCTGGAAGTAATAGACCTTCTACCCCTGGATATCTTGAAGCAGTTGGTCATATATTGGGTACACTGAAGAGAGGATTCTTTTTAGGATTTGATGACCTCTGAGGTCCCTGTGGTTCTACATTATTCTGATATGAGAAAATCTCACCTAGCTATACTGTTTTCCTTTTCACACTCATCTCTGTAACTGAAACTTAATATTTTTTTTAGGTTTTTTTCAAGGTAATGGGGTTAAGTGACTTGCCCAAGGCCACACAGCTAGGTAATTATTAAGTGTCTGAGGCCAGATTTGAACCTGGGTACTCCTGACTCCAGGGCCAGTGCTCTATCCACTGTGCCACCTAGCCACCCCATGCAACTTAATAATATTGATCATAACCAACAACCCTGGAGACTCTAGTTCTCCTTGTTTTTATTTACTATTAGCAGGCAGACTCACAGTGGGAGAAATACTAGTTCCTTCATTGGAAGTATCAATAGAAGCTGCTACCACCAGTCTCCACTGACCCACTCCTTCATTTTCCTGATTATGGTAAAACAGACCATAAATGTTTCTACCAGTTTAAAAAGAGAGAGGTCATTGTGGACTAGAGACACTGAGTAAGGCATGGTAATTAGCCATGCCTTGAAGGATGGGTACAGTTTATAAGGAGAAGGGGAGACAAGAGCTCATTCCTAATATAAGAGACAGGATAAGTAAAAGGAGAGAGGCAAAAATCAGTATGGTGTGTCTAGAAGCTTCCTTATTACTAGAAGATTGTCTGGTCTGTATTCCCTTGTGATTTCTCTTCTTTAAAATTCTGGTTTCCATGGCAAAGAGGGCAGTTCACTCATACCAAATTGACAACCTGCTAATATATTATTATGAATCCATCAATAGTCCTATTCATGATACCTTTAGAAGGGGTAGACCTTCTTCCTTACTCTGCCTCATTTCTTGCAGGGGGGAAAAGACCCTGCAAAGAAAGATGACTAAATCACTTGAGGTCTCCTTCAAGTGTTCTCATAAAAATGAGAAAGATTGATAATGAATCCTTAGTCTCTTAGTTTTAGTTCTGTCAATTATAATATTCTATTTACTTCCTTAGTTTCTTTCTTGTTTATTTTGTACTTAGATTTATCTAATTCTAAGAGAGGAAGGTTGAGATTCCCTACCAGTATAGTTTTGCTGTCTATTTCTTCCTATAATTCACTTAGCTTCTCCTTTTAAGAATCTGAATGCTATATATTTGGTGTATATATATGTTTTGAGTATTGATATTGCTTCATTGTCTATTGAAAGCAAGACGTAGTTTCCTTCCTTTTCTTTTTTAATTAGATCTATTTTTGCTTTTACTTTGTCTGAGATCAGAATTGCTGCCCCTGCTTTTTTAAACTTCAACTGAAGTATAATAGATTCTGTTCCAGTCCCTTATCTTTACTCTGTGTGTCTCTCTGCTTCAAATGTGTTTCTTGTAAACAAATTTTGGTTTTTGATCCTTCTACTATCTGCTTTTATTTTATGGGAGAGTTCATCCCATTGACATTCACAGTTATAATTACTAACTATGAATTTTCCTCCATCCTATTCCTTCTCCTGTTTGTTCTCTCTCTCCTTTCACTTTTTTCTCCATGATCTGCCTTCTGTCAGCCCCTCCCCCCTTTATTTAATCTTCTGCCCTCTTACTTCTCTGTTGAATGAGATAGATTTCTGTATTCAACTGATTGTGTGTGTGTGTATATATATATATATATATATATATATATATTATTCTCTCTTTGAGTCAATATTGATGAAGATAAGGTTTAAATGGTGCCCATGCTTCCCCCTCCCATTTTCCTATCCACTGTAAAAGGTTTTTCACATCTCTCCTTGTGAAATAATTTACCCCATTTCACCTCACCCTTCGTTATGTATCCAGTGTACTTCTCTTTCCTTTCCCTTAAATTTTTTTGTCATTCCTTCAGAATCACTTAATACTATGCCCTCTGTCATGTATATTCCTTCAAGCTGTACTGTTAGTTAGTGATGGTTGTTGCCTGGTTTTTTTTTTCATTCTCAGAGGATCAAAATGATATCACTTTGTTGGAATCAAGCTATGGTGTATCTGATTGTGAGTGATGAGACCAATATGAACTCAGAAGACTCTGTCATAGTGGGTCAGTCACAAATAGGTCATGTGAACATTCAGGCATTTGTGCATTTCTTTTCTTTTGAGATGCACCAATTCTTCTTTGTTCATAGAGTACAGAACCTTCTCTGGTGAGGGCTTGCCATGCTGTGCCAGTTTTCCATGTCACACAATCTTTATCAGAGTTCTTAAGAGAGACCTTGAGAGCGTCCTTATATGACCTTTCCAGACCACCTTGTGAGTGCTTGGTCTGTGTGAGTTCTGTATAAAATAGTCTTTTTGGCAAGATATGTTTTGCATTCAAACAAGGCAGGCAGCCCATCGTAGTTGCACTCTTTGTAGTAGTTTGAATGCTTGACAGTTTAAATTTTGAAAGGACCTCAGTGTCTGGTATCTTCTCCTGTTTAGGTGATCTTTAGAATCTTCCTAATAGAAGTGATTCAGTTTTCTGGCATGGTGCTTGGTAGACTATCCAGGTTCCACAGGCATACACCAATGAGGTCAGTGCAAACAGCTCTGTAAGACTATCAGTTTGATAATCAGTCTAATGCCTCTTCTGTCCCACACTTTTTTTTTTTTTTGAGTTTCCTAAATACTGAGCTAGCTCTGGCAATGTGGTTGTCAACCTCGTTATTGTTTATATAGTGTGTTCACTGCCTAGATAAGTGAACTTGTCCACTGCACTCAAACCTTCTCCATTTGCTGTAATCAGTGTTTCCACATATGAATGGTGTGGTGCTGGCTGAAGGAGCACCTGTGTTTTCTTGATGTTAATTGTTAGGCCAAAATTAGCACAAGCAGCAGAGAATTGATCTATACTTTTTTGCATCTCAGCTTTAGAGGCTGCATTTCTTCTACAAACAGAAAACTATGTACTAACACTCCCTCATTTGTAGCCTTTTCAAGTTGAAGAATTTACTAGTAGTGCAGTAGCTGACCTTGATTCTGTATTCATCCTCATTGAAGGTGTTTGATAAGATTATTGAAAACATCATTCTTAAAAGCATGGGTTCAAGGATGCAGCCTTTTTTCGTTACGTTGGTGATGTGGACCGGATGAGAGCATCATCCAGGCAAGCATGTCATCATGAAACTCTCAAACAATACCAATGAACTTGTCTGGGCAACCACATTTTGACATAATTTTCCATAAGCCCTCAGTGATTGACAGTATCAAAGGCCTTGGTCAGATCTACAAATATTGTATACAGACTTCTGTTCTGCTACTGGCATTTTTGGGTGGCATATGTGATATCCATCATTTCTCTGTCCTTTTTGAAGCCACACTGGGTTTCAGATAAATAGATGGCTATCTCCCAGGTGAAGGATCAGCCTATTAAGGATTCTGTTAAGAATTTTTCCAGCAATGACTGAGAGAAACCTTTCTGTGGTTGTCACAGAACAATTTATTTCTTTTACTTTTATGGAGAGATGAATAATGGAGGCCTTCTTGAACTCCTGGGGGGATAATCTCCTCTTACCATATAACCTGGAAATTTCAGTCAGTTTTTGTATGAGCAGTGGACCTCCCCCCGCCCTTGTAATTCTCAGTTGGAATAGCTAAGAAAGCACTAGGTGCTTTGCCACATGAAAAAGTTTAATACCATTCAAAACCCCTTCTTCAGCGGGGCTTGAATTGATTATTAGTGATATAATTTTTAAGAATTATAAGTAAAATCTTCCCATATAAAGATGTAAACCATTGAACTTTATTGAATCCCTTATTTTTCTTTTCCCTTTTCCCCTATTTATGCTTTCTTGAGTCTTATTATTAGATATGAACTTTTTGATTTAATTCTGCTTTTCTTATGAAAGACTGAAATCCTTCTATTTCACTAAAGACCATATCTTTCCCCCAATGTATTATGCTTAATTTTGCCAGATAAATGACTTTTGGTTGTAGTCCTAACTCCTTTGTCATCTGGAATATCATGCTCCATGCCTTCAAATCATTTAATGTTGCATCTGCCAAGAGCTGTGTAATCCTGATTGTGGTTCTCTGACATTTGAATGGTTTCTTTTTGGTTACTTGTAGTATTTTTTTTTTTGCTCTATCTGATAGTTCTCAAATTTGTCTATAACACTCCTTGGAGTTTTTATTTTGGGATCGCTTCCCTGAGGTGTTTGGAATTATTTTCTTCATTTAGATTTTGTGCCTCCTTTTCCAATGTACTCTTTAAGGAGTTATTTTCTTCAGTGGAGTTTTGTATCTCTTTTTCTATTTGGCCAATTTTACTTTTTAAGTAGCTGTTTTCTTTGCCCAGGCTATTGAATCTTTTTTTTTCGTAATTCTCTTCATAACTCTTATTTCTTTTCCCAAGTTTTCTTCTATCTCAGTTATATACATTTTAAGCTCCTTTTTGAGCTCTTTCATGAGTTCTTTCTGAACTTGAGCTCACTTCCCCTCTTTCTTTGAGGTTTTGCCCATAGTTTGTCTTGATCTTCCCTGTCACCATTACAACTCCGTCCCTCCTCTCCCCTCCCCTCCCCTTCCTCTCTTCATCTCCCCCTCTCTTGCTTTTGCTCATATTTGACTTAGTTTTGCTCATTTTTTTATCTTTTTCATTTTAAATTTGAGCTCTGTTCCTGAGATGAAAGGGGTAGTGTCTCAAACTTCTTGTTCCAGGTTTACCTGTTTACCTGCTGCTATGCTAATGTTTTTTTAATTTTTTTTATATTTAACATTTATTCTCATTTTGTACAAATAATGTTTTTATACATTAATAAAATATTCTTGTTTAAGAGTAAACTGAATACCCCCCCCAAATATAGACTCGCTTGAGCAATAAAGGGGAGAGAAAAAAATTGAAATTAATAAGAAAAAATAATAGTAATAATTGTAGGTATGGTCAGGTGGCACAATGAACAGACCACCAGCCCTGGAGCCAGGAGCACCTGAGCCCATATGCTAATGTTTTGAGACTCACTCAGGACCCTAATATCTGGTGATGCCCTTAGGGGATGAGGGATGGCTGGCAATGTTGGTAGCAGAGGAGTCTGACAGCTTACCTGGTGCAGAGCTGGGGTCCTAGTGGTGGTGTTTAGTGCCAGGGGTGGTAGGATGTTTTTGCATTTCACTAGGGCTACACTGAAGCAGAAGCACATTGCTGGTGGCCTTTGCCCAGGGCTATGTTGAAGCACCTGTCAGGGGTCCTGTGGCTGGTGGCTACCTGTTTGCTGGTGGTTACCTGGCTACTTTAGGGCTCTGCTGCTGCATGTGGAGTCTGGCCACCAGAAGTTGCCTCTTTGCTTGGGGCTCTGCTATAGAACCTGGTGGTCCTCCAATTTGGAGTCTGCCCATTCCTCTGGCAATGCTGGAGCACATGAGGGATCCTGGCATTGGTGTTTGCTTGCCTGCTCCCCTGCCCTGGGGCTCAGGATATTTCTACTGGTTTGCAGAAGTGGGGCTTACTTCCTGTTCTGAACTGTGCTCCTTTTTCCCCAGGTGAGACAGAACTTTCCTGCTGACCTGTTTCTCCCCCCCCATCTTTGCTGGTTCTGCTCTTCCAGGATTTATTAGAGGTGCTATTTTGTGGTTGTTTGGAGGTGAATATGAGAGTCCACTCATCTTGGCTATCATACATCCCATTTGAAGTTCTGTTATTTATGAATGTACTCAGCAAAAATATGGGCAACACTATTTATGTCAGCATTTTAATGGATTCTTGAGTTTATCTTTGTGGGTGCCCCTCCATCAGGACAGGGCACAGTTCTCATCTTGGTGGGTGCCCCTCCATCAGGACAGGGCACAGCTCCCATCTTTGTGGGTGCCCCTCCATCAGGACAGGGCACAGCTCCCATCTTTGTGGGTGCCCCTCCATCAGGACAGGGCACAGCTCCCATCTTTGTGGGTGCCCCTCCATCAGGACAGGGCATAGCTCCCATCTTTGTGGGTGCCCCTCCATCAGGACAGGGCATAGCTCCCATCTTTGTGGGTGCCCCTCCATCAGGACAGGGCATAGCTCCCATCTTTGTGGGTGCCCCTTCCATTAGAACAGGACGCAGCCCCCACCTACCTCTGGACACTGTAATTCTTGTCTTCATCTCAACTCCCATAATTCCTCCATAGCGGAGTTGCCTGATACATCGGAGAGCTTCCTCAAAGTCTTCTCACATCCTGTGGAAGCCCATGCAGGGTCCAGACTCTCATGGTCCTCACTCATTCTCAGGACAGTCATGCATCTTTAGATGATGTAGCTGAGGCTGTATCCTGTGCTCAAAGCATCCCTGGTGATATGCTATAGTACAGACTAATGGGCAAGGAGGAAGGGAACAAGCACTTATTAAATGTCTCTAAGTACCAGATACTGTGCTGAGCATTTACAAATATTATCTCCTTTGGTCCTCACAACCTTGTGAGGTAGTTGCTATTAGGAGTCTCATTTTACAGTTGAGGAAAGCAGGTCAAATAATGATTAGGTGACTACTGACCCAGGATCACATTGCTAATAAATATCTAAGACTGGATTTGAACCCATGTCTTCTTTGCTCCAAGCTCAATCCATTGTTCATCATGTTACCTAGCTGTAATAACTAAGAGCATATGCTATAAAAAAGGCTTTATAGATGAATAATTCCACATTCATTTCCATATTCAGACCTCATCATTTTCACCATGGAGTCGCCTTTGAACATTGCTGTGACTCAAGGGTCAAGGATTTGTGAACTCCACATTCATATGTATTCTTGTAGTGGGTTTGAGGGATGAAAGGTAGAAAAAAAAACTTCAAATAATTTCTGACAAGAATGTGAGGCTAATATTGAAAATTTATGGATCTTGGAATATGACTTCCAAAGCAGCATGCCATTCATGGCAGTGAATCCTGGGATCCCAGGGTAACTGTATATTGTAGTATATTTTTCCTTATAACTTTCATAATCATATAATCATTTCCCCTCCCCTTCTAGACTTTTACTTTAAAATAAAGGGCAGAAAGGAAAGGCAATCCAAACATCTGAGTCCTTGACTGCTACAGTCTCAAAAGCCTTCATTAATCTTTGACATTTCCATTTTACTGAGATGTGTGTGACTCACCCAAACTTACATAGAATCAGTGGCAAAATTAATGGGGACTGATAGCTGCAAATATTTTTTTCTTTCTTCAGTAATTCCTCACATTCCTGAAAAGTGATACTTATTGAGAAAATGGCTTAAGTGAGGAATTCCAAGAGGAATTGATTCCATGCTACTTTATGTGGCGTGGAAAGCTAGCATAAAGATAGGCATAAAAAGAGAGTAGGAAGATGAGGAAACCAAGTGATTTTCAAAGGGATTAGAAGATGATGTTTACATTTAGGATCTATGTTCCTTTCAGGTTTTCTGTTTGAGTCTTAAATAAATTTTGTTTAAGTTGGACAGTGTTAGAAGGAAATGACAAGGGATAAAAGAGGGAAGGACAAGAGAGAAATGAAGAAAGTGAGAAATGGAGGGAAGTAAAGGAGAGAGAATCCCTCTTTTTCATTTAGGTTAGGACCCAGGAACTGAATAATTCCTATACCAAACTCCCTGTGACACAGGAACTGGATATTTATTCTAGGAAACTCCATCTGACTACAGAACTGGGATGTATGAGGCAATCTAGGAGAAGGAAGAACAGCTTCTCCAGAAGTTAGGTGGTTTCCAGAAAATCCAGTTTAGGATCAAACCAAGAAAGAGAATCCCCTAATGAGATAGTTGATGGTCTAGCCAATATGTGGTTACTGGACCTGAGACTTAGGTCTAAATCTTCCGGAAGAACAGAGTGAATAAAACACCTTCCTGCCCACTGCTCCACTGTCTCTTCATTCTGACAGTCCATGGAAGAAAATTAAGAAAAAACTAGAACAGTTTCAGATAGTGATCTCCAGAGTGAATATTTTCCTCTCCACCTTAGCCTTTTTATGTGGGAGCTTCATCATACATATGATGTCCCCCCAAAAGATTCCAAGCTCCCTGTTCCTCAGTCTTCTCAGTGATCTCAATCTGTAGGACCTACTCCACTCCATCCTATCTATATAAAAGGATGGCAACACAACCTGGTCTTGTCATCATCTTTCAATGGTTCTCTTTTATTTTTAAGAATTCTGAAATTCCTTGATCTGATCACAATCTTCTATCATTTCATCTCTACCTGTGCCTTATTCCTCTCAAAGCTCTTCTTCATTCTCCCTCACGATGATCTACAATCCCTTTAACTGATAATTCTTTTCTAGACCATCACCTCTACTATGATTTTACTTTCTCCCCTTCTCAAACAAAACCCTATGTGTTAAAGTCAAATAGAAATGGAGTCCTCTAAACCACATACAAATTTATTGACGAGGTCCAAAGTTAGAATTGTATATGGTTTAGAAGGGTATGGAGCACATTTGTAGGCAACAGGGAGAGAACTAATAGATAAGTAGAGACTGAAAATTAGAGAAAGATGGTGAGATGATATTAAAAGTAATCTGTTAGAGAAGTTGGGAGGGGTGGGATGAGAAAAGGGACTGACCTTGGCAAGAATCATGCTACCTCTGTGGACTCTGTATTAACATTTTCCATGTTCTATTACATTTTTATTTATTTCGTTAAATATTTCCCAATTACATTTTAATCTGGTTCACACTCAGGAGTGGGGCTGGCCACATTCTTCCACAGTCTTGATACTTCTGCTGTAAATCACCAATTCACTGCTATGATATTCCTTACTCTTGAGTCACTTGCTTCTTTGTCCTATTGGTGCTTATGCCTTTCCAACTTTCTATTATTCCCACCCTGTTGCTCCTCTACCCTTATTCACATGCCAAATGGAGCTGGAAGAAACCACATAGATAAACTGAACAGGTTCACTACACATGTGTATATCTCTCAACAGAGTTCTTATTGCAGCAAGGTAATTTTCTTTTGTACCTCTCCAATGGAGTCTCTAATCCATTCACCATAGCAAGCTTTTCCAAATTTTCTCTTTCCTCCTCCCATCCTTTTCAACTGAAGACCTTGCTTCCTACTTTACAGAAAAAATAAAGTCCATTTACCTTGAGCCCCTCTTCTGTCCTTTTATCTCAGAACACCTTGACATAGTTCCCCCTGCCTTTTGCTCCTCTCTTCAATCTCTGATGAAGAGGTAGCATGATTCTTTACCAAGGTCAATCCCTCTTCCTATCCCACCCCTTTCATCTTTTCTAGCATATTACTTTTAACATCATCCTTCCATCTTTCTGTATTTTTCAATCTCTACATATCTATTAGTTCTTTCTGTGTTGCCTAAAAATATGCTCCATAAACCACCTACAATCCTAACTTTGGACCTCATCACTAAACTGAAATTCTATCTTTCCCATTATCATTCAATTATTAATTGTTAATTCCAATGGCTATTTTCTCATCCTTAACCTTAATTTTTCTTCAGCATCTGGCACTATTGACTACCTTCGCCTCTGGATTTTGTGATGACATTCTAACTTGATTCTTCTCTGTCTTCTCTAACTATGCCTTACTCTCCTTTGCTATACTATATCAGCAGATGTAGCACTGAGTTTTCATTTAGGAATGCCTGGGTTCACATCTTGCTTCAGATATTAGTTGAGCAAGTAACATAACCTCTTTGTGCCTCAGTTTCCTCATTTATAAATTAAGGGTGTTGGAGTTGGTCTCTAAGGTCCATTGCAGCTCCAAATCTGTGATTGGTCCACCGTGGCACCAATTGGGGTCGAGACTCTCAGTCTTCTATTTCTTCTTAAACTGTCTCACTTTTTGACCTCAATAGCTTCTATAAGTCAAATGTTCAACTGTATACAAATGACACCCTGATCTATATAGTTCTCTCTCTTACCCATTCTTCATCACTGACTACCTAGGCCTTTCAAACTACAAACATGCAAAGTTCAACATGTCCAAAGTAGAACTTCTCATCTCCTTACCCTCCATTCTTATTTTTGTTATGGGTGCTCCCATTCTTCCAATCACCTAGAAAGATATGATTTTCCCAAAATACAGTTCTGAACATGTCAACTGTACTTACTCAAACTCAGTGGCTTTCTGTTTTTCTCAGTATAAAATACAAAGGCAGCTAAGAAACACTACAATGGCTAGAGTGCTAGTCTTGAAGCCAGAAAGATTACTCTTTGTGAGTTCAAATCCATCCTCAGACACTCTATCTGTGTGATCCTGGGCAAGTCACTTAACCCTGTTTGTCACAATTTCCTTATCCATAAAATGAGCTGGAGAAGGAAATGGTAAATCTCTCCAGTATCTTTTCCAAGAAAACCCCAAATAGGGTCACACAGAGTCAGACACATGACTAAAAGGACTAAACAACAAAAATACATTGGAATTTAAAGCTCTTCCTATTTTGGCCCCATCTTTTCACAGACAACACTTTCACCTTCTGACTCTGGGCCCTTACATTAGCGATAGCCTATGAGTGGAATAATGTGCTCCTTCCTTACTCTTCTTATAATTTCTTTTCCCTCCAGGTTCAACCTTCCGCATTCGTTTCTTATCCATTCCTTACCCCAGCTGCTAGTGCCTTCTCACAAAGGTTGCCTTGAATCTATTTTTTTGTGTATTGGGGGTCCCTGCAGGCATTTACCCTGAGCAGATATTTTGTCTCCTCCATTAGACTGTAAGCTCTCAGAGGGTAGGAATGATTTCCCTTTTGCCTATGTTTATTTTGGAATAATAGATACTTGCAAATCAATTAATGTTGGTCACTTTCACTTTCTCCTGCTATTGACAGTTGTATTCAATGCATTTTAGAGCTGGAAGGAATCCTCTGGATGCCAATTTCAACTAGAAGGAAGACCACTCACTAACTCTACTCAAGGTTCCCTGCCAGCCACATATTAACTTAGAAAAGCAGGCATGTTTATATATTTCTTATTAATACATTAAAATCAGACAAGGAGCTCCATTTTCATCTACTTGGGCCCACTTAAGAGTGTTGTGGGTCACTTGTGATTTGTAGGGAATGTCCAACTCCTCTGACTTAGGTCTTAGTATAGATGTGATCTTGGGCAAGGTATTTGAAGTTTCTGACTCTCTGTAGCACCCATAAATAAATACCAAGAATCAGGGTTAGTACAATAACACAGGTTTCTTGAATTCCAATGCATATTCATTGCACCACACTGTCCATATCACATACTTGTATCTTTTTTATACTTTATTTTTTAAATCACATGCAAAGATAGTTTTCAGCATTCATCCATTTATATGTTTATGAGTTGCTTGTTATATCTTTAATTTCAATTCAATTCAATAAACATTTATTAAGCTCCACCTACATGTTAGGCATTGTGCTAAGTGTTGAGGATACAAAAAAGATGCAAAAGAATTCCTGCCTTCAAGAACTTTATAATCTAATATTCATTTAACCTAATCTAATTTAACCCTTTGCTTTCCTGGTGAGGACAAACCAATTATTTTTTTTTTCTTATAGTTTCCTAGTAGATGAACTGAGTGTTAGGGAAAGTATTTTCTTTCCAAAGAATTACCATTGGCAGTTGCAACTGCCCTCTTGAAATTGAAAAGAATAAAGAGGTGTGTGGGAGAAAGGAGAGGAGTGAATGAGGCAATGATTGAGAGGGAATTATGTAAGAAAAGATTCTTTATTGATTTTCATTTAAAGTGGAAGAAAATCAGGAGACATAATATGGCAAAATAAAAAATAATGACATAAAGAATCAGTCTCCTTCTCAACTTAATATTCAATGAATTATCTAAAAAAATAAAGTTGTGACCGAAGTACTTTGAGGGTGACTCCTTCCATACAGGGAACCTTTTGGCTGTGTCCAATATAATGGGTAGATTTGCAAAGGTCCAAAGTCCCATCTCAAATGTGAAAGTATTCTAAAAAACAGTTCTTTGGAAATCATTTGAATTTCCTGATGTAACTGAGCAATAACTGAACAACAGTATGCTATTAGCAGGCCCTGGGTTGGTTTTTTTCTTTTACAGTTAACCTTGTGGGTAAATGATCTAACAGGAACAAAAGACTTAGTCCATGTGGTTTTCACTGTGATTAAAATCAGAGTCTCACAATTGGGCAGAACTTCAGTTCTTTATTTCTCTAATAAAAATGAGAACCCTGAAGCTCTTATTTTTTCCCCCATGATTCCTAAAGGGTTTGGGAAGAACAACAAATATTACTTTTCCTTTTTCTTTCAGAGAGCACTGAATGAATGAATAAATGAACAAACAAAATTTAAAAGATATTTCAGAGTTTCTAAATGTATAACTATTATTTCCCTGCTCCTTCCTATCCTAGCCACAAGATTAACCCTTAGGGAAATATTTTAAGTGTATTTCACCTCCAAGGAGATAGAAAGTTACTACCTTTTATAGAAATATTCAATTAGAAATTTGCTATTTAACTTGAAATTTACTTTCAATTCAAGGTCAATAAACTAAGTCTATCATTCAATTTTCTTGCATTGTAAAGGGACAAAAGATAGGAAATAAGAAAAAATGGAGTTCCATTTTACTGTAAATTAACTTTTTCTCCAAACAAACTAAAATAAAGAACAAATACAATATATATAATATATAATATATAATATATATCTTTGTAAAGCTTAAACCTCTACATAAATGCTAGTTATTATTTTATGTAAAAGTTATTTGTTCTTTCAAAACCAAGTATTTTAGAGGGGTGGAAATCATAATATCGGAGATTTAGATCTGGAAAAGTTTAAAGTCTTTTTGAGTTTGAGAGAAGTAGAACTGGTTCCCAAACCCTTTAGGCAACCATGGGGCTGCATAAAGAGGGATAAAATGGGCTAGGTCAAAGACAGAATTGGTCAAAGCTTCTGTAATGATCAGCAGAAGAGTAAAACCTCTGTGTAGTCTTTGAATATCCAGCTTGGGAGAAAGAGGGAAGATCTAGTCTTCCCCTTTCTCTCTCTCTCTAAAAAAAAAAAAAAAAAAAAAAAAAAAAAGGAAAGAAAAAAATAAGTCATTTTTGAGGGCCTCCCAACTTTCCTGAGCTCTTATTCTCTGCCCTCTTTTATCCACCCTGTTCCTTTTGAATTAGGTAAGATTTAGCCTGGAGACTTGAAGAAATAAGGAGCACATGATTATTGTCTTCAAATATTTGCAGGGCTGTCCTATGGGAGAAAGATTAAACTTGTTCTTAGACCCAGAGGGCAGAATGAGGAGATATGGGTGGAATTTGTAGAGAGACAGATTTTGGCTCAATGTAGGGGAAAACATGCTAACTATTGAAGTTATCTCAATAAGGAATGGGTCATTTCATGAAGTAGTAAGTTCTCCACTCCTGGAGATCTTCTTGTGGAAGTTGGAATATCACTAGTTGGGGTTGAAGGTCTTCCCAGGCGCTACTCACCCAGAAATTACTTTATATGCCTCCTGAATATAATTGATATTTATTTTTCTTTATTATGTTGCATCCTTCAGAGAACATATGCACTTGATGAACCAGGATTTTTCTCTTTCTTTCGATTGCCAATGCTTTGTATCTTTCTTTCAATAGCATGGTGCTTTGTATCTAATAGACACTTAATAAATGCTCACTGAATAAATGAATGAATGAGTGGGACTATCTGTGTATTTTTTTGCCTCCCTAACAAACTTAACAGATTCTTTTAGGTTCTTTTATTACATAGTGTAATACTTTCAATATTTTAGAATTTTTTGACTTGCATACTATTCTCTACCCTAATCACAGTTCTTCTGTGCCTTCCCAAAATGGTTGCATGAGTTGTTAAGTCCAAATAATTTTGTCACCTCTTGTTGTGATTTGAGATAGTAGAAATTCTTGGCAAAGGAGATTAGGAGCCAATGGAGATAGAAACAAAAGAAAAAGATGAATACAGGAAGATTCAGGGAGAAAGACACAGGAGGTGACAAGAAGGGTAGCTTATGAAAGATAACCTGGGCGATCACTGGTTAACTTTACTTTTGTCCTGCCACTGGACTTCTGTGACTCTGGAAAAGAGAGTGAAGTTGACAACTTTGTATAACTCTACCACACTTAAATCCAATTCATACACAAGTCATCATCTTGTGATATCTTCAAAAAATAAAGGATGAGCAACAACTTCTTCAGAGTTCCTTATTGGATTGTGTGATTCAGTCTACATTATGTGTTTCTCCATTGCCCTCTATGTGAAATACACAAACACACACACATATTTATATATATTTGATTCTTCAAAGATTGTTTCATTTCATGTCTTGCTGCCATACAGTTGCACTGGTAGAATTAAAATATTTCTTTTTTTTCCCTTTTAAAGATTTTATTTATTTTGAGTTTTATAACTTTTCCCCTAATCTTGCTTCCCTAACCCCCCCCCCCCCCAGAAGGCAATTTGCCAGTCTTTACATTGTTTCCATGGTATACACTGATTCAAATTGAATGTGATGAAAGAGAAATCATATCCTTAAGGAAGAAAAATAAAGTATAAGAGATAGAAAGATTACATAATAAGATATCAGTTTTTTCCCCTAAATTAAAGGTAATAGTCCTTGGTCTTTGTTCAAACTCCACAGTTCTTTCTCTGGATATAGATGGTGTTCTCCATCGCAGGTAAGCCCAAATTGTGCCTGATTGTTGCGCCGATGGAATGAGCAAGTCCATCAAAGTTGATCATCACCCCCATGTTGCTGTTAGGGTGTACAGTGTTCTTCTGGTTTTGCTCATCTTGCTCCGTATCAGTTCATGCAAATACCTCCAGGCTTCCCTGAATTCCTGTCCTTCCTGGTTTCTAATAGAACAATAATGTTCCATGACATACATATACCACAGTTTGCTAAGCCATTTCCCAATTGGAGGACATTTACTTGATTTCCAATTCTTTGCCACCACAAACAGGGCTGCTATCAATATTTCTGTACAAGTGATGTTTTTACCCTTTTTCCATCATCTCTTCAGGGTATAGACCAGTAGTGGTATTGCTGTATCAAAGGGTATGCACATTTTTTCATTTTTCATTTATTTGTTGTCTTCCTTGCATTTTCCACCCAATATGACCTCTTACTGAGCTTTTCAAAGCTTTTTTAAAAAACTGATTTTTCCCTTCCCTCCTTTGCTATTTTAAGAAATGATGCTCTCAATCATTGAGGTGCCCATAATACATCATATTTTTCAAACTTATAAATGGGGTTTAAATTTTAAAGCTGGCCACCATTTTTCTCTATTTGACAAATGTCAAATATTTGTTACCCAATGTGCTCTCTGGCAAATAAGTTTTGATTCATCAGAATTCTCTATTAGAATATAATAGATCACATTTCTATAATGCTTTACTTTTTAAAAATCACTTTTCTTACCAAAGAGAAAATAGGATCGGAGACAATTAATATCAGGCAAATAGCAAAAGTCAGAGTTATTATCCATTCATTAAAGTCTTTTCTGTGTGTATAGCACTCTAATGGGATGTTTCTGTTATTCTTGAAGGAAAGAACACAAAAGAAATAGAAGATAGGACTCCAGAAGACCTTGTACTTTAAATGGCCTATTGGACCCATTTTAAAAGTAACATTTGCAAGGGCAGAATTAGTATTGATTAAGAATGTAATGAGAAGATATGGAGGAAATGAATGACAAGGATTGGGAGGTAGAATAGAGTCAGAGGAGGATTATTTGGATTTTGTGAAATTTGTATGAGCTCTTAAAAGAAAATATGATATGGGAAGAGATTAGAGGTTAATGGAAGAACTAAGATGATGATGATGACAATTATTATTTACATAGCATCTGCTCTGGACCAGGTACTATAAATATCTTATTTGATCCTTACAATAGTCCTGTGAGAGTTCCTCATTTTGCAGATGAGGAAACTGAGCCCCAGAAAAGTTAAGTAACTTATTGAAATTGTATCTGAGGTCAAATTTGAACTCAGATCTTCTCTTCCTTCTCCAGACCCAGCTCTCTATCTACTGCACCTAGCTCCCTCAGGGTGAAGTGGAACATTAGATATTATTTTGTGTTTTTGTAATTTGGGTGTCATGGAACCATGTCTTCTAATAGACAGGCACTTAGTGAATGTGGAATGAATGGAAAAAGTAGTCTTAACCCAACGTTGTCAAGTGAACACGTCCTGTCAACTTTGGGAGATGTGGGTCTGGGATCTGGGAGAGAGGTCAAGTTTGGGAATCATTTGTTTAGCTTTATAATGGAAGCCTACATAGGAGTAAAATTGCTAAGGGTATCACTTTTTCCTCTGCCCTGGTTTCCAATCCTGTATTAGGGACATAGTCCTTTGTGAGTTAAGAAAACTTATACCCTCTAATCATACTATTCTGTCATCTCCAAAATAGTAAATTTAATTTGAATGAGATGACATAAATAAAGTCTGTTTTCTTATAACTGGATATGAGTGTGAAGTGCTCACCTTCTACAAATATAGACCACTCCTGAATGAAAGTTAAAAATCCTTTGAAAGAAAGGAACAAAAACATCTAGATACCACACTGACAATAACTACCTTTATAGACTGTACTTAATTTTTTTTCTTTTTTTAAAAAATTTTGCTTATTTTGGGCAATGAGGTTAAGTGGCTTGCCCAAGGTCACACAGCTAGGCAATTAATTAGTAAGTGTCTGAGGCTGCATTTGAACTCAGGTCCTCCTGACCCCAGGGCTAGTGCTCTATCCACTGTGCCACCTAGCTGCCCCTAACTATATTTTAATGCAGACATCAAAAATATAACTAAACATTATAACTAAACAGAGATTTTAGACTGAAAGGGCAACTTTATCTGGAAGAAAAGTTCCCTTCCCTGGGACTTAATTTGCGGAAGGCTAGATCTGCAGAAGCCACTGGGTGACTAATAGCCATGTGTCTTGCTGTTCAGTGACATCAGCCTCCTTTCTGTCCCACATAACCACTCTCCATCTCCCAATTTGGTGCATTTTCATTGACTTACCTTCTACCCCCCATTTCTGGGATTCTCTCCTTTATCTCTCTTAACTGGCTTCCCTGGCTTCCTTCAAGTCCCAGCTCAAAATTCCACCTTCTGTGAGAAGCCTCTCCCAAGCCTTCACAATTCTCTGATATCATCTTCAATTTATCCTCTCTATAGGTTGTTTGTACTAGTTTCTCAAATGTTATCTCCCCTGTGAGACTGTGAGCTCTTTAAGGGAAGAAATTGTATGTTGTTTTTCTTTGCATCTTCAGCAATTAGCACAGGTCCCCAGACCCTTAGTGGTAACTTAAAAATACCTATTGAATTGATTCTATTAGATAGGGTGGTATCCTGTTTTTTTTTTTTTTGGATGAAGCATTCTCATTTTTTCATGAAGAAAAATGGTTGCTTACATGGGGGCGATGATCAATCTTTTTTTTGCTAGGCAATGGGGTTAAGTGGCTTGCCCAAGGCCACACAGCTAGATAATTATTAAGTGTCTGAGACCAGATTTGAACCCAGGTACTCCTGACACCAGGGCCGGTGCTTTATCCGCTCTACCACCTAGCCACCCCATGCGATGATCAGTTTTGATGGACTTGCTCATTCCATCAGTGCAACAACCACTGTCTGGGACTGTCTGCAATGGAGAATACTGTCTGTATTCAGAGAAAGAACTGTGGAGTTTAAACAAAGACCAAGGACTATTACCTTTAATTTAGAAAAAAACCTGATATCTTATTGTCTGATCTTGCTATCTCTTATACGTTATGTTTCTTCCTTAAGGATATAATTTCTCTCTCATCATATTCAATTTGGATTACTGTATACCATGGAAACAATGTAAGGATTGGCAATTTGCCTTCTGTGAGGATGGGGGGAGAGAAGTAAGATTGGGGGAAAATTGTAAAACTCAAAATAAATAAAATCTTTATAATTCAAAAAAAAAAAGAAAAATGGTTGCTTAATAAACATTAATGAGGAACAATACTGACTACTGTGTTGTAAGGCTATCGGACCATCTGTCAAGAGACTCAAACTCTGTCACCAACAATGCAAACTTTTCCTGCATCCTCAGTTTCTTCACTTGTAAATTGAAGAAGATAGACTTAGTGTGGGATGTCATTATGTCTATCACCCTCGTCTTATAGATGAGGAAATGGAGATCTAGGCAGGAGAACAGTCATAGAGTCACCACATGAATGGTGGAGATGAGATTTGAACTTGAATTTGAACTCTGGCCCAAGATCCAATATTTTTCCACTGTACTATATCTATTCTCCCTAACCTTGTAGAGGTTAATTGTGAAAATTGATGCAAAAACCCTCTGAAAATTATAAGTACTCTTTCTCTATATATAATGTTGTTACTATTTGCTTATAATAATATTATTATTAACATTATTATTATTATTATAAATTCTGAAACATTCTTATAAATCCTTACTGTCCCCAACTCATCCCATATTACTTCTTTTAATTGCATCCAGCTTTTGGGGGATCTGTTGTGAAACAATACAAACTGGGGCTCCTTCTCTTAGGCAAAAATTGAAGCTTTTGATTTATTTCTGTTCAGTTTTTGGGGGAATGGGGTGGAGTTGTGGAGCATGGAGAACAAAAACATTTTTTACAAGCAGATTTGACCATAGTGTATTTACAGAGATTTTGGGTGATGGACATGAGGTTGTCCTTACTTGATGCTTCTGTATTTGGAGAAATAGGACATTTCTCGATCAAATATGATCAAGTGAGAGATCAGATGGCCCCATTCTAGAGGCTCATTCTTGTGTCCACAGAGGCTCACTACAGACATAGAGGAATGGTTACGTATGATATCCATTTTCAGTTCCTCTACTTTCTTTCCTTCCCTCCTTCCTTCAGCTCCCAGAAATGAAAACTCCACACTTCCTTAATTCTTTCGTGCTTATCCTGTGTAAAACCCCCAACTTAATTTTTCTTTCACATTCAGATTTTCAATTACTTTGTCATTTATCTTCTATGACAGTCTAGAACAGACTCAAGGGACTTCTCTGGAGTTCACAATGAATGTGGGTTTGTGGCAGGAAAGTTTTCCTTGGGACCCACTATTTAACCTTTCTTCCTCCATCTAATATAATTAAGATTACTTTATTTCATGACTTTGTGGAGTTACATGGGCACTTTGAGGATTGAGACATGTTTAGAAGATGAAGCTTCTAAACATTGTTCTCCACTGTCCATGCCCACCCCAGGACTCCCGAAGTACCAGTGACTCAGCTTCCCTTCTTAGCAAAATGGGAATACAATGCACATCAAAGCCGACACATCTCATAGTAATGGAAAATTACAGTAACTAGGGAATGGAAAGTTCTTGGAAATCATTTTTAATGCCCTGGATTCCAGCAGGCCCTCCACAGGCTTCCTACCAGATATAGGAGGAAAGGAAATAGAGGAACTGTAGGCAAAAATGGGGAGAACTGAAAATTGTCTGTGGATTTAAAGGAGAGTTCATCAGAAACCAGACAATTTGATTTTGAACTCAGTGACATGGATTAGAAATTATATCTACCCAAGACCTTATTCAGCCTTCCACTTAAGCAACTGGGTTTTATTGTGGTTTTAACTTAAAAACTGAGGCAGAATGCTCTAGTGGATATATGGGTAGGTCACTAGCAGGAGAAGGAGCAAGAGATAGGCTGACCCAGGGAGAAACTTATCTAGGGTGCTGCTCTCTCTCTCTCTCTCTGATATTTTTCTGCTTTAACTATTCTTGCTAACTAGATGTCAAAGTCAGTTCCTAACTGCTGAAGAAGCATAAACGCTATCATCGTCCATTAAATTTCAGCATCCTCAGACAAAATCCTAGTTGCCCCATGCTAGTTACCGTTCTGACAAAGAATCATAGAATATGAGTTGAAAGAGATCTTTAATCTTAAGCGGTACATGGTTAGATTTCAAGGGGCTCTGTCGACTTGGATGGAAAAAAATTCATCTTTAATTAACCCTGGACTGAAATTTAATGCTTCTTTTAATTATTAAAAAATTGTATCCTGAGAAGCAGTCCGTCAACTCTTCAGACTGCCAGAGGAGTCTGTGTCATGATAAAGGTTAAGAAACCCCTGTCCTAGAGATCTTTGGTCCCTCATATTATATGTTCAATGTTTGCTAAAAAGTTAAATGTTAGAAGTAGACCTAACTCAGAATTCTTAAAAGATTCATAATTTCATCAGTGTGGGTATTTATTCTACTGATGCATAGTAAATTCCACATGTATTGTTACTATTGTTTTTTGATTTTTGAAGGCAAGTGGGGTTAAGTGATACCCAACTAGTAAGTTTCTGGGGCCAGAATTAAACTCAGGTTCTCCTGACTCCACATCCAGTGTTCTATTCTCCTGTCTACTCCTACAATAATAATAATGATGATGATGATAATTTAATAGATTATTTCATAAATTGCAGGCAACCTTCTGGCCTCTCTAAACTTAGGCTATACATTTATTCAAAATCATTTTTAAATACTAACTTCATACCAGGCAAAGTAGATATAAAGATCAAAACTAAATACCCCTTGCCTTCAAGAAGTTTACATTCTTTCAGGGGAAGCAACATATTTACAACTGAATTCTAAAATAATAACAACTGAATACAAAGTAAGAGAAGCAACTTGGCCTAGAGAATAGATAGTTGACCTCAGAGCCAAAAAGTTCTGGATTCAAGTTTCTCTCTGACACATTCTGATTGTGTGACCCTGAATGAGTCACTTAAATCCCTAATGTTTAGGGCACCTAAGAATACAGGTTGAATAGAAAGTTCCACCTTGGGTTGGCAGAAGAAGTCCCTCTAGTAGAATTCCCTATACCAAGAAACCACAAGTCCAGTCACAAGGAAAAAAATACTATAAAGATGAGCGAGAAAGGAAGGGATCAGGAGAGATGGTACTTGAGAAGATGGGACTTGAGCTAAGATTTGAGGGAATCTAGAGATTCTATGAGATGTAGAGGAAGAGGAAATACATTTCTGGGCAAGTCACCCAACCTGGGCAAAGGCGCATGGGAGATTGAAAATCATGTACAGGAAATAGCAAGAAGGATACTTTGAAAGGTAGAGTACATGAGGAAGAGGAGTGTGCAATTAACCTGGAGAAGCTGCTTTGAGCCAGATTAAGAAGACCTTTTAAATACAAATAATTCTACTTTGTATTTTATCATAGGGGCAAAAGGGAGCCACTTGAGAGTCTTTGGTGGGGGGGTAATGATGTGATCAGATTTGTGCTTTAGGAATATCAGTTTGCAATTGTCTGCCAGCATTGTACTAAATTTTGGGAATAGAAAGGCAAAAATACAGCCCCTGTATCATGACAGAGATGTGACTTAGGCAGTTTTACAATGGGAGGGATACACAGTTGAATCATTTACAGAATGGAATCAGAATCAATTTTATTTTCTCACCCTGTCCTCAAAGAATTCCCATTTTAATGGGGAGTCAATATGAAAATAACAATGTACAGTATATGGAAAGTTATTGCAAGAGTAAAAAGAAGGTACTCTATTGATTGAGAAAAGCTTCCCCTCCATCAGGAAGGATATGGGCTGAATCTTGAAGGAAAGTCAGGTAAGCCAGGAGAAGGAGATGAGGAGGGACAATGTGTACAAAAGTTTGGTAGCAGGAGATGAAATATCTTGTGTGTGTGTGTGTGTGTGTGTGTGTGTGTGTGTGTGTGTGACAAGCTGACCGGCAGAGATGGATACAGCAGTGTCTATAGCAGAGCCAAGACTAAGAAGACCTAAAAAGATAGGAAGAATCTGTGCAGAGGATTTTATATTTAATCCTAGAGGCATTGCAAGCCACTGTGTTTACTGAATAGAGAGTTGACATCGGACCTTTGTTTCAGGAAAATGACTTTGGCATCTGAGCTGAAGATGGATTGAGGTGGGAGAAACGCAGAGTTAGGGAACTGAATAGGTAGTTCAGAAGAGAAGTGAGGAGTGATGAGGATCTCTGACTTTGGATCATAACCAAGTAAGTAGAGAAAAGGGGAGACTGGTGCAAGAGCTGTAGTGTAGAACTAACATGACTTTATAATTGGCTATATGCGGATAGTCAGGGTGAAGAGTTGGGAATTATTCAGGTTGTAAACCCGAGTGACTGACTAGATATATAATGAGATTATCAACAGAAATAAGAAAGTGGGAGGATTTGGGTGGAAAGATAAGGATTTTCTTTTTTCTTTTTAAAGGCTGTCAGAGTTTGCTCAGGGTCCCATAGCAACTCCTTAGGTATGTATGGGTATTATTCATTTACACACACACACACATACATATGAGAGGGGAGGGGAGAGAGAGAGAGAGAGAGAGAGAGAGAGAGAGAGAGAGAGAGAGAGAGAGAGAGAGTCAGTTCTCTATTGGGAGTTTGCATTTATTTAAAGAGAGAGAGAATCTCTCTGTGTCTCTTTGTGTCTCTGTCTCTGTATCTCTCTTCATACTTGTTTGCCAGGGGAGCTGATGACAACACCAAAAGAAGAGAGAGAGATAGAAAGGGGAGCAGAAGACCACAGTTACCCCCAGGCCATAATGAAGGCTATTTTAGGTGGGCAGGTAGGTCCTTTCAGTAATTTTCTCTCCTCTGGCCCAACCAAGAAACCCTCGTGGGTCATCATCATCATGCACACAGGAGGCAACAGAGTAGGACTTCAGCTGAGAATGCTCTGCTGGTTGGATCATCAGAATTTATCATTTCTCCCTACTTCATAGTGAGATGCTTTTTCAAACTTAGTCAAGTAAACGAAATGAATAGTCATGTGAATCTGATTATACCTAGAGTCCTCTGGAGGAAGAGGCTCCTGTAACTATGATTATTTACCCTTTCTGCCTTCATCCCCAAACTGCGTACCCCACCGGCTCCTGTACCGATCTATAGTGTTTGCATCTCCCTGAGGATTTTCTTCTTCTTCCATTATTTCAGGTACAGGCTGAGCTCTGTTCCATAAATAGACCAGAGGGAAAATGGGCTGTGATTTGGAATAGTTTGTTTGAAGGCGTTTCAATGAAGCCTCTCAGTGGGCTGCAATTAACCTGCTCTCCTACGTTGTCTGCTGGTATCATTTTTCCTTTTCCGTTTCCAGTGCTTTTCTTAACTTTTCAATCTGCCAACTCATTCCTCCTTCCTCCAGCAAATAACTCAAAAGACATTTTCTGATGTCCCCCCCCCCGTTCACCCCCAAAAGCAACAAAACAAAACAAACCAGCCTGAATCCAACAACAAGCCGTCGTGTTCCAGCTATCTCCTATAATATATAATGAAGCATTAGGTTCCATTACATGAAAGTTTAACCTTCATGAAAAGCATTCACAGCTTGCCAGAAGTCATCAATATTTAACAGCTGTTGTTATTATGAAATGCTTCATGGGGTAATGTGGCTAGCTCGCTTGCACGCAATGGTTTGAATGAGTGCCAGGCCTCTGTCAGAGGCCCCCAGAGATTGACAGCTGGTTAGATCGCGTGACAGAGAGGCTCTGGTCAGTCGGCAGCCGGCTGTTACCAAAAAGCCTGTTCTCCCTCTGGTGTTTCTCTGCAAAGGAATTTCACAGTTGAAGAGGGGGAAGTGAAGGGTGGAGCTTGGGCTGAGTGAGTGGCTCTGGGCCCAGCTCCCGCCCACATGCAGGCCCAGCTATCTGTGGGCTCTAATCACGCAAAGCTGTCAGGAAAGAGAATATTGTAAACGGCCCCGAGCAGAATGTAGCAGTGTCAAAAGATGGCAGCCCCCTTTGATGCCCTGGATACATGAGAAACGCATTAACTGCGAACGCCCAGAGAAGACCAGGGGGGGGATGACTTTAAGAAAGAACCAGGGCAAGAGAGTTAATTCTGAAGGGATGGGGCCGGTGCTTTT
This sequence comes from Macrotis lagotis, assembly GCF_037893015.1. Lineage (NCBI taxonomy): Eukaryota > Metazoa > Chordata > Mammalia > Peramelemorphia > Peramelidae > Macrotis > Macrotis lagotis. The sequence goes on from NC_133666.1 coordinate 328,952,432, forward strand.
CCCAAGCTTTCTACCTTAAATAAATGTCATACAGAACTCAAAAAAGGTTCAAAGAGCAGACTTGATTTCAAAGCATTTTTTCCAAGAGGAAACAGACTACATAAACCACGGAGCAGAGAACCAAACCTTTGTATTACCCAGATCGGATAATTTTATTTCTTCCTCGGGTGGACTTGATTGCAGCATTCCGTTCATGCAGGCCTTGGGAGCCTGCATTTCTTACCCCAAACAGCTCTGTGGAGTCTTGACTGGCATTTGAGCCTGGACCCCCCTCCTGTAATTATAACTCAGTAGTACGCTTGTCTGTGCATATTACCACGGTCCAGGCCATGATGAGATAAATCTCGAAGAGATACATTAGCTTTTTTGTGGTTATGTAATGCTAATCAGTGCTAATAGGGATCACTCATGCTGATTTCATGTCTACATGGGTAAAAAGGAAATGGAGAGTTGGAATAATTATCCAGATAATTCCTGACCTACAGCCATCTAATTTTACCCGCTTATTTTAAAGATGTAGGATTTGAAGGGGGAGGGGGAGGGAGAGGAAGACCACTTCCATGCCCTTGCATGCATTGTTGTCTTCCCCCCACAAGGCTCTCCTCACCTCCCTCTGTTTCTTAGTTTCTCTGTCTTCTTGCAAGTCTCAGTTCAAATTACAGATTCTGCAGGAGGCCTTTCAGGGTACCATCTCGCCCCTGACCCAGCTGTTAGTGTCTTACACTCCCTGTTGATGCCCTCTATCGTGTACACATCCTGAATTGACTTGTTTGCTTTACATCTCCTCCATTAGAATGGAAACTTCTAGAAGGGTGGAAACTATTTTTCCCTTGTTGGGTGTCCCCTTCTCCGCCACTCCTAGGGCATGGTATAAGTATTTGATATGGCTTTCCTTTCTGGTTGATTTATAGAAGTGACCAACCATGTTCCTTGGATTAATCCATGTCCTTTTTTCATTTATTTATATAAATTTAATCTTAGTGGCTTTCCTACTCTCCCTTCCCCCAACACCCATTTCTTCATTTTTTTCCCATAGAAGATAGTTCACAGAATCATAAAATTCTGAAAGAGTTGTAAGAAATCTCCAGAATCATCTAATCAATCTTCTACTTGATACTGAAAATTTTCTGCCATATTCTGACCATGTTGGTCTAGTTGTTGCTTATATGATGCAGGTATCCTTGGAGAAGAAATAAAAAAAAAAACAGAAATAAGTTAAGCATCCTGCTTTATTTTTCTACTTGGTCTCTATTGTGTCTAGTCTGAAATCCTTTTCTGACATTTTTACTCCAAAGATCAATATTTTCCTGCCTTTTAAGGAAATCAAACTTGATATAAATTAAATAGGGAATTTGAATAGGTAAAATCTCTTCTGGCAGCTCAGTGGCATAGTGAATAGAGACTGGCCCTGAAGCCAGACAAACCTGACTTCAAGTATGACCTCAGACAAATACTAACTGTGTGACTCTAGGCGAGTCTTTTATCCTTTTTTGCTTTCATTTCCTTATCTGTAAAATGAGCTGGAGGAGGAAATGGCAAACGACTCCAGTACCTTTAGCCAAGAATACCCCAAATAGGGTCGAAAAGAGTTGGATGTGATTGAAATGATTGATCAATAACCACAACTGATTCTCTTGTAGAGAGAGCTTTCACTACCACCACTATTTGGTGATTGGATGTGGTAGCAGACAAGAACACTAAATGGTAAATTAGTGATAAAAAACCCTTTTTAGTAGAGTGTCTTTGTGCCTCTTCCTTAAATCTCATTTCCTGTTTAAGAGGTATGATTTCTTTCCTGCAGCAAAACCTTATTATATCAGAAGTGGGACTTGTTTATAGTTACTGGAATGGGCACATTGTCTGGTTAAGGAAACTGATTCATTTGTTGTTATATTTTAAGGGCACTTCAAGGAGTGTCAGTGAAGCTTGGCTCCAAAAGCCCCACATAGACTACATTACAGCCAATATCATGGAACTAGAAATCATAGCCAGTATCATGGAAATTAGAATTCTAGAAGGTGAGAACCAGGGGGAACCCTAAAGATGATTGAGTTATTAAACTCCTTTACTTTATATATGAGAAACTGAGATTTTGAAAGGGAACAGAATTTGTCTCAGGATGTAAATTTAGTAAAGTATGGAGCTGGGTCTAGAGCCCAAATGTCCAGGGCTCATTTTATCATACCATGCCATAGGATGCAGATGTATGTAGCCAGACTTTTTTCAATTACCAAGGCATCCTTCCCAGCTGCTCTCAGTGGAAGTGAGTTCAAATCCTTTTAAATGTGTATTTCCTTGGGCAAATAACTTATCATCCCTGGACCTTGATTTTCACATCTATAGAATAAGATTATTGGACAAGATGGTGTTTAAAGGACCTGTGGCTCTAATCTATGATCTTAAACTTTTGGAATCACTTTTCCATGTGCCAGTAGTTAAACATTCATAAAATAAAAAAAGGAATGGGCCCAAGAGAAAGCCAGTTATCTTCAAGAAAGACTACAAATATCTCTCTCCTTGCTATGCAGCCATACTTGTTTATAGATCTTACTATCATTAGAATGTAGGCTTTTTGACTGGAGTCTTCTCTAGATACGTTGTTTAATGTGTCTAGTTTGATAACCCCCATGAACTGAAAAGACTTCACATTCCACTGAAAGTAAATGAGATTGATTTGTAGATGAAGGCAATTTTCTATTTCACCTCTATTTGTGTGTTTTTTCATTAGATAATTACTATGTGTGTGCATATATGTAGATATATTCATGAATGTATACATACATGTGTATATTTTTTATATAATTTATTGGAGAACATTACTGGTATAAATCTAACCTGATCATAGAGTTGTTTTGTCTTGATTTTTTTACTTTTTAGGTTCTTTGCAAGGCAATGGGGTTAAGTGGCTTGCCCAAGGCCACACAGCTAGGTAATTATTAAGTATCTGAGGCCAGATTTGAACTCAAGTACTCCTGACTCCAGGGTGATACTCTATCCACTGTACCACCTAGCCACCCCCATACATGTGTATATTAATGTAACAATAGGTGATGGGACAAAAAATGGATAAAATATGGGCCTATATTGGGGAAGACCTGGGTTCAAGTTCTGATTTTGACAAATACTGATTATGTGGCCCTGGATGTGACTTAATTTCTCAATGTCATATACAATTCTTTAAAAATTATAAAATGCAAAGCAATTGTAAACCTCATTGGAAGAAGGGATTTCCTCATCGAGAATTCCATGTCTCTTAAATTATACATCTAGACAAAAACATTAGGTTTGTAGATTGGTATGTGAAAGAGTGAATATAGAGAGCCATTGGTTCCTGACCCTGCTTCTCCTGCACAATGACCATTGATTCCTTTTACTGGGGATATTTTGAGGGTACTAAGGAAGAATAACTTCTTTCTTTACATTGGTGGTAGATGCAGCAGAAGCAATCAAGTCCACTGAATAGTAAAATTAGTAACAAAAACCCTATTTTGTAGAGTGTCTTTGTGCCTCCTCCTTAAATCTTATTTCCCACCTGGGGGAAAGAAACAGGATCCACATTTACAAAGTGCTTGAAGGTCCTTAGAACACAGGTATTTTCTGTATGAATGGTATATACTATTGTGTCAGAAATTCCACTAAGTTGATTTATGGGGCCTAGTCTTCAGTACAGTCACCTCCTGCTTCCTTGTCCAAGTCCTTATAGCTCAGGAAACCCAGTGGGCCTGTTCTCAGGTGGCTTTTGTTCCTGAATCAGGAAAAGATTTTTGTCTTTTGTAAACTAAACTTGAATCCTAGGGAGTTTTAGTCAAGACCTAAATTTAGAGAACACTCAAGTGGGATTTTAAATAATATAGGAAGTAAAAAAAGAACCAACCTTGGTTCCCTAAGAGAACTTTTTTCTACTTCTGCAACAATGAAGTTCTTTTTTTTTTTCTCAGTGCTCCTAGAATGTTCTTTTGTTTTGTTTTGTAGGTCTCTCTCCCTACCATCCTATTGAACTCACAAATTTTCTAAGTCAATCATTCATAGCTATTCATCAAATGCTCAGGATGTTGATGTTGGGGGGGATTGCAAAAAAAAGTAGATGGCAGTTGTTTGATGTCAGAGGGCTTGCAAACTTCTTACAAGGGAAACAAATCTCTCCAGATTCACCAGTGCTCTCTTCTTTGCTAGATCCAATGTCCTTTTCTCAATCTCTAGTTTTCTTAACCTCTCTACCCCCTTTCATCCCTATGATCCAATACTTTCTCTCTCTCTCTAGGTTTGGATACTGCTCTCTCCTGATTTTCCACTTAATTGCCTGACCATTTCTTTTCAGCAAAGTCTCATTTACTGGCTCTTCATCTAGATCATGATTGCTAACTGTGAGTGTGCCACCAAGTCCTGTTCTGGTCTTTAGAACAGTCATCTCCTGCTTCCTCAATTGATTATCCCTCAATAACATCTTGATTGGCAGTCTTATCTGTTCCCAGAGATTCCATTTTTATCTCTCAGTAAATGATTATAAGATCGATTTGACCAAGCTTTAACATTTCTCCTGACCTCTAGACTCACAACTCCAGTTGCCTATTAGCTATCTTGAATTAAATGTTCTGTAGACATCTTAAACTCTACATGTCCAAGACTGAATTCTGTCTTTCCTCCAAAACCCTCCCCTCTCCCTGCCTTCCTCAGTGCCATACTTGCTCTCATACCCTCATATACATTCTGTTGCCAAACCTGGCCATTTTACTTTTGCACTGTCTTTCTCACATATGCGTTCTTCCCTCTGACACTGCCTAATGCAGGCCCTCATCACCTCTCATCTGGACTATGCAGTAACCTGTTAGTGAGTCTGCCTACCACAGGTCTCTCCCCCTTCCAATTAGTCTTCCTTTCAGTCATAACGATCTTCCTAAAATTCGGCTCTAATCTTGTCCTCTACTCATTAAACCCCTAAAAGCTCCCTATTATCTTCAGAATCAAATAGTGATTGCTGTGCTTATGTTTAAAGCCCCTATCTTTCCTGTCTTCTTAAACCTTCCATCCTCCCACTACTTTTGTTTCAGTGATACTGACTTTCTTATTTTCCTTAAATCATTCCATCTCTCCACTCTAGGTCCTTTCCCCTTCACAACTTCAGTGCTCTCCCTCCTTATTTCAGTCTCCTGGCTTCCTTCAAGTCTTGGCAAAAATCTCAGTTTCTATAGGAAGCCTTTCCCCAATCTCCTTTAACCCTAGTATCCTCCCTCTGTTGAATGTTTCAAATTTATTCCTTTTTATAGCTTGTTTACCATAATTATTTGCATATTGTCTCCTCCTTCCTTGAGCACGGAATTGTCTTGCCTTTTCTGTGTCCTCAGCATTTAGCACATCGTCTGATACATAGGGGGTACTTCATAAATATTTATTGGCTGACAGAATAATTGTCTGAACTGTGGCCATAAGCCCCTACTTCTGACAAAAATAGGGAAACAAGTTTTACTAGGTAGTATTTTGGAGGAGTGGATGGGGGGTAGTGATAGTGATGCAAAAAATAGGGAGAAAAGTATTACTAAAGCATATAAAAACTAAATAGAAGAAGGCAAAAGGAAATTCAGATGGGGACCCACACAAATATAAAAAGTGTAGTATTAGTTTTGCATGTAAAGCTTCTCTAGTCTTTTGTTGTTGTTGTTGTTTTTATAAAGACAATGGGGTTAAGTGACTTGTCCAAGATCACACGGCTTGATTTGAACACAGGTCTTCTTGATTCCAGAGCCAGTGCTCTATTCACCTGGCTATTTGGGTGCCCCAAGTTGCTATAAACTTAAAAATCCAAGTCAGGCATGGAATCATCAGAATTTTATATATAGGGGCAGCTAGGTGGCATAGTGGATAAAGCACTGGCCTTGGAGTCAGGAGTACCTGGGTTCAAATCCAGTCTCAGACACTTAATAATTACCTAGCTGTGTGGCTTTGGGCAAGCCACTTAACCCCATTTGCCTTGCAAAAAGAAAAACTAAAAAAAACTAAAAAAAAGAATTTTATATGTAGTTCTCTTCTTCTATATATAGAAATATTCATGTTGTTGATATCTGACAAGTTCAAAATTTTAAAAATGCTTAATTTTAAAACAATTTTAAAAGAAAGAAGAGATGCATTTTCTCCACCTTTTTCTTTGCTTGGGAACCTTTCTCCCAGTCTGGCCTCCCACTCTATCTGCATCTCTTCCAACCTCCTTGTCTCCTGCCCTGACTTACCTTTGGTGTGCATGTACACTATCAGCAAAGGAATGGGAGGAATTTCCCATCCCATGTATTCTTGTCTCACTTTAGCCAAGGGTAGCTTTAGGTTGATTAGTGGACAACTCCAGGCTGAGAGCTCTCAGGTGGGATTCGATTTTACTATACCTGGGGTTGTAACTGATTCCTTAGCAGATGGAAGTCATTTAGTTTCTGGACCAATGTACTAACATGAACTTATTTTAGACATGATTTGGGGAAACATTTTACATACATGCTCAAAATTCTAGAGCAGTAATAAGTAATGTTATGTACACAAGGCTGAGCTGCCAGTTTCTATTCCAGGGTTTAAAAAATAATGGAGAGTTCAATATTTTCAGCATTGAGGAGAGTTTCCAGTTTGTCTGAAAATATCAGAGCTCTTATATATGTTCAATGTAGCCCTTGGGATTTAAAAGTAATGGAGTTATGGAAAAAATAAAGGCCTATTAGGTCATCTGGTCTCTCTTTCTTTCCCTTTCCATCCCCTCAGTACTGAATATCAAGTCTAGTTTTTGAGGTGATGAGCCTTTGACCACTTCCTTTGGAAAATTTCTCATATAATTATAAACCCTCAAAGCTTCTCTCTCGATTTAGCTAATTCAATTCAATTCAGGAAACATTTATCAAGTGCCTACTAGGTACAAGACTCTGGGGGGAAGGGGGGCTTGGATGATGCAAAGGAGCAATGACTGTAAGTTGCAAAGAGCTGAATTTAGATTTGATGTCAGGAAAATTAAAACCAACCCAAGGTAGAATGGGTTGCCTCAGGATCTGGCTGTTCCCTTGAAATATTTAAGCAAAGTCTGCATGAACACTTGTCAGTTATGTTGTGGAAAGGAAACGTTTTCAGGTAAGGGTTTAGACTAGATGGTCTCTGGGGTCCTTTTTAATGCTGGGATTTGGGGGAATCAGAAATATACTCCACTATATACATGATCTCAGAGTAGTATTATAGTAATAAACTTTTACATAAACATATGAATATTCCCTTCAAAGGAGTAGCGATATATTTAGGAGGGAGAGGATGGAAAGCAAGGAAGACATATTCATAAATTTTGACAGTACCTTTCTATTCAAGATTTGTCAATTTTATTCCTGCTATCTACTGATGCATAGGAATTGTACTCATACACAAATGAGAAAACAAAGAAAGGCTAGAAAGGAGTAGATAGGAGAGGTTGTGAATCATAGCATTGATCCAAGGCAAGAAGAGGAGTTTCATTTCATACTAAAATTAATAATTCAGAAATAATAAAGGCAATCCATTGGCATCATGTCATCAATCATAAACCATTGATACTCTGATGGCCTCTATTGGATAGCGGTCCAAGGAGACTTGTATTATGGGTGTGAATGTAACTTATGTCAGGTACATTGGAGAAAACCAATACATTCTGGAAGTATATGTCTTCAAAGCAGAGCATTTGATAAATTTTTGGTATGAGACTATTATTTTCACTTTGGGGAAGGTAGAAGTAGAAATGAGAGTAACTTCTATTCTGAACCTAATTCTGACAAATAAGGAGAGATTGGCTGCCAAATTAAAAATGATAGGACTTTTGCAAGAGGTAGGTGGTGCAGTGGATAGAGCACCTGCCCTGGAGTCAGAAGTACCTGAGTTCAAATCTGGCCTCAGACACTTAATAACTACCTAGCTGTGTGGCCTTGAGCAAGTCACTTAACCCCATTGCCTTGCAACCCTCCCCCCAAAAGTGATCATACCATCTTAATGTTCACAATATGTAAAGAAAGGAGTGTTTGGAGTGATGTGATTGTATCTAAGACTGGTAGGTTTTTGTGGCCAGGACTGTAAAGGAAGTCCCTCTGAGGAGGGGAAAAAGAAGAAGGTAATTGTAGCTGCACATGGAGCTCTTTGAAATGCTTTGATTTTTAAAGGATTTATTTTCGCATCTGTAAAATAAAAAGATATGTACCTAATAAGATTGTTTTAAAGAAAGCATTTTGTAAATCTTAAAGTGCTATATAAATGCGAGTTATTATTATTCACTTCAATTCAGTCAGTATTTATTAAGTGCCTACTGTGTGTGTGTGTGTGTGTGTGTGTGTGTGTGTGGTAAATACAAGACAAAAATGAAAAATAGTCTGTACTCTTAAGATCAGGAAGAGATTTCTAAATTAAGTAGCACCTAAGTCAGACCTTAAATAAAATTAAGGATTATGAAAGACCCTGGTGTAGAGTCCATTTCAAGCATGGAGGACAGCCCATGGAAAGTCACAAATATAGTAGATGGAAGGTCAAGTTCAAGGAATAGCAATGAGGACATTCCCCTTGGAGTTTTGCCATGTCCATTTCTATTTTACTGAGAGCCAATTTAGATGCCTCTTTAGAATAAGATAATGTGCTCATAAAAAGAGCTATCTCTATTTCTGGAACATTCAGCTGGCTGTTCAAAGTACTCTGTTGCAAGAGTTGCCCATTAGCCTGACCGTGTCAGTGACAGTTTCTTTGATGAGTGGGAAGCCACACGAAGTAGTGATGTGGAGACGAGCAGCTCTAGAAGTTTGCCTTTTGCAATTTCAATTACCTTATCATGGCTTCAGGGCAGGAAAAAAAATAGAGCAGATGATGCTAATTGGTATAAATTTCCCTAAAGCCAAATTCCCTTTTTTTTTTTCCTCTGGATTTCATAAGACCTAATGTAGCAGATAATTTGATAAAAACAATGTATTCTAAAGGCACAGATTGCTTCTTCCAACTCTGAGCTCACCTCACAGACTCATATGAATTTTCTTTTTCATTGCTATTATGTTATTATCAAATGAATGGCACCTCCTTGTAAGACAAAGGCCAGAAAGTTATAAGCTCAGTTATGACAAATGATAAGAATAAAAGAGCTTTTTAAAGTTATGTGAGAAATGAGAGGAAGAAAAAAAAAGGAAGGAACAGACTTGGGGTAAAAAGATAGTAATCAGCAGCGGACAGAAACAGCATACTACTTAACTTGTTTTGGTTACTTAGGAGCAGGGTTGGACTTGATGGGCTTTGAGGTCTGTTCCAACTCTGAGGTTACATAATTCTTCAAGAACAATTTGTAATGTGGAAAGGAAAAAAAAAAACAACAAAAAAGTTAATAGATAAGTGAGAATTAATCAGTCAGTCAATAATTTATTAAGGACACTATACTATCCTAAACCCTGGGGACTGAAGAATAAAGGATATTGCAACTCGGGAAGCTGCAACATTCTCCCAGGAGAGACAATATGTTGTGTGTGTTTGTGTATTTGTGGGTGTGTGTTTGCGTGTATGTGCATCCACCTATTTATTCATCTAGTCATCATCTGTCTGTATCTCTCTCTCTTTCTCTCTCTCTCTCTCTCTCTCTCTCCATCCATCAATCCTTCCATCCATCCATCTATGTATCTACCTACCTACTTACTTATCTACCTACCTGTACTGTATATATATATATATATATATGTATATATACATATATATATATACATGTATACATATATAAAATATAAAGTGATTGGGGGGGGGAGGGTTGTGAGGAGGCCATTAACAGAATTTGAAAGGATTTCACATAGACTAAATTCTTGAAGGAAACTAAGGAGTCTATAGTTGAGGAGAGAGTTCATTCCAAGCAGAGGTGACAGCTTAAGCAAAAACATGAAGAAAGAAAATGGTGAGCACTGATATGAGAAATGCTAGGAAGTCCATTTTGACTGGACTGTGGAATGGTCTTTGGGGAGCATATACATCAAGAACCATGATATAGCTCATGGTCCATCCACAAAAAATAACTGAACAGTATTGATTGGAAAAGAAGACAACCAGAAGGGATCAGTGTGATTAAAAACCCAGAGGGGAAGAGTATCCAAGAGAATTCTGTAGAAGTAGATGAGAAGGATGAGGACTGAGAAAAGGCCTTTGTATGTGACAATTAAATAGAGGTAAATATTTAACTGCCCTTGATGAGTTCAAGTCATCAGGTCTGCATGAATCACATTTTAAGGCACTATAAGAAAGGAAATATCTTTAAATAGGAAGTAACAAACTGGGGGCCTAATGGACTACAAACAGCAGGCAAGACTCCTTATTGCAACTGATCCAGATAAAAATGTAATTGGGAAATTTAAAAAAATAAATCAAGATACAATAAAATTTAGATACTGTTAATTTGTGATTTTGTATGTCAATATGTTTCTATTTGAATTTGACTCCAATGCTGTAAATGTTCCAATTAGGTAACTGTGACAGAGTATAGGAGTGGAAATAGGGCAGGTCTTATTTCCTAAATACTACCTTACCTCAGATATTTACTAGCTGTGTGATCCTGGTCAAGTCATTTGACCTCTATTTACCTCAGTTTCCTTATTTGTAAAATGGAGATAATAATAGCACCTGCCTCAAAAGATTATGGTGAAGATAAAATGAGATTTTTTTTGTAAATTATTCTGCAAATCTTAGAGCATTTAAATAATAATCATTATTTATTTTCTTCATCATGGAGAACAAGACAGACAAAGGTGGATAAATGCTGTCACCCTCCGGGAACATGTTAGCTGAAATTGTAAAGTTTCTAAAATTCACCAGTTTAGTTCTGGGAGTCAGAGTCAAAGTTGAGAAGATGTCATAGACATAGGTCATCTTGGGGAGAGAGCCTGGTAGCAATACTATGGAACCATCATATTCTGTACAAGAATTTAATTCAGAGAATTCAATCAAGTTCTTGATGATATAATTATTGAATTTCTAGATGTCTCTAAATTGGGGTCATTAAATATTTGGAAGAAAGGACTGATATCCAAAGAGAACCAAAAGGATGGGTCAAATATAATAAAAATTTAATGCAATAAATATTGGTTCTTAGTTATCAGGTTCAACAAATCAACTGCACAAATACAGAATGGGGAATAATATATATTTAGCATTCACCTCATAAGGAAATAGAAACTAGGGTTTTAGTGAACTGAGAATATGATATGGATCTGGTATGACATGGAATGTCAGATAACCTGGTGACAGCTTGGGTCTCATAGTGTCCAGAAGGATGTATGAGATATATGTACTGCACTCTGTCCAGATCACTCCACATCTGGGGTCTTGTATAGTTCTGATAACCACATTGACAAAAAGCATGATTAAAGAAAAGGCAACAGAATGATGAAGTGACTCAAAGCCAGGCCCTAAAAATATCTGTTCAAGAAATTGAAACCTTGTGGTTGGCAGAAAAGAAGACTTAGTGGGTACCTTATCAAGGCCTGCAAATATTTGAAGGAGTATTCATTTGGAAAAAGACTTAAGGAACAATATGACAAAGGTGAGGGGAGAGAAGGGATGGAAATAAGCATTTATATAGTGTCTACAATGTGTCAGACATTATGCTAAATTCTTTCATAATTGTTATATATCATTTGATCCTTACAACAACCCTGTGAGGTAGGTACTGTTCCTAGATTTTACAATTAAGGAAATTGATGTAAACAGGAGTTAAGGAACTTGCCCAAAGTCACACAGCTAGGATGTTTCTGAGGTCAAATTTGAACTCAGGTCTTCCTGACTTCAGGCCAAAGGCTTTATACAGGGACAGTGAACAGAGTGTTGAACTTGGAGTTGTAAAACTAGCTTCAGACTTAGTAATTAGGTGACCTTAGACACATTATTTAGCCTCAATATCTCATTCATGAAGATTGACTAGATGGCCTTCTGAGGTCCCTTATGAACCTATGATTAGACTTGGGTGGGTGACCACTGGTGGCTTCCAAATGCATAGAGCACCGGGCTGAGAATCATGTTGACCTATCTTCCTGAGTTCAAATCTGGTTTCAGGCACTTACTTATTGTGTGTCCCTGTGCAAGTCATTTAACCCAAGTTGCCTCCAAAATAAATAAATACATGGAAATTTTCTTACTTCATATTTATATATTTATAAAGAGTCCTTCTATTTAATATTTAGAACACCTTGCAATCACCCATGTTTGCCAGTACTCGGATAAGCTGTAGTCTAGAAAAGTTGGCAGGCTCCCTGTTGGACCCCATATATGCCACTATGGCATATCCAGATTTAGAACAAAAGAGATCCAGATATTATCAGGTTGGCATATGTTCTTGTTTTAGCATTGATATTTGTTGTTGTTGTTCAGGCATTTCACTTGTGTGTGTGTGTGATTCTTGGTGATCCCATTTAGGGTTTTCTTGGCAAAGGTACTGGAGTGGTTTGCTGTTTCCTTTTCCGGTTCATTTTACAGTTGAGGAAACTGGATTAAACAGGGCTAAGTGACTTGTGCAGGGTCATACAGCTAAATAAGTCTAAGTGACACACAGTCAGGGCTTCTTGACTTGCTATCTAGCTGCCCCAACAAATCTTAAAGCACTATATAAGTGCTTATTATTATTATTATTATTATTATTGTGGTAATAATAGTTGATTTTATATAGTATTCTTAAGGATTTTATCTATTTTGTCTCATTTGTTCTTCACAACAGTTCTGTGGGACAGTATTATTGGCCCCATTTTACAGATAAGGAAACTGAGGATCAGAGAATTTAAGTGATTCCTGATTTGGGTTCAATATTCTGTCTGCTGTGCCACACTATCTCCTTACAATACAAATGATCTGCATTGAGTATTAGCACATTAAAAGTCTTGTCCTTTGACTCTATCTTTTCACTGTCAATTACCTTCTTTTGATTATTTTCTTCTCTGGGTTTTCATGAAAATTCCCTGCTCCTGGTTCTCCTCCTATGCATTTGACTGCTCTGTATGGTCTCCTTTGGTGGATCTACTTCTTGGTCATGCCTACTCCTTTAATTCTCAGTTCTGGACCCTCTTCTCTTCTCTCTCTTTACCATATTTCTTCTCCCTTTATACCATTTTCCTGGCATGGGGGACAGCCTGTTGAAATATCCAGGAATGGGAGATTCACAGTGTCTTGTTTGTGGAACAACAGCCCATGAGTTTGGATATCACTTCCATGAAGATAATTCTTAGAACTAGATAACTAGTCCTAATCTCTCTCCTAAATCCAGTTTTACATCACCAATTATCCTTTGGACATCTCAAATTTACCATCCCATGGGCACCTCAAGTTCAACATGTCCAAAAAAAAGAAATCATTATTTTTTTATCCCCAAAACTTCCCCTCTTCTCAACCTTCCTCTTCTTTTGAAGGGATAATCATTCTTTCAGTCATTCAGGCTTCTGATTTTAATATCTTCCTACTCATACCTTCTGGTTAGTGTAGCCTTCTGATTAGTCTCTTTGCATCCCTTTTACTTCTAGGTGAAAATGTAAAATACTGTTTAGTATTTACAGCCTTTTACAGCCCGGACCCTTTCTTGTCCTTATGCTTACTCTTTGCTCCTTTACATACTATCCATGATTGACTATGCTGGTTTACTTGATAGACCTCATATCCAATACTCCATGTTTCAACTCTGTCTTTTTATTTACTTTTTCCCAATGCCTGAAAACACTCCCTTCCCTTATATGTCTCCTAGATTCCCCAATTTATCTCAAATCTTACCTTCTTTTGCTGGAGATGTTTCCAGGTCCCCTTCCTGCTCCTAATCCATTCCAACCTTTGATTACCACTTTCCCTTTGAAAATTACCTTCCATTTCTACATCATGCATGAATATGGCTACTTACATATTTGTGCATTATCTTTCTCATTAGAATTTGAGCTCCCTGTGAGCAGAGGTTGTTTTTGCCTTTATTTTTAAATCTTTATCACTAGCAAATAGTGAGTGCTTCAAAAACTGACCAACTGATGCTTCATTACCCAGATAAATTGGGATGGGAGTCTCACTTTTGACACAAGCTTCTTCATTACACAAAATAGGGCTCAAGATGTGACTATATTGGGTGAATCAGTCCTGATTTTTCATTGGTGCTGAGAAGCAAGAGCAACTTAATTGTGTTTTTACATGCTTTAATGTACAGAAACTTTAAAATTTGCTCCAGACTAGGAGGGCATCAAAGTTTGGGTTGTGATATGTAATAAGAACCATGGAAATAAAAATTGTAGCTTTAAGAAATAACATTAAAATACAGTTCATTGGCCTGACTAAAGGTTTCTAATACAAACTGAATCAAACTTAGTTTAATGTTGGGTCGTCCTGTCTTCTTTTGGTTGGTGGCTGCAAGCCAGCATTAACTGGGTTGAATTATATAAACTGCAAGGATTTGGTAACATGATGTTTTTTCCCCTTGGTTTTCCTGTACCTTTTCATTTGTTTGCCTTATTTTTGATGAAGAGGATAATAGTGGAAAAATATCATTCAATAAAAACAATGTTTATAACCCTTGGATTACTAAGAAGGTCATTCTACCCTGTAAAATGTGGTTTTCTTTCTTGAGTCTGAGACAGGGGGATGAATTGATCAAAATTGTTGACATACTTCTATTTCTCTTCTCTAACAGCTATTCAGGAGCAACACTTTAGAACACAAGGTGACCACACAGTGAAAGAAGATCACCTCCCCACTGGAATTGCCATGCCAGAAGGAGGACTGTTGCTAGAAGTGAGTACACATAATTTCCCCTTTACTTTGCAATCCTAGATAATGTAAACCATCCTCTGGTCTATCACATACATATCATCATTGTAATAGTCTGACATTTTACTACCCTGGTAAAAAACTAATACCCCTCACCTTAATACTAGACTGTTGGAATGACCTGCTGGTGGGTCTGACTGCCTTAGGTTTTTCCCCACTCCAGCCCATCTTCCATTTAACCAGTGAAGCAATTTTCCTAAAGTGCAGGTCTGACCCATGGTACAAACCCATATTACTCTCCCTTACTAAGTAACTTCCAGTGGCTCCCTGTTGCCTCCAGGATCAAATAGAAGATGCTCTGTGTGGCATTCAAAGTCCTATGTAACTTGGTCCCTTTCAACCTTTCCATTGTTCTCTCATTTCACTTCCTGCCAAATAGTCTAGGATCCAGCAACATTGACCTCCTGGTTGTTCCATGAACAACACAGTCTATCTCTTGACTCTAAGCATTTCTTTTTCTTTCTTCTTTTTTTTTTTTGACATTCCTCATACCTGGAATACTTCTACCCATCTCAGACTCCTGGCTTCCTTGGCTACTTTTAAGTCCCAATTAAAGTTCCATCTCCTACAGAAAATTTATGCTAATTCCTCTAAGTATCTTCTCTCTTTAGTCATTTATTATTATATTTATACATATTATTTATGCATTAATATAATAAATATTAAATATAATATGGGATAGATATAATATATGTAGCCTATGGGTATCTATATCTATGTATATGTATGTATATGTGAGTGTATATATGTATAGTTTATTTCTATATATTTGTTTCCTTGTTGTCCCCCCCTTTAGATTACAAGTTCTCTGGGTCTTTTATCCCCTTTTTTTCATATGCACAGCCATTAGCAAGTACCTAGCAAAAAATAGGCACTTGATAAATATTTATTGACTGACTAATGAAATACAAACTCTTAACCTGGCATCTGAGGCCCTCTACACTGTGGTCCCTACTTACCCACCTTTCCAGGCTTACTTCACATCACTCCCCTTCATGTCCTCCACATTATAGCTCAACTGGATAACTGGTTGTTCTCAGAATTGGATAATCCATATCCATTCACCATGTTTCCCTATGGCACTTTCCAGGACTTTAGCAAAGCCCTCTCTCTTTAACTTCACCTTCCTAGATGTCCCTTTTTTCCTCAAACTTTTCCTGATTTCCTCCCTTGAATTATTTATAGATATGTTATATCTTAGCTCCCTCCTTCTCCTCCTCTCCCCATGCAAGTTCTTTCAGGACAGGGAATTCATTGTATTTAAGAAATGTTTGTTGAACTGAAACATGAAGATATTTGACAGCCAAAAGAACTTCCCTCTAAGACTTCACTAATTTAATGGTTGTTCATAAAAAGTTCATTCATTCAATTTCACTTATTAAGAAAATGTGCTAAATTTATTTTGTTCAGTCTTTTTTTAGTTATGTTCAATTCTTGGTGACCTCATTTGGGGTTTTCTTGGTAAAGATACTAGAGTGGTTTGCCATTTCCTTTTCCAGCTCATTTTCCAGATGAGGAAATCGAGGTAAAGAGAGTTAAGTGACTTGTCCAGGGTAACACAACTAATAAGTATCTGAGGCCAGGTTTGAACTTGGAAAGATGTTTTCCTTTTTTTTTATATACATATACTATAAAGTAATGAAAGCAAGTTTTTTTCTGAAAACTTATTTTTCAGAAAAGGAATTCTGAAATGAAATTGAATTATGGCAGAATTGCTAGAATAAGCATTAAGTCCCTTCAGTGGCTACTTAGGAGAATCCCAACATGATGTGGTTAGAAGAATGCTGAACCTGGAGTTAAGAAGTCTTGATTTGCCTCCTGTTTCTGGGAGGGATAGGGCTTTGTACAACTCATGTGGAACCTTAGAGTCCAAGGGAGCTAGATGGCACAGCATCTAGAGGACCAGGCCTGGAGTCAGGAAGAGTCATCTTGGAAATAAGATTGTATCTGTTTCAGAACTTTTCTAATTGAGATTAGTCTTGGATCCTCCCCCAGTGAATCTGAATCAGTGAGGTTTTTATGTACATATCAAGATTGGATTTGTTCCCTTCTGGTCTGAAACACTATAGCATAAAAGGGACTTAGAGTGTACAATCCGTAGTAATGTCTTCTAACTTTACCCAAGTAATTGCAAGATAAAGCATATGAATTGGGATCACAGTAATGTTGGAAGATGTCCAGGGAAAAATCTATGCAGTTATTTGGTCATTTATTTTGTATTCATCTTTATGACTTCTCAGCAGTGATTTAATTAGATGAGAGTTTAACATTAGTGGTTTGTTTAATGGAGTGAAAATTTAGGGACTAATCTCTTCTGACCCAGGATGCTCCTAAATACTTTCTCAAGAAAAATAGGACATTAACTTGGAGTGTAGTAAAAAGAGTGATAGATCTGGAGTCAGAAGCCTTGGGTTTGAGTCTGGCCTCCAGATTTTCCAGCTGTGTGATCCTGATCAACATGTTTAAATATTCTGAGCCTTGTTTTCCTTAATTATAAAATGGGGCTGATAATATTTATACTAACTACCTCATAGGATGAAACAATATGAAAAAATTATATGCATGTGTCTATATATGTGCTATGATTATGATTATTATCTGTGGTGTATTGGACAACAAACCATGACAAATACATATTAAATATTTGTTACTTATACTGGAGCATTGTCTTGGGTACTGGGTGGGGGAGATGCAAAGTTTAGATAATTTAGTCTTTGCTTTCGAAGAGATAGTGGTTTAGTAGAGGGAGGATGCTAACACAGATAACTGTAACACAACATATCTTATATCAAATGCATTTGAGAGGTACAAAACAAAATGATATGGTGAAGGAGGGCAGGTGGATGGCACAGTGGGCCAGGATTCATCTTTCTGAGTTCAAATCCAGCCTTAGACTCTACCTAGGTGTGAGACCCTGGGCAAGTCCTTTAACCCTGTTTGCCTCAGTTTATTCATCTGGAAAATAAGCTGGAGAAGGAAACCACAATCTGCTCCAATAGCTTTGCCAAGAAAACCCAAAATGGGGTCACAAAGAGTTAGAATCAGCTGAAACAAATGAACAGCAAATGGTGGAGAGGCATATTAATGTCTGAAGGGGAATTCCAGTTAATAGTATTTTCGGATTTCCAGACAGAACAGGACGAATACAGCCTCAGAGAGACAGTTGTGTCTTTCAAACCTCAAGAGAAGATTTCACAAACTCTCTTGGCAACCTCCAGGATTCACAAGTCTTAATGTCAGAAAGTTACTTCACACCTCCAGTTAGGTCTGTCCTGCTACAATATGAAGCCATTCTCGGTTACCTCTCCTCAGTGGAGAAAAGCTTTGTCTGGTTAAAAGAAACTTGGGTCTTATATAACCTACCCTCAAAAAGTCCATTTCCCCAAACATGGTTCTGGTCATTCAATAAGTATTGCAGGCTCAAACACTAAGTCCATGGAGATGCAACATGACTGAAGTGGATGAAGAAGTGTCCCACCTTCCAGCATGAATTGAGTTTTTTTAAAAATTAATTTATTTAATTTGAATTTTACAGTTTTCCCCCCAATCTCACTTCTATCCCCACAGAAGGCAATCTGTTAATCTTTACATTGTTTCCATGGTATACTTTGATCTAAATTGAATGTGTTGAGAGAGAAATCACATCCTTAAGAAAAAAAATGAAGTATATGAGATGGCAAACTTAAGTAATAAGATAATGATTTGTTTTTTTTAAAATTAAAAGTAACAATCTTTGGTCTTTGTTCAAACTCCACAATTCTTTCTCTGAATACAGATGGTATTGATGGAATGAGCAAGTCCACTGAGGTAGATCATCACCCCCATGTTGCTGTTAGGGTGTACAGTGTTTTTCTGGTTCTGCTCATCTCACTCAGCATCAGTTCATGCAAATCCCTCCAGGCTTCCCTGAATTCCCATCCCTCCTGGTTTCTAATAGAACAATAGTGTTCCATGACATACATATACCACAGTTTGCTAAGCCATTCCCCAATTGAAGGACATTTACTTGATTTCCAATTCTTTGCCACCACAAATAGGGCTGCTATGAATATTTTTGTACAAGTGATGTTTTTACACTTTTTCATCATCTCTTCAGGGTATAGACCTGGTAGTGGTATTGCTGGATCAAAGGATATGCAGATTTTTGTTGCCCTCTGGGTATAATTCCAAATTGCTCCCCAGAAAGGTTGGATGAGTTCACAGCTCCACCAACAATACACTAGTGTCCCAGATTTCCCACATCCCTTCCAACATTGATCATTATCCTGTCTGATCATATTGACCAGTATGAGAAGTGGGGGTGGTACCTCCAAGAAGCTTTAATTTGCATTTCTCTAATAAGTAGTGATTTAGAGCAATTTTCCATATGACTATGGATTGCTTTGATTTCCTCATCTGTAAATTGCTTTTGCATATCCTTTGACCATTTGTCAGTTGGGGAAAGAATTGGTTTTAAAGTCCATCTTCTGAAACAAACTGGTTGTGTGTCCCTGGATAAGGCACTCTACTTCTGACCAGTTGTGTCAAACACAAAAGTGAGCACATTGTTTCTAATAATCTCAAATATGGTCTAAACCAGAATAAAATGTAATTGGTATTTAGCAAAATACATAAGAACAGAGTAGAACTTTGGTAATATTAAGATGTGATTTTCTGAATTAATATACAGCCCACAGGGATCCTTCTTTTTTTTTTTAGGTTTTTGCAAGGCAAATGGGGTTAAGTGGCTTGCCCAAGGCCACACAGCTAGGTAATTATTAAATGTTTGAGACTGGATTTGAACCCAGGTACTCCTGACTCCAGGGCTGGTGCTTTATCCACTGCATCACCTAGCTGCCCTGGGATCCTTCTTTATGGGTTAATTCCTCATCCCCACCCCCTTTTCTCTTTGAATTTGATACCACTGGCCCAGATAGCTGTTATATTTGGTAGAGAAAATGTTTTACCTTTAAGCTCCCTATATTGAAGAAATCCCAGGTCAAGTTTGAAAACAAAAATTATATATACCTCATTATACCTGAATCAATAAAGAGTTTCCTCCATTTGAACTAATAACTGTAGACCCTGATAGATAGCTAAGATATAAAAGATATAAAAGTCTGGTTCTTTTCAAGATGAGGTAGGGCTTTCAGTTATCCTGTGCCTCCACAATGAGCTCAGATCCACAGTCTTTTCTTGATTCCTTCTTTCCTGATGTCTCTTTGGCATGATCTTTCATTTCATTTCTTCCAATTCAATTCAACAGACATTTGTTTAATTGTCTATTCTGGGGAAGCAAAAACAACAACAAAAAAAAATGAATGAATGAAGCACTTCTGACCATGTACTACTACAGATATCATATATAAGCATTTGAGATGGGAGAGAGCTGGGGGACCAGGAAGGACTTTGATCAGATCATGCTTTCCTTTTCGCTTTCTATCTTTGCTTCCTCTTATCATTGACTCTCCTCAGGTGAAGAGACCAGAGTTTGAATACCATAGGGTGTGGCTTTGTAGTCCTCACTGCTTAACTTTATGTTTCCTTTAGCAAAGTCATCCCCAGCCTTCCAGGTTCTGTGATTATGTTGTCTTTTCACATACTCTGTTATCTCTCTCTCTCTCTCTCTCTCTCTCTCTCTCTCTCTCTCTCTCTCTCTCTCTCGATACACTATTGATTTTCCCAGAAATCTTTGAAACCCAAATTGCTTGCATTAGTGTGAATGACTTCATGTACCTTATAAATTCTAACCAAGTCCTTTACTATTCATTCTGGGCTCTCTGTGGTCTCTTTTCAAATTCTTGAATCATCTTTAACACGTTTCTCTCATTGACTGTGGTTGCAGCTAGGCGTTCAAAGCTGCAGGAATGGGTCAAGAGCCTCCAGCAAGACTCAAACTCTTCCAGTTTTTCTCCTCTTTTTACGTTTTGGTTGAAACTAGAAATCTCAAGAATTTTACTTTTTTCAGTGCTTATTAAATTTTAGTAAGATCACTCCTTAATCTTACTGCCTGAGTTGACAACTGTTAGAAACATCAAAAGCCTCAGGCTCTGAAGCCTATTCATGAATCAGTAGTCATGGTAGCTACCCATGAAAGAGGTCACATCTTTGTTCAGATTGCCCTCAGTTGCCTGAAACTTGTGGTTCAGCCAAGAAAGATCCCAGAGAAAAGATAAAAGTTACCTTTTTCCTTCCTAGAACAGAGGTGGGGAAAAATTAGGATATAATATTGAATATTTTGTTAGATCTCTGTCGCTTATGTTTTTGCTTAAATGTTTTTGTTGGTCATAAGGGAGAATTGTGTCTACAGGGTCTAGGGTGAGAAACAATTGTGATATGAGAACAAAAAGCCAGTATGAAATTAATTTTTTTAAAAATGAGTGGCTCAAGTGGAATTCTCATATATTCCATCATTAGCCATCTGCTTCTGGCACCGTGTACATTTTTATAGTAAATAAGTATGATTTTTACATAGAGGAGTGATGAATATAGTCATTCAGGCGTGGTGCCCCAAAGTACAATCTTTATAACTACAACCACTAATACTTACATAATGTTTTAATGTTTGCTAAGCATTTTTCCATATATTATCTTCATTTGATCTTCACAATAGCCCTATAATGTAGGTGTTTTTATTATCTTCATTTCACTGATAAGGAAATTGATACCGATAGAGATTTGTGTTTTACCAAGGGATTCACATTATCAGAGACAGGATTCAAATATGGGTCACCCCAATTCCAAGTCCAAAGTTCTCTCCACAACACCAGCCAGTCCCTTATCTTTTTACACATAAACAGGAAATTAAGACTGTCTCTCCTAAAGGGACAGCTTTCCCATATAAAGAGAAGAAAGGAGGGAGAGTAAAACAGAAGACAGTCAAATGGGGTTGGTGGAGGACCTCCACCAGCTGACTCAGCAGACTACCACAGGCTAGCTGAGGAAGACCCCTGTCAAACTGTATTCTGACTTTTGCACTCCCATTTTTTTTTTCATTTCATTCCTTCCAATTCAATTCAATAGACATTTGTTAAATTGTCTATTCTAGGGAAGCAAAAACAACAAAAAAAGAATGAATGAAGCGCTTTTGACCGTGTACTACTGCAGATATCATATATAAGCATTTGAGATGGGAGAGAACTGGGGGAACCAGGAAGGACTTTGAATCACAGACAATACTACAGATGCTATCATGAAGGAAGAGAGCCTAGAGATGGGGGAGAAGAGAAGGAAGTATATTCCAGGAATGTACCTATGTAAAACACAGAAATGGCAGGTAGAATACCAGATTGAGTAAACAGCTTGTGACTATAATGTTGTGAAAAGAGGAGGAAGATGATAAGTAGGGAAGAGCCAATTTTTTTTTGAAGACTTTAAGCCTCAACCAGTTGTGTTTCATCCTAGAGAAAATAGTGAACTTCTGAAGACATTTCCAGAAAAGGAGTGACATAATTAGACCTGTATGTTAGATCTGTTATTTTCTTAGCTATATGGAAGATGAATTGGTTAGGAGAGAGAGAGACTGGAAATAGATGGATGAATCAGAAACTTGATGGAATATTCCAGTCGGGAGATGACATAAGGTAGTGAATGTGCTAATGGAAAAAAGGAAATGAACGTATTATATATTGATATGAGGGAGATGAAGAATCAGGACTGATTTAGAGGTTTCTGAAAAGTTGGTAGTGTCCTTATCAGAAATTATTGTTGGGGTGGCTAGGTGGAGCAGTGGATAGAGCACCTGCCCTGAAGTCAGGGGTACCTGAGTTCAAATTAACTAGCTGTGTGGCCTTGGGCAAGCCACTTAACCCTGTTTGCCTTGCAAAGAAAAAAATCCTTAAAAAAATTATTGTTATTGATGTTTCTCTTTCATTCTTGAAGAGGACCATGACTTCAGGGAGGTGATGAATGATGATTTGCAAGTGAATTAGATTTAAGTGAAGGAGGTTTGTGCAAAGTCATCCACCTCACTTTCTCCTCTGAAGCCATCTGGATCCAATGGCTAGATATGGATCAGGACAAGTGGAGGTAGCCCTACATACAGTGGGAGACCTCAGCCTTTTTGAGCTAGTCTTTAATAGGTCTCACTCTGACTGAAGTAATGCTTATTCAGTGTAGGTGCTCTTGAAAACTATATATGCAATAAGCTTTTTTAAGTCTAATCATGTTTTAAATTATTAGAATGAGTGGGAAACATCAGAGGAGTCAATGCTAGAAGGATAGGTGGAATCAATAAATGTTTGCTAAATGAATAAAGTGACATGCTAATGGTTCTCCTTCCAAGATTCCAACAATACTGTAGAAAGTTTTCAGGGAAATTTTCATAATCCAAATATATGACCATTATCATGGACTTTTAAGAAAAAGAGAGGAACTGGGTAATCATTCACATAATCATACATTTATCCCTGGAAGTTTTTTTCCCCTAAATAGCAAGGGGACATAAAGAAGGGGAGATAGAATGCTCCCACAGAGTACAACTACCTCTATTATGATACTTAATTTGTCACTTTGACCTCACTTCATAAAAGTCTACTTCGGCTGGTCATATAGCATATTATACCTACAGGCAGTATTTACTGATTTGCTGCAATTATATTTTCTGACTTTTCATCCAAAACAGAAAAGTTTGGAGGAGAAATAGATAATCCTTTTTAAAAATGTGTATTTTCAGACATTTTTACATACTAAGTTTTAGATGGATTGATTTTAATATTATTAATTTAAACCCTTTTATGTGCCTCTTATATATTTTATAAAAGCATGATGAAAGGGGTTCATCAGTCCTGTTCTGAGTCCTGTGCTGGTATGGTATGGGAATGGTATAAAAGGGAATACCAAAGTAGAGTTGAGAAGGTGAGATGCCTTCCCCTTCCCCCCCACCCCCCCACCCCCCACAAAACTGGATAACAAGGCAACATATAATAGGGATGAGACAGATCACAGATTGTAAAAGTGATTAGAGGTGCTAACTCACTGTGTCATCTGCAGATGTGGAAAAGGAGACCTGAAGTGTTCATGTAACTTGCCCAAAGGCACCCAGGTAATAGATGAGTGGCAGGGAAAGGATTTGGACTGGCTCTGTACTTCTGTGGTAAAGAATTACTAACAATCAGCTGAGCCCCTCTTATAATACATTCAGTAATTTACTGCCAAGGGAGCCCCATATCCCTCATTCGGTACCTTTTTACTATTATTTACACATAAGTTTGAGCAAGTTTGGATTTCTGATCTCTAAATTCAAATGTAATTGGAATCAGCAAATAAAAAGAGAAACAGTTGCTATAAATAGGTATCCTGATGACACAGAATGATAGCAAGAGGTGACAATCTGATAGATAAAACACAGAAAAACTATAAAAAGCTAGTGCAGAAACTAAAAATTAAAGCATAGCTGTTTGTAGCCTGGTTCATTATGACTATGACTATCACTATCACAACCTTCTATAATAATTGATGTTCAGAATGATGATCCTGAATCATTGAGAAAAATTTGTTCGGCATATTTCTTTAAGAAGGTGGTGAATCATAATCCTTTTAATATGAAAATTGTTCAAATAAAATCTGTTTTGAGGGGCGGCTAGGTGGCACAATGGATAGAGTACCAGCCCTGGATCAGGAGTACCTGGGTTCAAATCTGGTCTCAGACACTTAATAATTACCTAGCTGTGTGGCCTTGGGCAAGCCACTTAAACCCATTGCCTTGCAAAAAAAAAAAAAGAAATTAAAATGAAATCTGTTTTGGTGACCTGGGGGCAGGGTGAGGCAAATATACTCATTCCTCTGGAAAATTCAACTATCCAGAATGATTGACTGAAGTAATTTTCATTCAGTGTAGGTGCTCTTGAAAACTATATATATGCAATAAGGTTTTTTTTAAGTCTAATCATGTTTTAAATTATTAGAATGAGTGGAAAACATCAGAGGAGTCAATGCTAGAATGATTAAGTGGGTTCCAGGTAACTGATGTTTCAATATACTTTAAACTTTGATATTGCAAGATTTATAACAATTGCTAAATAAGTAACCAAAAAGGGAGTAATTTAGAGAAAGTACTAGAGTTGTCAAAAGGGACTTGAGATGGACTTTGAAAAAAAAGGTAGGATGGTAGTATATTGGGAGGAAGGAGAATATTCCAGGCTAGAAGAACATGAGTAAAGTAGGTAGGAAGAATGGGTGATGTTGGGTGTAGTATAGAGACTCACCTTGACTGGAGTGAATAGAAGTAGGGGGAGATAGTGTTGGTAAGTCATACCATAGAATATTAATGTTGGAAGGGACTATAGAAAAAAATGGAGGTGGCTAGGTGGCGTAGTGGATAAAGCACTGGCCTTGGAGTCAGGAGTACCTGGGTTCAAATCCGGTCTCAGACACTTAATAATTACCTAGCTGTGTGGCCTTGGGCAAGCCACTTAACCCCATTTGTCTTGCAAAAACCTGAAAAAAAGAAAAAAATGGTTGAATTATTCTTCCTCATTTGACAGATGAAGAAGCTGAAGCACAGAGGTAAAGGAACTTACCCAAGGTCAGACATCTAGTGAATGAGGTGGTGATAACCTTTTTATGAATACTAAATTGAGAGGGTGTGGACTTGATTCAGGAAATATATTCTTTAAACATTATGAATAGAATGTATTATTTTTCTTGAGTGATTGGCTATATAGAATTTCAAAATCTTGGTTTGGGTGTACCCAGAAACATAAAGTGATAGAATAAAGACATTTTTATAGGCAAGTTATCATTTGGTATAGAATTGATATATATGTATATATATATATATATATATATATATATATACATACACATACATATATACACACACACATATATATATGTATATATATACGTATATATATGTATATAACATGCACAGGTTTGTTTTTAATTAAATGCAGAAAATGCTGTAACAGAAATTTTCCTTGTGGATTACTGATGAGTCTTCTGCATAAGGAAATAGCAGAAGATAGGAGTCATTTCAATGCTTTATTTTCTCATGAATTTTTAGAAAGGTCATTCAAGCATAATTTCATCACTTCCTTTAAATATCTCTCTCTAAATATATATACATATATATATGTGTATATATATATATATATTTATCATCAGTGCTAGTTAAAAAAAACTTTTTATGCCAATCTAAGTTTTGGTCTGAGTACAAGGTATTTAAATTTTTTAAAGTTTTTCCAAAACTTCCTAAATATAAAGAGAAGCAGAAACCTTAAGTTTGGCAGGATACCTCTCTTATTGTCTCCCTTCAGTAGAAATTGTAGAAAACTTTTTTTGTGGTCCTCTTCGGCAAATTTATCCTTCTTGCCAGTTTTGAATTTCTATCTCCCAAATTGCCAAATAAATTCTATTTTAGTAAGAGTACACCAATGCCCCCAAAAGCTTGACAAGGAGTTGGCTGGCAGCTGTTAGTGGTAAATGGAGATAGAAAGAACAGGGACTAAGGATCACCAGCTGTAAGATGGAGACAACAGGTATCCTTGCTATTTCTGCTGAATTTTATTCAGTACTATGATAGTTTTAAGTGATGGATCAAAAACAGATAGCTGTGATCCCTTCCTAGAATAGTTTTCTGTGGGAATCCTGGATGGGCCCCCCCCCCAATTGGCCTGAGAGTTTGTGACCTGCTTCCATGCTAGCCATCTATGACCTTGGCTCTCCAATCTTACATAGAGCCTCAGGGATGCCCTGAGGTGACAGCCCATCCACCTCAGCTGAAGCAGTCCCCAATTTTCCTAATATTGACACTGCATGTTAATATTTCATTTCCACCTTGAGAGCAGACAAATTCTGGAAGCATTTGCTGCATTCAGGGCTCCCCAGGAGCAAGCAGATTTGCTTCTGGTGACGAGACTCCCTGGCCAGGTGTTGTCTGATCATTTCATTCAGGACACGGCAGACTATTTTCTGCCGACCGCTGCTATAGGATCATTGCTATTCTTTATGTTGTTTTATGTTCTAACATCTTGGAATAATTAATTCTTCTGACTGTATCTTGGAGAAACAAATGCCTAGATCGGAGGATTAGATTAAACAGTGACTGAAGAGCTTTCTAAATGTGATCATGGCTACATTTTAGCATCTCATTTGACATATTATCTGGGCCACAGGATTTCCTGAGTTTAAGTTTCAGGAAGTTTACTTTGATTTGAATCATTATAGGGTTATCTAGTGAGGGTTGTGGTTATCTTTAATAGCATTTTCCAGTACAGTGATTCTCAAACTTGGGGTTAGAGACTTTTTTGAAGTTAAAAAAACCCAACCCCAAACTAAGTAAAATAAATGGGGGAGAGAGATGGAAGGAACCCAGCTCTTATTTTCAATTCCTAGGAGATGAAGTAGGACAAGGTATGACTTTATGAAGAATATAAACTTACAGAGTTGGAAGAGATTTTAAACATCCGATCCTTTTTCCATTTCTCTCCAGATAAGAAAACTGAAGCCTATGGATATTAAAAAACTAAATAGCTAGGTAGTGGTAGAGTAATGACTAGAAATCAACTTTATTGATTTCTTTATGAAACAGCAAAAGGAAAAGTGAACAATAAATTGATTTTTTAAAAAATTAGTTGAACAGAAAAGTTAAAGGAGATGGGGAATAATTAGGAAAAAATAAAAATTGCTTAATCCATGGTTTCTTTCATTGTCCTCCTCTGAGCAGACAATATCCAAAGCATCCAACTTTAGCTACCTATTCCTCCTGAATACTATCTCCTCCACCATCAGCACTCTTTTGGTTCTCCTTCAGTCTGTTGGAGCACTTTAGATCATTTCTTTGTGGGACCATCATCCATCTGCTACCTCCTATACATGGATATACTAAAGACCTCCTTTCCTTGCTTTAGAATCTTTTTCTTGGTTATCTCTCCTCTCCCATCAGTTCAATTAGCCTCTCTCCATAGATGATTTCCAAATTATATATCCAATCCTAAATTCTCTCCTGATCTCTATTTCTGCATCTTGAACTCCCTTCTGGGAGATCTCTACCAAATATCTATGAACACCTCAGACTCAGTATCTAAAACAGAATTCACGCTGAGCTGCCACAGATTTCTCTTGAAGAAAACATCATGCTTACAGTCCTCCAGGTTCTGAACCTCAGAGTCGATCTGACTTTTCCTTTTCTCATGCCTGATCATCATGTATCACTGCAATATCTTTCACATGCATTTCCTTCTGTCCATACATCACACAACTATTACTCATTACTTTTCACCTGATCATTGCAATGTCATCCTCACTGATTTCCCCGTCCTACAGTCTCTTTCCTTTGCCAAGCTGCTCTCCATATGGATAAAAACATTTTTTTCTAAGGTGTATATTTCTCCAGGTTTATGCCTTAAATATAAAATAAAACCTGCTTATGCTGGCTTTCAAAGACCTCCACAATCTTGAACCAGTGATATGCTAGATCTGTCTCTTACAAACTTGAGAGAGTTGGTAAATTTTCATTGTGAACATTTGGACCTCAGAAATTGGTTAAATATAGATTTATTGTTTTGCTGACTGTCTAGACAATGGTGGAGAAAATATTAGTAATGCAAATTAAATTTAAAAGTGCCCCCAAATTAATGTGTCTTATACATGGGGAAATATGGTATATACCTTTACTTAGATGGCATTTTCCCAGTAGAACATAAGCTTCTTGAGGGCAGGGAATGTATTGTTTTGTCTCTATTTGCCCTGTACCAGTATAATACTTGGCTCATGTTAGCTGCTTAATAAACATTTGTTAAATTGATTTGGAAAAGAGGAAAAGACTTGGCAAATAGATGGGTTTCAGAAGTGGCATGTCATGAAGCCAACTTTATATTTTAAAGCCTAAGTATTCTGTTTAAATTGCTATTGAAAATTTTTTTTTTGTTGAAATGCTTGCAAGTTCTTTTAGATCTCAGTTCTGAGAAATTCTTTTGCTTAATCAGTCAGCATCAGTAGGAGTTTGTCAAGTTTTAAGTTAGTTCTCTGTTGCCAAGAGAAGTGCTATTATATTTATATTTCAGACAGCTTTGCAGAGTAGCTGAGGGTTGTAACTTCATCTGGCTGATAGAAATATATCAGTAGAAAATTCATGACAAAACTGAAAGGGACCTTAAAGGTCTTAATATGACATCCTCAGAGCAGGTAAGTAACCTACCTAAGATCAAAGCAGTGGTGATGGGAATGATTTGACTTTAAGATCTGTGATTCTGAGGTCAGCAGTCTCTCACTGTACCACATTTCCCTTTGGATTGGGTTTTTATTTATTTATTTATTTACTTTTGATAATATAGAGATGCCCTATATCTTTTAACTTTTCTTGTGGCTTTTGCTTCTGAAAAGAGAAGTCCAGTTTAATAGAATGTTGACCTAGGAGACAGGAAAGACATTCATTTGAATCCCTCTTTAGACGCTTCTGGGCTAGAGGACTTTGACCAAGTGACTTAAATTTTTTTAGTTTCCTCAATGGAGATAACAAAAATTTAAGTATTGGACTGTCTTATGGAACAAATAAAATGATCTTTATAAAGCAATGTGTAAATCATAAAGTACTGTAGAATTGTCAATTATTATTATAAAAACTAGATAATGAGATTCAGATTCTAATTTGGATTCTGTCAGGAACTAAAGTTAGAGATTATTTTAAAGTTTAAAAAAATCATCTACTAACTAGTTGTTTTGCTATGGGCAAGTCATTTAATTCAGCTTTTATATCTATGAAATGGTGGGATATTGGGTAACTCTTAAGTCATTTCTAGTTCTAAACATTTCAAGATTCTATAGATTCCCAGAATAGGAAGCACATTAGAGTAAGTAAACTAATACTTAAATCTTGATTAGTGTATAAGCAATTAGTTAGATCAGTTAAATTATGGAACCATAAGGGACTTAGAGAACAAGCTACTATGTACAGACTTTTTGGGTGATTAGATTACACATTAAGGTTAACAGGATGAATTATAAAAGAATATTCTATTGTGAGATTGTAAGATTAATAATTGATCTATTGTATCATCTTTAAATATGACATTCTTATATTTGTCTATTTTTCTTTCATTTATATAATTTTGAATTTAACAAATAACCTTCCTCAAGAATTTTAAAAGTAGAACATAACAATAATATGTAAAAGGTAGGTGAAACCTTGCATCTCTATTCTATTGAGCTTCAAAAAATTTTTAAAAAATATTTAATACCTCCAACTGTTACTTTCAGAGCTGTCTTGCTTCTTTTTTCCCCCTTGAATTTCCTTTCATTTTTCCTAGGCATTTAAAATGTTTTGTTAACTTTTTTTTCATATCACTATTGCTAGTCCCTTAGTCCTCCCAAGAACCGCCATCACAAATTAAAAAAAAAAGTCTTTTTTGACAAATAAGAAGAGTCAAGCAAACAAATCCACAGAGTAATCATGGCTAAAAATGTCTTTTGCAGTACCTTTATTTCAACACTTCTTTGATAAGAGTTATTATTGGTCATTTCATCAATAAAGTTCTTAAATCTTTTTTTCAGTATTATTGATCCTATATAACTTTTTTTTCTCATTTTAAAACATATTTGTTCATACAAGTCTTCCAAGTATTTGCTGAAAACATATCCATTGTCATTTTTTATGGTTCAGTAATATTCCACAATGTTCATATACCATCATTTCTTTAGTCATTGCTATCTATGTAAAACACCCCTTAAAGTCCTTTTTTTTCTGGATCTCAGTTTTAATATATACCTTATAAACTGAAGTTTGTTTTGATTACAATTATTCCCTCAAGTTTTCAACATAAAACTTATGGTAAAAACAACAAAACTGAAATTTGACACAAAAATTACATAATCCAAAGAGATCAAAGGAAAAATAAAAGAACCTTTATGCACAAAAATACATATAGCAGCTCTTTTGGTAATAGCAGAAAATTGAACATAAGGGAATAAAATGTATTGGAATAGTATGGCATTATAAGAGATTACAGAGAAACTTAGGAAACCTTTATGAATTAATTAAGAGGAACCATTTATACAAGGAACAACATTATAAAGATGAACAGCTTTAAGACTAGTGACAACTGATGAATGTAAAAATCAATCATAATTCCAGAAGACTGATGTTGAAGCATTCTACCAAGTCCTGACTCAGACAGGTGATGGGTTCAAGATGCAGAAGGAGTTAGATATTTTTGAATATTGCCAATGTGGGAAATTTGTTTTGCTTAACTACACATATCTAACAATGGCATTGGTTTTCTTTTTCATTTCTCATTGAGAGGTGGGGTGGTGAGTAGGGCAAGGATAGGGATAGAGGAAAAGAGGGAAGGAAGGAAGGAAGGAAGGAAAAGGAAAAGAAAGTCATTGAAGAATTTTTTTAAATGAAGAGGGAAAAAATAGAAGGAAGCCCACAAATAAGGCCAGAAAATTAAGTACAGCGTTGAAAGCTACAGGTTAATTTTATTATATGCTTTTCTAAAAAAGTATGTTGTAGGTATTAGAAGCCCGAAACTTCATGTGCAATTTGCTTTTCCTATGTTGTGTATGTGCAAATTGCTCATTTTATTTTTTCTTTTTTTAGCTTGGAATAAAACTAAAAATTAATGGAAAAAAGAGAGCAATTTGATAGAGGTTGAATGTGTGTGGGTGGAAAGTTTATCACATTTTCTGAGATTTGTCTTTGAGCCAGTTCTGATAAGAAACCTTATCAAGTTTATCTAAACAAATTTTGCCATGTTTTGGACTTCAGAGGATCTTCATGAGCCAAGTTGTTATGCTTTGTGACCACCCTTGTATTGGTAACCATAATGAAGATAAAATATTCAAGTTGAGAACTCTTACAAGGGGAAATGCATTTGTTCCTTTGCTTTTCTTAACTCCTTCATGGTTACTATTTTTATCCCTTTGCCACTTCTTTCCTTGAAATGTTCCAGTAATTAGCCTCATAATGGATCTATCATCTTATATTTACTCTGTATTCATTTGCACATGTGCCTGTATTGTTTTCCCTTATAGACTGTGTAGGTTGCTTGAAAGCAAGGACTGTTTCAAGTCCCCAACACTCATTACTTAACAGATGCTTATTAAGTGATTGGTTTCCTGAAAAATAAAAGACATTACCTAAATATTATTTATTGGATGAATGTTATTCAGTTGGCATAGTTGTCTGAGCTGGATTGGCTGATCAAGATAAATCTTAGATGTAATGTGTCATACTGGTTTTCTTGACTGTCAGAATTAATGTTTCTATCTTGCTAATTAATGATAGTATCCTAGGAAATAGTAGTATATCTAAGTTTTTATTTTTAAGAAAGGTTTTTATAAAAAAAAATTTCCATTGAGAGTAACAAGTAATTTGGGGGTTTTTATTTTGGTATATACTAAAACATACAATTGTCTAATCTTATTGAAACAATCATAACATTCCTTCCTGGGTTCTCATAAGCTCTGTCATGTCAGATGGAAATTAGGTCATATTTTATTTTTATTATAATTATAATATTATTATATAAAATATAATTATACATTTATAATTATTGTATTATATAATATAATTATGCTTAATTACATTATATAATAGAATTATAAAATATTTTATTTCATTATAACTATATTATATTTTTATTCTGTTATGATTATAATGTTTTATTATAATTATAAATTTTGTGATTTTTATTATATTTATAAAATGCATAATTTGGAGGCCCAGGAAAGACCTTGTAGGTCTATTTCAGGCTGAACTCCCTAGAGGCATTGTAGAATTGTCTTCAAAGCAAATTTGGAGACAAGAAGTGATATTTCCAGGAAATTCCCAGGAAAGACCCAGACATACCCAGACTGGACTTTCCGGGGCCAATGTAGATCCTTATCAGATCCCCTCTGCACTGGGTGAAAATGAAATGGCAGCATCAGACAATGCAACCACATTCCTCCTACAAGGCATGGCAGAGTACAGGAAGCCTTAAACCATCTGAGAAAGGAAGAAGTTAGACAAAGCTAGGAGACATGAAAGCTCCTTCCTCCCTAGATTTTTGCAAGGATGATATTCTCTATTAATTCTAAGCATGTCTTAATCAGAGATTAGTCAGTCTTAAAGATAGAAAAGGGTTTTGAATTTCAGATTTCAGACGTATCCTAACCAAGCATTCTCTGAGAGTTTTGTTTGGATTTGGGGGGGGGGGGATAGCTTACATTCACTCTTTACACCTTAATTTAAAACACATGGGAAGGTCTTGGGCAAGATTCAGCAAACTTGATTTAAAAATAGTTTAGAATCTTACCATTCATTAAGACCTAGTCAATATATGCAAAGCACCTTGCTGATGTGGAGATTTGAAGATAAGACTCAGTTCCTGATCTCAAGGAGTCTGTAGGAACTTTAGACACTCTGAAGTCTAGTCTGGGGGATTTGTTTCATCTAAATAAGATAAGAATATGCTAAGTGGGCTTCTGGCACCTGCATGAAGGATGGGTTTCAGTAGATGGATATTATGGGGAGGGAAGTAGCTTCACTTGAGCAAAGGCTGGGAGATAATAATAAAGGTCTTGACAAATTCTAGAGTTGATGGATTGTTGGCTTGAATGGAAGCTGGCCAAATTGTGGAAAACCTTGAATTCGAGGAAAGGAGCTGGACCTTTATGAGGTCGATCTTCTGGAGATCTCATTT
This sequence comes from Macrotis lagotis, assembly GCF_037893015.1. Taxonomy (NCBI): domain Eukaryota; kingdom Metazoa; phylum Chordata; class Mammalia; order Peramelemorphia; family Peramelidae; genus Macrotis; species Macrotis lagotis. The sequence continues at coordinate 328,985,809 of NC_133666.1, forward strand.
TTTTCTAACTGGGGAATGATGTGTGTTAGAATGTGTGTTAGAATGACTTCGATGGTGGAGTGGGCGATAGATTGGATCAGGGAAAGAAACCTGTTGGGAAGTTGAGATATTGAATCTGGAGAACTTTTTTTAGGGTTTCCAGCTGATAATATATGTTGTTTCTGGCCATTATTACATATATTCTTTCAGGACATTAACAAGAAAACCTAATGATCAAACTCAGTGGTCTGGATTCAAGTGTGGCTTTTTTTGTTGACATCGACCTAGGCCTGGAAATTTCTCTTTCCACAAAGCTTACCTAGTTTACCTGTAGCCAATTAGAACTCATTTGGAACCTGGGACTCATCCAAGGGCAAATGTTGAGAGACTGCCTTGGTCTGGGCCCACCATGAACACTGCTAAAAATTATCAGTTTTCCTAAGGAAAACATAGACTTGAATTGGACTTCCTGAGTCCCTCTAATCTGGGGTGCCCCCCCAAGTCTGTCTTGCTATTGAACTACATTCCTGGGCTTGGGCCAGAACCAAACTGTTCTTTGTAGTTGGAGGTGATTAAAAGCACAGGACCAAGAGTTGCTTATATTACAATATTCCATTTAATGTGGTTAGGGTAGTGGGCTGTCCTATAGGCACTTGCATATGTCTTGTTCATTTGGATGGAGTAGGGGAGAGGGACAAGTAGAGAAGAAATATTTGTATAATAATATAAATACATCATTTCAAGTCAATTCTGGCTCACCATTTTGAGCCTTAATCTTCCTAAACTGTTAAATGGAAATGATACCTACTTAAATTAACTACATTTCATAGCTGTTATGAGGAAAACACTTGTAGTACTATAGAATTATGAGTTACTTTTCTTGGAGGCTTTAGGAATGGATTGAAATGTCAACGGGGATAATTGGTTTATTTGACAATTGATGATGAATATAGCTAACATTTATGTAGCACTTAACTATATTTTCTCATTTGGTCCTCATAATAACCATGAAAATTGGGTAGTATTTCTATCCCCATTTTATATTTGAGGAAACTGAGGAAGATGTGAAGTAACTTACCCAAGAACACACAACTGGTATGTGTCAGAGACAAGATTTGAATTCAAGTCTCCTTGGCTATAAGGCTAGCTTTCTACTTCCATCCTACCCCTATTGGAGAGAGAACAATAGTTCTTTAATATGGATCTTAACCTATGAGCTTCCATATTTTCTTGGAGAGTTCTGCTGTGTCTTTGGAGTAGAGAATGGGATTGCTCTTAGAATTTCTAGAGAAAGATCAAGATATTTAACCCAAATTAATTTTAGACACATGTGTCATTAGTCTCAAATTTGATATCATTTCCTCAACATAAATATTTTTAAAAGTAAGTTTATACTTGATATTTGCAAGAGATGTTATCCTGGCCTAATAATTGTCTTGTCCCAGTATGTCTGTATGCTGGCTTTGTGAAAAACCAGTATATGAAAATTAGGAAAACTTCAGACTCAACTTTGGAGAAACAGTTTCTAATATGTGAATTTCACATATACTTTTTCCCCTCATAGAAATGTTGAGTATTTAGCATTGAATATGGGACCAGCAGAAACTTAAATATGCATCTTATCACATCATAGCCCAACTCCCTCATTTTAAAGATAGACCAAAGGATCACCTATTTAGAATGGGAAGGACCTTTAAAAAGCATCTAATTTGCCTTGCGTCAGAGATTTGAAGTCATGTCCTCTGTTTGAAAAATTCAATATTTCTTCTATTATGCTATGCTGCTTCTGGGAGGAAGTATTTTTCTCAAGGTCACAGAAGTAATGTTAGAAATATTATTTGCAGTTAGGTCTTTGGACTGGAAGTCAAATAAATGCTCTTCCATCACATACCACATTGCTTGTCTGTCCTCATTCATTTCCTCCTTTTGAGAAAACTTAAGTGTGTATCTCCCAAGGAAGGTCAATAATTTTTGATTAAAATCTCTAAAGAAGATACTTCCACATACCCCTTAAAGTAATATAATCAATAATTCTCAGTTTTTAGGTGGTAGGGATTTCTTCTCAATGTTCTGCCTAATACTTATTTGTAACTAATTTAAGCCTATAATTAATCTTGTCCTCATGAAAAACTTCACCTATGCTTGTAAGATTATTTATCAAGGCTTCTTGGGGTCCCTGAAATTATCGAGAATTTAAAAAAATTAAAAAACCTTATATTTCAGTCAAATTTGTTTTCTTTGTAACCCATGTATTTCATTTTATGTAAACCATATTTCAGTAGAATTCACTTCCTTTGCAATCTGATTCTGAGAAAGGATCCATAAGCTTTACCAAGTTATCAAAGAGAGCCATGAATAAATAAATGGCCTTGTTCCATATAAAAATGTTAATCAATTCTTCAACACTCTTTTTTTCCCCTAGATAGACAGTTTTTCTAGATTCTCCTAATATATTAGTGTTGCAGACCTTTAATTGCTGAAGGGGGTGGAATGGAATTGGATTCCATTTCATTGGTGTGGGGGTGGGGTGGGGTGAGTCTCACTGGGAAATTCCGTTATCAAGACAGAGCATCATCTTGGCCATTTATATAATCATTGAGAATCCAGAGAGGTTGAATTACTTGGCTACAGTCATATAATCAGTATGTGTTAGAGGGAGGATTCGAACCCATGTCTTCCTAAATCTATGATCACCTTTTTCTATTCATTTTTACTTTAGTGTCTCCTATAATTATTTTTATCTTTATCAGCTCATCTTCATAACCCTTTCCTCTTGGATTTTTCCAAGTTCCCATGGTATCTATCAGTAGAGCCTAGAAATGTACAGTACCATAGTCAGATTATTTTTCAGTTATTATTATACTTATAGGTGACTTGTACTAGAGTTTATGATGATAATTTCAGCATTTGAGACTACTCCTCTCCCCCTTACCCTGCCCCCACCCCCATAGTTTTCCTTATTGGAGTATGCTGACACCAGGTGGCAGTGGTGCCTTAGTCATTGATGATATGGTTTATTGTGTTTTAGGCAGACTTTGCCTGATAAATATATTTTATATAGAGATAAATGTGTTTTTACTCCCTACAACATAATTATTGATTAAAAGAAGTAATTTAAATATCACTACCTATAGTTCATTCTTGATCAATGCAGCAAGCATTTTTTTAAAAAAAACATCTACAATGTTCAAGGCACTGTGCTAAATGCCAATGATTCACAGATTGAAAAATGAAAAACTTATTCCTGTTTTCAGGGAACTTGAATGGAAATTTCCTATCTTGCAAGTTGTCAAAGAAATAAAACCACTAGGCTTTGAAACTTTTCTCTAATCTTCAACTGATACCAGCGTATTTCAACTCCTATTTTATATACAAAACTCATTTTAACAAAACGTTGGTCCGCTTTGTTTTGACTTTATCTTGAATTTCAAAATGGAAGTGGAAGAAGCAAAACTCCTGCCCTGTGTTGATCCTCAGCTCTTGCCATCACAGCCACTTCCTGAGTTAGTTTTTAGTATTCTGCAGAGAAGCAAACTCTTCAATGAATGCTGACATAAACTGATGAAACCGATTTTTAAAGAAACGTTGTTAGAAAGGGTTGGCCCTTCAAGTAGACACTCTGGGAGGCCATGTAGCTATTCCAATGCTGCTGTTCTTACTCAAAATATTTTTGGAACGTGCTTTGGGATTTGTCTTTAAAAATGCTTTATGAGCCATGTAAAATAAATGTCATTGTTTTGTTATTCCATCTTATTTTTGATTTAACTTGATCACCCACCACATTCATTGGACTTGATGCTGAATTAGTTTCAGCTCTTTTCCTAAAGGTTCATCTCCGAAGGTGGGTCAGCATGGAGAATATTCAAAAGAAGATGGCAGGTTCTGAAGTCAGATCCTGGTCAGGAGGGCCAAGAATATCCTCAATGATGATAGCATGGGAAAGTGGGTGGATGGATTTTCAGGGGGATTGCTTATTTCTAGCAACTGGAAAGAGGCCCAAACTGGGAGTCAGAAGACTATCCTTTGGAATCCTGGCTTTCCCACTTGCTACTTCTTTGACCTTGAGTTCAATTTTCTCATCCATAAATTGATGAAGCTGGACTGGAGAATCTCTAATGTCCCTTCCAGCATTCTTTAATTATTATTAAATTCGGGCATTTGTTATAAATTACATTACTTATTTGTCATTATCCTATGAAAAGTGAATTCTTTCTGTGGATCTTTCTGAGGTAAGTGTTTTAGACATAGGAAGGGATCTTCAAAACCATCTAGTCCAGTCTCCTCATTTTATAATTAAAGAATCTCAGGTCCAAAAAATTTAGGGTGGTAGAGAAGAAAAAGCACTAGTTCTGGAGCTAGTTTAGTCTTTTACACTTACAGCCCATGTAACCTCAAGCAAATCGTTTCATTTCCCCAGGTCTCAGTTTCCCTCATCTGTAAAAAGAAGGAATTGGCCTTTCCAACTTTACGTAACCCATGTTCTTTGACTCCAAACCCCAAAACTCTTCCCACTGCATCATGCATTCTCTCAAACTATTCATCCCAGGTGGAAAAGGAACCAATAATCTTTGACTTAGGAGGTTAATGCCTCATCCAGGATGCTTCCTGGCATTCCATAAAAGTTTGTACTGTTCTCTCCAGTCACCTTGTATGACCCACTTGCTGGCAGAAATTTGAAATGAAAGAGAATAGAAGCCTTTATTATTACTATGAAATCATTAAAAATCAGACTAACAGTTTCCACTTTACTACTAAAGTAAACCAAAGAGCATTTAAAAAGCACCTACTTGGAGTGGCTAGGTGGTGCAGTGGATAGAGCACTGACGCTGGAGTCAGGAGTACCTGGGTTCAAATCCAGCCTCAGACACTTAATAATTACCTAGTTGTGTGGCCTTGGGCAGGCCACTTAACCCCATTTGCCTTGCAAAAAAAACCCTTAAAAAAGCATCTACTATGTGTGTTTGGGACTGAAACAAGAGAACCACCAACATCTTTTACAGGATCTCAGATTTAGAGAAGGAAGGGAACCTAAAAGCCATTCAGTTCAAACCCTCTGCCACCATTATAGATGAGGCTACTGAGGCCTAGTAAGGTTATGTTGACTGGACCAGCGTCATTCAAATAATGAGTGATGAGGTTATGCTTTAAATTCAGTTGCTCAGACAAGTTCAACCTTCTTTCTTTCCTTTGCTACCTCCCTTCCTAGTTAGAAATTAAAAACCAGGTGTGTTGGGATTTTATAGACAGTCCTTTTTTTTTTTTAATCAACAGTTGGCCTGAGGTTGTTTTTTGAATTACAAAAACAAAACCTGGATTCCTTCATGCAGAACTAATCTTCAAAAGAATTCTGACAACTTAAAAAAAAATTTAATGAGGCATTTTCAGAAATTTGGTAATGCTATACACCATGCTCCTATGCCTTAAATTTTTCAGTGAGACAATAGTCTATAGTGACAACTAAGATACATATGAGGGCTACTAATTTATACATAAGGATCTATGAAGGCCATATAATGACTTAGTTTGAAAATGAAATAGTTTTTATTTTATTGTATTTTTATTTATCATGTTAAATATTTCCCAGTTCCATTTCACTCTGGTTCTACAATTGTTGTGAGCCAGGTAGCATGTTTGACATCTCTGAAATAGAAGACCCGTTTGACTCTAAGATTCAATAATTCTGTTCCCTTCAGTACCAACTCATCATCTGACCCAATGGGGCAGAATCCTTCTGAAACACATGATGTTCCAAAGCAACAAATAGGCTGCGGTCTCTGGGGAGAAAGAGAATTTTAGAGTTGGAAAGAACTCTAAATTGACATGGATATGCAAATTATTTTAGACACATCATAATCTCTCATTGGCCTTCAAAACAATCCTGAGTTAGTTTGTTGTATTTGTTACTATTATTCCTCTCTTAACAGATGAGAAAATGGAATCCCATCAAGGTGAAATGCCTTACCCCAGATCACCAATTTGGTTAGTGCATGGCTACTTATGGAGCCTTAGTCTTTGGGCTATAATTCCATTGTTGTGTCCCCAAAACTATACTGCTTTCTACATATTTAACTTAACTAAAAATTTATAGATTCCTTTTGAGAGCCTAAGGGGGTTTAAGTCACTGAAGAAAGTTTAGTAAACTCTTCTATTTGGCCAAACAATTTGAAGCAGGGGGTTTTGTCAGAAGGGTTTTACGTTTCTATAACTAAATGCTTAAGAGAGCCATAGCTTTCACAATAAAATTATCTGAGGTTTTTCCAAGTGTTCTATAAAACAATTTGAAATTGACATGGATCTCAGGATTAGGGACCTTGACCTTGAATAACCAGAGCTTGGAAAAATGAATTTGTTTGGCTGGATCAGGATGGTAGCTGTCACAGAAGACATTAAACTAGCAATCATCTCATAAAGGAGAGTTAAAAATTCTTAGAATGGAAAGACAAAGGAGAAAATTTTCTAAATGGCATACTCATATAAGGGGAATTTTTGTCATTTTCAGAGCCAAATTTGCAATAAAAGGGGGGGCATAAAACTAAGACTGTCCAATACTGCTTTGTAAGATGAAAATTGTAGCTTGGAAGGACATATTGAATATAAACTCTTCAAGGGCAGAGACCTTCATTTTGTCTTTGCATCCACAAATCCTAGACATCCCATAAATATTTAATTGAATAAAATTCAATTAAATGTTGCAGCCATTTCGAAAGACTACATCTTAAGAAAGTCAAACAAATTTAGATAATTTTAAAATGTTCTTTTAAAAAAGGTATCTATATTTTATTTTCAATTATTAAACATGTATTTTTTTTCTCTCTCAACTATCCCATCTAATGAAAGGGAAAAACAAAAGCCTTATAACAAATAACTATAATCTAGCAAAAAATTTCCAACATTAACAGTGTCCAAAATGGTTTGTTTCATTTTGCATCTTGAGTCCATCATCTCTGCCAAAGAGGTGGGTAGCATGCTCCCTCATAGGTAGTCTGGAATTACAATCGGTCATCTCATTGATCAGAGTTCTTAAGTTTTTGAAAGTTGTTTTTTTCTTTACCATGTTGTTGCTATTGTTTACACTTTTCTTAGATCTGTTTATTTCATCCTGCATCAGTTCGTATAGGTCTTCTCAGATTTCTCTGAAACTATATCCATCATATCTCTTACAGTATAATAGTATTGCATTACATATTAAATACATATACATATATATATCATATTTTGTGTACCATTCCCCAATAGATGGGAATGCCAATTCTCTGCTACTATAAAAATGAGCTACTATAAATATTTTTGCATACATAGGACCTTTTCCTTGGGGACACAGACTTAGTAATGGTATTGCTGGATCAAAGAATATGCACAATTTAGTAACTTTCTGGGAATAGTTCCAAATTTCTGGGAATTGAGAATAGCTAAACCAATTCATGACTTCACCAACTGTGTATTAATGTGCCTATTTTCCCACAGCCTTTCTAACATTTGTCATTTCCCTTTTTTGTCAATTTTGCCAATCTTATATTTGTGAAGTAGAACCTCAGAGTTGCTTTAGTTTTCATTTCTCTAATAGTGATTTGGAGCATTTTTTTCAATACAGCTTTTGATAACATGGATTTCTTCCTTGGAGAACCACTTTGTCACATCTTTTCACATATATAATATCAGTTAAAGTGGAAATATTCTTTTTTATGATTCTTACAACTTTCAAAGTTTAATTTATTTCGAGTTTTACAATTTCCCCCCAATCTTACTTCCCTCCCCCACCCCCCACAGAAAGCAATTTGCCAAGTCTTTACATTATTTTCATGGTATACCTTGATCCAAATTGAATGTAATGAGAGAGAAATCATATCCTTAAGGAAGAAGCATAAAGTATAAGAAATAGCAAGATCAGACAATAAGATATCAGGTTTTTTTTTCTAAATTTAAGGTAATAGTCCTTGGTCTTTGTTCAAACTCTACAATTCTTTCTCTGGATACAGATGGTATTCTCTATTGCAAACTTGCCCAAATTGTCCCTGATTGTTGCACTGATGGAATGAGCAAGTCCATCAAGGTTGATCATCACCCCCATGTTGCTCTTAGAGTGTACAGTGTTTTTCTGGTTCTACTCATCTCACTCAGCATCAGTTCATGCAAATCCCTCCAGGCTTCCATGAATTCCCATCCCTCCTGGTTTCGAAAAGAACTGTAGTGTTCCATGACATACATATACCACAGTTTGCTAAGCCATTTCCCAATTGGAGGACATTTACTTGATTTCCAATTCTTTGCCAGCACAAACAGGTCTGCTATGAATATTTTTGTACAAGTGATGTTTTTACCCTTTTTCATCATCTCTTCAGGGTATAGATACCAGTAGTGGTATTGCTAGATCAGAGGTTATGAACATTTTTGTTGGCTTTTGGGCATAGTTACAGTGAAAATATTCTTAGTCAATTAAATAGGCAAATATTTAAAAACAATAAAACCAAACAGAAGTATCATGTAAGAAAGAAGGGGAAAAGAGTGACTCTGTCCCTCTAAAATTTAATGGAAATGTTACCATACAGAAAATTACTGTTTGAAATAAAATCCCAATAACCTGAAGGATCAAAAAACTGAAAAAGTATAATTTATAGATTTAAAAGAAATAATTTTATCACCTTGGCATCTTTCACACTTGTTCACTTTTCTCTACTCACACTTATTTGGTCATTTCAATCATGTCTGACTCTTTGTGACGCCATTTGGAGTTTTCTTGGCAACTTTCAAAGTTTCAGAGTAGTTTCCCATTTCCTTCTCCAGCTTATCTGACAGATGAGGAAATGGAGCCAATCAAGGTTAAGTGATTTGCCCAGGGTCACATAGCTAATAGGTGTCTAAAGTTGAATTTGAACTCAGGAAGATGAATCTTCCTGATTCCAGCTAGGTGTTCTATCTATTATACCATCTAGTTTTCCCTACTGATACTACATTCATCCAAGTTCGAGTCCTTTGCCCATCTCATCTGGACTGTTACAATAACTTCCTAATTGGTTTCCCTACCTTTAGTTTGCCCCTTCTCCAATCCATTTTTCACGTAGCTGCTAAATTAGTTTTACAATTGAGGAGACTGAGGCACTGCTCATCTTCTCTCTGTTCTATATTGCCTCTAGGTAGAGTGATTATACATTGCTCCTCACAATTTATGCTCCATCCAATCTGTCCTACTTGTTATTCCCTCTTTACAACACTACATATGGAAAGTAGACAGAATGTCCAGAAGACCTGCCATGGACATGCCCTTCCCCTTTATCCTTCTTCCCTTCCTGCTCCTCTCCTTCAGCCCAGGGCTACCCAGAACTCACAATGGGAGATAGCTTCTTGGGAGATGGAGGGCTATCATCCCTAACACTACATATGGAAAGTAGACAGAATGTCCAGAAGACCTGCCATGGACATGCCCTTCCCCTTTATCCTTCTTCCCTTCCTGCTCCTCTCCTTCAGCCCAGGGCTACCCAGAACTCACAATGGGAGATAGCTTCTTGGGAGATGGAGGGCTATCATCCCTTATCATCTGCTTTGCAATTACCTCCAGAGGTGTCTTCTAATCTACCATTTCTCTACAGCCTCTAGCCTAGTTTTCTGATATATAAATATAACCTAAGATCTCCTGGTCCTTGCATTCCACCTATAGTTACAACCTTAGGTCTTTCTATCTGCTTTGTAGTTGAAACTTGAAAACAGAAACTATCTGGCTTTTCTATTTGCATCCCCCACTCTTAGCATATTGCTTATACATAATAAGCATTTAATAAATGTATTTTTTCCATTCTCCATCTTCATGCCTTCCCCTGGCCAGACTGCCCTCTGTCCTCACTTCTACCTCTTGGAATTCTTATCTTCCTCCAAGGGTCTGCTGCATCTGCCCATTTCTTTGTACTTAGCACAGTACTGGAAGGCACAGATCTCTGTAGAAGTTCCCTTGAGTCACAGGAGTTGAGTTCAAATCCTTCATGACCTTGGGCAAGTTATTTATCATCTCCACACCTTAATTTGTCTCATTTCTAAAATGAGGAAACTGAACTAACTGATCTCCTAGTTCTCTTAACTCTACGTGCTGTGACAAACAAAGAGGTATTTGCTGTCCAAGCAAAGGAGTTGATATAATTGGGCAAATATGAAAAATCTTCCCAGATGAAATACTCACCATTTCCAGGTTTAAGATTGTGCAAGCAGGAATGATGGTCATTGTGATTCTATTTGTGAGCAATAGTCTCCACACCAGGAAATGATTATTCAGGGTTGCCTTGTTCTAATTATGGCTTTTGTTGGCTGTCCAGAGGCTCCATGCTTTGGGGTGTTATATAAACAAATTTTGGACCAAGTCTTATATGCTCTGTTAAGCACCAACTGCCATGTGGACACTCAATAAACATCAAATTGGTCTGGTGGGTTGCTTTTTAAAAAAAATCAATATTATTATTTCAGCTTAGTTACTGGAAACTCCATTGAAAATTCCAGAAAAATTCTAGAGAACTGAAAATGCCACAACAATTTTGAATAGGATTAGAATACAATCTTTTCGATCCTTGGTTGTTTTTTAAGGGAAGTCAATGAAAGCATCTTCATTGCTTGTCCTTGATTTTAAGGATGCAGTGAGTCACTCCCACCCTGCCCATAATAACAGTGTGCACATAAAATAAGCTAAGAGGGAAGGGAGTGGAAGTAAAGAATAATACCAAGGTAAATCCTTATTGCTTAGAACTTCCTTCCATATGATTGTTTATAAAGGAAGAGGGGGGAAATGGGCCAATATGCATAGATTTAGAGGCAATAGTTTGTTTCCCAATTAGTCCTTGTTAAGTTTTTGTTGATAGATTTGCTTTCTCATCTCATTCTATCTAGAACGATATTTAAATAGGATATGAAGGGGCAGTAGATAAAGCACTGGTTCTGAAGTCAAGAGGACCCATGTTTAAATTTCAGAAACTTACTAGCTATCTTAGGGAAAGCCACTTAACTTCTGTTTGACTCAGTTTCCTCATCTGTAAAATGGGAATAATAATAACCCCTAACTCTTGGGACTATAAGGATCAAATGAGATAATACTTGTACCAGTGCTTTACATTAGGCATTAGTAGCAACATTAGTAGTAATAATACTAGTAATGGAATATAAGATCCTTTGGAGTAGGAATTTGTTTAATTTTTGACTTTATTTACCCACGGCTGAGCACTGTGATTGGTTATTATCAATGCTAGTTAGTTGGTATAGAGAATTTTTTTCATGGAGAATTTTCTACACCTATAAAATTAAAGATTTAGTCTTAAACAACCATAACCTCAAAAGACTGTATGAGATTAAATGGGAAGAGGTGGTGTTATCATTAGAGATGTGGCAAGATCTAGACCATTGGAACGATTTAGAAAAACATCATGGAGGAGATGACATTGATTGGATGATAGGACAAGAAGAGGGAAATATTGCAGATAATTATATGAGAAAATGGAAAGTGAATAGTGAAGAGATTAGTCAGATTGGAGTAAAGGGTTTGTGTTGGGGGCTAGAGAGGATAAGTTCAAAAGATAAATTGAGGATAAATGGTAGATTTTCTGAATTCCAGATCAGAGGGTTTAGAATTTATTTTAGGACCAGTAAAGCACAATTGTAAATTTTCAAACACTAGATTGATATGCTGAAATTAACTTTTTTAAAATAAAGTAACTATGGAAGATGGATAAGAGCAGGGACCAAACTGTTGGTTTACTATAGTAAGATCAGACATTTGAACATAACAAGGACTTGGTGACAGTATGAAAGGGAAAGTAGGAATGGATATAAGAAATATTTCAATGGAAGAATGGACTTATCCACGATGACTGTCACAAAGCTAATCCAGCAAAACCTTGGAATCTGCACCAGACTGAAGAATGATCAAAAAATTGAAAGAGAAAATACAACAAGCAAATTCTTCTACCCCACAGCTGTATAGTATGTCAGTCAGAATCTTGAGGTTAATAGGAAAGGATACCTTGCCCCTCAGCAAAGCCAGTACCAGTCAACTGTATCCTCCCTGCTCAACCAACTATGGCCATGGACACAAGGAATCTTCAAGACTTCATGTCTAGAGGTAACAAGAGTGAGGGCTCCCCTGAGCAAACTCCAGATTGCCCAGGTCCAGGGCTTCTGAGGTCCCTAATACTCTATCCTGAATCATCAGAGAAGATCCTGAAGATCCATTGTTCTGAACCTCAAACACCAAAGGGTTCCTAACTCCAGGAGATGAAGATCAGCTCAGAAGGTAAAATCAAAAAGATTTGATCACTCCACCCCCCTCCAAAAAAACCCTTGGGGAGTAAAACCATGACTCTGGCAAAAAAACCCCAATTCATAAACTATAGAGATGTGTAAACTAGTGAAACACCAACCAAGATAAATTATTTCAAATCTTAAAATCAGCAAGAATTTAATTAGATTTGGCAGATTATTGGAAATGGAAGTAAAGAAGGAATAGTCAGAGATGACTCCAAGGCTTTGTTTTGGGTTTTACTGAGAGACGCAGTAAAGAAGGCAAGAATTCAGTTTTCAGGGAAAAGTAATGAGTTCAATTTTGAAAATGTATAGTTAAGGAAAATTATCTACCATATTTACTCAAAAACAAGACTTGGCCCTATGTTGTTTTGCTGCAAAAGATGCATCAGGGCTTATTTTCAGGGAATGTCTTATTTTTTTCATGCTCAGCAATCTACATTTATTCATGTACAAAAATCTATTTTAAATATTAACATCAATAATATTATTTATTTATATTTAATAATATATTAATATTATCATTTTATATTTCAATATGTCCATCATGTGTTGCAATGGATGTACTAAATGCATCCATCTGTCTGATTAGCTTAACTGGGGCTTATTTTGCAAATAGGACTTATATTATGAACATCCTGGAAAAAATCATGCTAGGGCTTTTTTTCTGGTTAGATCTTTTTTTTTCTTACTCCTTTGAGGAAATACTAAAGATAAGTAGTATGAGATCACAGTTGAAGAGATAACACAGCAGTGAGAGTGGAAGCCAGAAGACAGGGTTTTCTAAGGGCTGATTACCCTTGTTGCTAATGTCCTCTTCTCCCCAAAATATTTTGTTAACAATTTTTTGTGCACATGTATTTTACCCTAATAAAAGGTAAATTCCCTAAGGACATAGTTTGGTTTGATTCTGTTTTTATGTCCTGAGATTATAGATATCATGGAGTAGAGCATAGAGTTGTCCATGGAGTCAGAAAAGTGAAGGTTCAAATCTCACCTCTGAGGGGTGTGTGTGTGTGTGTGTGTGTGTGTGTGTGTGTGTGTGTGTGGTCATCTATGTAATCTGAGAAAATCACTTAAACATCTTAAAGCTCAGACAACTCAGATTCATAAGTAGAGTCTCCTTATCCATATTTTCTATACCTATTAAATCACAGTTCAGTCCCTCAACCCTATCCTCACAATAGTAGCTCCATAGTTGTTATTTGTCCTTCCTTCTCAAGGACCACGACATCAGGGAGGGGAATGTCAACACTGTTAGTAAATTGGATGTAGATGAGGGCTATTCAAAGTTACCAGCCTCATGTCCTCCTCCAGAGCCATTTGGGTCCTGTGGCCAAATATGGAACGGGACACCTGGAGGTGACCCTGGACACAGTGGGAGACCTTGGTCTTAGTAAGGAAGCCCATCTTTAAAGGAAGATGGGCTGAGGACTGAACTTAGGGAGGGATCCCCCATCAAGGCTACAAGAAAGAAGAAAGACCAGAAAAGGAAATGGAAAAGGAGCAGAAGCATCTAATGGTGAAGCATCACACGGATGGTGAAAAGATCTTTCAGATTTGTAGAGAAGGCTATTGGTGACCTTGGAGAGAGTTATGTTAATAAAACAGAGGGGACAGAAACCAGATTTAAGGGGTTGAGGATGAGTTGTTCGGTGACAAAATGGAAACTGCAAGTACAACCTTTTGAGAACTTTGGCAGTAAAACAGGAGAGAGGGTGGTGGGCAGTGGTGAGCCAGGGAGGAGGGGGGCCTGAGGTTACCTCTGCAGTATTTCCAAGTTTTATCCAAAGTCAGGGGTCCAGTCCTGGGATCTTCACCCAAGGACCCCAGTGTTGCTCAGTTCTGACCTGGTGTTTTTGGCTCTTGGTTATGCTTTGTGTCTGTTTCCAGATTGGGTTCTTCAGAAGTCCCTCCTGGGGACCAGACAAGTCAGATTGTAATCTACTCATTTGGTCTTTCCAGGCTCCTCTGACCTTTCTATGAGGAGATATCCCAAATTTTATTACCTTTTGTTCTTAGAATTAAAGCTATTGTTCTGGAGCTCTTTTTGATGTGGTTTTTATTCAGAAGTTTCAAGAGAAAGGAAATTCATTGTGCATGAATGCAGAATTACTGTAGCTGATTTGTTTGTTGGTGAAGAAATATCATCAATCCCTAATTAGCCACGTCGCTATTTTCTGCATTGTAGATTATTTGAACATTTTGAGCTCCCTTTCCTGCTGTCTTTTCACACTTCCCACCCTCTTCCCTCTTATGACACCTGACTGGTTGGGGCAGTGGCTATACTTTTTTTTTAGGCCAGAAGACTTGCCCTAGGGATTCAAGTCATGGCCCATATCCAACTGGAAGGAAGGGAGTTTTATCCACAGTACCCAACAGACACTCACTCATGATTGCTAATGTTCCCTTCAGCTCCTTTCACCCAGTTGTCTTCAGGATATGCCTTCCTCCTCTTCCTCCAACTTGATTGGTCACAGTGATTTTGCTTCCCATCATTAGTGAGGACAATTCCAAAATGGATTACTAGTCAACATTTTTTTTTTCAACTAGCATGTCTTAAGCACCAACTATATGCAACTCAATGAACTAGTCTTTGGGGGAAGATTCAAAGAGAAATACAACATTGTTCCATCTCTCAAGGGTGATTAAAACTGAACACAGATAAATATAATACAAATTGAAACAAACCTGAATGTATAATAAAAGTAGAAAGTTCCTTGCTATCAAGTGAGAGGGAGGAGAGGGAATCAGAAAACTTTATGAAAGGGAGGATATTTGATCTAAATGTTTAAGGAGGATAGACTGCCAACAGTCAGGAAAGCAAGTGTGGGATGTTCTCAGAACGTTGCTTAATTTTAATTTTTTATACAAAATCATTATTTAACTTCCCATAAAGTCATGACTAATTGATTCTCTGATTACTTATTTACATGAGCAAAAACAAAAGAACACCTTTCCTGATTAATCCCTCAATAGTTTCATGATATGATTTCATTCCATTAATCTTCAAAGGTCTAGATGAACTCTGTCAGAAAGGAGGATGTGACTATTTGTTCAAAAATTATAAAATTTGTTGAGCTGATGCTGAGGAAATACAGTCCAATGACTATTTCTGGGAACCTTTCCTATCCAACTCTAACATTTTAGGAGTCCCTCTTGGCTTCTTTCTTTTCAAAGGTTCCTAGAAGGTCTCCAGAGTCATCCTCAACCATTTTAGAGAAAATGTCAGTAAAGTACCGAAATAAGGTAGATTGTTTTATCTTTACAGATGCCTAATCAGGAAGTTATTGGATATATAGGAGTGGCCTACAGATATTTTAGCATGTATAATAAGGGAGATTATGAGATTATTATCTGAAATATTTAAAAACTGAATTCTAAAGCATAAAGTTACCCTAGCCCAACCATGTCTTCAGATGTCAGTTGATGATGACAAAAATACATATAAAGTCTTATACTTGGATTTAAAAACTGTCTTCCTAAGGACAAGGTATAAGAAGCATGATAGAGAGCAGTTGTCTGAAAATGATAAACTAGAATTTGATATTGCCAAAATAAATCAAATGATCTTGGGCTCTGTCACAAAGGCTTATAGTTCAGGACAGGAGATGTAAGAGTTGCTGTAGTCAGACCAAGTATTGAGGTCTTGTGTTTAGTTTAGGCCTAGATACCACATTTTAGGAAGGATGCCAACAAGTTGGAAAACATCAAGAGAAGGACAACCAGTATAATAAACCTTATGATCATGACATATGAAGGTCAGTGAAAGGAACTGGGTATCACGCTAGAGAAGAGAAGGTTTAGGGGAAACATGATAATTGTCTTTAAATATAGGCTTCTAGGGGTGGCTAGGTGGCGCAGTGGATAAAGCACTGGCCCTGGAGTCAGGAGTACCTGGGTTCAAATCCAGTCTCAGACACTTAATAATTACCTAGCTGTGTGGCCTTGGGCAAGCCACTTAACCCCATTTGCCTTGCAAAAAAAACCCCACCTTAAATATAGGCTTCTAGGTAGTACCATAGAACACTGAAGATTGGACATGGAGAAAGACTCAACTTCCTGAGTTCAAATCCCTCCTCAGGCACTTACTAGCTGTGACTCCCTGGGCAAGTCACTCAACCACGTTTGCCTTAGTTCCTTAGCTGCCAAATGCACTGGAGAAGGAAATGGCAAACCATTCCAGTATCTCTACCAAGAAAATGGGGTCATGAAGAGTTGGACACAATTAAAATGACAAAATAACAACAACAACAACAACAAACAATTTGAAGAATTGTCTCATGGAAAAGGATTCTTGTTGGTCCTGGAGGGTAAAACCAGGAGCAGGGACAAAAGTTGCAAAAAAGATAATTACAAGGAAAAACTTGCCTCACCTTTCAGGAGATGGTGGGTTCTTTCTTCCTCAAGATCCTCAAGGGGTTACTGGAGTACACTCATCAAGTGTTAAAAACAGGCCTTTCTGAGACCTAGGAGCTCTCTTCCAACTCTGATAACCTATGATTCTTTGATTGTTGTTACTATTTAAAATGTGAAAATTCAGGAGAGGGAATTCTAGGGGATTGCTAAGGTAATTGTTCCCTCTTTATCCACCAAAAAAAAACTTGATTATTTGGCCATAGCTGTGCTTATGGTAGTAATACTACTACTTATCTTGGAACTAAATAAGGATTATAGATTATAAAATTGAGAGAGATGGAAGGAATGAAGAAGTCATCTTGTTAAATTATCTTCTTTTATAATGGGAAAAAACCCCAAGATCCATAAAAAAGGAAAGCTAGGATCTGAACTCAGATTTTGTGACTTTACTACACCACAAAATGTTTATATTCTGAGAATAGGACCTCAAAATTTATCATATTAGATATCATATTTATCCTTATCTCATATTAAAAAGTTGGTTTCTTGCTATACATTTTATTTATTAACTGATTCAAATACCATTTATACATTTTGTAAATAGCCTAGGAGTAGGAAATAGATAATCAACACTTCCACCTGGTTCTGATTGTCACAACTGAGAAGTAATATGTAAAACCAGAAGAGGTCACAAAAGGCACTTTTAGCATGTAAAATTGAGGACAATAGGGATTTTAATTTTTAATTTTGAAATATTACTACTACTAGTGCAGTGCTCTACAATGCAGTCTCCATAGTACAGTACTCCAAAGTGCAGTCTACCCATAAAGGGTAGACATGTATGAAATACTCATTGAAAAACAAAATGTAAAGATTGAACAAAAAAAGACAAAAATGTTTTTAAAATAAGCTTTGAGATTGGATATAACCAAAATAGCTCAAATGATTTTGGGTTCTATTACAAAGATTTAGACAAAGAGTTGAGGAATAAATAAATTTTCTATAAAATTTCCATAGTTATTGAAATAGAGGAAATAACTCAACTCTGAAGAAGTAGTTTAATTAGCTGCCTAAGACATATTTGTATAAAGTCTCTCTGGAACTAAAAACACATCCTGAGCTATCTCTAGTTCAAACTAATCACGTCCAAAATAAAAACTCTTTTTCCTCCCCCATAAACCCATTTGCCCTCCCAAACCTTATCTCTATCTTCCTCTTCCTACTCTGGTCTTTTGTTTAAAAAACAAACAAACAAAAAAAAAAACAACAACTCCAAAAACCTAAAACCTTTATCGACTCCCTTTGCCTCTAAAGAAAACACAAACTCCTCCAGTTTGGCACACTGGGGCTTGACAATCCTTTTCCAAGTTACCTTTCTGGGGTTATTTCCTATTTTACTTTTGTTTAGTCATTCCATCTGCATTCATCACTCCATTTGAAGTTTTCTCAGCAGTGATACTGAAGGGGTCTGATATTTCCTTCTCCAGCACATATAGAAATGAGAAAACTGAGACAGACAGGTTTAAGTGAAGTAACTTGCTCAAGGTTACACAGTTAATAAGTCTTCTGAGGCTGGATTTGAACTGATGAAGATGAGGCTTCCTGACCCCAAGCCAGGCACTTTGTACTCTTTGGCACCACCTAGCTCCCCTTGATATGTTCTAGCCACACCAGTCTCCTCAGTCATTCCTTAAACATTTCATTCAGTATTTGCTTACTTTGAGTACATTTGCATAGACTCCCCTTCGTTCCTGCAATGTTCTTCCCGATTTCCACCTTTTAGTATTTCCATCTATCTACCTTCAAGGTTTTAGTTAGATGTTGCCTCCCTTGTGAGATCTTCCCTGATCCTCCCCAGGACTCTCTTCCTTTTGTGTTTACTTTTTTTTACTTTACTTTTTTACACACACACACACACACACACACACACACACTTCTGTTTAATTGTTCTCCCCCACCCCACCCCATCCCAGCTCAGAACTCTTAGAAAGGATATATGGTTTCAGGGTTTGGGGTTTGTTTGTGGGGAGTTTTTTTGTCTTTGTGTTATTTGTATACAGTGCCTTCCCTATAACAGGTATTTAATGGATGTTTATTTAATTGAATCATATGATAGCCTTCTCCCTGTAGATTTAAGTTGCAGCTTGAGGGGGTTAGTCCTTAAGAAGAATTGACAATAAGGACTTGGAATAGTTTGCTCCCCCCAAAAAAAAAGTTTGGGATCTTTTTCTTTGATAGTCCCCCCAAACTATATTTATTCATACCTTTCTCATAGGACTGCTGCCTCCTGCCCCAGGATTGGAGGTACACATTCTAAGCACCTAATCTCTCATCCATCTCTTTGACCCTATGAGAAATGGTCAACTAAATGATTCCAGTGTGCTTTTTTAAGTAGATGGTCTCATGGAAGAAACTCAAAGATGAGTTTACTATTTGCAGAATCCATAAACAGCTAATTATTCAGATCACTAGAATACAAACACCTCACCCTGCATGCAAAATACACACACATATACACACACACACACACTTATACACACACTGACACTCATACATACACTCATACAAATATATACACACAGATGTACCCTCACACTCATACAGACACATACACACAGATGCATACCCACTCTCATTCACACACATACTCAAATACACACACTCATACAAACACACACAGACACACACACTCACACTCATACATATATATACACCCACACAAACACACCTATACTCATACAGGCACATATACACAGACACATACCCACACTCATTCACACATACATACACTCATACATATACACACACACCCACACAAACACACCTATATTCATACAGAGACATACACACAGACACATACCCACACTCATTCACACACACATACACACATACTCATAGAAACACACAGACACATACAGACACATACAGACAGACACACACACACACACACACACACACACACACACACACACACTCTCTCTCTCCCCAAGAGCATGCTGTTAAGTGAAACAGTTCCAGATAATAGGAAAGCCAACTGACCCTGGAAAATTAGTGCCCAGCTTGCGTGACTGAAAGAGCTGTTCACAGCAAGGCATGGCTGCAGGCCTAGGCTGTTGTATTTTGGTAACCATGGTGATGAGTTCCCAAAGGACAAAAATGTGAGTGAATTTTCCTTTATTGCAAGGAAGAGCAATAAGAGAGAGGTTGTTTAGAATTGTTCCTTTTTTCCTCCTTTTTTTCCTATGCCATGACCTTGACAAAAATATCTTTGAAGTATTTACTGGCTAATTTTCTGCTATGGGACTAGAAAAAAACTCAGGATATTGAAAGGCTCTTGCCTTTATCTTTAAAGACTCTTTAAAGGAAGTCCCATCTTCCTCAAAATATTTGCCTTCAGTCACTCTAGAGAACCCACTGATAACTGTAACTGCCTAGGAATGGACAAAGCTGATAATTCTTATGCCAGAGCCAAGCTAGGCACCAGGGCACTGTTGTATTGACTTTGAACTGACAACTGGATTGTACTAGTTTAAATGGCAGGTGCAACTTGTCGTGACATTCTGTAATTGAATATAAATGAGGTTTTTTTTTTAAAAAAATAAACATTCAGCTCTAAGCTTGGGGCCAAACTTTTTTTTTCCACTTGGAAAAGTGATTTCATTTTCCATGTACGATGTAAGAAAATCATGTAGATTTTTTTAAAGGAAAGAAAACAAACAAATGTTCATGATGCATATTTAAAGGATGGTCCCACATGTTTCAAAGCATTTGCTGAGATTATTCTGGATCAGCAACTCTATCTGTCATTGAATCCATATGACATGCCAAATGGTATTTTATAGTCCCTTTTTTTCTTCATTTCAGTCTTATGAGTTAAAATTAAGGTTGTTTTTAGTTGTGACTAATCTCATAAAATCTTTTTTAAGAAGAGGCTTTATGTACTCAAGCCTTGAAAATTTTTTTGGTCTTTGAACTATTGTTGGTAGAATGTCATTAGAGTGTAGTAAGCCCATCCAATTGGGAAAGTCTGCAGCCACAAAGCTGGAAGACAAAATGCCAAAGGAGCTATGAGCACCCTCCATCTAATTCCAAAAGCCGGAGAGAGGGTTCACTTGGGGATAGCTGTCATGGTCACTGACATATTGCAACTACAGAGGAAATCATGGGAATGGGTTGATTAAGGAGATCTAGGAATATTCACAAGGACATTCAAAAGGACTGATCTTGTCCTTTTCTTCCTTTTACTTCCTAGGGATCTTTATATTGGAGCATAGATTCAGAATTGGAAGGAATTGTTTAAGATTTATCCAAGTTTATCTGGTTTGTTTTACAGAAGAAGATAACTGAGCCAAGAGACGTTAAACAAAAAATAGGGAGTGATAGGGTTAGAATTTGAACCCAGGATTTGGGATTAACTATCTAGCATTTTTTTTCACTATACCACAACTCACCTTCATACACCCTCATTGAGGCTCTTAGGAGTTTTCTGAGAGACAGAGAGCAGGATAAAGACCCAATTTATTTCTCCTTATCCCAGTGTCCATAGTAGATCTTTTCTGAATCTTCACTTGACACCATTATAGAAAGATACACTGATGCAGACTGACCTTTCTATGGGAATTGGGGTTACAAAACAAACAAGCAAACGAAACTCCCTTTGATTATTTTAATTTTTTAAAATTGCTTTTATCAAACTTTTTTTGGACTTTAGTATATACAAAATAAGAATTCATTAATTCTTCCCTTTTCAGCTGTTTATCTTGACATTGTGCAAAAATATTCAGATTACATTGCTTGTTCTCTGAAAATCTCGTCAGACCCTAGTCTGACAACCCAATATACTCTCTGTCCTTGGCTACAGGTGAGAAATTGGTAACCCACCTACAATAATGCAGACTGTGTTAAAACTAAAAAATGTCAATCTGCAAATTATGGCATGAGATCACCTTTGTGACTTTTTCTTTCCCAGGCTGTCCCTAACATCTCTTTGTTCTATCAATACCAACTCTCATCACTCTTCTATTGTTGAGCTGCAAAATCCTTCTAAACATAGTTGCCCTAAACTCTGAATCTTTTCTTAAAAGGGGCATGATTTCATATATGGCACCATTTGAGGGATGTTTTTTAAGAGAATAGGGGATATACCATCTGTATCCAGAGAAACAACTGTGAAGTTTGAACAAAGACTAAGGACTATTCCCTTTAATTTAGAAAAAAAAACACCCTGATATCTTATTGTCTGATCTTGCTATCTCTTATACTTTATGTTTCTTCCTTAAGGATTTGATTTCTCTCTCATCACACTCAATGTGGATCAATGTGTACCATGGAAACAATGTAAAGACTGACAAATTGCCTTCTGTGTGGGGGAGGGGGTCGGGGGAGGGAAATAAGATTAGGGGAAAAATTGTAGAACTCAAAATAAATAAAATCTTTTAAAAAAGAGAGAATAGGGGATGGTCACTGATCCAAGTCGGTAGAGTCCTTTAACTAATAAACCATCATCCCTTGCTGTCTTAGAAAGTTGCCTCTTTCACTAGGTAGTCTTGGTTCTGAGTCCAGCTATCTATTCACTGTTAAATTGCAACATGAAGAATGGGTTACTAAATTTAAGTAGGGGATGTGAAACATTCTTATTTCTGTGTGTTTGTGTGTGTATGTGTGTTGTCTTGTGGGGTTACTTTATTTTAGAATTTTTCATATCCTTAGTTTTCAATCTTCCTTCCCCACCCCTTTTAAACTCAGGATAAGACCATATATGAACCATATATCCTTTGGAAAAGAGGTGTGATTCAATACCTCCACATATATCCTACTGAAGCAAACTATCAGGCCTCCACAAATGATGATAAAATCTCTGCCCTTAGTAGATCTTAGTATCCTATTAGATTAATAACAATTAATAACAATTCTAGACATTAAAAGTATACCTCATTTTTTCCAAACTAGTAAGGGGTGATCTTTGTTTTAAATTAAATGCTCTAATAATATATTGTAAGTCATAGAAAAGTAGATAGATATATACCTATTTTGCCAGTTGTATTATCTAGACTATTTAGGAAAGACTTGAAAGGTAGGGGGAGGAGGTAATCCATCTTCTTTTCAGGCTATTTTACACATAATGGTATTCCTGAAATTGCTCCAAATATTAGGTTAGATTTTCCATTTTTGTTGACTATCTTTTGAACTATCATAGCAGAAATTTGGGCTTTTGTTAATGATACAAACAAGTAAACAAACCCCAAATGTTTCATAGAATTTTTTTCCAGGAAACATTATACCTCTGAGAATAAAGCCTCCTGGGGAATATTCAAATATATTTACAAACTCTTCAACAACCCCACTTGGAAGAAACCCAGGCAAGCACACTGGATTTTCCAGTTACTACTCATAAAAAATTTAACGCACTGGGACCAGATGGAATTTTCCTTGAACTGTTTAAGAATTCAAACTTACAAATAGCTGCAGTTCAGTTAATATTTCAGGATACTCTAATGAGTTGATTTTTTTCACATGAGTTCAAATTTATATTTGTTCTAAATCAAATTGGTAAAGTTAAAACAATTGGTAGAACAAAATTAGATATTAGTGAGAGAATAGGGAAGACTGATATGGTTGCTGATTGTTTAGAGGGGGAAAAAGGAAATACTGGGTGGCAAGGAAATTGTTGAAGTGATAAAAGGGTGTAAAGGTTTTAAGAGGGATTTAGGAAATAAGTATTAAACATCCACAGGCAGTTTGAAAGTCAAGAGTGAGAATTTCAATTGATAGGGAAAGCAGGAAAGATTTTCAATGATTTGCTTGGTGTGGGTAATATTTCTACCACAATCAAATCTGTGTTCAAAGTATAGACTACTTTTCCTCCTAGAAAGGAAGATTAAAGGACTTGAGGAAGACCTCTCCTCATCTCAGGTGATTAGGAATGAGGAAGCATTCTTAAAACATCATCATTGAGAAATAGAACTATAATTTTAATGAGTGGGAAAGTGAATCTGAAATGGGAGAGGGAAATCCAGTATCATCACATCAGATATTTATTTTTTTTTTTTTGCAAGGCAAATGGTATTTAGTGGCTTGCCCAAGGCCACACAGCTAGGCAATTATTAAATGTATGAGACCGGATTTGAACCCAGGTACTCCTGAATCTAGGGCCGGTGCTCTGTCCACTGTGTGCCCCATCATCACATTACATAGTAGAAGAATGTCACACAGAGAAAAAAGGGAAGAAGTACTCCCCTCTCTCAATACACACACACACACACACACACACACACACACACACACATTCATGGTTTGAAAACAAATTTAAGATTCTTTCTAAGAGGAGGGAGCTAGATGTTGGAGGGATAAAACTTCTGCTGGTAGTCTAAGGAATGATAAAATAGATCCATTGGGACCATCCAGTAAGTGTCAGAAGAGGAGAGATGGTTGGTTACTCCCTATGGAGACAGCTATTTGTCAACTCAATAACAACAGGGGAGGTCTGTGGTCTTGCCAGAACATAAGAGATCTAAAAATTTATCAAAACATGACTTCTACCCATTTCTGGTGATTCATATTGCTAGTAGAAACCAAGAAAGTATTGTTTAAAAAAATGGCATCTTGGTTAAGAAACTGAAGATTATGGGGCACAGATCTTATTTTTAATACTGCTTCTCATTGGGGTCAAGGGATATAGAAGAGAAAAGCTAATTTAGAAAGAGATTGTCTGAGAAATAAGACTTGTATTTCTTGATCATAGGTTTGACATAATGGATTAGAAAAAGAATGGCAAAGACATATTTATTGTCCTACAAATCTAATCAAAAGGACTTTAAACTGAAAAGTATTGGGAAGGAAAAATCTCTCTCTGAAATACACTTGTGCATGCATGCGCACACACACACACACACACACACACACAAACATCTTTTTAAGTACCACAGAGAATATTTACAATGAAAGAATAATAGAAGTTTATATGGCCCAGAATTCCCAGGAGACAGTTTTCAAAAAGAATTAAATTTGTGGCATCAAGTATCTCTATTCAAATGTCCAATGTTGAGGCAACAAGCAACAAATACTAAGAGGTTGTGATGCAAGGAGGTATACTTAACCTTGTAGGTATCATTTAAATTTGATATGATGAGATCATTACTACAGGTTTTGGATGAGTATACCTTATTTAAAAGAAACAAAGTAAGTTCAATGGGGAAATGAAAGAAATATTAGAAAAATAAGCTATTCATATGATAAAATCCAGGAACCAGAGGGAACATGATAGAGAGCATTTGAGTGAAGATCAGTGGCAGGATAAACAAATGATTTGACCTTTGGAATATATTACAGATCATCTTGGTAAAAAACAGGAAATTGATGAAGAGTTCTAGAAACAGGTCCAAAGGCCAAGCCCAGAGACAGGGCCAGTAATTTTGATGGAGGACTTCAATTATTCTGAAGGACATAGGAGATTCTACTCTAGATTGTATAAATGATAATTTCTTCACTCAAAAGTGAGGACTTCTTTTCTGTACCTGATTACAAGGGGGGGTACTCATTATTTTAGAGAAAACTAAGGAATTTGTGGGAAAGTGTTACTTAATGGAAATTTGTAATAGAGAAGGCATAGTATGACATTCACATTAGATTTTGGTAGAGTAGAATTAGGGAAAATTCAGGTAGGATTCCATATATAGCTGTGGCTAGAAGGATGGATGACCCCTATAGTGACCAGTACTTTCCCTGAGGAGAAGAGGAAAAAAAAACAAAGTTAATTCATACAACAGGATATGCAGGTACACTTGGCATACCTACAATCTCATGGATAATAATTCCTAGAGAGAAATTGTCTTAGGAAAAATGAAAAACTCTCAATAATGAAATTCTGAAGAAAAAAAAGGAAATAATCCCAATAGGAAGGAGGAAAATGGGGTTGTAAATGCATAGACAAAGACCTTACCAAACAATTCAAATTATTAAAAGTCCCATACATATAGGTATGCATTGGAGCACACATTTCCATAGTCAGTACTGTGCTAAGGCTGGTGAGAAAAATTAAACAAACAACAAAGTAGAGA
This sequence comes from Macrotis lagotis, assembly GCF_037893015.1. Lineage (NCBI taxonomy): Eukaryota > Metazoa > Chordata > Mammalia > Peramelemorphia > Peramelidae > Macrotis > Macrotis lagotis. The sequence continues at coordinate 329,011,470 of NC_133666.1, forward strand.
AGTTTTTATTTGTTTAATCTATCCCCTTTTGGGAGAAGAGGTGAATAAGAGTAGAAATCCTTGCCATCCATAGTAGGATGATAAAAATTGACAGCTGAGTGAAGTCAGAGCTGCTCCGCCATTATTTGGCTTCTCTTTTCCTCTGCTCAAAAGAATGAATGACTTTTGGACTGGAAAAGATGGAACAGCAATGCCAAAAAAGGCTAATAGAGTTGAGACTAACTATAAACAATGAGATGGCTAATGGCACATTAAGTATACCCAGTTGCCCTTGATGAATTCAAGTCACCTAAGTTAGATTGATTACATCATCAGGTACTTCCAAGAACTGACATATGTCATTGCAGAGCCAGAAGAACATCAGTTTTTACTAGAACATCCATTTTAGGAAAAATGAACAATTTTGAGGACTTTTATAAATTGATGATAAATGAAATGAACAAAATTAGGAGAATAATTTATACAATCATAGTACTGTAAAAACAAACAACTTTTGTTTTATGTAATTATGTCATTTTTCCTCTCTAGTTTTCTTTCTTCCATTTAACTCTGATTCTTTTCTCATAACATGTTCAATATCGATCTATGTTTAGCATGATTACAAATGTAGAGCCTATATCAGATTGTTTTCTGTCAGGGAGAGGAGGGAAGAAGGGAGAAAAATTGTAAAACTCAAAACCTTACAAAAAATTGATTGGTAAAAACTACTGTTCTTTGTAGTTGGAAAAACGAATGAAATCTTTTAAAAAAACATAAACAACTTTGAAAGTTGTAAGAACCAATGTACCAATAAATAGATTTACATGTGTACATGTGTGTCCTACATATAGATGTATATATACATATGTATATACACATATGTGCATATCCTAAAGAATTTTTGTCCTTGCATCAATTAGCTTTGATCTTTCCATTCTTCCCCTTGAGGGGAAGTACTGGCTATAATATAGTGCAATCCATTATACCTTTGTAACCATGGTTTTACATACCGGATCCTACCTGTACCCACCCCGAATCCTTTGAAATCTACTCTACCAAAATACATGTTACAAATATATGAGTATATACATATATATATATATATGTATATACACACAAATACATGAGTATATACATACACACATACACACACACGGGGAGAGAGAGAGAGAGAGGTATTGTATCTGGAATGTTTTACTTGATTATGCATATTTACCCCAATGGGATGGGGGGATGGAAAGGAGAAAAAAATAGATCTTATTCATTTTTTTTAAATAAAAAGGAAGTAATGAGATATTGTTTATTGTATAGTTATTTTTTTTTGAGGTTTTTTTTTTGCAAGGCAATGGGTTTAAGTGGCTTGCCCAAGGCTATTCAGCTAGGTAATTATTAAGTGTCTAAGGCTGGATTTGAACTCAGGTACTCCTGACTACAGAGTCAGTGCTCTATTGTATAGTTATAGTTAACTCTTTTACCTTGTTAAAAGTCGCCTCTTGTAAAGTAATCTGTAAATATGTTCAATCATTTTTCAGTTGTGTCCTCTTTTTATAACCCCATTTGGGGTCTTCTTGGCAAAGCTACTGGAGTGTTGCCATTTTGTCCTCCAGCTCATTTTACAATGAGAAACCAAGTCAAATAAAACTAACTGATTTTCCTGGGGTCACATAGCTAGGAAGTGTCTGAGACCAGATTTGAACTCAGGAAGATCAGTCTTCCTGGATCCAAGCCCAAACCTCTAGTCACTTCACCACTTAGTTTGTATTGTATTATAAAAACAAAATAATCAATAAAATTAAAAATTATCCCAAAAAAAGAAAAATCATAGAATCACAGAGGTTCCAAAGGACTAGAAAAAAATATGTTGTACCACTTTTCAAAAGGGAAGAGAATGGAGTTGACAAATTATAGTGCAGTGAGCTTGACTTTGATTAACTGGTCCCTCTGAGGCTTAGAGCTAGTTGTATCTGCATAGGGAAAGTTCAGCCTCTGGACTTGTTTTCGTGGTGTCTTTTCTAATTATTTCTATGGGAGAAAGGAAGAGATTTTTAAAATTGAAATTGGGGAAAACATGAACTTTAGAACTGTTTGGTCATTATTGGGAAAATAAATGGTCTTCTGATTATGTTCTAGCATTAGTTATATTTATTGGTGGCAACTGGGTGGTTCAGTGGTTAGAGCACTGGACTTGGAATCAGGAAGGCTCGCATTCATGAATCCAAATACTGTACATATTTGGGCAAGTCACTTAAATTTTGTTAGCCTTAATCCACTGGAGAAGCAAATGGCAAACTACTCCAGTATCTTTGCCAAAAAAAAAAAAAAAAAGGCCAAAACCCACACTGGGTCACAAAGAGTTGGACACAAATTAAAAATATGTTGAACACAACATATATTTATTGAAGTATAATAGAGGGAAGTGTGATTCCACTAAACTTTCTGTTTTCACAAAATATATATAGCAGTCAAACAATAGCAGTACTACCACTATCACCACCCCAAATCCCTAGAGCAGAAAGTACATAAATAGGAAAAATCAACCAAGGGGAAAGTGAAATTTTAATTTATTTCATTGTCTATTATTTTTTACAATTTTCATTTACTAGCAAAAAAACCAGATGGCCTTGGCCAAGTGGAACTCCACCCCAATTCCCATGCTCTCTGTTAATGGGTTAGGATTGAAATATGGTTTTATGGGTGATTCTGATGAATATAATAACAAGAAATGATTGAAAAATGTTTTCTTATAAAAAACAAATAGATGCCATTTTACATTCTGCAGGATTTCAGTCAGCAGCATTTATTAAGGGATTGTGGTAAGTCCTGGTAACTAAAAAAAGACAAAAACATGGTTCTTGGATTCAAGGATCTCACATTCTAGAAGGGAAGCCACATCAAGATAACTAGGTACATATAAGGTATATACAAAGTAGATGGAACGTAATCTCTCAGATAAAGTCCTCCTGCATGTGATATTATTTGAGAATCTACAAAGACTCAAGAGAAGCTAAGAGACAGGGATGAAGAGGGAGGACATTTCAGGCAGAAGGGATAGCCTGGGCAAAACACTGAACTGGTAGGGGAGTGACATGGTTAAGGCACAACAAGTAAACCTCAATCATAGAATTGGATCATAGAGTGCAAAGGGGGAGAAAAGTTCAGGAAGACTAGAACAGAAGACAAAGGAAAAAAAAACAGAAACCAAAGGAAACATCTGGTCCAAAGGAGAGGGAAGGGAAGAGTGGGGTCAAGTAATGAAGAATCTTAAATACCAAATAGAGGACTTTGTATTTGACCTTGGAAGTAACAGTGAGCCATGGGAGGTTTGTCCAGTAAATTGGTCTGACCTCTACTTTAGGAAAATCGCTTTCACAGTTGAATGGAAGATGGATCAGAGTGGGGTAAGATTTGAGGCAGGGAGATCAAGTAGGAAGCAGTGTCATTTTTTTTTTTTTAGTCTAAGTGAGAGGTGATTAGTGGCTGAAAGAAGGAGGTAGCTATGAGTGGTAAAAAAAGAAGAGGTTGAATATAAGAGCTTTTATGAAGTTTAAAAACCTCAAGATTTGACAGTGGAATAAAATATCTGCTATGAGTTAAGGATTCATTCAGTTGCATTTTCTGATGTTTAAAATAATTTCAAATTTATCATTCTTTTCCAGTCTCTTAATGGATTTGCTCTGGTGGTGAGTGCAGAAGGAATGATATTTTATGCATCATCGACAATTGTGGACTACCTGGGCTTTCATCAGGTAAAGAAAGAAAACTTTTTAGAATTCTCTCCAATTTTTATTAATGAAAGGGTTGACTTTGCAAAGGTTAAATAGTTTCAAGGTTTTTGAAGACTCCTCCCACCTCTCCATATTGAATTCTGTATTTGGCATTTCGAATTGTGAATTTCCTTGAAATATATACTTTCTATACAATTAAGTTTCTTCCTAGGACCATTTTTCTTAGTGTACCAGATTTTTCTCAGAGTACCTTTTGGAAGCATCACAGGGACATTTTAAAGGGGCTGCTGACTTTAAAGGCCCAGCTAACTGGTAAAAGTGTGGCATTAGTTAGCAGAATGTCTGTGTCTTCTCCCCTGCTTACAATTCCATCTGTATTCTGTCTGTCAACAAGATTTGGTTTGATCCTAGAAGGGACATTTTTAGAATTCCCCTGTCTAAGGCATTAATAGAGTTGCTTTCTTCTCAGAACTTGAGGAAAGGGGTGAGGGAAGAAAAGCATCCTAGGCAGCTAACATGCCAGTTGAAATTTTGAACCTCCTATATTTAGTTCAGTTAGAAGACAATCATCCATCAATAAGCTGAATATGTGACAGACACAATGTCAACATAGTGATACGTAGCACTTGTGATACAAAAAAAGAAAATAGAAACATTCTCTGCCCTCAAGGAACATTTAATAGATCGATGACATATGTATAGACTGTACAAGTTAGAATTCAGAACGGCTTGAGGAGACCCCTAGCAACTGGACCCCTAGGGTGGGGGCTGTAGTAGGGGCAGGGGAACAGGAGAGAATTCATGCAGAAAGTGGAACTTGATGTTAGTCTTGAGGGAAATCAGGGACTTTAAGAGGCAGAGGTGAAGAGCAGAGCAGCAGAGAGGGGAATAAAGTATATTATAAAAGGGACTCACTCCGAATGCGACCAGTGTATCTCTTTTGTGGGTTGTAGAGTATACCTAAGGGGCACCCTACTCTAATCCATCTTCCATTCAACTGTGAAAGTGATTTTCCTAAAGTAGAGGTCAGACTAGTTTACTGGACAAACCTCCCATGGCTCCCTGTTACTTACAAGGTCAAATACAAAATCCTCTATTTGGTATTTAAGATTCTTCATTACTTGATCCCACTCTTCCCTTCCCTCTCCTTTAGACCAGATATTTCCTTTGGTTTCTGGGTTTTTTTTTTTTGTTTCTTTGTCTTCTGTTCTAGTCTTCCTGCACTTTTCTCCCTCTTTGCACTCTATGATCCACTCTAATGTTCTCCCCATTCTTACTCCCACTCCCATTAGTAGCTGCCAGTGTTTAGCAAGCATTCTATTTACCCAAATAGCATAAATTGACTTTTACAAAGGGATTTGTGATGCAAAGATTTAGCAAGCATAGAGATTATAAAAATCTCCCTCAGCATACATTGCCATATTCCTCCTTGGTCCCTGGGGAGAAGGTACTCAAATTTAATGTAAGATCTCTATAGCATCCCCTTGACAGTTTTCACTTCCTAATGTAGAAAAACTGCTAGATGAATCTTCTTTTCATCTCCACTGTGTTGGAGACCTTGCAGTCTTAATGCTTAGTTGAACATGGACCCCAAATATGACATGGATTCCAATTCCAAGACCTTTGGGAGCTCATCATTCTGATCTTTCAAAGTTTACAAGGTCATGACTATCTCAAATACTACTTCACTTAAAAGTGAAGGTACCACTATCACTATTCACTTAAAAGTGAGGTAAAAGTCAACACAAAGAAACAAAAAAATAGACATCCATTATTCGTGGACATAAATTGACCTCTGATGGAGGAAGGCCTGAGTCCTAAACTATTGTTTCTCTCACTCAAATAGCAGTTAGATAGGAAAAGACTCAGAGGTTTGCCTATATGACCACAGTAGTCTTCTCTTGGTCTCTCTGCCTCAAATCTCACCCTGCACCAGTCCATCCTCTCCTTACAATGCCAAAATGATTTTCCTAAAGAACAGTTCTGATCATCTTGATCCTCCCTCCCTTGCCAGCGGCTCTTTATTTCCATGAGAAGCATATATCCTCAAATGAAGCAAGGCTTTCACTTTTCCTGGAGAGTTCCATTTGAATGTGCCCCAGTTCCAATTATTCTGACAGTCTACAGTCAAGGCTCTTTCAAGGGAGAGCCCTAATTTCTCTGGGTATATGTCTGCATCATTATCAAAGCCCAGAAGCTTCAATTCCTTCCTGCTTCTACACATACCCATCACACTAGAAACAGAATTATAGAATGTAATTACATTATAAAATGTCTGCACATACTCTAAATTAGGGAGCAGGTCACTCCCATCACACATCATTGTGGAATCAGGTTAACCAACTTCTTCTGTGAGAGATTACTATATACTCTTTACAATAAGATTAGAAATATAGGAACAGACCAAGTTATAAAAAAAGTTTTAAATGGCAAAAAGAAAGGCATTTATATGAAATCTTCATGGAGGTAATAGGAAGTGACTGGAATTTGTTGACTTGTAGGGAGGGAAGATTGACATGATCAGAACTGCCCTTTAGGAAGATTATTTTGGTAGCTGTGTGGAGAGGATAGACTAGAGCAGAGAGAGATGGGGCAGAACAAGCAAATGAGAGACTCTGGGAGAGTCCAGGTAAAATGTTAGAGGAAGAATGAGGTTGGTAATGATGCAAATAAAGAGATGTAGAGATAGACTAAGATTTCACAATCTATTGTAAATGTTCTATGAGTGACAGTGAAGAGTACTTGGAAGGATAGTGGTACCTTTGGCAATAAAGGAAATTTGGAAATGGGGGAGGTGGGGTTAAGGAGAAAGATAATAGGGGCAGGTCAGTGCTTCAGAGGATCAAGTACTGGCCCTAGAGTCAGGAGACCTGAGTTCAAATCCAGTCTCAGACACTTAATACTTACTTAACTGTGTGACCTTGAGCAAGTCACTTGACCTCATTGCCTTGCAATGACCAAAAATAAAAAAGAAAGGTAATGAGATCTACTTTGGACAACTGGTGCCCTTCCAAATCACTGTAGAATCTAGTCTTGCTATGTTAGCACTGAAATGATTGTTTGAGGATATGTTGTGATATAACTAAAGAGATCATAAAGGACAGCCCAGAAATATGATGGGTATGTGTAGAAGCAGTGAGGAATTGAAGCTTCTGGGCTTTGATAATGAAGCAAACACATAGTAATTAGGGTCCTCCTTTGAAAGAACCTTGAGTTTCTGCCAAAGCTCCCCACTGCTGTCAACACTTTTGAATACGTGGAACCACAGAAATCATCATTTTGAGCTATCATTAAAATGTAAATATCTGCATTGAAAATTCTATATGGGTATTTTAGTTTAAATTCAACTTAAAATGTAGCTTTATTAATATTTGGACCAAAGAATAACCTCTGGAAAACCATTAGATTCAAACTTACTAGGAAATGTTATCCTCATATTCAGTCAGTAGATCATTTGACTGTTGTCTTTATGATAATTAATCGTTACTGAACTTTATACTATGCCATATAAGACATCATTTTAATATTAGTGACAACTGTAACCAAAATCACCAGACTATTTTTGGCATTCTTTCCTGGCTCCACATGAATTGGTAGATGAAGCTAGGTCACTTCAAGACCCTGGGTCAATCCTGGAACTATATTTGTCCATCCTTCTCAAAGACCAGAAATCAGGGAGATGATGCCATGACAAACACATAAATTGGATTTGAGTGAGGGGCTGCTGTGCTCAGTCACCAGCTTCACTTTCTGCTCCAGAGCCATCTGGGCTTAGTGTCCAGATATGGATCAGGGACTGAAGATGGCCCTGGATGCTCAAGGTCATACAGCTTGTAAGTGTCTGAGACTGGATTTGAACCCAGGTTCTACTGACTCTATGGCTGGTACTCTATCCACTGTACCACTTCTAGTTGTCTCATTCAGTTTTCTAAGACTACCTAGATATAGAATCATTGGTAATTTAACTGAAAATCATAATGCTGTCAAGACCCTCTGTACCTTGGTTCACTCATTCCAAATAACCAGTCCATTGCCAAAACTTGTTATTTCTGCCTTTAATACAGCTTTCATTTCTGTCCCATCTCTCTACTTACCACCTTCAAGCCTTTATCACCTCTCTCCCTCATGATTGCAAGAGCTTTCTAACTGGTCTCCCTCTTCAATGACCTCCTCACTTCAACCCATCTTCCATACAATGCCAAAGGGACTTTCTTAGGATGCCACTTTGTCCACTCAATAAACTTCTCTAATTATTGACATTGAAAACTCTTCAGAACTTGCTCCCTTTCTCTCTTTCTCTTCTTCTTATACATTACTCTTCTTCACACATTCTCCAGTTCAGCTCCAGTGGCTTTTACTTGATGTCCTGTGCACATGGTGCTCCATTTCCCATTCCTGTGGCTTGCCTTGCCCTTCTACCATGACTGTCATGCTCTTGCCCCTCCCCTCTGCCTCTTAGTTTCCCTGACTTTATCCTCTATAGAAAGCTTTTCCCAGTCCTCTCTGCTGCTAGTACCTTCCTCATTGAAAGTACCTTCTGTATAATTTTTTTGTATGTCTTGTAAACATATATATAAGACAGTCTTTGATGATTTACCAAACTAGGTTCATCTTAAGGAGAGATCAAATCCAGAAGGGGAAGGAAGGTTTCATTATGAATTTTAATACTAAATTAAAATATATTTTATGCTAGTGGACCTTCTAACTTAATTTATTCCTCTCCATTCTGCCTCCCCAAATATTATCATTATATTATATAAAATTGATATTGCAAGATATTTGCTTTTTATTGATTCCCTTAATATACTTGACCTTTTGTTCTTTCAGATGAATTTTCTAATTTTTTTTAGCTTTTTCAAATAATTTTTGGTAGTTTAATTTGACATAGTACTGAATAAGTAAATTAATTTAGGCAAGAATTGTTATTTTTATTACATTGACTTAGCCTACCAAGGAGCAATTGATATTTTTCTTTATATTTAGTTCTGACTTTACTTGTGTGAAAAGTATTATGCAATTGTGTTCATATAGTTCCTGGGGTTTTCCCAAGTATTTTATACTATTTACAGTTATTTTAAGTGGGATATTTTAAAATCTCTTGCTGCTGGACTTTGTTGATCATTTATAAAATAATGCTGACATTTATATGAGCTTATTTCATATCCTGCAACTTTGCTAAAGTTAATTATATCAAGTAATTTTTTGACTGATTCTCTAGGCTCTATAGAGTATATATATATAATATATATAATATATAATATATAATATATAATATACAATATATAATATATATAATAACATATATAATATATAATATAATATATATAATATATATATATAATTTGCAAAGTTTTGCTTCTTCATTGCCTGTTTTAATTCCTTTAATTTCTTCTTCATCTCTTATTGCTATAATTAACATTTCTAGTACTATATTGAATAATAGTGGTGAGAAGCATCCTTGCTTCACCCCTGAACTTATTGAGAAGGCTTTTAGCTTTTTGCCATTACAAATAATGCATGATGGTGATTTGATACATTGTCTTTCCTGGATCTATTTTCCAGGTCAGTTGTTTTTCCAATGAGATATTTTACATTTTCTTCTATTTTTTAATTCTTTGAAGTTTATTTGATTGATTCTAAGTGTCTCATAGAGTTATTAGCTTCCACTTATCCAATCCTAATTTTTAAGAATCCGTTTTTCTCAATTAACTTTTGAACTTTCTTTCTATTTGGCCAATTGTACTCTTTAAGGAGTTGGTTTCTTTTTCTAAACTATTCACTCTTTTTTCATACTTCTCTCACATCATTCTCATTTTTCTTCCCATTTTTACTTCTAACTTTTTTTTTTAGGTTTTTGCAAGGCAAATGGGGTTAAGTGGCTTGCCCAAGGCCACACGGCTAGGTAATTATTGTTTGAGACCAGATTTGAACCCAGGTACTCCTGACTCCAGGGTCGGTGCTTTATCCACTGCTCCACCTAGCTGCCCAACTTTCAACTTTTTAAATATGATTTCTAAGCTTTTCTTTAAGCTCTTCAATGAGTTCTTTCTGGGCTTGAGACCACTTTCCCTTTTTCTTTGGGTTTTTGCCCAGAGGTGTTTTGACATTGTTGTCCTGAATTTGTCTTAGTCTTCTTTGTCATCATAACAACTTTCTGTGGACAGATTCTTTTATTGTTGTTTTTGCTCATCTTTTTTGGCCTTTTCCCCTTTTTTAAAAATTTGAGCTGTGCTCTTGGGTTAGAGGGGGAATTATCTAAGGCTTCTTGTGTCAGGGCTGCAGGCTCCAGCTGTTTATCTGGTGCCCTGAGACCTCTGGAGAACCTTCATATACAGTGCTGCACTGAGGAGATGGGTTGGGGGTGGCTAGCTGGCATTGCTTGGGTCATAATGGTCTAGCAGCTTACCTGGTGTTGGTCCAGGGTCCTGGTACTAGTGTCTGGCGTGTGCTGAGAGGCCAGTAGGAGTGTTTCTGCATTTTTTCCAGGATTACTATAGCCAGGATTTGACCACTGGTGCCTGTTTGCCTGGGACTTTGTTGAAATATATGTTGTCTACCTGATGGCTTAGTCACCTGTAAGGTTGGCATCTTCCTATCTGCCTGGGGCTATGCTGAAACTCATGCCAGTTCTCATAGCTGGAGTCTGCCCATTCCCCTGGCACTCCAGGGCACATGGGGAGTCTTGGTGTTGACATTTGTGTGACCCATCACACTGTGGCTCAGGAGCTTATAACTGGTTTGTTGAGGTGGGGCTTGCTACTGTCTTGCTGGGATGCTTCTTGTGCTGGACAGTACCCCCCCTTTTAAAAAAATTTATTTAAGGCAATGAGGTTAAGTGATTTGCCCCAAGTCATACAGTGCGCTCCCCTTTTACCCAAGTGAGAAAGACCTTTCTTGCTCTCTTGAACTCAGAGATTGTTTCAGGGGGCCTTTTGGGCAGGTTCTGCTGTTCTGAGGGGGCTGTTATAGTAGTTTGTAGGTGAATATGAGAGATTCACAGAGTTTTACTACTTATTCTACTATCTTGACTCAGGAACCCCCCCTAATTAAAGCAATTTACAAAAATTGAAAAACTTGGTCCTAGCACTCACACAAAATTAGAACCATACGTTAATAGATCTAATTATAAAACATTTTATTTATTTTTAAATTTTTCAAACATAAGATTGAATGAGTAGTATAAAAAATACCTGTAAAGAAATTTTCCAAATCTTTTCTGTAAATTGACCACCAAAATAATTATGACTTTTCATTCAGGTAATTTTTGAATTACTAGTCCATTTGTGAAGCATAAAAACAATCTCATTGGGCCTTGAAAAAGAAAAATTTTGAGAATTAACTTCAAATTTAGAGTAATTAATCTTAGATTTTATGAATAAAACTTAATGAATGAGAACCTTAAGTAATATACATATTTCTCAGCATCTCATGATACCTTTACAAAAATGAATTATGTGTTAGGACACAGGGAAATGAAAATTAAATGTGTTTTTTTTAAAAAAAGAAAGAAGTACTAAATAATTCCTTTATAGACCATAGCATAATAAAAAGTAATTAGTACAAAGAACACAAACAGAAGATAGAGATCTAAATGGAGACAATAATGATATCTGAAGTAATGAGTGGAACAAAAAACAAATCATAGAAATAATAATTATATTAATGAGAATTAAATTGATGATATTTCTGTGATACAGCTAAAGCAGTACTCAGAGAAAAAATTCTTTTTTCTTCCCCAATTGACATTTTATTTTTCCAGTTACACGTTATAAAAGTTTTTCTTCATTCATTCACATGCATATGCATATTTATAAGTTATATAATTTCCTTTCATCCTCCCTTCCCAACCCTCTCCCCTCAATGGTGAACAGTCTGGAGAACATTGTACATATACATTTGTATTTAACATGTTTACAGATTAGTCATTTTCTGTATGAGGAATTAGAACTAAAGGAAAAGAAAGACAACTGTAAAATAGGAAAGAAAAATATGAGAAATTAAAAAAAAAGATTCTGTAGGTTTTTCTTTGTTTTGTTTTGTATTTCTTCCTCTGGATGTGGATAGCATTGTTCATAACAGGTCTCCCAGGGTTGTCCTAGCTCTCTGAACTGCTGAGAGGAGCTGTAGCCATCAAAGTTGATCAAGTCACAGTGTTGTTGTTAATATCTACATTGTTCTCTTGGTTCTGCTTTCTTCTCTCAGCCTCAGTTCCTGTAATTCCTTCCATGCTTCAGAGCAAAGTTTCTAATTCTGACAAGACACATTAACAAAATCTTTAAAAGAGGATTAATGAACTGAAAATTCAATTAAAAATAAGAAAAGAAATATACAAAAATTGGCACAAATGCAGAAATTTTGAAAATTAGAGAAGAAATAGATAAAAACAGTAATAAGAAAAAATGATAGACTTAATAAACCAAACTGAAAATTAATTATTTGAAACAACTTATAAGGAGCAACAAAATAGCACAGTGGATAGAGCATCAACCCTGGAATCAGAAAGACTCAAGTTCAAATCTGTTCTCAGACACTTGGCACTTACTAACTAGCTGGGGGATACTGGGTGAGTCACTTAACCTCTATGACCTTGCAAGAAAATCCCAAACAAACTCTGAAAAGACTAATAAAATAGATAAGCCTTTAGTTAACCAAATTAAAAAGAAAAGTTAGAGTAAAGTTAAATTAAACAAAAAAAAAATCACAACAGAAATGAAACAAAAAGAAATATTGGGACCTATTCAGTGTAAATGAAAATTTAAACAAAATATAATATCAGCAAATATGTAAAATTCCCACATTAAGAGAGCACCAAATAGAGATTTTCAGGAAACCAATTTCAAAAAGGGAAATTGAGCCAGATATAAAGCAGGGGAAAACACCTAGACCATACATTTTTAGAAGAATCCAATAAAAATTTTAAAAAGCAATTAATCCTTATAATTACTAAAATTATTTTCCAAAATGAATAAAAGCAAACTCTACCAAATTTCTTTTTTAAGTGAAATACACTCTTAAGGCTTAAAGTGGGGAAGGAAAAATAAAGGGGACTATATATTAATATGATAAATGAATGTTGAATCAAAAATTTTAAATGAAATTCTGGTTTAAAAAAGACAATATATGTATATATAGATATATTATGAATTAGAATGGTTCAACATTAGGAAAACAGTTAATGCAGTCATTAAAAAGAAAAATGTTGAAAACCATGATATCAATTGACAAAGAAAAAAACCTTCAATAAAGTATTGCTATTGTTCAGTTGTTCAGTTATGTCTGACTCTTCATGACCTCTTGGACCATCAATAACACATCAATACTATCCATAGGATTTTCACGGCAAGGATACTGGAGTGGTTAGTGGTTTGCCGTCTACTTCTCCAGAGACAAACAGAACTTTAGTGACTTGCTCAAATCATACAGCTAATAAGTATCTCAGGCCCTATTTAAACTCAGATCTTCCTGACTAGGCCCAGCATATAAAACTCATTTATTCTAAAAATCCCTCAAAAGTATAAGCAGAGAAGGAATATTTTAAAAATACAATAAAAATCATATGAGCAAAACCAAAAGCTTACATTATAGACAACAATGAAACATGAAATACATTCCCAGGAATTGCAGAAATAAAGTAAATATGCTTCCTTTATTATTTGAAAAAATACTAACAATGGCAATGACAAAATAAATAAATTCATACATAAAGATAAAGAGAAGATAAAGATATCTTTATTTACTAATGATTAATTCTTTACTTAAATTGGGACAAAAACTTTAATAAACTACAAAATAATCCCAAATCACTAGTAGCATGGAAGTAACAAAATATGGGAGGAAATAATAGAACAGAAAATCATTAAAAAATAGCTATGAAATGGATATCTCTGGGAGTCAGTCTACCAAGGCACAGTCAAAACCTTTATAGATACAAAACATTCCTCAAAGCAAGGGTTTTTAATCTGGTATCCATAGACCCAGTTTCAGGGGTCTGTGAACTTGGATGGGAAAAAAATTCCATCTTTAGTTTTCAGTAACCTCTCACTGAGATTTGAATTTAATTTAATTCAATTATGAATTTAAAAAACAATAACAACAACTCTATTCTGAGAAGGGATTTATAGGCTTTGCTGGACTTCCAAAGTAGTCCAAGGGTATAAAAAAGATTAAGAAACCCTGTCTTAAAGAAATAAAGAATGCTAAAAGTTGGAGGGATAGTCAGTGCTCATGACTTGGTTGCAGCAATATATTAATTAATTTCTAGATTTAATACTATACCAGTAAAACTATTAAAGGCATATTTTATAAACCTAAACAAAATAATATCAAAATACATTTAGAATAAACAAACTGTCTTGAATCTCAAGGTAAAATAAAATAATGAAAATAAGACATGAAGAGGCAATAATCATAATACCTTAAATTATACTATAAAGCAATAATCTTCAGAACTATTTGTTATTGGTTAATAAATAGAAAAAATGGATCAGTGGAACAAACTAGATCAAGAGGAAATAGAAACAACGGAATTTAATAACCCAGTGATCAGAAACTTAAAAACAAATTAGTTAAAGAAAAACTGTTTTTGACAAGAGCTGCTGGGGAAAATGGAGTTTGGCAAAAAATAGATTTTTAGAACAACATCTTATTATCATTACATTATGCTCAAAATGGGACAAAGACTTGGATAGTAAAGATGATATTATTTAAAAAAATTAAAAGCTACCTATCAGACACATTTCAAGCTATGACTTCCTAGAGAATTCTTAACCAAACAAGTGGTAGAAGTGATCAAAAGAGATAAAATAAATTATTTAGACTACTTGAAATGGACAAAATAGTTCCATGAACTAAAACTAATACACCTTGGATAATAAGGGTAATAGTAAATTCAGAAAAATATTTATATCAAATATCTCTGATATTCAAAATATATAGGAAACTGACATAAATGTATGAGACCAAAAACCATTCCACAAATATGAACAAACAGTATTCCAAAGAACTAAAAACTATTAAAAAGCAATTGAAATATCATGCCAAATCACGTAAAATAAGAATCAAATTCAAAGCAATTCTCAGATTTCATCTCACTCCATGAAAAATAGTAAAGATGACAAAAGATGGGGCGGCTAGGTGGAGCGGTGGATAGAGCACCGGCCCTGTAGTCAGGAGTACTTGAGTTCAAATCCGGCCTCAATAATTATCTAGCTGTGTGGCCTTGGGCAAGCCACTTAGCCCCATTTGCCTTGCAAAAAAAAAAAAACCTTAAAAAAAAAAAGATGACAAAAGATGACAAATGTTATTGCTAGAGAGAATGTGGAAATGCACTTATAAACTGTTGGTAGAGCTATAAATAGGCCCAACCATTTTGGAAAGCAATTTTCAATTGTTAAGAAAATGATTAAAATACTCATTCTCTTTGACTTTGTTGTCCAGTGGCTTAGTACATTTCCTTGCACAAGTAGATGCCTAATAAATGTTTATTGATTGATTGACTGATATGTCACTGTTAGTCTCATACTCCAAATAGTGATAAGAAGAAAGGAATCATACAGGCCAAAGAATTTATAGAAGCAAAGAATTGGAAACAAAGTCAACGTTTGTCAGTTGAGAAATGCCAGAACAGATTGTAGTATGTGAATGTAATGGAATATTGCTACAGTCTAGGAAACAATGAATATGATGAATACAGATTAGGACTTATTTGAATTGATGCAAAGTGAAGTAAGCAGAACCAGGAAAATAATACATACAATTATTATAAAAATACAAATAGAAAGAAAGATGATAGAGAAAACTGAATGAAATGAGCTTGCAATGACCAAGTTGGTTCCAAAGAACTTTGAGAATGCATTGCTCTTCATTCTTTGAAGAGGTGAGGGACAATGAGTAAGAAAGACCAAACTATGTGTTCTATTTCAAATCTCAAATTCTTTTTTATATATCTGAAAAAAAGGTGAAAATCATAAAAGCAAAGAAATTAGTTGGTGTCTGTCTCTACTTGGCATCTGGCTCTGCTTGGCTTCTTACAATTAAGATTTAATCCTGGGGCAGCTAAGTGGCATAATGTAGAGCACCTGCTCTGGAGTCAGGAGGACCTGAGTTCAAATTTCAAATTTCAGACACTTAATAATTACCTCACTGTATGGCCTTGGGCATGTCACTTAACCCCATTGCCCTGCAAAAACAAAAACAAAAAAGACTTAATCCTAAGGATAGAATAACTACTCAATGAGAACGATAACTACACTGATTATATATATTTTGTGTTACTTTTATATCCCTCTCTTCTAATGTAGATTTGCATTTTATTTCAGCAATGATGAAAAAATAGTTTATAAGAGAATGGCAGAATATTGAGAATTACATATTGATATATCTATCTCTCTATATACACATGGGGAAAATCATATGAGGCATACACACATGCATATGTGTACATATTACATGTATGCTTCCATATATTTTAATATATACATACATATGCCCACATGTATCTGTAAACATAGCATTCTCTAATAAACCATATTTATTTCATCATATACATACATATCATCATATGATTTTAAGCATCTTCAGGAGATAATCAGTCTACATTATAGTTTTGATTTGGTAAACATTGTTATCAACTTTAAATAAATTGATATTTTTTTCAGAATTTCTGTTATATGAGAATTTTACTGCTGAGGTATGAACTCAGAAGAAATGTAGATAAAATTTTCTATAACATTTAATATTATTAAATTATAACATTTATTATTTATAAATGTAATTGTTTACATGTCTTATAACATAATTATAATTGTTTATAATTATTTATAATTAAGAATATTTAATGTTATATTTAAACACATTTAATAAATGTATTTTTAGTGTGAATGTATTTTCTGTGAAAAGTAATTTGATTGCTGGGTAGAAGTTATGTGATAAAATGCTGGGGACTTGGAGCAGTTAGTAAACAGATCAACCTTAAGTAGATGGAAGCCACTGATCAGAGGTAGAAATGGAAGTTCGGAGTAAGTCAGTCAAATGGAAATATTTCTTTCTAACTGGAAAAAAAGGTGATCAGCTGATTCATACAGACAAATGGGGACATGAATAAAGAGTTTTGTTTTGATTTGTTGTTGTTTGACCTTTCTTCTTTTCTGGGGATCTGAAAGAAAACAGCTGAAGAGTCAGGAATTTGAAAGATTAAGAGTCATTTTCTTGTTAGAGCAGTATGTAGGAAATTAGAAGTTTTTCATTATAGAGCAAATCTGGATTGTCTTTTTAATCTCATTATAGACAGACACATCTCCTATATGAAGAAAAGTTCATTTTCTAATTAAGTCATAACATCTAAATTAGCTGTCATAGTCAACAAGTGGTAAATGTTTATGATTGAGAGATAATGTATTATAAAGATTAGAGAATTGACTTGGGCTTCAAGAAGACCTGAGTTCAAGGCTTTTATCTGGCATGTACTCCTTGGGTGATCAAAATGAAGTCACTTAACTTTTGAATGTCCCAGTCAACTTTTTAAAACTACAAATTACTAATCTGTATTGGTGAAAGGAGTTTTCACATTGGGAGTTCCTATTTTGATGAAATGATTGGTCTAGACTACCCCATCCCCTAAAAAAATTATGTTTAGTTAGTCGAATAGCAGCATTTCAAATGTTTTAAACAAAATTAGTTGGGAATGAGTACTATTCTATGCTTCTCAGCTAATCCCATCTATTGGAAGCCAAAGTATTTGGAATAGGAAACTATAGGGAGACACCATATGCCTATTGGCAGTTTTTCAATCAATCTATAAAGCAGTATCAAATTTCATGCTGGAGTGTCCCAAAAGTCTTAGTGCAGTTAAAGCTTTAGTATATGCATATAGATAAATATAAATGTATAAATATCTATGTGCTACTATACATGTAGAAATATCGGTGTGTATATATATATATATATATATATATATATATATATATATATCATATACCTACATTTCTGAAAACTCTAGATCTGCCATAATCATCCTCAAGCCTTGTATTGAAGTTAAAATGTGTCACTTGTTATTGAAATGCTCTGGTCCTTTACTAATTACAGTACATTTTGCACAAAAAGGTCCCAATGGCAGACAAAGTTATTGCAAGCCACTTCAGAAAAATGATTCTAGGATTAGATTTTAGAATCAGAAGTGCCAGGTTTCTTGACATTTGGAAGCTTAAAACCAGGAACAAGTTCACACATGGAAACCAAGAAGATCTGTATGGCTCCTCCCTGCATCCATTGGGTGAAAACCATATAGATAAACTTCAAATGTGGCAAGCCAAAATTTTCTGTAAGTTGGGACAATGTCCCTCATCTTCTCAGGCAGGGACTCATTTTCCTTATGGGCTTGGACAAGGTGATCTCTGAAGTCTTTTCCAGGTCTAACATCCTATTATTCTTTATAGGTTCATCTATGCTTTAGAGCTGTGAAAGGGATTGTAGATATCATCTTATAAAATTCCTAGCTCACAGTCACAGAGTGAAAATTTAAAGTTTAAAAAAAAAGACATAGGGGTCAGCTAGGTGGCACAATGAATAGAGCACCACCCCTGGAGTCAGGAGTACCTGAGTTCATACCCGGGCTCAGACACTTAATAATTACCTAGCTATGTGGTCTTGGGCAAGCCATTTAACCCTATTGCCTTGCAAAAAAAAAAAACCTTTAAAAAAGTTAAACTGTTATTAACCTGGTTCATTTTATTGTGATGAATTTCAAATATCCAGGTAAATAGTGAAGGATGTTGCCAAGTTTCCTATCAACACTTTGTCCTTTGAGTTTTAGTTAGTAGATGAGCACCAATTAAAAAATCCAAACAGAATGTGTTACAAAATAGCAATTCCCTCTAAGTCTCAGTTTCCTCATCTCTCTAAAATGAGGGTTCAACTAGAAGATCTATAAATCTGTAAGTTAGCTTTAAATCTCCAAATCAATGCATTATCCTTAATGTTGTTATATTCTGGGCAAGCATAATGAGAAAGACTTCCCACTTATATTTATTATCACCCTACTGGTAAGCCTTCAACTAAAGGCCTTAAGGAGAAATAGACAATGTAAAGCCCATGTAGAGAAAATCATTTTTTCCCCTCCAAAGTCTTTATAAAGTTTATTTCTCAAGTAAATGAATATATTTCATTTTTTTTAAGTTTCCAAGAACACAGGAAACTTTAAAGATCACAAAGTTGAAGTGATTCAACTTCCTTTTAAGAAATTTAACTCCTCCCTATTAAGGAAAAACATATATTCTTGGAAGTCTTTGGATTGTTGATGTATAAGCCTGTAGAACAGAAGTTCTTGGTCTATTGGTAACTGACACTTTCTGTCTGATGTGCCAGGCTGCTTTGCCCCATGCTTATCTTTATTTTCAATACTAGGGATGGAGTATGATAACTTAGGCTGGTTGCATTGGGCAGGTTGGCAGGAAGTGAGTAGACTGCTATATCTGTGGGTGAGGCCAAAAGACCAAAATGATTTACGAATAAGGATTTCTAGGAAAGATACAAGAGGTTAAGTTAGCCTTTTAATAAAGCTACCTGATGTTTCAACAGAGTTACAAAGACATTTCAAGAAAAAAAAGTGCTCCTGAAATGGCCAGTTTTGTAGAGTAAAGGGGAAACATTTAATTTGACTCCATAAGTAATGGTTAAAGTAAACTAAATGTACTGATTGAATTAATGTTTATTTTCTATCATTTAAACAATCTTCTTTTACTTCCTACTGTTTTTATTATTTGTCTCCTGCCCTCTTTTCCTGTTGATATGTGGGTTTTTTTTTTCTGTTGGTCATCAAAATAAGTCCCCAAAAAATAAAGCAGGAAATAAGAAGGGCAGGGTATCCATGTGATTACAGTTTAAAAAGAATGAAAAAAATTATAATTACAGCATTTCACCCAATTTTCAAATTGAACTTTCTCAAGAGGATGTCTTTGCTTCCCCAACTTTGTTATACACTTCCAATAACAGTGCAATAGGGCATTGGACTTGAGATCACACACCACTAGAGCTGGACAAGACCTCTTCGTTTCACAAGAGGAAGTAGAGATTCAAAGAAGTGGAGGTGTTCAGGGTCACCAAGTTAACTCTAGTCTTAATTGTTCTTGTCACAAGCTCAGAAGACATAGGTTTGAATCCCAACTCTCATTTCACTTCTTTGTGTTGTTCAGTTGTTTTCAGTTCCCATTACCCATTTGAAGTTTTCCTGGCATAGATAATAGAATGATTTGCCATTGTCTTTTCCAGTTCATTTTACAGATGAGTCAACTGAGGCAAAAATAATTTACTCAGGGTCACACAATTAGGAAGTATCTGAGGCCACATATACTTATAAGTATAAACACTTTGTAAACCTTAAAGCCATATATAAATGTGAAATCTTATATATGAGACAGCATTGTGTAATGGTTAGAAAGCCTTGTAGTGAAGATCTGGGTTTGAATTTTGCCTTTGATGTAAATTAATTGTGTAATCATGACCAAATCACTTTCTCTCTTGGTAATTACCCTAGGTAGTTCTCTTATCAATCAACTAGCATTTATCAATACCATGTTCTAAATATCATGTGGGACTGGATATACAACAAAAATCCTGACCCTCAGATTGCTGATCTACCTCATGGAAGGGAGTTCCATACCTTGAGTTCCCACACACAAATGAACTCACAGTCCCAGAACAAATCAAATTTATTTACAAAGTCACACAATCCCAGAATTTTAGATTTGGAAAGCATCTTAGCAGCCATCTAGGCCAACTCATTTCTAAAAGACTTCTAAAACATATCTGACAAATGATTGTTTATCTAGCCTCTGCTTCAAGGCCCCTAAGGAAGGGGCACTCATTATCTTCATCTCCCAAGGCAGCCCCATTCTACTATTGGACAGTTCTAAAAAATGTTTGGAAACTTTTTCCTGTCATCAAGCCTAATTATATCGAACTCTGTCTAGTACCTACTTACCTTACCAACAACCTAGGAGATACATAGTACAAACATGGCGGCTAGGTGATTGCAGAGTACGTTGGGCATGGAATTCAGACGGGATAATCTGAGTTCCAATCCTCCCTTACATACTGACTCGGTGATCCTAATTAACCACTTAACTTCTTTCATCCTCTATTTCCTGATCTGCAAAATAGCAGGTGATAATAGCATCTCCCTCACAGGATGGTTGTGAAGATCAAATGAGATATGTACATAAAGCGTGCAAACCATAAAATGTTATATAAATGCTAACTATTATTATTATTATTATTATTATTATTATTATTATTATTATTATTATTATACCTATGTTACTAATGAGGACCCTGAGAGACAAAAAAAGCTAAGCATAGTTTCTTTGCCTTGAGAGTATCAGAGCTAATTAATAAGTAAACAGGTATTTATTAAATCTGAGCACTGAGACTACAAAGAGAGACAAAAACCTGTCCCTATCCTCTGTGTGTTTCTTCTCAGCAACATAGTGTCTCCTTCTACCTGGACTGATTACTTGATCTTTCTCTTCACCTGAATATTAAAACCATATAATCAACCAACAATATTTTATGAAATACCAAGCAAGATGCTTGGTGCATGGGAGAGGCTAAAAATGCCTATCAACTGATTAATTGAATAAAAAAAATGTGAGACAGCCTTTATTCTTAAATTCTTACATCTTTGTCCTTCACACTCTGATTTTATATTGTGATACCACTTTTACATGGAAAATTAATTTACTAAACCTATACCCCCAAAGAAAGTGAAAGCAGAGCTCTATGTATGAAAATATTTATATCATCCCCCTCTTTTTTGTAATAGCAAAAAAAACCCTGGAAACTAAGGGGCTATCTATTACTAGAGGAATAGTCAAACAAATTATGGTATATGGATTTAAAATAAGAAATGAAGAGGATATATGGTTCCAAAGAAAGCTGGGAAAGCATATAAGAATGGATTCAGGGTAAACTAAACAGAACCAGAAGGATAGTACAACATTGGTTTTTTTTTTTAAAAAGCAATTTTGAGAGATTTAAACACTCTAATTAATCCAATAATCAACTGTAACTCCAGAGGATGGATACTGCTGTAACTGCTAATTACCTTCTGATAAAAAGGTGATGGACTAGGGTTCACTGAGACATCTTTTTGAATATGGCCAATATGGCTCTGTGCATATTTATTAAAAGTTTTTTTTTTTCCTAGTGGGGAGGGAAGAGTGGAGAAAAAATAAATGCTTGATTTTTTTAAAGTTATCTAACAAAGTAATGTGTGACTGTTAAATAAATGGTTCAAATAGCAAACCAAAATACTTTAATCAGGTAAGGTGTAGTGTGAGGAAAGGACTCAAGTGCAGTATTAGTCACACTTTCTCTTCTGTCAAAGTCATTTAAAAACATAGTATGAATATAAGCAAGCACTGAACAAAATTGAGTTAGCCTTTTTTTCCCCCTGTTTTTTTTAAGCTAGCTAGGGCTTGTATTTGGATTTCCTATGTTCTACTTAATCCACTTGTCTGTCTCTTTCCAAAGAGAGATTCAGTGAATCCCACAGGGAGTCTTCTTTTGTGGTTCTGGGCAATGTTTCTGGGCAACACCAAAAGAATTGGTACTTAGAGACGTTCTGAAGAGAAAGGAATAGAGAAAGAGTCATGGATTTATAAGAGAAACAATTTTCAACCTAAGTACATCATTAAGAAAAACAAAACACTGCCTGAGAAGCTCAAAGGGAAGGGAAATAGGGAAGCTCAAAGGGAAGGTAGAAATATGAGAAGAGATTGAATCTGATGCCAAAAGGGAGATCTTGGGAGAAAATTTATAAGAATTATA
The DNA here is from genome assembly GCF_037893015.1 of Macrotis lagotis. Classification (NCBI taxonomy): domain Eukaryota; kingdom Metazoa; phylum Chordata; class Mammalia; order Peramelemorphia; family Peramelidae; genus Macrotis; species Macrotis lagotis. Next base: position 329,033,996 of record NC_133666.1, read on the forward strand.
GTACAACTAAGAAAGCCTATGGCTAAGAAAATTTTCCATTTTGAGTGTCCATTCATTTCTCCTTATACTATCTAGCATGTGAAGGAATCTGAGAAGAGGAATAGGTTGGCAGCAGGACCATTAGCTAGCTGGTAGGATGCATGCGCAACTTTTTGTGTCTAGCCAGCCCCGTAAGGATACAACTGTAATGGAGAAGAGTGTAGAGAGAAGGCCTAATTAATCAGAAATGTCTTTAGTGAATATCTATCTCATTTTTGCTATGGATATAGCCACATATCCTTTTGATTTATCAGTTCTTTTTGAGGTGTAAATTTCTAGTATTTAAGGACCTGCCCTTCCTCCTTCCCTTAGCCACTTTAAACTCAGAACCTGGTTAATAAGCAGGCAGTTCTTGTTGATCTCTATCCTTCTTAAAGAAGACCAGGACATCAGAGAGGTGATGCCATGACATGCAAATGAATTGACTTTAAGTGAGGGGAAAAGTAAAGTCACCAGCTTCACTTTCTCCCCCAGAGCCATCTGGGTTCAGAGGTGACTGGAGATGTTCCAGGTCTTTTCGAGCTAATTAGTTTTAACAGGTCTCAATTTGGCTGAGGCAATACCCAAGGCTATTCTTTGTTTCATTCCTTTCTTGCCTTAATCACTGAGAAACCCTGAGTCTTGCCTTCCCATTTTATTTATTTGTTTGTTTGTTTTTGTTCTAGGTGTTCTAGGTGTTCTAGGTGGTTATTCTTTGCCTTTGCCTCATCTCTTTCCTACCTTAGCATAATCGAATGGACATTGCCTCAGCCAAACTGAGAACCAGATAATATGGCATAAATGAAAGAACACATGCCTTAGGGAATAAGATGACCTTAGTTTGAGTACTAACTCTGATTCTACTGCCTGTTACCCCAGTCAAATTAAATTGGGGAAATTTAATTTTACTACCTACCTCCCAGGGTTGTTGCAAAGAAAATATTTGTAAGTGTATAAATGTGGATTATTATTTTATTTTTTACACAGGATTCTCTCTTGATGAATTTAGCTAAATTTTGACAGATGGATAAGCAAAATTTTGCAGCTAGTGGCCAGTGAATGAAATCAAGGAATTTATTTTGAGATTTGGCCTAAAAATTCTTTGTTGTAACTTTTTTCAGACTGATGTAATGCACCAAAACATATATGATTATATTCATGTGGACGACCGCCAAGATTTCTGCAGACAGCTTCACTGGGCCATGAATCCTCCCCAGATGGTGTTTGGGCAGCCATTGCAGTCAGAAACAGGTGGGTCAGAATTAGGCACTAGGTGGAAAAATCCACTTGTGCTGGAAATCCAAACCAATGTTGTTGAAATCTTTTGCCAACTTCAGTTTGACCTCATTTTATTCTCCTAAACTGCTAAGTACCAATCTAGGTTGGTATCTTGGAGAGAGAGAGAGAGAGAGAGAGAGAGAGAGAGAGAGAGAGAGAGAGAGAGAGAGAGAGAGACTGACTTCTACTGATAGCTCCTGGGGATAGAACTGATGACTATCTCCCCCGTCATTGAATATGAAATTACTCCAGTATCCTAGAGTGATCTGTTCAAGATTCAAAGCCTGTCTTACAACTTTCTAAGTTTGTTCTTCCTGGATATCTCCATGATTTCCAGTGAACTTTGTAAATTGTCCAATTAACTTGATAAATTGTTCCTATAGAATCTATATTTTATGTTTTCTACCACAACTGCAAAGTGAACAAACACCTCCTGGTCTAGGGCTTGTAACAATAGGGAGCTCACAAGGTAGGAGGGGAATTCATACTATATGAGTAACCATATTAAAACCACTGAATTACATACTCTGTTTGCCTCATACATGTCTATATTACTCCTTGCATCTATAGTTTACTTCTTTTTTCTTCTCATTAATATTTAGGCATAACTTTTATGTTGCAAGTTGAGCAGTATTTCCAAGGATTTTAGAATGAATCACAGGTGTTTTTTCTATCAATTCTCAGGAAAATCAAAAGGATCACAACCTTTGGTGTTTCTTCTCATACCTCCTTGTTCTCTCTATTGCTCCCTATTGTTCTCTCTGTTCTGAGAATCAGTGTAATATAGTGGATAGAGCCCTAGATATGGGGTCAGGATATATAATCATTTTTCTGTTGTGTTTGACTCTTAATGATCCCATTTGGGATTTTCTTGGCAAAGAAACTGGAGCAGTTTATCATTTCCTTCTCCAGTTTATTTTACAGATAAAGAAATTGAGGCAAACAGGATTAAGTGACTTGCCCAGTATTATATAACTAGTATATATCTGAAGTCAAATTTGAACTCAGGTCTTCCTGACTTGCTATCTCTATTCTATGCATTCTATTCACTGTGTCACCTAGTTGCCTTGAAGTCAGAAAAATCTAGATTCAAAATCTGATTCTTATCTAGTTGTGTGAATCTGGGCAATAGAATAGCCAATAGAATAGAAAGCCAGTAGGTATGTTTTCAGGTCTTATAGATTATACTGTACTTGGGGAGATAGATTAAAAAAACATGGGAAATTCAGGACTTTAGGCCCTATTACCTGATTCCCAAATATTCTATCTCCACCCCCTACTGATCTCATGTACATACAAACCTTTCTGTGCCTCAGTTTCCTTATTAATAGAATGTGGGGGGTTGGACTTAATGTTCTCTGAGATCCTTTCTATCCCTCAGTTTATAATCTCCATCATTTATACTATCCTCATCTCTTTTCTCCTTCCTACATTCCTTTTGTCTTATCCCAGGATATCTGCTATTTGTTTAGTTTCTTTGTTCAGATATCATCTCTGAGTAGTTGGAATACTTCCTCTCCTGCTTTCTAGCTATCTGTCCAACATGGTTTCATGCTCTTTGACTTTGCATCTTGCTTAGAAATTGCATCTTGCTTAGAAATCAATATACCACCATGATACTTTTCTAGCATAAAATCACTATTTACTTTTTGCCTTCTTATCTGAGATAAAAATTTCTTTATAAAACACTATTCTGATAGAAGGAATCAACACTTCTATTAATCTTTAAGACATGTAAAACAAAAATGGTGAAAAACACTGCTAAGACTCATTCAGTACCATTTATTCTAACATAACATTTTCTGTGCATGCAACCCTATGTTAAGTGATCTGGAGGAATAGAAAGCTAATAGATATGTTTTCAGGTCTTATAGATTATACTGTACTTGGGGAGACAGGATAAAAAACATGGGGAAATTCAGGACTTTAGGCCCCATTACCTGATTCCCAAATATTCTATCTCCCTCCGCCACACTGATCTCATGTACATGCATAAGTAACTAGAGAATAAAGTAATTCAAAGGAAGGAAAAGATCAGATAGGCTTTAAAGAGAAAGTGGAAAAAAAAGAGAAAGTGCTCCTTTGACAGAAATTCAGACCTTTGACTGGCAGAAAGAAAGGATAAGGAAGTATGATGTGACCATCATTAGTATTGCACACACTGAAAGGAAAGTAATTTGCTCTGTCAGGCAGAAATTAAAAGGCTCATTCTGAATTTAATAATCAGGGATTTGAACATATAAATGAGAGCCTGTCATCTCACCAAATTCTGAAAATGAAACAAAATGATGCACACAAAGTGACTATAAACTGTTAGGAAAAGGCATAATCTAAACTAGTTAGAGGAGTAGGACCTTTTTTAATGTTAAATATTCCTTTGGACAAGCTCCAAGTCAGAGACAAATTCTGCAACTTTTATATTTGAAGAAAAACAAAAGATGAAATCACATTTTACTTTTCTTTTGCTCACCATGCTTTTTAAAAAAAATTTTTTTGGCAAGGCAATGGGGTTAAGTGACTTGCCTAAGGTCATACAACTAGATAATTATTACGTATTTAGGTCGAATTTGAACTCAGGTCCTACTGACTCCAGGGCCTGGGCTCTATCCACGTGCCACCTGGCTGCCCCCACTTGTCCATGTTTTTACATGGACATTATTATTAGACACATTTGTCTTCTGTGGTTATTGACAGGAGAAGAATATATACTTGATAAGCTGCTTAAAGCACAAGAATGTGACAGCATGTCAACAGAATACTCTGCCTTCCTAACCCGTTGTTTCATCTGTCGTGTTCGCTGCCTGCTGGACAGCACTTCTGGTTTCCTGGTAAGTAAAATTTATTAAGGAGAAAAAAATAGTAACTGAAAAATATTCTAATGACTTATTTTTCCAAGTGATATGAAAATAATATGATGAATGACATAAAAATATAACTTTAAAGAGGGGAAGGAAAGAATAAAAGTAGAAAAGTAAGTGGAATATGAGAAATTTTTGACAAATTCAAATAAGATAATCTATGATTTTGTTTATATAAAGAATTAGCCAAGAACAATTTCAAATATGCATATTTCAATACATCTGTAACATAGTAGGTATGCATTTAGTGATTTGCCCATGGTCAAGCATCGAGAGTCTATTCAAGGTTGGATCTGAACTCAAGTTTTTCTCATGCCAAGCCCAGCACTCTCTCCATTGTATTTCAACTTTTTTTACTTTGAGTAGTGTATATTGCCCATCATCCTAGTTGTATTTAATGATAGGCTTTTATGGTTATACAAATTTGTATTAAAGTATCCTTTTCTCCTTCAGGGTCTTTTAAACACTGCTTCTCCAAAAATGAGCATTCTTATTCCCTATTTGCCAATATCACTACACAGTTCCTTAATCTTCATGCCTATAATCTGACCACCTTCAAATAACATATAATTAATATGAATTGTACAATTCTTTATTCATAGTAGTCAATTAGTAATTAATAATGAATGAATGAAAAAATGTGTACTCTTTTGGTAAAGTGACCATTGAACAAGGTAGCTTTGATTATGTGATAGTAAAGGAGAGGAATAGGAACTAGTTCTGTGATTTCAGTGACTGGGAAAACTATCCACACAGACTGACACCTTCTCTTTGATGGGTAGTAGTAGAAAACTGTCTGGAGCCTTCAAAGGGAATCTGACTTGTCCGGGGTCACACAGCTACGATGGTTCAGATGTAGGAACTGAGCCCAGTTTCTCCTGGCTTTGAGACCAGTTGCCTTTCAACCATGCCACACCATGGTGAAATGTCTCCAAAATGCTGGGAGTTCTTCTATAGATTGTTTATAATGCCTCTTCAGGTTTACTTGTGTTTCTATTTAAAATCTAGTTATGTGCGCTTTTTTTTAACTATACTTCCCCCATCCTACAGAGGAAAGCATCCTGACCAATAGCTTCATGTCTCTACCTGCCAGGAAACAAGGAAGAAGAAAAATCTGTCGGTTACTGCTGGTATAAATAGCCAAAACCACCAATATGTTTCTCAGACTTTTCATTTCTTTCAAGTTTACTCCATGACCATTTGGAAGTGTTTGTTAATATTTTGTTCACATTACGTTAGTTCATATTTATTTAATAATGAAAGGTTTCCAAGACACTTTCCTTACAAGAAACATTAGGTACATAAGGCAAAATTTATTTTACAAGTGAAATTGCTATTCCAAACAGCTAAGTGACTTACTCACCCAAGTTCATTCAGCTGGTCAGGATCAGAGCCAGGATTCCCATCCAGCTCTCCAGACTCCAGCAACAACTCCCTTTCCCGTATGCTTTGGTACCTGCTCTTGTTTCCCAGAAGAAAAGAAGTTCCTGCCTCTAGGAATTAGCCACCTGAAATTCTGTCCTGAACTCTACTATCAATGGCAAAGCACAAAATCTCCTGATACAGAAGCTAAGAGACTGAGACTGCTGAAATACTTCGATGAAAGTCTTGATATTCATAGAAAGCATGATTAATATTTTAACAGGGAAAAATTCTTATATACCTACATACATACATACATACTTAATATTTTAACAAGATGAGGTACACATGCTAGAAAATCATAATGGACTCTGGGAAGAATCCAATGCTTATAAAATAAAACTTTCATAGTTCATTCAAAGGGTGGCAAAATAAGAATCTCAAAGGGGAGCAACAATGTGCTGTATTTTGTTTTATTTTTCATATTAACCAAAATTAGATTCACCCAGTACAAGACAATATATTATAGGACTGCTTTATTGCTAAGATGCATCCTGTGTTTTATGACTAAATTTATAGAAGATTAAATGAATACTTTTTCTCCCTATTCTTTGCACTTATTAAGACCCGAATTCAACCATGACATTAGAGAATTGAGATTTTAAAAATTGAAAGTAGCCAAAAAAAAGAAAGGGACTATAAAAGACATGGAGAAGTACTTAGTTTGTTACAGCTTTTAAATGGAAAGAAAGGAAGAAGCAAATTTTTCACATGTGAATGAGAAGTAACTGAAAAAGTAGGCAAAGTACATGGAGATTAAGTGGGGATGTAAGTGGGGATGACTTAAAAATAAACTTGGTAACCAAGTAAACCTTACTTCATAAAATGTCTGTGTTTTATGTAGTAGTAAGAGTGAAGCTGAGATCTACAAATGACATCCAGATACTTAGGGATATCCAACTTGTCTAAAATCATTAAACAAGGAGATGGGTGTGGGGATCTGAGTTAGGACAGAGGCTGTCAAGAATGACCTTTTATCCTTAATTTCAAAAAGATTTTGGTTTCAATTATACTAAAAATTTCTCAAGGAAGAGAAAGGAAATGAGCAGAAGAAAAATGAGAGCTTAGTGAGAAGATGAAGCTTAAGGATTCTGAGACAGTGTGATCTCTCATGTCATTTGAAGAAAACTCTTCATCTGAAAATATATCTCACTTTTTCAAACTTCTGGGATCAGTATGCTGGGGACTCTTTACAAAATGGATCAATGTGTGATAGTGAGTGTCTTTGTTAAGATAGCCTCCCTGCTTTAGCAAGAAAATTAATGAGAGCATCATTAGGTAGAAGAAGAGAGATAGATGAAATAGAGAAAGAAGAAACCTTAGAAGTCATCAAGTCCTTTCCCCTTATTGACAAGTGATCAAACTGAAGCCCAAAGGTTTGACATAACATGCTTAAGGTCACACCATTAATGGCAATCAATAATGGAAGCCTAGTCCTCTAATTCCAAATCTATCACATTTTCCATTGTGTCATTTTAGTATCTCTATTCATCATGACCTTTAGGGTCTAGTCATTGAAGAATAACAGTAGCTGGAGAAGAGATTATCCTTTCATTTGTAGTAAGGAAGGAAACAGCTGCCAATATCTGGAGAGCATCCCTTTGATCAGTACTATATTCCATCAGTATCCCCTCAAACTGAGCCTTCTTGCTTTATCTTCTTCAGAGCTGGCTTAAAAATAAAGCCCTTAAAGCTTTAGTCCACTATAATCATGACTCATTTTGTACCACAATATTACTAGTGATTCAGAGGATTTGACAATTCTTGCCTTACCGCTAATGTTTGTTCTCTGACTCTAAGGCATTCACGTAGATCTTCCATTTCTTGAAGTCTGACTATGCAGACATTTTTGCTTATTTCTTTGGGGACATTGAATAGAAAAACTGCATTATTAGGGAAAAGCAAATCTAGTTTAAAAACATGGGGCTAGGTTTGTTTTGAAGTAATGCATTTTTTAGATTTTATTCATTATAGATCCATTAGAGAGAATATCTTCTAGCAGGAGCCATTATGTAAACTATAAAGATATTAATTTTTAACATATTCCCATTGCTCTTACCAGTGAATATCCGACTATTGGTCAGAATGTTTTCCTTTGCAAGTTGGGGGGCAGAGAGGACTATTAAAACAAATTAAAATAACTTAAATTATTAATAGAATGTGTTACAGTTCTCTTTGTTCACTCATCCTGCATCTAGTCCTTCTCTCCCTGCTTTCATTTTGAGCCTCTTGCACTAGAATGTAAACAGGTCAAATTTCTAAACCAAGGTGAAAGGAGGTTGAGCTCTTCATACCAGCAGGTGATTGACAGTCTTTTTTGCCTTCATGCTTCCTGGTAGGTGGAAACATAACACTATTGGTCAGAGGGAAGAGGATGACAATGGCATCCAATTATTGGTAAGTTGTTTTTTCTTTTTGTAGTGCAGGGGACTGAAAGAGAAAGAGACCAAAGAACAGTGAATTCTTTGCATTTGCGTTCTGCAAAATGAAGGAAGGAAGGATTCTAGGGATAGGAAAAATTTTAGCAGAAGGCACACTTTCTCAACATACAGGTTGCAAGTTATTTTACTATTTGAGTCTGCCTCATAAACAATTAAACTTTTAAAATTATTTTATTTTAAAATTATTTAAACCTCTGGTTGTCAATGTCATCCTGAAAAAAATGACACCATTTAAAAATCAAAATTAGAAAAATCCTAGTATTTCCCAATCCACAAATATTTACAAAGTACTCATTAATTTTATGATATCAAAGGGAATATAAGAAAGACTAAAATACAATTTCTTTCTTCAGATAGTTTTCAAGAGTCAGCAAATTATGGCCTGAGGGTAAAATCTGGACTGCTTACTACCTGCTTTTATATAAACCTCAGGCTAAGAATGGTTTTTACACTTTTAAATATAATAAAATGTTATTTAACAATTTTGAGGCTCTACAGTAGGCATCCATTCTGGGCTTTGAGTTTGTCCTGAGGGCCAAATCTGGCCTACTGCCTGCTTTTATATAGCCTTCAGACTAAGAATGACTTTTACATTTTAAAATATAATAAAATTTTATTTAACAATCCTTAGACATACAAATAAACACAGGCAAGTGGGCAACCGCTGCCTTGGTTTGCTAATTACATAGCAAATGAGTAGCATTGATAATCTGTGCTAAGCCCAGAGGAGGGAGATAGATGATAAATTCATGGAGGAGATGGAGTAAAAGTAATCCAGTTAGGAAGAAAAAACATATTCATAGGAAGTATGGAAGCAGAGAAGTGCCTAATGCATTTAAAACAAGGCAAGTTCTCCTTGGAACATCACTAGTTTGCCTGGAACAAGGCTTTCCATGTTGGAGCAATCCACAAGTAGGGAATTGGCTGAATTCTCTCCTGAACTAGAAGTCCCAGAGGGATACATAAGAAATAGAAGATATGATTTTTCACCTCAAGGAGTTTACAGTGTATCTGGGTAGAGCAAACATGACCCAAAGGAAACAATTAGAGAGTTGTAAAGCCCAACACTGTGTAACTCTGACTAGCTCTGTGATTCAGAGAAAATACACCAGGAGACCTTTGCCTCTTTGGGCCTCAGTTTCCTCATCTGTAAAAGGAGGGGGGTTAGGTTAGATGACCTGTCTAGGCCTGTGATTCTTAGTACTATAAGGAGTTCAGAAAAAGGGGACATTAACTCAGACTGGATTGATAGGAGAGTGCATCTTCACAGAGTAGGTGAGAACCTAGTTGAGGTTTGAAGTAGACTTTAGATAAGAAGGGAAAAATAGATGGGAGAAGCCTTTCCAGATGGGTACAATAGCATAAACAATGGTAACAACCAGTATGGCATGTGTGGGAGACTGAAGGGGTTTTATTCTTCATTTTGAAGAGTAGTTGGAAGTAAGATTGGATAAAGAAGGTGGAATCAGATTAGAGAGAACTTAATTCTCAAATGGATTTTGTACTTTGGTAAATAGAAAATAGGAAACTGTCTTAGCTTTCATCATTTTATCATGATGAAACTAGTGATTTAGAAAGACTAAACTAGCTAGGGAGATACAGCTAAGTATAAAGGGCTAGCCTTGAAGTAAAGAAGACCCTAAAGTCCTATCTCTGGCACATATTGATTGACTCTATGACCATGAACAAGTCATGATCCTTAACCCTATGAACTTAACTTCATAGCACCCCAGACTCTTCTCCAAGTCCATAATTACAGATGAATTACTGCTGTAATCCCTGATCTCTAGTCTCACATGACCAACTCCGTATAGGACATCTTGAACCAGATATCCTATATTGTCCAAAATAGAACTCATTGCCTTCCTCTCTTTCTAGTTTGCCATCCTCCTAATCATTCAGACTCACAACCCTCAATATTATCCTCACCTACCCACTTGCACCAATCTAAAGCATCCAATATGTTGCCAGGACTTCTGCAACATCTTTTGCATATGTCCCCTTCTCCTTACTTCTCATTATTACCCAAGTCCAGGCCCTCCTCACCCCAAATCTCGACTACTGCAACAGCCTTCTAATTGGCTCAGGTGCCAGTGTGATGTTCCTAAAGTTCAAGTTCAGCTATGTTAGCCCCCCCACACACACACATTCCATAAATTGCAATGACTCCTTTTACACCCCACACAGGACCCTCTGTTTGGCTTTTAAAGCTTTTCTCAGTCTGGCCTCTTCCTATTTCTCTGGTCCATTTGTCTCCTTTTAACATCCTCTGTATTGCAATAATAGTGGCTCACTTGTTCCTCACGCAAGAAAGACCCTCCATCTCCTGACTCCATCCCTTTTCACTGACTGTCCACTATGTCTGAAGTGCTCTCCTTCATCATCTCTCCCCTCTCATTACTCTATTAAAATCTTACGTATTGAAGGAGGACTTTCCTGTTTCTTTTTACTCCTTGTAACTTCCCTCTGAGATTCTCTCCCACATGATCTTGTATGTATTTAGTTGACTGATTGTTGTATCCCTTATTAGAATGTGCTTTTTTGAAGACAGGGACTGTATTTATATCCTTTCTTTGTAAGTTTTTGGCACATATAAAAACTTAATAAATACTTATTGATTGAGTGGTAGGAAGGGATATGTGGAGAGAATGATTCTTTCTATCAATGAAATCATGACTCCAGAACTAAAATATATATGCATATATATATATATAAACTCACATATATGTATGTATGATTGTGCTATATGTATGTATGTATGTATGTATATATATCAATGATATACAGAATGTTAATAGATTTGGGGAAGACTAGCCAGGAGGTTGCTGAAATGGTCCAGGAGTGAGATGATAAGAATCTGATCAGGAATCAGAATAGTTGAAATGGAGAAGAAATAAGTTCCAGAAATATTTTGAAGACAGTTACAACAGGAACAACAGAATAGATGTAGCAGGCAAAGAAGACAAAAGAATTAGCAATGGTTAATGAATGACTACAAAACTTCTTAGCTTAAGAGAATGGAAAATACTAGTACCCTATTGAAATTGAAAACTCAACCCTAGTTGAGAAGATGCAATTATTTAGATTTCTGGGGGAAGGCAGGAAGATGATGAGTTTAGTGTCGGACAGATTGATTTTAAGGAGATGATAGGACATCTTGATGATAATTGGAAAGCCCAGGAATAGGAAAGTGCATTTGACTGTCTCTTGAATAGAGATGATACAAGAGGCTATTGATATGGTTGGTTTTTCTGAGGGCAGTTAAGAGTAGGAATCAGGGACAGAACTTTTGGAGAATTTCATAATTGAGGGATAGGAAGGAAGCCATAATATGGAGACATCACCTGATAGAGATATGGATGTCTTCTTTTTCCTACCAGACTGTACCCAGGTTATAGATGATTTCTTATTCTTTGCACTTACTTCATTTAATTCAGCTAGGTGGCATAGTGATCATGGTCCTGTAGTCTGGAAAACCCTATTTCAAGTGTGACCTTAAGCACTGCCTAGCTGTGTGTCCCCCAACAAGTCACTTAATCTCAGTTTGCCTCAGTGTCCTTATCTGTAATATGGGATAATAATAGAACCTACCTCCCAAGGTTCAAATGAGGTAATAATTATCAAGTGCTTAGCACAGTAAAATGGGAATAATAATAGAACCTGCTTCTGAAGGATCAAATAAAGTCATAATTATAAGGTGCTTAGCAGTGTCTTGATGGGAAGAGCTATACAAATGTTAGCTCTGGTTTGACATTATTAGTTCAGTTCCACATATATTTGCTAAATGCCTACTCCAGAGCACTGAAGCTACAAAGGTGAAGTAAGAGTCAGGATTTGGCCTTAAGAAGCTTATATTCTTTTTTTTTTTGAGGCAGTTGTGGTTAAATGACTTGCCCAGGGTCATACATCTAGTCAGCATTTGAACTCAGGTCCTCCTGACTTCTGGGTCTACTGCACCATCTTGCTACCCCAAGAAGCTAATATTCTAAAAGTGGGAATTCAACATGCATTCTTTGTATGTATGTGTATAGTTGGTGAGAGGATTGATGAGCTGATTGATGAGTCAGCAGGGACCTAGTTCTAAATCTTCAGTTGATGGATAATAAAAATGAAGGTAAAGTTATAGAGTGTCACAGTCAGAAGGTCCCTTTGTTGTCAGCTGACTCCATCTGTACCTGAACAGAAATTCTCTTTATAGCATCTTCAACATGAGGCCAACCAACTCCCATTCGTAGACTTCTGGGAAAGAGGAGCCTACTACCTCCCATTCCCTTTTGGATGGCTCTAATTATCACAAATTTTTTTTATATTCCTAGGCCAAACAAAACAAAGCTAATCCTTAGTAGATGCCATCCACAATTGATATTTATGAACCATCTTCAAACTCACTGTGGAAACAAAAGTCAAAATATTTCACTATCTCCCCCTTTGAGTGCCACTGACTCAAAGCAAAGACTTTCTGACATATCTGAAGTTGTCCCCTTCCTCTTAGATTCTTAGATTTTTTCATTATTCCTTTCTAGTGCCCTTTAGAATTACTTGATTCTCCTATTCTAGGGGTTCTTAACCTTTTTTGTGTCAAGGATCCCTTTTTAAATGTTCAAAATACATGGAATTACTTGTTAACTTGACTAACTTCTAAAAGAAAGGGGTTGAATTTGATGGCCTCCAAGATCCCTTCCAGTTCTATATCTATAATCCTGTAAGGAGTGGAGAGGATCCTTATCAATCATCAACCCCAAACAGCAGGGATGTACAGATACACATCTTTTTCTAACTTTAAAGTATTAAGGACATCCTTAGAGAAGTCTGTGAAATCATCATCTAGTATGTATCAGAAAAGCTACATATTCCTAGTAAAACAAAATGTGGATAAAGATTGTTTCTTGGTTAACTATATTGCCACTACCATTTCCTATGAATCTAGGGGAATAAGGAAAGGTACTATAGAAGTAATTTAATGAGTTTTTTTCTCTTCTTTGTCTAAAAGTAGCTATTTATCAACAAATTGTTTAGGGCAGCCAGGTGGAGCAGTGCATAGAGCTCTGGGCCTGGGATTAGGAAAACCTAAGTTCAAAGGTGACTTCAGACACTTAGTAGCTGTGTGACCCTGGGCAAGTAATTTTACTCTGCCCCAATTTCTTCATTTGTAAAATGAACTAGAGAAGGAAATGACAAACCACTCCACTCTCTTTGCCAAGAAAACTCCAATGGGATCACAAGAAGTTAATCAGGACTGAACAGCAACAGATTTAACCAGTTACTTAATATTAAATAATTGTGTCCTTTGTGTCAGTCTTGCAATGCTCTCCATATTGAATGCTGCCTGATCATTTTTTTTTGTTTCTTTCCCATATATTAGACAATGCAGTTTCAAGGAAAACTCAAGTTTCTGTTTGGACAAAAGAAAAAAACACCATCAGGAACACTCCTGCCTCCCCAACTTTCCTTGTTTTGTGTGGTTGTGCCAATCCTCCTCCCTTCGGTGACAGAAATGAAAATGAAAAACGTGCTTCTGAGAGCCAAGCAGAAAACTGATGTGGCGGCCTCCACTGATGTCAAGTAAATACCAATTTACTCTTTAATAGTATCTACAGCATTAATTAGCAATTTAACATTGAAATGTGTGGAAAATGCATTTCTAATGACTTGGGGAACAAAGGTTTTAAACTGTTAACGTAATTCTTCATTGTCTCTCAAAATTGGGGTATATCACTTTGTCATTTTCAACAGAAAATCAGAAAGATAAATTTAAGTAGTTGTGAAATGAGTTAAGTTGGGAGAAAGAACACAATCAACATTCCGTGTTTTGCTCAAGATTGTCAGAGACTGAGTTATTATTTAATAAGCAGCTTTGTTCACGGAGAGTCTGCGGCCAACCGTTTCCCCCTCTAGTCATAGAATGCAGCCTAAAGAAATGCTCAATTCACATTTGTAAAAAGATGAAGAAATTCAGCAGCAATTAAAAAAACCAAAATAGTTTTCAGTAATGGTCTTCTATTACAGTGGTCTCAAACACAGAAATGGGGGTCACTAATCTGTTCACAAGGAGCCCTGCAGGCTATTGAGCAAGTTTTAAACTATAATGCCATGTTTTATTGTATTTTACTTATTTTGTGACATTTTTCCCACTTTCATTTTAATCCTTGATATAGCAGCCCTTAGGAAATCTACTATGAGCTACATGTAGGATTCTAATTGTTGAGTCATTTCAGTCCTGTCTGGCTCTTTGTGACCCCATTTGGGATTTTCTTGGCAAAGATACTGGTTTGCCATTTCCATTTCCAGTTTATTTTACAGATGAGGAAATTGAGGCAAACAGGGTGAAGTAACTTGCTCAAGATCACATAGGTAGTGAGTATCTGAGGCTATATTTGAACTCATGAAGATGAGTTAGAACATCTAATCTAAAGGGCACAATAGTAGATCAGCCTAACCTTGGGAAGAGCTGTTCAAAAGTCCTGACTTCTAAAAAGGATTAAGGGCACCCTCAAATTCTAATATGGTCTACAATTCAGGAGAGACAAAGGACACTAGACTAAGGACAGTCTTCCAGTATTAATCCTTATTTTCTGTAATGTACTGGAGACCTTAGTGCTATAGGGGTTCTGCTTTTAGCTAAAAGCAAATAATAAATAATAATCATTGCTTTGGGGCTTTGTACTTGCAAAGTTTGGTACAGAGGTATTGTCTTATTGCAACTTTATCAACTGATATGTACAAGATGCAGAGCTTAGTTAGATTTGCCTAGTTACTCTAGAGCAGCTAGCAGAGGGAATACTGGGCCTGGAGTCCACAAGACTCATCTTTATGAGTTCAAATCTGTCTTCAGACACTTATTAGCTGTGTGACCCTGGGCAAGTCACTTAGCCCTGTTTGCCTCAGCTCCTCATCTATAAAATGATCTGGAGAAGAAAATGGCAAAACCACTCCAATGTCTTTGCTAAGAAAACTCCAAGGGAAGACTAAACCTAGTTATTACTCAGTCCTAGTTATCTCTAAGCAGAATGACCTTCCTCATTCTTTACTCTTCTCTCTCTAGTGCTGGTGTCCCTTCATTAGTATTATCTTTTCAACCCAACATATGTTAGTTTGCAAAATTATTTTGATGCAAGGAAGAGTTGGGGTATAAATGTTTTTCATGTCAGAAAAAAATCATAATTATACAGAGCAATTGGGTGGGTAGGCCCCTTTCTGGCTGTTTTTTTTTTCTTGTCTAGTCTGCTGTCTGATTTTTTTCTTCCCATTTCCTTTCTACTTTTACCCCAAATCTAAACTGGTACTGCAATTGTACACTGTGAAGGAAGCAATATCCTTTCTGGCTGGTTTCTCCGGGTCTTAGCTCTGGAAAGCCAAACAGTGCTTAAGATACCTCCAGCACCCTGAACAATGATGTAGCCTTGATCCGGTCGACTGGTCTGTTCAGGTTTCTAGTGCTTCAGCTTATGAACTGGACTCCCCCTCTTTTGGGTCTTTACTTATTCAATCCCTTCTGTTGCTGCTCACATTTATCCTTCCCTTCATAACCTGAACAACTAGCATCAAGTTTCATCCATCCCTACATTTCTTGGCACCCATGTCCTGGCTTCATTACTGATTAACATATAAAATATACACATCTATATGAAATAAACAAGGTTGATTCCTGTTTTCAGCAAAAATGAGTCCAATGATGCCTATATAATTATGGAGGCAGCTAGTCATTCCACTGTACTTCTCTCCATTTCTCTACAATTCAATAAATTTCATTAAATATGCTTCAAATGCAAGGCACTGAGTTGGATAATAGAATTGAAATGACCAGCCAGATAATCTGGGAGCCAGGCCATATCTTACCACTCACTACAGGCTGACTATTTTAGTGTCATTTTCTTAGTACTATAATTCTCAAAATTTTCTGATATTTTACAAATAAGGTAAAGTGAGGCACTAAATGGATACATAAAATATTGAATTTCCAAAGTTCCAGATTTCTACTGTTCTGGGGAATCAAGGTTCATATTCAGTCTAGAAGTATAATCAGTAATGATGACTATGACTCCTTGTGGTGGCAGTTTAAAGTGAAGTTTATTGCAATGATACCCAAATTAAGAGACTTCATCAATAGCCCCAGATTCCTGAAAATGAGACCCTACTACCAGGATCTCATGAACGTTCAGAGCTGAATGACCTACTGAATAAAAGCATCTTTGTATAGTGCTTTAAAGCTACATATAATTATGATCTTATGCAGTAAGTGGTGGTGTACTATCATTATTCCCATATTGCAGATAAGGAAATGAGCTGAGAGTTGGCCAGGGTCGTCCAACTAATAAATGTGTGAGGCAGGATTTGAACTTGGGGTCTTCCTGATTCTAAAATCTAGCTCCTATCCAGTGTACCACCCATCTGCCTTCTTTTCCACCTTGAGGCTTGCAAAAACAATAAGATCATCTTCCAGGGTCTGGTGATATGGCGGTAACTTCCCTGGTTTGTCGGTGTAGAGAGTATCTTTGGAAGGAACCTAGGACAAGTGACCCACACCTGCCAGACTGAATGGTTATAGACACATTAAATGACTCAGACCCTTGTGAGCCAATTTCTGAATGGTCTTTCCGAATGTTCTAAAGCCAAATTGAATTTTTACCTTGAAGAGGTAGTTTTTCTAATTTGGGGAATTGAGGCAAAAAACTAGATACAATATTCATTCCAGAGCTTGACATGGCTGTGAGGAAACAGTTACAGAGGTGAAAGGCTAGGGTTTGAATTCCCAATTTCATCAACCCCCATGCTAATCCTCAGAAGAATTTTTCTATTAAAATGAATAGAACTAGGAGTAGCTATGTGTAGTACAGCAGGTAGAACACCAGCCCTGGAGTCGGGAGAACCTGAATTCAAATTTGACCTCAGACACTTAATGCTTACTAGCTGTGTGCCCTTGGGAAAGTCACTTAACTCCATTGCCCCACAAAACAAAAAACAAAAAATGAGTAGAATTAGTCATAGTCTTTTCTCATTTCCTCAAAGCTTACTCTGGAATCCTTACCAGTCATAGAAGTGGCTAGATAGATAGTCATAGAAGTGGCTAGATGTCCGTAAGACCCAAGCTTTAAAGATGGCAGTTAGGTGAGTGATAGATAGAATCAGAGGGACTTCAGTGGAGATCCAGCCTCAACACTTACTAGTATGACCTGAGTTAGTCATTTAACCTTGATTGTTTCTTCTCCCCTTGCCCTCCCTCTCACAAAATTAAAAATTCCTGGAGGGGAGACCTAATAGGAATGGAGCAGTAATTTAAAAAATTAACCATAATTTTATCTCTTCTAATATTTAGTTCTAAAAGAAATCTGGGGGGGGGTGGCATAAGGATGCTCTTTTTCTACATTTGCTGAGGAGAGGCTGATTCTTATGGTCTCTGGGCCTGGTAATTGGGGACCTCAGGTGAGGGTGAAAAGAGTGAAATAGGTTGGAGGGGAGAGGGCATGTATAATGAGATGAACTGAAGAAGGAAGCACATCTGTGTGCCTACTTCTTTAACTAGAAATTTGAGACATGAGAGAATAAAAAAAAAATTTTACTGGCCAAAGATTAAGCAAAAATAGAAAACAAGTAATCATCGAAGACCAAAATGATAGGATTCTAGATCAAGATCTGTAAAGGACCTCAATGACTATTTAGTTCAACCCTCTTGTCACTCACATAAGAGGAAACTGAGGATCCTAGAACTTCCAGGATTTCCCTGAGGCCAGACAAGTAGGAAACATTAGGGCAAGATTTGAATCAGGTGCTCTGCCTGGACTGGCTCCTCAGCAGTAGGTATGAGGTTGACAGAGGTCCCTGGAGCACAAGCAGCTAAAAAACAGCCTAAAATCAACTTTGCATGAATTCATTTGAGTCAAAAAGGAAATTACTACAGTGGCTCACAGATGGGTACATGTGTTTTAGCTAATTATTCTTCTTTACTAGGTCCTAAATTACTTGTTTCTATCTGCTGAAAAACTAGATTATTAAATTTTTATGCCCTTTAAATGTAGGTGCTCTGGAGAAAATTTCCAATTAGTCAATAAACATTTATTAAGTGCCTACTGTAGGCCCAGGACTGTAATAAAGACTATTTCCAACCAAGGATAGAAACTTTTTTTTTTAATCCATAGCCTTTCATTCACTTTTTACATCTGTTTTTCCCTAGTCAGTAGATGTGGTTCGACAAGGTTGTTGATTTCTCCATCTTCCAGAAGCTCCCCCACCCCAGGGCTGCACTGGGATCCTGAGGGCCTTGGATGAGCTGTGGAAGGGGACCTGCATGCTAAAATTCTTCCACTTCTATTTTTCTTCATGAACTTCAGGTCTGTGCCTCCCTCACCCACAACTAGTTGGCCCTGGGCCTGGAAAAGCTCCCCCTTTTCCTTCCTATTAGCTCTTAGACTAAAAAGGCTCTTCCTGCTCTAGCTGTCCATGTTATCTCCTCCTTATGCTTTTGGACCTTTAATTCCCTCATCCCACATCTGAAAATCTTACTGCTTAAATTAGCTTGTGTGCTTGCACGCTCTCTCTCTCTTTCCCTCTCCCTCTCTCTTACTCTCTGTGTCTCTCCTCTCTTTCTCTGTATCCTTCTTTCTCTCTTTCTCTCTCTGGCTCTGTCTCTCTGTCTCTCTCTCCTTTCTTCTCTCTCTCTCTCTCTCTCTCTCTCTCCCTCCCTCCCTCTGTACCTCTCTCTCACACTGTCTCTGTCTCTCCTCTCTCTCCCCTTCCTGTCTCTTCTCTTTCCCTCTCCTCATTTTCTTCCTCCTCTTCCTCTCTCCCTTCATCTTCCCCCCCTTCTTCTCCCCTTCTTCTCCTTATGTGTCTTCCTTATTTCTGGTTGATCTGCTTTAAGCCAAATTCACCTGGCCACAAAGTCAGGGTGACCCTTGGTAAAGTTAGCTCCTGGCTCCCCTTGCTGCTCAGGCGGGAACCAGTCATAGGGCTCAGAACCCGCAAGGAGGCCTCCTTGGCCACTTGGCTAATCCCGGGCTTGTCCCAGGCTTCTTTCCATAGAAGATCTGCCAAAACAGAAGATCTCTCCTTGTGTAGCGCCATCCCTCGTAAGCAGCCCACCCTGGAGAGGGAGCTGAGAGAGCAGATTTCCCTTAGGATTAATAGGCATTTGACCACCTGCCCCTCTTCTCATCTTGTTGAGTCCGAGCTCTTCATCACCCTCATCATGTTTCATATGGCTCACATCCCTCACATCCCTCCCTCCCCTCCCCAGGGTGCAGTTTACCAGCTTGCAATAATTAGAAACAATCAGAAAACATTCTAAAGTAGACATTACACATTAACAGCATATCCTCCCCACCCCTAAGGGTAGGGCCTGGCATTAAATCCTGATACATGTGGTTGCAGTGTATTGATTATTATGGAGGGGCTGATGCAGGATTGGCAAACTCCATAGACTCTGGGACCCCAGTGATTTCTGAATTTTTTCAGATTGCCCTTGGGAAATCTTTCTAACTAGACATAGCTGTCTATAGTCAGTAGCACTCCATCTGAATTAATTTTTCATAGCCATTTTCAAAAAAAATTTTTTAAATACAAATAGACCCTTTTAATCAATCAGCAAATATTTATTAAGGGCTTCCTATAAAAGGGGCAAAACCCCCCCAGTCCCTATCCTTAAGGAGCTTTTATCTAATGAGAGAAAAAAACATGCAAACAAATAGATTCAAAGTATGTACAGGGACTGGGGTTTGGGTTTTTGCCCCTTTTATATATAAAATTAATGGGAAATGATTAACAGAGAGGAGGCACTGGGTTTAAGATGGTTTGGGAAGGGTTCCTGGATAGAAGGTAGAATTTTAGTTGAGACTTAATGGAAGCCAAGTTGGTCATCAGAGGGAGCAAAGGAGGGGGGGAGCATGGGGGGGCAACCAGAGAGAATGCCCAAAGATAGTGATAGAGTGGAACATCTAGGAAACCAGTGTCTTTGTAATGAAGGATAAGGAGTAGAAAGACCAGAAAGGTCAGAGGTAATGGGAAGACCAAGAAGTTCAGGAAAATCATTTTGGGGGCTGAGTGGAGGATGAACTGGAGCCAGGAACTTGAGGCTGGCAGACCCATCACATCTATTGCAATAATCCAGGTGTGGGGTGATGAGGACTTGCACCAGAGTGGTGGCTGTGGCTGAGGAGAAAAGGGGGTATATATATTCAGGAGTTGTTGCAGAGGTAAAATGTCCAGATCTTGGTAATAGCTTGGATATGGGGGTATGGGTTGGGGTGGACTGAGAGATAGTAAGGAATCCAGGATGACTCCTAGGTTGTGAGCCTGAGAATTGAAAGGATGCCGTTGCCCTCTATAGTAACAGGGAAAGTAGGATAGGAAAGGGTTTGCAGAGAAAGATAATGAGAAGTTTGTATTGTCTATTGGACATTCAGTTTGAGATGTCTGAAAAGTAATTGGAGACCCAAGATTGGAGGTCAGCAGAGAGATTTGGGCAGGATAGACAGGTGTGAGAATCATCAGCATGAGGTGGGAACAGTTAGATGAAGTAGTGAAGAAGGAGAAGAGAACCCAGGACAAAGCCCAAAAGATCTTGCAAAGGAGACAAAGAATGGTCAGATGGGGAGGAGGAGAACCAGGAGAGAGGGGTGGGCTGAAAACCTAGAGAGGAGGGGCGGCTAGGTGGCACAGTGGATAAAGCACCGGCCCTGGAATCAGGAGTACCTGGGTTCAAATCCGGTCTCAGACACTTAATAATTACCTAGCTGTGTGGCCTTGGGCAAGCCACTTAACCCCGTTTGCCTTGCAAAAAACTAAAAAACAAACAAAAAAAAAAACCCTAGAGAGGAGAGAGTATTGAGAAGGAGAGATGATTGACAGGGTTAAAGCTTGCAGACAGGTCTAGGAAAATGAAAATTGAGAAAAGGCTGTTGGATTGGACAACTAAAAGATCATTTTAAGTGGAGAGAACAGGTTTTCAGTAAGGTGATGAAAATTATAAAGGATGTATTTGAATGTGTGTGTATATATATATATATATATATACATTATAAATGAAGATTATAAAGGGCTGAGAAGAGAGTGGGAAAAGAAGAGAAAGTGAAGGGTCCAATTGTGATAGACTTTTCAGAGATTATCTACAGAGGTCAGGAGATATAAAATTATTAACAGAGATGACTTTTTTTCAGGATAATGGATGACATGGGCTTGTTTGTAGGTAGTTGGGATTGATCCAATAGGCAGGGGAAGATTGAAGAAAAGTTAGAGTGGGGATGACAAGGGGAAATCTGGAGGAGATGAGATGGTTGGGATCACTTGAGCAAGTGAAGGGGATAGCCTTGGGAAAGGGTATGGGCATATCATGGGAGATGGGAGATGAGGAAGAAGTTCACAAAATGGTCTCAATGTTTTCTTTAAAAAAACTTATTCAAATCCATAAATGGTTGTGGGTTAATTCTGCATTGTATAGACAAGTATTTCCTGGCTTTTATTTGAAATATAGTACTTATTCATCTAAATTGTATTTTCCAACTATGTAGAGAGGTAAATAGTGAGATGGGATGAGCCAGACATATTTGAGGTTTTGGCTTGTGCTTTTATTCTAGTTATGAATCCAGAATTCTAAAGCATATTGAACCAAACACTTTCTTCTAGTAGTATATAGCTACAAGATACAAAGAAGGGTTTTGAATCTCTCAGCCCTTCATTTCTTTTCCTTCATGTGGATTTCCTTACTGCATTATCAAACTGAGGCAGCATAGGTTAATAGATTAATAACTAGGCAGGTATAACAAGAAATGAATTCAAATTCTGTTTTTGAGCCATATTAATGACATGAACCTGTGGGTTAGTCAATTAATCTCTTGCAGCCTCAAGCAGGTACAATGCTTGGACCTGGACAGAGGAAGTTTCCTTACTTGGAGTTCTTAATAGATGAAATCACAAACCTAGAATAAAAACATTAAAAAAGTGTTCTGCCATGAACCTTGGATTTTTGGTTAGGAACATGGACCTTAATATCTTTTGTAGTCCCCAGATTTGTAAATTAAAGGTGAGAGGTTAGGAAAAAGCCAGATTAAGTTTAGAACATGGACCTGATAAGCTCAAAGGGATTTGTAAATTTATTTTAACCCAATTTTATCTTAGAACTTTCCAGAACTACCATACAAGGATAGATTGATTATTCAAAATAATGAATACACATATTCAATATAAATATATATGCATATACAAACATATACGAGTACAAGCATAAATAGATATATATGTGTATAAACATGTCTGATATAAAAACAGATGTATGTATATATGTGTTTATACACACAATATGCAAGTTAATTTATATATAATATATACAAGCGTATATATAAATTAACTTGCATGTACATTTACATATATGTGTATTTATACACACACATACTTTTCCCTTATAATGTTCAGTGGAATATGGTAAAAAGAACACATAATTGGGGTAGCTAAATGGCACAATGGATAGAGCACCTGCTCTGCAGTCAGAAGGACCTGAGTTCAAATTCAACCTCAGACACTTAATAAATTACCTAGCTGTGTAATCTTGGGCAAGACTCTTAAACCTACTGCCTTGCAAAAACTAAAACAAAAACAAAAACAAAAAAACCACATAATTTAGAATCTGAAAACTCAGAGTCAAGTCCCAGCTCCACAGTTTACTAGCCATTGTGACTATGGGCAAGTCATTTAACTCATCTTAAATTTTTTTAAAGTCTTAATTTCTTTATCTACATAATAGCAATAAAATTTGTAGTAGCAGCCTCTCTGAGGTATTGTGAAGAAAATGCTTCTCTAACTATTATCTCTTATTCATAGAGTTTGGGGTTGAACCTTGGTAGCTCTATTACCCTCTATTTTCAACATTCTATAGTTATTTTAAGTGGAATTTCTTTCTTTCCAAATTTCTGCTGAATTTGATTCTAATATATAGAATGCTAATGATTTCTGTGACTTCATTTAATATCCTGAAACTTTGTTTTCAATTAATTTTTAAGTTGTCTGTAATTCATTGTGTCATCTGCCAAAAAAATGATAATTTGGTTGAGGAAAGTGCTTCTTAAAGTGCTAAAACCCTCATCCTTCTTTTTCTTGAATGCCCTGTTTTGTTTTTTTCTATGTACAATCAGTTTTATTCTGATGATAATGAATGGTCAAGGTAAGACAGCCAAAGTGCTGGCTCTGAAGAATCTCTAGAAAATTTAGCACATGTCTGATCCATTTGAATAAAAATCAGGATTCCTCTGAACTGATCTACCACTGTTCTGAGAACCCATTTTTCAATTTTTAAACATTTATTTTGGAAAGTTCATAGGCATAGGTGGTTTATATTTACAATACAATATCACTGGTCAAATATTTTCTTTAGAGATACTCACTTTACTTAGTGTAACAGAAAAAGTAAACTGGAAAGGTGATTAGGGTAGAAATAAGGAAGTTGGAGGTATAACCCTGGCCCTGCCAATAGTTAGCTCTGTGACCTTGGACTATTGTTTTACCTGTCTATGCCTTAGTTTTCTCATCTGTGAAGTGAGAGGGTTGGATTGCAAACTCTGAAGTTCTTTTCAGCTCTAACATTCTATGGGATGGAGCCTCTGTCTGTGATTGCATTGCTATGGGGAACATCCAGGTGAGGAAACTCTCCCTGCAATTTATAATCTATGATACCTAGAGAGCCTTACACAGCCAGTATGAGGCTTTACACTAACTGTCTCACAGAGGGTTGTTGTAAGGAAAAACAAAAAATCAAATCTTCTAACTCATAGTATGCTATGTAAATATGAAGTTATATCTGTATTCCCACCCTAAATCCTAACCCTGCCGTCCCCTTCATTAATATGATTCAACAGATGACTCAAGAGTCCCTGTGCAGGATCTCTAGTTTCTTTGGTATGTTCTTCTGAGTTTTTTCCTTAGTAGCTTCCAGTTTCTCAATTCTCATCCCAGTAAATCTCTGTTTGCATTATTAGTTCTCCTTCCTCCATAAAATATTTTCCAAAACCACTAATTTGGAAACTTGGGAGAATCTGAAACCAATAACCAAAGAAAAACCTTGGTGCTTGTTTAAGTTTTGCCTCCAGGCAGCTCACCCAATTCAAACGCATCTGCATTTATTGTACCTTGACTCTTGAGACATGTAGCTTGGAAACCTATTGACACTGTCTATCAGACTTATATGTGCAGATGAATCTGAACATCTTTCTTCCCTCTCCCCACCTCCTTTTAAATATTTTATTTTTAAATTCACATTCCATATACTCTGTTCTCAAGCCCCTCTCCCAGCCATTGTGAAGACTAGCAATATGATATCAATTATACATGTAAAAGTTATGCAAAACACATTTCCATATTAGCCATGTTGCAAAAAAGAAGCAAGAAAAATCAAGAAATAAAAAAAGCATGTGTCAATCTACTTTCAGAATTCATCGGTTCTCTTGGAGGTGGAGAGCATTTTTTTGTCATGGATCCTTTGGAATTGTTTTGGGTCATTGTACTGATTCGAGTCACTAAATCTCTTACAATGGATCATTGTTATAATATTGCTGTTCCTGTGTACCATGTTCTCCTACAAACCCCTTACTTCACTTTGCATCAGTTCATATAAGTCTTCCCAGGTGTTCCTGAAACCATATTGCTCATCATTTCTTTTAGCTCAATAGCATTCCTTCACAAACATACCACCAACTTGTTCAATCATTCTCCAATTAGACATTCCCTCAATTTCTAATTCATTTTGGCCATCTTTCTTAATATTGCTATTTCTGTATACATGGAGAGTGGGGGCACTGTCAAGAACATAGTCTTGTCATATTAAGCGTGAAAGAACAGTTTTTAGAGTGTGTTAATATCTTCCAGAGTGCTGAGTTTTTATTTTGGAATGCTGTCAAATTTTCCTCCTCCGCCTCTGTTTTAAAAGTGATCTTCTATAAAAACCTCACAATCAAATGCAGAAAGGCAGAAAAATTAAATGTATCCTTTTCAGATCGTGGTGCAATAAAAATTATGTCTAATAAAGAGAGATTAAAAATAATTGAATCCTAAAGGATGAGTGAGTCAAATAACAAATCAAAGAAACATAGAAAACACAGAAACATCTATGAAAATGACAATAATGAAACAACACATCAAAATTTATGAGATTTCTTAGAGGAAATTTTGTATCTAGAAATGCTTACATGAATACAATAAAGGGCAGAGCAATGAAGTAGGCATGAAACTAAAAAAAACTAGAAAAAGAACAAATTAGAAATCCCTACTTAAATGCCAAATCAGAATTATGAAAAATCAAAGGAGATATTAATAAAAATGAAGTAGGAAAATTATTGAAGTAATAATTAAAACCAAGAATTGGTTTTATGAAAAAAAACTTTTGGTTAATTTGATTTTTTTTAAAAAAAGAAAACCAAATCACCAGTATAAAAAAGTGAAAAGCACAAATTCATCACCAAGGAAATTATTAGGAACTATTTTGCCCAACTGTATGGCAATAAATCTGATA
Organism: Macrotis lagotis; assembly: GCF_037893015.1. Lineage (NCBI taxonomy): Eukaryota > Metazoa > Chordata > Mammalia > Peramelemorphia > Peramelidae > Macrotis > Macrotis lagotis. The sequence continues at coordinate 329,059,498 of NC_133666.1, forward strand.
ATCTTAATGAAATGGATGAATATTTACAGAATTATAAATTGCCCAGATTAGCAGAAGAGGAAATAAAATACTTCAAAACCCTCATTTTTGAAAAAGAAATTGGAAAAAGTCATCAGTAAACTTCCCAGGACAAAAATCTCCAAGGCCAGATGGATTTTTCAAATGAATTCTATCAAACATTTAAAGAACAGTCAATTCCAATATTATATGAACTATTTGGCAAAAATGGGCAAAGAAAAAGTTCTTCCAAATTACTTTTATAATATAAATATAGTGCTTATCCCTAAACCAGAGTGAAAATTAGAGAATAAGTTCCCTGATGAATATTGAAAACAAAATTTTAAATTAAAATTATCAGCAAAAGATTATAGCAATTTTTCACAATGATCATATGCTATGATCAGATGGAATTTATACTAGAAATGTAGATCTAACTCAATATTAGGGAAACTATCAGCATAATTGATCATATTAAGGACAAAACAGAAATAATATGATTTTCTCAATAAATGCAGAAAAAAGCTTTTGATAAAATACAGTACTCATTCCTTTAAAAATACTAGAGAACATAGGAATAAATGGAGTTATCCTTAAATAGTTTAAGTAGTTGCCTTAAGATAAATAAATAGCACTATCTAAAACTGTTAGCAAGTGTTATATATAAAAGGGTAAGCTAGAAACTTTCCTAATAAGATCAGGGATGAAACAAAGATGTCCATATATCACTACTATTATTTTATATGGTTCTAGAAATGTTAACCTTAACAATAAGAGAAAAAAAAATAAATTGAAGGAATGAGAAGGGGTGAGGAGGAAACAAAACTGTCACTCTTTGTAGATGACATGATAGTATACTTAGAGAATCCTAGAGAATCAACTAAAAAACTACTTGAAATAATAAATAACCTTAACAAAGAAGCTAGATAAAAAATAAATCCCCAGAAATCATCAGCATTTTTATGTTACCGACAAAGCCCAGCAGCAAGAAAAAAAATTCCATTTAAAATAACTATAGACAATATGAAATATTTGGGAATCTATCTGCCAAGACAAACCCAGGAACTATATATGCATAATTACAAAACACTTTTCATACAAACAAAGCCAAGTCTAAATAATTGGAAACATATCCATTGCTCGTGGATAGGCCAAAGCTTATAGAATTAAAAATGACAGTTCTACCTAAATTAATTTACTTATTCAGTGCTATACCAAACTACTAAAGAAATTATTTTATGGAGCTAGGAAAAAAATAATAACAGAATTCATCTGGATTAACAAAAGATCAAGAATATTAAGAGACTAAATGAAAAAATTTGCAAAGAAAGGTGGCCCAGCTCTACCAAATCTAAAACTATATTATAAAGCCATAGTCATCAAAAGTATTTATCATTGGCTAAGAAATAGAGGGGTGAATCAATGAAATATGTTAGGTGGATAGGTAACAATAGTAAACGACTATAGTAATCTACTGTTTTGATTAACTCAAAGATTCTAGTTTCTGGGATTAAAAACCCATTATTTGAGAAAAACACAATGTAAGATTAAATAGGAACATGATTGAGACAAAAAGTGTGATGCCGTAAGTCAATGGGGAGAATAAGGAAATGTTTACCTGTCAGATTTATGGAGAAAGGAAGAATTTATGACCAAACAAGAGATAAAGAATGTTTTGAAATGCAAAATAGATAATTTTGATTATATTAAATTGAAAAGATTTTGCCCAAAGTCAAGATTAGAAGGAATGAAGAAAGTTGATAAACAATTTTTACAACCAGTGTTTCTGATAAAGACCTAATTTTCTCAAATATATAGAGAATTGAGTCAAATATAGTAGAGTACAAGTCATTCCCCCAATTGATAAATGGTCAAAAGGTATGTATTGTCAAAAGGCAGTTTTCAGATGAAGAAATTAAACTATTTGTAGTCATTTAAAAAATGCTCTAAATCACTGTTGTTTAGAGAAAGGCAAATCAAAACAACTCAGGTACCTGTTCAATTGGCTAATATGGAAATGATAAATGTTGGAGAAGATGGTGGAGTTGTGAAATGATCCAATATTCTGGAGAGCAATTTGGAACTATTCCGAAAGGGCTATAAAAATATATCTATATATCTATATCTATATCTATATCTATCTATCTATCTATCTATCTATCTATCTATCTATATATATATATATGTATATATATTCTCTGATTCAGCAATACCATTACTGGGTCTGTAATCCCAAAGAGGTCATGAAAAACGGGAAACATTTACAAAAATATTTATAGCAGCTCTTTCTGTTGAAACAAGGAATTGGTAATTGAGGGGATTCCCATCAATTAGAGAATGGCTGAACAAGTAAGTGGGATCTGAATTTGATGGAATATTATTGTGTTATATGAAATGATAAGCAGGCAGATATCAGAGAAACCTGGAAAGTTTGATAAGCTGATCAGAGCCAGGAGAACATTGTGCACAGGAACTGTAGCATTGTATGACAATCAACTATGATAGATTTCACTTTTCTCTGCTAAATCTGATCCCAAACAATTCCAAAAGACTCATGATGGAAAATGCTATCTACATTCAGAGAAAGAGCTATGGAGTGTGAATGCAAATGAAGGATTTGGGGTTAGTTTGTTTTTTGTATTTTTTCTACATTTTGTTTTTTTTCTTTCTTGTGGTTTCCCCCCTTTTTATGATTCTTCTTTCTCAACATGTGGAAATATATTTAACATGATTGTACATATATAATATATATCATATTGCTTGCTGTTTTAGAAAGGGGAGAAGGGAAAAGGAAGGGGAAAATATGGAGTCAAAATCTTATAAAAATGAATGTTGAGTGGAAAAAATAAAATATTATTAAGTTGGGGGAAGATATAGCATAATATCACAGGAAAATGGAGTGGTTGTTTAGTTGTTAACTCCTGGAAAAGCACAGCAAGATACCTCAGTCTTGTGTCATTCTCTGAGAGTACTAAGAGCCCTGGCATTGGCCTTTTTATAATTCTAACAAAGTCTTTTCTTTTGTTTCCAATCTCCCTCTCATTAACATACTTCTTTATCATTTTATTTTTTACCTTTGCAATAATTTTTCTTATTTTTTCTTGTCCTTTTTCTAATTTGGCTAGCCATTCTTGACCTATTAACTAACTTTTTTTTGTCTAAACCTGGGAAGGCGATCATGATGATCAAATGTAATTGTGGATGTGAAAGCATGCCAAAAAGTACACATAAACTTGTACATAAAAAAGTGTTTGTGTATGAGCATGTGCACACCTGCTTTTGGGGGGTCAATATGTATTGGTACACAGTGAGTTCCTTTGATTGATTGCATCACAAAGGGTAGGGATGGGGGGGTAGGTGAATGTATATGAGTGTATTATAACATACACATTTTATATAAATAATATATAAATGTAAGACATCAGTTTTCAGTTGTTTACTCTTTATTGTATACTCTTTAATATTTAGTCCATCCTTTCCCTTTCATCTCTAATTATTTTTTTGTTCTCATCTTTGACTTTTTTTATAAGCTTGTGCAATCCAAGCTCTCCCTCTTCCCCTTCTTTTATCCTTCCCTAATCTCTCCATAAAGCAGAGTTAATTCCTCTCTAGTTGCTTGGCAGAAATATGACTATGAGGAACAACACGGAATCCCTAATAGAAAGGTGCTCAGCAAATTAATAGGAGTTTTGGTATCTTTCATCTGTATTTTCCTTGTCTTCCCTAATTTTTATATGAAAGGTCTTTACATTTTTTATTACTGATTTTATCTTACCTTCTTCCTCCTTGCTCTGTAGCTTTTTGCAATTAATTAGAAATTGAAATTATTCGTTCTATGTTTTTTTCCATCCTTCATAAAGAAAATAAAGGAAATTCTCCAAAAAACTTCCACTTAAGAAACTAAAAGTTGAGCTTTACTGCCCTCCAGTGAATAGTACAGTATAACAGTACCATTTCAGGGACATCAGGGATAGAGCCAGGTTCTCACACCAGCCATGACACATTACTGATTAAGTGACAGAACACTTACCTTTACAGTGTTTTAGATGACTATCTAAGAGTATTAAGTTACAGAGAAAGTGCATTGGAAAAGGAAGGTTTCTTCACATGAGTGGGTGTTCCCTAGGCCAGTAAAATCACAATCCCAACCCTATTCCCCATTATATTAAACAAAGAACTACTGTGTGCATGGCAATATGTATTTTTATACAACCTTCTTTATGTGAGGTGATGCTATGATCCAGTTTAGTTGACTTGGTTAGAACATTTCATTTATGAGATCACAAAATCGTGATCATTTGGTTTTTTCCATGGCCGGAGAGCAAGTTTTTTTTTTTTTTATTAATTTCAAAAAATGTAGTCATTTGTCTCAGTTGTGAATTTTGCATTTGATGTTTACTTTATTAACAATTATTCAATATTTTCTGTTTTTCACAGAGCAAAAACTACTGCAGGTCTGTGTGAATCTGAACTGCAGGGAAGAACACATTTCCAAGGAGGTATAATTTTTACATTTTTATATTTTATTCCAGGAATAAGCCAATATGTTTTTAATTGTTTCTCTTGATCCTTTTTGTACACAGACCAACAATCTCCTTTATCATGAACATTTCTATGGTTTTCAACAATCCTATTTTGTTATTGGATAATAATTGCATGGAACTGGTTTTTTTTTTTTTTTTTTGGTGGGGAGGTGGGAGAGTGAAAAGACAATGGTTCTATTTAAGTTTCATGGGTCAGGGAGACTTCCTTCCTAGTCTTTGAAGCAGATAGTTAATTATTGCTACACATATTGTGGCTTTCATACTTCTGAATAGCTTGAGAAGTAGTACTAGAAATTTAGCATATTTATGATTGCTCAGAATAGTGGGGAGGGCAATATTAAGAAAAGCATGCATACAATGACATTTTCTTCCTCTGAACTTTTATAGTAAAGAATAATGGAGACACTGGTGTTTCTGTGTTCAAAGTACAAGCAAATGATGATCATTGGGTCTGGGTACAAGCCAATGCTCAACTCCTCTACAGGAGTGGTTGCTCTGACTATCTCCTAAACCCACAGACAGTGGCAAAGTAAGTATGTTTGAGTGTTTTAAAGTATTTTGGTAGGTGTTTTCATGCTTATCTCAGTGGGTCTGCTCTGCCCCGGATAGCTATACATATATTCATATTTTTGAGCCAAAGACTCACTGATGGATGAATGAATAAATGAGTAATCTCCAAGTTTGACTAAATCAGAGACAGGACAGAAGGATTAACAAATTCACTTGTCTTCCAAAAGGAGTTTTTAAATTTGTTTAACAAAGACATTTCACCTTCATTACTGCCTTCAGTAAAAGAATTTATTGCCTCCCTAGAATGAAATTCAAATGTATTTATGAAAAGACAAAAACATTTTTCATTTTCTCATTTGTATACATTTCTATAATACTATCAGGAGTCTGTGAAGAAGCAGGCTACTGAAAACTACAATCTTTCAATTCAGCACATATTTAAGTGCTTTCTAAATGCAGATAAAATATAACTTTGGGAGCTGACCTCAAAGCCAGGAATCTCTGCCTTCAAGTCCTAGTTCTGATATATGCTGGCTATTTAACCCTGTGCATCCCAGAAACAACTCCAAGACCTGGAAGTTGAAGACCTACATTGATAGAGTCTCCTTTTCCAGTAGTTTCTCATACCAAAAAAAAAAAACAACAACAAAAAACCCCCCACAGTTTCAGGGAAAGGCCTATGGGCATTGAATAGTCATCAAGGAAGCTAAGAGGAAGAGGTAGTCAGGGCTCCAAAACTCTGATCTTCCGCTCTGTCCTTGACCTTCTTCCAATCTATGAGCCTAAAATTTTACACTCTCCCTAAATCTCCCAACTCTAAATTCTGTTATTTCTGACCTTGACTTAGTATCATGATTCTATCTTATGTTCATAATCATTATTTAAAAGCAATTACTTTTTAAAATTATTAAATTAATTTAAAATTATTAATTGATTTAAAAGCTTTTAATCCTGCTATATATCAGATTTTGGTTTGGTAATCTGATTCTGACCTCCTAGGTAGTTGATCTCTCTGTGTTTTCCCTGTACCAGTTATCCACATTTCAGTAGGACCTTCATCTCAATGTTCTCCTAGCATTTAACTTGGTAACTATCCAAAATCCTTATCATGTATGTCTGATGTGTTTGTTTCAGTATCTTATACTTACTAGAGTGGAAACCCCTTGAGGGCAGATTAGCTAACATTTGAACTCCCAATACCCCACCCTAGCACAAAGTTTCCCAAGAAATACTTAGTACATGGTAATCTGGGTGTACTTTATCTCAATTCTAATCTCCACATTAACTGCTGCCTAAGACTGGCCCGATTCCCATTTGCTCCCCAAGAATTGATGTTTTTTTTTTTATCCTGGACTTAGACTATTTCAATTAACCCCACCACAGTCTCTTAACAATCTTTTAATGGTAATTGGTACAAAAGTTCAACTTTTTGAGAGAAGTATAAACTTAAGGATAATTTGTAAACTATGCTATCATAGTTATGTTATCTGTTACAGTCATTGATCATGGACTTTTTCATCTCCATCAGTCTTTTAGATATATCAAACTGTATGATCTGTAGACAGCTAAACTCATCAGGTCCAAAACTGAGCTTTTCCCTCCTACCTTCCCACCTTCTAAATTTCCCTATTACTATCAGTAACATTTTTTTTGTGGTTTTTTGTTTTTTGTTTGTTTTTGCAAGGCAACTGGGTTAAGTGACTTGCCCAAGGTCACACACCTAGGTAATTATTAAGTAGTCTGAGGCTGGATGTGAACTCAGATTCTCCTGACTCCAGGGTCAGTGCTCTATCCTAGCTGCCCCTTCCCTATAATTATCTAAGGCATCACTGTCCTCCAGGCTTGCAACCTAATTGTCTTCTTTGATTGCTCACAATAGCTGGATTATTTCAAGCAGCTGCTGGTTGATCTGCTTACTACAAGTCTTGCAGCTCCAGTTCATCCTTCACTCAGTGGTCAAAATGATCTTCCTAAAACCTAGGTACCCTCATGTCATCTTTCTCCCCTTACTGAGTAAATTCCAGTGCCTTTCTTTTACCTCCAGAATCAATTATAAAATCCTTTGTTTGGAGTTCACAGCCCTTTATAACCTGCCCTTCCCATACACCTTATTAGTGGGCTTATATTCCCATATGCCTATTTTTTTTTTTTTGTGACATTAGCCTCCCTGCTATTCTTCAAACAAAACATTCCATCTCCTGATGCCACACATTTCACCAGTTGTCCTCCTATACTTAGAATGTTCTCCTTTTTCATCTTTGCCGCTTGGCTTCCTTTAAGGCTCAGATAAGACTTTCAACTGGAAGATTTTCCATAATTCTCTTGATTCAAGTGCCTCCCCTTGTTTATTATTTCTAGTTTATCCTTCATAGTTGGTTGCATTGTTGCCTTTCCCCTTAGAATGTGAGCTCCACAAGAGCAAGAATTATCTTTTATCTCACAACATTTAGGACAGTACCTGGATGTAGTAGGTGCTTTGATAAATTTTTATTGACTGTTGTACATATATGTCTCTACTTAGAGAATAGATTCTTTCCAGTCAATCTTGATTCCATGAAAAATTTTCACATCGACTTCCATTTTTCAAGTGACTTTCCCCACTGTAAGTGGATAAGAAAATCAAATGTGGCAAATTTAGCAAAGGGGAAGGGCCAGTCACCATGCCCAAACATAATGTGGTCTCTCCCAGTATTCTACTGTTCTCTTTTACTTTTTTAAAAAATTTTATTTATTTAAGGCATTGGGGTTGTGACTTGCCTGAGATCACATAGCTAGGCAGTTATTAAGTGAATGAGATCAAATTTTGTTCTAATATTTTCAACATAGAAGATTCAATTTTATCAAAGTTGTAAAATAGGATATTCAAAATTCTTAATTGTATATTTTCATGAATGTATATTGAATTGGTTATCAATATGATGAAATTTTAATTGTCTTAGATTTCTGTATTATCATATGCACAATCATATACTAAGTACAAATACATAAACACACACAAAGAAAAGTAATTTTGGTATATACATTATTGAGATTGATATTTTTTGCAATATTATGGGACTCAACACTTTAATATATCATTTGTTTGAAATTTTCATATTGCTTTTCTGTGTTTGCCCATAAAATTAAAGTATTTCCTCATATCATTTTCATTACTCAATCTCATTGTTCCTTTTTTTGGTGAATCATTCACACATGACCCCAAAGGAAGAACTATCCATCTAAAGAAGCACACAGACTGTTCTTACACAGATGGAATGTGCTATTTTTCAGCCAATTTGCTGATATGAAAATATGAAATTTGTTTGTGATGAAGGAACTGTAATCACACCTAGTTCCAGCATTTGTCAAAATGAAAATCTGCTATTAACTGATTTCAAAATCAGCTACCTACAGACATTAAAAATACAGAGGCCAATTTTGTAACTTATCTAGAATCAATCAGCAAATATTTATTAAGGTGTTCTGTTAAGTACTAGAGATACAAAGAAAGGCAAAAACTCAATAAATAAAAGAATAGGCATGTACATGATATATACATGAGTAGAAAGAAGTTAACCTTAGTGACTTTTCAAATGGGAGAAATGAATGAAAGTATATCACTTAACATATAATTATATTAGTATATAATGCTATGATATTAATGAGAGGCAACCTTGCCTAATGGATAGAGCACTGGCCTTGGAGGCGGGAAGACCAAACTCCATTCCTGCCTCTGATGTTTAATAGCTGTGTAAGAGAGGACTCATTTCATCTCTCCATTGGGTTACTCTTTCCAGGTAATAATGTACTTGGAAATTCTGTAAGACTATCTATTAAAGAATAGCTGCCAGGGTTCACTGAAGAGGAATTTTCCATTTCTGGGTATTCCCTACATTAGTGAAATCACAGATTCAGAAAGGGAAAAAAAAGTTATAGAAAATGGTATCTTATTTATAAATTGTTTCATTTGTGCTTGTCATAATGTCTCATCCCTAACTTGACTAGAGGTTCTTTATGGGCAAGTGCTATATCTTACTTTTCTTTTTGATCCTGTTATACATAGAACAAAACGGGTACTAGATAAACTCCCATTGATTGATGTAATAGTATAGGAAATTATGGAAAACTTCATTCCTTGGTTTTTGAGATCTGCACTTAAAGATAGTTTTAAAATGAACAGCTTCAACTGAATCCCTTTATCTATCTAATGACTCATTTCTTTCTATTATTAACAATAGAGAAGAGGAAGAACATCTGAAGATGCCAGGCAACACAGCCAGTGGGAAAGGACGAAAAGAAGGACTCATGTATAATTGTTCCATTGAAACACTGGGCCCCATGAAGCATCTGAATTGGACAACAGAGAAACATGATCAGGATGGTATAAAACTGAAGTTTGAACCAAATAAAACTGACAAATGTTTTTTACAAGAGGAGGCCCTAAGTTCCTGCATGACCTATCCAGGAGTCCAAAACACATGTAACACAAACAGTATTTCTACATTCAGAAGCTCATCCAACTCTCAAGCTATGAATTCACCCCTAAGTGCCTACCCCAACCGAATCATTAGACCTTTCTATAATGGAGATCAAAGTCATTTAAACCCTCCATCCAGTTGCCATCCACATCAAGGTGGGATGGAGAATTGCCAGTCCTGTCCAGGCTTTCAACATCTTGCTATGGGAAATTATGCTTCAGAAAATGTTAAATTGCAAAGTGCGTTGATACCCCCGGAAACTCTATACAATCAAATGTTACCTTTAGAAATACCCATCAAAATGGAGAATGATTCTGATTCTGATAATGGAATCGATGGCTACCCCATTTCACAAAACCAGGTGTGGTTAGGGGAAAACAGTGTGGTCAAGAGACATCTTCTTAGTTTCCCAAACAGGGTGCATTTTAAAACGGAACCAGATTTCACTGAGCACTTGTCTCCCTGTGAAAATCCCAAGCATTATGCTTATCCCCCTCACCACGGACAGTGTGTGGTCAGCACTCATCCCAACAACAGAGCCATCAGTCGATCTGGTAAAGAGATCACACCATTTTACTCACCAAACTGTGCCTACCTGGAACACATGCATGGCCTTCAAGACACAGAATATTACAACCACTTGTACAGTCCTAGTTCAACAAATATGAAGGGACATACTGAACATCAGCCTTATAAGCTCCAGTGTGATTTCAAAGCTCCTGGAATGGTCCAGATGATCAAGCGTGAACCTTTGGATTCTCCTCCATGGGCGGGACATGGCCAAAATGGTGTTCAAGTGATTTTTCCTAAAAATGCCTTATCAACCCTGATGCCTCATAAAACTACAGAATGCACATTCTTACAATAGACTCATAGTCATTTCTAATTTTTTTAAAACTATGCCTATTTTTTCAGTGGTGTCCAACATTTTCAGATGTATTTCCTCCAACTCATGGATGGAATGGCTTGAAATGTTTGTTCTGAGTTTGGAGGCCTGCCAAAGAGTGAATTTCCTGTGTATGACACACTTAGGTTGTCAGATTATGTTTGGAGCCATTTTTAAAATGTGGTCTTCTTTGCAGTGTTGCATGATTTCAGCTCTGTTTGATATCAGATTGCCAGATACTAAGAATGCTTAAATTTGTGTGGTCTTAAGTATAAAATATATTCAAATATATCTGTGTTTTATTTGAAGTATTAGAACTGCATGGCCATGTTCTCTTCTCCATACATTCACTTTTGTGTATAAATGGGAGAGCCAAATCTCAGTTACCTATGTTGATTGGACAATGGCAACATGGAAAAGGGAAATGCTTGTAGGTAGTAGATTTTAACTCTTCTCCCACTAACCTTTTCCCAGGAACATTTCTTTGAGTTCACTGATTCTGTTTCCTCTTGCCAAGACATATGTTGCTTCAAAAAAATCCATTGAGAACTTTAAGTGGATAACTTAAAAGAAGGATGAAAATGAGGTGTTCTTGCTCTTATTCATAATAGAGATTGAGGGTAAATATATAGACATATAGAATTTTATTGTTTACCAGTCAAATCTATTACAAAATAGCACATCTACAACATGATGAATGGAGGACTGGTCTTAGAGTCAGGAAGACCTGGGTCCAAGTTCCACCCTGAGCAAGTCGTTTGGAACTTTGTGGTCCTTTAGGAAATTCCTTAAGATTCTAAGTTACAAGTAAGTGGTGGATTTATATCAGTGGAGAGAGTTTCTTACTTGGATGAAATTACTACAGATCTGGACATTCCCCAAGGTGGTGTTGTATAAATCTGTTGCCTGATCCTTTAGGATTTCAATCCTAATCCAAAGAAGGGCCATCAGAGTTGAGGTGGGTTAATGAAATCTGAGGTAGTATGCTGATCTTTCAGTATTAACAGATTCTTCCCAGAGTTCAGAGTACATGGTACCCAATAGTTCAGGTTATGTTAGCCAAATATGTGAAAAAACAAAGCTGGAGGATAGCCATCATGAAAGGAAAACCAAAAAATGTGATGTGTTCATACTAGGGTCTGAATTCCCTACTTTCATGTAATAGTGACCCCCTATCATTGAGCCTGCAATATTTCCCCTTCATAAAAATATTAGAACATATAGCGCTTTTATAGTGAATTTTATCTTAAGAATTACATAACATCCCTTGAGGTGACTGGAACTGGGGCAAGTTTCAAAACCCGAGGTAGGGGAGTTACTGTTCTAGAATGCCAATTAAATCCAATTTAAATCCAAATTCTTTTTTGCTCCTTGAGATTATTCTAAATTCTGGTTTCCATTTTGATGTGGAAGATATTTTTATCTGAATGTATCTTTAGTATCCTTTTAAAATTTGTTCTCAGATTCTCCTTGGTTTGCTAAATCAGCCCCAAAGGATAACTTCATGAGCTTTTATGGAATTGTAGCCTTTGTTGAGTCAAACCCAGGTTCACTCCAACCCCTTCCTATTTCCAGAACATTAGAAAAGATATTGAAGATCATGTAGTCCAACTCAAAATTTAAATCAGTTTCTGTGAGTTCAAATCCAATATCTTTTCCATATCACAATCCCCTTTTTACATTGCAGCTTTCCCTTCACAGTGAACATTAAACTTTACTACTACCACCAATTCTCAGTTTTGATGATTCAGGTCCCCTAAGACCAACCTTATAATAGAGTATAACAGTTAGAATAATTTGAGTGTATGTTGATGGAAGACTCTCTACCATAAATTTCTTCTACAGTTGCTTGAATTTATATCCCTTGTAACTCATTCTTTTTTGTTGGGTCTTGTTCTATCCTTTTGAGGTTTCCAATTGAAAATGTTCCTAGGAGGAGTAGCAGTACAGAAATCCCTAAAATCTTCTTTGGAAGATGGTTTAGAAGGGGCTTAGAGAAGAAAGGAAAAGAACACAGGAAAGGGATGAAAAGAGAGACTTTTCCTACTCCAAAATTTTTCCTAAGCTCAGTCCTACATCCCCATCACTGTCTCTCTCTCTCTCTTTTTTTTTTTTTTTTTTTGCTTACAAAGCATACATTAGTTTCTCTTAGAGAGCTTTAGACCCCAAATCTCCAGACTATAAATAATATAGTCACAGTGCCACCCAGGGGCAAAAACTAGAAGCACTGAATGGTGAAAATGCAGAGACACTAATTTTGGTTTGCAAAACTTTTCTCATGATTTGAGCTGTCCAAAAGTAAATTAGGAGGCTCGGAGAGGCAGTAGCTTTTCTTTCACTAGAGAGGCTTCAATTGATGACCATTTGTGAGGAAGGTACCTTCCTGATATGATTTAGACTAGATGATCTCGAAGATTCTTTTCAGTTCTAAGACTATGATTCTGGGTTCTGACTCTCCTTCTTATGCATACAAAATTCAGGTCCTGATGTTTGGAAAATCTAATTGGATTGGTCTTGGTCATAACTGCACTTTCTTTTAAAAATGGTATTTGAAATTAAATTTCCTACATTTGCCTACTGACTGGATTTTCCTCTTATTCTATTGCCACTGTTTTAACCAGTCTCCTTTCCCTACAATTATAAGGCTGTAAGTCTCTTCCTTGATAGTTTTGTAATCTGGCACAAATGAGCTAACAGATGGTTACAGTTCTTTGAAAAACTAAAAAATACTACCTAAGTACAAAGTATTATTAATGTTTTAGAATAGGAATTCATTTCAAATTTTTAGGTTGCAACAAGATATTTCAAAACATCTAAAATCTTATTGCTATGCATGAAATGCATGTTTTTGCAGCCTAAGAAATATTCAATTCTCTTAGAGCAACCAAACAAGATGCTCATTGAGAAAAGCCTCTCAAGGGAGATGATATTTTCAGTGTAAGCACTTTGTTCTTTGTACTACAGCCCAGCTTTGAAAATGAAACCAAGAAGATGAAAAATTGGTTGTTTCCACTTTCAAAAATGTGTTTTCTGTGGTGTCAATTTCAGGTTTTTCTTTTCCTGTTTTATATCATTTTTTTATAATACATGGCTGAAAAAAAGAATTATAATCAATTATAATAGTAATGAGTAAATGGAGTAAAGAATGGAGATCAATAACAAGTGTAGTTTATATTTTAGCAGGTTTTTCTAGAAAGAAAATTCTCATGATAAAGGCTGTTACTTTATTGCTCAATTTGAAAAAAAGATTTGATGCACTATTATGTAACTTTTTTAACAATATTTTTCACTGCTTTTAGAAAGAGCTTTCAAATGTATTTCTGAGACTGATTTGCATTTAATTCGTATTGCCAATGTAAAATAAAGCTTTTGTTAATATGTTTACCTAAAATTGAAATATATAAAATTTTTTAAAAGATCGATTTAGTTTCTTTTAAAGTGTTTGTTGAGTCATTGAAGGACCAAAATAGCCTCAAAGTTCAAATAGCATAGGCAGTAACTTAAGAAAAGTTAGTCACTGAAGACGTGGATGATCTGGGAACTCATAGGGGTGGAACCAGAAGAGTAAAGGCCCTCAGGACAGTTCCATATTTTGAAGCATCTGGAGATATTTAGTCTAAAGAAGAGAAGATTTGGTGATGACATGATAGCTCTCTTCAGATATTTGAAGGTCTATATGTGGAAAGAATTCTATTTGACCCTAGAAGGCAGAACTAGGAATAGTAGATTAAAATTGTGGAAGGCAAAATATAGTTCAATGAAGGGGAAAACTAAAAATTGGAGCTGTTCAAAAATGGATTGGGCTGTCAGTGGGGTTAATGTTTATTTTATCTCAAGAGTTATCATAGGAGCTGGATGTCCACTTCTCAGGATTCCTGTTCAAGTTTAGGTTGGAGCAGGACAGAGCTTCTTACCTTTTTTTGTGTCATGGACCTCTTTGTCAGTCATGTGGGATTTATGGGTGCTTCGGATGATTGTTTTTATATGCGTAAAAATCATATAACATTAGAAAAGAAAGTGATTCTAATTAAATAAGTCATTAAAATATTAACACATGAATTCACAGACCCAGATAGTCTCTCTGGTTCCATGATTCTAAAATTAACAAAAAGAAATTGGTCAGTCCACTATGCAATTTAGCCATCATTGCCAAAATCACTGCCTTGTCTTCTTAGGTCATCCAAAAAAAGGAGGATCATCTTTATAGATGGTAATGTATTGGAAGTGGAATGAGGTGAGCTCAAGGGAGCTTAGTTCTTTAGCTAACTGTCACTTAGTCAAATCACTTTGGACAAACTAATCTCTTGGAGCCTGTTTCCTCAGTTATAAAATGGAGATAATACCTACCTTACCAATCTTGCAGTATAGTTGTGAGTTTGTATGATATGAGTGTGAAAATTGATTGAAAACTTTAAAATGTTGTTATGGTTCCTACTCTAGGGTTATATTAATGTGGCATAAGTACCATTGAAGAATTAATGACAAAAGTTTGTGCTCCTAGATCCTTATCACTCTGACCTGCATGACTGTAGGAAAGTTATTTAATATCTAGCCAACTTAAGTTTCTTCACTTACAAAATTAAGGAATTGGTCTAAAAAGATGGAGGTACTTGACTAGGGTTACATGGTAGTGATTATCAGAGCTGGGATTTAAACCATGGAAGTATTACTTGACTTGATTGCCATGCCCTTTCCATTGTTATTGAACAGAATCATCAATATTTGCCTCAGTTCTTCATTTTGCTTTGCTTGTGTTAAAAACCAAGCCTTAGAGGAACCTGGATCTAAGCTGCCTACAGTGTGTGAGTGGGTAAATTTCCTATAGATTAAATTTTAGAAAAATCCGAAATCTCTAGGTTCTCATGGGTAGAATATTTGGTATTATATGAAAGAAGGTTATTCTAGACAATTCCCATGGAGTGGTACACTAGAAAGAGCTGTACATTTGTAATTAGAAATCCCAGATTTAAATGTTTTTTCATATTCTATCTGTATGATTTTACATTTACATTTTGCATTTATCATTTACAATGATTATCTATTTACAGTAGATGAAAGTATGTGATTAAGTATCAAAATAAATGTCATAGGCTATAAGTATTCAAAGAAAGGAAGATTTTCAGCCTGTAGTAAAGGCAGGGGATGTGGGATCTGAGATGGATGCTAAAAGATTTGAATAGGCAGAGAGAGGGAAAAGCACTCCATGTTTAGGAAACATCAAAAGCAAAAATAGGGACTTTTGACAGATAATGTGACTACCTTTACTAAAGGAGAAGATCTGAGTAATGGTAGAAAACTATATATGGGTATCAGGGTGGAGGGTGGGACAGATATAGAATTCTTTGATTGTCAAACTGAGAAATTAACATAAGTTTTGTCAACAAAAGGAAGAGTTTTCTTAGAAGAGGACTAATATTACAAAGTTGCTATTTAGCACTATTAAATTTGGTTGTGGTGCAAAATGTAATTTTGTGGTGTAAGAGTTCAATTGGTCATCTAGTAATGAGGTGAAAAAGTCCTTGACTAAGATAGAAATGAGAGAAAGAAAAGGAAATGACATGGATGGGTGTTATGAAAAAAATATTTATGTTTTTGGATTCCTACTAGCTTCTTAATGTTTACCAAGAAAATATATTCTATCCTTTATTTATAGCTTTTAATTAGACAATAAAAACTACAATTTCTGAATTTTCAGAATTTTGTTTATTCCAACTGCCGTTCTTCCCCAAAACACTCCTTATCAGATCTAGAATCCTTTACGTAATCCAATTTCCTATAACAAGTGTCCTGAGAGAATACAGAAGAAAGGTAATATAAAATAATTTATATAATGGGAACCTTTCCCCTCTACCCTAAGGAAGCTAGGTAGCTCAATGGCTAGAAAGCCAGTCATCTGTTAGAAATAGATGTATGAAAATATGAAGTCATTTTGAGCCCTCTTCTAGTACAGACTCTATTAAGGGAGGAGAAAAATCACCCGAAAGAAAATGGTGCATCTGATTGAATATTGCCCACAAAACAAAATGGGCAAGAGAGAACAGAAGATGTGGGGAGAGGGAAGA
Source organism: Macrotis lagotis (assembly GCF_037893015.1). Lineage (NCBI taxonomy): Eukaryota > Metazoa > Chordata > Mammalia > Peramelemorphia > Peramelidae > Macrotis > Macrotis lagotis. Next base: position 329,075,954 of record NC_133666.1, read on the forward strand.
GGAGAGGGATTGGAAGCGTGGGCTGAGGGATGAGGATGCATTCGAAAGCTAGTGTTCCTGACCTTTTTACATCACAGATCCCTTTGTCAGCCTAGTAAAGTATATGAACATTTGTTCTTAAATGCAGAAAATAAAACACATAGATTAAAAAGGAAACTAGCTTCCCCCTGTTAATTATTTCCTATTTATCCTGCATGTCTGCAGGCTTGCTTGATGTGTATTTGCAGTATATGTACACTACACACATAAACACATTTATTTATTTACTCATTCATTTATTCATTCATTCATTCACTCATTCATTTATATTTGCAAGGAGCCTTCCCACATTGGATTGGGAGCTACTTGAGAGCAGGGATTGTCTTTCACCTCTTCTGGGTGCTTAGCCACAGTTGAAAAATGTATCTTAGGGGTGGCTAGGTGGCATAGTGGATAAAGCACCAGCCCTGGAGTCAGGAGTACCTGGGTTCAAATCCACTCTCAAACACTTAATAATAACCTAGCTGTTTGGCCTTGGGCAAGCCACTTAACCCCATTTGCCTTGCAAAAAACAAAAAAAATGTATCTTAAAATGATATTTAGCACCAAATGAAAGAAGCTCATAACTGACTGCAGACAATCAAATCATGCTATATATTTTTTCAGTCCCAACTACCAGATATGGAAAGAATTTTGTTAAGATTGGATTTGTAAATCTCCATCTTCCCTAGTGTCAATCAGTTGTTCTTATAAACTAATTGGATGTTTATTTTTGTGCTTGTTTAATAAATGAAATGGAACTCTTCGTTTAGAAGGTCCCGAGTTGCCAAGGTTTTTTTAGGTGGACAATATGAGATTCTTTTTTTTTTAATGATACACTTTCTTTGTCATGAACATCATGGATTAAATATCCAAGAGCAAAAGGTGGTCAAAAAATAAAAAAGGATGAGGACTGAGAAAAATTCATCAGAATTAAGGGGGCAGCTAGGTGGCTCAGTGGATAGAGCATCGGCCCTGGAGTCAGTAGTGTTTGAGTTCAAATCCAGCCTCAGACACTTAGTAATTACTTAGCTGGGTGGCCTTGGGCAAGCCACTTAACCCCATTGCCTTGCAAAAAAAAGTCAAAGGTACTCTCCTCCCCAGGGCTTTATAATCACTTCTGCTCAAATTTCACTTATCCATTGATGCAAAATATGACTAAGAAATTTGTTACTGATGATGTCAAAAAGTCAAAGTGAATGAGTTTCTCACCAGAGAAACCCAATCAGAACAGAAATCATTTTGGCTGCCAGAACTCTGTATGGTGAAGGGATACAAGGTGGTGGTTTCTGGTAAACCCAGAAGCCAGATGTCCAAGTCTATGAAGTTTGTGGATGACCCTGTAAACTACTATGTTGACAATGCTGTGTTCCATATCCTTCTTAGACAGGGTCTTTTAGGCTTTTTGTGTAAAAATAGCGTTGCCCTAATAATCAAATGGCAAGATTGACCCTAAGTTCTTGCCAGCATGTGTGTGTGTATGATAGGGTTCAAAGACAGGAGTCTTCCTACCACTTTCATCTCAGAGTGGACAGGTATGAAACCAGAACAACTCTCCACTACATAACAGGTCTCTGTAATGCCTGGGATGGTATGCCCAAAGCTCTTCTGTAAAGGGTTTTTTAAATTCTTTTTTAAAACAAAGTTTTAAAAAATGCCATGGTAACCTTTGAAGAAAGTAGTTTTATTTGAGTGAGGACTCAAAGATATTGGGATTGAAAACTTAGAAAAATAGGACAGTAGTACTCTATCTTAAGTTTTCTAAAAATGAAAAGGAGTTGAGTTTTAAAGCAATACTGGGAGCAGAGTGTGTGGGGTATTGAGACCCTAACCCAAGATGACTCCTTGGAGTCCTCTCAAAGTGACAACAAAGAGTTAAAATTTATTTCCATTCTTGCAAGAAGTGGGGCAGTTCTTAACTCTCTATGAGAGAGAGAGTGTGCAGGAAAAGCCAAATTACAGAAGCTGAAGCAGGGTTAAAAAACCACAAAAACTACAACCCACTTCCCCATCTCTTTTCTGCTGACCTTTACAACAATTGGTCAAACTTGAGGGTCCAAAGAGAAAGGGGGGGTTGCCTAAGTTGCACAGGAGAGTCTGTCTTTGTTTACACCTTATATGGTTAGGGTGAAATAATTTTTCTAGCCAGAGATCCAGGTTCTCACACTCACTTGATTCTTGAGAAATAGAAACTGAGGCTTATGGCTTAAACTAATTTAGCACTATATTTCTGAAAAGTCAGCATTTTTAACCCCTCACAAGAGTTTGTAGAAAATGAGGGAGTAGAATATTTCCCAGGAAAGATAATTTTAATACCTACATCAGGGAAAGATAAAGCACAGAATTACAGATCAAAATAATTAATGAATATCGATTCAAAAATTTTAAGTAGAGGGGTGGAGCCAAAATGGTGGTGTGAAGGAAGCATTTCCCAGGAACTCCTTCCCCCCAAATCCCCAAAAGCCATCAAATTATGACTCTAGCCAAAATTTAGAGGGGCAGAACCCATAGAAAGACTGAGTGATACATTTTCCCAGTTCAAGATAAGTCAGAAGCTCCACAGGAAAGGTGTGTTTCATCAGGACTGGGAATTGCGAAAAAGCCCCGGCCAAAGAGCAGCCCCACCCCCAGCCCAGCCCAGGGATCACCTGGAATAGCTTGAAGGGGCAGTGAGAGAACTCTGCTACACCAGAATGAGTGTGGAGTGATGAGCACCTGCCACAGAACCTGCAGTGAGAATCGGGAGAAACCAGCCTGCACCTCCAGAGCACAGCTCACAGGTGGTAAAGGGGTCAAGGGAGACTGAAGAAATCTCTCTGGTCTCCCTGGAGTAGGACTCTTCTGTTTACCCACCCTCAGATCCAGGTATCGATTTGGCCTTCCATACTAAGATAGTAGGGAATCCTCCTCACAGCTCCAAGGCAGAGGGGAGTGCCTATGGTCATCTACATATCAAAGCACAGGCAAGAGAGCATAAGACCTTGGAGGAATAAAGGTCCCAGTGGGGTGTCCCCAAAAAACCCAAAGCCTTGGAAGTGATATAAATTTGTCTTGGGCTGAGAAAATGAGTAAACAACAGAAAAAGAAGAATCTGACCATAGAGAATTATTTTAGTCCCATGGAAGATCAAAAAACATGCTCAGATGACAACAAAATCAAAGTTTCCATATCCAAAACCTCCAAGAGAAATAGAAAATGGGCTCAGACTATGGATGAGCCCAAAAATGACTTTGAAAAGCAATTAAGAGAGGTAGAGGAAAAATTGAGAGAAGAAATGAGAGCAATGCAGAAAAATCATGAGAACCAAATTAGCAGCTTGGTGAAAGAAATACAAAAAAATACCAAAGAAAATAATATGTTAAAAACCAGTTTAGAGCAAATGGAAAAAGCAAAACAAAAGACAAATGAGAAGAATGCATTAAAAAGAAGAATTGGCCATCTGGAAAAGGAGATAAAAAAAGCTCTCTGAAGAAAAGAACTCCTTCAAATGCAGAATGGAACTAAAGGAAGCTGATGACTTTGAAAGAAAGCAGGAAGAAATAAAACTCTTCCAAAAAAACTAAAAATTAGAAGAAAATGTGAAATATCTCTTTGGAAAAACAACTGACCTCAAAAACAGATCCAGAAGAAATAATTTTTAAAAATTGGACTACTTGAAAGTCTTGACCAGGAAAGGAACCTAGACTTCATTTTTCAAGAAATAATACAGCAAAATTTCCCTGAGATCCTAGAAGCTGAGGGTAATTGAGGGAATTCACTGGGTCGCCTCCTGAAAGAGATCCCAAAAGAAAAACCTCCAGGAATATTATAGTCAAATTCCAAAACTCCCAAGTCAAGAAGAAAATTCTAAAAGTTGCTAGAAACAAACAATTCAACTACTGAGACTCCATAGTCAGGATTACGCAGGATCTGGCAGCATCTACATTAAGGGCTCATAGGGATTGGAATATGATGTTCCGGGAGACAAAAGATCTTGGTTTACAACCGAAAATCAACTACCCAGCAAAACTGAACATCCTCTGAGGAGATCAAAGCAATCCATAGCCACATGAAAAAATGCTCTAAATCATTATTAGAGAAATGCAAATTAAAGCTTCTCTGAGGTACCACCTCACACCTCTCAGATTGGCCAGTATGATCAGGAAGGATAATGATCATTGTTGGAAGGGATGTGGGAAATCTGGGACACTATTACATTGTTGGTGGAGCTGTGAACTCATCCAACCCTTCTGGAGAGCTATTTGGAACTATGCCCAAAGGGCAACAAAAATGTGCATACCCTTTGACCCAGCAATAGCACTACTGGGTCTATACCCTGAAGAGATGAGGAAAAAGGGTAAAAATATTACTTGTACAAAAATATTTATAGCAGCCCTGTTTGTGGTGTCAAAGAATTGGAAATCCAGTAAATGTCCTTCAATTGGGGAATGGCTTAGCAAACTGTGGTATATGTATGTCATGGAACACTATTGTTCTATTAGAAACCAGGAGGGACAGGATTTCAGGGAAGCCTGGAGGGATTTGCATGAACTGATGCTGAGTGAGATGAGCAGAACCAGAGAAACACTGTACACCCTAACAGCAACATGGGAGTGATGATCAACCTTGAAGGACTCGATCATTCCTTCAGTGCAACAATCAGGAACAATTTTGGGCTGTCTGCAAAGGAGAGTGGTGCCATCTGTATCCAGATAAGGAGCTGTGGAGTTTGAACAAAGTGCAAGAACTATTCCCTTTAATTTAGAAAAAAACAGATATCTTATTGTCTGATCTTGTTACCTCTTAGAATTCTCTTCTCTTTAAGGTTATGATTTCTCTCTCATCACACCCAATTTGGATCAAGGTACAACATGGAAACAAAGTAAAGACTGACAGTGCTATCTGTGGGGGGTGGGGTGGGGGAGAGAAGCAAGATTGGGGGAAAATTGTAAAACTCAAATAATCTTTAATAAAAATAAATTTTAAAAAAATTGAACATCCTCTTTCGGGGAAAAGATGTTTTTTTCAATGAAACAGAGGACTTTCAAACTTTCCTATTGAAACCAGAGCTGAACAGAAGTTTGATCTTCAAGTACAGGACTCTGGTGAACCATAGAGGGGGTGGATGAGAAAGATTAACTATGAGGGACTTAATGATATTGAACTGTTTGTATTCCTGCATGGAAAGAAGATATTGATAACTCATGTGAACTTTCTCATTTATAAGAGCTGTTAGAAGGAGCATATATAGACAGGGCACAGGAAGGGAGTGGAATATAATGGCATAATATAGTAAAAAGATGGAGTCAATGGGTGATAAAGGGAAGTACTGGGAGGAAGAGAAAAGAAAGGAAGAAGGAGCTAAGAAATTTCACATAAGAGTCAAGAAAAAACTTTTTCAATGGAGTGGAATGGGGAAAGGCAAAGGGGAATGCATGAGCCTTCATTCTCATCAGAAGTGGCTCAGAGAGGAAATACATACATACTTAATAGGGTATAGAAATCTGTCATACCCTAGAGAAAAATGAGAAGAAAGGGATGAGATAAGGGGGAATGGGGGAATAGGTGATAGAAGAGAGGGAAGATTGAGAGAGAGGGTACTCAGATATACAACATACTACTGGACAGGGCCAGGATGAAAGGAGAGAGAGAAAGAATAAAATAAATGCGAGTGGGGAGGGATAGAGAGAAGGGAAATACAGCTAGTAATAGCAACTGTGGGAAGAATATTGAAGCAGCTTCTCTGGTGGACTTATGATAAAGAAGGCAACTCACCCCAGAGACAGAGCCATTGGAATCTGAACACAGACTAAAGTACATCCCCCCCCACTATTCTTGAGGTTTATCTTGGGGGGGTTATGTTTACTCTTATAACAAAATTATTGTAATAATATAAAATAAATGAACCAAAATCATACTTAAAAAATAAATAAGAGAGAAAAAATAAAAAATAAATTTTAAGTAAAATTTTGTTCAACAGATTATATCAATTCTTCTAATAAATCATTATAACTAAATTGTATTTATATTAGTATATATTTATGTATATATATGTGTATCTATGCTATATATTTATGCTATATACTCTCTATATATCAATATATGTTTATACCAGGATGTAGTTATACAAGTTGAACATTAATAAAACAATAAACATAATTATATTTAAAACAAAAACATCCAAATCCATACCTATGGCACCATGATAAATATCATTTTTTTACACTAAAGCTTACTAAGTATAGGGATCTTTTTATAATTTATTTTTTAATGTAGATGATATTTTATTTTTCCAACAATTACATAAAACTATAGTTTTCACCTTTTTGTTGTTGTTTTGGTGACTTTTGTGAGGTAATGGGGTTAGGTGACTTGCCCAAGGTCACACAGCTAGTAAGGATCAAGTGTTTGAGGTAGATTTGAACTCGGATGCTCCTGTCTCAAGGATCAGTGTCCTATCCACAGGGATATTTTTAAAAATATCATTTCTAAAACCAAAGGCAAGCATCATATGCAAAGGGGATTCACCTAGAAGCTTTCCCAACAATACAGAAGTAAAGTAAGGATGGCCATAGTGTTAAAATTGTACATGTTCTAATTCCCCTGACCAACATCTCCCCCCTTCTAGTTTGTATGGTAAATAAGTTTTTCAGTAGCCTGGATAAAGTAACAACAGCAGGAAATGAGATTGCAAAAATGAACCTAGAAATTTTACTCACTTCACATAGACTGAAGAAGCATAATGTGCAAACTGCTTTATACAATAACTAAAGATCATATCCTGCAATTTTCCCCCCTAAATCAGGGAGTTGCTGTCAGGGTCTTTTGGTCCTGTAACCTCAGATAAGCTCTAGACATTCTCAGTAAGGCCAGCAGAACACCAAATGTTGCTGATAACTTTGAGATGATATGGGCATGCTTATGAAATAATCTCAAGGAGGCCCAAGTCTGTATCCCACAAAATTCCTTTTAAAATGTGACCATAAATTCCTGCCCTTCCACCTTTTGCCTTCCATCTATGTCTGGATTCATGCTGCTAAATCCTCCCAACTCCAATTTACTGTTGTTACATAAATGCATAAATGACTCTGTGTCTAGTTTCTTCTCCACATTTTGCCTTTTTGTTCTCTACCAGTCCATCCCTATTCCAATCCCTATCTCTGTCCCCTTTCCCATTTTTACCTCATTTGCCTTTTCATTCTTCCACCTGGCATTTGTCTGTTTACTTTCTTTGCTTTTTATTTTGGTACCTTCTGTGCCTTATTAAAGTGTGTTTGAAGCATTACTTCCAACTGCCATTATGGTCTTTCCTGGCAAATAACCCAAAGAGCCAGGTGAACCTATCTCATTTAATAATTTCATAAGTTAATTAGCAATTCACCCTCTTTCTTCACCATTATTTGATATAGTTCTAGAAGTACTAATAACACTGTCCAAAGAAAAATTAAAGGCATAAAAAATAGATAAAGAGGAAATAAACCACCTCTACTTGTGAATAATATTTTACTTAAAAAATTCTAGGGAGTAAGCCACCATCTGAGGAGATGGTTCCTGTGAAGAAGGGACAAGTTATAACCATTAACTGCTAACCAATGACTATCCACAGGACAGACAAGTCTGTTTAGCTAAAACATCAAGGAGTGCTGAGGGAGAGAAAGGACATAGCATGGGCCAAGAGAGCTAAACTATTTCCCTGATTGAGATAGTACAGGATCCTGGACCCAAAACTTTTGGAATAACAATATTTTCTGGTCAGTACTAGAAATGATCATCCTGGGAAGCAACATCTTTGGAGATACAGTTTGGATACTGTTCCTGCAGGTGCTACAATTACTCCTATCAAAAGCCCCCAGAATAGAGTTCCTGTCCCCAAAGTCCTTGGCATTATCAAATGATTCAACATTAGAAACTAATATGATTTCATCAGTGGATTATAGCATTAAAGAAAAGTCATTATCATATGCTTTGAGGCTGATCCTAAGGACCATGGGACCTTTCTGTCTGACTTGTAGTCAGATTATTTCATTCACACTAGAATGTGAGATCCTTGAGAGCAAAGACTGCCCTTTTTTATATTTGTATCTCCAGCATGGTGTTTTGCACATAGTAACTGATTAATAAATACTTTATTCATCCTCTAAAATTTTATTGAAACAGTTTAAATAGCTTTATTAAAATGACATACTATAAAAAATTCACAAAGATTAATAATAATTTTTAAAATAATAAGAAAAAAGAAAATCATTATAAATAACCACAAAAAGCATTTAAAACTTGGGTATGGGGTGGCTAGGTGGTGCAGTGGATAGAGCACCGACCCTGGAGTCAGGAGGATCTGAGCTCAAACTTGACCTCAGACACTTAATAATTACCTAGCTGTATGGCCTTGAGCAAGCCACTAAACCCCATTTGCCTTGCCTAAAAAAACCAACCAAACAAAAAACTTAGTTACCAATTTACCAAGGCATTATAAAATGCTCCTTAAATAAATAAAAAACAACTTAAATAACTGGAGGAATATTAAATGCTCATGGCTGTACTATGCCAAAATAATAAAAATGTCAATTTACAAAATTGGATTTATAATTTTAATGCTATATTAATCCATACCCTTATCAAAAGGTACTATATTTATAGCACCCATGAAAATAACATCAAAATTCATTTGGAGAAGCAAAGGATCTAATTAATCAGGAAAATAATGAAGAGAGGTATAATGAAGGAGGAATAGATCTCCAATTATATTATAAAGCTATATTTGGTATTGGTTAATATATAGAATAAATCAATGGAATAGAGGAGACAAGGAACATCCAGAAACAATGAAACTCATTTTCACAGTGTTTGATAACGCAAAAACCAAATTATTTTAGTAAAAAAAAAAATTCCTATTTGATTAAAAAATGGCTGGGAGAATAGAAAAGCAAAATTTAGGCCTAGGCCTACATCTTATACCATATTTCACAAAAGTCTAAAATGGATATGTGCCCCTAATATTAAAGATCATTCCTTAAAAGCATTCAAACAATAGCATATCATAATAAAGCTTTTACACTATGGGTAGGAGATATATACTTAACTAAAAAGAAGAATTTACAAAACTTAAAACAGATAACTTTTATTACATGAAATTGAAAAGCTGCACAAATAAAATTAATGCATCTAGGACATCTAACAGATATCTGTCTAGATCTAAATAGCTACTTCTAGGTGCCTAGATGTAGATAGATATATTAGATATCATGGATACATTAATTTTGTTTTTATATCTATCTGTCTATCCATCTTCTGTCTGTTATCCATTTATCTAGCTAGCTAGCTAGCTACCATCAAGCTATCTATTCTAGCTCTTTACATCTACTCTCTTTCAAACTTTTTTTCTAAAAGTAACAAGAATTATAGGACATTTTAAAGCAAGGAATCTATGAGATACAATACTTAGAAGAACTTTAATATAAAGAAAAGTGTGTGGTTATATCAAGAAAAATGCTATTATCACTCATATTAATTTACAGGTTTCAATGTATAAAAATTAAATTACAAGGGAGTACTGATAGAGCTAGATGATGTACTTTCAGTATTTATTTGAAAGAACAGAAAACATAAAATCTTGAAGGAAATAAGTAGGAATGAAGAGGGAATAGCACTTCTGAACTTCAAGGTATACAAGAACAACAATCATCAAAACTATTTGGTATTGGTTTAAATATAGAAAGGATATTGGGGGAGGTGGCTAGGTGGCACAGTGGATAAAGCACCAGCCCTGGAGTCAGGAGTACCTGGGTTCAAATCTGGTCTCAGACACTTAATAATTACCTAGCTGTGTGGCCCTGCGCAAGCCACTTAACCCCATTTGCCTTGCAAAAACCTTAAAAAAAAGGATATTAGTAGTATAGACTAAATAAGTAAATATCAGAAACTATACAACTTCATACCCCAATAATTTGTCAAGAACAAAGATTACTTGAGGAAGAACTCTGTTTTTGACAAGAACTTTTAGGGAAATTGAAAAGTTTGTCAGAAATCAGAGTTAAATCATTTTGTTATAAGTGAAATGACAGTAAGCTCAAAGTAGATTAATATGTCATAGGAGAAAAAATTAGAAGACAATAAGAGTATTTTTATTATTTTAACTGGGGGGAATCTGAAACTAAGAAGGCATAGAGATAACAAAAGAAAATAGATAATTTTAAATAGTGACAAGCAATTCTGTGAACAAGAACAATAATAGCAGCAACAATAAAATAATAGCAATTCTATAACTCTTGAAGGTTTACAAATTTATATATAATATAATATATAATAAATATATTATATATGTATGTATATGTACATATATAGGCATATTATATATATACATATATATAATACACATAGAGAGAGAGTCATTTGAACTGAATGCACCAAAGTTAAGAAGAGATGTTTGACTGGGAGAAAAATCTTTACATATCCTGAATTCTGCTAAGGGTCTAATATTTAAGATATTTAAAAAATTAATACATATATATGTAATTCTAAGTCATTTCCAAGTGAATATGTGGTGAAAAGATAAGAACAAAAACCATTCTTTTCTTTTTTTAAATTCTTTTTTTGAATTTTACAATTTTTCTCCCAATCTCACTTCCTCCCCCCCACTCCCCACAGAAGGCAGTTTGATAGCCTTTACATTGTTTCCATGCTATACATTGATCAAAATTGAATATGTTGAGAGAGAAATCATATCTTTAAGGAAAAAATAAAATATAAGAGATAGCAAAATTACATAATAAGATACCTTTTTTAAAAAAAAATTAAAGGTAAATAGTCTTTGGTTTTTGTTCAAACTCTACAATTCTTTCTTTGGATAGATAGATACCCTAATGTCTATCTATTGCAGATACCCTAAAATTGTCCCTGATTGTTACACTATGAAATGAGCAAGTCCATTAAGATTGATCATCACCCCCATGTTGCTGTTAGGGTGTACAGTGTTTTTCTGGTTCTGCTCATCTCACTCAGTATCAGTTCATGCAAATCCTTCCAGGCTTCTCTGAATTCCCATCCCTCCTGGTTTCTAATAGAACAATAGTCTTTCACAACATACATAAACCATAATTTGTTCAGCCACTCCCCAAGTAGTGGACATTCACTCAGTTCCGAATTCTTTGCCACCACAAAGAGGACTGCTATGGATATTTTTGTACAAGTGATGTTTTTACCCTTTTTTTCATGATCTTTTCAGGGTATAGACCCACTGGGTCTGCACATTTTTATTGCCCTCTGGGCTTAATTCCAAATTGCTCTCCAGAAAGGAGAGCAGAAACGGTAGATGAGATCACAGCTCCAGATTTCCCACATCCCTTCCAACATTGATATATTGGCTAATCTGAGAGGTATGAGAGAGTACCTCAGAGATGCTTTAATTTGCATTTCTCAAATCAGTAATTTAGAGCAAATTTTCATATAACTATGTATTGTTTTGATGTCCTCATCTGTAAATTGCCTCCATTTCCTCTGACCATTTGTCAGTTGGTTTTAGAAATGAGTCTTTTGTCAGAAATACTAGTTGTATAAATTGTTTCCCAATTTATTACATTTCTTTTGATCTTGGTTAAAGTGGCTTTGTGCAAAAGCCTTTTAATTTAATGCAATCAAAATTATCTAGTTTCTTTTTAATGTTATTCCCCTTCTCTTCCTTGGTCATAAATGGCTTCCTTTTCCATAGATCTGTCAGGTAAACTATTCCTTGATCTCCTAGTTTGCTTATAACATTGTCTTTTATGTCTAAATCCTATATCCACTTTGATCTTAACTTGGTAAAGGGTGTGAGATGTTGGTCTAATCCAAGCTTCTGCCATACTAACTTCTAGTTTTCCCAACAGTTTTTAATGAAGAGAGTTTTTATCTCTGAAGTTGGACTCTGGGTTTGTCAAACAACAGATTACTCTAATCATTTCCTGCTATCTCGTTTTCACCTAGTCTATTCTGATCTACCACTCTATTTCTTAGCCAATAGCAGAGAATTTTGATGACTTATAATTTTAGATCTGGTAGGGTTAAGCCACCTTCTTTTGTACTTTTTTTTTTTCATTAAATCCTTAGAAATTCTTGACTTTTTATTTCTCCATATGAATTTACTTACATTTTTTTCTAGCTCATTAAAGTAATTTTTTTTGGAATTTTGATTGGTAGGGCACTAAATAAGTAGTTTAATTTAGGTAGAATTGTCATTTTTATTATATTAGTTCAACCTATCCATGAGCAGTTGATATTTGCAAAGTTTAAATCTGTTATTTAAATTTATTTGTGTGAGAAGTGCTTTGTAGTTGTTTTCATAGAGTTTCTGAGTCTGCCTTGACAAGTGGACTCCCAAGTATTTTGTATTGTCTCTAGTTACTTTGAATGGGATTTCTCTTTCTAGCTCTTGCTGCTGTATCTTGCTAGTAATATATAGAAATGTTGAGAATTTATGAGGATTTATTTTATATCCTGTGACTTTGCTAAAGTTTCTAATTGTTTCTAGTAGTTTTTCAGATAATTTTTTAGGATTCTCTAGGTATACCTTCATGTCATTTGTAAAGAGTGAGTTTTGTTTCTTCCTTCCCAATTCTAATTTTTTCAATTTCTTTTTCTTCTCTTATTGCTGAAGCTAACATTTCTAACACAGTATCAATAGTAGTGGTAAGAGGCATTCTTGCTTCACCCCTGATCTTATTGGGAATGCCTCTATCTTATCCACATTGCATATCATGCTTGTTGATGGTTTCAGATAGATATTGCTTATCATTCTAAGGAACAATTCATTTATTCCTATATTTTCTAATGTTTTAGTAAGAATGGGTGTTGTATTTTGTCAAAGGCTTTTTCAGCATTTATTGATATAATCATATGATTTCTGATAGGTTTGTTATTGATATATTTAATTTAACTATCAGTTTTCCCAATATTGAACCAACCCTGCATTCCTAGGATAAATCCTGCTTGGTCATATTGTATTATCCTAATGATAACTTGCTCTAATTGCTATTTAAGATTTTTGCATGTATATTTATTAGGGAGATAGGTCTATAATTTTCTTTCTCTGTTTTGACTCTTCCTGGTTTGGGTATCAACATCATATTGGTGTCATAGAGTTAGGCAGAGCTCCGTCCTCCCTATTTTGCCAAAGAGTTTATAAAGAATTGGAACAAATTGTTCCTTAAATATTTGATAGAATTCACTTGTGATTCCATCTGGCCCTGCAGATTTTTTTAGGGGGTTCAATAATGGCTTTTTTGAATTTCGTAGGTATTTAATTTCCTCTTCATTTAACCTGAGCAACTTATATTTTTGTCAATATTCATCCATTTCACTTAGATTATAAAATCTATTGGCATACAATTGGGCAAAATAATTCTGAATTGTTACTTTAATTTCCTCCTCATTGGTGGTGAGTTCACCTTTTTCATTTATGATACTAGCAATTTGATTTTCTACTTTCATTTCTTAATCAAATTACCAGAGGTTTATTAATTTTATTGTTTTTTCCATAAAACCAACTCTTGGTTTTATTTATTAGTTTTGATTTTTGATATTGCTTTTGATTTTATTAATTTCTCCTTTAATTTTTAGAATTTCTAATTTTGTATTTAATTGGGGGTTTTTATTTGTTCTTTATTTTTTTAGTTGTATGTTTAGATCACTGATTTCCTCTTTCTCCAATTTATTCATGTAAACATTTAAAGATATAATATGGGGTGGCTAGGTGGCGTAGTGGATAAAGCACCGGCCCTGGAGTCAGGAGTACCTGGGTTCAAATCTGGTCTCAGACACTTAATAATTACCTAGCTGTGTGGCCTTGGGCAAGCCACTTAACCCCGTTTGCCTTACAAAAAAAAAATAAAGATATAATATATCCCCTGACAGCTGCCTTGACTGTATCCCATAAGTTTTGGTATGTTGTCATTATCTAGAATGAATTAATTCTTTCTATAATTTTTTGTTTGATCCATTCATTCTTTAAAATGAGGTTATTTAGCTTCCACTTAGTTTTAGGTCTATCTCTTCCTGGTCCATAATTGCATGTGATTTTTATTGCATTATGATCTGAGAAGGATGTATTCATTATTTCTGCCTTTCTGCATTTGAGTATTAGGGTTTATGCCCTAGTATATGGTCAATTTTTGGGTAAGTGCAATGTACTGCAGAAAAAAATCATATTCCTTTCTATACATTCAACTTTCTCCAAAGGTCTATCATGTCTAGGTTTTCTAACATTCTATTTACCTCAACTTCCTTCTTGTTTATTTTATGATTAGATTTATCTAAATCTGAGATTGGGAGGTTAGTATTGAAATTGCTTCATTGTCTATGGTATCTTTTAGGAGGATATAGTTTCCTATCCTATCTCTTTTAATGAGATCTATTTTTGCAACTGCTGTGTCTGAGATAAGGATTGCTACCCCTGCTTTTTCCACTTCAGCTGAAGCAAAATATATTTTGTTCCAATACCTTTTACCTTTACTCTATATGTATGTCTCTGCTTCAAATGAGTTTCTTGTAAGCAGCATATTGTAAGATTCTGGGTTTTAATCCACTCTGCTATTTGCTTATGTTTTAAGAGAGAGTTCATCCCATTCACATTCAAAGTTAAAATTACTAACTCTTTATTGCCCTCCATGCTTTCTTCCCTCTGTTTGTATTTTTCCTCTTTTTTTCACTTTATCCATATTCCCAGTACTTTGTTTCTGAATACACCACCTTCAATGTATCCAACCCCCCCCAGTGTATGCCCCTTGTATCCAACCCCCCTTTCTTTTCCCTTTCCCTTTGCCCCTTCTTCCTTCTGATAGTTCTTCTTTTCCTCCCCTTCCCCCTTTCCCCTTTTAATGTGTGTGTGTGTGTGTGTGTTAACTTTAGGTCTGATCTGATGAGAGTAAGATTCAGGCGGTTTTCACCTCCTCCCTTCTTCCTCTCTATTGCAATAGGTTCTTTGTAACTTTTTATGTAATGTAATTTACTCCATTCAATCTTCTCCATCCCCCATCTCTTTACTGACCCCCCCCTTTTTGTTTTGTTTATTTTTTTTAGGTTTGTGCAAGGCAATGGGGTTAAGTGACTTGCCCAAGGCCACATAGCTAGGTAATTATTAAGTGTCTGAGGCCAAATTTGAACTCAGGTCCCCCTGACTCCAGGGTCGGTGCTCTATCTACTGCACCACCTAGCTACACCCCCCTTTTTAAGGAGATATTGTTACTAAATCTATTTATCTATCGGAATCAGGGATAAGCCATGAGTGTCCATAACTTCTGGTACAATTCTTGAGAGTTATGAGAATCTTTCTTCCAGGTGGGGAATATAGCCAATTTCATATTATTGGATAGCGGTTTTTTTTCTTTAGCCTTTTTTTAAACCTTTTCATGTGTCTCTTGAATCTCATGTTTGAAGTCCAAATTTACTATTTAGTTTTGGTCTTTTCATCAGGAAAAGTTAGAAGTCTCCTATTTTGTTAAATGTCCATCTTTTACCCCAGAAGAGGAGGCTCAGTTTTGCTGAATGGTAGAATCTTGGCTGCATTCCAAGCTCCCTTGCTCTTTGGCCCTTCAATCCCCTAATGTTGATGCAGCTGGTCCTGTTTTATCCTTACTGTGGCTCCTTGGTATCTAAATTGTTTCTTTCTGTCTGCTTGCAGGATTTTCTCTTTTATCTGATAGTTCTGGAATTTGGCCACACTATTCCTTGGTGTTTTCATTTTGGTATCCCTTTCTGGAGGGGATCAATTTATTCTTTCAATAACTATTTTGCCCTCTGTCCCCATGATATCAGGGCAATTTTCCATCACTAAATCCTGTAATATTGAGTCCAGTCTTTTTTCTCTTCAATATTTCCAAGAAGCGCAGTGATTCTTAAGTTGTCTCTTCTGGACCTATTCTTGAGGTCAGTGATTTTGCCAATGAGGTATTTTCCATTTTCTTCATTTTTAAAAGTTTTTTTTGTTTTGTTTAATAGATTCTTGTTCTCATGAAATCATTAGTTCTCACAGATTCCATTCTTTTTTTTAGAGAAGAATTTTCTTCCTTTACCTTTTGCAACTCCTTTTCCAATTGGTCAATTCTATTTTTCCATTTGCCCAATTGAGGTTTTGAGAGAATTATTTTCTTTTCGCATTTGTCCAATTGTATTTTCCAAGGGTTTGTTTTCTTGTTTCAAGGTATTAAGTTTCTCTTGCAAAGTGTTAATTTTCTCTGGAGTTTGTTTTCCCAACTTTTCCAATTGATTTTTAAACTCCTTTCTGATTTCTTTGAGGAAGTCTTTCTGGTCTGGAGACCAATTCATATTCTCCTCAGAAATTCTATTTTCTCTGGGTTAGGATCTTCAGGGTAGTTTTTTCAATGGGCCCCCCTTTCTGCTGGTATTTCTTCATTTTCCTAAGATCTTGTGTTGGGGAGGGGCTGGTTCACAGACCTTTGGTGTTGAAAATCCTAGAGGCTTTGCTCACTGGTTTAGTAATTCCAAGTGGGCTGGCCACTAGAAGTTTCTGGTTGCTTTCTCTGGAGTGTCTGTGACCTTGACCCTCTCTCTCTCTAGGCCTGGAGGGGGTGGGGGGAACAGCTGGTTACTGTTATCCTTGAATAATGGGCTGGGCCCTGGGTCGAGGTAGTTAATCCTCCTGTTCAGCTGAGGGAGCTCTGCTGTACCTGGGGGTGTGGAGGGGCTGTTACTGTGTTTTCGGAAGAGGGCTCCACTGAATGTATGAAGCTCATGGCCCAAACTGAGCTGATTGATGTCCAGCCACACTTTGCAACTCGCTGTACTGGAGCTCACCCTCCTGCCCCACTGATGCTCCCCAGACCATGCTCCCACAGCCAAAGCCTCTGTGGCTTAGGCTGGTCCTCTAGCTTTACCCCACCACCCCTGAGCTAGCTTTGTGCTCTCTGTCCCCAGCTCACCCTTGCATCCCTGAGATAGACCTTATTGGGAGATGTCCTTCTCCTAACTCCTCTTTCTGGGTTTTGTTGATCATATTTCTGGTAAAAGATTTCTTTCCTATTATTTCCGAGGGGAAGCCAGGAGACCTTAGCACAGTGCCTGGTATCTCTGCCATATTGGCTGGAACTCAATAAAAATTATTCTTAAAAGAAATGAAAACTTTTAGCAATCATATATAACTAATAATAAGAGATGTACAAATCAGAAGCACTGGGAAATTTCCCTTAAACTCCATTAAGATAGCAAAAAATAGAAATAGTCAGTATTGGACAGACTATGGGAAGGGGGAAACTAGATAGCACAGTGGATAGAACACTGACCTTGGAGTCAGGAGGATGGCAATTTGAATATGGTCTCAGACACTTGATACTCACCAGCTTATGCGATTGCCTCTCATCCAGGGTCATCTCCAGTTGTCCTGATTCATATCTGGCCACTGGATCCAGATTTTTCTGGAGGAGAAAGTGAGGTGCATACCCTTTGATTTCAGACAGAAGTT
Source organism: Macrotis lagotis (assembly GCF_037893015.1). Taxonomy (NCBI): domain Eukaryota; kingdom Metazoa; phylum Chordata; class Mammalia; order Peramelemorphia; family Peramelidae; genus Macrotis; species Macrotis lagotis. The sequence continues at coordinate 329,093,397 of NC_133666.1, forward strand.
TGAAATTTAGAAATGTGCCTGGAGACTTGAATGAAAATCTTTCTTTGCATTAAAAATTTAATTTTGGCATATATTTGGAATTTTCTATTATACTTTGTGTTTTTTTTTTCTGGGGAGGTTGCTCTTGAAGATAATAAAACACTTCAGTTAGGTCTAAATATATCTGCTCCAACTATTTAAAGTTCAGATTTATTAAGAGATTTTGCCAAATAATTTGTATTGGCCTCTGATTTCTGGTTTTAATTTAGTACATTTTGACCTAAAAAACCTTGAAAAGACTTGATTTCTTCCACAATTAGATTTATGCTAAATTTATGCATTCCTTTGTATTTCACATTTTCTTAAGGTTGGGTACTCTAAGAGGAATGTCTACAAAAAGGAAAAATTCTTCTTCAAAGATTTAATATGACCCAGTCGTAAAGCACTAAACACATAGTATAAAACCTATCTTTGTTCTGCTTTCCTCTGTGACCCTACTTAGAACTTTTGGTATTAAATTTGTGATTTTGTGTAGACATTGATATATTTATATTTGTAATGTATTTATTATAAACTATTATCTTATATTATTGTATATCTTGACCGATTAAAAATAGCTCATTTCTATTAAAATCTTAATTTATTTCTTAATGAACTTGTTTGCACTTGAAACTTACTCAAAGTTTTTACATTAAATTTTTCCTCTTGACAGTTTTAGATGTAGTTTTTTTTTACTGTTTCATAATGAAAAGAAAACTTTTGTGAAAATTCAATAGGTTGAAATTGAAGAATATTTTTAATTCAAAAAGATTGCAGAAATTATTTTTGGAAAATGGAAAATAAGTTATCAGCTTTGAGGAAAACATCTATTGCAAAAATAAGCATATTTGTATACCCTAACAGCAACATAGGAGTGATGATCAACCTTGAAGGACTTGCTCATTCCATCAGTGCAACAATCGGGAGCAATTTTGGGCTGTCTGCAAAGGAGAGTGCCATCTGTATCCAGTTAAGGAGCTGTGGAGTTTGAACAAAGTTCAAGGACTATTCCCTTTAATTTAGAAAAAAACAGATATCTTATTGTCTGATCTTGTTACCACTTGGAATTCTTGCCTCTTCTCTAAGGATATGATTTCTCTCTCATAACACCCAATTTGGATCAAGGTACAACATGGAAACAAAGTAAAGGCTGACAGATTGCCTTCTGTGGGGGAGGGGAGGGAAGTAAGATTGGGGTAAAATTGTAAAACTCAAATATCTTTAATAAAAATTAATAAAAAATAAGCATATTTGTAAATGGAGTAAATAGGAAAAGACTATATCTTATCAATGATGATCAAACTTTTGGGGGGAGCATGTAAAAGAAAAAAAGTGAATAAACAAAGAATAACCAAAAAAATCACATATTATGGAAATTTGCAGTCTTCATTTTAATATTTTACCCATAATGTCTTGTCTGGAGTAGAGACAGGAGAATAGAGAAATATTCTGAGATATATATTGTGCTTGCTTTATCATACCAAAAATTACTTCAGCTCTCAAAAGTCTTTATGATAGTTACAACTTTGAACTGCTCAATAGCAGCCCATCAAAGTTTCAGAAGGAACATCAGAGCAAGAATCAGGAAATCAAATGCACTTTGGGACTTTGCTAGTCCATGTCCTATTTTCAACATCACTGGGGGCAGCTAGATGGTACAACGGATAGAGCACTGGCCCTGGAATCAGGAGGACTGAGTTCAAATCCAGCCTCAGACATTTAATTGCCTAGTTGTGTGACCTTGGGCAAGTCAACCCCATAGCCTTGCAAAAAACCTTTTCAAAAATAAATATTAAGAAGACATCACCATATGCAAAAGCAATTTACAGATGGGGAAATCAAAGTGATCCATAGTCATATGAAAAATTGCTTTAAATCACTACTTATTGGAGAAATGCAAATTAAAACATCTCTGAGGTTATCAGTTCACACCTCGCAAATTGGCCAGATATGACCAAAAAGGACAATGATCAGTGTTGGAAGGGATGTGGGAAATCTGGGACACGTTGTTGGACCTGTGAACTCATCTAACCTTTCTGGAGAGAAATTTGGAATTACACCCAAAGGGCAACAAAAATGTGCATACCCTTTGATCCAGCAATACCTATACTGGGTCTATACCCTGAAGGGATCATGAAAAACAGTAAAAATATCACTTATACAAAAATATTCATAGAAGCCCTGTTTGAGGTGGCAAAGAATTAGAAATTGAGTGAATGTTCAACACTTGGAGAATGGCTTAATAAACTGTGGTATATGTATGTGATGGAACACTATTGTTCTATTAGAAACCAGGAGGGATGGGAATTCTGGGAAGCCTAGAAGGATTTGCATGAACTGATGCTGAGCAAGATCAACAGAACCAGAAGAACATTGTAAACCCTAACAGCAATATGGGGGTGATGGTGAACCTTAATGGACATGCTCATTCCATCAGGCACAATTTTGGGGTTTCTATGATGGAGAATATCATCTATTTACAGAGAAAGAATTGTGGAATTTAAACAAAGACCAAAGACTGTTACCTTTAATCTTAAAAAAAAATTATCTTATTATGTAATCTTGCTATCTCTTATACGTTATTTTTTTTTTCTTAAGGATATGATTTTTCTCTCATCACACTCAACCTAGATCAATGTATACCATGGAAACAATGTAAAGACTAACAGACTGCCTTCTGTGGGGGTGGGGGGAGGGAAGCAAGATTAGGGGAAAAATTATAAAATTCAAAATAATTTTTTTAAAAAGACCAGCTTGTGATCTCTGGGATAGCAATTGCTTGAGAGTTACATCTTCATAGCAGCATTTTCCTTATGAACTAGACTTGTTGCCATTCAGTGGTTTCAGTCATGTCCAACTCTTTGTGACCCTATTTGGGGTTTTCTTGGCAGAGATAGTGGAGGTGTTTGTTTCCTTCCCCGACTCATTTTATTCCTGAGAAACTGAGGCAAAAAAGTGTTCATGACTTGCCCAGGATCACACAGTTAGTTAAGTGTCTGAGGCCAGATCTGAATTGATGAGTCTTCCTGATTCCAAGTCTAATGTTCTATCCACTTAATTAAGGCTATACTTAATAATGCACTATAAGAGCAAAAAAACCCCCATCAAAAATCAAAACAAACCCTAACTTGATAATATTGCTATCTTGGGAGAGGCATGGTATTAGCACCCCAACATCCTCTCTCCAAGTTCTCTACACACACTTCCAACTACACACTTACATCTTAAAATGACCCTAATACTTTAAAGTCAACCTTATACATGTCAAGTGTCTGAGATTAAATTTGAATTCAGGTTCAGGGATATTGAACCACCTACCTGCCTATAAAATAGTTCAACATTTTAGAAAAAGAAAGTTTTTTTTTTTTAATTAGCTTAATCTGACTGTAATGAAACAGTTTCAAGAACACTAAAGAGAATGAGAACTTATTAAAGGTTTCAGAGCAATATGGTAATCGACTAATTTCTGTTTTATAATTAAAGGACAAATAATGGGCAATCATAAACATTTGGAGATGGAAGTATGATTTTTTTTAAAAGGATAGGGGAAATATGATTTGTGGTTAACTTTGTCTCAGTTTCCTCATTTGTAAAATGATCTGGAGAAAACAATGGCAAACTAGTATCTCTGTCCCACAAAAAAAATCCAAATGGGACTTGACAGAAAAACACAACTACTACTTTTTCTTTTAGGAGAAGGGAGTAATTTTGAGTCAGGACACTATTATTGAATCCGTTGTGAAGGAAGTGGAGAGAAATTGGGTTGAGAAGAATTTGACAAAGGAACTTTAAAGAGTTTAAGACTGAAAAGCGGCTCAGTCAAAGTGGAGCAGTTGGAAGCAGACTGCCAAAAGGACTTCATTTCAGTGGGTCTGATTGGTTGAAAGGAGTCTTGCGTTCATTGGTCAACAGCCTGTGAGAGCCAAATGCCTTTCAGCACCGCTTGGAAGTGAAAAAAGATGAAGCTTCACTTGAGAGTCTGTAGCTTCAAAAGGGCAGAAAAAGGTTGGCAGCTGCTCAACAGTCAACCAAGACTATCTTGCTGTGTGCTATGATCCGATTGCACAGCCACAGCATCTGGGTGAATGAATAATTAGAAAGGTCTCAAAGATAGCAGTTTGCTGAGCTTTGCAGTACTCTCACTTAAAAGAGACTGGTTACTCACATTCATCAATTGTCAATAAATATTTGTCTATCAATGGTGTGCAGGAGTCAGCTTGTGAAATGTGATTGTCTAGGCTTAAGAAAGCAATAAACTATCTTAGAAAATGTTACTATATATTATTTGGTACATTATATACATATTTGTTATCATATATATTCATATACACGTTATATATGGTTTCTATTTCCCAGTTTTTCTATAGACCACGCTTTTTATCCACATTACACTGACTCCCATTTACAGCTTTAAAGTGATGTGCACCACTTTCCCCCCCTCTATTTTTTTTGAGGTTTCTCTGTCTTTGTGGGGGAGGAAAATTATGTTTACTTTCCCAAGACTGTGGCAATAATGTGAATAAATTTAAAAATTACCAAAAAAGTGATGTCAACATTAAAAAGAGCCCCTGGATATGTGGGGCTACCTCTCAATGCATTCTGGTCTCAAAACCCTGGACAGAACTCTGTCTGGTTGTGATCTGAATTTCCTTTTTTCTTTTTAAGTTTTTTTTCAAGACAATGGGGTTAAGTGGCTTGCCCAAGGCCACACAGCTAGGTCATTATTAAGTGTCTGGGGTCGGATTTGAACTCAGGGACTCCTGACTCCAGGGCCGGTGCTCTATCCACTTTGCCACCTAGCCGCCCCTTGAATTTCCTTTTCAACCCTGGTTGGGGATGAGCCGCTATATGGGGGGGGGGGGGGTAAAACATTTTCTCTTAGCAAAAGTTATTAAGTTGGTAGAAACCTTTGACCCCAGGAGCTTGGTAGCTCTAGGTTCCATTAAGGCGAGTGAAAGGGGAAGGGGAAGCTTGACAGGGGGAAGGAGGATGCCCGGGAGCAAGGTGTGTTCTTAGAGCCGCAGCAGCCGAATTGGGGAGTGGGGATGCTGGTACGGCTCAGAGGCTTCATTAAATTTTTCTTTTTTTAGGTTTTTTTTTTTTTTGCAAGGCAGTGGGATTAAGTGGCTTGCCCAAGGCCACACAGCTAGGTCATTATTAAGTGTCTGAAAGCGGATTTGAACCCAGGTGCTCCCGACGGCAATGCGCCACCTGGCCGCCCCCGTTACATTTTTCCAGTGGAGTCATCTGGGACTGAAGGGGACTGGGGAGACCGCCGTGCCCGTGGCTTCCTTCGCCACTCTCCCAATCTCCTGGCACGGAGTGGGCACCGCTTCTGAAAGCCCCCTGCGAGCGGGGGGGGGGGGGGAGGTGCGAGCGCGGGTCAGCCGGCGGCGGGCACAGGGGCGGAGACTGCGGGGCGGGGCAGGGGGCCGCGCTCGGCGGCCTCGGACCTCCGCTGCGGGCTTTTATCGGCCGGTGAGAGGCCCCGGCGGCCTCCCTCGGGGCGGGGGGGCGCGGCAAATAGGGAGAAGGGGAAAGAGCCGAGGCTGGGCCGAGGCTCGCTTCCACTGAGCCCATCCTCCGCCGTCGCCACGGCAACCGCCCGCCGTCGCCCGGCAACCCCACGCCGTCGCCCCGACAACCGCCCGCCGTCGCCCCGGCAACCCCACGCCGTCGCCTCGGCAACCGCCCGCCTAGCGTGCCGGCTCTCGCGCACCGGAAGAACGCCCGGGATCACGTCACCAAGCGCCGCGCACCCGGTTCCGGCCCGGGTGCTGATCCCGGAAGCGGCCATCTTCGGCGGCCGGGCGGGGGGCTGAGCCCGCCCGGGACGTGACGGCGGCGACCCTCGGCCCGAAGCAGGTAGGGCCCGGCCGAGGGAGGGAGGGAGGCGGCCTCGGCCCCCCGGGGGGAGCGGCCCGCGCTTCCCCTCCAGCGCGGGGGCCCGCGGGCCCTCAGGTGGGCCGGGCGGCCATTTGCCGCCTCCCCCCGCCCTGTGCAGGTAGACTAGAGCCGGGTTCCCCGCGCGCCCCTCCCGCCCCTCCGGCCCCGGCCCGGCTCCGCGCACGCGGGCCCCGATTCCCAGCCGAGGGGCGCGGCGGCCGGAGAAGCGCGGACCCGGGCCGGCCGCGCCCCGCCGGCAGCCCTGCGGGCCCCGGCTCTTCGGGGTCAGGACGCTTGGACGGGAGACTCCCCGAGGGCTAGGCCGCCCCCGGCGTGTAGGAGTGGAGCTGTGGGAGGCTTCGGAGACCGCGCACCCGTCCTGTTGTTGTGCAGAGAAACGCGACGCCCCGGAAGGTGAAGTTCTGCTGTGTTATCCACGCACAGGCAGCAAGCGGTAAAGCCAGGGTCTTAAGCCGCATCAGCCTACTCCTGGGCGAACTGCTTCTTTTTGAAAAAGGGCTAATAGCCACTGACTTCTTTTCAAAACCAGCCTTTAGGGGCAGCCAGGTGGTGAAGTGAATAGAGCCCTGGCCCTGGAGTCAGGAGGATCCGAGCTCAGTTCCAGCCTCAGACACTTCATAATGACCCAGCTGTGTGGCCTTGGGCAAGCCACTTAACCCCGTTGCCTTGCCAAAACCTAAAAGAGAAAAGAAAAAGCAAGCTTTAGATAGATGGGGGGGAGGGGGACATATCTAATGGACACTGGCAATATTCACTCTTTATTCTCTACCCCCTTCTCAGCTACTCACCTAGATTATGGTTGAAATTCGTTAATTAAGATTAATTTCCTTCAGAACTGTGCGCCAAATTAAAATACAAAAAAGTCTGAGCGACATAATACATTACATTTTAATCAATTATTTGCAGCAAATCATCAAAGTGTTTCCACCTCATTTTTTTTAGGCTATTGCAAGGCAAACGGGTTAAGTGGCTTGCCCAAGGCCACACAGCTAGGTCATTATGAAGTGTCTGAGACCGGATTTGAACCCAGGTACTCCTGACTCCAAGGCCTGTGCTTTATCCACTGCACCACCTAGCCACCCTTCCTCCTCATTTTTTGAGAGCTCTTTCCTCTCCCTTTGTAGAAAATATTGTTTTCCCCACTAATGAGATAATATGTGTCACTGTTTAAAATGACCCTCCTTGTTATCAGAGATTCCATTAGCTTTCCTTGGAAGAGGATTCCACAAATATGAAATTACAAAGGGTTTCTCAAGTCTTATGGACAGAATTAGGCAACTAGGCAGAAATATGACGGGAAGCTTGTCTTTGCCATCCCAATCTCTTTTTTCTATACCTGGTGTCTGTTTGTGTTTTGACATTAACAACATTTACTTTTCCTCTTATTTCCTCTCAAAACCTCTTAGGAAAGGAAATGAAGAGAAATATGTTAATTTGCTGCAAATGATAGTTTAAAACATTACTTCTCCAAAACTTTTTTTGCATTTTGATTTGATATAGAAAGTTCTAAGGTAAATAGATCAATCTCTATTTTTGGAATTTCAACTGTAATCTAAGTTGGTAGGGAAGGGGGGGAATATTCCTGTTGCCCATTAAGACTTTTATCTAAGATGTGTTCTAACAGGGATACTGTGGCAGTTTGCCACCTTTCAATAAAAACCAGTTGCATAGCAGATTATATATTTTGAATGTCATTAAATATAATATAGTTGATAAATCATCTCCACAGTTCTACACTTGAATTCTTTGAAAACTTCTGAGCTTTGATTTATTTGGGGTTTTGCAACAGGCACACATAAATTTTGTTTGTGTCTTTAAGAGGATGAATTAAAATTCTTTGTTTTTTCTGTGTTATCTATCTTTTATATGTGTACATACTAAGTAAATGGAATATAAATGTTAGTTTCTTCAAAGCTGAGCTTTTTTTTGTCTTTGTATACTCAATGCTTTATACATAGTAGGGGCTTAATAAATGGATTGAACTGAAGGTTTTTGCGTAGGGAAATAATATGATCAAAATAGTAATTTAATAAAGTTAGTCTGGCATGTTATTTAGAGGAGACAATTGAGCTAGATAAAGAGATTAAATTTTTTTAAAAAAAAATTAAGGTATTGTTTTAAGCAATTTCTTTTTTGTTTTTGATGGTAAAGGTTCATATTCAGTTTTTTTTCCCTTACTTTTGCTATTCAAATAGGAATTCTTTGTCAGACTTTGACTGACTTTGAATTTTACCAGAGGTGATGCATCAGGACCACATGTTCCTTAATTTATTTTCATTGGTTTTCTTTTTCTCAAATGATGGATGGATTCATTCATTTCACCATTAAGCACATCTCAGGTTGAGGCACTTATCAACAGTTTTGAATTGTAAACTCCATAAAGATAAGGCCTCTATTGTATCAGTCTCTATATCACAAGACTAACACAGTGCCATCTTTGTTATTTATTTGTTTGATCACAGCTAGTCATGTTATCTATCTGGGACTCAGCTTCCTCATCTAAAAAGTGATGAGGTAAATGACTTTGTAGATCTTTTCTAGCTCTAAATCTCTAGTTATCCTAAAATAAGCATTAATTATTGTTGGTTGAATTACATACTCTTTCCTTCAAGTTCTCTGTTAAGGAATAGAAGGACCTTAATTATCCCGTAACTAGAAAATTTGAAGGTAGGCTTGATTGCAAGTATTTTTCTAAAAGTATGAGAAGATAGTAGGCAGCAGTAGTGTGTCTAGGTAGGGAAAGCTCTCACTTTGAAAGGAGATGATTACCATGCTTTACATTTAAAAGAAATGTATAAATTACAATATGATTTCAACCTGCAGGGGTCAGCTAATCTGCCTTCCCCACCTTCATTTTAAAGATGAGAAAACTGAGACTCAAAAAAGTGACTTACCCAAAGTTAACGTATAGTAAGTATTACAACCAGGATTTGAATCTAGATTTTCTGTGTGCAAATATGTCAGATTCCCTTTGATACACACCACAGATCCAAATAAGGAAGTAATGTTTAAAAGAAACATGGAAAGATAGATCAGTAACCAGAAGTTCTGGGATGTGGCTGTGAATGTGACTGTGAAGTGATCTGGGCAGAGATGGTGGGTGAATATGAAAATCTGATCCTTAAAGTAGATCATAGGTCTAGAAGAGATAGACAACCAGTCCTAAAGAATACATTTCTTTGTTACAGCTCCTTAGTTGCTTTGAGGGGGGAAGGAAGGTTGTAAAATAGTGGGAAGATCTTCCCATCAGCCTGGGTGAGAAATCAGCACTGAAAGTTTAGTTCTTCAGTGGAAGAGAACTATTTAGAGATAGCCATTCTAGTACAGTAGCTTGTAGATATTTAGGAAGAAAACACCTATTAATTATGTTTACATTCTCATGATTGAATAAAGAGGCATTTATTAAGTGTGTATGCTTATTATATGCAAAGCAATGACCACAGATAGAAAAGTGACAGGTTTGCTTTCAAGGAGCTCACATTCATTTTAATGAGGGTTACAACCACATAGAAGGGTTCAGTTGCAAGTAGATAAGAAAGTCCCATAATCCATAGCAAATAATAATGCCCCCCCTTTTTTATGCCTCTTTTAATGCCATTGCCATCAATAAGCTCACTTTCTAAATGTTGAACCTCTCGACAGTTCCAAGTATTTTGATGCCGAGAACTTTCTTTTGGGGGGTTTTCAAAGCTTACAAATGTTGCATTTGCAGAAACAGTTGCCTTGTTTGTCTCTACAGGCTTTGCTTCCCAGGTTGATGGTTCAGGGCATGGGGCTGGAAGTATTGCTATTTCAAAGACACTTGGGTTCAGACTCCTGAACTGTTTGCATCAAGGGGAGAGGCAAGCTGGTGGTGAAGATGATGGTAGAGGTTGGATTTGCCTGGCACATGTTCATTCTGTATCTCTCTCTCTCTGACTACCTTGCAGTTTAAGTTGTTCTGACTTATCTTCCCTATTGGTGGAGATGACTGACTTCCCTAGGAAGGAGATGCTTCCCTAGAAAATGGCAGTTAAGACCTAGACTAGAATCAGGAGCAGTGATCTGGGAGGTATTGCCACTTGCAAACCTCCTTATGCCAAGCTATCTATTGGTAGCAGTTGATTAAGCACTTATTGCTGGTGTCAGTGAGGAAGGTGGATCTCTTTTTCTTAATAATTTTTTGGTGATGTCTAGGAGGACTTGAAGTATCTATTTGGTTTGGATGGCATTGATATTCCTAAAGCAGTGGAGCTCAAGTCAGCTTAATGCCTTTTAGGCACTGGACTGGAAACATAGCTATTGCAAAGGTTCTTGGGTTCATTGTTCTGAACTGTCTCATTTAGTCTTCAAGGGGAGATGGTGGTGGTCAAAGTGTTGGTGATGGTTTGACTCGCCTGACATGTACAATCTCTCATATTGCCTCCGAGTAGTTTGTGAAGGCTTTGGTCTGATGTTGACCTCTGGGTTCCCTTCCAAATCATGCCTTGAAAGTTCTGCCCCTTTTCTCTGGTTAAATATTACCAAAAAGCAGTTCTCATATTTGAATCATGGAATTTTAGAGTCAAAAGTTGATCATAAACATCGAGTCCAACTTTTTCATTTTATAGATGAAGAATCTCAAAGTCAGAGGGGTTAGATTTGGGTTCCATAGCCAGAAATATAAGGGTCTGAAGATCTATTCAAAAAAACAGAATCCTACTTTTAATGATTTTTCTGCACAAGATCTTGGGGATTTTAATGTATCAATAGACAAACACAATTTCATGAAATTTATGTGAAAACCAGGTTTATTACAAGAGAAATGAACATGCATGTGGAATTCAAAGAGATAAGAAGTTTGCAATTAACAGTCAAAGGAAGGAGGGGAAAACACAGATCTCAACCTAAAGGGATGTGGCATGGGGAAGGGGAAAAGGTGCAGAAAAAGTGGGAAAAGAACCAAAATCCTTTCTGAAGGGGAGGAGCAAGGCCATGGCAAAAGCAGTGTCTGTTTCTTTGGGGCTAGACCATAAAGATAAATGCTTTACTTTATTCTCCTTATCTACAAGGGCCCCAGCTGCACAGGCACTTTCTTAGTCTAGTTGGAACTGACTGTTTTGATTCCCAGGACACCCAGGAAGACCAGTTTGGATGTAGACAAAACATTATGTCAGCTGGTAGGAGCGGAGGGGGGTTGTTCTTGACACATTCAGGGCCTCTCATACTTTGGATCCAGTTTTGGAAAAGATGGCAACTCACAAGGACAAATTCAAGGGACCTCTTAATATTCCTTATCAAGTGTAAGAATCAACTATTTGCCTAACCAGTCATATTTGAATTATTCATTTCCATTTTGTGGTGTCATTTTTGCACATGTAATAATAACAACACCTTCTTATTTCATCAGTGCCATTTAAATGATGGTCCTATGACAGCTTTGGGAATTTAAAACACTTTCTGATCATGGAGGAGACTGATCGAGAAGCAGTAGCAACAGCTGTCCAAAGGGTAGCTGGAATGCTTCAAAGACCTGACCAGCTGGACAAAGTGGAACAGTACCGTAGAAGGGAGGCTCGGAAAAAAGCCTCAGTGGAGGCTCGGCTGAAGGTATAAAACCAGTGCAATCAAATGCGATGGGAATTAGTTTGGGATAAAAACAAATGGTCTTATTTTCATTTTAAGTTCATGTCATGATTAAATTCAAAGTATTCATAATATTTTCAGCCATGCAGCAGAATGTAACGATGCCAACTTTGCTACTTCAGAATTTATAATTATTTGGACAAGAATGGAGCAGACATTTTTCTTTGCTTAACAGATTGTTTTCCTATGCAAATGAATAATGTAAAATGTATTGGGAGATTGCATGACATATTGGAGAAAATCACTTTTCAAATAGATAATTTAAGTGTATGTTTTTAACCAAGAATCACTGTGCTTTGCATGAATTACTCAGCTCTTCAGCAGGTCCTTTACAGACCTCTATTAAGTCACTCTTTGTTGATTTAGATTGAGTGACTTAAAGTTTGTGGAGGTAACATGCTATATACTGTTCAGATTGGTTTTTCAGCTGGGCTTTAATCCAATTAGTCTGAATCATTAAGGTTTTACTATATTCTGTGAGTATATGATATAAAATCTTAAATTTTATATATCAGCTTTTTTTCTCATCTCATAACTTTTCAATATGTCAAGCAGCATTCCAATTCTTTTTACTTATTAACTGGACAAGTCACTTTGCCTCTGTTTGCTTCAGGTACCGCATATGTAAAATGAGGATAATAATACCTCCTGTGGTATTGTGTCACAGATAGATTGCCGTGGGGCAGCGATAGAACAGCGACCCTGGAGTCAGGAGGACCTGAGTTCAAATTCTGCTCAGATACTTAATAGTTACTTAGCTGTGTAACCTTGGGCAAGTCACTTAACCCCATTGCCTTGCCAAAAAACCCCAGAAGCAAACAAACAAAAAAATAGATTTGCCAACATTGAGGTCTCTGCAGAAGTCACCAGGAGCCCTCAGCCTTGTGTCTCCTTCCTGCTTTTCCCTTCCCCAGTTTCCACCCCTATTTCTAGTGTTCAGCCCCTCCTTCAGGTTGCATCAAAAGGGAGCCCAGGAAGTTGAATACAGTACTCTTACATACAACCAGCTTCTGTCTGTGGGCCAAGCTCTTCTACAGGCTACATCATCTATACTGAACTGGAGACACTTTTTTTTTTATTGTTTATTTATGAGGATGTTCTGACACTTTCCTATGCACATGAGCCAATTTCATCTTTGGAGTTTTGAGAATGCTGTACTGTGCTTGACAACAGATGAATGCACTGAGAAGCTTATGAAATTGTTTTTTTGGGGAAAATAATTTTTACACCTAATTCATCAGTTTGTCACCAGACTTTTGTCTGAAATTTTATTTTGGGGGGCTTGCTTTTTGTACCATAATCATTTTCCAACCTACTTCCTCCCACCTTTCTCAGTCACGTTTTTGCTAGGAAGAAAAATGACCAAACCTAATTAGCAAAACACCTGACTGTGTGTGTGGTATGTAGCAATAATTTTCTCCTCTCTGTGGAGAGGAAGGGTTGTTTTGTCATCTGTTGTTAGAAACTCATATTGGGCCTTGCCTTTAATCTGAATTATAATCAATTATACCTTCCTGTTACTTCATTTGTAGGATTATAGTTACTGTGCTATTCTTGTTCCGTTTCCTTCAATCTGCATCAGTTCATAATGTTTTCTGTGTTTCTTTATATTTGTTGTTTCTCATAGCACAAAAATATTCCATTACATTTATTTGGCACAGTTTGTTCAATTTTTCACCCCAAAAATGTTTACTTACTTTCTTTCCAACTTTTTACTTCTGCAAAAAATACTCCTATGAATATTGTTATCCATGTGTCACTTTTCCTTCCTTTGACTAATGTGGGGTACTTACCAAGTGGTTCAAAGGGTTTATGCAATTTACTAACTATTCTCAAATAGTTCCAGTAGTTTTTATTGGCAATTGACCTGGTTTGTCACTTTCCCCAAAGTGTGGCTGTGAGCCCATGTTCCCATAGCCCATTCAGCAATGTTTATTTTCATATGTCATAGAGCAAGATGAATTTGCCAGAGATATCTCAACAATGTGTTTTAGAAGCTTGATCAGAATTAATCTAACCATGTCACAGTGAGAAATTAGAAGTTACTCATGTTCCAAATTGAGGCATTGATGTCATGTTAATTTTTTAAAAAAGTTCTCTTTAATTATTAATATCCTCTTGTTATTGGTTCCTTTTCACTCAGGTGCTGGACCATTTCATATGATTCTATAACCATTTCTAGTGATAGAACTTTCTCTGAATGGCCAACTGCCATGTAAAGTTTTATCAGGAAATATTGGAGAGATCACTGACTTATGTTAAGTAATGCACACCATGTCTTCCTCTGTTTAGGCTGCAATCCAGTCACAGTTAGATGGTGTTCGGACCGGTTTGAGTCAACTTCATAATGCATTAAATGATGTAAAAGATATACAGCAGTCGCTGGCAGATGTGAGTAAAGACTGGAGACAGAGCATTAACACTATAGAAAATCTTAAGGATGTGAAGGATGCAGTAGTACAGCATAGCCAACTCGCTGCTGCTGTAGAAAATCTCAAAAACATCTTCTCAGGTAAATAAATAAATATGAAGTATTATTATTATTATTATTACTATTATTTTATGATGTAAATCATTTTTAAAAAATACTTTATTTCCAAAATTACATGTAAAATGATTTTTAATGTTCAAAGATTTTTATTTTTATTATTTTTATTTATTAATTTCCCCCCTCTCTTTCCCCATCCCTAAAATGGTAAGCAATATGATATAGATTATATATATGTGCAATCATGTAAAACTTATTTCCAGATTAGTCATGTTGTGAAAGAGAAAAAAATAGACAAATGGGGGGGGATCATGAAAAATTGAAGTGAAAATATTCATTTTTTTATTCATTCTGTGTTCAGGCTCCATTAAAGTAAACTATCTTAAGTATAATATAGCAGAATAACACTGAATATACCTTTCCTTTAGATGGGAAAGTTCTAACCAGCTTTATAGTCAAACTTGCATTAGCCTTCACTTTGCACCTAATTGTTTGGACCCATTACATTTCCTCATTTAATCTTCATGGTTATGTATAGGTAGATTCTGATTTTAGATACTTGGCATTCATGGATCTTATTTTAAATGTCCAAATCCTGATTGCATATGCATTGCCTTCTGAAAGTGTCTATATAGTATACCAATGTTGGATATTGATGAAGACTACTATCATGTGAGTGAACCAAGTTAGTGAGAAGTGCAATGTTTTATCTTTGTTAGGCTATATTGAATGAGTGCAGCAATGAAATGCCAAGACATGTTAAAAAAGCACACACTGCCTATGCTGAATTACTACAAATTTAACTTTGTTTTCTCACAATTTGTAGTCATCTCAAACAATAAACATTATTGTCAACTGTATTATCAATTAATGCTACTAGGGCATTGCCAGAAACAGTGTTGCTGTACCAAATGTCAGTACTGTCTTTCTTCAGAGGTGCCTGCTAGCATAATGTCTAACCTGACAGAGAGAGGGAAACTGTAGAATTTTGATACAGTAGAATTTTAGAATCAGAAAGGAATTGGTTATCTAATCTAGCTTTTTGATTTAATATTACAAATGAAGAAAAGGAAATGCAGAAAGCCTTTTGTTTTCTCACATTCACAGAAGGTAGTTAGTGGTAGACCTAGGAGGAAAAACTAGACCATTTGACTTTCTTGTACAATATTCTTTCAACTATATCACACTTTCTGGAATTGGGATAATGCCTTAATGATTTTTCATCCTATTAACTGTATAACTCTGGGCAAGTCACTTCAGTTTATCATCCTCAGATTCTTCATTAAATAATTAAGGTACTGGAATAGATGATTATTCAGGTGTCTCCCAACTCTTGGATGGTACACTTTACTTTGTGTTGCAGTATACTTTTATGTTGTTGAAATTGAAAGTCAGGCAATATTTATTTAAAAACAGCACTTCAACTTACTCTATCCTGCTATTTATGACATTTACCATTAAAGCTCAAAAGAATAGAAAAAGATGAGTTGCTATAGATCTAAATTAAAAAGACATTGCTGGCAACAACTTATCTGGATATGGAATTAGAAAAGATTTTCTCCTTTTTGTGAGTAATCTTGTGAAGAATTCGTGTTGAGTTTTTTAATTAATTTTCCATAAACACTATTTTTGACTTAATTTTCTATAAACATTTTTATTTTATCTAATTTATCAATTCTGAAGATGTTCACTTTATGTTTAAATTGGCCTTTTTTGGTGTTCATATCATACATTATTTTAACTCTTTCCCCCCCCTTAGTACCAGAGATTGTTAGAGAAACTCAAGACTTAATTGAACAAGGAGAATTTTTGCAAGCCCATCGAAAGCTAATGGACCTAGAATGTTCTCGGGATGGCTTAATGTATGAGCAATACCGAATGGATAGCAAGAATACTCATGATATGACTCTCATCAAACTTTATTTTGGGGACATGGAGAAACTTTCTGAGGAGTTAGGCAAGCAGCTGTGGATGGTGTTGCAAAGATCCTTAGTTACTGTTCGCCGGGATCCTACTTTGCTTGTTTCAGTTGTCAGGATAATTGAAAGAGAAGAAAAAATTGATAGACGTATGCTTGACAGGAAAAAACAAACTGGATTTATTCCTAGTGGGAGACCCAAAAAATGGAAAGAGAAGATGTTTAATATTTTGGACAGAACTGTGACTACTAGAATTGAGGGTACCCAAGCTGATACCAGAGAATCTGACAAAATGTGGCTTGTTCGCCACTTGGAAATTATACGGAAATATGTTCTGGATGATCTTCTTGTGGCAAAAAACCTAATGGTTCAGTGTTTCCCTCCTCATTATGATATTTTTAAAAGACTTTTAACCATGTACCATCAGGCTTTGTCCACCCGTATGCAGGAGCTTGCATCAGAAGACTTAGAAGCAAATGAAATCGTTAGCCTCTTAACCTGGGTTTTAAATACTTACACAAGGTAAAGTGAAATTTATATTTATTCCTTAATGTTCATTAGACAGTTAAGTCCATATTGTGTACAATGAGTTATATGAGGTGCTGAAGGAATGCAAAGAAAAAATGAGTGATTTGATGTATTAAGATGTTTTAAATAATATTTGTTATTCTGAACTTGATATATCAACAAATGTGAACATTTTCACATAAAGAATGATAGGAGAAAGTCTGTAGATGATCTATGACTCTATTAAGAATAGCATTTTTTAAAGTATGTCATAAATTTGGCACATTAGTTGAAAAGTTGTCCTGCTTGTCTTTGAATTTTTCCGTGTTGAATTTTTAAGAAGCAATGCAGACTCTCTTTCTTTTTTTTTTTACCATCACAGTACCTAGATTCTTCTCTCCAAGTCTGTTCCCTCAGCCATTTTTTAAACCCTGTTTCCACAAAATAAGCATAGCCAAACACAACAAATCTACATTTTAGCCATGTCTGAAAAATGTATTTTTCATTCTGTATTTCTTGAATATCACTTCTCTGTCTAGAGTTGAGGAGCTTGCTTTATCATTGGTCCTTCTCAGTCACGCATTAATGAGTATTCTTAAGTTATTCAAAGTTCTTTTTTTTTTAAAACATTGTTCTCTTGGTTCTCACTTCACTGCTTCTTAGTTTTTTCCCCCCCCTGCATCTATCTTTATCATTTATTATAAATATTCCATTACAGTCATTTGTTTTAATATTTAGCCATTCTCCAAATGATAGGTACACCCTTAATTACCCCTTCTTTGCTTTAACAGAAGAGTGCCACTATTAATATTTTTGCATATTTGCATATAAAAATATTACTGTCTCGTAGTAGTATTGCTGAGTCAAAAGACTCAAAATTTCAGGAGTTTTGGACATATTTCAAAATTTCATTCCAAAATGGCTAGATCACTTAAAGTTCTATCAAATCCACATTACTGTGAGGTCACCTTTTACAAAAACCATTTTCCTTTTTTTGTCATCTTTGTCAATCTGAAGTGTGTGAAATGGAAATAAATGTTTTAATTAACATTTCTCTTGAAAGCAATTTAGAGAACTTTTACATATGTTTCTTAGTAGCTTGTTAGGTAGAGTTCATATGTTCCTTTTAGTTTGTTGATTTTCTGATTTTTTTTCATGATCAACTTTTCTATTTTCAAACCAATACCAAATGAGCTTTATTGATTTTTACTTTGTACTGTAGTTTAATGTTTAGTACTGCTAGATCCCCTATCTTTACCCCTTTCCATTATTTTCCTGGAAATTCCTGTTCTTTTATTCCTTCAGATGAATTTTATTTTTTCCTAATTCTGTAACATAATCTTTGGATAATTTTATAAACAGATTATTAATAATTTATCAATAATCATTAATAATAACTAATACTTTAATATTGATAATAATAAACCGTTTGTAAAAAATTTATAAATAATGTAGGTAGTATTGTTATTTTGATTATGTTGTCTTTGCTCAGTCATGTGCACGACAGTTACATAATGAGCATTTATTAAACTTACTTTACTTGCTGCTGAATATACAAAGGCAGATACATCATTTTGACCCTGAAGGAAATCATACATCTGTGACAAAATGGCAAATAACATACAAAATACATATAGGAAGGTAATCTATTAAGGAAAATAACTAGCAGTGTGGAAGACCAGGAAAGTCTTCTTAAAGATGGTGAGATTTGAGCTGACCATATTCCAGGCATGAAGGACAAATAATGAGAAGGCATAAAGCCATGAAGTTGTTAACCTGAGTCACTTGGATGATACTGGTACTTACCTACCCTAAACAATAATGTGTCTCTGATTATTTAGTTCTTTGATGTTTCTTCAGAGATTTTTTTTTTTACGTGGTATTCAATTTAATTTCTGTATATGTTTTGGTAACTGGACTTCAAAATATTTTTTGCATTCTGTAGTTATTTTGAGTAGAATTTCTCAATCTGTCTTTAAAGGTTCCGTGAAACAAAATAGTTTTTTGAAGAAATTATTTATAAAATGCATTCTATATTTTGAGATGTACTTTGGTTTTCTTAAAGCAAGAAAGAATACAGTTTAAGCTTTTGTCAATGACTTGGATCCTTCTTTATGAATAATAATTTTATGTTCAGCCTTTTATGCTTACAAAGAATGTTCTGATGTTATCGTGGATCTTTGAGGGGTCATAGAACTAAAATGGAGAATTCAGTTCATTAAACATTTATTGGTTGCCTACTGTGTACCCAGGAATAGATGTGGGAAGAAAAAATGAAAAACAGCTTTATATATATTTTTTTGTGTTTTACTGGAGAATTATAAATAACATGCCAATGGATCAGTAAATAAAGAAAAATTGAGAAGGAACAAAAAAGCTCCAAAATCTGGATTTTGCAGTTTGATAAAAGTCTAATAGTCTATTTCCTTCTCAGAATAATATTTTAAAAATTATATGGTTTTAGTTATTAACATACTTTAAAGAAAAGACAGTAAACTCACTGACTCCCGATTAAGAATCCCTGAACTAGGTACTTCAAGAAGGTCTTCCTATCTGAGGTGATACTGAACAAAGACTGGAAGAAAATTGAGGATCATATCGCTTTATAACTCAAACAAATACAGATGTGGAGATAGGGGGATTATTTATTCCTAGAAATAACTTGTACATCAATTTGACTGGAACAAAGAATGCATAAAGGAGAATAAATCTGGTATTTTTCATTAAAGAAGTGGTTTTTATCTGATTTGTATTGCTGATATGATTTGGGCAAATTGAATTCTAATTTTCAATCTTATCACTAACTTGGGAAAGTTACTTAATTACTTTCTCATCTGGCTTTGTTTAAATGCTAAACAGGATAGCTTGGATTTTTTTTTTCTTTTGGCCTAGAGGAAGTAGGGTACCACTGAAGCTTCTTGAGTTAGATGTCAGCATTATATCATCTTTGCTTTTAGAAGTTTGTTTTGACATCTTGTGAAGTATGGGTTGGAGAAAGGGGCAGGTGAACTGGTTAGGAGGTAATTGCAGTAGTCTAGATGAGAGGTGATGAAGATCTGAGTTAGGCTGGTGCTATGTGAATTGAGAAAAGGGGGTAGATAAAACTGTCAAGGGAGAATTAACGAAACTTGGCAACTGACTGGATGTGGGGAAGAAGTAAGGGAGAGGGACATTTGAGGATGACTGAGGTTGGGGACTAAAAAAGATTTCAATGTCCTCAACAGAAATAGGGGATTTTGGAAGAGATAGGTTAAGGGAGAAGGTAATAAAGTCTGTTTAATGCAAGTTGAGTATGAGATGGTTGTGGGCTACCCAGCTTGAAATTAAACAGATGTTGATAAAAGGCAGGAGCAATTTAGGGAGAATGAATAAATAGTGAAAGTCCTTTGCACAGATGCTAACTGGATCCATAAAAGCTAATGATGTCACCCAGTCTGAGCAGGATGTCTGAGGTGGGATATGGATGATTATTTCACAAAGGAAATGGAATTTTTAGTATTTAAGAGGAAAAAGGTGATTAGTAGCCCAAAAACTTTCTCAAAAGGGAAATTGCTGTTAACTTGGCTAGAGTAGGTTTTTTTTTAGTCAAGTGGTAGAACTTGAAGCCATATTCAATGCTTTATATGATACATTAACAAATTCTGTGCTTTTTGGCTTAATTTTTCCGCATTTTGTAGTTTTTCCTTGTCTTGTTTCAGCAGTTAGCATTTCTTACTGCTCTGTTAGTCTATCCCTAGTGTTTCACATACACATACACTGTTTTAAATGTGCTTTAACCTGGGAAGCAAGATAATCACACTTGTCAGAGTTGTGTCTAAAATAAAAATAAATTATCTCTAAATAAAATAACCCAAAAGTCTCCATTGAGTAACGTGTATGAATTTTATGATGTTTCATCACAGAGTTACAAAGTGGATAACAAGTGTATAGTTGCTCTGAGTTCTTTTTTGTTTTTGCTTCTCAGCTAGGTTCAGTAAGGAGGGTAAGGTTAAAAAAGTATATGGTGACTAATTCAAGAAAGCTTCATTTTAGGACTATATTGCTAAAAATTTATTTGATTATAAATAGGCACCTTGGTAGGTTAGAAATTTAATTGAAATATTGCCAATCAATATAAAAAGGAATTAATTTGACTGTTTTTTCCTAATCCAAAATTTTGAATTTTAATCCTCTAGTACCACCAGACTTAATTCTGATAGCTAAACTATATAACTAGCCTAAAGCTAATGACTATCATGCCTCTGAGAAGGAGCCATAAAAACGATTTATCTGAAGAAGTACAGAACTAATGTAATAGATTCTGTTTTTGTATTGTCTTAAAGTGAATTTTGATGCAGTCTGCTTCATTTCTGGCAATAGTCCTCACCCTAAACCTAGAGAATTAAACCCCTTCTTGTAATACAAAGAAAACCAGGCAAAATCAACCAACACAGTGACCGAGTCCAACATTGTATGTAACAACCTTCGTGTTTTTCCATTTTTTCTTTTAAAAGTTGGGAGATCTAGTTTGTATATTAAGGAAGAGTTGAGAACTAGTCCCTCTTTTTTTTAATTTACATTTTTATTTGTTTATACATTACTAAAATAGTCTTGTAAGAGTAAGCATGGGGTGGCTAGGTGTCTTAGCGGATAAAGCACCGGCCCTGGAGTCAGGAGTACCTGGGTTCAAATCGTCTCAGACACTTAATAATTACCTAGCTGTGTGGCCTTGGGCAAGCCACTTAATCCTGTTTGCCTTGCAAAAACCTTAAAAAAAAAAAGAGTAAACATAATCCCCCCTCCCCCTACAAGAATAAAACCCCTCACAAGAAATAAATTGAAAGAAAGAAAAAAAAACATGCTTCGGTCTGTGTTCTGATACCATCAGCTCTGTCTCAGGTGGATCATATTCTTTATCATAAGTCCTTCAGAGAAGTTACTTCCATATTTTTTTTCACAGTTGCTTTTGCTGATTGTAATTTCCTCTATCTTCCTCCCCATA
This sequence comes from Macrotis lagotis, assembly GCF_037893015.1. NCBI lineage: Eukaryota > Metazoa > Chordata > Mammalia > Peramelemorphia > Peramelidae > Macrotis > Macrotis lagotis. Next base: position 329,114,821 of record NC_133666.1, read on the forward strand.
CCATTTATTATATTTTCTCTTTCCTTTCATTCTGTCCCTCTTCAAATGTGTGCTATAGGACAGCTGAGTGGTTCAGCAAACAGGTCACTGGCCCTGGGACCAGGAGGCCCCAAGTCCACATCCTACCCCAGAGACCCAGAAAATGTGTTATATCTGACTATCCTCTCCCATGATTCCCCCCCCCCCAATCCCCTTTCTCTCCTTTTTCTTCTATACCCTGTTAAGTATGCATGTTGTTTCCTCTCTGAGCCATTTCTGATGAGAATGAAGGTTCCCTCATTCCCCCTCACCTGCCCCCTTCCATACTATTGCAAAAGCTATTTCTTCTCTCTTTTATATGAAATATCTTAGTCTGTCCTACCTCTCCTTTCCCTTTCTCTCAGTACATTTCCTTTTCACCTGTTGATTCCATTTTTATAATACATCTTCAAATTCAGCTCCCTCCTGTGCATTGTCTATCTGTACTTCTAACTGCTCTAAAAAATGAGAAGGTTCATATGAGTATTATCAGTGTCATCTTCCCATGCAGGAATATACACAGTTCATCATCATTAAAGCCCTCCTAATTTACCCTTCTTGTCCACCCCCTCTCTATGCTTTAACTGAGTTCATACTTGAAGGTCAGACTTGCTGTTCAGCTCTGGTCGTTTCAACAGGAACTTTTGAAATTCTCCCTGTTTCATTTGAAAGTCCATCTTTTCCCCTGGAAGGGGATGTTCAGTTTTGCTGGGTAGTTGATTCTCGGTAGCATTCCCAGCTGTTTTGCCTTCTGGAATATTATATTCCAAGCCCTATGAGCCCTTAATGTGGATGCTGCTAAGTCCTGTATGATCCTGATTACAGTTCCACAGTATTTCAGTTGTTTTGTTCTGGTTGCTTGTAATATTTTCTCTTTGACTTGGGAGTTCTGGAACTTGGCTATAATATTCCTGGGGGTTGTTTTTTTGAATCTCTTTCAGGAGGAGATAGGTGAATTCTCTCAATTTCTATTTTGTCCTCAGCTTTTAGGATATATGTGCAATTTTCCTTTAGAAATTCTTTAAAAATGAAGTCAAGATTCTTTTTCTGATCATGACTTTCACATATCCCAATAATTTTTAAATTATCTCTCCTGCATTTGTTCTCCAGGTCAGTTTTTTTAATGAGATATTCCATATTTTTTCCTAGTTTTTCATTCTTTTGATATTGTTTTATTGTGTCTTGATTGCTAGCAAAGTCATCAGCTTCCTTTAGCTCCATTCTGCATTTGAAAGAGTTGTTTTCTTCAGAGAGCTTTCTTATCTCCTTCCATCTGGCCAATTCTGCTTTTTTTCTCCTCAATAACTTTTTGAGCTGTTTTATCCATTTGACCTAAGCTGGTTTTAAACATGTTGTTTTCATCAGCATTTTTTTGGATCTCCTTGAATAAACTGCTGACTTCATTTTAGTGTTTTTTCCTGCATTTCATTTCTCTTCCCAATTTTTCTTCTACTTCTCTTACTTAATTTTCAATATTTTTTTTTAAACTCTGCCATAGTTTGAGCCCAACTCCTATTTTTCTTGGATGTTTTGGATTGATCTTCCATGGGACCAAAGTAATTTATGATCAGGCTCCTTTTTTTCTGTTTACTCATTTCCCCAACCTGTACCCTGGTTTGGTGATGCTTCTCAAGCTTTTTAGTTTTATTGGGACACCTCCTGCAAGGACCTCAGTTCCTTCAAGGTCTTAAGAGAGGCTCTGACTACTCTCCTGGTCTGTGTTTTGGTCTGTGGGTGACCACAAGCCCTCCTCTCTGCCCTGGAGCTGTGAGGAGGGTCCCTACTCTATGGCAATGGGGGGGGGGGTCCACACTACAACCAGGGTTTGAATATGAACAAAGCACCAGAGTCCTGTCCCAGGGACAGAGGAGAGACCTCGGCAGTCTCCCTCCACCCCCTTACCTTCCTCGGGCCGAGCTCTCTGGAAGCAGCTGCCAGGCAGTTCCCTACTGGGCAGCTCTGTGGGCCTTCTTCCATTTCCTGGGATCTGAGTTGCACTGAGGGCTGCGGCTGCGCTGAGGAGGGCCACATTGGCCTAGACTTTGCACACTCTTCTGGCAGAGGTTTTTCTGCTTATCTTCCAAGTTGTACTTGAACTAGTCCCTCTTAAAGCTTATATTACATGTTATTTACATCTGTATCTATTCATAGCTAAACTTAAAGAATAGAATAGTTAGGGAGGTTCACTTTGACCTCTGGTCATCATAGTATTATTGTGTGTATTTCTTTTTTTAAATAATACCACTCTGCTTGTTACATTGAACTTCAGGTTCGCCCTGCAGGCTATTTAACTGACAAGGCAGAAAGAACAGATAGTTTAGCCAAATCTTTTGTTCTCATTCTTAGCTATATGATCGTGGAACAGTATTTTAACCTCACAGAGCCTCAATTTCCTCATCTGTTTAATAAATGCTTACCTCAATTGGCTTTTTTGAGATTCAGATGGGATAACGTATATGGACCATTTGACATTTAAAGTAGATGGTTTTAAAATGAAGTATTATAAAGCAAGGAAATATAATAAAGCATTAATTCATTTGGTACATTCTACATTTGAGATTTTTCTTTTTAAAATTTGGATAATATTTTAAAATTTTACTAACATACATCCAAAAGTCACTCACATTTCAAATTTCTTTTAGGACTGACTAAATTTCAGACCAAAATGAATGACAATATAGCATAGCATCATGGAGGAAAAAAAAGTCAACCACATTTCCAGTGATTTAAGAATGTTCTTTCTACTTGTCTTTCTTCTTTGTAATTGGTCAATCTTGTTTTGGTAAAATATAGTGCAGAGATGATGGGAAATTTGGAACTGGCCCCAGAAGTGGATATAAATACCCTGCAACCCTTAATTTCACAAAATGTGGTTTCTGACCTGCTCGACACATATATGTCAACGCTTACAGTGAGTAAAACTGGCATGTGCAGTTGCATAAAAATAAGAGCTGTTCTATAGTCCTATGGCTGTTCTACAGACTATGCTGCTAAATATATGTCTATCACTAGCTTTAATATAGACATAGTAAAGAGTTTTGACATAATAGGTGCCAAATGGGGAAAAGAGCCTCCATTAAAAATTATTTTAGAAGATTTTAAGGGTGTTTATAATAAAACAGTCCAATCTTTTCTTCTATTAGTATCTCTTTTTGACATCTGAAATAGGATGCTGAGCTTTAAGGAAGATACATTTTATAATGTCTTGTAATTTATGATTATCAGTAATCAGTAACATAGCCCCTTCACTGAACCTGAACCTAGAAAAGGGAACATGTCATGGGATAACAGAATTGGCTAAAAATTTTACGTCTTTGGGCTCCTGCTCTAGAGACTGTCCTAATTTAACTATTGACCTTAGCATATTGAGTGTGAGAGACAGGTAATCTAGAAGAAGGGGAACAGTACAGAAGCAGAAGTTGATTCCTTCTCTTAGTGTTAAGTGAATGGTTAGACAAAATTTTGAGGTAACATCTGTTGTAAGGCCCTTTGTTTAAGCAACAAAAATACTTCTAAATAACTTTTACACATACTCATGTGAAATTAGAAAAAGAGGAGGGACATCTTTAACTTGGTGCTGTTGAGGCAGTCAAGGTCAGTAAAGAAATAAGGGACTGCAGAAGACTAATACTTGTAAGGGAAAGAGAAAGGAACACACTGAGCAATTTCTTCTTAGTGAAGAAAATGAAGATCTACCCTAAGAAAAAGGGATAATTTTAAACTATTGACCTATATTGAAGTCACCAGTTATGATATTTCAAAGTATGCTTTGAGCTTCTATCTTCCAACATTGTTTAAACAAACTTTGTTAGGAAAACTTTCTTCTTGTTCTTTCTGTAAGTTATAATTATACATTCTTTCTTTTGATTTCTCTCCTCTAGGTCTCATCTTGATTCCAATATTATATTTGGCCTATAAATTATTTTTCCTATGCACCATTTAGGCTTTGTATTTTGATTGGTCTATTTTCCTTCGCTTCATATTTTGAAAAGTTAAAGAGAATGTTAGAAGAAGCTAACTATTGCCCAAACTTACAGAGAAAGTTCAAGATATTTCAGTTTTGAATTTCCTCTTTAGGCCAGGCTAATGAATTCTTAATTTCTCTTATATCCTAGAATGCAACTTTCCACAATTTTCTCTTTTCCCCATTGTTACATTAATGTTATCTTTCCTTCAGTCAAATATTATTGCCTGGCTACGAAAAGCATTAGAGACAGATAAGAAAGACTGGATTAAAGAAACTGAACCTGAAGCTGACCAAGACGGTTTCTATCAGACCACACTCCCTGCTATTGTTTTCCAGGTAGGATCAATTGCTGGCATTTTTTTATTTTAATTCCTGACTTATTAGTATGTTGAATCTGTATAAAAAAATCAAAACCTTTAAAAATCACTTTATTATTCAGGGAACAAAGAATGTTAGAACAGGAAGTTACCATCAGAGATCATTTTGTCTAATTTCTTCATTTTTATAGATGTGAAAAGAGATTATACCTTGCTTGGAACCATCTTATAGTAGTATTTCTAATGTAACAGTGCTTCATCCTTAGTTTCTCTCAATCTCACCCGCCTTCTACTTCCAGTTAGTTGTCCACAGCAACATCTTTTCTATACTTTGCTTTCTCTGCATTCACACGGTTCAGGCCCTTGTCATCTTTCATCTGGACTCATAGAAGACATTTGCTAAATGTTTATTGAACTGAATTGAAACAGTTAAACTTTTCTTTTGCATGAAGGACCTGTAATACAATTGATAATAAATAATTCAGACAAACATTATTTTGTCCCGAAGTTCTGGAGTTGCTGCAGAGCCTAGCTTTTCAAATAAGGACCTGGGGGATTGCTGTTATTACCATATAAGGAATGCAGTAACCTCCAGATATCCAGTGTCCTATCCAAATGAAGTATGATGAACTCTGAATTTGTGATTTCTAAAAAGATTAGATTTTTACCATTCATAAAAATGTCAAACTTTGTAAAGTCATTTAAATAATATCAATAAGGAGAAAATTAATCATTTGACATGAAAGTTTAATTTGGGAAGATTGATTATTATTGGACATTAACCATATTCTGTATTTGTTATCTCTAAATTATAGATTTAAAATTTTTTTAAAAGTTCAGGTTTTTTTAGCTTTAGTTGTTTGTCTCTCTTTATATTTACCATTTTGTTAATTCATCTTTTTGCCTGGGGACAAGAGGTTATCTTATTTACCTTGACCAAAACTTAGCTCTGATTATCTTTCTGTCATCACTTCTTATTCTAAGTAAGAATTCATCTATTTTTCTTTAATTTCCTCCCCTCTTCCCCTGCTCCCCTCCCTAGGACATTGTTTCCCAAAGCAAACTATGTTGTAAGTGACATCTGTAAATTCTTTGCTTTCTGTAACCTCACTGGTAGCCCAGAGTCCTGTGAATAGGAGCTACGAAGAAGATAGGACTCAGGAATGGGACCAGCAGGATGTAGGGAGGAAAAGTCAGTCTCTTAAGCTGTAAAGACTTTTACTAATTGAACTAATTTTGTGAACTAATAAAACTTTGCCACAGACTAGTGTTGGCTTTCTCTAGTGGTATAAAGAATAAGCATCCTGCTGCCTTAAAATAAGATCTTTTAAGAACAGACCCCAGTGTTCTTATTCAGTAGACCTTTGTAGGGCCTCCTGGCATAGACTGTCTTGTTGTCTCCAGTAAGGCTTTATATAATAATACTCTAGAAGTAAGTTAACAATTCACAAAATAACTGCTCTTAATTTCTGAGGAAAATGAATAATGTTATTAATGAGAAGATAGTATTAGAGGTCTTTATTTCTTCATCTCTAGCATACGTAAAGTCCTTTATAAGTTTTAGATCAGATTTCTAAAAAAAACAAACATTTCTATAATGTGAAAGAGTTTGAGCTTTAAACATTTTAGGGAATTGGTACATAAATGTCAAAATTCATCTTAAATTGTGATTTTAGATGTTTGAACAGAATCTTCAAGTTGCTGCACAGATAAGTGAAGATTTGAAAACCAAAGTTCTACTTTTATGTCTTCAGCAAATGAATTCTTTCTTGAGTAGGTAAGTATTTTTACTTAGTATGTATATTCAAAAAAAGCATGTTACTTTATTTTAATTGACATCTTACTCTAAAAAAGTCAGAGTTTTATTATTGTTTAGAAAATTTGAAGATCTAGATGAGATTGGGATTACAGCTTCCTTTTGAAGCTTAGTTGTAAGACTTTTCTGGATAGCAGATCCTACATTTTGGTATATTCTGCCTAGTTTAAGTTGTGATGCTAATGAACATGAATTATGCTTCTTATAACATGGACTGGTTGCCCTCTGTTATTTTTGCCCACCTTATTGGTATGCATTTTAAAAAGGAAGATTACTATTTTCTACTAGTGAGAGGAAGCTTGTAGTGTATAGAAAAGCACTGTTGAAGACAGGAAGATGTAGGTTCAAGGCTGGCCTATACAAACTGGTTGTATGACCTTGGGGACAAATCATTCATCATCTTAGAACAGCTCTAAGACTATAGTTTACAACATTATCAACCTGCTATTGGTAGAAGAAATTTACACCTGATTATTCACAACATCAGTGAAATTATAGATCTAATCTTATCTGTGGAAATATTAGGAATTTTAAAAAATATTTTAAATTTTTAAAAAATTCACAGTTTTTCCTAGGAAATCTGTTTAGAAGAAATCTATCCTAAAACTTCACTCTCACTGTATTGACAAAGTAATTATTTGTAATTGTTTAAATTGAAAAGTGTGGGATATTGATTTTATTGTACCTCATAATGGGCATTAACAATTGTCTAGACAAAATTTTACTTCCAACCAAGTACTTAAGGTGTTAGTTTACTTGATTGAAATCAGGAGAACAATTTGATTTATTGCCCTCTATGAGTATCTACTTTTGATAAGAAAACATAAATGGGGGCGGCTAGGTGGCGTAGTGGATAAAGCACCAGCCTTGGAGTCAGGAGTACCTGGGTTCAAATCCGGTCTCAGACACTTAATAATTACCTAGCTGTGTGGCCTTGAGCAAGCCACTTAACCCCATTTGCCTTGCAAAAACCTAAAAAAAAAAAAAAAAAGAAAAAGAAAACATAAATGTCAGGAACCTTATTTATTTTTGCAGAACTATCTGAATTGAATTGACATGATGGTATTTTTCATAGTCTTAGTGTATAATTTAACTTTAACATCTCTTAATTGCCTGCCACATTACAAGGCACTGGTTTAGGAGATAGAGATTACAAAAAAGTTTATATGCCAAAAGCAAATAGAGAGAGAGAGAGAGAGAGAGAGATACACAAATAATTATAGTGCAAGGGAAAATTAGAGATTGATGCAAGAAAGAAGTTCAGCTAGATAGCTTGGTCTTAGATAGTGCCAATAAAGAATCTAGTGAAGTGATTGCATGTATTCAAATTTTGCCTCATCAGTTATGATTATGTAAAATGTGGCCATTAGCTCCACCCCAAGGGAAATATATGATGTGAATTCAAATTCTATGACCACCTTAAGAGACTTATTATTTGCACTAATAGGGATCTCACAATAAACTGCTATGGAAAAGAGGAAAGAGGGATGATTATTTTGACCAAAGATAAAAAGGAGAGTCAGGAAAAACTTTATAGAATAGGTGTCTCATCAGTTAGGCTTTAAAGGAAGAGACTTCAGTGAACAAGAGGAGAACAAAAGGCATTCAGACTCTTTAAGCTGTTCCAATGTCTTAAATGTCACATATTTGAAGGGGTATTATGTGATAGAAAGCTGGAAGGTCATTTGGAACAATACTGTGGAGAGACTTAAAAGAAAGGATCAAGAGTTTTTACTCAACAGTCAGTGATAAAAGTTTGGTTAGCAGGCTAAAATGGATAAAGCAGTTAATGTAGACTTTTATCCTGTGAAATCCATGGATGAAACAAATCATTGGTGTTTTCAAAAAGGGCAGTGTTTGTAAAAGACCTTGGTGTTCTCAGGTGCTAAGCCTATGTAAAGATAAATTTGTAATGAGCAGAATTTTTATATCATGCCTCAGGAAGCAGTTAGTTCTTCAACACTAAAAGTAATTGTGCAGAATTTAGATGGAATATTTTAGAAGGGATTTTTGCAACAGTGGGAAATTTAACTAGGTAACTTTCATGGTCCCTATTTTTAAATTCTGATCTTAGTCATGTACTAAAATTAGTAGAAGCTCTGGAAATAAACAACTACACCATGGTAATCTTTCCATTGTTTAATCTTTACAAAGCTTAGCATATTGTAGGCACCTAAGAATTGGATTAATATGTATAGTCAAGAATTTATTTACTTGGAAAGAATCAACATCTGACTAAAGGTGACTAAAAAATCATTTTGTAAGGTACAAAATGATTATAACTTTAAAAATGTCTTTTATGCTAAACTTTAAATGTTTTATTTGGGGTGGGGTTTTATTTCCTCAGATATAAAGATGAGGCACAGTTATATAAAGAAGAGCACCTAAGAAATCGGCAACATCCACACTGCTATGTTCAGTATATGATAGCAGTCATCAACAATTGCCAGACCTTTAAGTAAGTTCTACTTTACAACTTGTGAAAATCAACTGGTTAATTAATAAGGAAAGAGTATAAAAATAGATATCTGTTTAATTGACTGACAATCTTTTTGTTCCAGAGAGTCAATAGTGAGCTTAAAAAGGAAGTATTTGAAAAATGAAACAGATGAGGGAGTTTCAATGTGCCAGCCTAGCATGGATGTGATTTTAGATACCATTGCAAAGGATGGCTGTAGTAGCCTGCTTGATGAAGTCTTTCTGGATCTAGAGGTTAGTTTTCTAATAATTCTTTACTTTAATATGTACAAAAAAAATTGACAATATGTTTCTAGGCTGTACATTATGCTAAACACTATTACAGTTACATCCATAGGCAACTTTAGTGTATCTTGAGGTTTGGGGGGGATGGTTCCTAAATCTTCTGTGTTTATATTCTGTTATATAAAGATATAAATGGGGCAGCTAGGTGGTGCAGTGGATAGAGCACCGACCCTGGAGTCAGGAGTACTTGATTTCAAATCTGGCCTCAGACACTTAATAATTACCTAGTTGTATGGTCTTAGGCAAGCCACTTAACCCCATTGCCTTGCAAAAAAACCTAAAAAAAAAAGATATAAGTAATATTAAAATAATCACAAGAAAAATAAGGGAGAAAAGAGAAAGATTGTATTCTTGAACATAGGATGTGCACTCCTGGGAATGGAATGTCTTCTCTTTTCACCTCTGCTGCCCTGCTACCCCTTGCTTTCTTCACGTGGAGAGTCACATGAATGAGTGGAAAAAAAGATTTATTGTCTGGGGATTATTGGTGCTTATTGTTGGGGATAAAATTATAAAAGAAGATCCCTGCCTTCAGAGAGCTAACATTTTAATAGGGAAGATGACACATGGGGGAGTGGTAGTTGGGAGGATATTTTGATTTGTAAAGTCATAGTGATAGTGAAACCACAGGGTAGTAAAATAATATACTTTTTTCATTAATAATGGCATTATTGATAGGATTTTGCTTCTAAAATTGGAAGGGGCAGGAAAGGATATGCTTGTGGCAGAGGCAATAGGATGGGAAGATGACAATCTGGGTGTATAAGTGAAACCCAGCTAAGCCTTATACTAAGTTTAGTGATTTTGTTAGGCCTCTACAGTCAGGCTAGCTGACAGGGCCAATTGTTCAGAGCTACTCTCTAAGACTTTTAAATTATCACTATATTACCAGTCTGGATCAATTATTTCAATCATTGTCCACACCCAAAAAGTCCCAACAAAACAAAACCCAGACAATATAAACTTGTAATACTATCTCACAAAATTTATAGCATTTTCTGTAAATAACTGTGTTAACATTATAAAAAGTCAGATGCTGCTTAATAGTTGTTTTTGTTTCTTTCCTATTTAAAAATAGCAATTGATTGAGGCACATAAATTATACCATTAAATATTTTTTACTTTGGAAATTTTGATTGTGTAAAAAAAGCTCTTATTATAAATTCTTCTGTTGATTTAAAGATACATAATTTTCATTTCTGGAACTAAGAAGAAAAGTTTAATTTACTTATATGTTACATGGTTGAAAGCTGAATTAATATAATAGAAAAAAATGTAAAATTTTCTGTAGATTAGTGTTTCTTTGTTGTTTTTTCAGCCACATCTCTGTGAGTTAATGACAAAGAAATGGTTAATGGGATCAAATGCTGTGGATACAATTTGTGTCACTGTGGAAGATTATTTCAATGACTTTGCTAAAATTAAAAAACCTTATAAGAAGGTAAGGATAAAATGTGGTCACATACAAAAAAGTTTTATCCTTTGGGTTGAACCTTACCTTTTCATACTTTGATTAAAACACAGGATAAATAGTTTTCATAAATATTTTATCAATTACTTTCATTGCCATTGAGAGGTGGAAGAAACACTTCAGAAAAGTGAATTATATAGAACAAAGTCTCCACTTGATCCTACACACTGTTACCAAAATACTTTTCCTTAAGTAATTATTCCCTTACTCAACCAATTCCTATGGCTTTCTATTGTCTTTGGGATAAAATAGAAACTCCTCTGTCTAGTTTTTAAAACTCTGAACTTATCTTTCTAAACCCCACCCCCCCAGTCCCCCTGCAACCACGCTTGCTCTGGTCCTCAGATGGGACCCTCTGTCTCCTCCCTCCTTCAGTGTCTGGGCACTCACTGCATCTTGCCTGAAAGGCCCTGCCTCCTCATCCTGGGAGTCCCTCTTTTCCCTTAAGATGCGGTTCAATCACCTTCATCTGCTGCATGAATTCTTATCTCCCACTCCAGCACTTAGTGCTCTCCCTCCTTCTATCTTGTATTATATGCATATTCTATATAGATTTTTAGATGTCCATATTGTCCCCACCCCAAGAATGTAAGACAGCTCCTTGAGAGGAGCAATTATTGTATTATTTGTACTTTTATCCCAGTGCTTAGTGTGGAATCTGGCACATAGAAGGCATTTAATAAAGGTTTGTTGGTTGATAGATTGAATATTATGATCAGCTTAGAATTAGATAAGTTTGAGGACATCCAGCCAAATCCTGAAGTCTTTGAGCCCTCACAGATCTTCACTAAGAGAGAAAGAATGTGGCTTCATGGACTGTTCCCCTGGGATCCTGTTGCCATGAAATTTCTCTCCCAGGTCTTGCCTTTTCCCATTGTCTTCCACCAGATTTTCCAGACCATTACACATCATGGTCAGAGTGTACTCTGTGTACTATATCATGTTTCTCTGCCCCTTCTTCTCTCAGTTTATGGCCTGCCATCGCCTCACAGTTTTGAGACCCTGACTTTTATAGAGGAGTTGTCACATATGAAAATGAAAATGTTTAGCCAGGAAAAGATTTTTAGAGAGAGGAGGGGGGAATGTTAGCTTTGGGGGATAGGAAAGAAGTAGTCCTCTCGTTCTGACCTCAAAGGATAGAACTCTAGGAGGAATGGTTGAAGTTTGCAAGAGGCTAGATATTAACCTGATGTAAAGAAACACTAACGGATCAAAAATGAAATGAGCTGCCTCAGGATTGGATTCTTCCTCTTGGGAAGTCCCCCAGTGATGTTTGGATGACTACTTGTTGAAGGAATAATTGAAAGTATTCCTGCTGTTTTGGGCATCTGGGGTTCCTTCCAGCTTTGAGATTTTGAAGGCAAAGTTACCTGAGATTCAGAAATAATTCAAGAACTAACTTTGTTTATCAGTAATTAGGACTTTTATTTAACCAGTGTGCTAGCGTGGAGTAAAATTAATTGATGTTTCATCCCTTTTCATTTCCTTTAATCAGTTACAGTAGACATGATTAAAAAAAACCTTGAAAGTATGTCCAATCCTTATCAAAGTAGGAAGAAAATAATAGTGTACTGCAATTGTGGAACTCTCATTTGTTTGGCCCCTGCAGAAAATGACAATTGAAGCTCACCGAAGGGTGGTGGTAGAATACATTAAAGCTATCATGCAAAAGCGGATCTCTTTCAAGAATGCTGAGGAACGCAAAGAAGGTGCAGAAAGGATGATCAAAGAAGCAGAACAATTCAGGTTCTTGTTTAGAAAACTCGCTTCTGTAAGTGTCTTAGGTCTGTAGCTTTGTCAATTCATTTTCAGTTTAGTATCTGATTCAGATGTCTTCTAGATGTGTGTTTGTTTGTGTGTGTGCTTGTGCTTGAGAGGAGGAGAGAGAGAGACAGAGACAAAGACAAGAGAGCCTTACACCCTGGGGGATGGAGAAACTAGAAACCAGATAATTAAACTTTATTCATTTGTGATCAAAATATTATTCTGGATTTTGATTGTCAAAAAAGTTGGAGGAAAAAGTGACATAAAAAGAAATAAGTACAATTAAGAGTATGCAACTATTAAAAAGAAAGCCTTTCTCTAGATTCAGTTTGCTGAAGCATATTTGGACAAATGGAAGAGTTCATTTTTAACCAAAATCTGAGAAGACCCACAGTAAATGCAAAAGAGCCCCCCCCCCCCATTGGCCAGATAAGGCTTCTACTAGCTAAGAGGCACTTTATCAAATTTTATATGGTTTCATATCAGGTTTTACATACATATATGTGTGTGTGTGTGTGTGTGTGTGTGTGTGTGTGTGTGTGTATATGTCACTTCATGACCAACCATAATATATTATAGAAATGTGATTTTAAAATTATTATTATTATTATTATTATTATTACTAATTGTTATTGATCAAGTGATAATAGATTGCTTTGTGATCCTGGCCAGTTCATTTCACCCCTGTCACTCAATTTCCTCCTTTGCAAAATTAGGTTGATACTTCATACACTATCTGATGGCATTTTTGTCTCATTTTAATATTTATAAAACACTTATCTCAGGATAATCCTGTAAAGTGGCTAATGTATCATTCCCATTTTGTAGCTGAGGAAGCTTAAGTTTCAGAGAGGCAAATGCTTTGCCCAAGCAGCCCAGCTAGCAATCTGAAGTCAGGACTCCAGGCCAGCGCTCCTTCCACACAATGTTCCCAGGTGCTTGTGAGAAAAGCTCTTTGTGAATATAAGAGCATTACAGAATGTAAGAAGCTGCTTGCTACTAGCCATCTAAGAATTTTCTTATTTGTAATAAATGTAATAATGTATTCTTGGATGTAGTCATTACATGCTTTTCACATGACATTTTATAGGGATTTGGAGAGGATACAGATGGACACTGTGATACTATAGTAGCCATTGCAGAAGTAATTAAGCTGACTGATCCTTCACTACTTTATCTTGAAGTTTCCACTCTAGTCAGCAAATATCCAGATATCAGGTAATGACATTCCTGTTTTCAAGTTTCAACTAATGTTTGTGGAGCCTTGATTTGAGTATTTTTTCCCCCAAAATTTGTTTGTCCTATGAGCAATATCTTATTTTTGTGATGGGGGAGAAAAGAATGAGTTCTATACCCAAGGCAAATAGTCACTGAATATTTTATGTTGTCATAATATAAGTTGTCAGTATAGAATTTATTGAACACTGCACTATACTAGAGATTCTTAACCTGGGATCCATGAAGTTTAGATATCCATGAGTCCCATCTATCCATAATTCATTCACACACATACACATACACACACACACTGTACCATGTCATTTTCTTTTCTATAAATATATTTCAACATAATTGGTTTCCTTTGTCATCCTATTGTATTTTATACATTTAAAAATATTACTCTGAGAAGAGGTCCATTGTACTACTGAAGTGGTCTATAAAACAAAAAAGGTTTAAGAATTCCTACAATATGGAGACTGAAAAATATAGGATATGGTACCTGCCAGCAAGGAGTTTATACTCTATATAGGGAAATAGGAGCTATATGAGGGATACAAGCAATTCAAAATTCACAAATATAACAAGAAACTGTTTTTTCATCAATGTGGAAAACTTTAGGTATGGGAATTCTCTTTTACTGGTGCAGATCTCAATTATTCAAAATTTGGTAGAGTGTTAACAGTTAAAACATATAGGTTAAGTGATTTATCTGCTCATAGAGTTATTAGGATTCCATCTGTCATGATATACTATCTCAATAAGTAATATTAGACAGTAAATAGAGCAGATTTGATATAGTTAAATGTCATAGGAATGGAGAAGTAGGAGAAATTACATGAGGCTAGAATGATCAGAGAAGGCCTCCCTGAGAAAATGGGATTTGACTTTATTGTAGAAGAATGAGGATGGTTTCATTAATCTGAGAGGAGGGGGGATACAGTTAAGGCAAGGGGTACGGTATGAATAAAGGGCCTGATGCTGAAGATAGCATGATAGAACTAGAATAATAAGGATACCAGTTTGTTTATAGTGAACATGCTGTTGAAGGTCTTGAGTACTATCAGTTCTGTGAATCTCAGAGAGAAGAGGCTGTACAGATTGCTCTCATTCTATCTCTGTAATTGTGATCCTATTTACTTAGCACCCACAGCAAAAAGAAGCTAAACTATCCTGTCCACTATTTTACTCATTTTTCATTTTCATTTCACAAAGATAAAACCAAAATCTCTTCCAAATCTGATGAGGTGGAGAAAAAAATTCACTCATATGGAAAATCCATTTTCTCTTTTCTTTGAAGTCAAAGAAAAATTCCTCCCTTATTCAGAAGTTGGTCATTTATAGCTTGATTTCCAATAAAAAAATATATTAATTATTGTCAAGAGAAGTTAGGCATTTAGATCTCTGAGCAAATGGAACAAGCCAGCAGCACAAGTTCAGATACCACATGTGTGAAGAAATAGGATTGGTCTTTTGTCTGTGGTGTGTTCAGACTTAGTTTAATGCTTTTTACTGTTACCCTTCCCTGTTCTCATTCACAGAGATGATCACATCGCAGCTTTGCTGACAGTGAGAGGAGATGCTAGTAGAGATATGAAGCAAACTATTATTGAAACTCTGGAACAAGGTCCAACTCAAATAAATCCAAATTATGTGCCAATTTTTAAAGACATTACAGTTCCTTCACTGACGGTGACTAAACTTCTTAAGTAACTAAACAGACATCCTCTAGTTTCTGTATAATTATTTTTGTGGTTCACTGTATCTTTAGAAATGATTAAGGCAAGTGTGACTCATAACAATTTAGACATAGTTCTTTGAACTTCGGTACCTGCTTGCTCTGGGGCTGACAAGAATTGTTTTAGGCTTTTCAGATCCCAAAGATAGTGTGGCCATTTGAAGAATGAAGCATTCTGATGACCAGTATGCATTGTATCCAACTAGCAACAGTTGTATTTGCTCATACCCACTTCTGTGATGAATATACTTTGTAAAGTTGTTTAGGGTTAGAAATGTTAATCATGTGGTTTCTTTACTGTCTAATAAAATGATTTAAAAAGGTTCTCTGAAGTAATGAAATGTATAGTCAGATTCTTTATTCATTTCATTTTCACTGCTCATAAAGCACTTCTGCTTAATTAAAAACTTGATGCATACCCTGTTTTATACATGTGATACTTGATTAAACATTTTAAAATACTTGCTGTGACCTTTTTTTAAAAAAACAAATTAAAACCCCCAAAACTTTCCCAGTTGAAAAATGAGAGTAATGATACTTTATTGTGATGTTGTCACAATAATCTTAGGTATTTATTGACTTAAAGAAATGTTCCCTTCTCCAATTTCTCACTGTATTAAATACAGTCAGTTTCTTTTTGTTTTGTTTGTTTTTGAAAGGCAATGGGGCTAAGAGATTTGCCCAAGGTCCCATAGCTAGGTTATTAAGTGTCTTGAGGTCACATTTGAACTCAGGTCCTCTTGACCCCAGAGCCAGTGGGTCCACTGTGCCATCTACCCCCTCCAGTCAGTTTCAATTCATGTTTATCCATCTTATTTCTGTGTCAACCATTCACATTATGATATATCAGTGGAGACACCAGGAGTAAAATATTTCAAGCCAGAGTAAGTCAAGTTATGATGATTATTCACTATTGACTTACTTTCCTTCCTGGCTTTATTTTGGTTGATGGTATTTCTACAAAGGATTGTGTTGGGGGAGATCAATCAAGATGCAAAGTAGGAGGAATTAATACAATCCATTTCCCCTACAACTATTGCAACAATGATCCAAGAAGGTTACTGAACTAAGTTGTGTTTGGAAAAATAAAGAAGAAACTACAGTGAATTATCTTTTCTAACCTAATATCACAAATTTGTGACAGGACAAAAACTGGAATGAATGTGGGCTGAACTCAGCCTCAGCCCAAGCCAATAATTCCTGGCATCTCTCAGAAGGGCTGAGTACTTGGGTTCAGCACCCAGAACCTCAAGTATGCGTTAACCAAGAAGACCGAAGATCTCATTCTTTGACTCTGGAACTCTTAGACCAACAACAACAGGTTGTGCAGAGAATACTTCTTGGAAAATGACTAAACAATAACAAAAATAAAAAGTTATTATTGGTCCAATTTGACCAAGAAACAAACCTAGTAGAGATCAACTCCAAAAATCCAAACAAAGCCTCAAAAACAGCTTGCCCTTAAGATCAATTAGAATTTCTAAAAGTTGAGCAAGAGTTTAAATAAAATAGTATTATAAGTGAAATGAGAATGCTAGAGGAAAGAATTGAAAAAAGATAGATATGATGTGCCAAAAAATTAATGACTATGAGAGAGAAATATTGAAATAGTGAAAGACTAAATAATAAATGAAAATACAAGATGTAAAAAAAAATCAACAAACTGGGAAAGCATATCAAGAAGATATTTGAAAATTACTGCACTATCTGTGAGCTGTTACCAAAAAAAAAACTTATACATCATATTTTAAGAAATTATAAAAATGTCCAGATTTCTTAGTACCAGCAGGCAAAGAGAAAATAAGAGTCTGCCAATTTTGCCTCCTGAAATGGTAACAGGAAAAAAAAATAATAGCTCAAATCTAGAACTTATAGGTCAAAGAAGAAAAATATTGCATTTGTTTGAAAGATTTTCTACTTGCTATAAACTATAACCAGGATCACCCAAAATTTAGCAAGTACCACTTGATAATAGAGAGTATGGAATGTAATCCAAAAGACCAAAAATACATAGGCTTCAATAATTTACCCAACAAAACAGTAACATTCTACAGTGGCAATGTCTTTAATGAAGTAAAGGACTTCCAAGTATTCCTAAGGAATAGATGAGATGAATAAAAACTTTGAAATACATCAGAGTAAAGAGAAAGATTGCAACCTAAAGGAAAATGGGAATGAAGCAATCATCCCCTAAGAATTACAGTAATAGCAGGAGTCATAGAATCAAATAACATGATGTGATTTTTTTTTTGACAAGCAGTCTTTTTTTTATTCTAAGATTTTTTTTTAAATCTTAGGAGGAAGAAAAAGGAGAAGGAAAAGATATACCCCATAAGAAATGGGTGGGGCATATCAGAATTAGGGGATGCAAATAGTCTATATGAAGGAGGAATGGGGTGGGGGAAGCAGGTATCACTTGGACTTCACTTTCACTGATACAGAATAAAGGGAACAGAACCAGGAAACCTATCTAGCCTGTAAAATAAAAATGAACAATTTTGAAAGACTGAAGTGATCAATATATGGTGATATACAATATAAAGTATCAACCATAACTTCAGAAAACCAATGATTTGAAGACAGCTCGCATACAGACAATGAAGTGTGAGGGACTAAGACATGCCTTTTCAGACATGGCCGGTATGGAATTTATTTATTTTGCTTGACTATGCATATTTGTTGTAGGGTTGGTTGACTTTATTTTTTCAAGTAGGGAAGGTATCAGGGAGAGAGGGTAGATGAGATGGCTTGTTAATTGGAAAGAAAAATTTTATCTTAAAAAAATAGAGATAGTATCTCTCCCAGTCTGGTACTAATGTTTAACTTGTTTCTTCATATTCCTAAACCTCCTTATTACCATAAATAATGCCTCAGCATTTCTTAATTATCCCACTTCCACTGAAGAAAATTATTACCTAATACAATTATTCATATAAATAGAATGTAATTTTTCTTTTGTCTCTACTCCTCACAGACCTCTTTGGCAACAGCAATTTTTTGAACACCCATTTTAAATTCAAAAGCTATGATTTATTGACTTTTGGAATAGGAAGTACCATTCTACTCTTGCACAAAAGTATAGTGATACCTCTCTGGTAAATGAAATTTATGGCTTGCAATATAAAAATGTTTTAGTTGTCCTTTTACCCCATTTAAAAAAAGATGATTCAAGGGGCGGTTAGGTGGCATAGTGGATAAAGCACTGGCCTTGGAGTCAGGAGTACCTGGGTTCAAATCCAGTCTCAGACACTTAATTACCTAGCTGTGTGGCCTTGGGCAAGCCACTTAACCCCGTTTGCCTTGCAAAAATCTAAAAATAAATAAGTAAAAATAAAAAAGATGATTCATTATAATTGAAGAAAAACAATTTTTTTTCCAATGAAAGATTTCATTTATTTTGAGTTTTACAAATTTATCCCCATTCTTGCTTCCCTTCCCCCACACCCCACAGAAGGTAGTCTGTTAGTCTTTACATTGTTTCCTTGGTGTACATAGATCTAAGTTGAATGTGATGAGAGAAAAATCATATCCTTAACGGAAGAAAAATAAAGTATAGGAGATAGCAAAATTGCATAATAAGATAGATTTTTCCCTAAATTGAAGGTAATAGTCTGGTTTTTGTTCAAACTCCACAATTTTTTTTTTTTTTAGTTTTTAGTTTTTTGCAAGGCAAATGGGGTTAAATGGCTTGCCCAAGGCCACACAGCTAGGTAATTAATAAGTGTCTGAGGCCAGATTTGAGCTTGGGTACTCCTGACTCCAGGGCTGGTGCTCTATCCATTGCTCCACCTAGCTGCCCCCAAACTCCACAATTCTTTCTCTGGATACAGATGGTATTTCTCCATCACAGACAGCCCTGATTGTTGCACTGATGGAATGAGCAAGTTCATCAAGGAGGATGATCACCCCCCCACCCTGTTGCTGTTATAATGTACAATGTTATCTGGTTCTGCTCATCTGCTCAGCATCAGTTAATGCAAATTCTTTCATGCTTCCCTGAATTCACATCCCTCGTGGTTTTTTTTTAGTTAATATGACCATTTATACATTACTAAAATATTCTTGTTTAAGAGTAAACAATACCCCCCTCCCCTACAAAAATATAGAACCTCATGAGAAAGTAAAAGAAAAGTGTTTCAGTCTGTTTTGATGCCATCAGCTCTGTCTTGGGTGGATCACATTCTTTATCATAAGTCCATCACAAAAGTTACTTCCATATTTTTCCACAGTTGCTGTTGCTGATTGTAATTTCCTCCATCCATTCCACCCCACTTACCATATGTTATATTTTCTCTCTCCTTTCATTTTGGCCCTCTTCTAAAATGTGCTGTAGGGTGGCTGAGCGGCACAGCAGACAGAGCACTGGCCCTGGGGCCAGGAGGCCCCAAGCACACATAACCACCCCAGAGATCCAGCAACCACCTGGCCCTGTGGACAGGCCACCCAATCCCAGCACCTTGCAAAAAATAAAAAAGAAAATGTTATATCTGATTATCCTTTCCTATGATCTATCCTCGCCTCTATCGCCTACATCTCCCCCCTTCCCCCTGTCTCCTTTCTCTCCTTTTTGCTCTAGATGTCTACAGCCTATTGACTGTGTATGTTGTTTCCTCTCTGAGCCATTTCTGACGAGAGTGAAGGTTCCCCCTCGCCTTCCCTCCTTCCAAATATTTGCAAAAGCTCATTGCAAAAACTTTTATATGAAATACCTTAGCCTATTCCACCTCTTCTTTCTCTTATTCCCAATACATTTCCCTTTTAGCCATTGACTCAATTTTTACAATATATATCTTAAAATTCAGCTCTCTCCTATGCTTCCTCTATAAAAGCTCCTACCTGTGCTGTTAAATGAGAAGTTTCATATGAGTATTATCAGTATCATTTTTCTATGCAGGAATACATGTAGTTCATCATCATTAAGTTAAGTCCCTCATAATTTACCTCTACCCTCCACTCCATGCTTCACCTGAGTCCTGTACTTAAAGATCAAACTTTCTGTTCAGCTCTAGTCATTTCAACAGGAACATTTGAAATTCCCCTTTCATTGAAAATCTATCTTTTCTCCTGGAAGAGGATGTTCAGTTTTACTGGGTAGTTGATTCTTGGTTGCATTACAAGCTCTTTTTGCCTTCCCTAATATTATATTCCAAGCCCTACCAGCCCTTAATGTGGTTGCTGCTAAGTCCTGTGTGATCCTGACTGCAGCTCCACGATATTTGAATTGTGTCCTGGCTGCTTGTAATATTTTCTCTTTGACTTGGGAGTTCTGGAACCTGCCTATAATATTCCTGGGGTTTTTTTTTTTTTTTGGATCTCTTTCCAGGGGAGATCGGTGGATTTTCTCAATTTCTTTTTTGCCCTTTGCTTCTAGGATAGGGCTCTTTTCCTGATCATGACATTCAGGTATCTCAATAATTTCTAAATTATCTTTCCTGAATCTGTTTTCCAGATCAGTTGTTTATTCAACTGTTTTTTCACATTTTCTTCTAATTTTTCATTCTTTTGGTGTTGAAGTATTGTGTCTTGATTTCTCATAAAGTCTTCAGCTTCCTTTAGCACCATTCTACATCTGGAGGATTTGTTTTCCTTAGAGAGCTTTCTCATCTCCTTTTTCATCTGGTCACTTCTGCTTTTCAAAGCATTCTTCTCCTCAATAACTTTTTGAACTGTTTTATCCATTTGACCTATGCTGGTTTTTAACATGTTATTTTCTTCAACATTTTTTTGGATCTCCTTGACTAAGCTGCTGACTTTGTTTTTGTGTTTTTCCTGCATCTCATTTCTTTTCCCAGTTTTTCTTCTATCTCCCTTACTTGATTTTCAAAATCTTTTTTGAGCTCTGTCATAGCCTGAGCCCAACTTCCATTTTTCTTGGAGTCTTTAGATGCAGAAACTTGTACTTCTTCATCTTCAGATTGAGTATTTTGATCCTCCTTGGGATCATAGACAAAGTATTTCTCAATGGTCAGGTTCCTCCCCCCCGTCCCCGCTTACTCATTTCCCCAGCCTGTACCTTGTTTTGGGGTGCTTCCTGAGCTTTTCAGTTTTATTGAGACACCCCCCACAAGGACCTCAGTATGTGGGGCTCTGACCTGTTCTGTGAATGACCACAAGCACACCCCTTGTCACGGGACTGAGAGGAGGTCCCTGTTTTATGGAGGGCCTAGACTGAGATCAGGATTTGAATGTGGTCAGAGCCCCAGAGTCCTGTTCCAGGGACAGAGGACAGACCTCATAAGTCTCCTTCTACTCCCTTGCCTTCAGTGGGCTGAGCACTCAGGACGTAGCTGCCTAGAGTCTCCTGCTCGCCTACTTCCATTTCCTGCCACAACGGACAGCGCTTAGGACCTGGCCTTTTCGCTCATTCTGACAGATGCCTCCCTGTTGATCTTCCAAGTTGTGCTTGGTTCTCCCTGGGATGCAGGTTAGGAAACTGCTTCTGCTGCCGGGACGACCCCCAGGCATCCTGGGGCTGTTCCCAGGAGACTGAAGTTTCTTCATTCTGGCAGGGTGCTCCTCTAACCCTGTGGAACAGAGTTGTTCCACTATTTCTATGTTACCTTGGGCTAGAGAATTGCTTCATTGGATCTTTCTGTGGGTTCTGTCTCTCAAAAATTTAGTTAGAGTCATAATTTTAAGACTTTAAAAATATTTTGGAGAGAACACCTAGGAGAGGCTCTTTTGCCACCATCTTGGCTCTGCCCCCAGGAAAAACAATTTAAAAAAAATAACTGATGATTGCCCAGAGGGCAACAAAATGTGCATACCCTTTAATCCAGCAATACCACTACTGGATCTATACCCTGAATAGATTATGAAAAAGGGTAAAAACATCACTTGTACAAAAATATTCATAGCAGCCTTGTTTGTGGTGGCAAAGAATTGGAAATTGAGTGAATGTCCATCAATTGGGGAATGGCTTAGCAAACTGTGGTATAGGTATGTCATGGAACACTACTGTTCTATTAGAAACCAGAAGGGACAGGAATTCAGGGAAGCCTAGAATTTGCATGAACTGATGCTGAGTGAGATAAGCAGAACCAGAACACTGTACACCCTAACAGCAACATGGGAGTGATGATCAACTTTGATGGACTTGCTCATTCCATCAGTGCAACAATCAGGCAAAATTTTGGTGTATCTGCAATGGAGAATATCATCTGTATCCAGAGAAAGAACTATGGAGTTTGAACAAGGACCAAAAACTATTACCTTCAATTTTTTTAAAAAACTGTTATCTTACTATGTAATTTTACAATCTCTTATACTTTATTTTTCTTCCTTAAGGATATGATTTTTCTCTCATCACATTCCACTGAGATCAATGTATACCATGGAAACAATGTAAAGACTAACAGACTGCCTTCTGTGGGGGTGGGGGGAGGGAAGTAAGAATGGAGGAAAATTGTAAAATTCAAAATAAATAAAATTTTTAAATAACTGATGATGCTACAATATATTTAATCAGTGCAATATGTGTGTGTGTGTGTGTGTCTGTGTGTGTGTACAATGGATTTGTCCTATGCCCCCAATCACACCACCAGGTTGTTTTGATTTTTAACCCATCCCTGATGACATGCAATTGGAACTGAGAAAAGAATCAATAACTGATGATTCTATAATATTTAATAAGTGTACTGGGGCAACTAGGTGGCCCAGTGTAGGGGTGGCTAGGTGGCGCAGTGGACAGAGCACCAGCCCTGGAGTCAGGAGTACCTGGGTTCAAATCCGGCCTCAGAAACTTAATAATTACCTAGCTGTGTGGCCTTGGGCAAGCCACTTAACCCCATTACCTTGCAAAAACCTTAAAGTGTATCTATATAGGGTTTTCAGGCTTACATTCACACACACAAAAACACACAGCAATCCTGTGAGTTCAGTGCTGCAGGTCATCCCCATTTTACAAAGAAAACTGAATTTAAGAGGTTATAGAGTTATGTTAATGTTATGATATAAAATTATGTTTGTAACAAATAATACACTCATTCATTTTATTATAAAGAGACCAAATTTTAGAGGTTAAGGGATTTGCCTTGGTCATTAAACATTTGAGGAGGAAATTCAGACCTGGGTCTTGGACTTTCAGGGCTGGCCTGTTTCACCTTCTCTGCACCCCAGGGATGTGACCATTCTTTTCTCAGTTCCTATTGCAGGTCACCACAGGGATGGGCTAGAAGTCAAAGTGTCCTGCTGGTATATTTGGGTGGCACGGGGCAAATCCATTATTCACCTGAGTTCTTTTATTTATTTTATTTTTTTAAATTTTATTTTATTTTTTGCAAGGCAAACGGGGTTAAGTGGCTTGCCCAAGGCCACACAGCTAGATAATTATTAAGTGTCTGAGACCGGATTTGAACCCAGGTACTCCTGACTCCAGGGCTGGTGCTTTATCCACTACGCCACCTAGCCGCCCCTTACCTGAGTTCTTTTAATATAATTTGTAGAAAGAGCAATAGGAATTGGAAGACCAGGGTTCAAATTCTGCCACTGGTGTCTACTATTGACCTTGTGCCATTCAGTCAAACTCCCTGGGCTAGCTCCACCATGCTGTAAACTTGCAGGGCATCAACTCTCCAGCTTCAAAGTGGCATTATCATGTTTTTGAAGTAACCCCCAAGTCACCAAGTTTTTAATTTATACTTAAAAAAAAGCCAGGCAAGAGGAAATCCTTCTACAAGGAGGGAGGGAGAAGCCATTTCAGTCATGCCTGGCCTTGGCCAAGACCTGTCATTGAGCCTGTCTCATTTAATGCTTTATTGAAGCCAGGTTTACTGATTCTGCAGCACGTTTGGCGCTCTGTTAGGGCAGGGTGCTGACAGACTGGGGGCTCAGCTGGAAGGGCCTCAGAGAGCCGTTCATTCATTATGAGACCAGAAAGTCCAGGGATTTGCTAAGACTTTAACTAAAGAACAGAGCTGAGATTTGAAAGCCGATCTTCAGCTCCCAAGCCAGAGCCTTTGTACATCCGGGGATACGTATCTAGGAGGTTACATCACCTAGATTAGGAGACTCACAGGAGGCATGGGAATGTTTGGTGAGAACCTGGAAGGGCCTGCATGGTCCTGGGGCACCACCTAATGGTGAATCAGGAGAGGGCATCTTGAGGGAGAAAAGCAGCCAGGCTCCAGCCAGTTGAACTGTCATTTAAAGTGGAAGAACTGGATCTGAGCCTCTGCAATCCCAGTGGATGCTCAGGAACCCATGGCATCTGTAGAGGAGGGAGAGAGCGTTTTTTGTAGCACCAGGTCTTAAAGTGCCAGGGAGACAAAGAGGAAAACAAACATGTTCTCAAGGGGCTCAGATTCCTGGGAGGGAGAGATTTGGGCTGCAAGTCAGATGGAAAGCAGGTGGCCATACATCTTTACTGTAGTTTCCATGGAATAAACTGTTCCTGATGTTGAATTATTTTGGCAGTGCCAAGGATTTGGTGGTATGATCATCCCTTTTGGAACTCTTGGAAAATGAAGAAAGAAGGCTAAAAAGGTTAAATGACTTATCTAGGCTCACAAATTTGTGACAGGACCCAGAGAAGTACCCAGGCCCTTTACACTGTACTAAGAAACAATGGTACTTTACAAGAAGTATATTACATGAGAAATTTTACAGTATTATCAGAGAAAATGTAATCTAAGGGAAAAAAACATGGGCTTTGAGTTGGGAGATGTTTTACTCACTAAATAAGCCAATTTTTAAATTCAATTTCTTTTTCAGTTTCCCAATCTGTCAAGAGAATAACTTCTCCAATACTTCAGCAGAGAGTATAAAAATTGAACAAGTATGTGAAAACATTTTGAAAAAAGTTAAAATTGTTGTTCAGTTATAAGAAAAGATCTTTCTACAATAGTCTGATCCACAAAGGACTAGAGCAGCTGGCACAAGTCTTGCCTTTCATCTGTTTTGCTCTGGGAACCTATTGAGCCCTATTGTTTAATGAGAAATACCATCTTCACTGATTGTGTTTCAGTTTTATTTTTTTTTCTCAGTTTACTGAAAGGTCTGAATTTGGTTTATTTCACTTTTCAAGCAAAACATTGAAGTATTTTCATTCAGTGAGAAAAACATTCCTTTTCCTCACAGCCTCCCATTTCAGGGAAAAACAGCTAAAGCCAAGACAACTGGAGGCATGCTCTCTCCTGCCCCCAATATGTGTTCTTTATTTTTGTTTCCAGTCCTACTGTAGAGTACATCTGAATATTATCAGAGTGCCACATTTTATAAATAGCATCAATTAAATGAGGTGTGTAAAGGAGGATGGCTAAGGCGGAAATCATAGCAGGCAAAAATGGGTTGCAGGAACTAGAGAAGATAGAGGGGAGGGAACAATGATGACAAGATAGTGATCTTCAAGTATTGTCTCATTTTGTTGTTCAGTGATGTCTGTCTCTTTGTGACTTCATTTGGAGTTTTCTTGACAAAAATACTGAAGTGGTTTGCCATTTTTGTCCAGTTCATTTTACAGATGAGGAAACTGAGGGGAACAGTTTAAGTGACTTGCCCAGGGTCACACCATGCTGGCTGTCACCTTTGATTCAGGTCTTCCTAATTCCAGGCCCATTTGCAGTGCTATTTACTGAGTCACTTAGCTGCCCATTGCCTTATGGAGGAAATATTTTACTAATTTAGCCCCATCTTAAAGGGTCAAACTACCCGGCAAGGGTGGAAGTGGCAGTGGCAGACTACAGTTGATTTCTGCAGATTTCTCTAACACCCAGTCAGTCCAAAAGCAAAATCAACTCAGAGTTTCTCTGAGAAGATTAAAATCGAATCTGTATCATTTTAAATTGAACCTATTTACAATTAATTGATTTTGTCCTCTTAACTGCCCAAGCCATGGTTCTTTGCCTCTGAACTTCAGCCTCAGACACTTAATAATTACCTAGCTGCTTGACCTTGGGCAAGTCACTTAACCCTACTGCCTTGCAAAAAAGACAAAACCAAAAAAAAAAGGAAGTCAAGTGGAGGCTGAATGATTATTTCTCGAAGATGTAGACAGGATTCCTGTTTAGGTAATGGTTAAACTTGACTTCTGATATCTCTTCCAGTCCTGAGATTTTGTGATTCTTTTTTTTTTCTCTTGTCTCTCCTTTTCCTCTTCCTCTTAAGAGTATTATTAGGGTCAAAATGGGCATGTGTGAGCACTCCTAGTGGTAGCATTTAAGGATAAAAGAGGCTGCTGACTCGAGTTAATATTCTTTGCTGATGTCAAGCACCATCTGGGGTCAGCGTCCCTGAATCAAGTCCCTGCTCTCTGCCTCTGTCTCTCTTTTCTCTGTCTCTGTCTCTGTCTCTCTCTGCCTGTCTGTCTCTCTCTTTTCTCTGTCTCTGCATCTGTCTGTCTCTCTACATCTGTCTCTCTCTCCCTCTTTGTCTGTCTGTTATCTCTTCTCTCTCTGCCTCTGTCTCTGTCTCTGCGTCTGTCTCTTTTCTCTCGCTGCCTCTGTCTGCATCTCTCTCTCTCTCATTTCTTTCTCTGTCTCTGTTTCTGCCTCTGTCTCTGCATCTCTCTGTCTTTACTTGTCTCTCTGACTCGTTTTTCTGTCTCTGCCTCTGTCTTTGTCTCTCTCCCTTTCCCCAGATTCTTATCACCCCATTCCTTGATCCTCTGGTGTGAGCATTGGAGGCCCCAGTTTAGAATTGCCTCAGTTACTTAGTGACAAACTACACTACTGGTTTATAATCTCATCCTAAGTGAATGGTATAAACTTCCCCTCCAGCTCCATTTTGTAGCTGAGTCTGCATCAGAGAGGACAGGAACAACGTTGAAGGCAAGATTTGAACTCAGGCCTTCAGACCATAAGAACCCTCTCCATTATGCCACACTTGTTAAGCACCCAAAATTCCTTTCATGTCACAAGGAAGAACTAAAAGAGGACCTTGTTGAGATCTGGAGCCAGAGATGTGCTAAATATACCCTGGTTCTAAAGCTGGGGTGAACACAATAGAGGGTGATAGAAATCAATCCATCAAGCATTTATTCTTTACTTACTGCGTGTCAGGCACCAAGGTAGATATTGGAAATACAAAGACAAAATTCAGTGGATAGAGCACCGGCCCTGGAGTCAGGAGGACCTGGGTTCCAATCTGACCTCAGACACTTAGTAATTGCCAAGCTGTGTGGCCTTGGGTAACCCACTTAACCCCGTTTGCCTTGCAAAAAGAAAAAAACAAACAGCTGATCTGGGTGATGAGGCTCCAGTTTGACCATGACAATTGCCATGTTGGAGACCAAACAGCAACAACAAAGGATGAGAGAAGGATTTTTGCTGTTTTGGTTGAGCCTGGAAGGACAAACCAGTTTGTGGGCTTGTTCCCACTGCGGATCGGCATGGGGAGCCTTGAAAATGCTCTTCCCACTCCAGGCCATTCTCTAAGTACCAAAACAATCTTCCCATCTTGCCCTTTTGGACTCCTTTGGCCCTCTCCATCAGACCTTCCCTTCCCAGGAAACTCATCGTTTGGGAATCTCATTATTCTGCAAGATTGAGTCTTCCAGGACCCTCTGAATTGAGGGCACGCTGTGGGCTCCTGGGACCCAGCACAGTAGTCTACTCTGCTTTTAAACTTCTTTGGACCTCTTCATTGGCCCCAAGTCAAAGACCATTCTTCCCCCTTTCAGCTTCATTTTGAGTGTAATCTTCCCCTCATCAGATTCTAAGCTCCTGAAGGGCAGGAACTATCTTTGTATTTGTATCCCCAGCTCTTAGTGGATGCTTAATAAATACTGATGGTATTCTGAGCAACCCTGTTGCTCTTCCTACCCCCTTTCCATTCTTCTTACGCTATGCCCCCACCCCTCTATAAAATCTATGAACTGAGCAATCCACCACCCTTAGCCTCCTGGGTGCAGGGATCACCAGTGACCAAGATACCTTTAACAACTACTGTTTACATGGTGCTTAATAATAATGTTTGTCCTTCATCCTTGAAGATCATGATAACAGGGAGGCGATGCTATGACAAGCATGTGAATTGGATTTGACTAAGGGTGCTAAGCCACCAACCTCAAGTTCTCCTCCAGTTATCTAAGTCCAGTGGCCAGATATGAAACAGGATGACTGGAGATGGCCCTGGATGGGAGGCAGTCAGGGTTAAGTGATTTGCCCAAGGTCCCTCAGCTAGTAAGTATCAAAAGCTGGATTCAAACTCCCATCCTCCTGACTTCAAGGCCAGTGCTCTATCCGCTGTGCCACCTAGCTGCCCAACATCGTGGTAAATAATGTGTGAGGAGCTGGGTAAGAAACAAAGCTTAGATGAGACAGTCTGTAATGAGCTTACACTCCAATAATGGAATATCACATACCCATAACTTTAATATATAACATTGCACAATGAGATTGCTGGAGTGTCATAAGAGAAAATACTGTGTGAGACTGCAGGGAAGGCTGTTTCTCATTAGGAGCTTATAGAGCAAGGGAAGGATTCATGGAGAAGGAAGAAGAGGAGGAAGATCTATGGGCTTTAAAGGATAAATGTGAATTCAACTGATAAAGACATTGAAGTATGAGAGGCACTGACTATTCAGACACAGAAAGTGTCCTATAGAGTTCTAATTCACTCCTTCTCTAATTTAATTAATTTTCTTTACAGTTTATATATATTTTTATCTTACCAGCTGTCGTGGATTCTTTTATCTTTGTCACTATGTTGATGTTTCTCATATCTATTCATTCAGCCTTGTCCTCTCCTAACTTCTCGTCTCCTGTCTCCCATTGCTCTTTGGACATCAAGTCCCACAGACATCTCACACTGGCACATACAAAATAACTCTCTTTTGCCTAACTTTCCCTATTATAGTAAAGGGTATTATCATTCTCCCAGGCTAATTAGATTAAAACCTGTCTGTCGGAGCGGCTAGGTGGTGTAGTGGATAAAGCACTGGCCTTGGAGTCAGGAGTACCTGGGTTCAAATCCGGTCTCAGACACTTAATAATTACCTAGCTGTGTGGCTTTGGGCAAGCCACTTAACCCCATTTGCCTTGCAAAAACCTAAAAAAAACCAAAACCTGTCTGTCATCAACTCCTCATTCTCTCCCCATAGCCAATCAATTGTCAAGTCCAATCATTTCTACCTTAAATAACATCCCCTTTTTATACTTTCTTCTCTCCTTTGACAGTCCACCTACTACCCTGGTATAGTCCCTTAGTATCTTATACCTGGACTATTGCACTAGCCTACCACCTCTCATCTTTCCCCCCTATTTCCCCCATTTTCCACTCAGTTGTCAAACCAATCTTCCCAAAGCAGAGGTGTGACCAGGTCACATACCTCCTCTCCCCATTCAATAAACTCCAGGGACTCTTTTTAACTTCCAGTATCCAAAGTCTTCATAATATGGCCTCTTCCTACTTACAGGTTTCTTACACTCTATTTCCCACCAAACACTTTTGTGAAGCAATTGCGCCAGCCATTGTGCTCTTCTCTGAATAAGATGCTCCATCTCTTGTGTCTGGGCATTTTGATGGGCTATCCGTTACATCTTGAATCCCCCTTCATTTCCATCTCCTGCCTTCTTGAACTTTCTTTAAGTCCTAGTTAACATCCCACCCCTTTACAGGAAGCCTTTTCTGATCTTCAATTTTAGTACCTTCCTTCTGTGATTAACACTTGCCTGGTCTGTATCTTTTTTATACATAGTTGTTGGCATATCTCTCCCATTAGTTTCTTTTACCTTTCTTTACATGCCCAGCACTTAGCAGTGTGTGACATAAAATAGGTGCCTAATAAAATATTATTTCTAAAATGGCATATGATAGCATAAGCATACTGAGGCAGGGGCTGGGGAGGAAGCCTAGTGTTAGGCAACAAGCACAGATGTCAGAAGGCCTGAGTTCAAATGCTGGACAAGTCAGTTTCCTCCTTTGTCAAATGAGGGGTTCGCCTTGATGATCTCTAGGTCCCTTCTAGCTCTAATTCTGATTTTATGAGTGAGTGTAGTTGCTGAGGAAGAAGGAAGAAGATAGGAGAAAAGGAGTAGAATAGGAGTAGCCTCAAAATTCAAAGAGTGTCCAGAACCAGTCCTAGCACATTTTCTCTTCCTACCTCCTAGAAACCTTTTCCAGAAGAAATCAACTGCTATACTTTTGTCAAGGCTTTCTACTCCCACCATGCCAGGAGAGGGAGTTTTTGTGGCCCTTGTGCTTCATTCACCTGCCCAAGGGAGCAGAACCCTTAGACTCACCTACAGTAATCTCTGGAGGGGGCTCTCCTAGGGACCCTGTGTCTTCTGTTGTACACAATTTTCATAGTTTCATTGCCTGTCTATATCCCTGCACAGTCTATTAAGGAGATTTCTTGCTCTCTCTTTTTCTGATCATGTGGTTTTATGTCAGGGAAGATCAAAACAGATTCATTCCTAGCTATACCTTTTTACCACACATTTGCTACAAAAAACAATCCTTTAAAAAGAGGAAAGGAAATAAATGCAACTTTCAATAAATTAATTTTAATATCTGAGCAGAGGTTGCATATATATATATATTTCTTTATATTTGGGATAACGAAAATGTGATTCCATCAAAATCATAATTTATAGACAAAGTTTTCATCACAAGGTGATTTGAAAATATATTTCATAGAATTGATCAAGCAATATTACAGCATGTAATGGAAATGAAGCCCTACCCTTATGGAGGAATTACTTGCCAATCCTCCAAAAGGCATCTGGAGAAAGATTCATTAAGGCACATAATTATTTGTAATTAAGATTACACAAAGTTCAATTTGATCACACATCTGCAAATTAACATTCTATTCAGCTAGCTTAACAACTCACAACCCAACTTCCATTTCAATACCAAGGAAATTCTTCCCCCTGTTTTTTTCACCATAGTAGATTGATATCACAGCAAACTGCACATATAACAAAATTAAACTGGGTACAAAGTATACAGAACCAAGAACCAATGACTACTTATATTTATGCACTTTTCCTTTGTACAATGAAGTAGGCTAAAAGTATGTATTAAATAAATAGGAAATTTAAATTCTTCCCAATAAAAATTATATAACACATTTTTCCTAAGGAATATACATTCATAAGGATTTTTTACATTCCATTTTACAGTAATGATAAAAATGGTGAGAATGCGCTACTTATCAAATAGATCTACAGTAATAAGATTCATAACACTGTGTAGATAGACTAAAAACCTACCAGACTCATTTTTGAGAATGTGAAATGTAGAGAAGAGAACTATCACACCTTCCATGAAATGAGGTCTCCTCGTTAGATAGAAAATATTCTTATCTGGAAATTCTATTCCCTATGCAGTTGTTGGATAACCTCTGTGCTTCACACAGACACAGATGAAAGAAAATATCTGCCTGCTCACCAAAAGAAAACCAGAAAGAAAATATAACAAAAGCAAAAGATTCAAGTAAATATTTGTTGAACAAATGAATGAAACAATAGACAAATGTGTTTTCAAGTTGCAGCTGAGCTCTCCTGACCAACATCCAGAGGCAGTAGTGGGACAGGAAAATCAAAGAGCTTTTTTTTTCCTATCTTGAAGCTGATTGTGCTGAAAATGATTGGGTAGACTGAACAGCAGTCCAGCTTGTGTGTTCAGATGATTGAAATTATTTGCTTGTCTGTGATGAGATTCAGTTTTTTTTTTAAGTGGTTGCTTTGTTTTGGGGTTGTTGGGACAAGGGATCTGTCTGAGCCTTGCAGCACAAAGGTTGCAACCAGGTAATTAGGCACTTTGGAAGGTGCATTATCTCTTTTAGATCATTAGGAGACTTTTCAGTGCCCAGGAGTGATGATCCTTGAATGCCACCTCCACATCCTGAAGCAGTATCATTCTCTGAGTGCCCAGAACATTGCCATACTGAGAACCTGTGTTTATGGACAACATAGAATCTGCCATTTTCTGGTCAAATTATGCTTTGAAGAACTAACCAGCTGGCCCCTTGCTGCTCAACAGTTTCTGATCAGTCATATGGTTAATCTGAGGGGATTGTTATGGCAATCAAGACGACCAGATTTGCTTTCAATAGGACATTTTAAGTTACATAGATGTAATTTGATTTTTTCATTGTTGCAATCATGCTGATGGAAAAGAGTTGGCAAATATGGAAAACCATTGAAAACAGACCACTCTTCATTATGCCCTGGGGTATATGTTAAGTCAAATTGGTTGTCCTGAATCAAAGCAACTCCATATATTAAAAGGAAAAACAAGATATTATTATATGCCTATAAGCTGGGTGTCAATCCTGTCCTCCAGGGTTGAATTATAAAATTATAAACCCTATCTGCTCCACCAGTAAAGAGCCAGCCTTCAGGACAATTCCTTCTTTTCATTTGGAATAAATGTGTGTAGGGAAATGAAAACAGCTACTCAAGTAATTTGCATTTGGTGTACACTATGATAAATATAAACTATTCAAAGTTTTTTCTTTGCTTTAACTGTCCTGAGAGCATTATGTTGATAAGAGATTAATTACAAATCAGAAGACAAAGATGATCAGTCAGCAATTTTGTTTTCCTGATTAAAGGGCTTGAGCATACTGGTTGCTTATAAAAATATTTAAAAATTAATATAGTCTATCTCTTGCTATAATTTCCCAAACAGAAGCTCAAACAATGCAGCTTGAACAGTCTGTTGGACTCAGATAGGATCCAAAGAGCCATTTATAACTTGGTGTTCAAATCGCCCTCAGAGAGGGCGAGCTGAGTGGACAAGCTGGCCAGTGGTCCCTTTCTCTTTGCTACCTGCAGAGCAGGGGAGTTCCCTGTCACACTGAAACCACTCTTCCTCCTCTCTTCGGCTATTTTGGGGCCATCTCACACAAAATATTGAACCAGAGGAGGTTTAAAAGTGAGCAACTCTCCCAGTCCAGCTCAGGGGTAATCCAGGGTGGGATGAAGAATCACCATAGCTGAGGCTTTTCCTGAAATCATGACCTAGAGATGGGGTGGAACAATTGTTGTCTTAAGTACTGACCCTCCTTGTTCACGGCATAGGGGGTGGAGGGAGGAGAGGAGAGGAGAGGTTCAGCCAACAGTTTTACTGCAGATTTCTGAACTGCCTTAGATTGGTCATCCTGCAAGTCTCCTGTGGGGTCCCAGTCTTCCTTTGGCCAAAAAAAGTAGATAACTGTTTGTTCGTTTCCACTACTCAAAGGATATGGAAAAAAATGATGATACACAGCACAACAATTCTCATCTATGTCAAATCAATGTAAAAATCGGTCAAAGATATATCCTTCAGTCAAATTGGTTGTTGGGCAGTATATATTAAAAGAACTCATTTTTTCAATAAGGTCTGTAACCAACAGTATTGGTACCATGAGAAAAGGAAAGCAGTGGCCTCCACAACTAACCTGGGGCCAATGTCTCTGTTAGGCATCCATCCTTATTCACATGCATCTCTTCTCCCCCTCCCACCCCCTCTGCTGCTCAGGACTAACCTTCCCTTGGCTTGAACTAACAAGCTGCTGATTTTACTCTGGTGGGTCTTTAGCTAGTGAGGTCAGCCTCCGTCCTGACAGTTGTCATAAGGAGTGTTCGGTGGTCCCTAGAAGAAATAGAATTAGGCTTTCTCTTCACTGAGGCATTCTAAATAGGAATCATTCATTCCGGGGCGGGGGCGAGGTAGCTTAAAAGCAGACCCCCTACTTCTCCCCATTTGGGACAGTAGCAGGTGATTGGACAAAGATCAAAGCCAGGCTAATTATTCTCCTTTATGTGCTGCTAGGAAGTGAGGAAACAGAAGGCTTTATTTCTACTTTATTGGTAGAAAACAAGATAGGGAGGTCAAAGGACCTGCCTAAGTATGCACAGGGGCAAAACTGGGAGCTGAATTAGGATTTCCTTGAGGCCTAGAGACTGTCCTGCACCTGAGCCAATGTTTAACTTGAGTTGACTAATGTGGGGAACTTTGAGATCAAAAGATGAAGGTAGGAAATTAAATTTAAAAAATGAAACATGAAAAAACAAGAGTTTGTTGGGAGAAAATGCATCCTGACCAACGAACCCCCGTGGCACCCTGGAAAAGTCTTATAGTCCAGGCTCACCTCCTCACTAGTCTGGTGGCTCATGCACACACCTGAGAAGTCAACATGGGGCCCTCGGGCCAATCTTCTTCTTTGTTGGGCGAGAAAGTGTGATAATAATAACTCTTGTGGACAACTAGGGGATCTTTAGCCATCACATGTTTAATGGCTCCTTGCTTTGGGGTCTGAAAGAATGACTTTACCAGGGAGGCTCTAGCTGGCCAAGGTCATTCTAATTCAGTTGAGAAGATGTGATGGGGCATAAACTACAACGATGATTCCCTATCTCCTAGGTAGCTAGACTTCAGATCTTGAAAAGTTATAAACAGATATACTAATATTCAACTTCTCAATCCACAGTACTTGAGAGTTTTTGCTTCCTGAGTCATTAAATTGTGGCACTTAAATAATGCAACACAAAGGGACAGAGGAAATAAGACTAATTGATTTGTGCAAAAAGATTAAGAAACTATACAGCAGATGGGAACATAAGTAGTCAAAAAAATGGTAAATAAATGATAATCACTTAGATTCAGCCAAGTGATTTTCCTGATGAAAGGAACAGGAAAGATATGAGAACTATTATTATTTAAATGAAAACAAAAATTAAATTTGTATTTAACTCTTCATTGAATATTTACTAAATCCCACCATTACCAACACCACAGGTCCGATACAACTTTTTTTTTCCTGACTTGTTCATTACCTCAGAGGAATCAACCATGTGCAAAGACTGCAGAGGAGGAATCTGTGGATGGACGAGTTTCCCAGGTGAAGCCAATTAAGTCTGATTTTTAGACGTCCATCGAGATGGATCTACAAATTAGCCGTGAGGACCGTGACTACTTCATCATCAGGTAGTTTTCTATTGCTCAATCTCAGCATCACTGAGAGAAATCAACTATATAATGAGGAATCAAATTCCCCGAGTCAAGTTTTTCAAGGATTCAATGACACAAAACAGTCAGAAGTAGGAAAATGAAGTCTGAAGAGTTTCCCTTGGAAGAAAAGGCACTGATCCATCTCATCCAGAGGGGACCTGAGATCCCAAAGCAAAGCTCGCAGTGGTGTTGTATCTAAAGCTGAGACTCTTCCTCCCATATTCCTACTTTCCCTGGGACATCCCCTTCTCCCTAGCTATCTCCATCCACTGAATGTTGCTTCAGAGCCCTGGGCAGGGCCTGCAGTGTCTCAACTAGAGTAGCCACAGCAGAGGAGGCAGTGCCTCAGGGTTCATGGCCTTGGCCCCAAGCTTCCCCCAGCCCCTGTAGGGGTCATCCAACACAGGCTCAGGGAGGCAGAGCCTCCTGGGCAAGAAGAGTCCTGGGCTCCCTCTCCTGCCAGTGAGGAGAGGGGTGAATGCCAGCTGAAGGGGCCCCTGCAGAGCCAACACATCCCTGGGACCCTGAGAGCTTCATTTTCCTGTATTCCTTGGAGAGCTTGGATTTTCCTAGATTCCGCCCCACTCCCCCCCTTTTCCTACACCGCAGGGCAGTTTCCCCTGTGCTCTCGGGGTCACAGCTGCGTCTCTTCTTGTTCCAGAGAGTGGGGCAGGATGTGACAAGACTGAGGCAGCGAGGCCAGCTTCTGCAGCTTGGGGTAGCGAAGGGGCTTGGGCCTGTGGAAGGAACGCCGGCTCTGGACTCTCCTGGCCGCCGCTGACCTCAGGTGGGCATGCATGTTGAGCAAGGTTCTCTTCTCCTGGAGGGCTTTGGGGGCAGGGCCCCCCAGCTCTTCTTTCAGCCCTCCTGGCTGGTCTTGCTTGGGGTTCCCTGGTTCCCCCTTGGTCTCAGGACCATAGCCAGGGTTCCCAGGAAGGGGGTTGTTTTGGCTGGGGTTGGTCTTGGGGCTGGTCTCAGGAGGTTTTCCATCGTAAGGCTTGGTGTATTCTGAGGCAGGAGGCAGGGTACTGACTCCTCTGTTGTCTAGGGAAGAATAGTTCTGTGTCCAGGGCCTTTGGAGACAGGCTGGGAGGAGGAGCAGGGGCTTCTCAGGGGGGCCAGAGGGGGGGTTGACTGGGTCAGGTTTCCAGGAAGGCAATTTTTCTCTTGGAGAAGAATATCCTGTCAATGGCACATCGGAACCTGTTTCACCTAGGAGAGCAAAGACAATCAATCAATACATGAATGAATAAAGAAATATTAAAATTATAGCATGATAGGGCTGGGAGGGACCTCTGTGTTCTTTTTTACATGAGGGAATTGAAGGTCAGAAAAATGACAGATCCCCAGTTAAGTGGTGACAGGTGACCCTAAAACCTCTGTCTCCGATGGCCAAGTCGGACAACTTTCTAGTCACAGTAAGAGCTTTCTTATGGCTTAATAAGATATTACATACATTGATCCTTCTCACATCCCTAATATCAGTTAGATATGGGTGTTATTATCTATCTTATAGATGAAGCAACTGAGGGAAAAAGATCAAGATCAAAATCAAAGTTGAAGCATGGTAGAGAATTTGGACTCAAGGACTTAGCTCTGCACATCAGCTGTTATTTACTCTCTGTGGTCTGGGCTGGCCATTTACCTATCCAGGCCTTCTGCCTTCTTCATCTTTATAAGCAGAATAATTGGGGAACATGGAGGAATGAAGAAAGAAAAAAAAATCCAGTGCCTGTGTTTACAGAGCACACATTTGAATGAGGGAGCTATAAACAAGGTATGATGGCCAGTCTGACATGGGAAACGGGAAAGGACTCTTATGGATGGTTGATGGGGTGGAGTTGGGGGGGCTGAGCTTTCCAGGGTTAGAGAACCAGGGCCAGGGCCTGGAGACTGGGAAGGAGTATTGGGTGGGAGGAATTGCCTGAAGGTGAGGGTGGTTGGATTGCAGAGTCTGTGGAAAGCAGTGAGGGCAAAGACTGGTAGAGGCCAGTCTGAAAAGCCCCAAAGAGGATTTTATAGTTTATCCTAAAGGTAACAGGAAATCACCCTGGCAAGCCAAGTAGAGGATGGACTGGAGAGAGGGAGAACAAGCCAGGGAGGCCAGGTAGAAGGCTGCAGGTGAGAGGTGATGGGAGACTGAACAGGTGGTGAGGCTGAGTGGGAGGAGAGAGGGAGGTAGGACAAGCCCCTGGGTGTTGGGGGATCATGCGGCCATCCAAGCAAGAGGGGGGTTCAGAAAGGGGAAAGAGTGTAGGGAAAGATCATGAATTCTGTTTCACACCAGTTGAGTTTCCAGTCTATGGGACATCTAGCTTGAGATGGGGATATGTGACTGGAGTGCAGAAGAGAGCAGGGATGGATGTAGATGACAGCTATCCCTCCTTTTGTGAATGGGAGCTCCTGGAGGGCAGAACTGTCTCCCTTCTGGATTTGTAGCCACAGCACTCAGCATGGTGATTGGCATATGCTTTTCATTCATTCATTCATTCATCCATCCTGACTCTCCTTTCACCATCTTCTTTCTTTGGAGTCCCTCCTTAGGGACTGCAGGTTCAGGAGGGCTCCTTTCCTCAAATTTATATTCAAAAGCTTTGTGGACACCACTTGAGTTCTCTGAAGTTGACTAAGAAAGTTCTATCTATCAAGTAAGGTTACAACCTTCATCTTGACCTGGCTTTTACCCACAAATTACTCTTCTAGAGTGCTCTTGCGGGTGGGGACCAAAGCTTGTTCCTTTTTTATTCAAGGCTTGGCCCGGTCTGAATTCTGTGATTGCGGGGTGGGGGTGGGGGCAGGGTCCCACTGGCTAACTACCAGGGTGGATGTTCACTTGGTTGATGTTTGATCTTCTGGAAACTACCAGGGGCCCTTCCTCTCCTATGGCTCACAATTCACTTTTATTGTAAGATCCTGCCCAAGGGTAAAAACAACCATGTTTGGTCATACAAATTGAGTTCTGACCCGGAAACCCTAAAGTAGAAGCCCTGAGAAATTGGGGGTGGGTGCGGTGGGTGGGGTGCAGGGGGAAGGGAGGGGTCAGACGCAGCCTGCCCAACCTACGGCTTTTGCCCTGAAGTTAAAATTCTCTCGGATCTGCTTAGCCCTTAACTCTCTTCAAAGGGATGTGCTCAGAAAGTAAGACGACCTCACCTACTCAGGTTGAAACTTGCAGGTATCACCCTGCAGAAGGGAGGTTTTACAGGAAGAGGAAGAAGCAATTATAGGTTGTTTGAGAATGGGCTGTCTGGATGCCAGATGGTCCCCAGGAGGGGGAAAAAGCTCTCCAGCTCAGAGAGAGAGGGCACGGGACACAAGTCAATGGAGCAGCGGTGCAATGCTTCTTGTGGAAAAGAGGCAGACCCTGTGCCAGACCCCTGACCTGTCATCCCGGCCCCAAGAAGCCCGAGAGAGGTGGTTTCTCCCATTGTTTATCAACAATTTACAACAACCAATTACTTCCAATTCCAAACTGCTGCTAATGGATAAAATCCAAGTTTTTACACAGAAATTACTTAGACCTGATCACAAGAGAAGGATTCTCCAAGAAAGAAGAAACAACTGTCCCCTAGTTGAGAGTGATTAGTTACCTCACAGCCCCTTCTGTCAAACTACAAGAGAGGAGAGAAAAATAATCTTGTTTCTGTTTCAATTTCTTTCCAAACCAATAATGAAACTTAACCAGAGTCAGAATTTTACCATGCTTCAATTTCTGGAAAGGTTTCAGCAAAAGCCTTTAAATTAGAGGTTCTTAACTTTTTTTTTTTTTTCCATCTTGAAGCCCTTAATTATTTTGGTGAAACCTTTGGATCCCATCTCAGAAAAATACTTTTAGATATATAAAATGAATTAGAGAAGATTAGAAAGGAAACTCATTATGTTGAAATAGTTTCCAAAATCTATCTTTTAAAAGTCTACATGAGGAACCCCTGTTTTAAATGAACCTAAAGCACTTGCTATTTGTGTCATTAGAATAATTAAAATTTCCTCTCCTTTCTCCAAAACTAAAATTATGTATTAAAAATGCTACTTCTTGTAGTTGTCTCCTAAAAATATAAGATTTTGCCATATTCCTGGACCCACCTCAGCAGTCTTGGCAAGAGAAACCAAGACCAAAGTTTAAGGCAGGGAGTGTTTGGCCTCCATGTCAACACTGATAGACAAAGTACAAAGAGAAAACAGCAGGAGAACTAAAGAGCACTGTTGTTTTCCTTGAGAATTTTTGCTCTGTTTTCCATTTCTTACTTATTTACCTATCCACTTATTTATTAATGTTTCCTTTTTTATTGCCATTGGTTAGGAAGGTTGTAGGTTTGGCTAAACTGGAAGTGAGGAACTTACGACTTCCAGTTCTTTATTTCATCCTGCCTCAGTCCCATTCTTTTTCAACAGGACTATTCCCTGCTGCTTCTCAGACTGATACTTTCCTGTATCACTTCTCAGGGACTGGGAAAAGAAAGAAAAATACAACATGTAGCTATAAGTGTCCTTATAATTTTACAGCCATTTTCTTTAATTTCTAAGTATGAAAACGAAGAACCCAATGTTGATTTCATATACAAGTCCTGGTTGGGGGTTGGGAAGGCCCAAGATATTCTGCTTTCTATCTAGATTTTAGTTCTTAGAGCGACTGATTCTAGGTTCATTAGTTTGGGATTCTTTTTCAATCTTTCCTAGCTAGTGATATTCTCCTGGGATAGAAGCCCTGGTGAAGCTGCTGTAACCCCAAAACAAAGAGCAGGAAGACCCCAAATCCCCTCAAAACCTTCATCCCAAAGAGGGTAGTAACTGACCTACTGGAACAAAGCAGCCCTAAGTAAAGAAAGTAAAGGCATGGTGACTCTAGGACCTTTGATTCTCCCCTCAGTATTGGTGTCTCTGGTTGGGACATCCAAGGAGCAGAGCCATCTACCCAAGGACAGGGTCCCCAGCCTTGGCTAACAGAAGTTAGATTTGCCTACTTGGGAATTGTACTGGGTTCCTGCCATCCCTAAATTTAATAATCCACCAGGGAAATAGAATCACACTCAGGTTTCTGATCTTGTTGAATTTTATTGCTTTAATCCTTTCAGTAAATGAGAGGCAATGGGTACTGATGGGCCTTGCATGGACTTTTCAAATGCCTATTTTATCTTATACCTTAAGTGAATGAAAAAAGCAAGATTCTTCTTTTCCCCGAACCAAGACTATCTTTCCCTTCTTAATTCCTCACCTTAGCTCTCATCTCCTTTCGTGCTCAGATCTGAAGGCACAGCTTTCAATGAAAAAATCACTTACTATGGCAAAACATTAGTTTCATTTTAAATCACGCCTTAAGTTTGCTAGTAAAGAAAGAAATCATAGGTAGAGTAAATAAAAGTGACTTAAATGAGGAAGCACATTTGCACATGATTAGAAAAGCATTCCCTTTAAAATCAGTCTGTGTCTCCTGGGATTGACTAAAAAAGGAGACCCTCCATCAAGGAGTCGCAGCAGGGTCTCCTTAGGTTGTGTTCATATACAATGTGTCTCCCCGTCCAGTCAAAAGCAGGTTCAGACCAGGAGAGAAAGAAGAGAGTGGGAAATACAGAGAGGCAGAGAGAAAACTCATCTGAGGAGGAAAGAGATCAAAGAGTTAGTTAGAGGAAATAAGTTTAAAAAAATGAAGGTTACATTAAAAAAATTACATATGTGTAGATTCTGGAAGGAAAGACCGAGGCCGCTCCTCTGGACTGTCAGCTAGCAAAAAGGAATCAACTGACTT
The DNA here is from genome assembly GCF_037893015.1 of Macrotis lagotis. Lineage (NCBI taxonomy): Eukaryota > Metazoa > Chordata > Mammalia > Peramelemorphia > Peramelidae > Macrotis > Macrotis lagotis. Next base: position 329,155,517 of record NC_133666.1, read on the forward strand.
AGTGCTGAGCCGGATTGGTGTGAGACGTCTGAAGTTGCTGGGAGAGTATGGAATCTGTACGCGTGCCCTTTGCGAAGGCACCACTGTCTCCTCGGAAGACAGCCATGGTGGCACCTTGGTAAAGATGCTCTGATCCTCTTCCGTTGAAAAAACAGGGTTATCAATTCCTAGGAAAGAAGGGCAATGGGAAGTCATGTCAGTGATGGAGAGTCAAAGCAGTTGCTCCCTCCCCTGGAGGGAGTAGGAGCTCTGCCAGTCCTGAAGGGAGCACAGACCCTCAGGGCTGTTTGTGGCTAAATTTAGAATGTGCCTTGTCACCTTTCCTGGTTTATTTGCCTCATGACAGATACTCCCTGAAAAGAAAAAGGCCATTTGCAAGTAGACTGAAGATATTACATGGACTGGATACATGACTCCCCGGCTCCAGGTGCCAAGGAGTGAACCCCATCTGTAGCTATTTTATATTTATCTTTGCTGAATTTCAATAAAGCTCTTAATTGGATCTATTGAAAATAAAGGAAGATTCAATACATAGTAACAATCTATAGTAAAGAAAAATCTACCATAAAATAATCTACCATAAAAATAAAAAAATCTATATAAAAATGCCCTCATTATGATTCATTGTGGCATGGCAATGACCCTGGCTTTTCTGTGGCCAGGTCAGTAGAGTGCAAGCTTTGGCAGATTTTATCAAGGTGCCAAGGCCTAAAATGGATTTTGTCATTAAAGAACTAGACCAACTCCTTAAGTTCAGAGACATTCATGATGAGTGTGTATTTTAATGCTTTGATTGTTGTGTGTACAATGTAGCTATATTTACCAAAAAAAGAGCAAATTCTCATGAAATAGTCTTTTTAAATTTATTATTTATTTATGATCATTCCTTGGTGTTAAACAGGTTGAACTCAGGGTGATAAATTCTCTGGCCATAACAACTCCTGAAGACCATTTTCCATGCCATGAAGGGTTGAGATTTGTGCTGGTTTATGGAGTATACAAAGGACCATGCTTTTTGGGTATCAAAACAGACACCAAGTACTCTCCCAGTTTCCATCCCTCCCTATGCTCCTTGGTCTCACTGTATCACTGTTTTTTTTCACAACTCATGATTTGGGCATTTCCTTATCATGTAGCTAGCAACTTAAATTTCTTTGATGCATGGATACATTTCAAAACAGAGCTCATAGACAATCTCACTAATTGTAAGGCATTTTAAAATCTAGGGAATGTTCCCAATTTCTATACTGTGACCTCTTTCAGGGGTTCCTTTCCTTACCTGTAGTTGAATCTGTGGCTGTGTCTTGAGTAACACTGGCTAGAAACTCAATCCCACCACTCATTTGCTCAGCTTCATACTCATTAGTTTCTTCAGCATCTGAAAATTCCAGTTCTAAGAGAAGGAGAAACTATGGATAAAATTCTGCATTCCAGAAACACAGGGTCAAACCAAAGCTGGTGGCTATTCAGGACAATGTTTAAAAGTAAATACCATTTCTCATGAAAAAGTTTGCATAAGCTACAAGGTTTTCAATCTGGGTTCCTGTCCTGGAGATCAGTAACTGTTCCATTCTCATTTCTCAGAAATAGTATTAACCAGGAAATGGTTTCCAGGGAAAAAGCAGGTCAATGAATCATAATGTCATTGTGGGGATCAAGAAATGAAAGGAAATCCAAATACCCACTTATGTATCCCATATGCCTCTATCCATTCATATTTTGAATATTTGGGGACAGAGAGTAGAAAATAGAAGAGACATCTTCTGATCCAAGCATAAATTGGGCTTAAGTGAAGTTGCACAAAGTGGTTGACCTCATTCTCTTCCAGAGTCTTCATGGTCTAGTGATCAAATCATCTGGTGATGATTTGAGATGTAGTGAATGACCTTGGTGCCTTCGATGTCTAACCAAGCTCTAAGCACTGGTTTCAGCTGCCTTCATAGCCGTTGGAACAAATTGTTCTCATCCGCCCATTCCACGAGGGGAAGTCTTCAAATGCTTAGGGTAGGACCTGCCCCACCCCAGTTCACCAATGAGTTTGAGACCCCTTGGCTACCCCCAACCTGGTGTAGCCCTTCTACTGAAACAGTTTATTGGGGTATGATCGCTAAGCATGCTATAGCTTCTCGGAACCACAGGTGAGAGGTGGCTTAGGTGGACATCAAAGGTGGAGAGCAGCTCTGAAAAAGGCTTGGCAGCCCTCACAGCATCTAGTCATCCCTCAACACTAAACCTCAATAATCCATACCCCATAGCATAACAGAAGGGGACTGGAGGGATAGTGAATCATTCTATATCTGTTGTGAGGTAGAGGAATACTATTACTTTAGTGCTTCAGGTGCTTCCTATGGATGTGTTGGTGCAGATGGAGACTGTGACTCTGACATGACTTAGAGGATGGTTTCATGGATAGTGGTAGCCACAAAAGCTGATGATGGAACTTTCTGAGCTCAGGCTGGACTCTGGATCACAGAGTCTGCTGCCAGTCCTATAAGAGAACTACAGTTCTGCTGGGGAAGGCCTTTAAGAAACCAGCAGGGTCTCCTCCAAGCCTTGGGGTACCATCTGCACAGAGCCCCTATGGAGGGAGGACTCGCACTCCATTATTGAAAAGCCTCTCAACAACTCCTTATCTTACTGGTTTTGAGAATTCAGAAAGAACAGGGTCATATAGAAGTGAAGAAAGAGCTGCTGTGGAGGCTCTGATACCCCTGCTGGGGTGGGGTGCACCAGAGAGTTTGCTTGCTTTCTGAGAGAGGGTCATTTGAGGGGCTTGAGGTGGAAGCCTCTTAAGCAGTATTCCCTTCTTCCTGACCCATTCCTTCCCTCCATCCCTCCTGCCTAGCAGTATTTACCAGGGGTTAGATCTGCCAAGAGCAGTTATAGATTTGTGTCTAAAGGAAATGTAATTAATTAAACAATTACCTTTCTCCTTAAAAGCAAAATCACGTGTGGGGCTTTCCATTGGGATTTTTCCATTGGGTATGCTACTGTTTCTCTGTAAAACAAAAATGAAGTGACAGTTCAAAGTTTATCAGAGACACATTTCTAACCTCTGAAACCATTGCACTGGGTACTCAGAACCTTGTTATAATAGTTGATGTTTTAGTAGAGCTTTAAGGTTTCCAAACACTTTACATATATTTTACAATTGTCCTGACAAGGATAATAATAATAACAATAATAACTAATATGTGTGTGGCATGTTAATGTATAGGCCACAATGTTTTCATCCTGAATTATGTTCCCTCTTAATTCATAGGCACGGACTCATGTAACAAGTCAGGACCTGGGCTTAGTTTCCCCATTTAGAAAAGGAAAGGGTTAGGTTGGTAATGTCTTGGTCCCTTCTAGGCCTGCCATAATTCTGTGAGAAAGACCCTCTAAAGTATTTCCATTTACATATGATAAATGGGAAATTCAGGGAGATTAAACACCTTGCTCAGGGCCACACAGCCAGTAAGAATCAGGGATAGGATTCAAATCCTTCATGTCCAGCATTTTTCCTACTATACCAACCTGTGTCTCCTTTCAGGATCCATGCCAAGTGACTGCCCACCTGAGGTGAAACTACCTTATTAATTAGCTAAGTTATTATAAGTAACTGACTAACATCAGTAACTAAATTCCCTTGAATGGGGTCCAAGATGGAACTACCTCCTACTGAATTCTCCTATTCAGGAAATAGTATGAAAATGCTATGTCCATGTCACTTAGACATAGCTACATGCCTTACCCTCTTCTGGCCTCGCTCTCTCTTGTAGAGTTTGGCAGTCTTTTTGGTTTGGTTTATTCCAAGTTTGGTAGATTTGAAAGACTCTAAGCGCTTCCTCATTGTTCTATGGAAAATTTCTTTGTCTTGTTTTTCATCTTCATTTGACGTTAACTCATGCCGACTGTAGAGGTGTTTGTACTATGGAAAGCAAAGGGGAAACAAATGAAGCAATAAAGGAACAGGTAATTAAGCTGTACTCAAGTCATGCACACGGCTTAGAGGGCTTCAGATTACTTATGAACCCTAAGGTGATTCATGGGTTTAACCAACTTCTTTCCAATATCCAATACTAGGGTTTCCATCCCTCATAAACTCTGACCTACTTTCTATTCAGGGCTCTTCAATAAATCCACTCTGGTGACCTTTAGTTTTGTAATTTATTATTCCAGGAAAAAAAGAAGCAAAACTGATGGGCCTAAATTGAAATACTGTAGTTCCTTGTCTCCTTGGCTTTTACAGAAGCAAAAGAATGATAGAGGAAAACCCAGGAACTTCCTGTTAGAAGGTGAGAGGATCATTCATTGACCCTCACAAAGGTCTTCTTGGACCTTCCCAATCCAACAAAAGTCCACAGATGCTAAAGCGGGCCCTCAGGTCTTGTTCTTGTGGAGCTGCTGAAAGAAGGCAGCAGGGCCTTGATAGAGCTGGAGCCCTGCCTGCCCCTGGACTAACTGATCCACCAAGCTGGCTCCCTCTCCCCACCATCTCTCCTATCCCCCCTCCGGTTGCTTTGGGGAGGGGTCTGAGGGGGAATTTAAACCCTGTGTGTGTGTCCACAGCAGCCCTCATTTGCAGAGATGTTGGGGGAGAGGGAAGCAGCTCCTTTATGTCAACTTGCTGCCTCTTGCTTTGAGAGAAGTTATGCCAAATAGTGTTATGAATTTGTTAAGTCTTTAGCCTATTAGAGAAGTCCAAAGTGTCAGCACTAAGAAAAACCCTCATATGGAGCTCCAGTCACCTCTTGTCTGGGTTTATAGAGATACTGCTGCAGGGTATGGTGAGTGACAGTGTCCTCCGTATCCCGAATACTCTTTCTCCTCTGCTCCAGAGCCTGCATGTCTAGGCAGACAGTGCTGACATTTTCCCTCCTAAAATTGACCAGCAGACAAGATGTATTATTTCTCAGCTACAAATAAGTATGAACTGCTGCAATCACTAAAGAGCGTGGCTTGTGCCAGGGCCTAAGGCCACAATGCTTTCATCCTGAGTTATGTTCCCACTTAATTCATAGGCACTGACTCATGTACCAAGCCAGGACCTAGGCTTAGTTTCCCCATTTAGAAAAGGAAAGGGTTAGGGTTGGTAATATCTTGGTCCCTTCTAGGCCTGCCATAAGGTGATCCAGGAGCAGTAGAGCAGGGGTGATGAATTCAGACACTTTCTACCAAGGTCTTTGCTGCTGCCCTCTTGTTTCATTTTATTATCTTGTAGTGATGGCCAAGACAAACAAAATTTGATTTGATTGGCCAATAAACTAATGTTTTATATAAGAGGAAGGAGATGAGACTGACCCTTTCTTCCTAGAATCACAATCACGATCAGGGATCCAACTGCCCGGGACTAAATGTGCAATAGAGGCACTCATTGATTAACTGATTGATTGTTATTATTGTCACAGGCCTCAAGAGTTCCCAAGGTTCAAGGACTCTACCTTTCCTATCACTTTCTTCACTTCCATGCTAGGGACAGGTTTGGGATAGAACAGTCATACATTGTTGTTCATTGACAAGGCCTTCTACCCATGTACTCAGACACCATCCACCTGATTTATTTTCTACTGAAGGAAAAACCCAGCGAGTGGAATTCTTACAGTAAATAAGAGACCGAAGCTTCTACGGTAGATGGACGAGGGGTGCTGAAGTCCACATTGACAATGTTGTCAGTGCTTGGTGAACGGATAAATGCCAGAGATCCTCTTCGCTCTCCCTATTATGGATTTAGAGAAATATTTCTGTTAGTCAAACTAAGTAGTGCCTAATACTGATACAGGGGTTGGAAATCAGCCTTGACTCCTTGCTAAAAGTACCAGTCATTTATAAGCTCACTATCTTCTCCTCTCAGGCTACCCAATCATCCTCTGGGAATGAAAGACCAATCTAGATAATGTTCTGAATGATGGGTACAGCAGCTCTGCAAGTCCAGAGAATAAATTAACCTTCCTGCCACACTATTTCTATTTCTCATGATAGCAGTCAATAGGAAGACAGCTTGGAGAGGTAGAAAGAGCCCTGGTCTTAGGGTCAGGAGTCATGGGTGAGGGTGCCAGGTCCAATGTTTCCTCATTTGTAGTATGAATAGGTACAAGCTGCTATGTCTCAGGGGTTTCTTTTAAAGTGTAGATAAGAATGTTAATACAACTTACTTCATGGAATTATGAGGAAGGATCTTCATCTTAATCTTAAAATTCTGTATAATATAAAGTTGGTATTATCGTTATTGAATCAAAGTGGGAATGATGGATAAAAGAAGCAGTGAAACAGCTTCTAGCTTGGTTTGAGGAAAAGCCCCCTAATGAAGAGATGATGCAAAAGTGGGATGGGCTGTCCTGTAGAGCAGTGGAAGCAGCAGCCCCCTTACTTGGAGGCCTTTTGACTTCCTTTTGGTGACTGATCTTCTTTCATCTGGGGAAGATGGCATTTCTGAGAATTTTAGGTAGGTCAGAGAAAGCCAACAGCATTCTGTCCTTTACTATCTTGGCAGTATACATTGAATGTTCAGGAGAGGACAGTAAATCCTGCCAATTAGCATTGAAAATATATGGGGACGAGGGAAGAGAGAAAGAGAGAGGAGAGAGATGGAAGGAGAGAAAGGAAGAGCAAGAGAAGTGAGAAAAAAGAGAGAGAGAAGCAAGAAAAAAGAGGGAGAGAGAAAGAGAGAGAGAAGAGAACAGGAGAGAGATGGAGAGAGGATGAAGGGGGAGAGGAAGGAGAGAAAGGAAGAGAGAGAAGCAAGGAAAAGAGGAGGGAAAAAGGAGAGGAGAGATAGTGCATGTGAGAGAGAGAGAGAGAGAGAGTGTCAAACTAATGCAGAAGCTGTAAACTAATTAAAGTTGTTAAGATTCTTGAACAGGCTACTTGAACTACCCAGTTAGACAGTTAATAATTATCTAGTGAAAGAAAGAAACTTGGAGGGGAAAGTCCATGTGAAAGAGAATAGCTCAATTTAAACTCTTGAAAAAATATTATTGAATATATTGTCCTTGGTAGTAAATATACATATTTATATTAAATGTCACCACTCATTTACCATCAGAAAATTATATTTTATCAAGTTATATGAGCAAATCTTTGTTTCCACAATGTTTCTCTTCAGTATATAATAGCTATATCAGACCACCAGGAGGAGAGTGGGGTTAGAGTTGATAGGCTGAGTTGGGGTACAAGAAGAAAGGTGTGCTCAAGTTTCTCAAGCCCCAATATTTTTATTCTCATGCATTCATATTAAAATGAGCCTTAAGGGCTGTGTTGAAGGGGGAAGGAAGTCACAAAAAGGCCCTAAAAGAGATGTACAAAGTGGGTAGTGCAGATCCATTGTCTTGGCCTTGGTAGGAACCCTTAAGTGCTTTTTATTCTATCCAGGAGGTATCTCCTCTGAACTTCTGGCAGCCTCCTAGTGCTATGAGCTATTAGTAGAGCCTTGGGGTCTGGGACGATCCATGATTCCAGGTTTGAGTTCTTGTTCAGAATCACAAGCCCCACAGATTGGTTGATGCAGGAGGTATAGACTCGTGATGCTTTCTTAAAAGACATTTGGATTAGGCCCACAGTCAAACCACAAGAACCCGGGTTACTCTAGAGCCTGCACTTTAGAGATCATCTCATCCTCCTCTTCCATTTTTGAAAAGGAAACTGAAGCATGGAAACTTTGAGGGACTTGCCCAACATGACCGAGGTAGTGACTGGTATTGCAAACCTGGATGGATCCCCTGGCTCCAAGTCCAGTGCCCATTCCTTGATCCCTACTTGCTGCCAGCCACCCCCCACTGTGAGTAAAGGGCACTCGGGACCAAGGCTCCGTTCTGTGGGGCATGTTTTTCACTGGGAGATAACCACAGTCATTGTACAGGAACAGCATTGGCTTTGATCCTTAATAATGGTGACCTTTGATAGTGCAGAGTGTACCTGAGGGTTCTCATAATCGGATGGCCACGTGAACACTGGAGGAAGAGCAGGGATTTAATCATAGCCAGGGCCATGTGGCAGGATTTACTGTCCTCTACTGAGGCTAATCTGAGTGGGTCATGGGTTTCACAGGGGGGCTTATGATGACTGGAATTTATGATCTTTTCTTGTTATTTATTTAGCACCTATTAACAGGTGGATAAAGAATGTGATAAGAATGAATACCAAAGATGTCAAAAAGAGAATGCCTTGCATTCCACTCTGAATCTCTGTTAATAGTCCCTCACTTCCTTAAACTTATTTAGAGTTTTTGAATCCCTTTTAAATACATTCTCTTATTTGAGCCTCACAACCATCCTGTGAAATGGATGGATGGTAATGGCTCTTCACACTTACTATCACTTTACAGAGTGCTTATTTTCAGCAACTTTTTTATCTTCAGGTATTATTTTAATTTGTATATTATTTCATTCTCTTTTCTCATCTGTAAAATATGGATAATGACATGTGAGTATCCCAAAAGATATTTGTAAAAGTTTACCAAGACCAGTGCCTGGTGGCACAGTAAGGGAGCTAAGTAAATTTTGGCTATTGTTATTATTGTTATTATTATTATTATTTTAATATAGACTCTTTATAGGGTCAGCATTTATAAACTTCCAATATCTGACTTCTACTTGTTCAGCTTTGTCTTTGGGAAATGTTCTTCTTTAATCTTTAAAAATAAGTTTTTTAAATATTTTATTTTTCATCCAATTACATTTTAATACTCAATTTTTTTTAATGCTTTGAGTTCCATATTCTGTCCTTCCTTCTTTCCTATGAGCAACAAAAGTACCATACATATGGTTCTTCACCATCTGTAATTGCCTTTATTTTCTTACTTATTCTCTGTCTCTTCGTCCTCCTCCATGCAACAAGGTAAAAGGAGTACAGATCTCAAAAGAATTAAAATATACGCTACTCAAAGAATAACGGATATGCATGATGGATATGAATAGGCTATGACCTCTTCCTGAGGTTGTCTTGAATGCAGTTGACGAGTAGTGATGTGAGAGAAATCATCAATAATGCCTCACATGTGTACAGTGTTTGAAGATTTAGGATGTGATTTTCCCCCACAATAATCTTGTGAGTGGAGTCTTACAAGTGATATTTTCCCTTTATTATAGGTGAAGAATCCAAGGTTTTGACAAGTTAAGTGACTGGCCTGAGATCACACAATTTAGTCTAGGATTGGAACCAAGGTCTCTCCTGATTCCAAGGTCAACAATTCTTTTATAAAGAATCAGCTATTGAATTGTGACTATTTCTTCTACACTAAATATGTGGAATTTTACTAGTGGAATTTGAAAAGTGGTGCTCTGGTCAGTGGCAGTCCTTCCCCAAAGCTTGGGGGATTTCAATGCAGTGAGGATGTTTTACTGCTGTGGTTCCCTGTAGAGGTAGCTTGTCTTGTCTCATCTAACACGTGCTAGACTGAGTCTGGTACTCATCTCAAGGGAAGAGAGAAGTTGTAAAGTTCCTGTAAAACTTGCCTTTCAACTGTCCCTTGCCTGTATTAACATTAGTTGCCACAATTTGCTATAAAGGGATTATTTATTAATACTTAACTCTTCCAAATCATAAGTCAGTACTAGCAATGATTCCATCACTACTATTGTTCTTCAAAAATGAGCTGCTATATTTCCAGTTAGAGGGCAAGTATTATTAACCTGAGGAATACTTTAGAAACTGAGATTCAGAAAGCTCAAAGTCATATAGTTAATAGATACTCCTTATGCTGCTGAAATCCTCTCTATGTTGCCTAGCTGAATATCGATAAATAGAAAAGACAAATTTGTTATAAATTCAATGAAATCACTCATTTGGTTTGATCAGGTCATTTTAAAAGATGGGAAAACTCTTAGACAGCAGGAGCTGTATATATTTAACTGACCTCACACAATGCACAGTGCAATATGGCAAGCCTACATGTGGCCTTGCATCTCAGGAATCTGAGTCTTCCAAGCTCATGATATTTGAATGTCAGCCTGCTAAGTGTCTGAGGCAAGATTTGAACTCAGGAAGATGATTCTTCCTGATTCCAGGCCTGGTGCCACCTGGTTACCCCTATAGTATTATAGTTTTTTTTAAATAACGAAATAGTAATAATATCAAGTTTATACCAACTGTAAAGGAAGTATCGTTTGTCATTTCATCGTATTATTGTCCACACCTTAAAGGCATAACAAACCTTCCTATTCCTAGGATCTAACACTGAGAGGCAAAATTGAGGTTGTAAGCATATCAGTAAAAATAATCAGGTGGTCATGGAAAGTTGGAGATATGAGAAGATAGGAGAAAAGCTCAGGGAAGAAGACATTCTGGGCTAAGGTAATAGCAATGGTAATGCACAGAGATAGGAATAAGCACAGCATGTGAGATTTAAGTGAACAAAGTAAAGGTATGTGCTGAATTTCCTCATGGGCCTAGATGCTGATAAGGGAAGGAAGTTAAAAGAATAGTAGGGACAGAGCATACCTTGGAAAAGAAAGGTTATGGTGTCAGGCATGATTTGAAAAGATAAGAAACATGACAATCATGGGTCATAATGAATAAGGGCTATTTTTTCCCCTTAAGATGTCACAGGGAGGGGGGGAAGCTAGGTGGCATAGTGAATAGAGCATCAGCCCTGGAGTCAGGAGTACCTGAGTTCAAATCCATCCTCAGACACTTAATAATTACCTAGCTGTGTGGCCTTGGGCAAGTCACTCTTAACCCAATTGCCTTAAATACATAAAATTTTTAAAAAAAGATGTCACAGGGAGGGGTAGTGGGGAAATGAATGACTATAAGCAATATCACTTTATAAAACAGTAAAAAGTTCCTGGGCGGGGGTGGGGGAGTAAACTTTTAAAGAATCTGGTTTCAGATTATGCTAAACCAGAGCATAAACTAAGTATATGCAGATGCAACAAGAAGAACAAAAAGTGAATATGAAATGAAGTTGATCTTCTGGTGTTTCTGGAGCACTCTATTGGCAACATATGGTCCCTATTTAATACCTCACATATAACTCTTTAAGATTTACAAAATATTTTCTCCACAAGGCTATGGGAACAGGGAATTCAAGCAAGATTATTCCTGCTTGTAGATGAGGAAGTCAACATTCAGAGAAATTAAGTGACTTTCTCAGGGTCACACAGTTCTCTGAGTCCAAGTTGGAATATGAATCCAGGTCTTTGTACTCTTTGGCTCAAAAGTATTCTTTTCCATTAAGTGAAATTTATTTTCTTTCCATGAGGAAGTGAAAAAAGAACTTGGGAAGATGTAGTTGAGAAAAGCAATAGTACCTGACCATATAGAGGCAGAAAAAGCCATGCTATCAATGACACAATTTAAAAAGACTTAGGTACTTCTTTTTAAGATATCTTTTAAAAGAAGACTGGAATTTTCTCAAAGAATTGAAAAGGTCAGATGTAATATTTTAAAACAAAAAGGTGGTTGAGAAGGTATCAGCAGTTACTGACAAAAATATATATATATATATATATATGTATGTCTCTTCTTAATCAATAGTCTTTATGAAAATGATTTAGACACATACAGAGGATATCTTTGATGAAAATATGAGAAGGTAAGCTTTCACAGATTATTTCTATAGTAGATTATATCTTTAGACACCACTCTAATGGGAAATATAAAAAGCAAAATCATTTTTGATTCTATTATTTATGATTTTTTAAATAGGAATTTGACTTCCTTTCTTTAGGCTTGCACATGGTAAGCACTTACATGGCAGTCAAAAAATGATACTTTCTCTGGAGAACCTTAGTATTGATTGTGAGACATGGAAAATACTGGTACAGAACTGCCCAACATGAGCATGATGCCCAGCTTCAAAGAAAGCACTGTGCTTTATGAGTAAAGGAGAATCTTAGAAGCGTAAGGGAAGGGTAATAAGCTACACCAATCCAGAGCCACCTCCACTCTAAATATTCTAATGGACTTCTTGTGCCCAGTCTTTATAGTACCTTCTGAACTTGCAATGGTCTGATCAGTCAGCTGAATACATTGCACCTGATGCCAACATTGCAATATCATTTGATCGTCTTAGAAAAAGGAAAACGAATAACAACAACCTCCCTTCCCTCCCCAGGCTTGTAAAGAAAGTATTTCATAACCCTTAAGTGTAGTGTTGGAATCTAAACATTGTATTTCCACTGTTACTACTGATGCCGATAGATCTGTTCCATTTCCCATGAAAAGCTCAATCAAATTGTTTCTCATGTATATATTAAAATCATTCAAAACTTTCAGAGAGGGCAGCTAGGTGGCACAGTGGATAAAGCACCGGCCCTGAAGCTAGGAGTACCTGGGTTCAAATCCAGTCTCAGACACTTAATAATTACCTAGCTGTGTGGCCTTGGGCAAGCTACTTAACCCCATTTGCCTTGCAAAAACCTAAAAAAGCAAACAAAAAACCCCAACTTTAACAGAGATGATAACTTGTTTCATAATCTACTGTTCATCAATCTCGGGCAAGGCTTACAACAACATAACCAATGTGTATGCTCACTATGTATTTATTAGTGTTATGGAAGATGTCACTCAAGAGTCCAAATACAAAAGAAATCCCCTATCAAGGGTGAGTTTCTCCAGATGTTCCTTTTAATGGGTATCATTATGTTGAATGATTGAGCCCTGGAACACTATAAATTTTCCTCATGAGATCAGCAGTCATTCAAAAAAGACTGACCAAACCACTCATATTAGAAATACAAAGTGACTGAAAAATACAATTTTGTAAAGATTAGGAAACACAGTGTTGAGTAGGGTAACTCTCCACCTGAGTTAGTTCACCAGTATACATTCCTTAGAAATGTGATGATAGCCAATAAACCAGACACAGAAATGAAGGAAATAGGCATATCACATTTGGGAAACTGAACAGCATTTTCAATTACATTGACCTGCTTATTACCACAAATGCTATCTTTTTATAAACACTAATATTCACTTCATGATACTATATAAATGAAAATCACAGATCTCAAAAGAATCAAAATATACGGTACTCAAAGAATAATGGATATGCATGATAGATATAAACAGGTTATAACCTCTTCCTGAGGTTGTTTTGAATGCAGTTGACTTGAGTAGTGATGTGAGAGAAATCATCAATAATGCCTCACATGTGTACGGTGTTTAAAGATTTAGGATGTGCTTTCCCCACAATAATCTTGTGAGTGGAGTCTTACAAGTGATATTTTCCCTTTATTATAGGTGAAGAATCCAAGGCTTTGACAAGTTAAGTGACTGGCCTGAGATCACACAATTTAGTAAGTAGTAGATCTGGGACTGGAACCAAGGTCTCTCTTGATGCCAAGGTCAACAATTTTCCCAATAACCCCCTATCTTTCAAGAACAGGTATGACAAGAAAAGTCGATGGGCTGGTCATGTAGTAAGAATGAAGGATAAGAAACAAGACAGTCAAAGAGTTGCCCAGGCATTTATTTATGGGAGACAGATAAATACGAAAGAATACAAAAAGGCACAGATGAATTCAAATTTGTACTAGCAGAGGAAGTAGCACAGGTTCACAAAACCTGAGAGTTGGAAGGGATTTCGTTGGTCATCTAGTCGGACCATGCTGAAAAGATCATGGATCTATTAAGATATCAAAATGGAAACATCCTGAAGTAGTTGTAAACATGGTATTAGAGTTAGACAGAGAGGCTGACATTGTAATTGGAAGTATTCAGTACTGCTGTGATAGTTGGATCAAGGAGGAAAGATGACTTATTCAAGGTAAGGCTCAAAGAAAGAGAAGAAAAATTATGGCGATGACCTCAGTGAGAGGCTGAGGAACAGGGATATACTTTTTTTTAAGAGAAAACATACAGGAAGAAGAGTTAGCAATTTAGAGAGATATAGAAGGAGAACCATAATAGAAACTAAAGGAGAAGAGAGTTTTAAAGAGGAGGATGTGTCAACAATGTTAAATGTAGCAAAGAGGTGAAAGTAGATATGATTGAAAAAACAACCAAACTTTTAATTCAATCTGTATAGTTGTAGGGATATTGCAAGGGATTAAGAAGGAATCAAATTATGAAGAAATGAAAGGAGAAAATATAAACCAGCAACTCAGTAACTCCAACTGTTGTTGGAGGGATGGAAATGAATAGGTAGGGGCAAAACTGTCCTTTTAAGGGTTTTTGGTGTTTCTTTTTTAAAGAAGGAGAAACCTGAGAATGTTTGAAGAGAGGGAGGAAGGTGGCTCATTTCCCTTTATTGACAAAGTTACTGGACTAATAGGTCAGGAGAAAATCATAGGGTTAGTTTACCTAGATTTTAGCAAAATATCAAATTTTCATTTGCAAGATTTTTCCATAAATCGTAAAAAAAATGTGGGCTACATGAAAGTATATTTAAATGGATTCAAAACTGATAGAATGAATTCTAAAGAACAGACATTAATAGATTGAAGTTATCTTGACAAAAAGTCTCCAGGGGAGTGTCTCAGATATCTGAGTTTGATCCTATGCTCTGTGAGAATTTTATCAGTGACCTGAATAAAATCATAAATGGCATGCTTATCAAGTTTTCATATTATGCCAAGCTAGGATGCTTAACTCACACAGAGAACACAGAGATAAAATGGAAATTTTAAAAGGTTCTTGAATCAAGATCAAATTTTGAAGCTATGAATATAGTCATAAACTTGGGTACTAAAAATTAACTTCATAAAAAAGGGGAAATATATGTATTTGTATACATATCTATAGAAATAACAAATATATATACATATATACATATATTTATATATACATATTTTTTCTTCTACTTTAAAAGATACGCCACAAATCCCTTAAGCTAACATTTTTGCCTCTTCCTATTCATTTTTTCCCTTCACCAACAGTTCTCAAGTGAGTAGTTTATGTTTGCTTTTTCCATGTCTTCATGATTTGATCTGCTGCAATATGGCTTCCACTCCCACCACTATAGAAAGTGGTATTAAAAGTCACTGTCACTTCCTTAAGGTCAAATCCAAATATGTATTTTTTCTCAATCTGTGTATCTTTGGAGGAGGCACACTTATAATATATTCATATATATATTATATGTGTTTACATGTATTTGTGTGTATATGTCTTCCCCATCTTTAATTACATGTATGTATAGAAACATAAATATATATCCCTTGAAGAGAATTTTGTATTAGTGAACTGCAAGTGAAGTTAGTGTAATATTTGACTTCATTAGGAAGTTTTTAATGTCCAGGACTAGGCAGACAAAAACTCCCTCTTTCTGCTTTGGTCAGACTATACCTGGAGTTCTAAACACAAACATTTTAGGAATGAAAGTGAAAACTGGAAAATATCCAAATGAAAGCCAACCAAGATGGTGAAAGACCTGATGAAGATTAAAGATATCATATCAGATGAGAAGGCTTGGGGTGGGGAATTAAAGTTCATATTTATGAAGGACTGTCGGGTGGGAGGGATAAATACTCTGCTTGGTCCTAGAGGACAGAAAAAGAAACAATAAAAAGAAATTGAAATGGAGCAAATTTTGGCTCAATGTAAGAAAACATCCTAAGAATGAGTGTTATCCTAAAATGGAATTAATTGGTCTTAAGAGAGTTCTTCCTTATTAGAAAATTTCAGGAGAATAGGAGACTATATATCAGATATGTTGGAAGAGAGGAGTCTTATTCAAGTAAGGGCCAAACTAAAATAGCAGCTAAGTCCTTCCATTTCAGTGATTTTGTTTCTTTAAGTTAGCTGGAAGGTAACAATTAAAGCCTCATGTGGGAAGTAGAGTTTAAATTGAACCCTGAATGGCGCTGGAGATTTCAAGGAAAATGGAGATGAGGAGAGAGAATATTATGAATATGGTGCAGGAGACAGTCAGTGTGCTAGGCTGAGACATAAGAACATGTGAGGAGAGGGACTCAAAACCAGTTCAAAGATAGATTGGAGCTAAATGCTAAATAGGGAATTTGCATTCTCTTAGAGTCAATAAGCAGCCACTTGTCTGTGTGTGAGTGAAGAGGTGATAAGAGATGAGGGCAACCAAAAAAACTCAGCAAGGAGTGAGAGAGCTGAGGAGGAGGTCCCCAGGCTGTGAATGTGACTCTGCGGTAGGATGGAGAGGGTGATAGTTAGTGGTGTGGGTGAGCCCAGGGAGTTCAGGTTTAAACATGATGAATTTGAGCCATTTCATGGAAAATCCAGAAAGAGAGAGAGAGAGAGAGAGAGAGAGAGAGAGAGAGAGAGAGAGAGAGAGAGAGAGATGTCCAGGCTTGGAGCTCCAGATAAAGAAGAGATTTAAAGATGTTGGGTTGGGAATTGTCTACAGAGAGACAGTAACTGAAGCTAGGGGAGCTGAGATCACTGAAGAAGCAAAAATGGAAGAGGGCTCAGAAGGGTTCTAAGGTCAGCAAGGTTTCTTAGGAGGTGAGGATGGCTTCTGGAGCCCAGTGAAAGGTTACTTTAGAAATGAGAAAGGATCATTTCTTTCTCTTAGACAAGAGGATTGAAAGATAGATAGATGTAGAGACAGGGACATGTTAAAATGAAGATTTAGATACTGTGAGATTTCAAATCAGATGATTCTAATTTCTTTCAGAACTGTAGGAGGCAAGGTCAAGCAGTAGGAAAAAAGAGGGTTGAGAGAAAAAGTATTAAAAACTTCAGGAAAGGGATGAAATTTGACATAACTGAGATAATGAGCAATCCTTAAGAGTAACTGAAGGTAAAAGGATGCTGAGTATGAATGTCAGCCTACTTTGAAACAATGTCTGGAACATAATAGACGCTTAACAGTATTTATTGATAGTGACTATGACTTATAATGGCCAAATCTGCACAGTTATGAATTTCCTTCAGCAAAACACAGTGGCCCAGTCATGGAAGCAGAGAAGGCAGGTAGGGAGAGATCCAGGACTGGAACTGAGCAGGATGGACAACTTGGTGGTGAAGAGGAGGTGACTGAGCTGTGGAACAGGTAAGTATAGGGTTCTATCAAGGACATCAGTCTCTCCTCCCACTCTAAACCAGCCTGTAGGCAGCAGGCGAGAGAGGGAAAATATAAATGGGAACACTCAGCCATTGGGTCAGTGTTAGACAGATGCATCAAACTGTACTGACTGAGCTTTTTGTTTTGGAAAGAAAGAAAGCAAGGAAGCTATGTGAGACTTCTTTGTGACTAAGAAATGTAGAGTTGGGGAATCTGGTTAAGTCAAAGGCCAGGCCTCATGAAACATATCTTAGAGCAAACATGAGCGGCTCAGGCAGTGACGCCTGTGTTGTGACAAGACCTCTCCTCATCATACCGTTGTACTTGTGTCAAAAGAAAGGGGACTGATGGTCATCACACTGAAAGTGAGGGGAGAACTTTTGACTGGGACTCAGAAGACATGGATTCTAGGGTAAATTGCCTCACCTTCCTGGGGCTCAATTTCCACAATTGCAAACTGAATGGCCAATGTCTCTTTTATCTCTAAATACTTGTGACTAAATAAGAAGAATTGATGGGTATGAGGAAATGGAATTGAATCTGGTGAAATCAGGAAAGGGTCTGAGGCCTAGCAAAATGGGCAAGTGATCATAGATGCCAGTGTGAGTACAAAGGGCCCGTGATGTTTACAAAGAAATAAAAACAGAGAGAAGGCAGTTGTGGGGTGCAGGGTGGGACTGATCGAAGATTTCAGAAGCCTAGGATGCTGCCATCCAGAGCAGGGTTTAGGATGGCACCAGCTGACAGAGAAATAGAATGATATCAGAATCTTGTTGGGGCATCGAAGTGGCTCAGGCCAGGACCTGGCCTCAGGAAGAGGCCCCAACCACTGGGGAAGTCACTTCTTTTTGCCTTTGTTTCTTCAACTGTAAAATGAGGATAATAATAATACCTACCTCCCACAGTCGTAGTGAGGATCAAATAAAATAATTATTGTGAAGTCTAGCACAATGTCTGAGTCATAGTAGATACTCTCTCTCTAAATTTGACATTAAATCCCTTGACCTGATTTTCTAGGCTTATCCTAGGCTGAACCTACCTGTTTCCTGCTTCTCATACTGAGAACACGCCATTTCCTGTCTCACAGCTAGAAGTCATCTCCATCTTCAAGAAGGCCCAACCCTTAACAGCTCAGGTTCGAACTGGCATCCTGGCAATTCCTGGAATTATCCTACACTGCCTCTGTTTGCATTTTGTATTGATTTCTATTAGTCAACAACTAATCCACAAGCATTTATTAAGAGCTCACTGTATGAGAGGCACTGAAAAGAAGAACAAGAAGTCATAAAAGTAGACTGGAGAAGATGAGGAAGGGATTTATGCAAACTTTACAACCTAGATGAACCAGCTTCTTTCTCCTTCTTAAAACATTATGAAAAGACAAAAATGAAACCATCTCTGACCTCAAATCGCTTATCATATATCTAGAGGAGAGATGTTTGAGTGTGTATATATGAATATATGTGCATATATGATGAATGTTCAAAATATATGTTATTTGGGGGAGAATAGCATTAGCAAATGGAAGGTGGAGGAAAGGCTTCATATAGAGGTGGTGTCTGAGATTCTTAAGCAGAAATGAAAAAGGAATACATTTCAGGCACGTGCTATTTGTGCAAATACATTCATACATACAAATCTACATATGCACACATATATGTATGTGATTATCTATATACACATATTATTATAATATTATATAATATATTAGTCTCATATGTAAATACAAATATAATTATAGCCATAATATAAATATAATAATAAAAATATAATTTTATTACTATATCTAATATATTAATGTATATGTTGCTACTGTAGCATCATGCATAATATAATATATGTATATACATGTGTTTATAGTATAAGATTATGCCTAATATTAATACATATAATCACAATAATACACACACACACACACACACACACACACACATACATATTCTAGGCCTTAGCTTCCTTACATGTAAAATGAGTGAGTTGGGTTAATTGATCTCTAATCTACTTTCTATCTTTCCATTCTAAGTACATGACTAACCAGGAATTATCCAGCTCTGAAGGAGAAAGTGAGGCTGGGACTTTGCATAGCCCTTCCTCACTTAGATCCAATTCACTTGCAAGTCATGGCGTTACCTCCCTGATGTCTTGGTCCTCTGTGAGAATGAAGGACAAATGAATTCTTACCTATTACATTTCCTTCAGGGCTATGAAGAATTGAATTGGACAGACCATGAGTCTAACTAGTATGTTAATTCTAAGATCTTAAGCTCCTAGGTGACATTGAGAGATGGCTGTCAAAGCAATGAGAGGCAGCCTTAGGAATGGAAACAGAGCTAGACACTCAGAATCTGGGGTTTGTCAGTCAGACAGTGTTGGCAAGGCAGCACTTGGTAATTCCAAAGAATGTCACTCAGTAAAACTGGAAACAGAACATGATCAGACAGCATTCACAAAGAATTTTAAAATTGTTCTATAGTAAAGGAAAAAGTATAAGGGTTAAGGTCAAAAGTCCAAAATACTTTTTGAAAGTACCTCAGCTGGAAATCAAAGCAATCCATAGTCATATGAAAAATTGCTCCAAATCATTACTTATTAGAGAAATGCAAATTAAAGCATCTCTGAGATACCACCTCACACCTCTCAGGCTGATAAATGTGACCAGAAAGGACAATGATCAATGTTGGAAGGGATTTGGGAAATATGGGACACTAATACATTGTTGGTGGAGCTGTGAACTCATCCAACCTTTCTGGAGAGCAATTTGGGATTATGCCCAAAGGACAACAAAGATGTGCCATACCCTTTGATCCAGCAATACTACTACAGGGTCTATATCCTGAAGAGATGATGAAAAAGGGTAAAAATATCACTTATACAAAAATATTTATAGCAGCCCTGTTTGTGGTGGCAAAAAATTGGAAATTAAGTGAATGTCCTTCAATTGGGGAATGGCTTAAAACAAACTGGTATTTGTATGTCATGGTACACTATTGTTCTATTAGAAACCAGAAGGGATGGGAATTCAGAGAAGCCTGGAAGGATTTGCATGAACTGATGCTGAGTGAGATGAGCAGAACCAGAACATATTCTGCACCCTAACAGCAACAGGGGGGTGATGATCAACCTTGATGGACTTGCTCATGCCTTCAGGGACAATTTTGGGCTATCTGCAATGAAGAATACCATCTGTATCCAGAGAAAGAATTATGGACTTTGAACAAAGACCAAAGACTATGGTTACCGTCAAATTAGAAAAAAAGTTATATTATTAGGTAATTTTACTATCTCATACTTTATTTTTTTTTTCCTTAAGGATATGATTTCTGTGTCATCACATTCAACTGAGATCAATGTATAACATGGAACCAATGTAAAGACTAATAGAATACTTTGTGTGGGGGTGGGGGAGGGAAGCAAGAATGCAGGAAAAATTGGTAAAACTCAAGATAAATAAAATCTTTCTTAAAACAAAGAAAAGAGAAAAGAAAATACCTCAGCCACATAGCTAATAGCATCCTTCAGGTTGAGCTCATGGAAAACATTCAGAATCCGGTCTCTGGACTTTTGGGCTGATCTTCTCATCAGTAATTTACTTAGGACTTTTCTATCGAAATTGGACCACCTAAAGATGTAAAACAATCCTTCAGCATCTTCATGTCTCAGTTTCTTTATTTGTAAATTGAGGGAACTGAACTACACAATAGCTATTTATACAGCACTTTTATGTTTGAAAGCTCTTACATCATTCATACATCTTTTTATTCTTTCCTCATAATTTGAAGACTGTCCTATCATTTCTATTTTACAGGGAAGAAGTCTGAGGTTCTGAAAGGAAAAGATAATTTAACCATAGGTCCACAGTTCATCAGGATCAAAGGCTCTAAGGACCAACTACAGCTCCCAGATCACCATGCTGCCTCTATAAAAGTGAACTTTAGGGTCTTTTCTAATTCAAAAATTCAAAAAGACTCAAAGTCTTCTCTGAACCGCTATACTTTTATGTTATTTGAAATTATACTCATCTTTATGCCATTTGATAAGTATTCTTAAATGATTCCATCCATATCAGACTCAATCCCATTTCTTTTGTATTCTCTAATTCAAATTAATTTTGTAATAAAACCCTATGTTTTTATTATATGCAGTGAGTGCTCAACAAATATTATTGATTGTCAACAAATAGCACATTGCTCTCAAATCTATTCTCCAATAAAGCTTTGGACTTCCTTAATTTGAAAAGACTTCATAAAATTATATTTTTATAAAGACAGATACATTTAAGGATCTCAACAAGCATGTAAAAATAAATGGTTATTATAGCAGTAAAATTAATAGAATCAAAGCCAAGAAAAATAGACATTATATTTTCTTAAATATTTAATTTCATTAAGAAGAATTAAAACCACTTACTTGTCTCTTAAGTAATTATGTCCTATTTGTCCAGATATATCTTCAATAGCAGAGAGAATATGATCAAAAGCCTTTAAAAATGAAGATATTTTCATTAATATACCTCAGAAACTGTACAGGGATTTTTTGTGTGTTCACTTTTCTCAATTTAGTCCTTTCTAGTCAGTTTCCCATTTCAATGCCTCCTTCCTTTTCCTTTGTCCTTTTCTTAATCATGGAAGATTAAGAGGGGTCACTCCCTTTTGGGAATTAATTTACTGGGTCTTAACTCTATTGCTTCTTTGGTTTTACTCATGGTCTGGGACACATGAAGGCAACATGAAAGGGAAGTTAGGCTCACCAAGAGCCTGGGGTAAATGCAGGCATCACTGATGCCCATCAGGCTGATTCACCTGGATGACACTAAGACTTTTTCCCTGTCTCACTGCCCTTGTGGGTTCTTACTCTGCCATGAAGCTTTTCATTGAGCTTCGGTTCTCGGTGTTCACTCTTCTTCACCTTCAACCATTGTACCAGGGGTTTGATGGTCAGACCCTGTAAGATCAGAGAAACTTACATTCAATTCTCAGTTATCTGTAGTCAGTCTACTCACACTTTGGTGCTGAATTCTACTTTTGTTATTAATATTTTTCTAATACTTTTATTGTT
This sequence comes from Macrotis lagotis, assembly GCF_037893015.1. NCBI lineage: Eukaryota > Metazoa > Chordata > Mammalia > Peramelemorphia > Peramelidae > Macrotis > Macrotis lagotis. The sequence goes on from NC_133666.1 coordinate 329,177,475, forward strand.
GTTGTTGTTATTATCTCTTTTATTTCCTTTTGGTCATCAGGGCTTATGCTGCTTAATGATGGGCTGTCAAATACAGTATTAGTACAGATGTCCCAAGTTTTATATATTTCAGTAAGACTCCCTTTCATTATTAGTACATCTTATCAGATACTGCAGCTGCTGAATAGCCAAGAACATAAATCTCTTCAGCAATAAGTGGTCTAAAGTATTTTGGAGTGAGTTGTTTTTCAGAAGAAAAATAGGGGAAAACAGGATTATAGGATCATAGATTAAAGTTTGAAAATATTTCAGAGACCATCCAGTTCAACAACTTTATTTTACAGATGAGGGAACTGAAGCCCAGTGAGGTTAAGTCTCTGACTAAGGGTCACATAAGTAATGTCAGGAATGAAATTTGATCCCAGATCTTTAAGACAATGAGAAGAGGTTATGAGGTATGTATAAAGAGAACCTGATCTGAATGAAAAGAAATGTGAAAGGTACTTGAAACAGCAGAATATTGAATTGAACTGTTTCTGCAAAATAACCTTTATTGATGCCTATGGTCAATATTATTTAATTCAACAAGGCTTTATTAAACTATTGCCCTTGTAAGATACTGTTCCAAGCAAAGACAAAAGTAAAATCATTTCTGCCCTCAAGGAACTCATGCCTGGGGCTTCACTTCATTGGTTCACCACTAATCTACTCTTTTTATTTTATTTTTTAAATTAAGCTCTGCTGTTTATGTTTTCAGGTAGAAAGCTACATACTTAACTACCATATCTCTTCTGAGAAAAGCAAACTGGAATAGACTGAAGTAAAGAGTTAAGCAAGAAGCTTTACAACTGCTTAGCTGGTGGTCTTTGAGAGTTACCTTGACCAAAGAATCGTTTTGTAACATCTTGGTATTAAGCATTTTTTACTTAAACTTAGTTAGCTCGGTTCTTAGATAAAAGATATACAATTAATCATTGGAAGGACATTCTGAAACTAGTGCTCTGATCACATCAGGATCACAATTATGCTATGATGTAACAATGGAGAGCTCCAGGACTGTAGGAGAAGATAAATTCAAATCTAAGTAGGTTGAAGGATATTTTAAAGCCAAAAACCCAATATTTTTGTATTACCTGTCATCCTGCATTACCCACGTCTTTTTCTTTTCCCCTTAATGTGAATAACCAAGGAATCACTATATGTTTGATTAAGCACTTGATTAACTCAAACTCATGTTATTTTAATCTATTAAAGAAGATGGAAATAAGGCTGAAAGAAATATGATTACACTACAAATTTTAATTTGTGTAGTCTCTAAAAGTTTACTTTTAAGAAGATCAGAATGTTAAACATTTGTGGAATTTTTCACATTTAAAACTGTTATGTGGAGTAGAGAGTAGATATGTTCTTTTTCATAATAGGGGCAAGGAGCCCCTGATTGCCAATCAGACCAATGGAAGAACAAGAATTTTGGATTACCTAGTCAGGATGCTTTGAGTCCTCCCCATCATGTTCATCTCCTTTCTCTGACTCCTTTACTCTTTCCTCCTGTTTGTTCTTTTTGCTCCTGTCCATGCCTCAAGTCTGACAGTAGCACTAATGCATTTTGGGGGTGAAGCTCGGGATAAATATGTTGCTAGTCCCTACCTTGGGGACAGTTAGGGGGCACAGTGGATAGAGTGCTGGGCATGGAATCAGAAAGACTCAAATCTAGCCTCAGACACTTCCATGCTGTCTGACCCTGGGAAAGTTATTTAACTTTAATGTGCTGGAGAAGGAAATGGCAAACCACTGGTATTTTTACCAAGAAAATCTCAAATGGGGTTACAAAGAATTGGGCATAACTGAAATGACTGAAAAAGTCCCTGCATTAGAACATGCTGTACCTATTTATATCACACATATTAGGTTGACAGTGTTGTAGATCTGGAACATGATCAATGTTGTATGTCACCAACAGGGAATGGGGAATCTCTAGTATGTGTCATCTCTACTTTTGGATTACTTTTAAAAAAATTATTTATCGGGGTATCTAGGTGGCACAGTGGATAGAGCAACGGCCCTGGCATCAGGCGTACCTGAGTTCAAATTCCGCCTCAGATACTTAATAATTACCTAGCTGTATGGCCTTAGGCAAGCCACTTAACCCCATTGCCTTGCAAAAAAAAAAAATCCTAAAAAAATTATTTATTAAAAAAACAAACAGACTTCTGTAGAATAGTATTTGGCAGAAATCTGACTCCTAGGGAGGAACTTTTGATATGAACTCAACATTATCTCAAGGGTGTTGCTCATGAGATATGTCTTCTATCACTCAGGTCAGATTTAGGGAAAGTTCATCGCATTAGAATAAAATGAAGTCCTGTTCCTGTGAGCCTTTTAGCATTCACAAACCTGGCCTTAGCAACAGGCACAATGTTTTCTGCATGCCTGATGTACCTCAGGGGCATTTTGAGCTGCAGGTTAATAATGGGATAAAATATTTTGAATGCATTGCACTGAGAATTTGCTGCCACTAAATTTACTAAGACCATTTCTTCATGAAATGAAGACCAAGAAAACCTGTTCCATCAGAACTCTCAGCATCTTACATATACATGCTCACTGAATTGCATGTTTATTTACAAGAATTTTGTGTCACAGAAAGATTATTCACTGGACCTGGGTCTCAGAAGGTACTTTTCTTACATCATAGATTCCTTTAATTCATTTCAAGGTTATTTGGAAAATTACTTCTCACATACAAAGAGCATAAAGAAAAGAAGTCAGAGTTCCTTCAGAAAAGGAGCTCCTGTTCAGATCCATGAAGAAAAACATTCTGTTTTCCTTAGGCAAGGGAACAATAAGCTACAGATATACTATAATAGTGCATTTATGCCATCATAAATATTTTCTTGTTTTTTCTAGTATTGATTAATAATATTTGTTAATAATATTTAATATAAAATGCAAAATATTTTACATTGATTATGATTTTCCCCTTCATATATAGAAGGTATAAATAATGCCCTCTTCCATGCTATCTGAAGAGGGGTTGGCTTCTACTCAAAGAGGGTAGAGAGTGTTGCTATGGATAGAGCAGATTAGTGAAGGGAAGTTGTTAGATTGCATGGGAAAGCTGTAATGGCTTCTTGACTCTGTCTTCTCACTCTTCCCGTATCCTACCCCAAACCAGGACAACTGAAGGAAAAAAAAATCATCTCTACCTTCAATTTTCCCATAACAAAGATGACTCATACTTATTACTTGTCCACAATAATTTCCCTGATCAAGAAAGAAAAATAGGGTTCATTATTTGTTGTTGTGCAGTCTTTTTTTCAGCTGTGTCTGATTCTTCATGACCCTATTTGGAATTTTCTTGGAAAAGATTCTGGAATGGTTTGCCATTTTCTTCTCCAAATCATTTTTACAGATGAAGAAATTGAGACAAACAGGAACAAATGACTCATCTAGGGTCACACAGCTCTTAAGTGTCTGAGGCCAGATTTGAACATCCTAACTTCAGGCCCAGCATTCTATTCAATGTGCCACCTAACTGCCCTCTCATTATTATCAGTAGGGTCTAAAACAATAGTTGTAATCTTCTGTCAATAAACATTTCTCAAGTATATTTTTGGTTTTGTTTTGTTTCTTTAGATACTATGGAATGTTCAATAAAGCTGAATCTTGACCTATTAAGGCTCTTATAACCAAGTTAGGGACATAAGATGAGTGAAAAGAATTTAGTAACCAAAACAATATTTTCCACCAGAATATTGAATCTAGTGGAAACTCTAGTGGTGTTTTTAATTAAGAGAGTCCTTCTGGTACCCTTTAAAGTTTAAAATCTGAAGTTCATACAATACAGATTATATTAAACTATTTTTTTACCCAAAAAACCTATCTTTAATGATCATTATGAACTTCTAAAGTATCATATTGAAACCCCAGGTTTAGATGCAGTACTAAACCTTGTGTCCATCATTTCTGTCAGAAGCAGGTAACATGCTTCATCATCAGTCCTCTGGAGACATGGTTTGATCTTTGCATTGATCAGACTTCATAAGTCTCTCAAAGTTGATTTTTTTTTTAGGTTTTTGCAAGGGAAATGGGGTTAAGTGGCTTGCCCAAGGCCACACAGATAGGTAATTACTAAGTGTCTGAGACCAAATTTGAACCCAGGTACTCCTGACTGCAAGGCCAGTGCTTTATCTACTACGCCACCTAGCCACCCCTAAAAGTTGATTTTCTTAACAATGTTGTCCTTGTATAAACTGTTCTCTTTAATGCTATCATTCCATATTACCCAGGATTCTCTGAAATCTCTCTTTCATCATTTATTACAGCATGATTTTTCATTACATTCACATACAACAATTTTTTCTGATATTCTCTAATTGATAGGTACCTTCTTTAGACTCCCCTTCTATTGGGAAGTTATTTTGCTATTAAGTATTTCTTCATCAGTATTATTTTCCATCTTCACACTCATCTCCCTATTCCTTCTTTTTTCCCTGTTGAGGTTGACATTTTTGTGCATGATCAATACTCTTCTAAGAATGAGATTCCTGTGATGGCGACTTTCTCATTCTCTACATTTGCATCCTCTTTTCACACAGCTCAATTATAAGAAATAACAAATGCTATCCCCTTCTTCCTCTTTCCTTCATAAGAGCATCCTTTTTTACCTCCCTTTTTTTTTTAGGTTTTTTTTGTAAGGCAAACGGTTAAGTGGCTTGTCCAAGGCCACACAGCTAGGTAATTATTAATTATCTGAGACCGGATTTGAACCCAGGTACTCCTGACTCCAGGGCCGGTGCTTTATCCACTATGCCACCTAGCCGCCCCACCTCCCTTCTTTCTTAAAATCTTCAGAACAGAACCAATCCATCCCTAGAGCCTCTATTTTGCTTATTTAATTCTCTCAACACTCTTTAGAAAAACATTGCATTTTCCCAGATTTTAAAAATAGATCATCATCATTCAGTTCCAACCATTTCAAGAAATTTACCTTTCTCTTTATTGTTTTTGTATTTCAAAGCTCCAACTTGGTTCTGATATTTTAATAAAAAAACTTGGCTGATCTCTTTCATTAAAGGCATATTTTTTTTCTCATTGTAAGATTATATTCAGTTTTTAAGGGTAAGTCATTTTTTGATTATAAATCTACATGTTTTTTCCTTTTGGGAAATTGTGTTCCAAGATCTTATCTCATCTATAGTAGAAGTTGCCAGTGTCTTTATGATTCTTAGGTCAGTGAGGTGGTGCAGTGGCTAGAATGCTAAGCCTGGAAACAGGAGGACCAGAGTTCAAATTTGGACTCATATTTGCTAGCTGTGTGACTCTGGGCAAGTCAATAAAACCTTTTTGTCTCAATTTCTTCAACTGTAAAATAAGTTGGAGAAGGAAATGGAAAACCACTCCAGTATCTTTGACAAGAAAACCCTCCAATGGTGTCACAAAGAATTTCCATGACTAATCAATTTAACAACAACAACAACAACAACAACAACATGATCCTCATTCTGGTTCTTTGACATTCAAAATAATTCTTTCCATATTCTTGTAGTACATTTTCTTTGATATAACAGATCTGACTTTGGCTATGACATTTTTGGGACTTCTTTCAGAAAGTGACTGTAGTATATTCTTTCTATTTTTACTTTGCCCTCTGGTTCTAATAGATCTGAGTGGTTTTTATGTGTGATTTCTTTAAATATAATATTTACTTTTATAAAAAAAATCATGATTCTTTTTTCCTCCCTCCAACTGAAAAAATATCTGCATTGACCATGTCCAAAAATGCATATCCTGCATTTTAAAACCATTATCTATTTGGATTGGGGTAATATAATCAGTTTTCCAAACTCAAGGCTTATCATTGCATTAATCAATGTTGTCTTTCAAAATTGTTTTTCTCTATGATGTTTTTGTTTTAGCATAAATTATTCTCCTTGTTCTGCCTCCTTCATTCTATATTAAATTAGAGTCTTCCCAATTTCCTCTGAAGTTATTTTTTTATTTGTTATGGCACAATAATATTCTATTACATTAATATACCATAATCTGCTTAGCTGTTCTCCAGCTGTTCCCCAGTAACTTTCATTTCTGGATTGAAGTTACCATAAAAAGAGCTTCTATAAATATTTTTGGTATTTATAGTTCCTTTTCCTACTTTCTTTAATCTCTGGAGTAAAGGTCTAGTAGTGAGATAGTTGATTCAAAGGATTTGTACAGTTTAATAACTTCTAGGGAATACTCTCAAATTGCTTTTCAGCATGACTAGACACATCCACAGCTCCATCAACAATGCATGAGTGTGCCTATTTTCTCATAGCTTCTCTCTCATCATTTTTCCTATTTTGTCATTGTTGATAATGTGATAGATGTGAACTGAAACTTGCTGTAATTTGCATTTTCCTAATTATTAGCAATTTAGAATGCTTTCTCATTGACTGTTATTGATAACTTGGATGACTTCCTTTGAAAACTATATGTTACCATGATCTCACAGTTTGGAGAATGGTGTTTGGTCTTATATATTTGACTCAATTCCTCTTATATTTTGGATATGAAACTTTACTCCAGAGAAACCAATTTCAAAGATTCCCCCCACCCCAGTTTCTTGTTCTTATTTTAACTGAATTATATTTCTGCGAAACTTTTCAGTTTTATAATCAAAATTTTCCATTTTTTTCTTATGTGACCTTCTCTTTAGTCATGACCTCTTTCCCTCACTATCAATTTAAAGGTAATTATTCTAATTAATCTTCTATTTACTTTTGTTACCCTTTTGATGTCAAGGTCATATATTCATTTGGAATTTGTCTTGGCATACAGTGTGAAATGTGGGTCCATACCTGATTAATGTCTTTCTGCTTCCTAGTTTTTTCAACAGATTTTGATAAAGAAGACCTAATACTAGAAATTGGGGTTTTAGGGTTTATCAAAAGGAACAGGTTGATGGTGCAGTGGATAGAGTGTGGGACCTTGAATCAAGGAGATTCATTTTCCTAGTCTCAGATATTTATTTACTAGCTATGTGACCCTGGGCAAGTCATTTAGCCCTGTTTGCCTCAGTTCCTCATCTGTAAACTGAGTTGGAGAAGGAAATGTCAAACCACTCCAGTATATCTACCTAGAAAATCCTCAATAGCATCATGAAGAGTCAGACTTAATTGAAATGACAACAACAACAAAAAGGTTTACCAACACTATGCTACTATGTTTGCTTGCTTCTCTTTGTGTGTAATTTGTTTCAGTGATTCACTCTCTATTTTTAACAAGTATCAAATTGTTTTAATAATTATTGATCATAATATAGTTTTAGATCTGGTAACTGACATGCTCACTTTATTTTATTTCACTTTAATTTCAATTTTTTTCATTATTAACCTTGATATTGTTGACCTGTTTTTCTTTATGAATTTCATTATTACTTTTACCAGTTCTATAAAATAATTCTTTGTTAGTTTGATTGGGTAGGCACTGAATAAGTAAATTAATTTAGGTAATATTGTCATGTTTATTATATTGGTTCAAATTATCCATGAGCAATTAATATTTCTTCAATTTTATTTAGGTCTATATTTCTGAGTCAGTGTTGAATTATGTAGTTCATAGAAATAACTTGATACATAAATACCTAAATATTTTATGCCTTCTATAGTTATTTTGAATAAACCTTCTCTTTCTAGATTTTCCTAGAAAGTTTTTCTTGATAATGTACAAAAATGCTGATAATTTATGTAAATTTGTTCTGTATTCTGTAACTTTGCTGAATTTACTAATTTATTCAGTTAATTCATTGTTCACTCCTTAGAGTTTTCTCAGTTAATCATCCTATTGTTTTCAAAAATGAAAATTTTATTTCCACTTTGCCTATACCTATTCTTTTTATTTCTCTTTTCTATCATTGCTATAGTTAGCACTTTTGGCTCTATGTTAAATAGTAGCAGTGACAATGGTCATTCTTGCTTTACTCTTGATCTTACTGGAAAGGTTTCAAAAGTTCTTTCATTAAAATAATGCTTACTATTTATTTTAGAAAAATATCATTTTTATTATATTAAAAAGGTTCATTTATTCCTATGATTTCTAGAATTCTTAATAGAAATAGGTGCTGAATTTTATCAAAAGTCTTTTCAGCTTCTATCAATATAATCCATTATTTTTATTATTTCTATTAGAAATGTGATTCATTGTATTTATATTTTCCTTGTTAAATTGATCCCATATTCCTGGTATCAATTGAACAGTCATGGGTATAATCTTTCCAAAAATGCTATAGCCTATTTACTAACCTTTTATTTAAATGTTTTGTATCAGTGTTCATTTCTTTCTCTGCTTGGTTTCTTGTTGGTTAAGTACCAAAATTACATTTTCACTTTGACCTCTGATTCCAAGACTTTGAGCATTTTTCATTTATAATTTCTTGAAATGTTGTATGCTGTCTTTTTGTTCATTATTTTTCATAAAGTCTGATAATTTTTAGGTTATTTCTCCTTGAATTGTTTTTCAGATCACATGCTATTAGTATATTTCTTACCTTTTCTTCTGTTGTTATTTTTTTAATTTTGTATTTTATTTTAATACTTCTTGTCTAAGTGAATTATTTTCTATTTTGGGCTATTCTAATTTTCAGGACATTCAATTTTTAAGTGAAATTTTCTAAAATTTCTTTTAAAATGTCATTTTTCTTTGCTATTCTTCCTGCTGTAGTTATTAACATTTCATATCTTGTTTCATTTTTCCAATTTCTCTTATAATTTCTGTGTCCTGTGTTCAAGACAATTTTTTTCTTTTTCCTATGCAACCCTGGAAGGGGTGGATGAGTGGAGAAATAATGGTACATTTTAAAGTTGTACTAGTATATTTGCCAGGGATCTGGGCTGCTCCAGGCTCTAGCCCATCACCATCTTCTCATCATCCTTGAATCCAACTATTCTTAAATTGTCTCTCCTTGAACTGTTTTCTAATCAGTGGTTGTATATCAGAGATATTATATCTTATACTAATTTTCCAATCTTTTTATTTTACTCTATTATTTCTTGCATTGTCAGGAGTCATTGCTTTCTGTTTGGACTATTCTAGAGTCTGTTTATTAGGTGAAGTTTCCTACTTCTTAGCTTTTTTGTGTGTGTCCTGGACTCTTTTGGTAGTCTTGGGGAACCTTTCTCAGAATGTTTTTTTAAATATATAACATACAATATATGGGATTACAAAGAAAACAAATTATTTTAAAATATAGTTAGAAAAATATTTTTAAAAAATTAAGGATTTCCTGAAAATCTATCTATAGACCCATTAGGCTTTAAGAACCCTTGATATAGTCCACCCTTCTTATCCCTCTCCTATACCATTATATAGATGAAGAAACTAAGACTTGGAGAAGTGAACTGATATTTACCAATGTGACATGTTTATGCCACTACAATTTGAACCCAGGTTTTCTGGTCTAAATGATCTTTCTACTAAATCACATAAACTGCTAATTCCCATCTCCACAGGGATGATATTCTTTTTTCTATTACTAGCTCAACCTTAGTAGCCAGAGATTAAAAAAAAAAAAATTCCAGAGTTCTAGAAATGCACATTAAATAATCAAAGAGAAGTTAAGACCTGACTCACTGATATTCGAATCTAACTGAAATTGGTATACCTCCTCCTCACCATTATTATGCTATTAATTAAGAATTTTTTCAAAAAAATGACCTCTTGGGCCAAATTAACCAAACTTCCTGTGTTAGTGGAATGGAAGTCACTTCCCACTTTGTAGGAAAAATGATTTCTGAATGTCAGCAGAGGCATATCTCTATAACACCATCCATCCATGGAGAACTGGAGAGACAATGAGCATACTTCCTCCTTCAGCAGTCTCTGGCACTACCTGGCTTTCCTGAAGAGAGTGGTACCTACGCAAATGACACATGTGGCCTTTTAGCCTCGGCAGGGTATTAAAAATGGCACCTACGTGCTCTTCCTCATTGACTTGATCCTTTCCTCTTGCCATAAAAAGGGGGATACTCTGGCTGGTGCTGAGTAATGCTAGATGAAATATTAACTTGGGCTTTGTTAATAAGCTACAGACTGAGGAAGAACTTTTTTTTTTAAATGCAGGACAAATTGTGTTGGGTCCCATGTGGTGCCACGTGAAAACCTATAAAACGGGTTCCTAGTTACTAAAATTACAAAGCCAATTAGGCTTCTGGTGCCTTGAAACACTTTGTAAAAATCATTTGTAGCTAATGACCTCTTTGGATTTAGGGACAGCCATTCTGCCTTAGTCCTTTTGTCTAAGTACATAAAACCTGGCTACTGAATTACCTGGAATATGACGGTAAAGAACACCACAATGATGGTGGTGCTCACAAAGAGATTTTTCGCCTTCACTTTCTTTTCATCCAAAAGAACAACCAGGGCATAAGCAACAGCTCCCCGGAGACCCCCGTATGACATAACCACTTGGTCTATTATCTCCAGTTGAACCATTCGATACTTGTTCAGAAGCCATGTTTGTAAGACCACACCTAGGGAAAAAAATAGGCATTGTGGTCTTAACACAGAAAACACATTTGCTTATTATCTTTCTTCTGAAATAATATGAAATGAAAAGTTTTTATTAAGTTTTGTCAGACCTGCTACCCAATTTTATCTTATTGCTCCCATCCCCCACTCCCCATTTTCAAAAAGAAAGCTCTAGGAAAATAATTTGCTTTTTAAAATTTTATTTTCATTTGGTTATTTTTCATCACTAATCTTCCTGAAAATCTGTCTAGAAGAAATAGACTCAGGAATTCATAGAAAACAGCACTCAGAGGATCTTACTTTCTTAAATTTGCATTCAGATGCCTAACAAGTGGATGAAAATAGGGATTTGCTCCTACCTAGCATTATAATTCAATTATCCAAAGAAGTAGAGGATGAGGTAACATAGTTCCATGATTGTTTTTTACTAAATAAGAAATCCCATGAATAGCATGATCAGAAATAATTTCTAAATTTCTTCTCCAACACTATTCTATTACATTTCTTTTATCACAGATGCATCTATAGACCACTTCTCACAGTCTTCCCAAGACCAGTGTCCCAAAATATCCAGTGTTAGCATATGAGAAAATCTGAAGTAAAGCTTGATAGCATTAGACTCTCTGTTAATGAGACATAGAGAAATATTCCCCCAAACCCTAAATGTAATAGCTTACTTAAAAATATGAACAGAGGTTTGACATTTCAATTTAAAACCCTCATCCACTAGGTAATGCAGGACATTTTCAATGTGTGTGATGGTGTGGACTCTAATTCTTTGTTTCTCAGCAGTCACTGGAAATGATTTCTATCTTGGATGGGTGAATATGAGCTGTAATTGTGTATGGTCTTACATCATTGTATCTCAACTTGAACTCAAGCTTAAAATTAGCTTACTGAATTATTTTCAATTGCAAAATTTAATGCCACAGTGTGAGGGTGGTGGAAAGAAACTTGAAATCTCTCATCTCCTTACTGTATGTTCTCATTGGAAGTTCTAACTTTTTATTCCCAACATGACTGCCAAAAAAGAGAAGGAAGTTTGTTCCTGTGTGGGAACTTAGTTGTATCAATGCCAACTCCATGAACAAAAACACAAGGAGTCAAATCTCTGAGCTGCCACTCCCTTCTTACCCACCTTGTAATACATTGGTAACCAATGGGAAACATTTTAGGCTCTACAAGTCACTCTACAGGTATAGAATTTATGTAATGTCCCTTGAAATGAGAACATCAGGATAGGCCTTGCTCATACTGAAAGGGTAAAAACTTTATTGGAAGACAAATGCAGGACAAAGCATCTCAAAATGGTTCTCCCCAAAATCCCTTCTCCACACCCCAATCACTTGCTTTGATTTTACTAGATTATAATTTTTGAATGGCAGATTCAAAGTCATTCTTTAACCAAATCAACCAGCCTATTCATTGCACCATTCAAAAGAGAATCAAGACCTTGGGCAAGTCACTTAACCCCACTACCTTGCAAAAAACCAGAGAGAGAGAGAGAGAGAGAGAGAGAGAGAGAGAGAGAATCAGAATTTGTGTTTCCTATGCAAAGTTTATAAATTGTGCCTCTACTCAAAACATTACCTTATGTCTTATTGTCAATCAATGTCATTGAATCATCACTATAAAAAAGTAACAAAATATCACTAGAAAAATATACATGTGCCATAAAGAGAATTTTGTGTTGTAAAATTTGTGTGTATAAAAAATAAAACTTAAGTGTGCTCTTTTCCCTCCTCCCTCTATAATGTTTTCTGGGTGGCTTAGTCCCAGCTCTGCTTCATTGTTTCTCCTTGACTCAAAAGTGCAGGAACCCATCTGTTGCCATCCTTAATCCACTATATAATCATAATGCTACTACTGTACCTTGATATGTAACTGGACAGTGAGAAAGTGAGCATTGTGGAAAGGATCATTAGTCTCTCAGTGTTTAGATTGTTGTTGTTGATGATGATGATAATGATTGTCCTTCCATTCTCAAAGAAGACCATGACATCAGGGAGGTGATGCCATGAGAAGCAAATGAATTGGATTTGAGTGAGGGGGTGCCGTGTTAAATTACTGGCTTCACTTTCTCTTCCAGAGTCATCTGAGTCCAGTGGCCAGGATGACTGGAGATGGCCCTGGATGTGAGGCAGTCAGGGTTAAGTGACATGCCAAGGGCCACTCAACTAGTAAGTGTCAAGTATCTGATGTAGGACTCAAACTCAGGTCCTTCTGACTCCAAGGCCATTTGCCGCATCACCTAGCTGTACTCTCAGTGTTTATAACAATTTGGTTTCTCAAGGAAATCTTTGTATTCTTCAGCTAAGGTGTTTCTCAACTTAAGAGACAAAGATTTGGTAGAAAATCTAATGAAGGTATCATGTGCTATGTTTCCAGAATTTCTTCTTCCTGCCTTGAGAACCCTTTCATTGAAAACATTCTCTGAAAGGTTCCTGACTCAGTTCTCTAAGGTATAATGTTGTGATGCCTTAGGATATGGGATCGTGTTCAGAATTAAGGGAGGCAGGTGGGGTTTTCTTACCAATGGCTCTGTAGACAGAAATGAAGACCAAGGTCAGGAGGATGAATGCTGTGTTCCAAGTCCAGATAGATGGATCTACAGCAGAGATTCCCAGGAACATAAAGATGATCGTTTCAGCTCCACTGGCCAACATCTTCATGGTATATCTCACTGTGGTGGCTGACTGTTCAGAAATATTAGCTTTCACGTATTTTTGACAGCATATGCCACAGAAGGTAATCCTGTAAAGATATCCACAATTACTCAGATAACGAATCTGGAAGGGTCTTAGAGATCCTCTATTTTTTTTATTTTATAGATAAGGATAATGAGGCCCCTAAAGCATTTGCTCCAAATCTGAAAATCAAAGACAGGTCTTCAATTTACATAGACAAGGCTGAGGAAGTCACTTATCAATCAGCCAATCCATTGGACAAGTCCTTGTTATGCCCATTGCATTGTGTTGGGCAGTAGGGAAGTTTTAAAGATAGTTAAGATCATCCTCTAGGTGCTTAAAACCTTGGAGGGGAAACTAGATATGCATACAGGTATAAGTAATTCAAATAAGAATATAAAATGCTATGAAAATCAGATAAAGGAAATAAATCACTTATAGCTTGGGTGGAAGGTAGAAACCAGGGACTTTTCCAGAGGACTTATATGGGTTATACCACTAAGGTTTTGTGGTTAGCCATTTAGTCATTTTAGCTTTGTTTTTTTGTGTTGAGGGACATTTTGTGACCCCATTTGGGGTTTTCTTGGCAAAGATACTGGAGTGGTTGGCTTATCATTTCCTTCTCCATTTTTTAATAGATGAGAAAACTGAGGCAAACATAGTTAAGTGACTTGCCCAGGGTCACACAGCTAGTAAGTGTCTGAGGCTGGATTAAACTTCCTGAATCTAAACCCAGTGCTCTATCCATTACACCAGCTACCTGCCAACCTGTTAAGATCAATTATTATCAATAAATATTGTTGATCCCAACCAATTTTTTGACTTATTTATCTCTCAAATTAAAGACTTAAAATGAATTAAATTAGCAATAGAAATCTCTGTAGTGATTTAAAAAAAAATCTTGTAAGGTGATGTCTAATAGGGTGAAGGAGAATTAAGAATTCTCCTTAACAATCAGATTACAGGGGTGGCTAGGCGGTGTAGTGGATAAAGCACCCACCCTGGAGTCAGAATTACTTAGGTTCAAATCCGGTCTCAGACACTTAATAATTACCTAGCTGTGTGGCCATGGGCAAGCCACTCAACCCCATTTGCCTTACAAAAAAAAAAAAACAACAAACCTAAAAAAAAATAAAAAAAACCAATCAGATTACAACCTAGAGAATTTTAGGCCTATAAACACCTACTTTTCCCCAATAACCATGTTTCTAATTTTCATTCACCAGATAATTGCTTCATCATCCATCTAATTTTATTTGTGAAAGTCCAGCATGAGGAACTATGGCCCACTGTCCCTCCTTTTTCTTCTCTTTGACTCTTTATGACCTGCAACATAGGGTCTTGGGCCATTTTGGGCCATTTTGCCCAAAAGCTTACTTTATGTCCTTTATGTCTATGGAGAAAGACTATGTCCTGATCATTTTGTATTCTCCTAAGCAATGTAGTCATATATGCATAGAGAAGGAGCTGAATGTTTCATTTTTTATTGCATACTCTTTGATGTCATGAGCTTCCCAAAGGGTTTTAATTCTAGAACATACTATACTTACCAATGATTACTAACCCAACCAAACTAAGACCAAACACAATCATCACTGGCATACTCCTTTTCTGTATTTCTTTTCTTTTCTTTTTTTGCAAGGCAATGGGGTTAAGTGACTTGTTCAAGGTCACACAGCTAGGTAATTAGTAAGTATCTGGGGTCACATTTGAACTCAGGACCTCCTGACTCCAGGGCTGGTGCTCTACTCATGGCACCACGTAGCGGCCCCCGTATTCATTTCCAAACAAGATTTGTGGTCTTACTGTTTTCTTGCAACTGATATTGCCAACTTAAAGAAGACATACTTACGCAAGAATGGCTGAGAGGGAAAGCATCTCAGAAGTGAGGTAGGACAGGTAGGAGAGGATGAACACAAATCCTGGCTCAATGATCCGGACATGTTTGGTGAACCGAGTCACCAGAGAGAGGAGGAAGGCGAAGATAATTCCAATGAGTGTGCCTCCCAAGCTCACCACAAAGAAAGACACTACAAGAGAGACAAGAAGCAACAACGCTGACTTTGATATAAAATGAATGGCCTCACTGTTCCAGGCATCCCAGGGCCCCAGGGTCGTGGGTGACAGCACTGGATGTGGCCTGTCTCTCATGATCATTTTTTCGTCATTCGTTGCTCAGTAACCCCATCCTACTGAGGATCAACAAGCTCTAGGAAACAAGAGACTGCATTCTCTGCTTCTCAGGGCTTTCTCTCATACATGAGCAACTAAAGTTCTAGCTACTATTTTCCAGGGGAGGAGAGAAGAGGAGGGTGAGAGTTCTTATTGTCAACTCTCAGGACCAACACATTTTCATAGTCTTCTAGAGACTTTGTTTGTTCCTCGTAAAAGCATTCCCCCTCCCCCTATCATAGACAGAAGTAAGGGAATTTCAGAATTTCTCCTTAAATGACCTGATACCATGGCCAATCATTTTAGCAAAGAACAGAAAATGATTATATTCTAAACATGAAGTAGAAAAATACTTCCTCTTGCAGTAATTATTTTAGGGGCAGATTACTCCTAAGAGTGTGTCATTTATCAATAGAGGTAATTAGATTCAATTAAATTTCTACAGTTATGTATGTGCCTATTAAGTTCCAGGCTCTGCATTAGGTGGTGAGAATATAGACAAAAAAAAAAAGAGCAGTTCCTGCACTTAGAATCTACTAGAGAGAGAACATGTTAGTATTAGCATAGATACAAGGTAAATATATATGAGAATGTGGGGAGGAAGAGGATCTTGCCCATGGTCACACAGTGAATAAGTATCAAGGGCAAGTCTTCTTGACTCCAAGCCCAGCGCCCTATCCACTATACCATGCTCCATCCATTAGAAATATAGTGATTCACAGATCACGGTTAGCACTTCCAGGCCAAGGTCACCAGAGGTCCAGAGTCAGAAGAATATGAAATCTAAAAGTGATGGGTCTCAGAATCACCAAGATACCAGGAGCCAAGTGCCACAATGTATGGGGAAGGTGTTTTCATTTGGGCTCTTGGTATTTTCACTCTCTCAGATGACCAAACTGAACTGACACTGCCCTCCATCAGGTCTCTTAATAATAAATCCCAGTCAAATGGTAAAACCACCTCATCTGGCTTCTCTGCTCCTACTTAAATATTTCAGAAATATACTGAAAAAAAAAACACATAACCCGGCTAATTGTTACCTAATAAGCCCTCTGAATTTCTAGAAAATCCTGTATTTTTCTCTGATTGACCATTTTACTCTTTCTATAGAATGTTTTAAACCTTCTTTTAACTACACAGACTTCCTAAATCACCCCTCCCTTTCAGATATCTTAAAAAAATAAAGCTCCATCAAGGCCAGATCCCTTTCACCTCATTTCCATTCCTTAAAAACTGTCTATATCACTCTCTCACTTGCTCCACTCCCTGATAAAAAAAATTTGCTCTTCTTGCCAGCATCAAGCTTTCAACTTGTGGTCTTGAGCTCACATCTTCCACTCTCTTTGGAGTGTTTACTTCTTCCTTCATTGTCTACCTCATCCTTTAAAAGAATATCAAAACTAACAAAGAACCTTTACTCAACCTTGCCATCCTCTCAAATGATCATGGTATATCCCTAGCATATCTCTCTGCCTTCTCATAACTAAATTCCTAGAAAAGATCTTCCATACTATTTGTCTCCATTTATTCATTTCTCATTCACTTTTTAATTCCTTGTAGTCTCTGATTCTTGGGCCCACTGCCCTCCTCCTACTCTACTAGAAATGCTTCCTCAAAAAGTACGGAAACTTTTCTGCTATATTCAATGACCTTTTTCTCAGGTCTCTTTGTCTTTGCTAAAGCTTTTTACATTGCTGGTCACACCTACCCCTCTCCTGAATACTTCTCTCTTTTGTGAAATATTATTCTAGATTCTCTTACTACCAGTTTGACCATAACTTCAATCTTTTTTGCTCTATCATCTTTTTCATTTCCCCAAGGCTGGGTCCACTTTTCTTCTTCCAGATTGTCTCATGGTGAGCTCATCTGTATCCGTGGGTTTGATGATCATCTCTGTTCATATATATCTATATCTAGATGTTGTTCATTGTTCATTCAGATGTTGTTTTGTTGATTCCACCCTCACAGTATCTGTTGCATCTATCTCCTTTTCATTCACTCAGCCTCTACCCTACTTTAATTCTTTAATTCTTCTTTCCTAGACTACAATAGAAGCCTCTTAATTTGTCTCCCTGTTTCCAGTCTTTCCCTTCCCAATCCATTATTCAAACCTGTCTGACAATATTAACTCAATGACTACTCAGAAATCTTCAGTGACTCTCTATTATCTTCAACATAAAATACAAGCATCTTTGCGGGGCATCTAAAGCCATCTACAATATGGCTCCAACCTACAGATTCATTTTTATTTCATATCACTTTTCTTCATGCATGCTCTGCTTGGTCAGATTGGCCTACTAGTCATGACATTTCTTCTCCCACTTAATACAGGTGGACCCCAATGTTTAAAATGCATTCCTTCCTCACCTCTGTCCTAACTTCCTTCAAAGTCCAGCTTAAGGTCAGTTCATTATATCCCTCTTTACCTTTTGAAATAACTGTATTGGTTTTGTGACTAGTTATATGTATGGGGCAATTAGGTGGTGCAGTGGGTAGAGCACTGGCTTTGGAGTCAGGAGGATGTAAGTTTGAATCTAGCCTCAGACATTTGCTAGCTGTGTGACTTTGGGCAAGATATTTAACCCTGACTGCCTCACATCCAGGGCCATCTCCAGTTGTCCTGGTCCAAATCTGGTCACTGGAGTCAGATGATTACAGAGGAGAAAGTGAAGTTGATAGCTTAGTACAACACCCCCTCATTCAAATCAAATTCTTGTGCTTGTCATGGTATCACCACCCTGATGTCATGGTCTTCTTTGATAATGAAGGACAATCATCAAAACATTCATTATTTGTGTACATATTGTATCTCTCCAAAAGTACTTAAGTTATTAAGGGTATGTACTATTTTTTTTCAATCTTTGTTTCCCCAATACCTCACCCACAACAGGCTCTTAAAAAATATGTGGTAGTTTGAACTGATTATATAAAGTGAAAGTGCCCTTCAGGCTGGTAAAGTCAGGGAGACTTCATGAAGAATATAGAATTTGTGATGGACTAGAAGACTGAGTGTTATTTCCAATAGGAAGAAGAAAGATGGGCATTACAACTGCCTAGTTTTCCAACATTACAAGAGAGAGAGAGCGATTGTAGTGGACTGGGCATATTCTTAGAATGCCAGTCATATGCTTGCCAAAAATACTATTCTATGGAGAACTCTCACAGGCCATACACTTACAAGGGGGTCAGAAGAAGCAATGCCAAGATACCCTGAAGGTCTCTTTGGAGAACTTTGGAATTAATTGTACAGTATGGGAGACACCGGCACAGGACCATTCAGCATAGTGTGCCTCATCAGAGAGGGTGCTGCACTCTATGAGGAAGGCAGAACTGAAGCAGCTCAAAGGAAACGTGACATCTGTAAGTTTACAGTATCCACCCCAGGTGTTCACATGGACTATTTGTGCCTGACCTGTGATAGAGTCTTCTGAGCTCCTATTGGTCTGATCAGTCACAGTCAGACCCACTGTTATTTGTCTCAGACTTAGTGATGTCACTTTGATCTTCTTGGATAAAGAAGAATAAGACCAACCAAAGTTCTAATGTGAGCAAAGAAGCAAAGATGACAACATAGGCCATATTCAAGTAATTCTAAATAGTCCAGTTGTATAGAATATTGGTTATATGAATAGGAATAGTGAAAGATAAACCTGCAAAGGTAGCATGGGGACAGATTGTGAAGGATGGGAACTGTCAGACTAAGGAGCATATCATTCCATTCATCCATTCTACTGGGACAGTCATTTGCTTGCTGCCCCCCACTTCTTACCACAACCTCTAGTAACCCTCTCACCAACTCCATTAGGAGAGGAAAACAACTTAATTTTGGGATGGGACAGAGAAAGAATTGTCCTGGCTGTTGATTAGTGGGTGAGAAAATTAATCTACATCACAACCCTCTATAACTAGCCAATACAGAAGTATCCATTCGATGGGGCAGCTAGGTGGCACAGTGGTTAGAGCACAGTGGTTAGAGTCAGGAGGATGAGAGTTTGAATTCAGGCTCAGACACTTGCCACTTACTAGCTGTGTGACCTTGGGCAAGTCACTTAACCCTGATTGCCTAGCATCTAGAGCCATCTCCAGTCATCTGATTCATTTCTGATCACTGGACCCAGATGGCTGTGGAGGAGAAAGTAAGGCTGGTAATTAGCACAGTTCCCCCCTTACTCAAATGCAATTCACTTGCTTGTCATGGTATCACTTCCTTGATGTCATGGTCTTCTTTGAGAACTAAGGAAAAAACATCACCATCCATTCATATCAATCCTTTTTCTCCATTGTGAATCCTGGCATCCTCTCATATACTGTGTTAGGAGAGAAGTGGGTATGTTTCTTGTTCTTCTCACAGTTACTCCCAAGTGTTTTCCCACTAACATCTTCGCCCTTAGAAACCTCTCCTCCACCCACATATATCAACAGATTCTGGTGGTTATTATAATGCTCCAAGATTGTCATGATAGTCCCAGATCATTTCTTCTTTTTTTTCTCAATGAGTTCACCTGCCTTTCTCCCAGGATTTCTTTCAATTCCAATTCCTTGCTCTTGATCTTGGGAACCTCAATTTGGGTTTGTTGATTTGCTATCTCCTAAAATATTTCTGTTTCTCGATTCATCAATTCCCTAAACCACTGATACTAAACTCAAATAGAAATGGGCCATTAAACTAAAAACCCCTGAGAGTTGAATAATTGACTTAGAAAAACTACATATTAGCAATATCTATGTTTTATATTTTTATTTATTTTGTTAAATATTTCCCTATTACATTTTAATCTGTACTCAGGAGTATTGAAGGCCCAGTTGACACATCTACTGCAAATTACCATTATCTCCCATTCTATAAATAAGGATGGTCATACCCTTGTTCTCATCATCAACTACAAGTGATAAGCTACCACAATAACTCTGAAATTCATAAGATCAAAACCTCTGCCCTGACATCTCTCCCTGAGCCTAAAACCTATTCTCTGTGTTCAAATAAAGTTCCAGTCACTCTGGCCACCTTGGCCATCACCCTTATTCTGGTTTTACTTTCTTACTTTCAAAACTTTGACCCCTTATTAACTAGTTCAACTTTATATCAACTTTTACCTTTAATTCTCTTGTTCCTTTGTCTATAACATTCATCCCCTTCTAAATTCTAATCCTGGATAATCTCCACCATTCACATTCTCTGCTTCTTCTGAGCTGAGAAACACGGTTGGAGAAAATCTTACAACCATGCTGTTTGTATCCATTTTAAACATGCTCCTGAGCTTCAACTGGGTCCTCAGTACTGCACAAAAATTCTCCCATTTCTTCCTGATGAACCTCTATCTCATTTGCTAAGAGTGATTTCAAACCTTTTTGCTTCTTCTCAAGCAACTGGCATGATCTCTTCTACCCACCATCCCCTCCTATGCTTACTGAAATCTGACCTATATGTATAAGAAAACAATTCTATAGGCATCTTAAAGTCAACATATCCAAAATGGAATTCATTCTTTTCTATTAAACCCTTCTTTGAACTTATTTCCCTATTAATGTTGTTGATTTTACATTTTGCCATCTAATATCATTGTAAGCTAGAAGTCATCTTCAACTCTTCCTTTTTACTCCTTTTTACTGATTTACATAGCCAATCAATTGCCAAATCTTGCCAGTTCTTCCTTCTATAAATCTCTTGTATCTGTCTTCTTCTCTCTTAGATCACAAACAAGCTAGTTCATGTTCTCATTACTTCTCAACCAAACTACAGAAATTGTTTCCCAAATAGTCTCCTTCCAGATTATCCTTTCTTCCATCTGTCCTCCAAATAGCTGAGAAATGGATTTCTAAAGGATGGTCTAACAATATTGTTTCCCTGTTCAAGAGACCACTACTGCATCTAGGATAAAATACTAATTCATATTTGTCATTTCAAATCTTCATAATCTATAGCTCTATTTTATCTTTCCAGTATTTCCAGTCTACATTATTCCAGGATCATGCAGCTTGCTATCTCTCAAGACATTCTATCTTCTGTCTTCATGGTACTGCTTGCTTGGGATGTTTTCCTTCCTCAATTCTTTCCCTTGAAACCCCTTGTTCTTTAAAGGTTGGATTCAAGTGTCTACCTCTTTCAAGAGGTTTTTCCAGACCCCCCCCAGTTGCTAGTTCCCTCCATCCTCTAATCATTCTGTTTTTATTTTGTATATATATTGAGTTTAACTATTTAACTATAAACGTGTATTCCTATAGAAGAATATAAGCTTTGTGAGGGCTGATATAATCTCACTTTTGTATTTGTATTTGCCTGGCACAAAAGATACTTAATAAATACTTCCTGTTGTTGATTATGTAGGAGGCAGGCAACAGTTGATGCTTTCTAAATATGAATGTTGCAAAATGATGTGCTAAGGTGAAGAAACCATTATAGGAATGGGAATGAAAAGGAAAGGATGGATGCAAAAGACTGTAGGCAAACAGTCAAGGCTTGGCAACTGAATTTGAAAAATGATGGAGGGTGAGATGTAGTTTTAGGCCTGTGTGACTGTAAAGAGCCCATAGGAAATATGAGTTACAGAAACAGGTTTGGGGAACCTAATAAATACAGTTTAGGAAAAGATAGTCTCTAATCCAAAAAGGGGAAATTCTTTCTAAAGCGGGTTAGTAGAGCAACTGTTTTCATTCAACATTTTAATGTCAGCACCCCCTGCTTCTACAGATTATAGGACTCATGGAGAAGAAATCATGGAAGCAAAGTTTTTAGAGTGTAAATGGATCCACTCTAAGAAATACTCACTTGCCCCTAGAAAGTATTATTATTGCTATGTAGATGATCATGCAAAATACTGATTTTGACAAAACTGTTGAATCAATTATACTAATTACTTTAATTTTGCTAAAATAGAAGCCCTTATATAAAAGCCTTTAATGGTATGGTTCTGAAGAAAGGATTAGGAAATATCTCAATTTACATACCTATGCCTTTCACACAGTCCACTCCTGTCACTTTATCAGCACCCAGTGACACAAAAGAGTCAAAAACATTATACAGGACCTAAAAGGAGAGAAAATGAATCAAATAAGAGTTCATTATATCTCATATTCCCTACTACTAATATTAGGCACTGATTTTACAAGTCATGGAATGTAGGACTATGGTAGAAATGGGGAGGAGGAGAAAGGAATCAGTCTAGTTTGGAAACAAAACTGTTGGAAGGAAAAATCATCATGGAATAATAATAATCAACATTAAAAAGGCCAAAAATAAGAGAGGAAGATGAAATGCAATACATTGTCTATTCAATGGGAAGAGGAAAGAACATTCTGAACTGAAATCTTTTCAAATAAATAGCAAAATTCAGAATTGTGTACCATCTACATGCCATGGTTTTCTGTATGATCACCTGCTAAGAGACTTATAATGGCAAGCTCCTTTACTATACAAAAATAGGTCTGATAAACCATGTAATTCAGTAAATCATGATTATCAAACTCACGTATTTTAAAAAAATGACTTTGGTGTTGTTTTGACTCCTGGCTTGTGGGATCCTTACCCCCTGCAGTTTATGTGGGTGTTGATGTTTAAACATTATCCTATCAAGACATTGAGATAAAAAGCTAAGAAACTCGATCCTGCATAATTGCTTTTCCTCACTACAGCTTGTATAGACAGCTGTGTTTTCTGTGTTCTTTTAAAATGATGCTAGTTTCTACTCCTTTTCCAGAAAGTACCTCACAAACACCAAAGAATTATAACATTTTATTTACATAACCCAGAAAAAGGGATGCCATATAGAGATGGCACAAAATAGAGCAGGCTAGTTTTCCCTAAAGGTTACTTTTGCTCTTCCCCCACCCACCCCAGTCATTCACATTCTACAGAAGAGAAACATAGGGTTCTACCCGACCTGCTCTAAGCAGACCTGTGATCACTAAAAAGGTGAATATAAGAGGAAAGCAAATATTCTCTATTCTGATCAATAGCTCCACTAAGATTTCAAAATATCTCTGTTTTGAGGAATAGATACAGAATTAGGATTATAAGTATAGAACTAGAAGGGTTGAAATTTCCTCTGGATCAGTGTGTGTGGGGGGAAACCTTTTTTTCTGTCAAGGGTCATTTAGATATTTATGACATCATTCGCAGGCCATACAAAATTATCAATTTAAAAATTAGCCTGCCATATTTGGTCAAACATTTAATTAATTCACCCCTAAAAAGCTCCTAGATTTGTTGAATTTTGCCATGGCAACATCAGAATAAATGATTTTGCAGGTTTATATGGCCTACCATCAGACATTCCCTGCCCCAGCTCTAGATCTAACGCCATCATTTTACAAATGAACAAACTGAGGCCCAAAGTCAGAGAGGCAGTTTACAGCAGTGCGGGGATTTGAACAGAGATTTGACTCTAGATGGAGCCCCTTTCCCCACTGTACCACAGCATGGTCCCTTATCCCTCTAGATCCAGGACCTAGAATATTTGTGCTAGAAAAAGAGAATTGATGTGAATATCTGGAAGTAACCTAAAGGTGTGATGAAAACAAGTCTCAAAAACAGATTTTATTCTTGCTAAATTCAGTTGTCTAGTCTGTAGGAATGAAATAAGAATTGCTTTAATTCATGAAGTCATTAAATGCAAAATCATAGGATCAAAAGGGCAGTTTTTATCAGCCTTGTTTTTCTTTGGGAAATAGAGGTCACATAAAAGAAGGCTGAAACTACTTAGAACTTCATGATAAATAAAATTTTGAGCTGCTCTTGGTAGTTTAGTAATTATAGAAACAAAAAATAGTGATTGAATTGTATCAGTGGAACTAGGATTAGTGATCATTCATCTTATAAAACCCTTGAAAATATTTTGGGAACTAAATATGAATGCCCAAGTCCTGGTTTTTTTTTCTGATTAGATAAACAAAACTAAGCAAGGATAAGGACAATTTTCTTTTCTTTTTTTTCTTTTTCTTTTTTTTTGCAAGGCAATAGGGTTAAGTGACTTGCCCAAGGTCACACAGCTAGGTAATTATGATATGTCTGAGATCAAATTTGAACTCAGGTCCTCCTGACTCCAGGGCTGTATTTGATCCCCTGTACCACCTAGCTGCCCCCTAAGGACAATTTTCTTAATGAGAAATGTATCTGTTTTCATCCCACAAATTTCTAATGGTAATCAATAAATCAGATTATTTACCAAAAAAATGAAGACTTTTTAGAGAAAATCTTTTAGGGGCGGCTAGGTGGCGTAGTAGATAAAGCACCGGCCTTGGAGTCAGGAGTACCTGGGTTCAAATCCAGTCTCAGACACTTAATTGCCTAGCTGTGTGGCCTTGGGCAAGCCACTTAACCCCGTTTGCCTTGCAAAAAAAAACCTAAAAAAAGAGAGAGAGAAAATCTTTTACAGAGGTGGAGAAATAATCATATTTAGTACCATCCCTTTGGAGTTTGCTGTTGCATGTGGTATCTTATGGATAGATTTCAGTTTTCTATGGATAGGTAGATGTGTACCATGTTCATTACCCCCCCACAAAGGGAGTAGTGTTGGGTCTTATAGGCTGTCCTAACTTTGATTTTTCAAAAAGGTATTGGTCAAAAATGAGATATTATAAGAAAAATGGACTATGGTAGTATAGTATCAAGCAGGATTTGACTTTCCTAATTCTTTTGCTTAATGCAGTTAGTGCCTACATAGTCTTTTATACTCTGTTCAGTTTTAAGTCTAAATATGGGTCAGATGCTGCTTTCTGTGCTATTCCTCCCTGTCACCTGGGCAGGATTGATGATAGCATCAGAACTATGCAAACTGGGCACTGCAGCCCTACATGAACTGGGCAGCTGTTATTCTCTACTCCTCCCCTCCTCCTGTACATCTTCTCTCCTTGCCTTTAATATTCCCACAATTCTAGGAGTTCCATTTCTCCAAACAGGTATGCCATGGTAGGGAGGTCTATAACACAAACTAAGGAGTGTGTGTGTGTGTGTGTGTGTGTGTGTGTGTGTGTGTGTGTGTCTGTGTCTGTGTCTGTGTGTATGTGTATCTGTCTGTGTGCGCGCGTGTGCACGCGGGCATACACCTAGGTGGTAGTGTGGGGGAGGTAGAGGCAGCTACAATTTCTTGATTCCGACAAAACTGAGGTTTTCCTGTTTGTAGGTTGCTAATTCCCTACATTAATTTTTCAACACTTTACAGCTATTTATCTCCATTTATGTCAAGGGTTGCGAAATTCTTAAAAAAAGGCAAGTTAAGGTTTTGTGTGTGTGTGTGTGTGTGTGTGGCACTTTAGAAGAGAGAGAACACATTATACAATCAAATAAACAATTGCAAACATTGGGAGAAAAAAAAATTGCTGTGTTAATCTCCAAGGATTTATTATCCTTTTTCAGTAAATCAGTAAACAGTATAATGCAGAGTGTCTAAAGAGCTATCAGATCTAATAATAGAACACTCTTAAAAGAATGAGAATGATTGACTAAGGAGAGTACTGGGTCTATACTCCAGAGGGGAAAAAATCTTAATCTCTCTCTCTCTCTCTGTCTGTCTTTCTCTATCTCTCTCTCTCTGTCTGTCTGTGTCTGTGTCTGTCTGTCTGTATCTCTCTCTCTCTCTTCTCTCTCTCTCTCTCTCTCTCTCTCTCTCTCTCTCTCTCTCTCTCTCTCTCTCTCTCTTCTCTCTCTCTCCCCCTCTCAGTTCCAAAGAACCATAAAGATTTAGGATCTGGTCTGATCCCTTCATTTTACAGATAAAGAAACTGAGGCTCAATGAGTCATTTGTCCAAGATTAAACATAAATAGTAAAGCTAGGTCCTTTGAATCTAACCACTATTAAAAGGAGATTTACAAAGCAATTATTCTCAAGCTGGGAAAGCTGGCTAATTCCTTCTATTTTTTCCTGGGGTATACCCTAGTCTAGTCAAGGAGAGGATCTTGGAAAACACTGAAGAGAGATCTTATTTCCTTTGGCAGCAAAACACATATGTCCTTTGGTTAAAAAAAGTTTTATAAATCTTATATTAATACTTTCCATCAGTCTTACCCTCAAAGGGCTCTAAGGATCACAAAGTGTCTAGAGACCTTTGTTCACCTACGGAAGCTTTCCAGTTATCCTGGGAGATGAACAATTGTGGTTTCGACATTTGCCCTAAAACTATCTCTAAGCCCAGCTCAGCTTTTTATTTTGAGCAGAAATCTGTCATTTATTTGTCATATTAATTAAAATTCAGAAATAATTCCTTTGGTGTCTTAGGAGAAGTTCAAGACCCTTCCTTTCTCAAATCCAATGGAACTTTCATGCAGTGATAAGCAGAAGTAGATGGGGAAGACTGTGGGGGGTCTTCCATTCCACTGATTGGACTCAGGAACAAAAAATTTGAGAACCACTGCTCTTAGTAATAGTGATTAAATATTTTATAACTTTAGATTTATAGAAATAAGTGATTAAATATTTTATAACTTCATATTTATAGATTATGTACATCTATGAGTTTGAAAATAATGGAATAAACCTTGTTATAAAATGTTTGCAACTTTGAATTAGGAGGAAATAAAACTGGTCTGTGGAGAAGCTAGGTAGCCAGTGGATAGAGCACTGGACCTGGAGTCAGGAAGACCTGAGTTCAAATATGACCTCAGAAACTTATTAGCTGTGTGACCTGAGGCAAGTCACTTCAATCTGTTTGCCTCAGTTCCTCATCTATAAAATGAGCTGGAGAAGGAAAAAGAAAACTACTCCAGTACCTTTGCCAAGAAAATCCCAAAACAGGCCATGATGACACAACTGAAACAACCAAGTGACAGCAGCAACAACAAAAACTGATCAGAGAAACAGTAATGTGTAGTGGATCAAGAGCCAAACTTTTGGAATCAGGAAGACTTGGGTTCTAGTTCAGCCTCTGACACATAATAGGCTATGTGACCCTGGACAATTCCCTTAACCTCCAAGAGCCTTCAGGGAATTATCAGTTATAGACCAGGGGCTGATTTGTTTTGGTGGAGGGAGTTTCCTCATTCCTCATTCCCTTCTCTACCCCCCTCCCTATTCCCAAAGGGCTTCTTAATTTACTAGTTAAGAAAAGAAGACTAGTAGCTGTTTAAAATGACATTTAATGTGGGCAAAAGATATTAAATAACAAGGTAAGGGAGTCAGTAAAAACGGGATGCAAGGGGTCTGAAGAGCTATCAGATTTAACAATAAGACATGCCAGAAACTTTCCTTGATGAGATTACAAATTTCGTAAGTAAAGAGAATACTGCAGATAGAGTAGATTTAGGTTTCAGTAAAG
The DNA here is from genome assembly GCF_037893015.1 of Macrotis lagotis. Taxonomy (NCBI): domain Eukaryota; kingdom Metazoa; phylum Chordata; class Mammalia; order Peramelemorphia; family Peramelidae; genus Macrotis; species Macrotis lagotis. The sequence goes on from NC_133666.1 coordinate 329,205,065, forward strand.
TTTTCCACTCGGGAGAATCAGACCGAGCTTATCCTCGGGTTGGTGGCAGGTTCTTGTCAAGGCCTAGAGAGTGGGAAAGGAAATAGAATGAAAGGATGTGTACCTGGAATTGTCAGAATTTTTCAGCCATTTGGCTGCATGGAATTTCAAATCTACTGAATTGTTTTTACCTAGTATTCCCAACTATTTAAAAAGAAAAGCTAAAAGTTGCAACAGAGCTTTCATAGGAAACCAAACTCTTACCATCCCATGCTTACCACAGTGACAGCGTCATTTAGCAGCGACTCCCCAAAAACGATGATAAACAGGACATCATTGACATGGACTTCTTCAAAAACAGCCAGGACAGCCACAGGGTCCACTGCTGCTATTAAGCTGCCAAACAAGAGGAAGTCCAACAGTCCAATACTGAGCTCTCCTAGGAAGACAAAGCGACAAGCCATATGGGAAACAGCCCCTGGAGCAAGTCCAGTAGCAGTCAGTTCCAGGGAAAATTAGGCACATAAAGAACTGTGGATTCTTCAAGAGAATCTCTTAAATGAGGTAGCAAGATAACTCCAGATGTAAGATCTAGCTCCTAGATCCTGAAGAAGTTTCCAGTGGATCAAGGTCCCGAGTGAAAAGAAACTGCTCCAAATTAAATATATCCAGAAGACAGAATAAAAAATATCTCAACTCTTTGTTTTTGGAGAATGGATCACTCTGTCCTGTGACAGTCTCATAGCAAAAAGGCCAGGGACCATGGACCAGAAAAAGGAAGAATTTTTAGAGTGGAAGCATTTCACAGGTCTATAGGATCATAGATTTGGAACTAGAAGGGACCTTAAGGATCATCTAGATCATCCCCCTCATTTCAGAGGAGAAAATAGAATTCTGAGAGGTCTGAAGAGCAACATTATAGTATTCTTCCCTGTATTTCATTAAGAATTACTTTATTGGGGGGCGGCTAGGTGGTGCAGTGGATAGAGCACCGGCTCTGGAGTCAGGAGTACCTGAGTTCAAATCTGGCCTCAGATTATTAATAATTATTAATAATTACCTAGCTGTGTGGCCTTGGACAAGCCACTTAACCCCCATTGCCTTGCAAAAACCTAAATAAAAAACTAAAAAAAAAGGAATTAATTTGTTATAAAATAATGTTCTTTGGTAGTAAAAGTTTTATGGACTAGTAAGAATTTGTCACAGATTAGTCATGGGCTGGATGGTTGATAAATCTGACTCTGGGAGGTCCAGACGCTTATCCTTCCTAGCTCCTCCCCTTTTCCCTAGTACCAATTTTATTGAAAGTCTTACATCTGGACTGCCCCATTCCGACATATGCAACCAGGTTTAAGAAAGCAATTTAAAGAAATAGGTTGGCTACACAAGAATACATTTGACTGTGAACCAATTTTTACCTAGGAGTATATTCTTTATAAGATAACAATTATGAGTCTTTTTCTAGTTGCCTGAACTGTAAAGTACAATCCACTATATAAGGCTTATCTCATTAGTTATTTGCAAACATATAAACAGTTTGGAAAAACCACCTTATTCCCAAATATTGCTAATAATATGGCATTTAGTTTTTCCCCAATACTACAAAGATTCTCTAAATAGAGCTGTTTCATTTTATAGCACTGAAGACATAGTGAAATAGGTGTTTGGAGCAGGCCCCAAGCAAAAGGTACCCCTAGCTTGTCCCCACCACCATTTTGCAAAGTAGTTTCCCACTATTACTACTCAAGAGACTAATGATGGTCCATTTTAAAAGCTACAATTTGAGAATTCACATTTTGACTCCTTATCTTTTTCAGTGCCATTGTCATTACATTCAGTTAGTTCATAAGTTAGTTCAAAATGTTAAAGTAATATAAGTGAAAAGGGCATTGTGTTTTGGAGCCAGAAGACTGGTTCATCTATCATCTATCTATCTATCTATCTATCTATCTATCTATCTATCTATCTATCTATCTATCTATCTATCATCTATTTATCCATCATCCATTTATCTACCAATCCATTCATCCACTCATCTGTTTATCTTTTTTTTCCCTTGTCCAGTTGTTTTTCAATTGTGTCTGATTCTTCATGACCCCATTTAAGTGACTTATGCAGGGTCACACAGCTGAGGTCAAAATTGAACTTAGGAAAATAAGTCTTTTTGACTCCAGGCTTGGCATTGAATCACCTGATTGTATTCTATCTATTTACATAGATATACATATATTTGTTTACATATAATATGTTCAGTCCTACACTGAATCTACTGAATATATGTAAAAATACAAGCATCTGTATGTTCTATCCTAACCTTTCTAATTAGCTCTTATCCTGTAACATAAATGACTTATTAGACATATTTTCTCAATTTAACATTCTATCTCTTGTTTTTTTGTGCAGGTTATTTCCCCATCTTTGGAATAAATTCTCCCCTATCTCTACCTTTTAGAGTTATTTTCTTCATTTAGGGCTCAACTCAATTTCTGCTTTCTTAAAGTCTACTCCAACAAGTCTCAGTAGTTAGTGTACTTTTCTAAGCAAAAATTACCCAATCCTGTTTTATTTGTCTATGTAGCACAGTGGAGAGAATACTAGGCCTAGAATTGGGAAGAACTGAATTCAAATGTGGCTTCAGATACTTAAGAACAGTGTAAATCTGACAAGTCACTTAATTCTGTTTCCTTTAGTTTCTTCATCCATCAAATGAGCTGGAGAAGGAAATCACAAACACTTCAGTATCTTTGCCAAAAAAAAACCCAAATCGGGTCACAAAGAGTCAGACCTGACTGAAATGACTGAGTAAATAGGTGCTTATCAATCTCAGTATTTCCCTGTATCCTTCTTAAGGACAGAGACTTTATTTTTTGGATCCTCCTCACCTAGCATAGGATGGGGTTGAGTTGTGTTTTGGACCCTACCTGAAATTGAATTTCAGCAGCAATACTGCCTAGGTTTTGTGTGTGTGTGTGTGTGTGTGTGTGTGTGTGTGTATAAGGATCAGTTCATTCCCCTGAGCCTCAGGTTCTGTATGATCTGTAAAGTGAGATCACATGTTTTCACTACCTGCCTCATGGGATGGATATGAAGAACATGTTTGTAAAACGTGCAGCTCAATAGAAATGTGAGCTATGGTACTCACTCAGCTGCCCAATGTATTGTTATAAATGTGCAAGGGAACCTCAGAACACACATATAAACAAATCAGGTAACAGGCACATCGTCTTCTGTTACTCAAAGCATCAATCTGCTTCTTCTAAACTCTCCCTTTGTACCCTCCAATAGGCTCTGTCCTTGGAACCATTGTCTTTTTCTTGTCTTTGACTCAGACCTTCAGACTCAAGCTGAACTCTCTAAGTATCCGGCAAGAGAATATTAAAAAAGACAAAAGCCAAAACCAAACAATGTGGGCTCTAGGTTTTCCTCCACACCAGGTAGAAAATCATGGAGGGGGAGGAGGAGATTTTTTTTTTGAAGCAACTAGGGTTAAGCCATGGTCACACCGCAAGTAAGTGTCTGAGGTTACATTTGAACTCAGGTCTTTCTGACTCCAGGGCTGGTTCTCTGTCTACTGTGTCACCAAACTGCTCTTAGATACCATTACTATTTTAAAGTATACTAGTATTATAAGAAAGGAATTTTTCTAATTGACCCTTGAAGGACAGAGCTAGAAGCCATGGGAGGAAGTTAGATGAATCAGGAACAAGCAATAGAGAACATCTGGATTTGGAGACAAGGAGACCTCTATTTGCATCCCATCTCTGCTATATGATTTCAGAGAAGTCATTTAACCTCTCTAAGCCTCAGTTTCCTTAGCAATAATGCTGCCTGTAGTAACTAACCTCATAAGATTTTTGTCAAACTCAAAATAAAATAAAATAAAGTATCTAAAGTACCCTTTAGATTTTAAAGCATTGTATAAACTCCAATAATGTAAAAGAAGTAAATCTAGGCTTGAGGCAAATTAAAAAAAATCTTAAGGTACCTCTCTCAAACTAGAATAAATTTCTCTGGAAGTAGAAATTCCTCTCATTGAAACCTCCTAGACAGGCTTCTTGTGGAGAAAGACTTCAAGCAAAAACTGACCAATACTGGAGGTATAGGAAAAGGATTTTTTAGAGGGAAGGATTAGTTTTGGTGTCCTCTGACACGCCTCCAACTTTCTGACTATTAAATGCTCACTCTACCAAGCACATCACCGTATTAAAAAATTTCATTCATCATTGCCTCTGATACCTCCTGGTGACATGTGCCCTGGACTAATTACCAGCCTTTCTCAGGACCTCACCCAAACTCCTGAAGCCTGTACACTACAGAGCAGATATGGTAGAGAGATTTTCTTCTCTGACCAAGGCTCTTTCTTCCAATGAAATCACAGGACCAGCGCATGGAAAATGTCAGTCCCCTCTTGAAAAAGTCTCAAGTGGCTCTCTATTGGTAGTGCTCCTATATCATATTTGGACTCCTCTGTCTAGTACCTTCCCTTCTCTCAGTCTCCCTATTCAGGTAGATACATCTCATATCCTACCCCCTCCATGAAGGCTTTCCTTACTTCCCGAGCCCACAATAATTTCTCTCATTTTTGTAGTATAAATATAATCACAGTTTAGTGCTTAATTATTTTCTAATTCTTTTATTTGTTTTAATCTTGTCTCTCTAGCTGTACTATAAAGTCCTTGAAGACAGAGTCTGACTTTTACTTCTTCTCTTTCTTCCAGATGCTTGGGAAACGATGTAACATAGTGGTTTTAAAATCAAAAGGCCAGAGTTCAAATTTATAGTCCCATACTTAAACAGGTCACTAAACATTTCTTAGCCTTTGTTTCACCCTACTGATTTTTGTAAACACTGAAATCTCTTTTAAAAGAATTTCCACATTTTCTGCTCTGGTTGTGATTTTCCTGGCATATATAAATACAATTTAAAATCTTACATTGACATTTTATCACATTCAACTCAGCAGTATGGGGGTATTTCTCTACTCCTCTATCACTCCCATACAATACATTCCCACAAATTCGTCTGAAACAGCTTCTACCTAAAATTTTATTTTAAAGTTCTTGAAAGATTAATAAACTCTTAATAGAGGATTACAGTTTCTAAAGGAATTTTCTTCTACTCTCATCAAAACCTAGAGCTATTGATTGTTATCCCTAAGATCCTGAAGTGAATGGCAATAATTAATATCCAACTAACATAAATATTACAAAATGGCTTTTGTTTCCTCCTTATACCTGACATAAGAATTCATCATATTCCTTCCTAATGGACTTTCATGCAATGCTCTCTAGGGAGGAATAGAAAACAAAGCAATTTGGGAGTAAAAGTTTTCACACTGTGTCTCTGCCTTTTACTATTGATGTGACCTTGTGAAATTAGCAATTTTAGGCCTCAGTTTTCTTGTTTGGAAAATGAAAACTTTGGAATAAATGATCTCTAAAGTCTTTTCCATCTCTGAATTATGAGCTTACATCATATCCAAACTTGGTATCTCCCTTAATGACTAAGACAAAATTTTGCACATGGGAAGTTTTAAAAATGTAAATTGAAATGAAGTCCCTATCTTACATTCACACTATGCACATATGTGTGTGATCAGGCAAAATGTACATGTGTGCTTGCTGTGTTTATGTACATCAACACACATAGTTATAAACAAGGCATAATATCTAAAAAATTTCCCTAAATTCCTTTTCCTTTTTCATCCAATTCAGTCACCAGTCTCTTCTGCCTTTATACTTTTGCAAGGTTAAAAGAAAAGAAATGAAAGGGCAGTTAAGTGGCACAGAAGATAGAACATGGGTCCTAGGGTCAGGAGGCCCTCAAATTCGACCTCAGATATGTAAAAAAAACAATCACCTAGCTGTGTGACTTTGGGTAAGTCACTTAACCCCATAGCCCTGCCAACTCTCCCCCAAAAAAAGAAACAACAAGAAAAGAAATAGAAGTATATAAAAGAGAACAAAGATGGGAGATAAGACAAAAAGAAAAAAGAGGGAAATTTTGGTGGGTAGTGGTAGGGTGCAAACATAATCACTTTACATTATAATTGCTTGGGAACATACATGCCAACAGTTGCCTGCTCCTGGACTATGGTGCTTTTCACTTCTGTATTTTCTAAACTGACAGTGACCTCAGTTCTTTAATTCACTAGGAGATTAAGCTAGAAGAAATCTCTAAGGTCTGGGGCAGGTTGGGAAGAATATCACTGGCTCCTGGTCTCCTACATCAGGTTGCAAAATTTCTGCATGATGCTAGGATATTAGCTCCAAGTTGTGGATATAGGTCATTTGAAATGTATGATTGTAAAGGCAAGTGGCAGAGAACATGAGCTGGCATTTTTCAGGTATACCTCTAAGAAGAGCAATGTAGGAGACTGGAGACTGCATTGGCTGTCAATCAAATTCTTGTCTCTCCAATGGGCACGTTATTCCGAAGGAGATGAAAGGGCAGATTCTATTGGGAAAGCTTATTTGTAGTACTAACTTCCCCAGGGCTCTATGGTTGACATTGCCAATGCCATCAAAGCCATTTTATCAGCTTTTCCTACAACCTGCATTGTTTCATGACTAGGTAGAAATTAAAGGAGGAACTAATTTTCAAGTAATTTTTCAACTGTAAAGTTTATATTATATATACACATATATGTATATATATATATATATATGTATGTATGTCTTATTAGACTTTGGAAGCATAAATCTTACCACTGAAATCAACAAATTCCAAAATTCAATTTTAAAAGAATTTGAAAGTGCGAGTTTCTCACACCTTTTCTCTACTCCCTGAATTTCAAGCATAAGTGGATTTCAGATACAAATTCCCCTTCAAGGTTAGTCAATCTTTAAACACTGGTTGACTCCTATCATTTTCTCCCTAGTTACACTTGAGTTCTTTTACTCACTCCATAGTTGCGCCTTAGTCAGTTCAGTAATAAGAAAAATCAGGAAAATTGGTGGTAGAGTGCAAGATAGACAGCTAGATCACTGGACCATATCATAGCATCAGAGATTTAGAGCTGGACAGGACTCTTGCAACATCCTATTTACTCACTACATATTTTTGAGTCTGGAGCTCAAAAAACCATCCTAAAGAGTCACTTAAAACTTATGCCAATAAAGAAAGTTTTGGTTCTGTCTACTTTGTGGAACCACCGTGCTAACCCCCAAGGGCCAGCTGATTTAAGAGAACTCAAATTTCATCTAGTATGGATGATGGTGTCTAATTAATGAAAGAGAACCATTCAATCAATCTAATGAATAATGTGTGATGATCTGTAGACAAGTACCAACTGTTTGTCCACCATCAACCAAGTTTGATAGTGAATTGGGACCTTGAGAGAATTCAGGACATTTTTTTCCCCATCAAATCCAGATTTCATTATTAGAGAAGGGGTCAATATTATTTGAAATTGTTTTGTTTCCATCCAGTAGAGGGCAGGTATTCCCCCTTAAGGATTCAAAATATTCTTAGCAGAGTTGTAAGCCTGGAGTCAAAGGTTTCTATCTGAATGGTTATCTAGGGGCTAGTGGAAAGAGGAGACCTTTAAGGTTAACTTTTCTAAAAACCATTAATCACCTTTGTGTCTTCATTATACACTATAGTACACTATAAGTGTGTTCTTCTATGACAAAAAAAAAAATCCATTACGATCCTCATTCAGATTCTAGATAAAAGCACACAATCTGATTCACAGAAACAAAGTCCACCAACAACCAGTCCTATTTATCATTCCTCGGTTAGAGCAGAAGTTCTGAACCATCTTTTTTCGTGTCATGGACATCTTGATGAAGCCTATGGACTTCTCAGAATGATATTTCTGAATTCTTAAAATTAAAAATCCATAGGATTACAAAGAAATACAATTATACTAAAATGGTTATCAAACTATTGAAAAATTCAAGAACTTGTGATCAGGATCATTGTCTTGTATTGTAAATTCAGTGGCAAAGGTTAGATAATTTTCTATATACTATCTCCAATATTTCAATGTTTGTTGAGTAATAATGATGATGGAAGAGAAAGATGAAGTTTTTGTTGATGATGATATGAAGAAAGGCAACATGATACAATCAGTAGTAAGGAAGACAATGGTTCAGTCCATCTCTAACACATGCTGAGTAGCTTGTGGCAATCTGTGGCAATCATTTAATCTTTGGGTGCCCCAGACAATATTTGAGATTATAAGGTTCAGAGTCCTTGCTGATCTGCACTGGTAGAGGAAATTCCCTCTGGGAAGCTCTTTACCCAATCATGATCAGAAAAGTAGCCAAAACTGGAGAACTGTCATGTTTTGGCATTAGTTCAGATAGTGATATCTTCAGATAGTTTTTATATCACTAGGTGATGTCTATCCTAATTAGTGATAAGTGTAATGTGCTTGGCCACTATATAATTGTGCTGCTATAATAAATTAGCACAAGGGTCAGCTGAGGCATAAAGTAAATACTGTTATTATTACTACTCTTAAAAGGTACCTTCTGATTAGATTCCTTAATCTTCTAATTTATGCTATATCCTTATTTCTCAGTTTGCAGGACTCAAGGTTCCTAGCCAAATATCTCTCTTGTCCAGACTAGTTTCTTTCACCTCAATAGCTTCTGACCATGGAAGAATTATGCGACTTTAGTTTGGAAATGAGTTTCAGAATAAATCAGGTACTAGAAAAAAGAGGTAGTTTATTCTAATAAAAAAAATACTGATGTTCTCGGAATACTTTGTTTAGGAAGATTTGAGTTGTTTCAAACATGCAGAAGCTATGTACAAAATGGGCAAAATTCTTTCAGAAATTCAAAGAAATTTCTGGAACAGGAAGGTCACCTTTATTGAGACCATATTCAATATAAACTGGTTTATTGGTCTCAATGTCAGGAACTATAAATATCTGTTGCCTCTTGATGTTAAGATGGATAACAATAGATCCAGAAGATAGAATGATTGGTTAGCAGAGCTATTTAGAGCAGCACTATACCAATGCAGCCAAGATACCAGTTTATTCTAATGTGGGTTAATCGGCTCGCTCTGATTCCTACCCACAGACTGTGCTCCAGCCTTAGCCATCCATCATGTACCTTGCTAGTCACACAAATCCACTCTCCATAAATAGAAAAGCAAACTGGAAAAAAATGACCCACTAGTTTTGGGTTGTCTGCATTATCTTTATATAAGAATATAAAATCAATTTAGGTGCAGAGTCCTAGACTGATGCAATGAGATGTAATATATACAAGTGATGGGAAACGATGACTGGGTATAGACCAAGTGAGCCTAGAGTACATCACCCAACAGGACTTTGGGTGAAACAAAGATAGCCTGGGAAGCAAAGCTGCCACCAGGATACCCAATATTTCTGGACAAACACAAACTGCCAGTCCCAGCTGCCAAGATGATTGAAAGTGTCTTCTCAAATACAATATTCACAAGAACGAGATATTATGAGCTAGCTATTTATATACTGCAATAAATTGAAGCATGTATGGATGGTATCAAAGTCTACAGAACTGAACTGCTAGTACAGTTTTTCAGATTGCTGCCTAATAAAAATAGATTTTTCTGATTTGCTTCTTGGGTGCTAAGGCCTCACTAATACCAATCAGCAAAGAATGGACATGTGTGATCACAGTGCTGAGAGCAAAGTCTCATGTTAACTAAAATACAATTCAAGGTTAGGATATCATTCTGTCAAAATATGCACAGTCTGATGTGGACCTTCGATCTTCTCTTTCCCAATGCATATTTAATACAATGAAGATTTCTGTCTCCTGATTTGTATAATAAGGGCCTAGAGAAAAGACATTCTTCACAGTGCTACTTAAGTCATTTGGAACTTAAATCAGGAGGGAGCCTGAAAATTCCCATATCTTTATGTCTAGAAGAAAATGAATACTGTGTTTTTGTGTTCAAATAGTGAACAGAGACCCTCCTATTTTTAAAAATAAAAAGTAGATAAAAAGGAAAAAGCTTAGATGATTGCTGTAGCATTCCATTAGAATCTGAAAGAATCATACTTTGTTGAGAGTCTGTGGGAGTGAATAGTCTGTGTGATTGAGACCTCCCAACTGCCCACTTTGACTCCCAATTTGGAGAGTGAGGGTCCTGTAATTTGTATCATAATTCCCAGAAAGTAAATGCATAATACTCATAATATGTTAATTGTTTTAGCTTTAGTCAATTGTTACGTTCCTTAGATTAGCGATGAAGACCTGACTGATTATTTGTTCATCCCTGGGTTCTTTATCCTTAACTGTTCTGGGAAATAATAATTTAATTCAGAAAGTTTGGGTGAGGCGCTTTTCAAAGGAGAAGAAATAGGCATGATAACAATAAAATGACCCGAACTGCGATGAGACATATTCCAAACTTCAACACTATTTCTGACATTCAGGCTATTATAGAATAGTTAAAAACACTGTATATATTAATTCCCCCCATTTTTAATAGAATGACAAAAACACTTACTGGAGAAAGGATTTGTTTTTTTTGTTTTGTTTTTTGGATCAAATGCCACATTCTTAAATAATCATATAGCTATGTGAGATAATTAGCATCCCTGGTCTTTTTCAGAATGTTTCATTTTTCTTTCCCCCCATATAATTTTCTATACTCATGGAAATTGTTCAAAGAGGAGTGGTTAGGGAAGAGTGGTTATTAACAGTATAAGCCACTGGGGGTGGGTGGGTATGTTATGTCATTGGGAACTGGTAGGGATTGCTCAAAAGCTTTGAGAAAGGGTATATGACCGTGGCTGGCCACATCCCCTTCCCCGAGGAAATGCTTGTCCCATTCTGCTAGGAGTGCAGAAGGGGAAATGGTAGCCATCTCTGGGTTTAAGATAAAGTTTGTAGCAACATAGGTATGCCCTAGTTTAGAACAATACACGTCTGCTTTATTTTAGATAACAGTTGTGTTTTTCATAAGTACTATAACCTGAATTTTTGCTCATTGAATTATATATACATGTTAAATTAACTACTAGAGTTCATTATTTGTCCACATCCCATGGGATATAAAGATAAAAATATATTTGTGAATAATCATGTCCTAATTTACCTATTTTATATTTATAAATGGATTTTTGTATCCTGTTTTCCCTACTTATAATTGGGAAAACAATTATTTATCTGAGATTTACAAGAAATGAATCACTACTATAAACTTTGGGAATAAAAAAAAAACAGAAAAAAAGAATTTCTTTTTACCCATGATACCACTGAGGTAGACTCCATAAAGTGATAAGCCGGTTGTAGCAGCATTCCACACAGTTCCAATAACAGCATACAAAAGAATGGTTCCGAGGTTTCCAAAGAACAGGCGATTTGGCATAAAATAGCCAGCATCTAATACGATGGGTGGCAGCAGGTAGAAGAAGAATACAGTTGGTGTGAGGGTGAAGGAAGCAATATGGTCTGCGGCCCACACAATCCCTCCCAGGATAAGGCCAAGAACAATGAGCAAAGCACTTTCTGGAACAACACTGGTGACTTTATGAGACAGGTGGAAAACTGCAGAGAAAAAGAAAAAAAAAATATATATATATATATATGTTTATTTTTTGTAGAATCATTATGCAATCCATATTTCTTAGATAAAGTAACTTTTGCAAGGATTGTCTTCTTCATCTTTGTATTCCCAACATTAAAATTTTGCAATCTTAAGTACTTTAGGAACCTGTGCTTTCTACCAACAAGCTCTGTATCCATTGATGCAATTAAAAACCCTTCTGAAGCTTTTATAAGATGGTTTAATGAGTTTCAATGATCAAATGAGCAAAACAAAACAAAGCACTCCACCCAGACCAAATCACTACTTGTGGCCCACCTTTCTGTCATGAACCTCTTTAAACTTAGCTGGGCCATTTGGCAAAGGTTGCACAATCTATCACTAAGCTTATAGCATAGCAGGTCCTGCCAATGCTTGTACTCAATTGGAGCCGCTTATGAAAACCCAGAGTCACCCCTAAAATTTAAGGAGGTACTGGAGAAGAGCCTTCATGGAATAGGCACTTGGCAAATGTTAGTAATAGTAAATAAGTTTAAAACCTGTCCCTGAAAGCAAAGTCCCTTGCCTCTGGCCTACAAGTTTTGGGATGCCTTTGTACCAGGACCCTCTTTCTTTGATTAACAGTGAGGCCTTCCAGGAAATGCCAGGCAGTCAAGGTAGCTATGGGGCCAGCAGAGATCCTATTGAAGATCAAATGGTTCCTTTTCTGGAGCTTACTTTTAAAATAAACTGGGCAATGAACTGGTTATACATACAAACTAGGTGATGTATTTGGTTACAAATCCAATCAAGTGTTTGCACTGATAAAATGAATCATTTTCATTTTCCATTTTTTTTTTAGGTTTTTGCAAGGCAAATGGGGTTAAGTGGCTTCCCAAGGCCACACAGCTAGGTAATTAAGTGTCTGAGGTGGGATCTGAACTCAGGTACTCCTGACTCCAGGGCTGGTGCTCTATCCACTGTGCCACCTAGCTGCCCCCAATTTCCATTTTAAATGCATTTATTTCTAGAGCATAAAAAATTCTTGATCCTTTACAGAATATGGTTCTGAACTCACTTATTGGTATTTTTCAGGAGTCTTCTAGTTGGGACTTTTTCCTATAATAAGGTCCTTGAGGGCAGAGACTTAAGTGTTTCATTTAATTTCTATTTCTTCACATTACAAATGGTCTAAACACATAGATATTCAATAAATATCTAGTGGTTAATCACTAGCACTGCTTCTGGTAGCACAGGGCTAGAGGGACATCTGGCTTCATCTGGCTTTCACCTAACTAGCTTTATTATACATTATTCCTCTCCAGACATTCTAGAGTCCAGTTGTTTCTTAAACGTGGCAGTCTAGCTTATATCCCTGGCCTTTGAACTGGTTGCCCTCCATTTCTTGATAATTTCCCATCTAAACTTCACTTTCTAAAATGCCTTCCATTTTTCTTCAAGCATAATATCCTTCAAGCACCATCTTTTTCATGAAGCCTTTCCCAATCTCCAGCTGCTAAGGTCAGCCCCCAAAATTATACGTAATGTTGTTTTCATTGAAAGAATTTAAGATCCATGAGGAAAGAAACAGTTTGATTTTTGTTACTGTATCTAAATTACTGACCATAGTCCCTGGCACATAGTTTAATTTATCAGTGTCAATCTCTTTGTGACTCCATTTGGGCTTTCTTGACAAAAATTCTGGAATGGTCTGCTATATCCTTCTCCAGCTCATTTTACAGATGAGGAAACTGAGGCCAATAGGATTAAGTGACTTGCACGGGGTCTCACAACTAGTAGATGTCTGAGGTTGGATTTGAACTCAGGAAAATAAGTCTTCCTGACTCTAAGCCTGGCACTCCAACCACTGTGCCATCTATCTACCCTGGCACATAGTTTCTTTTTGTGGGGGGGGCAAGACAATGGGGTTAAGTGACTTGTCCAAGGTCATACAGCTGTCAGAGATTAGATTTGAACTGGGGTCTTCCTGAGTCCAGGGCCAGTACTATATTCACTGTGCCACCTAGCAGTCCTTGCACATAGCTTTTTTTTTTTTTTTTTTTTTTTAGTTTTTGCAAGGCAATGGGGTTAAGTAGATTGCCCAAGGCCACAAGGCTAGGTCATTATTAAGTGTCTGAGGCCGGATTTGAACTCAGGTACTCCTGACTCCAAGGCCAGTGCTCTAAGGCAAAGACCTCTACTTAATCCACCCCCCCACCATGAGGAGTTAAATCTTTCCATAGCCTCCAAGGCATTTTTGTGGCCCAACCAAAGGGTGTACGGCAGGAAGAAAAGATATGGGAGGCAGTGACCGGATTTAGATTTAAACCTGATTAAGCTTTAAATCAATCAGGAGATTTTAATCCAATACTTAGGGCCCTCTCTTCTAAGCATCACAACCCTCATCCTTTTCATCTCTAAATTATCAGCTAGTCTGTTCCTCTAAAGCAAAGTGATCAGTCTTTTATCCCCAGAAAAGTATGATCCTGAGACAGAGCTATTTGGACCAATACCTTCTTGTTCTATTTTCAGGTTAAGAAAATGAGGTGGAGGAAAAAAGCTTGACTTCATTAAGCCTAACTCACTAACCATTGATATTGACCCACAAGGAAAAGAACAACTGGATTTAGATGTGTATCTGATAAATGGTCACATTTGCTTACTATAGTTTGCCAAAAAAAAAAACCCTATCTCTTACTATTTAAAGAATTGAGCCCTTGATTTGACTATCATGTGACTCTGTTGGAGGGCAAAATTGTTTTTGTAAGTTATCCAAAGGATTTATAGGAACAGTTATATCTAATAATAATTATCAGCCCAGGAACTCCAGGAGAACAAGGTAACTAGTATTTCAGAAAAAAAAAAGGTTTTCTTAGAGGGTCTGGCACAGGGGAAGGAGCATAACAGATACTTTCTCTATACTTTCTCTTTTTCTCTATAAATTCTATTTTTGATAAGAATTTCTAGGTGATTGCTGAGTGATTTCCCAGCAAACAACTTTTGAATCAAATTTTCAGTCTACCACACTCAAAATTATGAAATAGAAAAATAGGATGTCGAGGCAATTTAATTATCCAGATAGTATACATAGAATCAAGGATAAAGATCTGCAAACCACCTCAGAGGTCATCTGGTCTAACCCTCTCATTTTGACAAATAAAAAAAACAGGTCAAATGACCCATTCAAAGGGACAAAAAGGTGGAAAAATATAAACACAAGATTTAAAACCCAGGTCCTTTGGCTTGAGATTAAGCACTTCCCCCACTGATTCTAAGATTCCTATGGAAAATAACAACAACCACCTAACACATACCTAAATATAGAACATGTACTTTATAGGAATTGTATAAAGATGAAATATATAAGATATATAAAACATCTAAATATTATCTCTGAAATTTAAAGATAATTCACTATACAGTCTTTATCTCTCTATAATTTAACAGGGTAGAAAGCTGGGAGTTTCTCCATATATATATTTATATACATCATTACATTTCCCTTCTAGAGTTTCACTGTCAGAGGGAGATGACTCTGGGTTCATAAAGACCAGTATCTGAATTCCAATTATTCAAATAATACCTTTAGTCAGTAAGTGTTGTGATGTATGTAGACTTCATCATATCCTGACATAAAAAGATGACTTTAAAAGCATGCTAATGAAGGCTTTCTGTGTTTTAAGTCAATGATACAGCAGGTTGCTCTTAAGACTTAGAAATCTGGGTCCTCTCCCCAACTCTATGACAGATTCATGGTGAATTTGGGCAAACGATTCCATTTATTTAGACTAACATAGTAAGAAAAGCACTGAATTTGTAGCAATGTTACCTGAGTTTGAATCCTGGCTCTTATTACTGTTGTGTAGCTGGGGAAGTCTCTGTCTCTTTGTACCTTGGTTTTTTTCATCTGTAAAATGTGGGGTCAGACTTGATAATATTCTAAGGACCCTTCTAGCTCTAGATATATAATCCCATGTCAAAGCTTCATTCTTTTTTTTAGTGTTTTTGCAAGGCAATGGGGTTGAGTAATTTGCCCACACAGTAAGTATTAAGTGTCTGAGAGTGGATTTGAACTCAGGTCCTCCTGACTCCAGGGCCATGTTTTGTCCACTGTACCACCAAGCTGCCCCTCAAAACAACATTTTTTAAATACATGGCATCACCATCTTAGGGATACTCTGAAACTACTACCCCATTGTTTCTGGAATCACTTCTAGGAGCCAAGCTGAATAAATCTAAGTTTTCTCTCATAGAAAACCTTTAGCTCCTTGTAAGCAGCTATCTTACTTGCTTCTCCTGTATGAGCCTAGGCTCATGTTTCTTAGTTTCCTCATTTGTAAAATGCAGCAGTTAGAGTAGATAAACTCTAAGGTCTCTATGGACAACACATTTAAAAATACAGTGTAGATTTTACAGGGAGAGTGCGAAGATGAAATATTTAAGTTCTGTCAAATATTTTCCATGAAATTTAAGGATAATTCTCTATACCTCCTAATATTCCTTTATATCTCAAACATTCCATCTGCCTTGACACCCCCTCCAACTTCACAGTGACTGTCATTCCAAGAACAAAGACTCCCTTCTCCTTCCCCATCAGAGACAATCTATTCAACATTAGACAAGGCCCAAATTGAGGGTGAGGATCTTCAACTTGCCTCTTCCATAAGCTCTTGGACCACAAGACTTGCTCACTCATTCCTTGACCAGTAAGCAGAACCAGTGACCCTCCATGTTCCTGCTGTTGAGCAAAACCTCTCCTTTCCCTCAGTTGATAGCCAAATCAACATTATCTTGCTACTTTCCTATGTCACCAGACAGCAGATATTCTGAATTGGAACTTTTCCAAAATGAAGCTTCCTTCCCTGACTGGACCTTTTCAACTGCTTTGCTGCTGAAGCTTTATATATCTTCTATCCAATTAGAATATGAACTGTACTGCTCATTTTTTTTCTATTTAAATTCCTATAACTTAGCACAGCCCTTTGTTCATAGTAATTAAAAAACAAGTATTCATTTATTCATTCCCTAACCCTTCATACACATTCTACCTACATTTTTCCCCAAAACTATCCTTTGTCCTTTCCATTGTCCTCCAGTAATATTGTTCTATTGCTAATAATAAAAAATAGACTTTTCTATGCCCTCTTCCAGAGAGTTGTAGTTCAACTGTTAGAGACCCTTTGGGTTTTTGGTTTTTTTTTTTGGGGGGGGGAATTCTGGAGTGATTTGTCATTTCCTTCTCCAGAGGATTAAGTCAAACAGGGGATTAAGGTCATATAACTAATAAATAGCTGAGGTCACATTTAAACTCAGGTCTTCCTGACTCCAGGCTAGTTACTGTATCCCTCTGTGCCACTTAGTTACCATGAAATTACTTGTATTTCTAAAAAAAATGTAAAAAATACTTTCTCCCCTCTCCTAACTGAATGTTGGACTCTTAATGGCAGGGAGCATTTTTGTTTATGCCCTTTTGTATTAATCTGCATTAAGCACAGAACATAATAAATGCTTGTTTACTGAATATATAAGGTTATGGTACAGGAAAATATAGCAGATCAATCCTTTTCGTAAGCCTCCAGAAGATAAAATATATATTTTCAGGCTAATAATTTTAATTTAACTTTTGGCAGCTATGGCGTTCCCCCCAGGATATACAGCAGCCACTTTTTGGCTTTTAGAGTCCTTTAGAGCCTCTTCTCCCTACCCTTGCTCACCTTATTCCCCACTATACACTTCATGACCCAGTGACCCTGATCTCTTGGCTGTTTCTTGGCATGAGACACTTCATCTCTTGACTGGGCATTTTCACTGGCTGGCCTGAATGCTGGGGTTCTTTCTTTCCTCTTCTTTGCCTCCTGGCTTCACTGGTTCCCTTTAAGTCTCTGCCAAAATCCCACCTTCAGAAAGAAGTCTGCCCAAGTCCCCCTCAATGGTTCAACCTTCCCAGCAATCACTCTGTAAGTATCTTGTTTTTATATTGTTGTATGTTGTCTGCCTCATTAGATGGGCAGACATCATCTGGGATAGAGTAAGCACTTAAAATTAAAGCTTGATGAATGACTGGCTGACGCAGAGACAATTTTGATGGATCCCAAGAAAGGGAAGGATTTCAAAAGCATGTTACCTTACATCCCCAATAAAAGACTACCCAACATCTGCATTACCTCCTGGGGGGGGGTCACTTGCCTCCATTTTCTTTCCTTGTGGGTTTATTTTAATTTTTTACTCAAATGCTTCAGAATAACTCTGATTTTATCTGCATGAGAAATCATTCTACATATGTGGAGTACAGTCCTTCCATGCCTGCATAAGGGTTTCATGGGTTGCTTCAGCCAAAATAAAAACTACCATCTAGTAGGTAATATTCTGGTGATGAGCCCCATCAAATTTTAGCATGAAAGTGGCACAATGGATAGAGACAGAGCTCAGGAGCAGGAAGTCATGAGTTCAAATCCTACCTCAGACACTTACCAGCTGTCAACATCTCAGTCCCGGTTTTACCCTCTGAATAATAGTACCTTCCACGCAGGGTTGTTATGAGGATATATGAAGGGTTTTTCAAGACTTATGGTGTTACATAAATATTATTACTAGTTAGGCTAGGTATTAGAGGACAGTCTTGCTTAGCCAGTATTCAAAGCCTTCCCAGATCAATGGGATCTGCCAAAGCTTCTTCACTGGAATAACCCTGGAGAATCTTGACACAACAATAGGAGTCTGGGACAGGAAGGTTCCCTTTGCATAGTTTTAAAATTTCTACTTCTTTATCTCCCATTGTCTTTTTCTTGTGGATAACATAGTTCAAGAGGTCTGTAGCTGAGAGTCACTCCCATAAGATTATAGGGCCAATAATCAAGTAACCTGGGATCTTTCTGTAGCTACTGAAACAGATGTATGCTTCAGCCAAACTCACTATTCTATTCCTTGAATCTGGCATTCTAAATTCCATCTCTTTGCCTACAATGGTCCTATGCTTACAGGGTCCCATGCCTACAAATGCATTCCCTCTTTGCCCAGACCTCAGAGAATCCCTTGATTCAGTCTGAATTTCCATTACCTATGGAAAGTCTTTATTAACACAGTTTTCTCCCTTCTCAAATTATAATAAATATACTTATTTGTATGCATTTTATAAACTCTCTCCCTCTCTCAGGTAGAAAATAAGCTCCTGGAGGGAGTTTTCTTTTTACCCTTAGAGCCTAGACAGTTTAGTGCCTCACACATAGTTGGTGCTTTAAAAATTGTTGTTGGGTATGAGTAGTTTTCTTAGCCTACTCTGTTGGGACTGGGTCCCAATAATTTGATTGCTAAACAAAACATATTCTTCATTCCTGAACACAAATTCTTTAGCCTTGAGAAATGAGTGAAATAGGAATAAGAAAGATATAGGAAGGGGCAGCTAGGTGATGCGGTAGATAGAACAGTATCCCTGGAATCAGGAGGAACCTGAGTTTAAATCTGACCTCAAACATTTAATGCTTAGCTGTGTGACCTTGGGAAAGTCACTTAACTCCACTGCCCTGCAAAAACAAAAAAAAAAAACCCCAAGATATAGGGGAAATATGCTATATTTATGTATGTGCAGGACCTATGACAGCTTGCTTATGTGACAGTCTTATATTTTGCAAGAAAGATGTTCTAAAAACATTTAAGAAAAACCTAAATTTACATGAATTGAAGCTTAGTGAAGTAAGCAGAACCAAGGACATGGTACACAGTAATAACAACATCACTATGAGAGACTTAGCTCTTCTCAGCAATACAGTGATCCAAGATAATTTCAAAAGATTCATAATGAAAAATGCTAACCATATCCAGAGAAATATCAATGGAACCTGAATGAAGATTGAAGCATGTAAGTTTCACTTTTTTTCCCCCTTTCTCATGGTTTTTCCTCATAAGCTTTGCTCTACAAATTAGCAAATGCAAAATGTTCAGTCACTTGAAACTACAAAGGTAAATCTTCTTTCATATGACTAATATGGAAAATGATTAATATGATTGTGCAAGTACAATAAAACAGATTGCTTTTAGTCTTGGAGGGGGCAAAAATTTGAAATTCAAAATCTTATAAAAGTGAATGTTTGGGGTAGCTAGGTGGCATAGTGGATAGCCTGGAGACAAAAGGACCTGAATTCAAATCTGACCTCAGACACTTAATAATTACCCAGATGTGTGACCTTGGGCAAGTCACTTAACCCCAATGCCTTGCAACCCCCCCAAAAGAAAATCATATGTATGTATATATATATATGATTGTAAAAATAAAAATCATATACACACACACATAAATATAATTATAAAAAATAAAATGGGGGGAAATAAAATGGCTGCCAGGCCTGGAAAGAAAATGGAAAGAAAGAATCCCATTTTAAGGAGATACTTACTATACACTAGTTGAAACCCTGTCATTTACATCATACCTACTTATCTGTACTTCTTGCTGGAAGATGAAATCTTCCAGTGATTGAAAGAAGCAGCATGTTCTCATAAGCTTTGCTCTACAAATTAGCAAATGCAAAATGTTCAGTCACTTGGAACTACAAAGGTAAATCTCTAAATATTTTATGGTTTCCTCACGCTAAGTTGCTAGTAAAATGTAACCTTTTGGTTTTGGTCAATAGGACTAGAATTGTCCTGCTCACGCAGTTATAGAACTTGAACAATTATCATTCCTGGCTAGTGTCTAGTTGGTGATTTACAGGAAGATGTGTAATTATTAGGACTTAATCTTTGGCAATTGCAAAAGCTGATACTTGGCTATATTATCACGGGAATCATGCTTTATCTTTAAAAACAATAATAATAATAAAAAAACTTTGCACTCCAATTTCTTGGTGTGTGTGCTTTCCTTCATCTCCCAAAAAGCTCAAAGTTCTCTTCAATATAGTATCAGATGAAACTATGTATCATAAAGCCTCAGTAAGTTGAAATAAAGGGTAAGTTGACAGTGGCCAAACTAACTTTAGAATGTATCCCTTGTTCACAAGACTCTAAAAGCCCAAAGAAGAAATGATTTCACTCCCTATTCTGTGAGAATTGCATATAATATATACATACAAATATGCATGTGAGTATATGACTAATGTGACTGATTTATCACTTTCTCAGTGGAATTGGAATAATTAATTTTAATTAAAATGCAGTGGGGAAAACAAAGGAAAGAGAAATGAAAGGACAAAAGGAGAAAAAACAAATTAGGTTAATTAGCATCAAACTATTAATGTTTATAGAAATCAAGAATCTCCTGGTGCTTCTCTTTTACATGCATTCATGATTAAGAATGGAATACACTTAATATTCTCTCCAGGGTAGGGAAGCAGTTTTAGAAGGAAAAGAGGTAAACCCAGATCCAAGGTTTAATTTAAGTAATAAACTTAGCAAACACACTAACTCCTGATAGTTGTTGCATTTAAACTAAGATTTATTATTTTTCTTTAATGAATCTACCTTTTCTTGAACTATCATGACTTGGTACCAACATTTGCCAGAATGTGGAGGAGACTTGGGTCAAAATGGAACCTGGGTGGAGAACAAACAAGGAGGCAGCTTCCTTAGAAGATCCCTTCTTCAACACAATCCCTTGGAGCAACTCAGTGACTTTCTCCATGATATGAGGACCAGAAGGTTCTCCTGGATGATGCTGGTGATAGCAATAGTTTGTAAAAGCATTGCTGGTAAATAACCTTGCAAATGAATTGGATTTAGTGTCCTCATTCACTGATAAAGGAAGGAGGGCATTCTTAAACCTTAATCAGAAAACTTGACTTTTGAAAATCTGAATTAGAATAAGACTTTTTTTAAGAGCCATAAAGGACTGTAAGATAATGTAGTACAATCCCCTCATTTTAAATTTGGGGAAATGAAAGCCAGAACTTTGAAGTAATTTATGGGTCATGACCAAGGGGTTTCTTATAAAGAAAAACAAATAGGAGCAGTGGGTGGCAGAGTGGATAGAGCATCGACCCTAGAGTTAGGAGGACCTGGGTTCAAATTCAGACACAGGCACTTAATAATTACCTGGTTGTGTGATCTTAGGGAAGTCATTTAACCCCTTGTCTTGCAGAAAACAAACAAATACCCTAAATAAACAAAGAACCTCAAGGAGCTAAGAATTAATGAAAAAATGCAGAGGAAGGTGGCCTAGAATTCTATCATAAATTATATTATAAAGCAGCAATCATCAAAACTGGCACAGGTTAAGAATTAGAATGGTAGATCAGTGGAATATATTAGATACAAAAGAAAGAAACAATAGTAATGACTATAGTAAATAACTATAGTAATGTACTATTTGATAAATCCAAAGATTCCAACTTCTGGTATAAGAATTTTTACTCTTTGACAAAAACTTCTGGGAAAACTGGAAAATAATTTGACAGAGATTAAGCATAAACAAACATCTCATACTCTAAAGCAAGGTAAGGTCAAAATGGGTACAGGATTTAGAAATAAGGTGACACTATAAGCCACTTAGGAAAACAAAGATAATTTATCTGTCAGATCTTTGGAAAGGGGAGAATTTTATGACCAAAGAAGAAATAGCGAAAATTATAAAAATGCAAAATGAATAATTTTGATTACATTAAATTGAAAAAGTTTTGTGCAAATAAAATGAATGCAATCAAGATTACCACCTTACACCTATCAGATTGGCCAATATGACAAAAAAAGGAAAGTGATCAAAGTTGGAGGGGATGTGGCAAAACTGGGACACTAATGCATTGCTGGTGGAGTTGTGAATTGATCATACCTTTCTGGAGAGCAATTGGGAATTATGCCCAAAGTGCAATAAAAGTGAGCATACCTTTTCATCCAGCAATACCATTTCTAGGTCTGTATCCCAAAGAGATCATAAGAAAGGTAAGAAACCCATAAGTACAAAAACGTTTTTTAGCAGCTCTTTTCGTAGAGGCAAAGAATTGGAAATTGAGACAGTGCCTATGAATTAGGAAATAGTTGAACAAATTGTGGTATATGAATGTGATAGAGTATTTTGTTCTGTAAGAAATCATGGGGGACAGGATTTCTTTTTTTAATTTATTTTTTTATTAAAGATATTATGAATTTTACAATTCCCCCCCCATCTTGCTTCCTCTCCCCACCATGGAAAGCACTCCGTCAGTCTTTACTTTGTTTCCATGTTGTACCTTAATCCAAATTGGGTGTGATGAGAGAGAAATCATATCCTTAAAGAAGAGAAGAGAAGTCTAAGAGGTAACAAGATCAGACAATAAGATCTGTTTTTTTTCTAAATTAAAGGGAATAGTCCTTGTACTTTGTTCAAACTCCACAGCTCCTTATCTGGATACAGATGGCACTCTCCTTTGCAGACAGCCCATTATTGTTCCTGATTGTTGCACTGATGGAATGAGCAAGTCCTTCAAGGTTGAACATCACTCCCATGTTGCTGTTAGGGTGTACAGTGTTTTTCTGGTTCTGCTCATCTCACTCAGCATCAGTTCATGCAAATTCCTCCAGGGTTCCCTGAAATCCCATCCCTCCTGGTTTCTAATAGAAAAATAGTGTTCCATGACATACATATACCACAGTTTGCTAAACCATTCCCCAACTGAAGGACATTTGAGGGACAGGATTTCAAACAAGAATGGAAAGACTTACATGAACTGATGCTGAGTAATGTGAGCAGAACCAGGAGAATACTGTACGCATTAAAAGAAATATTGTACGATGATCAACTGTGACAGACTTGATCATCTCAGTAGTACAATAATCAAAGACAAGTCTAAAGGACTCGTGATAGAAAATATCATCCACATCCAGAGAAGGAACTGTGGAGTCTGATTGCATACCAAAGCTTAGTATTTTCAATTTTTAAAATTTGTTTTATGGTTTTTTTGGGGGGGGGTTCTGATTCTTCTTTCACAACATGATTAATATAAAAATATGTTTAACGTAGTTATCCATGTATAACCTATATTGATTACTGTCAGGGGGATGGGGGAGGGAAGGGAGGAAGGAAGAAAAATGTGAAACTCAAAACTTAACCAAAAAATTGTTAACTATCTTTGCATGTAGTTAGATTAACAAATTCTGGCTTTATGGTACTTTTTAAGTAGCTAGTTGGTATATAATCCCCAGAAGGGGATTCTAGTTTGATCCAATTACTACTACCAATCATGATGATTGACATTCAAAATGTTCACTGAATAGTAATGAGTTAATTAAATCAAAGACTTTGCTGAATTTAAATTGAAATTTACTTGTGGCTAAACAATTAAGTATAATGGACAAAGAAAGGTCAATAAGTTACAAGTTCTTATTTACCCAAATCTTAGCCCCAAGGGATAGTGGAGCCTGCTGGTAGGAACAGGAATTGAGGAGCAAAGATGCAAGCTCTGAAATTTCTATTTTATCAATGGTAATGCCTACTGTATCTCATAATCCATTTTTCATGATCATATCAATTTATAACAATGTGACTGATTCAGAATTTAAGTCCCTTCGGTACCAAGAAATAACTTTCCCACCAGAAGTCAATGAACTCTTCTTTCACTGATCTTAAAACAGTTTAGGGTAATTATGAGGTAGAGATAACTTTAGAAATGGAAAGATAGAACTCAATAAAAATACTCTAATGACTTGCCTCATCATTTATTTACAAGTTAAACCTATCTTAACCAAAATGCTTGCTATTTCCTAATCCTTGGTAAAAACTAAGAGAGGAATAGGAGAATAGAAAGTGAGAGAGAAGAAAATAAATGTAAGGATAGCATTCTGGAAAAGGGGGGAGGGAAGGGAGGTGATGGGACAAAACTGATGGCCCTGAGTTATATTAGTAAATGTTGTCATTCATATCTTGATTCAGTCATTCATTCAATCACTCAATCAGCAAGCCTTTATTAACCACCCGCTGGTGCCAGGTGCTGAGCTACATGTTAGGGATTCAAAGACAAAAATGAAACAGTTGCTGTCCTCAAGGAGCTTACACTCCAATGGAAGAAGCAACACATCCATAAACCTTTGTACAAGATATCTACAGAATAGATGGTAGATAGCCTTAGAGGGAAAGCAGGAGCTGGGCAGGGGAGGGAGGGTTGATTTGTGGAAAGCCTCTTGTTGAAGGTAACACTTAAGCTGAACCTTGAATGGGAATCTTAAAAGGAAAATGCACATGCCCAAGGGATCCTTGACTTCTTTTGAGTTAAATCACATTTTAATGCAACATCTATCCCATTCATTTATTCATACCTTTATTGATTCCCTTCTCTCCTCAAGAATGCAATATAATTTCAGATTTTTTTTTTTCCATTTTTCTGGACAGTCTAACACATCAAATTTGTGTGTGAATCTGTGAGCTAATCTTCCTTCACTGAAAATATCTAAGTATTTGGGCCATGGAAACACCAATACTGATAATATCACGAAGATGTCATTTTTCATCATCAGATTCAGCTTTATTATCTCAACAGAGATGTGCCCATTGAGTCCTCAAAAGGTTCATCATTTTTTAAACAGAATGTCAGGTTTCTCATAAGATTTGTGTGTACATATACATATTCATACACATACATGTTTGTGTGTAGGGAGACTGTGACATTGTATGAAAGAAAGAGAAATGAGAGAAAGAGGAAGAAGGGAGGGAGGAAAAGAGAGAAGGGGAGAGAGAGAGAGAGAGAGAGAGAGAGACATTTGGATTGGGTGAAAACCACTAAAAATGAAAAGGATATTTAGAGAGTGTCATTTAGGGAAAGGGTAAATAAATGTGTCAATCAATCTTCTATTTATCTTTACAATTGTGTTAAATTTTTCATAATAAAATTCTTAAAGACTATATTCAGTCAATTATTAGATATTTATTGAACACTTATTAAATTCAGGGTACTTCAGTTTCTAGGAGTTTCCAAAATATCAAGCTGGGAGAAAAGAAATAAAGAATTATGAAATCTCTTTATAACACTGAAAGGGGAAAAATTAACACCCACTTTAAAAATCAACTTCTTTCTATAGGAGTGTTTCAGTTGCTGCTTTTTAGGGGCTATGATTTGATCTATAGTGAATCCAAATTCATACAAAAGTGAGTGTATTGACAATATGGTTTTGTGTTAGGACATTATGCAGTGATCCAAATTTAACATAAAATCCTTTCAAAAAGAGACCAGCTTCTAAAACCAAATGCTTCAGCGCCAACTATGTTATCGGAGGTAGTGCAATAGATCAAGAAGCCTGATAAGCTGATATAAGCAAAGAATTAAAAAAATAAGGACAGAAACCTTTTATAGGAATTCAATTTTGGAGATAATCAGGACCTCAGAATTTTTCTGTAGCTGGGGTTGGCATACCTTTATAGCAATGACATATTATTTAAGTGGCATCCAAAACAGCCAGTAACTTATTGCAAGAGTCCTGAAAGAGTTACAGCTAATTAAGCACAAAATGGTACAGTTGCATTATAGTCACTACAGGATAACAAAAGCATTTAACTCTAATTACAAACCTTTCTAACTGATGTTAAAGGTCAGCAATAGCTGACTGCAGTTACCCAGGCTAGTAATAGCAAGAGCACTCTGGCTGCAGAGGCTAAAATGGTTGCCTCAGGTCCCCATAAAGGATATCAGCTGATCTACCATTACAAAATAAACCATCCTTCAGAGACATTAAGCACAGTTTGGGAGAGTCTCTGACCCACTTATAAAAAAAAATATCCCCTTTGGCCTTCAATGATCTTTTGAATTAATTTGAAGATTTAGCTGAATCTACTTAAATTAAAGAGCACAGTAAATCCTTTGGTTTTACTTTAACATGGGCAAACCTTTACAAATTAAATACTAAACACGCTAGTAAAGAGTTAGCTAGAAAAACACTACTAAGCCCTTGAGAGGCCATACTGGTATTTTATCCTTTTTCAGACAGTAAATGGCAAACACGAATTAGGTCCTGAAATGATGTTGAAATGATAAATAAGCATTCTGAATCTCACTGCAAGATATATAACTCAAGTCAATCTATATTTATTGAGTTTCCTTTCTGCGAAAAGCACTGGAGGGGTCAGAAAGATAAATCACAGTCCTACCTTCAGTTTTACAATCTCATAAGTTTTCATTTATACAAATATTATGGCAGTGATCCATTAATAATTTTCCCTGTGGATTTATACTTAACCACACTCTTCTTCGCAGTTTCCTCTTGTGACTTACAGGACACTTGAGAAACAATTCATTGAATTAGGGTACAGGCCATGGTCACTAGCAGGGGAAAAAAAAATCCCCAACCAAAAATAAATCAAATCCTAACTGAGCAGCATAATACTTTACTTTTTATAAGAGAATGCAAACCAATTAACTACACAGTTTTATAACATTCACTTATTTCATTATATTCCAACAGTTCAAAATGAAATTCCTGATTACAACTTCCCTCCCCTCGATTTGTCCTTTCCCCTTCCCCTAACTTTATTTCATTGCTGACTCAGCCATCCTCAGTCAAATAGGCTTATATTCTCAGTCATCTTTGCCTCCTTCCTCTCCCTCCCTGTCATCTGATTAGTTAAACAGATTTTCATTTCTACTTCTGTTCTATCTCTCAGGTTTGTTTCTTCCTTTCTGCTCCTGTTTCAGTGATAAATTGAGCCCAGATTTTAGGAAGTCTTCAAGGTCAGAATCAGGAGTTTATTCTTTTTTGTTGTTGTTTTCAGACAATGATCTATCCAGTGATTATTTCAAACAATCACTGATCTCTCCAGTCTTCATGTTACTCCCTAGCCCTAGCCCTAAATTTCAGCCAAATACTCCCTATCCCCATTCTAATCCTACCTTCTTTTAAAAAATTAGATTTTTTTGGTAAATAGTATTTTTTTCCAATTACACATAAGGATAGTTTTCAATATTCATGTTTTATAAGATTTTGAGTTTTAAATTTTTCTCCCTCCCTCCCCACCCCCCTCACCAAGACAGCAAGAAATCTGATTACAGGTTATACTTGTGCAATCATGGAAAATAAATCACCTTCAGGGCTTTGCTTCCACAACCTCCTTTGCCTAAAATGAATTTTCCCATTTTTTTAACCTATCTTTTGATGTGACCCCCTTCTTCTAAAAGATCAATTCCATTAAAAAACCTTTCTCTAGCTCTCCTCAACTTCCCCTCCTCTCAAGTTTGTCATAGTTCATTAAAAAGACATCCCTTTTTCCTCTATCACATACTCTCTGAGTGTGAGTATGTCTCTGTGTTTGTGTGTGTGTGCATGTGTGTGTGTGTCTGTGTGTATGTGTAAGACATCTTCCCCCATTAGGCTATGTTTCTTGAGAGAAATGTTTGCACTGAATCTTTTTAGATCCATTGCACTTATCATAGTAACTCATAATAATTGATGCTTACTAATTATTGACTGCCCTGGATTTTTTTTTTAATGTGCCAGAATTCAAAGTCCAATGCAGAAGGTACAAGAATTTCTGATGTCATCTTTTAGACCTTTTCAAATATTATCTAATGAATTTTTCACACTTCTTTGGCCTAGCAGAAATTTTACAGATGAACGCATTAAGGCAAACAGAGGTTAAGTGAATCAGAAACAAGATTGAGGACCCTCTTTGCTGTGAAAAGGTCCTGCTTCTCTTGACTAAGAATTGAATGTGCTTAAGAGCAAACCCACTGGTAACAGTGCCTAGGCTGTGAAGTAAAACCCTATTACATATGTTTTGTGTGCTTTTCTGAGAAGATTTCTCAACTTATTTTTAGTTTTCTAAATTGCTGGACACAATTTACACAACTTTGCCCCCTCCTATAATTACAACATTCAAGCTTGCTTTTATGTCAATTTTATATTTTGCAAGATAATGTTCTAAAAGGATTTAAAACTTAATCCCTCAAAGCATCTCATGGCCTTTGACCTCCACAGAGGAGGCAGTTGGTTGAAGGA
Source organism: Macrotis lagotis (assembly GCF_037893015.1). Taxonomy (NCBI): domain Eukaryota; kingdom Metazoa; phylum Chordata; class Mammalia; order Peramelemorphia; family Peramelidae; genus Macrotis; species Macrotis lagotis. The sequence goes on from NC_133666.1 coordinate 329,233,400, forward strand.
ACTCTGTCTGATTCAAAAGCTGTGGTCTAAGTCTGTCTATAGTCAAGCTTCTTTGCCTAAATACATGGAAACACACATGACATTCATAAAATTTTCAGTTATCACATAGTCGTCATTAGATCCTTAAATCTCCAGTACTTTGTGTAGGAATCCATCATACACATGTGTATGAAGGTGTATGTGTCTGGTGTGTGTCTTATATATATAGAATCACAAGAGTCTGCAACATTATACTAGGGATATAATAAAAATGCAATGTAGTCTCCCTGGCAAGTTTGTTGAATCAACTTAGCAGTCTGCAGTTGCCACATCATCTGCGCCCTCCTAAATACTTCTGTACAAATCTTCACTCAAATTCCCTAAAGCACAGTCTTAAAAAAATCATTTCCCTATTCAAGTAAAGTCACACACCAAAATGTTTTCTGCATGTAGATCAGAAAGTCATTTCAGAGATAATTAGTTAGATGAGTTGAACAATGTCACCACAGAACAAGGTTAGACTTTACTTCCTTTTTTAATTCTAACTTTCTATAAACAGATGAGGCAAATTAAACTTTCAGAGTCCACCACAGGAAATATGCAAATTAGATTTATATGCAGTGAAGAGAGAAGTAGTAAAGCTGAAGAATGGATTTATGATTCGGGATAAAACTCATATTGCCTGATTACCACTAGTTTGAGATAGTGCCAAGAAAATTTTAGAAGAAAGTGAAAATTATATTTTAAAAATTTCCATGATTCAGTTACAGAATTCAAATTTGCACCAAAAGAAATATATATATAATACTATCTTCTAAGCAATATAATTATATTGGGTTAAAATAACCTGGTAAACCCTCATTTAAGTTTCAAGAGAATCTTTTCTACAGAGACCTTGTATAATAAATTACAAGAAAATGGGGATTTATTCATTTCTCTTCTTATCACTTCTTTTTTTTAAATCTTCAGCTTATCCTACTATTCTGTGCCCCAACAATCTCTACCATGCACATATAATAAACTCAAAGTTTTTTTTCTTATGCTTTAATAATTAGAATGGGAAAAATGAGGCAATTTAATTTTTATGATTAATTTTACTTACAAATAAATTCTCATCCATAAAGTTCTTCTGTTCTACTCCTTTCTTTCAACTAGGTAAGAATGGAAAATTATGTACTCAAGGCAATTTGTATTAATGAGAAATTACTTAAATGCTGGTAAATGACTTGCATCCTGGTAAGGATAGTAGATATTATACTAGAATAGTTTTCTCATACTCTAATCCAATGGCTTTGCACTTTTAAAGTCCTACCTTTCATTTTCCTTTTTCTCTTTATTCTTTTAACAACTTTCAAACCCCATTCACTTCATATTGAGATGTTTTTGGTGTGTTTCTGCCCCTTCCTCCAAACCTTCCTTCCTATGTTCTCTTTACATACATGAAGGAAGAAAAGCATTATTGTTTTTGAAAATTATTTATAAGCATTATAAAAAAGGCATTTTAAATTAATCAAGAAAGTATATTTTATTCTCTTTTCTTCTCCATAATCTATCAAACATTTATTAGGAGCCTTGTTTTCTCTCAGTAGAAAATTTTAAGAACTTTAGAGAAACAAAATGCATTCAGAAAATATGCAATCAAAACACAATAATTCAAGACCTTTTGGCCTAAGATATATGAGAATGAGCTTTAAAAAGTTCATTTTATCAAGAGTGTGTATGTAAAGGTAGCTGGGTGATAAAGAGGATAGAGTCAGGAACATCTGAGTTCAAATCCAGTTTCAGACATTTTTGAGCTATTTAACCCTGGGCAAATTACTAACTCTGCCTCATTTTCCTTATCTGTAAAATGTGGCAAATCATTCTAATATCTTTGCCAAGAAAACCTCAAATGGGGTCAATAAGAGTGGGACATGAATGAAATGAATGAACCACAATAAAATTTATAAATATATATATGCATGTGTACATAGATGAACATCCATATAATCTAGATGCTCATTTTAGAAGTATGCACACATATTTGCACATATGTATATATACTTGCTAAAATGAACATTATATTTACATGTACATGTACATATACAAATACACATCCATTGACAAATGAAACTCCTGAAGTCTTAGGGAACTTTTTACTCTACTATCTGGCCAAAAATATTTAAGGACCTACTATGTGCTAAGCATTGAGTTAAGGGCTGGGATACAAAGAAATGCAAAAGACAGTCCCTGTCCCCAAGGAGTTTGTCATCCAACAGGAGACAACATGCAAATAAGTTTGTACAGTTTTAAGCAACTAAAGCGCAAAACTATACAAAGGCTTATGGAGCATCTATATACAGGCCATCCAGTTGAAAAAAATCCAATAGGCAATTGGTGCTGTAGAAATGGAGGTAGAGAGAAAGACTTAAGGCCTTCATAAAGCTCTGAGAATCATCTTTATATAGAACCTATTTTTTAAAAGTCCCAGCGCAGCAGGAATATATAAGTTTTCATCTCAGGTACAAAAACCATCTCCTGGAAAAACTTGACTGAAGGTAAAGTCAAGACTAGGGTGGCAAAAAGCTAATCTACACCCCCCCCAATGTCCATCTTTCACTGTCCATTTAGGGTACCTCAACCCTTTCAATTTATAGATAAGAAAAATGAGAATCAGAGAAGTTAAGTCCCCCATGGTCGCATCTGCAGTGCCTAGGTTATTATCTGGGCTTCCTGACATCTAGGTATTATCACAGACAGCTGTCATTAAAGTCAAGACCGTTTCCCTAAATATCTCCTTTTCCTTTGAAGGATTAAAATATTAACTCTCATGAATATGCTGGTATGTATTATTTTGTCATGTTGGTATGTATTATTTTGTAATATTACTAGCTGTCACATACAAAAAGTAAAGTCTTGAAAAAATGGACATAGAAAAGATAAGTTTTAATGGAAGGAATTCTTGAAATGTCCCAACTATCAGAGTCACCTGGGGAATGAAGGCTCAGGTAAATAAGTAAGGACATTTAATATACAACATATCTCCCAGGATCAAGGGAAACAGAGGAAGAGTAGAAATTCCCAAAGTGAAAAGTTGGGATGGAAGTCAGGAATGCTTTCTGATTCCTATCACAGATTGCCATCATTAAACTTAAGACTTTTTCCTCCAAACATTACTTTTGCTTTGGAGAATTATCTAAGCAAACTTGCTTTCAGCTTTCTGAGAGAATGGTAGGAATAGAATGAGTCTCTTCTGATGTTATCACATTGAGAAAACATAGTTACTTAAGCACAGAAAAAAATGTGGCACTAAATACCCTTCAATATTTATAAAATAGAACAAGATAATGTAAGACCCTTAGGAGACCTACCAAACAAAAAGATTTTAGAGAATATGGAAAAAACCATATATATATATATATACATATACATATATATACATATACATACATAAAAACTGAGAAGTGGGGAAAACAACTACATTAGCATGACTACATTCTGGTTTTATCCAGAAACAGCTGTTTGGAAGAAGTAATCATTTGATGAAAAATTTTCATTAATAACTATAATGATTGTGCATGCATAACCCTTTTCCAGGGGGAAAAAAAACCCAAACCAGGAGCAGGTAAAAGGTCAAACTGACCAACCTTTATGTTAAATTGTGAACAAGATTTCAATAGTACTATTTTCATAAAGACATCTTTTGTACAGATAAAATGTTTGAACAATGTTCCAAGACTGCTGTTAATCTAACCTGTTCATAGATCCCATTTAATTGCTATAGTTGCACAGACAATCATGTGACTTATAATATTACTATTTCCTTAAACTCAGGACTTTGTAACTTATTGTCACTTTAAGATTTACAGGAAGACACGATTATGATTATTCATTTTTAATGTTTATGGGGTGTTGTAAAAGGACAAAGTGTTTTATAACAAGAGGTTATAAATAACTATATAAAATGAGTTAACAACTAAAAGGTCATTCTTTGAAGGATTGATTCATTATCTTAAATAGAAGAGATAGTTTCTAGAGTAGTTAAGTCCATTGCCAAATGGAATACCTTTGGGTGAGTATTTTTTTTTCCTGAAGTAGGGTTTATGAACATTGAATTTGGTCCTCCTTTATGAATTTAGCAAGATGTTTTAATCAGATCTATAGGATCTAGCCTTTCCTTTCTCTTCAACTCTCTTATACTTCTTTTCTTATACCTAAGATATATATTTCATATATAAATGAACATATTTTCTTCATTTTCTTTTCCTGTTCTTGATAAAACTAGGGTCTGCTTAACAGGCTCTGATAATTTTGTCTGGACCACATCATCCCTCTGTAATTTTATGCATCAGTAATATATTATAAGCCTGTACTACCTGTTTTAAAGGGTGAGGATGATTCCCCATCCCACTCATAGATGTCTCTGTCCAGTGTCCCTAGAGAACTGAGACATCTAAATATCATTTTAAAGCTAGATAAAAGTCAAAGGCTGATACTGGTCAACAAACAGTCATAGGAAATTGTTTTATTTTTTTGGGGGGGGGGGTTGCAAGGCTATGGGGTTAAGTGGCTTGCCCAAGGTCACACAGCTAGGTAATTATTAAGTGTCTGAGGCCAGATTTGAACTCAGGTACTCCTGACTCCAGAGCTGGTGCTCTATTTCCTGGGCCACCTAGCCACACCAGGAAATTGTTAATGAGTAAAAATGGAGTAAGGAATGAGAATACTCTATACATTTAGAAATTTTCTTAAGGAGGTAAATGCATAGAGTATAATCATTCAGTCTTTCAACAAACAATTAAAGTCACAGGAAAAGTTCACAAAATGCCATTGAGTCATGAGTTTCAATAGATTAGTAAAGTGGGTCAATGGAAAATTATTCCTCTCTTACCACCTCCCTTGTCTCTAATGTGGAGAAATTGGAAAAGGTCCAGGGAAGAGCACCATAACAATACCAGAGATGGAAACAGGATTGATGAGGGAGGGTTGGAGGAATTGGGGTTCTTGTGCAGGATTCAGAAAAATCTGCTTTTTTTGCTGGGCTGAGATGGGGGGGAGAAGGTTAGGGAATATATGGTGAATGAATGAAAAGTATTTATTAATGTCTGACTAGGTGGCAAGCTACATGCTAAGTTCTGAGGCCATAAATACAAAAGCAAGTCAAAAAGAGAACTTTCTTTATAGGGGAATAGTGATCAAGAAAGGGTGTTTTGGTTTGAGAAGTCACAGGGATAGTGAGCAAGTCTTAGGGGAGTCCAAAAGAAATTGTAGAATTGATTTGATTGCCATATGATACCCAAGTAAGAGATGGATATTAACTTAATAATACGGATACCATCTAGCAATGGGGATGACCAACTTTTATTTAGTGACCCAGTCTATTCATTGTTAAAATCTCACTTGATATCTTTCAAAGCAGTGCATATTTGTTTTTCAAATTTGTGTTCTGTAAACCCTAGACTATGCTTTAAAAAGCTTACATTTTAAAAACACAAAAGCATTTCAGCAAAAGCATGTGCAGACATGACACCAGTTATGGTTCTAAACAATGTTAGCTGGTTGAAAGTCAGCAGTTTTTAATGATCATATATAATTAGAAGTGAACAATTAGAGATAACCTCAGGTAGTACAGTTGATAATAAAATACTAACCCTTCAAGCAATGACAAGTCCCATAAACTCTGATGTTCACGTATCTTTTCTATGGGTACAAATTGCTTTTAGAATGATACTTCCTGATAGCAATTGCTCTCGTCTTGGAGGGGAAGAAGTGGGAAAGGCTGCTCTACAATTTTTTCTATACTTTGCCTGTGTGAAGATACTTCTTTGCCATCTGGTGAATATTTGTAGAGTCAGTGAAGTTTGGAATGTTATCTGGACCTGATTGTCCTTCCTCTCTTCTACCCATTCCTATCTATCCTTTGAAGCCCAACTCAAATGATCTTCTCCAAAATAACTATCCCCTTCCTGAGCTTCCTTAGCATTTTGGTGTACCTCTCCTATATACTATCAGGGATATATTAAATTTTGTTTTGTTGCTGTTGTTGCTTTGTCTAGACCTGAAATTTCATCCCTCTAACCAACTCAGCTCTGCCAACTTCTCTGCAACTTTGGACATTCCGAGGGGAGTAGAGGTCAAGAGACTTATCTAGGCTCATCCAGTTAGTTTACATCAGAGGCAAGACCTCAAGGCAGGCTTTCTTGACTCTCAGAGAAACTCTTCATCCGTTATACCACACTCTATACTCCACACCATGATTCTTCATCATGTTATTTCCTATTATCACGATGTCAAGAAAAATCCAAATGTTATACATAGGCTTTATATCTCCACCAGTACCTGGAAATGATGATCGAATTGAATAATATTAGATTAAGCGTCTAATTCCAAGATCCTAGGATGCAGTAAGAAACCAAAAATAAAAACCAAGACCTTCCTTGTTTGTTCAAGGATCTCTCTTTCACCTCACCTATGTGCAATTTCAGCCCATTTGCTAAATCAAATTTAATTTAGACAAATTTGGTCAACTTCTTAAATTTGTACTACTTACATTCTTTCTAACCTTCTTCTTTCTCCTCCCACTCCTCATCCTAAACATCTTTTCTTCTATTTCTCTGTCATCACTGTTCTTCCTATTCTGCCACCCGTTCATTTTTTTGTCCTCCCCACCACCCACCTCCACCCCTGCCTGCCCCTTTCCTAGGTCTTAGGCTTGCTCAGCTTCTCTAGTGGCTCTTATATCTAAAAAGGTTTCCAACTTTGGTTATGAGCATTATTATTTATGTTAGAAATCAAATGCCATGTGCTACACTGGATTGAGCCTGCTCAAAGAACCCACCGCCTTTATTCCATTAACGTTCTATCCTTTGCAAAGTGACTGTATGCAAAGATTGCTTGTCACTTTTGTGAATGAGAGGGATTTGTACCTGGCTTAATATGAATGTTTTCTTGTTACCTATAACAGTTAAATAGGAGGAAATGTTTTATTAAGTCATTTATTCATTCCTTTAATGAACTTTTAAACTAAGAACATTGCAAGGCCTATAAAGTAAGTGAATGTTAAACAGCACTCTAAATTTTCATTTCCTTAAATAAAACATTGTAAAAGGGACTCTTCCCTCAAGTCCACTGTTCCCAGAACCTATCTTGTATTATCCTGAGGTGGAGGGGTGGTCATCACCCCTCCCTTAAGACCCTGAAATACTGAAGGGGCTTCTGGTGTAACTGATATGCTTCCTCTTTTCAATAGTCAAAATTCAGGAGAGAAAGAATACAATTTAAGTTCATAGCTGTCAAACCCCAGGGAATGAAATGAACCCTTCTTTTGATCCAGGGAACAAAGTTGACAGAAATAAAAAGAGTGATTTATATTTTAAAATCTATGATGTCTGTCCTTCATTCTTGAAGATCACAACATCAGGGGAGGTGATTGTCAAGATAAGCACATGAATTGGATTTGAGTGAGGTTTGCTGTGTTGTCACCAGCCTCACTTTCTCCCCTAGAGCCATCTGGGTCCAGTGGTCAGATATGGATCAGGATGACTAGAGATGGCCATGAATGAAGTGGGAGACCTTGGCCTTTTAAAATTAGGTCTTTCACAGGTCACAGTTTTTAAAATAACAAGTTCAGGAAAACAATTAACCTTATATATTACAGATTTTTCACTAGGTAGATTAACTCATAACTAATTAACTAACTAGCTAACAAACTAATTAACTAACTCCAGACCTATTGAGTTAAGGGAAAATGGTTAAATTCATGGTGACATTTTTTTTTCAGAGTATAAATGGAATCTGACATGAGAAATGCAAGAACTCCTGTTGCATTTTAGTTAATAAGCTGAATAAATATAACTGAATCTAATGAAAAGCAGATTATATGTACACTAAAACAAAATATAATAATGGGTCTTGGAATTTATTATTTAAAATAACAGAAAAATTACTCTTACCATTCAAAATTCTCTTTCTCTTCCCACTATTCTCCCCCCACACACAAACATTACTTCTATGTCTTTTTTCCTCTGGAAGAAGAGAAATGTATAAAAAAAAAATCAACCAAACAGTAAGTATTTATTAAATGCTTATTACCTGCCAGGGAGAAAAGACTAGGAGAGAAAAGAAATTATGGGTAATCCAACATGAAGATATACATGAGATACTCTTTGTTCTTCAAAAAAGAGTGTTGGATTGAAATTAAAAGCTAACCAATATCAACCCAATTCATTTACCCATTAAAGAAGCGTGCATTCAGCTCCTTCTGTGTATAGAATAATATGCTCAACATTTAGAGAGTTAAGTTTAGATAATGTATAAACATAATTTCTAATGGATAAAATTACATGATAATTACATTAGAGAGTTATAAAACATATTGGTATATGATCTCTTAGGGATTGCTAGTTACTGACTGGGAGAAGCAAGGAAGTTTTATGGAGAATGTCACATCTGTGTCAGACTTTATATGACAGAATTCAATAAAAAGGTGGGCACATCTTAAATAAAGGGAATGGACAAAAGTTTGAAGAGCATGTGGGTTTGATTTGTACAGCCGATAGTCAAATTTAGTTGGAATGTAGATTATACAGAAAAGAATAACATGAAATAAAAATGGAAATACAAAGAACTTTCATATTATAGAAGGGCAATGAATACACCAAAGAAACTTAAAATTTACTCACTGAGCAATATGAAGCTGCTGAACAGTGAAAAGACTAGGACTATGTGAAGTAAGAATATTTGGGAAATGGAATGATTATTTGGGGCAGCTAGATGGTCCAGTGGATAAAATACCAGACTTGAAATCAGGGAGATTCATCTCTGGCCTCTGTCACTTACTTGCTATGTGACCCTGGGCAAGTCACTAACACTGTTTACCTCAATTCCTGCATCTATAAAATAAGCTGGAGTATCTTTGCCAAGAAAACCCCAAATAGGGTTATAAAGAGTTGGACATGACTGAAATGACTGAACAACAACAAAATGCTGTTTTGTTACTCAAGGTGATTGCTGACATTCTGAAAATTTACTAAAGCCAAAAAAAAAAAAATTGCAGGATTGGATTTTTCTATGGGAAATACAGAGAAGGGAAAAATGCAAGTGATTATGTGGAAAGTACTGTTAAAGCCACATGGGATTAGAATAGAGAAAAGGCAAGAATTTTAGAAGAGATGTGCTTTTTACAAAATGTTAACAGAAAAGGGTTGTACCAGTTTTAATAGTAAGACTCTGAAAGACTGAAATATATAAGATGAAGGGGGATATCCTAAAATTTGGAACCAAAATAAAAAATAAAAATATGACAATGTTGATCCTGGAGAGAAGAATAAAAGATCATGTACTTTTAAAGAGTCAACCAGATTCATGTAACAAAACAATCAGTAGACTCATTAAAAGTTTCTAGAGCATCAGCTTTTTATGGGAGTGACAAAATACACCTATGTACTTTTGTAATGGGTCATTGATCTTTATTTTAATTTTGGATGGCAGCATAAAATAAATTTGTTGAAGTAAAAAGGTGATGAGAACAAGAGTTATAAATGTAAAAGCTACCACAGAAAATGATTCTTTCTTTGAACACAATAGTATAAGAGTGACCAATCAACTTATTTCTTTAAAAATAATGAGATGATATAAAAGCTTTATAATGACTGGGGCTCAGGGTGATGGTGGTGATATTCTCGGAATTTATGCTTTGTTTTTTTCTTTGTCTTTTTTTTATTTATGTTTTAAAGGATAGGTTTAAGACTAAAAATAAAGATTTAAAGGCCTCATGAAGAAGTAGAATTTCAGACATTAAGAAGAGGGATAGTATTGTATAGAGCTCATTAGGGACTCCCCTACCTCAAAGCTTTCCCTTGACCATGGTACTGATAATGAGAGAACAACCAATACTCTGATTTTGCTCAGTATTACTTCACTAAAGAAAAGAGGCTAAAGAACTTACTCAAAGATTAGTCATATAAGAAAGCACTGAAGTCTGGAGTAGAGAAAGGTATGGTAAACATTACAAAATAGAAAGAACACCACCTGACAAACTTTTCATTCTGTGGCCAGGGCTTTAACCAAGGAACCATATTGTCCGAAGTGCTTGAGCTCAATGAAGCTTGTTCCAGAGGAAACTTAATAAATATGATTTGATTATGCTTGTTGTACCTTACAAAGCAAAGAGGACCTTGTTCCCCACAGAGCAGAGCAGACAGTCATGGTTTAACTTTAACTTAGCACAGTTATGCATTGTGAACTATATGAAGTCTATTTAAGTATAAAATAGTTTAGTTTGGCATCGGTATGAATTTGGCATAAGAAACTCATCTGAAAACCCTTTGTTAACCTGGTTTGAAGATAGAATTGAACAGTGACAGCCTGTGACTGTGACCACACCAGTTTCCTTTTTTAAGAAGGATATTAATATCATTTCTTGCAAACAGAACTAGACTTACATGAAGAGTTTCTAAAAGCCATAGAAAATTAGTTTGGAGTAGATACCATTAGTTAAAGAAAAACTTCTAAAATATTTTTGTTTTCCCTCCTTCATCTTTTAAATGAACACCAATAAACCAATTTTTGTTGCAATAAAATTGCTTATTGTAAACTTTGAATTATCTAGGCAAATGTTAGGTATCAGTGGCAATAAATTAAAGTTATCAGGTAACAAAAAAAATCATTAACTTTTGGTTTGGGGATGAATTTTGCTTTTTGGCATTCAGTTTCCTTTCTGAATCATGAACTGCTCTGGCTAATATGAAAATTAGTCTACTGGGCCTAAGAACACACTTGGAAGAGCTGGGTCAAGATTAACAATTCACTGTAGATAATCCCCAAGGTGGAGAGTCCACTGGCAAGAGTGAGGGCAGCCTCCCTCCCAGCCCTGCCAAGTGTATTTCTAAAGGAGGTGCAGTAGCAGAAATATCTAGGTATGCAGGACATTGTTTCATTTTCCTAAACAAACAAAAAATTCTTGATAGTTTTCCTCTTTCCTTGCATAACTATGAGGATCATACAGGCAAGTAAGATGTAAGAAGATGCTTTTTCACTAAAATAAATAAATGCCTTTTAAGCACATTTGGTATCTTATACAATGTAGTGATCTTACTATCAATCTGAATTCTCCTCTTGGCTCTTCCTTTAATTGGAAATATATATATATATATATATATGCTGTATGCATCAATTTTTCACTTTTTAAAATAAGGCTAATCATAGTGGTCTATGGACATTAAGAGGCATTTGGTCCCAAGAAAAAAAATATTGGAAGACCCCATTCCTTCTTCTCTCTGGGTGACCAGCCAAGTGTGCACAACAGGATGCCATCCAGGAGGGAGGCAGTTGCCTGTTGCCAACTCTACCCTTCTTGCACACTGCCAACTCATGTAAAATGCCTCAAGTGCAAGGTCACCCTCCAGGCAATATTTATCGTAGGATGGCCTGGAGCAAGATGTACTTCACATGAGGCACTTCTGGGATGTTACAGGAGTTCCCCCAAGTACAAGGCCTGGATACAAGGACCTGACTCATCTTGCTACTAAGGGTGTCTCTACTCACAGGAATGTTGGTAGGATTAATGAGTTAATGAGTAAAGGACTTTGACAACAGATTATTACTATTCTTTGCCACTGCAAGGCCAACTCAAAAGCACAAAAACTCTCTACTGTGCAGCTTACGTCTACCACAAAAGTCAATATAATCCAATAAGCACATAATAAGGGTCTACTATGTATAAAGTTATTCATAGTTCTTAAACCTGGTAGCCGACCTTGTGTTTCTGCAAATACACTTTATTCAATTATGTCTGACAGTTCATGATCCCATTTGAGATTTTCTTGACAAAGACACCAGAGTGGTTTGCCATTTCCTTCTCCAGTTCATTTTTCAGATGAGGAAACTGAGGCAAATGGGGTTAAGTGACTTGCCCAGGATCATACAGCTAGTAAGTGTCTGAGACTGGATTTGAACTCAGGAAGATGAGTCTTCCTGACTCCAGGTCTGGCAGTCTATTCACTGTGCCACCCAATATAACATTAATGTTATTCAACTCTGTTCTTGAGTTTAGGACCTAGATTCTTTCTCTGGAACCACCAGCAACATTTGGCTATTTCCAATGAATCGATATCTTACTTTTAAAATGATATCATAAAAGCAATTCTAGAAATATTGTCCAAATGAAGGGGGAAAAATTACCTTAATATCATAATTATGAAGCAACATGAAATCCTGGAAAGAATCAATAATATTTCGCTAAAAGGAGGGGAAAATATCCCTGTAAACAAAAGTTGTTGTTGTTTAGTCATTCAGCCATGTCTGACTCTTTGTGACCCTCTGGATCATAACACACTTAATAACCAACCTTGAGGTCTTCTTAGTAAAGATACTGAACTGGTTTGCCACTTCCTTCTCTAAAGGATTAAGGCAAAAAGAGGTCAGACTTGTCCCTGGTCACATTTGAACTCAGATCTTTCTGACTCCAGACCCACCATCTGACTACTAAATCACCTAGCTTCCCCCATACATAAAATTTACAATGACTAAATTTTGAATGTACCTTTATTTGCAAATATTATATGTTGGTGGTGGGATGCTCAACATTACAAAATAAACAAACAAATCCAGTGTTAATAAGTTACAGAAAAATAGTTTGTTAGAATCTTAAAAGATAGTGGATTTGTGTTAACAAATGATAGTGTTTTATTTGTAAACACCTAGTATTCTTCTAGTGTAACCCATATGGAAGTGACATTTTATAAGTGTCAGATTATAAAGATAAAAAAAAGTTTTGAGACCCTTTACTTGCTCCACTTTGTCTTTAGTTTTATAGATGTAAGATATTATTTTTATTATTATTCATTACTCTGCTAAGTTCCTATCTGGGTAGCTAGGTGACACTGGAAAAAATGCCAGGCCTTAAGACATTTATTAGCTGTATGAACCTGGGCAAGGAACTTAACCGTGTTTGCTTCATTTACCTCATCTGAAAAATGAACTAGAAAAGGAAATGGTAAACCAGTATCTTTGTCAAGAAAACTCCAAATAAGTCATGAAGAGTCAGACACAACTGAAATGACTGAAGAACAACATCCTCAGAAAGCTGGTCACCAGGTGATGATTCATTTTAGCTACAACAACTCATGAGGACTGCCTTCCATAACCCAAGGGGTTGCCATCTGCATTGTCAGAGGGGCTCTATAATCACTCCAATAAAATCATAATTCCCTTGAATTTGAAACTTTGTAACACTTAAGTGTCAGTAGGAATATCTCTGACACTTTAGTGTAATGTGGTAATAAGTATTCAACTTCTGAATCTTCTAAATGATGTAGTAAATGAGGATTCAGTTCGATATAGATTTGTTAAAGTATCCACTATGAGAAAAATACTTGGTAAGGCTAGTCCCCCATGTATTTCACATAGTTTTTTTTTTTTTTTCAGGAAGACACATAGTCTCTTAGAGAAGTATAGAAATGTCTCAGTCACCTGTAGTCCCTCCTAGACTGTTATATCAGCTCAAGAGGAAAATGTTAAGACCTAAAGGAGACTCCTTTCACTCCTTTTTCAGGGAATTGGCTTTTATTAGTATACAAGAACAAATAGAATACTTACAAATGTCAATGGGAACAGAATTTTCCAAAAATTTTTGAAAACAAAAGAATTTTGATCTGACTGTAAAGTGAAAAATAATTTTAAATTCCATAAAATGGCTGAAATATTCTATATCCATCCACAAAGGATCTTCTATTCTACAAATGCTGTAGCAAAAAAATCTTAAGGAAATGGCAACAGAAGTCAGAAACAAGTTCATGGGAATATACCACCAATAAAAATGATCCCACAAGGCAACCCCATTTCTCAGATAAGTAGGAAACAGGTAACAAAGAGGAAGTTCTAATAAAAAGATAAACTCAACTACCAACTTTTAGCATTTACACCATTAAACATCCCAGAAAATGTCATGAATCCATTTATATTTCAGTCAGCCATTTGAGGAATTCCCAATGTAATAGAAATCAAGATATTTTTGTTTTGGTAATTTTCCATGCTAAGATCTCATTTCCAAAGCTATCTTTTTTTTTAAAGTGTGCAGTTTTTTAAAAATTTCTTTGCATTCTGCTTTTACCAGAAAATAATTTCCCTGCTGCACAAAGAGAATTCAAGAACTCAAAACCAGATGAACTTTGATACTTCCAGCTTAGCAGGCAGTGAATTCTTTGGGAGACTTTCCGCATTGGTCAAGGTAAGAAAACAAAGCAACAACTAAGCTTGTCCAATTTCTGGCTGTGAATGAAAAACACTTGAGCTCTCCCTAAACACCCATCTCCCCTCCCTTCTTTGCTCTTTGAAATGATTAGGGAGGTCAGTTCAGTTGAAATATATGCTAATAAGAACTTGGGTTCAGTCCCAGGAATGACCAGTTCAGTCTCGTTTTGTATCCACAAACTGCTCTCCTAACTCCAACTAGCTTCCTGACTGTCTCACATTCCCAGATTACTGTCTTGGGGTCACTGTGAAGATGTTCCACTACTGGAAAAATGAAAAAAAAAAACAACTTCAACTCATCTGAATGCTCTCCAGGTATTATATATCTCATGTGTGCCTTACTGGGCTATCCGAGCTGGAAGGATAATAGGAATCATCTAGAGCAATTCCCACTTTGAACATCTGGGGAAATCTGGGTTCAAGAGTAGTTGAGTAACTTACCTAAAGTCATACAACTTGCTAATGGCAGAGTACATATTAATTTAATTGACATTTTCTTCAAGATCTATTCCAGATCCTTCAATGAAAAATCAGAGATCACAGAATCAAAGAATTTTATTACTGTAAGGGACTACGTAGATCATTTGGCTGAAGTCTACATTTATAGTGAGGAAACTGACAAGTAAATGACATGCATAAGGTCACATAACTATTAAGTGTTCAAGTTAATACTGGAACCTAAGTATCCAGTGCCTTTTTATCTATTGCTCCTTCTCCTGTGTCTTTCGATTTTTCTTGCATACATTTCATCTAAGAAATACAAATGGAGATTCAGAATAAAATGAGATTACAGGCTGTTGGAATCCAAGAATCTAGGAAAACAGGGATTTTTATGGAAGGTTAATATAGAAGCTATGCAACATGTCTGTCAACAAACCAATTTTCTATTTTCAATTTGTTGCAATTTCTTAAAATATATAAAAAAATTTAAACTGAGTCCACTTAAAGTAGACTACTAAATAAGTATTTAATGAATTGAACTCTTACCTTATGATTCAAGGGGAATAGACAGTTAAATGGGGTACAATGTCCCTTTTGGAAAGGGTTTTCTGGGGAAATCTCAGTTCTTTATTTCCCAATTATCATCTCTAAAAACTATTCAGCAGACTCAAGATTAGCTGCTTAGGGAGACAAAAATACTGATTTACTGATTGTTGCCCCCCCCCAATTTAACAAATGTTTTTTTTTTAAAAGTATGTTATAAAGAAGGTTGTTTGGGCCTGGAATGAACAATCAATATTACAAATGGTGGTTTGGCTCCTAGACTAAGCTCATAAAGTCTTATTTTAACTTATAGTGTAGTTTGAGGTATTGGATATAAATGTATTAAATGGAATTTTGAAGTTCTAAGGAAATAAATATGTTAGATTTTCATTTTCATAGATGTTACTTGTACTTATAATGTATATTATTACATACCCTAATTAAAGTGTCTAAATATGTAATAGTTTCTGCAGTCTAAAATTCCTTTAGAAGATCTTCCATGCTCTAAAACTACCTGCTTCCCTTTCATACAGTTGATCTATTTGTTGTTGGGAGGAAAATAATTTTGAAATTAATTTTCACCAAAATTGGCAGTTCTTACCACTAATTACCAATTCCTAAGCCTTTGGAGAGATGTTAAGATTTTAAAAAGAGGACCCATATTAATAGGATGAATCTCAGTGCAGCAAAATACTGTGAAAATATTTGCGTTGTGAGTGTGAGAGGGTTGGGAGTGAAAAGTGTGGGAAGCATTTGAGGACTTTTTCCAAATATCTATCATTTGAAATGCTTTTCTTTTTGCAAAACTTCAAAACTCCTCTCAATGAGGGGATTAATTCCTAATTTCCCTAGCTTCCAAGTTAGATAAATATATCTTTTCAAATCCCTCAGGCCTTTCTAGTTTATATATTCTTCACAGATTTCTCCAGATGATATGAAATAACAGTTTTCCTTTATTCCATCCTGTTAGATTGCATCTAGAATACAGGTATCCAATTCTGGATATCAACTTTAAAAAAAAAACAACAAATTTGAGTCCATTCAGAGGAAGGCAGGTAGAATAGTGAGAAATCATGCCACCAGAGGAAGGAAGAGGTGATATTTACCTTGGAGAAACAAAACACTAAGATGAGACATGATAGTTGTCTCCAAATATATTAAGGATGGTCATGTTATAGAAGGAGTTGAGTTATTCTTTATTACTCCAGAAGGAAGACTAGCACCATGTTACAAAGATGTAAACTTTTAGCTTAAGATCAGAACTTTCTGGTAACAGAGCTTATAGATAATGTGTAAAATACATTTAAGGTATTTAAGCAATACCATTACATTAGATTTAAAAAGTTAGAAAAGCTTAGCTCTAAGATCCCTCTACACTATAAATTATCTTTTGAAAGCTTTATCTAAAAATTACATTTCCAACTATTGGTTCTATTTTATATCAACTACCTTTTGTAAATTTAAAAAATCATCATTTGGACAAGGTGTTTCCATTTTGGCATAACGAAAAGAATGCTGGATTAAGAATGCAAAGACTTCAAGGTTTTGCCACTTACTAGCTTTGGTTCTGAATTCAGACTATCATTAAAGAAGTATGTGACTTTTCATGAGAAGTATGTCTGGATAACTGAGGAAGCAGGATTAGATTAAACACTATAGAATTATTAAATTATAAGTTATTAAGCTACAAATTATAATTAAGTCATTAATCACTACATAGTTGGATAAATCTGGCTAATCTACACTATATAACCAACTGATAAGCAAAACAAAAGCATTTTTTATAATAGCAAGGTATAAGCTATATGGTTTTACATTCAAAACACTTTCTTCTAAGATTCTAGGCTAGTAATTCACCTGTAGTACTTGGGAATCATTTTTTGGAGTGGATTATATCTAAAGGGTTCTTTGAATGACAGAGAGGAAGCTAGATGTGCTGAAGGGGGAAGGGTGTTTTATAGGGTGGAGCATGAGAGGAAGCTTGGGGGATGGAAGAGTACATGCCTGGGTGGAGTACAGCTTAAAGACTTGCAAAATATGTAATTTAAACAGGCTACTTGCTTCAATGAGCTGGCATTAGCTAATAATAACAAGCCTAAGCCAGGGAATACTGTTCCTACATTTGTTGATATTCAGCATATTCAACATCACCATTCAATTCATTTTGAGTGCTCGATTTTTCTTATTTATCTACTTAAAAATCATTTTATTCTTTTTCCTAATTTCTAAGAATTGCTATTAGTAGGGACCAAATTTTATGTATTAGAGTAACGACAAGAGCACCTCACATTTATATGACACTCTCAGTTTTACAAAGTACTCTCTCGCTCTTGATTGTATCTGCACAACCAGCCAAGGGGGATAGCAGCTCCCTCCCTCCTTTGACAGATTAAAAGACTGAGATTCAAAGAGGTGACTGGTCAAAGCCTCACACAGTTAATAACCGGCATCTCCCTTTTTTGGTCTAGTGCACTGATTTGTACATTGGTGCTTGATAGCTTTGCACAGAACTGAATAAAAAGGAAATGAATCATATCCTTTTGTAGAGAATCAGGGCCATGCAGTGAATCTGGATCATGAGGCCAGTGGTCATTAAAGCAAAGACTCCTGATTTCTCACTTCTTTTGAGACAGGTAGTAGTAGCACAGTGTTCTTGTCTCCTCTAGATTTTCTTGTTTTACAATTCTTTGCTTTGGTGGGGGTGGGAGGGTGGGGCAGGATGAGTATCAAGCTCCCTCCACTACAGGCATTGATCATTGATTCCTTTACTTTCTCAAATGTTCTCATTGATTTTTTGAGGCAGAATTCATGTAGGTACAGATAATGAACCTGAAACTTAAACTGAACTGGGAGTAGATCAGGGCAAAACAAACAAACAAACAAACAAAAAAAAACCTCCAAAAACCACAAATCCAAAACAACAATAACAATAACAACAACTAAAAACAACAACCCCACAAAACAATGAAGACAAAGAGAAACAAGAAAGAGAAATGAATGAATGACAAATAAGAAGAGTAGAAAGAAGTGAGAGAGCAAGATACAGGTAAGAGGATGGAGGACAAGATAAAGAAAAAATAGTATTGTGGAAAGAGAAGAAGGATAGAGCTTTTTCTTACCTTTTTAAATAGAAATTTGATAAACATCAATAATCATGACTATTTAGAATAGAAAAAAGATTATATATGAAACTTTGAAATTTTATTATATGTGTGTGTGTATGTGTGTGTATAGCCTTTAAAAATAAATCTTTAACACAGAAGGATCCACACTACTCTGCTAGTTTGAGCCTCTTCTGTACTTTTTCCTTTTGCTCTCCTGTGAATTTTTTTTAGTTTCATTGAATGACTTTTATTCTTTTTTGACATCATTTTTGAAATCACTATTCTCCATTACTTCCTCATTAAAAACACTTCTGTGCAGTGGATAGAGCACTGGCCCTGGACTCAGGAGTACCTGAGTTCAAATCCCACCTCAGAAATTTAATAAGTACCTAGCTGTGAGGCCTTGG
Organism: Macrotis lagotis; assembly: GCF_037893015.1. Taxonomy (NCBI): domain Eukaryota; kingdom Metazoa; phylum Chordata; class Mammalia; order Peramelemorphia; family Peramelidae; genus Macrotis; species Macrotis lagotis. Next base: position 329,252,103 of record NC_133666.1, read on the forward strand.
GCAAGTCACTTAACCCCATTGCCTTGCAAAAAGACCCTCTTCTGTGTTAATAAGTATAGTCAATTAAAACAATGCACACATTGCCCATGTCTGAAAACATGCTGCATCAATAGTCCATTACTTCTTGGCCAAAAAACTGACAAAAGTTTTATAATTAGTCTTCTGGGGCTGTGTTGGTCATTACATTCATTAGAGTTCTTAGGTTTTTCAAAGTTCTTTTCTGTATGGTATTATAGTCACTTTATAAATTGTCCTCTTGGTTCTACTCACTTCATTCTGTATCAGTACATAAAAGTCTTTTAAAATTTCTCTGAATCTCTCCATTTTGTTACTCTAGAGTCCATTTGGTTACTCTAATAATCCATTATATGCAAATATCACAATTCCTAGCTGATGGGCTTCCATTGCAATTCTTTGTAACAACAAAAAGAGCTGCATTATAAATACTGTTGTTTATTTGAATCCTTTCCTTTTCTCTTTGATAGTAGATATTTAGTAGTAGCATCAATGGATCAAAATGCAATTTTGTGACTTTTGGGTTATAGTTCCAAATGATGGAGCTTTTTTGAAAACTGATTTATGTCAAGAAAAATGAGAAACTTTTTTTTAAATTTAAGCAGAATTTTTCCAGTTTATAAAGCATTCTTACCATTATATAGTTAATAGTGAATTATTTTAGGACTAGAAGTTTAAGTTTTCTTGCCATTCCAGAGATTTTCCAAACCAACTGGTCAGATCATAGGCTATATTGATGATGAAATCGTGTTGATTTGGGAAATGTAGGGGACCCTTGTCTCTGTTGCTCCTATTCTTAATCTGGTAACAAAATAAAAAATTAGAAGATCAAGAGGGACAAAATTACCCCTAACCTCTCATTCAAGAGGTTTCCTGATTCAAAGAATATGTACAAGTCTAAGTTTTATCACTGACATAGCTTTAAGATGTGATGGACTTCATTTTCCTCAATGCTTAAGCTACCTTTTAGTCCTAAAATGTACACTGAGAAAAATTTATTCTTTCAGAAACAAGGATATCATTTCCAAGTATGATTCTATATAACAAAGATATAGTATTTCAAATCTCAAAAGATAATGCTTTTATTTCAATAAATTACCTAGCATAAATTTAATTAAAATCAAACTTAAGCATTTTAAAAGTGCCAATTCTATTAAGGATACAAGGATGAAAAAAAATGGCCCAGTTGTTGCATTGATTTGGTGGGGTCATAGTACAATAGGGGTAAATGACATGAACCAAATAAATGTTCTGCAAAGAAGAATATAATTGGAGGAGTCACTTTAAATGGAATGTTGCAGTAAAGAAAGCTAATTTAGACTTTAGCTTAATTGGAGGCTGAAGGTGGGGTGGCAGAAGGGGACCAGATCATCTTAGCTCTCAGCATTCCATCCTGATCAGAACTCATTTGATATATTGTATTTGGTTCTAAACAGCGCATTTTATGAAGGATCCAAAAGAAGTCAATTAGGAACTCAAAACTCAATAAATCTAGGAATTTTGTAGTAGTAAATTAATTAAATGTTTGACCAAATATAGCAAGATTCTATACCACTCACTTAGGGAGACTGAATTTGAACTCAGGTCCTCCTATCTCCAGGCTCTGTGCTCTACACACCTTGGTACCTGGATAACACCATACATATGTGTGTGTGTGTGTGTGTGTGTGTGTGTGTGTGTGTATGTATATATATACATATATATCTATATATATACATGTACACAAATATAATCAACCAGCAAACATTAATTTTCTCCCCTATCTCTTCTCTCTCAAAGGAACAAAGAATTATAGAATCTGTTTTTCTCTGAAAATGTCCATTTAATCATTTCTTACAGTGTAATGATACTGGTATCTACATATAATACTATTTAACCATTTCCCCAATAAAAAGACACCCCTTAGTTTTCATAGGTGGTTGCTACTACAAAAAGATATTTCTTTACAAATGAATCTTTTTCTTCTTTCTTTGAACTCTTTGGGGTATAAGGCTAGTCCCTTGAAGGTTTATGGATATATAGTCAAAAATAAGAAATGATATGGTTAATCTTTTGCATTAATGAATCAGTATGAATTTTGTCCACTTGTTAAAGATTATATTATAGAATTAATTATAACTTATAATCTAGGAAAAATGAGCTGCTAGGTGGTGAATTAGATAAAGTGTCAGGTCTGGAATCAGTAAAGTAAGGGTTCAAATCTAGCTTCAGACACTTAATAGCTGTTTGATGCTGGGCAAATCAATTAACCTTGTTTACATTAGTTTTCCAATCTATAAAATAAGCTGGAGCTGTAAATGGCAAACCACTTTAGCATCTTTGCTAAGCAAAAATCCCAAATAGTCACAAAGAATTGATATGAGTGAAACAACTCAACAATGATAACAACAACACTAATAGTCCAGGAAAGATATAATGAGATACTACCTAGGGTTGTTGGTAGTATGAGTAGAGAAGAAAGGAAAGAAAGGATGTGAGAGATATCATGTGATTTAGAGTGAATAATTGTATGTGGCAGATAATGGAGAGGGAAGTCAAAGATGTCATTAAAGTTTTAAGTCTGAGAGGATGATGACAAGGTAAATAGGGAAACTGGAAGAATCACAGATTTGGGGAGAGTTCAGTTGTTGAGTTTAAGGGCATGAAAGTAGACAATATTGAAAAGGAAATTGGAGATAATAAGACTTGAATTTAGGATAGAGATCAGGGTAAAATATATAGATTCATACATATACACAATACATATCTAGATAGATATACATATATATTTCTGTCTATATTTAGATATATATATGTTGTCTATATATTTAGATCTATAGATTTAGAAATCATCTGTTTTGAGTTGCATGCTGAAGTCATAGGGTTGAATGAGAATGCCAAAGGAGAGGAGAGGAGAGGAGAGGAGAGGAGAGAGAGAGAGAGAGAGAGAGAGAGAGAGAGAGAGAGAGAGAGAGAGAGAGAAGACTCAGGGCAGACCCTTGGGGGACATAAACATTTAGTAAATGGCAAAACAACAATATGGGCTATCAAAGGTAGACAGGTAGATATCAGATAGACAGAAAGACATCTAGAAGAACAAAATGGCATGGAAAATGAGGAAGGAGAAAATATTCTGGAAGAAGTCAGTAGTCAACAATGTCAAATGTTGTAGAAAGTTCAGGGATGAGGACTTAGAAAAGACTTCCATTTTGCAGAGTAGATGACTAGGCTCAGAAAGGTTAAACAATTTTTCCAGGGTCAAACAACTGGTAAGTTGTCTGAGTAAGTAATGAAACTCTAGTCAGTGGGAAAAATTGTACCCACCCCCAATTAATTTTTGTCCAGATATATTTCAATTATATATGGAACTCCTGATATGGAGACTATGTTTCTGTCTATAGAAACCTGTAGAACTTTTGGCCTTAAAGTACTGTTTGAGACACTTAGAGGTGGGATGACCTGTCTATAAGTTGGTTGGTTAGTTGATTGGTTGTTGTTCTTTGTTCTCCAAGAGGAACAAATGACATCACTATGTCAGGTAGAGAGTGTCTAACCAATGTGAACTTGGGCTCTACTGTAGATAGGGCATAAATAGTCCATATGAACACATGAACATAAGTGAAGATGTTTCTAAATTGCACATCTCCCACTTCTTTTGAGTAACTGAAATTCTGCTTTGCTCATTGAGCACAGTGTCTTCCTTGATATGGGCTGCTATGCTGGATGGTTCTGGGCCAGTGTCTCCCATGTCACACAATCAATTCCAAAGTAATAAGTAATTTTACCATCAGAGGTAAAATCAAACCTGTTCTTGACTTCAATGCCTGCTCTTTACCCCTTTGTACTGTAACATAGATCCCCTCATTGCACCTTGCCTGTGTAAATGTCATTCTCTATCAGAGGAGTTTCCTGATTATTTCATCATAAATAGAGAGGTGAAAGAAAATTTACTAAGAATTGAAATACAATGGAACTCTTCAAGTCTTGATTTTTGTCATCAAGGATCAGTTATCCTCCAACTTTCTTCAATTCTTAAATATCCCAACTTTCTCTGTCAGGAAATTCACCTAAACTTTCATGTTATACCTAAACTAAGAATTAAACCAATATATTTAGAAAGAAAAGATTGGTGTCTTGGTTTCAAGGATGTACAAGTACTATGTGTCTTTTCAATGGCCAGATTGATGGCATCCCATTTTCAGTTTAGGTCCTGCATTCTAGGAATACTATTTTAACTTTTTTTTGCATTTTCAATAAATCTTGATTGAATACATGATATTTGAAAATCATTGTGCAATTGTCATTGTCATCTCAAGGGCCTTGCAATCTCCTGGTAGAGAGGTGGGAGGAGAAGACAAGTGGCAGACATGACTATAATAATATGAGATAGAACTCTAAAGGGGTCACAAATGACCAAACAGCAATAATTTTCATTTATTTTGTTAATGATTTCCCAATTACATTTTAATTTGGTTCTGGCTGATGGGCTTTGAAGGTATTCTACAGGAGGTCTGGCAGCCAGTCTAATACTTCTGTTCTAGATGAGCTATTAAGTTCAGGTAATAACAGGCTGGAGGTTCCATCATGCCAATATACAAATGAATAGTTTGCTATAGATTTTTTAAAACAAAAATTTGCTATATTTTGTTATATGAGCAGCTAGGTGGTGAATTAGATAAAGTGTCAGGTACAGAAGGTGCTCAAATATGAGCTCAAAGGCCTATATATTTGTTATATTTTATAGCAATGAAATTTGTTACAGGGAAAAGTTACAGTGGAAAGAGTTCTAGACTTGGAATCTGGAAGATGTGGGTTCAAATTCTGCCTCTGAAACTTATGGCCATGGATAAATTAGGTTCACCTTTCTGGGTTTAAGTCTATCTGCAAAATGGAAAGAATACCTATGGCTTTTACCTCAAAGGGTTGCTGAGAGGCTCAATTACCATATTGTCTATCAACATGCATGTTATCATTTGTGTGACTGAAATAGCCTAACATTATACTAACCAAAGGTCACTAACCTAAGGAAGAATTTATTGTCTTATATTTGTATTTCTTATAGAAAATTGTAATCCAAGTAAGTATCCACTTATATTAAGCATTGAGTGACCTAGATCAATTTCCTCAGTGAAATCTGAACTTCAGATACTATCAGCACTTATCAACCTTTGCCTTTCTTTCCTTAGGATGTTCTAGGATGATAGCTCAAACTCCAATAAATTATTTTATAATCTGTCAATGTCCTGTTACAGGAAAAAAAAAAGAAATTTTATTCTTTGAATAAACTAATAATCACTCTCACAAAATCCTTGAGGGAAATCCCTTGGAAACAGCTCTTGGATTGTTTTCTTGCCACTATAGTCTAACTAATCACCTTAAGAACGGTTTTCAAATGAACAGCACTCTTAACTGTCACTTATACTATAATGTGAATGATAAAGACCCTGATACCCCGTTTTGACAGAAAACTGGGAGGAAGTACTGAGGGATAAAGACAGCAAGGAAAGATGAGGGAGAGTTCAGGGCTTAGGAACTTGAATTGAAGAGAAAGTGGTCTACCTCATAGTTTGGTCCAGGGTCTCTCTTCTGGGAAAACTATTCCTCTTATTACTTACTTTCTAGTCTTAGAGAAAATTCTCACACTATTTCTGGAATCCTTTCTCTTTAAGGCAATAAATTTTATATGCTTATCTTTTCAGAGACTGTCTTGACAAATATAAACAGGATGATGAAAAAAGTTAATCCCTTTCTCACATTGGTGTTGCAGGTCAAATTAATTTCTGGTAGTAGACCACTACTCTATTCCAAGGTTTCTGGTGGAGGTGCATTGTTATAAAGCACTTGTGCTTTTCAGATTTTGACCTGAATCAAGTATATATCTTTTTAGTATATAACCTAGAGAGTTGTTTAGTTCAGGGTTTTCAAACTCAAACAGAAGAGATCTGAGGCTTTGAAAAACTATTAGCTTGGTGAACAGAGTGCTAGGCCTGAAGTCAGGAAGATCCGAGTTCAAATTTAGCTTCAGGCTTCACTAATTGGGTGACTCTGGTGTTGGCTGTTGGCCTCAGTTTGTTCTTCTGTAAAATGACAAATCATTCCAGCATCCTTTCCAAAAAAACCCTAAATAGGGTCACAAGGAGTTAGGAATTACTGAAACAATTTTTGTTTATTTTGTTAATAATTCCCAATTACATTTTAATCTGATTCTGATGGGTTTTCAGGGATTCTCCAAGTTGCTTGAGGCCTGGTAGCCAGTCTAATACTTTTGTTCTAGATGAGTCATTAAGTTCAGATAGTAACAGGTTGTAGGTACCATCATGCATAGTTGACTCTTCTTTCTTTCTATATAAATGCAAGGCTCTGAACTTAGTGACTAGAACTGTTCCCTTTCTGTATTGGTGAGAGGGAAGATGTGAATCTAAGCACTATTGGTATGGTCTTTGAACTTCAGGTATTTGGGGCTATCTGGGTAGGAGAGGAATTATGGGATTATATAATGCATTAATTATTCCGACATATTTGTTTTATCTCCCCTTTCCTTACCTAGTTATAAGTAAAGAATTATAAAGGAATGGGAATTAAAGCTGTGATGTCATTGTTGTATGGAACTCCCAGGCAAGGAATCTCAAGTTTGATACCTTTTTTCACAGTTTAGAGAGTTTTCTAGGGCTCTGAAAGTTCAGTGACTTTCCCAAGGTCACATAACCATTATGTGGTTATATTGGGCATCCTAGCTTCAAGTTCAGCTCTCTATCCAGTTGCAAAACTATATACAGTTTTTTTTAAAGGAATGGTTTTCTATTAGTTCAGTCCACTCAACAAACAATTATTAAACATTTATTTGCCAAGTATGATGCTAGATGCTTCCATGTCAAGAGTAAAACAAGCCAGATTCTGCCCTCATAGAACTTATATTCTATTGTGTGGTAACAACATTGACATAGATAAATACACGAAGTAATTTTGGGAGGAGGACACCTATTTGGAGTAGGGAGACCAGGAAAGGATTTGTTTAGGGAATGAAACTTGAGCTGGATGTCGAAAGAGGCTGCAAATTCCAAGAGGAATTATATGAGGCAAAACCTTTGGAAAGGGACAGCAAAATGAGGTGGAATTTCATGGACAGATCTATGGCAAGGATGTCAGATCAGAAAGTCAAATATATAAGAGGTGGGGTTAGGAAAGCAGACTAGGGAAAAAAAAACAGGTTAGAAACACCTGGAGAACTTTCAACCTAGAGAAGTTTGTATCTTATTCTACAGCCAAAGGGTAACTTCTGCATCTTTCCTAGTTGCTCTGAGTTCTATCTTTTGGGATCACATGTTTCTTATGAACTCAAACTCTGCCTTCTGCCTGTAGGACATTTGGCAAATGCTATGATCATCATTAATGCATAGATCATCTCATATCAAAAGGGGAATTGCCAGAAGTCTGAAGATGCGTGCTAGAAGTCTCCTATTCATAGCTGGGAACAGTGGTCAGAAAAATCCTCTGCAGTCTATTTTCATCTTCAAGGAATAAAAACTAAAATGACTTAGACATGTCAGACCAGGAGAAACTGTAGCAGATGTGGAATTGTGGCTCATCTCCCTCTGTGTCCCTCTTCTTAGAGCATCCCCCACAGTAGGCTCCATATTCCTCTAGCCTCTACCAAGGAGGGAGAAAGAGCAGACAAAGCATGCCAGGGGTAGGGGCTTAGGGTCTAGGATAGCCACATGTAAAAACAGATAAGATACAAGAACTGTGTGTGCATGTAGGCATGCATACATGTATGCTTATGTGTTTATGTGCATACAATTCAATGTAGTGGTATATATGCATGTATACATGCATGTATGTATACATCAAAATATCCCAAAATACCAAAATATCATGAAATTGCTAGAGTATTTCATGTCCACGTGGACCATTATTTTTCAGAGATACAGTTTAAGCACATTACCAAATGTTTTCTGTCCTCAGTAAAGTAAAACATTTAATATATACTAAGGAAAGGCAGATCCTGATGACTTTAAGCTTAGATCAGAGGTCAGTTGAACCAATGGATGAAGATAATAGTTGCAAAAACTCATCTCCTTCCTCTAGGCTAGACACTTTGACTATAAAGCTATCAAGGAGAAATCAGTGGCTGAATATGTTAATAAAAACAACAGCATTTTCTATAGAGCTTTAAAGTTTGCAAAGCACTTCTCAAATATCTCATTTGATTCTCACAACCACCCTGGGAAGTAAGTGCTATTATCACCCCATTTTACAGTGAGACAAACAGAGATTAAGTGAATTGGCCAGGATCACACAGCTAAGTGTTTAAGACTACATTTGAATTTGGGCCTTTTATAGGGGTGGCTAGGTGGCACAGTGGACAGCTGGAGTCAGGAGTACCTGAGTTCAAATCTGATCTCAAACACTTAATAATTACCTAGCTGTGTGGCCTTGGGCAAGCCACTTAACTCCATTGCCTAACAAATACCAAAAAAAAAAATTATTTCTGTTCTGGTCAGAAACCCTGAGGGTCTTTCCTTCTCAGATTGATTTTTTTCCTAGTCTTAACCACTAAAGGTTGTGATCTTAAACAAGTATCTAGGACCATCTCCAGTCATCCTGATCTTTATCTTACCACTGAACCCAGATGGCTTCAGAAGAGAGAATCAGGCATCTGACTTTGCAGAAACCTTTCTCACTTAAATCCAATTTATGTGCAAGTCATAATGTCACCTTCTTGATGATTGTCTTTGAGAATGAATGACAAATACCAACTTCTATGAGTTGTAGTAGTAGTAGTAGTCACTGGAGATCCAATGGACTAATTGAATAACAATTTTCCTCTCTCCTCTTTTCCTTCCCTTACTCCCTCAGTCCTTCCATCCATCCATCCCTCCATCCCTCCGTCCCTCCCTTCCTTCCTTCCCTTCCTTCTTCCAGTTCATGGTGAAATAATAGAATATACTACTGAGCTCATAGAGTTATATGGATTATGTGTGAAAAATATTTTCTAACTCATAAAGAACTATATAAATGTTAGCTGTCATCATCAGTATATAATCATACAAACTTTCAATTGCTGAGAAATCCTGAGAGGCCCAATGCCAAATTGTGTAAAACAAATGACTGCAATAAAAGTTGTACATATCTCTGAAGATATAAAATACAAAAAGTGGGAAAGATAATAGGAAATTGGAGATGAGCAAATCTCACTCCAACTTTCAGAAAGGGGGAAAAAAAAGGAGAATCACAAAAAAAATCTTTAAATGTTTAATTACTCCCCTACTCTTACCCTGAAATCTAGAAATGATTAAACTGATGGTTTGTCAGCATTTAGAAAGGGGAGAGGTGAAAATACAGAATGGGTTCACTAAGAACAAATGACAAACTTGCCTCATTCTCTATTTGTATAGTGTTATTAGATGAGTAGATAGGAGAAGACTGCAGACATTGTTTTTGTATTGTTTGGTTTATCTTTCCAGTAAAATGTAAGCTCATTTAGGGCAAGGAATTTTTTTCAGTATTATTTTTGTATTCTTAGCACCTAGCGGAGACCAACACAAATATTATTTGTTTGAACTGACTACTGTATTAAAGAAGGCTATCTTTGTGAACAAGATGTGGAAATGTGAGTTATAAAATTATGGAGGTTTGTTGCTGGTTTAAGATTTGTAACAAAAAGTGTTGGTTAAAAGACTGACGTCAACCCTCAAGGCAAATATCTTGTGGTATATTCTGGGGCTCTGCCCTTGGCCCTGACTTGTTCAATATTTTCTTAAACAGTAACTTAAATGAAGATGAATGACATGCTTACCAATTAGGTAGATGATGCAAAGCTTGATTATAAAGTATGTTAGAAAACAATCAAAATTCTAAATAATCTCAGAGATTTTGAAAAAATATTGCTCCAAATCTTTAATATTAAATATGGATAAATATAAAGTGCTACATTTAGGTTTCAAAAATTGAATATACTAAATGCAGAATTCTAGGCTTCAATCTATGTGAAAAAGCCCTGGAAATTTTAGTTGACTATTAGCTAAGGATGAGCTAACAGTATGACGTAGCTGTTTAAAAAGTTAATGGAATCTTGGTTAGCAATAATGTTAAGTATAGTGTGTCCAGGTCGTGGGAGGTAATAATGGTCCTACTGTACACTGTGCTTGTCTAGAATCTTGTGTTCAGTTCTCTAAGTGCCACAATTTAAGAAGGACACTGATGACCTGGAGTGCATCCAGGGTAGAAAAGGGTCTACAAATCATCTGTATAAATAACCCAAATGTTCCTGATGAAGAGACAAATAGTTTTAATCAGAAGAGAAACCCTAGTGGGGGCCATGGTGGCCTCTTCAAATATTTTAAGGTTTATTAAACTGAATAGAGATTTAACTTATTCTGGAAGGCAAAACTAGAACAAATGAATGAGCATTTCAGGGCAGCAGATTTTTGATTCAATGCAAGGAAGAAATTTGTAATAATTAGTGCTTTCCCATCATTGGACGGGCTGATTCATAATGAAAATTCCAATTAGATTCTTGAATGGCTGACTGTAATCACTTCTGTTTTAGGCAAATGTTTTCTAAAGTACCACTAAGCTAGATCTTATTCAATTTTAAGACTGAAGCAACTTTGATATTATTAACTTCATGGTCACCTTGTGAGATTATAGGACTGTATTATAATCACTTTTTTTTTGAGAAGAAATTGGAGGATATTTCCTAATGTTCAACAAAAGTCTCACAACTACTAAGTAGCAACATAGGGAATAAATGCAAGTCTCTTGATTCCTAGACAAAGCCTAGGACAATATTACTTTCTTACAGATTTATAGGTAAAGACCTATTTCTTATGTTCTAATGATCAACAATTATATCTCTTGACTTAGAGTGACTGTATCATGAATCATGAATCAAAATTAATTGATTTAGTTATTAAGCAAGGTTAGATGTGTTGATGTTCATTTTGGGACCAAAATTTTTTAAATAGTTGTTATTCTTGATCCTTTATTTTCAAAGAAGGTCAGTGACATGAAGGGATGATATCTTTTGTCTGGACACTGAGATTATAACCAGGACTTTCAAGAGAAGGACATCCTGATTCTCATAGCACAAATTTTGAATATTAGGATACATTTTTAAGAACTATTGTTAGTTTATTACTCTATGTCATTTGTCATTATGTGATATAAGCAGTATTGCATATTGAACAGAGCACTGGGTTTGGAGAAAGAGAACCTGAGTTTGAGTCCTGGATCTGTCACTTACTTGTGGTGGGACCTTGAAAAGGCCAATTAACATCTTTTTACAGAGTTTCCATTTCCTCATTTGTGAAATATAAATAAAATGACTACTTCTCTCATTGTATTGTCCTGAGAATCAAATAAGATTCTTTATATCTATAAAGTTCTACATAAACATCAGCCATTATTGAATACTTTGTCCAGATTAACTTGGCATGGTTGGAGTAACCTGCTATTTACAATCTATGTGAGCTTGCCCTGTCCTCCACTGTAAAGATGGAGGAGACATTCTCGATGACCTAATCTACATTTATTTTTTCCCTCCTCTATCTTTTTTTTTGTTTTTTGTTTTTAGGTTTTTGCAAGGCAAATGGGGTTAAGTGGCTTGCCCAAGGCCACACAGCTAGGTAATTATTAAGTGTCTGAGACCGGATTTGAACCCAGGTACTCCTGACTCCAGGGCGGGTGCTTTATCCACTACACCGCCTAGCCGCCCCTCCCTCCTCTATCTTAAAAGAACTTATTGTCAGTCTCATTCATTTTGATTTGATCATACATTGCCATAGATTTAACTCTTTGTACACTCTGGAGGAACTAATAGGATTTAGAATAGGTGCTTAATTAAAGTTATTAAATAATAGCACATGAGAGAAGATGTTTCTGTTGATGTGAATAAAATGATCCAACATGGAAATAGTTTATGGAGAAATTACAAGCAGCAAAGACATCCTAAAATAGTATATAGTAGAATACCAAAATCTTTTAGAGGAAGCCAAATTATACATTCATGTTCAATGTCCAATGTATATATTGTTTCTAGGATTTAAAACCTAAATCCACCAGTCTAGCATTGAAAGCCCGTCACACTTTTACTTTGTCTCCAGGCTAACTACTAGATAAATTTCATATTATTTCTTTTCAACCTCATTCTGTATTTGAACCACTCTGAACTTGGCACTCCATTTCCTGTTTCTTTGCCTCTCTTGGCACAGTCTGTCCATACTGGAATGAATTGCCTTTTCCCTTTTCTCCTCTTGGCAGCTCATATTTCCTTCAAAGATCAGCTCAGGCACTACTTTTTTAAATTTTTAAATGTATTTTATTTTCCCCCAATTACATATAAAGACAATTTTAAACATGTTTTAACATTTCTTTTAACATGAATTATTTATCATGCTAAACATACAAATTTTATAATTTGCTAAAAATAATTTCAGGAAAATAAAAACATGATGAAAGAACAATATTGAAAAGTCCTTTGCCTATCTATCTGTCTGTCTGTCTATCTATCTACCTATCTATCGATCTGTATCTATCTATTGGAGAAAACAAATGAGAAGATACAATGGGAGGGGAAGTTCCTATTTCCATGAATAAATATATATTTTTTTAAATTTTGAGTTCTAATTTCTTTTCTTCCCTCTTTCCCTTTTCTCCCCCCCCAGAAGATAATTAATCTGATATTGGTTATATATATGCAATCATTTAAAACATATTTCCACATTAGTCATTTGGTGGGCGAGAACATAACAAAAAAAAAATAATAAAAAAAAGTGAAAAGTTGTAGGCTCCAGTCTACATTTAGTCACCCTGGAGGAGGTTATAATTTTTCATTATGAATTCAGGTACTATTTTTAAAGGACATCCTTTCTGAACCAGATCTTATTACTCCTCTCTCCATCCTTAAATGATCTAGTATCTCTTATTTAATTTGCATGTTATATTTTCTATTATTGCTTCTTTAGGACAGAAACGTTCTCTTTTTTTTTTTTTGGTCTTTGAATTCCTAGACCCTGCATAAGTCACTTAATCTCTGCCTCAGTTTCCTCAACTATAATATGTGGATAATAATACTAATAATAATAACAATAATAATACTTCACAGAGTGTTGTGATAAATGAGTGAGACAATTATGAAGGTCTTGGCACAGTATCTGGCTATTAAATAGGCACCTCTCTAATTCAAAATTATGTATATTTCAATGTATGTACAAATAAGTATATTTATATATATGCAAAGTGTTTTACATACACTCACTTATCTTTACAACAACCTTGGGTCATTGGTATTATAGGTATTTATATGTCCAATTTATAGTAAAGGAAATAGACTCAATTAAGTGACTTAATGACATTCACAGACTCATTACATTTCAGAGCTGGACTGTTATTCCAACATTCTTTTCACTATACAGGACCATTTCCCCACAGGGTAAGTATAATCACATAGGCCAATCAATCAAGCATTTATTAAATGCCTGCTCTGTGACAGATGTTGTCCTAGATGCTGAGGATAGGAAGACAAAAAAAAACCAAGCAGTCATCACCCTCAAGGAACTTTTAATCTGGATAACACATGTAGTTATATGTAAAATACTTATAAGATAATTGGGGGAGGAGGAGGGGAAGGGGGCAGTTGATTTGAGCCTTGAAGGGAGCTAGGGAATCTGAGAGGTGGAGGGGACCAAGGATGGCATTCTAGGCAAAGACAGAGGATGAAAGTTGGAAGGTCAGGTATGAGAACAGGGTCAGTTTAGCTGCAGGGTTGTGAGAGGAAGAGGAGTTAAGATGAAATGAGGCCAGAATGTTAGATTTGGACCCCATGGAAAATCTTCTATTTGCTCATAGAGGGATTTGGGAGTCAATTGGATTTATAAGGAAAGATACTGCTCAGATCTGTGCTTCAGCAAAATCTCTTTGGTAGGTATATGCAGGATGACTTGAAGTAAGGTGATCAATTGAGGGATTGGAAGAATAGACTTGACAGGAGGTGATGAAGGCCTCTCCTAGGGAGGGAGGTGTGGGATGGAGAGAAAAGGAGAGATGTTCAGGGCTGTGGGGGAAAGATCTGGCAACTGATTTTTTTTTTTTTGGTTTTTGCAAGGCAATGAGGTTAAGTGGCTTGCCCAAGGCCACACAGATAATTATTAAATGTCTGAGGCCGAATTTGAACTCAGGTCTTCTTGATTTCAGGGTCCGTGCTCTATCTACTGCCCCTGATTCTTAAACAGAAATTAATTATTTTTTCTGCTCTTCTTATAAGTCCACAAAATGCTTCTTATTTAAGTGGGTATGCTTTGAGGTATTTGGGGTTTTAAGGAGAAGGAGTATTCCCTAAATTAGGTGATAAGGACTAAAGTAACCAGTGACTCTCCTGTGTCCTACTTAAAAGAAGTCAGAGGGACTGGAGAAAAGTGGTACTTTTTTGTTGTTTTGGGGAAAATTGTAGAGCCTTGTCTACCAATGGAGATGAGTATTTTGTCTATAATTTCATCCTGGGGTATATAGTAACAAGTCAGAGTATATTTCGCAGATAAGCTGTGAGCCTATTCATATCTTCCTGATTCAAAGATTGATCTTCTATGGACTTTGCCACACTTCTTTGTACCTGACTAAACCTGAGGAACCTTCTATGTACAGTTATTAATAGTGAACATTTGCATGGTACTACAAAGTTTGCAAGGTACTTTACTTATGTTATTTGTCTACATGTTATATGTTCAGTCATTTCAGTTGTGTCTGACTCTTGTGGCCCTATTTGGCATTTTCTTGGCAAAGGTACTGGAATAGTTTGCCATTTCCTTCTCCAACTCGTTTGACAAATGAGGAAAGAGATAAGGCCAAGAGGGTTGTGACTTGCCTAGGATTACACAGTAAATGTCTGAGGCTGGATTTGAACCCAGAAAGATGAGTCTGAGTCCTAGCACTTCAGTGTTTGCAAAAGACTTGACAAGTTATTTTATTTGATCTCACAACAACCCTATGCCTTTAGTGTTATCATTATTCTACTTTACAGATGAAGAAAAAAGAGGAAGGTCAAGGCCAAGGGTGACATGGTCAGCAATTGTCTAGGGCAAAAATTTGAATTCTACCCACTATACTACCTCAAGTAGGGCAAAAGAAAACAGTTTGAGATGAGGCTCACAAGATTCATTGGCCAAATAGAATTTGGTAGACTTGATTTTAAAAACTTTTTCAAAAGTTGTGATAAATGCTGCTTATCCTGAAAATTTTTATGTTTCCTGGTTGGAGAAAAGGTTCTTGCTACTGCACTGTATTGTGGATTCTTAAAAGCTAGGCCAGTGGAGCAGAGGTTGTTGCAGATTGTGTTGATCGAACTTCATGTCTGAATGTCCGAGGACTGACCTCAAGGCTCATCACCATTTGTTGTTGTTGTTGTTGCTGTTTAGTCATTCAGTCATGTCTGACTCTTGGTGACCCCATTTAATATGTGCCTTTGCAACATGGGTAATGTGGAAATGTGTTTTGCATGATTTCAAATGAATAATGAAATAAAGAAAATGATATAAATAAAAACACTAACATCATCCATGTTCCATTGTATTTCTTTTTTTTTTTTAGGTTTTTTGCAAGGCAAATGGGGTTAAGTACCATTGTATTTCTATTTATTTAAAAGCTATTTCTCAATTAATTTTAATCTGATTCCCATAACACTCAGCAGCCTTCCCTCTGATAAGGTTCTATTGCACCATCCTTATTGTTGTGATATTTCAGTCTTGTCTGACACTTAGTAACTCCATTTGGGGTTTTCTTGGCAAAGATACTAGATTGCTTTGCCATTTTCTTCTCCAGTTCATTTTCTGAATGAGAAAACTGAGGCAAAGAGGGTTAAATGATTTGCCCAAGGTAATACAGCTAGAAGTATCTGCGGCCGGATTTGAGTTCAGATCTTTCTGACCCCAGGTCCAGTGCTCTTATCACTATGCCACTTAGCTGCTCAACCTCTATTACCTTTTAGACTAATGATAAAATATACAGGATTTGCTAAGATGGAAACAGTATAAGCTAGAGTGACAATGATGATGATGAAGTTTGTCCTTCATTCTCAAAGAAGACCATGACACCAGGAAGGTGATGCCATGACAAGCAAATGAACTGGATTTGAGTGAGAGGGTGCCAGGTTAAGTCACCAGCCTCACTTTCTCCCTCAGAGCCATCAGGGGCCGGTGGCCAGATATGAATCAGGAGGGCTGGATATAACCCTAGTTGTGAGGCAATCAGGGTTAAGTAATTTTTCCAAGGTCACCTAGCCAGTAATTATCAAGTGTCTGAGGACAAATTTGAACTCCTTTCCTCCTGACTCCAAGGACAATGCTCTATCCACTGTGTCACCTAGTCCTTAACAATTAAGAAAAATGTATAAACATGTGAATTGAGTTACTTCCTTCTCTGTAAAGAAATGGAATGACCTGTGAAATGTTTCTGAAAAAAGTAGGAGAAATGGGAGATGTCCTCAAGCCTATTTTAGTAGAAAGAACAGATCACTTTAGAGAATGTTGTTGAAGACTGAAAGGGTGATTTTAAGGGTAATCCATAAAAGGATTCCTTAGTAGAATAATTGAACTGCGTGACATGTTGCAGGCTGTTGTCTATTGTTTTTACAGCCAGCTGTTTTCTATTGTTTTACAGAGTTTTGTGACCTGGTGAAAGGCAATTACTCTCGCCTGGGAACTTTCCCCTAACTATAAAATGAGGAAATAAGTTGATGTTACTTCCAAGACACCTCCAACTCTAACATTCTATGATTCTTTGATTGTTCGCTGGATTAGAATCAGAGAAAGCATGTATTAAAAAGGATCTGTTTATTATATAGTAGAGTTGTCAAACTCACCACCCACAACATTTCAGAGTGCTACTAACCAGATTAAAATGTAACTGGGAAATGTTTAACTAAATAATAAAATTACAATACAACACAGATAATGTTAATTTGTGGTTTTCTAAATCAATATGTAATACTTGAGGCTTCATTTTCATTTGAGTTTAACACCACTACTGTTCAATAGTTTAAATCAGATAAACAAACCACTATTATTCCTATAAAAATTTATTACTAATGAGGTGGGATTTAGAACAGTTAAAAATTGTTTTTGATAAATAACACTCCCTACCACAACCAGAATGATCTAGTGACTGCAACAGAATTCTCATCCTGAAATAAAATCCATTGCAGTGAAGAACACTGATACTCTGGAGATGGTGAATCGATTCCTTGAGACCATGCCTTAAAAAGGATTAGTTGAAGAGACTTGAGTTTAGCCTAGAGAAGAGAAAATTGGGTGGGGTCTGGAAGATCACCAATGACCCTCTTCAAGTAAATGAAATTCTGTTACATAGTGGGGGAACATTTAAATCTCTTTGGACTCATGTAACTGAACCAAGAAATCTTTAGAGATGGAAAAAAAACCAACTTCAGAATCAATAATTCAACCCTAAAGTGGAATTAAGCCTTATGAGGTAGCCAGGTCCCTCTCATTAAAGGTCTACTAGTAAGGGATTGTTGATTAGATCTTAGAGCTAATGTAGAAGACATTTTTGTTCAGGCATGTTCAGGATGATCAGAAGACCCTTCCAGTGCAGTGGAATCTCAAATGAGGGCAAAATCAAAACAAATGAACAAGAACAAGATAGTGGCAACAAAAAGGCGCTGACCATTCAAAGTGAGATTTCTTTATGAAGTAGCAGAGTTAAAGTGTCTAGAGAGAAGAACTGCTGGAAGCTTGGACAAATGCTACATCCTTGTGTTCTCAGTGCTTAACACAAGGTCTTGTACACAGAAGATACTTCAATAAATATTTGATGAAGTTGACTTATAGAAAGGATTCTTCACTGAGGAGGGCAGATTAGATCACCTCCAAGATTTCTTACTATAATTCTTCGATTCTGAGAGTTGTCTAGGATGAGAAAATTTGAGATGTCAAAAACATTTAAAAGAAAACTTATCATTTTGCATATTTTAATATGGCAACAGAAGACCAACTTTCAAATGAGTTTTTGGAGTTTTCCTTCTACATTTCTTAGGTAGGCTCTAGATAATCCCAACCCTTTATACCTAATTTCCAAAACATCTTTCTCTTTCTTTTTATACAATTTCTACTTCAAGAACTAATTTGGTCCCAGACAATCTACTTTGACCATTCACTCATTTAAGACCTTACTCAAATCATGTTGAGGGCAACTCAGCCATCAACCAACAAGCAAGCAATCTATTCTTAAAGGAAATATTCTTTTTCATACACCTATCAATTATAATTATCATATGCTGTATTAAAAATATCGAAAGGGCAACCCTAAAAGCCTTAAATGAATATGCAATCTCATCAACAGCATTCCCTCCAGTGGTGCTGATTGCAACTGATTCATCATTCATACAGTGCAACATAGGTATTTTGTCTCATAAATCCTTCAAAGATATATCCACTCAACATTCTGGGAGTCTGGTCTAGGTCTCTTTACATTATATAAAGTCAAATTCCCAAAAGGTACACAGCATTTTTCTTAAATATTTTGACTATTAAATTGACAGAAATTTGTGCACACATCAGTAATACATTTCTCTTTTTATGAAATTTTTTGTATCATAGCAGCAAGATAGTTTATAGGCCAGTCCACATTAGGACTTAGAAATGGAATAGTTTAATATAACAACTGAATTCTCATAAGAAATTGTTAAAATAGGATTTCATCTGTATTATAAGTGATACTTCTTGATTGCTGTGGGTTAATCAAACTGGGAGAGAGAGTTGATTTTATATATATATATATATGTATATATATATATACATGTATGTATGTATGTATGTATATGTATGATAGTGTTCCAAAGTTAAAAAGCATGTTCATTATATTAGCTCAATTTAATTCTCATAACCATCTTCTAAGGTAAGTAGTGAATGCATCATTTTCCAAATGAGAAAAAATGCTTAAAGATAAAGTGAGTTCTACAAGATTACTACACAAGTTGGAGTGTCAGAGCTGGGATGCAAAAACCTGAAAAGTGTATATGGCGTTTACTCAAAATGGTCAAGCAGTGCCAGCATTAACACCATTATTTTCAATGAGAGATCACTGAGATTCACAGAGGTTAAGTGAATTTCCCATAGTGATATGGTCTCTAGGCTAGGATATCTGAAACATAGTTCTTTTGCCTCTGAAAATGATGATTTTTCTGTAGAAGAATATTAAGAAATGAGACTCTTTAGCCTCATAAAATTGCTATTTTTAATTTTATGAGTTGTGCTGATGACGGAAATCAACAACTTCTTTCTCTGTATTGCTTCAAGTTTATGGAATAGCTGACATTTATATGAAGCTTGTTATTTAATGAAAAGCAGTGTGTTTACTGTTGTTAGGGAACTAGACTCAGAGTAGTGAAAATCAGGCCAATGTTGCTTCTGTTACCTATCAGCTGTATGACTGTCTGAGCATCAATTTCCTCATCTATAAGATGAGAAAGTTAGAATCAGTGACATCTCAGGTCCCTTTTAGCTCTAAACCCAAGATTATATACTACTTTTCTTTTAAGAATTTCCAAATATTCAATTTGAGATCATTATAGCACTTTAAGGTTTGCAAGTATTTTACAAATTTGATCCTCACAACCACAGGATTAAGTCACTTGCCCAGGGTCACACTGTAAGTGTCTGAGTCTGGATTTGAATTTAGGTCTTCTAGGTCCTCTATTCAATTCACCACCCCACTGCTCTAAATGACACATGAGGAATGTAAGCAGGCATAGATAACCTGAGTTTCTTGATTTGACTGGTGTAGAAACTCCACTGTTCCTACTATGTAACATCTTGAAGGTTGCTGGGAGGCACTGAGAGATTGAATGATTAGCTCAGGCTAGTAAGGGTCAGAGGGAGAACTTGAATTCAGATTTTCCTGGCTCCGCTACCAGGTTCTACCCTCTACATACCAGACTACATCTCCAAACAGTTTTACATGAAGATAATATTTAATCTGCATCCTTCCTTCAGGACCAGAGTCAGAATCATTTATGTTTTCAGGCATCTAACTTTCTTTAGGGGAAGGACTGTATCGGTGATTTCATTATTATAGGGAACTTCCAGTGAGAAAACACCCTTAAAATAATTCCCCAGGGGTGGCTAGGTGGTACAATGGATAGAGCACTAGCCTTGGAGTCAGGAGTACCTGGATTCAAATCCAGCCTCAGACAATTACCTAGCTGTGTGACCTTGGGCAAGCCACTTAACCCCATTTGCCTCACAAAAACCTAAAAAAAAAAAAGAATTCCCCAAAATCATATAACCAGTATTAGAACTTGAACTTGTCTTCCTGATTTTGAGGCCACCTCTCTAATCATTATACCACACTATCTCTTCTTAGATTAGTTAACTATGTAATTCCAGCTATGTAAGTTGCCTCCCTGTTCTTCTTTGGAATTGAAATCATTTGATAAAGATAAAAGCTGAATACTATAAAGAAAGAGAATGAAGTTGTGTCAAACACTGAGGTCAGGTATATCTGAATGGAGCAGGGTATATAGACAAAGACAAAAAAAGTAAACTGCATAAAGCTAAGACAATAGACAGGCCAAGTCCATCAAGAATCATTAAGAACCAAAAATGTATGACCTACAGTAAAAAGATTCATCTATTAAATACAGTGAATTTTCTGTAGGAAAGCACTTGAGGAAAATTAACCTTCTGATCACCTTCCCTAGTAGTTAATTATCACCTTTATTTTACTGAAAGGTGAGGCAACTTTTCTCAGAGGAATGAAAAGACAGCTAATAAAATCAGGAGAAAAAAGTGTTACAGGAGAAAATGTCATTGTACACAGGGTTTTCTCAATTACTTCAGCATAGGGAAGCAAAAATATCTCACTACTTCTAATAATAGAAGGAATAACTAGAAACTTAAAGAAATAGCAGTCTGAACTGAGAGAAGATAAAAATTGTCATAATCAAAGACTCACAAGGCAGGCTTGAAAAATTAGTTTTTCCTTTTCACACATAAGATCTTTCCACCCATTCTACTGCTTTTGTTGTTGCCATTGAATTAGGATGAAAATTTTCAAGTTTGCTGAGTAATTAAAGTTTGATAAGATTTCAGATATACTCAGAGGATTGGAGAGTAATTTAAATAATATGATAGAATAATTTCAGTTTCTAACTATATGCTTCAAGGCTCTCACCAAATCTTACCAACAAGCTCCTTTTAAAAAATTCACATAATAATTCAAGGACAACCTGTGAATTCTGTAGGGTGTGTGTGTGTGTGTGTGTGTGTGTGTGTGACATGTGATAGGCACAAGTTAATAAACTCAAAATCTGTGAAATTCTATAAATGCTTGTTAAATCAGAAAGAAATTTCTACAAAAGGTAAAATGTCACCAGAACCAGGGAATGGGGAGGATACCAGATAGTGCCACAATGTAATGCTAGTATATGTTAATATTAGTTAATCTGTATTGACTAATATATGTGCAAAATAACCCTAACTTCTTGCCCATGGTGTGTCATCCCTATCTACTTCAGATGTATTTTCCCATAAAGTACTAATTAGTGTCATGTAATTTGGGGAGGGAAGGAAGTATCTGCCACAAAATGACAGACCATTAAACAAATTTCTGAAAGCTTTCAGAAAAATCATTAGCAACATGAATATTATCGATAGACAAGAGCAAAATCATCATAGAATAAAAATACTTACTTTAGACAATATTAAAGTATGTGACACGAAAAAGAAATAAGATTAGGTTTAGAAAGTCAGGTTTGTGATAAAACAGCTCATTAATTTGGATTAGACTCGAACTACAACTATTGAAAGGAGGCTTCAATGCTGTGAGGGGCAAGGACCATGACAGGAAACTTTCAACTAAAAAAGCAAGTCAATGGTCCCGATCCCTCCACTTCGGGGTCCGGAATGCCACTGTCGCCCCCTAAACCCTGGAGAGAGGTTCCTCGGACCTGGGTCGGGAGCTGTCCGCTGCCCGAGCCGCCCGCTGGGGCTGCCTTTAGCCGGCGTTGCGGGCCCACTCACCGATCTTGGCCAGGCTAGCCACGAGGATCCAGAGGGCGATGATGTAGGGGTCCTGGACGTGGTCCCATTTGAAGGTGACAATCTGGAAGCCCTCCTTACTGTGGCCGCCGTGCCCCGGGATCTCTTCGGTCCCCAGCACCCGCGGGAGCATCCCGAGGGCCAAGAGCAAGAGTCCCCAGGCCGGGCATCTTGGCCTCCGGCGCGTCCCGCCGGCCCCGCACGCCATCCTGCGCCGGAGCCCCAGGGCTCCCCGAGACGCGCCGGCTCCGCGGCCCACGGCCAGCGCCTGCCCTGCTCCGGCCGCTCCGAGTCCGGCGGCGGGGCCGCGGCGGGGCCGGCTCAGCGCCCTTTCCAGTCCGACGGGACCGACATCACCGCGGCCATCCCCGGCGGCCGAGCCTCACCGGCGGCTCCGCCTCGGCTCCGGCTCGGCTCCGCCTCGGCTCCGGCTCCGGCGCGCAGGCAGACGCGCTGACAGGCGGGCTCGGCTGGCCCAGGGGCTCTGCGCCGCCGGCTCTGGAGGAAGGAGCGCCGAGAGCGCGAGTGGGAGCCGAGCCCAGGGCAGTGCGCGGTGCGGGCAGCCGGCCCGGCCGCCCTTCTCTTTATTGGCGGCCCCAGAGCCCGGAGAGGCGGAGCCTTCCCCTCCCTGGGCACACGCACACGCACACACACACACGGACACACACAGACACACACAAAGACACACAGACACACACACACACACAACTAGCGAGTTCACCCACTCACACTCACACTGACACCCGTAGATGCGCCCCGCGCTCCTGTGGGTCAGTCTCCGGCCCGCCCGGCCCCTGGGGAACGAGTCCGCTTGGGCCGAGCAGGGTGAGCCGGGTCCCCGCGCTCAACGCCGTCTCTTCCCACGGCTTCTACCGACCGTCCCAAGCGCGCGGGGTTGGGGGGTCGTCACGAGGCTGGCGCCGGGGGCTCCCCGCACCGTGGGCACTGCGGAGAAAAGTTCGGGATCTCGGAGGGAGGAGAGTGCATGCCCGCGCAGGGTTAAGCGCAGGAGGGAGAGGGCAGAGATGAGCAAGGATAACGAGACCCCGCGGCCAGCCGAGGGATGAGGTTGGCACCAGGGGACCGGCGCCTGCACAGCTGCGAGAGCTTGTTGCGGTTCGGTTCAATAATTTCTTGATTTTAAAACACTGCCTATTGTCAGCAGAGACACACCATGCCAGGGATTGGGTGAGATGCAAAAGTAACTCCTGGAGTTTGCAATCCTAGACAGGCAACATGTGCAAATGATTATCCTACAAACTAACAGGTTTGAGAGGTGTAAAACGAAATTCTATGTGGGGTGCAGTATGAAAATATTTTTGTTTCATTTTTGTCAGTGTTAAGGCTAATTAATGCAGCATCAACCAGCACAAGGTGTCCAGAATGCCTTATGAGAATACTTGGTTCATAAACTGGAAAGCAGTACCAGTCAATAGTCAACCTAGAGGCATTGATTAAACACTTATTATGTATGTACCAACCATCTTACTATATATTCAATACACAATAAATATAGTGATGCAACAGGAGATGAGCGATTTGGGGGAATTAGGAAAGTCATCTTGAAGGAAGTGTCACTTATGCTAAGTCTTCATAGAAGTTAGGGGGTTTTATGAAGTAGAGGTGAGGAAGAGTTGGAGCTTGGGAGACTATCTGTGCAAAACCCCAGCTGCAAAAGATGGAATGTTCTGTATGAAGAATAGAAAGTCCAGTTTGGCTGAAGTGTAGAATATAAGAGGGGGAGTGATGTGTATTAAGCCTTAAAAATAGGAAGAAAGTAGAGATTTTAAAAGGTCAAACATAGGAATTTAGATTTTTAGCCTGAGGGCAAAGGAGAACCTGTGATGCTTCACCAGCAGAGTTTGTAGATGAAGGCAGAGTCACAAGACAGGTTTGAAGCTTAGCTCTATTAAGTGTATGATCTTGGGAAAGTCACATCCAGTCTTCTCATCTTGGATGCTCATTAAGGTTCTTCTAAAGTACTGAATCCTATGATCATGGGACTATAACATCTTCCAGAAATCTTTACTCCTAGATGGTGACTAGATTAAATTCTTTCTAAAGGGGAAAAGCCCACTGACCTAATACTGGTTGTAAAAATAACTAGTTTCAAAGGAAAGATCAGAGCTGACTATATGAATATGGGAGCAATAAAGCATTGATTCATTAAATTAAATGATTCCACATCACTTAGAATTTACTCTGCACAAAGATAGGATCTGAAGGAAATGAAAAGATAAAAATATTAGTCAATAGAAAAGCATTTCTTGAGTGTTTACTCTGCTATGTACAAGGAATAGAAAGAAAAGTAAAAACAGTCCCTGTTCTCAGGGAGTGTACATTTTAAAAGGAAAGAAAACATATAGACGAATAAGTATGTACACACTATAAAGCAGAGATAGAAGGGGAAGACTGGCAACTAGGAGTATTAAGAAAGTCTTGCTGAAAAAGTAGTCTTGTATGAAGCAGTCTCCTAAGAGGTGGAAGTGATAGCATTTCAGGTTTAGGAAGCAACCAGTTCAAAGGGAGAGAGATGGGAGATGGAATGTTTTGTGTGAAAAATATCTAGTAGAACATTGTGGCTAAATAGAAGAGTATATGGAGAGGCATAATTTGGAAGACAAGAAACAGACAAATTGTGGTGAACTTTAATTGCCACAGAGAGGAGTAGGGATAAACTGAATTAATCATGGAAGGCCTAGACATCTTGGTAACCAATAAATGCATATGAATAAAATCTTTAATTGATTTGAAAGGATCTCAGTGGCTTTAGTTCATTGAATGACAGCAGATGACTTGCACAGAAAATATCTTGTGTTTGGTTAGAAAGAATTAGTCATATCCTATGGTGCTATTTTATAAAAATGACAAGCTAGTTTGGAGCTAATCAGCAGAATTGTGGGGGGGAAATTCACTAGTGAAGGGTTTTGAAGGAAGAAATGCTTGGGGGGGGGAACAGGAGCAGAAGAATTTTCCCTTCCTCTCTCCATTTCTTTTTCTCTTTCTCTCTCTCTCTTCTTTCTCTCCTTTCTCTATCTCTCCTCTCTATGCATCTCTTTTTTCCTCTCTTCTCCTCTTGTTTCTTCTCTCTGTAACTTTTCTTTCTTCTCTGCCTCTCCTCTCTCCTCTCCTTTCTTTATTTCTGTCTCTCACTCCATTTCTGTCTCTCAGTGTCTCTGCCTGTCTCTGTCTTTGTCTCTCTTCCCCCTTCCTCCAACAATCTCTCTTAGCCAAGTCAAAGGTCAGAAGATCTGGAGCAGCAATGCTAACCAGAACCAGTTGCTATTAGCCAATAGCCAATAGTCTCTGGAGCAGCAGCCTGTCAGCATCTGATGTGTAGTTGCAGCCACATCAGATACTAAGTAAAAGCTATAACAGAATCAGGCCCTTGGGGCTATGGAATCTAATGCATTGTTGTCCTTTGTAATCTAAGAAAATCATGACATCAAGTGAGTGATAACATGACATGCACATTGTTGATTAAAATGAGGGGGATGTTGTGCAAAGATATTCTCACTTCCTCTTCCAGAACTGTTTTATTCCAGTGACCTGATAGTATAGGAAACAGGATTTCTACTGTTGGTTTGGATACAGTGGGAGGCCTTGGCTTTAGATGTAGGTCTTTCTCATAGTCTCGAGGCATCAGAGCAACAGAGCATCAGTATGGTATTTTTATGGTAACAAACTTTCAACAGAACAGTAAAGCTAAACTGTCTCTTCATGGTCAAATCACCATTAAGGTAATTTTTATGATGCCAATCTTTCAACAGTAGGGCAAAGTTAACCTGTCATGTAATGGTCAATGCTACTCAATTCTGCAACCATACTGCCTCCAGAACCCAAAGACCAATTTCCCTGAAGCTGTCCAGATGGATCATGGGAATAATGCTGCTAGGTGGCATCGTTTATGGTAGAAACTAGGAAGATAGCTAATTGACTTCAAACATCCAACTTGGATTCTTGATTAACAAAAACATTTTTAGCAAATATTTTTACTGTGATCCATCTTATGGTAGTCCAAGAGTTTTACTTCTATTGGCACAATATGAATGCCCAGCTATTCCTCTTAATCATGGCCCCAGTTCCAAAATCCAACAAAATAGAATTAAACAATAGGAGAATTACAAAACAACAGGAGAACTACATTTAAGGGGAACTTCTTAAAATCTCACAAAGGACTCCTTGGTAAAGCTTGGCCATCTTCTATAATTAACTTTGTGCTATAACTTTGATCCCACTTGCTCCATTGATTTTATATTTGCAAAAAAAAGTGTCCCCAAATTGGATGGGCTGTTTTTATTGTAATTATCCTTGCTATATCTGTTTTGAAAAATAGTCTTTCTAAAAGCTATTTAAAATTTGATAACCAATGAGAAGCAAAAGTCAGGGACTTTGTGAGGGACAGAACTAAGTTCTAAGAACTGGATCTAAGAACCCAGTGTAAGTGAGAGTTGGGAAAGTAGTCCCAAGCACACATATTTTTGATACAATTACTTAATCCTGGAGGCCACTAGTGAGTCATTGGTATTTATTTAGAAGGGCAAGGCAGGTGTAAAAGGATTCTTAACTGCATCATTGGAAGAATTCTCAAATAGATGGGATTACAGGTCCATCAAATAGTTAATTAACAGTTCCTCTAATTCTCCCTTCCCCCTTATAAAATATAAGTATCACTTTGGCAATTATATGAAGGATAAGAATAAGGAGCGAATTGTGGTAGAGGCACCCATTAGACTATTAAAGAGGTGAGGAAATCCTGAGTGAGGATGGTAGACAGGAAAGTAGAGAACGGGAGGTATCAGAGGTATTGTGGAGATATAGCAATTGCTTTTGTATGTGGCATAAGTTACAGTAAGAATTAAGGATAGAGGCTTTTATCCAAGGTCACTGGAAAGATAATGATATTCTTTAAAATAATAGGGGAGTTTGGAAGAGGAATTGGTTTGAAGGGAAGAAAATAAAGAATTCTATTTTGGGCTTGCTGAATTTGAGCTGCTATAGGGTCATGTAGTTTGAAATATTCAATAGGTAGTTGGTGATATGGGAGAGAAATCAGGGTTGAATATATAGATTTAAGAACTATCTGCAAAGAGATAATAATTTAACCTATGGGAGCTGATAAGATCAACAAGGGAGAGTAAAGAGAGAAAAGAGAAGAGAACCCAAGACAGAGAGACCTGAGGGAAAACCACAGTGTACATTACATGAAAAGCCAGCAAAAGAAAATAAGAAAATATGGCCAATCAGATAGAAGAAGAGTTAGGCGAGAACAGTATCCAAGAGGAGAGGGTGGTCAATACTGCCAAATGTTCCAAAAAGTCAATAAGGACATGATTGAGAAATTGTCATTAGATATGTCAGTTTTACCTGGGAAGAATAGCTTCAGGTGAAAAAAAAAGGCTGAAAACTAGATTCCAGCGCATTATGAAGAGAGTGAGAGAAAAGGACACATCAAGTGTAGATAGCTTTTGCAAGTCTAGTTGAGAAAGGCAGAAGAGATATAGGACTATCAGGGATGGTGCGATCTGGTGAAGACTTTTTAAAGATAGGAAGACATGGTGTGGTTTTGGGCAACATTTTGAAGGAACCTAGGTTAAACAGCAAACTCCAAGCGGTTATTGTGGCCTGAGCATACCCATGGAATGCTGAGCCTATGTCTTGGCCACTTCCAGGGAAACTTGTGCTCACATGTTTTCAGCTCTGAAGGACTTGGCACTTTGGATGACCCAGCAAATCTTGAGTAGTCCCTTCCCCCATCCCCATGACTGTGGGGGGCAGGGCACTCTGTCAGTTTAAAAGGAGATAGATCCTTAATTCCTACTTACATGCTCACTTGCTCTTCCCTTCTTCTTCATTCCTTTTCCCTCCCACCTTTTCTCCTTCTGATTTGTCATGAGGAATAGTAGAGAATATAGAGCAGACTATATATGTGCACATTCCTATTAGAATGAAAGTTATTTGAGAAAGACTTTTTTTTTTTTGTCTTTGACTGCAGGGCTCACCACGGTGCTTGGCACGTAGTAGTCATTTAATAAAATTCTTCTTAGTTGATTACTTTAATTTGATTGATTATTTAAAAGTAGATCTGTGCCAAATTGTGGAGGTTCCTAAGGAAGGCCTGCAATACACTAGTGCAAACACAAGAAGACAAGAATGAGGGCAAGGCAGGTTTGAAAGGATTCTGAACTGCATTATTGGAAGGAACTTTCAAATAGATGAGATTATAGGTCCATCAAATAGTTGAGTAACAGTTCCTCTAATTCTTCCCCCACCCTTCCTTATAAAATATAAACTCTTTGAAAGCAGGAATTATTTTATTTTCATATCTGTAGCTCCAGAACCTAGCACATCACCTCAAAAAAGGCAGAAACTTAATAAAAGTTTGTTAACTATTAATTGGTTGGTTCTGAACATTCAACATGTCAAGAAGATAAGTTAAGAAATTGCCAAATGCTCTGATGTTTTTGGAAAGGAACTTCTAACAGATGTCAGGAAACTTGCACTATTATATCCACAATTCTATCTGCCTTCCTTTGAAAACTGTTAACATTTTTTGATCAGGAAGGTAGTATCCAAGGAGAAAATGTCCTACTTAGAGGTTTCATTGTGCAAAATCTCTCCAGGTCGACACAACTAGAGAGCCTTTAAGTACAGACTAATGTTTTGTCTGTTGCCTGTTTATCATCTGAGGACTAGACTAGCTAAGTTCAGAGATCACTAGAAGATCTGTCATCAAGTGATGAATATTTTAGCCATAGTAATCAATCAGTAAGCATTTATCAAGTACTTTATTATAGGTCAGCTCTGTGTTAAGTGCTAGGGACACAAAGAAAAAGCAAAACTACATCAATTCAGTCTACTACAGTATATTGGGGCTGTGGTTGAAATTAGTTTCCAGAATACTCCCATGGAAGATCAATGAATCCAGTATGAAGTATTGAGTAAATATTAGGAAAACATCCTTCATACCACAAGACTAAATGGTGCCAGAAAGCAGACAGAACTTGGCTTCATTTGCTTTATTTATTTATTTATTTTCTTCCATTTAAAGAGAAACTGAGTCAAATTTATAAAACAACAAGTCATTCCATAATTGATGAACAGTCAAAGGATATGAAAAGGTACTTCTCAGAGCAAAAATTCAAATTTTCTATATTCAAATGAAAAATTTCTCTAAATCATTATTGATTAGAGAAATACAAATTAAAACATCTCTGAGGTACAGCTCATAGCTATCAGATTGGTCAAAATGACTAGAAAGGAAAATGATCAATGTTGGAGGGAATGTGGGAAAACTGAGATGCTGATGCATTGTTGGTGGATTGTGAACTGATCTAGCCTTTCTGGAGAGCATTTTGGAATTATGCCCAAAGAGCAATAAAAACTGCACATATCCTTTGATCTAGCAATATCACTATTGGATCTGTATCCTGAAGAGACTATGAAAAACAGTAAAAATCCCACATGTTCAAAAAAATATTCATAACAGCTCTGTTTTTAGTGGCAAAAATTTGGAAATTTTTACTCATCAGAATGGCAAAGATGACAAAAAGGGAAAATGATAAATGTTGGAAGAGTTGTAGGAAAACAGGCATATTGTTGGTAGACATAAATAGGTACAACCATTCTGGAAAGCAATTTGGAATTATTTATAAAAAGTTACTAAACAGTGTGCCCTTTTACCCAACTATATCATGGCAAGACTTGCTCTTATTTATTCACATAATATCCTCTACCACCACCCCCAAATCAGACTCCCATTCCTTAAAATATAGCCTTTGTCAGTTTAGTAAGAGGTTTGAACTGTGATTAAGGAGACTTTTATTCACTTTGGGAAAACAAGGTTGAATTAGACACATTAACACCTTTCTACCTGCTCTTGTCAAGTCCACAGAGGTTGTACTTTGTTGATGTTACCTGGGGGTGGGGGGGGTGGGGAACAATAGGGAAATTAGAAAAAAAAATCTTACATTTCCCCTTCAAAACTGGAAGGAGGAAAACATTATGGGAAGAAATGTGATTAGCTATGATGTAGTTAATTTATGTTATATTAAATAAGTATTTATAGATATCTTTTGGTTTTACATCATCTATATTTCCCAATACACTGGTGCCCTTCACAGAGAACTATTCCTTATTTTAAAAAAATTATTTTAAAGGAGAAAGAAAAGTTCCACAAAATTTACCAATTCATCACAAAATTCTGACATTATATGCAATTTTTCACACTGGGAATCTTCTCATATTTCTTCTTTGGAGGCAGCCTTGGTCATTATAATTTTCAGCATTTAATTTCAGTTTGCTTTGTTGGTATTCTTTCCATTGATATTGTTGTAGTCCTTGTAGACAGTTTTACTGTTCCTATCACTTTATCTTGTATAAATTTATAAATCTTTTCATGTTTCTCTTTTTTCATTACATTAATAATTTCTTCTGGTACACTAATACTCATTATATTCTCTTGCCACAATTATAATATACTGACCATTTATTCAGACTTTTTTTGGACCGCTTTTTCTTGCTCTTGGTTTCTAAGAACAGATTAAAATGGTAGGAAGATTATTTTGTTTGATTTCTGAGAATAGAGTAAAAACTCGTTACTTTTGGTACTCAGTGGTTTAGGATTTGTGATATCTTAGTTGATAAGCTGGACCAGAGTGCTTCACATATAAAGAAAAGGTTTGAAAAATCAAATTAAAATACTTATAAGTATAGGACTGGAAAGGATCTCAAATGGTCATTTAAATCCATTCTCCTGCTTTCTGTACACCTAAGTTATCCCAGATCTGTTACCCCAGAAAAGGAAAAAATATTCTTATAGTTGAGGGTTATAGAGATATAAAGTAACATAGACTTTAAATAGTCAGCTGTGAGAAATTTCCTCCCAGTGTATGGATCCTCCTAGTAAATGTATCTAAGGATGCAAGGAAAACTTGCAGGTTGGAGACTTCTCAAATATTCTGATTCTTATAGAAATTATTGATACACCAGAAGAAACCAGAAAATTGTCTCTGTGACTTTTGAAATTCTGAATGAAGTATTAGAAAACAGAAGGCATTATCAACAAGTACATGGTGAGGGGAAAATTATTATAAATGATTATACTGATGATGTCAAAGACTAGGATTTAGTTTTCTGGATCATAGTTGAGATATAAAAATGAAAAGTTCTTGGCTATGAACTAGATGAATCTTTCAGTATCTGGGGAAAATATGTTTAGCTAGAGACTTGCCCACTTAAGAGATATTAAATGGAAGTAAATAAATAAATAAATAAAGCAAATGTCCTACTTAGAAAAGCCTGGAAAGACTTCATGAACTGATAGTGAATGAAATGAGCAAAACCAGAAGAAGATTGGAAGATGGGAAATACTATCTATTTCCAGAGAAGGAATTGTGAAATTTAAATGAAAACCAAAGATTATCTTAAGGTTTAAAAAAGTTGTCTTGTGTATTATGTCTTTTTTTTCTGTGTTCTTTCTTCTGTTTGTATTTGATTCTTCTCTCACAGCATGACTGATATGGATCTATGTTCAGCATGGTTATAAATGCAGACCTATACTAGATTGCTTTCTGTAAGGGGAAGAGGGGACAGGGAGAAAGGGGGGGGGATGTAAAACTCAAAATCTTGTAAAAATGATTGGTTAAAAACTACTGTTGTATATGGTTGGAAAAACAAACAAATAAATAAAATATTAAAAAATAAAAATGAATAAATTATGGAAGGGATTTAAATCTGTCATTAGGCTAGAAATCAAATTTTCTCTCCTTTAAAGTTCTAACTCTTCTGCCAAAAAAAGAGATATATTTACTTTTATATGTTGGGTTTCTAAACTGTTCCATTGAGTGAGCTTTCCATTTTTTAACCAGCATTAAACTGTTTTAATAATAACTTCTTTGTAGTATAGTTTGAGATCTGACATTAAAGAAAGAAGAAAAGATCTTTTATGTGCAAAAATACTAATGACACCCATTGTAGTGGCAAATAATGGATAAATCAAGTGTGATATATGAATGTGATGGAGAAATGAGGAAATAGATGATTTCAAAACTACATGATGAGACTTACATGAACTGATGCAGAATGAGGTAAGCAGTATCAGAACAATTTATATTATAATATCAAAATTATATAAAAATGAAAAATTTTGAGAACTGTTAAAGAATAAAATGAGCAGAATCAGGAGAACAATTCATACAATAGCAACAGCATTCTAAAAAACAAACAACTTTGAAATCTGCGGAAACCATAAAATGACCATTCATGATTTGGGAGGACTGAAATAATGAGGTAAAGAGTTTAAGGTGTAGAAGGAGAAATATCTACACACACAGATTCATTGAGGGTTCTCTCTCATATAAATTTATATGTATGCACTAATATATGCATTTACTATATATATATATATATATATATATATATATATATATAATTTGCTTTTCAATTATACTATAATTTTGAGAAATACAGTTCTTACCTCCCTACAAGTTTAGACAAAGTCAGAATGCTAACATAAAATTTACATAAATTTTCTCACCTTGTCTTGTAAGCTAACATATAGTCAAAAAGGCTTCATCTAATTCAATGGCATCTGCAGATTGCTGTGGGATCTGAAGGAGATATGTAAGATGATGTGGGTTCCCTTGCTTGGTCTGCAAATCAAAGAGCAGGGATATACTAATGGAAGAGTGAGAGTTCTATAATGTGAAGAAGTTGAGCAATGGTGTGCTCATTCATTTGCTCTTAGAATTTTGACCTACATTATAGTTTACGTTCAGCTATGTAGATTTTAACTAACCAATCCTCACAACGTAGGAGATAAAAAGTTTCCTGGGAAGGAAAATGCCACAGATTAGACAATGCTAATAATGTGAGCACAAGAGAACAAGAAAATGGAAGAAATGTTGCTTCTTCTATTCCATGAAATTAAAAACAATAATAATCACATGTGACAAGAAATTGATCATTTTTTGCAGAATATTTTTTGAAATATAGATTTGCATACTAAGCTCTATGCACTTTATCCTTGAGATATTTGCTAGTGATAGTATATAGCCATCACTAGAATAAAACAACTATACTTTCACTTTTCAAAATATTACCCATAAAAAATTTTCATATCCACATTTCCAAACTATGTGTTTTAGTGAGTTTTTAACTTATCTACTAGAAAATGATAAAAATGCAACATCTTCCAATTGGTTTGCAAGAAAATCTTAATACCATTAGGGATGATGAAAAGTTACTAGATGAATTTCCACAAAAACCTTTGCATAGTTGGTGAGATTGAAAATGAGTAATATGGCTTAATAAATGTAGTAAATTATGCACTTGATCCCTTTGGATCTATGTTTTCTTTTTCAGTCATGGCAGTTTGAAACAAAACCTTCAAATCATATCACAAAGTGGAATTTTTTTTAAATTTAGGTATGCAGGAACACAGCTCTCATTAAAATGATTATTCATAATAGTTTTATGAGAAAAAAGTTTAATACAGTAAAAAAAATAATATTTTATCTTCTCTTTAGCTCAATCATCTTTTAATGTCTATTTTTGTCTATATGTTATAATTTACTTAATATATTAGTAGTTCTATGTTTATAATTTACAATTAAATAAGTATGCATTTATTGGGAATGAATGCTCAAAATTTTTATTTCTAGAATATGTAATTAAAAAATAGGAAACTACAGCTTTAAGTTAATTATTTTGCATGAATAAAATATATATAAAGTTAATAAACTTGTGGCAGATAGGTGGATAAAATGTATAAAATGTTGTGTCTGGTTAGGAAGATGAGTTCAAATTCAACCTCAGACCCTGTGTGACCCTAGGCAAGACATTTAACCTTGTTGGCTGCATTTTCTCATCTGTAAAATGAGCTGAAGAAGGAGATGATAAACATGTCGGTGTTATAGTTAAATTGAATTAAATTGTACTGAATTGAATATAAAGAGTTTTGTTGTTTGTTTGTTTTAAATGTCTTCTAGATTTTTCTTTTTTTGGTATCATGGACCAAATTGGTACACTGGTAAAGATTATAGATTCCTTCTCAGAATAATGTTTTCAAATATATAAAATGTATAGAGTTACAAAGGATAAATATTTAACAAAATAAGAGTATGATTTAATGAAATAAGATGAATGTATTCATTTTTAGGCCATGTTCATAAACACCAGATATGCTGAGTTATTGGACCTTGTTGTCTATCTTTTTTTTTCCTCTCTTCAGACTGTTTATTTTTGCCTCCTGTAGTCTGAAGTCATAAATTCATGTCTTTAAGCATCAAGTGATTATAGGAGGGAAAGAAAATTGAGCTGCCAAATAAAAATGAACTAAAAAGATTAGGTGTCTTGACTCTGAAATCATGTAGCCTGAGGGAGGAATATGATTGATGTCTATAAAAACACAAAGGGTTTGTTAGCGTGAGCATGGACTTGCTTACAAAATGACAGAACACTAAAGATACTTTTGGATGTTTATAAGGGAAAAGCTTAGAACTGCTTTCCCTTTCTAGTGCTTCCTCTCTAGAATGAATAAATGAAGCATTTATTAAGTGTTTAATATGTGCACAGCTCTTGCTGCCACAAACAGGTGATTCCAAACCACCTATTTTTCTCAATTCCTTCTATCCACAAAAACCTCATCATGGTGGCAAGCATTGCTTTATTCATAACCTTTTCTTCATTTCCTCCTCAGTGTTATCACCCTATCCAGAATCCTGGATTTCACCAGAGGATACCACATCCTCCTGTTGTCCTCTTCTGCCTCTTTATAGTCTGCTAAAATAATAGGGGAGAAACTGATTCTTTGCTTGCCAGTATTACTTCCAGATCATGAATCTGTTCTCAGAAGATGACATGACTCTTAACCAGACAAGTTAACCTCTCCAAGTTAACCTTCTCCTCCCTCCTACTCCTCTATGACCTCTCTGCCTACAGCCAAATTAAATAAAAGTAAAACCAAATCCTATCACTGATGTTGCCACCTTGCCCAAGTTATTTCTGCTCCTCATTCATTGCCTAACATTTAGAAAGCAAAGTCTATATTCACTGCTTCCATTTTCTCCTGTTCAATAAATGCTTAACTCACTACAAACTATTATCAACCTCTTACTCTCTGAACACTGCCCTCTCCAGATTTACAGATGACCTCCTCATTGTAATGATCTCATCTCAGTCCTTACCCTACTCGACCTTTTTTTCCTGACACATTTTACATTCTCTATTCCTTCAAGCAGCCAGGATGATGAAAGTCCTTGAATCCTTCCCAATTGAAGATAAATGGAAGGAATTTGGGATTTAGCCTAAAGGAAGATAAAAGGAGAGAGGAAGGAGGGATATGATATCTGTATTCAAGTGAAGGGCTTGCTTTCATAGTGGAAGAGAAATTAGATCACCTGTTTTTTAGGCCACAGGGAGCAGAACGGGAGCAGCTGGTAGAAGTTTTAAAGAGACAAATTAGGCACTGGAGGTCTTCGTGCAGATGCTAAATGAGCACTTGACAGCAATGCTTTATGAGGGTGTGTTAGCCTAGATGCAAAGTGGGGTCCCTTCCAATTCTAAAATTGTGATTCTGAATCTTTTTTCCTTTTCCTTCTCTCATTTCCTAAGTGTATAAATTCCTTAAGGCTCTTATCTTGGTCCTCTTCTCTCCTTTCTACATTTTCTTCCTTAGAAATCTTGTCCTCTTCCAAGGCTTCAATGATTGCCTCTATATGAATTAAGCCCAAATGCTTATCTTTACAGTATAATGCTCAGTATTAATGCCACATTCTCTACTAGTTGCTGGGACTCTCCAACTGGATGTCCCATTAAAGCCTCAAAGACAAAGTATTCAAAATTGGAAAAATGTTTCTTTCCAAACCTATCCCTTCACCATCACTCTTGATGGTCTCATCTTTTTTTCCAGATAACCACAATCAAAACCTTGCCTATTTTTCATGCTTCCCTCTCTCACTCCCCACATTCAGTCAGTTGCTAACTCATTTAGAATCTACATATGCAATACTTTTTTGTATATGTCCATCTTTTCCAATCATTGCCCCCTCCCCATACCACTGTTATGGTTTTCTAAGTGGTTTTTCTGTTTGCAGTCTCTCTGTCCTCCTCAGTCCAACCTTCAAAAGGCTGCCAAAATTTTCTTTTTAATTCATGTCACTCTCTCCAATGGCTCATTGCCTACCAAATAAACTAAAAAACTATTTTGGCAAAGGTACATGGTTACCCTTGAAGCTTAATTTCATAGTACTACCATTTATGTACTCTTGACTTCAACCAAATTGGATGACTTATTAAGTCTCAGTATTGCCCTTCCCTTTCTTGTCTCTATGTGTTTGTAGTTATATAAGTCTCTATCCAGTTAGATTCTTCTCCCTATTCCCTATCACTATCTGCTGGCATTCTTTCCCATTTCATGAGCTATCTTGGGTGCCAACTCCTCTGTGACACCTTTTTTTTTGATCTCCACAAACATAATTGATGCCTCTGTCCTTGAATGTACAGGACACTCTATCTGACCTTTCCTAGGCAATCATTTTCTAACTTGTATTATAGTAATTTATATATAATTATATGTTGAGGCCTCATTGATGATGTGGAGAAACCCAAGATTTCAATACTAACCCAAAACTAATTAGAAAAAGGTTCAAGTATGAACCTAGTGACAGACTGTGTATGCTGCCCAAAGATTAGCCTGGCTAAAAATATGCTCATTTGGAGAGGGTCTGTCTGGCAAGTGATGAATTTCTTTGGTTGCTGCAACACATGAAACATACAATAATAAAAGATGATCTTCAGTTCTGTTTGAACCTCTTTATTTGGGGAGTGACAATGTTAAAAAAAATTTAAGTGACTAATAGTGCTAAGTATCACAATTTTTAAACTATTTATACTTTGATAGTTCAATGGCTCTCTGGTCTGAACAATGTGAATATTCTCCCCAAATAACAGCCTTCAAAGGACTAGGGAATCACATTGATATGAATACCCCATCCAATGGAATAGATGAGAGCCATATTCATTCTGTATACCTTTTCCATAGGTCCTTCCATAGATCTTTCATGGGTGTCACCCAATGTCATGGCAATGTTCTATCAGATCTCATGACATTTAGAGGGTGTCACTGGTACATACGTCTATCACTTCCGTTCTTGATAACAGAACTATCTGATGACAGCTGGAAGAAGTCTCACAATGATGCATACCTAATTAAGTACATAAAAAATATATTTTACAATCTCAACTAGATCCTCACTGGAGCAAGGTAGTTCTAATTGATTCCCTACCTCATTCTACAAGAAGCTAATCCAAACCTCTTTCCTTTCCAATCCTTCTACATCTACCCTTTTACCCTCTCTCTTAGTTGACTTTTTTTACCCTATGAGATCATTTTTCCTATAGGGAAAATGGAGGTCATTTGACATGATATTTCTTTTCTCTTCAACTCAAAACTCTTTGACATCATCCCTTACTTTTTTCTTCTTTCCACTAGTCTCTGATGAAGAAGACTTCTTTCTGCCTAGTTCAATCCTACTACATGAGTGCAGAGTTTCTGCTCTCCCTCTGACCTTCTCTAGCAGATTGCAACTTCAATCATATCTCTCTGGCTCTGGCTTTCTTTCTCTCTTCTCATCTTCAGCCTCTCAGTATTTACTAATTCCTTCCCTGCTGTTTTTATACTTGCCAAAATCTTCTTTATCATTTTTAAAAAATCCATTTCATTAGATATTATAAGCTTTCAAGATAGCTTCCTATATCTTCACTCCTTTCCCTTAACAAAGCTCTCTGTAATCACTGCCTATTCTTTCCTTCCTTTTACTAGCCTCTCAGAGTTTTGAAATTCAGTTTTCAGCCTCACAACTCAAGTGGAGCTGCTATTTACAAAGTTAGCAATCTTAAATGACAAATCTACAGGTCTTTTCCCAGGTCTGCTGTATTTGATTTTGTTGATTAGTTTCTCCTTCTGTACATTCTTCCCTCACTAGTATTTTATAACATCACTTTCCTCTGGTAAGGACAGCTAGGTGGTATAATGGATAGAGCTCTGGGCCTGGAATCAGGAAGACTCATCATTCTGAGTTCAAATCCAGCCTCAGACACTGACTAGCTGTATGTCCCTGGGTAAGTCACTTTACCCTGTTGGCCTTGGTTTTCTTATCTGTAAAATGAGCTGGAAAAGAAAATGGCAAAACACTTCAGTATCTTTATCAAGACCAGACAGGGTCACTAAGAGCCAGACGTGATAGCACAACAAAGTCTTCTGGTTCTTCTGACCATTCTGTCCTCCTTTGCTGCCACATCATTTACATTCACATCATCTTAATTGTGAGTTTACAACCAAGATTTTGTCCTTAGCCACTCTTATTTTTCTTTTTCCTATACTACAGGTAGGAAATCTTTTTTTTTTTTGCCAAGGGCCATTTGAATATTTTTTTAGCATCATTAGTGGACTATATTTGGTCAAACATTTAATTAATTCACTCCTCAAAAGCTCTTAGATTTATTGAATTTCAAGTCCTGCCTATGGTTGCCTTGGCCAACCTGCTAGTTTCCCACCTGTATTCTAAACAAAAAATTCTTAACTTGAGAAACATGCACTTTTAAAAAATATTTTGATCATTAAATTTCGTTTAGATTCTTTTGAAATATTTTAGTATTTGAATTCTTCATGGTTATACAGACTTTTAATTCAGAAGTCATCTCATCTTGCACATCATAGACTAGACTAGTGGTATCAAACTCAAATAGAAATAGTTTTCCGTGGGCAGCATGTTGGCTTAGAAAACCACAAACAATCATGACTTATTGCATTATTATTTGTATTATTAAATATTTCCAAATTACACTTTGATCTGGTTCTGGAAACACTCAATCCACCTAAAGTTTCCTTTTAAAAAAATGAATTCCCTCAATTGACTTTGGTAACATTTAAGGTTGTGATGGAACAGTTTTTTTCTTCTTTCAAAAGGATGTTAGCCTTGTATCATCATCCAACCCCCCCTAATTTTTCAAATAAATGTATTCTTTTAAATTTTTCTTTAATCTTGTGTTTGCATGTCAAAGCTTCTACTCAGTTTCAATCTTGTAATCAAGATTATTTAAGATTCTCTATGCTATTGAAGGTCTGTTCTCTCTTCCTGCCTTCTTTGTAAAGTAAGTTATTTTTGGTTGTAAGTCTATATCTTTTGGAACACTATATTCTAATATCTCTTCTCACTTAAGTAGAAGCTGTGGGTCCTATGTGATAATAACTGTGGTTTCCTCGCATTTGAACTTTTTCTTCCTGCTTGCAGTACTTTTTTTCCCCTGACCTAGTTTTGCATTTTGACTATTTCATTCCTGAGCTTTTTTCCTTTCTGGAAATTTTCTTTTAGGAGTGATTTGTGGACTATTTCTTTTTGCACTTTTCCATCTGGTTCTAATAAATTTAGACAATTTTTATTTATAATCTTTTAAAATATAGTGTCTAGGTCCTTTTTTGCATCATGTTTTTAGGAAGTCTAATTGGCTGACAGTTTGGTCTTATCCTGGGTCACCTGAATTTCTGCACTGACCCCAGCCTTCCAGGATAAGCAGCCAATCTTCAGGTCCTTCTATGGTGCCTCTGAATAAAGTGCTAAGGAACTCAAAGTCTCTACTGTATTAGTCTGAGTATTAGCATGCTTCATTGGCTGCGACTTTTCCTCATTGCTTCCAATGGGGAAGGTTTCCAACACCCCTGAGGCATTGGGGAGGTCAACTCTTTGCTCTCATGACAGAGTCTTGCAGGCTACATTTGTGTCTAGTCTGTTTCTGGCAGGCTACCATCTTTTGTCTACACTAGCACTTTTTTGTGCAGTTTTGGAGTTGAAGAAATTACTAGAATTTCTCATTGGGTTTCTTAATCATGATTCAATATGGTGTGATTTCTAGGATTTTTGTTGTAGTAAATTATGGTCGCTACCTCAGTTCAAGCAGCTGTTTTCTTTTTTTTGTTGTTTTTGTTCAGTAATTTTTACTAATGACCCTATTTGGAGTGATTTGCCAAACCCTTCTCCAACTCATTTACAGATGAAGAACTGAAACAAACAGGGAGAAGTGACTTGCCTGGGGTCACACAGCTAGGAAATGTCTGAGACCAGATTTGAATTCATATTCATAAGTCTTCCAGATCCAAGTCAAGTGTTCTACACCTGCCATCTTTTTGCCTCCAGAAAGTAACAGTGGTAGAATGTTTATATTAAAATATGAATCTGTACTTCTGTGGAAAGTTGAGGTCATTAAAAGAGGCTTTAAAATTGTCTGAAGGTAATTCAGCTCACTTTGAATTAAAATTTCATCTCAGCTTGTCCATTTCTACTATGTTGGACATAAATATCCTGATGGGCAAGTTCTATAGGATTCACATACAAACAGATGCAATAATTCAGACAATAATTCAGCTAACAGACCATTTAGTTTTTACCTCTGTGGATGGTTAGACAAATTCTTCTGTGTAATTACAGATAGAACAATTTTATCTACAAACAAGAGAAATATAAGTTTCAGGGGCATCTGAGTGATGCACTAGATAGAGCATGGACCCTGAAGTTAGGAGGACCTTAGTTCAAATCTGACCTCAGGCACTTAATAATTAGCTATGTGACCTTGGGCAACTCACTTAACCCCATTACCTTGCAATAAACAAACAAAAAAAGAATATGAATTTCTTGGGAGTATGAATTGTTTCATTCATTGTATTTTCATCCCCAAGGCTATATATAGTGCCCATCATAAAAAAGATAACTAATTAATAACTTATTGATTAATCCAGGGGAAATCTTTACATAACTCAGAATCTATGATGGATCTCCTCCCTCACCATGGGAAATACTATTGGTAAGCATACACCCCTTTGCTTAATGCCATGTCTGATGTTTATGATTCAAGGATCACTGAATAAGGTAATTTCTTTTTTTGACATGTGAATGGAGGGGAGCTAGGTGGCACAGTGGACAGCACTGACCCTGGAGTCAGGAGGACCTGAGTTCAAATCTGGCCTCAGACACTTAATAATTACCTAGTTGTGTGACCTTGGACAAGTCACTTAACCCTGTTGCCTAGCAAAAACAAAAAAATAAATAAAAATATGTGAATGGGAGACCACCTTCTTGCAAAGGAGCCTTTATGGTGTTTTGCTTAGCTGAATCAAATATATTTTCAAAATAGACAAATAACATAAACAATGGGATCTTATATTTTCAACATCTTTCAGTCAGTTACAAAATGATAAGGATGTGATCCATCACTGAATATCAGTGTTGAAAGCCTTCTTGTTCCCTGCTCAGACCATCATTGAGATGGCCCTAGACTTGTGATTTGTGTATAGGTCACCTTCATAAAGATTTGATAAAGGTAAGAGAGTAAGAATATAAATTGATGTTTGGTGCTCTAAGAATCACTTTTATATAAATAAAATCTGATGTCTTCTAGATACTTAATGAAAACTTGGAAAAGGAACAGGAATGATTTCACCATTTGTGTGTGTGTGTGTGTGTGTGTGTGTCTGTGTCTGTGTGTGTGTCTGTGTCTGTGTGTGCCTGTGTGAATGTATGCATATATAGATTTTAACAAGAATGTAAACAAGAATGTTCAAACTCTATACCAGGTGCAGGGAACCTCTGCTTATTGGTCTGGTGTTGCCAAGACATCTGTAGATGGACTTAAAATTCAATAAATCTGGGTTTTTTAAGGGGTGAATAAATTAAATGTTTGACCAAACATAGCCTTGGAATGATGTTATAAATATTGAAATAGCCCTTGGCAGAAAAAAATTATCTGCTTTTGCTTTATAATGACACCCCTGAACTATTAAAACATTTGAAGAATCAAAATTATAAGTAACCCAAAGGACAATGCAATGACATTTGGTGGGCATAAGTTAGTTATAGCATGCTACTAATGAAGACTTTGTGGTAGAAATAGAATAAAATAATTCAATAGCATACATGTTAGAAACATAAGTAGGTCAATCATGTAGTTAGCATGAGAATCAAAAAGGGGGCCACTTAAATATTATATAGAAATACCTGTGATATTAAAAAAACACAAAAAAAATATGGAAAAAGACCTTCAGGCCATTGGGAGGATACTCCTAAGCTATAGATGGAAACTCACCAAAGATTATAAAGGTGAGAAAATACAGAGAGAGTTTCGGTCTATATTAGTGGGAGAAGTACCTATACCAAAGAAATCAAGGATCAAGCAGAGTACCAACCACTCTGGAGGGCAATTTGGAACTATGCCCAAAAGGCAATAAAACTGTGTATACCCTTTGATCCAGCACTACCACTACTAGGTCTGTATCCCAAAGAAATCAAAAACAAGGGGAAAGGACCCACATATACAAAAATATTTATAACAGCTCTTTTTGTAGTGGCAAAGAATTGGAAATTAAGAGGATGAATAACTGAACAAGCTACGACCTATGAATGTTATGCTATACTCTTGTGCTGTAATAAACCATGAGTGATGACTTCAAAAATGCATGGAAAGACTTACATGAACTGATGATGAGTGAAATGAGCAGAACCAGAAGAACATTATACACACTAACAGTAACATTATGAGATGATCAATTATGATTGACATAGCTCCTCTCAGCAGTTCAGTGATCAAGAATAATCCTAAGAGACCTGTTAAGGACACTACTATCCACACCCATAGGAAAAAAAATATGGATTCCAAATGTAGAGCAAAAGATACTATGTTCAATTTTTAAACTTCTTTTAGGCTTTTTTTCTCAGGTTTTCCTCCCTTAGTTCTAGTTCTTCTTTCACAGCCAGACTAATGTAGAAATATATTAAAGGCAATTTTATACATGCAACCTATATTAGATTGTTTGCTTCCATGGTGTGGGAGTGGGAATAAAGAGAATGGTGTAAAAATATGGAACTCAAAAGCTGGTAAAAGGATGATTGTTGAAAACTATCTTACATGTAACTGGAAAATAAATAACTAAGGAAAGAAAAAGTGCTATTTGTGGTACAAAACCTTTGTATAACAAGTGCCTCAGGATATAAAATGTTTTTGAAGACAAAGTCTGTTACATTAAACAATTTTTTTCCTATTCCAAGTGCCCATCAGTGCCATGCACAGAGGAAATACTAAGTAAGTCAAAAGAATTGAAGTAACTAATGTTTCCAACCTTCATTCCCACTATGTAACCCCAAGAATGTTCTGCACTAGTCAGCCTCACTCTGAACACAAGACATGTGAATTCTTCCATCCAGTCCTTTGTTCGTACTGTCCCTGCTTCCTTGATTTCTCAATGATGTCCTCCTTGGTCATTTCCTGACTGGATCACCCAAGACAAGTCTCTTATTCTCACAGTGCTCTAGTCTACACAGCTCTCTTAAGATGGTAACTTTTAGCAATAATGCTGACCTGCAATGGCATGAAAAATTTCTTGTCTGAGAATGCTATATTGAGGAAATCATAGATGTCATCTCTGTCCTTTTTTCTGTTAAGTACTTGGCTTCCTTCAAATTTTCCAGATAACTACTTTTCAGTGATTTTTGTCTTTATTGCTGAGTCAGGAGTCATATGTTTATATTGAATTCAATAAATATTTATTAAGTACCCACCATGTTCTACACACTATACTAAATATAAATTATTAAATAGCTCCTTGGTTCAAGATGTCATCCCACAGATAACAAAGATGATATAAAGCAAACAGTTCCTGCTTTTAAGGAGATTCCATTTATCATGAGTTGGTATCATTTCCAATATTCCAACTTTTCTCCCTGGCTTAATGTTGGTGGAGGCTCTACTGGTAGGAAGAGAGAGGGTCCAGGAGAAGACTTACTATGTACAACTTT
The DNA here is from genome assembly GCF_037893015.1 of Macrotis lagotis. Classification (NCBI taxonomy): domain Eukaryota; kingdom Metazoa; phylum Chordata; class Mammalia; order Peramelemorphia; family Peramelidae; genus Macrotis; species Macrotis lagotis. Next base: position 329,295,985 of record NC_133666.1, read on the forward strand.
TTTATATAGCTTCCTATGTATAGTTTTTCTTTATAGCTTACTATGTATAACTTACTCAAAGTACTGTTCTCCTTCAACACTCCATCACTCCATATGTGTTTCTTGCCTTTGGATTTGTTGCTTTTCAACAATGGTTGATAAGACTTGTTAAACTGTTTGCTCTGAAACAAATATCTCTCCATCCAAGTGCAGTAGGCAGCATGGTGTCATTGGGCCAGAGCAACTAGGAAACCTAAGTTAATCAGATGCTAACCTTTAATAATCCCTCCCTTTGTGTGCACTTCTTCCCTCCATGAAACATGTTGGGCCCTATTTTCAATCTTCCTTCTATAAATCTTAATAGATATGGTCAGGACTAATAAGGCAGCATCTGTTCAGTACTTTGAATTCTGGCACTACAAAAGAAATACTACATGAATACAAAGTACAAAATACTACATAAATATTCCTAAATACAAAGGCATATTAAGGAGACTGCCATATTTTAGTATCCAATCTTGATGAAATTTGCATTTTTTAGAACGAGCATTCTGTTTAAATAACATGCATGACAGAATTTTCAATGAGTGACTATTAAGTTCGTGGGCACACACCTGAACAATGGAACCTTTTCATAATAGGAATTCGCACAACTTGTGTGACTGAAGAAAGTGAATTTTTATGCAATGATTATGTGCTTAACAGAACATTCATTTGCACAAATTAACCTTTAAAGCCAGAATATTCCTTCATGCAAGACTTCATCAGCTTAGGAAAAAACTCCAGAGAACAATTTAATGTTTTCAGTGGCAAATAGCTCTCATTTATTTATGTGACTCAAAGTCATTTTCCTCATACATTTACTGTAGACTCTGGGCTCCCATCTATATGACTGACTCAATTTCCCCATTCCTTTCCAAAAAAGGATTCACTAGAGAACCTCTATATTGAGAATCCCTCAAATCATTGAATTGTCAAAGCTGGATTAGACTGAGAGACCGTGAGTTGCAAGCATGCCCAATTTGGAATAAAGGAATATAGGTTCAAAGCTTAGGTTATATCCTTAATGAACGATGAGAGTTTGGGTGAATTACCTCCCCCTAAGGCCATCACTTTCCTCATCTCTAACATGATGGCTGAAACTAGTCAACATCATTTATAGTTCTAAATATTATGATGCTGCCATAGATGAATTTTCCTAACCCAAGAATTCCTATGATCCTATCTTTCATCAAAAATTTCTGTCTCAGCCCATCTAATATCTGGATGAAAAATGAACAAGACAAGCAATTCTCTGGATGATTCCATTTATTTAGATGTTGAAATTCTATATCTGAGAAATTATTTGAATTTTCATTTCCCAACTAGATCTTCTGGTTCAATGTAGACATAACTATTTTGTTTGTTTTGATTTCCCATATTAGGGTAGAAGAACCTATTCACTATACAAATAACTTCTTGTTCTATGTGCTTAGACATATGTGTGGTAATAATTCATAAGTGCTTTAAGATTTGCAAAGTACATTACAGGCATTATGTCATTTGATCTTTACCACGTGAAGTATATACTATTACTTTTTTTTTAGGGTTTTTTTTTTTTTTTGGCAAGGCAAATGGGGTTAAGTGGCTTGCCCAAGGCCACACAGCTAGGTAATTATTAAGTGTTTGCCACCGGCTTTGAACCCGGGTACTCCTGACTCCAGGGCTGGTGCTTTATCCACTGTGCCACCTAGCTGCCCTGTAGTATATACTATTATTGTTCCCATTTTATAGGGGGATAAATTGAGGCTCAGAGAGTTTGTGATTTGCCCAAGATTGCAAAGCTAGTTAGAACACGAATTAGATTTTGAACCCAGCTCTTACTGGTTCCTACTCAATATTCTGCCCAATATACTCTGCTTCTTCTAGAATAGTGTTTATGTTGGTGAGAGCTGTGTAAAGAGAAAGATGAAAGTTATTGGGAAAGGGGGGAAAAGAGGTCTTCTAGACTCCAGGCTAGCACCGGAAAGAAAAAGATCATAATCTGACAGCTAAGCAATTGCTAGGTTACATATTATCTGATTTGTATATAGAGAGTATGTATGTTTGTATTTATGTATATATGAGCATCTAATGAGGTCCACAGGAGGAAAATGGAACATGGGACAACAAATATCACAATACAAGAATTAGACATTAAAGGAACAATTACTCAAAGTTAGTCCTGGAGTGCTAGTTTTATGGCTCTGGCACAATTGCACTCTGTTATTTCCCAAGATAACAGGATCTGTATCTTGCCTCCTTCTTGTTAAGCAGTGCTTGGGTTCCCAGGGGTTGATGAAGCCCCTCATCTGCTTCCAGCTGACCATGTGTGAATCAGATGTTTTGGGGACGACAAAGAATTGCCCTGCACTGGCCAAGGAGCAGGAAAAGCCAGCGACCCAGTTGATTTTTAAAAGGAAGTGTTTCTTCTCTTTTCTTCCTGTTATAAATCATGTCAGGAGTATCCCAGTCACCCTTGTGAGGATTGGAGGGAAGAGCAGTGCCCTGTTCTCCATACCCTGGAAATAGGGTGCATATGGGCTCAATGGGTTAAAGCTGGAGCTCAGCTAGGTAGGCCTGAACCAAGGTCTGTGGTGTCCTTTCTGCTTTGTGTTTATTTGCCTGTTCTCAGATGACCAGCCAGCAATCATAAGATAGAAATGTTGTTAGAGAGGGCCTCACAAATCCAAAGTGTAAGTAGATCCCTGAGTCCTTCGTTAGGTTGATCCTTGGCAGAAGCTTCTGCTTTGGAGAATACAACAACTAATACAAGGATGTTCTCAGGCAATAGCCTAGTTTGCCAGAAGATGTGGATCCTGAGGGGAGACAGTATAAAGCAACATGAAATATGAAATGGCTCTTCAGTGGTCCCACAAATAACTTCACATTTGGATATTTCAATTTTCCTGATAGAGTGTCACATAGTTGTAAGTTATAAGCTACTGATTGCCTCTGTCTTGTCAATGCATGTTGTATTTCTATACTAGATTCATATTGTACACTCATTACTTTTTATTCTCTCTTTTTTTGTGGAAACCCTGAACATAAACCATGCTTAAATTTTTAAGTAACTTTTCCCTGGGATTCTGGGGTGGAAGGCTTAATAAGTATGAGATAAAGACCCTTTTTAAATGTAGTTAGGTTTCTCTAGGAGCCTAATCACAATATGGAGAAGGAGGGTGAGTATGGAGAAGAGAAACACCATATTGGCAAGGGCCAAGGCATGGCACTCAACCTCTTCATCACAATAGCAGTTATTATTATTATTTTATTTTATTTTTTTAGGTTTTTGCAAGGCAATGGGGTTAAGTGACTTGCCCAAGGCTACACAGCTAGGTAATTAAGTGTCTGAGGCTGAATTTGAACTCAGGTACTCCTGACTCCAGGGCCTAGCTGCCCCAATAGCAGTTATTATTGTTAAAAATTTAGATATGTAAATAAAACACTTGTGTATGATTTTTGTTTGGGCAATTAGGCCAGGCAGTTGGATAAAGTGTCAAACCTGAAAGGCTTATTTTCCTGATTTAAAATCCAGTCTCATATATTTTATTAACAGTGTGATCCTGAGCAAGTTACTTAATCCTGTTTGTCTCAGTTTCCTTATATGTAAAATTAACTGCAGAAGGAAATGGCAAACTACTCCAGTATCTTTGCCAAGAAAATCCCAAATGGGGCCACAAAGAGTTGAGTATAACTGAAATGACTAAAGACTCCTCTGGGACTGAACTCAATCATAGTGGTGGTGGTGGTGGTGGTGGTGGTGGGGATATGGAGAAGAGAGACTCCTTAGTGGAAAGGGGAAGGCACAGTGTTCAAACTCTTCTTACAACAGCAGTTGTATAGACATGTATATATTATATTATATATAATATATACACATACATGTGCAGATATGTAAAAATGTAGATATATTAATAAAATATTTATGGGTAATTTTTGTTGTTTTATTAACCTTATCTGAAAAGATATATATATATATATATATATATATATATATATATATATATATATGTACACACACATATATATGTAGATATATAAAACAAATAAGTTTATTAGATGGATTGAGTTTTATCACTCATTATTTCACACATATATATTTTAAACAACATCATCTCATATCTTTAGAACTGTCACATGGTAATAATTCATTTTTGGAAGTAGATGCCAACTTACTGAAGAATTGAAGCCTCCTAAATGGAACCAGAATGGCAGACTGCATTGAAAATGATTTCAAAGTCACCTAAATATATACCTAAAACAGAGTCTCTTCTATAACACAAAATTCAAATAGCTAGTCAGCATCTTCTTGAAGACATTCAAAGAGGCTCATCAAAGGCAGTTCATTTAGCTTTTGGATAGCATTAATCAAATCTAAATCTGCCCCTCTGCAATTTCCATCCATTTTCCTGGTTACACCTTCTCAGACCAAACAGAACAAATCTTATTTGTCTTCCATATGTTCATTCACATCTGATTCTTCAAGACCCCATTTTGTTGTTGTTTTAAGCAAAGATATTGAAGTGTTTTGTCATTTCCTTTTTCAGCTCATTTTTATAGATGAGAAACTATGGCAAAGAAGGTTAAAGTGATTTGCCCAGGATAATATATGAGGTTGAATTTGAACTTAGGTCTTCCCAGCTCCAGGACAGGCATTCTTCACTGTGCCACCTAGTGGTCTGTTTTCCACATGATTGCTCTTCAGATACTTGAATATCATTTTCATATCTGTTAAATCTTCTTTCTAGGCAAAATTCCTTCATATTTTAAGTTTTTTAGTCTTTTCTTACCATCTTATGAACATGATTCAGATTTTCTTTATCTTTCTTAAAATTGTTGATCAGAACTGAACCCAGTATTTTAGGAGTGGTCTAAGACAATAGAGTTATGAATTCCTAATTTTGGACAGTATGCCTCTCTCAATGCCACCTAGAGTCTTAGTGTATTTTTTAACTATGTCATAATGTTGGCTCATATTGAGTTTGTAGTCCACTCAAACATAGAGGTCTTTTATTTATAGGATTACTTGTCCTACCTCATTACATGCTTCTCCCATCCTGAAATGATGAAATCAATTTTATTGTACTCAAGTATAGACCTCTAATTCTACTAAGTTTTATCCTATCCCACAAGAATCCTACTTACTTTGCCAAACAGAGAAAAATGGTTGCCAAAGACAATACCATGTTAGAACAGAAACTCATTTGTAAAGTCTTACAAAGATATATGATGGACAATTAGGTGCAATATTGTTTCATAAAAAAGAAAGAAGCAGTGAGAGTAAGATTACTTATCTCAAAGACTTTGAAGGATGAAAATGGCAGAGATCCTATAACCAAAGGAAAATGGGAAAGGTTTGCAAAAAATTACTTTAATAAATTGTTTTATTTATCAAATACAATCAAACCACCCTTACTGGACTCTTAATGTCATTGTCTTGAATGTTCTTATAAGAAAGAAACAGAAAGATTACAAAAAGAACAAAGATGAGAGAAGTAGCAATGTTCTTTCTCATCATCTTTTGTATATAAATATATATGAAGAATATTTTGTGCTAGAAAAGACACAATTATGGAGTTTTAAGGGAATGATACTCAGATTTTCCACTCAATCAAATTATAGTGGCTATTCCTTATGTTAGCTGCCACTGATCAAATCATTTCCCCTCTTTTCACAAGGGGTTCACCATTTTCCTCTCCTCACCAAGTCTAGCCCTTATTCTAGGAGAGTTTAATTTTCATACTGATATTTTCTTTAATTTCTTAACTTCTTAAATCTTTAAACTCCTTAAATCACATGCCCTACTTCTATACTTCACCTCAGTCATGCAGAGAAAATTACAGATTTGATCTCATCATTATCTACAGATGTTCTACTTCTTTAATTAGAAATTCAACATTCCTCTATTGACAGTAATATATCATTATATCATTCCCTATAGCCTTCTCATCCTATTCTTCACCCTTATCCCATGAGACCTCCTCATCCCATGGACATTCAAGAGCCATTAATCCTGCTTTAACATCACTTTCCTTCTTTCCAATATTGATCCTATTGTTAACCATTTCACTCCACATCGTTCTCAGTTCTTGGACACCTCACTCTTTCACTGTTCATCTTTCCGATGATCTAATCTTAGCCCCAGATAACTCTCATCATTTGCTTCCTTAACTACTGCTTGCTGCCAAATGGAGTTTCATCACAGTATTAACTGAGTATATTACAAATTAATGTAATCCAACTTCAACTGGCCCTCACTGAAGAAAGGAAGTTTTTCTCTGTCTACCTAATTGATTTCCTAACTCACTCTGCACGGAAAATATTCAAAACTCCTCTTTCTTCATCATCTTCTGCACTTCTCTTTTTGAAGACCTTGTCTTTTACCCTGTGGGAAAATTTAAGATCATTTGACATGAACTTCCTCTTCTTTTCTCTTCATTTCACAATCCCTTATCATCACCCCTCACTCTTTTCTTCTTTTACCCATTAACAGAGATTGCTCTTCTCTTTGCTAATGCAAATCTTTCAGTTTTGTGCTAGATACCAACCCCTCCTTTCCATCCTCCCCATTGTATTGAAAACTCAATCTCCTCTCTCTCTCTCTTTCTCTCTCTCTGTTTCTAATCATTTAACTATCATCTCTCTGAAGATGACTTCTTGATCTATTTAGCGAACCCCCCAAAATACCAATTTCCTAAAAGTTATAAAATGAATGTCTCATAGACATGTCAACCTCCATATCTCCAAAAATGGACTCATTACTTTCCCCTCCAAATCCTTTTCCAAGATACCAAATGGTACCACCCTCCTTCAAAACTTTCAAATGCATAACCTTAACATTTTTCTTGATTCTCATTCTCTCTCATTTAGTATATTTAATCAGTTGCTAGATTTGACATTTCTATTATCACAGCATTATCTCATGTTTGATCCCTTCTCATCACTCTTCAGTTCAGGTCCTCTACATTCCTTATTCTCACCAGTTCAATCCCCTACACTGCTTCCAAAGTTATTTTCTTTATGTATAGATCTGACCCTGTAGATTCTCTACTCAGTCAATTCTAATGGTTCCCTATTGCCCATATGATCAAATATAAATTCCTCTGTTTAGCTTTTAAAGTTCTTCACAATCTGTACCCAAACTATCACTCCAACCTTCACACACAAGCCTTCTTCTCTCATTGTTCTACATTGAATTATCCATTCCTAACTGGAGTGTATACTCTTCTAACACCCATCTTATAGACTCTCTCTCCTTCTTTAACATGCAGGTCAACTATTATCTTTTACATGAGACCTGTCCTCATACTACCCTCTAACCATTAGTACACTGCCCATTTACCATGTATTTAACTGTTTTGTCCTATCTTTATTCTCATATTTATTCTGAATATGCCAATATACTTAAATGTATGTTGCCTTCCCTACTTCCTTATGAGTAGTAATCAACACCTAGAACAATGTTTGGTATATTATAGGTGCTTAATTAATATTTGCTTTTCATTGAGGGAAAGATACTGAAACTGTGGGAAAATGTGGAACTAATTAATATTGAAGAGAGGTGAAATAAAGACTATCAAACACTGAGCTATATGACTTCTCTCACACCTATATAAAAATCTTTAGAAGAGTCATCTATACATGAATCAAAGCCATCTTCAAAGAAGGTATCAGGAGGCACGCAGGTTTTTGATAATGATATACAGCAATGAATCACAGCTTTCCCATTTCACAATTATATGAAAATATAATGTAAGATATCATTCTATTCATTGTTCATTGGTTATTAAAAGCATTCAATTCTATAGAAAAAATTCCCTTAAAGTCTCTTTTACAACAATGTGTTTCCCATCTATATAACATAATGATTTAAGATTCCTTTAAAGATCTTGCAACAGAAATAACAATGTTCACTGAACCTGTGGCACAGTGATAAAGTGCCAGGGCTGGAATCAAGAAGACTCATCTTCTTGAGTTTAAGTTTAACCTCAGATTGCAGCTATGTGACCTTGAGCCTTAGTTTCTTTATCTGTAAAATTATCTGGAGAAGGAAATGGTAAAGCACTCCAGTATCTCTGCCAAGAAAATCCCAAATAGGGTTATGAAGAATTGAACATGACTGAAAAATAATGGGACAATAACAATAAAACAACAATAGTATAAAGTATGGCAACATATGCCCATCAAAAGTTTATGTTAGGGCAGAGCCAAACTGGAAAAGTAAAGGCAGGGACTCACCTGAGCTCTTTCTCAATCCACTCCAAATACTTTTAAATAATGACACCAACCAAATTCTAGAGTGTCAGAACCCACAAAAATATTGAGTAAACCAATTTTTTTTGGTCCAAGATGACTAGGAAGATCTGCTGGAAGTGTCTGTTGCACCAGGAGCAAACCAGTCCCAGTCATCCAGGAACAGGAAACCAGAAAACTAGGTCGATAGCAGTGGTGGCAGTTTCCAGACCTCCCAGTCCAGAGATTTCCCAGGACAACTTGCAAGATCATCAGGAAAACTCTGCCACACCAGAGTGAGAAGGGAGCCCAGTCCAACACAAACCTCAGCACAGACTTCAGCACAGACCTGGTCCCAGAGGACCAGGAGCAATCCTGGGGAGCAAACTCACAGGGAGTCATCAGGCAACTGCTTCCAGAGTGCTCAGTCCATAGACAGTAAAGGAATTGGGGGAGATTGCAGAGGTCTCTCTCTCTACTATCCTTGAGGCAGGACTCTGTGGTTTTGCCCATTCTCAGATCCAGGTTGCAGTCTGGGGCCCTGTCTTAAGAGGAGGAGCAGAAGTACAATTGAACTTATTGCCTGCAGCAGAACCAGGAACCTCCTCACAGTTCCAGGGCATAAAGGAGTGCTTGTGGTCACCCACAGACCAGAGTATGGACCAAGAAAGAAATCATAGCCTCTCATAAGACCTTGGAAAAATTGAGAACTTGCAGGTCTCTGGGGGGATGGGGGGATGGTATCCCTGAAAACAGCTGCAAAAACCCGCAAAATCTTGGGATAGTGCATCTTCTACCCTGGAAGCAGAGCTCCACCTTAATTTGGATTTAAATCAAGTCATAGGCTGGGGAAATGAGTAAACAATAGAAGAAAAAAATCCAACCATAGACAATTACTTTATTCCCATGGGGGACTAAAATGCATACTCAGAACATAACAAAGTCAAAGCTTTTAAGAAAAAGTAGGAATTGGTCTCAAACTATGGAAGAGCTCAAAAAAGATTTAGAAAATCAAGTAAGGGAGGCAGAGGAAAAATTGGGAAGAGAAATGAGAGTGATGTGTGAAAATCCTAGAATCCAAGTCAGCAATTTGGTGAAGGAGATACAAAAAATCTGAAGAAAATTATATCTTAAAAATCTGTTTAGTTCAAATGAGAAAAATAGTACAAAAGGCCAATGAGAAGATGCCTTAACAAGTAGAACTGGCCAAATGAGAAAGCTCTCTGAAGAAAATAATACCTTCAAATGTACAATGGAACTAAGGGAAATTGATGAAATCAAGAAACAACAAAACAAAATCAAAAGAATAAAAACTAGAAGAAAATGTGAAATATCTCATTGGAAAAATAGCTGACCTGGAAAACAGATCCAGGAGAGATAATCTAAAAATTATTATACTATTTGAAAGATATGACCAAAAAAAAAAGAGCCTGATATTCTAGAAGCAAAAGGTAAAATAGGAATTGAAAGAATCTGCTGATCACCTCCTGAAAGAGATACCAAAATAAAAGCTCCCAGGAATATTATAGTCAAATTTCAGAACTCCCAAATGAAGGAGAAAATATTGCAAGCAGCAAGAAAGAAACAATTCATATATTATGGAACTACAGTCAGGATAACATAAGATTTAGCAACTTCTTCATTGAAGGTTCATAAGGCTTGGAATATGATATTCTAGAATGCAAAAGCACTTGGATTACAAATAAGAATCAGCTACCTAGCAAAACTGAACATATTCTTTCAGGGGAAAGATGGACATTCAATGAAATAAGGGACTTTCAAACTTTCCTGATGAAATGACCAGAGTCAAACAGAAAGTTTGATCTTCCAGTACATGACTCAGATGAAGCATAGAGAGAATGGATAGGAAGGGCAAATTAATGATGTTGAACTGCTTGTATTTTTGCATATGAAGATGATACTGATAATTTGTATGAATCTTTTCATTCATTAGGGCAGTTAGATGGAGTATATATATATATATATATACAAGGCATAGAAGGGAGTTGAATTTGAAGATGGAGTTAATGGGGGGAGTAATGTACTGGGAAAAGGGAAAGGAGAGGTATAATGAGGTAAGTTTTTCACATAAAAGAGGTAAGAAAAGGCTTTTGCAGTGGAGTGGAAGAGGAGAGAAGGTAGAGGGGAGGAAGAGCCTTACTCTCATAGGAAATGGATCAAAGAGGGAATAACATACACACTCAATTGGCTTTAGAAATCTACCCTAAAGGATGGGAGAAAGGGTATGGGGGAGGGGAAGGGGGTGTAGGAGATAGAAGAGAGGAAAGACTGTGGGAGATGGTAGTCAGATACAACACACTTTTGAGGAGGGTTAGAGTGAAAACAGAGAGAGTTCAGAAAAAAATTGGGGGGGGTGAGAGAGGAATAGGATTCAAGGAAATTCAGCTAACAATAGCAATTATGAGAAAAAAATGTTGAAGCAATTTTTCTGATGGACTTATGATAAAGAATGCTATCCATCCCAAAGATAGAACTGATGATGTCTGAATACAACATAAAACAAACTTTTTTTCTATTTTTCTTGAGGTTTCTTTTACTTTGTGTGTATATGTGTGTGTGGGGGGGGTATGTTTACTTTTACAACATGACAATTGTAGTAATGTTTTTCATGGCTACACATTTTTAACCTACACCAAATAATTTCTTTCTCAATGAGGAGAGTATGGTGGGAGAAAGGGAGATAATTTGAAACCCAAGGTTTTGGAAGTAAATATTGAAACTTGCATTTGCTTGTACCTGGGGGAAAAAAATTGAAAAAACATTTAAATGTTAAAAAAAATATACTACTGGGATGGAGGAGACTCTTTACAGATTTCAGAAGAAATTCCCAGGACAACACGATTCTCCAAATGCTCTTGTTTATGGATGACATTGCATTAATGACATTAAATCCAGCAACACTGTAAAGTTTCCTTAAAGAGCTACTCAAAGGAATCTGGCCCAACAATTCACTGTGGATAAAGACCAAGTGGATAAAGAATATCTATTGCCTAGATTTGAAAATATAATATATTTTTGAAAATATATATAATATATAATATATATTTATACTCTCCCTACCCTATGATATTTTTATCCAATCAAATTACCATTAGCAAAAAAGAAAAATAAGTTATTCTGACATAACTGATGAAATCTTACTGGTTTTTTGGTAATCACTACTTCTTTTTAAAATATTTTCAAATATATACACACATATATATATTTATATTTGCATATATATTTATAAAGATTTTCCATCAGCTTGTATATCTGGCACAGACTGTACAGCTGAGAAACTGCATCCTGAGTTAACTAGGGGGAAGGGATCACCCTGGATTGCTTTCAAGAAATTTTGAAGTTCTTCAAATTTCAAATTGCCCTCAGTTTCCCATGATAGCAAAGGTTCATTATTTTAATTTTTGCTGTTGTTTAGTCATTTCCAGTTATGTTCAAGATTTCATGATTCCTTTTGGGGTTTTATTAGCAAACATACTGTTTTTATTTCCCTCTCTAGCTATTTTACAGATGGGGAAACTGAGGCAAATGGGTTAAGTGACTTACCCCACATCACACAATTAATAAGTCTGTAAGGCTAGATTTAAATTCAGATCCTCTTGACTCCAGCCTAGACTTTCAATCTACTATATCCCCTAGATGTCCTATCATTGTTTTAATGCATTCAACCATTATTGTCACATGACTGTGAAACATGGAAGATAATTGCTTCTGAAGACTTTAAAATGAATATCACACAGAAAGCAATGAAGAGATGCATAATGAATATGAGCATGCTACAACATATATTCAATGAACTCTAAAAAAGAAGAATAAAAAATTGTCTTCATGCAATTGTATGAAAAAAAAAATGAGTTGGTGACATGGTAAGCAAAAGGCATGATGGTTGGATGACCAGAGTGTTTGACTGTTGCTCTCACAATGTTAGGAGGAAGCAAGGAAGGTCTCCAGCATGTGGAGCTGATTCCGTTTTATGGGAAGATATGTCCAAAACAGGATGGACTGGAATGGATGAAAAGTGACTGGTATCACTAGAGAGAATTCCTTCATCATGGAGCTCACCTATCTATTTAATACTGGAGTAAATGATATTTTTAAAAACTTTATCTGTTCATTTCAGCCTATAAAGATTTTTTTTTAGGTGTGGGCTTATCCCTTAGTGTATTAGTTATTCTCTATAACATTCATGCCATTTTATTCAAAAATGCTCATATCAGCTCTTTTTGTTGTGGCAAAGAATTGGAAACTGAGGGGATGCCCATCAAATGAGTAATGACTGAATATATTGTGCTATATGTATGTGATGGAGCACTGTTGTTGTATAAGAAATCATGAGGGATAGGATTTTAGAAAAGCCTGAAAAGACTTGTAAGAATTGATGTGGAGTGAAATGAGCAGAATCAGAAGATTACACACATTAACAGCAACATAGGGTGATGATCAACCATGATGGACTTGTTTATTCAACAGTACAATAATCAGAGACAATTTTAAAGGACTTGTGCTAGAAAATGCCATCCATATCCAGAGAAGTAACTATAGAGATTAAATGAAGACAACGCTTATTATCTTCAATTTTTAAAAAATTGTCTTATGTATTATGTCATTTTTCTCTCTCTAATGTTTTCTTTCTTTTGTTTGGATCGGATTTTTCTTTCACAACATGTTCAATATCAAGCTATGTTTTGCAGAATTATAAATATAGAACCTATATCAAATTGCTTTCTATCAGGGTAAGGTGAGAAAGAAGGAAGGGAGGGAGAAAATTTGTAAAACTCAAAATCTTGCAAAAAAAAGTGATTAAAAAAAGGTTCATGCCACCTACAAATTTAATAAGCATAACATTTAAGTCACTGATAAAAATGTTGAATGGCATTGGGTCACATGCAGATCCCTGGGCTCTTCCATCAAAGGATCTCTCTCCAAATTGCCAAAGATCCGTGAATAAGTATTCTTTGGAACCAATATTTAAACCATTTCTAAATCTATTTAATTGTATTATCATCTAACTTAGCAAATGGCTGTGGATCAAATACTGCAGCCTCCTATCTTTGTACAATTGAAGAGCTAATAATGGTTTTTATGTTTTTAAACAAAATGTATTTTAAAAGAAAAAACAAAAACAAACAAAACACATTCTTGGTTCATGGGGCTACAAAGAAACAGGCAATATGGTTTTTCCCAAAACCTGTAATTTGCCAACTCCTGATGAAACCCATAATTCTCATCTCATCACAAAGAGGATCCTAAACTAGCCATGAAAAGTAGCTTTACTGAAATATATCATGTTTCTATCACATAAGATATTATAAAGTGCTTATTACAGTGCCTGGTACCTAGTGAGTACTACATATAAACTTATACTCTCCCTACCCTATAGTATTTTTCCTATCCAATCAAATTACCATTAGCAAAACAGAAAAAGGTTACTCTGGCATAACTTATAATTGGTGAAGTCTTATTGTTTTTTTGGTGATCATTACCTCTCTTTTTAAATCTTCTCAAACTGTCTCTTTAATATGTTCTGGAATTTTGCTGGAAATTGATACTGAGATCACTTGTCTATAGTTTGAAGAACCTATCTTTTTTTATGAAAAATTGGGACAGTATTTGTTCTTCCCAGTCCCACTGAAATGGGGAAATGGAATATGGAAAATGGGAAATAAGATCTTTCAGAGAATACAGTGACTCAAAAATCACTTAATCTCTTTCACTTCTCTAGAAAGTACTTTGCCCAAGTTTATTGAATTGAACCCATGAGGATAGGTAGACATTGTTTTTCTATCTTCTTATCTTGGGTTTCACGTTCTTGATAACCATTTTTGTTTTATAATTTCCTGTCCAAAGCTCATTCTTCTTGAGAGAGAAAACAAAAGCCAAATTTGAATAGAATGATGCAAGCTTTTCAGTGTTGACACCTATCATCTTCTCATCTATTCATTCTAAGTAGTAGTTGTATACCTTCTGTGATTCTCCTTTTCCCTCCAACAGAGCCCTCCATCAAAAAAAAAAAACCCCAACAACTCTTTTTATATTGTCCTTAACAAATATTGCCAACTTTGGCTCAGGCTGGTATTTAGCTTTCACATGTCATAGTTCTTATAGGTCCATAAAATTATTTTCTATTCATTCCCAAATTATTTATCCATTTTTCCATGTTCTGTATATCTATAAAAATCTGAGTTTGTCTATGAAGTTTCCATGTATCTAGTTATATCTCTTTAAGTAGGTCCTTCCCTTTTTTCTCCTTTTTTTTTTTTTAGGATTTTTTTTTTTTTTTTTGCAAATGGGGTTAAGAGGCTTAACCCAAGACCACACAGCTAGGTAATTACTAAGTGTCTGAGGTCGGATTTGAACTCAGGTACTCCTGACTCCAGGGCCGGTGCTCTATCCACTGCTCCACCTAGCCACCCCTCTCCTCTCCTCGTTTAAATAATTTTTTCTTGTATCTAAAATTACCTGTTCTTCGTCAATCAGTTCTTCTTGCAAAGTATTTGGCCATTGGTTCCTCTTTATCTTTTACTAATCCTTGGAAATCTGTTCTCAAATCTAGGGTACACATAAGATGATGTCCAGTTTCCCTCTCCTCTTATCACAAACCCTATGAAGGAACTGACCCTTCCAAATTTCCTCTCATTTCTATATTAGTAACTAGTTCCTCTTTGATAAGAACCAAGTTCAGAAGAGCATATTGTTGTGATACTTCTTTGATCTTTATTAAAGCAAGTCACAAATACTTCACTATCATGTTCCTATGGTAGGTTAATGATTTGTTTTCTAAGTACCTCATCTAGTTTCTCTTTCTGTCTATGTTATTGTGTATCCCCACAACTTCTAATGACTTCTAATTCTTATTCTGTTAGCTCTCATTCAGATAGATACTCTCTACCATATGTTTTTTTTAAGGTTTCTAGTTTTTCTCACAAGACTATATATTCATTACAATTTTTAATATTTTATTTTTCCCAATTATATTTAAAAAACAATTTTTATTTATTTTATTTTATTTTTAATTTTGGGTTCCAAGTTCTTTCCCCCTTTCCCCTCCCCTTCTTTTCTTCTTGAGAAGTTAAGCAATTTTTATAGATTACACATGTATAGGACACATATACATATTTCCTTTATATATACATTTTAAAGAATATATATATATATATGTATACTTAATATACAATCCTTTACCTGTGTTGTTGCTTTAAAACAAGGTATACTCACAAATTCTAGTCATGTGTTTGTCTTTTTTGAAAGAGAAAGAAAGGAAGAAAGAAAGAAAGAAAGAAAGAAAGAAAGAAAGAAAGAAAGAAAGAAAGACAGAAAGACAGAAAGAAAGAAAGACAAAGAAAGAAGGTGTGCTCCCTACCTGTCCCATTGTATCCCCAGTAGGACAGTTCCTACTTTTACTACACAGAGGTTGTTGTTAGTCCTTTGTTCTTTTTTTGTTTTGTTTTTGCAAGGCAATGGGGTTAAGTGACTTGCCCAAGTTCACACAGCTAAGTAAGTATTGAGTGTCCAAGGCTGAGTTTGAACTCAGGTCCTCCTGACCAGTGATCTATCCACTGTGCCACCTAGCTACCCCATTATCCTTTATTCTTATTTTTTTAGGTTTTTGCAAGGCAAAGGGGTCAAGTGGCTTGCCCAAGGCCACACAGCTAAGCAATTATTAAGTGTCTGAGGCCAGATTTGAACTCAGGTACTCCTGACTCCAGGGCTGGTGCTCTATTCACTGCACCACCAAGTCACCCCATTATCCTTTATTCTTGAAGAGGACCATGACATCAAGGAGGTGATACCATCACATGCAACTGAACTAAATTTAAATGAGGGAGGACCATTCAAAGTTACCAGCCTCACTTTCTCCTCCAGATCTATCTGGGTCCAGTGGATCATGATAACTGGAGATGGCCCTTGATGCAGTGGAAGATCTTGACCTTTTTTAGTTCAGCTTTTTAAGATGTCTCAGTTTGATTGAGGTAACATTCATTCAGTGATTAAGGCTAGATAAGAGAAGAGGCAAAGAATGACCTCTTATACCTAGTTTAAAAAAAATCAATCTGGTAGGGGAAGTAGATTCTCCAGATTAAGGCAAACAGAGTTTAAGTGACCTGCCCAGCCAGTGACTCACAAAGCTAGTAAATGCCTGAGGTGGATTTGAACTCCTTGTCTTCTTAATTCCAGGCCCAAATCTCTATCCATTGAGCCATTTAACTGCCACTTATAGCCTATAGGAATATCCTTTTTATTATTATTATTATTATTATTATCATTATTATTATATAAATCCTTGGTATTTTCCTGGGTTTTTATAGTTTTCAAAGTATTCCATAAAGTCTTTCCTGATCCCCTCAACTGCCAGTGCCTAACTTCTCAACCTACCTTGTATTTAATTAGATTTTATACTTTTCTCTAAGTTTATTATGTGTATACTTACAAATGTATCAGTTGTCTTGCCTTTTAGAATATGAATTCATTGAATATAGGAATAGTTTCATTCAGTAATTATAATATCCCCTGCACTGAACATGTGTTGGACATAGGACAGGCTCTAATAAATACGCTGATTGATTAATTGCACAGTCATTATCTTATTTGATCCTCACAACAGTACTGTGAAAGATGTAGGGAAGGGACTGCTGTTCTTATTTTATAGATTTACATCAATGTACTTTGGAGAAGAATAATACTTAGAATAATAATAATTATGGAAATCATAATCATTTACATAGGGCTTCAAGGCTTGCAAATGCTCATTATATGTGATATCTTATGTAATCCTCATAAGAACACTGCGAGGTAGGTGCCATTATTATAACTTCAAACCAGTACTCTATCCATTACACTGACTAGCTGCCAAGCAAAACCTCAGAAGGGATCTCTTTCAGTGATGGTTCAGGTCTCACATGCTTTAGATGAAAAATCTCCAAGAGATAACTATCTTTTTTTCTAATCTATCTATCTATCATCTATCATTTATCTCCTAAATCTACTTATCTATGATCTAATCTATCATCCATCTACCATTTTAGAAAGATAGAGACAGAGACAGAACCAGAGAGACAGAGAAAAATCAAGAGAAGGAGAGAGGAAAGAAAGGAGAGAATCATGATAGGGAGAGAGAGAGTGGGGGGAGAGACAAATAGACAAGAGAAACAGAAAGATATAGAGAGGGGCAAAGACAGAAAAGAGATGAGATGATGATGATGATGATGATGATGATGACAGAGAGAGAGAGAGATAGAGAGATAGATAGAGAGAGAGAGAGAGAGAGAGAGAGAGAGAGAGAGAGAGAGAGAGGTGATAGTTCCAAGACCTTCCTTCTTTGTGTCACATTCTTCAAACCTCCAGCTTCTTGGCACAGAATTCTCCTCTGCCTCTTGGTATCATTTTTCTTTTTCGCTTCCTCCTTGAGATATTTCTACAGCCCTTTTAAGGAACTCTTTATCTCTGAATGACTTGTAGAGTTGAAATGTAGTTTTCCAGCTCCTTCACTTTTTCTTCCTGGTCAAAGAGCAACTTGCTCTTTGTAAAAAGACATTACAGGACATCGGCAGAAACAAAACCATAATCTATTTTCTCCAGAGCGCAGCCAAATGATCCTTGTTCTCCACTTTAAGTGGGTGCATGAAGTAAGTTTCACAGTAATTTGTTTTCTCTTAGGTACCTCTTCTTACTAACCCTTGTGATTATCTCTAGTGGCAAATGAGTTGCAAGATGTGAGACTAGAGAAAGGACTATAATGATATCCACCCATTTCACTTGGCTACTTATCTCTGGGTATCTTTCTTTAGTTCCCTAGAAACTAGGATCTCTATCTGCACTTGAAGAGACAAGGTTTAATTGAAGCAGCAAACAAAAGCAAGATACATAGATGTAAAACTTAAGAATGCAAGCAGAAATCCAGTTGTCTAATGAGGTAAATCCATCTCAATGCATTTTGACATTAATGGCTCCTTAAAGTCTTTCCTCAAATTTCCTGAGTTCTACATGCCAGTTGCCTTTTTATCCCCCCAAGAGCATTCAAAGTTTTGTTAATTTTGTGTATATGAGAGCACTGAAATGTATAGCCTGTGCGGTGGTCAAAATTCCTGATCTGATACTGCTTTGCTGAAAATGAAGCTGGCTATTTTGGGAGAAACACAAGCAGAAGCAAAAATATATTGGAAAAAACACTAGACGGACTGAAGATCAGGGCTTGATTTCTCAACTGTGGTATTTAATAGTTCACCATATAACTGTCACATTTTCTCTGATCCTCTTTTCCTTTTCTGTAAAATGGGAACAATATTTGTGCTCTTTGACTCATATATATTCTAATAAAAGTTCTTTTCAAACCATAAATCAATGAGTTATATAATTATAGGCTATCACATTTATATATACATATATATGAAATACATTTAATAGACAGAAATATAAAAGTAACCATGAGCAGTCCTACCATTTCAGAAAATTATATGAAAGAAGCCTTCACTCCCTTACATAATTGTTTATTTTTCAATTAGCAAATAAAAGAGGGCACAGTTTGATAGCTTCAGAACCTTGATTATAATTTATTCATAACAAAAGTATATTAATATCCTGTGCTTAGTATATTAATTAATTAGTTCTAGTAACTTCTGAATTTTGGGGTCTCCTGATATCTAATAGAGCCAGATTCCATTCTTGGGTGCCCTGGAATATTCCTTTTCTTTCTGTCTTTGACTCTATCCTCCTAGCCATAATTTATCACCCTTGTGGGTCTATTCCCACTCCTACCCACTTCTGGTATGCCAATAGATTTGAAAGGACATGAAGATCAAGTATGAAAGCACACTTTTGTCTCTGCTTCTAACAGATTTGCTATTTTTACCTTCCTTTGTCTTAAATGTCCCATCCTTCCAATCCATTCTCTGCCTACTGAACTTCTCTGAACACATACAGGAGAAAACAATTCAAATATTCACTGATTCCAAGATTCCAGGGAGATTTAATCTGTCCTGTGCCTGCCTTTTACAGTGTCTTTGTTCATATTCTAGCAATATATTGGAAATTTTGGGTTCCTCTATCTATACAATTGCTTTATCACATCAACCAGTGACTTCTACATTAATGAACCATAGTCTAGGAGTATTGCTTAGTGCATGAATCTTCTGTCTTACTAGTATATTTACATTCAATTGCTAGTAAGATGTAGTGCAATTGGTTGAATATCTAATTCACACAGGGGACCTTTCAGTGTATCCATCTTTTAGTATTTTTCTCTATCTCATTTGCTTCCTAATTTTAGCCTATTCAGTTTGACCTAATTTTCTTTACTTAATTTTTGACCGACAATAATTTTGACACATGTTCCATTTATAAATTTGCTCTTGGTAATTCTGTATTCAGTTCTGTTTAAAACTATGTTTTCTGATCTTTGTGCACAATCAACTCTGCCTCACTTAAAATCAATTCATTCACAAGTCCAGACCTCACCTCATGATATCATTGGTCATCTTTAAAAATGAAGGACAAACTTCAACAATAGAAGAAAACTTCAAGTTTTTAAAAGAAGTTTTACTGAACTTTGATACTGTTGGAAGTGAGGAATTTTTGTCAATTCACTTGATTCTAGGACTTCACAGATGTATGAAAAAGTAGTTTTAGTTCTAGGTCATGGAAAAGATTCAAAACATGTTAATGTAGGTCCCTCAATTGTGAGCAAGCTCTTTTGGACTTCCTCTAGTTTTATTTAGTCACTCATTGAGTAGTTTCCATGGGAGATATTTACTTTGAGGCCTGTAGTTTATATCTCAATGTTCTAATATTGTGCTTTCTTCATCATATGGAAATGATAGTAATACTAGACACAAGCTCAGAAAATCATATATTTTCAGCTTTTTTTTTCCCAAGGAGTGAAGAAAATACTTTATCCATATTCCCTTACTTCCAGTACTGACCAATATCATGTATTTGCCAAGATCCCTCAGCAAAGTCTTATAGCCGACAAACTGGTGTGAGTTCCCTCTGCAATGAGAAAATCTGTATTCAAACCCTTTTTTTTGATCACCTATTATTACCTGTATAACCTTCAGCAAATCATTAAATTATCTAGACCTCAAGTTTCCTTATTTAAAAAATGAGGAAATATATTACCAGCATTACATGGAGTCTGAGGTCCAGCTTCACATCTATAGTCTTTGGCCTGGACAAATATAGAATGGTATAGGAGTATGTGACAAGAAATCAGACCTGCAGAGGTGCTTAACCTGGGGATCATGAAGTTAAAAAAATATTTTGGCAACTGTATTTCAATATGTTTTCCTTTGTAATTTAATGTATAATATTTTATACATTCAAATATTATTCAAATGTTACACTAGATTATCAAAGGGGTCCATGAAATAAAAATGGTTTAAGAACCCCTTACTTTGGATTTCTGGTTAACCTCAACAGAGATATAAGTAATTGAGGCAATGTGCAACCAAAAGAACTTTTAAAATCATATACTGTGTCTTAGAGCAAGATATGTGGTACTTCCTTTTCCTTTGATCAGATCACATAAAGTTAAGTGTCTGTTTTAGGTAACCACATTTAAAAAGGATCATCAACAAGCTGGAATGTATTCAGAGGAGAAAGAAAAAGATGAAGAAGATGCTGAAACCCTGTTTATTAATGCATTTTTTATTAAATAGAGATGTTTACCCTGAATTTTTAACTTGGGAAAAGTTACCATCCTTTCTTAGTATCTCTTGTGTTTAAAATAGTGTTTGGCATGTAGTAGATGTTTAATAAATGTTTCTTGAGTAGAGTAAGAACCTCAGTTTGAGTTATAGTTCTACCACTTACTAACCATGTGAAAATGAATAGATCTTTAATATCTTTGAATCTCAGGTTCCTCATATTCAAAAAAAGGGATAATCATACCTGGACTAGGAATCCTAGGATCATAGATCTAGTGTTGGAGGAAATCTCACTGTGAGGCTCAATTTTTTTTTAAATCTGTAAATGATTTGTAAATGTTAAGATTTTATGTAAAAGTCACTTTTTCTGCCCTTCACAGTCAAGCTCTATCACATGAAATTTTCACAATCATTGAAACTTCTATACTCATCTCTACTAATCTTGCTCAATACCCTGACATCACAGAAATTTGTCTTACTGATTGAGAAGAAAGTCATCATCACTATCACTAGCATTTATATAGTGCTTTAATTTGCATACTACTTTGAAAATATTATGTCATATTCTTACAACAACCCTAGAAGGTGGATACAATTATTATCCCCATTTTTTAAAGGAGAAAATGGAGGTCAAAATGAAGTTAGATGACTTGTCCAGGGTTGCACAGCTAGTAAATGTCTAAGGAAGGTTTTGAACTCAAGGCTTCTTAACTCCAAATCAGTACCTAGCCAGCACATAAAACTCCAGAAATTATCTCTTTGAGAGATGGTCCAGTGCCCATACCTGTTAGAGGAAATGCCTTTAAAAGATGTCTGTCTGTCTGTCTATCTGTGTGTATGTATGTATATATGTATGTATCCATCTACTTATCTACCAATCTACCTATTTATCTATCTTCTATATGATGAAATAGAGAAAAGGGAAAGATAGGATGAAGGTAGGGAAGGAGAAAGAAAGAGAATTAGGGAGCTATATTAAAGACATACAGGGAGAGAGAGAGAGAGAGAGAGAGAGAGACTTTCTATTTCTATTTCTATTTCATGTCATAAAATAGAATGTTCAAATTTAGTCAAAATGCTGAAGACGAAATTGATAACTCAGAGTTCTCTTTATCACTGATTCAAAGGATTAGAATTTTCCTTTTGTGTCTAGTAATGATTGTCCTTTGTTCTCAAAGAAGACCATGACATCAGGGTGGTGATGCCACGACATGCAAGTGAATTAGATTTGAGTGAGAGGATTCTGTGTTAAAGTCACCAGTCTCACTTCCTCGTCTGGAACCATCTGGGTCCATTGGCTAGATATAGATCAGAACAACTGGATGTGAGGTAATTAGGGTTAAGTGACTTGTCCAAGGTCACACAGCTAGCAAGTATCAAATGTCTGAGGCCAGATTTGAGCTCAAGTCTCCTGACTCGAGGGCTGATGCCCTATCCATTATGCCATGTAGAAGGGAGAGGGAGGGAAAAAAGCCCTCTTTCCACTCTAGCCTCTTTTTTTCCCTCTAATCCATGAAGTAGAGTGATGAGTAGATAAAAAATGTCCTATTGTAATGCTTTTTGTGGTCCTGGGAACTGCAAAATTAACACATGATTTCTTCCAAAATTCTATTTCCAAAATTCAGAAGTTCTCCTTTGATGAGTTTCAGCTCCTATTATAGGCACTAAGATCCCATATCTGAGATACTAAAATAACCATGTGCTGCCAAGTAATCTCATCAGCCCAAAGTTTAGGTTTCAGGAATAATATTTTCTGAAGTCAATCTCCCATGCTTCTGCCATTTCAGGTACATGATAACACTTCATATTTTCATTGGAGAGTGTGGATAGACAGGCAATCATCTTTTAGAACAACTGGCACATTGTGAGGTTGCTTTACTTCCCTTCACAAAATACAAACCTGGCAAATTGACAAAGGAAATAAAAAGCTCTGGTCACAAAACCTAATGAGCTTAACAAAGACAAATGGAACTTTATTCACTACTTCATGACTTGATTTTTAAAACCTTCATATAGCATTATCAAATGTTTTCTCAGTTTGCGTCACTACAAGCCTTTGTGATCTATATACAAAGAAATTAATACTACCTATAACAACTCCAGAGAAAACTGGTTAAAAACTATCAGCAAATTTTAAATTTGGGTCATGCTTGCTTTATTGATTGTAAGTTTTTTAATTGCCATCAATTTGTTGGTTTGAATCAAAGGCTCACTAACTCATCATATTCATTGTAACCTGTCACTGAGAGATGATATATCTAAAATATATCTAAAATATCTAAAACAAGAATGTTTGGATTGCATGTCTTAAACTATCCTAGCAAGTACACCAAAATTTTTCATAGAAAGACTGTCATAATCAAGACATGTTGAATTAATGTCTAACAAAAATTCCTCTTTAAAATGAAAACATTAACAGAACTCTGTTAAATAGATGTCATAATTTGTTGTATATCATATATAATATTCAAAAATAGTAATACATTTCATTTATATATCACTTTACACTTTTCAACAGCAGTATTATTATCCCCATTTTAAAGATAAGTAAATTGAGATAGAGGTTAAATGACCTACCCAAATTCACAAAGTTTGTTAATAATGTATCCAAGGCTAGGACCCATGTGCCCTAACCACTCGAATCCTCTCCTCTCCATTTTGTCATCTATTGTGTCAGCTTTCTCCAGTGCATTAAAGAGTCATTTTGAATTGAATTAAATACTTTCAGGTACCAAAGGGTATAATACATTTTTGGGAATGGGCAAGATTAGGCTTTAAGAAAGAGTTTCACCCATTTCCAACATTTCTACTTGATTCATGCTCAATATATGGTTTATTAAATAAATTGAACCTAGCAATGAAAAATCCATAACTTTTTTTAACTTAAAAAATAATTATGATTGTGTAGTAGAAATAACAAAGGATTAAGAATTTGAAGGGGTCTTAAAGATCACTTAGTCCAAGTTTTTGTTTTAATAATAATGATGATAATAACCATTATTTATATAGAGCTTTACAGTATTACCTCATTTCATCCTCACAACAATCCTATGAGGTAGATAGATACTGTTATTATCCTCATTTTACAGATGAGGAAACTGAGGCAGACAGAGCAAGACAGTGACTTGCTCAGGGTCATACAGCTATAAAGTATCTGAGACAGGATTTGAACCCAGATCTTTAAAACTCCAGTCCCAGGCCTGTATCCACTGTGCTGGCAGCTGCCACATTTTTTTTTTTTTTGTTTGTTTGTTTGTTTTGGAAAGACAATGGGGTTAAGTGATTTGCCCCAGATCACATAGTTAGGTAATTATTAAGTGTCTGAGGTCACATTTGAACTCAGGTCCTCCTGACTCCAGGGCTGGTACTCTATCCACTGTACCACCTAGCTGTCCCCCCAGCTGCCACATTTTACAAATAAAGAAAAAAAACCAGTCCAGAGAAATAAAATGACTTGTCCAAAGTTGCACAGTAATAGGACTAGGATTCAAACTTTATTCCTCCCACTTCAGATCTAGTGGTCTTTGGACATTATTTAGGAGACTTAGGATATAACAGTGATTCTGCCACCAACTAGCTCTTTAACTTCAGATAAATCATATAAGTACTCTGAATTTCAGTTTTCTTATCTTTTGGAGTGATCCAAAATAGATTCTTGATCTCTTTTGTGCTATGGTGACACAATTTAGTTGTGTTTACCAGATCCTTTTGACAGTCTGATGAAGTCTATGGACCTCTTTTTAGAATAATATTTTAAAATAAATAAATAATGAATAAGTAAAATGTGTAGGATTACAAAGGAAGTCAATTATGTTGAAATATAATAATTGAAATATATTTAAATATAATATATTTTAGTTAATTTGTATTTGTATTGTGATCATTTTAGCTATATTTATAACATAAATGATTATTAGATTATATTTATAACAAATATTTAAAATATATTATTTCAATTATTTATAATTTTAAATATATTTTTTAAAAACAAGTTTGCAATACCTAGGTTAAAAACCCTTGATCAAGAAGTACCTTCTAGATTTCATATAAATGCCATATACTATAAAATGCCATATACTGATCTAAGATTCCTATTTACAATTCTTATTTAATATTCTGAAAATACTCCTAATGAGAGTTTGATTCTGTGGTCCAAGAAATAGCCCATCTAAAAATAAAGAAGCTATTACCATAAGATTGGTCAATAGATTATGAATATTTTGTTTATAGTAACTGAAAAAATAAAGAAAAAGTAAGATTGACCCCTTAGGCTCACATTGCCCCCTTCTGCTTTTGCAGTGTTTGTAGCGGAGTGGTAGGAAGGGGGCAAAAGGAGTTAAGACTTACATGGGTTGTGTTTTTTATTTAAAACATTTATAAACATTAACTTTTCTGTAGTCAATCTGATTTAGAAAATTTTTGTCCAATGACCAGTGATGTACCAGGTTATTGGAGGAATGGAACTATCTAAATATTGATAATTTCATGATGAATAATTCCAAAAAACAAAAAGGAAGTTATGACTAAGTAGGACAGCTTACAGGTTCTTCTTTAAGGTGCATACAAAGGAGTTGGTTGAGATAGTTCCATTGGATTTCTTAAAGTAACAAGAAACTTAATTTCATGGAACACTTGGTCATTTTGTCTTACTGAGTTCATGAAGAGCATAAGCTAATGGAATGAAGAGAAGTATCATGTATGTGCCAAGAATAAATATCTTCTAAAACATCTTTTCACATATGTGATTTTAATGCATAAGTGGGTACAGGAAAGGATGATGAAAAGTATCTTGGAAAGTATGACTCAACTTTGAGAAGAAAAAAAGAAAAAGGAAAAAACTTAAAAGATTTATAAATATCTACATGAAAGCTTAATTCAGAAATTCAAAAAGTATTGAATATGACAGACACCAAACAATTTTGTTAAAAAACAAAATTGACTCTCTTGACAGGAAATGACTAGCTACCAATATCAGAATAAGCTCTTTATGTGAGTTAGACCATAAACTACATGAAACACAGGGCAACATCAATATCAAATTGGAAGACAAAAGATGAGAGATTAGGCCCTCCAAATACTCCAGTTTGCTGACTGTTCATGTTCATGGGACACCAGAATATCACCAGATCTCAGTGAAAATTTTGATTTTCCAAAAAAGGTCACTAACCAGGATATAATCTAAAGAGGAAAAACTAAATGGATCAAAAATGTCTCTTGTGTAAATTATGGAATGCTGTTGGAAGGCCATTGTGCGAGGTACTGAGGGAACATAATAAATTTAGATTACACATAGTACATCTACATAGAACTAGCTAGGTAGCTCAATGAATAGAGTGTTGGGTCTAGTCAGAAATACTTAAGTTCAATCTAACCTCAGACACTTATTAGCTGAAGGACCCTAAGTAATTCACTTAAACTGTGTTTGCCTTAATCCACTGAGAAAGAAATGGCAAACCACTCCATTATCTTTCCTAAGAAAACCCTTCGCAAGTCTTGGCATACTATGGAGTCACAAATAGTTGGATAGGATTGGATGACTGAACAGTAACAACAACCTATGCATACTATGGTACAACAGAAATCTCAAATTCCTTGTTTTTTTTTAAATTATTCTTATTTCATTGTATTATAGATGAATTCCATTGACTTTTTGTGAGGAAGAGTTACTTTTTATTCCCCCAATGTCTTGGGATCACTAGATAGTAGGAGTGTTGTTGCTTTGAGTAAACCAAAACACCACTGTTAGCTGTAGTCCCCTCTTAGAGAACATTAGCAAACAACATGGCAGCAGTCACTGGCAGAGTTTACCACATAAGACTTCAGAATCTACTAGTAGAGTCAAGCTAAAGGTTTGGATCTTTAATCGAAGATCTTGAGAAAATGAATAAGTCTTTTTTTGCACCTTTTAATTCCAAACTTGCATGTCTTCCATGATATCCCCTCTCAGTAGATATTGATATCTCCTCACTGTTTGCCATTTTTCTCTTTTATGTGTAGAATTGAGGGGAGGAAGAGAAATCTGGTTGTGTGACCTTCACAATTATTTTTTGTATTCTATATAAAGAGTGACCTATTATAAAGTAGAAAGGAAACAGTGAACATAAACAGGGTTAATAGAAGAAATTCATGTCTAGGAAGCACTAATGTTTTTGCTTTTGTGCTTTTGTTATCTTGCAGCTAGCTATAAGGAATTTCTTTTTCAGTGATGGTAGAATCAAAGGCATTCCAAAGCTTATTCTGCAAAGACCTCTTTTGGTTGGACAGAATGACTTCATCTTTTAGGACATGACCTTTAGTGATTTTATTCAAACATATGTGCTGGCCAATGTGACCATTTAAATGTTTGCCTAAGAGCACAGTAGCTTTTTATTAATAACATGACTGAATTAAGTGACTGTTTTCTTTGCGGAGATCTATTTTGACTCGTGAGTGTTTATGTTAAGTATTGTTTTGTTTGGGTTAGAAAATGAATTTACCTGTTCTATTTCAGACGTTGGAAGAATGTTGCCTCCAGGTTTGCTTCTCATCCTTTTGAGGAGGCAATGTTTTTAAAATGACTAAATTATTAATTCAAATAGTGGATCTGATCAAGACAACAGAAATTCATTTAAAGAGCTGAAAAAGAAAAGATTTTTTTTTTTGGTGATAGTGTATAGATATCCTTTCAAATGTTCCCCAAAACTACCTTTTTTGAACATGAGCAGGTTACTTAGTCTCTGTAAGACTGCCTTCTCATGTATAAAATAGTTAGATGAGATGACCACTAAGATATTCCAGCTCTAATCTATGATTTTTTTATGATATGGTCCAAAATGTTTCTTTTCAGGTCTACACTGTCATTCCAGGGTTGGAAGGAACAAATAGAAGGAAAGATTCAGAGTTGCATTGATACATTCACTTACATGGAGAATCATCCTTGAATTTGGAACAAATGATTGTTGGTTGGGGGGGGGGCGTTGGCAGGGATGGGGCAGGTGTGGGTGTGAGGGAGAAGAGGGATGGAAAGAAATTGAAAGCATAGAACTAATTTAAGGCATATTTGCCTGTATCTAACTGTACAAGATTGACTGCAGCAAACATGAGAGTGTTTCAACACTTTTTTCAAAAGGTCAGTTTATTGCTTCCCTCACAGGTGTAATGTCTAAAGGAGGATGTTTTACATAAAGTATTATTGATGATCACTTGGTAGAGGGATAACTAGATGATCTCAAAAGTCATTTTCAGTTCTAATATTCTTGAAATCTCTGATTCTTTGATTTTGTTTATTGTCCAATTATTTATTCATTGTTAAGAGTTAGTAGTAACAAAATTCTAGCTTGCTGTTGGTTCACTTGGTTGCAACTTTTGACTAGCAGACCTTAGAACCCCTAGTTATTCTCCAGATCTTTGACTTTCCTATGTTCCCTTTCATGTGACCATGCAAAGTCAAGTACACTCCATAACCCTGGTATAAATTTATTTCAAGGGATAGGAGGCAGTATGCTTGGATTTTAAATATAGTTTGATAGCTATCAGTTTTCTATTTCTCCAACATCACAGATAAGTCTACAGTTATCTCCAGAGTAAATAAATCAAAATTATAGTATTTCTATGGAACATGTTAGGAAAAAAGTAGATACCCTGTAAAATGACTAAATGAATTAAATTATAGGAAAGGAGTTCCTGCTGCTTATGAATTGAGTTATACTATTTCTCTATTGTATACTGTTTTGAACTTCTCCACTTGGGCTTGCTTCTTACAAGCTGAGATTGTGAGTCACACAGAAGTGAGTGCTATTCCTGGAATAAGTAAAACAAACCAGACTAGGAGGAAAGAGGCCATACCTGGTGTTTGGACCTTACCAGTAAGCCAAGAGAGAATGAATCTCCAAATACTTCCAGGTTATTTATGTCAATAGACCTAATTCAAAATAAGGAATAATCAAACAAAAAAAATTGCTACACAGTAGAAATTTTATTAGTTGAAATCAATAAAGGAAAACGGGGAAAAATCTACAGAGAAAGTTTTCATTCAATAGACCATACTCAAAATAAAAATACAATAAGAAAATTTGACATCATTTGAGTATAATGTCAAAGTCAAGAGAATAAATGGGGGAACCTAGAGAAACTGTGATTGATTTCCTTTCCTAGACTAAGAGGGTAAATAATAATAAACTCATTATATAAGCAATGAGAGTCCAATTGATTCCTTGTAGCAATAATGCAGAAAATTGGTGAGAGGCCCGCCTCTAAGGACTGTAAGGGTTTCTCTAGGCCCTATCTTGTGCTGACTCTCACGGTGACCTTGGGTAATCCATTATAAGAGAAAAAAAAGTTTCTTAATAGTTTACGTCCCTTCTTTTCACTAAACCCTTATCATAAATTAGAACTAGATTTGGTGAGGTAGCTGCTGATAGTATTAAATTACACATTAACTTTTGTTAATTAAGAAATGTTTATGAAGTTTCACTATAAACTTCTTCCAATTGTGATTACTATCAAGATAATTAACAATAATGTTTTTTCTCTACAAGGATTCCTTGTACAAACTAGTCTCAAACCATAAGTTGTCTGGGAAAATCATAGATGAATTAGCTTTGAATCATCTATGAATTATAATATCCCAACAAAGTCTGTGAATGATCATCATTTAGTCCAGATAAGCTAGGGATGAAACATAAAGTTGCCAGGTTTCACTGGGCAATCTGGTTTCTAACTGACTGAAGAAACCAATGGAATTGAACAGAGGTCTGGTTTGGCTAATAGCTGTTCTAAGAAATTGGTGGCACAGGGAGAAGATAGTGAGTAGGCATGTTTTCATTTAAGCAGACTCATTCTGGGGAGAGTAGTTTGAGAAGTTATAAGATTATATACTTAGAAATGAAAGGATCTTTATATACTATCTAGTTCATTTTACAGCTGAAGAATTGAGACCCAAAGATGTTTAATTTCAAAATACCTCAGCAGATAATTAGGGACATTCCAGAATGTTACTTAATTAAGGTTAAAAACTAGAGGAGTAAATTTATGTTCTTAGGTGTCGAGGGTGGAGCAAAGAAAACACTGTGAGACAGGACTTCTAATCCTATTTGGCTAATTAGTATCTGCATGACCTTGAGCAAGTTACTTAATTCCTGAGTTTTAGTTTTTTTCATCTGTCAAATGATGATACTACCTACTTCATGCAGTAAATTTCAAGAGTCAAATAGTGTTTTGAAAACATAAAATGATATACTATATAGGAACCAAATGAAAACTTTTTGAAGAATATATATTTGTGTTGGTCTGTATATATACAGACATATATACATATATACAATATAAAAGTAACTGATTACAAAATTCAGATTTTATTAAATCCTGATTTTGGAAAAAATATTTGGATTAGGAAAGTGTTCACCAGTTTATAAACAAGGAAAGTATAACACACTAGAAGCTTCAAAGACAAAAACAAATTCTGTGTTGCATTCCTGCTAATTCTAGCTAAAGCCTTAGTGAGAATTTAGGTTTTAGTTAATAAGCCTGATAGCCTTGGAGGTTGGAAAGGGAAGTATTTGCTTTTTCATAGAATACTTTTAATGACTAAAAATCCTACAAGAGTCAAAGAAATCTTTGTGTAATCACAGTTCTACAAGGTGATAGGTTGAACATAGAGTCGTGCCCTCCAGGAAGAGGCTTGAATAGTGGTGAAGAAAGGATGGGAATGGAGGATGCAAAGATCCTTGTCCATATCCTTGTCTACAACCTAGGCCCCTTTTAGAGGACTGTTCCCTTTTCTTGGACAAAGGATTATTTATAATGATGCTTATAATGGATTGTTCTGTTAGATGAAGTAGAGGCAAAGATAATACAAGAAAATGGACAAACTCCACATCCATTCTATATAATCAGAGAATAACACCACTTTCCTTAGAGATGATGTCCTTCCAGTTTGAAAATTTTGTGCTGATTAGTTTGTCCACCTTAACTTTCATTTCATGAGCACAAGTCAGATGAGTGATGAAGAGAAGTAACCTGGCAATCAATTAACCAGCTTGTATACCAGGTGCTAGGATACACACACACAGAAAACAGAAACAATCACTTCTCATAAGAAGTATATTTAATAATAGTTCATATTTTTATATTAATAAATGTATCTTGGATAAATAACAATCTAACATATATGAAACATAATTTCTTTTTCAGTGGTTAACAAGGTACTCTGGTGGTGACAAGAGGTTCAGATTTTGATTAAGACTCAAATTTGTCTTTGGAAATGGAAAAAAAGCTCAAAATACTGATCTTCATTAACTGCCCAAGGCAGATGCTATCTTTAAAATATAAAGAAATAAATGTCAAGAAAAGAGAACTGAGCATCTCTCAATATGATTGGATTAGCATTCTCTCTCTTTATATAGTCTGTGAAAATAGTTTACATTTTACTAAAAGTATGTCAGTTTATCTTATAATGAAGTAAAAGTTTAAATATAAAAATTTAGCTAAAATAAAATAAAGGGTCATTCCTATTTTATCTAATATATGTAATAAACAAAGAAAAGTCATAAATGTATATATAGAGTATGTATATTATAACAAAATATAGTCTATATAATAAAATAGTTAATGTGTAAAACAGTTGTTTATGTCTAAATAAAAAATAAGTCTGTATATCTAAAATCACAGGAGTATGATTAATAATTGGGATTTTAAAAGTCTGCTGAAGAAGTTCTAAAAAACAAATATAATTGAGTTGCTTTAGTTTTGATACCCCCTTCCCATTTCATTACTACTCAAGACCAGATTTTCCTTCCAAAAAGAATCAAAGAATTATGAAGCCAGATCTCTCTGGTATGAAGAAAGAATCAACTCTAATTAATAATGTGGAAATTACATTTTCACAGAATCATTGGTGATTTTGTAATGTGTAAAATGAGAAACCATGACCTGCCACCTGATTTACTGTATCTAATTAAATTTTATTCCAAGGTATCATCTCTAAATCAGTATGCTTATCACTTAATAATCTCAAGGTAAAATCTCAAACTCCAGATTTAATGATGATCTTCTTATCACACCAGCCATTCTCAAAAAAAGTCAGACTAGACATCCCCCCCTTGCCAGAACATGTAAAAGTAAACAAATGACTCTCACCCCCAAATTACCTTGAATTCATTTTGTATATACTTATTTATGAAAATGTTATCTCTCCCAGTGTAATGTAAGTTTTGTAAGGATAGGAACCATTTCATTTTTGTCTTTGCAATTGAAATCATAAATGTGAAATTACAAATATGATTTCGATTTAAATGGGATCAGATAGAAGAAAAAATTTCTTTTTTAATGCAGAGGGTTACTCTCTGGTATTTAGTGAACAGTCGACGTTGTGGAGAAAAGAAAGCAAAAACAAGAAAAGAAAGTAAAACAGGAAAAGAAATGTATATTTATTGAACATGTACCATTTGATTGTTGCATTTCAGTTATTTTAATTATGTTGTGAGGAATTTGGGGGTGTCTGGGTTCCACAAGAATGTGAAGGAGAGTTGTTAGTTTATATTACAAAGACTGGGGTCTGCCTGTATAGTTGCCTGTGGGCAGGTGTGTGAGTTAAGAGGAAAGACAGCCTCACCTGAACAAAAAAAACCTGAGATTAGGCTAGGTTTGCCCTACCTAATTCTAAATTAACCTAGGTCTTTGTCCTCCTTTGCTCAAGGAGGTAGCTATTCTTGCTCAATAGTATAATAAGGAGGGTGGAGAAAATGTTAGGGGGAGCCTAATGTTTCAATTAGATTTGTGACCCCAGCCAATGATCTACATGAAGGGGCAGAGACAAAGTCCTTCAAAGTACATATAATATCTAGCATTTTGGGATTTTGGGGTCCCTCTCCCTTGAGAGAGTTGTGCTTTTTTTTTCTATTAAGATGTCAATAAAAAATCATTTTAACCACTGTGGACTAAGTATTCACGAGCCATTTATAACAAGATCTGACTCTAGGTGATCCCATTGTGAGTTTTCTTGGCAAAGGCACTCCAATGGTTTGCCATTTCCTCCTCCAATTTGTTTTACAAATGAGGAAACTGAGGCAAACAAAATGCCTTGCCCAGGGTCACATAGCTAGTAAGTATCTGAAGCTGGCTTTTAACTCCTGTCTTCCTAACCCCAGGCCCCAAACTTTATCCACTGAGCCATCTAGTTATCTCAAATAGATTGCTACATATGCTTTTATTGGTAGAATGCTGTAAATAAAAATAATAATAACAGAAACAGAAAATAATAGCATTTTCATAGAGCTTTAAGGTTTGCAAAGCCTTAAATATAAATAATATATATATATATATTATTTTATCCTCAGACCTTCTTGGGGTGCTTTTATTATTCCCATTTTACAGATAAGGAAATTGGGGATAATAGAAGTGAAGTAATTTAGTGTCTGAGGCAGAATTTGAACTCTAGTCTTTCTGAGTGGAAGCCAAGCAATCTATCCATTGTGATCTAGCTTCCTGTGAGAAGGCACATACTACATCTAGAATGCATCATTATGGCACAGTGGATAGAACACAGGCCGTGGAGTCAGGAGGACCTGAGTTCAAATCTGACCTCAGACACTTAATAATTACCTAGCTGTGTGACCTTGGGCAAGTCACTTAACTCCACTGCCTTGCAAAAACCAAAAAAAAAAATCTAAAATATCTATCTTTAGAAATATTCATGCATTGCTTTTCCAGGTGGATTTTCAAAATACAGAAGTTACCAGAAGTAACAAATATCTGTCACTAATACCATAGTGTGAATTAGCCTATAACTGACTTTCCTCCATGAACAATTTCCTGCCTAAATGAGAAGTCTAGTGGAGGTTTGAGAGATCAGGATAATCAAAGAGTTTCAGGCACTGCCTGGAAAGAGCTGGCCTGGAAGATACAATTGAATATAATTGGAAAAGAATTATTCTCAGATTCTGTGAAAGCACTCAGGCTATCAAGATATTAAATATATAAAAAGCAATACCATTAAAGGGTCTGGGCAGCTGGGGGGTTTCAGGTTCTTGGTGCTTGGAATGTGGCAAGCTAAGGTCAGGCAGTAGGGAGACATTAAAAACAGAAGTCACCCATGACAATTTATGACAAACTGCCCCTTTTACTACCGATAAAGCATCCATTGAGACTGACAAGAAGTATGGCTTAGTAGATAGAGTTCTGACCTCCGAGCCAGACATACCTGGGCTCCAGCCCCACCTCTGAGACACAGTGACTCTTTGGCTCTGGGCAGATCACTCTGAGTCTCCAGCCACTCTACTAAGAAGGTGCTGATATCTGTGGAGGTAGGAGGAGTTCTGCCACTGCCCTTGAGGAGTTCCCTATGCCAAAGAAATCAAAGACCCAGTCACTATCTTCTATCCATAGTGGCTCTAGAGAGCACTCCTCCCAGGACATGTCTTGGAAGGTGTCCCCTTTCCATTGCAGGGAACCCCAGGGGCTTCCAAGATTCAGGACCTTGACCAGAGTCTAGTCTAGTCTAGAATCTGCTTCCAATCACTGCCCTACCTCCTCCCCCATCCAATCTTGTTCCTTCATTTCTAGAGATAATTATACCTGTCCTTGAGAAACAGACATAACAGCTTTCCACCTTTTTAGCACTACTAACATATAGGATTTTATTAATTTGCTTAGTAAATGTTGTTTTGTTTTTTTATTGGAAAAGTAATAGAAGTTGGGGAAGGAGATTAAGCTTCAACATTGATTTCTTTTTTTTTTCCAGTCAAAAGACAGGAAGGTCACATTCTATTCTTTCAGGGAGTGTCTATTGACATTCATATTTGGACAATTGGCTCTCCTGACATCTCCTTGTCCAAGTACCCCTCCCTTTTCCCACCCCTACCCAACCCCCCCTGCAAAGCAACCTGTTCTACTGGGTGGCTGTGCCTGGTGCCCTTGGTAAAGACAACCCCAATTAAAGCAATGTTTACTCATTGTTTTTTTTAAAAAATAGGTTTGTTAAGTGCCCATAAAGCTAGCACCATGCTTATAGTAGATTTGTTTAATGTGTCCTCTTGCCTGTTATTGAGAATACCTTATAGTATAGATAAAAGAAATATACAGGAGAGTAGATAAAAATAAGTCTAACCATGTTTGGGACAGCTAGGTGAGACAGTGGATAGAGGACCAGGATTGGAGCCAGGAAGACTCATCTTCAATGAGTTCAAATCTGACCTCAGACCTTTCCCAGCTGTGCCACCCAGGGCAAGTTCCTTCACTCTATTTACCTCTATTTCCTCATCTATAAAATGAACTGGAGAAGGAAATGGCAACCACTCCAGTGTCTTTGCCTGGAATACTCCAAATGGGATCATGGGGAGTTTAAAATGACTGAAGCATAAATTATGTTTTCTTATACTAACAGAAAGATAGTTATTTTGGTGGAGCAATAGCATGTTTTGCTTATGGTTTCTTGAGATCATATTGATCTCAGAGTGGTATTAGCTCAAAGTTCAACCTGCTATTTGCTGAACAAACTGCTTTTTAGTGTGGAGGGAGGGTAAGGAACAGTTTCTGTGCTTCAAATGTCTCTGGAAATTAGGCTTGGGGCTCTGCTCTTATGGGAATTTACTTGGCCTTATTTTGGAGAAGTTATCTGTCCTCCGCCAGATTAGAAGGCAAACTTTATTGTGGAACAGACTCTTACTCTTGTACCCATAGTATGCCCAGAGGCTGATATTGTGATGGTTTCATCCAATAAATGTGAGTGAATGAGTGAATGGATAAACAATATATATACTTACTATTACAACATAATCATAACTGCAAAGAAAGCAATGATCAAAGACCATATTGTTCTACATAATTTCTAAGGCTAGACTCTGTCTATAACATATCATCCTTCCTGTTATTTTTTGGCATATCAGTCATAGGACAATCCTCAAAATAGAGCATCTTACATTCATCACAAAAAAATTGTAGGGGCGCCTAGGTGGCAGCAGTGGATAGAGCACCAGTCTTGGAGTCAGGTACCTGGGTTCAAATCCAACCTCAGACACTTAATAATTACCTAGATGTGTGGCCTTGTGCAAGCCACTTAGCCCCATTGCCTTGAAAAAAATCTAAAAAACAAAACTAAAACAAAAAAATTGTGACACACATCAATTGCATGAGACTTAAAAGGTTTGCACAGGTTTTTGGACAGAGAAATTCTCTTAAATATAGGGAATCTTAATGGAGTCCATGAAACTTTTACATACATACACACCCATACACATAGATATGTATACATATATATATATATATATATATATATAATTTCAATATAATTGATTTCTTTTGTAATCATATTCTGGCTTTACCAGATCATAGTGGTCTATAACACAAAAAGTATAGAACATTGACTTAGAGTGTCTTGCTGTAAATATTTCTGAAATGAAATTCAGAAGTAATCTATATGTTAATTAGATTTAACCTCAGGGTTTATTAATAGAAAGCATCTTTATGGTTCATGTTCCTACATGTGATTTCTCCTGGAAAATATTAGAGTTTAGCTCATGCTAAATGTATTATTTTTCCACAACAACAAAAAAAAGATTTTTCTCGGATCATCAGACTCATAAAGTATTAAATATATTGTTGTTGCTGATGCTGTTGTTGAAAGCCAATTCCTCTTCCCTCTCTGGTAACTTAGAGCTAGTACATGTACTAGATTTACAGTATTACATCTGGGCCAACCTCCCAAGGTGAGGTGAAAGAACCTTGGATTGCTAATGTTTGTCTTTCATTCTCAAGGAAGACCATGTCATCAGGGAGGTGATGCCATGACAAGCACGTGAATTGAATTTGAGTGAGGGAGTGCTGTGCTATCACCAGCCTCACTTTCTCCTCTGGAGCTATGTGAGTTCAGTGGCTAGATATGAATCAGGACAACTGGAGATGGCTCTAGATGCAAGGCAATCAGGGTTAAGTGACTTGCCTAGGGTCACATGGCTAAAAAGGGGCGGATGTCTGAGGCTGGGAATTGAACTCCTGATTCCAAGGACCATGTTCTATCCACTATACCAACTAGCTACCCCACTTGGGATTACTAATCAGAGAATCCACAACAATGCCCCTTCCCTCTACCTCCTGGAATCTGGTGATCTCGACCTTCTCAGAAACTTAAAATATTTTCCCTATTATAGGATCATCTTGGATGGGTTCTCCTTAAGCAAGTGAAGGCTGCTAGAGCGCCAAGCAATCCATGGAGATCCCTTCTTTCCCAGGATTTCCTTAGGATTTCTCCAGATTTATAACACCTCCTTGGATTGATTCTACTTCCACCCAAGAAGGAACTTGCATCTCACAATGCAGAGAAAGCAAGTTCTAGTTTATTCCTTCTCCCCATGGCTCTCTTCCTCATGGCTCCTCAGTGAAGTTCCCTGTATTTCCAACTTGAACCAGGTCTGTTCTTGGTTAGAAATTTCCTCTTTGCTGGCTTGCTGCTGCTCTCCTGGTCTCCAGATCCCTGACACAGGAACTTCTTCTCATGCTCCTCCCTACCTCCATTCATCATCCCTGGGGCCACGAGATTCCCTGGAAGGGTTGTAGGTTTCTATGTGTGTGCTTCATGACAAAAAAACTGGGATTTTCAAGTCTTGTGCAGCCCCTCTCTTTTCTCTTTAACCTCCTCTCTCTCAGATAATAATAATTGTGTATCATATGTCATATATTATGATATAAGTTGTTATAATAATAGCAATAATAATAATAACTAGCACTTATATAGTGCTTTAAGGATGGCAAAGCATTTTACAAATATTATCTCATTTTATCCTCACAATAAACCCTGGGAGGTGGGTGATGTTATTATTCCCATTCATAGTTGAGGAACTGAGACTGATAGAAGTTCAGTGACTTGCCCAGGATCATACAACTAGAAAGTGTACAGTCACAAATGAACTCAGGTCTTCCTGGCTCCAGATGTTTTTCCCCCCCTTTCTCTTTCCCATTCTTTTTTTTGAATTTCTGCTTTTAAAGGAAGAATCTTTGAATGTTTGAATTAATTATGAACTTGACTTAGTGACAGAAGTGAGACAATGAAGACTTTCCATCTTGTTTTAGGACTTCCCAGAAGGAGGAGAAGAGGATCCTTTTGGGGGCACATTGGATACATGGGCTTAGCTGAGATGAGCTGTGCTGGTAAATACTCAGAAATCCGGGCTTTCCAAAAAAAAAGAAAATTTGTGCTGTTTTACACTTTTAGGTTTAATCTGCATTGACACTTTTCTCCATCATTTCCTTAAGTCTAGAAAATCACAAAACAAGAAACTGAACAGTAACTTGTAAGATTTTCAAAATTTAAATGTTTATACCAAAATTTTAATAATCAGCTCTTAAAAGCTGGCTTAGGCATCCCTGGAAGTGCTAAACCAGACCTATATATGTATGATGGTATGGCCAGGGAAAGGCAAAGTTAGTGATCCTGCATTTGTTAAAGAAAAATGTGTTTTTTTCTCAATTTAAAATTTTTAAAGCTGCCTGTTCTAAATTTCATTTAATATCTTCTAAGATATTATTAATAAGATATTTTCTACTGAAAGCTCAAAGTAATTGGTTTGAATTAATCAACAACAAAAATGCAACAACAAAATGTAGAAACAAAGAAAGGGAGGAGCTGGAGAGAAAATTACCACAAAATAGATTGGAGGAGTGGTAGGTGAAGTAATACCTGGGGATGTTGTCACTATCACACCCAGATGACTTGTATGGCCATGGGTATCAAGTATGACCTGCTCCTGGTAAAACATAGTGAAAAAGCTTCTATTAAATACTCTCTATGTACTGTGTTTAGCAAGAGGGATACAAATATCAAAAATATAACAGTTCTTGACCTCAAGAAGCTTATATTTTAATAGAAACTGACAACAGAGAGGGTTGTGGTGGCAGGGAAGGTATTTTGTTTGAAAAAATCACAGGAATGGTGAAGGGGGTTATAGTGCAATGACTGACACATCCTTTTCAGGGATGGAACTATTGATCTGAAAAACTATTCCCAGAGGAAATGATGGAAATAGACTGCTCAATGAGAAAGTGGAACTTGTCCAGCTTCAAGTCAGGAAAAATTATAGACACCTAGATATGATGAACTCTCATCAGTCAAGATCTCAGATGGAGCTGGGCTACAGGCAAAGTGCCTTGTTTTGATTTGATTTCATACAATGTGACTGAGGCAGAATTTGAACTCATGGCCTTAGATTTCTAATCTAACACTTCACTGTTTCTTCAAATGGTAAGACTGCTTTTTAACAAAACTTGTTTGGTGCATCAATAACTTTATCTCTTTAAGGATAGAGAGTAAGAGACAGAAGTATTTACTAAATTAGAAAGTAATGTGATATAATATAGTGAACATGGAACTATGTTTAAATGACTATATATGTATAACTGATATGGAACTGCTTGTCTTC
Organism: Macrotis lagotis; assembly: GCF_037893015.1. Lineage (NCBI taxonomy): Eukaryota > Metazoa > Chordata > Mammalia > Peramelemorphia > Peramelidae > Macrotis > Macrotis lagotis. The sequence goes on from NC_133666.1 coordinate 329,335,259, forward strand.
TCAATGACAGGGGGAAAAAGAGAATTCGGTACTCAGAATTTTTTAAAATGAACATTGTTTTTCTTGTAATTATAGAAAAATAAAATATTAATAAAATAGCACAAATCAAAAAATATTTTCAAAATGAAAACAAAACAGGGTGATAAAGTGCCGGCATAGAAGCAACATCTTGGAGAAGGGGCATTGATTAGACATTGGCAAGTGATTCTAGCTTAGCTTTATAATTGCCTCCCTTACAAAGAACTCTGATCAATAATTTAATTGGAAATTCAGAGGCTATTATGATACTATAGAACTTCAAGAAAATTACTTAATTTCAATTTCTCATTTTCCTCATCAAAAGAGAATGAAAGCAAAACTAACCCTATCTCACAAACCACACTAGGTGACAACTAGTATTGAGCTATTTACAAGAATAAAGTGCTGAGTAAATGCACCATCATCATTACTATCATTGTAAAAAGTCTCCACTTCAGGCAGGGTAAGGGTTCTTTGACTATGGATCCTAATCTAATATTAACATTCTGGATTACTTCTATGCTATATTTTTAGAAGACATTTTATGGCCAATTTGTTCTGGGAATTATTTTCATAAATCTCTATCCTTAAAATAAGGAAGTAATAATTGACCAATGGTAAAAACCCAGTGAAGTAAGCAGCTACACATCAATGAAGGTCATCCTTAGTTCAAAACTCTCAGCCCATTTAAGGTTTCATCTCTTTTTTCCCCTTTTCACTTGATTTCATTTTCACAAGGAAAACCTGTGCAAATAGGGTTGATTATGTTGACAAGCCTTAGATACTATGATTCTGTCAACAATTATACAGGGCAAGGCAGTGAAACTCAATGGGTTATATTATCTCATCTGGAAAAATGAATGGTTTGAATTTGGTTATCCATAAAATTCCTTCTATCTCTATATCCTATGATGTTATAATTCTGATAGTAATCAATTATGTTTCTTTTTAGATTGTGTCCTTCTCCCTTATGGTGGAAAATTAACAGTATGGGTCACCTTTGGAACCAAATGCAGTTTCCTTCTTCATTTCACCATAAAAACACCTCTCTCTCTCTCCTAAAGCCTTCCTTCACCTTAGAAGGAGGCAACCAGTGTGTTTTCTCTCAGGACACACAAAGGATCTTCCCTTTCTTCTGCTCTGAAGATCCCTGGGACAACGGTAGTCTCAGTCAAGGATACCAAAAGCACTGCTACTCTCTCAAGGATATCTTCAGGCTGTAGTAGAAGCTAGTCACCTCCTGGGCATCAGCTTTCTTAACAACAAAATAAAGTTGTTGGAATGAATGAGCCCTCAGGTCCCTTCCAGCTTGAATCAATGATTCTGTGATCCAAGACTAGGCTCCAAAAATATTGTAGAAAATTTAGGAAAGCATTTTTTCCCTCTTTTTTTCCAGGTGCCAGTAGATTACATAAATAATGTTCTCCTTTTTGTAAGTCACTTTTCTGTATAATTGAGGAAAGTCATTATCACTCTATGGTCTCAGCTTGCTCATCTATAAAATGAGGAAGTTGACCTAATGACCTATCTCAGTCTATGAAACTGAGAAAACTTTCTGGACATTACTGACCCACTTTCAAAGGGAAATATATTTCCTCAAGTGGGGTGTGGCATTAATGTATTCTTTTTACAATATTCTTGTTACTCTTTCCTATTAATACACATTATTCTTTGTAGGAGGAATTCAGAGAACCAAGTATATTTGAATGAATGTCAGCACATATTTGTCAGTTTTCTGCATATTCAACAGATACTTTTCAAATATGATGATAGGCTTCATTTTTATTATTTAGTGTGGTTTGGTGTTGCTTGACTCTCAGTAAAACTAGCTTATACCTGGAGATTGTATGCAAATAACTAATTGAGATATCAACTATCTTAAATTATTCATATGGAATTAGTCACCAATTCTAGTTATCTGTTTTGTAGTCATTTGGGTCTGACTTATCTCCCCTACTGAATTGTAAACTCCTCAAGGGATAAACCTTGCTCTATGTATACCTTTGTATCCTACCCAAGATAATTAGTCAATAAATGTTTGACTGTAGTTTGAATGAAAAAAATTGAATGCATGAATGGAAAGTATGCACTTCAGTGATTACAGTTCCAACTTTTCCAGATTTATCCAGTAAAAAAAAAAAAGACCAACAGGGAGAAGGAAGCCTCCTTTTGGGAGGAGTGACTTTTTTTCTTTTGGGATTCAAGATAAACTCCATATTTCAAGAATGTAGGATGATCCCCTTCCCTCCCCCATATACATACAAATGTGACCGAGATTGTACAAAAGCAAGAAAAATGATTAGTGTTTCTAAGGTAAGATGTGCAAAGTATTTCCATTCATTATCTCATTTGATCCCTACAACAATCCTATGAGGTTATTGTTACCCCCATTTAATGGTCTGAGTCTGAGAGAAGGGATGGATTTCTACAGCTAATCAATACCTGAGGCAGAATTGAAATTCAGGTCTTCATGACTGAAAAACGCTTTCTATCCAGAAAGAGGGGCAGGGGTTGTCTTTTTGCTTCTCTGCTACTCAGCACAGTGTCTTCCCTATCCAGGCTGGCAGGCTGGTGCAGAAAAAGCTTGAGTTTTTCTGGTGTCATTGGGATGTATGGGTCAGCAGTGTCCAATAGGAGCATGTACAATAACAATTCTGATCCATCTTTCACCCCTGTGAAAATCACCCCCTTCATTCCCTCAAATGGGTGATAGAGAATCAAAGAGGGTCCTGGCTTTGTGCATGGTGCCTTCAGGATGAACTCTGAGCACCCTGCCCTCTGATATAGATATCTTTCACATAAAAATAACTGAATTCACTTAAAATTCATTTTTTAAATAAGTTCTGCAATGAGCTCTTTGGCAAATGGGGCAATCAACCTCTCCTTGTGAGTTAAGAAGAAATAATTTATCTATTCTATAATTCTATGAAATGGTTGCTATAATCATAATCATAAGCTATGTCCTTCATTTTTGAAGAAGACCATGACATCAGGGAGGTAATGCCATGACAAGCACATGAATCTGAATAAGGGGGTGCTGTGCTAAGTCAGTCTCACTTACTCCTCCAGAACCATCTGGGTCTAGTGGCCAGATATGAATCAGATGGAGTAGAGATGGCCCTGGTTGTGAGACAATCAAGGTTAAGTGACTTGCCCAAAGTCACATGGTTAGTGTCAAGTGTCTGAGGCTGGATTTGAACCCCCTCTCCTCCTGAATCCAAGGCCAGTGCTCTATCTACTGTGCTACCTAGCTGGTTGTTAATCATAGGATCACAAAATTAGAGCTGGACTGAACCTCTGATGCAATTCTTTTTACAGTTGAAAAAGCTGAGACCCAGGGAGTTAAAAGTGATTTGACCAAAATTATATAGGAAGTATCAACAAAGGGATATAAATCCAGATCTTTCATGGTGGTGATTACATAGGGAAATCCCGTAATGTAGAAGAGCATGCTGGAGGCCATTATTATGAAATGACAGTATTATAAAGAGAAAAGACAGATAGAAGATTCAGAAAAGAGAATGTTAGATCATTATGAATATTTTCCCCTTTCCTTCACCTAGATTCTGAGTTGAAGAAAAATTTGGTCAAGTCATATAAATAAGAGGAGAGTTCCAAAGGACTGAGAAGTGATGGGGGGGGGGGGGGCTGGCCTTAGGGGCAAAGAACTTTTGGGTCAGACTAAGCCTGAGCCTTCAGTCTGGGAACTGATCATTTCTCCTAAACTCTAGTGGTGACTTTTCCTCTTTCCTAGGAATTCTAATTTCAGTAGGTCTTTCAGAAGAACCTTCCCTGAAACAATTATCTTGAAATGCTTTTATCCCATTGTAATGTCCAATAAACCTTTAGAGCATAATGGGTGATTCTGTAGAACCAGTTTATTTCCATCTGTTCAAATGACTGAAACACCTCACCTTTAAGATCTGGTGTGGTTGATGATGCTGTTAAGGTACTGTGAGGTAGATTTTATGTTACAAGGATCATTATTATGTTTTATTACTGTTTCTTTTCCTGGGTCTTGCTTGCTTACATTTGATTTCAGGCTTTTTGTTGTCTTTGGCAGCAACCAGAAGGATAACAGGAAAGAGGAGGTCAAAAGAAAGTGACTTTGATTGTTCTTCTCACATCTAACAGTTAGACACTTCGGGGTGGTATTTTATCAAGAAAATGTAAATACAGTAATACCTCATGCTATGTAGGGGAACAAAATGTTCCACTGAAGGGAATTTTCCAAATAACTGAAGCTCACCCACTTCTCTAGTAGCCTTCAATTTTTCCTCTTAAAATATTATGTTATTTTTGTTGAAATATACCTTCCTCTGACTTAGAGTTTAAGGAATATAATTTAATAACTAAAAGAAAATTTTTTTTTCCAAATTACCAATCTATTCAGTCCCCAAATTCTTCATTTTCATGGCTTAATTCTACATATTGCCTTCCATTTTCTCATTTCTCATATAAGTACTTTGCTCCTAAGCATATTTTGTATTTCTTTTGTATACATTTTATATTCATGAATCCTTGTAAATAAGTTGTATCCTCTAGTAGAATTTAAATTCAACAGTATGAACTGTCTTCTTCTTGCTTTGTACACTCAGTACCTAATCTGGTGCCTGGTTCTGGCGAAGTACTGGTAATTGATTCCTTGAAAATATTTATTGTATGAATAATTTTATTTTATTTTATTTATTTTAAGTAGCTAGGTGGTACATTGGATAAAGTGCTGGATCTAATCAGAAGACTCATCTTCCTGAGTTCAAATTTGACCTCAGACACTTACTACCTGTGTGACCCTGGGCAAGTCACTTAACCCTGTTTACTTAGTCTGTAAAATGAAGTGGAGAAGGACAACAAACCACTTCAGTTTATGTCTGCCAAGAAAACCCTCAAATGAGGTTATCAAAAATAGGACACAACTGAAAATGACTGAATATGAATATTTAATATTTCAAAATGTATGTGATTTCATCATTTCATGCATCACTTGATGCAACCCCTCTATTTAGGAGAAAGTCTTAATGAGCAGCTCTTTAAAAAAAAAAGTCACCATGTGGTGACCAGTTTTCTAGACCCCCTAGAAATATAGCTAGACTGGGCCTTGGATAATAGCTGTTCTTATTCAAAAACCTTTCCAGATTAGACTTTCAGTCCCTAATTTCCTAGAGCTCACATCCCACTGGCAGTCTTGGAGAAACCAAAGGTTCCTTCATGTCATGATTATTGCTTTCTGTTTTCATAAAGTAATGTCCTAGAGAGAATCTGATCCATAGGACTAATTCCCTATGCTAGTTTGTCCCCAAATGCCATACTTTAAAATTCTTTTCCTATTTTTATAATTTTATCTATTAAATATTGGATTAACAATTATTCTTTTTCTTCTGTCATTGCATTTGTCTCAAGTAATAACATCTACTCCCATTTCTAATTTGTTGACTCTGGTCTGCTAAGGTTAGTTAGAAACCCAATCAGCTTCAGGAAAGGTTCGAGGGGCTCTTAGGATAATAAAGTACATCAGTTTTAATTTTTGTACTTGTTTATATTCATTTAGGCACTTGATTCTATTCTGGTTCTTAAATATATTCCAAGTTTACTGGATGAATGGCATTTGGATAAATATGGTATTGTATTTATTGGGTACTTTAGTGCATCTCTCCATTATTATTTTTTTTTTAGGTTTTTGCAAGGCAAATGGGGTTAAGTGGCTTGCCCAAAGCCACACAGCTAGGTAATTATTAAGTGTCTGAGACCGTATTTGAACCCAGGTACTCCTGACTCCAAGGCTGGTGCTTTATCCACTACACCACCTAGCCACCCGCATCTCTCCATTATTTTATAAAAAATCAGAATTTTCAGAAAAGGTTTGAAAAGAGGTTTGGTTGTTGTGACTTCAGTTTTCACTATTTTTATTAGGACAAAAAAAAATTCAGCACTTCTGATTTTGATGACTCAGGTGACCAAACATCAGAGACACTGAATTAGATTTAGAAGGCCCCTGAGCATTAGGGCCTATGCAAGTGCAAATAATATAGAATTTAAAAGAAAAAAAGATCAAAAAGGGACTTTGGAGATAGCTATTATAACTCTTTCAGTCTGTAATGAAAGAAGTTGAGGCCCAAGGGAGTCTAGTGATTTGTTCAAGGTCACTTAAGTAATATGTGATATTGCCAAGTCTACAGTCTGGCTCATCGAATTTCCAATTTCACTATTTACTATAAAAATGTCTGTTACAAAACCACTGTAACCAAGATCAAAAGAAATGTAGCAAATTTGGAAACAATTTTTGCAACTAGTATTTCTGACAAAGGACTGAGAGAACTGAGTCAAATTTTCAAAAAACAAGCCATTCCCCAATTGACAAAAGGTCAAAAGATATACAAAGGCAATTTACAGCTTAGGAAATCAAAGCAATCCATAGTCCTATGAAAAATTGCTCCAAATCATTACTTATTAGAGACATGCAAATTAAAGCATCTTTGAGATACCACCTCACACCTCTCAGACTGGCCAATATGACCAGAAAGGACAATGATCAATGTTGGAAGGGATGCAGGAAATCTGGGACATAATACATTGTTGGTGGAGCTGTGAACTCATCTAACCTTTCTGGAGAGCAATTTGGGATTACATCCAAAGGGCAACCAAAATGTGCATACCCTTTGATGCACAATACCACTACTGGGTCTATACCCTGAAGAGATGATAAAAAAGGATAAAAACAGTACTTGCACAAAAATATTTATAGCAGCCCTGTTTGTGGTGGTAAAAAAATTGGAAATTAAGTGCATGTCCTTCAATTGGGGAATGGCTTAGCAAACTGTGGCATATGTATGTCATGGAACACTAGTGTTCTATTAGAGACCAGGAGGGACAGGATTTCAGGGAAGCCTGGAGGGATTTGCATGAAATGATGCTGAGTGAGATGAGTAGAACCAGGAAAAACATTGTGCACCCTAACAGCAACATGGGACTTGTTCATCACATCAGTGCAACAACCCGGGACAAATTTGGGCTGTCTGCAATGGAGAATACCATCTGTATCCAGAGAAAGAATTATGGACTTTGAACAAAGACCAAAGACAATTACCTTCAAATTAGAAAAAAAAACCCTGTTATATTATTATGTAATTTTACTATCTCTTATACTTTATTTTTCTTCCTTAAGGATATATTTTCTTTTTTCCCATATTCAACTGAGATCATTGTATAACATGGAACCAATGTAAAGACTAACAGAATGCCTTCTGTGGGGGGAGTGGGGGAGGGAAGCAAGGATGGGGGAAAAATTGTAAAACTCAAAATAAATAAAATCTTTTTTAAAAAAATATCATGTCTGTCCTTCATTCTTGAAGAATACCATGACATCAGGAAGGTGATGCCATGAGAGGCACATGAATTGAATTTGAGAGAGAGGATGCTGTGCTAAGTTACCAGTCTCATTTTCTCCTCCAGTCATCAGGCTTCAGTGACCAGATATAAATCAAATCTGCTGGAGATGGCCCTGGATTCAAGGCAATCAGGGTTAAATGACTTGCCCAAGGTCACATTGTAAATGTCTGAAGTCAGATTTAAACTCAGGTCCTGACTTTCTGCCTTCAGGGCCGGAGCTTTAACCCACTGTTGCCACAATATACATTCATCAGTTCGGCACTTGATTGTCCTTTGCTTTCAAAGAAAATCTTGACATCAGGGAGGTGATACTATGGCATACACCTGAATTGGATTTGAGTATTGGGGGGAGAAAGTGAGGCTGGTGACTTAGCACCCTCTTCACTTAAATCCAATTTAGTGAGCAGTGGATAGAGCAACAGTCCTGGGGAAAGGAAGACCTTGAGTTCAAATTCAGCTTCAGAAACTAACCATGTGATCTCCTATTTGCTTCAGTTCCTCATCTAAAAAATGGGGATTCATTGGAGAAGGAAATAGCAAACCTCTTCAATATCTTTGGCAAAAAAAATCAACAAAAAACCAAAGGACAATTTTCCTGGGATCACAACTGAATGATTAAATAACAACAACATTGTCTTTCTTTTGTTTAACACAAGACTACTCTATCATCCTTTACCCTCCCAATCTGGCTAGCTTCTCATATCAGACTCAAGAAACCAAATGTCTAAAAATGATGCATACAGGAAACTCTTGAGTCTTGAAGTAAAGATTTATAGGACTTTCGTTTTTTTTTTAAATATTCACCATGTGTTCAGCCTGATTTCCAAACTCTGGAACCACTCCAACTATAGCTACTCAAAGTATAAGAAGGCACATTTACTTATTAAAATAGAGATGAGCAGGTATTAATTTTTTTTCTTTTTATTATCTAACAGAGGCTTTCTTCTGGATGAAATGAAAAGAGTTGAAAGAAAGACATAAAGCAGAGTTTCAGAGGCACAGTGGATATTTGTTTGAAGCATTCTGTATTGTCTAACCATTCTATACACAAAAAGACTACAAAATAGATTAGGAGCCGTGCTGAGTGACCAGGACTGTATGCCACTGGGAAAGGTATTATGGTAAACCTTGAATACTCTCACTCTAGAAGGGAGCAGTGACTGTTTTCCCTGGCTTTTCCACCAAGGGATTAAGGTTAAAAGAATATAGAAAACAGACTAGCATGCGGGTGGTTTATAGTTATATGGTGACCAGCTTTCTTTGGTGGTCACCTGTCTTTCTTGGTCCTGACAATAGTTAATGGGTATTCAGGAGGGAGAATTATTGAAATTAAGAGATTCAGGGAAGCTTTCCTTTCCTTTGGGTCATCATTGCTGTGTGTGTGTGTGTGTGTGTGTGTGTGTGTGTGTGTGTGTGTGTTTGTGTGTGTGTGTCCCTTATCTTTGCCAATTATCTACTTGCATATACCAGAACTGGGAAGCAAATTATGATAAGATCTTCTCTCCAGGAGACTGCTGTCTATCCAAATTGTACCAGCTGAGTGCTTCCAGTGTCCCATCTCTAGAGAAGGACGCTACTCCTGGAAGCGATTGGACTGATTTTATGTAATAACTGCATCTTGTTCCTTTCCTTGTCTTGCTGCAATGTTTGGTAAGAAGTAGTAGTTTAAGTTGGGGGTGGGGGCAATTCCAGAGTAGCTAGGTGATGAAGTGGATAGAATAGCAGGCCTGAAATCAAGAAGACTCTTCCTAATTTAAAATCTGGCCTTAGAAACCAACTAGCTGTGTGACTTTGGGCAAGGCACTTAACTCTGTTTGCCTCAGTTTTCTCATCTGTAAAATGATCTGGAGAAGGAAATGGCAAACCACTCTAGTATCTCTGCCAAGAAATCCTCAAATAGGGTCCTGAAGAGACTGAACAGCAATTATAGGGATAATTCCAACTAGGCACAGTCAATCATTAAGAGAATCTTAGTTCAGCAGAAATGCCTGGTTTCAAAGACAGTAGCTCCCCAGTTGGCTATAACATCAGAGGCTTTAAATATAACCATTTTCTAGAAAGTCAAGTAGAATTTAATTTTTCTCAGACTTTAAAACTCAGGCCCATGATTTTCAACAATTCAAGTAAACAGGCATTTATTATATCACTATATAATAATAATATTGAAAATAATAAATTGTATTATTATGTGCCTGTGGCATGGAAGTGACTTGCCCCAAATCAACAGGTCAAACATAGCAGAGGTAGATGAGGGGTATAGAGACAAAGAGACCTTGAAGTTAAGGAGATCTGAGTTCAAGTCCTCCTTTTGTCACAGACTGGCTATAAGACTCTGGGTAAGCCACTTAAAACTCTCTTCGCTCCTACATACTCAAAGACTATAAATTTCATTGCAGATGAGGTTCTACATTGATAGAGGAAACTTTCTCATGTGAAACTCTATTGGTCAGTGAAATTGCCAATCCAGACCAAAAAGAAAAAAAAATTATGCTAGGTTCCTGTCAAAAACAAGATCAAAAAGATGAAATAATCTTTATCCTCAAGGATCTTGCAATCCATTGGTAAAAAAGTAACACATAGAAAAGGAGTAAATATAAAATAAATGCAAACATTATAAAGTAGGTGGGACTTAGTTGGGTATAGAAAGCTATCCTACCCTACAGGAAAGTAGGAGAAAAAGGGAATAAGAGAAAAGGGTGACTGATAGAAAGTATAATGGATTGGGAGAAGAGGAAGTCAAAAGCAAACACCTTTTAGGATTGACAAAGTGAAGAGAGAGAGAGAGAGAGAGACAGAGAGACAGAAAGACAGAGACAGAGAGACAGAGAGACAGAGACAGAGAGAGACAGAGAGAGAGTAGGGTAAACAAGGGGAAAATAGGATGGAAGGAAATAGTAATCATAAATTTAAGTTCCTCTTTTAAAATTCTCATTTCTCAATATATAGAAAACTGAGTCAAATTCACAAAAATAAGGTCCATTCTCTAATTGATAATACGATCAAAGGCTAGAAACAGGCAATTTTCAGACAAAGTAATCAGAGTTATCTATAGTTATGTGATAAAAAGCTTAAAATCACTATTGATTAGAGAAATACAAATTAAAACAACTCCAATGTACCATCCCACACCTATCATTGCTAATATGACAGAAAAGGAAAATGACAAATTTTGGAGGGGATGTCGGAAAAATGAGAAATTAATAAATTGTTGGTGAACTTGTGATCTACTTCAACCATTCTATGTAGCAATATGGAACTATGTCCAAAGACCTATAAAACCATGCATACCCTTTGACCACAGCAAAACCACTATTAGGTCTTTTTCCTAAAGAGTTAAAAAACAAAACAACAAAAAAAGGACCTACAAGTACAACTGTTCTTTTTGAGGTGGCAAAGAATTGGAAATTGAGGGGATACCAAATGGCTGAACAAATTGTGATATATGATTGTGATGGAATACTATGGTGTTATAAGAAATAATGAACAGGATAATCTAAGTAAAAAACCTGGAAAGACTGCTGCAAATTGAAATGAGCAGAACCAGGAGAACAACATACACAGTAGCAGCAAGATTGTTGTACAATGAAGAATGGTGAATGATTTAGCTATTCTCAGCAATACAATGATCCAAGATAATTCTGAAGAAATTTCTAATGAAAAATGTTATCCATCTCCATAGAAAGAACTAAAGGAGTCTGAATGTAAATTGAAATATGTATTTTTAACTATATTTTTCTTTTTGTTAGTTTTAGGGTTTTTTCTCAATACTACTGCTAGTCCTTTGGTATTAAAGAGAATCAACTAGCCAAGTGATTGGTGGCATAAGTTGCCAATTATGTTTATTATAGTGAGGGGTATGTTGTGCAAGGCATTCTTCTCACTTGTCTTTGCCAGAATTATTCTACTCTATGGCCTGATAGCAAACACATGGTCTGACCGCTGCAAGAGTCTCTTGGTTTTAAATTAGATTCTCTTCCTTCTATATCATTGAGGCACTATAGTCAATCAGCCACACTAGGCAAGAGATAGTTTGTGAATTAATATGTCCCAATCTGTCCCTTGATGAACTACCAAGTCAGTATGGCCCTCATTGGAAATATGTTTTGCATGACTGCACAAATAGAGAGGGAAATGAAGGGAGGAGAGAATTTGGAACTCAAAACTGTAAAAAATAAATGTTTAGATTATTTTTGTATATTATTGGAGAAAAAATAAAATGTTAAAATAGAAAAAAACCAAAGTGATGGGAGCAGGGTGGTAAGCACTAACAACCAGAAGAATCAAGAAAGGTCTCATATAGGAGGTGGTATTTCAGCTGAACCTCTTAGGGAGCTAAAGATTCCAAGAGGCAGAGAAGAGGGAGAGCCTTCTGGGTCAAGGCACAAAGATTTCATAGAGGGAATGTGGTGGATGAGGATCAGAAATGAAGCCAGTTTATTTGGGAAATAGACTGCACAAATGAAAGTAATGTGTCTGGAAAGATAGGTCAGACAGAGTCAGTTTGTGAAGTCCTTCGAATGCTTTCTAACAGAGGATTCTGTATTCAATTTCAGGGTCAATAGGCAAGCACTGAAGTTTTTTGTTTTATTTTGAAAGCAGGTGAGTGATATTGGTCAGACTATACTTTTAATAATATTAACTTGGCAGCTATGTGCAAGATGGTTAATGTGGGGAGAGGTGGGATGTGTTGAGAACAATAGGGAAGCTACTGTCACAGTCCAATCAGAAGGAAATATAGACTGGAATTAGGGTCATTATTATGGTGCCCACCTGGTAACTCCCAGTCAAGCCCGCAGTAAGAGGTGCAGGATTGGAGTTCAGAAAAGAGAAAGAGAAGCCCTGGAATATGTACATTTGGGAATTATCTGCATGGGGATAATAGTGGAACCCAAGGCAGCTGCTGAAAAAAGAGAAAGTGGTGGATCCAGAACAGTCTTAGTGTACACCTGCATACACAGAAGCCTTCCAGTCAATAGCAGGCTGCAATTTTGTTTGCTTTGGGGAGGAGAGGAGAGGTATTTCTTTAGTCATTGATTTCACTGTGCACAAAACTCCTTGGTGTGTAATTTCCAATGTAGATTGTCATTTCTTTGCAACATGGTTATAATCTTTTTTAATAGTATTTTATTTTTTTCAAATAGCACTTAAAATTTTTTTGAGTTCCAAATTTTCTCCTTGAGTCTCAAACCTCTTCCCTCTTTAAAACATCAAGCAATTTGATATAGGCTATATATGTGCAATCATGTGACATATTTTTCCATAGTAGTCATTTTGTGAAAGAAGAATAGACCAAAAGAATAAAACCATGAAAAAATTAAGAAACTTTAAATAAGAAAGTTTAAAATCCATCTATACTCAGACTCTATTCTTTCTTTGGGGGTGGATAGCATATTTCATCATGAGTCCTTTGGAATTGTCTTGGATTAATGTATTGCTAAGAATAGCTAAGTGATTCTTTACAGTTGATCATAGTACAATATTGCTGTTACTGTAAACACATGTATATGTCATTTAAAAAAATTTTTTATTTAAAGCTTTGATTTACAAATTCTATGCTGTCTCTGATCACCTTATTACTGGGTAACGGGAGGAGGATGCCCTTGATAAGAGAGAAGTTCCTTGGGAATTATCGGTATTTTGGGATAGGATTCTGGGCTATGTCTGTGTGGTCTTCCAGGATGAGGGTTGCCATGATTGTGATGTAAATGCAGAAGATTGATCATGGAGCCTGATCAATTTAATGAGCTTAAAGGGATGAGACTTGGGAGGATGCTTGGGATTTTAATTATATACTACCTACATTGATTCGAATATCCCTATAGAACAATTATTTTCTTGGGTACCAATGATTTTTTTATTTTAGGTTTTTGCAAGGCAAATGGGGTTAAGTGGCTTGCCCAAGGCCACCCAGCTAGGTAATTAGTAAGTGTCTGAGGCCGGATTTGAACTCAGGTACTCCGGACTCCAGTGTCGGTGTTCTATCCATGGTGCCACCTAGGTTCCCCAGGTGCCAATGACTTTAACAACATCATCCTATGGAATATACTCATTGATGTGTTCTTGAAATTATAGTAATAAATATTTTTAGAGCTGAATGGGACCTTAAAAGACAACTCATCACTTACAAATAAGTAAACAGGCTCAGAGGAACTCAATGACTTGCCTGTGGTTACACAGATAATAATTGTTATTAAGCAGGATTAGAATGCAAGTTTTCCTGGTTCCAATGCCAAAACTCTGTCTCCTACACCACTCTGGCATTGACAGGGGACATCTCCTTAGTGGGACATATCAAATATCCTGGACCTAAGTACTTGTTGACCTAATTCTTTAAATTCATATCTCCTATGTAGAGATGGTTGGTTGGTTGGTTTTTGTCCTTCATTATGAAAGAAGACCAAACTGGCATCACTATGTTTGAGACAGTGTGTCCAACTGTGGCTGTTTAGACCAACATGAGTTTGGAATGTTCTACCACAAGTTGAATACAAATAGTCCATGTGAACACTTGGGGTGTTTATTCTAAAATTTTGAATGCCATGTGTCCTTTGCACGGCTTCAATTCTGCCCTTCTCATAGAGCACAGCACCCTCACTGATGAGGGCATTCCATGCTGGGTAGTCATATGCCAGTGTCTCCCATGCTGTACAATCAATTCTAAAGTTCTTAAAAGAGACCTTCATAGTGTTCTGGTATCACTTCTTCTAACCTCCTTGTGAGCACTTGTCCTGTGCGTGTTCTACATAAAATAGTCTTTTTGGCAAGCATGCACCTGACATTCTAACAACATGCCTAGCCCATTGTAGTTGCATTCTCTGTAGTAATGTTGGAATGCTAGGCAGTTTAGCTCGAGAAAGGACCTCAGTGTCTGGTATCTTCTCTTGCCAGGTGATCTTCAGAATCTTCCCAAGACAATTTAAATGGAAGTGATTTAGTTTCTTGGCATGGTGCTGGTAGATTGTCCAGGAATATTGTCACAGGCTTATAGCCATGAGATCAGCACAATGGCTCTTATAGACCTTCAGTTTGGTAGTTAGCCTAATACCTCTTCTCTCCCACACTTTCTTTCAGAGCCTCCCAAATATAGAGCTGGCTCTGGCAATGCAAGTGTCAACCTCGTTGTCAATGTGTTCCTCCCCAAAAGGACACTGCCAAGGTAAATGAACTTATTCACAGCACTCAAAACTTCTCCTTTTGCTATAATATGGATAATGTGGTGCTGGCTGATGGAGCACTTGTACTTTCTTGGTGTTAATTATTAGGCCCAAATTAACACAAGCAGCAGAGAATCGATTCATACTCTGTTGAATCTCAGCTTCAGAGACAGCATTGAGTGTACAATCATGTGCAAAGAGGAGATCATGCCCCAACACTCCTTCAAAGTCTTTTCAAGTTGAAGAATTTGCCATCAGTTTGGTAACTGACCTCGATGCTGTGTTCATCCTCAGTGTAGATGTTTGATAATATCATGTTAAAAAGTATGGGAGTGAGGACCAATCTATGCTTCACTCCATTCCTGACTGAGAAATCTCAAGAACATCATCCACAGTCCAGAACCCAGGCAAGCATGGCATCATGAAACTGAAGTACAATACTGATAAACTTCTCCAGGCAACTGCATTTTGACATAATTTTCCATATACTCTCATGATTGATAGTATCAAAGGCCTTGGTTAGACCTACAAATGTAAACAGACCTCTGTTCTGTTCCTCATATTTTTCCTGGAGTTGTTGGGCAGCAAACACCATATTGACTGTTCCTTGACCCTTTCTGAAACCACATTGGCTCTCAGAGAGGTGACTATGACTATTTTCCAGGTGAAGGATTGGTCTATTGAGAAGAATTCTGGCAAGAATCTAACAATGACTAAAAGTGAATACCCTTGAGACTGCCACAGAACAATCTATTCCCTCTACCTTTGTAGAGAATTCTTGGGGGATACTCTCTTCATGCCATATAACCTGGAAAATTTTAGTCAGCTTTTGGATGAGCAATGGACCCCCACCTTGGACCCCCTACCTTTTAGATCTCAGCTGGAATAGAATCACTACCAGGTGCCTTAACACTTGAAAGGTACCTAAAGACTTAAACTTGAGGTAAACAGTCAATGGTTTTTGCATTGGTGGTTTGTTAAGAATACCATGGAGGGGCAACTAGGTGGTGCAGTGGATAGAGCACTGACCCTGGAGTCAGGAGGACCTGAGTTCAAATTTGGCCTCAGACACTTAATAATTGCCTAGCTGTGTGACCTTGGGCAAGCCACTTAACCCCATTGCCTTGCCAAAAATTAAAAAAAAAAAAGAATACCATGGAAGTGTTCAGTCCATCTTTCTAGGATCTTGCCCCTATTATTAATCAATGTGGCTCCATCAGCACTGAGTAGCTGAGTTGTACCATAGGTCTTTGGTCCATAAATAGCCTCGGGGCATCATAAAAGCACTGGTAGACTAAAGAGATACTTAAGGAAAAAAAAATTAATAGGGGGACTACCTGGAAAGTCCTTAGCATCCCCCAGCATTCTGAAAGCAGGAAGCAGAGGAATATCTGAAGAAAAGAAGAACAAAGAAAGTTGGATAGGGAAATAGTGGGAGAAATCATTAAAACTTTTTTACATAGACCTGATACCTTATTGGAAAATTGGCAGCCTCAGTCATTCAGCTCTCCAAGCAAGAAGAAAATGTTTGAAAAATACTGGTTGGTCCTCTTCTCTTTACCCTTATCCTCTAACCATATCCTTCTCTTGGATATTAAAGAGGGAGAATATACCTTAAAAAGGGAATACTTTTAGGAGATATATGAAGTGGACATTAGGAAAGCCAAAAAAGGCATGATGTTTCTTATACCCAATTCATTTAGGTTTCTCTGAGATACTACTGATATATATATATTTTTTAAATTGATGTGCATTTATTACATATTTTCTTTTTAAAAATATTTTATTTGTTTGTTCTTCCAACTTCAAGCAAAAGAATTATTATTAATTATTAATAATTAGCTTGTGCTAATTATTATTAATTATTAATTTACCAATCATTTTCTTTGGTAAGGTTTTCAGTTTTACATTTTTCTCCCTCCCTCCCTTCCCTCCCCCCACCCCTGACAGAAAGCAACATGATATAGACTCTAAACAATAGATCCATATTGATCACGTTGTGGGAGAAAAAATCAAATCCAAACAGAAGAAAGAAAGCAATAGAGGGAAAAAATGACAAAATACATAAGACAACTTTTAAAAATCAGAGATGATAAACTTTGGTCTTCATTTAAACTCCACAGTTCCTTCTCTGGATACTCTGGATATTCTGGATATTCCTTCTCCATCATAAATCTTTAAAAATTATCTGATTATTGTACTAAAATAAACAAGTACATTATTACTATGGGAATACCCTCAGTTTCCAATTCTTTACCACTACATAAAGAGCTACTATGAATATTTTTGTTCACTTGGGTTTTTTTCACTCTCTTCCAAAATGTTCTCCAGAAAGGTTGGATCAGTTCACAAATCCACCAACAATGCATTGGTATCTCAGTTTTCCCATGTCTCCTCCAACATTGATTATTTTCCTTTCTAGTTATACTGGCCAATCTGATAGGTGTGAGGTTGTACCTCAGAGATATTTTAATCAATAATAATTTAGAGCAATTTTTCATATGACTATAGACAGCTTTGATTTCTTCATCTGAGAATTGCCTTTCCATATCCTTTGACCATTTATCAATTAGAAATGATTTTGTTTGTTTGTTTTTATAAATTTGATTCAGTTCTCTATATATTTTAGAAACAAGTCCTTTGTCAGGAACACTAGTTGTAAAAATTGTTTCCCAATTTATTACATTCCTTCTAATCTTGATTGCAGTGTACTTTGAGGAAGAATTGAAGTGGACTAGTTGCCGCTCTGGTATTTCAACAGGAGAATATAAAAATATTGTATGAGAATAGATAGGATAATGAGTAGAAAGTTTTTGAATAGTTCATGGCACCTTTTTTTTAAATTTGATGATAGGAGAACAATGAGTAGTTTGAGTCAATGGAAAAAAGACAGGGAAGAGATCAATTGAAACTGGGAAACTCTAATCAATAGTGGTACCGATGGTTTTTGATTGTGGGTCTCCATCTCTTGCTTGGTCATTGTCTGTGGTCATTCATAGACATTTGTGATTTTGAAGCTCTTACCACTCCTAATGCCATACAAAGTCAGTGCACAAAAGTTGAAAAGCAAGTGAGGGTGAGAACTAGGATGCATTTCAACCTGTTAAATCAAGTCAATAAGTAATTATTAAGCATCTTTTTGGTGCCAGGAACTGTTCTCAGTATTGGCGATATAAAGGAAGGCAAAAAAATCTGAACAACTAATAAACAACCCCAACCAGTTCCTATTCTCAAGGAGCTCACAGTCTAATGGGAGAGACAACATGATAATAACACCATTTAGATAAGATCTGTACATCTGTACATGTACTAGCATCAAGGAAAGATGCTAGTAGAAGGTAGAATTTCAGCTGATATTTAAAGGAAGATGTCTGTGAAGCCAGAATATAGGGATGAGAAAGGAGAGAATTCCAGGTCTAAGGGAAAGCAAATGAAAGCTAATGGAGTCAGGAAAGGAAGCATGGGGGCAGGTAAAGGAGAAAGGCATAAGAAGACTGGGAAGGTGGGTTATCTATATTGAACTGAGTCAGAACATTGGTAGATCTGATTTCTGACTTCCACTGCCTAGAGAAGGGGGGGGGGGTGGTGTTCAGAGCAATGGGCAGGTGTTACTTAGCTGGGGCAGCTCACTGCTCTAGCATTTATTTACACAGGGGAATTTGAGGCTGTTGTATAACATAATGGACATAAGTAATGAGTGTTAAACACAGAGATGGTATTTTTGGTCTGCAGTTCTCTTACCAGGATTAAATCACACCATTTCTGTGCTCAGACAGTTTCTTTGTCCCATTTGATAAAATGGGAATTTGGCCAGATGACTATAGGTTTTCTCTAATCTTTTGGCCTGAAACCTTAGACTACAAGGTTTGAAAATTGCTAGGTGATGTGAGTCCTTTGTTTATTCAATATTCAAGTGAAGTCAATCTTGTCTTGCTGTAGATTGACATTTCCCAAATGGAAGAAAGCTTCCTTAGACTAATGAGGAAGTATTTTCTTCAAGGCTAGTTTAATCTGTGGCCTCTGTTAAGAGACACAATTGAGGTTAAGGATTAGCAATAGGGAAAGGACATGCTCTCATTTGATTGTCATCACAGGGATGCTACTAGCTTCCTGAATGAACTGGCAGTGTTCAAGGGAAAGGTAGAAAGTGAACTAGATTGAAATTCAGGAGACCCAGTTCTGTTGCTTGACTTTGAACAAGTCACTGATCCCTTCAGGGTCTCTCCTCACCAGTAAAAGGAAAAGATTGGCCTAAATGCACTTTTAGATCTTTTCTAGCTCCAGAGTTCTGTGAATATTCTCTCAGCTTTCTTTTTCTTTTTTTTTTTTTTTAGTAAGGCAGTGGAGTTAAATGACTTGCCCAAGGTCACACAGCTAGGTAATTATTAAGTGTCTGAGGTCACATTTGAACTCAGGTCCTCCTGACTCCAGGGCTGGTGCTCTATACACTGTGCCACCTAGCTGCCCCTTCCCTCAACTTTCAAATCCCTCAGACCCTTCCTCTTCTGTCCCTCATCTTTAAAACAAATAAAACCAAGGAGTTAATTTTGAGCAGCTTTATAAGTATGGTTGTAATTGTGGTATGGCTAATGATTGAATTGTTTCCTTCTCTTTGAGAAGGCTCAAGGTCATTCTTTCACTATACATGATTTTGAGTAAGGTTTATGTGAGGAACATCAACCCAGGGTCAACTTTAACTCAAGCAAGTTCAGGAATATTTGTTTGTTTTACCTCACTGAGGAAATGTACCAAATGCCTGGCTGAGCTTTCTACCTTTCCCTATTCCCCCTCCTTCTTGCTTGCTTGCCAAGGTACAAGTCTTCAGTTGTGACCTGGAGTGCACTCACAAGTCTAAATGGGAGTGCCCTGAACTTCCCATATGACCTGTAGGAGTTAGTTTCTGCAAATGGAGGAAAAACAAATCTTCAGTGAAAGGAAAATTGGAATAATTTACCGCTTTTTGTAGATTGGCGTCAATGGAAATCATTTAACTTCCTAGAGTTTCAATTTCTTCTTCTATAAAAGAATATAGCTGTTCTAGATCACCACTAAAAGTACTTCCTTCTCTGAATTCATGATTCTCATAATTGAAATTCTAAGTTCCCAACTAAGTCATGTTTCATTAGCCAATAGCCAGAGTTCAGTTAATCCAAGAAATAATAAATATAAATTTGGTAGTCAGTTAAATTGCAGAAAATAATTGCAGAAAACAAATAATCAGATGGAATATTCTAATAATCAGTGTCAGCAAAGTACTAAGGTATATCTATGCTGACTTTCATATTCCCTTATGAAATATGAAAAAGTTTAACTGATTGAATTGGAAGAAGAGTTTGGCATTGTTTCCTTTTATTCTTTATAGGCATGCCTCTTTTATCATATAGAGAATGTTTGTTCCAATTTTTCCCACTTGTGAAAGTTAAGTCATTTATTGGAGCAGTGTTATTATTCTTACTGTGCTATCTTAGTAGCTATCTTTGCTTTGAGTTGATTGAGTCTATTGCTAACTATGAAAAATAAATTCTTCACTGGTGGGAACTAGCGAATTGTAGTTTTAGGAATGTGAATTCACAGAGTACCTTGGAATCTGTGAGAATAGTTAATCTCTCTGGGGATCCAACTTGCAATCCTTCCAATGCTGAATTGGAGAAGGGATCCATAAGAAAGATGTGTTATGTAAAAAAAAAACACCTTAAAATTAGGACCTTAGCTTTCTGGGGGTAAAGATCACTTTTGTCTTTGAGTCCCTCTTGCCTATTGATTAATTCATGGGTTGACCAGCACCCGGAATAAGGATATTTTTCCCATCAGGGAGATAAAAGTCTCAAATTTGATATCACTGTAGATATTTTTGTCATATCTTTAAGGCCAGAACAAAAGTAGTGTCCTTTAATATTAAGTTGGCCAGATCACTCTTGAAAGTTGGAACATGATAATACAGTTACTGAAGAATGGGTTCTGGCATCTTTATTTTGGAAGAATTGTGTTTTTTTGTTTGCTTGTTTTTCAGATTTTTCAAGGCAATGGTGTTAAGTGGCTTGCCCAAGGCCACATGGCTAGGTAATTATTAAGTTTCTGAGGTGGGATTTGAACTCAGGTACTCCTGACTCCAAGGCCAGTGCTCTATCCATTGCACCACCTAGCCACCCTGGAAGAATTGTTAATGACCACTCAGGAAAACATTAAGGGGGTGGATAACAATAGGCTATGCTGAGTTTTTTCTCTTAGAGAATCTTTTCAATAACAAATGTAGCCTTGTAAATTGTAAAGATGGAATCTCTTAGGGAATGCCCAGGGCAGTGAAAAATGTCTAACTACTGAGTTTGTGGTTTGGGAGTGGCCCAATCAAACTCTGTGAAGTAAACATTTAAAGGAGCTACTTTGACTAATTTATAGACTAATTACTTACTTTTATTGTGTCAATATGTCAACAATCTATGATTTTTGTCAGTGTAAGAATTCTTTTTTACTGGTGTAAATTGTCACCTTAGTAGTATTTTAGGGAATTGCCTAAGACTCCAGTAGAAAAGGTAGGCAAATGCAGAATTTTAATGTCTAAATTAATTTAGAATATAGCAGCCATTCTTGAAAATACAAAATTAAAGTCAGTCTTCCAAGTTGCATATTATAAAATTTTCCTCAAAGTGTTTACTTTTTGGTGGGAAGGAAGCTCATTTGATATTTAAGGAAGAGGAGGAGGAAGAAGAGGAGGAGGAGGAGGAGGAGAAAGAGAAGAAAGAAGCCCATAGTTACAAAATTGTTGTTAGAGGTGGGATTCAAACTAGGCCTTATTAATTCCAAGTTCAACTCTCTATGTTGCCTCACATTTTTCTTCTTTTGTTGTATTCTGCCCCCCCAAAAAAAGAAAGAAAAAAGAGAAATTCTAAGCTACTTTTATGATTGACAACTTGAATTCTCAAAATTAGGAATAATAATAGTATCTACATCATAAATTATGTTAATTATATAGGATGTCCCAAAAAGTCTGAGTATAGTTTTAAATTTTAATAGAGATATACTAGAAATATTATAAGCTTTAATAGCTCAAAAATGCACTATAGACTTTTGGAATATTCTAATTCTATTTTATTATTATAGTATCTCTAGAATAGAAAGTTCTCTGATTCTGCTATATACTACATATAATATTATCCTCATTTTCCAGATGAGAAAATCAAGGCTCAGATAACTTGCCTCTCAGTTACACAGCTAATTAAGTGATAGAGTTGGACTCCAATCTAGTTTATCTGACTTAAATCTAATGTTATTCTCTCTAAATCAACCTGTATAACAGGAACCAAAGGGAATACATCTCCACTATTTTTGAAATTTTACCCTAAATTTTCATCAGGCATTGAATCAGTTGCTCCAGTCCCTTGATTAGAGAGGAGACTTTGTTTTGTTCTATCTTAAAAATGGAATAAATTTCGGTCTCCCTTAGCTAATATCCATGCTTGTCTATGGACTTGAGCTGGGCAGCCAGGAGATGCAAGGATGAAAATAAGTCCAGGAACCTTCCCTTTCTAGCTCATTCGAATTTATTAACAAGATATGCAAAAAAGAATTTGGTCCTTGTATCCAAATTCAAACATATTTCCTTTAATTTCACTCCACCTTCTTGTTGGTTCTTAAACAGTGCTTATGAGTGGTGATGATGACGATTTACAAGTGTGTATTTGGTTGTGGTTGTTGCTTTTGTTTTGTCAGCAATGAATCCTTGGGAATTGACACAGTGGGCAGTCTAATGGGCAGCCTAAAAAAGTAGCTTGTGGAGCAGTTTTAAAAACAGTTCAGGAGATTAGCAGTCAATTTGACAGTGAAATCAGACATTGATAAATACCAGGCTATTAAAATGTGATTCCATTTTTCCAGAATCAACCTTGACCCATTCTCCATCACTGGGCAAATCATATGCTACAAAATAACTTCTAAATGACAATAAGAATAGCTATGCTAGGACTCACAACTCGACCAGTCAGTCCAGTATTCTGTTCTGATAGAATATATTGTTTGTCTCTTATGATTAAAACCTGAAAATTACTTTGTAAAAAAATTCCTGAATGATTATGTCACTAACCTGTTCAAAAATATTCAGTGCAAAGGGGCAGCTAGGTGGCACAATAGATAGATCACTGGCCCTGGAGTCAGGAGTACCTGAGTTCAAATCTGACCTCAGACACTTAATAATTGCCTAGCTATGTGACCTTGGGCAAGCCACTTAATTGCCCTAAATGAATAAAAATTTAAAAAATATTCAGGGGTGGCTAGGTGGTACAGTGGATAGAGCATTGGCCCTGGAGTCAGGAGTACCTGAATTCAAATCTGGCCTCAGACACTTAATAATAATTACCTAGCTGTGTGGCTTTGGGCAAGCCATTTAACCCCATTGCCTTGCAAAAACCTAAAAAAAAAAATTCATTGTCTATTGCTGATGGGATAAAATATACATTCCTACCTTATTTCATATAAACCACATTCTACTCAAATTGGGATGCTCGTTTTCCAGTCATTTCATTCTACAACCGTCATTATTCCCATGCCCCACCTTCCCTGTGTTCTTAAACTTTACTCTCTAAGAGCCCTCTAGGAACACTAGTTTCATTTCAGTTCCTTAAACAAGGTACTCCACCTCTCCATTCCCAATATTTTTTCTGGAATGTTCTCCCTCCTCATCATCACCTCCTGGTTTCTCTAGCTTTCTTCAAATCCCAGTTAAAATCTCACCTTCTACAGATAGTTTTTCCCCATCCCCTCTTAAATCCAGCACCTTCCCCTGATTATTCCCTATTTACCCTGTGTATATATTTGTTTGTACATGGTGCTTTATATGCTGCCTCCCTCTTTAGACTAAGAGTCCCAGAGGGCAGAAGTTGTCTTTTGCCTTTCTTAGAACCCCAGCACTTAGTATAATGCATGGCATAGTAGGTATTTAATTTAAAAAAATTGGTTGATTCATTTTTGCATTTTAGGGACATATTTTTTCCTTGTTTTATCCTTTGAAAGCCTTCTGCTTCTTCAACAGCCTCCTTGGTTACTACTTTTTTCATCAAGCCTTGGCTGAGGCATGATGGAGCAGTGGAATTTGGAGGGAAGAACCAGGATTTACCTAGGTTCAAGTTTAGCCTTTGACATTTAATAGTTGTAGGAACCTCAGCAAGTCTTTTAACCCGAGTATTATTCCTTCATCTTTATTTAAGCAGGAGTGGGAGTTGTGGGGCTGAGGTTGTGCCTTTCACTCTTCACACTCAATTCCGTCATGGATTGTGTGTGTGTGTGTGTGTGTGTGTGTGTGTGACACAGATATACACACACACACGTGCAGACAGAGGATGCATTAATAAAGAATTAACCCCTTCTTATTCCATTATGAAGTATGTGACTCTATTTCTTATTGAATTAAAAAGGACAATGGCAAACTTTTAAATATAGAACCAGGAAAGGAGTGATATGAGGCTAATGCTTCTTTGTGGCAGTGCTCCTAGTGGAAGAGGCTACATATAATTGGAGAATTAGTTTAAGAAACATTAAGGCACAGTTAAAGGAATAGAGACACAGATTCTCCTTAGAAACAAAATGCCTGACCTGCTGATGGCAGATTCAGTTAGAGCCATCTCATGGCAAGTCCAGTTTCAGGCAATGTCACTGTGCTTTTGAGATTCTATAAAAGAAAGGTATTCATAAAGGGAGATTGTAGATTAACACTTTGTAAATACATCAGTTGTGATTATTACTGTATAAAGTGGGGAAAGAATAACTTACATGTAAAATGGGTATAATCATACCTAAAGTACTTCTCACACAAAGTTATTGTAAATTCAAAAATCATGACTATAGCACTTCTCATGCAAGGTTGTTGTTCAAAATTCAATTTTTGTTCAAATTCAATGTACTGTTCCTTTAAGGTTCTCAAAGTCCTAAGAAAAAGAGTTATTGAGTTCAGAGAGAAACAGTTATTAAGTTTAGAACAACAAACTGAAACAAATTGGGTGAGTGGGCATGTGCCTTTACAGAAGATGAGAATTTGACAGGTCTAGCTGAACTAAGGAATAAAATTAGAGGAAGAGAATCATAAAAATTACTCAGTAGATTTATTAGTTTGACTGAGATGTGTCCAGTGAGGAATTGGTCAAGTACCCCATGGATTAATTTAGCATAGCAGTAGAAGCAGTTATCTAGTACAGAAGCTCCTTTTATACATAGTTTTATTTTTTTAGGTTTTTGCAAGGCCAATGGGGTTAAGTGACTTGTCCAAGGTCACACAGCTAGGTAATTATTAAGTGTCTAAGGTCAAATTCGAACTCAGGTCCAGTGATCTAGTCACTGTACCACCCAGCTGTCACTCATATATAGTTCTTGAGACAAAAAAGAGTGGTTTGTAGTTTTAGAATTATAAATTACATGTTACCATTTGTTTTCCTCATTCATACCTCCTTAATAGGTTTCTATGTGTGTCCAATCTTGCCTATAAATATTGAGTACATGAGTTGGAAAGTGTGACTCAAGGAATGTGGATTGTAATATGTTAATTATACAACAGCTGGGTGGCACGCTGGACTTGGAAATCATGAAGACTCATCTTCCTGAATTCAAACCTGGTCTCAGACACTTACTAGCTGATTGACTCTGGGCAAGTCACTTAAACCTCAGTTTCTTCATCTGTAAAATGGGCAGGAGAAGAAAATGGCAAACTATTACAGTATTTTTGCCAAGAAAAAACCCTATGGATTCACAAAGAATTGGACATGACTAAAATGACTCAACAACAACAACATTCAACACGAATACATGTGAGGTATTCTTTTGCTTTTTGTTAAGTAAATGGCTATGTTTAAGAACTGAAAGTGTCATCATTGTCTGCTTGTTATAAACAGAAACACACTAATGAGGGACCAAAAGCTAGAGTCATGGGTAGAGGGCATGCATGTGTTTCTCCTCATCAGGGTTACCCCTAAATTCAGAGAATATGATTATAATTGGATTGGGATTTCCTCTGAGAATCAACTTTCTAGGATTAGAGATTAGAGTATTTAATAAAGCCATCTCAAAAAAGTAAGTAGGTGTCAATATGTCTAGGTGAAAAGTGTTAGTTGATACTCCATGAATAGAGACAGACTTTAGATACCTGTTACATACAGATAAAATGGGAATATTTGTAAAATGTTTTCTAAAAAATGAAGTTCTATAAAAATGTTATATATTATTATTATTTTCCTATTTGTAAGTGAACTCCCTCCCTTAATTTCTTGGACTACTGTGTTTAGATCACTTCTCTCCTATCAATTTCTGCCATTTCCTCTTCTCCATTGAACTGTAAGCTTCTTGAGGGCAGGGGCTGTGCCATGTTAGATATTTAAGTACCTTGCATGTTATCATTTATATAACAAGCACATTATAAATGTTGAATAATCATACTCCTACAAAAACATTAATTTCTTTTGATAAGATTAATTATCTTATTAATTAATAGGTGATACATTTCTTCAGTATACCAATTCATTAAATAGATTAAAAATACAAAATGGTCATTAATCCTCTGATGCACTTTCAGGAGTAGCAGAAATGTAATCAGAGAGTGCTGAGAACCATAAAGTCCTTGGTCCATCCACAAAGCTTAATTATTGTTGGTATGGTTAATTTGGGTTGTGTTCCCAATAGTCAAAGAGGCAGTGTGGTTTAGGACACAGAATACTAGATTTAGATCTAGTATTATCTAGTATCATAAAGATCTGGATTTAAATCCCTGCTCAGATATTTACTATCTATGTGACCCTGGGTAAGTAGCTTAAGTCTGATCTTGGTTTCATCATCAGTACAATGAGGAAGTTGGATTCCATTGGCTCTAAGATCCCTTCTAGCTCTAAATCTATGATCTTCTGATCAATGAACAGCAAGTTAATATACTACTATAAGAACTGGATGATATCCAAATTGACATAATTGCTCTAAATGAAACTAGGACACCTAGAAAATTGACCTAGAAAATTTCAATGTGTATTTTTCCTCTCAATATTCCATTGTTGAAGGAATTAGAGGAACAAAATACCAAATTCAAAAATATATATAATTGATCTTTGTATTAAAAATCATTAAGACTATTTAGAATTATAACTCAGATAAATAAAGGCAGCAAGACTTTACCAAATGCCTACTATATTCCAGGTACCATGTTAAACAATGAAAATCCAAAGAATGGGAAAAACAGTTCCTATCTTTAGAGAATTCAAACAACACAAACAAGATATAGGCATATGTATATATAATAAATTGTGTATAATCTTCAAAGAAAAGTAAAAGTATATTGTTTATATTTTGAACATCTCAATAAGAAATAGCAGTATTTTTATAGAAAGGAAAGCTAGAAGAAAAGAATAATATGGAGGCTCTGCAGGACATATAACAGTAATGAGATTGATCTTTTAACAAATAATACTATAACTTAGGCACTCAATGAGTTTTGTCCTTCAAAGGAGTCACTATTAGACACTTTATATTTGTTCTTATATACATAAAATAAAATCTGTAAGATTACAAAGAATGAAATACAATATTGCAATACTGAACTGTAGTTATCAAAATATATTTTTTAAGTTCACAGATCACAGATCAAGTATCCCTGTTCTAGCACTGTTTTCTGTTCCACATTACATAATTGATGACCTGAAGTTATGATGACTTGGACACTAGTGTCATGTCATCCTTGATTCCTTACAAATTCTCCTTCTCTATAACCATTCTAGTTAAAGGATCAGTCTATCTCCTTTGCAATATCTTTCAAATATATCCTATTCTTTTCTCTGATACTACTACCACCATGAGGTATAGACCCTCATCTCCTAATGCTTGGATATTGCAATAGTCTGCTGTTTGGTACTCCTGCCATAAATCTCTTTCCTCTCCAGTATATCCTCCATTCAACTTCCAAAGTGATTTTCCTAAAACTCAGGTCCAATCATGTCGCCCCTCATTGACATCCATGTCACTACTCAATAAACTCTAAGGGGTCCCTATCATTTCCAAGATCATATAATAATCTTCTGACACTCAAAGACCTCCAGAACCGTTCCCTCTACCTTTCCAGTCTTCTTATTCCTTACACTGCCATCCCAAAATACTAGATCTCTAGGTTCTCATCATTTTCTCTACCTATTCTCTATGCCTACCTTCTACAGGAAGTCTTTCCTCATTCCTTCTTTATTCTGGTACCTTCCCACTGTTGATTCTTTCCTCTGTAAGACTTGTTTGTTCATATTTGTTGTGTATGACCTTCCTCATTAAACTAAACATCTTGAGGACCAGGGTTAAGTAAATATCCATCTTTGGATTCATCAGACATCTAAAAGGGTCCTTGACACAAAAGAGGTTAAGAACTTCTGCACCAAGGGAAGTTCTCTAGTAGAATATCATGGGAAGTATCCCTTGACTCTTTTTTGTCATTCATCATTTAAAAAATAATAATGACTAAAATTATGGCATGGATGGAATGTTTATCAATTTTGCAGATATATTGAATCTGGAGAGTAGACTTAAATACACTGGATGAAGGAGTCTATTTGGAGAAAATTGTTGACAGGTATAATGACAGGCTGAAAAACTAAGATGGTGAAATGTACTATTAGTGAGAAAAATGTAAAGTCCATTAATATGTGACAAAAATGTGATATGGCAGCCAACACCATTGTGATCTTAAGTTGAATTAATAGAAATATAATGTCCAGGATGTGAGAAATTTAGTTCTGACCCAGTCACACAACATCTGGAGTATTATGGTCTGTTCCCTTGATGGGCTAGAGCAGATAATAGTGACCGCAGATAATAGTGACCACACAAGACCATGTCACATATGGAGTTGCTGAAGAAACTGTGGATGTTTATCCTAGCAAAGAGAAGACTTTTGGGGGTGCAGAATTATATATGATTGCTATGTTCAAGAGTTCTCTGGGGGCGGTTAGGTGGTGCAGTGGATAGAGCCCTGGCCTTGGAGTCAGGAGTACCTGAGTTCAAGTCCAGCCTCAGACACTTAATAATTACCTAGGTGAGTGGCCTGGGGCAAGCCACTTTAACCCCATTGCCTTGCAAAAAACAAAAAACAACAAAAAAAAGAGTTCTCATGCACAAGAGGCATTAACACTGTTTTACTAGTCTCAAAACACAGAAAGAGAAGAAATAAATGGACATTTCAGGGAAGCAGATTTTGATTTTAAGATGCAGGTTGATATGGTAGAAAGGGCACTGAAATGTGAAATCAGAAAATCTGGGTTTGAATCCCAGTTCTATCATGTACTGCTACCATGATTGTGAGCAACTCATGCAATCTTTCTGGGCTGTTAAATGAAGGGAATTGGACCTCTAAGATCCCATCCTGCTCTGAAGCTGTGATCTGATACAATGAATTTTAAATATATTGCATTTATAAAGTATTTATCAAATTTAACCATAGTACCAATACTGTGGTTCTTGAGGGCCTGAGTTAAGTAATGTCCCCTTCTGAATTTCTTTCTGTTCTTTAATTTCTATATTTGTAACATTCTGTTGATGCTTTCTTTTCTGCTTGTCCCTTTGTCCCCAACCCATTCACTCCAACCAAAATATAAAAGTGCACACAATCAACAAAAACAAATTCACATATTAGCTATGTCTGAAAATACATGCTTCCTTCAATACCCCAAGGCTCTCTCTCTCTGACAAGATATGAGATGTATGCTTCATCATTGATCTAATCATAATTAGTTATTGCATTGATGAAAACCTTTATGTATTCCAATTGTTTTTCTTTACATCATTCTAGTTTTCTATAAATTATTCTCCTGCTTCTGCTTATTTTATTCTGCATTGGTTCAGATAAGTCTTCCCAGGATTCTCTGAAACTATCCATTTTATAATTTTTTATGAGGCAATGATATTCTTTTACAATCAAATACTATAATTTGTTCAACCATTTCTCATATAATGATCATACAATTTGTTTCCAATTATCCAATGATAAATGAAAAGAAATGCTATCTTAAATAATTTTGTACATATGGCTCCCTTTCTTTTGTCTTTGACCCCCTTAGACCATATGCCTGATAGTGTTATTACTGGAGGTGAATCTGCTTTGCCCTAGGTTGATCATTGCTGATCATATTCAATCCCATGACATCAGTTCACCAAGCATTGGTTATGTTTGGTAGACTTTTATCTTCCTATACTATTCTTGGCTCCAGAAAAGTACAAAGAGCGCAGAATACATTCTGCCTTTACCACTAACCAGGCAACTAGTGCATTGTTATCTGTGCTTTTGCCTCCTCATGCATTATAATCTTTGCCCTCAATAAATTTTACATTCTAACAGGGAAAGACAACACATAAAGGAGAAGGAAGCAATGGTTGCTTCATGGGTTTGAAGAAGACTGGGAAAAGGGTGGGGAAGCCTGATTTGATAGTGTTGGACAACAATCTTACCTATCAAGAGTCCAGGGTAATTCCAAGGGAATAATTCAAGATCCCTGAGATGAGGAAGAGATGAGTTTTGTGATTAAAGAAAAGGGAGCTTGATATGGGGATGGTCAAGAAAGGTCAAGACTTTTTTTGTAGAATTCCTTTACTTTTTCCTTTTCTTCAGTAGGCTTAGTTATGTGCTTTAATTTTTATGTTAGACTTTTTTGCTTATCATTTTTTCCATCATTAGAAGTATTAGATGAGATTATCCAATATCCAATAAATTATGTTTCTGGCTGCTCTTTGTTATAATATGAATCCAACATCACCAACTCCTTTATTTCCCTTGTCAAAGAGAACTTGTGGATTTAATTGCTATTTATGTCTCTTGATTTCATTAATAACCAAAAAAATTGAATATGGGAATGTGATTTTTATTCCTCTAAGGAGTTTTTGATTGTTTGATAATAACATTACATTCAGGGTGTCAACAGTGAAATTAATTTTTGTCAGTAGTCTAAAAATAGACTCTTTAGCAACTTCTGCCCCTTTTGAATATTCTTCTTTGTTCACGAAAAGTGGAAGGGGGCTGTGGGTCTGAGGGGCAATTTATATTTTTATGATTATTATGGTCAAAGAGTTTATTATCTAGTGTCCAACTTAGTGGAAGATTTTGTTTTGATAAATAGTGAAACATTCAATGTAAATAATATCCCTATCTCTACAACTGAGTCATTGTCTGAGTTTATATAATTCTATTTAATGATTGTAGGACTCCTTATTTTGAAGTCTTATGACTTTATTCTCCATTTTGAGTTCAGAAGGTTTAACTTGCAAGATTGCTCTATTATCAACATGGGTTTTGGAGTAAGATTTATCTCTAAGGAAATATGGGCCTAATCTAACCTTTCTTGTTTCCTCAATTATGGATCTCTTGATTGCCCTTATTAGGATTAATCAGGATCAACAAATAAGAGGTGGAGGAGGTGAATATGTTAGTTTTTCAAGACTGGTCTGTTGCGTTGTCAGAGATAGTGTTTCTTTTAAAGACAAATGAGCGCACCTAAAACAGTTTGTTACAGGTCAATTCCCAGAAAGCTCAAATAAGAATAATATGAGGCCATAGACTGGAGTTTGGAACACTTAGAAATGCTCTCCACAGGCTGAGCATAAGGCCTACTGGGGAGGATAGGCTGGTTCTATGCTAAGTGGAAATCCTAGGATTTAAGGCTTCACACTAGGTAAGAGGTGGATTTGGGGGAGAAGGATTTTGATTTCAGGGCATTGATGGGTCAGTGATGGTGGTTGCTAGTGAAGAAAGAGTCACAATTAATTTTTGGAGAAGGAAGGGAATGTTGTTGAGCTAAGACTGGAAGATAGATAGATAGGGATAGTGCCCCAGGAAAGTGACTTGGGCATTTTGCAAAGGGGGAAGGGGGCTAACTTTGTCTTCTCAGTCATCTTTCTTATCCTTTTTTCCTTTTTCTAATTCTCTTGACTATCCCCCCCAAACTCTTCTTCCTTTTCTTCTTCCTCCCCCTCTTTTTCTTTAAAATCCCTTTCTCCCCCCCTCTCTTTCTCTAGCTCTTTCTGTCTCTGTCACTATCGATAGCAATCTCTCCCTCTTCTCTATCAGTCTTTCTGTCTTTTTCCCTTTCCAGACCTGTGATCTCAATGGTAAAGGGTCTCCTGATTAGGAACCTCCCTCTACCAAAGCAAATCGCTGCTGGGGATAGTGAGAGGGAACGACTTACCCAGGATCACACAGTTCTTGTGAGCAGATCATAGGTCTTCCTGACTTTGAGGCTACCTCTTTCTCTTCTGCACTAGGCTATCTTGCTTAACAAACCATAATATGGAATCGAAGTGTTTTAACTTCTTAAATAAAAATTGAGTTTTAATTTTGTTTTTTTTAAGTCTCCATTCCTGATTTAAAAATCAGGTTCAAATATCTTCAATTTTTTTCATACCATGGTATAAAAAACTTGAATTCTCCTTGGTATCTCTTCCTAGATAAGAGTCAATAAAGAGCTGTTTGGCAATGACATAAAAGGAGAAAAACTCAAAATGGGCTTGAATGTTGTAGAAGATAGCCAAGACTTCAGTGCCTTTCCATAAAGACAGTATGTTTGAGGTTTGGAAAGGGATTTTCTAATTTCATCTAAATCAACTGATCTAATCTTAAAATGGAAGATTTGTGTCATGTCACAAATTCTAATGACATTCATTTTGGATGGGGGATTGCCTAGGAAACTTTTAGTGTATTATTTGTGAACTGGAGATGCTGGTCACATGTATAAATAAGGAAGCATTAGGAATAAATAAATAGGATGAATAAGAGCATGTTATTTGTTACATGCTCTTTTAGGCTTAAGGTCCTGAAGGCAAGGCACAGAGCAGGTTCTTTTTGAACCCTCTGGAAAACTAATTAGGAGCTTTCTTATCAGATGAGTTTATTTCAGAAGAATTCTACTTAGTGATCACTAAGGAGTTACTAATATGACTCCATACACTCCTATAATTAGAAAATAAATTAATTTCAACAGAATAGCATATATAGCTCAAGCACTAAACACTTATAGATTCAACTGGTCCCAGGAGAAATCCAAGGTCACATCTCTAACAGTTTGTTTTTTTTTTGAGACTGTCTCGCCCAGGCTGGAAGTGCACCAATCACTGGTGAGTGAGCGCCATTCCTGGAGTGGTCAAAGCCTTGGCCTGCTCTGCTAGGTTTCTGACTTGACTGCTTCATTCTTCCTTAGGCAGCCTCCTGGTACCTACTCCTGGGGCTCTACAAGAGAACCTCCAGCCTCAGTCTCCCCAGTTGTTGGATAATATTGTAGATACACACAACTCCTGGTTCTATTAGTCTTTTTTTGAAGGTTTCAGTGAAAGAAGTTAGCTTAAGGACTTTCTTAGGGTTATTTTCTACCAAAGGTTACTCTTATTTCTGTAATCTTGAGTTTGTTTAGTAATTTTCAGGCATGTCCAACTCGTCGTGACCCCTTTAGGATTTTTCTGGACAAAGATCCAGCAGTGGTTTGCCATTTCTTTCTCCAGGTCATTTTACAGATAAGGAACTGAGGCAAACAGGGCTGGTAAGTGTCTGAGGCCCGATGTGAACACGGGAAGGTGAGTCCTCCTGAGTCCAGGCCCAGTGCTCCCTGCACTATGGCGCCACCTAGTTGACTTGATTCGATTCAGAACGGCTGATTCCAGATAGTAATTCATCTTGTTTTGGTGAAAGCCCACAAAAGGAAAGACAGAGGTCTGGGCTCATTTTGGTGATTGGGAGATGCCATTGCCTTTGTTATCTTCTACAATGGGTCTGAGACAAACACAGAGCATCAGAAAAGGTGTATGTGGCCAGAGTGTGAGGAGGGAGGAACTAGAGGACATGCCTTACTTATTTGAAATTCTAGACCTGATTAGCCTCATGTACCTTTCTACCTCTACCTAGAGTTTTGATCATGAAAAAGACAGGTCTGAAAGTTGCCAACTGATTGGTTAATAGCCTTGAAGGGTCAGGATGGGATTGAGGGAAGGTCTCTTTTCCTCTTCACCCAAGAGAACAGATATAATTTTTAAAAGTTTTATGAATGTATTTTGTATGGGACAGGAATGAGACTGAGCATGTGTCTTGTCTCCTTGAATGACTGAATGTGCAAGGGTATGTACCAAACTCTGATAATACAAATAGAAGTAAAACAGTCTGCTCTGAAGGAATATATACACTCTAATAAAGGAGATAGACTAGGTGGATAGTGCCCTCCTGGTGGACCACACACCAGCTCCAGCATCTTGTTGAAGGATATTCAGGTCCAAGGGCTACCTGGAGGGATAGAAGGATGTATCAAAAACAACTAAGAGTTTCCCATGCCATGGATGACATTGGGCCAGGACAGATGGTTTTTAGCCTCTTTCAAGACATATAACATTTCAAGTTATATAACCAATACAATGGATTTTTCTTCTTCCCAGCTCCATTTTACTGCATACAAAAGTACCTGCTCATGTGAGCCTAAGATTCAGACTTGAGTCTTGTGGCTTCCTCTTTGGAGTCCAGGCCAGAGAACATCAATTCTTTGAAAGTGATATTTCCAGGCCTGTTAATAACTTGTGAGTTTGAGAAGATGATTTCCACAACATGTTGTCAGAGAATAGAACTGCATCCAGGAAGATTTGATATAAATATAAAACAGAAGCGGTAACCAGGGACTTGAGGCACAGAAATACAACTCCTGTTGTCATGGTACATACAGGTGCCCTTTATGGAGCAGAGAGGAAGAAAGGAGAGAAATTCCTTTTCCCCCCTTTACTGGAAAATTCTATGAGGAGCTAGCATTGGATCTGTCTACTAACAGAAACCAGAAGCTGCCTCCTCTCCTTTTCTTTTTTTGGCAAGGCAATGGGGTTAAAGTGACTTGCCCAAGGTCACACAGCTAGGCAATTAAGTAGCTGAGTCTGAATTTGAACTCAGGTCCTCCCTATTAAGCACGCCACCTAGCTGACCTCCTCTTCTTATTTCTTATAACCTCCCTGGTAGTCCTTTACATAAAAAAATCCTAGTCCTGAGCCTCCTCCTCCCCAAATTGGTAAGCAGTTGGTGATGAAATAAATTATAATATTCACTTGGAATTTAAATCAACATGATTTTCTTCCTTCTTTCTCTCTAAAAATAAGTAGCAGTGGAGGCCAAAACTCTTGGAATAATTTTTGGGTTCTTAGAAATTGTTCCAGAATATTTGCTCATATTTTTACTTTTACATTCCCTATGCCTGCTCTCTTGTTGAGCATGTGTTGGCTGTAGGAACAGAAGTGAGAAATAAAATGAAGGTATTTCAGAAATTATACAAGTCTTGGGATGATACCCCACTTTTAAAAAGAGAACAAAAGAATTTAATAAATGTTCTTTTAGGAGAAATAAAAAGCAAGTCTTCCTGCAATCAGTAAATCCTAATGAACCATTATTGTTATGCTCAGGGTCAAATGAGGACATATTTTTCCCAGGGCTATTGTGGCACAGTGGGTAGAGCAACTAGACTAAAGTCAAGAAGATTCGTCTTTCTGAATTCAAATCTGACCTTAGACACTCACTAATTGTGTGATCCTGGGCCAGTCATTTAACTGTATTTCCTTAATTTTCTTATCAGTAAAATGAATTGGAGAAGAAAATCACAAACTAAACTGGTATTTTTGTCAAGAAAAATCCAAATAGGGTTAGGAAAGATCAGACTTACTGGAAAAACCACTGAACACAAAATATATAGGTACTCCATATTTTCTATAAACTGAAATATTCTTCTTGTATGAGTCTTGATGTACTTCATTCAGTTCTTTTTCAGATTGGGAAGAGAAAGCAGAGTCTTCTCCACTATAACTATATTATCTCTTGGCTATAAGTTCATGTTGAGAAACTCTATTCATTTTGCAATTAACATCTCAAAAAAATCTCTTTTAGACTCATTTGGGTTTAACATTTCTTGCTTAGGAAAGAAAATTGAAACTGTAAGGATATTTAGAGATCATCTAGTACAACTCTTTACAGATGGAGAAACTGAGGCCCAGAGAGAGTCCAAGTTATATAGATTTGTGTTGGAGAACAAAAGAAAAAAAAGAGGGGAAAAATGTTAAGCTCCACAAACAAAATGACTTGCATTCTATTGTAAGAATGAAGAGAGAGGAAAGAAAAAGAAAAAAGAAAAAAAACAAATCACCAAGCTTACTGTCTCACAAAGTAAAGGAGAATATTTCCTTTTTTTGTGTGGTGAAGAAAAGAAAATGCATTCAATGTATTAAAGAAATTAGAGAAAAGGAAAGAGAAGTTAATGAAACAAGAAAAGGGGAAAAAAGAGAGATCTATAGACTATTAAGCAAGGAACACTCAGAATTTTTGGACTGTCTACCAGAAATGACAGGTCTGCCACCTATTGGACAAGCTCAAGCCCAACACTTCTCTGGTGGCCTGTCTAAAGAATTGTTCTAGATTCATAGAATTCTTTTAAGTCAGAGGAGGAAGGGTTCTTTAAAATCATCTAGCTCATTTTACAGATGAGGACATTGAGGACCAAGGTCACAGTGTAACTGGAGAAGTCAGGATTTAAGCCCAGATTTCTTCAAGTCTCAGTTAAAGTCTTCACCATCTGTAAGAATCCTTTCTAATTCCTTCTTAATCTTCCATGCCTTCCTTCTGAGGTCATCTCTACCTTACTCTGAACATATCTTGTTTCTGCATAGTGGTGTGTTTGTTGTCTCTCCCATGACAGGGTGAGCTCCTTCATCTTAGAGAAATTTTTATTTTTTGTTTTTGTCTTTTTATGAATCCTCAGTACTTAGCAAGGCCTGGCACATGGTAGGTGCTTTGTTGGCTGTCTGACTGAAGGTCTATTTGCTGCAACAGTTAGTACCTGGCTTTAAATCTGTTAAGCAACATGTGAAATGATTGTTTAAACATTGTTTGGATGGGGTTCAATAATATTGTTGGGAGAAAATGTAAATCCTAAGGCAATGTTTCTCTTCCAAACCATTTACCTTTAGCAAAACTACTAGGACATCACAGAGCTTACCACAAAATTAGATGTTCCTGTTCATCAAACCATAAAGGGAATGAAAATGTGCCACCAACATAATTTGAATTTTTAGTGGTAATTGCAGTCCATGTATCTGTTGCCTGCATGCATATAGGAAAAAAATATATATATGCATATATATATATATTTGTTTGCCAGTCAGAATAAGCAAAAAAAAAATTAGATTGTAAGTAATTGGTTTGTGGAGCTTAACCTTTTTCTCTTTTTTTTTTACTAGACAGTGCATTTTTATGAAAAGGAAATTCATGAATTTAGCTTTTTTACTCTTATTTTTCACCTTTCAGTATTAGATCATTTGCTGAGAGTGACTCAGCAACTGAGAATTTTTTCAAATGATATTAATGGAAAAAATTGTTTGAGGTAGATTAGAAAAAGAATGCTTTATGGGTAGTTGTGTGGAGTATAGGAAGAGAATGGGAGCTTAAGAAAAAAGAAAAAAAGGGGCGGCTAGGTGGTATAGTGGATAAAGCACCGGCCTTGGAGTCAGGAGTATGTGGCTTCAAATCCAGTCTCAGACACTTAATAATTACCTAGTTGTGTGGCCTTGGGAAAGCCACTTAACCCCATTTGCCTTGTAAAAACCTAAAAAAAAAACTGAGAATAAGTATATTTGGTTCAAGGAAATGAAGGGCAGGAAGTAGTTGTAACACCAGCTCACAACTAACATTTTATATTTTTTACCCCAAAGAAAGGTAGATGGGATATAACTAAACCTAAGCAAGGAAAGGGAAGACAAGCACCTGGGTGTGGGCAGAGTGAGTCCTAAATAACTCTCAAGCCCAACTTGAGACCAGTCAGAGACCAAGTCACTGAATGTTATTTTATTTTTGTTGTTTCTTTCATTTGGTTAGCCCTGATAAGTACACAGTACATCAGATTATAAATAAAGTCTTCTCATGTAAATTCTGTTGGGCAAAACTGTATAGTCACTAAAACTAATACTAATTAAGCATACAAGTTTACCTAGTATGGTAGGTAGTTGATTATTATTACATAGAGTTAAGAATGCATATTACATGGAGGTAATAATGATAGCTCTGATCCTTGAGTAAACCTGAGACACATTTCAAGTTTGTAATAAAAGACATTGTCACGCCTAGTTTGGGCTCTGATTTCCTCCTGAGCCAGCACTGCCTGCAGTCACTGCCTTGTTTTTGATTGCCCAACCTGCCCATAATAGAAGCAAGTAGAAGACTCTTATAATACAAGAAACAATAAAAACTTTAGTTATTTATTCTGGAAAAGAGATGGAATAAGGAATGATGATGATGAATGCCTTCCTTTGAACTTTTTTGTAGAGCAATACTAAATAAATACTCCAAGCATTAACATCTTTGTGAGGCAGAGAGCAGAAACAGATGACTCTTTGCTTCTTATCATAACACAACAGAAGGGGTGATATGACGAATATGTAAAAGCCTGGCACCATCATGCCAGCTCCAGGAATTTTCCTTCTCAGAAGTTCTTCCAGGCCCTCATGTTCATGGAATCACTCAATCCAATCACAACATGGGCAGTGGTGCGTGCTGAGATCAGTCTGAATTTCAATCCTTGGCCTGTACTAGGCTTGTTCTCTCTCTAGTTAATGTGGTTGAGAGTGTTCTGTCCTGCACAACTGCAAGTCTAAAAGGTTACACTGGCATGTTTTGGAAACTTGGAGGCACCCCACCTGGTGACTCCTCCATGGGCTGGCCATGTCATAATTTTTCCTTTATACCAGCCCCACCATAGTGACTCTGGTTCTGGGGAATAAATTAGGAGAAAATAATAAAGACAGGAGAAGAAGAGAACAATCAAGTTGTGCAGAAGGAAGTAATTAATGGTCCTTTTGGCAAAGGGATTTGTTTTTCCCAGTGCACTGGTTCTGGAGCCAGGGGAGGCAGGGCTAATGCAGGAGGCATTAGTTTGTTAGGGTCAACTTGACTAAAGTTTGGTATCTCAACTTTGTACATTGGGATTAGAATTACATGGTTTTATAATTTAAGAAAAAATACTCTCAGTTATATATGCAAACCAACTGTTGTCTCTAACAAGTGTGGTGTGTTTGTGTGTGTGTGTGTGTGTGTGCACACATGCGCAGAGGTTGTGGAATATGGCCCACAACCTTTTGAAATGATTTGAGTTTCTTAAGGTATGGTTTTATAGTCTGAATAGCAGTCAGTGCATCATCAATGAAACTTGTGGAAGTGAGAGCTCAGAAATTTGAGCTGAAATGGACCTTAGAAGTCATCTACTTGAGGTGAGTAACTTCTTGCAAAATCCTCCCTTCAGAGTCGTGGAGGTAACCTGAGAAGTTTAGGTCTCTTCTCTGATACAATTAGCTTCCACATAATATCAATTTGTTTTTACAAAAGTATTACAAAAGTATACAAAAAAGTATTACAAAAGATTACAAAAGTATAAATATTCCCCCTCCCAAACTCTCCCAGGAGGCACTGTCCCCTGCCAGTGGGATAGTGGGCTTTCTCAACATAATTTCTATATAATACTGGTCTCATCAAGTTCTCATCCAGAAGTGGCATGACTGCCCAACGAGTCCTTTTCTCAGCTCTATTGAGATGGGTCCCAAAGGTTACTTCTCAAGGTTGCTGATTGACCAAAATTTTCTGATGATTCTGGGCTATCTGGAGTTTCATCTGACCTCAGAAGGCCATATGTCAGCCTCAGTGGGAGAGGTTCCAGTCTACTCTTTTTGCAGCAATGTCTTTCACTGGATGACATCAGTGAAGGAGTCAACCAACAGAAAATAGAAAAGAATAAGAAAAAGGATGAGAAAGGCATTTTGGAAGTCATCTCTAATTCTGATTCTACAATTTTTTTTGTTGTTTGCTCAGACCCCATTAGGGTTATCTTTGCAAACATCCTGGAATGATTTGCCATTTCCTTCGGCAACTCATTTTAAAGAGGAGGAAACTGAGGCCAACAGAGTAAAGTGACTAGCCCAAGGTCACATAGCTAGTAAGTATTTGAACAAAGGAAGGTGAGTCTTCTTGACTCCCAGTCTGAAAACTATCCACTGTGCCACCTAGCAACCCAATTCTACAACTGCAGTCAATCAAAGAGGTTGCTGTAATTTAGTAATTAGCAACTGGAACCTATTACTGAATGTCTATATGCATGTTCCAAAGTTTGTCCAATGTATTTTTTCCATTACATGACTTCAAAACTATCCCAGAAGCAGCCTTTTCTGCCTCTTCCACATGGGAACTTTGGATCAGCTTAGCAAGCTGATGCATTCTCAACATGTATCACTCCCAACCCCCCTCATTTTATAGATGGGGAAACTGAAGCCCCAGAGAGGTTAATTGACTTGCCCAAAATGACATAGGTTTTAACAGCAGATTCACATTTGAACCTCAGGCCCTTGACTACAAATCTAATTCTGTTTAGTATCCTAAAAGTTATGTAGGGAAGCAGTGTCTCCCTCCACCCCTTTGGCATAGACAGATATTTGGGGCTTATTTTTCAGAAGAGGACCCTGATTTTTTTCTCATTTATATATACTGTTCCTCCTCAATCAACCAGTAAACATTTATTAGGCTCCAGCTATTTGTTAGATGTTTATTGAAATATGGGTAGTTATTTAAAAATTTTTAAATTTAAATTATTAATTTTTATTATATGATATATATTTTTAATAACTACTGTGCCTTAATGGCCCCAGTTAAGGAATAACGATGTTGTAGGTTTCCATTTGTGTTTTTCTTTTCTCCCAAGATATAATAATGAAAATTCTCTGGCTAACACTGACTATAGCTTGTGTATGGATCTGATAATAACTCACCTTTATTCAAGATTTAAATATTTATAAGTACTTTCCTAACTACAACCACATTTGGTAGGTGATTAATTATTATTCCCATGACTGTGTGATGTGAGGATCAGTGAGCCTGCCTCTGAGTAAGGATGAACAGGGGGTTGGTTCAAGTCTCATCTCTGACACAAGTTAACTGTACATGCCCGGATAAGTCATTTAATCTTGTAGCATTCAGGCAAGTCTCTAAGACTGCAAATTGCAAAGCAAGTGCTGATCTGCATTTATAGAAGTTTCCTCATCCACTAACAGTACAGCTGCAAGTTTAGCTTTAGTACCCCTCAACACAGTTAAGGAAGCTGAAGAGAATTTTACTCATGTAGCTTTGTCCATGCAGCCCATAAATGAAGAGAGTCAGCTTTTCTGACTTGATAACCACGGCTTTTTTTTTTTCTGGTACATCATATTACTTCTCTTTTGAAATTTAGAAAGAGACCTAAGAGTGATTTACTATTTTTGTAAAGTTGACACTGATTGGGTTTAAGGATCAGAAAGATAGTGGATTAGGAATATTTCTTTAAGTGAATAGTCCTCTGGTACTTCAGATCCAATGCTTCAGCAGAGGTGTGCTGGAGCCAGTAGAAGTGATCACTAAATTTTGGGATTGTGAGCATTAACATCTCTGAAATATGCAAATGCTACAAATTAAGACTTGATTTATTATTTTGTCAATTGTATTAACTTAATAAAGTGATAGAGGGAAATTTTGATAATGCAGAATACCTTTTAAAGTATGTATATATGCATTTTTTAGAGTGTTATTAAAAATTTTCTAGAACCCTGCTGATTGTCACTGAATTGTTTCCCTTTATTGATAAAGATTTTCACTACTTCAGACTTTATCATCTTATGCAAAAAAAACCCTTCCTTTTCAACTTGCTTTTTTTTTAAATAAAACTATCTCAGGGTTGCCATTATATTATACCTGTCAACTTGCTGTGTCACATTATCAATATGAAACTAGTCCCTTTATGTTCCTTTTATAAGTGTTCTCAATATCTTTTATACTACTTTTCATATGTAAGTATTGGTAACATTATGCAACCATCTATCTTTCCAGGGTCCTTTGGTGTAATGGTTACATTAATCCTTCTGAGATTATGGTATATAATTCACAGTCATATACACAGTGTTTAGGAGATGATTTTTCCATCTGCATTGAATCATAAAGGGTCATTGAAAGTAATATCAAAGATCATATGAGTCAAATATGGGGTTTTTCTTACTGGGTCAAGTCAAATGCTAATCTACTGCTTGGGTTTCAATTTTATTTCTATCTGCAATTATCTCAATTGTACTAAGATACTTAATGACATATCTCCTGAAAGATATCTTATACCTCTTTAATACTAATAATTTGCTGTACCTTATCTCTACTATTTAGAGTTCATCAATATTCCCTTCCTTACCTACAGGAAGAGATTGGGATGGTGTTTCATAATTTGTAAACATACAGTATCATAGTTTTTTTAAAGTGGTTTTGTGTGTATGTGTGTTTATGTGTGTGTGTGTGTGTGTGTGTGTATGAGTGTATAAAGTTGAGATCCTTGCAGTCACTGCACAACTTTCCAAGTATAAAAAAAAATCCTGTACTCTTCCTCCTGTTTATTTTGATGCCAAATTACTAGTTGGTGGTTAGTACTTTGTCAGGATACATATATTAATGCTCTTGCTTGTTTATGATATTGTATTTATTCTAGTAATCCCTCAGAATCTTCTCAATGAGATCTAAAATCACTCAAAAGAATCCAGCTTAAAAATCCACAGAGGAAAAACCAAATAGAGGAAAAATGCCTATTGACCAGGCTAAGAAATACAGTTGGATGGATAGAACAACATGTAAATATCCCTTTAAATTCTTTTTATTTTTCTTTAATGTGATTATTGATTTTTGGTTTTGTGTGTGTACATTTCCTCAGGGTAATAGAAGGGATTTGAGCAGATTATTGAGAGAGAGAAAGAAATTGATTGGAAATCTCTTTAGGCAGAGGGCGTGGAGCTGGTAATAGATCTTGGCAAATTAAAATGTTCAATAGAATGGAGGACAAAAGTCAGCAAATACTCATCTTGAGGATTTATCTCTTTTGTGTAAAGGAAATGTCACAAAAGGACACTTTTAAAAATTCTGTACTTAAACACCAAATAAAATGGTCATTCCATATTCATAGCAGAACATAAAAAGAGCATTGTACATGAAACTATAGATCTTTAGTATGCATAACTTGCTTTTCATTGTAAGCAAAATAAGAATAATAAATTCAACATGTAACCTTAAAAACTAGAACATTAATTTTTACATAATAATCAGCAGGATTTGCCCCTCTGACTTATGATATAGTGGTAGGTTAAATATTACTTTATCATCAAATGAATGATTGAGAAAAGGGTGAGAATAGATCTACTTCCTTTCCTATCATTTTATTTTAAATCAATCCAACTATAAGTACAATGCAGTACTGCCTTAGAGGTCAAAGGACCTAAGTTTGAATTTGGCTGCTAATACTACTTTTGTCATCTTGGGAAGGTCACTGTATCTCTGGGTCTCAAATTCCTTATCTATAAAATGAGGGGGGTTGGACTGGGGGTCTTAATGTACCTAAATGTTTTGGAATAGAGGTTTTTAATGTAGGATCCACAGACTTTTTCAATGGATTCATGGATAGATTTCAAAGGATCTGTAAACTTGATTGGGGAAAAATTACATCTTCATTTTCACTAACCTTCACTAACCACAAATTTGGCATTTTGTTAAATTATACATTAAAAACAAAGAAATATTATTTTGAGAAGATAGCCAAAAAAGTCCATGACACAAGACGAGTTTAGAAACCTCTGTCTTAGATTTAGAAAGCATGTTAAGGATCACTTAATGACAACCCCATATTTGCACATGAGGAGGGTGAGATCCAGAGAAAAAAATGACTGATCTAGTGTTGGTGAGTTAGTGGCAGAGCTGGGATGAGATATCAACTCCAATTTCTCCATGATCACTGTTCTTTTTCCTGCA
Organism: Macrotis lagotis; assembly: GCF_037893015.1. Lineage (NCBI taxonomy): Eukaryota > Metazoa > Chordata > Mammalia > Peramelemorphia > Peramelidae > Macrotis > Macrotis lagotis. The sequence continues at coordinate 329,378,645 of NC_133666.1, forward strand.
TGGCACCAATAGCCTATCTAGCCACAATATACAAGCAGAGTATGCACTGCTTGTATAATGTGGCTAGATAGGCTAGGAATATCCTAGGACAATCTATTGTTTGGGGTTCTTGTTTATTGACATTTGATTTTGTGTGTATTGTAACAGAATTATTTGGGAAGGTGATATAATTATATATTTCACAGAGATTAATTTTCTGAAATCTTGATTCTTAGAAGTACAACTCTAAAAATTTCCTCTTACCTAACTGTTAAAGGTGTTACAAAAGTAGGGCTTATCCTTTTGTTGTGTCATGGACCCCTTTGGAAACCCGATGAGACCTATGATTTTCTTCTCAGAAGAATGTTTTTAAGATGTGAAAAACAAGATTCAGGGGATTACAAAGGAAACCAATTCTATTGAAATAAATATATGTATATTTTTTCCCATTCAGGTTCATGGACCCTTTTAAATATATGCACAAAAAATACAAGGTTAACAGTAGAAGAAAGAGTTGTATCAATTGATATGAAAATATAATTATTGTATTATTTTTGAAATAAAAAATGTTAATCCTATCTTTATTTTCTTTACCTTATGGAGAAAGAAAGAGAGAGAAAGAAAGAAAGAAAGAAAGGAAAGAAGGAAGAAAGAAAGAAAGAGAAAGAAAGAAAGAAAGAGAAAGAAAGAAAGAAAGAAAGAAAGAAAGACAGACAGACAGAAAGAAAGAAAGAAAGAAAGGAAGGAAGGAAGGAAGGAAGGAAGGAAGAAAGAAAGAAAGAAAGAAAGAAAGAAAGAAAGAAAGAAAGAAAGAAAGAAAGAAAGAAAGAAAGAAAAAGGAAACATGCTATATTCAACTAATGCACCTTTGTTCTTACAGGTATTCTTTAAGGCCTTCTGCCTTTGAGAGTGTTGTAACAATGACCTGGGCATATATCTACAATAGATTTGATCAAGAAATAAACATTACCGAAGTCCAAGAGGCATTTCAGGATCAAACATTGTATCTTACCTCCCAGGACTTCTTAGTCATTTGTTCACCCAATTGGATTTAGCAATGTTCCGCTAATGTTCTTGCTATGTTCAATGAGACCTTTGATAAACACTAGGTTGGAAGGAGGAGGGGGAAGGTGATGCAAAGATAAAATCTGGCTCCTTTTATTTTTAAGAACCTGATGGAAGATACTTAACTGCTTTTGAAAAAAGTTAGTGTCAAAACTTTTGGTATTAAGATTTCCTCTCGTCTTGAGCAAGGTGGTAATCATATTTTTAAAAAGTTAGGCATAGGATAGAGCACTGGACCCCAAGTCAGGAGAACCTGAATTCAAATGTGGCCTCAGACATTTAATAATTGCTTAGCTGAGTGACCTTGAGCAAGTCACTTAACCCCATTGCCTTAAATAAATAAAATTGAAAAAAGTTAACTTGGGATCAGGAAACTACAGATCAATTGTGTACATTTAGATAGGGATTCTTGGCCTGTTACATCATAGCCTGTTCTGGCAGTTTGGTGAAGTCTATGAGCCCCTTCTCAGAATTATGCTTTTAAGTGCATAAAATATAAATGAATGCAGAGGAAAATAACCATATTGAAATACAGTTATCAAAATATTTTTAAAAACCAACAAAATAAATCCATGGACCTCAGGCTAAGAAAGTGAATTGAGAAAGGCAGACTGTGATCAAGGACTGTCTTTGTGACATACCAGCTCTGGGACTTAACCAGGCAACTCTCCAACATTACAAGTCACTGAAAAGTTGTTTGTCTGCATAGGATGGAAATTTCTATACCTAGACTCCCCATGACTATAAAATTATACAACATGCAACCTCCCCTGAATCTGGAAACATCCAGATTTATATTTTATATATTCTTAACATAAATTGTATTGGAGACCCTCTCTTGATAGATATATTTTGCTGTGTAAAAATACAAACAAAATGAACTCATTTGTGTAGCTTACTTAAATTCTATTAAAATATAACTTTTAGGCTTACTCAGACTAAAGCTAAGGGTCCAGGTTGTGAACATCTATCTGAAAGGAAATGGGAATTTCAGAATCAAGAGAAAGCCCTAGAGACTGGTTCAATTTAGTCAATCAAGAATCTCTAGACTAGAGTCTCTTAAACTCTAAAGTTTAGATCTGTCCAATACCAGGAAGGGAAGCTTTTCCCAGCCCTGGTGCTACCTAGGTGACTAGTGCTATAGAAGTAGAAAAGCAGGGAGTATTGGAACCAATACCACCAGTTTGTGATTCAGTGTGAGCATTAGCATCTTGGAAATCAGTAATACTATTAAAAAATCAAGGTTTGATATTGTTTTGATAATTGTCTTGACAAAATTGATAAAGAAAATATTAATAATGCAGATTAAATTTAAAAGTTTGTCTTGGGTACAGTCCCCCCAATCCCAAGTTGTTTGTTAAACATTTATTAGCACACTCCAAGAGAAGTTATAGCACTAGAATCATTTTAAAATTTGAGAATAGTCTCAGAAACAATCTGCATCCAGAGATAAAGAGAAAGAGCCCAGATTGGACTCTGCAGACATTCGAGTAGAATAGACAGATGGGGATGGAGAGAATGAAGGAATCTTTTTACTATCTGATAGGAACTAACAATAGTCTAGCTTGCTAACTCTACTGCAGCTATACAGCTAAACTTAAAAAAAAAAGTCATTATGTCTGTAAACTGTTTCACACCCACCAGTTCATTCAATTTCCATTGTTCCCCAGGGACCTTTTCACTTGTTGGACCCTCTATCTATTTCTCTCTGATTGCCCAGAAGTTGAATCCTGACACCTGAGGAAAGAGATCTTTCTTCAATTATAGAAGACGAAAATGTGCATCCCTAATATAGAGAGGAAGAATTGAATTCAACAGGATCCAATAAATTCATTTTACTTTAGAACCACAAAAAATTTTCTTTCGAGCTTGGCTTAATATTTTTTAGATCCTAGGTATGGGCCATGAATTCTCAATTACAGTCCAAGAGTTGTTGAAAAATGTAACCCTGATAAACAACACAATCAACTGTCATGGAAGTCTTTAGGAATTTTATCATATATAAGATCCTAGAGAAGATTGAGTTCTTTTATCTTCAGCTGACAGAGGATTTCTCTTTGTACTCTAGATCTCCTAATGAAATTACTTGATGTCCAGATGGTAAAAGTTGCATGCCACAGTAATGAGAAATATCTCTCTCAGATGCTTTATGTGGCACCAGTGTCCCTGGTTGATCTCTCCCATTTCCTCTTGAAAATATTTTAATGGTGAGTCTCCTGTGCCCCAAACAAGTCATCTGATTAATTCCTACACATATGCCAAATACAAAAGGAGTTTTGTGGAATAAAGAAGTATTCATCCCTTAGCTCCATATAAAGTATATATTTATGTGTACATGTATGAAACAATTGTTTATGAATTTTTTTCAAAAGTAAAGCAAAATAGGATTATATTTATGAAAGAATTTGCTAGGTGTAATATCAAACATTACAAATCTCTAGTTCTACAAACATTAATATAAAAGCCAGCTTTGTTAATGATTTACCCATTAGGCTTTGCTAGAATATGAGAGACACATAATCACCTTTGCTTCATTTTAGCCTGTCATTGAGTGATTAATTCATTACAATAGTCTTGATTACAATAGAACCCAAAGAACTGACTTGGCCCTAAGATTTCATATAACCATTAATCTCTTTGAATCAGTTGCATTGTATAAGTCTGTAGTTCTCAACCTTTTCAGTCCCAAGAGCATCAAATAAATACAGGGAACACCCCCCCCCAGGGGCAGCTAGGTGGCACAGTGGATAGAGCATGGGCCCTGTGGAGTCAGGAGGACCTGAGTTCAAATCCAACCACAGGCACTTAATAAATACCTAGCTGTGTGACCTTGGGCAAGTCACTTAACCCCATTGCCTTAAATTTAAAAAAAAACCAACCCCCAAATACTTAAAGATGTCAACATGTTTTCTAATTGTAACATTAGTATATATTAATGGAGAAAATATATAATAAATATGAAATCAGTAGTACTTTTAACCAATTTTATAGTTAATCTCATTATCATATATATATTCATTTTGAAAATTATTATATATATTTTCTATGTACTATATATTTAATGCACCATATTGATTTACTCTATGAGAAGCAAATTGGTCTATTCAGGATTTGCAAAAACTGTCAATTCCTTAGGGATATATGGCTCACACATTTAAAACCATTGATCTAGGGAAAACTAGTCTCTTGATATGTCTAGGACTAAATTAGAAGTACTCTTTTTATAATAAAGGGAAACTTGATGAATTTAGATTTTATCAACTTGGAGTCTGATAATTCAGACAAGCATAGAACAGAAATTTGTCTACAAAATCTATGATAAACTCTAAGCACATGAGTACCTAAAATTTGTAGGAGAAATGTCTGACCTTATTAAGAAAATGAATTACTTATAACCACTTTAACAATATCTATTTATAATACAATAAATGATAAACTAATTATCATTAACTATTTTCTATTTATTCAGTCAGTTCTCCAAAGCTTCTATAGGAAGCAATAAAGACCCCTTGAGTTTCTGAATATAACTTGACTTACAAAGTAAAGTTTACTGAGTTAGACTTGACATTAACTTCCTATTATTCAGTTCCAATCAATGTTTTGCCATGACAGTGAAACATTTGCAGTTCTTCCTCCAAATATACTTTCTAGTCTAAAACTGAATAGAGTACTTAACAGAGTGTGACAAAGTAGAAGTTGAAGGTGAGGATTATATTGAATCATTTCTTTGGAAATCACATACATTATGAAAATAACTCAATTTACTTTCCTGTAGAATGTATAGAAAATTTGTAAAATGAAGCAATGTAATTCCTGTAGAATTAATACACAGAAAATTTGTAAAATGAAGTGAATTCATAAAATAAAATGTTAAAAAAAAGCCTTTGACAATAGCAAATCTAAAGATGGAGAGACAAAATCTTTTGCAATTTAGCCACCACAAAAACAGAAACCTCTGGCAGATTCCATTTGCTTACCAACAAGAGATGTGATGGCTACCAGGATCCAGAAGGTAATTAGAAAAGGTACATGAATGGAGAGCCACTGGAAGTTCAGCACCTGCAACCTTTGGCCGATGTTGCTGCTGTTGCTGTTCCAAGTGAAATTGAGTAGTTCTTGTCCCAAACTGCTCCTGATGAGTCCCCCTGGACTGATGCTGCCTATTAACCATGTGAACAGTGCAAAGGAACATGCATTGGTCAAGCTTCCCCACATTCTGCAGAATTGGGAATATGTCTGTTTTTAAAAATCTCTTTCTCCAAAATCTATTTCGCATGTGATTATAGGCACTCAGTTCCTTACTATTTTCCTAGCATAGATCTAGAAACCTAAATGTTCTGTCTTTCCACAGATTCAGACATCTTGCCCAAACTGACTACAATCATTTAAACTTGACCTTTGGCTTTCCTGCTGCTTCCCTTGCTCTGCTTCCAATCTCTTCCTTGTGTCTTTAACTCCAAGGTTTCCCTTTTAGATGTGGGTTCAGCTGGGTCTAGATAGCTCTGGTGCCCCTGCTGATTCTCAGTGGTCAGTCTTATGTGATGCCTACAGGTTAGCCTCTCAGAGGGAGAGGTCTGTTTGGCGTTATATACCATAGTGCCAAGTTAGGCTTGCAGATAAGCTCACAGGATGTAGAACTGGAATAGAGCTCAGGAATCATATTGTCCAATCCCTGAGAATTTACAGACGGGAAAAATGTAAGAGGGAAAAGTGATTTGCTTCAGGTGATATGGCCATAAGTGAGAGAGGAGGGATTTAGATATAGATTTTAGACCCAAATCCAATGTTCTTCCATCATGCCACTACTTCAATGTGGGTAATTCATCCAATAGTGCAGATAACAATATATTCTTGTCTTCTCATCCTGGGTAACTTTCAACAAAGTACTCCTTTAATCCTCTATCCAATCTGTATCAATTCTTCCTCGGTCTCTTGCTATGACCTGTGATGTTCTGTCTTTTCATTATTGTTATATAATTGTCTTCTAGTCATATATATATATATATATATATATATATATATATATATACATCCTTGATGATATCTTATATAATAATTTTGGTGAGCTGTTCTTTTTTTGTTTGTTTTGCTACTCATACCTCTTCTCTATCATCCTTTGAATAACACAGAATTTTAAGTTTTTGGATACACAAGTATCCAAAATTCTTCTTGCTAGATGAGTCCTTGCAAAAGAAATTCAAAATCTCACAGAAATTTCAAAGTGCCTTAATTTGAGATCTAATGAAAAATAAAAATTGAGGCAGCTAGGTGGCACAGTGGATAAAGCTCTGGCCCTGGAGTCAGGAGTACCTGGGTTCAAATCTGGTCTCAGAAACTTAATAATTACCTAGCTGTGTGGCCTTGGGCAAGCCACTTAACCCCATTTGCCTTGCAAAAACCTAAAAAAAAATAAAAATAAAAATGAATTTTTTTTCAGAGAACTATCTATCCCAAGATATGTTTTTTAAAAACATCAGAGTGAATGGCCACATAGCCTCAAACCAATATCCTTCATAGCTGGATACAATTATTTCTATAAGCCCTGTACAGACACTCCACTTTTGTATCAATTTCTAAAACTTTGATTAAGTGCCATCTGACAGCACTGAAATAATTCTGATTTGAAATATATAGGACCTTGGTTCAGGGACATTGCATTCACCAAAAACCATGGGCAATTTGTCAAATACATCCAAGTTGATGTCTTTCTCCCATTCAAGTCTGTGCCCAGTTCATTGTCCATCTGTAGAACCAGTCCAAGGTACAATGGGCTGCTCAATTGCATGAAACTGTTGATAATATTCATTCTTTATCTATTTGATTTTTCCTGTAAATATGGACTGAAATTTTTGGACTGATTATGGATTTCATTTAGCAGGTTCTGAAGAGGTCTGGGTCTTGATGTAATGAGTACAATGCCATCTACAAACAGTATCTAAGAGATTTCATCATCAATAAGGGACCCCTTTTTTCATTTGGACTCTGTACTGGAAATATGCTATGGCCAAGACAACTATGATTTATGAACATATTTTCCCTCTTTTATACTTCACATGACAATAATTAGAGTATCATTCAATAACATTAGTTCTGTCCCATATTTCAAAGAATATTTAAATATATGTGGGGAACACCATGCTGACAGGGATCATTTAGGGAAGCATTTTGCTAAGCCAAAGCAAATGCCTTTGGGAAATCAATACTATATATTCACATTGCGATCTTGCATTTTTTTTTGATCTATCTCCTAGTTGGATGACTCTGAAGAAATATTCTGTCAGGGAATGTTGTTTGTGAAAGCTTATCTATTTCCTGCTCATTCTATTATCTAGTATGCCCTTGATATATGTACAGATTATTTTCATAACTTTTTTTTTGTAAGGGGTTAAGTGACTTTGCTCAAGGTTACCCAGCTAGGTAATTATTAAATGTCTGAGGTTGGATTTGAACTCAGGTTCTCCTGACTGTGGGACCAGTGCTCTATCCACTGTGCCACCTAGCTGCCCCTCCATAATGTTTTTGTAGACCTGGAAAAGTAGGCTTCTGGAGTCTTTCGTTTTACATTTTTTAATATTAATAATATCTGTAATTCCCCTAAGCGTCCTCTCCTATTTATCATCTTAAGAATCAATCCTTCAGGGGCAGCTAGGTGGCATAGTAGATAGAGCACCGGCCCTGGAGTCAGGAGTACCTGAGTTCAAATCCGACCTCAGACACTTAATAATTACCTAGCTGTGTGGCCTTGGGCAAGCCACTTAACCCTATTGCCTTTGGGGGAAAAAAAAAAGAATCAATCCTTCAGTGCCCTCAAAATGTTGTGACCTCCAACTCCATATAGGTTATATATGTCTAATCTATTCCAAGCACTTTTCCCCATTTTTTGTTTTTTTAGTGACATTTCTACTTTATCATCCATGGGGGAAAACCCCCCCAGCTTTTTAGCACTTACTAAGCATGAGGCACTGGAGATAGAAATATAAAGAATGAAACTATTCTTACTCATAAGAAGCTTGCATTCAAATGGTGGAAACAACAAGTACAGGACAGATGCAAATAAAGAAAAATAGTTTGGGAGGGATGGGACTAGCAGTTTAGGATTAGGAAAGACTTTGTTTAGAAGGGTCATCTCCCAACTCCATGCTTTTTCACTGATTGTCCTCCATACCTGGAAAGCCTTCTTCAACTTCCATTTACACTATACTCACCCCACCCCCCATCTTGTATTTTTTTAGTTTCTTAAATGTTGTCTACTCTATTAAAACACAGTGATTATTTTTACCTTTCTTTGTATCCCTAGTTCATAGTACAATGCCTGGTTCTTTTAGAGAGCTCTTAAATGCTTGTTGACTAACTTTTCAGTGAGGCTAGAAAGAGGGATTGGGACCAGGCTGTGAAGGCCTTTAAAAGCTAAACAGAATATTTTATATTTGATTCTAGCAATAATAGAAGGTTCCTGGAGTTAATTGAGCAGGTGAATAAAAAAGATTAAATCTATACCTAAGGAAAATCATTTTTGTAGCTGTGTAGAATGAATGAGAGTAGAGAAAGAGTTGAGGCACAGAATTAATTAGGAGGCCATTATAATAAGTTAGGTGAGAGGCAAGGATGACCTATTCTGAGGTCAAACTTGTATGAATAGATACAAGAAATGTAGAAGTAGAAATGGCAAGATCTTGCAATTGGTTAGATAGGTAAAGGGAGGAACAGTGAGAAGTTGAAAATAATACAGAACTGGGAGACTAGAAGGATGATAGTGTCTTCATCAATGTCTAATAGGTCATTAGTGATCTGAGACTGAAGCTGCCTATATAGATCTTTAAGTCATGTACATAGTGCTAATAATTTAAAAAAAAAACCTAAGGCCTTGGAGGAATCATGAAGTATATCCACTGTATGATGAGCCAGCAAAGAAGTTGAAGAGGGAGAAGTTAGAGAGGTAAGAATAGAATCACCAAAAGAGAATAACGTCACAAAAACCCAGAGAAAAAATGTATTCTGGAAGAGAGGGAGATAGACAACTATCAAATGTTATTTTATATTTACCATATAAATTTATATAATCATAACATATAATATAAATATAATCAAATAAATGTATACAATTATCACAGATAAATATGAGGGGAGCAGTTTCAACTGAATGATGAAATCATAAGTTATATTGGAAAGAATTGAGGAATGAGAACAGGAAGTGAAGGAAGAAAGACTATATAGCTCTTCTACAAGTTTGGTTGAGAAATGTAGGAGAGATACAGGATAATAGCTTGAAGAAATGGTAGGACTTAGGGAAGGTTTTTTAATAATAAGGGAGAGGTGGATAAGTTTGAAGGCAAGAAGAAGAAACCAGTAGCAAGGAAGCAGTTGAAGACTGGAGAAAGAGCAAGTAGTGAATTAGAGAGTACATACCACATTAAGAACTGTGAATCCCCAGAACTAATGTGGGGGATTCATTATAATAGTGAGCAAATTTGTTCATTATAAAAATTTTGGATGAGGTTTTCCAATTATTTTGTCTATTTTTGGTCATCCAGTTTCATCCTTAAGTACTTTAGGGATGATCTGGCTTAGTTAATTAAGTTTCTCAAACTTTCTGTAAATTAGATTTTCACCATCTACCACTTTTTTGCTGTTTTATGATCAGATCTTAATTATTCTCTTCCAGAAAGTTTCACAAATGGACTTACATGCTAAACCAATGTTGTCTTCAGCAGTATTATCTTTCTTCATGAAGATGAAGTGTTTGCAATTTAAATAGCTTCTAGCTTCCTTTGGCTTTTCAATCAGTTAAACTTCCCTAGCAATTAGCAATAGTCTGTTTCAATATGTTTTTGTTTATTTTTTGATTTGGGGGCGAATCAAAAACTTATTTAATGGGCCAGGATGCAATATTTATTCACTTTTTTCCTTCTAATTTGGAATAAATTTTGATCATTGGCCTAATAAACTGATAGCCTAAATTTACCCACTTTTGAATACTGGATAAGTTCTCCATACAGTCACAGGATCATGGGAGTAGACCGAAAGCTTATCTCAGTTTCTATTTAACCTTTGGAAAGTCACTATAAACTTTCTGAGCCTAGATTTCTGTTTATGAAATAGGTATAACTCAGGGCTCAAATTTGATATTTACATATTACTTTTCTCAATGCAGGAGAGAACAATCAATGCTCCATGCCTGAATGAAGGAGAGAGTTGGTAAGAGCTTAAGAGAAAAGAGATACTGTTTTTCTGGCTCTCAAGTTTAGTTCCAGGCATTCTTTAGGAAGAGATCCCTGGAATGAGAGAAGGACTGTGAAGAAGCCAAAATGTAGAGGATCCAGTGCTTCAACCATGTTCCTATTCCCACTCTGCCACATTAGAGTCTTCAGGGAATTTCCTGTTGAGTAAGAGCCAGTTCTTTCTTGATTGAAAGCTCTCATTCCAAATGGGAGAGATTATTTACTCTGTGTTGCTTGGTTCAGTAGTGTCGAACTCAAATAGAAATGGGTCCCTGCTGGCCACATACTGACCTAGAAAACTATAAACCCATATTATCTAGGTTGTTTTTGTTTTATTTATTTTGTTACTATTTCCCAGTTTTATCTTAATCTAATTTACCCATTTGCAATACATTTGATTCCTCTGTTCTCTAATTGACATAACTTCTTTAATTTCTGCTTGTAAACAGCTTGTATGAGTGGATAGATTTGGTATTTGCTATGTATTTTCATTATATATTGCTATTCAATATAGGTGATGGTCTTTATTAACAAGTTTTTGATGGGAAAAATGTTAATCCCTCAAATGTCACTTGAGGCACTCATTCTCTATGAAGGGATAGCAATCTGAAGTGAAATTCAAACCTATAAAATATTTCCTGTAGACTAAAAATATTGGGGTAGTGGGTAGAAAGAGATAATTTTAGTCTTGATTTTTATCTCTGAGGAAAGCAAAGTGGGGCAGCTTTATGAGCCCAATACCTCCTGGAAAGAATCAAAAGTCTCTCTTAGTAAGAAATAGAGTGGTGGACCAGTGGAATAGACTAGGTGTAAAAACAGGAGATGATTATAGTAATCTGCTGTTTGATAAACCCAAAGAGTCTGGCCATTGGGATAAAAACTCCCTCTTTGATAAAAATTGCTGGGAAAATTGGAAGTTAGTATGGAAGAAACTTAGATTAGACCAACACCTCACACCCTTTACCAAGATAAGATCCAAATGGTTACAGGACATAGACATAAAAAACAATACTATAAGCAAATTAGAAGATCAAGGACTAGTCTACCTGTCAGATCTATGGAAAGGGGAACAGTATATGACTAAGGAAGAGTTGGAGAACATCACCAAAAACCAATTAGATGATTTCGATTACGTTAAATTAAAAAGCTTTTGCACAGATAAAACCAATGTAACCAAGATCAAAAGAAATGTAGTAAATTGGGAAACAATCTTTACAACTAATGATTCTGACAAAGGACTCATTTCTAAAATATACAGAGAACCAAGTTATATTTTAAAGACAAAAAGCCATTCCCCAATTGACAAACAGTCAAAGGATATGCAAAGGCAATTTACAGATGAGGAGATCAAAGTAATCCATAGCCATATGAAAAAATGCTCTAAATCATTAATTATTAGAGAAATGCAAATTAAAGCTTCTCTGAGGTACCACCTCACACCTCTCAGATTGGCCAGTATGACCAGGAAGGATAATGATCATTGTTGGAAGGGATGTGGGAAATCTGGGACACTATTGGTGGAGCTGTGAACTCATCCAACCCTTCTGGAGAGCTATTTGGGAACTATACCCAAAGGGCAACAAAAATGTGCATACCCTTTGACCCAGCAATACCACTACTGGGTCTATACCCTGAAGAGATGAGGAAAAGGGGTAAAAACATTACTTGTACAAAAATATTTATAGCAGCCCTGTTTGTGGTGGCAAAGAATTGGAAATCCAGTAAATGTCCTTCAATTGGGGAATGGCTTAGCAAACTGTGGTATATGTATGTCATGGAACACTATTGTTCTATTAGAAACCAGGAGGGACAGGATTTCAGGGAAACCTGGAGGGATTTGCATGAACTGATGCTGAGTGAGATGAGCAGAACCAGAAAAACACTGTACACCCTAACAGGAACATGGGAGTGATGTTCAAACTTGAAGGACTTGCTCATTCCATCAGTGCAACAATCAGGAACAATTTTGGGCTGTCTGCAAAGGAGAGTGCCATCTGTATCCAGATAAGGAGCTGTGGAGTTTGAACAAAGTGCAAGGACTATTCCCTTAAATTTAGAAAAAAACCAGATAGCTTATTGTCTGATCTTGTTACCTCTTAGACTTCTCTTGTCTTTAAGGATATGATTTCTCTCTCATCACACCCAATTTGGAACAAGGTACAACATGGAAACAAAGTAAAGACTGACAGAGTGCTTTCTGTGGGGGGGAGGGAAGCAAGATTGGGGAAAAAAATGTAAAACTCAAATAGTATCTTTAATAAAAATAAATTTAAAAAAGAATATTTGTGAAAATTTTGGAGTATCTGCGATGGATAATACCATCTGTATCCAGAGAAAGAATTGTGGAGTTTGAATGAAGACTAAAGACTACTATCTTTAATTTTAAAAAAAGTTATCTTATCTAATTTTGCTATCTCTTATGCTTTATTTTTCTTCCTTAAAGATATTTCTCTCTCATCACATTCAACTTAGATCAATGTATACCATGGAAATAATGTAAAAAACTAACAGACTGTCTTCTGTGGGGGGGTGGGGAGGGAAGTAAGATTAGGGGGAAAAATTGTAAAATTCAAAATAAAATTGTTCTACAAAAAAAAGTCTTTCTTAGAAATTTGGATGATATTCTAGAGATATGACCGTTCATGCTTTTGTGGGAACTGCTTTCAGACAGATGTACACATAAATATAATATACATGGGCATCACATGCATACACAAACCCTAGATAGGAACAAATAATATTTCCATTACTTACTTCACAGGAATATTATGACTTTCAAGATATATGACACTTAATATTCTAAATAATGGCAAATTATTAATGTTAATATTATTATGGATTTTTGAACAAGAAAGAACCTTAGGAAATGTCTAATCTATCTCTTTTAAATATGAAGAAATTGAAGTGATTTACTCAAACTAGAACAGCTATCTAATGACAACCGAAATTGAAACTTAGATTTTCCAACTCCTAGATAAGTGATTTTCCTAGTTCTATGGCTCTGTGAAGATGATAGCACCTGATGGAGATTAGGTTCAGTTAATTAAATAAAATAAAATCACATGAAGAAAAATAGATTTAATTGATTCAGTATCAGGGTAGTTTCTACCTTAACAAATGGGTGCTACCTTTTAATGGAAAATTATTGAATGGAATTAGGTTTAATAAAATAACCTAGAAACAAAAACCCATGGTTGCTATTTGCATGCTGTATCTTGCTATATATTGTGTACTTAGTTCAAAGCAAAATATTGACTTTTAGATATCTCGTACATATTAGACAAGTAGAAGTCTTTATGTCTGTAGGGAGGGTATTTGACATAGAATGGATCCTTCTTGTTGCCTTTAGTTATACTATCATAAAGAAGAAACCAATGCAAGCCAAAGGAATCTCAAAGATTTCATTAAATATACATTCTCAATTAACTTCCTATATGACTAATCATTTTTGATATACTTATCAAAATTTAGTTGGATTCTGACTGCAGATACAAGGGAAAGAACAAATGAAGCAATGTAATTCAGACAATTCAAAATAACAGTTAAATAAATATTCATAAACAGTTAATTTGTGGGAAAGAAGTAGTTGGTTCTTATCCTTCATTACCGAAGAAGACCAAAATGATATCATTATGTTTGAGACAAATTACAGTGTGTCCAACTGTGTCTGATCAGACCAATACGAGTTCAGGATGCTCTAGCACATGTTGGGTACAAATAGTACATGTGAACACCTAGGGTGGGTACTCTAAATTTATGTATGTTATGTTTCCTTTGACTGCTTCAATTTTGCCATCCTCATAGAGTGCAGCACCCTCACTGTTGAGCGCATGACATTTGGGTGGCTCTGTGCTAGTGTCTTCCAAGCTGTACAATCAATTCTAAAGGTCTTCAATGAGACCTTCAGAGTTTCTTGGTCTCACTTCTTCTGACCCCTTTCAGAGCACTTGCCCTATGTGAGATCTCCACAAAATAGGGTTTGTTTGTTTTTTTTGGCAAGCATACATCTGGCATTCTAGCAACATGTCTAGCCCATCATAATTGCACTCTCTGCAGTAATGTTGAAATACTAGGCAGTTTAGCTTGAGAAAGGACTTCAGTGTCTAGTATCTTCTCCTGTCAGGTGATCTTCAGAATCTTCCTAAGACAATTTAAATGGAAGCAATGCAGTTTCCTGACACTGCACTGATAGACTGTTCAGGTTTCACAGACATAGAGCAATGAGGCTAACACAACAGCTCTGTGGCCAGAACCTGGGCATGCAGGTCATCATAAAAATTGATGTGTGATACTAATGAACTTCTCCAGGCAACCAAATTTTGACATAATTTTCCATAAACCTTTGCAACTGATGGTATCAAAGGCCTTGATCAGTTCTACAAATGTTATATACAGATCTCTGTTCTGTTTCCTGGCATTTTTCCTTGAGTTGTCAAGCAGCAAATACCATATCGACTGTTCCTCTACCTTTTCTGAGGACACATTGGCTCTCAGAAAGGTGACCAACTTCCAGGTGAAGGATCAGCCTATTGAGAAGAACTCTAGCAAGAATTTTATCAGCAATGACTAAATGAGAAATACTCCTGTGATTGTCACAGGACAATCTATTCCCTTTATCTTTATAGAGATGGACAATGGAGGCATCCTTGAATTCTTGGGGGATAATATCTTCTTGCCATATAGCCTAGAAAATTTCAGTAAATTTTTGGATGAGCAATGTACCCCCAACTGGAATAGAATCAGCACCAGTTGCTTTGCCATTTGAAAGGAGTCTGATGGCATTCAAAACCTCTTCTTCAATTGGAACTTCAGCTAGAGACTCATTGACTTCAAATTGAGATAAGCAGTCAAACTTGAAGTAAGCAGGAAATCAAAATGATCCATAGTCATATGAAAAATTGCTCTAATTATTACTTATTAGAAAAATGAAAATTAAAGCATCTCTGAGGTACTACTTCATACCTCTCAGACTGGTCAATATGACCAGAAAGGACAATGATCAATGTTGGAAGGTATGTGGGAAATCTGGGACACTAATGAATTGTTGGTGGAGCTGTGAACTCATCCAGCCTTTCTGGAGAGCAGTTTGGAATTATACGCAAAGGGCAATAAAAATGTGCATACCCTTTGATCCAGCAATATCACTGCTGGGTCTATCTATACCCTGAAGAGATTATGCAAAAAGGTAAAAATATCACTTGCATAAAAATATTCAGAGCAGCTCTGTTTATAGTGGCAAAGAATTGGAAATTGAGTGAATGTTCATCAATTGGGGAATGGCTGAACAAATTGTGGCATGCATATGTTATGGAACACTATTGTTCTATTGGAAAACAAGAGGGATGGGAATTCAGAGAAGCCTGGAAAAATTTTCATGAACTGATGCTGAGCGAGATGAGCAGAACCAGAAGAACATTGTACATCAAAATAGCAATATGGGGTTGATGATCAATCTTAATGCACTTGCTCATTCCATCAGTGCAACAATCAGGACCAATTTTGGGGTATCTGCGATGAAGAATACCATCTGTTTCCAGAGAAAGAATTGCCTTTAATTAAAAAATGTTATCTTATTATGTAATTTTGCTCTTATATTTTTTTCCTTAAAGTTATGATTTCTCTTTCAACACATTCAATTTAGATCAATGTATAGGATGGAAACAATGTGAAGAGTAATAGACTTCCTTTTGTTGGGGGTGGGAGGAGGGAAGTGAGATTATGGGAAAAATTGTAAAATTCAAAAATAAATAAATAAATAAAAACAACAAACAACAACAATGTCTTTAGCCCATCTCTCTAGGATCAAGTCTCTATTGTTAATCAATGTGGATCTATCAGCACTGAGTAGTTGAGATACACCATTTGTCTTTGGTCCATAAATAGCTTTCAGGGCATCATAAAAGCATTCTGGGTGTTACTGTCTGCATGAAATTGAATTTCATCTGCCTTCTTACTGAGTCATGTCCTGCATCTCTCTAAGATTCTCTTGGACTTTACTTTTGATGAAATTAAATACTTCCTTCTTAGAAATGGATGAATTATCCTTCTGTTAAACCTCATGGAGTTTCCATTTTTTTTATTAAGTAGCTTCTGTATTTCCCTATCACTTTCATCAAACCAATCTTAGTGTTTGCAAGTATTTTTGGCCCAAATGAACAAATGCAGTGCTGCACACCAGATCCCTGAAAGCTGCCCACTCCTTTTCTGCTCCAACTGTGTGTTGGCTCAGTTTTCCCTCCAATTTAGCAACAAACTGTTCCCACTGAAAGAGACATTCGAATCTCTTGAATTAATTCTTTTTGTATTCCATTTTGCCTTGGGGCTTCTACTTTGATTGAAATATGAATATTTACCTTAGAGAGGATGAGTCTGTGATCAGTCCAGCACTCTGTACCACACATTGTTTTTGTCACTGTCACATCCCATCTGTCTCTTCCCCTAACAATCATATAATCTAATAGATGCCAATGTTTGCTACTAGGGTGCATTCAGGAAGTTTTATTGCCTTTAGGTAAACAGAAGATAGTTTTTGTAATGAAGTCATGAGATGCACACATCTTCAGTAGAAGATGATCAGTGCTGTTGTTTCCAGTTCCATTCCTCCCAAGAACTCCCTGCCATGTCTGGTAATCTCATCTCTAGCATTAAAGTCACCCAGAATTATAAGCTTGTCCTCTTTTGGTACATTGATGATAAGGGTCTCCAGGTCTTCATAAAATTTTTCTTTAACTTTATCAGTGTTCGTCATATTGAGAATATAGGCACTGATGATGGTGGCATGGCATTTTCCTAAAAGTGGCAATCTCATTGTCATGAGCCTGTCATTCACTCCTTTTGGTAGTCATTCAAGAATACTGACTAGATTGGTTTTGATTGTTCCCTTTCACTGCAACCACTCCAGAAAAATGTGTATCCTTCTCTGACCTCAGTAAACTGGCCTTTATTTGCCAGCCTTGTTTCACTCAGGGCTCTATTTGGAAACCACACCTGCTGAGTTCTCTCAAAACAAGAGCTGTTCATATTTCAAGTCTATTGGATCTTGTGGTATCTATGGGTGTGCACACATTCTGTGCACCAATGGTGAGTGGATTCTTTGAAGAAATTTTCATTGATTCTTTTTGTATCTTGAATGCATTGTGGGATCCCCCCCTTGCCTCGGTAGTCAGGTCAGGATTGGGTAAGCAGACAATTTTTAGGGCTCCTTCTCTAGCCCCTTCCTCACATCAAGAGGTGAACAGTGACATCCTTAAAAGGGCTGCTCAGTCATCAGGGGCTGCTGAATTCTGCTGCATTTCCAGTAGAGAAACGACCCTATGGCCTGAGTCATCTGTGTGCAGGGTTGTGACTACAGCTTCCAGTGTATCCACACCTGCTGCTTTATCACTTGCCTGTCACCACAGAACTTTGAGGAATGGTTATGAGTGAAGTCTTTTGTTGAGTGCATAAATTGGATTTAAGTGATATAGAACTGCATAAAATCAACAGCCTCCCTCTCTCTTCCAAAGTCATCATGATCCAGCATAGCAAGACAGAGGCAAGACAACTGGTGATGGCTTTAGATGCAGTGGATGATATCTAACTAAGCTCTAAGTACAGTACCTGCTTCAGCTGTATTCATGGCGGGAGGAACAAATTGTTCTCCACCATTCCACCAGTGGAAGACATCACAAGCTTGGGGTAGGATCCCCCCCCCAACTACTCACTGATGAGTTTGAGATTCCCTTGGTTACCCTCAACCTGGTTTAGCTCACCTGACAAAATGGTTTTCCGAGATGTGGTCGCTGTGCATACTACAGTTTCTTGGAGCCACAAGTGAGAACTAGGTGACTCAGGTGCACATAAAATATGGAAAGCAGCCCTGAAGAGGGCTCACACCAAAGTATTAGTCTTCCTTGAACACATCCAACACCCTGGAATTCAACCTAATGATCTGGGGAATATGGATAAATGATTCACATCCCTTAATCTCCCATTACTCCAGGTTGGGGGTGCCAATATCTGCTACTGGCAAAACCAGACTAAAATATAACTGGGAAGTATTTAAAAAATAAATAAAAACATAATAGAACATAGATATCTCCATTTAAGCTTCATTGAACTGGAATGTAAGATCTATCATGCTTTTGATAATTCTTTAAAAAACAAAGACATGATCCCTAAGAAGCAATCTGGGCAACTCTAAGGAGGATGAACCCTTGAAATAGAAAAAAAAAATCTATAGATTTAAGAGAGAGTTAGCCCTGACAATTTGTAGTTGAGCTATACAGGGAAACAACTCATAGAGCCTAACTAAGAAACCTTGGAGGATAAGGCAAGAAGAGTGTTACCTAACTGATGATTAAAGGGAAGAACATTAATGGAGGTCATAAACTGTGATTAAGAGTGTGGCCACAGAATCCCTTAAACTCTTTTGAATTTATATTTGTGTATATATAAAATACATATATTCCTCTTCCTTCTTGTTCTTGTTCTAATTCTTTTTCTTCTTCCAAATTGTTCTAAGCATAGCAAGTAAAATATCGCCTTTGCAATGGGAATTGACTGATAAGTCTAGCCCTTATAATCAAATAACATTATTGGTTAAGGAAATTCCCTATATTGAAGAGGTTTGAGAGCCTTTTTTAGGAGTCATGCTGACAGGAAAAGGTATATACAAAAGGTACAAATTTAATAGAACCAAGACCTTCTCTTTGGTTGCCTTCTTCCCCAGCCATTGCAATGTGAGAAGAGAGATAATGCTGTGTAAGAAGAGAGGTTTTGGTGTCACCTCATCTGAAATAGCCTACGAGTTAAAGGCTTTGATACTTTACTTTGATATTTTTTTCTTTTGTTTTAGATGAAGGAGATTGTAAGCTTTTTAGTTTCAAAAGACCAAGAGAAAGTCCCACCAGTTGATCTAGGAATGTATGCTTTGGGTTTGAAACCAGCTAGTTCAGTTTTGAAGCCCTGAGAAACGAGGAGTAAACTTTTAGGACCTAGTTCCATGATAGTATAGACAAACACTCACATAATAGAAAAAACACTCTAAGACATGGACTTGATATGCTACAACAAAATTTAACTTACTTATAAGAGCCCATTATTAAAATTTCAGAATATATATTATATATATATATATCAGGAATCATACAAATAATGGCTTGATTTATTAGTTTACTGTCTATACTTAATATTTTCTATACTTTTTTAAAAAAGAATATTATTTTTAACATTATTTAATTTTCCCCAAATTCTCTCTATCTAGTCCTTCTCCCACCCATTCAGAAGCAATATGATATAAATTATTCATGTGAAGTCTTGTAAAATATAGCTCCATAGTAGCCATCTAGTTTTTTAATAAAAGTAAGAAAAATAAAGAAAGGACCTCATTTTTCATCATGAGTCCTTTGAAATTATCTTGGATTGTACTGGTTATAGTAGCTAAGTTGATCATCATTACAATATTGCTGTTACTTTGTATAATGATATTCTGCTTCTGTCCACTTCACTTTGCATCAGTTCATATAGGTCTTTCCAGGTTATTCTGAAACTTTCTTCTTTGTCATTTCTCATAGGCCAATAATATTCACCACAATCATAAACCACAACTAGTTCAGTCATTTCCCAATTGATAGAATTCCCTCAAATTCCAATTCTTTAACATCAATCTCTCTCTCTCTCTCTCTCTCTCTCTCTCTCTCTCTCTCTCTCTCACACACACACACACACACACACACACACACACACACACACAAAGTTGTTATAAATATTTTTGTATAGATTGATCCTTTACCTTTTCCTTTGATCTCTTTGATCAAAGGGGTATTACTAAGTCAAAGTGAATGTATAGTTTTATAGTCCTTTGCACATAGTTCCAAATTGTTCTCCAGAATGATTGGACTGCTTCATAATTCCACTAACATTGCATTAGAAGGCCTATTTCACCTCATCTCCCCCAATATTTTTAATTTTTAAAGAAGAATGTTAGTCAATCTGATAGTTGGGAGGAATTGTAGTGTTGTTTTAATTTGTAATTCTCTAAAACAATGATTAAAAATATTTTTTCATACAACTATAGATAGCTTTAATTTCTTCTTCTGAAAACTATCTTTTCCTCTGTTTTGATTACATGTCAATTGGGGAGTGAGTCTTATTTTTATAAATTTGACTCAGTTCCCTATATAAATGAAGGTTTTATCAGAGGAATTTGCTATAAATTTCCCCCCTTCCTCAGTTTTCTTGCCTTCCTTTAAATTTTAGCAGCTGAAATCTCTCAATATCCTCCTCCACACACTTTCTTTTATTTTATTTATTTATTTTTTAGGGTTTTTTTACAAGGCAAATGGGGTTAAGTGGATTGCCCAAGGCCACACAGCTAGGTAATTATTAAGTGTCTGAGACCAGATTTGAACCCAGGTACTCCTGACTCCAGGGCTGGTGCTTTATCTGCTGCGCCACCTAGCCGCCCTCTCCACACACTTTCAAAATGATGTTTCAAATAAAATTTTGGAGCAGCAGAACCAAAAGATCAGGATGAGATAGTTTTCCAGCCTGAGAAGACTTAGAAGGTTGGCAGGAGACTTCATTGAGGAGGCCTTTCTGGAGCTTCTGCCAAAGCAATGATAGTGGCCACAGCAGCAGCTTTGGGAGTTCTCAGTCTAGCGATGGCATGAGGATCAGAAAAAGATTATTGGGGACTTCTTGCTGTATAAGGTAGAGCAGGCACTGATTGACAACTCTACTGCCCATACACAATTCTGAGTTGCAGTTTCAGGGCAGAAATGAGTGCTGGTTGTTGATCACAACGGAATAGGAGCCCTGGTAGGGAAAAAACACAAAACAAACTCAGAAGAAAGCAAAGCAAAACCATCTACAAACAAAACCTCAAAGAAAAATGCTAATTGAACTCAGGCCAAACAAGAATTCCTAGAAGAGTTAAAGAAAGAGATGAGTGGTAGAGGAAAAAATGGGGAAAGAAACAGTGCTCTATCTATATTAAAAAAGTGTCCTAATCTCTATTGATATAGAAATTCACCACCTCACACCTATCAGAAGTAAAAAATGCTGAAGCGAAAATAGTACACTAATAAATTGATGGTGGAGTAGTGAACTAGTCCAATCACTTTGGAGAATAATTTGGAGTTATGCCCAAAGGGTGATAAAAACTATCCCATCAACATTACTATTAGGCTTGTATTCCAAAAAAATGAAAAACAAAGGAAGAGGTTCAGTATCTATAAAAATATTTATAACAGCTCTTTTTGAATTGGCAAAGAATTGGAAATGAAGGAGATGCTCATCAATGGGGAATGATGGACCAAGTTGTAAAATATGATGGAGTGCTATTGTGTTGTAAGAAATTGCAACATAAAACAGAGGGAAGATAGCATGGAGGGCAATAAAGAATTAGTAATCATAACTTTGAATGTGAATGGGATGAACTCTCCCTTAAAATGTAAGCAAATATCAGAGTGGATTAAAAACTGGAGTCCTACAATATGCTGCTTACAAGAAACTCATTTGAAGCAGAGAGATACATATAGAATAAAGGTAAAAGGTTGGAGCAAAATATATTTTGCTTCAGCTGAAGTAAAAAAAAAGCAGGGGTAGCAATCCTTATCTCAGACAAAGCGGCAGCAAAAATAGATAGCATTAAAGGAGATAAGGAAGGAAACTTTATCCTCCTAAAAGGTACCATAGACAATAAAGTTATTTCAATACTGAATATATATGCACCCAATGGGATAGTATCCAAATTCTTAGAGGAGAAGCTGAAAGACTACAGGAAGACATAAACAGCAAAACTCTACTAGTGGGAGACCTCAACCTCCCATTCTCAGATCTAGATAAATCGAATCATAAAATAAACAAGAAAGAAGTTAAGGAGGTAAATAGATTGTTAGAAAAATTAGATATGGCAGACTTATGGAGGAAACTGAATGGGGATAGAAAGGAATATACCTTTTTCTCTGCAGTACATAGAACTTATACAAAAATTGACCATGCACTAGGACATAAAAACCTAATGATCAACTGCAGAAAGGCAGAAATAGTGAATACATCTTTCTCAGATCACAATGCAATAAAAGTCATATGCAATATTGGGCCATGGAGATATAGACCCAGAACAAATTGGAAACTGAATAACCTCATTTTAAAAAATAAGTGGATCAAAAAACAAATTATAGAAAGAATTAACCATTTTATCCTAGATAATGATAATAATGAAACAACATACCAAAACCTATGGGATTCATTCAAAGCGACTCTCAGGGGATATATATTATAGCTTTAAATGCTTACATGAATAAATTGGAGAAAGAGGAAATCAATGAACTAAGCATGCAACTAAAAAAATTAGAGAAAGAACAAATCAAAAATCCCCAATTAAATACCAAAATTAGAAATTCTAAAAATTAAAGGAGAAATTAATAAAATCAAAAACAAAAAAACTATTGAATTAATAAATAAAACCAAAAGTTGGTATTATGAAAAAAACAATAAAATTAATAAACCTCTGATCAATTTGATGAAAAAAGAAAGAAGAAAATCAAATTGCTAGTATCATAAATAAAAAAAGGTGAACTCACCACCAATGAGGAGGAAATTAAAATAATAATTCAAAATTATTTTGCCCAACTCTATGCCAATAAACTTGATAATCTAAGTGAAATGGATGAATATTTACAAAAATATGTTTCCCCGGTTAAATGAAGAAGAGATTAAATACCTAAACAACCCTATCTCAGAAAAAGAAATTCAACAAGCCATCATTGAACTCCCTAAGAAAATATCTCCAGGGCCTGACAGATTCACAAGCGAATTCTACCAAATATTTAAGGAACAATTGGTTCCAATTCTATATAAACTCTTTGGAAAAATAGGGAAAGATGGAACTCTGCCTAACTCTTTCTATGAAACCAATATGGTGCTGTTGCCTAAACCAGGAAGAGTTAAAACAGAGAAAGAAAATTATAGACCTATTTTCCTGATGAATATAGATGTGAAAATCTTAAGTAAAATCTTAGCAAAATGATTACAACAAGTTATCACTAGGATAATATATTATGATCAAGTAGGATTTATTCCAGGAATGCAGGGTTGGTTCAATATTAGGAAAACTGTTAGTACACTCAATTATATCAACAATAAACCTATCAGAAATCATATGATCATATCAATAGATGCTGAAAAAGCTTTTGACAAAATATAGCATCCATTCCTACTAAAAACACTAGAGAGTGTAGGAATAAATGGACTGTTCCTTAAAATAATTAGCAGTTATCTATTTGAAACCATCAACAAGAATTATATTCAATAGAAAGAGGCTAGAGGCATTTCCAATAAGATCAGGGGTGAAACAAGGGTGCCCATTATCACCACTACTATTCAATATTGTATTAGAAATGTTAGTGCCAGCAATTAGAGAAGAAAAAGAAATGGAAGGAATTAGAATTGGGAAGGAAGAGACAAAACTCTCACTCTTTGCAGATGACATGATGTTCTACCTAGAGAATCCCAAGAAATCATCCTAAAAACTACTGGAAACAATTAGCAATTTTAGCAAAGTTGCAGGTTATAAAACAAACCCTCATAAATCCTCAATTTTTCTATATATGTCTAGCAAGAAACAGCAGGAAGAGCTAGAAAGAGAAATCCCATTCAAAGTAACCTCAGGCAATATAAAATATTTGGGAGTCTATTCACCAAGACAGACTCAGAATCTTTTTGAAAACAATTATAAAACACTTCTCACACAAATTGAATCAGATTTAAATAACTGGGCAAATATCAACTGCTCATGGATAGGTAGAGCTAATATAATAAAAATGACAATTCTACCAAAATTAAACTATTTGTTTAGTGCCCTACCAATCAAAATTCCAAAAAATTACTTTGAGTTAGAAAAAATTGTAAGTAAATTCATATGAAGAAATAAAAAGACAAGAATCACCAGGAGCTTAATTTAAAAAAGTGCAGAAGAAGGTGGCTTAGCCCTACCTGATCTAAAATTATATTATAAAGCATCAGTCATCAAAACTGTTTGGTATTGGCTAAGAAATAGAGTGGTGTACTAGTGGAATAGACTAGGTGTAAAAGCAGGAGATGATTATAGTAATCTGATGTTTGATAAACCCAAAGAGTCCAGCCGGTGGGATAAAAACTCCCTCTTTGATTAAAAACTGCTGGGATAATTGGAAGTTAGTATGGAACAAACTTAGATTAGACCAACACCTAACACCCTTTACCAAGATAAGATCCAAATGGTTACAAGACTTAGACATAAAAACAATACTATAAGCAAATTAGAAGATCAAGGACTAGTTTACCTGTCAAATCTATGGAAAGGGGAGCAGTTTATGACTAAGGAAGAGTTGGAGAACATCACCAAAAACCAATTAAATGATTTCGATTACATTAAATTAAAAAGCTTTTGCACAGATAAAACCACTGTAACCAAGATCAAAAGAAATGTAGTAAATTGGGAAACAATCTTTACAACTAATTATTCTGACAAAGAACTCATTTCTAAAATATACAGAGAACTGAGTCATATTTTAAAGACAAAAAGCCATTCCCCAATTGACAAATGGTCAAAGGATATGCAAAGGCAATTTACAGATGAGGAGATCAAAGCAATCCATAGCCATATGAAAAAATGCTCTAAATCATTAATTATTAGAGAAATGCAAATTAAAGCTTCTCTGAGGTACCACCTCACACCTCTCAGATTGGCTAGAAAGGATGATGATCATTGTTGGAAGAGTTGTGGGAAATCTGAGACACTATTACACTGTTGGTGGAGCTGTGAACTCATCCAACCCTTCTGGAGAGCTATTTGGAACTATGCCCAAAGGGCAACAAAAATGTGCATATCCTTTGACCCAGCAATACCACTAGTGGGTCTATATCCTTGAAGGGATGATGAAAAAGGGTAAAAACTTCACTTGTACAAAAATATTTTTAGCATCCCTGTTTGTGGTGGCAAAGAATTGGAAATCCAGTACATGTCCTTCAATTGGGGAATGGTTTAGCAAACTGTGGTATATGTATGTTATGGAACACTATTGTTCTATTAGAAACCAGGAGGGACGGGATTTCAGGAAAACCTGGAGGGATTTGCATGAACTGATGCTGAGTGAGATGAGCAGAACCAGAAAAACACTGTACACCCTAACAGGAACATGGGAGTGATGTTCAAACTTGAAGGACTTGCTCATTCCATCAGTGCAACAATCAGGAACAATTTTGGGCTGCCTGCAAAGGAGAGTGGCATCTATATCCAGATAAGGAGATGTGGAGTTTGAACAAAGTTCAAGGACTATTCCCTTTAATTTAGAAAAACACAGATATCTTAGTGTCTAATCTTGTTACCTCTAAGACTTCTTGTCTCTTCTTTAAGTATATGATTTCTCTCTCATCACACCCAATTTGGATCAAAGTACAACATCTAAACAAAGTAAAGACTGACGATTGCTTTCTGTGGGGGGGGGTGGGGGGGAGGGAAGTAAGATTGGGGGGAAAATTGTAAAACTCAAATAATATCTTTAATAAAAATAAATTTAAAAAAAGAAATTGCAACATATAAGATCTACATGATCTGATGCAAAGTGAAGAAGAAACATGAGGTCATTGTGCACAGTAATGGCAATATAATTTAATCATTTTCTTGTTCTTGCTTTTTTTAGAAATATGACTAATATTAAAAAATGTTTTTCATGACCACACATTGTAATTGATTTCATATCTCTTGCCTTCTCAGTGGGTTTGGAAATTATTGGGGGAAGGGAGAGAATTTGGAACTTTAAATATAAAAAAGAAAAGAATGCTAAAAAACTGAATGAATCAATCAAAATAAATAAATAAATAAAGTTAACTGTTTTGTTTTTTCATAAACCAGTCCCTATTTTTATTAGTTCAATGTTTTTTGTTTAAACTTTTAATTTTCTTAATTTTTCCTTTGATTTCAGGATGTCTATTTTGATATTAAATTGGAGATTTTTAATTTGTTGCTTTTCTATTATTTTTTATATGTCTAGTTCATTGATCTGCTTTTTCTCTCTTTTATTGATATAAACATTTAGAGATATAAAATTTCTCCTAAGTACTATACATTTTAGCTGTTTTCCCATAATTATGGCATATTATCTAATTGTTGTCATTCTTTTTAAGTTATTGATTACTTTTACTATTTGACTGGTTCTTTGTCTAAGCCATTTTTTTGTTTGGTTTATATATATATTTATTTGTTTATTTATTTATTTATTTATGCATGGCAGTAGGATTAAGTGACTTGTTCAAGATCACACAGCTTGATAATTATTAAATGTCTGAGACTGGATTTGAACCCAGGTCCACCTGACTCCAGGGCCAGTCCTCCATCCACTGCACCACCTAGCTGCCCCTGATCCATTCATTCTTTAGTTTCCAATTAATTTTTAATCTTTGCTTGCAAGGCCCTTTTTGGAATATGATTTTATTACATATTGGGGCAAATGGGGTATATCTAATATTTCTGCTTCTTTGTGAGGTTTGTAAGCCTTAATACATAGTAAAATTTTGTGAATATACCATGTTCAGCTGATAAGGCATATTTTCTATTCCTTTTAAATTTTCTCCATACATTTATCATATTTAGTTTTCTAAATTCGATTCATCTTCCTAACTTCCTTTTTTAATGCTATGATTAGATTATATAATTATGAAGGGGAAAAATTGAGGTTTCACCACTAGTTTTATTGCCTATTTCCTTCTATAATTCTCTTAACTATTCCTTTAATAATTTGGATGCTCTGTGATTTGTTATAAATATGTTTAGTTATTTATATTACTTCATTGTCTATGTTATCCTATGATGATGTAGTTGTCCTTATTACTATTTTAATTAAGACTATTTTTTACTTTGTGGAATAATTTCCCCATTCTTTCTCTCCTTTTCCTCTTCTCCTAGTACATACAGCTTCCTTATCCCTTCACTTTTTTAGATCACCCCAACATGAATGACTCACATTCATGCCCTCTGTCTATGGTGATTTCTTCCACCTACCCTAATTATGATAAAGCTCTTAGGAGTTAACATATCATTTTCCCATATAGAAATGTAAACAGTTTAATATTATCAAATCCCAATTGTGTCCCACTCTTTAACTTTTCGTGTTACTATAGTCACAGCTCATTCTGGGAGTCTGTAAGTTTTTGGTGCTTCCAAACTTATGGGATTGAGGAAAGGATTGGTCAATGCTCTTCTGGTTTGCATTATCCAAGTTGGGTCCATATTGCTTTCTGCCTGCAAGTGCTAGTGCTTCTCTTTGCTCCAGAATTATGACAAAAGTTTTTGCTCCATTAGGACTGATTGGACTTATCTCTGCCTTAAACTGTGATCCAGCACTGAGTGTGGGCAATGGAATTACCCACTAATGCCAAGTCCTATACCCAGTGCTAGTAAGGGGTCCCCAGGAATCTCTTTCAGATCAGTTATCCATTACTAAATATGAACTGAGAGCTCCCAAAGCTGCTGTCACAGTTTCTACCATGCTTTTTGGAATGGTGTTTTTTATGATGTTGTTGGATTCCTTCAACTAGGACAAAAACAGCTTCAAGGTCAGCCTCCACACTGACAGCAAATTATTTAACTTGAAAAAACTACAAGCCAAGACTAAAGTGGAGGGAAAGCTGGTAGCAACTTTTTGTTTACATATGATTGTGCAGTCATTGCACTCTCTGAGGCTGAGATGCAAAAAAGTATGGATTACTTCTCTGCTGTTTATGCTAATTTGGTCTAACAATTAATACCAAGAAAATAGAGGTTCTCCACCAGCTAGCATCATACCAGCCCTACACAGAGCCATCAGTTCCAATAAATGAGAAGTTCCTTTCCATGGAGGTTAATGCATGCATTGCCAAGAGCTTGCTCAGTGTTTGGGAGGTTCCCAAGGGAAGTGTGGGGAAAGAAGAGAAAACTGCCTACAAAACTGTGCTTCATTGTATGCCTATGAAATCTAGACAGTCTACCATTGCCATGCCAGGGAACTGAATCCTATTTGAATTGTCTTATGATTCTATCTTATGTCAGATGATTCTGATTCATCACCTAGCAAGATAGGGTACCAAATGCTGAGGGCCTTTCTTGAACTGAACTGCCAAGTATTAAAATTCTATAGCTAAGAACACAACTCTGATGAGCTAGTTATATTGTTTGAATGTCAAAAGTATATTTGCCTAAAAGATTTCTTCATGGAGAACTGATACAAGGCAATCAGTTAAATGGAGATCAGAAGAAGTAATACAAGAACATTCTCAAGTCTCTTTAAAGAACTTTGGAATCAATTGTGAAACATAAGAGACCCTGGCCTAGAATTATCTAGCATCATGGCCCACTGTACTCTATGAGCAAAGCAAAATTGCAGTACTCAAAGAAACATGAGATGTGCAAATTTAGAGACATCTCCACTCCAAACTGTTCATGTCGACTATTGGTTCCTGAACCTTCTGAGCTCACACTGGTCCGATCAGCCATAGTCAGACACACTACACCTCAACTAAGATATAGTGGTGTCATTTTGGATCTCTTTGAGAATGAATGACAACCAGTGTTTTCGTTATTGATTTATCTGCTTATGTTCAAGGTCTTTGGGGTTTTTTGGTTTGTTTTTTTTTCACAATACTAAATCTCTTGATACTGAAATGTTAAATTATTCTAGTAGCCTCAAATCCTGTTATAACATCATGAATAGTTTTACAATATGAAAATGAGGTAGGGCAAATATTTGTTTAATAAATTATTTACTAGGCCAAAAAGATAATTCCCAAATATAATCATCAAAAGCTCTGACCCCTGGAATTAGTATTTACCAGAGAAGTTTTGCTTCAGTATTGTTGGAGGTTGAATTTCTTCACAAGATTCAATATGAAGACTGGAATCTTAGACCCTTGCTCTTTTAATCCATTTAAATGGCCACTACTTTTGAATAAGGTTATAGTAAATTACATTTATCTAATACTTTGACATTTGCTAAGCATATATATATATATATATATATATATATATATGTATGTATATTTCTCATTTTGTCCTTAAAGATGAGTATAGTTACTGGATATCAATGCCCCCATTTTACAGAGTAAGAAGCTGAAGTTTGATCATTTTTGCATGATCACATAGTGAGCATCAAAAGCTAAGTTCAAACTCAACTTTCTCCTATATGCTGGACTGCCTCAATATTAATTGTTACACAATAAATATCACTCATTTTTAGAACTTCAATTTAAAATAAAAGATATTTCAAGACTCCTGTGCTGGAGTTCCACCTATGAGGAACTGTCCCTAAACTCTCTACCCCTTACAGTATGCGAACTGAGTTCCTGACAGACCTTCCCACAAATGACATGAAGCCAAAATTATTTCAATAGCTTCCTATTTAGTCTCCCTGCCTTAAGTCTCTCCCTACTTCTATCCATCTTTCACAGAGAAGCCAAAATGATTTTCCGAAAGTTTAGATATGACAAAAGCAAATACAAATAAAATTCTTCCTACTCAGAGAATTTAGATTTGCAGGGGGTTATTTAGTTTGAGCTCCTTAATTTAACAGCTGAGGAAACTGAGGGTCAGAGAGGTTAAATGTGTCTCAGGTAATATGAGTAATAAGTAGCATACCTGGGATTTGAATTCAGGTGCCCTCCCCCTCCGTGATGGAAGGAATGTGAATATGATCTGTGTAAATTTTTACCCTGAAAAATGCAATCAGTAAGTTAAATTAATTTTTATTAAAGTCTATTACATCAAAAATCCAAAGTAGAAGCTTTGAGGATTTCAGAATGAACAAAATGCATGCTAATATTATTTCCAAATTTATAAAAATGATCCACTCATATCAGAGTTGATGTATTTTTTTCACTAAAAGTCTCAATTTTAGTTTTAGCCAGTTTTATTGAAGCATGTATTTGTCTGATCCAGGACAGGGGACTTATAATTCTTCATAGATATTTTTTAACTAAATAATGAGACTGAAATATTTCAAAATGAATTATCTTTAACAGTTATTAACCTTAAAAGTGCCAATGTGACATGTATTGAATTTGTCCATTAACTCTAAAATAAACTTTGCATTAATTCTTGTATTATTTAGAAACACTAGCTCTAAATCAAGATATCCTGGGGAACCATAACATAAAAAAAATTAAGAACTGTATTTTAATATAATTTATTTCCTTTGAAATCCTATTTTTATATTATAGATTTAAAAATATTATTCTGAAAAGCTCATAGGCTTTCCCAAACTTCCAAAGGGCCCTATGATGCAAACAAAGTTAAGAATCTCTTTTCTGATTAAAAGTGCCTCACATCTTCTCTCCTCTCTTTTTAGGACTCATATGCCAGCAATTTTAGAGGGTCAATAATATAAACTAAAACTTCACTGTTAAAATAATAATAATAACAACTTACATTTATGTAACTTATTAAGGTTGATAATCCATTTTCTTCAAAACAACTTCAGAGATAGAACTATTATTATTATCACCATTTTACAAATAAAGAAACTGAGGCTCAGAAATCTATCCATTATCCCTCAGTTGGTCCATCCCTCAACTAGTAATAGTGATAACTGCAGGGTGAAGAGTTTTATGCTGTTCTCAGAGGAGCTAAGTAGTTAGGATAAGAAATGGTCTCTGTTCTCATGAACCTTAGAGTCTAAAAGGGGAATAAAACCCCAACACAGATAATTTCGATAGACAACAATATTTAAACATATTGGAGAGTAATAAAAAAAGCAATACATAATGTTTGGAAGGAAATTGTTAACGAAGGGAGTAACACATGGTGTTATTCATGTATGACTTTAAAGAATTAGTAAAGAATCAATATATAAAGAGAAAAGATGGCATTTCAAGACTAGAGGATGATCTGGGTAGAAGTACAGAAGCAAAGATCTCAAGTGACTCCAGGGGACAGAGAGTGCTCTTTCCTCCCTTTATTCCAGAGATAAAATGAAAGTGGCATCATAAGTTGCAGAAGGGATCAAGAATGATAGAGTGTTTTGGGTGGGGGACAGAAAGGTCACTTTGGCTGGATCATTGAGTATGGAGAGATTAATTCATAAAGATTGCTGGAAAGATAGGTTGGGAGAAGGACTTTCAAAATTAAATAGAAGAATTTATATTTGATCCTTGAAACAATAAGAAAGCTGAAGTTTACCAAGCATGGGAGCAACATGGCTAAACATGTGCTTTAAAAAAGTTACTTTGGTAGCAGTGTGGGGTTGGGTTGTATAGGAGAGAGATATGAAGCAAAGATATCAATCAAGAAGACTTGGCAATAATATAGATCAGAGGTTAGAAAAGGCTTTATTGACTTGGTGGCTGTAAAAGTAGAGAACCTTGGGGTCAGCAATGACAGGAGTTGAGGACAAGGTTTGACAATAGATTGGGTCTCTTTTAGTATGGAGGAACTCTGGGATGGGTATCAAATAGCCACAAAGGTACTGGAGAACAGCCTTGTCTTGGGGATCAGCATAGCCATTAAAAGTCTACCCAGGAATCATATCCCAAACCTGGATCTCCTCACCACGAAGCTGAGATTCATAATATTTGAAAGCCTCAGATGCCATAGCAGATATAAAAATGTAGCCTGAAAGTTAGAATGAACATGATCCCCATCCACCCTAGTAATTCAGAATCACACTTCCAAAACATAAAGCATGAGAACTCATAGTGTAACCTGCTGTTACTTAAGGCAATAAAGTATCTGGTGGCCCAACTCCCTTTTCCCAAGAAAAATAATTTGTACAGGTCTTTCTTGGTTTGAATCTTACCCTTTCTTGGTAGAGCAAGCCTCCTGTATAGGAGAGGAGAAAACTTAGGATATAATATTAGCTGTCTTCAAATATTTGAGGGGCTATCATGCCAGAGAGAGAGAATGAAGTGAGACTTGGTCTTCTGGACCCCAGAAGACAGAATTAGGACTAATGAATGGAATTCAATAATTCAATTAAATAATTTTTATTAATGTGAAATGGAATGCAAGATGGAACAGGAAATGAAGAATTCTTGCCTGTGCCACTCTGGGGAATTCACTTAACTATTGAGTACCACCAGGCACATGCTAAGAATGATGGCTCATTGTGCATCCTGAGTACATTGCTTCTCTGTCAAGAGGTATGGAACAAGCATCATCATCATGGGTATCCTTCAACTATGATTAATCACTGCATCAATTAAACTTTTCTAAGTCATGAATCGTTTTGATGATCTGGTAATGCCCTTCTTACTATATATATATATATATATATATATATATATATATATTTTAACGTGCATGAAATAAAATGCATGGGATTACAAAGAAAACCAATTATAATGAAATAAAGATATTATTTTTCCCATTTTTTTCTTGGATCTCTTGAACCTCAGATTAAGAACCTCAAAGACTATATAACTTATAGAACTTATATTGAAGCTGAGCTGAATAGAAGAGTAATTGATCTACGCTGATTGATGAAGTTTCCTCACATGGGAGAGCATAATCATAACAGTAAAGAAAACATAGATCCAGACTTGCCCCCAAAGCATGAAAGTCACATATGTAGGCACCTTAGAAGGATAAAAGTTCTTAAAAGAGAAGTGGCACTTATCTATTTTAGGGAGTGGCTAAGTAGCTTTATGAGCTTACCAGATATGTAGTAGCCTCACTGTGTGTGTGTGTGTGTGTGTGTGTGTGTGTGTGTGTGTGTATTTTATCACCAGTTGATAGATATCTCTTTTTTGCCCTCATTCTTCCCTTCCCTCTTCCTTTGACTTTGATCTTCCTACCAGATCATTTGGAGAGGAGGAGAAAGAAAAGGAGGAAAAAAGAGATGAGTCAGAATTAAGGACTATGGTCCTGATTAGCCATGAAACCCAAACCTGAGACCAAAATCTGCCCTATTCCCTGGGCTTTTTTCCAAAAAACTGAGGCTATGCCTTGAATAAGTGAATGTCTCACTCTGTTTCAAATATCTAATCAGTTATTTCTCACTCCACCACAGTCCCCACCATTTACTGTCACTGACCTAGATCTGCTGCCTATTGCCTTTCATCTGGATTATTGTAATAGTTTCCTATTTGATGTCTTGGCCTCATCTCTCTCATCTCCAATTGATATTCCATACAGCCACTAAAGTGATTTTCCTAGAAACAGGTCTCATCAGGTCCTCCCATTTCCCCATAAACTACAGAGATTTACTATTACTTCAAGGAACAAATTTAAATTGTTCTGTTTGGCACTGAAAATGTCTCACCACCTGGCTCTCTTTTCTTTCTAGCATCCATACATTCTTCTTCTTCATGCCTGTTTCCTGCTCCCTACTCCTTAAACATAGTACTAGTCTTTCATCTAGATGCCTTTGCCTTGATTGTCTTCTAGTTTTGGGATTTTCTCTCTTCTGATCTGCACATTTCAGAATCTCTGATCTCAAATATCAAATACCTTATATCAACTCTATCTATACCTACTCATGTACATGATGTCTCCTCATTAGAGTATAAGCTCCTAGAGGGAATGGAATGCTTTGCCTTGTCTCTGTATTACTATCTTTTGGCACATAAAAATGCTTAATACATGCTTGATGACTAATTGTCAATTTAATAGGGTTTTAGGTAACCAATTTTGAGTGACTTTCAGATTTGTTTGATCTTAGGAGTACTCTTAAAATTACTGATGAACTCAAAGAACTTTTGTTTGTTTTGTAAGTTTTATAGATTGTATTTATTTGTGTCATATGGACATTTATCATTATAAATTAAACCAACTTAAATTTTTATTAATTTAAAATAATAATAAACCTATTACATGTTAACATTTTAATTAAATGTTTAAATATTTACATATTTAATATATTTCAGTTCTAAAAACTATTTTACAAAACAGAAAATTAGTGAGAAGAGAAGCATTGCTTTAATTTTTTTTTTTTTTTTGGCTAGGCAATGGTGTTAAGTAACTTGCCCGAGGTCACACAGCTAGATAATCATTAAGTGTCTAAGGCTGGATTTGAACCAGGTCCTTCTGACTCCAGGGCCAGTGCTCTATCCACTGCACCACCTAGCTGCCCCTCTTTTAAATATTTTTGCAAATCCATATTACTTGGTTTAATAGAAAATAATTGGATTTTAATATTTGCTTCTATATTCAGTCTACTATAATATGATGTTTTGGTTGGAATACAAAAAGTCAATTCAGTCTCACACAGATAGGTAACTGGAACAGAAAGGAATAATTTGATTTAATACAGTGATCATATCTTACCAAGAGAAAATAATTTTGTTCTTGCGGGTCCCTGAGAGGGTATTGGCAGCTCCTAGGAGTACATGGAACGTACTTTGAGAACTAGTACTTTAAGATTATAAATTAAAGATGAATTACTGATCTGTCTGGGGGGTGGAATAAATGCAAAAATGTATGCATAGTACTTCATACAAGAAATTTGATTATATGTGCACATATATTTTATTTTAACATTTATGACATTTTAAGGTCTTTGCAGAGAATGGCATGAAGAATTTCTTCATGCCTTAATTTGTCAGTTCTGATTCTAGTTCTTCCCATTCTGAGCTGAAACATACCATTCCATGATTTTGTTCAATTGTTTCCATCACGTCTGACTTTCCATGACCCAATATGGAATTTTCTTGGCAAAGGTACTGGAATGGTTTGTTATTTCCTTCTCTAGCTCATTTTACAAATGAAGAAAAAAGAGGCAAACAGGGTTAGATAACTTGCTCAGGTTCACAAAGCTAGGAAGTGTCTCAGATTTGAACTCAGAAAATCTTTTTCACTTTGGACCTGGTACTTTATTCACTGCACTACCTCCTACCTATACCATTCTAACATATTTCTTTCAATTCTCTTTCCTTCTCTCTTTTCAGAGGAACATAAAATCAAGAAACATCCAAGCAGGATGGGATCTAAGAGGTCACCAAATTGAATTTGCATCAGGAAATCTTTTCTTTGAAGACAAATGGACAAATGATCAGGACCCATATTGAGAGCATGAGAAAATCACATTACAATTATCCCTTTTACATGGCAACTCCTTCCATCACAGTTTTGATATGTTGTGGATTGGCATAAGAAATTAAATGGGAATTTAGGGGGAGTTTTGCAGAAGTCATAGTTGACAGGTGAAGACCAGCAGATGACACAAAAAGTTTAGAAACTCAGAAATGCATAAAATATATGTTAATCATTACATTATAATTGACATTTTATTTTTTAATACCACAATAATTCAGACTTCTCTGATATGAAAGGAGGGTCAAAAATTTTTACAAGAATTTTCATATTACTGGGTAGACGGTGGTGGGGGTGGGGGTGAGTATGCCTTATAATTCCTAATCCCAGCAGTATGGAAAGAATAATATATTTTCTTTTGGCCCCTGACCTGAAACTGTAGCCTTTTAGACCTAGCAACTAACCTGTTAGTAAAAACAGATCAAGGAGCTAGAAATTGACTATTTCCTCCATCTATTAAATAAGGACAATCACAGTTGCTGCCATCTCTATGAGGATTATTGTGAGAGAAGGACACAAAGTCGCACTTTTAAGCTGAATAAACCAAACATTCCTTGTAATAGCCAGGATTTAAAGCAGGGATTCTTAACCTAGGGTCAGTGAACTTAAAGAAAATGACAACAGTATTTCAATATAATTTATTTCATCTGTAATCCTATGTATTTTATTTTTATGCAGTTCAAAACACCAAACGTTTGACATTATTGGAATTTCCCTGACTTGCTTTATGGACAAAGTTAGTTCTGAATTACTACTTCTTTACTCTCTTTTCACAGCACTTTAGAACTTAATTTTAATATGTAAATTTCCACTGGTAATTAGAGTGACTTCTGAGCATAGCTACCCTGCTACATGTTTAACAATTAGCTGTAAAGGAAAAAAAAAAGGAGTGAGGAAAAAGATGCTTAGACACTTTAAAAATTGAATCTACATTATTAAGATTTTTTTAAACCATTACTGTGTTTTTTAGTTTAGACAATCAATAGAACAATAAATCAAACTGATTTCAGGGGTGTAAAACCTCATTCTGAAAAATGAACTATCAAACTCTTGAAAACTGATTCAAGCAGAAAATTCAAATTCACACAGAGATAACTAGAACCCTATTTCAGATAGAATAGTTCACCATAACTAAAACTTTTATATATATATATATATATATATATATATATATATATATATACTTTTTAATCCAATAAAGAAATGCATCTTTTATAATTTGAAAGGAAGATCTTGTCCTGCCCTCCCTATCCAGGAAATAATTGTCTTCCTTTAAACTTGAAAAACAAGTACTGACCCTGTCCTCCTGATACTTAAACACAAAAAATGTTATCTCTCTCAGGCAAACAGAATTGTAGAAGGATAGTTCTCTGACATCAAATAATAGAATGGTCTCCAAACAACTTTTAAGGTTCTGTCTACTCATGTTATGTATATTCTGTTCCCCTCCCTTTGTACTATACAGATTTTCTGATCTCCCTCTGGTATGGATAGTCATTACTAGAATGGCCTCCACCTAAGACTAATGGTAAATTCCAGAGAATAAAACTTCATGTCTAATCCATACTTTTGTTGTTGTTATGTTAACTTAAACCTCTGTTTTAAGGTTCTATAATTTTTAAATTTAACAATGCATACACAGAGATACACAAATACACACATACATTCTGTGTGTGTGTGTGTGTGTGTTTATAAGTCCAGTTCTTTAAGTGGAGAAATAGAAAAGGGGGTTCTAAGGCTCCATGAACTCCTTCATTTAATATCAATTAATATATGTATACCACTTTGAAGTTTACAGAGCCCTTTACATATGTTATCTCATTTTATTTATAGCACTGAGGTGGGGACTGAAAGATTAATCCCATATGAGAAAAACAGACTCAGAGATTGAATGATTTGTCTGTGATCATAAATTTAGTGAGTGGTATTCTTGTTGACTCCAAGTCAGCATTTTATCCACTATACCATGTTTTCTCTATCCAATTAGGTAATTACATTTCTTAAAGATATTATTTATTTTTTATATATTCATATTGTTCCCACAGTGCTTTAATTTATTACTGTATATGATAGACATTGTGAACCCTAAAATTAAGAAGAACCTTAAAACCTAGAGTTAAAATAATAAAACAACAACCACAGAAAATGGATTAGACATGAAGTTTTATTCTCTAGGATTTACCAATAATGTTAGGAGGAGGCCATTCTAGTAAAGACCACACCAAGAATAGGGGAAATAAAAAGATGAGAAAAAAGGGCAATTAGAACAAAGAGGAGAAGAATGAGTGGGAAAAATTAGAATAACAAAGAAAAGAAGAAAAAGAAGGGAGAAAGAGTAGGAGAAGGAAGAGTCAATGATGAGTGAGGATGACTTTCAGCAGGAAGAGAAAGAGATGGGATGTTTCCTTAGGACTAGGAAGAGTAGGATAGAGGGGAGCAGATAACAAAAGAGTTTCACTAGTATTTAGATTGTGGCTCAGGTTTGCAGAAGGGATGGATCCCCCAAAACCAGAGTCTTTAGGAAGTAAAGAAGGTAATGAATGAGGAGGAGGAGGAATAGAAGCTGACAAAAGAAGACAAGCTATAGCTTTTGGAGAGGGGAGAAGAGTGACACCAATAGTTTTTGAGGACACCAATGGTTCCATAGGGGGAGGGGCTGAAGCAACATGTAGAGCCAAAAACATTTCTTTGAGCCTTAAGTGAAGAAATTTGAGCTTTGAGCTCTCTTTGTAATATCTCCCTAAACCAGTGATGGAAACATTCCCATTCCTTATTAGAATTCTTATTAGTTTTTAAAATTAATTTTGTTTTAAGCTAGTTCAATTTAGGTCTTTCAAAGGATCCCCATCTGGACCAATATAATTTAGGACCATTTCTTATTAGTGTATACCAATGCTGACAAGATAAATGATCATTAGACTCATATTGCTTAGTCACATAGAAAGCAGGTATCCCTTCTACTGGGTCTCTAATCCTAGATTTAGATTATCCAATGATCAGACACAACAAACAATTAAATAGCAATAACTATACAAAAAACAAAAATACCAAAAGACGCAATAAGACACTAGACAAAAATGTAGACACTATACATATGACAGGGATGCTGGACAAATCCCTTTGCACTTCACCAAAAAGAAAAATGCCAGAGATCTAATCATCAGGAAACTTCACCAAAGAAATGCTACACTTAGATTTAGGGATCAGTCCTCAGCACCTACCTGGCTGCTTAAAGCCAAAACAATTCTCACCAACCTATAAGAATTCCCAAAACCAAAAGTAAACTTCAGGAGATATTTCAACTTCGAAAAAAAATCCAACAAACAAACAAAAAATAACAGTTCAGAGACTTGAGCAGCTAAGTTTGAAAACTAAAGAATGTTGAGGACTGGAGCAGAGTGTGATCTGAGATCCAGGCCATACCTTAGCAAGTGCCTATTCCCGAGGGAATCATGCTCAAGATTGCTCCACAACAATTCTCCATGAACCCTGCTGATTTATGCAATGCCAGATAAGGACCCTAAGAACAAAGGGAATATTCTAAGTCTATGAAAACAGCTATGTTTGGGGAGCATAGTTATCATTCCTTGTGTAGTTTTGAGCTACAAAAGAACTGACCCTCAGATGAATAAATGGATTGCTTACTTGCAGCCCCACTTGTTCTGTGTCTTTGTTCAGCACTCAGATGAGCCCAGCCAAAGGCTATCCATGCAATGTTCACTTTGAAATTTGAAGAGGAACCAAAATAAAAAAATGAAGTTATTACCTGAATTTAAGAGTGTCATAAAATTTAAACCAACAACTATTTGCATCTTTTAAGCATTTGCATAATGCTTAATTACCTTATACAAAAATTGTCATGTGACCGAATCATGCATCAATAATTACTGTAGCATGATATGTCGAATTATTTAACTGTAATATAGTTAATTGCATCTTTTTATTCCAGTAATTGACCACAAACAAGTCTTTTTTTTTTTTTTACAACATATATATCCCTGGATAATTTGATGTAATTTCCAATCTGATTTGAAATATAAATTCTAGGTCCTTAGCTCTTTTTATAATCCTTGTGCCACTTGCCAAAAGAAGGAACTTAGCCACAGCTAACCACTAAGAAAATTGCACTGAAGTTTTTATTTGTGGCAGTCTTTAATTTTGGTACCAGAGGGCCAACTGGAATATTGAAAAATTATTCCAGAAAATGTTCTATTTTATTTAATATTTTAAAGCATATAATTGTTAACTGCTTAACGGTATTTTCTGATTCTTGTAATTATTTCTATAATACTGAAGTTGCATATGGAATATTTTAAAAGGTAGTTAGATCTTGCCTTTAACTATGCTTAACATAAGTTGGAATTTCCGTAAAGTTTTCCTACATTGTAAAGGTTTCCTATAGGGAAAAAAACTAAACTAGTATGTTTGTACATAAGCCACAGAAATGTTTGCCAGACTATTTAAAAAATGAGTATTTTTTCTATTTAAAATATTGTTTAGCTTGAGACTTTGTTGGTATGTTTGTAAAAACAATTCTCAGATCCATTATGGTTTGTGATTATTTTTTGTTAACAGGAGATTGTTTTTACAACTAAAATGATATTTCAGCTAAACAAAATATAGTAAATGTTAATACTTTATAAAAGTTGGCTGTGTATAATTTCTGTAAGTTGTACTTGTTCAGAAAAAGGTGTAATGTTCTAAGGATTAAAATATTTCTAAACAAAGTAGCAGGCTAGCTGTGTCAAAGAAACCTCTCCTTCACACAAGACCACTGTGTCAGGCTCAAAATCTGTCCTGGTTTCCTCTTGTGGTGTTGCCAGGAGGAAGTTTGTTTTCTTTCCAAATCGTTTGTTTAGATCCGATTGACGACACAATTTATGTGAATCCTAAAATTATGAAGAACCTTAAAACACAGGGTTAAAATAACATAACAACAACCATTAAAAATTGATTAGACATGACATTTTATTCTCTGGGATTGACTATTACTTTTAGGTAGAAGTCTTTCTAGGACTACATAAAGCTGAGGGAGATCAGAAAATTTATACAATAATAAGGGGACAGTACACATAAAACAAGAGTAGACAAAACTTTAATACTGCCTGGACACTATTCGATTTTTTGATATCAGAGAACCATCCTTCTACAATGCTATTTCACCTGAAGGAGGTAACATTTTTCTTTTTAGTTTAAATACCCAGAGGGCAGGGCAAGTATTTTTTCAAAGTCTGAGGAGGACATATTCCATTCCTTATAATGGCTAAGAAACATTGACCTTTGACTAGGAATAGTTATAAAAACTTATAGTAATATGACAACATTCCATATTAGACTTGGGAGATCCATCTGTGCTTGTATAATTGGTGAGATCAGGGAGAACTTCAATTCTTTAAGAACATGGTAATAAATCCAAAAGGTAAATATGACCCAGGGCTCAATCAATAAGGATAGGTTTTCTAGAATTGACTTACTCTGTTATGCCCAATTGCATCTCATTGTTCCATGTCACTCAATGCTAGAAACACATCTGAGAACAACTGCACTTTGAGTAGGGCTCTACGATCAAGGAAAATCCATTTCACTGTGTACAGAACATGGATAAACATTTCTGCTTTTCATGGTTTTAGAGTTTTTGTGGTTTTGTAGTTTCATGTTATTGTCACTTCTAATCACATACAAGGCAGGAAGTGAAGAGGTCTTATAACTTTGGGAGCCAAGAAACCTGCTACAAATTTGCTTGTTACTTCCCGGTTGCTAGCTACTAGCTCACCTTAAGATCATTGACTTTGAGCTCTCTCTCTCCCCTCCTCCTCAATTTATAACTCCTTGACTATATTTTCAATCTTCAGCTTTATTCCAATCTCTATTGAAGAGGTGGACTTTCTCCCCTCCAAGGCCAATCTCAATACATGAACTCTTGATCTCATCCCCTCCCCTCTTCTCTGACAGATTGCCCCTACTATTATCTCCCTCTAATATTGAATCTCTCCTTATCTGTTGATTCCTTCAAACATGCCCATGTCTCTCCCATCCTTAAAACCTTGATGTCATCTTTGACCCTTCGCTTTTAACCCCATGTATCCAATCTGTTGTCAAGTTTCATTGTATTTTTAATCTTAACATTTTCTATATCACCTTCTCTGCGCCACCCTGCAGCCCCACCCCCGCTACCTCCACCCCCTGCAGCCCTGTTGCTCATGCCTGGACCATTGTAATCCCCTGATCTTTGGTCCCCCTTCCCTAAGTATTTCCCTGCTTTCATCCATATTCCACTTAACCACCAAAGGGATCTCTTTAAAAAGCCAGTGACTCACATTATGCCTCTAATTAATAAACTTCAGTGTCTCATTTTCAAGACCAGAATATAAAATCTTCTATTTGATTATTAAAGTCCTTCTCAGCCTCCCCCATCCTACCCTTCTAGACATCTTACACATCTTACACTTTAATTCCTTTCATGTCCCCTACAATATTGTAACCCAAGCCTTCTTGCTCTTTTATCTCCTGACCTCAGGCCTTTTCCTTATTTCCCTGCTCTTGGAATGCTCTCCTCCACCTCCTGGTTCCTTTGGTAAATACCACACTAGGTAAGAGAGCCTTCCCAGTTGCTCATTTCCCTTCTGCTTCTAGAAATTTCCCTCTGAGATTACCTTCCATTTACATGTTCAGGTACCTGGTTGTTTGAATATCATCTCCTCTGTTATAATGTAAGATTTTTGACTGCTGGGAATGGTTTTGCCTTCCTTTATGTCCTCGGGCTTAGAATA
Source organism: Macrotis lagotis (assembly GCF_037893015.1). NCBI lineage: Eukaryota > Metazoa > Chordata > Mammalia > Peramelemorphia > Peramelidae > Macrotis > Macrotis lagotis. The sequence goes on from NC_133666.1 coordinate 329,420,698, forward strand.
ATTTTCCATACAAAGTAAGCTCTTAATAAATACTTATTTAGACTGACTTAAAAGAATAAAGTACCAAATCTCCTTATTTGCCAAGGGAATGATATGACTAAAATGAGAAATGGCCTAAAATTTAAATCTGACAATAAAATCATAAAAGGAAAGACGGGAAAGATTATGAATAATATTAGACAGCTTAATTGGTTAGTTGATAATGTGTCAGAGCTGGAGTCAGAAGGCTCATCTTCCTGAGTACAAATCTGACCTCAGACACTTACTAGTCATGTGACCCTGGGCAAGTCACTTAACTCTTTTTGCCTCAGTTCTTCATCTATAAATATGAGTTGAAGAAGGAAAGAGCAAACCATTCTAGTATTTCTGTCATGAAAATAAGGTCATGAAGAAACTGGAACAACTGAACAACAACATGAGTTGTATGATCTCATAACTTTATTCAAACAAAATGAAACAATCTCTTCTTTATATTTCCCTCAAGAAAAAAAAATATACACCCTTAAGGAAAATGAACAACAGAGAAACAATAGAGGAAAAAAAGAGTTTAACAAAAGATCTGTGAGAGATTCATATAAGTCAAGTCATCTAATAGGTTTTTAAAATGACACTGGAAAGAGTACAACATTAAGAAAAATGGGAAAGATCTGCAAAGATTTTACAATTTTGGGGGGTAATTAATAATCAATTTTACTTTTTAATAGTATGTTTTCCAAATTACATGTCAAGTCAATTTTTAGTATTCATTTTTACAAGAATTTGAGTTCTAAATTTTTCTTCCTCCTTCCCCCCTCCCCTTCCAAAAATGGAAGGCACCAGCTATGGACAATGTTATCCCCTTCCAGAGGAAGAAAAACAGAATAAAACAAAACAAAATTTAAAAAAAAACCCTAAAAACCTTAATCCTCATACTGAAAATGACTAATATGTAAACATGTTTATCACAAATATGTATATACAATGTTAACCTGACTGTTTGATGCTGAGGGGAGGAGGGTAGAAGGAAATTTTGTAACCTAAAAATATATATGTGCATATGTATGAATGTTGAAAAAGTCATAACATGTATTTGTGAAAATAAAATATCAATAAAAAGAAAAAAGAAAAGGTAATTTGATACAGGTTATACATGTGCTAATATGTAACATATTATTAACATATTTATACAGTAGTCAAATTGTGAAAAAATAAATATCAAAAGGAAAAAATCCACAAAAAAAATAAAGTGAATGAACAAAGTATCCTTCAAACAGCATTCAGAATTCATCTTTACCTGGATGTGTGCAAAGTATTTTCCTTCCTCAGTCCTTTGTACTTGTCTAGGGTTTTTGTGTTGCTGAGAAGAGCCGAGTCATTCATAGTTGATCATCAGACAATGTTACAGATACTGTGTACAATGTTTTCCTGATTCTGTTCATTTCACTTTGCATTAGTTTGTACAAGTATTTACAGGTTTTTCTGAAATCTGCCTGTTCATCATTTATTATTGCGCAAAAGTATTCCATTACATTCATGTACCACAGCTTGTGCAACCATTCCCAAATTTTCGGGCATCTCCTCAATTTCTAATAATTTGCGACCATGAAATGAACTGCTATAAATATTTTCACATGTAGGTCTTTTCCCTTTTTAATGATCTCTTTGTAATATAGAACTAGTAGTAGTAGTAGTAGTAGTAGTATCATTGGGTCAAGGGCTATATACAGTTTGGTTGCCCTTTGGGCATAGCTCCAAATTGCTCTCCAGGACATTTATCCCAATTTTCCCAGATCTCTCCATCATTTTCCATTTTTGTCTTAGCGACCAATCTGATTGGTATGAGATGGCACCTCAGAGTTGTTTTGATTTGCATTTCTCTAATCAAAAGGGATTTACATAACTTCTTCACAAGCCTATAGATAAGCTTTGCTTTCTTCTCTTGGTGGTCTTCTTTTCTTCTCAAAACTACCTCTTCATGTCCTTAGATCAGTTATCAGTTGGGAAATAGATTGTATTCTTATAAATTTGACAGTCTTGTCTTATATTTGAGAAATAAGATCTTTGTCTCATTGTTTGTTTCTCTTATTGTTTCCTAGTTTTCTGCTTTCTTTCTAATCTGAGTTACATTGGCTATTTGTACAAAAGCTTTTTAGTTTAATATAATCAAAATGATCTATTCTATATACTATAATGTTCTCTATATCTTATTTAGACATGATTTTCCCCTTTCTCCATAGATCTGACAGGTAGACTATTCCTTGTTCTCCTAATTTGCTTATGGAGTTACCCTTTATATTTAATCTAATTTTTCTAATATTCTATACTCCTCCTTTGTTTCTTTCTTGCTTATTTTTTAGTTGAATTCATCAAGTTCTGAGAGGGGACAGTTGAGGTCCTCCACTAGTAAATCTATTTGCTATTTCTTCTCTCTGTAAAGAATCTAGATACTGTACTACTTGGTGATTATATTTAACATTGATATTACTTTATTGTCTATGGTACCTTTTAGTAAAATATAGTTTCCTTCCTTATCTCTTTTGCTTTGTCTGAGCTATCCCTGCTTTTTTTTTAACTTCAACTGAAGCATAATAGATTCTGTTCCAGATCTTTACTCTATGTGTGTCTCTTTGTTTCATATTAACACTATATTGTAGGATTCTGTTTTTTGATCCACTATGCCAATTGCTTTCATTTTTGAGGAGAGTTCTTCCCATTCACATTCACTGTGATGATTATTGTATATTTTCTGCCATCTCATTTTTCCTCCTGTTTGTCCTCTCTCCTTTCACCCATTTCCTCTTCAACAGGGTTTTGCTTCTGTCTACCACCTCCTAAGTCTGCCTTCTCTTCTGTCAGTTCCCTTTTCTCCCTTTAATCTCCTCCCCTCCTACTTTTCTGTTAGGTAAGACAGATTTCTATATTCAACTAATTATGTATATTATTCCCCTCTTTGAGCCAATAATGATGAGAGTAGGTTCAAGTACTGCCTCTTGTCCACCCTCCCATCTTTCACTCCATTGTTTTAGCTTTTTCATGCTTTCTCATGTGAAATAATTTGACTCATTCTACCTCCCTTCCTTCTGCACTCTTAATTACTTTTTATGTCATTCCCTCAAATTCACCTTATATCTATACCCTAATGATATATATATATGTATATATATATATATATATATATTATATATCCATACAGATTTGAATCTCATTTTCCCATGTAGGGATGTAAACAGTCCAGCTCCACTGAATACTTTGTGTTTTCTTTTCCCTTTTTCCTTTATTAGACTTCTCTTGGGTTTTGACATTGGAGATCAAATTTTTGGTTTAATTCTGGTTTTCTCCTTATGAAGGTTTGAAATCCTTCCATTTCATTGATTGACCATTTTTTCTCTTGATGTATTATTCTTATTTTTACTAGGTAAGTGATGCTTGGTTGTAGTCCTAGCTCCTTTGTCTTCTGCAATATCATGTTCCATGACCTCCAGTCCTTTAATGTTGCAGCTACTAAATTCTGTGTAATCCTGATTGTGGCTCTCTCAGATATTTGAATTGCTTCTTTCTGGCCACATAGTTTTCCTTGACATGATAGTTCTGAAATTTGGCTATAATATTTCTTAGAGTTTTCATTTGGGGATCCCTTTCCTGAAGTGATCAGTAAATTCTTTTAATACCTATTTTACCCTCTGGTTTCAGGATATCAGGGAAGTTTTCTTTGATAATTCCTAGAAAGATGATATCTAGGTCTTCTTTTGATTGTGGTTTTCAAGTGGTCCAGTGATTCTGACATTGACTATTCTGGATCTATTTTCTAGGTTGTTTTTCCAATGAGGTATTTTACATTTTCTTCTATTTTTGTTTCATTCTTTTGAATTTGATTGACTCTTGATTTCTTATAGAGTCATTAGCTTCTATTTTCTCAATTCTATCATAAAAGGAGTTGTTTTCCTCAGTTAGCTTTTGTATTTCCTTTTCCATTTAGTCAATTGAGCTTTTTTTAAAATTTTTTTTTTTGGGGTTTTTGCAAGGCAAATGGGGTTAAGTGGCTTGCCCAAGGCCACACAGCTAGGTAATTATTAAGTGTCTGAGACCGGATTTGAACCCAGGTACTCCTGACTCCAGGGCCGGTGCTTTATCCACTGTGCCACCTAGCTGCCCCGTCAATTGAGCTTTTTAAGGAATTTTATTCAGTAAATTTTTGAATCCCATTTTCCATTTGGAATTCTACTTTTTAAGCATTTGTTTTCTTTTTAAAGTTGTTGGCTTTTTTTTTCATAGTTCTCTTGCATCATTCTAATTTTTCCCCCAATTTTTCTTCTACCTTTCTTATGTGATTTTCAAACTCCTTTTTTGAGCTCTTCCATGAGTTCTTTCTGTACTTGAGAACACTTATTGTTTTTCTTTGGGGTTTTACCCATAGGTGTTTTGACATTGTTTTCCTCTTCTGAGTTTGTGTCTTGATCTGCTATCACAATAACTTTCTATCATCAGAATCCTTTTTACTTTTTTTTTTTTGCTCCTCTCTTTTTTGGCCTTTTACCTTTCTTTTAAATTTGAATTCTACTTCTAGGATAGAAGAGACATTGTTTTAGGCTTCTTGTGCTGAAGACCTTGCCTGTTTACCTGGTGCTGCACTGATGTTATGCTGAGGTTCATTCAGGACTCTTGTGTCTGGTGCTGTTACAGGGGGTAGAGGGACTGGAGGGGTGGTGGCTGGTGTTTCTGGAGGTTATAAGGCTATACAGAAGAACTTGGTGGTCTTGTTGCTAGCTGTCTGTCTGCCCAGGGCTATGCTTAAGTAAGTGGTGGGGAAGGGAAGTTAGTGGTGCTCTATTTGTTTAGATACACATTGGGTTGATGGCTCCCTTTTTACCTATGATTATCCTGAAGCACATGAGAGTTCAGCCACATGAAGTAGCCCATTTTCTTAGGGGCAACACTGAAGCACTTGGTGGTTCTTGGAGCCAGAGTCTACCTGTACCCCTGGCTATGCTGAGACACATGGTGGGTCCTGGTGTTGGCTGTTGCTCAGGATCTCCCACTGGTTTGCTGAGATAAGGCTTGCTGGAGTGCTTTCTGTTCTGGACTGTGTTTCCCTTTTACCAAAATGAGACAGAACTTTCCTGCCAATTTTCCAGGTTTCTTGTACTAAAAAAAATTTCACTCCATTTTTTTTTCCTGGTTCTGCTCTTCCTGGATCTGTTTTGGGGTGCTATTTAATGGTTATTGAGAGATAATATGGGAGAATTGTAGTGATTCACTACTTAATCGGATATCTTGGCTCCTGGGAAGTCCAAAGAAGTGATTTTTACATTTAAAAAAAAGGTCTAAACTTGTGACTTTATTAGAATAGAGAACTCTTGGTAAGGAAATTCCATTTAAGGCCTTTAGAGCCTAATATTAGTCTCCAATGTGCTTAAGGAACAAGTAGAAATGGCACTAATGAGACTATGTAAGAGAAAAGCAGTTGGATTACACCAAAATATACATACAGAATATGCATGCTGAGTCAACTCAGTTATCATTCTTTTTTTGTTTCTTTTAGTGAAGCAATTGGGACTAAGTGACTTGCCCAGGGTCACACAGCTAATAAATGTCAAGTGTCTGAGACTGAATTTAAACTCAGGTCTTCTTGACTTCAAAGCCAGTACTCTCTCTACTGCACCACCTAGCTGCCCCATCTCAGTTATCATTGAGGGATAAGGTTTCAGAGTGTCTATGAGTCAGAGAAATGCCAAGAATATTTAGAAAACTTCAGATATTACTGATTCAAAAGAGGGTGACCAAAAGAACATTAGCAATACCTCCTTACCTCCTCTATAGATTTTTAATAGGAATTAAACATTCATATATATTAAGGGAATCACTGATGACGATATTGGAGTATTTCAAATTTGTAGTCATTAAGTAAATTGCATCTTTGTTAATACTTGGAGCCATTTTAACATGAAAGGAACCTGCAAGACCTTCCTCTCTGTTGGCATTCCCTTTAGAATCCAGCATCATCTTCATGTCTCAATGAGGCATAAAAGTAGAAATCTGGCTGACTCTTTGATTCTGTTACCAATCCCCTGTCTTCTTTTCCATAGTCCATTGCAGCATATTCTTAAGTACATACTATTTTTAGATTTTCTTAATATAAATGTTTGTTTTCTTCCCAGTTTGATATCTGTGCTTCCCAGAACAAAAAATAAAATTTTTCCAGTTACAGAATATTATTTTCCTCATGCCAGAAACGTAATTTTTGATCATTTATCTCTGTAAGGATAATTTCTACTCCCTTTTTATTTAGTCTTCCTAAACTGTTTCCATTTCCTGTGACATTAGATTTTTTCTAGCCAAGCATAACAAATTCAATGCCTTTTTGTTTAACTTGTTTTCATCAAATGTGTTGGTGCTCCATTCTTAAATTCACATGGTGCATTGCAAAATTATTTACTTTCTATCTATATACATCAAAAATTATCTTCTACTCATCCACTCTATTTCAACATAGAAGCTGTTTGAAAAATTTAGGTGAGATTTTAAAATTAGCTATTGAATTTGATATATGGAAAAACAAAATCAAGATCTATGAAGATCTGAAGTTTCAAATACAATCCTATCCTTTTTGTTGTACAGTATACACGAAAATACTAATTTTATTTGGTGATTCAGTTCGGTGTTTTACAAAATGAAATTTTTAAAAAAAAGAAAAACCTTAGCTGGATATAATATTCCTTAACGTTGCATGACATCTGATGTTTTCAATGTTAAAAAATTTGGGAAAACTTTTCATAGAGATTTTGGTTAACTTAAGCTTTGATGATTATTCCTAATAAAAAAATTAAATAAAAACAATACCTGATATCAGTGTGTTTTAACCTTTTGTTCATATTTTCTCATATTTGCAAACATAAGTTCATAGAAATATTGAATTAGAAATATCCAGGTGCCATACATGACATAGTAATTGTGATAATAATTTTTTACTTATTTTGGATGCCAAATGTATGCCAAGCTTAAAATTTAAAGACAACAGGTAATAACAAAAAAAATGATAAACAACAAGGAATAGTGAGACTTCCACAACTGAAAATACATTGGAGTCAATAGACAGAAATTCGGTAAGGCTGATATGCAACAAGAACCTAAAATTTTATGAGCATGTAAGGAAGAATGCTATGCTTCATATAAGGATGACTTCCTTACATAAATATCAAACTAAAGAGACTTTGGGGAAGATGATTGATGATTCTCAAGAGTCTAGCTTCCCAACATCTGCCATAAGAACAGATATAGAAAGAAAGGGAGGTGAAATGCTAGTCCTTACTTCTTCAAAGATATAGATAAATTGTAACTAACAGTTCCATAGGACTATCAGGGGGAGGTATATGGGACAGGAGGTCACTGGAAGGTTAAGTGATTGCCCCATAATCACAGATATTAGATAGGATTTGAAATCAGTTCTTGACTCTAGAGCAAGCCTTCTAATCAGTAAACATCAAAAAAAATTCTTAAGGATTTGAAAAATCGACAAAAGTTAGAACTGGGAATACTAGAAAAATGGAAGATTATTTAATACAATTTTCCCATTTTACAGATGAAGAAACTAAGGTCCTTTGAAAATAAATGGCTATTCTCATGTCACCCTGCACCATGAGTTCAGCTCTTCAGACCTCAAGTCTTGTACTTCAACATGTATGCCTTGCTACTGATCCCAGATGATTCCAAAGAAGAGAGCGAGGCTAATAACTTTGCACAGCTCTCCCTTACTTAAATCCAATTCATTTGCAAGTCATGACATCTCCTTTTTTGATGTCTTGGTCCTCTTCAAGAACAAAGGACAAATAACAACAATTCAGAGTAAAAAAAAAAGTAGAGTAAATTAGCAGTATAGATTAGAGTGAACTTGAACCAAATGAGAAGAATGGCCTAGAGTTAAATAAATTTAAGATTCTAGAGGACTGACAAAAATATATACATTATTCAGCACATACTTTGGTAAAACTGGATAGCAATCTGGTGACAAGTGGGAGAAGATCATTATTTCATATCATACACTATAGATTCTTTATATAAGGATCAATGATATAAATACTTTTAAATTATTTAAAAATACTAAGTGATAACGTAACTTTATTTTTCACAAATATGGAGTGGGAGAAAGTTCTCAACTAGCCAAAATTTAAGGTAAATTATAAAAAACAAAAAAAATTTATTATGCATATTTAAGAAAAAAACCAAATTTTTGCACAACAAAAAGTCTTGTGTCCAGAACAGAGAAGAAAAGTAGACTGGGGAAAATTTTTCTTAAATATATCATTTTATGTTTCTGATACAAGTCAAAATCCAAAATCTATAAGAAATTAATAACTGTATGAATGTAAGAATTATTTTCTCATATATAGGTGGTCAAATTATAAAAATAGTCATTTCACAAAGAAAAAAAAAACACAACCACATAAGAAAGCATTCAAAATTTTCAATAATAAGAATAATTAAAAAAAACTGACCGATTATCTTGTACCTTTATCAAATTCTGAAGGAAAATAAAACATGGGCGGCTAGGTGGCACAGTGGATAGAGCACCAGCCCTTGGAGTCAGTAGTACTTGAGTTCAAATCCGATCTCAGACACTTAATAATTACCTAGCTGTGTGGCCTTGGGCAAGCCACTTAACCCCATTGCCTTGCAAAAATCCTTTAAAAAAAGAAAGAAAAGAAAACATGACAAAATTAAATATTGATGTGGCTGTGGGAAAATAGGTGTTAACTCTGCTGGTAGGACTGATACTTCGCTTTTAAGGCAATATCAAATTATATCATGATAAAGTGATAAAGATATTCATACCCTTTGACCAAGAGTAGAATTTTTGACTGTACAAAAATATTTCTTGGAGTACTATTTATTGTACAAAAAACTGGGAATAAATTAGTTTTAACTAAGGAATAGCTGAACACATTTTTGATATCTAAATATAATATATATATATATATTGTTCTGCCCTAAGAAATTAATCATTATAGTAATTTTAATTAGTCATTAATCAAAAAATTTGAAAGATATATTAAGTGATATGGAATCAACATATATACCAACAAACACACAGGCTGTAGCTACATAAAGTTAACAGCAACTGCAACAAATTCACAATAAATTTACAGCAAAAAAAGTTCATAGGGAAGTCATAAAAATAAAAGAGGATGATTTTGTTACTACAATGTTAAAGTTATTATGTATATCTTGTTTCTTTTATCAACTGGAAAACAGAATTTTCTAGTTACATAGGCTAACACTTGTGTATGTCTTTGTTAATTTTCTTATTTTTATTTCTTTCCTTTTATTTGTACTTTAATTTTTGAAATTGAAATGATTTTATTTTGAATTTTTTAAAAAAGCATCCTTTTAAGGCAATATCATTTTGTGGTATTAGCATGTAAACCTCACTACCTACACATTTAGTTGAAGATAATATGACTATGACTTAGACATTGTTGAATGAATGAACAAAAAAGCACTTAGTACAATGTTACAGCCAGAAGAGAGCAATGCTATCAAAATCAAGAGAACCCCAATTTTATATTTGAGATATATAAGAGGACATCAATCTACACCCTGCTCACATTCTTCTTATGATCTTCTAGACCTTATTATCTATCTCCAATGGGTTCAGATTCATAGAATATTTGGGGTATTTCTTATTATTATCTTTTATCATCATTTCCATTTTCATGTATGCATTTAAGAATCTCATTGAGTATAATCCTCTACCAGCTTATAAGGACAAGATACATCTCCCCACAGCATCAAGTAATGTGCATAGTAAGTTTTCAGAAATATTTTCCTCTGACTCTGTCCTTCCTCCAATTAATGACTTGTAGGAGATGTCTCTTAGGAGAATAAAAACACTTGGATGCCTCAGTGAGCAATGACAGCTACGCAGCTTCATCATTTAAGTTGGTACCATGTTGAACCAGCTGAAGGAAAGTGAGATGAGTTCGTAGATCATTCTTTTATAACTAGTTACTGTTTGGTATTCCATTCAAAAACATGTATTTATTACTCTGAGAGTTCCCATCAGTTGCCAGTCTTCGAATAAAAAATTATACAATTATAATGACAAAGATATCATATCTTTTGACCAAGAAGTCCAGTTGCTGGGATTGTTCAAAAAAGAGGTTATTAAAAAGGAAAAAAAAATTGCCTGAAAAAACTATTTCTTGGAGCATTAAAGGTGCACCACCCATAATGCTGAAGAACGTGAATCTTTGTCAAAACTTGAACAAAAACTTCAGGATAAGAGACCAGCCATGGGATACTCTTGAGTCAATGCCATAACTCCCATTGAGCTTATGAACAAATATTGCATCCTTTTCATGTAATCCTTAGATTAGTGGGCAGAATTTCCTCCTTTGATAACTTTGCATTGTCTCATAGTTAATCCAGTATCATTATGAGGGCTTTAAAAGTTCCTTTACATTTATTCTGCTTTATAAACTGCATTCACATAATACTATTAGTAAGGTGTGCCCTTCTTCACTCCTAATTCTTAAATTTCTTATGATATTTAATTATTTCAATTCACTTCTAAAACTAAAATTGCCATTGATTCAAAATACCTTCACACGGGTATCTCACTACCCTAGATCAAATTCAGTTGTGTTCCTCTTAACTATAGAAAAGAGGAAAAGAAAGAGTAGATGAATACAAGTAATTTATTTAAAATGAAAAGCCATGTTCAATGAAGTCCTGCTGTGATGTCTCATCAAGGCACAGAAGTGACTGAGTCCTCAAAAGCTATTGTATCTGAGCAAAACTCTGGGACACCTTCCCCCAAAGACAAGATTTTGAACAAAGGATCATAGATCTAGAGTTGGAAGTTATTCCAGAAGTCATCTTTTCTAACTCCTCATTTTATAGATGAGCAAATGACAACCAAAAGTTAAGGTTGGGGGGTGGAGCCAAGATGGCGGTGTGAAGGCAGCATTCCCCGACAACTCCGACCCCCCAAACCTCCAAAAAACAAAGAAATGAGGGCTCTAGTCAAAATTTAGAGGGGCAGAACCCACTGAAAGACTGAGTGATACATTTTCCCAGTCCAAGATAACTTAGAACCTCCACAGGAAAGGTGTGTTTCACCAGGACCAGGGGTGGGGAAAAAAAAGCCACTGCGCAGCCCAGCCCAGCTCGGCAAAGCCCAGTCCAGCCCAATGATCACCAGCGACAGCTTGAAGGGGAGAGGAGAGAACTCTGCTGCACATGGGTGAGTGTGGAGTGAGGAGCACCGACCACAGAACCTGCAGCAAGAATCAGGAGAAAGCATCTGCACCCCCAGAGAAGGTAAGGGAAGTCTGCAGAGATCTCTCTGCTCTCCCTGGGGCAGGACTCTTGCTGTTTGCCTATACTCAGATTCAGGGTGCAGTTTAGGTTTCCTTACTAAAATAGCTGGATCCTGCCTTATAGCCTCAGGGCAGAGGGCAGTGCTGTGGTCATCTACCTATCAAAGCACAGGCTAGAGAGCTTAAGACCTTGGAAGAATAAAGGTCCCAGTGGGGTGTCCCCCCAAAAAAAACAACCCCAAAGCCTTGGAAGTGCTGTAAATTAGCCTTGGGCTGAGGAAATGAGTAAACATCAGAAAAAGAAAGATCTGACCATAGAGAATTACTTCAGTCTTATGGAAGGTCAAAACACATACTCTGATGATGACAAAATCAAAGCTTCTGTATCCAAAACCTCCAAGAGAAATAGAAAATGGGCTCAGACTGTGGATGAGCTCAAAAAAGACTTTGAAAAGCAATTCAGGGAGGTGGAGGAAAAATTGGGAGGAGAAATGAGAGCAATGCGGAAAAATCATGAAAACCAAATCAAAAGCTTAGTGAAAGAAATACAAAAAAATACTGAAGAAAATAATATGTTAAAAACCAGTTTAGGCCTAATGGAAAAAGCAAAACAAAAGGCAAATAAGGAGAATGCCTTAAAAAGCAGAATTGGCCAGCTGGAAAAGGAGATAAAAAAGCTCTCTGAAGAAAGTAACTCCTTCAAATGCAAAATGAAACTAAGGGAAGCTGATGACTTTGCAAGAAATCAGGAAGAAAAAAAACTCTGCCAAAAAAGCCAAAAATTAGAAGAAAATGTGAAATATCTCACTGGAAAAACAACTGACCTTGAAAACAGATCCAGAAGAAATCATTTGAAAATTATTGGACTATCTGAAAGCCACGACCAGGAAAAGAGGCTAAACTTCATTTTTCAAGAAATAATACAGCAAAATTGCCCTGAGATCCTAGAAGCTGAGGGTAAAATAGAAATTGAGAGAATTCACCAGTCACCCCCTGAAAGGGATCCCCCAAAAAAAACTTCCAGGAATATTATAGCCAAATTCCAAAACTCCCAAATCAAAGAGAAAATTCTAAAAGCTGCCAGAAATAGACAATTCAATTACTGAGGCTCCATAGTCAGGATTACACAGGATCTGGCAGCATCTACATTAAGGGCTCGTAGGGATTGGAATATAATATCCCAGAAGGCAAAGGATCTTGGTTTACAACCGAGAATCAATCACCCAGCAAAACTGAACATCCTCTTTCAGGGGAAAAGATGGATTTTTCAATGAAACAGAGGACTTTCAAACTTTCCTAACGAGAGGAAACGACCAGAGCTGAACAGAAAGTCTGATCTCCAAGTAGAGGACTCTGGTAAACCATAGAGGGAGTGGAAGAGAGGGACTAACTATGAGGAACTTGATGATGTTGAACTGTCTGTATTCCTTCACGGGAAGAAGATATTGACAACTCATATGAACTTTCTCATTTATAAGAGCTGTTCGAAGGAGCATATATAGACAGTACATAGGAAGGAGCAAAATATAATGGTATGATGTGGTAAAGGGATGGAGTCAATGGGCGATGGGGGAAAGTACTGGAAGGAAGGAAAAGGAGATGAAGAAGAAGCTGAGAGATTTCACATAAGAGTAAAAAAAAGTTTTTTCAATGGAGGGGAGGGGGGGGGAAGGCAAGGGGGAATGAGTGAGCCTTCATTCTCATTGGAAATGGCTCAGGGAGGAAATGACATACACACTTAATAGGGTGAGGAAATCTGTCTTACTCTGGAGAAGGATGGGAGGAAAGGGACACGATGAGGGGAAATGGGGGGAAGGAAGGGGGGGAATAGGTGACAGAAGAGAGGAAAGACTGAGGAAGAGGGTACTCAGATGCAACATGCTTTTGGACAGGGCCGGGATGAAAGGAGAGAAATAATAGAATAAATGAGAGTGGGGAGGAATAGAGTGTAGGTACAGCTAGTGATAGCAACTGTGGGGAAAATATAGAAGCAACTTCTCTGGTGGACTTATGATAAAGAAAGGGACTCACCCCAGAGACAGAGCCATTGGAATCTGAACACAGACTGAAGTACAATTTTTTTTTCTCTCTATATATATATATTCTTGAGGTTTCCCATCTTATTGTGGGGGAGGGGGTTTATGTTTATTCTTATGTTTATACTTATAACATTCAATTTACATCAATGTATGGCATGGAAACAATGTAGAGACTGTCAGACAACCTTGGGGGGGAAGGGAGGAGGGGGGAAAATTGTAGAATTCAGAGCCTTGAAAAAAATGATGGGTATAATTTACTATTGTATATAATTGGAAAACAAATAAAATGTTTAAAAAAAGTTAAGGTTGATTGACCTTGTGAACTTAGTGCTCTAAAGGATGTGGTACTCTCAATGAAAACTGGGAAGTTTGAAGGAAAAGCAGGTTTAGGGAGAAAGACAAGAGTGGAAAGAATATTAAGCCAAAGAAATCACAGCGTTTTTAAGAATGATTAGTGGGGTGGGGGGGGGCGGCTAGGTGGCACACTGGATAGAGCACTGGGCCTGTAGTCAGGAGGACCTGAGTTCAAATCTGTTCTTAGACATTTAATAATTACCTAGCCCTCTGGCCTTGGGCAAGCCACTTAACCCCATTGCCTTGCAAAAACTAAAAAAAAAAAAAAAATGATTAGTGAGGTCCTTGCTAACTGAGGCATTTGGAACTCAGCAGAGCAGAGTGAAGGGAGCAAGAGGAGGCAAGGAATAACAGGATACCACAAGGGAGCCATGGAGAACGAATTCAAGTATGAGGATTATAAGACAAGTGCTGGGGGACTTGTCTCATATTAAATACCTGACCCAGATCTCAGGGATCTGTAGTTCTGAACTGGGGGAACTGGCAACTAGACTGACCCAATTCCAGGTCTATGATACCCAACTTTTCTTAAAGCACTGTAGCAGGTCACACAGGTCACACACAAACTTGGTATTTGGATACTAAAATGGCAAATGTATGTGATAAAATGCAGGGTCAATTGCATTTGCATGAAGGCTACACACTGTGGAAGGTGGCATTTTCTGAATGTATACAGCTTAACTGTCATCAGGCCTATTGGTAGGCTGAACTCTGAGTTTGAAGTTGGGGATGTTTTGTTGATCTGAGATATTGACAGGTCTCAGGGGTCAAGTGAGTGGCCACTCAGAGGCCTCAATGATAAGAGATTTGGAGAAAGGATTCCTCCCATGGCTCATACCCTATGACTAGCTCCTGAGACAGAAGACCCATGGTATATATAGGAGCAAAAGGATCTAGAACAACCACTGCAGAAAAGAACCTGCATTATGGGAAGAGACCCCAACTCTGAAACCATGGCAGAGTATTGGATTTCTACAGAAGCAAGTTGTGCTATTGGTATGAGTACAGTGCCAGAGGTGATAGGCACTATAGCTTTGGTGTCTTTGGATTATCACTCATCACCAACAAATCATATTGGACTACAAAATCTAGGAAATGGTAAATCATAAAGATGTTACTGGTGGCTAGGTACCTAGAGACCCAAGGCAGAAGTACTCATTTGTATTTTTGTGGAAAACATGCAGTCACCAACTAAGAAGTTTTTTTTATTTTCCAATTGCATACAAATGTAGTTTTAAATTGCAAGTTTATGAGTTCCAAATTTTTATTTTTTATATTTATTTATTCTCTTTTTGTACAAATAATATTTTTTATACATTAATAAAATATTCTTGTTTAAGAGTGAACAGAATACCCCCTCCCCCCACAAAATATAGACTCGCTTGAACGATAAAGTAAAGGGAAGAGAAAAAAATTAAAATAAAAAAATAATAGTAATAATTGTAGGTATGGCCAGGTGGCGCAATAGATGGAGCCCCAGCCCTGGAGCCAGGAGCACCCGAGCCCATATCCAGCCCCATACACCCAACAATCACCCAGCCATGTGACATGCAAGCCACCCCAACCCCAATGCCCTGCAAAAACCCCCCAAAAGAAAAAAAAGACACAAAATAAAATAAAAATAGTAATAATAGTAGGGGTGGCTGGGTGGAGGACAGAGCATTGGCCCTTGAGCCAGGAGCACCCGTGTCTGAATCTGGCCTCAGACACCCAAAGATCACCCTGCTATGCATCTCCAGGCAGGCTACCCAGCCCCCATTTGCCCTGTAACCCCCCCAAATGATAATAATAAAAAATGTGCTTCAGTCTTTGTTCCAACACCAACTCTGTCGTGGGTGGATCATATTCTTTATGATAAGTCCATCGCAAAAGTTACTTCCATATTTTTCGACCATTAACATTGCTGATCAAAACTCCCTCCTTTCTTATTTCTCCACTACCAGGTCCTGGGGCCAAGAGGCCCTGAGCCCCCATACCACCCCTTAGGCCCAGAATCCACCTGGCCCTATGGTCCTGGGCAGGCCATCCAATCCCAGCCCCTTGCTAGAAATAAAAAGGAAAATGTGTTATATCTGACCACTCTCCCCCCATGGTCCATCTTCTCCTTTATTCACATCCCCACCCCGGTTCCCCTGTCCCCTCCTCCTTCTTACTCCAGATGCCTATATCCCATTGAGTATATATGCTGTTTCCTCTCCTAGCCACCTCTGATGAGAGTGAAGATTCTCTCATTCCCCCTTGCCTTCCCTGCTTCCATATCATTGCAATAGCTCATTATAATAAAGAAAAAGCTTATTATATGAGATATCTTGGCCTATTCCCCCTCTCCTTCCCATCACATTTCCCTTTTTTTCTATTGACTCTATTTTTACTCCATATTTTATCTTCGAATTCAGATTTCTCCTGTGCTTCAACTATAAAAGCTCCCTCTACCTGCTCTGTTAACTGAGAAGGTTCATATGAGTATTATCAGTATC
The DNA here is from genome assembly GCF_037893015.1 of Macrotis lagotis. NCBI lineage: Eukaryota > Metazoa > Chordata > Mammalia > Peramelemorphia > Peramelidae > Macrotis > Macrotis lagotis. The sequence goes on from NC_133666.1 coordinate 329,436,862, forward strand.
ATTTTTCTATGCAGGAATACATGCAGTTCATCATCAAGTCCCTCATATTTTCCCCCTCTCCTCCAATCTCCATACTTCACCTGAGTCCTGTGTCTGAAGATCAAACCTTCTGTTCAGCTCTGGCCATTTCAACAGGAACATTTGAAATTCCCCTGGTTCATTGAAAGTCCATCTTTTTTCCCTGGAAGAGGACATTCAGCCTTGATGGGTAGTTCATTCTCAGTTGCATTCTAAGCTCTTTTGCCTTCCGGTATGTTATAATCCAAGCCCTACAAGCTTCCAATGTAGTTGCTGCTAAGTCCTGTGTGATCCTGACTGCTTCTCCACGATATTTGAACTCTGTCCTTCTGGCTGCTTCTCTTTGACTTGGGAGTTCTGGAACTTGGCTATAATATTCCTAGGGGTTGGTTTTTTGGGATCTCTTTCTCGGGGGGGATCGGTGGATTCTCTCCATTTGTATTTTGCCCTCTGCTTCTAGAATATCAGGGCAATTTTCCTGTAGTAATTCTTTGAAAATGATGTCAAAGCTCTTTTCCTGACCATGACTTTCAGGTATTCCAATAATTTTTAAATTATCTTTCCTAAGTATGTTTTCCTTATCAGTTGTTTTTTCAATGAGATATTTCACATTTTCTTCTAATTTTTATTTTTTTGGTTTTGAAGTAATGAATCCTGGTTTCTCGTAAATTCATCAATCTCCCTGAGTTCCATTCTTTGTCTGAAGGATTTGTTCTCCTCAGAGAGTTTTCTTATCTCTTTCCATCTGGCCAATTCTGCTTTTTAAAGTATTCTTCTCCTCAATAACTTCTTGAACTGTTTTATCCATTTGACCTAAGCTAGTTTTTAGCATGCTATTTTCTTCAGCATTTTTTTGGATTTCCTTGACTAGGCTGCTGACTTTATTTTCATGTTTTTCCTGCATCTCTCTCTCCTTTTTTTTCCCCCAGTTTTTCTTCTAACTCTCTCATTTGATTTTCAAAGTCTTTTTTGAGCTCTGTCATAGCCTGAGCCCAATTTCTGTTTTTCTTGGAGTCTTTAGATGCAGGATCTTGTGCTTCCTCAACTTCAGACTGAGTATTTTGATCCTCCTTGGGCTCATATGCAAAATATTTCTCAATGGTGTTCCTCTTGTTTCTCTGCTTGCTTATTTTCCCAGCCTGAGCCTGTTTTGGGGGCTGCTTCCTGAGCTTTTGGGACACTCCCACAAGGATCTCAGTGCATGGGGCTCCGTCCTCCCTCCTAGTCTGTGAGTGACCATATGTGCCCCCCTCTGCCATGGGGCTGAGGTGGGGGGACCCTGCTATTCTATGGGGGGGCCTAGACTGTGATCAGGATCTGAATGTGGTCAGAGCCCCAGAGTCCTGTTCCAGGGGCAGAGGACAGAGCTCTGCAGTCTCTCTCTTTTCACTCCGCTCCCTCAGCTCAATGGGCTCATGCCCTGGGGGCTCCTGCTTACTGGCTCCGCCTGCTTCTGTTCCTGGATCTGGGTTGCTGAAAGACCACATTGCTGTGTGCCCTGAGGGCTGGGCTCCACATGTGTGCTCCACGTGCTCGCTCTGGCAGAGGTCCCTCTGCTGTTCCCCCACTTTGTGTGCCCGGTACTCTCCGGGGTGTAGCTCAGGAGACTCCCCTGCTGCTGTGAGCCGTGTGGCTCCCAGCTCCCTGGGGCTGGCTCCGGGAGGCTGAAGTTCTTTCTCTCTGGGGGGCCACCCCTCTGGCGGGCCACCCCTCCAACCCCGGGGAGCAGAGCCTTTCTGCTCTTTTCCAGGTTACCTTGAGTAGGAGAACTGCCTCACTGGGTCCCTCTGTGGGTTCTGTCTCTTGAAAATTTATTTAGAGTCCCTAGTTTCAAAGTTTTATGAGAGAGCTTCTAAGAGAGGTTGCTCTTTTGTTGCCATCTTGGCTTCGCCCCCCCAGTTCCACATTTTTAAGAAGACTTTTTGACCTGGGGGCTGCCCAGCCTCTCCTATATTTGCTGCTTATTATTCATTCCAGGATGTGACCAGATTTACCTCTTTGCTTGAGTTGCTTAGCTTTTTGTCCTGAGATGGTGGGAGGAAAAGTGAGAAATATTGGTATTCCATCTCCTTTGAATATCTGCTTATTCTATCAGGTCCTTTCTAATTGGTACCCGGTTCTCTTTAATTCCAATGGACTTTTCCCTTCCTGGAAAGCTACATCATTCCATTATAGTTCCTTATCCACAGCCAACATCCTCCAGTGGACAGGACACATCTCAGGATAAGCTACTGCTAATAATTTAAAAGACTGCTCTTACATTGCTAGAGTTCCTACTCTGCCATCCTATGACTTCTGAGGTCCTTTGTGGTCCAGAGAAGTATATGTTAAAAATTTAGTACTAGCTTGGAATAAAAAAAAAAGCTAGATAGGAAAAAAATAGTTAAATTTGATGAAAAAATATGTATTTTAATTAAAGGAATCACAGATTCTCTAAATTGTATTCCCTGTACTCTTTGAGTACAACTGAGGCATACCTAAAGATATAAAATTTCTGAAAATTTTGAAGTTATAGCAAAGAAAGAAATTTTAGGAAAATGTAGGATATGTGTAATGTTTATTTTTAGAACCCTTAACAGATCCAAAGTTCCTTTGCTAGTGTAAGAACATAAAAATTATTATTTATATATTTATATTATTTTTTAAATTTATCTTATTTAAAATTTTAAATGCAAAAATATAGCTTTGCTAGTGTTTTCATATTGGGTCATTACATTTGTTTTCAAGTATTTGCTGTTGATGGAATTAGAAATTTCTGAACTTCAAGTAATCTAAAATCTTGCAGCTTTTACTATTAGGCAACAACATGAAAATGAAGAAATCACATTAACATTTACAATAAAGAAAGGAAGGTATTTTGTATTTCACAAGGCATGACAGAGAAAATTAATGGGTAGGTGATTCCCACTTAGCTTCTACCATTCATGGTTTTTATGTGGTCATCTTTAGGCTTGTCAAATAAAAGCAAAGACAGATAGGATCCATTAGAATAAATGATGTTGTGAGGTAGGATATAGCATATTCTTATCATGTTATTCAATTAAATCTATTTTAAAAACTTTCAGTAAATAAGTTCAAGCATCTGTAGAAGTCAACTTCATCCATTTATACTTCAACAGTATGGATAACAATAAATGCCCTTTCAGTTGATATTGGTACACAACCTATAATGGAAAACTGTCAGTCAGAATTTTTTTCAGTTGTTTTCAGTTGTGTCTCAAGTCTTTATGGTTCCCCATTTGGGATTTCTTGACAAAGATACTGGTTTGCCATTTCCTTCTCCAGTTCATTTTATAGAGAGAGGAAACTGAGACAAACAGGGTTAAGGAACTTGCCCAGGATCATACAGCTATTGCCTGAGGCCAGATTTGAACTCTGATAAATGAATCTTCTTCTCTTTAGGCTTGATCCTCTATCCACTGTGCCACCTACTTGCCCCAATAGGGATTGGCTTTATAAGTAGTGATATCACAGTAGATAGAACAATGGTCCTGCAGTCAAGAGGCTCTGAGTTCAAATTTGATCTCAGACACTTGACACTAGCTGTGTGATCCTGCGCAAATCATTTATCCCCAAATGCCTTGGGGAGCCAATAGATGCCCATGCCATATGACTTTTGTGAGCTGATCCTAGAAGCACCTGTTTCTTGATTAATCTTATAGGCTTATGTTGAATAAAGTAATACTCAGGTGTGTAGGTAAATGAACATGCTGAAAGGTAATATTTTGAAGCTCAGAGATGTGTGCTTGGGAATGAATATCTTTACCCATGAGCACCTCAAGTCAACTCAATCTTATTCATGAGAAATTCCATATCACTTCTAATTAAGTGCTTTGCAATTATTCTGGCTATGTTGTTATCTAGTATGACCTACTTGTTGGCCTACCTTGTGATAAATGGATACATCACATTTGCGACATCACTCACTGATCAAATGTCAGACTTGAAATATACTCTGGGAGAGGTCAGACTCCCAGACTTGGAGAATAGAAAGTCTATTATCAGGAACTATTGACGTCAAGTGGGCACTATCACAGAAATACAACATTCCTCCTGGCAAGGTCTGGACTGGTTGCCTGGAAAGGGGGGAGTCTAAACTGCTAAATACTCTCAGAGTTGCATTTCTTCCCAGAATGAGAAGATGGGAAGAGAGGAAGCTAACTTGGCATTAAGGTCTGGGTCAAAGGGAGTGTCTCTCTATAGCCAGAGTTTTAAGGATCTCTAGAGGAAAAGAAATCTTTACAGATGTGACTTTCTCAGACATATGGAGTAGTAATGTGGTCACAATGACATCAGACTCAAGCTTCCAAGGGAGACTTCAAGAAGTGAAAGTTAGAGGCAATGAGATACATAGAATAGATGGCATTTTGTTTTGTTGTCTGTTTTAAAAATCAAGGGTACTTGCTCAGGTGACTATAGAAGTCAGTCAATAAACATTTATGAACTACCTACAGTATGTCAGCCAGGTAATGGGCTAAAGACAGTCTGTCCCAAGGAATTCACAGTCTAATGGAGGAGACAACCTGAAAAGACCTAAATATAAAAAGCCAAATATGAGAAAAGTGGGAGATATCAACAGAGGAAAAGTACTGGAAAGAAGGGGATCGAGAAAAGCTTCTTATAGAAGTTGGGATTTTAACTGAGAGTTGAAGAAAGTCTGAGAACTCTAATGATGAGGGAGAAAAGAGTTTCAGGCATGGGATTGGGCCAAAGAAAAAAAGCTACAGTGTCTTATTTAAAGACTACCAAGGAGTCTTGTCATTGGAGCTTAGAGGGGGGAGAGGGAGGAGGGAAATGCATAGTAGAATGTTAAGTGTAAATAGACAAGGAAAGGTGGAGAGAAGCAGGCTATAATGAGTTTGAACATTGGAGGATGCTAATCCTGGAGGTGATAGGGAGCCACCAGTGTTTATTGAGAATGTGGGCCTGGAGAGAGGGAAGACCTGAGTTTTAAATCCTGAGTCAAATCCTGCCTCAGAGACTTCCCAGTTGTGTGACCCTTAACTTTTGTCTCAGCTTTTTCCACTGTAAGATGGGATGATCATAATTAGAAGATGTTGCTTTCCGATAATGATCGTAAAATGCTCTATTCAATGGTCTGGCACATAGTAGGAGCAAAAGATATGATTGTACCCTTCCCATAGTTGGATCTTCACTCCCCTTTGCTTCTAGGCTAGCTACCATTCATTCACAAACATTTATTTAACGCCCATTTGTATAAATGACCACACCAGATATAAGACAGCATACTGGTCCTATTTCCTTGAGGTGGGAACCAATCTTAGCATCACAGGTTTAGGCTTTGTTGTATGGTTGGGAAGGGAAATTTACAATTTTCCAAGGAAAAAATTCCAAACACAAATATTTTAATCTCACTTCTTTCCCATAACCCTCTAATTTTTTAATTGTGGTATATCTAAAAAAATTTGTGTATACCTATTCTTCCCTCAGGGTCAAGACATGATAGAGAAAAGTGAGTCAAATGATAGTACATTTGATTCAGAACTATTTAAATAACAAGACGAGGAAGATATGGTTAGACAACAACTTTTAGAAAAAGACCCAGGAGTTTTGGTTGTTTGTCAACAATGTCTCATGAAAGCCCCCCAAAAAAGACCAATGCTTTAAGGCTACATCATGGGCCCAGAATAATAGAGATAGTAATCCTACTGTTGTCTGTCCTGGTCAGACCACATTTGGAGTCACTGCTTCTAGCTTCTAGCTCCTAATCCTTTTCCATTTTGCCCCTGCCTAGGTTCTTGCCCACCTTTTTCTTAAACTCCCTTTTTTATGTGTTTTCTTCTCTCATTATACCGTAAACTTCTTGAGAATAGAAATTTTTCTCTATATTTCAAATTTTTATTATAATATTATATATTTATTATAATATTATATATTAAAATATCTTTTTTACACAATATTCCCAAGTACAAGAAATATTATAAGATGGGCAGGGCTACTAGACAAATCCAGTCACAACAGAATGATGAATAAGTGAATTCTAAAGAGATCAGTACATTAAAATGTGGCAGCTTATAGGGGTTAAGCAGGATATAAACCTAATGAGATCCTGAGATAATGCAGTGACTCATCACAATCGGAATGAAAAATTTATATCACAATTTCCTTAATCTAATCCTTTTTTTGGGATTATATTTCTCATCGAGATCAATTGTTGAAATAACTATGCCTGACTGCATGCAGAACAGGGAAAATCTCATCAGGAGTTCATTGCTACTTTCCTCTCATTTTCATTGGTTTATAAAGTGATAGAGCAGGAGCAATGAGTGAGTGCACAAGTCTTTCTTTCCTCCTGGGAGAGCAGAGACTCTACAACATGGCAGCAGCTTTGCAGATGCCAACATTCTGCTGGTTGAAATAGCAGAGGTCCTGGCTGAGAGCATTGCATTGACAACTTTCACCATTTGGTCTTCATGAACTCAAAGACTATGGAGGGTGTGAGCTCTCACCCCAGAGCTCAGGCACATAAAGACCAGCAGTAAGCTACTGACAAGTGCAGAGATACAGACTTGGACTTAGCATCAGCTGGCCGGCAGATGAATGTGCAGCCAAGGACTGGAGAAGGCTGGTCTGCAGAGATGTGGACAAGAAGGCTGCTCAGAGCCCATGGGCAGAGCTTGGCCCCAGATCTCTCAAAAAATTTTATTCACTTTTAAACAGATATATTCAAGATAAACTCTGGAAATCCTCAGAACTCACATTCTCCTAAAGTTGAGTCTCTTGCTCTTACTAATTACCTAAAAGGATGGGGTATCTTCTCTAACACTAACCTGTTGAGCTCTCATTCTGGTGTGTTCTTCCCCAGATTAACTATCATTATTTAGTGCTTCAGTTTCATTTAACTAGTTAACTTCAATTAGATTTTATAAACATGTATTTACTGTGAAGACAGTCAGAAGATCAAGCATGTTTGTTGCCTATAGGTCCCTCTTCCCAACACTGGAGAAGATACCACACTCTTCCTACCTATCCTTTAGTCCCTGAGAGGAGTGAGCTAACATCTAAAGCATAATAATAACACACATTTATATAGCACTTACTACATGTCAGGATAAGCACTTATTTGATTCTCATTTGATCTCATAGCAACCTGTGGTGGCAGTACTTTTAGTATCCTCATTTTACATATGAGAAGACTGAGGAAAACCAAGGTTAAGTGACTTGTCTAGGGTCACACAGATCTGAACTCAGATCTTCCTGACTCTCTATCCACTATACCATCTGCTGCTACAGAATGTTTGTACACAATCCAACTTGTGGAGAGGGTCATTGTTTTTATCTTCCATTATCACACCTTCTCCAAGCAGGTTCTCCTTTCATTGAGCCAGAAACATGCAAAGCATTCTGTGCATTCTCTGAAAATAGAGCTCTACTGAACAGGACCCCATACTGTTCTAGTGATGGTACCAAAGAACTGAAAAGGACCTTAGAGATCACACAGTCTAATTCTTTATGTTGATGGGTAAGGAAATTGAAGCTCAGAGAAATTGTGACTTGTACACAAGTCACAAGTGTCTGAATTTGGAATACATTAAAGACCCTTAGATTATTTGCATAGGAATTGATGTCTAGTTGGTTCTTTCTTGCACTGTACTTGTCTAAATGCTCTTTTAACTCAAGTTCAAAGTTTCACACTTGGGTCAAAAAAAATCAGCTTCTTACCTGAGGAGTCTCAATTAGTGGAGAAGGCATAAAAGTTAGGTATACACAGAAGAGTGAGAAATAAAATGTGAGAAGCTTCAGTGGAAGAATTATGATGAAGTAAGGGGGGGGATAACTTAGGAGTTTGATAGTTGTGATGATTGAAACAAAAAGGAAATAGAGGGGTTGAAGGTTTTAAAGTATTTACTGAAATTCAATTAATAGGTTTTTTATTACATTTTATTTGAAATAGAAATAACTCTGTTTATAAAGAATCAAACAAATTGGCAGGCTGGTGAAAGAAATACAAAAAAAAATACTGAAGAAAATAATATGTTTAGGCCAATGGAAAAAAGCAAAACAAAAGGCAAATGAGGAGAAGAATGCCTTAAAAAGCAGAATTGACCAGCTGGAAAAGGAGATAAAAAAGCTGTCTGAAGAAAATAACTTCTTCAAATGCAGAATGGAACTAAAGGAAGCTTGTGACTTTGCAAGAAATCAGAAAGAAATAAAACTCTTCCAAAAAAAAGCCAGAATTAGAAGAAAATGTGAAATATCTCATTGGAAGAACAACTGATCTTGAAAACAGATCCAGAAGAAATAATTTAAAAATTATTGGACTAATTCCCCACTTGACAAATGGTCAAAGGATCTGCAAAGGCAATTTACAGCTGAGGAAATCAAAGCAATCCATAGTCATATGAAAAATTGCTCCAAGTCATTACCTATTAGAGAAATGCAAATTAAAGCATCTCGGAGATACCACCTCACACCTCTCAGACTGGCCAAATAAACAGAAAGAGTAATGATCAATGTTGGAAGAGATGCAGGAAATCTGGGACACTAATACATTGTTGGTGGAGCTGTGAACTCATCCAACCTTTCTGGAGAGCAATTTGGGATTATGCCCAAAGGGCAACAAAAATGTGCATACCCTTTGACCCAGAAATACCACTACTGGGTATACCCTGAAGAGATGATGAAAAAGGATACAAACATCACTTGTACAAAAATATTTATAGCAGCCCTGTTTGTGGTGGCAAAAAAATTGGAAATTAAGTGAATGTCCTTCAATTGGGGAAATGGCTTAACAAACTGTGGTATATGTATGTCATGGAACACTATTGTTCTATTAGAAACCAGAAGGGATGGGAATTCAGGGAAGCCTGGAAAGATTTGCATGAACTGATGCTGAGTGAGATGAGCAGAATCAGAAAAACATTGTATACCCTAACAGCAACATGGGGGTGATGATCAACCCTGATGGATTTGCTCATCCCTTCAAATGCAACAACCAGAGACAATTTTGGGCTATCTGCAATGAAGAATACCATCTGTATCCAGATAAAGAATTATGGACTTTGAACAAAGACCAAAGACTATTACCGTCAAATTAGAAAAATAAAAGCATTATATTATTATGTAATTTTACTATCTCATACTTTATTTTTCTTCCTTAAGGATATGATTTCTCTGTCATCACATTCAACTGAAATCAATGGATAACAAGGAACCAATGCAAACACTAACAGAATGCCTTCTGTGAGGGGTGGGGGAAGGGAAGCAAGAATGGGGGAAAAATTGTAAAACTCAAAATAAATAAAATCTTTCTTTTAAAAAAAATCATTGGGCTATCTGAAAACCACAATCAGGAAAAGAGCCTAGACTTCATTTTTCAAGAAATAATACAGCGCCCTGAGATCCTAGAAGCAGAGAGTAAAATAGAAATTGAGGGAATTCATTGGTCACATCCTGAAAGAGAACCTAAAAGAAAAACTTCCAGGAATATTATAGTCAATTTCTCAAACTCTCACATCAAAGAGAAAATTCTAAAATCTGCCAGAAACAAACAATTCAACTACCGAGGCTCCATAGTTAGGATTACACAGGACCTAGCTTGAAGGGATTGGAGTATGATATTCCAGAAGTCAAAAGATCTTGGTTTACAACCAAGAATTAACTACCCAGAAAAACTGAACATCCTCTTTCAGGGGAAAAGGTGGACTTTCAATGAAACAGGGGACTTTGAAACTTTCCTATTGAAACAACCAGAACTGAACAGAAAGTTTGATTTCCAAGTACAGAGAACTAGGACAACCCTAGGAGACCAGCTATGGACAATGTTATCCCAATCCAGAGGAAGAAAAATAAAACAAATTTAAAAAAATGACCCTTCAAAATCTGAGGAACACTTTATAAAAATTATCTCTTACCTTTAATCCTAATTCTTCATACTGAAAATAAATAATCTGTTAAAATGTTTATCAAAAATATGTGTGTACAAAGCTAACCTGACTATTCACCACTGAGGGGAGGGGGTGGGTAGGGAAGGTGGAAGGAAATTTTGTAACTTAAAAATATACATGTGCATATGGCTGAAAAAAATTTTTTTAAAGATTTTTGAATTCTACATTTTTCTCCCTCCCTCCCTTTGCTCTCTCTGACAGCAGTAATCTGATATATATTATACATGTATAACTATGTTAAACATATTTCCATATTAGTCATGTTATAAAAGAAGATTCAGAACAAAAGGGGGAAAATGAGAAAGAAAAAACAAAACAAGTTTTGAAAAGTGAATAGTATGCTTTGTTCTGCATTCCTGGATATAGATATATTTTTCCATCAAAGGCTTTTGGAAGTGTCTTTCTTTGATTAATATTTTGCTGAGAAGTACTAAGTCTATCATAGTTGCGTATCAAACAATGTTGTTCTTACTGTGTACAATGCTTTGCTGGTTCTGCTCACTCCTCTCAGTATCAGTTCATGTAAGTCTTTTCAGGTTTTTCTGAAAATGGTCTGCTATTGATTTGTAATAGAACAATTGTAGTCCATTACATTCATATACCACAACTTGTTTAGCCATTCCCCAGTTGATGGGCATCCCCTCAGTTTCTAGTTCTTTGCCATCACAAAAAGAGATGCTATAAATATTTTTGTACATGTGGGTCCTTTTCCCTTTTTTATGTTCTCTTTAGGATACAGACCTAAGTAACAGGCAAAAGGAAATAAGTTGCAGATTGTCTTTGAGGTTGAAGACTGATTCAGAGGATATATATGTTGATGTGAAATGCTATTCTTAGCCAGATAAATGTCCTTCCTTACCAAAATTATAATTTCAGTTTTTAACATGAGTGTGCACTGAAAAATGGCAGAAAGTGGAGAGGAATTAAGGGGCTTCTGGATAAGGGTAAATGAGGAGAATATAAAAGCTGGCTTGCAGATTAATATCATAAAAACTAAAGTCTTGGCAACTGGTCTCATCACTTCCTGGGGACAGAAAGAGAAGAAATGGAAGCAGTGTCAGATTTAATATTCTTGAGCTCAAAGATCATTGCATATGGTAACTTCAGCCATGAAATTAAAAGATGCTTGCTCCTTGGAAGAAAAGTTTTGCCAAATATGCATAGTATTCTAAAAAGTAGAGACATCACTGTCAGCAGAGGCTCATATGGTTAATGCCAGGGTTTTTCCACTAGTAATGTATGCCAAGAGAGTTGTACTATAAGGAAAGCTGAGTGCCACAGAATTAGCTCTTTTGAATTGTGGTGTTAGAAAAGATTTTTGAAAGTCCCTTGAACAGCAAGGAGATCAAATCAGCTGATACTTGCATAAATTAATGCAGACTATTCACTGGAAGATCAAATACTGAAGCTTAAGCTTAAATAAAATTTGACTACAAGACTAACTGGAAAAGACTCTGATACTGGGAAAGATTAAAAATAAAAGGAAAAGGGGACAGCAGAGGATGAGATGGATAGTGTCATGGAAGCAACAATATGAACTTGCCAGATGCTGAAAGATGGTGGAGGTTAGAAGAGTTTGGCATACTATGATCCATGGGGTCATGAAGATCAGACATAACTAAAACAGGCTACCATGGTGGGGGTGGGGGGGTAATTTCATTTATAAATTAAATAAATATTTTGAGATTAGACATGAGAAGCATGACACTTCGGTGGATATAAAAATCTAAATCTAATATCTTTCTTTTATATATAATTCTGACAGATGATATCTACTGTTGCTATATATACACACATATACATGTCTATGCATATATGTAACAGACTTCTTTATTAAGATAACATCAGAAAGATAGCATATTACTGTAGAAATTTTACTGAAATTAGAGTAAGATGACACAGGTTCAGATATTGATTCTATCATGCTTGAATGACCTTGGGCTCATTTAAGCTCTCTGGTTTTCATTTCTCTCTTTTGCAAAATGAGGAGGCTAGCTGTAAAACTCTGCTCCAAGAGAAAAATAAACATATTCAACTGTAGGTAAAGTCCTTAAAGCAGTTAGGTTACTCAGTGGATAGATCACTGGACCTGGAGTCAGGAAAACCAGAGTACAAATATGGCCTAAGACACTTATTAATAAACCTGTTTGTCTTAATCCATTGGAGAAGGAAATGACAAATTACTCTAGTATCTTTGTCAAGAAAATTACAGTATTGGTGTGATATAGTCTACAGAATCACAGAGTCAGATATGATAAACAACTAAGAAATCACAACAAAGTGTTTAGAGTCTCAAAAATAATAATTTGAGTAGATGATAGTGATAAATACATCTTGCTGGCCTCCAATTATCCAGTGTTTGGTCTAGTTAGAACATATTCTACATAAAATAATTAGATAAGAAATTTTACTTATATAGCAAAAATTCAAGATAAAAGAGTGCTTCTTATCAATTGTCATTTCACTATTCTTTATGACTCTTGTCAGGGTAATTCCCCATTTCCTAAGACTGTTTTAAGAAGTGAAAGCATTTTACCAAATGTAAGAGATAAGGTAGGGAACTTCCCATAAATTTATTCTCTTTGGAAAATAAATCTGGAGGAGGTATTAAATCAACATAGCAGGATGCTGACTAAGAAGTTGACTTAAAATGTTACCAATAAGATGAGATAAGATATGTCTGGTTAAAGACCATGAAAATTTCATATTGCATAAAATAAATTAAAAATTAAGGTACAAAGGTTATTAATTCAATAATACTAAATAGAGGGACTTAGGGATAGCAAAGGGCAATTAGGTGCAACAGTAGATAGAGTGCTAGACCCAAAGACAGGAAGATGCAGCTTTCTGAGTTCAAATCTGATCTCAGACATTTACTAGCTATGTAACCTTAGACAAGTAGCTTAACCTTGTTTGCCTTCATTTCTCATCTATAGAAGAGCTAGAGAAGGAAATGACAAACTACTCCAGAATCTTGGCCAAGAAAATCCCAAATGATGTCACTAAGAGAGACAACTGAATAAAATGACTAAATAACAGCAACAAGAGACAGCAAACTTTGACAGACATGCTCATAGATAGTGATGTCTCCTCAAGGCCTTTCTGCTATGTAAGTGCAGAGGACTTTCAGAATGCTTCCAGAAGTCACTCTTCTCTCCTGCTGTTACCATCTTCAGTAAAATAAGAATGTTTTTGATGTATGGAAACATCTGAGTCTGGGAGTAGGAAAATAGGGGCAAATCCTTCATCTCTGCTATTTTCCTCCATGCTAAGATTGCTCTGGTCTCTGTTATAGTCTACAAGCAACCACTAATTCCATTGCTTATAGATACACAGGCACATAAAGCTGACCTGGGTATCTCTTTATGGGTATTTCTTTGGACCACTTTGTGGTTATTCAGTCATTTTCAGTCATTCCAACTCTTTGTGGCAAGGATACTGGATTTCCTTCTCCAGATTATTTTACAGATGAGGAAAATTGAGGCAAATAGGGCTATGTGACTTAAACAGAGTCACACAGTTCGAAGTAGCTGAAGCTAGATTTGAACTCAGGAAGATGAGTATTCCTGATGATTGATCTAGCATTCTATTCACTGAGCCAGCTAGCTGCCTTTTTTGGATTGCTACAAATGAATTAAGAGCTCTTGAAACCTGATACCAGTTAGATTTCCAGGAACTTCCCAGTTACCCAAGAGCACAGATATAGTAGAGAGATGTCAAGGAAACTAGGCTACTAGGAGAGTTATCTGGGCTAAGACAAAAATCATTGTATAGCTGAATTTTAAAAAGCATTTATTAGACACCAATTATGTATAAGACACTTTCTTCCAATGCAAGGAAAATATCCAGGCCTATTCTAGACAGGAAAATAGCTAGAAATATAGTAAACCATATATTCAATGTATATGTGTAGTTGATACAAAATGCTAATTTCATGTTTCTGTTGTTTTTGTTTTAAGAAAAGTACATCTAGAGAAAGACCTCTGAAATAGATAAAGAGAAACAGAAATATAATTAAATAAAACAGAAAATGTTAAACTAGTGTAAATAAATGAAGACTTGACAAGTCACTTCTGAAAAATGGCTAAACTTGGTGTATAATATGCTGTTCTCATTCATATGTATTGCTCCTCAAAAGTTTCCACTATCAATGAGTGTGAATGAGTAAGGTTCAGAAAAGTGGTGCTGTTATTTTCAACATCTATTGAGGGAACTCTTGCTAATTGATCCTTTCACCTCCATATCAATCACCATAGAAAACAGATTGTAGCAGGTACACATACAAGGGTAATTAAATACCTCTTTTTTTCTGGAGAGCAGGGTAGGCTTATGAGCCTACCAAGAAAGCCCTGACTGTCGTTAAACATCAAGTAATTCCTCTTGACCTTGAATTTTACCAGAACTACTGCAGTCAATAAATTTGAGTCCAGGACCTGTGAACCTGCAGGAATCATCATCATCATCATCATATGAATGCTAACATTTATATAGCTCTTCAAATTTTCAAAGGCTTTTATACAACAAAAAGGAAAAACATGTCAAAAGTATTATTATACCCATTTTACAGGGATTTATTATGCCCATTGAGATGTCAATAACTTATGCATAGTCATGTAGCTATTTCCAGAAGTGAAATTCTATCCACTATAGTTTCTTACTTCATGAATTTGGGCAAATGAACAGTGAGCTTGCTGAGGCAATTACTAGTTGAAACCCAAGCAACCAAAACAAAATCTTCTCAAATCAATCAATCAATAAGCATTTATTAAGTGGCTATTATGCGCCCAATATTATTCTAGGCCCTGGTGATAGAAATACAATAAATAAAAAAAAAATCCCTGATCTCAAAGAACTCTCATTCTAATACAAGAGAATATATAGTACATATATGAGAAAAGAAGTATATATAGAATGGCTACAGGGTTTCCCAAAAGTCTTGGTATGATTTGGGGGCAGTTTTTTCAGACTTTTGGGGCATCCTGTATAAAGAGAAAAAATAAAAATACATATAAAACAGTGAAATGCAATCTATTCAGGGAGAGAAAGCATTAGTTAATAGGGAGGAAATCAAGAAAGGCTTCATGCAGAAGGTGGTAATTGAGTCACCTCCTTTTCTTGAAAGAAGAGATTCTATGAGGGGGAGATCAGGAGGATCTGAATTCCAGCCATGAAGGATGGCCAGTACAAAGATATGGATGTAGGACAAAAGAGCTGTGTGAGGAATGGAAAGACCAAGATGACAAAATCTCAGAAAGCAGAAGATAGAACACTGTTGGGGTTGAAAAGTTAGGTTGGGGCCTAGTCATGAAGCCTTTAAAATGTAAAAGGTTTTACTATTGTTCTATTAGAAACCAAGAGAGATGGGAATTCAGGGAAACCTGGAAGAATTTGCATGAACTGATGCTGAGTGAGATGAGCAGAACCAGAAAAACACTGTACACCCTAACAGCAACGTGGGGGTGATGATCAACCTTGATGGACTTGTTCATTCCATCAGTGCAACAGTCAGGGACAATTTGGGGCTGTCTGCAATGGAGAAGACCATCTGTATCCAGATAAAGAACTGTGGAGTTTGAACAAAGACCAAAGACTATTAACTTAGAAAAAAAAACCTGATATCTTATTGTCTGATCTTGCTATCTCTTATACTTTGTTTCTTCCTTAAGGATATAATTTCTCTCTCATCACATTCAATTTGGATCAAAGTATACCATGGAAACCAATGTAAAGACTGGCAGATTACCTTCTGTGGGGGTGGGGGGGAGGGAAGTAAGATTAGGAGAAAAACTGTAAAATTCAAAATAAATAAAATCTTCAAAAAGAAAAAAAATGCAAAAGGGTTTGATATTGTATTCTAAAGGTCATAGGGAGAAACCCTTGGAGTGCATTTATTGAATATAGATGTTGTGTAGTTAGATTTATGCCTAAATAAAATTATTTTATTAATTATATAGAGGATGGGTTGAACTGAAGAGAGACTTAAAACTGGGAAGATAATGAGGAAGCCATTACAATCATGAGGTGGTGGTTGTGAATGAAGAAATATTGTGAGAAAGGAATGGTAAGATTTAGCAGTTGATTGGTTGGGTTTGGAGGAGTTCTGTTTTGTAGTGTTTAGACATTGAGATGTCTTCTGTATTTCTTAATGTTGGCTGGTTTCTCTTATTCTCTCTCTCTCTCAATTCCTCATTATCTCCAATTGGAATAATTACCAATGCTTTGATTACTTTAGTATCACAGCAGCAATGTAGTGAAGGTTTTTATTTTTAAGGATAAGGGAGACTTGGGAATGTTTAAGGGTAAGAAAGAAGAAATTGACAGATAGATAGAGGCTGATGATAAGAAAGAAAGATAAATTGATGGGGGGGAGGATGTAAATCTATTTTACACAGGAGGACAGGAAGAACAGTTTATGTGAAGGGGCTGACCTTGGAAAGAAGGGGCACTTCATTATCATAGAATTAAAGAAAGTAGAAAAGAGTGGGAAATGATATTAAGGGACATTGAGATAAACAGAATGGGAGAAGAGGAACCTCCTTGGGTGATTTAGTAGAGTAGGCTTACATTTCTAGTTAAAATCTCATTCCAAATAATGCTAGGTTAGTTCTGATCCCTCCTTAACCATGCTCCTCTAAAATTTTATTTTGTAATACATTTAAGGTTGTTTCTGTATCGGTGTGTGCTTGTGTGTGTGTGTGTGTGTGTGTGTGTGTGTGTGTGTAAACTTGAACATTTGATTTCCCCTACTAGCATGTAAGCTTCTTGGGTACAGGGACTAATTCTTATATGAAAAGCTTATTTTTCTTTCTTTTAATATTTTATTTATTTGTTTATCCAACTACTTGCAATGGTAGTTTTTACCAGTCATTTTTTTTTGCAAGGTTTTGAATTTTATATTTTTCTCCCTCCCTCTCTTCCCTCCCCCCTCCCCCTGACAGAAAGCAAACTGATATAGGTTCTATATTTATAACCATGTTAAAAACAAATCCATATTGATCATATTGTAAGAGAAGAATCAGATTCAAATGGAAGAAAGAAAACATTAGAGAGAAAAAAATTACAATACATAAGACAACTTAAAAAATTGAAGATAATAAGCTTTGGTTTTCATTTAAACTCTACACTTTCTTCTCTGGATATGGATGGTATCTTCTATCACAAGTCTTTTAAAATTGTCTCTTATTATATTGCTGAAATGAATAAGTTCATCATGACTGATCATCACTTCATGTTGATGTTAATGTGTATAATGTTCTGGTTCTGTTCGTTTTACTTTGCATCAATTTTACAAGTCTTTCTAGGCTTTTCTGAAATCCCATCTCTCATGATTTCTTATAGAACTATAATGCTCCATCACATTCATATACCACACTTTGTTCATCCATTACCGAATTGATGAGCATTCCCCTCAACTTCCAATTCTTTGACACTACAAAAAGAGCTGATATGAATATTTTTGTACATGTGGGATATTTACCCTTTTTCATGACCTGTTCAGGATACATATGCAGTAGTAGTAGTATTTCTGGATCAAAGGGTAAGCACATTTTTATTGTCCTTTGGACATAATTCCAAATTGTTCTCCAGAGAAAAGCTTATTTTTCTATAGCATTTTCCTCAAAACTCCTCTGAAAGGTAGGAAAGTGCAATTAATTTTTAGTCTCAATTAACTGGTAGAAAAATTGATGCGCAGAAGGGTTAAGTGGCCACATCTCACATCACAGAATCAAAGTTAGAATTCTTAATTCAGGAATTCTGCTACCCCTTTACCACTGTCATATAACATTTGGCTTAAGGTCCTACAGATTCTTGCAAAGATTCAGGAGGTGGAGACATATATAGCATTTGAGAGCCTGTGTTAGAAAACAGAAGGAGGGAATAAGAATTAAGCAACAGGGGTGGATAGGTGGTGCAGTGGATAGAAAACCAACCCTGGAGTCAGGAGTACCTGAGTTCAAATCTGGCTTCAGACATTTAATAATTTCCTAGCTGTAGGGGCAGCTAGGTGGCGCAGTGGATAGAGCATCAGCCCTGGAGTCAGGAGTACCTGAGTTCAAATCCGATCTCAGACACTTAATAATTACCTAGCTGTGTGGCCTTGGGCAAGCCACTTTACCCCATTTGCCTTGCAAAAACCTAAAAAAAAAAAAAAGAAATCTTAGCTTTAGCAATAAGAGAAGAAAAAGAAATTGAAGGAATTAGAATTGGGAAGGAAGAAACAAAACTCTCACTCTTTGAAAATTACAAGATGGTATACTTAGAGAACCCTAAAAATCATCTAAAAAACCACTGGAAACAATTAGCAACTTTAGTAAAGTTGCAGGATATAAAATAAACCCCCATAAATCCTTGGCATTGTTAATATATTACTAGCGAGATACAGCAGCAAGAGTAGAAAGAGAAATCCCATTTAAAATAACTTCAGACAACATAAAATATTGGGAGTCTACCTGCCAAGGCAGACTCAGAAACTCTATGAAAACAAATATAAAACACTTTTCACACAAATAAAATCAGATTTAAATTACTGGGCAAATATCAACTGCTCATGGATAAATCAAACTAATATAATAAAAATGACAATTCTACCTAAATTAAACTACTTATTTAATGCCATACCAATCAAACTTCTGAAAAATTACTTTAATGAGCTAGGAAAAAAAGTAACTAAATTCATATGGAGAAACAAAAAGTCAAAAATATCAATGAATTTAATGAAAAAAGACAAAAGAAGGTGGCTTAGCCTTACCAGATCTAAAAATTATATTATTAAGCATCAGTCATCAAAACTATGGTAATGGATAAGAAATATAGTAGTGGATCAATAGAATAGACTGGGGCAAAAGAGATAGCAGGAAATGGGATAGGAACTCACTCTTTGATTAAAAACTGTTAGGAAAAATTGGAAGATAGTATGGCAGAAACTTGGATTAGACCAAACTCTCACACCCTATACCAAGATAAGATCAAAAATAGGTACAGGATTTAGACATAAAAGACAATATTATAAGCAAACTAGGATATCAAGGAATAGTTTGCCTATCGGATGCCTTCACATGTATAATATGGATAATTGCTTTGCCTTCTTAATGTGTGAGGAATGGACTGCAGAAAGGGGGAGATCTGGAACTCAAAATTTAAAAATGAATGATAAAAAAAGTAATTGTATACCAGGGGGAAAAGGGGGTAAGACAGTCAGAGTATTTTATACTCTATCAGATATAACTGTTTTGTTTCTTGGTTTTGTATAACCATTCATCTTTCTCAAAAGGGAGAAATCAATGGAGAAAGGGTATATTGGGAAATGACAATGGTGTAGAAAATGAAAGGTATCAAGGAAACCATTTTTTTGTAATAAAAAAATTAAAGAGGAAGAGGAGAAAAAAAATTCCAAAAAAAAAAATGGAAACAAATGTAGCTCTAAGACCCAACAAAAATAGATAAGGTCAATTCAATAAAGCAGTTACTTCAAGGATAAAAGAAAATTTTAAACAAAGTGCAAAAACATTTAGGATTGCAAGTGGGATAAAGTAATTTGAATGTAGTTTTAAAAAACTCCAGAGAAGTTAATGAAGGGAAGAGAACTAGAATGAATTTAGACAAAGAGTAATTCAAGGAAAAATAGAAGCCAACTGAAAAGACACTGGAAGGAGACAGAAATTGGGAAATAGACAATAATCCAGCCATTAAAGTATCCTATAAAAGTGATAGAGGATTTCAGATATCTAGACATTTGCTTTAATACTCTACCACTGATTTCAGTCCTCAGCAGATCAAAGAACTGAGAAGGGGAGAGAGAGAGAGAGAGAGAGAGAGAGAGAGAGAGAGAGAGAGAGAGAGAGAGAGAACTGCTATCCTAGACCTGTTTTGGATTAAAAAAAAATAAGAAGAAAGAGGGAAGGAAGGGGTAAGAAGGAAGGAAGGAAAGGAAGAAGGGAGGGAGGAAGGGAGAAAGAAGGAAAGAGAGAGATCAAAAGAGAAAGAGATAGAAGGAATGAAATAAAGGAGCAAAGAAAGTAAAGAGGAGAAAGAAAAAAGGAAGATAAGGAACAAAAACAAAAAGTAAAAAAGAGTAATGAAAGAAAAGAAAGGAGGAATGGAACAAGACTGGAAGAAAGGGAGGGAAAGCAGAAAAATAGAGAGAATAAAGGAAGAGAGAAAGAAAGAAAGAAAAGGGAAAGTAAAGGAGAAAAACAGGGAGTGAGCAAGGGAAAGAGAAAAAAAGGAAAGGAAGGGGAAAAGAGAGAAAAAGAAAGAATAAAGAAAAGAAAGAAAGCAGGAATTGATGAATATAGAAATATTGAGAACTTGGGAATAATGGAAACATTTCAAACCACAATTTATGAAAGAAAAGAAGAAAACCAGAAATAATTTGATATTTACCCTAGATTTGGGAAGAATGAATATTAGAGTATACAGAGAAAATAGAGGAAGAATGTAGCCTAAAATTCCAGCCTAAGAGGTATAGGAAGCTCTTCAGAAAAAAATTCTGATGACATAAATTATTATGAAGAAAATGAAGAGCCTACTAAACACTGATATTCAGAGGACATTAATCAGTTTAAATGTTAAAATATGTATGGAAATAAGTATAGATTGCAGGGGGAAATGAGGATAAAATCCTTTAAGAATAGTGTCAGGAGCATTAATGCTCAGAATGTCTTGAAGTTATCAGTGTCTACTAAGGAAAACTAAAATGATTCTTTAGCTATGTTGGGGTCAAAAGGAATAACAAAGAAGGGATTGGATCTCTGCTCAGAGTTATTGGGAAATGGACAAATAAGAATGGTATATGAATGGGATGGAATACTATTGTTGAAGGATTGGTGTCTCTAAATGAAGACTGAATATTTTGAATGGTTAAAAAAAGGGTTTGGGGTTGCCAATTTAAGACTGAGAGATGAAGATTGAGAGTTTCTTTGAATGGTGAAAGAATTCATGCAAATCCCTGGGATTCTAAAGCTGCTTAGGATTTATTATACTAGCCTAGAAAATATACCGATTAAAACCTTTTCTCATCCTGGAGATGCAGTAAGCACTTTGAGGACAGGGTAGGCATACGCCACATGGCATAGGGGTCCATGGTTCTCCAGGGGCCAGGGGCATGTGGCCCAAGAAAGAAAGAGAGGGATAGTCATCCTTGCAAGGCAAAAGTAGGGTTAAGAAGAGTGAAAAGGGGGCCGGCACTTCTCTTCCCGATGACTTAAATGAACTTCTGTAGTGGTTTGGACAAGGATGGTGCATGGGGAGTAGTCTAGCCCTTAGTTCCAGGTGTTCTCCAATAGGCAAGCTATGTACTATTCCTTCCTGTCCCAAGGGGTGTGATCTCTAAGTCCAACATGTCATCTCCTATCACACCAGTGTAAGCTTCATGCATCAGTGGTCAAGGTCAAGTAGCTGGAAACTGGAAACTGGAGGAAGGGGAGTAAACCTAGGCTACTCCCATCTTGATTTACAACAGAGCACCTCAGATAGGCACAGACTATATTTTTCCTTCCACAAAATTTGTTTCTACTCACATCTCTTATGTCCATAATTCCCTGCATCTCTATTCTGCTGTAAGAAATAATGAAGGGAATGGTTTCAGAAAAACATGGAAAAACTTGCATGGACTGATGCAAAGTGAAGTGTGTAAAACCAGGAGAACAATTTATGCACTGTCAATAATACTGAAGAGACAAACCACTTTGAAAGACTTAGGAACTCTGATCAATATAATGAACAACCATAGTTCCAAAGGACTCATGATGAAAACTACCCCCTTATAGATAGAGAGCTGATGGACTCAGAGCAAAAACTGAAGCATTTCGTTGTTGTTGTTCAAGGCAAATGCAGAAATCTGTTTTCCTTGACTGTACTTATTTTTATAGCTTTGTTTTTCTTGCTTTCTTAACTGCCCCCCTCCCCCAACAGAGAGAATTTCCAATTGAATATAAAATAAACTGATTTAAAAAACAAAAAACTAAGAGAGGATATTCCAATAGTCTTTGCATTTCAACACAATGCCTGGCATATAACAGGTGCTTAATAAATGCTTATTGACTAGTCTGACTAGACTGTAATTGTAGTATAGGTGAGCTTTTTATGGGTGAGATTCTTTTTGTTTGTTTGTTTGCTCATTCTTCCAGTCTATTTCCTGATTTTGAATTTGATGTTAGAGCAGTACTCTGTGTATTTCTGGAAATTGGTCATTTTGCTGGGGTTTTTTTTTTTTTTAGGTTTTTGCAAGGCAAACGGGGTTAAGTGGTTTGCCCAAGGCCACACAGCTAGGTAATTATTAAGTGTCTGAGACCAGATTTGAACCCAGGTACTCCTGACTCCAAGGCCAGTGCTTTATCCACTGCACCACCTAGCCACCCCATGTTGCTGCTTTCTTGAAGTATTCTGTTGTGTTATTTCAATATCTCAAGGACAGTTTAGGATGGAAATCCACAGGGCTCCCAAAGTGGTCTTATCCAAAGCAAATTCTGATTATTGTCTACTGGTCTGAATTCTGTGAGTTCCTGACTTGATTTAGTCTAAACAACAGTGGAGGGGCGGAGTCAAGATGGCGACATGAAGGGATCCAGTCTTAGGAGCTCTCTGATAAAAACTCATAAGCTAAGGACTCTAACTAAACTTTCGAGAGACAGAACCCACAGAGGGACCCAGTGAGGCAGTTCTCCTACTCAAGGTAACCTGGAAAAGAGCAGAAAGGCTCTGCTCCCCGAGGTCGGAGGGGCGGCCTGCCAGAGTGAAAGAACTTCAGCCTCCCAGAGGCAACCCCAGAGTGCTGGGAGCCAAGGCTCACAGCAGCGGGGGAGTCTCCTGAGCTGCACCCCGGGGAGCATCGGGCACAAAGTGGGGGAACAGTGGGGGACCTCTGCCAGAGCGAGCATGTGGAGTCCAGCCCTTGGGGCACACAGGGAGCAGCTTGGTCTTTCCACAGCCCAGACCCAGAAAAAGAAGCAGGTGGAGCTGGTAACCAGGAGCCCCCAGGGCATGAGCCCATTGCGCTGAGGGAGGGGAGTGAAGAGAGACTGCAGAGCTCTGTCCTCTGCCCCTGGAACAGGGCTCTGGGGCTCTGACCACATTCAGATCCTGATCCCAGTCTAGGCCCCCCCCACCGAACAACAGGGCCCCCCCACCTTGGCCCCATGGCTGAGGGGGGTGCTTGTGGTCATTCACAGACCAGGAGGGAGGACAGAACCTCACACACTGAGACCCTTGTGAGAGTGTCCCAAAAGCTCAGGAAGCAGCCCCAAAAACAGGCTTAGGCTGGGAAGATGGACAAGCAAAGAAACAAGAGGAAGACCATTGAGAAATATTTTGCAAATGAGCCCAAGAAGGATCAAAATACTCAGTCTGAAGATGAGGAAGCACAAGCTCCTGTATCTAAAGACTCCAAGAAAAACAGAAATTGGGCTCAGGCTATGATAGAGCTCAAAAAAGACTTTGAAAATCAAATGAGGGAGTTGGAAGAAAATTGGGAAAAGAAAGGAGAGAGAGAGATGCAGGAAAAACATGAAAATGAAGTCAGCAGCTTAGTCAAGGAAATCCAAAAAAATTCTGAGGAAAATAGCATGCTAAAAAACAGCTTAGGTCAAATGGATAAAACAGTTTAAAAAGTTATTGAGGAGAAGAATGCTTTAAAAAGCAAAATTGGCCAGATGGAAAAAGAGATAAGAAAACTCTCTGAGGAGAACAAATCCTTCAGACAAAGAATAGAATTCAGGGAGATTGATGAATTTACCAGAAATCAAGAATCAATACTTCAAAACCAAAAAAATGAAAAATTAGAAGAAAATGTGAAATATCTCATTGAAAAAACAACTGAGATGGAAAACACACTTAGGAAAGATAATTTGAAAATTATTGGAATACCTGAAAGTCATGATCAGGAAAAGAGCCTTGACATCGTTTTCAAAGAATTACTACAGGAAAATTGCCCTGATATTCTAGAAGCAGAGGGCAAAATAGAAATGGAGAGAATCCACCCATCCCCCTGAGAAAGAGATCCCAAAAAACCAACCCCTAGGAATATTATAGCCAAGTTCCAGAACTCCCAAGTCAAAGAGAAAATATTACAAGCAGCCAGAAGGACACAGTTCAGATATCATAGAGCTGCAGTCAGGATCACACAGGACTTAGCAACAACTACCTTGGAAGCTCGTAGGGCTTGGAATACAATATACTGGAAGGCAAAAGTGCCTAGAATGCAGCCAAGAATGAACTACCCAGCAAGGCTGAATGTCTTCTTCCAGGGAAAAAGATGGACTTTCAATGAACCAGGGGAATTTCAAAGGTTCCTTTTGCAATGGCCAGAGCTGAACGAACAGAAGGTTTGATCTTCAGATACAGGACTCAGGTGAAGCATGGAGATTGGAGGAGAGGGGGCAAATATGAGGCACTTAATGAGGATGAGCTGCATGTATAGAAATGATACTGATAATATTCATATGAACCATGTCTGTTAATAGAGCAGGTAGAGGGAGCTTTTATAGTTGAAGCACAGGAGAAAGCTGAATTTGAAGATAAAATATGGTGTAAAAATGGAGTCAATAGGAAAAAAAAGGGAAATGGAATGGGAGAAAGAAAAATGAGAGGGGGAATAGTCCAAGATATTTCACATAATAAGATTTTTTTTATTACAATGAGCTATTGCAATGATATGGAAGGGGGGAGGCAAGGGGGAATGAGGGAACCTTTGCTGTCATCAGAGATGGCTAGGAGAGGAAACAGCAAATATACTCAATGGGGTATAGACATCTGGAGTAAGAAGGAGGAGGGAGCAGGGGGAAGGGGTGGGGATGTGAATAAAGGAGGAGAGGATGGACCATGGGGGAACAGTGGTCAGATATAACACATTTTCTTTTTTACTTCTTGCAAGGGGCTGGGATTGGATGGCCTGTCCAGGACCATAGGGCCAGGTGGATTCTGGGCCTAAGGGGTGGTATGGGGGCTCAGGGCTTCTTGGCCCCAGGACCAGGGATCTGTCTGCTGTGCCACTCAGCGACCCTACAGTAGAGTCATAGTGAAAGGAGAGAGAAAATATAGTACATGGTAGTGGAGAAATAAGAAAGGAGGGAGTTGTGATCAGCAATGGCAATGCTGGAAAAATATGGAAATAACTTTTGTGATGGACTTATCATAAAGAATGGGATCCACCCAGCACAGAGTTGATGGTGTTGGAACAAAGACTGAAGCATATTTTTTGTTATTATTATTTGGGGGAGGGTACAGGGCAAGTGGGTCTGGGTGGCCTGCCTGGGGCCACATAGCAGTAGGATCTTTGGGTGTCTGGGGCCGGATTCGGACCCAGGTGCTCCTGGCTCAAGGGCCAAGCTTTGTCTGCCACCCAGCCACCCCTACTATTATTACTATTTTATTTTATTTTGGGTCTTTTTTTTTCTTTTTTTTTCTTTTTGGTTTTTACAGGGCAGTGGGGATTGGGTGACTTGCATGTCACATGGCTGGGTGATTATTGGGTTTATGAGGCTGGGTATGGACTCGGGTGCTCGTGGCTCCAGGGCTGGTGCTTCGTCCATTGCGCCACCTGGCCATACCTATAATTATTACTATTATTTTTTTAATTTTAATTTTTTTTCTCTCCCCTTTACTTTTTTGCCCAAGCAAGTCTATCTATATTCATGGGGGGTGAGGGATATTTTGCTTACTTGTAAACAAGTATATTTTATTAATGTAAAAAAAAACATTTGTACAAAATTAGAATAAAAAATAAATAAAAAAATAATAATAATTTAGGGAAAAAAAGAAAAAAACAACAGTGGAATATTACTAGACTATTGGCCATCTGGTTCTTTCTTTGAAGGCTTCCAGACTGGGATAGAAGTTGGAACTAAGACTCTGGTCTGCTTTTGGGGTCTTAACCACAGCTGTTGCTTCTTACCTTGCATCTCTCTGGATACACAGCCTAAGACCCAAGACTGCTCAATACACTGAAATATGTACATATCCTCTCCTCAGTCTGCTCTGATCTGTGACTAGAATAGGGCAGTGAGTAGCAAAGCTGCCAACTAACACCTGCCCCCTCACCCTGCATGATCTTGGGTGCCCCAGTAATATAGGACAACCTCTTCCTTGTGCTTGGAGAGGTGAGTTCCTGATCAAAGTCTGTTCCCAATGTTTACAGAGCTCTCTGTCTGTCTCCCTATTCCAACTTGGGTTGCAAAAATGACTTCACTGAACTTTTTTTTTTTAAACCAAAACATTTCTCCATCAGGATTCAGTCTGGTTTGCTTTCTAGATAGGATTGGAGGAATGAGGGAACAGGGAGCTCACTCTGCTTCTTCCTGCTACCTCACCACATCTTGACTCCCTTCTGATCTGCTCCTTTTCTGACCTAAGTCAAATAGCCCCTCCTTAGGCAGCCAGTTGGCCTTCTCCTTCCAGGGGCTCACCATATTGGTGCTTGATCTTAGCTCAGATAAATGATTATCTCTACTATAACTCAGAAATTCCAAATCCAAGAATTGCACCAGTTTCAATTACTCCAGTATCAAGGATTATGAATGTGAGTAATTATATGGGCTTAGAGAGCTAATGCTGAAAATATTCAAAAGGAGGAGAGATCTCAAATACTTGGGGGAAAATAGGCTTATCATTACTGGAAAAGGTAAACTACTAAGAAAATATCAATAACTGAATCATATGTCTACTTTTCTGTTTCTATAGAATCTTTATATAAGTTTTCTATACTGGCAATATGGTATCTTCAATGAAAATATGGGAAAGGAATGAGCAGGTTTTTGCCAGACAATATTTTATTAGATCACATTTTCACAGTTATACAACTGACAGAATCCCACTATGTTCATTATTTGTTGAATATTAAAAAACAATAAAAACTTGATTCAAAATAGCAAAAATCCCAAAGGCAACCCCTACAATAAGTGATCTCCCAGATTTTCAAAAACCAAACAATATTTCTTGAGACATCTAATGATAAAAATAACTTTCACTAAAGATAAAAAGTCAAAAGAAAAACAGTTTCTGCCTACAAGGAATTTATATTCTACTAGAGTAACTATTTAGTTATAGAGCTGGGATAAGTACCTTGTTCATCAAGTTTCCAGTCTCATGTTCTAATGGCATTTAAAAAAAATTAGAGGTTTGGAGTACAAAGGTATTCTAGAGGTCGTGTTAGTCCAACACCTTCTTTTTTATATACGAGGAAACTAAAATCCAAAGGGGTTGTGACTTGCCCAAGGTCACAAAGCTATTAAAACAGCAAAGCTAGAATCTAAAACCCAGGTCCTGTGGCTCCAGATCCTATACTTTTTGTATCTTAGATTTTGATTGCTGATATCAAGGGAAGTATAAATCAGGGAGACATATGTTTACCAAAGGTATCCTATATGTAGCATGCTTTGAATGTTTGTTTGCGTGTGGTAAATTCCTTGAAGGCAAGGACTGTCTTTTCACTCTCTTTGTATCCTCTTTGCTTTGTACAACACCTGACACATGAAGAATTAATTGCACAATAGAAACAGAATAAATGATATCATCAAAGATACTTAAGAATGGAGAAGAAGGGATAATAATATAATTACAGTTAGGTATGACCAATGGACACCTTCGTTGGCAGGATGGTTTTGATTTGTAGTCTAGTTTATCAACCTCTGATCTTTACCATAAAAATATTTTTGACTACATATTCTGTGCCTAGTATTTTAGTTTTTTCTCTCAGATTCGTGTCATCTGCAAATTTAGTGAATATGCCAATACTGTCTAATTCAGGTCATTAATAAAAATGTTTAATAGCACAGGGTCAAGCATAGATATCTGGGGTACTCTACTCAAGACCTTCTAAAATGAAACATTAATGACTACTGCTGGGGGTTGGACATTGAACCAAACCATAATGCTACTTTTATACAATTCTTTTGTTGTAATACGTTGCAGCCTACTCATTCTTACCACATACCCCTCAATTTCTTTTGTATGACATTGAACTTCAACTTTTGAGAGATTGGGATTTTCCATGAAATCACACAACAAGCTGAAGAAAGCTGGCATTCAAAAGATCAATCTTTGTTTCAGGATGAAGGTTGGTATCCCTTTTAAACTACATTTTTTTTATCATCTCCTTCTATTCAATTCTGGTCTCACTTCATTGTTTATTTCCATTGTCTAAGATCTAGGCACAAATCAAAAAGGGTTTGACAGAATGACCACCTTATCTAGTCCTTAACTCTCTCCCAACCTTCAGTGAAGCTTCCATAATTCAACTACTTGGGATACTGAGGAGAATAGGAATTTTTTGTTCACTTGTTTTTTTTTCCTTTTGAGTTAGATAGCATAATGTCATTCTGAGAAAGGGACAAAAGCAAGACTTCTTGATATATAATCAGTTAGCCAATAAGTCAATCAATAAGCATTTATAAAATGCCTATTATGTGCATAGCACTGCCAGGCATAGTGCTAAGCACTGAGAATACCATGAAAGACAAGATAGTTTCCACACTCTTGAGGAGCTCACAGTCTAATTAGATAAAACATGAAAAAAACTAGGAACATATTGAATTCATACAAGATAGATAAGAGACAGTCAATAGAAGGAAGGCACCAGCATTAATGGGAATTTTCAATGAAGATGGAATTTTAACTGGTCCTTGAAGGAAGTCAGAGAAGCCAGAGATAAAGAGGGAGCATTCTCCTGCCAGGCATGAGAAATATCCAGTAAAAATACTTGGATAAGGAAGACAGAGTGTTTATGTGGGAGAAATAGCAAGCAGGTCACTGATACTGCATGATAGAGTATGTGAAGGTGGTTTGTGTGGGGGGAATAGGGTGTAAGACTGGAAAGGTAGGAAGGGACCATGTTATGGTCTTGAATGCTAAACAAAAGGATTTACATTAGATAGGGAATCATTGGGATTTATTAAACAAGGGATGAGATAATATAACCAGATCTACACTTGAGAAAATTAATTTGATAGCTGAGTGGATGATGGACTAAAATGGGAAGAAACATGAGGTAGAGAACAACCAGCATGCTATGTTAATAGTCTAGTCTTGAGATGACAAGGACAGGCACCAAAGTACTGGCAATGTCAGAGGAGAGAAGAGTACATATGAAACATATGATAAAGGTAAAAATCACCAGGGACTGGCAAAGATAGGATATGGGGGTGGTGAGAGAGAGAAATGAATGGTCACAGATTAGGTGACTAGGTCAAAAGCCTGAGTGACTGAGAAGATAATAGTATCCTTGACAGTAACTGGGAATCTTGGAATTGTAGGGTATTTGGGAGGGAAATAATGAGTTCCGTTTTAAACCTGTTAACTTTAATATGACTAAAGGACATTTAGTTTGAGATGTTTATAATAAGCCATTGAATATGGAAGATTCACCGAAGGTCAGGAGAGAGGTAAGGATGAGATAAGGTGGTCTGAGAATCATTAGAATAGAGATAATAATTGAAACCATGAGCTGATGAGGTCACCAAGTAAAATAGCAGAGAGGGGAAAAGGGGAGGGAAAACAGGACAGAATCCTAAGGTGAAATCACCTTTGAAGGAGGTGATCTGGACAAAGATTCAACAAAGGATCCAGAAAAGGCACAGTCTGACAGGTAGGAGAATCTTTATTCCATTCAGATTGTGCAATGGACAGTCCTTTATGAGGATCTGACTCAGTTGTATGTCTTGCTTGATATAATTGATCAAAGAGCTGTTAAAAAAGTGATTTGTATTTTTATATCCTTCTAGAAATTTTTGGACATACCTTGTTGCAGTAATATCTCCAAGGAAACATTCTGCTCTACCATATCAAATTTTTTTTTTATTAAATGATACCTCCAATGGGATATTGGATGCTGTATAGCTTTCAGTCAATTTATTGCTAAAAGATGTTATCTGAGATAGAAAATTACTTCAGAAAGCCCACTTGTTCCATTCTC
The DNA here is from genome assembly GCF_037893015.1 of Macrotis lagotis. Lineage (NCBI taxonomy): Eukaryota > Metazoa > Chordata > Mammalia > Peramelemorphia > Peramelidae > Macrotis > Macrotis lagotis. The sequence goes on from NC_133666.1 coordinate 329,466,691, forward strand.
ATCTTTTCATCAAGGATGCCTTCTATGCACGCATATTTTATTTTCATAAAACTGTTGGAGGGCTGGGAAAGTAAGCCTATGAATATTTATTTATCTATATTCTTAGTCATGTTTTTATTCAATGTGGTAAGATGTGAATTCTTTTTTTCCATAAGCTTTTGGTGTACTCTCTTTCATATTTTTTTTAAGTTTATTTATTTTTGGGTTTTGCAAGGCAATGGGGTTATGTGACTTGTCCAAGTTTACCCTGTTAAGTATTATGTGTCTGAGGTTGGATTTGAAATCAGGTCCTCCTGACTCCAGGGCTGGTGCTCTATCCACTGTGCCATCTAGCTTCCCCTTCTTTCCTATATCTTGAGAAATAATCATAATTTCAAAATTAGGTTGCTTTCAGCATGGGGCTTTTCTTCGTATATTTGATCTACTTCCAGTTGTTTTTTCACTTTCTTGTTGCTGTGTTCTGCTCAAGTTGGACATATCTAGGAATATGAAGTTAAAGACCAAATATAGTGACTCCATTGTCCTTGACAGCATTGATGTTTTTTATAAAAATCTTTCATTTTTTGCTGCATTTCAAATATATTTTAAGAAATCTTTTGGGATAACAATTAAGATCTTTCATCAAACTATTTCTGTCTGCTTTCCATTACTTCATGCAATTATGTTGCTCATAATATTTTACTCCCCTTCTCTGAAAGCTTTTTTTTTTTTTTTTAGGTTTTTGCAAAGCAAATGGGGTTAAGTGGCTTGCCCATGGCCACACAGCTAGTTAATTATCAAGTGTCTGAGACTGCTTTTGAACCCAGGTACTCCTGACTCCAGGGCCGGTGCTTTATCCGCTGCACCACCTAGCTGCCCCACTGAAAGCTTTTAGAATGTGCATGTATTCTAAAATGGTAAAGTCCTTGATGAAGTGAACAAACATTTGCTGACTAAGATACTTTCCAAGCTAACTGTATTTCTTTAATATGGCAATATATATGTGGGTGTAAATATATATATATGTATATATAATATATACATGTACGTGTGCATTATATTTCCCTAGAAAATGGTTTTAATCTGAGTCAAAGTTTTATTACTCTATCTTCTTTTAATTTTTGAAATCAGCACCTTTTAAAAATAGATTATATTGGAGTTATTTTAATTGCCTGTCTTATAGTTTTCTCATTTTAATTTTTCTAGTTATATATTAATTTTGATCTTTGTTCTAACAAGTTGGTGGCATGATCATAAACAGCTAATTTGGGAATGACTTCGACATTAGTAAAAAGTTATTTCTGAAAGAAAGAGAGAGAGAGAGAGAGAGAGAGAGAGAGAGAGAGAGAGAGAACAAATGAGAATGCACATGCTATGTAGTGCAGTGGCTCTGAGTCAGAAGGACCTGAGTTCAAATGTGACCTCAGACACTTAATAATTACCTAGATGTGTGACTTTGGGCAAGTCACTTGACCCCATTGCTTTGCACCCCCCCAAAAAAGAGATAAAGTAAATGTGATGTGTCTTCTCTTTCAAGAAGTCATATTCACTTTGTGAACATCACTTCTTTTTCAAAAACTATATCCCCCCCTTCATAATGTAATCTAGAATTTTGCCAGGAATAGAAGTCAAGCCCACTGATAAATAGTTTACTTACTCCATTCCCTTGCCCTTTTTGAAGTTGGAGTGCTTCCTCCTCTTCTCCAATTTTGTAGTTCCCTCTCATATTTTCAATCTTTCAATGACTTGCAGGTTCATAGATTAAGAGTTGGAAAGGACCTTAGAGAATATGTCCAATGGCCTCATTTATAAAATGTGAACTGGACTACACACAGACCCACACACACACACATATATATATATATATATATATATATATATATATATATATGTGTGTGTGTGTGTGTGTGTATACATGTGTGTGTATATATATATATATATATATATGCACAGAAAATGTTATATATCTGGAAGCTACTATTATTCTGAAATCTTTATGTTAAAATGCAAATATTAGTCACTTCAGTCAGGTCAATTTCACCCTTGCAGTGAATCCACTAGTTGATCAATGCATGGGAAATTAGTGTAATGTAGAGGTTTAAACTTACTAGGGAAAATATCAGGTGAAGAAGTCTACTTCCTTGGTAACTTAGCATCAGGAAGTGGTAACATCATAGGCACATGTGTACATCCTATCTCAGAATTTCATGATTCCTGGGGAATAGCAGGTAGCCATAGAGTAGCTACCAATCTGTCAAAGTCAATTGTAAATATAGGAAACATCCATGATCTAATCTCTTTCTGTGTCTTCCTCTCAAATGCAAAAGGAAAGTTGTACCACCTAGCTATCAAATTCATTAGGGGTTGTAATGAGTTCAACAGGTAGATGGACAAAGAAACAGTCATAATATAGAAAAACACAGTCTTTAGTGAGGGTAAATTAATGGGTATTGAGAGATTAAAAAGTTACAAGGTCCTCTTAAGAGTAATCCAATAGGATCTGAGAATTTCATGATCTTGTGATGCTTAGGGACATAGTACTAAGCCAGATTTAAAAACTGTCATATGGACCTCAAAGGTTACATAAGGAGGAAAAGCTTACAGAATTGCAAATAAATGAGTCAGTCATTGTTCCACATATCTAAAAAATAAATTTGATCCAAAGTAAAATGTATGGCTAATTGGTTTTTCAAGAGCAACTGATACTGACCTTTGATATAATATTTAAAAAGCATGTTTTTAGAGGGAGGGAACAAATTCCTATGGCATTTACATCATAGTTGTTACCTGTCTTCTGAAAATGATTATTAGAAAAACCCAATTGAAATATCACATAACACATGAAACCTCATAAATATTTACTAAGGGGCATTATCCATACTAAGCACCATTTAAGGATAATTTAAAGCAATGATTTCTTAATTGTAAAACTTAATAACTTTTTATTAATCATTTTCCATCTTAACCTCTCTGCATCATTTGACATTGTTCATCTAGATCTCCTCTTGGTTATTCTTTTCTGTCCTGGTTTTCATAGATTTTCATTCTCTTGGTTCTTTTCCTAATTGTCTGACTATTCTTCCTCTGTCATGTACCTAATTCCCACTAATTATGGGAATGAGTTCTCAATGCTCTGTCCTAAGCTCTTATCTCTTTTCTCTCTACACTTCCTCACTTGAAGATCACATCAGCTTCCATTGGTTCAATTATCTTTTTGCAGATGATACCCAGATTTGTAGTTAGTCTCACTGCTGATCTCCAGTCCTATATCACACAGTCTCTTTTGGACCCTTTGACCTAGTAGTCCTGTAGTTATTTCAAATTTATCATGATTTCCAAACTAAAGAATATAGTAAAATGAAAGGTAAGTGAAGCAATTCACTTTCTTTTTTCTGGTTACATGTACCTTTGATGGTAACTTTTACACAACTTTGTGCCTGTGATTTATAATTCATAAAATGCTACATCCCATTGATGTCTACATGTCTCTCCATTATCCTTTGTGTGATTCTCAATTTTGATTTCTCAGAAATTAATGTTTCATGATTTGCAGGCATATAGCATTACCAAAAGAATGCTCAGATGTTCATATAAAACTGTGATCTTACTGATGGAGATGTTTCCTTTAATGAAAACTTCCTCTTTCTCCACTCTGTATAGCCCAGATCCTACCTATCCTCTGATCTTCTTCCTAATAAGCTTCTTTTCCTGACAGGACACTGACTTTCGCATCCCCACTCGTGTTTTTTTTTTTAAGATTTTTCAAGGCAATGGGGTTGAGTGGCTTGCCCAAGGCCACACAGCTAGGTAATTATTAAGTGTCTGAGGCCATATTTGAACTCAGGTACTCCTGACTCCAAGGCCGGTGCTCTACCCACTGCGCCACCTAGCTGCCCTATCCCCAGTCATTGGAAAGAACACAGACTACTGCTTCACTTTGATCGCTTAAGACCATTCCCCCTTTCCCCAATGATGGTGGCCTACTCTGTTTCCCATCCTGCAGGACAATGCCCCAATGTAATCTAAATTATGTCAACAAATATTTGTTTTTTACCATGAGTCAAGCTCTCTACTAAACTCTGGGGATGCAAATACAAGCCAAAAGTCAGTTTCTTCCCTCATTACAACTGCTGATGAATTTGCTAGCTAGGTGCACATCTTTCCTTTTCCATTTGAGAGGAAGACAAATACAAACAGGAAAAAAGGGAGTTGAAAAGGGATGCTCCCTACATGAAAGCATATTGTTTAGAGAATGAAGGATATTTGAATTCTTCCTCAAAAATGAATGTTCCAGGGTTAAAATGAATTAACAGGAGAAGGAGGTTACTTCAGAGGTAGATGGAGAAGGCACTGGAAACATGATGACAAAGTCTGGAGGTTAAGGAATGACTGGTTTGGGTCCTTCTGAAAAAGAGAATTTTTGGACCTTGCTATTCATCAAAATGAATTCACCATTATAGCAGGATTGTCCAATTTTTTGGCTCTTTTGGGCTGCAGTGGCCAACAATAGCTGGTCAAGGGTAGCGTAATTAAATATGTTCATGAATACAATGCAGCACACATCACCAACATAGCACAACAATAAATGCCCCTTCCTGACATATCTACCAGGGATCCCAATGACCGCCATGAGCAATGGGGCCACAGGTTGGACATAACTTGTTTTAGTTTTAGAGCTTCTATGTCTTTTCATTATTCCTACAGCTGAATCTGCCCTACAGGCATTGCTAACTAAAATATGAACTCTTTGAGAGCAGGAACTTTTTCTATGTGGATCTACACAACTCATCACAGGGCTTGGGAATAATGAATATTTAATAAAAGATCATTCATGATATCTCCATGTCTATTTTATATGTCTCCTCTGTATTCTTTCTTTACCAGAAGGGGGACTGCCCAACATACTGTGGACCTTCCTTTTCTCTTGACATCATTAAGATATCAGAATATCCTGGCTGTTCTTGCTATATGACTTGCTCATCATCTTTCTGATCATTTCTTCAGTTTCCTTTTCTCTGCTGATTCTTCACAATTCCTCTTGAAATAAATGGCTTAAACCTACCATTTGTCTTTTCCAGTAGAAAAATAGTGGTTATAGAAACAGAAGATTTTGAAGAAAAATCTAATCAAAGAGAAGCTTGGAGTCACTTAAAAATATGACAGTGACAATGATGCAACTGTTCATTGATCTTTAGATCTTTTGAGCTAACAGGCTAATTGCTCAAAGGAAGCTAGTCTGTCATTGGATCTTGGTTAGTTTAGTTAAAGCCCAGGGCCTAGCAACTATTAGGGCATAATCATAATGATACTAGGGTAGAGAGAGGGCCCTGTTCTTTTGTCACCCATCAATTGTACCACATCTTACTGCCTGGATTGCCATTTTCTTGTTATTCAGTCATTTCAGTCATGTCCAATTATTCGTGATTCCATTTGGGATTTTCTTGGCAAAGATACTGAAGGGGTTTGCCATTTCCTTCTCCTGTTCATTTTTTTTTAATTTTTTTTTTTGCAAGGCAAATGGGGTTAAGTGGCTTGCCCAAGGCCACACAGCTAGGTAATTATTAAGTGTCTGAGCCCAGATTTGAACTCAGGTACTCCTGACTCCAGGGTCAGTACTCTATCCATGAGGCCACCTAGCCACCCCCTCCTGTTCATTTTATATAAGAGGAAACTTGTCTAGGATCACACAACCAGTCAGTGTCTGAGTTCAGATTTGAACTCAGGGAGATAAGGCCAACCTCCAAAACTTCCATGTTGCTTCCCAAGAGCAGACAGAATATTTGCCCATCCTCAAATGAATGGTGACTGAGCATGCTTCTTAAGAATCTCTTATGTAGAGTAACAATAGTTAATGTTTAGAGATGATCTAAAACCTACATAATTCTTTTTGAACCACTTTGGTACTCCTTGCTAGGGTCAGAAGGGGGAGAAACAAGACCAAGAGGTATTTTGTCATTTTCTTTGTTCACAGGGTTCCATGAACAAAGAATTCATTACCTTGTGGCCTGCTTATAGGTAATGATCCTCTCTAGATAGGTAGGTTTGTCATTGGGATAGCAATTGGAGCCTTTTCAGCACAATATCATCTGCCATAGTTGATGCTTTGCTGTCAGAGCCTTCAAGCACCCATGTTCAACTCGACTAAACCAGGAGGCAGCGAAATATGAATTCTGTAGAAGCCTCATATTAATTGCAAATGTAAACTACCCTAAGCAAGGAGTATCATTTTTCCCTTACAGAAATGTTTTCTGTATAGATACAAGTATATTTTGATCTTAGAATATTAAAACCAATGAATTTTGAATCTGAAAGAATTTAGAGTTAGATCATTAGGTTCAGTTTCCCACTCAGCAAATAATCTCTTCTGCTTTCCTATGAAATGGTTTTCTAGACTCTGTTTAAATACCGCAGTGGTATTTAAGGGGAGGGAAATGATTAACACATTCCATTGTTGGACTATCCTTTGTTAGAATCGTATTCCATATGATAAACCAAAACCTGATCCCTTATAATTTCTATTTATTAGTTCATCTGTCTTCTGAAGTAACACAAAATATCTGCCCTTTTACAGGAGGGCTCTTCAAGAACTGGAAGGCAAGGATCTTGCCTTCATTATTTTTCTCTTAAGATTCTTGGCTCTTTTTTTTTTTTGAGGTAATCAGGGATAAGTGATTTGCTGAGGGTCACAAAGCCAGTAAATCTCTAGGGCCAGATTTAAATTCAGGTCTTCCTGAATAGGGCAGTTGCTCTATTCACTGTTGCTTCTATTCTTAGATTTTCCAACCATTTTTCAAAGTTATCTCCCTCATTTGTTCCCCTTTGGACAAATACAAATTAGTCAAAATACTTTGAAAATGTGGTTCACTCAAGAATTGGATATAATATTCCAGATGTGCTGGATAGCACAAAGTACAAATGAGATTTTGAGTTTTCATGACCTAAACAGACTGACCATTAATGATATGATGTAACATATAAGATGGATATTTTAAGGGGATGGCAGGAGAGTAGCTTCCTCTGTATCTAGACAGATATGTAGTTTGTACAATATTTTCCTCTTGAACAGGAATGAGAAAATAGGGTATGGAGAATAATTGAAAGATTCCTCGGGCCTTTCAATGCCCAGTTGTGTTCAGAGCTAGCTTCTCATTAAGTTTAATGCGCATGATTCTAACTTTTTTTCTGACTGCATAGATTTTAGGCACTGTTTCACTAAAAGAAATACTGCATCTACTACTATATGTAAAAATAGATGTAAAATTAGGGGACAGCTATTTGAATCACAGATACAATTTAGTATTATAAAGTATTTATATTAGTATTATATATTATATTATATATAGTATTATAAAGATTCTTAAAATATTAATATAAATTTTCTTTTTTGAATTTCATTTAAGGCAATGGGAGTTTATTTCATTTAAGGCAAAGGAGTGATTTGCCCAAGGTCACACAGCTAGGCAATTAGGATTAAGTGTCTAAGGCCACATTTGAACTCAGGTCCTCCAGACTGCAGGGCCAATATTCTATCTCCCCTCTTCTCAATTTCTTGATTCCTGTGTTCCAACTACTTTTGCCACTATTCATACTGTCCTGAGTTTGGATAGAACCTAGCTGGCACCTAGCTGCCCTCAATATAAATTTTCAAGATTATATTCTTAATGAATGTAGGGTTCATGCAGCATTATATGATGGGAAACTAAGAGGCAGAAGTCCTGGGTTCTAGTTTTGAATCTGCTGATAAAATCTGTGAGACTTTAGACAAGTCACTTAACTCCTTTGAGTCTCCATTTCCTCATATAAAAGAAAGCACAGACACTCAGTGAATTCAGAATTATTTGCTCTTCTATATAGTTTGGTAAATTCCATTTAAAGAAGTCAAGGGAACTGAATTTTTTTATTTTTGAAATATTTCATTTACTTTGAATTTTACAATTTCCCCCCCCCCATCATGCTTCCCTCCCCCACCCCCCACAGAAGGCAGTCTATTAGTCTTTACATTGTTTCTATGGTATGCATTGATCGAAGCTGAATGTGAGGAGAGAAATCATATCCTTAAGGAAGAAACAAAGTATGAGAATATAGCAAAATTACATTGTAAAATAACATTTTTTAAAAAAAATTAAAAGTAATAGTCTTTGGTCTTTGTTTAATCTCCACAATTGTTTGTCAGGATACAGATGGCATTCTCCATTGCAGATACCTCCAAATTGTTCCTGATTGTTGATCTGTTGGAATGAGCAAGTCCATTAAGGTTGATTATCGATCCCATGTTGCTGGTAGGGTGGGTAGCTGAATTTAAATCTGGCCTCAGACCTGTAATGCTTATTAGCTGTGACTTGGGCAAGTCCTTAATCACTATGGACTCAGAAATATACCCAGACACAAAGACAGACATACAGACTCTTTTGATCTTTCAAGCCAGACTAAGAATTTTGTGTTTTATCCTAACATCACCTGGAATCACTGAGGACTGTTTAGCATGCTTAAAAGACATGAATTTCAAGAATAATGTAGAGTAATGCTTAAAAACTTATTATGATAAAACCCTAGAAATGAAGACCTGCATTAACCAATTAAAAGTGACAATTGTAGGATCAGTCAATAAAAATTTAAGTACCTGCTCTTGTGCCAGATACTCTCCTAAATATTGGGGATAAAAACAAAGAAAAAGAAAGTCCTTGTTTTTAAGGAGCATATAATGTAATAGGGAATGACGAAATGCAAAAAGAACAGCAAGGATGAATTGGTAAAGGAACCCAGTGTAAGGGAAGGTCATTATCCAATGAAAAGTAGAATTTTTTTAAAATTAAAAAAAGCAATGTTGACCATGTACAATTACCCTAGCACAAACCCATAGTGCAATGCAAAAATTTTGAGCCAAGGATTATTTCTTTAGGACTACTCTTCTCAATTTCTTGATTCCTATGCTCCAATGACTTTTGCCGCTATTCATACTGTCCTGAGTTTGTATTGAGAGGGATCCTCACTCCCCAAAATCCTCTATTTAAAGTTTAAGGCAAATGGATAGTCTAGCTAGATTAAAAAGTCTGCTTGTGCCTGGGGCAACGGTGGCTAGGTCAACCAGTCTTCTTTCAATTTACAATTCCCCCAGCTAAGATGCTTCAACAACTTCCCCCCCACCCAATACCTGCCTGCCCCATGAGCTTCAAAATTGTTTTAAAGTTACTACAGAGCAAGAGAACTAAAGAAATTACAACACAAGTATTTCCTAGAATATATGGTGGCTCTGACAGAAAAAATTACCAGTTGGAAAAATGAAGAGAGCCTTTGTCTGTAGTTAAATGTAAATTTATTACAAGTCTATTTTATAGTTTCTAATTAGCTCAGTATTCCAAAGTACCACTATTGATGTCATCAATGGCACCATAAGGATGTCTGCCATAAATACTGCAGCCCATAGAATAGACTGGGCTGTTCCAAGTACCTCTTTAATGGTTCCAAAGAGGTTTCTTGCCAGGGATTGGTGCCTCATCTATTGAGCAATGTTGCTATCAAGGCTGAGGCAAAAGGCACAATCTCAATCTAAGCTTGTTCTGAGTGGTAAATATTACTGTAAAGTTTAGCCCTTTCCAGTTATTGTTTGTCTTGGTGATGCCACCATCAACTTTTTGGGGAGACAAATCCAAGGGACCAATTTTGAGGGCCAGAAAAGATGTGGCATTAATATTCATCACCAGTGTACCTTAAAAACACGAATTAAATTTTCTTAGGGTCAAATTTGGGTGGCACGGTGGTGATGAAGATGGAGGCCCAGCCTAGATGCTGCAGGGTAGCTGCCTGCAACTGATGAACCCAGATTCAGGACAACTGAAAGAAGCTGCACCTTCTCCACCCATCAACTGTGAGTCAGCCAAAAGCAACATGGAACACAATGTGAATCTATATAGATTAAGATAATGGGATTAAACGCCTTTGATATTAAAACGAATTATCATCGAGATCTAGCAAGAAGAATTTTTGAAGACTTTCTGCTTTCTTCTAATTTCAGTAGAATAGGTATCCCTTACTATTTCTACTGAATCTTATTTTCTGGTTTAAAACATACCTTCCAAAGGAAGATGCTCCCCAAGGTTTTGTCCTTGGTCATCTTTTTTCTATCTCCCTTTGACAGTCTGATTTATTCCCCAAAAGTCAACTATTACCTCTTGGTAGATGATTACAAAATTTTTATTTTTACTGCTGACTTCTTTCTTGAGCTTTGGATCCACATTTGGCTGAATGACCTTGGATAAATCACTTGACCTCTTAAAGAATAAGTTTTCTCATTTGTATAATGTGAAACAACTTATATGATCTCAAAGTTCTCCTTTATTTATAAATCTCATCATCTTCCAGTGTCTGATGGGACATTTGCTGTTGGTTATCTAATAGCACCTTAGATTTAACATGTCCAAAGCCAAGTTTATTATCTTTCCCCAAATCTGTTCTTCCTAATAACTTCACTGTTTTTTTTTATCAGTGACCACATCATTTTATCCAGTTTCTCAAGTTTAAAATGGTGGTAAGATTTGTGACTTTTCTCTCTTTCACCTTTCATTTCCAATTTTTCAGTAGTCTACATCTTAATATTGCTTAAATCTATCTTTATCAATTTCCACTATTGATGGATATCTAAAATTCATTCCCTGTAGACATTAAAAAATCAAACAGCACCTTTCTGGGATAACTGAATGGAGATAAGGGGTGTAATTACCTGAGTTTCTGAAGTCCTTGTTAGTCCTTCAATTCTCTAATTAGTTAAATGGAGGTAGCTTCCATAACTTCTAGTGCCTGGCATAGTGCCTTGCTCTATTGGCAATTAATAAATATCAATCAAGTTTTTGAAAAACAACTAGATGGGGCGGCTAGGTGGCGCAGTGGATAAAGCACTGCCCCTGGAGTCAGGAGTACCTGGGTTCAAATCTGGTCTCAGACACTTAATAATTACCTAGCTGTGTGGCTTTGGGCAAGCCACTTAACTCCATTTGCCTTGCAAAAACCTAAAAAAAAAAAACAAAAAAAACCCCAACAACTAGATAGCTAGAAAGATAACACAGGCAGTGGATTTTAGTAGTTTGATTGAAAGGGGAAGTGTAAGAACTTGGTTGGTGATACAGATGGAATCCCTGTTAAGAGGTTCCCTCTTTCTAGTCAGCACGTATTTTCACTGCCTGGAAAATAAACATCAATTGATGATGTCATTATATCCTTAAGTATCAGTTGGCAGCAACATCAAAGTACTTCTTTGTCTCTCCTCATCAACATTCTCCTACTTGCAGATGGATGTAGTATCCATGGTAGCAGAATTACAGGATTTAGATGTAGCTCCATTTGACTCTAGAGATAATGGAGTTGGCTTGCACTATGGTTGCCTTTGCAAGCCTCATGGTTTGGCTGGACTTTGCAAGAGGAAGGAACTTTGAAGTTCTTTGGTAGAGGACTAAGTGGAGACAAGCCGCTTTGATACTTTGAGTTTGGATGGCAGCCATGGAAAGCCTTTGACCTTTCTTTGTTAAACTTTGAAAAAGGTAGGGCATTAATTAATTGTTTTTAAGTTTATGAAACCACACTAAGGTATTGTCTGTACCAAATTCAGACAAATTTGCAACTGATGTCTGATTAGATACCACAAAGACTATCCTGACAGTGGTGTTAGTAATGAGAAATTAATGATTCTTATGAGACTGAAATCTCCTAATAATACAGATTGAGAGGAAAACAGGTACATTAACGTGGAGGGAATTGTTGGTGCATGATCTTCTGTTTGCAGATCACTATACACCTAATGCAGCCTTTGAAGCCAAGATGCAATAAAGTATGGATCAATTCTCTGCTGCTTGTGCTAATTTTGGTCTAGGAATTAACACCAAGAAAACACAGGTGCACCATCAGACAGCACAACACCATCCATATGTAGAGCCATCAATTATAGCAAATGGAGAAGTTCTGAGTACTGTGGACAAGTTCATTTATCTTGGCAGTGTCCTTTCCAGGGAGGTACACATTGATAATGAGGCTGGATACATGCATTGCCAGAGCTAGCTCAGTATTTGAGAGGTTTTGAAAGAAAGTGTGGGAGAGAAGAGGTATTAGATTAACTACCAAACTGAAGGCTGAGAGAGCCCTTGTGTTGACTTCATTCTATATATGCCTGTGAAATCGGTGCCATGTCAGGAAACTGAATCACTTCCATTTAAATTGTCTGGGGCAGCTAGGTGCCATAGTGAATAAAGCACAAGTCTTGGAGTCAGGAATTCAAATCTGAATTCAAATCTGGTCTCAGACACTTAATAATTACTTAGCTGTGTGACCTTGGGCAAGTTACTTAACCCCATTGCCTTGCAAAAATTTTTTAAAAAGCTGTCCTTTCTTGAATTAAACTGCCTAGCATTTCAACACAACTACAGAGAATGCAGATTGTTAGAACAACAGAAGTATGCTTGCCAAAAAGACTATTTTAAGGAGCACTCACACAGGGCAAGCGCTCACAAGGGGGTCAGAAGAAGCAATGCTGAGACACCTTGAAGATCTCACTGAAGAACTTTTGAATTGATTGCAGAGCCCAGGAGACACTGACACAAAATTGCCATGTCTTGCCAGTATGACATGCCCTTATCAGTGAAGGTGTTGAGCTCTATAGGGAAGGGGAAATTGAAGCAGCTCAAAGGAAACCTGACATATATAAATTTAGGGAACGTAACCCAGGCATTCACATGGACTATTTGTGCCTGACCTTTGATAGAGTATTTTGAGCTTGTATGGAGCTCATCAGCCACAGTGGAACACACTGTAATTTGTCTCAAACATAGTGATGGCATTTTGGCCTTCATCATTAATGAAGGACAAGAACCAAGAATTCTAAAGCAATCAGCATGAATTCTGAAGGAACAGCATAAAGGACAATTATTATCCCACTATTGCCTAAATCTGTTAAAAATAAGCTCAACTTGTATGGATAGCAAATTATAACAACTAACATTTGTGCAATACTTTCCTCAAAAGGCTGTAATGTAGATAGGGTAGTGTTAAATATTATTATCTTCACTTCATAAGTCAGGAAATGGAGGTTTACAGAGGTTAGATAACTTGCTGAAAGTCATTTGGTTAAGTGTAAAAAATAAGGATTCCAATTTAAGGACTCCCAACAAAGTTGTTCTGACTACAGGTCTCTACTATATACACTGTCTTCCTCTTTTTCCTCTTTATCTTTTGGAGGAAAATTTGGTCACAATAATTATACATTATTTTCATTTTTAAATTTATATAATTGTAGTCCTTGTGTCTGTTTCTGCTAACTTCATTTTGCATCATATCATATACATGCATGTTTCTCTGAATCCTTCATATTCCTTGTCCCTTATGATACAGTGATGAGACATGTCCTACAATTAATATTTTCCTTTAATTGTTGGACATCTACTTTAAGTACAGTTCTTTGCTATCATAAAAAATGTTCACAGCTCCTTTCTTATGTTATCTCAGTAAGAGCTTTGCTTTGAACTAAGTTTCATTTGACTAATAAATGTAATCACATTGGAGGAGGCCTGTGATTTGTGATTTTGAGTGGATGGGAACCTACACAGAAATGGAGTCTGGAGTAGGCTTTGCTGAGGGATCCACATATGAGTTGGAGGAGTATTCTTCCAGGTGAGACAATGGCATGATCATCTGACTAGCATAAAAGATTCTGGCTTTTTAAATTTTTTTTTTTTTAGGATTTTTGCAAGGCAAATGGGGTTAAGTGGCTTGCCCAAGGCCATACAGCTAGGTAATTATTAAACGTCTGAGACCAGATTTGAACACAATTGCTCCTGACTCCAAGGCCAGTGCACTACCCCACCTAGCCGCCCCCTTTTTTTAATTTAAAAAAAATTGTCATCCACATTCACTTTTTGTTGAAGCTAATTAATGTTGAGGTAAATACTGACTTAGTTTGGTGTGGAAACTTCCTCTACTAATATCTATCAGTAACTGACCTAAAACTTTTAGAAAAATGGTTTTGGCATTGAGAGGTTGAGTGACTTCCTCAGTTACAAAACCTAGAATGTATCAAAAGCAAGACTTGATTGAAATGTCTTCTTGACTTGAAAGGTGAGTTTTCTACCTAGTCTGCAAAGCTACATCTGTTATCATTTTTTAGTTTTTTTTGCAAGGCAATGGGGTTAAATGGCTTGCCCAAGGTCACACAGCTAGGTAATTATGAAGTTTCTGAGGCTAAATTTGAACTCAGGTACTCCTGACTCCAGGACTGGAGCTCTATCTACTGTGCCACCTAGCTGCCCCCATTTTTATAAATTAAAAAAAGTGTAATTAGGAGTGATTAAACACCTTGAATACAGTCTCAAGAACAGTAAGTAGAGAATGCTTAATTTGAAGATTCAAGAAATATTTAATCCTTCAATTACCTTTTATATGTGATAGCTTCTCGGAAAAGTATAAAATTTAATGGGATCTCTGTCCTGAAGGAATTTATAGTTCTGAATGAGCCATGAACTATACAAATAACTTATCATACAAAATGACACATAGCTATAAGAAGGGGAGGTAAAGAAAGTACTAGTTTAGTAGGGGTATTTGAAATATGCAAGCAATCATATAAAATAACTCATGAAAGTGATGTAAAATAATAAAAGTCTGATATGAAAAGGTGGGGAAAATATTTCAGTATTTCACCTTTAAATTTATGACAAGGAATTAAAATACTGGTAGGGGGAAAGGGGAAGAGGAAAATATTTTAGATATAAGAAAGTGAGCAAGGGGGGGGGCACTGGCCCTGGAGTCAGGAGGACCTGAGTTCAAATCCAGTCTCAGACACTTAATTACCTAGCTATAAGACCTTGGGCAGTCAACCCCATTGCCTTGCCAAGAAAAAAATAAAAGGTGCAGTCAGGAAGAATGCCATTGCCACTAGGACAGTGATCAGGGCAGTTGGGTTGGGGAATATTGTTATTTGGGGGCAAATAGCTGAAGGGGACCCTGAGGTCATGGCGTCTATAATGTCTTCATTGTGAAGAGAAGAAACCAAGACCTGGAGTGATCACCTAGTGAGAAATGGGACTTTGCTTGTAACCCAGATGGTTGGATTCCACATCTAGTCCTCTATCATCTTGCCTCAGATTATAGAAGCTCTGGAATGTGCGGTTTTTTGTTTTTTAGCTTGTGCAGGGCAGTGGGGCTAAGTGGCTTGCCCAAGGCCACACAGCTGGGTCATTATGAAGTGTGAGGCCGGTTTGAACTCAGGTGCCGGGGCTCCGGCCGCTGAGCCACCTAGCCGCCCCTTGAATACTGGATTTGATAAGGAATAGGGAGCTACAGCTAGGTGGTGCAATGCAAAGCCGCTGGGTCTTCCTACTTGTGTGACCCTGGACAAGTCACTATTGGCTTCGGTTTTCTCACCTGTAAAATGAACTGGAGAAAGAAATAGCAAAACCATTCCTGTCTCTTTACCCCCCAAAACGGGGTCACAAAGACCGAAACCCCAGAAGCACAGAGGTGACTGCGACCGGCGCTTTGCAAAGCCGTTCTGCAATGATTCGGGTACTTCATCGCATGAAATTCCAGCACCGGGGCCACGCAGGGCCCTCGGGCTGGTTCCTCACCGCCGTCTTGGCCCCGGCTGCTCTCCCCAGCCCCCTCGCCTGGCAGGCCCGGACGCCTCGGCTTCCCCAGCGCTCTGCCCCGGCCGCCTCCCCAGGCCCCGGGCGGCCTCTCCCGCGCCCACCCCCTCGGCCGGGGGGGAGAAACATAAAGGAGCAGCGTGTTACTTGGCCTGGACGGGTAGGTGCCCGAGCTAGCGCCCGCAGTGGGGAGGGCAGAGGCGTCTCCCCGGAACGCGGGCCCGGCCCACCTCCTCACAGTACCGGTGCGGAGCCTCGGCCCAGAAGGGGTGCAGAGGGGAGTCCGGGAGGCCTCCCCCGGGAGACGGAGCGCGTCGCCTCCTCCTTCCCCGGAGACGGAGTGCGTCGCGTCTCCCAGGAGACGGAGCGCGTCACCGCCCCCCGGGAGACGTAGCGCGTCGCGTCTCCCAGGAGACGGAGCGCGTCACCGCCCCCCCGGGAGACGTAGCGCGTCGCGTCTCCCAGGAGACGGAGCGCGTCACCGCCCCCCGGGAGACGTAGTGCGTCGCGTCTCCCAGGCCGAACCTCACTGCGCAGGCGTAAACGCAGCCGCGCTCGGTTTGAAAAAAAAATGGCGACGGCGTGTAAGTTAGTCCTGTCGGAGGAGAAGATCCTGGAGAAGAGCGGCCTCGGCCTTCGCGATATGGGTAACCTGGGGAACCAGTGACTCCCAATGGCCTCGGGAAGCCTTTCCGTGTCCATCCCCCCCAGCGGCTCCGGGAACTAGGAGTCTGGGCTCCGCATACCCCGGGGCGGGGTGGCGTTAGGCTATCCGACTGAAAGACTGAGGCCGTGGGAGAGACCCCGGGGGCGGGGCTGGGGGCTTCTGTCGCCACATGCCCCTCCCCCAGGGGAGCGGCCCCCCTGACTCACGTCGGGGCACACGCACTCACTAAGCACAGTTCTGGCGCGCACGCACACAGGAGCGCGCACGCACACGTACACTCCCCGCTGCTGTGGGATGGTGACGTAAACACGCATGCGCACACCACCCTCTGCCCCTGCCGCACAACCCATGCACCCGCTCACCCCCTCACAGGCCGCTCGGGGCTGAACTGAAACTTGTGATCCTATTTATTACGTGGTTGAAAAGGGTGCTGAACGCGCTTGCATCAAGGGGAGATTTTCTCAGCTTCCTCTCAAGCCCAAAAACATTGACCTGAGTTAGTGAGGAGTAAGATTAGACCGAAGACTAGTTAAAAAAAAAAAGGCAGCACCAAGCAGTTAAGTATTTCATTAATCACTTGGAACATAAATAAAGGCATTGACCTTTTTTCATGTAATAGCAATAGTAATTATGTAAAAGTAACTTTTAAAGGTCAACCCAGTTTGGATTTTTAAATGTAAAATTTTAATATTTCTTCTGGGCACAGTGTTTAATTTTGTTTTTTAAACAAATGGGTCAGAAATATCCAATGCTACATTGGAGCTCTATGAAGCCAACAGTCTGTGAGGAACAATAGAAGCAAGAGAAGCCCCTGCCTTTTTTCTAGTTAGAAAATTGATACTAGGCAGCCCTTTGATGCTCACTAGAATTTTCTTGACTAGCAAAGGGCTAATGCCCATTCAGTAGAGTGATTTTCATTAATCTAGAATCATGTAAGGATAGATTTAGATCTGGAAGAGATTTTAGAATTCATTATAAATCCATTGCCTTCTTTGTAATGAGTTACCCTTACTAGAGAGAAAATATACTATGAAGATTTATAATGACCACTGTTAGGAGGTACAAAGAGGTAAAAGCCCTGCAGTTGACAAGATGGGCACTGTGTTAAAGGCTGAAGACAAGTTTCTGAGGTGAAATTTGAATCTAGATATTCCTTGATTCCTAATTCCAACCTGCTCTGTCAGCTCATTTTCATCCTTTGGGACTGATTGATTGGCCAGACTGAAAGAGAAGTCATTAATGGATTGTTGCATCTTGGAAGAAAGTCTTCCATGGAGTGTTCTTACGCTGTTTAACATTTTTATCATTGACTGATAAAGACATAGAAGTATATAGAGAACTGGAAAACCCAAGTTCAAGTCTGTCCTCAGACACTTACTAGCTGTTTGATCCTGGGGAACTCATTTCACCCTGTTTGTCCCAGTTTCTTCATTTGTAAAATGAGCTGGAGAAGGAAATAACCACTCCAGCATCTTTGCCGAGAAAACCCCAAATGGAGTCATGAAAAGGCAGATACAATTGAAAAACAACTAAATGACCACAAAGTTATAGGTGGAATGCTTATCAAATTTGAAGGTAACAAGATTCTGGAAAGGATAACTAACCCATTAGATGGAATTCAGACTAGAATTTTTGCCACTTTTCTCTTCCTTTTCCCTTCCCCTACCTTTAATAGTGATCAATCTAAAGCCTTATACTTAGGTTCCAAAAATTCATAGTTCAACTACAAGATAGGGGACACATGGCTACACATCATCTGGGAAAGAGCTACTGGTTTGGGTGGACCACAAGATTTACTATGTCAGAAGCCTGTGGTGGCATGCTTAAGAAGCTCATTCTGTATTTTTGACACCTAAAGTTCTCATAACTGCATAGCTGAGGAATTCATTCTGTCTTCAGCCCAAAGGATTCCCAAGTATCATTGGAGAGAGGCATTTAGTAGGTTTTAATGAAGTCAGAAACATGGAGAGGAAAATAAGTTTCAGGGACTCATATAATGCTCATCCTGGGGTACATAGTCCTGGCCAGAGCTGGATATTGGTCAGGAAAGAGGCATAAGACAAAGTAATGCAATTTAGCTGCTTGATGAGCTAAGATTTGTAATGCATGCATGAGAGCGTATGGAGGAAGACACATCCGAAAGACAACATTTAAACTATTTGAGTTAATAGTTGTAATAGTAGTCTTTAGGAGTTTTAGTTATACAAACTTTGCAAGTTTTTAATCTCTTTCTCATGAAGGAAAAAGCACCTTTGTACATCAAGTTAAATTCTAGACAGCATTTAGATCATAAATATAATAATTGAGAAAGCAGGTTAAGGCAGGTTTTAAGTATAGGTAAATAAATTATCCACTGCAGCTACATTAAGAATTAGGATTAGTAAGGCTCTGTCCTGGTTAGACTATATCTAGAATATTATGTTCTGTTTTGGGCACTACATTTTTAGGAAGAAGATTGATAAATTGGATCCAGAGTAGGACATCCAGGCTGGTGAAAAGTCTCCAGTTCATGCAGTGTAAAGATTATTTGAAATAATTGGGAATGGTTAATTTAGAAAAGAATAGATTAGGGGCATATATTAGGTTTCGTTAAATACTCAGATGTGGGAAAGAGATTACAATTTTTTGGGGTGGTATCATGGTGCAGATTTAGACTTGATGTACAGTAGAAGAGTCCTTTACCATATCAGTTGACTAAAAGATACAGGAAATAGAAAATCTTTCTGGGCTTATTGTTAGTTATAGAAAAGCATTAAATATCCAGTAGCGGTAAATACTACTTTAAAGGATTTCTTTTAAGATGATATTTCCCATCAATTGATCAAAATTTGTCAAGATTCCTTGAAAGCTATAAAGAATAGAGAAACCTTGTTCATTGACCCATGAAATACAAAAAGCAGGCAAGGCATAAAACATGATGGTTGTGTATAAATTAACTCAAAGTAAAATAATTTAATGTAGGGCACCTAGATGGCACAGTGGATAGAGCACTGGCCCTGGAGTCAGGATTACCTAAGTTCAAATCCAGCCTCAGACACTTAATTACCTAGCTCTGTGGCCTTGGACAAGCCACTTAACTCCATTGCCTTGCAAAAAAACAAAAAACAAAACCTAAAAATAATTATATTGCATAAAATAATTTTTGTAATAAACCTTGAAACTTTTTGCATCTTTACAAATGTTTAGTATACAATAGGTTCTTTTGTTTCATTCACTTGTTTTATATGATCTTGTATGGAGTTCTTAACATGTTGACAAATATTGTTTAATTCATCATGAAAATTCAGTTTTATTACCTTGGTTACCTCTAATTGTTTTTCCAAATCTAATCTTGGTTATAGTCAGTAGGTTTTCATTGAAGTGTAAATCTGTTTTACGAGTTCCTAGACCATCTAAACATTTATCTCCATACTCTGGATGCCATTATTAATTAATATTGATGGTGATTTGGGAATAAATTAAGCTGTGATTTAGGTATAAATCTTTTTTCAGTGTCTCCACATATTTATCAAGATTATCAAGATTCATTATTCATTATTCATTCCTCAATAAGGACAAGGCTTCAAACCACTGGAAGTAAAAAACAAATCTCTAAAATACTTTTTTTCTGATTAGAGGTTTTACCCAGATCTTACTGGCAAGTAGGGATTACTTCTGACAAAGGTTTTTAGTTTAGTTGTGAAAGAAAATGTAAATTTTATCAGCAAAAATTACCTTTAAAATTTTTTTAGTATTTGTATTTTCTCGCCCATTTTAAGTTTTTTTTTTAAAATATAAACTCATTGGTTAGTAGTTGTTAAATTTTTGCTGTTTTCCCTGTTCTTCCATCTTTGAACTATATCAAGCACTGCAGATTAATCATTAGCAATCTCATAAGCTCAGTCACTCTTTGAGATTGTATTAGGTAATTTTATAACAATTTACCAATTTTGGGGGCATTAGTTTTTATTTTCAATTGCACTTTCCTTTTGCACTTCAGTGCTGATTGATCCTGTTTCATCTATGGACTTGAATGTTCCTTGAAACTTTTGACTTTTCCTCCATCAACAGATATTGAAATGTGCTCTCATGGAACTCATTGGGATATTTCCTTATAGTAATAATCACAGAATTAGAAGCAGCAAAAGAGACAATCAAAAATTTGTGCATGGCATGAATTCCATCAAGATATTAACTAAAGGGGCAGCTAGGTGGCGCAGTGGATAAAGCACCAGCCCTGGAGTCAGGAGTACCTGGGTTCAAATTCGGTCTCAGACACTTAATAATTACCTAGCTGTGTGGCCTTGGGCAAGCCACTTAACCCCATTTGCCTTGCAAAAACCAAAAAAAGATATTAACTAAAAGCAGGAAATTGGTTAAATCTAGGTTCATCTGCTCAGGGACACATTTCTGAATTAGCCTAATGTCAGCAGAAACATGCAAGCATATCATTGCTATCACAAAATGAAATGATCAGAATTATCTTGTTTCAGAAATTGTTGTACTACCATATGTTTTTAAGGGTGTTCATTACTGTCATAAAGAAGATTCAGCACAGATTCCAAATTGAAAACACACACTCTCTGGATGGTGAAGTTGTCCAGATACATTTGTAGATGACATTGTTCTAGATGCCTGGATACACTACAGGACATTTTGGAAAATATCTGTAACAACTCAGGAGAATTTGACTTCACCATCCAACTGTGGGGGGGGGGGGGAAGTAGATGAAATATTCTCATGTTCTAAAGTTTTGTTATACAATTTCTAGAGCCTCATCCTATAATTTATGTATTGATAATATATATGTGGACTGTATAAATGGACAAGTTAGGTTGCTAAATTATATGTAAATAGGAGGAGGAGGAGAGTGGGTTTGGATTGCCTTTGGGAAGTGCCGTAGTTCCATTAATGACTTCAAACTTAGTTCCAGAAATGTTAAGTCATTTAAGAAATAGAAATAAAATTTGAATTCGAGTCCTCTAGCTTCTATTCTAATAATATTTCTATTATATTTCTAAGGTAATTTTTTTTTTGAGAACTCAGTTTCCTTAGGATCTATGACCTTCTATCATCTGGCACCAATCTACTTCTCCCAGCTTAGCTTAACCTTATGAGAATGCTGAGAGTCTAACCCCTTTGGGAAGGAATTAATAAATTGGAGGTATTGTGTATAGAGAAAGTTGAGGGTAGGAGATGGTTAAAAGGAGAGTATTCTTTAGGAAGATCAGATCAGATTTGTAAGTAGTTAAGTCAGGATGAATGAATGAGTATGCATTGAAAAAGGTCGATTACTGCTTTATCAAGGACGTAAAGGTGAGTTGAGGTGTAGGATTATAGGCACAGGTGGCTAGGGAGATGTGTTTCTGGTTTTCCTGAAGAGTGATTGGGAATGCATTTTTATATAGAAATGTTGTTACGAAGGCAAGATAGCCTTTTTGGTACCAAACCTTTGGTTACACTTTTGCTTACAGGGAGCCAGATGAATGATGAGGGTTAGACACATGGGAGAACCAATAGGAGCCAAGAAAAGACAGACTGCTTAGGTTGGGGTAGGGTCAACAAATGTATGAAGCTGCTGAGAATCCACAGGGGATGAAGATAGAAGTGATTTAATACACAATTTTTCACGCATGTCAGTCTAAAAATTAATGCTGCTTTCCATTTTTAATTCTAAATTTCCCTTTGTTATCTAAGCTGATTCATTTTATCATTATTTTGTTGTTGCCAGTGAAATACAAACAATTATATATTGGTTCTTATCCTTCATTATCAAAGAAGACCAAAATGACATCATTGTGTTTGAGACAAATTAGAGTGTGTCTGATTAGACCAACACAAGCTTGGAATGCTCTACCATAGGTCAGACACAAATAGTCCTTTTGAACACCTGGGGTGGAGTACTTACTCTAAACTAATGAATGTCACATTTTCTTTGAACTGCTTTAGTTCTGCCCTTCTCATACAGCACGGCACCCTCACTGATAAGGGCATGACATGCTGGGTGGTTTTGTGTCTGAGTTTCCCATGCTGTACAATCAATTCCCAAGTTCTTCAAGGAGACCTTCAGGGTGTCACGACATTGCTTCTTCTGAACCCCTTGTGAGCACTTTCCCTGTGTGAGATCTCCATAAAATAGGGTTGTTTTTTTTTTGGCAAGCATTTATCTAGCATTTTTCTTTTTTAGTTTTTGCAAGGCAATGGGGTTAAATAACTTGCTTAAGGTCACACAGCTAGGTAATTATTATGTGTCTGAGACTGGATTTGAACTCAGGTCCTCCTGACTCCAGGGCCAGTGTTCTATCCATTGTACCACCTAGCTGTCCCTATATCTAACATTCTTAACAGTATGTCCAGCTCATCATAGTTGCACTCTCTGTAGTAATGTTGGAATGCCAGGCAGTTTAACTTGAGAAAGGACCTCAGTGTCATGTATCTTCTCCTGCCAGATGATCTTCAGAATCTTCCTAATACAATTTAAATGGAAGTGATTCAGTTTCCTGACATGGCCCTGGTAGACTGTCCAGGTTTCACAGGCATATAACAATGGGGTCAGCACAACAGCTCTGTAGACCTTTAGTTTGGTGTCAGTCATTTTCTCTCCTACATTTCTTTCGGAGCCTCCTAAATACTAAGCTAGCTCTGGCAATGCATGTTTTAACCTCATTGTCAGTGTACCTCTTTGGAAAAAACTCTGCCAAGGTAAGTGAACTTGTCCACAGTACTCAAAAGTTCTCCAGTTGCTGAAATCAGTGGTTCCACATATGGATGGTGTAGTGTTGGCTGATAGAGCAACTGTGTTTTCTTGGTATTAATTGTCAGAACAAAATCAGCACAAGCAGCAGAGAATTGATCCATACTTTGTGCAGCTCAGCCTCAGAGACTGCATTGGGAGTACAATCATCTGCAAACAGAAGATCATACACCAACACTCCTTCACTTTGATCTTGGCTTGTAGCCTTTTCAAGTTGAACAATTTGCCATCAGTGCTGTAGCTGACCTTGGGGCTGTGTTCATCCTCAGTGAAGGTGTTTCATAATGTGGTTGAAAACATCATGCTAAAAAAAGCATGGGAGCAAGGACACATCCTTGTTTTAATCCATTGCTGACTGTGAAATCTTGAGAGCATTGTTCACTCTCTAGAACCCAGGCAAGCCTGGCATCATGAAATTGACCTACAATACTGATGAACTTCTCCAGGCAACTAAATTTTGACAGTTTTCCATACCCCCACTACTGACAGTATTAAATGCTTTGGTCAGATCTATGAATGTTCTGTTCCTAGTATTTTTTTCCTGGAGTTTTCAGGCAGCAAACACCATGTTGACTGTTCTTTGTCCCTTTCTGAAGCCACACTAGCTCTCAGGGAGGTGACCATCTTCCAGGTGAAGGATCAGCCTATTAAGAAGGACTCTGGTAAGAATCTTATGTAGGCATCCTTGAATTCTTGGGGAATAACCCCTTTGTGCTATGTAACCTGGAAAATTTCAGGCAAAGTTTGGATGAGCAATGCACACCCCATCGTGTAGATCTCAAGGAATAGAAATAGCACCAGGTGGTGATTTGCCACTTGAGAGGAGCCTAATGACATTCAAAACCTCTTCTCCAGTTGGAACTTCAACTAGAGACTGATTGGCTTCAACTTGAGGTAAACGGTCAATGGCTTCTGGATTGATTGAACACTATGGAAGTGTTCAGCCCTCTCTTTAGGATCATGTCCCTATCATTAATCAATGTGGATCCATCAGCCCTGAATAATTTAATTTTTATATTAAACACCTTTTGGAAAGGCAGCACTAAAAAAAATCTTGTTATACATTCTTAAGTCAAATAAAAATTAATATTTTTTTAGTACATTCATTCTTGTTCTTTTGCATCAACTTCAACATCAGTGTACTGTGTTGTGATATCCACAGATATAACCAGAAATTGTTTTGGGTTAAACCCCTTAAAAGTTGTTGAAGATAGTTAAAAGAAGCACAGAGGGATG
Organism: Macrotis lagotis; assembly: GCF_037893015.1. Classification (NCBI taxonomy): domain Eukaryota; kingdom Metazoa; phylum Chordata; class Mammalia; order Peramelemorphia; family Peramelidae; genus Macrotis; species Macrotis lagotis. Next base: position 329,490,926 of record NC_133666.1, read on the forward strand.
GTAAGTTGTGAATGAGTTGTTATCTGCATCACTGTAGGGAGTGTCCATGTCCTTGATATTATTGATCCTTCAATGAAATACTTGAGTGTTGTCAACATTTTAATTTAATTACAAGGAATTAGGACAGAATAAATAATCTTAAAATTTTTTATTCTTAGGTTCACTTCAGTCACTATCTATCCCAGGAACTTACCAAGAAAAGATTACTCATCTAGGAAATTCTTTGAAGAATTTAAGTTGTTTAAAGTCTCTAGATCTCTCACGCAATTCATTGGTTTGTCTAGAGGTAAATTTTTGGGTTGTTTTCATTTGAAAGAAACTATTGCTATTAATATTTAAAGTGGCAGAAGACAAAATTAGCAAAGAACAAAATTTCCTTTACACTTAAAACTTCTTTGTATTTATTTTGTACTCTATTTCTGTCTTAAATTTTGAAATGACGTATTTTAGGTAGTTCTGTAGTTCAAACTGTAGTTCTCAGTAACTGAGATAATATATCTTAAAGAAAAGATCTTAGATGAAAATGAATATTTGTGCTTTTATTATATAAAAAATTAAAATATTAAGGAACATAAAGCTAATTTTATATTCATAACAAGATTCATAGAAATATTTAAACATGCTTTGAAAACAAAATGACTTCTTTTAAAAATGAGGACTGTGACATTGGATTTCCCAGTATTGTCTTATTACTGTGTCAAAGTATTGTCCTTTCTTGGATATTTACCTCAGTGACAGTGATAACATTTTGTCTTTATTCTCATTCTGATAATAACTTTCTGTTTCAACAGGTGTCCTTTTTATTTTTATGTGGAAGTCTTTATATTAGTAATCTTCTTTTGTTTGATATTTGAAAATGTTTTTATTAGAGTATTTTTAAAGAATGTGAACTGATTTTGCTTTCTTTTTTCTCTTAATAGGGTATTGAGTACTTAACATTATTAGAAAGTCTCAATCTATACTACAATAATATTTCCTCACTAGCAGAAGTATTTCGACTTCATCAGTTAACTGAACTAAAAGATGTGGATTTGCGACTGAATCCTATAGCTAAGAATGAGCCTGATTATCGTCTTTTTCTTGTGTATATAATTCCAAAACTTAGACAATTAGGTGGGAGAGACAACATTCATCAAAAACTTATTTTTTTCTAAATGTTATGCTATACAAAAATGGAATGATAATGTTTAATTTTGTATGATGGAGGTGATGGTACTGATAAATTCAGACCTGTATTTTTTTTCAGTTGTGGTAATAAATTTATGTTAATCCCCCTATTTGGACCATTGAATTCATATATATATTTCTTTGTGGCAAGGGTTATGTAAGAATGGACATCTGACTGAACTATATGGATATCAGTCCCATGGTCTTGGTCATGACTTCTATAGTGAGTAAAACTCACTTTTTGAATTGTTTAACAAAAGTAATTTAAATATTTCAGTAATTAATTCACTCAAATAGTGCCTAATATCACATGAAATCCTGGTAGTTGAAAATTTTCTCTTTTCTATACTTAGAAGAAATAATAACACACAAAGTTCTTTTAAGATACATAATGTACTTTTGTCACAATTACTCCCATGCAGAATGTAATTTTCAAGTGAAATTCAAGAAGAGACAGTTACTTTCTCTTTTGGACTAAAGTATTTTAAAATAAGAAATGAAAAAAATATTGCTTACTTGATGGTTCCTGCTATATAAGATTTTCTGTAAGAAAAACTTTAATTAGTATGTAAGTTTAAAATGGAATCAACTATGTAAGCATTAAAAGACAACCTTATCTGCCATTGAATTTGTGAGACAAAGTAGAATTATGAATCAGAAAGTTGAGATGTAATCTTTTTGACCTAAGTTTTCTACTTCAAATGAGGAAAGTTAATGCGATATTATTCAAAACAATATTGGTAGGGTCAAAATACTTGCAAAAGATTTTGAGATTTGTTAAATTAGTTATAGCTATGCTCTACATAAGTTCCATCATAATAGACAACAACCCATTTCTATAAAGTATATGTGGTATTATTCTAGGTCATGATGGTGGTACTCTATACACCTGGAGAGTTTCCTACTACTTCTATGTTCTATAAATTAGACCTGAATAAAATGACTTGCATCATTAATTTTCCACATCATTAAAGGAATTGTTGAACTCCCTCAACTCTTGGATGTAATCTTATCATTCCAGTTGGAATTAGGACAAACTCCTTATCTCCTCTCCCTAGACTTCAATCTTTTTCCCCAGCCTTATTCTCTACTCTCTGTGATCCAACCATTGCCATCTCATTGTTTTTATGCAAGCTACTCCACCCTCTGTCTCAGTATTTTTGCACTGACTATTCCATCTCCATTTTTTTGTTGTTTGTTTGTTTGTTTCTTTCCTTTCTTTTTTTTTTTCCAGGCAGTGGGGTTAAGTGGCTTGCCCAAGGTCACACAGCTAGGTAATTATTAAGTATCTGATGTCGGATTTGAACTCAGGTCCTCCTGACTCCCAGGCTGGTGCTCTATTCACTGTGCCATCTAGCTTCCCCCATACCTCCATCTTACAGTAGAGAGTCTTTCTTCTAAGATATAACTGGAGCTTCTTCATGAAACCTTTATTGATCCTTTGAACAATGCCCTCCCCGCCAAACTATCTTTTATATAGCTATTTTGTATGGATTTGTATTTATTAACTTTATATTTGATTGTGTGGATTTTTCCCCCCACAGATGACCGTTTAGTAAGGGAGAGTGAACGAAAAGCTTCTCTTTTACATTTTTCTATGGAAGAAACTTTTGAATTGAAACAGATTTCTTCAGATTCATTGAAAAACAAAGCAGAAAGGTATGAATACAAATGATATTTGAATATTCAGAATGATGTTTGGAAATGTCAGAAAAATTTAAACCCAAGTTAAAAACATTAAATAAGTACATGCTCTTTTTAAAATAAGATTTATTTTTTAATATTCATTTTAAAATTTTGATATCCAAATTCTTCCTATAGTTCTTCCCTTACTCATAGAGAAGGCAAGCAATGTGATACTCGTTACATGGATATATGTGTAGTATGTGTGCATACATACATATATTTATGTGTATATATATATATATATATAGTTATATAAAACATTTCCATATTAGCCATTTTTATAGAAAAGGAAGAAAAATAAAGTTTAAAAATATGCTTCAATCTGCTAAGTATATATATTTTAATGAAGGTTCCCTAAAAGATATTGGCATCTCAAATAACTTTTTCCTTAATTCATGCGATGACATTAGAAAGTCTAAATTATGGAATGTCTAATTCTAAAGGTAATGAATTTTTATTATTTTAAAGTAGTACTTTTGAATATCATTGAGTAAAAGTAATTTGTTGTTACTGGATTTTATTTAACTTTGAGGCATTGTAAAACCCTGTCTGATTTATGAAGGTTAGGCCCTTGCTGAAAGTTTATATGAAAGATAACATTTACTATTGTGCTGCATCTATAAATGTAGAATACAATAATAGAATTTTAGGCTCTATTGACAGTGTAGCTGTCTTTAAATTGTTTTAAAAATTTTATTCAAAGTTTAGTAACTATTTTCACAACTAAATTTTCAAATAACTAATTATAGAAGATAATTTTCTTCTATGTCCCATCCTGAATTTCTCTTTTGAAAAATGTTGCTTTCATTAGTATTATATAGTTGAAATCATATAATATTCATATTAAGATTCTTCACTATGCATCAGTTATTAATTTTTATATAGTTCTTTATAATTTTTAGAGTCCTCATTTCTTTTACCTTAGTAAGCCATTTTGTTTTATAAGCTCTGTCCAAGTCATTTTGAGCTGTTTGATATGTGAATTATTTGGAAATTTTTATCATTTTGAATTACTATGAATATTCTTTACTGGCAAATCTTTGTTTCCTTTCAGTAACAACTTCCCTAATGCTAATTGTGAATAATCATTAAGTCAAAGAGTTTAAGCAGTTACAAGCCGTTTTATAATTGTTACTGTATCATTCAATTCAGTAAGCCTTTATTAAACACCATATACCAGACACTGAGCTGGGAGCTATGGATACAAATACAAAAAATGAAATAAATTTCTACTTTTAGGAAATTTTCATTCTATAATTTTACATTGCTATATTTTTCAAAAATGTGCTTACATATTACAACTGCAGTAACCATTTCTTTTTGTCAAAGCTAGCTGTCAATTTAAAGGTTATAAGTTATTATTTCAAAGTTAAATTTTATTAATACTTTTGTACTCTGTATTGGTCAGACTATAGACTTAGATTATATTTGTTAAATTCCATTTAATCACATTTTAAGAGAGACATTGACTCATTAGAGTATGTCCAGAAGGGCAGCTAGGTGGTGCTGTGATTAGTGCGCTGCCCTGGGGTTAGGAGGACCTGAGTTCAATCTGGCCTCAGACCCTTAATAATTACCGTAGCTGTGTGATCTTGGGCAAGTCATTTAACCCCATTGCTTTGCAAAAACTTTTAAAAAAAGAAAAATATATCCAGAGAGGATACCATGTTGAATGTTGATTCAAGGAACAAAGGTTGCTTATTCTGGGAAGAAAATTAAGAGGGGAAAATGATGGCTGCTATAATCCTTTATTCATTGCCTGCTATATATCAGGTGCTGGGGATACAATATAAAAATGACAAAAGTAGATTGCCTCAGATTACAAACATAATTAGAACTAATAAAGAACTGACAAAATGACTCTAATTTTAGTTTAATATAAGGAAGAAATTTGTCACATTAAAACTGTTCATAATGAAACAAAATACTTGTTAACGAGTGTCCAATTAAACATTAGCAGCATTAAACAAAAGCCATTGCTTGGGGATTTCGTGAACTATTTGTGGGTTAGAAACTAGAATAGGCCTGTAAGGTAAATAATTGACTAAGTAATTTTGTGATTCTGAGTTGAGATGGGGTATCTGTGCTGGATGCTTTTATCACCTAAGGAGAATCTCAATATAAAGAAATTTAGGCAACGGTTCGGGGATTATTTTTGTTGTGATAATAGTATCCCTTAGCAGGAACCATAATAGCTCCTATTTATCAGCATACTTATCAGATTAATTTTCAGTAATATTTACTTTATATTCTATGTATAGATTTCCAATCTCAAAAAGACAATAGGATACAATAAAATATTGCTAAAACTAAAACTGTACTGAGCATATTTACATATGTGTGTGTATGTCTATATATATATATATATATAGCGAATGCTCAAAATAAAAAAAGAATCACTAGAGTACTCTGCTAAAAAGTCCTTTTTTATAAAATAAATATGGTGCTGATACACAAGATTAGTATTTACAAAAATATGAAATAGTCAAAGTAATAAAATGAAAAATGAAATCTTAACCCAGTTGTGGATTAAAAACCAAACTAACCCAAACCCATACACTTAATCCAAGTTAATTCTATCAAATCTTTAAAGAGCAATTAATATCATTGCTACAAAATTATTCTTAAATTGGAAGAACTAGACTCCTTTTTATAAGACATATGCTGATGCACAAACCAGAGAGGCATAGAAACAAAATTATAGCTCATTTGGACTAATGGATGTTAATGAAAAAAAATTTTAAAATTTGCAAATAGTCTATAATATAGCAAGCAATATTTTTATCATCACTAAAATTTTTAGTAGATGTAAGGATGTTGTAACATTAGTATAATCATATATTCAAATTTCTTAAATACTTCTGATCATATTAAAGATTTCTTTTATGCCCATGTATTTTGTCATTTTTTTTGGAAAGATTTTATTTATTTTAAGTTTTACAAATTTACCCCTATTCTTGCTTCCTTCCCCCTACCCCCCCCCCCCCCCGAAGGCAATCTATTAGTCTTTACATTGTTTCCATGGTATACATTGAATCTAAGTTGAATGTGGTGAGAGGGAAATAATATCCTTAGGGAAGAAAAATATAAGAGATAACAAAATTACATAGTAAGGTAATGTTTTTTTCCTAAATTGAAGGTAATAGTCTTTGGTCTTTGTTCAAATTCTAAAATTCTGGGTACAAATTGTATTCTCCATTGCAGATAGCCCAAAATTGTCTCTGATTGTTGCACTGATGGAATGAGCAAGTCCATCAAGTATGATGATCACCCCCTCAGTTGCTGTTAGGGTGTACAGTGTTTTTCTGGTTCTGCTCATCTCGATCAGCATCAGTTCATGTAAATCTTTCCATGCTTCCCTGAATTCCCATCCCTCCTTGTTTCTTTCTCTTTTTTTGGTTAATATAACTTTATTTATACATTACTAAAATGTTCTTGTTTAAGAGTAAACATAATACCCCTTCCCCCACAAAAATATAACCTCATGAGAAATAAAGTAGAAGAAAGTTTGTGTTCTGATACCATCAGCTCTGTCTCAGGTGGATCACACTCTATCATAAGTCCATCACAGAAGTTACTTCCATATTTTTTCACAGTTGCTGTTGCTGTTTGTAATTCCCTCCATCCATTCCTCTTCACTACCATCTATTATATATTCTCTCTCCTTTCCCTCTTCTAAAATGTGCTGTAGGGTAGCTGAGTGGTGCAGTGGACAGAGCACTGGCCCTGGGGCCAAGAGGCCCCTAGCCAACCCAGCAACCACCTGGCCCCGTGGTTCTAGACAAGACACCCAATCCCAGCACCTTGCAAAAAGTATAAAAGAAAATGTGTTATATCTGACTGTTCTCTCCTATGATCTACCCTCTCCTCTATCACCCACATCCCCCCCCTCCTCATCTCCTTTTTACTCGAGATGTCTATACCTTATTGAGTATGTATGCTATTTCCTCTCTGAGCCATTTTTTTTCTTTTTTAGGTTTTTGTAAGGCAAACGGGGTTAAGTGGCTTGCCCAAGGCCACACAGCTAGGTAATTATTAAGTGTCTGAGACTGGATTTGAACCCAGGTACTCCTGACTCCAGGGCCAGTGCTTTATCCACTGTGTCACCTAGCTGCCCTGGTGACATAACTTCTAATGAAGAGGGGTGAGATAATTTCATTATACTCAGCCCTTGTCAGACTTCCCTCATTTGAAGTAGTAAGCTCAATTTTGTTAAATTCCTGGTACAACTGTTTAAGAATGTTCCTAAGTTGTAAATTCAGGGAAAGGCTACCAGAATGGTGAAGAGTCTTCTGTACATAACATGAGAATTAGTAGAATTAATTAGAAAGGTTTTGCTTGGAGAAGATGAATTGCATTTAAGCATGTTAACTGAATTCAAGTGGAGGAGGCACTAGATTTGTTTTATTTGAACCCTGGAGGGAAGAACCAGGAACAATGGATAGAAGGTACAAGATGCCAGTTTTCTCATAATTCACATAAGGAATTAGAGAAGTGAAATAGACTGCCTTCAGAGGTAGGAGATTACCTCTCAGAGGTTTTTAAGCAGAGATTGGTTAATTATTTGTAAGGACAATAAAGTGAGAATTCCTTTTGTTGATGAGTTAGGTTAGATGACTTCTGAAATACCTCTCTCAAATTTTGTAATTCCAATGAAAACCACCAAAGTTAATTTGAGATAAATTGAATAATGCAATATTTTTTTTAAAAAAGCAACAGGAAACCAACAAAAAAAATTCCATTGAAAATACCTTACAAAATGCATGAAATGTTTACTATGTGTACCAGATATGTTCATGGAGAACATTAATTCTAAATAAATATTTCATATATATCTATATCTATATATAAACACTGTTGGGGCTAATATAATAAAAATGATGATTTTGCCAAAATTTATTTATATATTCTGTGTCAAACTGCCAAGGTATTATTTTGTAGTAGAGGGTTTAATAATAGTAAGAATAATAACATGTATCTTGCACTTGAAGGTTTAGAAAATGTTTTACATGTGTTTTCTCATTTGATCCTCACCACAACTCTTATGAGAAGTTTCTTTAATGCTAGAAGGTAGCACACTTAAAATATCTTAATAGACAGGGATGATTATGTCTTTTGGCACTGTCCTTTCTGATACTTGTAGGTACTTTTGTCTGGAAGGAAGATGACTTGATATAGTAAAAGTAGTGCTGAACCTAGTCAGGAGATATTTGTGTTTAAATCTTGACTGCAACTGAGTGACCACAGTCAAGTCATTATGTATTGAATATTTTCTTCTCTGTAAAATAGAAATAATAATACTTGTATCACTCACCTCAAAAGAATGCTTTGAGAACCATTTTAAGCTGTCTTCTTTTTATTTAACCTATTTGTGTGAGCTTATGGAAATCAAATGTTCTTGTAATGTCTTTCTCTTTCCCTATGCTTAAAAAACCCCTTAATAACTCTAGAATTTAGAGATAAACTTGGAGAGATTATGTAATTCAATTTATTTCATTACCAGTGAAACTTGAGTCTTCTTACTAGAGAAAGCTTTTTAAATTAATGCTAGATAATAGCAGTAGTAATCAAATTCCTATTTTTAAGGTTTTGAGTTCCAAATTCTTTCTCTCTCTTTAGCTGACCCCAGCTGTTGAGCAGGCAAGCAATATAATTTCAGTTATGCTTGTTTTATACATTTAAAGATTCTACATAGCCAGTTTCTTTATACTGTGGAATAGTTGTGTCAAGCTCCAATAGAAAACAGGGCCACCAAGCCCTACGTAAGTATCTCTGTAGCCATCTATACATTGACTTAGAAAACTTCATATTAACACCTTTATTACAATTGTACTTTTATTATGTTAAATATTTCTCAGTTACATTTTAATCTGGTTTGAACTTCACTCAGGGATGTTGCAGCAGGTATTTGATACCATTGCTAAATGGAATAGTTGTAATTGTTGAGTTGTTTCAGTTGTGTCTTACCCTTTATAACCCCATTTGGGGTATTCTTGGCAAAGATATTGGAGTAGTTAGCCATTTACTTCTCCAGTTAATTTTTCAGATGTGGAAACTGATCAAATAGGCTTGCCCAGGGTCATCCAGTAAGTATCTAAGGCCAGATGTGAACTCAGATCTTACTCTAGGTTCACTGCTTTTACCCACCTAGCTCTCCCAGAAATGTGATGTAAAATTATAATGAACAATTTCACTTTCTTTTGTAGAGATCCACATTCCAGAACAAAATACATTGATTCCTTAACAAAGAAGTGTTCAGTCATGGATGCAGAAGATGAAGCTGTTTTAAATCTAATTGCTGAATGTGAAATGGATTTAAGTAAGCCTCCTGGGATTACAAATGCTAGTAAAAAAGACTATGCTGTACCTGAATTTCATAATCTGCAAGGTATTTTATAGTGATTAATGCTTACTGAATGTTGGTTGTGGTCTGTGTCACACATACTGTTTAGTTGGTGATTCTTTTTTTCTTTAACAACATGGTTTTATAGAAAGAGATCCACATTTGGGGAGACATAGGTTTGAGTCGAGACATAGGTTTGAGTTCTGACTTCTGGGCTGGGCTTCAGGTTTCTCATCTATAAATAAGGAAATTGGAGCAGATGACCATTAAGGGACCTAAATCCTGGGATCTGTATTTTGAACACTTTAGAAAACTGATTTATTTATACCAGGTCTTCCTAAAGATTTTATGAAGTTTTAAATTTTAATAATTTATGTTTTAGATTGACCAAAAAAAATCCAGCAAATGACATTTGAAAGAAAATGAAAGTTTAAGAAAATGCATAATTCTGAATACTTTAGAGACAGCAACAGATTAAAAAATATCTCCCTCAGACAAGAAGATTCTATAGGCCAAAGTTTACAGTATTCTTCATCTATGTTCTCTTAGTGCCTAGCAAAATGATTAATAAATCTTTCTTGAAATTGACTGAGGTGAATGATATTCTGTAGCCAGCAGAATTGAAGTCTTCATTATGTATGAGAAGAAAATTCTGTGTGCCTTTAAATTAAGTTTATAGATCATTTTCATAGCTGTAGTTTACTATGCCATAAAAATTTCATAAGATCTTCATGAAGATTTTGAATATTTTTCTAGACCTGTGATTTCAGTGTTATAGGAACTTTCATTAAGGAAGCTCCCCTGCTAATGCAAGTTGTTGACACATTCTCTGAAGAAATATCAGACTCTCCTAAGGTTCTTCTCTGGAATCAAATTATCTAGATAAATTAAGTTATAGTTAGGAAGATATTAATAGGTGTTTTTTTAAAGTCAATATGTTCCTGCAGGGATCTTTTTCTAAGTTTTAGTAGCCCCCCATTTCTCTTGGAACACTTTAGAGATCTGGTATCTTGCTGAGGCTTACACAGCCAATGTGTATCAGTGGTTGAACTTAAACCTTGGGTCTTTCTGTCTCTTAGCTCTACCTGTCTATACCATGCTAACACTTTTATACCTTATGTGTTTATACATACACACATATTTATGATTACATGTTTTATTATTTTATGAATGTATACAAAGTTTCATGAAATCATTTGTGGTACAGATCAATTTTCATTATTAGTTTCCAAGAGTTGTTCATTAAAAACAAAACAAAACTTAACCTGTCTAGATAGACATCAGCATGACATGATCTCTCTTTAAGAAAAGCCTTCTGTGGGGCAGCTAGGTGGCACAGTGGATAGAGCACCAGCCCTGGAGTCAGGAATACCTGAGTTCAAATCTGGCCTCAGACACTTAATAATTACCTAGCTGTGTGGCCTTGGGCAAGCCACTTAACCCCATTGCCTTGAAAAATCTTAAAAAAAAAAGCCTTCTGTTTATTTTAGTTCTCAGTATTTCCAATGTTTTATTAATAAAGGGTCTTTTTTAAAACCTAAAATGTTGCTATATATACTTTATTTTTATACTTATTTGAACATAAAAATATATCAAGGTAAAGTCTGACAAAAATTCTCACATTTACTCCTATCTTCGCTTATTGTGGTGTACTTGAAGAGAATATGGAGAGACTAGTAGTATAGAGTGGTGTCAGGAGAGATTTAGGCTTGAACTTTGCTTTTTATATTTAATAGCTTTGTGACTATGGGCAAGTTAACTTCTCTGAGCATTGTTTTTGTCATCTGTGAAATGGGGATAATAGTGACCTAATATTCACAGGTTTTTGTGACTATAAATGAAATAATGTACATAAAATACTTTACAAACTTGCAGGGTTATATAAATATAAGATAATACATTTAATATAGTTTTAGAAATGGTTTATAGTCAAGTGACATAAGCATAGATTCTAAAGGTTTAATAGACCTTTATTATTAAAAACGACTGTATGAATGATAAAATTAGCTGATTTCTAGAACACAGCTGAAGCTAACTGCTTGTTCACTGTTCTAATTCCCTAAACTATTTGAGGAGCGACAAATGTAGTTATTGATTATATATACATAACTGAGTATCTACTAAATGCAAAACATAATATGTTATCCTCAGAGAAAATGTCTATGTCTCAAGAGTGTGACTGTTTAGATGACATGTTTTTTTGGCATACATGTTTGTAAAATGGTCCTAAATTGCAAACAGAAATTTTTGGCATTATCTTTAGAACTCTGGAAAAAATTTTAAAAGTAATAATATATTAGCAATCTTATTTCCCTAGTCTTTACAAATACTTTTTTAAAAATAAGCAATATGAAGAATATATATAAAGGTGTGTTCAGATAGTTCTTAACATATCTGTGTTCTAAACTTAAAATAATTAATTTTCATGTTCAGTAGGTTACTATTAAAATATACATTTATTTAAACAGTAGATATATGTACATATTCTCACACACTATTATGCTTTTATTCCATATATATGAATAGTTCTGAAGTAGGCATTGCTTATGAGATGATAACGTGTGTGTGTGTGTGTATAAAACTCTTTGCAAAATTTAAAGCACTATATAATGTAAATTATTATTTTTGTTGTGTTGTATTTTAGATTGTGTTTTTTCCCCGTTTCACTTTCCAAATCCTATTCCTTATGCTTTCAGGCTCACCTATTGAAACTACATTTTATTTGGTTTTTTTGGTTCCTCTTTCTCAAGTTGTTTCATGTGCTCAAAATATCTTCTTTTTTAAAAAAAAAACTTAACAGTTTTTATACTTTATTTTATTTTCCCCCAATTAATATACAAAATAAGTTTTAACATTCAGTTTTTACATATTGAGTTCCAAATTCTTTCCCCTACTTCCCACCCCACCATACCTACTCATTGAGAAAGGTTAAAAGTATGTAGTCATGCAAAATATTACCATATTAGTCATATTGAAAAAGTAAACATAACCTCCATCCTCCCCTAAGAAAGAGAAGCTTGAAAAAAAAGTAAAAAAAATGTTTCAATCTATATTCAGACACAGCAGCTCTGTCTTTGGGAATGAATAGTATTCTTTATCATAACTTCTTCTGAATTGTCTTGTATCACAGCATTGCTTAGAGAAGGTAAGTCATTCACTGCTGATTATCCTGCAATATTAGGGTTACTTTGTTTATAATCTATTTCCCATTGTATCTGTTCATGTAATTCTTTCCAGGTTTTATTACTGAGAAGATCCTGCTCATCATTTCCTTTTAATTTTTTAATTTATTTGTTTACATATTACTAAAATAGTCTTGTTGTGAGAGTATAAACATAATTCCTTCTCCCCCCCATAAAAATAGAAAAAACTTCACTAAAGATAGAGAGAAAAAGAAAAAAAAAATTGTACTTTAGCTGTCTTTGGGATAGATTGCATTCTTTATCATAAGTCCATCAGCTGCTCATTATTTCTTCTTTTTTTTGAAGGTCAGGCCCTCAGGTGTGTTAATGAGATGATAAAGGAAGATTCCCTTTACAATGTGAACAAAAGATTTACCAAGTTGAACAAAAGATTTGCAAAGCTGGTCTCCAACTGATCTCATCACTCCCATGCCCAGTTTTCTCTGCATCATATCCCCTCTCTCGAATTATTAAGGACCCAGATTACTTCTGGGGAATTGGGATGAAGGTCTGTCTTCTATAACTTCTTCAAAGCTGAGGAGGGGGTGTAGCAGTCTCCCTACCTAACCTAACCTAACCTAACCTAGCCTGGCCTATTAGGGGCCCATTTGGAGAAGGAATATTCTACAGATGAAACTTGATTGAAGTGGCATCCAAGGGATGTAGACAATCAGGATCAGACAGAGACTGATGTTTGGCTGAGGTCATTAGTTGTAAACCTGTTGCTTGAATCTTAGAGAAGACAGTAAGTACGAAAGGGCCAAAAAGAAGCAGAACAATTATTATAAGTAGAACAATCAAGGGACTCAGAAAGGAGAGGAACCGGGAGCCCCAAGAAAATCTAGAGAAAGGGGAGCTCATGTTGGAATGGAGATCTTGCATCCAAGATGTCTCTTGCAGTATTTCCTTGGTATGGAGTTCCAGTTATGAAGAATTTGACTTAACCTTAAGTCAGGAGAAATAGGAACAAAAAGACAAAAGATAATAGTAATAACATAATGTGTTTGGTTTAATGACAGTGAGGATAAGAATAAGAATATGCCCAGTTATACAGAGTGCAAAGTATCCACAGACACTTATCTCCAAGTTTCCTCAGGATGTCTTCCTAAACAGGTACTTCAAGTCTTCCATTGGTTCATAAAAATATGTGGTGTCACCTGGAGGAGAAGCTATGGAGCTGGATCCAATTTCCTAGTCTGGGCAGAGAGAATCCCTTTGTTGGTCACCAAAATGTAGCTGTTGGCTACTTAAGATTCTGTTCTGCCTATGAGGAATCCTTATTCAGACTCAGTAAAGCATGGGTCAAAAATTTATTTAAAAGGTTACTACACATAGGAAGGGCTAGTGAGAGAGAGAGAGAGTCAGTCAGAGATTAAAGAACAGCCAAGCAGCCTTGGCTGGGCCATGGTCAGAGAAGACTGCAGCCTCATTATTTCTTCTTGCAGAATAGCATTCCATCATAATCACATAAAGCATATTTGTTCAACAATTCACCAACCAATGGATTTCAATTTCTAGTTCTTTGCCACCAGAAAAGAGCTACTATAAATATTCTTTTACATATAGGTCCTTTTCCTTCTTGTTTTTTTGTCTCTTCTGGAATAAAGACCCGAAAGTGGCATTGCTAGGTCAGGGGATAGGTATAGTTTTATAGCTCTTTGGGCAAAGTTCCAAATTGCTTTACATAGTTGTTAAATCATTTCACAATCCCTCCACCAGTGCATTAATGTCTCATTTTCCATACATCTCCTCCAACATTTATCATTTTCTCTTTCTGTCCTATTAATCAATGCAGTAGGTATAAGATAGTACCTCAGAATTGTTCTAATTTGCATTTCTCCAATCAATAGTGAGTTGGAACATTTTAAAAAAATATAGCCATGGATATGGCTAACTAATATGGATAATATGGATAACTTAATCTGAAAACTTAATATTTTTGATAATTTATCAATTTGGGAATGCCTCTTATGTTTCATGAATTTTACTTGGTTCTCTCTTTGAAAATGAAGTCTTTATCAGAGAAACTTGAAAAAGTTTCTGTCAGTTATGCTTGCTAACTGTATTTCCTTCCATCCTATTCCTTAGCTTCCCGCATTTATTCTATTTTTTCTCTGCTTTCATCCTGTCCCTCCTCAAAAGTGTTTTGCATCTGAATATCCCCTCCCATAGTCTTCCCTCCTTTCTCCCATTCCCTTCCCTTCCTGCTTTCCTCTAGGGTAAGATAGATTTCTATACCCAACTGAGTGTGTTTGTTATTCCTTCTCTGAACCACTCCCCTTCAACTTCCCCCTCTCTCCACAGAAAACCTTTTTCTTTCTTCTTTTATGTGAAATAGCAACCTATTCTATCTCCTTCTTTCTCTTTCTTCCAGTGCATTCCTTTCTCACCCCTTGAATCTATCTTTTTAATATATTATCCCTTCATATTTAGCTCCCTCCTGTGCCTTTATATATGCTCCTTCTAACTACCCTAATAAATGAGACAGTTCATATGATTTATCAGTATCATCTTCCCATACAGGAATATAAGCTGTTCAACATCCTTAAGACCTTTATAATTTGTCTTTTCCTGTTTACATTTTTATGCTTCACTTGAGTCTCATATCTGAAAATCAGCTTTTTTATTCAGCTCTGGTCTTCTCATTAGGAAAGTTTGAAAGTCCCCTATTTCATTGTATAATCATCTTTTACCATGAAAGAATATGAATTTTGCTAGGTAGTTGATTCTGTTATAATTTAAACTCTCTTGCATTCTGGAATATTATATTCTAAGCCCTGCTATCCCATCTTGTAGAAACTCTAAATCTTGTGTTATCCTGATTATGGCTTCACATTTATTGAATGATTTCTTTCTGACTGCTTGCTATATTTTCTCTTTGACCTGGGAGCTCTGAAATTTAACTATAATATTCCTGGAAATTTTCATTTTAGTATCTCTTTCAGGAAGTAATTGATGAATTCTTTCCATTTCTCTTTTATCCTCTGCTTCTAGAATAACAGGGCAATTTTTCATGACAGTATTTTGAAAGATGATATCTAGGCTCTCTTTGTTTATGCTTTCAGGTAGTTCAATAATTTTAAAATTCTCTCCTGGATCTATTTTCCAGATCAGTTGTTTTTCCAGTGTTATATTTCATAACTTTCTTCTAGTTTTTACTCTTTTGATTTTATTTATAGTTTTTGATTTCTCACAAAGTCTTTAACTTCCCTTTGCTTCATTCTTATTTTAAGGAATTATTTTCTTCAGTGAGCTTTTGTATCTTTTCCATTTGGTCAATTCTCCTTTTTAAAGTGGTATTTCCTCTTTGGCTTTTTTGGACCTCTTTTTTCCATTTGACCCAGTCTGATTTTTAATATTGTGTCTCCCTTCACTAAGATGCTGACTTGCTTTTCATGCTTTTCTTGCATCACTCTCATTTCTCTTCTCAATTTTTCCTCTAACTTCCTTATTGGATTTTCAAAATCCTTTTTTGCTTTTCCATTGCCTGAGACAAATTAATATTTTTCTTGGAGGCTTTGAATGTCAAAGTTTTGACTTTATCTTCTTCTGAGTGTGTTTTTGATCTTCCTTATCACCAAAGTTACTGTCTATGGTCAGATTTTTTTCTTCTGTTGTTTGCTCATTTCCCCATTCCATGACTTGATTTTAACTCTTCATTAAGGTAGGACTCTGCCTCGGTGCACTGTCCCAAGGTTTTGGGTTTCTTGCAGCTGTTTTCAGAGATACTTCTAGGATCTGCAAATTTTCAATTTGCCTTGTGCTCTGGTCTGTGGGTGACCACAAGCCACTCCTTTCTGTAACTGTGAGGAGGGTTCTGGCTCCACTGTGGCTGTAAGCTCTGTTGTGCTGCTTCTCCTTTTTCTAGGACTGGTATAAGAGTATGGGCAAAGCAACAGAGTCCTGCCTCAGTGATAGCAAAGAAACCCCTGTGATCTCCTTCTGACCTTCTTACCATCCATGGACTGAGAGCTCTGGAAACAGCTGCTCCTGCTTATTCAGTGGCTCCTGAGACCTGCTCGTGTTGGGGTTGGGTTGGTGCTGCTGAGGCTTCTTCCTGGACTATGCTCTGCTCTTAACCCAGTGTGGCAAAATTTTTCTGCTGATCTTCCAGATTTTCCTTGACAGTCTCTAAGTTGAGAGGTTTATAAACTGCCACCACTGCCACTGACCCAGGGGTATTTTACTAGATTGCTGGGGCCAGTTCTCTTCAACCTAACCCCACTGCTCTGTGCTCCTCTTTCTTTCTTTTCTTTTTTTTTTGATATTTTCTTATCTTTTTTTATTTTTCAAATATATATTATGAAATTTTTTCAATCTTCATCCACATACATATGTATACTTTTAAGTTACATAATTTCCTCCCACTCTCTCTTGCCACACCCTTCCCATCAGCTACAGACAGTCAGATGAATATTTTTAAAAGGTGAATGTAGTGTTCTTTCAAATTCTGAAGGGCTTTTGTTGTTTGTGTTGTTTTTCATCCTCTGGATAGGGATAGCACTGTCCATAGCTGGTCTACTAGGATTGTCGTAGCTCTCTGAACTGCTAAGAGGAGCTGCATCCATCAAGGTTGATCAACTCACAGTGTTGTTGTTAATATGTACATTGTTCCCTTGATTCTGCTCCCTTAATTCATTTCATGCTTCTCTAATTTGATATTTAATTGGGAGTTTTTATCTTGTTCTTTCTCAACTTTTTTAGTTGCATGCTCAGGTCATTGATTTCCCCTTTCTGTATTTTATTCATATAAGCATTTAGAGAGATAAAATTTCCTCTAATAACTGCTTTGACTGTATCCCATAAGTTTTGTTATGTTGTTTCATTATTTTCATTGTCTTGGATGAAATCATTAATTCTATGATTTTTTGTTTGATAAACTCATTCTTTAAAATGAGGTTATTTAGTTTTCAATTAGTTTTAGGTCTTTTCTCCATGGCCCATTATTGCATGTGATATTTATTGCATTATGGTTTGAAAAGAAAGTATGAATTTCTGCCTTATTACATTTGATTATGTGGTTTTTATGCCCTAGCACATGATCAGTTTTTGTGTAGGTGCCAATTACTGCTGAAAAAAGGTATATTCCTTTCTATCTCCATTCAGTTTTCTCCAAAGTTCTATCATGTTTGTTTTGTAACATTCTCTTTACCTCCTTAACTTCCTTCTTGTTTATTGTATGGTTAGATTTATCTAATACAGAGAGAGGGAGGTTGATGTCTCCCATCAGTAGTTTTGCTCAATGTCTTCCTGTAACTCATTCAGCTTCTCCTACAAGAATTTCGACACTGTACTGCTTGGAACATACATATTTAGTATTGAAATTACTTCATTGTCTATGGTACCTTTTAGGAGGATATAATTTCCTTCCTTATAGGTCTTTTACTGAGATCTATTTTTGCAACTGCCTTATCTGAGATAAGTATTACTACCCCTGCCTTTTTCACTTCAGTTGAAGTTTAATATATTCTGCTCCACTCTTTTACCTTTAATCTGTATATTCTATCTACTTCAAATGTGTTTTTTTTATAAAGCAGCATATTGTAGGACTCTGGTTTTTTATCCACTCTGCTATCCACTTATGTTTTATGGGAGAGTTCATCCCATTCACATTCAAAGACATAATTACTAATTCTTTATTGCCCTCCATGCTATCTTCCCTCCATTTGTATTCCCCACTTTATCCCTATTCCCCAGTATTTTGCTTATGAATACCACCACCTTCAGTATGTTTGCCCCCTTCTATCCAAACCTCCCACCCCCCTCTTCTTTCTTTGCCCTTTTGGTTTGCCCCTTCTTCCTTCCCCTCCTTCTGTCAGTTCTTCTCCTTTTCCTCCCCTCTCCTACTTTCCCCTCTTAATACTTGAAAGGTATCATAAATTTCCAATCTCAACTGAATGTGTGTGTTAATTCTTTGAGCCAAAACTGATTGAGAATAAGATTCAGGTGGTTCTCATCTTCTTCCCTTCTATTGCAATAGGTCCTTTGCACCTCTTCATATGATGTAATTTACCCCATTCAATCTCCCCCTTCATCCCATCTCTTTACTGCCCCTCCCCTTCTTAAGGAGATAATATTTTTAAATCATTCTATCAGGATCATGAACAAGTCATGAGTGTCCATTACTTCTGGCTAATAGAGTTACAATTCTCAAGAGTTAAAGAGAATCGGGGGCGGAGCCAAGATGGCGACAAGAAGGAATGAGTCTTAGGAGCTCTCTGATAAAACTCATAAGCTAAGGACTCTTAACTAAACTTTTGAGAGACAGAACCCACAAAGGGACCCAGTGAGGCAGTTCTACTCAAAGTAATCTGGAAAAGAGCAGAAAGGCTCTGCTCCCGGGGGGTCGGAGGGGGTGGCCCGCCAGAGGGGTGGCCTGCCAGAGAGAAAAGAACTTCAGCCTCCCGGAGGCAGCCCCGGGGCACTGGGAGCCCCAGCTCACAGCAGTGGGGGAGCCTCCTGAGCTACACCCTGGGGAGCACCGGGCACAAAGTGGGGGAACAGTGGGGGACCTCTGCCAGAGCAAGCACGTGGAGCCCAGCCCTCAGGGCACACAGCCAGCAGCTTGGTCTTTCCACAGCCCAGACCCAGAAGCAGAAGCAGGCAGAGCCAGTAAGCAGGAGCCCCCAGGGCATGAGCCCATTGAGCTGAGGGAGGGGAGTGAAGAGAGAGATTGCTTAGCTCTGTTCTCTGCCTCTGGAACAGGACTCTGGCACTCTGAACACATTCAGATCCTGATCCCAGTCTAGGCCCCCCCATAGAACAACAGGCCCCCCCCACCTCAGCCCCGTGGCAGAGGGGGGCACTTATGGACATTCACAGACCAGGAGGGAGGACAGAGCCTCACACACTGAGACCCTTGTGGGAGTGTCCCAAAAGCTTAGGAAGCACCCCAAAACCTGGCCCAGGCTGGGAAA
This sequence comes from Macrotis lagotis, assembly GCF_037893015.1. Lineage (NCBI taxonomy): Eukaryota > Metazoa > Chordata > Mammalia > Peramelemorphia > Peramelidae > Macrotis > Macrotis lagotis. The sequence continues at coordinate 329,510,221 of NC_133666.1, forward strand.
ATGAGCAAGCAGAGAAATAAGAGGAAGACTATTGAGAAATATTTTGCAAATGAGCCCAAGAAGGATCAAAATACTCAGTCTGAAGATGAGGAAGCACAAGCTCCTGCATCTAAAGACTCCAAGAAAAACAGAAATTGGGCTCAGGCTATGACAGAGCTCAAAAAAGACTTTGAAAATCAAATGAGGGAGTTGGAAGAAAAACTGGGAAAAGAAAGGAGAGAGATGCAGGAAAAACATGAAAATGAAGTCAGCAGCTTAGTCAAGGAAATCCAAAAAAATGCTGAAGAAAATAACATACTAAAAACCAGGTTGGGTCAAATGGATAAAACAGTTCAAAAAGTTATTGAGGACAAGAATGCTTTAAAAAGCAAAATTGGCCAGATGGAAAAAGAGATAAGAAAACTCTCTGAGGAGAACAAATCCTTCAGACAAAGAATAGAATTCAGGGAGATTGATGAATTTACCAGAAATCAAGAATCAATACTTCAAAACCAAAAAAATGAAAAATTAGAAGAAAATGTGAAATATCTCATTGAAAAAACAACTGAGATGGAAAACAGACTTAGGAAAGAATTTAAAAATTATTGGAATACCTGAAAGTCATGATCAGGAAAAGAGCCTTGACATCATTTTCAAAGAATTACTACAGGAAAATTGCCCTGATATTCTAGAAGCAGAGGGCAAAATAGAAATGGAGAGAATCTACCGATGCCCCCCAAGAAAGAGATCCCAAAAAAACCAACCCCTAGGAATATTATAGCCAAGTTCCAGAACTCCCAAGTCAAAGAGAAAATATTACAAGCAGCCAGAAGGACACAGTTCAGATATCGTGGGGCTGCAGTCAGGATCACACAGGACTTAGCAGCAACTACATTGGAAGCTCATAGGTCTTGGAATACAATATACCGGAAGGCAAAAGAGCTTAGAATGCAACCAAGAATGAACTACCCAGCAAGGCTGAATGTCCTCTTCCAGGGAAAAAGATGGACTTTCAATGAACCAGGGGAATTTCAGAGGTTCCTTTTGGAATGGCCAGAGCTGAACAGAAGGTTTGATCTTCAGATACATGACTCAGGTGAAGCATGGAGATTGGAGGAGAGGGGGGAAATATGAGGGACTTAATGAGGATGAACTGCATGTATTCCTGCATAGAAAAATGACACTGATAATACTCATATGAACCTTCTCAGTTAATAGAGCAGGTAGAGGGAGCTTTTATAGTTGAAGCACAGGAGAAAGTTGAATTCAAAAATAAAATATGGTGTAAAAATGGAGTCAATAGGGAAAAAAGGGAAATGGAATGGGAGAAAGAAAAAGGAGAGGGGGAATAGTCCAAGATATTTCACATAAGATTTTTTTTTATTACAATGAAAAAAAAAGTTTATCTAGAATCCCAGAGATCAACACCCACAGAGTACCAATCAGAGTACACTCAGATACTGTGGTCTCAGATTCTGTTATGAGACTTTCATCTTTCTGGAAATAAGGAGATAGACTATGATAATTTCTTAAAACTTCTGGTTCTAACATTCTATAAGTCTAATAGATATCAAGGTCATGTCCTTTGGGAAAGGAAGCAGTTTGGGTATTAAAGAAGGATAGCAGATATAGCTCAAATTTAGCCTTGGACTTTTAGTAACTCCCTTTGGGGCAGGAGAAAGCTTGGCAAATAACATGAAGAACATCACCCGTGCTCAGTGAGAATCCATGGGGATTGCTCCTGTGGCACACACATTGGAGAATACCTGGAGTCAGGTGCTGAACCGTTCCTCAAGTAGCACTCACCTTGTCGCACTCACCTGAAAGGTGTTTGAGCAGACTTCTGCCTGATCCCTCACTGGCTCTTTCTCTGTGGGGTAGCTGCTAATTTCCTCTCCCTAAGCTAGACCCACATGGTCTGATCATGCTGCTGGAATACCATGACCCCAGCTCCATGTGTCTGGATCTGTGTTGATCTAAGCTTCTTTTCTCTTCTCTTCTCCTCTCCTCGGCTCTCTACTATCTCTTTCTCTCTTCTCTTTCTTCTCTTTTCCCTTTCCTTTTTAAGTCGATTACTCCTTTCTCAGCTTATAACTACCAGTATGGCCCCAGCTCCATTTGGCTAGATCTATGTGGATCTAAGCTTCCTTTCTTTCCTTTTTTTCTTTCTCAAGCACTTTAGTTTTTTAACCTCAACTTCTGCTAAGCAGCCTGTCCTTTAAGGAATTCACTATCTTGCTGCTTCTCTAAAGAACTTGTTTTCCTATAAAAGGATAATCTATATTCTTTGGTTTCATAGACTTTTAGTTGTTTGTAGTCACCTATGAACTTTCTATAGCAACCTATGAATTTTCTGTAGTAACCTGTGAACTTTGCAGTGACCTATGAATTAAAGTCTATGCCTTTTCTTACAAAATAAATGAATGAATGAATGAATGAATAAATAAAGAGTTAAGAGAATCTTCCTCCCATGTGGGAGTTTCATCTTATTGGATAACAGTTTTCCTTTCTTTGCCCTATTTACCTTTTCATGTATCTCTTGAATTTCCTCTTTGAAGGCCAAATATTCTGTTTAGCTCTGGTATTTTCATCAGGAAAAGTTGGAAGTCCTGTTTCATTAAATGTCAGTCTTCTCCCCTAGAAGAGAAGACTCAATTTTGCTAGATAGTGAATTCTTGGATGCATTCCAAGCTCCCTTGCTCTTCAGAATATCATATTCCAGGCCCTTAATGTTGATGCAGTCAGGTCTTGTGGCTGTGACCTGAGTGTAGCTCCTTGGTATTTGAATTGTTTCTTTCTGGCCTCTTGCAGGATTTTCTCCTTGATCTGATAGTTCTGAAATTTGGGATTGATATATTCTTTCAATGACATTTTGCCTTTGGTTCTAGGATTTGTGTCCAGGATATCAGGGAAGTTTTTCTCTATATCCTGAAGTATGGAGTCCAGGCCTTTTTTTCCTCTTCAAGGTTTTCAGGAAGTCCTATGATTCTTGAATTATCTTGCCTGAATCTATTTTCCAGGTCTGTTGTTTTGCCAATGAGGTATTTTACATTTTCTTTTCTTTTCCTTTTTTAATTTTGATTAACACATTCTTGGTGTTTCATGAAGTCATTAGTTTCCACAAATTCCAGTCTTTTTTGGGAAAAGTTTTTTCTTCATTTACCTTTTGTACTTCCTTTTCCAATTGGTCAATTCTGTTTTTAAGGAAATTGTGTCTTTTTCCATTTGCCCAATTGTGGTTTTGAAAGAATTATTTTCTTTTTGCACTTGTCCAATTTATTTTCAAAGGATTTGTTTCTTGTTGTAAGATGTTAATTTTCTCTTGCATTTCCATTCCCAATTTTTCCATTCAATTTTTAAACTCCTTTCTGATCTCTTCTAAGAAGTCTGTCTGAGCTGGAGACCAATTCATATTCTCCTCTGAAGCTCCAGTTGTCTCTGAGTTAGGATCCTTGTTTTCGAGGTAACATTCATTGGAACCCCCTTTGCAAAATGGCCTTTCTTTATTTTGGGCCCTTTTCCTAGGATCTTGGGTTGGAGAATGGGCTGGTTCACAGATCTTTAGTTTTGAGATCCCTAGAGCCCTTTCCCACTCCAAGGGGCTACTTGGTGGGTTGGCCTTCAGGGGATGTCAGAAGCTTTTTTTGGATTGCCTCTGATGTTGATTAGTGGCCCATTCCCTAGGCCTGGGGGGTCAGTGGCAAGATCTGGGCTGTCCTTGCACTTTGTGGGCTGGGGATAGACAGTTAATCTCACCTTAATCTGCAATCAGACTGGGGGGGCAGTGACAGGGAGATCAGAGGCCTATACCTGAATCTTGGGGCAAGGTGCAAACAACTGGGGTGCTGTTAGTGTGTTTGTTCTGGAGAAAGCACAGTTTCCCACAGGAATGGGAGGGGAAGGACTCAGCTGGAAATAGGGGGCTTGGGGTCTTCCAGAGCAGCTGAGCTAACTGGACAGAGGTCTCAGCCATCATACTAGAGCTCTCCTGCCCGCACACATTCAGGAAATGCTTCCATTGCTGTTCTCAGGTCAGTTCCCCAGCCTCAGCCCACCACTCCTGTACTGGGTCTCTGCTATCTGCCCTCCACATGCCCAGGCTCCCCTGTGACAAAACTTGCTGTGAATTGTTCTCCTCAGTTCTTCTCTGGGTTCTGTGGATCCAAAATCTGTTAAGAGGCTTGAAGTTAGTTCTGAGAGAAAGCCAGGAGAACTTAAGACAGTGCTTAACTTCTCTCTGCCATCTTGGCCAGAAGTCCTCAAGTCATCTTTCATGTATCAGTGAAATACTTTGTGAAATTCCATCTCTCTCTATTGAAAGTTTCTTAATTTGAATCAAAGGCAGAATGATTTAAGGGAAATATTTTATTAGGGTTGAAGAGAGAAAAAGTCTTGCTATAAGACCTAAAGATATGAAGAGAGCATTTTGGTAGGTTTGCTTGATAGTTGTGGAGAGGTTAGGGAGAGATATAGGAAGAAATAAGAGAAGAGAGGTATTCTGTGATGGAATCCAATGGAGAGCTTTAGAAACAAGGTGAGGATGTTAGACTTCATTTGTGGTGTTATGAGAAATGATTTACTTGGATATGGATGTTGATGCCAAAAATTTTGTGTGGATACAAAATTGAAATGAATTGAATCTGTTTAAGAGGAATTTGTCAGTTTAAGAATGAAATAACCAGGGGAGGCTAGGTGGCACAGTGGATAGAGCACCGGCCCTGGAGTCAGGAGTACCTGAGTTCAAATCTGGCTTCAGACACTTGTTACCTAGCTGTGTGGCCTTGGGCGAGCCACTTAACCCCATCTACCTTGCAACCCCCTCCCCCCCAAAAGAATGAAATGACCAAAAACTGGACTAAAACTTTACAGGTGGGGTTGGAGAGCAAAGTATAATTACAGAAATTTTGTAGTATAAATTAACACTTAGAAGATATATAACTTTGAACAAGTATAATTTGGGAAAGTTTCTATTGTATTCCCATTGTATATGATACTTCCTTTTGGTTTTACGTATACTTTTTATTTTTTATTTTTTAAAAATCTATTTTATTTGTTTTCCAATTACATACAATAGTAGTTTCTACCAATCTTTTTCTTGGCAAGGTTTTGAATTTTACAATTTTTCCCATTTCCTCCCCCCCCAGAAGGTAGTCTGATAGTCTTTATATTTGTTTCCATGATATGTATATATCAAAATTGAATTGTTGAGAGAAGAAACATGTCTTTAAGGAAGAAAGAAAATACTAGAGATAGCAAAATAATATAATACATATGACAACTTTTTTAAGAGTTTAAGATAATAATCTTTGTTCTTCATTTAAAATCCATAGTTCCTTCTCTGGATACAGATGGTATACTCTATCACAGATCCCCTAAAATTTTCCCTGATCATTGTAATGATGGAGTAAGCATGTTCATCAAGTTTAATCATCACCCCCATGTTGCTGTTAGGGTGTACAGTGTTCTTCTGGTTCTGCTCATCTTGCTCAGCATCAATTCATGCAAGGTTTTTCAGGCTTCTCTGAAATCCCATCCCTCCTGATTACTAGAACAATAGTATTCCATAAAGTACATATACCACAGTTTGTTTAGTCATTCCCCAATTGTTGGACATCCCCTCAATTTCCAATTCTTTGCCACCACAAACAGAGCTGCCATGAATATTTTTGTATATATGGAGTTGTTACCCTTTTCCATGATCTCTTAAGGGTATAGACCCAGTAGTGGTATTCCTGGATCAAAGGGTATGCACATTTTTATTGCCCTTTTGGGCATAATTCCAAATTGCTTTTCAGAAATCAGTTCACAACTCTGTCAACAATATATTAGTGTTCCAGATTTCCCACATCCCTTTCAACATTAATCATTGTCCTTTCTGGTCATATTGGCCAATCTGATTGGTATGAGGTGGTACCTTGGATATGCTTTAATTTGTGTTTCTCTAATCAGTAAAGATTTAGAGCAATTTTTCATATGACTATAGATAGCTTTGATTACTCATCTGAAAATTGCCTTTGTGTTTCCTTTGACTATTTGTCATTTGGGGAATGGCTAGTTGGTTTTTTTTAAATAAATTTGACTCAGTTCTCTATATATTTTAGAAATGAGTCCTTTGTCAGAAACACTAGTTGTAAAAAATTGTTTCCCAATTTGCTATATTTCTTTTCAACTTGGTTAGAGTGATTGTGTAAAAGGTTTTTAATTTAATGTATTCAAAATTAGCCAGTTTGTGATGCTGAGCAAGATGAGCAGAACCAGAAAAATATTGTCCACCCTAACAGCAACATGGGGGTGATGATCAACCTTGATGGACTCACTCTTTCCATCAGTGCAACAATCAGGGACAATTTGGGGCTGTCTGTGATGGAGAATACCATCTGTATCCAGAGAAAGAACTGTGGAGTTTGAACAAAGACCAAGGACTATTACCTTTAATTTAGCAAAAAGCCTGACATCTTATTGTCTGATCATGCTATCTCTTATACTTAATGGTTTCTCATCACATTCAATTTGGATCAGTGTATACCATGGAAACAGTGTAAAGACTGGCAAATTGCCTTCTGTGGGGGGTGGGGGGAGGGAAGTAAGACTAAGGGAAAAACTGTAAAACTCAAAATAAATAAAATCTTTTTAAAAAATTAACCAGTTTGTTTTTTATAATGTCCTCTTTCCTCTTCCTTGGTCATAAACTGCTTCCCTTCCCATAGAACTGACAGGCAATTCCTTGCTCTCCTAATTTACTTATAGTATTGTCTTTTATGTCTAAAACTTGCTCATTTTGATCTTATCTCGGTATGTGGTGAGATGTTGGTCTAATTCTAAGTTCAATCCTAGTTTCTGCCCTACTATCTCCCAATTTTCCTAGTCAATTTTTATTGAAGAGTGAGTTCTTATCCCAGAAGCTGGACTCTTTGGATTTATCAAACAGCAGATTACTATAATCATTTTTTGCTATCTCATTTGCACCTAATCTATTCCATTGATCCACTACTATGTTTCTTGGCCAGTACCAGACAGTTTTGATGACAGATGATTTATTATATAATTTTTAGATCTGATAAGGCTAGACTGCCTTCTTTTGTATTTTTTCCATTAAATTCCTTGATATTCTTGACTAATTTTTATTTAGAATTTTGAGTCATTATTCATTATTAATGATTTTAGTCTATACTTTTCTACTTTTTCTACTTCTATCCTTCTCTAGTTTAGATATTAGGGCTACATTTGCCTCATAAAAGGCTTTTGGTAGGCTGCTTTTTCCATTTTTGAGAATAATTTATATAATGTGGGTATTAATTGTTCTTTAAATTTGATAGAAGTACTTAATGAATTCATCATGACCAGAAACTTTTTTCCCTGTTCTCTCCCACCCCCCAGTTCCTTTCCTGATTATTTGATTTCTTTTGTCAGGTTCTCTCTCTCTCTCTCTCTCTCTCTCTCTCTCTCTCTCTCTCTCTCTCTCTCATGTGTGTGTGTGTGTGTATATATATATATATATATATATATATATATATTGTGATCTCAGGTTTGTTAACCTGTAACAATGTAATTTATTCTGTTGACTTTATTTCTTCAAATTTTGTTTTGCCCTTTTACTGTTTTTTTTTGCAGTTTTGTTGATTTGATTTTCTGATCTTTTTTTATATCACATTGACTAAAACGGTTAGCAATTTTATTAAGTCATTTCAAAAACCAGCTTTTAACTTTTTTTTAACTTTTATGAGTCTTTTTTTAAGAAAGATTTTATTTATTTTGAGTTTTACAATTTTTCCTCTAATCTTGCTTCCCTCCCCCCACCCCTCACAGAAGGCAGTCTGTTAGTCTTTATATTGTTTCCATGGTATGCATTGATCTAAATTGAATGTGATGAGAGAGAAATCATATCCTTAAGGGAAAAAAAATAAAATATAAGAGATTAGAAAAATTACATAATAAGGTAATTTTTTAAAAAAAAAATTAAAGATAACAGTCTTTGGTCTTTCTTCAAATTCCACAATTCTTTCTCTGGATACAGATGGTATTCTTAGTGAATCTTTCATTCCCAAATTTATCTAATTTTAAATATATATTTTGTGCTTATTTTAGGTTTGCTTATTTGTTGACTTTAAAATTTTTTAAAGCCACGTTCAGTTAATTATTTCTTTTTTCTATTTTGTTAATTTATGTGTATAGGGATATGATTTTTACCCTAATAACTACTTTAATTGCATCCTAGAAATTTTATGTGTTTTTTAACATCATTGTAGTATTCTTTCACATAAATTAATCATTTTTTATGTTTTTTTATTTAACTTATTATTTTGGTTTTAATTGTTAAGTTTTCCTTTAGTTTTGAGGGTTTTTTGTGCTCTCTGAAGTGATTATTATTTTTATTGCATTATGACTTATAAAGGATATATTTACCATTTCTATCTTTTTGAATTAGTTTATGGTTAACTATTACAATATTTGTAAATGTTGATTATATGATATGGAAAAATATGAATATTCTATTGCAATACTATTTGGAAGATACCAAAAATCTTTTGGCTCTAATTTTTTCCAGCAAGTTGTTCAAGTATATATTTTCTCTTTTGTTCATTGTCCTTTTAGAATAATTTATAACTGAGAGAGGGATGTTGAGATTTTCTCTCACTCTTGTATTGCTATCTATATATGTTTCTTTGTTGCTTAATATTTCTGTTACGAATTTAATAAGTCATTTGGAGCAGATAAATTTAATATTAATATTGGCTTGTTGAATAGTTCCCAACAGCATTACAAAATTTCCTTGTTTATCCCTTTTTATATTTTAAATGTCTGTTTTTACTTTGGGAGACAGCATGATTGCAACTCCTAATTCTTAAAATCACTTTACGTATAGTAGAAAAAATTTCTGTCCCTTCAGTATTATTTTGTGTCTCTTTTTTTAAATGTGTTTCAGACCTGTTTTTCCACCACTACTTCTGTTTGTTTGCTTGCTGTGTATTTTTAGAAAGAAATTGAAAAGAAATCTCAGTTTTTGGAAAGAAATCTCTCAGTCTCTCTTGTTTTTTTTCTGTTCCTTGGTTGCTGTATTTATTTACATTTCTTGAATTGCTGTTTTCTGAGGTATTTGAAAAGCAACTCATTTGTTCAGGTTTGGATTTCTGGTTAAGAAACTCTCATTTCAGGATCTGAAGTTGTGGTCTGATTTTTTGCTTTAAAGCGACTTTATAAACTTGCTCATAAATCCTTCAGGATATATGTTTAATTGATTATCAGTCTTATATTTTTTAAACAGGACTTTGTCTTTTTTTAAAAATTTCCTTAGTGAACAATTATGTAAATAAATGTATTGTTTTAGATCTTTGAACTCTAAAGAGTTTTATTTTAATGAATTCTTAACATTTGAGTTCCTTACTTTTTCACCTATCAAAATAAGAAGTAGGCAGTGGATAGCACATAATTCCTTGGATTAGAGAAATGCAGAAGTTTGCAGCAAAGAATTAGATCTATATCAAAACATTTCATCCCTTTTCCTATATTATCACAAGAGGAAATTTTATGATTCTACTATGGGTGCCTTCCAAGTTAATTAGGAAATTGTTTACTATTCAGCATATCTAAATAAGTATCTTTGTGTGTGGGAGGAATGCCACTTAAATAAATTTCGGAAATCTCTCAAGGTATGAAGAAAAAGTTTTATTCCTTTGTAGAGGAATGGGTCCCAGTCAATTAGAGAAAGACTGAGGCAAAGGCAAAAGATCCAGGAGTCATTTTTATCCTAATGCAATCCCCACCACTGACCCATTCTCATTAGTTAAAAATGTGACCTTTATAATCTAAACTTGTAAGCTAATTTAAATAAGCCAAACCCAGACATCTGTCTCCTTCCCGAAGACTCAGTAGATAAGGAACAAAAGTCAGTTTGCTTTTTACATTCCTAATAACATTCACTGATATCCCAAAAATTGTTTGTCAGGGGAAGAGGGGCAGAAGAGACACAGTTCTAATCTATAATATTCTACTGAATAAATCTCAGACTTTATCCCACTCATTTGTCTTCATGTTTTATATATATATATATATATATATATATATATATATATATATATATACACATACATACATATTATGTATATGTATATATATATATATATTTTATAGTAAACTGATAGAAGAATTTCTGTAGTAGAAATTCTGTAGTTACTGTAATAGACTTATAATTCCAAACCTCTAATTTGGTTTCAGGCTTGGGCTGTGATTCTATTTGGAGATGAATATACTTGCTTGCTGGTAGGATGGAGAAAAGGGGATTTAATGGAAGGAATGTAGGTTGCCTTGACCTTCAATAATTTTTTTCCTTGGTTCCATGTAGTTGTTTGATATTGGAAGATTGATATGGAAATAGCTTATTTTTAGATCACTGTGTAAGTAATAGAAAAAAGGCTTTTGATTTGATTTAAAGGAAAACAAGAATTTCTAAATTTTTGTAATATTAATTTTAAACAGCATGGGGAATTTTCAAAATTAATATCAAAACAAAAGCTTTGATGAACATTTTAAAGATAGTTATTCATTACTTTGAAAAATAAAAATAAAATGTGTTCTTGTAGTTTATTTTATATTTATTTAAAATTTTGCCTTTATAGAATTTCAAACTTAAGAGAAATATGTTGCTTTAGTTTTGCCAATTACTAGCTGCATGATTTTGGGCAAGTCATTTAACTCCTGGGCATCAGTTTCCTCATTTGTAAAATAAAAGTATTAGAACTAAATTATCATTAATATTGTTTGCAGATAAGATATTCTATGACTCTGTGACAAAACAATAGAACACCACTTTATTTTATTGAACCTAAACCTTTGTTGCAAAAATGAAATTCTTTCATTTAAAAATTATACTTAAAATATAACATTTTCCTACCTTTGAAAAATAATTGTTCAACTGGTTCATTTTATTTTATTAATATCAGATTGTTAAACTATACTTATTTTACTAAATTAATTTTATTAGATATTTCATCTATTTTAGGAAAATATGCTTTTCAAATATTTTTGCTTGGCAGTTTGAAAATGTCATTGTATTATATTTTTTGCTAAAACTTTTTTATAATTTTTTTTAAACCAGATTCTAGATATCTCCTGATTTCTAAATCATTGCCAAATATCTCTGAAGATAATTTAAGGGGTTATGAAAAGAAAAAAAGCAGCAGCAAAGTGAGTTTTCTGAATGATAAACTTCATGATCATCTCATCTTAAAGTGTCAAGATGAAACAGAAGGCCCATATAAGTATATGTCTCCTACTCATTTTGACTTCAAACCCTCAGGTAATAAAATTACAAATTAAACATTTTTGTTTTTCCCTCTCAATATATGTGACACAGCTATGGTCATCCTTATGTTTTTCTTCTTGAAAACTTATTTAATATACCTTAGATTGCTATCAAATTGCAAATTGGGTTTTTTCTTTATTTTCTCTTAAAAATTTAAAAATTACCTTTTTTTTCTTTTCTTAAAATTTTTTTATGGCATCATTTGCAATTTTATGTCACTTTTCAAAGATAAGTGATATTTTGGCATAGAAGATAGTGTACTAGCCTTGAAATCAGGAAGACCTGGGTTCAAGTTCTGCTTCTAGGCTGTCTGACCCTGAACAAGACACTTAATCCTTTTAGTTCTCTAGGTATCTAAGAGTATAAGTTGCAGAGATGATAAGGATCTACACTGGTAAGATGTTCCTCATTTGTGAAATCTTAGTTCCAGTCTCCCCTTCTTTGTTTTAGATGTGTAGGTGCTAAAATTCTCAAGTTGATTTTTTTTGAAGATTAACAATAGTACAATATTTATTTAATAGTACAATAGTACAATATTTATTTAAATTAGCACTTATAAAGTAGTGTACTTTTATAATATGCTGGATTTGTAAATAAGTAATTGGTTTATATGTTTCTAGGATTATCATACTACTAAATTTGAAGTACTTCGAATAAGGTTCATACTTTGATTGTTTGTGTTGATATTTTTTCCTCCCTTTATTCATGGCACCACCTGCAGGAATTAAATTTAATTTTGGTCATTTGAAAGTTCAGTGAATCCCAATATTTTGAAGTTAAAATGCTCATTTTTTTTGATTTCACAATTGTTTACCTCTGCTTAATGTTACAAAATTTTTAGTTTTAAAATTATAATTTAAGTTTAATTCTTGAGGATTTTTGAGGATTTTGCTGATATACTTAAACACAAGTGGAAACATCCATTGTTAACTCTTAAGAAATCAGTGATATGTTAAAAATAATTTCTCTATAATTTCTTTCAACTTTAATACATGCTTTTTTAAATTTATACCTTGCTTATTATCATAGTAAGTGGCACTAATTCTATGTGATAGAAGCACTTATAATTATTTTTGTCACTACCAAACTAAATCAAATTTCTACATGCATTGCAAAGCACAGAATTATAACAGAGTCCTGTAGTCATCATCAATTGTAATTCTCTTTTTGTTTTAATCTCATGCTCCCATTTTCTTTTTTTAATTTTACCTATTTTATCTCCCTTTTATTTTACTGTACCATATCATTTTCCATATATTCTCACAGAATTTGACTTTTTTTAGTTTTTTTATTTTTTTATTTTTGTTTTTTATTTTTAGAATTTGAAATTTTTACAAAAGCCTTTTTTAATAGACAAATGATAATCCTTTCATTGTTCTTAACTTTTTTCCTTTCAACTAGACCTATTATTAATAGCTGTTAACAACCTGCTTCTGGCAGATATGAATTAAGCCAAGTTAACCTCTCCCTGTCCCTTAATCAGCTAAGACTGTTGCAGAACAGTTGCAGATCACAATTTGAAGAGACTGTTTTCTCACCAGGAATGTCATTCCCAGTCCTGTACAGAGTGTTGGGAATACAAATACTAAAGTGAAAACATTCCCAGATTTGAAGAAATTCATATAGTATAGACCTCACATAAAAGGACAGTAATCAGCAGGGTTATTTTGGCTTGGGAATTTAATAGTGATATTAAATGGAGTCAGAGGAGAGTATATTGTTTCTTCTTTTCCATTAACAATAGCAGTTTTAATTTGATGATGGGTTAAGGCACCAGCATAGGCAGGTGAAGCCAGACTGGAAGCCATTCTCAGGATAGAATGGCCCCCATGGTGCACTCCAGTCAGGGGAGGGGTGGAGGGCCCAGTTTGGCAATTATGACTCTGAGAGGAGCAACAATGCAGATGAGGAGATGGGCTGTTCCTTTCAGCTAGAACTAACTGGCTTTCCAGGAAGCCTTCCCCAGGGCAGAGAGGGGCAGGGAGGGCAGGACAGACAGAATGGAAATTCTGAAGATGATGTGCTTGCATCATCTTTGAACTAGATGTCAGGGCAACCAAAAATTTAAAAAGTAGAATAAAAAGGCTCTTCTGCAAAATTTTAAACATATGATAAAAATCTGACAATCTGAGCAATGTACTGATAGTAAGCATTTTTTAAGTGCTTACTATGTGTCAGGCCCTGTGATAAAAGATAGGGATGAAAAGCAAAGCAAAAATAAATCTACAAAGCACACAGATCCTGTTTTCAAGTATTTCAATCCAACATGGAAACGTCTAAGTATGTCCCTAAACTACCTACATGAAGATATTATGAAAGGGGAAGGAATTAGTATCTGGTGAGATCAGGAAAAGCCTTTACAAGGTGACCTTTGAGAACCTAAGAGGTGGAAGAGAGGATGCTGAGCATTCCAGTCAGAACCACAGGACAATGGATCATAGAGTGTGTGGAGAGAAGTAAGGTAGGAGAGGCCCCAGAAGCTAGGAAGAGCTGAGCTCCTGAAGAAATTTAAATGATGGACAAAGGCTTATAGTCGGTCCTAGAAATAATTGGGAGCCACTGGCCAGGGTTCTATGATCAGAGTTATGCTTTAGGAAAACCACTTTTGCTGCTCAACAGACACCAAATTAGAAGGAGGACAAACTTTGTGGCAGGGAGACTAGTTTAAGAGGCTGTTGTAATTGTCTAGGCAAGAGGCAAGAAGTGCTGAACTAGACCTGTGTGAGTGAAGAAGAGAACTATGTAAGTAAGTGATGTTATGAAAGTAGAAATGACCAGACTTGACAATGAATTGGATCTGTGTATGAGTGAGAATGAGGAGTTAAAAAAAGACACCAAGATGGGATTTAAAACATTCAATTTTTTAAATGTATTTTCAGAGTGAAATGGATTATGAATTTTTGCATCATTCAAATTTCTTTTTACATATACTAAAGAAAGATCTGTGAACATAAAGCTTTAAGAAAACAGAATGTTAGTATATTAAGTATAATTCAAATGTAAAAATTATTTTTGTTAACTCTTATTTAATTTTCTTTTGCTGTTGTTTTTTTGAATGTTAATGTTAGTTTTAGAGTATCATAACTATGGGGTAGGGGATCTGATCATTTATTCCTCCCTCTATAGAATCTACAGGAATAGAGGGACCATTCAATAGTCCTGAACAGAAGAAAGTTACATCAGCTCAAAAGATGCTAAAATCTTTAGCTACTTCTGGAAAAATATATACAAGAAAAATGCTTAATAGAAGATTGCAGTCAGTTCAGGAAGAGAATTGTCAGGATCTTTTGGAAAGAAATAATAGACAACCCAGTGCTGATGAAAGTATTTTCAACCAAGAAATGGAAAGAAACATGGAATTGGAAAGAAAAAATGATAGATGCTTTTCTACCTTTGATAGATCTGAACCTGAGAGATCTGAACAGCCTAGGACTAAAAGCATAAATGCATCTGTCAAAGAGGTAAGCCAAAAAATGTAATAGTTTTGGCAGAATTATTTTTATTCAATAGAACTCTAATAGTTATTATTTTGTAATTAATGAGTGTTAGTCTTCATTTTTTTCTATTTATGGACCATAAGATATTATTTTTCCTCTAATTATCATTAAACATTTAATATTAATATATATTAGTTCTATAATAAAGCTTGTCAACTTTTTAAAATTAGTTTTTATTATACTTTTATATATTTCTTTAGAAATTTCTCTGCTTTTAAAGATCTCCTACAATGTAAAATTATTAAAATAGAAGTATAATTATAATAGAGATTATATAGGTGATTTTAGAATTTGCTTTTACTTGTCCTTTTTATTCAGAGCTGTAATTCAATGATTCTTGCCACATGGTGGCAGAGTCATCTCTGTCACTGTCAGAGTCCTGGAAAGGCTAGTTCAGTTGCAGGAAAAATTCCTTTTTAGTTCCAAAACTATAAGTCTGTGATAAGATGATTCTTTAAGCCAGATAAGTACTGTTCTGGTGACAGGTGGTTTTTTTTGTTGGTTTTTTTTTTTTAAGGTTTTTGCAAGGCAAATGTGGTTAAGTGGCTTGCCCAAGGCCACACACTGGTGACAGTTTCTAAAGGAAATATTCTGTTTAGGACATTTCCTATTTAATCTAGGGTTTTACCTTTCATAGTTGATTACTAATAATTGTCACACCTAAAATCAAAAGAGCCTCTTGATTATCAGGTTCTTCTTAGAATTGAAAGAGAATTTCAGAGGTCTAGTTTAATCCTCCTCAAATCATGAATCAACTATACATATACTCAGTAAATGGTCATCCAGCCTTTACTTAAAGGGAATGGGCAGCTAGGTGGTACAGAGCCAGGCCTGGAGTCAGGAAGATTCATCTTAAGTTCAAATCTAGCCTCAGAGATGATTAGCTGTATGACTTGGACAAGTTACTTAATCTTGTTTGCCTCAGTTCTTCATCTATAAAATGACCAGGAGAAGGAAATGCCCCCCAAAAATGGGATCATGAAGAGTTGAACATGACTTCAACATGCCTGAACAGCAATAGTGATGGGAAAATCACTGCTCCATTATGCAGCTCCACAAGTAGCTGTAGTGCATTGCTGTTTTTGGAGTCAGAGCATTTTGAAATTCTGGCTGTACTCTTACTATTTATTGTAATTTGGGTATTAAATTGGGGGAAATAGTGCTTTTACTGTATTATTCATATGGTTGAAGAAATAAGGAAGATGATTTTTAAAACTTCAGAATGAATAGAGCAGAACCAGTCAGAAAAAGTCTGTTCCCTCTTCTACATACTATCATGTGATATTAGCTCACCTCGAAGTCTCATACTGCCCTCTTTTTTTCTTAGCTATAAAAATCCCTGATTGCCTAATTTGATAAGGTTTCAAGTCCTTTCAACTCTTATTAGTTACCAGTTTTGAAACTGGAGTCAAATTTGAATCCTGGCTGTGCTCTTGATTACCTTTGTGACTTTAGACACAAATTTTGTTGTGTTTCAGTCTTCATTTACAAAATGAGGAAGTTGAAATAGATGACCTCTCAGGTCCCTTCTAACTCTAATTTATTTATTTTTTTCAAGGCATATTTTTCAATGTATGCCAGTTGCATCTGAGACAGTTACCATGAAAAGTGCCTAAAGAAATAGATTACCCTCCTCTGAGTCCTAAAATACAAATTTCAAAAAGAAAGTTTTGAAGTTCCCCATCTGTTGCTTTACTGTCCTTTTTTTCCTAACCTAATCACCAATTATTTGACTTTCTGAGATATTTATAGATATTTACAAGTACTTAAGGAATCTCATTTCTCTGAAGATGAGTCAGTTTGATAACTGGTACAGGTTATTTCTTTTTTCTCAACTATCAATTCCTTGACTATGGCCTAATACTTTTGCCTTCTTCACATGGTTTTCATATGAAGAAGTGGGAAATTTCCAATCTCTATGTAAAATAGCATGGGGGCATAAATCCTCCTCTGACTGTAGCATGGTCTGTAGAATCATATTAAGTCAAAAAACTTCCTCAGAATTAGAGTGACCTAATAATAGGGACTTTGGCACTATCTATTAAGAATAATACTTTTTTCCTAAAGAAATAAGCTTTTTAAATAAATATTAGCGCTTAAGCAATAGTACATTTTGTGTTGTATGAAATGACCTTCTTTGCATTGCAGGTGTCAAAATCTCATTCAGCAACACAGACAGTTAGTAAAGATATATTTGAAATAGCACTCTTGGATACTCTTTTGGATTTAGTGGATAAATACTGGAATGGTCGAAAATCTCTGCGCTCTAATGAAAAATTTATTTGTAAGTAAAAATAAGCAAACATAATGCTTAATAATTCTAGGAATTAACAAGTCCTTGAATTAGACCTTATAGTCATTTGATTGTTGAATTGGGTTCTTAGAAGTACATTAATTCTACTTATTCCTTAGGGTACTATTTGAAAGATTACTGTTCAAGTTCAAAAATTTGTACATAATAAGTGAAAGAATTAAGTGAATTTTTTATATTACATGGCATTTAAACAGGAGAGAGAGAGAGAGAGAGAGAGAGAGAGAGAGAGAGAGAGAGAGAGAGAGAGAGAGAATATAAGTGATATAGCCAGGTGATGGCTGAGGAGCCATATATGATTTTGCTAAGGTTGGCTTGGTACAAATCTGTGCTGCTTCATCTTGAACCTGTGCTTGCCCTATCTTTCTGTCTGTCTGTCTGTCTATCTGTCTATCTGTCTATCTATCTATCCATCCATCTATTTGAAATTATGACCTACTGCTCTTTCATTCACAAAAGTTCTATTCCAAGACTTATTCTGGTAATCAAATGCCCTCAATTTTCCCAGACTTTATTAATGGGGCATAACTTTGACATATTCTACCAAGTTGCAGATTGTTTAAATATGGATCCAGTGATATAATATGTCTGTGGTTTAAGATAAGCTACACCTATAATAAGCCTATCCATAATAGATTACCTCTAGGATGATTAGTTATTTAGTGGTGGCAACTCATGAAACAAGAGTACAAAGTAACTCAGGACTCTGCAGTGCTCATCTGTTTCTACTGAGATGGTTGTAAAGAGATGGAAAAGGGTACTGAGAATCACATTGGGTTGATTTCCATCTATAAACTATTGGCACTTTAAATATGACATTATTGTCCAGAAGCCTTGAAGGTAAATCGTATTGATTCTTGCAGTCATTGAGATGAATCAGAAGGCAAAAGGAACTTGCCAATAAAGGAAAAAAAGATTGGTCAATCAAGTATTAAGAACTTAACATGTTTTAGGCTCTACCTGCATACTAAGGATATAAATACAATGAATGGAACTGTCTCTTTTTTTAAATTTATTTTCATCCATTTGCACATATTTTCAAGTCACAAAATTTCCTTCCACCCTCCCCTCAGCAGCAAAGTGTCAGGTTACAGATTAGTAGTAGTTATTTTCAGTATGAGGAATTAGGATTAAGGGAAAGAGATAAATAAGAGATAATTTTTATAAAGTATTCATCAGATTTGGCAGGGGTGTTTTTTCTTCTATGTGTTTTGTTTTGTTTTGTTTTGTTTTGTTTTTCTTTCTCTGGCTGGGGATAATATAGTCCATGATCTGCCAAATATGATTGTCCTAGCTCTCTGGACTGCCGAAAGGGGCTGCTTCCATCAAGGTTGTTCATCTTATAATGTTGTAGATGTGTCCATTGTTCTCTTGGCTCTACTTCCTTTGTTCAGCATTAGATCCTGTAATTCGTTCCGTGCTTTTCTAGAGTCCAACCACTTATGGTTTCTTATCAAACAATAATATTCCATAGTATTCATGTACCATAACTTGTTTAGCCATTCCCCAGATGATGGTCATCCCCTCAATTTCCAATTCTTTGCCACTACAAAGAGAGCTGCTATGAATATTTTGGAACATGTAGGACTTTTTCCCATTTTTTATAATTTCTTCTGGATGTAGTCCTACAATTGGAATTGCTGAGTCAAAGGGTATGAATAGTTTTATTGCTCTTTGGGCATAGTTCCATATTGCTCTCCAGAAAGGTTGGATCCCTTCACATAAAGCCATATCATTTCTTGAACTATTTGTGCCCCTCCCCCAGGCCTATTTTCTCTCACACTTTACCTACCCCCTCCTCCCCCACCCAGGGTCAAGGTTAAGAGAAACAAGGCCTATTTTCTTTCACATGTTATCTCCTCCCTCCCCACCCATGGTACTTAACCCTTTGTTAAGTGAAGTACTAGTTAAATCCAAATCCTGATCTAATTAACTGCAAGAATTTTAAAGATCTCTTAAGTACTGGGAGGCTCTTGAGGTCTCACCTGATAACTTTACAAATGATTCTAAGTTATAGAGACATTGACTCAGGTCCTCAAAGTTTATGATACCCTCATTAGACAAGGTGCTTAGCACCATGTGATTAAAGAGGGTTAAAGTATGAGACACTTAAGTTTACAGTTAACCCCCCTGCTTTTCTTCTGGACTTTTTGTCTCAAACATAGTGATGTCATCTTGGACCTCTTCAGTTGAAAGATAAGACCCAATTATACCCATATACTTTAGGTTCATTCTCTTCAAATCTATTCTACCCTTTAATTATCCTAAGAGAAGTAAAATTCTAAAGAATTGGAAGTGTTATATCTTCCCATTTAGGGTTGCATATAATTTGATGGTCTTGACCAACATTTGTTTTTTTTTCCTTCCCCTTTTCATTTATCTTTTTTTATGCAACTCTTGAGTTGTGTATTTGGTGAGTGAATTCTTTGTGCAGTTCTGGTCTTTGTGTTAGGAAATTCTAGAAGTCATGTATTTCACTGAACATCCATCTTTTTCCCTGACAGTATCTGCTGGATTTTGTAGGGTAGTATATTCTGGGTTGAAATCCTAGGTCCTTTGTTCTCTGAAATATGTTATTCCACGTCTTCCAGTTCTTCAGTGTTGAGTCTGATAGGTCCTGTGTGAGTCTGATTGTATTTCCTTTGTATTTGAATTGTTTTCTTTCTCCTGCTTGCAATATCTCTCCTTTATTTGAGAGTTCTGGAATTTGGCTATTACAGCACTTGGAGTTTTTATCCCAGGGTCTCTTTCTGGAGGAGTTATGTGGATTCTTTCAATGGTGATATTGTTATCTTGTTCTAGAAGATTTGAACAGTTTTCCTTTATAATTTCCTGCATGATGTTTTCCAGGTTCTTTTCTTGATCCAGGCTTTCTAGTAGTCTGGTAATTTGTAGATTGTCTCTCCTGGATCTATTTTCCAGGTTATTCATTTCCCTAAAAGGTACTTTACATTTCCTTCAATGTTTCAGCTTTTTTATTTTGTTTGATAGAATCTTATAGTCTTGTAGATTTATTGGTTTCTATTTATTCAATTCTAATTTTCAAGGTTTTATTTTCTTCATTTAGCTTCTGGGTTTTCCAGTTGGTTATTTTTATTTTTAATAGAGTTGATTTCTTTGGTCAATTTTTCATAATTTTCCTGCATGACTTTCATTTCTTTTTCCCATTTTTCTTCTTCCTCTATTCTTTGTTATTTAAATTCTTTTTTAAGCTCTTCAATGGGTTTTTGTATTTGAGTCCAATTTATAGACTGTTTTGATACTTCCATGTGAGTGATTTTTCACTGCTTTCTTCATCTTTGTTGTTTTAGCGTTTTTTGGCTAGGGCTGGGGTCTGATCCCTGGCTTCTTGTTGGCCAAGATGTTGCCTGTGCAGTCCAGACCTTGCCTTTGTAGAGTTGTTTTTTATTTTTTTTTACTCCTTTATGTTCAGGTTCTGAATTAATAGTGGTTGTTTGTTCCCGACCCAATCCTGTCTTTTACCCTGGTGTTTTTAGGGTTCAGACTTTGTTTGGGGCTGGAGTCCTCCCTGCTGACTTGCTGTCTAGTTGCCAGGACCTCTGCTGTTGTTAAGCAGTTGGGACCTGGATTGCACTTGGCCAAAAGTTCTCTTCTGGCTTTCTCGCTCTCTGGCTTCCTGGACTTTACTTCCCCTTTTCCCCTGAAGAGACAGACCTTCCCTGAACATCCTTCAAGATATCTGCTGTTGAAAACTTCTTTGAATCTTCTCTTTTTCTTTGTAGGATCGGTAGTGTGAATGTCAGAGTAGCGGTTCCATTTAGCTTTGCTAGGGAGTAGGTTATTTTGACACTACCATCTTGGCTTCTGGAACTGTTTTTTCTTAAAAGGAACTGCATTCTGATGGAGAATTTAAGCATACATACACAAAACAATTATGTTATATGCCTGTGTAAAACCTATATAATAAATAGAAATGAAATACATACAACTTGAGTTAGTCAGCAAACATTTAATTAGGTACTATATATACATCAGACATTGTGCCAAGTGTTAGGGGATACAAAGGGCAAAAGATAGTTCCTCCTCCCAAGGAGCCCACACTTAATGGGGGAGAGAGGAAGACCCTGGTACCAAAGAGTGGGTTTGGGAACCTTGGAAGGGGGGTGGGTAGGAAGAGAGAGAGAGAGAGAGCAAGAGTAGGGGGAGAGAAAGGAGGAGGATGGGGGGGAGAGGGAGAGAGAGAGAGAGAGAGAGAGAGAGAGAGAGAGAGAGAGAGAGAGAGAGTACCTTACAAACATACCAGAAAACTTAAATAACACCAGAAGGAACAATGATAAAACCAGAGAGAAATAGCTTCATTCAGTATATAGCACTAAGCACTTCAAGAGTCCTTCACATGTTTCTGAGCAGAGACAAATGAAGATAAAACAGAAGGCAAATTGTACAAGCAGTACAGACCTAGAGCAGAAGAAGAACCAGACCAGTGATCAACAAAGAAGATATTAGGCCAGTGCCAAGGCAGTGCTTAAGCTGCTTTACCTAGGTCACAGGAAGAGATTGGCTCAGAGCCACAAAAGCTAGGGGAGGGGAAACTTCTGACCCTCAGGCCATATAAGGCAACCTCAGGCAGGCAAAATTTAATAGATCTAGTTGCTTTTTTTTAAGGGATGAATTAATTAAATGTTTGACCAGATACAGTAGGCTAATTTTTTAAGTTCATAATTTTGTATGACCTGAGAATGATATTACAAATATCCAAATTGGCAGAAAAAAGGTACATCATCCCTGATCCAAGTGCAGTGCCCAAGTAGCCCATTCACAGAATTGCAGGCCTATGTTTAGGTGACCCAGGCCAGAACCATATATAGCAGTAGAAAAGTCTAAGTCAGTACATGGGGAAAAAACAACAGAACACTGTACAATCAACATCTGTTTATGGTCTGTCAGATTCATAGTAACAGAAGGAGCCAATGCTAAGTTCAAGACTGTCCAGAGAATACAGAAAATGCCAAAACCTAAATTGAGTGAGTATAGCATACATGTATTTCTGCAAAAGGGTGGGGTTTAATCTTAGCTACCACTTGCAGGACCAAACAGGGCCTACTCTCATTATCCATTAATTATGGAAGGAACTAGAGTGTGACCCAGGTATAATCCCAATCCAAAAACTGAAAAGTAAACAAAAGAAAATGGTGAATGTAATGAAGAATTATTATGGACTGAGAGAAGCCCAAGAGAAAAAACTCAGAAAAAGAGAGTAGCTCCACAACAAATCTAAATAAAACTTTAAAGAACATACAAGTCTTGGCCAAAAGGACTGTGAAAGCACTTGGAAAAATTTATTGAAATTCAAAATGTAAAGTTAAAGAAAAGGACAATGAAAAAAGACTGAAAAGGAAAAAAAGTAAAAATAGGAATAACATTTTATCTAGTGTTTTAAGGTTTAAAAAGTACTTTACAAATATTATCTCATTTCCAGTCCTTGAAAGTAGGTGCTATTATTATCATCCTCATTTTAACAGATGAGAAAATTGAGACAGATAAAAAATTAAATGATTTAACCAGCATCACATAGCTAATGTTTGAGGCCAGATTTGAAATGAGTTCTACCTCCCAGTCTAGCATGCATTTCATTGTATCATCTGCCTGCTTCTAAAAGTTTAGAAGATGGCAAAATGCTAAAATAGTATCTTAAAATTATTATGAATTAAATTGAAGGCATTGTCTTTATTCTGCTTCAAGAAATAAAATTAAAAGGTGGAGGAAAATAGAAGAAAATATAATATAATATCAAAGGCAATTGAACCATAAACATATGTAAATTTTTAACTTTTCTATCTATTACTAACAAAATCCAGTAAGAAATTTTGGTAAAAATAACCAGACAATGCCAGGGAATTTACCTGTTTGGACAAACCCAGGAAATATATGGATACAACTGTGAAACATTTTTCATTAGATCTAAACAATTGGAAAAGTATTAATTGCTCATAAGACTGAGTCAATTTATTAAAAATGCCAGTTCTACCCAAATTATTCCATTTATTCAGGGCCATATCAATCAAACTGTCAAAAATTATTTTTAGAGCTAGAAAAAATATATAAGAAATCATCTGGGAGAACAAAAGGTCAAAGATATCAAGGAATCAATGAAAAAAAAATGTGAAGGAAGGTCGTCTAGCCATGCCAGATCTCAAACTATATTATAAAGTGGTACTTATGAAAACAGTTTGGTTCTTGCTAAGAAATAGATGGGTAGGTTAATACTGTAGATTAGCTACAAGTTACTTTATAATAAATGACCTTAATATTCTAGTATATGATAAACCCAAAGATCCAAGTTTTTGTAACAGAAACTCATTATTTGACAAAACCTGCTGGGAAAACTGGAAAACAGTATGTCAGAAGCTAGATATAAACCAACATCACATACCATATATTAAGATAAAGTCAAAATGGGTACATGATACCCATAAAGATGATACCATAAACCAATTAAGAGTGCATGGAATAGTTTATCTCTCATATCTATGGATAAAAGAAGAATTGATGGCCTAACGAGATAGCAGTACAAAATGTAAAAGAAGTAATTTTGATGATATAAAATTTAAGTTTTTGCACAAACAAAGCCAATATAACCAAAGTTATAAGGAAAGTAGAAAATGGAGGAGGAGGGGCATTGTAACAAGTTATCTCTGAAAAAAGCCTGATTTCTGAAATATATAGACATATTTTAAAAATATATCTTTCATTCCTTAATAAGTGGTCAAAAAATATGACAAAGAAATCAAAACTACAGTCATTTGAAAAAGTGCTCTAAATCACTATTGATTAGAGAAATGCAAATTAAAATAACTCTGAGGTACTATCTTATACCTATCTGATTAACTAATATGACAAAAAACCCCAACATGATGGATGGTCAGGAAGTATGAGAAAACTGGGACACTAATGCAATGTTGCTGGAGTTATGAACTGATCCAACCATTCTGGAGATCAATTTAGAATGCTCTAAAGGGCTATAAAACTACATACTCTTTGACCCAACAATACTGCTCCTAGGTCTATATCCCAAAGACATCCACAAAAAACAAAAAGGAAAAAGGACCTACCTATACAAAAAATATTTATACCAATTCTTTTGTGGTGACTAATAATAGGAAATCAAAAGATGCCCAGCAGTTGAGGAATGGCTAAATATACTGTGGTATATGATTGTGATGGAATATTCTTGTGCTATAAGAAATGATAAAATAGAATATTCTCAGGAAAACTTGGAAAGAGTGATATGAATCAATGCAAAGTGAAGTGAACAGAACCAGGAGAACCATGTACATAGTAATAGCAATGTTGTTGATGAAGAATTGTGAATGACTAGCTAATCTCAGCAAAAGACAATCCCAAAGCACTAATGATGAAGTGTACTATATACCACCAGGAGGGGGTGGGGTGGGGAACTAATATTGTTTGAATAAAGATTGAAGCTTGCCATTTTTTCCTTTCATTTTCTTTTATTCAAGTCTTCTTATACAAAATTATTAATATTTTATATATTTTACAATATTGAACATGTATAATCTGTATCTGCTTCTCAGAGTGGGGAGGGGAGGTTGGGATAGAATTTGGACTCAGAGCTTCAAAATATATATGTATGTGTATATTTGTGTATATATTTTGTGTGTATGTTGTGTATGTGTGTGTATATATATATATATATATATATATTAGTATTTATATATGAATATATAAAAAAAATTGAACCATAAAACAGATCAAGGAGAGATCTGATAAGAATCATCAGACTCCCAAAAATCACATGCAAAAGAAGCTTGAATACTCTGTTTCTTTTTTTTTTTATTTAAGGCAGTGAGGTTAAGTGACTTGCCCCAGGTCACACAGCTAGGTAATTATTAAGTGTCTGAGGCTGGATTTGAACTCATTAGTTAACTCCTGAAAGAAAATTCTAAATGACAGTTACCAAGAATGTCATTGACAAAATCCAAATTTACAGGTCAAATTAAAAATACTACCATCAACTAGAGGCAGAGGGTAGGGCATAATTAAAGTATAAAGAAGTTAAAGTTAGGCTTGCAAGAAAGAGACTTGGTAGCTCTCACTCTAAAGGATAAGAGAGCTTGTAACACCTTTCCACAGGGTAAAAGCAAAAGGCTTACAACCAAGAATAATCTCTTTGACAAATCTGAATATGATTTTATAGGAGAAAAACATACTTTCATGAAATAATTTCCCCAAATTCCTGATGAAAAGGCCAAAGTAGAAACTTTAAATTTTGAACCCAGGGTTCATGAGAAACATAGAAAGATAAATATGCTTATTAATTTGAAAGGGACTCTACAATGATAAATAATTTATATTAAGAATGGGGAACAAAGCAAATGTCTGATGTCTTCAAGTTACATAGTATAAAGTTAAAGAAGACAGGCAAAGTTTCTGAGAGTGGTTTGATTTGGTTTTGACAGAATGAAAAAGAAATGGGGAAGAATAGGAAGGAACTTATCTCATAACATGACTACATGAATGGAAGAAGGGGTCAAGAGAGCTAGCATCTCATTAACCTCACTTTCATCTGAACAGGAAAAGAAGGTTGAAAAAATACACATATAGAGGTTGGTACACAAATACATTAAAATCAACAAGGAAATAAGGAGGGACAAAGAAGAGATTCAAATGGATAATGAGATCCATGGGAGAGTAGTCAGACGCCAATGTTGAAAGTTAGGCCATTTAAAGAATATTTAAAAGAAAGTTTAAAAAAATGGATTGGGAGAGAGAGACGAGGATGACAATGAAATGCAAACATTTATTCAAATATAGACCACTAATGTTAAGCACATTTAAACCATCTCTTTGTAAAGGGAGAAGAGGGAGGCAAAGAGTAAAGAAAAGTGAACAGATTATAAGAAAATACCCAGTAATCATAACCATTAAAATTAATGAGATAACACTTAAAATAAGATAGACTGAGACATAAAATTCTGAGTATAATGAATTTCTTAGTAAAACATGAATTCACCAGTGAATAGGATCTCAGTTCCTCAGCAAAGCTAAGATCCTGAATGAGCCCTTTTTTATATTTTTGGGGAGAATAGAACAAAAAAGAGGACATCATAGGTGAAACAAGTTGTAATTGGTTAAAAGACCTTAATATCATGAATGATGAAATCAATATAATTGATTACATAGATGAGGTGTGAGAGACAATATGATTGATTGGAAATTGAGAATGAGGGGCTAGTAACAACCTTGTTCTTCCCTCCTGTGACTTAAGAAATGTTCATTATTTGAAACTACCTGCAAGATTAGAGATAGTAGATTGGATAACAAACCATACATTCTTGATAGATTGGTATATTACAGACTTCCTGTGATTCATCACCATTCTTAAGAATAACAGATTTCCTTGGAAAAAAGACTAAAGCAAGAAATCTAGGAGAGCTGGATTTATAAACTAAAATTAGCTGAATTTCTGGACTAAGTTCAGAGACAAAGTATCAATAGTCAATAACAAGACAAAATTAATGTAAATAGAGTCGATTAAAAAAACAGACTTAGTCTGATTATTTCATGACCCATTAAATGGAAAATAGCAGTGTAGATTAGAAAGCAGAATCCAACAATATGTTATTTATAAGAAATACTTTTGAAATAGAAAGATTTGTGTAGGATCTGGAACAAAATCTATCGTGTTTAAGATAAACTCAAAGCAAGGTTAACAATTTTTCAAAAGAGCAGCAGTAACAAAAGACACAATGGTAGATGGATACTATAGTAAACTTAAATGCACCATAAATAACAAATTAATATGAATACTAAATATTTATGCATCAAATATTCCTTTTGGACCAAGAAAATCTTAGAAGAACAAGAACCAAAAAAAAGTTAATGAGTTGAATAGAACTTTAGAAAAGTTGAAGATGATAAACCTGCGGTGATTATTGAATATGAACAGAAATGACAGAAGTTGACCATATAGAAAGAGTAATATGAAATGAGAGAAACCCAAATAATAAACCTAGAAGAGAGTAACATTGTAACTAGTCCAAAGGCTTACAAATTGCTTGTTTCCATAATTTGTATTATTTATCTTTCAAGTATTCATAGACTGTTAATAACAGTAAAAACTAACTGATTATATTGATGCTGAAAAAGCTTTTTACAAAAAAATACTTTTTTTCTATTAAAACAAAGCTAGAAATGTTCATAGTCTGTGAACCAAAGACTCCCTTTACTGAGTTTATATCCCCAAGGAAGCCATTAATAAGATTAGACTCCTTGTATTTACCAAAATATTGATAGCAAAACTTTTTGTGATAACAAAGAATTAAAGCAATTGAGGGAATTGCTAAACAAATTGAGCTACATGAAAGTAATAGAATATTACTGTACTGCAAAGAATGATGTATAGGATGCATACAGAGAAGTCTAGAAAGATCTGTGTGAGACCTGATAATAACTGGTAATCAAGAAAACAACTATACAGTGACTAGAGTAATTAAATGAAAACAGTCACACATCAAAAAAAAAGTGAATGTAACAAGAGAGATTTAAAAGAAGACTACCCTATGTGAAGACACCCCAATCCACACTTTTGTGGTGGGAGGTGCACAAATGTTACATATTTGACATGTTTTTAGACTTTTTAAATATCAGTTAGTTGTACTAATTTTTTTCCTCTTTAAAAAATTGTGTTTATTATATAAGATGATTCTGTGGGAAGAGGAGGGGAAGGATACTCAAAATGACTTTGATGATGGAAGAAACAGAAGATATCAATAAAAAGTTAGTATAGAAATAATATGTAGTATCAAAACCCAGAGTTCCATATAATGGAGAAAGATTAGAGGTCTGTACAATAATATCCAAGTAAAACAAGGATGCCTAATGTAAGCATTATTATTAAATAGTTCTAGAAATTCCATCTGCATCAATAATACCAGAAAAATGTCAGAGGTAAGTAAAATTCATTATTGAACCCAGATTATATTAAATTTCATGGATATCTTAATGAACTGAAGTTTATTTTTAATTTTAATTTATATTTATATTTTAAAATATTTAAATTTTTCCCCCCATGCAAAGATGCAAAAACAAGTTTGGGCACAGTGGATAGAGCCAGCCCTGGAGTCAGGAGTACCTGACTTCAAATCTGGCTTCAGACACTTAATAATTACCTAGCTGTGTGACTTTGGGCAAGTCACTTAACCCCATTGCCTTGCAAAAAAAAAAAAACCCAAGCTTGATCATTTACTTCCAAAACCTTGAGTTCCAAATTCTTTCCCTTTTTCCCACATCACTCCCCTATTGAGAAAGCAAGTAACTTGGTGTAGGTTAAAAATGTGTGGCCATGAAAAACATTACTATAATAGTCATGCTGTAAAAGTTAACATAACCTCCCACCCCCACCCTCCCCACACACAAAGAGAAACCTCAAGAAAAGTGAAGTGGGGGGGAGGGAAGTATGCTTCAGTTTGTATTGAGATACCATCAGTTCTGTCTTTGGGATGAATGGCAATCTTATAAGTCCAACAGAGAAATTGCTTCAATATTTTTTCCCACAGCTGGTATTGCTAGCTGTATCTCCCTCCATACTATCCCCACCCCAGCCCCTTTTCTATTCTCTCGCTCCTTTTACCTTGTCCCTCCTTAAAAGTGTGTTGTTATCTGACTACCCTCTCCCATGATCCTCCCACTCTTCTATCACCAGTACCCCCTTCTCCTCCCCAGTTCCTTTTCTCCCATTCCTTTCCTCTCCTATTTTCCTCTAGGGTAAGATGGATTCAAACTGAATTTTATTAAGAAGAGGAATAAGAGGGTGAGACTTGTATTAGGAAGATAAATGGAAAATGAACTAGAGGCCACTATGCAAAAGACATTGTACTGATTATATCAATTACCAGACTTTCCTGAGCCCCCCTCATTGAAGCTTTTCCTTACTGAATTGATATTAGTTAATAGCACAAAGGAAAAGTGAAGTGAATAAGAACTTTTTACTGCCCAGCTTATGGCATCATCACCAATATAGTTTAAGAATATGTAATTTAAACTAGCTCAGCAGTTATACAGTGAGCCAGGTCCATGGTCAAATAGGAAGAAAAGAGCATACTGGAAATTATACAATTCTTTCAATCATCCCAAACTTCTTCCTAACTTGAAACCTCCTAATTTTAAATACTAGTGATGTAGGGATAGTTAGGTGCAGTGGAAAGAGCACTGGCCCTGGAGTCAGGAGGAGCTGAGGCCCTGCTTCAGGCCTTTTACTAGCTGTTTGACCCTTTACAATTCACTTAACCTCAGTTGCTTCCAAAAATTAAAAAAAAATAGGACACCTAGGTGGCGCAGTGGATAGAACACAGGCCCTAGAGTCAGGAGTACCTGAGTTCAAATCCAGACTCAGACACAATAATTACCTAGCTGTGTGACCTTGGGCAAGCCACTTAACCCCATTGCCTTGCAAAAACTAAGTAATAATAATAATGATAATAGTGATGCAATATAGTTGTCAATCATGAAAGAATACGGTCTTAAAAGAATGAAGATTTTTATTATTCTGAGTAATAGAGATCCATGGTAATTATAAGTAGGCTGAAATATATTGCCAACCATTAAAAATACATATAGCTAGAATTAAGAGGTGAGCTCATCATGAAATGTGAAGGATAACAGATGGATATCCAGAATACTGAATTGGTACCCATAATTTTTTTAAATTCCCTAAATATGTTTTGAATAGATCTTTGGAAAATTTGAAGGTAATAAATAAGAATAGCACAGGATGAATAGATGTGAATAGATTGCGTTCTGCATTCATAGAGTAATCATATCAATGTTAAAACCCTGTTAGATACTATGTAAATTTTAGAATTCTGTATGCTATATTTCATTTATAATAGAATTGTAAAGAAAGCACTTTGAAATGTTTAAAATACATTAGTGATATCCTTAAATAATATTAAAACTTGCTTTATTAATCTCAGGTCAGGCAAGACACATTTTGTCTTCTGTGCAAACATCTGTATCCAGACAGGAAAATTCATCCATCATGAGTGAAAAAATTAATCACTTGATTTTAGAAAATGAAGCCTTAAAAAATCTTGCTGAACAGGAACAACAGTACAATATAAAGATTAGTGGACTGATGTTGGAATTAAACAACACAGTTAAGGAGATGGTGAGCATGCATATTAATTCATAGATGTTTGGGGTGGGGGATAGGATATAGAAATAGAAGAATGATATCACAGGAAATAATAATTCTATTATACTCTTTCCAACTCTGACTACATTAGAGTACAAACAGCCTTTAACTTATGAAAGGGTTATATTTGAAAGGTTTGTTTAAGTTGGTTTGTATAACTTGGAACATACTTCTCCAAAGATATAATATAAATTATAATGAGTTTCTTCAGTCAGTACACAAAAGCTTATTTAGGTCATATTCTACCTGAAGTATATTTATATAATGTACTATTTCAACCAAAACTTAACTACTATTTGAACCATTGTTTCTGTGGGAAAATATATTCTATCTTCAAAAGGATTCTAGATATTGATTTCCTTTCTCTCAGTAGCTTCCTGGCCTACATATGGAAAGAAGGAACTCCTTTGTGGTAGAGAAATATAGTAGGCACTAATAATAAAGTATGTTTTTCTTGGAGCCTTTGGATGGTAGGAGCTTTGACTTTATCTTCTGAGTGTGTGTTTTGATCTTCCTTGTCACCATAGTAACTTTCTGTGGTCAAGGGGTTTTTTTTTCTGTTATTTGCTCATCTTTCCCACTGATTACTTGACTTTTAACTCTTTGTTAAAATAGGACTCTAATTACAGAGTGGGGGGCACCCTGCTCAAGTTTTCAGAGCTACTTTTAGGGACATGTAAGTTTTCAGTTCTTCCAAAGTGGTATGACCTAAGGAGACTCCTGATCTGACTCTGATCTATGAGTGATCACAAGCCCCGGATCTGCGAGGAGGTCCCTGTTCCACCATGATCCTGAACTCCTTCTTGCCCTAGGACTGCCACCCAGGACTATGACCCTGATCTGAATATGGGCAAAACAGCAGAGTGCTAGCAAAAAGACCCCTGCAATCTCCTGGCTAATTGTTCAATCCCTAAGAGTTCTGGTAGCAGTGGTTACTGTGATTCAGTGGCTCCCAAGATATTTTCCTAGTATTCTGGGGGCAGGTCTTTGTTAGCACAGCCTTCACTGGACTATGTTCCTTTCTCACCCAGGTGCAAGAGACCTTTCCTTTTGACCTCAAATTGTCTTTGGTATCTATTCAGCTGAGAGGTTCAGAAACCACCACTGAAGGCATGCTCCTGGTTTACTGAGGCCAAGCCTGCACGGACGTAGGCTTGTATCTCTCCCAATACAATAGACTTTTCTGCCAACCTTCTAAGTTGTCTTGGACTGTAAAATTGTTTCACTCCATCTTTTTGTGGGTTCTGCCACTTTAGAATTTGTTTAGAGTCATTATTTTAAAGGTATTTGAAGGGGTTTGGAGAGATCTCTGGTTAGTCCCCACCTTTTCTCTGCCATCTGGGCTCCACATTTGAAGCCCTCTATTCTGACCTTTCTTTGACATTATGTTTGGGTGTATAGTAATCTCAGACCTACTTTCTGTTAAAATCATTTCTCTTTGTTAATGATCTCTATCCTGGGCAGCATTTTTTCTACCTTCTCAGTTCAACTCCTGCTCCACCTCTCACATTCAGCAATAGCAGATATAGTAGATAGTAACCTTCTTCTTGATGTTTTTATCATTTTATTGAATGAAGACGTGAGTTAACATGTCTATCAAATCTGTATCATGTTTAAAAATTCTTTATGCTCATGAATTTTTGACATTCAAATATTTATTATATTTGAATACATGTCTTATGTCTTACTAAGTAAAAAGTTTCTTGAAGGCCATGACTATTATTTAATTTTGAATAATGCCTCATATGTAGAATAATATGAATATCTGTATTATCAAAAATACTGAAAAGACATTGGTTCAGAAAAAGTAATATTTAAATTGTTGCTAATGCCCAAAGGCAATTTAGTTAATTTTGTTTTTCTTATCTCTTTGTTTTTTTGTCATTAGGATACTTTGAAACAAAAATTAGGCAAGTCTTTGGAAGAAAACAACAGTTTGAAATCACGTTTGTTAAATATGGAACAAGATGCCAAACAGGGAGATTCTTCAGCTATACTAACTATGAAGATTACTGGTAAGTTTAAAGTTCTTTCAGTTATATTTCTTAACTAGAAGAAGCCATTCTAGTATTAACATATTTATTTTTATTGGTTTAATTACTTAGTCTTTAATAAAGTGGTATTTTAGTATTTAATCACAGGTAAGATTAAATATTAAAAATAATAAAACTATATATTATACTAACATACATACATCTAAGAAGAATCATACCTTAAAATTATACAACGAGAGAAGTAAGAAACAGCACATAGACATGCTCTGCCAGATATCATTTTTAATTTGTCTGTAAGTATATATACACTATTAGTCATTCACACCAGGACATTTAGCTCTTGAAGGAAAGATGTAAGTGTTCTAAATGAACATGAGTGTTCAAAAATAGGCAAAAAATAAGAAAGGAGAGATCAAAGTGGGGAAGTGAGAGTTGATTTTTTTCTTTTTTTAAGAATTATATTTTTCCCAATTACATGTAAAACTTTTAACCTGTGTTTTACAATTTTAAGTTCCAAATTTTCTCCCATCTTCTACCCCTCTTTTCTCACTGATAAAGCAATTTGATAAAGTTCATACATGTGTAGTAAAAAAAAGCATAGACAAAAAAACCCACAGTATGCTTCTTTTTGCATTAATAGTCCATCAATTATTTCTCAGGGAGTGGATATATTTCATCATGTACCCTTCAAAGTTGTCTTGGATCTTTGTATTGTGTGAGGTGTGTGTGTATATATATATATATATATATATATTTATATAACTACTTTCTGCCAAACTGTTTTCCATGTTTCTCAGAAGTGTTTGTCAAACAGCAAGTTTCAGTTTTTGTCCCAAAAGTCTGAATCTTTGAATTTTTTTTTAAAAGAGATTACTGTGATCATTTTCAATTGTGTGTGTGTGTGTGTGTGTGTGTGTGTGTGTGTGTGTGTGTGTGTGTACGTGCTCGCACCTTTGATCCACCACTCTGTTCCTCTGTTCTTGGTTCAGATTGTTTTGATGATTATCATTTTGTAATAGTTTGAAATCTGGTGAAGTAGACCACCTTCATTCACATTTCCCCCCCTTAATTCCCTTGACAGTCTTCACCTTTTATTCTTCCAAATGATCTTTTTTTTCCAAAGCATTTTGCCTAAGTTTGATGAAAAGTTATTTTCTGAATATTCAGTGTCTACCATCTCTAGCTCCTGTATATCAAATCAGAATTTAGTTAAAATGTTTAATTGTTATTTTGAAATTTTATTTATTAGTTCAGTATTATCCATACTATACTTATATACTGAAAATAGTAAAAATAAAACAGGATCAAAATGAATGTCTTTCAGTTCTTCAATGATCTCATGATTCATCTTTTGAAAAGTTAAAATAAAGAAGGACTAAATCAATTGGATTTCATATTCATAAATTTATCTTAATTTCTCTTTGAGGGGGCAGCTAGTTAGTGTAGTGGATAGAGCACTGGCCCTGGAGTCAGGAATTCAAATTTGAATTCAAATCTGGTCTCAGACACTTAATAATTACCTAGTTATGTGGCCTTGGGCAAGCCACTTAACCCCATTACCTTGCAAAAAACCTAAAAAGAAAATTTCTCTTTCAACCTATTTTATTTGGGGGCCATTACTTTCCTGAAATAATCAGTTTCATAAATTTACAACTACTAACATTTATTTTTATTTGTCCCAAAATGGAATTTTTCACAAGATTCACTGATTCCCTTTTAAGTTCTTATATTCCCATATTAAAGTAAGTTTATGTTCATCTAACTGTATCAGTTTTAGAGAAATTGATCATATATCTCTTATTTTTTAGAAAGAAGTGCCTCAATTTTTATTTTATTCCTTCTCCCACCCTTTGCTTATTTTAATCATCCTTTTCCAAAGTGTCTTCATATCCATGTTGTTTTTCTTGATCTGTGAATGCCAGAACTATATGCACTCTTCCAGGTCCAACATTTTGGACAAGACTGAAATGTTTTCTCTTTTGTTTCTAAACTCTTTTTGATAGTATTCAGCATTTGTAAATGTTTTGGTCATTGTAGTACTTTATTTTATCTTCAGAACAGCTTATAATGATTTCTGTATCCATTTTCTGGGTCTTAAATGTCAATTTAAGACCATACTTATTATAAATATGGTTTGGATTTATTTTTCTAAATATAATTATGGTTGCATTGAAACTCATCTGCCAATTCTTCTTTATATTCAACAGCACTTCTGAGGTTTTTATTTTTATTTTTTGTTTTTTTGTTTTTTTCTTTCAGCAAGGCAAATGGGGTTAAGTGGCTTGCCCAAGGCCACACAGCTAGGTAATTATTAAGTGCCTGAGGTCAGATTTGAACTCAGGTACTCCTGACTCCAGGGCTAGTGCTCTATTCACTGTGCCACCTAGCTGCCCCATTTCTGAGGTTTTTAATCAATAAATCACTTACTTTAACTTTCTTACTATTATATTTTAACTCTACATCCCATCTTCCCAATCTTTTATAAAAATATTAAACAATACCAGTCCCAGCACTGATATCTGGGAGACCAATTCATTTCTAAAAATTTCTTCCTCCATAGAAGTGCTCATTTACTCCCAATTCTTGTTTCCTTGTTTTAAGATAAGTTAATACTACACAAATTCTTGCTTTGATGCCTCATTGGGTTACAGAGTTGATCCTGGATTCTTGAAGCCTGTCCCACTAGACTATAAGCCATGACAGTCATTCTGGAAAGACTTTCAGTATGGATTCTGTCAATTTTTTTAGTTACAAATTAGAAAATGATTATATATGAATTTTATTTTTAATATATATTAAGTTTGGTGTGGTAGAATCAATATTGCTCTATTCATGTTCTTTATTTTTGTTTCATAATCACTTCTTATTTCCTTATCTCTTCTCTCAGATAAAAAGTCTTTCCTTCCAACAAATAACATAATCAAACATAACAAATATTTGTTTTTTGGATTGTAGCCAGAAATGTAGTCTCATTCTGCACCTAGACTTCTATCCCCACTCTTGGAAGAGAGTATCCTTCATTGACAGTTTTCTAGAATGGTAATCAGTCATTGATCTGAGTTGTTAAAGACTTTCAGAGTTGTTTCTGTTTACAATGTTGTGGTCATTGTGTAAATAGTTTTTTTCCTAGTTCTGATTACTTCTTAATCAGTTCAGGTTTCCTTAAATCCATCCCTTTTTGATATTCTTTATAGCAAACTATATTCTTTTTAAAAAATTCCTCTTAAGTGGATTTTTATTTTATTAAATATTTTCAATTACATGTAAAAATATTTTCCCATTTATTTTTTAAAATTTTGAGTTCCAAATTCTATTCCTCCCTCCCACTCCTCCTCTACCCCTCGAAAAGGTAAAAGACACACAACAAAACAAGAAATGTAAAGAAAATAAAATAAGTAAACTCTTGAGCCTCCACTCAGAGTTTGTATTTTCTCCGGAGGTGGGTAGCATTTTTTGTCATAGATTCTTTGGAATTGTTTGGGATCATTGTCTTGATCAGCATAAGTAAGGCTTTCACTGTTAAGCATCTTTGCTGTTATTGTGTTATTCTCCTGGTTCTTCTCCCTTTACTTTGCATCAATTCATGTAAGTCTTTCCAAGTTTTTCTGAAAGTATACTGTTTTTCTTTTCTTATAAACAGTCATATTTTATCACAATCGTCTAATACAACTTTTTCCAGCCATTTCCCAATTGATGGGCATCATTTTATTCCCAAACTTTCTGTTGGTTTTTAACATAATCAGATAATCTGTTTTGTCAAAAGATTTGATTCCTCTATTGTTAAAATCTTATAGCTTTTATTATTTGTTATTACTGTAGTCTTTTATGTTCATATTTTTCCTAAAATTTATTCAATTCTGCATTCCTAGGCTAAAACCAGCCAGGTTGTATTATATACTTTTTAATATATTGCAGTAACCTTTTTGTTAAGTATTTTATTCAATAGTTTTATAATGATATTGTTTAGAGATACTGATCTGTATCTTTGTTTCTTAAAGTCTCCCCCTGATTTTGGTATTTAGAATATCTGTCTCTAAAGGAATTTGGTAACTCTTTTCACTGTTGAAAACAATTTTTCTTTTAATG
The DNA here is from genome assembly GCF_037893015.1 of Macrotis lagotis. NCBI lineage: Eukaryota > Metazoa > Chordata > Mammalia > Peramelemorphia > Peramelidae > Macrotis > Macrotis lagotis. The sequence goes on from NC_133666.1 coordinate 329,546,564, forward strand.
TTAAAAAGAATTTGCATGTGAGTCCATGTCCTTTTTTTTTCTTGTGGATTAATGTATGGCTTGTTCATTTTATTTCTCGAAGATTAAGTTATTTAAATACTCTATTGTTCCAATCATTTGAACACTTCATATATTTTTAAAAATTAATCTGTATCACTAAAATAATTCCTAGTGGTATACATTTGGGCAGCGCATTTTCTAGCAATTTTATTTGTCTCTTCTTAGTTTGTTAAAAGTTCATTGTTTCTTTTCATTTTGGCAATATGATTTTTCTTTTTTTTATAAAATGTCAAATTAGCAAGTGGTTTATCTTTATTTACTTCCCCCCCAAAACTCAACAATCAGCCAAAACACTTTTTTTTATTATTCCAGTAGCTTTTAGGCATATTTCAGCTTTTAAGTTCTCATTTGATTTTCAGAATTTGTTTTTATGCATAATTGATTTGTTCCTTTTTTCAGGGTTTCTTGTTTCTTTTTTGTGTTTGATTTTGTGTGTGTGTGTGTGTGTGTGTGTGTGTGTGTGTGTGTGTGTCTTAGTTATATGCCCAGTTCATTAATCTGTTCGTCTTTTGTTAACTAAATTCCCCATGAATATGAGTAGCTTGGTGGTGCAGTGGATAGAGCACCAGCCCTAGAGTTAGGAGGATCTGAGTTCAAATGAGACCACAGGTACATAATACTTACTAGCTGTATGGCAAGTCACTTAATTCCATTGCTTGTAAAAACCAAAATAAATAAAATAGAAGCAAAGACTAGGAATCATGATCATTATTTCAGTTCTAGTTCTGACTTTGTCTAAAGTAACAAGCAATTCACTCCACATCTCCAGGCTATGGTTTCCTTATTTATGAAATGTGGGTTATCCTAGGTTTCTAAGATCCCTTCAGTTTCAATTGTATCTAATCAAAATATACACATCTAAATAATTCCCCAATACACTCTCAAAACTATAGAATAGTTTACAATGGAAGCTTTTCTGGTCAGAAGGGTTCCATGATCATTTATTCTGCCTGGAGTTTCTAACTCAACTTCTTCTGAGCCATGAATCCATAAAGACTTACCTTTGGAGCTTTATAAAACACTTTAGTAAGTAGATTTGTTTAATAAATGGTAATACTGTTCTTTCCCCTTACTAGTATTGGTACAAAAAGATTATTTTCTTTCAACTGTTACCACTTCAACTACTTATACACTGAAATACTCATTAAGGAAGAAACTTTTTGTTTCTACCTTAATCCTATGAATATGTCCTCTATCAGGATCAAAATTTGTTTCCATTGTCATGGCAACTAGTGGCTGTTGCCATTTCTACCTTCTTTTCTATATTTATTGGGAAGGATATGTTTCACAACTTCTCCGTTTCACATCTGCCAAGTTCAACTTAATCCCAGCTGTGTTGGGTCATTTGCTGCCTGATGCTTCTACTTTTTTTTTCCACTTGCATGTCTAGTTTAATTGTTGTAAGAATTATTTATTTAAAATACAATGGGGACTTGTTTTCTATAATCAGGGAAGCACTAACTCACAAAATGGCCTTGTTGCTAATAGAACTCTTTAATTTTTAAAACCTATTTCGTATATTTTTATACAAGGCATAATTTGACAAATTTTTAAAGTTACAGCAGCATATTTTTTCCATGCTTCTTTGTTTATGATTAGTAGATTATTAAATGTTAATTCTACTTTCAGAAAACATATTGCATTTCCTTTAATGGGTTTTATCTGCAGTATTCAGAGATAAGAATAGGGTTAGGGAAAAGGGACTCTATTGTAATTCCTTTAGTATAAGGAACTTTTAGGTGAAGAAACTCCCTTGTATTCTTGAGAGTTTCCTGAAGCACTTGGGGCAAGTTGCTCAAAATCTCATAGCGATTATGTACTAAAGCAGGATTTAATGATTTTTAATTTCCCAAGGTCTGCCTTTGAACTTCTCTTATAAATGAAAATCTACCTTTCCTCTCTAATCTGACTGTACTTCTTACAATGCACACTCTGCATTCCGGCCAGACTGAATTTAGCATTCCATCTTCCACCTCTATGTGTTCACACAGGCCATCTCTTCTTCATGTGCAACTATTTGCTCATCATTTCTATCTCTTAGAACTCAAATGCTTCTTTGGGGAATTCTTTGGTTCCCATCATCACCACCAATCTAGTGTTCTCACCTTTTTTTTTTAGGTTACTTTATATTATCTGGGCAAAAGTTGAATCTTTCTCTCCTCTCCCCTACTCTTTTTATTTGAATATAGGTTTTGTTTTTTTTTGAGGACAAGAACTGTTTTGATCTTGTTTCTCTTTCCCTAGCAACAAATGTTTTGCACATAGAAGGCACATAACCAATGGTGAATTGAAATAACTATTGAATAAGGCAAGTCAAATGGAGTAAAGTTAAACTTTGGTGGTTGATTTTGAAGCAAAGCAAAACTCATAGTTTCATTTGTTTTTATTTTGATCTTTTACTTTAGAAGAATATTACTAGTTGGAATTTCTAGGAGAGTATTGCTGGAAGAAAGGGGAATCTAGGTAACCTTTGGGAGAAGAGTCTCACTAGAAGGGGTAGATTCAGAAATTATTTGACTGAAAGATGCTGAATGTATAAATGATGATGAGAGTGGAAACAGTGACTTGGAAATGGTGAGTACAAATGATTTTTTAAAATATGTTAGCAAAAGGGAAGAGTTATATAAAACAATAGTTCGAAGGGATGGTGGAGCAAATGAATATTTTTTTATTTATTCAGAACTAATCCTTTTTTTTATTTATACATTACTAAAATATTCTTGTTTAAGAGTAAACATAATACCCCCTCTCCCACAAAAATATAAAACCTCATGAGAAATAAAGTAAAATAAAGAGAAAAGAATGTGTTTCACTCTGAGTTCTGCTACCATCAGCTTTGTCTCAGGTGGATCACATTCTTTATCATAAGTCCATCACAGAAGTTACTTGCATATTTTTTCAACAGTTGCTATTGCTGATTGTAATTCCCTCCATCCATTCCTCCCCACTACCATCTATAATATTTTCTTTCTCCTTTCACTCTGTCCCTCTTCTAAAATGTGCTGTAGGGTAGCTGAGTGGTGCAGCAGAGCACTGGCCCTGGAGCCAAGAGACCCAGCAACCACCCAGCCCTGTGGTTCCGGACAGGCCACCCAATCCCAGCACCCTGCAAAAAGTAAAAAAGAAAATATGTCATATCTGACTATTCTCTCCTCTGATCTACCCTCTCTTCTTTCACCCACATCTCCCCCTCCCCTTGTTCTCCCTTCTCTCCTTTTTTCTCTAGATGTCTATATCCTATTGAGTGTATATGCTATTTCCTCTCTGAGCCATTTCTGATGAGAGTGAAGGTTCCCTCATTCCCCCTCGTTCCATACCATTACAAAAGCTACATGAAATATCTTTTATACAAAATATCTTAGCCTATTCCACCTCTCCTTTCTCTTACTCCCATTACATTTCCCTTTTAGCCATTTACTCCATTTTTACTATATATTATATCTTCAAATTCAGCTCTCTCCTGTGCTTCATTTATAAAGCTCCTTCTACCTGCTCTATTAAATGAGAAGTTTCATATGAGTATTCGCAATATCATTTTTCTGTGCAGGAAAACATGCAGCTCATCATCATTAAGTCCCTCATAATTTAACCTCCTCTTCCGTTCTCTATGCTTCACCTGAGTCCTGTACTTGCAGGTCAAACTTTCTGTTCAGCTTTGGCCATTTCAACAGGAACAATTGAAATTTCCCCATTTCATTGAAAGTCCATCTTTTCCCCTGGAAGAGGATGGTCAGTTTCTCGGTTGCATTCCAAGCTCTTTTGACTATCAGAATATTATATTCCAAGCCCTATGAACCCTTAATGTAGTTGCTGCTAAGTCCTGTGTGGTCCTGACTGCAGCTCCACAATATTTGAATTGTGTCCTTCTGACTGCTTGTAATATTTTCTCTTTAACTTGGGTGTTCTGGAACTTGGCTATAACATTCCTGGGTTTTTTTTGGGGGGGGGGCGATCTCTTTCTGGAGGAGATCAGTGTTTTATCTCAATTTCTATTTTACTCTCTGCTTCTAGGATAGCAGGAAAATTTTCCTGTAGGAATTCTTTAAAAATGAGGTCAAGACTCTCTTCCTGATCATGACTTTCAGATGTTCCAATAATTTTTAAATATCTTTCCTGAATCTGTTTTCCAGATCAGTTGTTTTTTCAATGAAATGTTTTGCATTTTCTTCTAATTTTTCATTCTTTTGGTGTTGAAGTATTGTGTCTTGATTTCTCATAAAGTCATCAGCTTCCTTTAGCTCCATTCTACATCTGAAGGATTTGTTTTCTTCAGAGAGCTTTCTTTTCTCCTTTTCCATCTGACCAATTCTGCTTTTTAAAGCATTCTCCTCAATAACTTTTTGAATTGTTTTATCCATTTGATCTACACTGGTTTTTAACATGTTATTTTCTTCAGCATTTTTTTTGCATCTCCTTGACTAAGCTGCTGACTTCATTTTCATGTTTTTCCTGCATCTCTCATTTCTTTTCCCATTTTTTTCTTCTATCTCCCTTACTTGATTTTCAAAATATTTTTTGAGCTCTGTCATAGCCTGAGCCCAATGTCTATATTTCTCGGAGTCTTTAGATGCAGAAGCTTGGACTTCCTTATCTTCCATGGGATCATAGGCAAAGTATTTGTCAATGGTCCGGTTCCTTTTTTTTTTTCTGTTTACTTATTTCCCCAGCCTGTGCCTGGTTTTGGGGTGCTTCCTGAGCTTTTCAGTTTTATTGGGACACCCACAAGGACCTCAGTGTGTGGGGCTCTGACTGTTCTCCTGGTCTGTGAATGACCATAAGCACATGCCTCTGCCATGGGGATGAAGGAGGAAGTCTCTGTTCTCTGGGGGGCCTAGACTGAGATCAGGATCTGAATGTGGTCAGAGCCTCAGAGAACTGTTCCAGGGACAGAGGACAGACCTCATAAATCTCCTTCTACTCCCTTACCTTCAGTGTGCTGAGCTCTCAGGGTGCAGCTGCCTGGAGGCTCCTGCTGGCCCGCTCCACAGACATGCTTCTGTTCCTTGGATCTGGGCTGCTACAGGCTGCGCTAAGGGCCTGGGCTTTGTGCTCACTCTGGCAGAGTCTCCCTGCTGATCTACCAAGTTTGTGCTTGGTGCTCCCTGGGTGCAGGTCAGGAAATTGTTTCTGCTGCTGGGAGCCAGGGCTCCCAGGTACCATGGGGCTATTCTAGGGAGGCTGAAGTTCCTTCACTCTGGCAGGGCTGCCCCTCTGACCCCATGGAACAGAGTTTTTCCACTATTTTCCAGGTTACTTTGGGCTGGAGAATTGCCTCACTGGATTTTTCTGTGGATTCTGTCTCTAAAAAATTTAGTTAGTCATAATTTTGAGATTTTTGAAATATTTTGGAGGGAGCACCTGGGAGAGGCTCTTCTCCTGATGCCATCTTGGCTCCCCAAATGAAGATTTCTTAACAAGAATAAGGTACTTATGAATACATTTGTAGGCCTCTTGGATCCAACAGATAGGAGAAGAAAAGTAGAAAAAAATGATATTTGTCATTATATCATTGTTTATACATTATTTAGTACAATTTGTAGGTTGAACTCCAGAAAAAGAATAGGATTGGGAGAATATGATTGGATTAACATTGACTTGAACAGGAAGGACCACCTTTCAGAGACTATAGCAGAAAAGTTAGAGATGGGTGAAAATACTGAGAAATTTCAAAGTGTGGATTAGGGAATGAAGGGTACTCAATATGGATAGTCTCAACTGAAAACAACAAAGGAGGAATCAAGGTTATTTACTCAGAGCAAGGGGTTGGCTATGGGAGGAGGGGTTTGAAGGAATGTGAAACATAATCAGGGAAAAATAAAAGAAATGTCTGCCACATAGAAATATATGTCAAAAATCAGTTAGGTAACTTGATATTGTAGTGGAGCAGAGTAAGTTTAGGGAATAGGAAGAGGAAATGAGATGGTGTCAGAATACATTCACTGGAATAATCAGGGGCAGAAGATTCAAGGATGGAGGAGGATAAAGTATCAATTTTATTAACTTAAATAGAATATAAACAAAGTTAAGGACTGTTTGGAGGAAGAAGACTTTATCTTTGTATCACCGTCTTAGTTCTATGCTTGGACCATTATAGATGCTTATGAATTGAATAACAATATGATTATAAAGCAAGGAGAGTGAAACCAGAGCAGTGGTGATAGATTGGGAAAATATGGAGAGACTGAAATACTGGCAGTATAGAGCTGTTGGTAATGTATATATCTCATGAATTCTCAAGATTAAAAAATATTTTAACTTTATATCTTATTTTTAAAGCTTACTATAGGTGATATGCTTGGGTTTTTAGAAATATTTGTTTTTATTTTATGGAATAAAAGAAGCATTTCTCTAGCATAGTATAATTTAAAAAGATGATTGCACATGAAACTGCAAATCTATCCTTTTAAATATAAAGTTATTATGTAAATTTTTTCTTTTTTACTCTTCTCTCTGTTCTCTTCTGCTCTAGAGATGGGCTACCATTAGAAATAAATATGTATGTATATTTGTGTGCATATGTGTGTAAAATCACTGTATACATATTTCTATTTATCCTTCCTTTTTCTGGATGTTGATAGCATCTTCCTTTATATTTAATTTGGATATTTGTAATAGCTGAAATGACTTATTTGCTCAAAGTTGTTCTTAAAGGAGCAATTCTGTTACTGCAATATTCTCTCCTTTTTTTTTAAGTTTTTGCAAGGCAATGGGGTTAAGTGACTTGCCCAAGGCCACACAGCTAGGAAATTATTAAGTGTCTGAGTCCAAATTTGAACTCAGATACTCCTGACTCTAGGGCCAGTGCTCTATCCACTGCTCCACCTAGCTGCCCCCCGCAATATTCTCTTGGTTCTACTTATTTTGCTCTTCATTATTTCTTGTAGGTCTTTCTAAGCTTTTCACTTTTTTCCCCTTATTTATTTTCTAGTTACATGCAAAGATAATTTTCAACATTTATGCTTTTGCAAGTTTGTGAATTTCAAATTTTTCCATTACCCTTCCTTCCCATCTCTATTCCCATGGCAGCAAACAATTTGATATAGGCTGTACATGTAAAATTGTGTTTTACACATTTCTCTATTACTCAAGCTCTTAAAGAAAAACTAGAACTAAGGGAAGGAAATAACTTGAGAAGGAAAGAAAAATAATAAAAGAAGTTTTTGAAAAGTGAGCATAGTAAGTTTTGCTTTGCATTCAAAATCCATAGTTTGGCCTCTGGATGTGTCATTTTCCATAACCTGTCTCTCAGGATTGTCCTCAATCACTGAACCTCATGGTTGATCATCTTACAGTGTTGCTGTTAGTGGGTACAGTGTTTTCCTGGTTCAGCCCACTTCACTCAGCATCAGTTCATACAAGTCTTTCCAGGCTTTTCTGAAGTCAGAGTGCTCATGATTTCTTTTGTTTTTGTTTTTGTTTTTTGTTTTTTGTTTTTTTTAGATTTTTGCAAGGCAAATGGGGTTAAGTAGCTTGCCCAAGGCCACTACGCCACCTAGCCACTCTGTGCTCATGATTTCTTACAAAACATAACATTCATATACCATAACTTGTTTAACCATTCTCCACTTGATGGGCATCCCCAGAATTTCCAATACTTTGCCATTACAAAAAGAGCTGATATAAATATTTTTGGACATGTGAGTCCTTTCCCCTTTTTAATGATCTTTTTTGGAGTATAGACTTAATAATGGTATTGCTGGATCAAAGGGTATAGTTCTAAATTGCTCTTCAGAATGGCTAATCCATGTCTTTATAAGGTCATTAAGCTCATCATTTCTTATCATTTACCACAACTTGCTCAGTCTTTTCCCAATTGACAGGCATCTGTACAATTTTTAGTTCTATGCTATCACAAAGAGAGCTGCAATAAATATTTTAGAAGATAAAGATTCTTTCCTTTTTTTCTCTAATCATATTTGCAAATAGATCAAATAGTGGTATTTTTGGGTCAAAAGGTACAGGCAATTTAATAATTCTTTGGGCATAATTTCAGTTTGCTCTTTAAAATGGTTAATCAGTTTACAATTCCACCAACAATGAATTAGTGTCCCAATTTTTGCAGATCTGCTACAATACTTTTCCCTTTAATTGTTTAAGCCAGTCTGATTAGTGTAAGATGATGTATCAAGGTTGTTTTAATTTGCATTTTTCTAATCAATAGTGATTTAGAGCGTTTTTACACAAGTTACTTGTTTTGATTTCTTCAGTCAAAAAACTGCCTATTCATCCTTTGACGTTTTTGAATAATTCATGTTTTTATGGCTTTGACAAAGTTCTTTATATATTTGGGATATGAGACTTTTTATCTCTATAAAATGATTTCCCAATTTTTTGCTTGCTTTCTTGAGTTTGGCTACATTAGTTTTATTTTTGTAGACCCTTTTAATTTTAATGTAATTGAAATTATCCATTTTATACCTCACTCTGCTTTCTATCTCTTGTTTATTCATAAATTGTTTGTCTATCCATAAGTCTAAGTAATATGGTTCATGTACTTCAAATTTTCTTGTAATATCTATAACTAGGTTTTCTAAGAAGCACAGATAGTTGGTATTTGTTAAAATTGATCTAATGAACAAATTTATTTACAGATTTATTTTCAATATGTGACATTTATGTATGACAATTTTTATTTTTCAAACTACCTTTCTTTTTTTGGGAGCACAGCTATTGTCAAATTATAAAAATTAAGTTTAAAATCCCTATTTATGGAAGTAAATAAAGCAATACTAAAAAGATTTCATTTTTATTTTAGATCTTCAAAACAATAATCAGGAGTTGTCCAGGGAAATTGATAACTTAAAGGAACATCTTGAGCACTATGCCAAGATTCAGGAACTCACAGAAATGCTTCAGGAAAGTCACAGGTACATTGCTGCTGAGAATGTATGATTCTAAAGTGTTACTCTTTATATAATCATATAGGGGAATGCATTTGGAGGTTTTTATGGTATTATGAAAAGAACAGTGAATTCTGGGAGACTTGTATTCTCATCCTGGTCCTGGGACTAATTGGCTAGTTAATATTAACTTAATCTCATTGAGCCTCAGTTTCTCATCTTTGAAATGAATCTGATCACATAAAATCCTTTCAGATCTAAAATTGTTTTCTTATGTTCCTTTCAGTTTTAACATTATGTAATATGAAGTGTGATAGCAGAGAATGAGTGATGATTCAGGGGAGGGAAAGGCAATTGGATAGCTTAGGGTAGGGAAAAATAACAGGAAATCCAGCAAGAGGGATGAATTGTTATTATCCTACTGCATTTTCTACTTTGCCATATATACACTCACAATTACGTATTTACCTAGACACTAGAACATTTACTAGAGATTCAAGGTTCTTTGGGAAGGGAACTAAAACTGAGAGCTTAGTATCCTGAATTAGAAAGCTATGAATATGAGGAATTTTTCTAGATTATTCACACAGAGATTAAATAACTCTATTACTGATAACTTGAAGTATTCTACTGGTATTATTTCTCCGAACTGAAAAATGCTTGTTTAATCCTTAAGATTATTCCATATCCAGAATAAAGTATTATTGCCAATCCCCCTAGTGACTCAAATTTTAAAAATAGTTTTTAGTGTGGAAACAATGAAAAGACTTTGGATTGTAAATTAGAAGAATAGCATACCAAAGAAAATCTTAAGACACTGAAAGAGAAGTTTAAAAGAGGTATACTTTGGGGGTTGGATAGAGTAAAGTTTGAATATAAATGGGTACTAGGGAGAAACTGTTGAAGGATGGCACATTAGTGATCCGGGGAAAATTGGAAGAAATTCTCTGAATTGTAAATAGTGCAGATATATGCTTGTTCTTGGAGTATACATGATTTTTTTTTTTTTGCGTGGTAGTTGCTACAAGGCTAGGATATAAATTTGCTCCTTCCCTCTGTTCAGCCTTCTTTCCTCCTCAGGCCAGAGATAGGAATGCTGCTATTAGAAACCTCAAAGAATTTGGGAACAAACTCTAGCATTCCCATCATTTGCAGTTGTAGTCCAGCTTACATCTGGAAACCAGACTACTGCTGTATAGGAATTGAAGATTAAAAGAGATTGATTTGTTTGTTGTAAAGAGAGAAGTGAGATTTTGTCAGGGGAGAAATTTCTTGGGTGAATGAGAAATGAGAAAGCCTGCTACAAAGGTGTGTAAAATCACATAGCTAATATTGCTCAGACATAAAGGTCTTTTTCAAGAGCTGTTTGATTCACAAGTTAATAATCTTCAAAGGATAAGAATGGGCAATTTTCAGTAGAAGAAATCATCTATAGTAATATGAAAAAAATTCTCAGAGAAAGAGAAATGCAAATTAAAACAATTCTGAGATACTACCTCATACCCACCAAAGTTGCTAAGATGACAAAAATGAAAAATGATAAATACTACAGGGACTATGGAAAAATACTAATAAACTATTGGTGGAGTTGTGAAATAGTACAATAATTTTGGAAACAATTTGGAACTTTGCCCAAAAAAGCCATTAAATTATGCATAGTCTTTGACTTGGGAGTCCTGCTACTAGATCCAGACCCCAAAGAAATTTTATAAAAGTAAAAAGGACAAATTAATAGAAAAATATTTATTGCAGTTTTTCTTTCATCAATTGGGGAATGGTTGAATTAGTTATGGGCCTAATTTCTCTCCTGAATTTGTCTTACATTGCCAGCTCCTGCCAGACATCTTGTCCTGGCTAAAATTGAAATTGGCTTAATAACTTACTATGCCTGAACTAGAATTGATTCTCTTTCTTGACCCCTCTTAAACTTGTTCCTCCTGCAAACTTTCTTATTTCTGTTGAGGGTACCTACCTTACAGGCACCTACAGTTCATAACCTTGGAATTTTCCTTGACTTTCCTCTTTTCTTTATTCTCTATAGTCAGTCTACCACCACAATTTTCTGTTGCATTCATTATCTGCTCTCCATTCACACTATCACCAAGCCTAATTGAGACCCTTAGTACTGCTGCCTGGACTTAATTAGGTATATTAACTGTATTGAGACCATCTTCTACTCAGAAGCCCTTGGGCTCATAGATGTGTAGAGCCAGAAGTGACCTTCACTAAATAAATAAGACAATTGAGGGGCAAAAGATTAAGTATTTTACTAAAGTTTACATATGTAGTTAGTGGCAGAAACATATTTCAGACCCACATGATCTGAATTTAACTATAGAACTTATTTTGACCATTTTATTTCCTTGCTCATAAACTGGCTCCAAATTGTGGATAGTGATTCTTTTTTTGTTTTGTTTTGTTTTGTTTTTTGCAAGGCAGTGGGGTTAAGTGACTTTGCCCAAAGTCATACAGCTAGGTAATCAAGTGTCTGAGGCCAAATTTGAATTCAGGTCCTCCTCACTCCAGGGCTGGTGCTCTATCTGCTATACCACCTAGCTGCCCCTTTTAATGTCTCTTCAGTCTTGTTGTTAAGACCTTTCACCATCTGGCTCTAATCTTTCTTTTTTTGCCTTATTTCAAATTATTTCCTTTTGTGTAGTCTACATTGAAACCAACATGAAAAATTAGTTGCTTCATGAAGCCTGAAATTCATTTGATCCTCATTTCTGCTTCTCAGAATCCTTGCCTTACTTCATCTCAAGTACCATTTCCTCTGTGGTGTCTTTTCTCATGTAGCCCACTTCCAGTTGATAGTGCTCTCTCCCTCCTTAAATGACCTTGTGTTCCTTTATCCTTATACTTCCTGGCTGCTATCCCAGTACCCTTCCCATGGATTTCTGTGGTTCCTTATAAAGAGAAAGCACTTGAATGCTTGTGGCATGGATTTTAGTGCTATTGATCCATGGATGAATGGGTTTATTTTTGCTGTAGGAATAATGATGATCTTAGTGAAATGGTTTTGTTCCTTTTATTTCATTTTTAAGAATCCATTAATGCATCATTTCCGTAGAGCAAAAGAATGAACAAATTTTTATTTTTTGAACCATACTGATTAAAACTTTGGAGAAGGATAGTAATTTTGAAATGCTTTGGAGCTTTTGGATAGATTTTAAGCACATCATTTCAAAGAAGGAAAAAACCCAACTAATTTCTTTCCTTTATTTTTCTTGCAGTTCTTTGATTTCTTCTAATGAACATCTTTTGCAAGAACTCACTCAGACCCGGATTCAACATAGGGCTGAAGTTGAACAGTTACACTGGAGTTATAATGAGTTAAAAAAGACAATGTCTCAATTTCCTCTTAACAACTCTGATCTCAGTAGTAGTTAATATTTGTGTTAATATTGGAGAATTTCTTTAGCTCTTCAGTCCATATTTTTATATTTTAAAATTATATCAAAACTATTTTTACCTCTGATCTTTGCATTACTTCATATTTAATTGTTCAGGAAGGATATAATTAAGACAATTTTATTTTCTTATTTTTTTTTAGAAATTTTATATGTGTGGAGATATGTCTTTTTTTTTTAAAGTTTCTTAAATTTCAAAGGGGAGTGAAAAATAAGGAGTTTTTCTTCTGAGGAAATCTAAATCCTAAGCCTATAAATAAGGAACAGGCAGTGAAATTTTTTAAGATGGAGTGAGCAATAATAATTAAGCAAATATTCAGAGAGTAGCCTTTTATTATATGTGATCTAAAACTGCTAAATTATTAAATTGTGATTATCATTTAATATAATAAGTATCTTCAAAGGAAACTCAGCTTGTAGATATTTATATTATATAGTCCTAAAAATTCAGTTATAAAATGATGCTTCATAAATTTAATAGTAACTTCACTTAGAGTTCTGTAATTTTGATTACCACAAACGAGAGACCCATTTTTACAGGAACAAAATTTGGCTCAAAATATTATTAGAATCATCTTTAAAATTTAACAAACAACCTATAATGAAAAGAAAATATTTTTCTAATTAAAATCAAAATAATTCAGAAAATACAAATAAAACTGTATAGACTGCTCCTATTTTTCACTATAATACTTTTTGGGAAATTATAACATCAAGAGGATTGGATTTTCTTATAGCAAAAACACTGTATTTTGAGGTTGCATTCTTGACCAGGATCCTAGTAACAGTAGTATATTTGGAAAGCAAAGATAACAATTATGATCTAATCTATTAATTTAAAAAAAATTTTTCCATGGAATTTTACAGCTGAAGGACTTGAAATCAATTAATCCAATGTTCTTATTTTATGACTAAGGAAACTGAAATTCATACAATTTAAATGAATTCCTAAAATTATTATGATAGAACAAAGACCAGAATTCAGGTCTCCCACCTTCTCATTCAGTGCAATCCCCCAATTTCATGATTTCTCTCTTATTATTTTCTTATAAAATAGGCTTAAATGTACTTCACATGGTATCCAGAGGGGTTCAGCATTCATCTAATATAGATGTATGCAATGGATAACACATAAAACAAAGGTTTACTTTATAATAAATTTGACTTATCTAAAGCTAAAATGCTGGTTATATTAAGCATTAACTTATCATTTAGGTAAACCATTTTTCTTGCCTTAGAATTTTAAAAGCTTTAAAACATTTTAGGCAAAATTTTTAACCTAATTTTTTGTTAATGCTTGTAGCGGACATTTTAGTTTTAGATAGATCAAATTTATCATAAAATAGACCTTCATTTTGAGTACATCATGAATTTAATTTTAAAGGTATGATTTGTTATTTATTGTAGTTCCAATCTTTTCAGTTGTATCCAAATTTTCTTCACTTTATTTGAAGTTTTCTTGGCAAAAATACTGGAGTGATTTGCCATTTCCTTCTCTAGTTCATTTTATAATGAGGAAACAGGCAAATAAGAGATAAGTGACTTACCCAGGTCACAACAGCTAGTAAGTGTCTGAGGCCAAATTTGAGCTCAGGAAGCTGAGTCTTCCTAACTCCAGGCCCAGCTGTCCACTGCACTTTCTAACTGCCCTGTTTTTGAAGACCTTGTGTTTGTTTAAAAAGTGTTCCAAAACTGTTTGAACAGATAATCTGCCCCACCCTCACCCCAAATAAATGTTCCTGCAAAAAGCAGAGGCATTAGAAGTAATTCTGTTTCACTTTTCTTTCCTCCAATGGAGCTTTTCTTGCAACATCAAGGGGAAAATCTTTGGAAAGGGCATCAAGAGACTGTGATTCTCTTCTCAGTCTTGGCAATAATGCTGGGTGTGATCTTGGGCAAGGCACTGTATCTTCTCTTTGCCTCAGTTTTCTTACTTGTAAAATAAATGGTTGAATAACTTTTGTCCTTTCCAGTTCTTATTTTTTCATTCTGAGTTGTAAAGGTTTGCAGGATGGTAATCTCTTGAATCTGGTGCTCTTGTGTCTTCTCTCTTACATTCTTTCTCCCAAACACCAGACCCCAAGCTTTAAAACTGGTTTTGGAAATTCCTCTTTCCCTTGTTTGCTAATGCCTGGAAGAAGTCATCCAAGAAGGGAAGGGCCACTTCTTGGCCTTGGTGATAGTTTGTGGATAAGACTATCATTGGTTCAAATGGAGAACAGCCTCAGATTTGGGGGTTTTTTTGGTTCCTTGGTTTTTAATCATCTGGTCTCTTTCTATCCATTGTTACAAAAGTAGAGCAATAAATGATCAGTGACACCTCATTCGCAGTGAAAGAAATAAAACTATGCAGGTCTATGTGATCATATGGAAGAAGCAAGTTGGAAAAATAAAAAACTTAGAAAAACTAGTTCTACCTGTGTACCAAAGTGAAGTTATTGTCTAATCCATGTGGTCTAGATGTATATTAGAAGGAAATCAGACAGAAAGAATGTACAGAAAGAGTATTAGATTGGGAGGCAATGGATCTAGGTTAGAGTACAAACTAATTACTACTGTGTGGCCTTGGTTAAGTCATTTCACTTAGCTTCAAGATCCTTCTGAATAAAATGATGCTGTCTTTTAATTCTAAATTCTATGTACTTTTTTGTTAAAGTTTTTGCAAGATAGTGGGGTTAAGTGGCTTGCCCAAGGCCACACAGCTGGGTAATTATTAAGTGTCTGAGACTAGATTTGAGTTCAGATTTGAATTCCTGACTCCAGTGCTGGTGCTCTATCCACTGCGCCACCTAGCCACCCCTCTATGTACTTTGTTTGCTGCTGTTGTCTGTAATTCAAACTTTACCCCAAGGCAAATAGTTTTATTAGTTTGGTAAAAGTGATGTTAATTAGCTTTAAACTTTAAATCAAGTTGTTCTCTATATATGAGTCAAAACATGCCACATACAATAGATATTTTTCTTAAGTTACTTGAGTCAAAATTTTGAAATAATTTGCTTCTTGATTTTTAATGTGGTAATGGAGAATAAAGCTTGGAAAGAAATGGAAATATGTTATTAAATTTTTATTTAAAATCTTCATTTCATATCTTCATGGTAATGATTTGTGGTAGAATGAAGCCAAATGAATTGGAAAGAGGACATTTTATAAAGGGCATGTGGTCTACCCAGGACAGTAATTTCCTCCCTGATGTAAACATTTAATATGGCAGAATGTTCCATTTTTGGACAACTCTAATAGTTAGGAAGTTCTTATGAGTGAATTCTGCTTCTATTAATTCTTTTTTTTTTTTTTTTTTTTTAGTTTTTGCAAGGCAATGGGGTTAAGTGG
Organism: Macrotis lagotis; assembly: GCF_037893015.1. Lineage (NCBI taxonomy): Eukaryota > Metazoa > Chordata > Mammalia > Peramelemorphia > Peramelidae > Macrotis > Macrotis lagotis. The sequence continues at coordinate 329,562,204 of NC_133666.1, forward strand.
CTAGTGGCTTGCCCAAGGCCACACAGCTAGGTAATTATTAAGTGTCTGAGACCAGATTTGAACCCAGGTACTCCTGACTCCAGGGCCAGTGCTTTATCCACTATACCACCTAGCCGCCCCCTCTATTAATTCTTAATTGGTCTTCTTTGAAACCTAATGTTTCCTTTCTCCACTATAATCATAACTAGTTCTTTTATTTGATGATACTTTTATTGAATGGTTTTGAGTTATTTTGTCATATTGGTGTTTTGTGTCAGATGCCCTCCTAAAAAAGTATCCAGAACTGGAGTTGTTGACTGATCAGGTCAGAGAATAGCAGGATGATCATCTCTGATTCTTAGCACCATGCTAAATTAAGCCTAACAAAATATTAAAATTTACAGATGTAGAATACTTGGGACTCACTCTAAAGATAATTATAATCATTGAATTAGCAATATAATTATTAGCAAGGGTATTTGGAAGCCAAAGATAGTAATGATCCCAAGAGAGTCATCTTGAATTACTACCAAGGAGATATCTAAGCAATGTGGGAAGAAGTTAAGAATTGACATGAAAATGAGAAAGAACCTCTCTGAAGTCCCTTTTATCTTGATAATCTCATGATTAACAAAGACATAATATAGATGACAAAACCTGAGGTCACAAGATATTATAAAACTGGTCATCTTTTTACCAAGATCTTAAAAAAAAAAAAAAGGATTGAAAAGGAGCAGGTCTAGCAACACCACTATGGAAAATCCGTATACTTTATAATTTGAGAATTTAACCAAAGTTGCTGTGATAGTGTCAATCTTTCATCTTACAGTTTGGCCCCTAAAACAATGCAATAATACTAGGAAAAGTACTTACTGCTGTCTCCTATCTTCCCACAGCTATTTCTTTTTTTTTTTTTATAAACCTGATCTTAAACACATAGAGAAAAGGACAAAAAAAAATGTATATGGAATGATAAACTATTGTTATATACAGTTTTTAAAGCATATACTAAACAATGTTTGTAATAAATTTAGCTAGTTATTATCCTTTTTGAATTTTAAAAATGTTCTTTTGTGCATTTTGGTTGTGTTGATGTTCATTCTTTTAAAAATTTATGTCACTTTCTACTACCTCTCCTGACCCCAAGAGAGCACATCACTGCATTTAAGTCAAGTCTGGTCAAAGAATTCTAAACATTGTCAATGTCTGAAAAAGTTTTATTCTCTACCATTAGTTCATCATATTTTTGCCCATAGTTAGAAGGCAATTGTAATAATAATTATTCCTCTGAACATATGAGTATTCATGACACTGATAAAGATTCTGAAATATTTCAGTTATTTTCCTTTACATTATTGTTATCATTATGTAAATTATCCTCATTCTGCTTATTTTGTTCTATATCAGATCATTAAAATGTTTTCAAGTTTCACATTGATATGCCTCAGTCTTTTCAACCAATCTCCAGGTGAGTAGTTGTTTCCCATTCTTTACTGCTACAAAATAATGCTACTATAAATAATTTTGTATGTATGGGTCTTTTCCATTTAACTTTGATATTCTTGGGCATTTGTCTAATAATGGCATTGCTTTGTCAAAGATTATTTGTAGATTAGTACCAAATGGTCTTTTTGAGAGAACTGGACAAATTAATGATTTTCCTTCCTCAACACCTTCAATATTTTATTTTTCTTTTGTTCTTTAAATACATTTCTCTTATTATTAGTGATTTTCTGTCCTTTCAAGAAAACTGCAGTGCAGAATGGTGGTTGTTCTTATATATTTATATAAATTCTCCATGGTGAATGTCATACAAAATTAATCCAAACTATTTAGGAATCCCTTCTATAACATCTAACTAATGAAGCAGTGTGGGTGATAGGAAGAATGAGAGGCTTGGATTCAGAGGATCTAGGTTCAAATAGTTATTGCACTGACTACTTAGGCGGCCTTGAGTCATTCCCTTAAACTTTGTGAACCTCAGGTTCCTTTAACTGTAAAGAACAGATGATTTACAAGACCCCCTCTATCTCTAAATTTGTGATCCTAAAATGTTCATCCAACTTGGATTTACAAAACTCCAGTGAAAAATGATCCACCATTTTGGGAAGTAACATGTTAGAATTTGGATAACTTTAACAACTATCACATTTTCCTTATGCTACATCAGTTGTTCCTGATTCTTCCCTGTGGAGCCAAGCAGAACAAGTTTAGTCCTTCCCCCACTTGACAGTTCTTCAGATATTTGAAGATGAGCTACTATCCCACTTGCTTTCCCTTCCCCAGTTCCTTTAACTGATATTTTATGGTATGGTCTTTGGTCCCTTCTCAATCCTGGTCATGATATTTTCTGATTGCTTTCTACTTTGTCAAAAAGTCTTCCTAAAATATATCCAGAACTGAACTCCATATCCCAAATATATCTGCCCAGAGCAGATCATCAATAAGTAGCTTTGTCCTAACTACTATACCTCTTGATGAAGCCTGACACTGTAGACAGCTTTATTGACTTATCTTGTCACACTATTTTGTAGTAAGCTTATAAACCAATATAACTTATACTAATGATAGTTTTTCCTTTATTCTTTTTTCATTTGCTATTTTTTAACCAGTTACAAATCCATTTCTGATTGAGATTTTAGAGAATTTATTTTTTTACTCACTGAATTAAATAAACTAACCAGTTGTGGACCAACTCTAAATTGCAAAATCTAAATTGTAGTCATTTAATTTTAATAATCTAAAAATTAGAGGGCCTGGAGTACCCATGTACCTCTTAATTTCTTTTTTTAAGAAAGTTATTGATATATTTTGTTTTTTGATATCACTGGAATTTCTCCAATAACCTTTCCCCTCTCCCTCCTAGAGTGTTATCCTGTTTCAAATATTTTTAAAAGGAAAAAAAGAGGAAGAAACAAAAAATTATTTTAGAAAAACATAATCCATTAAAAAAAAATCTCAAAATATTTGGTACCATGCTCATCAACCTCTGATCTTTGGAAAAGAATTAAGTTTGGTCACTTTGTTATATCTCTTTGGTGCTATGTTTATTCTTTGTAATTTTTGATTGTTTTGTGATCTACATTGTTGTGTATATTGTTTTCTTTGCTTGTCTGTCTTTGCTTTAGACTTCTAAATCTTTCCAGGCTTCTTTGTATTTATTATATTTGTCATTTCTTGCAGCACAGTGATATTCCATTACATTCATAAACCACAATTTGTTTGGCTATTATTCTCCACATAGATTTCCTCTCTGAATTGCTTCTAATTCTTTGCTGCCACAAAAAGTGCTGTTATAAATGGTTTGGTTTCTATGGGGATTTTCTTCTTAATTAATGACCTCTTTGGAGTATAAGCTTAATAGTGGAATTTCTGGATCAAAGGGTATTTTAGTCACTTTGCATAATTCAAAATTGCCTTCTAAAATGATTGTCCTGATTCACAAGTCCACCAATGACTCATTAATGTACCTATCTTCCCATAACACCCCCACATTGATTATTCCTATCTTTTGTCATCTTTTCCATTTTATTATCTGGTAAAATCTTATGGTTGATGTTTTTAAATTTGCATTTCTCTTATTATTAGTAATTTGAGGGATTCTTTCATATGATAATATGATATAATAATAGTTTGAAGTTCTTTTTGGGTAACTTGTTCATTTTCTTTGACACTTAATGGAAAATGGCTTTTGAATATGTTATATATTTATATTTTCATAGTTGTTTTGTGTGTTTATCTTAATTATCTACAAATCTTGGATTATAAATTTCTTAGCTAAGTTTTTTGATCCAATTCGATTCAAGCTATTTTCCCCTCATTTGATTACTATCCTAGATGCATTAATTTTGCTTATGCAGAAGCTTTTTAGTTCTATATAATCTTCTCCAGCTTTGAATTTTCAGACCATTCCTGAATATGACCTAGTTCCAAAGATTCTTCTGACTGGGAGATGACCTAGCTTAAGTCTTAGGTACATTAAGCAAAAATGCCCCCATATCCCTCCCAAACATCCTTAATTCTAGACCCCTCCCCTCTTAACTGGACTTTTTTTAAAGAATGGGACTATCCCCTTGGAATCTAAATGGGGAGAGTGAAAAACTTGAATCTTAACTCAGAGTCCATTGCTCTTTCCACTATCTCATAGCTATAGTTTATTACAAATAGAAAGATGGATTGATTAAGAAGAGACATATTCCTATTATAAAGGCAAAACAATATTTCACCTACAAATTGTTTCCAAAAGTTGAGAAGCTTATGAAAGCACTTATTTCTTCTTCATTATGCCTCCTAGGATTCCTTAACTGAGATCAATTGAAGGACTACCTTCTTCACATAGCCTTTCCTGAGTCCCCCAATAGATAGTGACTTCCTGACTTGATCTGCCATTTTTCATTTATTTTGTATATTTTATATATGTATATGTGTCTTCCTTATTAGAGTGCAAGACTTCTTAGAGCAGGGAGTGTTTCACTTACGTCTTTGTATTGCCATTGGGCACTTAATATTTCTTGCTTGCTATATTGATTGATATGTATTAATAAGAAATTAACAACTTAAATTTAGATATGAAAATAAGAGGACAGAAGGTACTCCACTTTCTAAAGTTGGGTAGAAATCTCAAGGGATTCAGCTGGAAGCTCATCAAGTAGCTTGACAAGTTACTTTATCCTTCTGATTCCAGAGCAGGGTGGAAGAATTTTTAATTGCTTATTACATAAATAATACTGACTTTTACATAGTTTGCTTATAAGATGGGGATGGCATTGAGATTCATTTGTTTCAAAGATGGAAAACAGTCCCATATTTTAGCACATTTATTAATCACTTTACCAACTGAACAAATATTGTATACAATCAACAGCAAAAACATACACCATGTGTTGCAATCCTCCAGAATATACAACTTACATAACACTATACATTATATTAAAGGTTTGCAAGCCAAGCCTTTTCTAGTCAGACAATGGCTACATTGGAACTTCAGACTTACTTTGCTTGGCTATCCAGAGGGCTATATATCAAGAAAAGCAATGCTTATTTTGACATCATAGCTTATTCACGATTTAATACAGTTTTAGAAGTTAGTGACAACCACCTTACAAAGTTTCAATGTCCATAATATTGTCTTGACTTTTATCATACAGATAATGTGAAACATTTAATACTTTCTAGCATTAATAAAACAGTGTAAAAATATATCACATATATATATATATAAATTTGTTTCCCTTTCCTGAAAAACTTAGTACAAACTAGTAGTATGTGATCCCTTTCAAGTTTCTTTTAAGTTTTCTTTCCCCTCCCCACCCCTATCCCCAAAAGCATACAGATAAGATGGCAGTTCAATGAAGAGTGGTCAGAGTTCAATACAATGCCTCCAGTTGTGCTTGCCCTTCACCAGGCCCCTCATGTTCAAGATGGAAGCCCACCAATGCCTTTGGATCAGACCCTTCAGTTTCTCTAGAAGATATCTGACTGCCACAATCTAGAAAGTTAAGCACCAATGCCCATGTGCTCATTAGCCACTACAGTCCAGATTGAGGAATACCCATCCTAAAAAACTAAGCCGTTTACTTGCAAAATTTAAGCAAGCATTCAGTAGTAAGTAAATAGAAAACAACTTTACAAGTTTAATTCTGTATTCTCCCCCAACCCCCAAGACTCTTTAAGTAGATTGAAAACTTCACAGTAGAGCTGACCTAAGATGCTATATTCAACACTGCAAGAGACAAGGTATCAAAGAAAGCACACAACAGTTTTTTGGTTGGAGTTAGGATGTAGGATTGGGTAAAGTTCATTGAAGCAATTGATACATTTACCTCAAGGAAGACAAACCTAACAGCCATTTAAACTTTTCAGCTAGGCACCTTAAGGGTTAACAAATTCTAATCCAGGAAGCTGGATCCTGAGCTGCTGAAGAGAAAATTGGCATGCCCAGGTTCATGCAATCCAGGCATTGATTATCAGGATGTTATATCTGAACCTGACCTATAGTGGTGGATCAACACAAGACAGCCAGCCATTAGTCAGGGAATCTGGAGACTAAAAAACAACTACATTTGATGACAAACTTTCCATGCTGCTTATGTTCTGATTTCTTGGCATTGTTATCATATTCATCTGTCCAAAACTTCAAAGACTAAAGGCATTAAAACATTTGAAAAATACTCTTGTATAAATATATAATTCTTGCTATAACATTTTATATTTATAGTATAATTAGAATTTGGATTTTGGTACCTCTCTACTAAACCTATCTCCTCTGCATTGACCATTATCTTAAGTAGAGATTAAATAGAAATATAAATAATTTTTTATGATCAGCGTCATGAAACAACCTCCTCCTACCTTTCTCTCTTGAGGCTAAGATACCCTTCAATACACTCCCTTTCCATGACAGAAATTGTTCTTGTCTTTAAGGTGAGTGTTCTCAGGGTGTAAACTGTATAGAACCCTCCCCCCATCCCACACCCTAACTAAGAAATGTTTAATCATTTAACCTTGGTTAAGAAAAGCTAAATTGGCATTGCATAAACCATGCAAGAAAGGCAAACATTCAGGTTATATGCTATATACAGTATCCAGAAACTGAACTGAGGATAATACACAGACATGTTTTAGGGGCATAGACTCCAAATCCAAGCAAAGGTTCTTTGTTTAATACAAGCCCATTGACCAACTAACTAGGACATTTAAATGGTCTCTATATTGTGATGCTCAGTAGAATTACTAATATTTACCACCCCCTTGGTTGCAGATAAATGATGAAATAGGCAAATGAGCCTATATTCCCATAGCTTTTTGGATTTAAAAAAATGATTTTTTAAAGGAAAGATATAGTTCTATCTTCATCTACTCATGAACAAAGAAAGGCTTGTATGTATTCAAATGGAGAATTTGGTCTGGTAGGCAAACTGCTGAAATACTCAGTTTAGAAGAATTAAAGCCTACATCTATAGACATTCTCATATCCCCGCCCCCCCCCCCCCCAGGGTATTTGTTCAACTGGTAAAATGTCATTTCAGCCATGCATATTCTATCCTGTTCACCATAACTTGTCTCTGTGACCACACTGAATTAAGGGTAGTCAGAAATGCCAGGCCTATTGCCCAGGAATAAGATGAATCTTATTTTACAGCCATAGAATCTTAAAGATTTAAAGCTAGGTGGGACCTTAGATGGTATAGTATTCGACCCCCTGATTTTAAAGGTGAAAAAAGCAGAGCCCGGAAGTTGAGACTTGGCCAAAGTTACACAGTTGGTTGTTTAATTTGCTTATTTATCTGCTGACATGTCTGATTTTTTATGACCCTTTTGGGGTTTTCTTGGCAAAGATACTAGAGTGGTTTGCCATCTCTCTCTCCAGCTTATTTTACAGATGAGGAAACTGAGGCAAAAAAGGATTAAGTGTCTTGCCCAGTGTCACACAGCTACTAAGTGTCTGAGGCTGGATTTGAATTCATGTCTTCCTGACTCCAGGTCCAGAACCCTATTCACTTTATCACCTAATTTCCCACACAGCTAGTAAATGTTTGAGAGGAATGCAGGTCTTTCTGACTCCAAGTCCATTCCTTATCCATGATAACATGTAATCATTAAAACTTTAATGAGAACTATCTAAACCAAGACAATGAGGAGCCTGGAAATCAACTTAATCAAAAACCATAATGAATGAATGAATGGAATGGAATCAGAACCTGTATCTTAGTACTAGACCAAAAGAAATAATCACAAAGCCCAGAAGAATATGTCTGTGGTTGAATGTGAACAGGTCATAAAGACTGTAGAAAGAGATGATTCACCAATTGCTTGTTGAACAGAAATCCAACACACCTACTCCTTAGTGCTACTTGTCATTCTCAGGCAGGAATGAAAAGACAAAACACAAGTTCTTGGCATCCCATGGTATGAGAAGGTACATGCTATTTGTAGTACAGGTGAGATAACAGAATTGCAAAGGACATCAAAAGGTATATCTTCTTCACTTTGCTGTAACAATTCTTGAATAATTTTGGGATAGTATAGTAAAATGTAGCTGAATAGTATAAGAGAGTCATCTCCATAATTTTTCATGTTTTTTCACTTGATCATACTTTTGCCATTGACTCCTTTGCTCTATTATTCATGTGGCATTTTAAAATCCAATGGGATTTTAGATGGGAGCCAATGAAAGGAATGTTTTTCCCTAGGTAAGGAAATATACTTGAGGCTTTCTTATGAAAGACTTTTAGAAAATGAATTTGTTTCTATTTTATAAAATTCTCTAGGGGGTGCCTGGTGGTATGTATTGCTTAATTTCCTCACCCAGTCCCCAAGATCAGTTCACTTTTGAGGAGGCAAAAAGACCTTATGCATTGAGAAGCATAATTTATTTAATGGATTGAATCTTGATATCCTGGAAGGTTTTTTCCGTTGGCTGTTATACAGATCCTGGCTGGGGGGGAGAAACTTGCCTATGTAAAGATCAAATCCTATCCCCATAGGATGTTGACAAATCTAAGAGAATGCAGAGAGGACTATTTCGTTTTTTCCAAAGTGGGCCTATATTCACATGATTATCTTCTATGCCCCAATTTGGGTTTCTCTTCAGATTACCAAGGGTATGTCATTCCAATCAGAAGGAATTGATTTAGCCACTGGAGAAAGTTTAGCATAGGAGAAAGTTTGAGAGATGGAGTTAAAAATAGGTGAATTGAGGTTCTTTATTGCACTTGCATATTAAAATGCTGCTACCAACAGTTTTCTGGATTTTTGCAAAAGCATTTTTCAGGAAGTAATTAGCTCTCCCCTAGAGATGCTCTTTACATGTAGGTCCAGACCTATGAGAAAAGAAAAGGGAAAGATATTTTTCTTATTTGAACTCTCATTGGAAGCAGGGAGAACTTGTCTTCATGTCTACAAATAGCTACTAAAGTCTGAAACCTCCATTTAACTTCAGCTCTTCATCATCTAAGGTAAAAAGATCCCTTCAGTCTCTTAAACTAGACTCTTAGATTCTTCAGGAAAGAGGGCCTTGGAAATCAAATGTAAAATGTCAGTAGAGGATTTCTTGCATTTGAAGAAGATACTGTTGGCTTGTAAAGGCCAAATGATGCATCCAATCCAGATCCAGATGTTTCATCAGTTACTTTATAATGAAAACAGCTGCATTTCCAAGTCCCCAGGCTGTGTTTTGTCATTGGTTCCAACTGATCCATAGCATTTGTAGAACGTCCATAGTTCACATTCTATATATTTGTGTGTGAGATACCAGTCAGTTACTGTAATTTAAGAACAGGGTCAATAAAATAGGGTATATCAAAGCACCAATGGTGGCACTGCCGTCACAGTACCCCAGCCCCCTCCCATTCCCCATCCATTTGGAAAGGGAAGATACCTTAATTGATATTTCCTTTGACACGAAAGTTAGGTAGGGCTTTTGTAAACTTTTGAGCTCAGAGTCTATTTGTGACATCATGGTATTTAAAGGAAGAAGAGAGGCTCATGTTTTACATGGAACAGGTGGCATGTCCCATCTCTTAACACATACTATAAAAGGCCATTATAGAGTTGTGGGTCTTTGTTCTTTGGCAGCCTCAGGCACAGGCCTTACCAAAGGTAATGCAGGTCTCTCAGGCCTCACTTTAAACAGAAAAAACCTGAAAATTCAAGAAAGTGCTCCAGCTCCCCTTGCTACTAATTATTCTTAGAGTTGTCCTGAATTTCACTTCACTCTGTGGTCAAGATTACTGACTTGGAATCAAGAAAACTCAGGTTCAAACCCTACCTTTGACACTATGTGAACAATGGACAGGCCACTTCACTTCCCTCAGTCTCAGTTTCATCATCTGTAAAATGACATGATGACCTCAAAGGTCCCTTCCATTTCTATATCTCTGTTCCTGTGAGTATAACTTATCTCAATCCAAGGAATTCTTTGCTAACTGATAAACTTCTGGCTCATTTCCTTTGGGTTTTTGTAAGACCATCAAAATGCTGGGGAAATGGCTAAGAAATCTTTGTTTTATGTCCTGCCTCACCTCAGCCAGGCTAAAACACCTAGGAATTTGCATTGGCTTTTTTTGAGCAGGTGCTTTCAGAAGCTCTTTTTTCTGAAAATGAAGAATTACTCTTTTAGCTGGAAAAAAGAGACTAAACTGCCAGCCTCTGGGCTAAACCTGAGTGGGAAGCAGACCTCACCTGGAGGCTGGATTCCCAAGTCCTAGGACCACAAACTAAAGCAAAGCCAAGAGGGGCAAAACTTAATTAGCATAATTTAGTTGCCTAGGCATAATGCACTGTGTGAATCAATTAACTCAGTATTCTAATTCTGGGCAGAAGTTGTTTATCTCATAGTGTAAGAGACTGTGCTTCCTTCATGCCTCCCCTTCTAATCTGTGACCCTTAGGAGTGCAGGGACATCATATAGCTTTACAACTCCCCTAGTATTACACATAGTAGACATATAACAAAATTTTGTTGAACTAGTGAATGAAAGAATGAGTGAAATGAATGAATAATGTTAATGGATGTATTGTTTTAAGTGGTAATTATGGGAAGACTGGGACAGGAAATCTTTCCATCATATGTGGAAATGAAATAGGACACAATCTAGAAACCATCCATTTTCAAAAGCAAAATATTCCTTACATGCTACTGGCTAACGTTTCCTTTGTTGATGAAGAAGCAGGACCCTTGCATCATGAGGTGTTCAGTGCTCAGTCTGAATTTAGAAGGAAAAAAAAAAAGCACCAACAACAGAAGACAAGGAGTTTATGTTTTAGGCTCCCAAGCTTTAGGATGGGTGGCTGAGAAGCATTCCAAAGCTTTCCCTGCCCTTATGCTTGACTAGCAAGTGAGTAAATTCACTCTTGGGAGGCCTAGCTCTACTACTTATCTAAGGCTCAAAATGATACTCAGCTCATAGCAAAACCTACACTCACATCTTATATAAAAGTATAAATATTCCCATGACTAAAACGGTGTTGAATACAAAGTAAAGCTTCCTGAGACCTAAACAAATATGTATGTTGAACAAATTGGCAAATGTAATACTAATTTAACTCAGCTACAACTATTGAGCATGGGTACAGATGGAAATGTTTGTAGACACTTCTTTTATGGTTTGTGAATGATGCAGGGACCCTGTTTAATATAAGATTACAAAGACAATAACAACAACAGCAACAATGTTAAGACTTGTCATAGCTCCACAAAAATATCTTGGAAACTTCAAGAAACCTGAAAAGATACAGTGATGGCAAAGGCTTGGGAAATTCTAGCACAAGATAGTCCCCAGTGCCTTCTGAAAAAATGGACTCATGGTTGTGTTTCTCTTTTCCTGCAAACACAAAACAAAATCCAAACAAAAATCTGGGGCCTAAGAGAGACTTCTTTCCTTTGTTTATTTTTGTTGTTTTGGTTTCATGTCCTGTTAGGGATTGGAAGAGTTCAGGGAAGGTCAAGTTTATAAAGGAGGCTTCCAAGGGAAAGTCAGTTAATAGTAAATTACTGTTTTAAAAAAAGAGTAAAAGACTACTCAAAATTTTTTTAAAAGGGGAGGAAATTGATTCTAGCTGGGTATTGTCAATACCAGATGGAATTATTGATTTTGTGTGCAAAGCATACATAATCCTATCCTGATTTTACTCTGAAAGATACTTCTAAAATCTGTACTGAATCCAAAATGGGAAAGGGGACAAACAGAGAGAGACTGTAAAATTGATTAAATTTTAATAGCCAAAGTTACATATTATTAAAGTTAAACTCCATTTCACAAAAGGAAAAGCAAAGCTTTAAATGGTCAACTGCAACCCAGGCTAAAAAAAAAATAACTCATTTTCATTGCATGTTTTGGACTTAATGACATATTGGTTTTACTTTCAAAACAGGGAAAAGCAGTGACAAATAATGGATTTGTTCTGAACTTCTGCTTGCAGGATATAAAACATAAAAGCCATTACAATGGCTGAAACTCTTTTTTTTGATTTAAGTAATATGAAATGAGCACTCTATGATACATAGAGAACAATGCCTTTCATAAATTGCCCATGGACTTCATAAATATAAGACTTTCACTTCAAAATCAAGTCATTTTTCTGCAACTCTGGAGAGGGAGGAGAGGTGAAGAAGGTATGAATAGCATTTTGTAAACTGGGAAGGTTTTTTTTGTCCTACTTCAGAAGACTTTCTTCCCATTTGTTTGACCTTTTTATTTGAGATTTCAAACTTCATTACCTCAGAACTAGCAAATAAGCCAATACCTTGTTAATGTGCGGAGTTGTGCTTGCATGGACTAGGCTCCTGGGCCCTGTGCAGACAGCACATGGTAGTGCAAGCCAGATTCTGGGCACAATCTCTAGGCAGTGTTAGCTTTATTAGCTTTTGCTTATTAATGTAGTTGAGATTTCCTATGCCCTTCACACCACTATGTGGCAGTGTAAGCCTAGAAACTAATTGTGGCCAACCTTTAATCTTGTTTTTATTTGCCTAAGGTTTAATTTAGTTGTGTTTATATGTTCTAGTTAGTAGATTCGCTCTCATTGCCTCTAGCCTCCCCCTTTCCCCCTCCCCCAGCCTTGCTATGTGGATCCTGATACTTGTTGGTGATTTGGATTTAAGTAGATATGGTTCACAGAAGGGGAAGAGGCCACTTTATGCTCACATACTAATCATCCAGGAACTACATGTCTCTGGCTTAAATATGGATTTGTGGAAGGTTCTTTGGGGAAAAAAAAACAGCCATTTACTTCCCAGTTTAATGCTCAGCATTTTGTCTCTGAGGGCAGAGTGGACTCATGATAAAGGGCATGGCCAGACCCCACCCCACTCACGTGGGAAATATTCTTCTGAAAGATGTTCTGCCAGACATGAAGCAGGTCAGGAGAACACTCCAAAGGAAGACCCTCTCTCACCCCTGAAGCAACACTGAACATTTGGGAATGTTTTTAGCCTCTTTGTGCTGATATGGTGTGGATCAGAAAGAAAAAAAAAAGACCTTTCCATTTGGTTTTCTTGCCTATAGCTCAGAGACTCATTTTTTTTCCCCTTTGCTTTTGCCCACGTTAAACATGAGGAATGTAAAGAAGTGTTGCCTTGTGCTGTGAGGACCTCAGCAGGTGGTAGAATAAGTTCCAGTTCCTGAAAACGATTTCCAACATCATCACCTTCGCCTTCATGCCAACCTGAACAGTGTGCCATCGCTATCCAGACAATGCTTGTTTGTTCTCCATAGAGGATGCCTATTTCCCTCCTTGGACTTTATGGTCGTATGTGCCCGCATGCTTATATCCAGGAACATAGCCTGACTCATCCACCAAGTCCACTCTCCCCGCCTTGCCCTTTCCCTTGCCAGATGGATCAAACCTCTCCTTGTGGGATCCAGTGAATTTGGTGGTGTCTGTCAGTCGTGACACAGTTGGAGAGGAGATGGCTTTCTGTAGTGGCGATGCAGGAAGGTTGACCAGGAATGTAAAGGAGAAGAGAAGCAGAGAGAGGGAAAAAAAGGAAAGATGTAAAATAATCATTTCATTTTAAAGAGAACAATTTAAACATATACTAAGGCACTGTGCTCATTAATGGAGTTACAAAAATTTGCAGTCCAGTCCTTCCTTTCCAGGATGGAGGTTCTTAACCTAGGGTCAATGAAGTTAAAAAAATTTTTTTATGACTATTCTAATATAATTGTTTTTCTTTATAATGCTAGGGGTCCACAGGCTTCACCAAATAGCCAAAGGAATACATAAAATTAAAAAATAAGTTTAAAAACCTCTGTTCTAAGAGTTAAAAATCTGTTGGAAGTTCAAAAATATATAACAATAGTATCAACAAGAGCCTGCATTTATAGAATACTTTGAAATTTTTTTTTGCAAGGCAGTGGGATTAAGTGGCTTGCCCAAGGTCACACAGCTAGGTAATTATTAAGTATCAAATCCTTTGAACTCAGGTACTCTTGACTTCAGGGCCAGTGCTCTATCCACTGTGCCACCTAGTTGCCCCAATACATTGAAATTTTAAAAGCACTTTACTTATGTTCTCTCATTTGATACTTACAACAACACTATGAGTTTCTAGTATTTGCCCTATTTTACAGATGATGAAACTGAGGCAGAAAAAAGTTAAGGGACTTATCCAGGGTCACACACTTAACTGAAGTAGAATTCAAACTGTTTTCCTGATTCTCAGTTTAATGCTCTATCCCATACCAACTGAACTACCAAGAAGACTATGATCACAAAAAAGATTCAAGAAAGAAAATACAACTTTGATGAGAGGGGCATCATTTTACACCTGTGGGTTCTGAGAAATCTCCTTAAAGGAGGAGACACTTTTGTTTCTTGTCATATTTAACTAATACAACTTACTGCAAAAACATTTCACTCTCAAAAGTTTGTACTAATCATAAGCACACTTTTACATTAATTCTGAATCCTTTATTTTGAATTCATTCTAGGCTGGGTTCCAGTTGGCCATAGTGTATGGCTATATAGCAAAACAAACCATATGGAGTTTTGAATGCTTTGAATTGTGAACACTGACCAGGTTTTTCCCACTCTACAAGTTTCAGATGAATCCTCGAGATTTCTTGAAAGACATTTTATGGAATGAAGAAAAAAAAACATGAGGGTAGGAGGAAGATCTGGGTTCTTATCCAAACTCTGTCATTAATGACCTGTGTGACCTTGAGCAAGTTCACTTAGTCTTTCAATCTCAATTTCCTCATCTGCAAATGGGGATAGTAACCATACCCCACCTACTTTACAAGGCTGTTGTGAGACTCAAAGGAAATTAGGACAAAAAAGTCTTTTGTAAATCTTAAACTTGTTATACCTCCCACAACATCTCTAACAGATGGTCACTGAGTCTCTCCCTTAAACACTTCCAGTGATGGAGAACTCATTATCTCACAAAATTTTAACCCACTTCGATTTTTAACAATTTTGTTACTCCTCCAGCTTCTGAATTTTAGAAGACCCCTGTGACAGTCCAAATGGACCTAGTTTAAGTGTGTGTGTGTGTGTCGGGGGGGGGGGGGGAGTCAGGGTAAAGAAGCCAAGACATGGAAAACTCAACAGTGAAATTTACTGCTATATTGGTAACATGGTCAAGAAATCTAATCTTAAGACAAATACTTTATTTAAATCTTGTTCAGAATTCAAGGGTTCTATGAAATGACTACCTAACCTGCCCCAAATCCATAGAGATTTAACCTTTTTGGACCCAATCTTTTCTTAGACATTCTAACAGTAGTATCATTAAACACCAAGGTATAGTGCAATGATTCTCAACTTTTGGGACTTAGGACCTTTTTACACTCTTCAAAATTATTGAGGACCCCTCAAAGACCACTTGTTTATATATGTTATATCTATCAGTAGTCACATGTTAGAAATTAAAATCTTAAATATTATATACAAATTGTTTTGCCTTTCAAGTCCCTTAAAAGGGTCTCAGGAGGTTCCAAAGGTCCACAGATCACATTGAGAATTAGTGGTATAGCTGGATAGGTTTGAATTCTACCTCAAATACTTATAAACTGTTCAACTCTGGACATGTTATCTAATTTCTCTGTGCCTCAATTTCTCTCTCTCTCTCTCTCTCTCTCTGTCTCTCTCTCTTTATATATATATATATACATATATATATATATATGTATATATATATATATACATATAAAGTGAAGAGGTTAGGTTAGTAGTTTATCGATTATTACATCAGCTCCTAGGGTTTGAATTGAAACTCCCTCCTTGTCTTCTGATATGAAGGATAGTGTAAAATTGCCATGTCTAGGTTGTCTTCATCACCATCCTTAGAATCTTTCTTTTTCTTTTGTTTGATACTCAAGGTCATGCCTTTTTAACTGCTTATTTTACAAAGTTGCTCCCAGAAAAGGATCTAATACTACTCATTTGCACTGAGTTGTCAGTGCCTAAAAGAATTTGGAAATTACTCTTCCCAAAGACATTATAGCAAAGGATAAAGCTGGTGAAAGGTAGATTTTCAGTTATATTTGATTAGTAAAAAGAGAGGTATTGGATAGGGGATATAAAAGGATTTTTCCTTCCTCTTCGGAGGAACCCATCTGTCTTGCCCAGACAATGTCAAGTGAATGAGCACTGCCCCTCATCAGTCCTTTAGTGCATCTCCTCCTTCATATCTATTTCCCCCTTTTTCCTTCTTGCTTAGTTCCCTTCCTCCTCCTCCACTCCAGCCCCTCAGAATTGTAACATGAGAGCAAGCCCTTTCCTCCTGGCTACTTCTCTCCACTCCACATCCCAAGGACAGTTGGAGGGGAGCCACCCCCTCCTCCCCAAGGTAAAGGCCTTGAAGTCAACCCTGAAATGTGATGCTATACCGTCACTCCCGATATTATCGGTGCTTTTCCTTCAATGAGTTTGTGTATCTCCTGGATCGCCTCCTCATTGCTCTTATCTTTAAATCGTTTCTTTGAGAGTTCTTCCAGAGCTTCTTTAAATTGTTCAAAAGTAATGGTCCTGCAGGACTTCCCTCTGCAACAGAGAAAGAAAAGAACAATTAGAGGGAGCAGCAGTTAGGGTTCCAGTTTGCTGTGTAGCAACATCACACTGCCCTGATAAGCCTTAGGGACACACAATTAATTCTCCCATTACTCTAAGTGACTCAGAAGGGAATTTGAGCTCATTGTATCCTGGCTGATCATACCATATGGGATGTTCCGACTCCACAGCCCACAGAGTCAAGACCTTTATATTATTCTCCACAATGCATCAAGATTTTTGGATCCATGGAAGAGTCTCATTAGAGAATACCTAAGCCAGAGAGGAGTTTTTGTCAAACCATTTTCTAATTGAACCTGGGGATGTCACTGCTAATGACAAATGAAATGACAGAAAAGTTGTGGTGGGCATGGAAAAAGAGTAGTCTAGGAGAAAAACTCATCCAGTGGGATGAGAGATCACACACACACACACACACACACACACACACACACACACACACACACACACTACACACCCTCCTCAAATACAATAATGACAGAGAAATTATATTTTGCCAACCTAGTTTACTGACAAATTAGAAGTAGGGAGAATTTTTTGAGAAATGGCATGTTTGTTCCTTTTTTAAAAATTATTACATAAGGGAGTGATTATAAAGAAATGAGACTAAATATGGAAGCCATACTCAAATTCCCACATCTCAGAACTGGGAGGGGTCTTTTAACTATCCCATCTATCTTATCCTTGAAAAAAGCATTCCTGTTATGACAATCTCCCACTTTCCTTTCAGTGATAAAAATTCATTCCACTTTTATACAGCAGCAAATTGTTAATTAATTTTTCTTTAAATCCAACATAAATCTGCTTCTTATAGTTTTTACCCTTTGATCCTGGTTTTTCCCCTCTAGGATCAAGTAGAATAAATATAATTTTGATTCTAGATGATGGCCCTTCATACGCTTAAAGGAACTTTTATGTCCCTACCCCTGTTGTTGCTGTTCATTCATTCCAGTCACATCTGACTCTTTATCCAACTCATTTGGGGTTTTCTTGGCAAAGACACTGGGTTGATTTATCAATTCCTCCTCCACTCATTTTACAGATGAGGAAACTGAGGCAAACAGACCTAAGTGACTTGTCCTAAGTATTTAAAATTGGATTCAAATTCATGAAGATGAGGCTAGACCTACTGTGTCACATAGCTGCCAAGCCCACCTCTATCCAAAATCTTCTCCTCTTCATGTAAAACATGCCGATTTCTTGCAACAGATTCGGGGATAACTGATTCCAATGACTTTCATTGTCTTCAGTGAATACACAATGCTGATGGATCTCAGCTATAAAAGAAGCAGGAACTTCCCAGAATGCTGGGAAAGCCTACTCTCCCTACCCTAAAATACTTCTCCTTCTTGACCTGTCTTCCATGAAGTTTTAAAAATTTGTAGTATAATTGATTTCTTTTGTAATTCTGTGCCTATTATTTTATGTATTTTATAACATTTGTCTGAGAAGGTATCATGACACAAAAGGATCATGACACAAAATAAAGTTAAGAACCCTTTCCTATGAGCCAGGAATTCTACTATTAGAGAGTCTTTGTTTTTTGTTAAGCATTTTACACTGTTAAATGTCTGAGAAGAAAGCTTTATTGGTCATAAATATGATTTATTTCCTTTTTTTAATTTCTTTTAGCTTTTTGCAAGGCAGTGGGATTAAGTGGCTTGCCCAAGGCCACACATCTGTGCAATTATTATGTGTCTGAGCCTGGATTTGAACTCAGGTACTCCTGACTCCAGGGCCAGAGCTCTATCTACTGTCCACCCCAATGTGAGTTATTTCTAATAATAATACTTTGGTTTTTGTTGTTCAGTTGTTTCAGTTGAGTTCAACTTTTTTGTAATCTCATTTGGGATTTTCTTGGTAAATATCCTGGAGTGGTTTGCCATTTCTTTCTTCATCTCATTTTACAGATGAAGAAACTGAGGCAAACAGGGTTAAGTCATTTGCACAGCAAGTAACCACACAACTAGTGAATGTCTGAGGCTGTGTTTGAACTTAGAAATCTGGGTCTTCCTGATTCCAGACCTGTCATTGTACACTGTGCTGCTTAGTTTCTCCAGTAGTGATTTAGTATGGATTACTTTAATTGTCTTATAAACAACTGGGGAATGCTCATGGAAGGAAAATGTTGACAGAATAGACCAGTCCAGAACATATAGTACAATGCACCCTGGACCCAGAATATTGCCATTTTCCTTCTAGGTTTTTTTTTTTCTCTTGTTGCCTGTACAACTTGGAGTCAATCTCTTCATCTTTTTACCTATCTTGGTTTCTTTATTTGTCAAATGAAAGGTTTGGACTTGATATTTTCTAAGGTCTCGCCCAAGTTTTTTAAATTGGTATTTCTATAAAAATAGGGCACTGCCTGGAAAAGGCCAAAGGACCCTAAGCAAAGGCTAAGGGAGTGGGGGGTTAGGATCTGAGAGATGGGTAGGGAAAGGGAAGGTTGGAAAGCAGCAAAGACAAACTGCATCTGTTTCACAGTTTTGTCTACAGCCACTCCTGATTAATCCTTAAAAAAAAAAAATTAAAATGTGGATATTTTCCTAGCATGTGGCCATGTTAATTTAACCAGTTTTCTGAAACTGGGCAGTTTGGGACTTTGTTATTATGACCCCATAGGATTGGTCAAAAGGATCAGACAGAGAAACTAGGATGACAGTTTTCAATGTGGAGAATAAAACAAAAGCCTATTTGAACACTAGGTCTGCCTATGTTTATATGTTATGTCATCACTCTCTGACTTTACTCCTATGTCTTTTTCTTTGTCATTAAAAAGTTAAATTGGGAATGAGGCAGTGTGATGTAACAGAAAAACTGCAAGACTTAGGGTCAAAAGGACTGCTCATGTTTCAGCTCTATTCTTTACTGCCATAAATGAGATATCTATAAAGAGCCTGGTGTTTAATGGGTACCATATTAATGCTTATTCTTTCCCTCACTTCCCTTCTCTGACCCAGCCACCATCCTCCTGCAGTTTCTCATTGCCTGGATTATTTCACAAACCTGCTGATTGATCTCTCTGCCTTGTCTCTTCTATCTGCTCCACCTTTCCATCAGCTAATGATGTGATCTTCTCAAAGTGCTTGTGACTGTATTATCACCTTCTTGCCTTTCAATAAAACTCTAGGAGCTCCCTATCACTGTCAGGAGCAAATATAAAATTCTCCATTTGGAGTTAGAAGCTCTTGATAACCTAGTCCTACTTTGCTCCACCTTTCTAGTCTTCTTATACTTTTTCTCTACCCTCTCACCGCAGCCCTGACATATTTTATGATCCAATCTCCTTGCTACTGCTTGAACAAGACAGGGTATAGATAGAAATAGATTTTGTGTGTGTGCATATATCTATATCTATATCTATATCTACATCTACATCTACATCTACATCTATATCTATATCTATATCTACATCTATATCATCTATATCTATACATGTATATATATAGACATATCTACATGCATATAAATATGCATATATGAGTGTATATTTATATTTTTCTTTTCCCCACATTGAAGTTAATATATATGCATACATGTATTTTCTTAATAATAATGGCTACATTTTATATAGCATTATATGCTAATAGATACACACACATTTCCTTCTACTTTGAATTTGAGTCTATCAAGGGTACCTCTGAGACATGCTTGTTATATGTAAGTAACTGATATCATTTAAAGTATGTGTATATGTGTGTAAATATATATGTATATTTATGTAAAATATGCATATACATATATTAATATGTGTTCGGAGCCCCTGTGAGGAATGTAGCATCTTTGGCTCCCACAGAATATAAGAAGAGGGTGCTAGTTTAAATATTTATATATTACAAAAACTGTGGTCTGCCTATGGCTGTTGGTTCCTACTTGCAGGTGTGTGAATATAAGACAAAAGAAATGACCCTGACCAATCACTGAGCTGAATGAGGTCCCCTCACCCAACATTAAACCTCCTTACCCAGGGGGAGGTCAAAGACTAGCTTCAGCTAGTCAAGGGTCCTTGACCTAGGGTCCTTGTACTGTGCTTATTAGTATAAGGACCAGAGCAGGGAAAACGTTTTTAGAGAATGGGATGGGGTGAATGTATTAATTAGATAATAATCCTGACCAATGGCTGGCACAAAGGGAAGGGACAAGCTTTTTAAACTATATATAAGACTGGAAATTTTCATAATTCACTGCCTTTATTGCTAGGAGGAATGGATCTTTTCTACAGACAAGTTTATTTGTAAAAGCTATTTTAATCTGGAATAAGGATTTATAATTATGAGCCATTTATAACAGCTCCTATCCAATGCAGTCTTAAGTCAGCCTAGACAAATCACTAAAAATCATTCAATACTAAGCATTAAATTTAAACATATTGCCAAAAAGGTTGGATATTTTCTCTGTCAGAAATACTCTCCCTCCTCATGAAACCTTCCTAGTTGTCTTTAAGTTCTAGCTAAAATTCCACTTTCTCTTGGAAGTCTTTCCTAATCCCCTTTAATTTTAATGCCTTCCCTCTGTTGATTATTTCAAATTTATTCTATGTCTTTATATCTCTGTCTTTGTCTGTCTGTCTGTCTCTCTCTCTCTATGCACCTATATATTCTCAAATACATAGAGCTATGCCTATATGTCTTGTTTGTACAGAATTGTTTGCATGGACCCACAAAGCAGACCCCCTCCAGATTCCACACCTGTGGCCCTCTATTTACATCTTGTCTTTCAAGTCTTCTATCAGCTTTCTCTGGGCTACTGATTCCTTCTCCCTAACTTTGACTGTCACAAAATCATCTGGTGCTTCTATATCTAATCAACCCAACTTTACTCCCAAGCTTTCTCCTTATCTATATTCTAAACATAAGAAACCTCTTCATGTGGACTCAGTCACCTTTCCGTTATTCAAGCAGCTATTGAAAATATACATCCTCTTATCTTTACTTTCTACATAAAACCACATATATATTTAGCTTCTGCCAAGGCAGCCTTTACACTAAAAATTCTGAATAATTTCTTAGTAAATGATCAGGAAATCCAACCTAGAAACATTATCTGTCAATACATCTTCAATTTATCAAACTGATCAATTACTTTACCAGTATCTATTAAGTGCCTCTTATGTATCAAGTCCCAAGCCAGACACTGGAATTCAAAAGCAAAATTGAATCAGTCCCTATCCTCAAGGAGCTCTAATTTGATTTATGTATCTAAAAATTAGTTCATTGATACTAATGAGTCATATTTATGATCAAATTAATGAACATGTATTAAACACCTTGTAAACTTTAAAACACTGGCTTGAAAATTCATGGCTTAGTAATGTTTAAGAATACAAATAATAAAGGCAGCTAGGTGGCCCAGTGGATAAAGCAGCAGTCCTGGAGTCAGGAATACCTGAGTTCAAATTCAGCCTCAGACACTTAATAATTGCCTAGCTGTGTGACCTTGGGCAAATCACTTAACCCTATTGCCTTAAATACATTTAAAAAAAATACAAATAATAGAACAGATTTCACACAGTCAGGAAGAGGGTTAATTTGTTCCAGTTGGATGTTCTGCCTTTGGGTAGACAAGTCACAGAGATCCTCTACAATAGTGCCCTCAAAATATTAAGAATATCTTCTTTGTTCTCCCCGTTCCCCATTTTTTTTCACAACCCTTTGTAAACTGAGGGAAGTAGGGTGTGTGTGGGCTCCAAAAGGCAATAAAAATCTGCCAAGTTTCTAGTTAATTTGATCAAAGGTGACAGCTAAACTGGAAAAGTGGGTAATTGTTCTGTGTAGACATGACCTGTATGTGACTTTGGCAGGGCCAGTTTTCAGAAGCCCTGGAGTGTAGTAAAGGATAATTTCCTTTGTACCTCCTCCCAAATGGTAAACACAACACCCTCCTAGCAACTGACAGCCTTGTGTACCTGGTTTCATATCCTGTTTAAAAACATTCCCTGATTAGAATTTAAAGGATCTAAATAAAATCAATCCCCTTGTTCTGTATCTATGACCTAAGGCTTGAAGGGATGATAGTTACAGACACAAAAATAAAATGATGGCTCAGGGCAATCAAACAGAAAAATAGTGGCGTTGAAAACCAAATGAGGTCAGAAGTCCGTGCTCAATTTCCCCAGCTCCACCCAAGGCAAGCCCGGGAACACCATTTCCATTACATCACCCCCACACCTCAAATGCCCACAGTGGTTCCCCTGTTACCTGTCAGATTAGATCTAAGCTTCTCTGGGTCTTTGCACATGCCCTTCTTTCCATCTGAATACCTCTCATGTCTGCCATATCATGTCCTTGCCCTTCCTCAAACTCTCTCTTCCAGGAAGTCTTCTTGGATTACTTTCCTCAGACTGTAATCTCTACTTTGTGCTTCATTTCTCTACTACTTAGGCTCCCTGTTCTATAATCTGTCCCTAATTTCATCAATTTAATCCCATATTTAAGGGTCCATTGGCACAAAAATCAAAAGCAACAAATAATTTTAATTGTGGGCAGTCCTAGTTTTGGTTGTACCTCTTAGGGCAAGATATAACTTCTTGTACCTCTTCTTGTCTAGGGGTAGGGGTAAGGCTAGGCCCAGTGGCATGACAACAGCTGAGGTCTAGTGCAAGATAATGATGGCTCAGGGCAGTGGGCAGGACAGTCCATAGTCTAAGTTTGTGAAAGGATGGAGGTGATGGTTGTGATCAATTTACCAGGTTACCTACCCCTGAATTTGATTTGCTCTCAAGGTTGCCCATTGACTGCATATCAGTTTGTGCTTATCCATTGCTTTGTATAATCATGAAATGAGAAACCAAAAGTCCTGTTTCTCAATTTAAAATTATTTCTGTTTTATTGGATTTCCTGAAATTATAATTCATGGAAGAATAGGAACACATGTCAATCTTGACCCCAGAGGGAGTCATCCTTACCAGTTCCCCTCTTGCTTTGCAGTCCCAGATTGGGAGGAGGGAGAAGCTTTCCAGGTCCCCTCTGGGGTTTTTTGAAATCTCATTAAGGCAGCTACTGTAGACCCACATGACTGAATAGTTTGATTAACTGAGAGATAGACCCTCATGAAACACAAAAAATCTTGCTCCCCCACTCCAAAAAATCCCCTCAAACAATCAGAATTGTCTCTATTCTTATAAGCAATGGCCTTGGAAAGAGAAGGCCATTTATGGTCATTGATAAAAGTCATCAATGGGGAAAAAAAGGAACCAAGACCACCCAATGCTAGCAATAGTAGGAGCTATCAGTAGTTAGAGAATTGCATGGAAATACAAGGGAAACATGAAAGCCACTGGCCCTGCAGAAGATGCAGTGCTGCTGACCTGCAGGGAGATCTTCAAATACTTCCCCCAGCTCCCAGAGCAAAGGTTTGATTGAGAACTAGTAGGTTGTGAGGTACACTGTGCTGGTGTCTGTCATAGCATATCTGAATTCATGATGATAACTGATTACAAATAAGCACTCCAAGCCTTTTTTTCCTGTGATCAGATTAAGGTTCAGGGTAGTGGGAACATCTTTTTGGCCTGGCTTTTAGAAATCCCCCCCCCCCGCTCCCCCCCTCCACATACACACAACACCCATCTTGGCTCTTTATTTTGTATGAATGAAATTATAATTCCCAGATTTTATTCTCTGAGATATGTTTAATAGGGGTTTATAAGTGTCCGGGACCACTATCAGCAAACAGTTCCATATATACACATGAACACATACCTAGACATAGACACAATAGTTTTGGTTGATTTTATTAGAAAACAAAGCATTAATCCCATTATATGTGTAACTACTATAACTTGAGGTTTTAATTAATACCTAATTGCAGAACTTTACCATAACACTTTAGGACAGGTGCAAATAATGATCAAATTACTTACTTTTATTATGTTATTTATTTTTAAAACCAAAAGTAAATTTTTATTTTTATTTCAAAGGTTTTTTTGCTTTTCTTTACTGATTTGAAGCATATGGATTTAAAAACTCACACTGAAACAATAGGTGGTTTCAGTTTACCTTAGAATACCTTTTGGTATATGACAATTCAATTTCTGAATCTTGCAATGTCAGAATTGGAAAGGACCTTTGAGATCTTTTTAAAGGGAAAGAAACTGAGGGCTACAGAAGTTAATATGGTTGGGATCATGGAGCTCTTTGATGACTCTTAACACTTATGTGTGAATTTATTTTTGTGAACCTGTAAAAAAAACTGAAAATGTGGATCAATGCTCTTTTGGCCACAGAAGAACTTATTGTACCCAATCTAAATTTCAAAGGGAGTATTTAGAATCTTTGTTGCTGGGCAACCTACTACTCTGTTAGCTAGTGTTTGTAGCCTAAGCTGGGGCTTGCCGTGCCAATTTATAGAAGCACTTTGACCAAAGAAGAAAAAAGAAATTTAAAAAACTCCAACCTGAACCACAGTACTCTCTCATCTGTGACAGCTGTTTATTCAGGTGCATATGATGGGTGACTACAAGGACAGGAAAACTGTGAACTGGCAGGAATAAACTGGAGCTAGAAACCACACGGAAACCTGATTGAATTTTTAGTAACTGAAGTTCATCAATGCCAAGTCAAAACCAACACTACTAGGTCCATATAAACAACAGAGAGGACCCTGAAAGAATATACATATATTAATAAAATTATAGTTGTCTCCTAAGGTATGGCAGCAAGAATGGTTTTCCTGGCAGTGACAGTTTCTGTAACAGTGATAAAGACAATATTTCACCATGTTTTGTAAATGTTTGCTCTAAGAACTAGCTAAAAAAATGTTTTGCTAAAACCTTGGAACAAAGCAAATATATTGGAAAGTCAGTCATCTACTGGTGGGTTTATATCCTGGGCTTCATCCTTTCCAAGTTTTTCTTGGGCGAAGAGGAGGAAGCATCTTCTTGGATCAACTTCCTCATTTTACAAATGTGGAAACTAAGTCCCAAGGAAGTAACTTAGGTTACCCAAAGTCACTTAAACCAGAGTTAGAACACAATGTCTTCTGGTACCCAGTCCCATGTTCCTGCACTTTTTTTTAGTAGTCCCTATAAATTATAAAATATTCCAAACATTAACCATGGTTTTAGAAAGGAAAACAGCCATAAAGTTAGTAAAATTTGAGGGTATATTTTTACATAAAATCTCTATGGAAACAACTGTTTCTGACATATGCTAACCATTTCCCAAGGTAATTCTAGGAAAAGAGTACCATTTGATTATGCCATAACTTCCTAGTTCCTGGGATCCTACTCTTGGATCCTAATTTCTTGATTCCTTGCCTTGATCCTGGCTTGGGAACTCCATTCCCTTTCATTTCCTAAGAGGTTTAGAACCTTTTAAATTTCATAATTAATGCTTTTGTAATTTCCTAAGTTGTTTATGCAGAACTAGAATTTAGTCATAGTGATATCTCCCTTTGCCATTGCTAGTTATTGAAATAACCACCTGCTATGTGGACTCATCTCTATGGGCTCATTGTTCATTTCTTGCCACCTCCTCTTCTTATGGTTTTGTGTGTGTTTGTGTGTTTGTGTGTGTGTGTGTGTGTGTGTGTGTGTACCTGAATTCAAACCCCAGTCTTCCAGCCTTTGGAAGGCTAAACCTACCTGGATTCCTGGTCCTGGCTTCTCCCAACCTGACTCTTCTGCTATCTCCTAAACCCTAGCTGTGAAACTTCTATATAAAAGATTTTAAAGCATAGAACAGCTATCAGTAATTATACAGCCTTTCTGGTCAGTTCATTTTGCAATAGACTCTCACAAGAAAGAACAGTTCAAAGCAATGTTCAGAAAAGCATTTATTAATAAGTGGACTTCTTTCAAAGTTGACAAATTAGGCAATAGTTACAATTCAGAGAATATCTGTCAAAGGTAAGTGCCTCAGTAATAGAAAAGGAAATTACAGCTGCCTCTGAGAAATGTTTCCTTTGTAAGATAAGCAATAACATTACCAGAAAACACCTCCAAACACATGAACACCTGCATATATCTTCACATGTGGCAGTTTTAGATGGGATATTACTAGAAAGCAAAGTATTATCCCATCAGTTGTGTAATCCCTGAGGTAATTTCAGATTCTGAAGGTCACAGTCCTCAGGCAAACCGATGTTGGTCATAGAGAATATTTCTGAATCTCAACCACTTGCTCCTGCACACTCCTGCTTTTCATTCCCAGACTTTGACAATCAAATAGCCCACCCTCACTCTAAGCGGACCTAGAAAAAAATGAAAATTTCAATTCCTTTTCTGGAACATAAACACTCTAAAGAAAGAAGGGCTAAAACTTTCATAAACTAAGAGCCAGAACTTAGGTTTCAAAAGTCAGCTACATTCCCAAGGTCAGTTCAGTTCATTCAGAAGCTTGCAGATTTAGGCAGATCAGGACTGGGTCTTTTGGATCCCCAGGAGATCTGCTCACATGAGTAGTTACCCCCAAGAGGTCTAAACATTCTCTAGACAACATCTAATCCCTAAGGGCTGGTAAACTGGGTCAGTTTAGCACCCATCTCTACTCACTCCAGGCAAGAGAAACAGGACAAAAAAACTACAATGAAAGAATGAGAATGAAGTAATAGTTGAGCCTCCACAGTCAGCTTGGGTACAGCCAATAAGCAGGCAATGAATCTACCTATGTTTGAATCTTTATTGGTCACCAGGACAGAGCTCTATCCCATGCCTAATGACCCTTGGCTTTCCTTTTCTTGTGTCACTATTCTTTTTGACTATTTAAAAAATTCATGGGATAATTTAGGGAAGGGAAAAGAGGACTAGACCTGGAGACAGATCAGAGCTCAAATTCTACCTGTTACTTGCCAGCTGATTAAATTACTTAATCTATGTGTTTCCTCAATTTATTAGTGCCATAATACCACTGACTTCTTAGGGTCACTGTAGGATAATATATGTAAAACTCTGAAGAAAATTTAAGGCCCTATATAAATGCTAGCTAGTACTATCGTAATTATTATGGTTGTAGGACCCTCAGATGTATGCATTACTGACCAGGATTATCTCCAAAGAATCCACTGGAGTATCCTCTGGATCATTACAACTTGTTCCACACTTAACCTTTGGACCTTTGGTCACAACTGCAGTGATGAGATGATTGACCCTCCCTACTGGAAGTCTGTGGCAATCATACCAACATACAATAGGACATCTATACAGACAAGCACAGATAAGAAGGCAGCCACCAAATGGGTTTTTTTTCTCCCAGTACCCCCAGATTTTTCTCTGGCTACCATTGGCCCAGGCAGCAGAGATGGGCTAAAAGGGGCCAGGGTCTTTTGCTGACTGGCTGACAAACTTAGAGAATCATCGAATTTCACCACCTATCTAGTCTAATCTATTGCTCTCCTCAGTTAGATGGTACATTGGATAGAACACAAGCTCTGCAGTCAGGAAGATATGAATTCAAATCCTGCCTCAGGCACTTACTAGCTGTGTGACCTTGGATAAGTCACTTATCCCTGATTGTCTCTTATCCAGGACCATCTCCAGTCATCCTGATTCATATCTAGCCACTGAATCCAGATGACTCTGGAGAAGAAACTGAGGCTGGTGACTTAGCACAGATTCCCCCTCACTCAAATCCAATTCATTTGTTTGTCATGACATCACCTCCCTCATGTCTTCAAGAATAAAATACAAACATCTCCTCAATTAGAGTTGGCTTGTCCAGATGCTAAATGTCCTTGGACTTAAAGGTATACAACCCTCAAAACAGGTCTGGATTAGGAGGAGCAGACGATGAGAACTTGGCCACTCTCTGTTGTCTAAGATGGCAAGTGGGATATTTATTAATCTGTTCTAGGATTAAGTGGTCACAGAGATTGAGCCCTTGGTCTCTAGTATGATCTATGTGACTCAAGTGATCTGGGATATTCTCAAAGTGGGGCTGAGAACCGATTAAGTATTTTTAATCAAAACCAATTGATTAAGTATTTTCTTATATTTTCTAATCACTGCATGGGATCATGGTCTTAACTCAGATCTTTTAAAACACAACCATCTAGAGTTGAGGCTATTTACAGGCAGGAACTTTAAGGCTCTCAATAAAGTTATGCCTTATGTAAAGTCTAAGGAAGCAGTACATTGCAATGGAAAAGGCCCTGCATTTAAAGGGAGTGGGGCTTGGGTTTGAGTCTCCTTATGTGACTTTAAAAAAAAATTATTTAAGGGGAAATGGGGTTAAGTGACTTGCCCAAGGTCACATAGCTAGGTAAAGTATTAAGTGTCTGAGGTTGGATTTGAACTTAGGTCCTTCTGACTCCTGGGCCCGTGCTCTATTCACTGCACCACCTAGCTGCCCCTGTGACTTTTTTTTTCATGTAATCAGGATTAAGTGACTTGCCTAGAATCACCAGTTATTAAGTGTCTGAGGTCAGATTTTGAGCTCAGGTCTTCCTGACTTCAGGGCTGATGGAGACTGAAGTTGAAAGAAATCAAGTGACTTGTCCAAGGTCACATAATCATAATTATCAGAGCTAAGATTTGAGCTGAATGAATTTTCTGTCTCCAAATCAAGTCCTCTTTTCACTATGTAACAATATCTTTTAGGAAGAGCTAGCTAGTAAGGGCTCAAGGAATTTGTCTTAAGTAAATGATAAGGAGAGACAGGCTTCTGTTTTAATACATATCGATGTTTAAACGTTTTTAAAAAGTCTTAATCAAATATAAAATTTTACATTATTATGCTTCGGGTTCAGAGGGTTTTTAGAACATATATACTCTCATCAACTCCTACAAAATATAAATACAGGGGAAAGGGGAAGATACGCAGTAGAAGTATCCTTATGTCAATCCACAGGAAAAGAGACATATGCCAAATACTCTCTATTTTTCAATGGTGTGGGATAAGAGTATATAGTTAAATTTATAGACTACTAACTAACCTATATTAGAATTGGGAAGATAGTTGATACAGTAGGAAGGATAATGAATTAGGAATATCTACTGACCCGAGACTTTGTTTTTATGTTTTTTGTTTTGTTTTGTTTTTTGTAAGGCAAAGGGGGTTAAGTGGCTTGTCCAAGGCCACACAGCTAGGTAATTATTAAGTGTCTGAGACAGGATTTTGAACCCAGGTACTCCTGACTCCAGGGCCGGTGCTTTATCCACTACGCCACCTGGCTACCCCTCTGACCCGAGACTTTGGTCCAAGCACTGCCATACACTAGTTATATAACATTGGACAACTCATCTAAACTAACTCTCTCTCTCTCTGGCTCAGTTTCTGAATCTGAAAATGAAAGGCAGATGCTACCTATTTCAGAGGGTTGTCATGAGAGATATACATTGTTTTGGGGAGAGGGGGTTGGTTGTTGTTTGTCCTTCCACCTTCTAAGCAGTTTGATATGTTATTATATATGTGCAATCATGTACAACATATCAATATTAGTTCTGTTGTAAAAGAAGAAACAGAACAAAAGGAAAAAAAACACATACAAAAAATGAAAATAGTATACTTCAGTCTATATTCTGACTCCCTTAGGTCTTCCTCTGGATGTTGATGGCATTGTTCTGCTGAGAAGAACTATGTCAATCATAGCTGATCATCACACAGTGTTGCTGGTATAATGTTCTTCTGCTCACTTCACTCAGCATCAGTTCATGTAAGTCTTTCCAAGTTTTTCTGAAATATTCCTGCTCATCATTTCCTATAGTTTGGTAGTATTACATTATATTCATATGCCACATCTAATTTAGCCATTTTCCAATTGATGGGCATTGCTTCAATTTCCAGTTCTTTGAGGCAAATATTTTGTAAAGTTTTAAGCACTAAAAGAAATGTTAATATCAATTGTCTAAATGTCTGTGACATAATTTTTGAAGCTACTTGATTATAAACTTAAGGAGAGTCATTTTTTGTTATATCATCTCTCCTAGGGCATGTTTCAGAGCATTCAGGAGGTGTGAATTATAGGTTTTGTTGAATAAGTGAATGACTGCTAAACTTAATCAACAACCACAGTAATACAAAAGACCACAAGGCTATTGCCAAACCTTTGTTAAATACCTGTGTGAACACACCCATCCACCCTAGACACCCTTGCTATATTGGACATGATGTTCAGCTGCCACTAAAAGAGACAACCTTATTTGAAGCCTATGTACTTCTCTATATTTTAACCACAAGTTTCTTCACAATAATCATAATTATTATTGTTGGTTGATGGCATCTTCAAGCTTTGGTACTTTTAAAACCTAAGCATGTATATGGAATTCCAGCTAAAAAAAGTCACATTTCACAGGCCTCTTCCATTGCCAACAGTGTACTAAGCTTGAAAGTAGTCCCTACCTGTAAGAACCACTTGCCACATCCTACTTTTTGGGGTAGAGGTCCCATAAATTACTTTTCTGACACCATAAATGGGAAACTTCTAAGAATGCAAATGGCCTCTACTACCTCCTTTGGAGCTTTTTATTACCCCCTTCCTTTAGGATTCTTTTTGTTCTCCTGGTTTTCCTGAGACTGCTTTCTCCTGGTTCGTCTCCTGTCTGTCTGACTATTCCTCTCATATGCTGCCTCATCTCCCTTCTCTGCTCTTTTGGCATAGATATTCCCAGTGCTCTGTCCTGGGTCTTCTCGTTCAGTGACTTTTACACCCAAGGTTTCAATGATCACCTTTATTCAGATGACTTTCAGATCTATAAATCCAACCCTCATTTTTCACCTGATTTTCAGTCTTACTATCCAAGATATATCCAAATCCAAGTCCTATAGGCATTTTATATCCAAATAGGATTTATTATTCCTTATTCCCATCTCCTTCCTGATCAAATCCTCCCCTACTCTTTTTTTTTTTTTAGTTTTTGCAAGGCAAATGGGGTAAAGTGACTTGCCCAAGGCCACAAAGCTAGGTAATTATTGTGTCTGAGGCTGGACTTGAACTCAGGTACTTCTGACTCCAGTGCTGGTGCTCTACCTCCCCTACTCTTAAAACTGATTTTTAAAAATTTCAGTATGATTTACAATTTCAGAAATTAGCTTACTAAAGGTCATCATCTAAATTCAAGAAAGTGATGGAGAAAAAATATTAATGATGCAGTTTAAACTTAAAAATATGTCATGTCTACTTTTTTTTTCCCTCTGGAGAATCAGTTGTTAAACATTTATCAGCAAATTTGTTCCTAGTCTCATGACTTTCCCTCAGTTCCTAAATCAATCAGTTGCCAAAGATGATGAGTTCCACCTTCACCTTAGATCTCACATCTGGCCCTTTTTCTCTATTCAAAGAAGCCACCAGCCTGGTTTGTATTCTTCTCACCTCTCACCCAACTGTCTGTATTTCATGCTGTTCCCCTCACTCATTTGACATTTTGCCAGCTTTAAACAACATTTAACCTTTCCATGGACCTTTGCACAGATTGACTGTTCTCCATATATGAAATGTTTTCCCTTCTCTCTTCCATCACTCAGAGTTCTCGGCTACCTTCTATTATCAACTGAAGTGTTGCCCATCCCCTATAAGAGAGGCCCTTTGCTGATTTCTTCTAGTTGACACTACTTACTCCCATCCCCAAAATTTATATTTATGTATTGGTATATATATGTATATCTACCCACATATAATATAGACACACAAATATGTGTGCATATATCTACATATTAGGTATTTATATACATATTAACTATATATTATATATAACTATGTAAATTTTATCTTCAATAGATGTACTCTAAGATCCCACTGAAAATACAGTTAATTATTTTGTGACTACTTTGCATATGTTAACTGAATGAATTACAAAATGAATAGTACCACTGTGCATCCTTAAAAGTGACATTTCCCTTTCTAGACTGGGATTCTGTCCAGTGGTGTCAAAAACAATTACCGATGTCAATATGTTGATCAAGTCTATAGGCATGGTCACTTTGGTTATTCATCTGACCAGCCTTGCCTTCTCACCCCCTCTTCCAGATTTCCTGTTTCTTTTGCCTTAGAGCTCAGCATTGTGATCTTATTTCTGACAAAAACCCATATCACATTGAGACATCTTTTTGATTTGTGGGTGGGGAGGAAACTTCTTTGGCTAGCAGAATAATTTCCATGTCTAGATTTAGAGGTTGTGGGCTTCTTTCATCATTCCTCAGCTACTGTCTCACTGTGTGACCTTGGGCAAGTCATTTAAAACTCTCTTTCTGTTTTCTCTTCTGTAAAATGAAGAGTGTGACCTTGTTGACTTCTAGGGCTCCTTTCAATTCTACACCTCTATGAGTATTCCTCTATGAGTAGGAATGCTTGAAAACTCTCTTATTATCTCATTACCTAATTTGAGGTGATATTGGGTAAAAATGCCAACTTTCCTTATAATTCATATTTACTCACATATCCTGAATACTTCAGAAGGTAAACATGTATCATAAAATATAGTACTACATATTGATTCAACTTCATATGCATCTAGATCTGTGAAAAGAGAATTCCACATTGTTCTGTGTCTGCCTTTATAAGAATAAGAGAATCGCTAATATCATTTTTATCCTAAAACATTAATTCACATTTTTTTACTTCTTTTTAGCTTCAAATTACTTTTGTATTTTTCAACTTTCATTTTTAGAGAACCATATAAAGAAAACTTCTCACAACATGATTTCCTTTCTCCTTTTTTTTCTTCCCTGAAACATCATCAATATTGACAAATGATACTTCTTAAATAGCATGTGCTTTATTCTTATCAGCATTAAATTAATTAAGGGAACAACTAGCTACTGTCTATCAAGTCAGAGTCTGGGTAGGGATGGATTAGAGGCCTGGTCAGATGCCTCTTGTCTCCCTTCTTGATCTCTCTCTCCTAATGACCTTCTTTGGGTTGGGAAATGCAGATTTTTTAACTTCCAATGAATGTCTACAACTTAATGGTATCAAACTCAAATAGAAATAGGTCTCAGCAAATGCATCTTAACTTTGCCTGTGTGGTTCCAGCCACACTGCAAGTACCAGATGGTCTGTGTTAGAAATCTTTGTTCTCCAGGGGCTACAAGGAGGTAGCAAATTAGGATTTCCTTGGGTCCTTCTTCCTTCTTTTATACCAAAGATCCTTTAAAACTTGAAAACTTCATTGCTTGAAATTTGAAAGGAAAGAAAACTCTAAGCAATATCTTTCAAATGCCTTGCAAATACACCTGCTCCCTTTATTTCTCCCTATCATACAACTCCTGGAAATCAATTAAAGAATTTTGCTATAAGTAATACTAGCTTGGTAAGCATGTTAAATTTAGTTTTTGTCAATTTGACACTGATCCCTTTATAATAAGTAATTAGTCTTTGGAAAATAAAGATGATTAATTTAAAAATCTTTGATGGTTAATTGTGGCACATGATCAGAAGTCATTTAATTGAATAATTTGAGACAAAAATGGAGGAAATTTTGTGATTTTATATTGTATTAGAAGTTCTGGGGATATGGGACAAGGCAGGCATATCACTGAATGATAAACAAACCAGATTCACATAGTTGGAAGAATTCATTATGATGTACCAAGAATATATTATTCCAAGGTATTTTTATGCATCTGGCATTGGTTTTATAATAGAAAACATAAGACAAAGACACTTAAGCATTATAAAACAATAAGGCAATTATTATCAATACTCCAATGCACCAATAGCCTCTTTCCTGGAACCACCAGGCATAGACAGGGGCCTGGGAAATGAAACATGGGCTTTACTTGGAGAGATATGTGCCCTTGTTTACTGTGGATGGTACATATGTATAATGCTATGATTATAGGTTCATGTTCCCTGTATCTATATGGGCATGACTAAACATATTCATTTATAAATAACTTTTTTAATAGTTTATAGAAAAAAATTGCCCCCCAAACCAGAACCACTTGAAACTTACCAAATTTGTATAATAGAATTTCTTTTTTCCTTTCTTCTTCTTCTTCTTCTTTTTTTTTTTTTTTGGAAAGGAGTGTTAGGTAAGAATGGAGAGGGAATATTCAAAGTGAGTTTCAAATGGTAAATTTAGGATCAAGAGAATGAAAAAATCATCTAGCCAAAAGGGGGAAAAGTTCACAAATAACTTTTTAAAAATGTTTCTTATCTTCCTAATTCAATCCAATAAATATTTATCACTTACTTTTTATGAGTGATGCATTGTGCTCTAGTTGAGGATACAAAATTGAAAAACAATTTAGACTTTACCCACCAGAATGTATTAATTCTACTACTGCCTGACCTATAGTAGGGGGTTAATAAATGTTTATTTACTGCCTGTCATAATCCTAAGGTCTATAGAAAACAGCTTAGAGACAAATGCTTCTTCAAATAGTAAATTATGCTTAAGAACCTATAGTGATTCTGACATAAAAAGTTCAACTCCCCAGTCTGATATGATATATTTAAGGCATGCTATCTGCTACTATTTATTTTTCTACCCTTGCTTTTTAAAATTCCCTACTACATCTTTCTACTTGTTCACCTTCAAACCACCCTACCTGTGGTCCCTACCCTGTGGATTGCTAGGCATTTATAATTTGTGTCCTTTCCCTAGAATGATATTTTTAATAAGATAAGCTGTCTTTTTCCTCTCCATTCATAATCATCTTTATCTTTTAAAATTGGCTCAGTACTCCACTGTGCAACCAGAAAACCTTGCTTAATAACTTTAAGAAATTTTACTGATTTATTTCTTCATATACTATTTTGCACTCAATGATAAACAAACCTGATTCACAGAGTTGGAACTATTCATTATGATGTACCAAGAGCATATTATTCCAAGTTTTTTTTTTAGTTTTGTTTTTACAGCTGGCATTGATTTTATAATAGAAAACATAAGACAAAGAAAGACACTTAAGCATTAAAACAATAAGGCAATTATTATCAATACTCCAATGTTCCATTAAGCATATGAGATTCTCGAGAGCAACTACTTTTCCATTCATGGCTTCTTTCTCCAGTGTCTAGCACATTCTCCACCTGGCACACTTATATAAATACCCAAATTAACTAAAAAAGATGTATGAAGGAAGATGTTATCTGCATATAGAAAGATTTTACATATTCGTGTTTAATGGTAGCCATCACTAGGGTGGGATGGAGAGAGAAAAGATAAAAGAAGAAAAAAAAAGAAATAGGGGTAGTTAGGTAGTGCAGCAGATAGAGTACCAGCCCTGAAGTTAGGAGGACCTGAGTTCAAATGAAAATAGCTGTGTGATCTTGGGGAAATCACTTAACCACATTACCTCACAAAAAAAAGAAAAAAAGAAATTTACACTATAAATTTATTCTATATTTAAAAATAATAGCAAGTTGTACATGATAAATTTTTCAGTTTCATATACAATCATCCTTTTATTATTCTATAATGGTAATACATGTTTAATTCACAAATTAAAAACAAGATAATTTTTTTTAAAAAGGCTACAGTTGTAGTAAAGTTCAGTTAGAATCATTTCAGAGTTGAAAGAGGTTTAGATAGTTTAGTTCAACTCTTTAGTTTTACAGATGAGATAATGAAGCCTAGAGAATATAAAGGACTGATTCAAATTCACACAAATTACAAAGTCAGGACTCCTACATTCTAGTCTAAGGTTCCTCCGGCTACCACAAGGTGTTGCATGTGTATGTTTAGTCTCCCCCACCCAAACTGCAAACTTGAGAGAAGGGAGCATACTTTCTATTTTCTTAGTAATTTCTTAAAACTCTTTGTATAATGTTTTTCCATAAATGCTTCCTTAACCAACTGTCTGGACCTGTCAAAGTTTGGTGTACAATGTTTTTCTGGTTCTGGTCATCTCGCTCAGCATCAGTTCATGCAAATCCCTCCAGGCTTCCCTGAATTCCCATCCCTCCTCATTTCTAATAGAACAATAGTGTTCCATGACATACATATACCACAGTTTGCTAAACCATTCTGCAATTGAAGGACATTTATTTGATTTCCAATTCTTTGCCACCACAAACAGGGCTGATATGAGTATTTTTACCCTTCTTCAGTGGTATTTTTACCCTTCTTCAGACCTGTCAAAGTTTGTAAACCAAAAGATATATACATCTACTTAAAAATGGGAGAAGAAATGAGGGAAGGGGTGAGATAAAGACAAGGATTGTAGAATCATAGACTGAGGGTTACAGGGACCTTAGAGGTCATCTAGTTCAACCAATGCATTTTACAGAGGAGAAAATGAAAGCCCAGAACCAGGTTTTGAATTCAGATCTTCTGACTATACAACTGGTTCTCTTTCACTTGTTTTTCAGTCATGTCTGACTCTCCATGACCCTATTTGGGATTTTCTTGGCAAAGATACTACAGTAGTTTGCCATTTACTTCTCCAGTTCATTTTACAGATGAGGAGACTGAGGCAAAAAGGGTGAAGTGACTTGCCCAGGGTCACACAGCTGGTAAGTATCTGAGGCCAGATTTGAACTCACTGGCTCCAGACTCTGCATTCTCTGCCACCTAGCTGCCCTTTTTCTTTTCTAAATATGAAAAACTTTCTTGGATGAAGTACTCAGTGGAAGAGACGGGGGCTGAAAGGGACCTCAGACACCATCTAGACCAATCTTCTCCTCATTTTATGGATGAGGAAACAAGGACCTGGAGAGGTTAAGTAACCTGTCAAAGGTTTCAGAGTAGTAGTTGTTCAAGTGTATCTTCTAACTCTTCCACTTTACCTTGCTCCCAGAAATGTCACAGTGTTTTAGATATGGAAAGAGCAAGTATTAATCCCAAGGAATTACCAGTCTCATACACCTTTCTTAGGCAAAAGTGTGAAGTGTGATTTTTGTTTTTAATGTCCTTCCCTGCCCCTGCTTGAGTGTCCAAGGTTCTCAAGCTCTTTTTTTTTATCATCAACAACTACATTCAAGAGAGATTCTAACTCAGCTTCCAAAGAAGAGTCAGATTAACTGTTATTTGCAATATCCATACCTAGACTTGCCATTTGGACTAATTGAGTTCTGAGAATACTATCCAAACTAGATTAAAATATAATTGCAAAATAATCAACCAAAATGCAATAGAACATAGTTAAAATTGTGTTTTAAAGTTAAATATTCAGCGTTCAGGGACTTTAATGTATGGCTATGTGGCTCCATTTTTTTTTTTTTGAGTTTGACAATGCTGCTCTTTATTGTTCTGATTAATTGAAATAATGATTTTAAAGTGCTTAGCTTGCCACATAGTAGGCATTTAATAAATTCTTTTTGTCCCCCTCTTCTTTCTTTCTGACCTTCCTCCAACATTTCAGTGTTTGTATAATGGGAAGGCACTGGAATTAGACTGGGGTTCCAATTCCAGATTTTCTACAAATTAATTGTGAGGTCTTAGCAAGGAAACCCTAACTTATTTGGGCTCCAAGTTGTCTCTGTATAATAAAATGAAAACTTGTTTTATTTGATCTAGACTTCATTCTCTGTTTCATTTACCATCTCTTTTTCTTCTTTCTCCCCTGTGACTGTGAACATTTCCCAAAGATTGATCCCTCCTCTTTCCCTTTTCTTCTTTAGAACATTCTTGTCTCTAGTAGGCAAAAGAAGCTTAGCAGCTGAAGTTCAGGTCAAAACTGAAGATAGAGATTTTAGAATCAATGGTTCCCTTGAATAAAAAATTTAATCTCTTCAAACTTTCAAGATTGTTCTTTGCCTTCCCCCAACCCCAATCTAATCATCTTACCCTGATTCAGATTTATTTTTCAATTATTTGTTAACACAGTCTCTAATCAGGTCAGTCTCCTTATGGTATCATGAGAAAACTTCTCATGTTCATCTCTATACCTTTTCAGATAATTTTCAGCTGCTTGTCTCCCACGTTCAGTGAGGGCAGAATATGGCAAAATATTTAGATTTAAATGTGAGGAGTTTGATTTCATTCAGGGGTTGGGGTACTGGACATCAAGCATACCTAGGGAATGACTATGATGAATATGTATATCAGGGCCAGGAAAAAAAGGTATCCTTAATAGGTGAGACATCTTGACTTAACAAACACTTATTTCTAAGTTTTTTTCCTTTGAATTATTAGAGATTATATAATAGATCAGTGAGCAAGTAGAGGAGGTTTAGAAGGAGAGAAGATAAGAATAAAAGTCAAGAAATGTGTATCTAGCATCACTAAAAATATACAAAGTAGTCTTGAGAAGAATTGTTAACAAGCTGAGTAAGATTCAAAAAGATCTTTAAAAGATTATTTCAAATCATTAATGAGAGAAATATAATTCTGAATTTTCATCACATGCCAAGTAAATTGCCAAAGATGGCAAAAGATGGAATTAGTCATTCTTGGAGGGGCTGCAGTAACAAAAGCCCAGTAATACATGGAACTGTGAATAGGCCCACCCATTCTATAAAATAATTTGGATTTATGCTTTAAACAAAAGGCCTGTACCCTTTTACCCAGAGATCCTTTTGCTGGTATACATCCTAAGGATGTCAAAGACAAAAAAGTCCTATGTTTACTAAAATATTCACAGAAACATTTTTTGTGCTAGTAAAGAACTAGAAATGCATTATAAGCTCATTAATTGTGAAACGGTTAAACAAATTGTGGTAACTGAATGCAATGGAAGATTACTGCACTTTAAAAGACAATGAAAATGAAAAATTCAGAGAAACATAGGAAGACTTTATGAACTGATGTAGAGTTCAATATACAAAACCATAAAAACCAATATGCACAACCTCAATATGAATCAATAGGGTGATATGGCTGCAAAGAAAGTTAATGCAGTTTTTGGTTATAGTGAAAGAGGCAGAACATCCAAGACCACAGAGAACACTCCATTCTGCTCTAGTCAAACCACACTTTGAATACTCTCCAGTTCTGAGAATCATATTTTACAAGGGATGTTGACAATCTGAGCAGCCTCCAGAGAAGAATGGAGATAGAGGAAAGCTCTCCAGATAAAAACATACAAGAATCATTAGACAGAGCTTAGAGAAGGATGTAATAGTATTAGTATTCAATCAGAGAAGATGTAATAGTTCTAAGATATCAAGTAGATGATATGTAGGAGAGGGATTTTGACTCCAGAGGGTAGACCAAATAGCAATGGGCAGAAACTATAAAGAAGCAAATTTAAGTTTAATATAAAGGAAAGTATCTTAATATTATAGCAATCAAAAAGTGGCATGACCTCCTCAAGGATTAGTGGGTTCTCCCTTGAAGCCTGGAGGTCTTCAAGGGAAAAAAACTGTATGGTTCCTCATAAGGGAATACTTTTCTAACAGTATAGACTAGTCCCTTACAACTCTAAATTCTGTAACATTCTGCCTGACTAATATTTCCTGTTCCATATAATTAGAATGTTGAATTGATTCAACTTCTAATTCTTGCAAATTATAGAACACGTTTATTTTTAATACTGGGAGAATAGAACTAACATTTTTTTAAATCAGGATTTTGTTGTATGTGCTCATTAAGTTTGGACTCAGGAATAATTAATCAGCTGTATTGTAATAATGGGCTTCTATTAAGTAGATATACAATAGACCATTTTTACAGAATCATTTCTAGTTTTATTAATAGCAAGTTAAGGAATTATAATACTCTTGCATTCAATATAGCTATATTATGAAAATGCCATATATAACACAGTCTTTCCATCAAATTATCTAGGAAATGCGATCATCTGGATAAATGAAAACCCAAATAACTAAATTAAATGCACTCTGAGACAGGAAGACTCTCTTAAATTCTGGTTCTGTCTCACTATCTGTAAGATCTTGGACAAATCCCTTTCCTTCTCAGAATCTCATTTTTTTTCATTTGTAAAATGGTTGTATTCAGGATTAGTCTAGGTGAACTTTGAGGTACAGTTCAACTCTAAATTTATTCTCCTGTGATTTGAATTCCCTGATATATTTCTAAGCAGCATCTATGTTTGGAAGGTCTTTTCTTTTTTTAATTCAAGAGAATGTGAATTTCTAACTATCAGGGTGGACATCTGCAAAATGTACCACCAACCACTCATTGCCCATTACCAAATGTGGGATCAAAACATTCAGCTTAACACTGCTTCAGCCCATGGAAGGACCTGGACTTGGTTGCAAGAAATGGCAGTGATCACTGTGGAGGTGGCTCCACTAGAAGGTATGACCTCAGTCGAAGAGGAACAGAGCCAAGGAGGATTGGAAATGTTTCAATTGTCTGAGGGCTCTGGCCTCCCATTTGATATATTCTTATGCTAAAGATGTCAAATGCCAGAGTCTTAATGAATTTAGCTGCTGCTGCTGCTGATACTATGGGGTCACAGGAGAGGACTGTAATCTTTGGATAGTTGAAGATGTCCTAAGGTATCAAAAGAAAATGTGACTGTTGCAAAAGCAACAGTGATTTGAAGGAAAAATATAAAAACATTGGTGATAGGCTAGTTCAGGATATTGCCAAAAACACAAATGAAGAGGGGCACTAGCACTGCCCCACAGTCCTTCCTTGCTAAGGAAGGCTTTAAGGAGATTAGCAAATTCAGTGGAGATCAGAAAAGGTGTGATGATGGCTGTTGATGCTTAAGGAGCAGTCTAAAATGGTCACACCCCCAGAAGAAATTGTTCAGGTTCTGTAATTTCTACAAAACAAGACCAAGAAATTAGCAAAATAATGTCTGAAGCAATTAAAAAAGGTTGGAGGAAAGGGTATCATCACAGTAAAGGAAGGAAAACATTTAATGATGAATTAGAAATTGAGACATAGAGTTTGATAGAATGCTCTGTATTTTTTATTATAGCTAAAAAATAGAAATGTGAATATTCCAGGATGCCTATGTTCTCTTACGTGAAAAGATCTTTTTTGTACCTGCACTTGAAATTTCAAATGTCCACTGTTAGCCTTAAGTAATAATTGTTGAAGCTATCGATGTAGAAACATTAAATACATTGGTTTTGAATGGGTTAAAAGTTGGGCTGCAGGTTGTTGTAATAAAAGCTCCAGATTTTGGTGATAACAGGTAGAACTAGCTTAAGCATATGGATATTGCTATTGGTAGTGCACTGTTTGAAGAAGAGGAATTGACTCTAAATCTTGAAAATATCTTAGCTTATGACTTTGGAAAAGTTGGGGAAGTTATTGGGACAAAAGATGAAGCCATGCTTTTGGAAGAAAAGGGTAAAAATTCCAGATTGAAAAATGTATTCAAGAAATCATTGAACAGTTAGAGACAATTGCTAATGACCATTAAAAAAAAGTTAAATGAATGTTTGGACAAACTTTCTGATGGAGTAGCTGTAATAAAGGTTAGGGGAACAAGTGATGTAGAAATGAATGAAAAGAAAGACCAAATGACTGATACACTAAATGTTACCCATGCTGCTGTTGAAGAAGGTATAGTGCTGGAAGTGGTTGTGCATTCTTGCCTTAGAAGAGATTAGTTATGATGCCAGACTTGGAGAATTTATGAATATGGTTGAAAAAGGAATGACCCAACTAAGATTATAAAACTGCTTATGCTGCTGGTGTGATTTTTCTGTTAACTACAACAGAAGTTCTTGTAACTGAAATTCCTAAAGAAGAGAAAGAACCTGGGAAGGGAGGGATAGGTGGCATGAGTGGAGGTATGAGATACCAAATGTTCTAATTTCCTATGATAATACTCTATAATTATAAACTGTGACACAAACAATTCTCATTAACTCTTTACTCATTTAAGACAAATCAATTAGAAAAATTAAGTAAAGACTGATATTTAAGAAGATCACTATAACCATCAGTTTCTGGTTTCAGTTGAAAAATATGTAAAGGTTTCCTGCTGTCACCCATTCCTGTGGATAATTTATTTTGAATTTTATAAATAAAGACATTTGTAAATTCCTAACATTGGGTAAAAGATCTTTGTACCAGTGTTCTGTTGTCAACTTAAAACAGTTGAGGCACTTTTATTATTCTGTTAAATCAGAATTTTAGTGTTTTCCATTACTAGAAGGAAAGTTCAGAAACAGCTTATCTATGCAAAGACTAATTAAAATTGTGTACAATGCAGAAAAATACAATTATATGATGATCTTTGTATAATAAAATTGTTTAAAGTTAAAAAAGACCAGATAAAAATTATAATTTCCTATCATAAAATCATTGCAGATCCATTCAGTTGATAATGATTTTAGCTACTGCCTTTGAGGATTATTACTGTGACTTTGCCATTAACCTTTACTGGTCATCTCTTATTTTTATTCATCTTATCAAACTTACATACTATTTTCTCATCTGTAAAATAGGAGCAATATGAACACTTGCATTATCAACCTCACTATGATCATGGACCCAGAGTTGGAAAATATGTCAGGGAAATAAAGCAAAGTTAAGTGACTTGACTGATATATAAGTAGTAAGTGGCAGAGCCAAAATTTGAACCCAGTTCCCATGAGATCAAGATCAGCCCACTTTCTACAATTTACAGGCTTGTTGTGTGGGAGGCTTTCTAGAAACTTTAAAATGATTATGAATTATTATTACTATTATTAGCCATTAAGTTATATAAGAAGTTATACTAGTAGGGTAAAACATATTGTTAATGAAACAAAGATTATGTTCACCAAAAACTGATTACCTATAGGTTTAACTAGTGGGCCACCCACATTGACATAGCAACTGACACTAACAAAGTTATTATCCTCTTGGATCCTGTACCCTAAAATAACTGGTTCAGTTTAAGCCAAAATTGTAGAAAGGAGTCCTTTAACCTTTGTTAATACTAAAATAAACAAATCTCTAAGCAGAGAGGAAGCCTTTCTCCTCTCCTAACCCTCCACAGGCAGAAGTTGACTGAGAAATATCCATAAATGTAAATAATTCAGCAGCTCTATCTCTAGAAATTCATTCAAGAAGTCATTTGCTAATGGTGACTTTGGGACTGCTAACATTAGAACATCATCCCATT
The DNA here is from genome assembly GCF_037893015.1 of Macrotis lagotis. Classification (NCBI taxonomy): domain Eukaryota; kingdom Metazoa; phylum Chordata; class Mammalia; order Peramelemorphia; family Peramelidae; genus Macrotis; species Macrotis lagotis. The sequence continues at coordinate 329,605,498 of NC_133666.1, forward strand.
TTCAAGCTTTCTTCCATTCCATCACTGAGTTAATGCAAGAGATCTAAATTCCCTTCCTAGAAAGGGTTATTAGAAGCCCAGTCATTTAGAAATGCTTCATTGAAAGGACAAAAAGGAATGCATCAGAAGGGAAAATCCAAACAAATGACTTCCTCATAAACACAGTGATAGCATCAGATTCTGGAAATGCATAGCAGAATGTCAATGCCCATAAAACAAACACAATCTTCAGTTTCCTCTCAACACTCCGTCCATATACTAACAAGTCTACTTTCTTAGCACATGGCCAGCAATGACATGGTTATGGTCTATTACCTAAACTAGAATTCTGGATTCTAAGGACATTCATTACTCTCAAATCTTTAGGAGTTCCCTATTGCCTCCTGAGCAAAATTAAAACATCCTAAACTGACATTTGAGACCCTTCCCCAGATTGATAATACCCTAACTCTCCATCATTTTATCATTATTTCTTCCTTTTACTTTGTCTATGCTCCTGCTACACAGGACTACTCTCTACCTTGCAAACATCCTTTCAATTTTCCTGTTTTCATACCTTTGATCACAAGCCTCCCTATGCCTATGATGTCCAATATCCCCTCTCTTTACTTGATGAATTCATAGCCCCTTTAAACGCTAACTCAAAGACCAACTTCTCTCAAAAGTCTTCTCTGATCCTTCTTTCAGACCTCCCTCATTACTTCATACTGTTTTAATGAACATGTTCATCATGTATTAAAATTTTAATTGTTTTTATCTTATCTATAAGAACTGTAAACTTGAGTTCAGGGACAGTGTGTTTATCTTCCTCAGAACCTCAAAATGTTGTTGTTGTTGTCGTTGTTGCTGTTTGTCCTTCATTCATGAAGGGGACCAATGACATCATGACTTAAATACAAATCACTCTAGAATGTCATGAATAAATAATAAAAATTAATGTACTCTGGACACCATGGATTCATTATAAATACTAGTTGAGTATGATTTGCTCACAGGCAGCTAGGTGGCATAGTGCTCATCTTTTTGAGTTTAAATCTGGTCTCAATTACTAGCTCTGTGACATTAAATCACAATCATGTTAACCTTAGTTTTCTCATTTGTAAAATAAGCTAGAGAAGAAAATGGCACTGTCTTTGTCAAGAAAACCCCAAAGCAGGGCAGCTAGGTGGCCCAGAGGATAGAACACTTTCCTTGGAGTCAGGAGGACCCGAGTTCAAATCCAGACTCACACTTAATAATTACTTAGCTGTGTAACCCTGGCCAAGTCACTTAAATCCATTGCCTTGCCAAAAAAAAAAAAAAAAAAAAAAAAAACCCCAAAGTGGGTTAAGAAAAGTCAGACATGACTGAATAACAACAACAACAAAAATGACTCGTTTCAAAGGTCTCTGGATCCCAACCAAATATTCAATAGTAATTGGTTTCCATTGGTTTTATTCCTTAGTACTAGATCTGTCAGACCTTAACTGGAGAAACTTGAATTAAGTTCTAACTTGAAGAACCTTTTAATACCTTGCTTTTGGAAATTTTGTGAACTTAGAGGCAACTTGTGATCTGACATGGTCACAAGAATTCTCAGGAAAGAAATTCATCCAAATTCAAGGACAGGGTGAAACTTATGTCCTGATTTCCTAGTAATATGTGCTTTATATAGGTTATATGCTCTATGTAGGGTATACTAAAGTCAGGCTTTCAACAAAACATGTCTTTTTTGTGCTCTGCATTGTCTAATAATGCATTTGGTGGCATGGAATTTTTTTTTTTAGGTTTTTGCTAGGCAATGGGGTTAAGTAGCTTGCCCAAGGCCACACAGCTAGGTCATTATTAAGTATCTGAGACCAGATTTGAACCCAGGTACTCCTGACTCCAGGGCTGGTGCTTTATCCACTGTGCCACCTAGCCGCCCTGGAATTTTCTAATAACCAGTCAGTGAGCCTAAGGTCACTGATATGAACCATAAGGAATGTGGTCAGCTTTGAGTTATTTCTACTTACTATTTGCTGGACACTGTGCTTAGAGAGGAGAATATAAATAGAATCAAACAGATTTGAAGAAGCTTACATTCTTATACAGAAAGAGAACAAATAAAGAGATGTTAGAAAGAGATGGAGGAGAAGTGATGGGGAGGGGAGGAAAGTAATGACCTAAGGACACTGAAAGGAGATATCTGAGAAGCAGTTGTGGAAGCAACACAGAATGCAGTCCAAGTTTCTAGGTACTTTTGAGTATGGTAAAGTCTCAGTTGTGTCAAAGAGCAAAACTCTAGTTTAGTCTTCTTCCCTTCACATTTTTATTTCAGTTCTTGGTGTTCTCTGTTTATTCTTCTAAGAGAAAAGACTGTGCAATACCACTGAGTAAAGCCTAGCATTACATGGATAACTCAGTGGGCTTCAAGGAAAGAAGAATATTCACAGCTCTGCTGAAAATATTCAAGCTGATCAAGCATAGGGACTTGCAGAAATCTGGATTTGTTGATTGAACTAATGTTATATGCTCAAACTATTTGGGATTTCAGTGACTTAATTCCATCTTAGAATTCACACATGCTCTTTCTCTTTATCTCTGTCTACTTCTCTCTCTCTCTCTCTCTGTCTCTCTCTTCCCCTTTCTCTTCTTTCTCTTTCTCTCTCCCTCATCCCTCTCTTTATGTACATGATTATTTGATAGATCTTGTTATATGGATATAGATTCTACTCTATAGATTGTGTGTGCATATATATCAGAAAAACCTTTCTATAAGTTCTATCTATTGATAGTTGACTTCATGGAATAAAGTTGCTGGGTCTTTTAAAGCCAAAAAGTAACAATAATCCTAGATGCTTGATCTACTAACTAGTCCTAAAGTGATAAGAAATACCAGAGACATCAGTCTACACCTCACTTTGTATGGAAATCCTAGAGGATGAGCTCATGGTTCCCTTTTCACTAGTGACTTATGGATAAAAGGAAGCAGTGGAGACTTCTGCAGATTTTCACATGCTTATTGTCTGCCAGTCTGGAATATTTCACCCACAACCAGCCTTTGATTCTTGCTTCTTCTGATTCACTGACAAGAAATGGCACTTGCAGGAAACCAATGAGAAACTGAACCATAGTTCAGCCGTTCTTTCCATGACTGTAGGGGCACATATGGAGAATAGAATCTGCTCCTGTTGCTCAGCTGAAGAGTCCTGGTCCTTGATCAGAGGGGACCTGTGGTGACAGAAAATGCTGACAATAGAGGGAAATGTGGAGGAATGGGGATGGCAGGTTCTTGGGAAGGCCGATACTCTCTTCTCAGAGGGTGCTGAAACAATGAATCACAAAGGGGCTGAACCCCAAAAACTCATTTTCTAAATTGTAAATATATTTGCTTCATGGACTCCTGTTGATATATGCCAGTGAAAATATGCTGAAATGGAGCAGCTAGGTAGCACTGTGGATAGAGCAATGGTCCTGGATTCAGGAGGACCTGAGTTCAAATCTTGCCCCAGACATTAGCTGTGTGACTCTGGCCAAGTCACTTAACCTCCCCAAATATGCTGAACTGAGGTGGTGAAACTATCATTGTTCAACTTGGTACCTAGAGGACTATGCAATTAGCTAGCCTAGAAACTAAAGAGAGAGATAAAGAAATAGAGAGGGAGCTCCAGTGAAGTGGTGCAGAAGCAGCAGGGGACACAACAGGATGACTTGCACTCAAGAAAGCTGGGGCAGATGTAGTGCAGTAAAGAGAACACTGGACCTGGAATTACAAAGATCTGAGTTCAAATCCTGCCTCAAATCCTTCCTAGTCATGTGTCCCTGACTCAGTAACTTAACTTTTATCTGCGTCATTACCTCAACTACAAAATGAAGCTAATAATAGCCCCCGCCTCACAGGGTAGAGAATGAGGATTTTAACCCCTGAGGTATCCAAGCCTTGGGTTATTGTGACGGTCCACAAGAGGTAACTTGTATAAATTATTTTACTAACTTTAGAGTGATACATAAATGTCAGTGAAGTTCAAACACTATAAGGAGAAGATAGCACAGGGATCACACTTCTCTGACTTTCATCTCTTGAGGCCTGTTTCACATGGAAAGAGAATAGTAGAATATAGTTTTAATCTCAAAGATTTTTAAGGAAAAAAAAAAAGAGTCTGAAACCAGACCTCCTGCCTTCTCAAGTGTCTGTTCTCCACAATATAAACTAAGGAAGTGGGAATAAGTAGCTCACTGCAAAGTAGAATTAAATACTTATATAGCTAAGTAAGTGCAACAAGGAGTAATATAGTAGAACAAAGGCTTATCTTGGAATGGAAGGCCTGGGTTCTAAACCTACTTCTGACAATTACTAGCAATGTGACCTTGAACTAGTCACTTATCCTCATCAGCCTTGGTTTCCTCATCTGTAAGATGGGTATAGAATGATTGTGGAAGAGCTGTTTTGATGAAATAACTTAATAAACTATAACATACTATCTAAATTTGAGTTGTTGTGTATCCACTTTGTGTTTGTTCTGACTTTGTTTCCCAGTGAGGATACTCTTTCTGCCAAAACAGGTCAACAGCTGTCTGAAGCTGATAACCTCAGAAAGCCTGCCTTGGCACTAAGGATTACACAGCTGGTGTGTAAGAGATGGGATTGGAACCCAAGTTTTCTGGACTCTTAAGGCCTGACCCTTTTGCTTCTGAGATAATTAAAATGATGGCATCAAAATCATTGGTTTCTGTCATTTTCCTAGCATAGGTATATAAATGATTTTGAGCAAAAGATAATAAAACAGAATAAGCCAAGGCCATTTTCTTTATCAGAAAAACTAATGAAGGGACTAGCAAGTGTCCTCTTTGCGTATGTAAAGGAATAGTACATTAACTTAAAAAACATAAAAATATTACCATTTTTTCTACTTATTTATGCTTCTTCCCCCAACCTCTAGCAAAAGCTCTTCCTTACACTTGGAAGATATTTAATAATTTTAATAAATAAAAGAATGCATGAATAATTGTTTTCCCTGAAATAATAGTTTTATGAAACTTATTTTCCTTATATCAACCAAGGTCTCAGTTCTGAATCTGAAAGATCATTGGAACACAGGATGGAGGGTTGGAAGGAAGCTTGGCAATAATTTAGCCTAACCTTCTCATTTTACAGAGGAGAAAACTAAGGCATGAAAAGCAGGGGTTGGGGTTGGGGTTGACTTATCCAAGAACACATGAGTATATACAACAACAGAGCTGGGACTCACATTCAGATCCTATGACCCCATGATCATTGTCCATGATACAGAGGAGCAGGAACAGGGCTTTGATTTCTACAGAATCAAGCTAGATGGTGAATAGAAGAACTTGAATATGTTATCATTTTAAGAAAAAGCAGTTAGAAATAGAGTTGTTGTCTAGAAGGAAAAAAACCCTATGACCTTCTTAGCCATCTAGAGTTAGGACATTTTTTTATAAGATCCCATATCCTTTGGTTCACAAAAGGAAAACAAACATGGTCGAAATAAACTCCCAGAATTAAAAGACAGTTAATAGACACTACTTGGGAAAAAACAGAAAGAGTTCACTTGAATTTTTATTTATTTAACCTATTTGCTGTACTATAAAAGCCCTGCAGCTGTTTGTCAGTGAATGGTTGCCAAAAAGTACTTGCTAACCTCATCACAGTTCAGGGTCAAGACATTTTTAGACTGCCAACTGGGCAAAATTTTGTGTTTTAAACCTGCTTGAAAGAACTGGCCTTTTCTATCACCTTACTTAAACCTATATTAATAGTGATTCATCAAAGATTTTTGATAATTAATAAGCCTGAATTTTAATTCTCTTTTTGTACTAATTGGTAGATTTTTGAAAATTAACTTTCTCTTGGGAAAGGTCATTGTTTTCTATCCAAGAAGGGCTCTATAGAGTTCCTTTTCATTTTTCTTGAATCTGCTTTGGGCTGGGGTTAGATATATCCAAGTTAGGTTCAGATAAGGGCCCAGCTTTGCATAAATTGAGAATTCTTGTAAGTGAAGAGTGAGAGATAAATTAGTAAGGATGGATTGGGGTCAGCCAAGTGAAGGACCTTGAAGGCAATAGGGAACCTCAGAAGCTATCACCAATGATGAAAGAAAACCATCCCTGGGCAACTTAGTCCCTAAGTGGACTATACAAGTTTAGGAAGATAACTGAAGTGGGGGGATAAAAGTAGAGGTGTATAGGAAAGAGGTAGAGCCAGAAATACCAACCATATGGGAGGTTTTGCAAAACCAAAAAATATATCCAAAATAGTATCCATAATTCTAAAAAGGAAGTGGTAGATATTAGAGAAAATAAGGCAAGACCAACAATATTTGATAACTGATTGGATGTGGTTATCAGTTACATTTGGGAGTCATTTCTATAGAGGTGATGGCTAAAGAGTAGATAAATTCTCTGAGGGAGAATGTGTTGAAAGAGAAAAACGTAACGCTAAGGACCAAATTTTGTAGAACACCCATTGAGTAGTGGAGAGAGAAAGAGAGGAGGCAATGAAGGAAAAAGAAAGAAGCAGTTTTAAAGGTGAAGAAGGAATAAGTGAAAGGGAATGGGGAGGAGTCAGTGATATTAACTGATCCATAAAGGTCAAGGGGAATGAGGAATAAGAAAAGATCTTTGAATCTGTCAACTAGGAGATCAATGATGGTCTCAGAACAAGTAGTTCAGTAGAGCAGTGAAGCAAGTCAAATTACATAAGGTTGAAAAGTAATAGGATTTGAGAGAGTATCTGGTAATAAAAATAAGGACAGAAATGGGGATATAAGGGTTAAGTTTTGTTTATTATTATAATAACAATAATGATAATGACCAGTATTCATATACTGTTCTGAGTTTTATACTACCAAGCTACCTCTGTTTATTTTTGTTTGCTTGTTTTAAAGATAAGGAGAGCACTGTGCAGATATGAGCAAAGGGAAGGAACCTTTTCTGTAGAAAGGGAAATGTAGAATGAGGTACATGGGCAAGATTGTTAGAGTATGGAAAGGTAAACAAGGTTTAGAATTGTCAGTGGCCATGGAACAGTGATAGAAAATGGACAAGAAATTAATAAAAGGAATGCTTAATGTCCATGAGAATCTACTTGAAGTGAGACAACATAGATTTGTAGTAGGCCATTTGGTGATGTCCCATGACCTTCTTGGACATGCTCCAACATTCAAGAGGAGAGGAAAAGGATGAGTGATCTCAGGTGAGTACAGAGAACATGTAAAAGAGTTGAGGAGGAGGAAGAGGAGAAGGAACAGAAGAGGAGGAAAAAGATAAAAAGAAGGAGGAGGAGGAGGAGGAAGTATAGGGTATTTATGAAGGTAGCATATAAGAGACTCACTATGGGAATCCAAGCAGGGCAGGGAATCAGATGAGGCCAGAAGGTCAATGACCTGAGTGATATAGTAGTAAATGACTAGAAATGCCATGAAAACTGCAGACCTAGTTTAGTGGATCTAGGAATAAGAACAAATTTTCCATTAAGGGTGTTGTGGTAATGTGGGAAGGGAGGAATTTATTCTATGGATCAAGTTTTCATGCCATTTGTCAAAATGTGGTTCTACTGGTATAAGATTGTTAACTGTGTGAAGAATAATAACTTTATAAGGCCAAGGGCTTTGCTCATCTAATCTGCACTTTGAATCTGCTTCTGCCCTCTAGCATAATGCTTATGAGACAGAGAATAGGAGCTCAATCTGTCTTTGGTGATTGAATGAATGAATCAATGAGTGAGTGAGGGAAGGAATCTTAAGCAAGAGTGCTCAGTCTTTGGCTACCAGTCCACCAAAAACTCTGCTTCATTAACCCTCACCCTGGGCTTCATGGGCTCAGATGGTCCCCAAATTGGGCCCATTTATATCTCTTCTACTCAGATCCTTCTACCATTTTAACTGAACTGCAATTTTGGGTTACAAGCCAAACATACTTGTAGGTTGACAAGGAAACAGAATTGAACTAGTTGACAGCAGATTCTCAGGGATGGGTTTGTCAAAACTGTTAAACCAGTTTTTGGTTGACCAAAAAATTACTCATTCTTCCTACTCCATTATTCCTAATCTTTGTGTCTGCCTTCCTAGCTGTCTTTGGGGAAGAGCCTATGTATTTTCTTGGGAACTATGATCAATGATTCTAGAAAGAGTATATATATTAGAAGTGAGAGCTAAGGGGTCAGGGGAAGTACAGTCAAGGTTGTACAGTAAAAGAACAGTGAAGGGGAAAGAAGACAGGGCTTATGACAACATTTGGCCAGTCATACAGGATAAGAGACCACAGAACTATACATTTAGATTTTGTAATGATGGGTCCACCCAAATAATAATGGAGCATATAAACACATGTGTGCTCAACTGTAAAGAGGGAGGAGATCTCCTTGCTATTTCAATCAGCATCACTACCTGACTGAGCTCATACCCTTCTTGAAAGTTTCCCTTGCTCCAAGTTACTTAATGGGATGTCAAGAGAGATGCTAAGCAATAGTCCAGATTGTGGGGTATATCATTGGTCTTACTGTCTAGTGTGGCAACAGGTACCTTGGCTATGAAGTGCTTCCTAGGACTTTATTTTGTAAAATCAATAAAGGGAAGGGAGGAAAAAAGTGTTCAGCATTCCAACTTCCTTGATTTTTGGCAGCTCTTTCAACCAGTGTCAGGGGACAGAGGAATGTTAGACTGTATCCCCTTCCTCTATTTTCCCTCCTGAGTAATACTAACGATAATAAAGAATTATAGGCATCTTAAAACAAAAACTGAAGAGAAAGAATAATTTTAAAGTAAATAACACCTTTGTAATAGCAATGTATATACTTTGGGAATTGTACAATGGACCCCAAGAGGTTTGGAAAGTGTCCAAATAAAATTACTTAATATCATTAATTTTTGCAGTAATTAGTATTTATTATTAACAAAACACAAGGCCCATTGCTCTAAGGCATTTAAAGAAAGACAAATACTTTTCTGTCAAAAAGGAGGAAAAAAGATTGATAGAAATCCTTAGAGCACAAGATAAAGAAGTTAAAAAAGCCTTTACAAATATTTTTGGAACAAGTAGATCTCGTGTCCCTGAAAAACAGTCAAGTCTAATAACAGATAAATGCAATTGGATTTGCTGAATGTAAAAAAAGGATGGAACCTAAGAAATGACAGATTCAAGAATGGTCAAAAGGACTATCCCAGACAATATCTAAATAAACTTAGCCAATAATATCTTAAAAAATAATTATTAAACTAGTGAAAGAGTCATGTGAATTTTTTTGTGAAAAAGGAGGTTGCTTATGGTAGCAGTTCAGGATCAAGTAAGTTGCAGAAGGTTGATCCTTAAAGGAGCCTGGTCTTAACAATCAATGTAGATTATGCAAAAAATAGGAGAAAGTGAGCAATAAAATCACTGTAGGTTGTAAAAATTTATCACCCAGTAACACAAGACTTGGTCATTTTCTTTCATGAACTGACAGATGGAAAATCCTAATAGTGCTGATAACTTGCATCCAAGTACACTACAGAATTTTGTGAGCAAATTGTGGTACATTTATACCATTATCATAAATGAACTGTTATAGACAATTGCCTCGGCTTGACATTGATCCATAAAGGTCAAAGTTTGTCATGGAAGTTGGCATATCAGGTATTCAGTCCCCCAAGCCACATAGAGTGAAAAATTTTCAAAACATAGAAATGTAGCAAATAGAGCAGGAGGAGGCATACATCATACCTGGGGTTGTGGCCACCAACGGAGTTGGACAGTGGAAACTTGGTGAACCAATAGAGGATGAGCCTACATCCTAATATTTTTAATCAAACTTCAAAAATCAGTTATTTTACTCATCTGTGTAACTATTAAGAGGACATTTAATATAAAAGGATGGGAATAGAATAGTTATTTGTCCCAGGACCATTTCTTTCTGAACATCATCAAAAAGTTAAGAAAGAGATTAATTACCACCAATTCTGTAGTACTTTAAAGTTTAAAAAGTAAAAATATAATTATCTCATTTGAACCACAAGAGTCATGTGAGTGAGGTAGGTGCTCTTATTGCTATTTTATAGGTGAGGAAACTGTATTACCCACTTACCCATTCAACCTTATCACACATTATTCTCCTATACATATTCTGGATTCCAACCAAACTGGATTTTTTTCTTACTGTTGTTTTCAAGGACAGTCTATTGCTGGTCCCCATATGTTTACATGACTTGTTTTCATTCCTGGAATGAATTCTTCATCCCCTACTCTCAGAATCCCTTCTTCCTTAGTTTCCTTCAAATGCCACCTCTTGTATCAAGTCTTTCATGATCCCAACAGTTATTAGTGCCATTCTCCCAAGATTTGTTTTTTAAGTCATTTTTCAGTCACGTCCAACTTTTCATGACCCATTTGGGATTTTCTTGGGAAGAAATATTGGTTCCAGCACATTTTCCAGATGAAGAAACTAAGACAAACAGGGTCAAGTGACTTGCCCATGGTCACACAACTGAGGTTACATTAGACTCCATGAAGCTGATTCTTCCTGATTCCCAGCACTCTATACATTAGCTACCTAAAAGACTTTATACAAACTAAATTAAGAAAGAAAAAAATTGGAATGGAAACAGTTAACTGAGGGAAAAATCTTTGCAAGCAAGTTTCTCTTGGAAAGGTTTGATATAGAATAAATAGACAATTTATTGTTATTGTTGTTCAGTCATTTTAATTGGTCTGACTCTTTATGACCCCATTTGAGGTTTTATTGGCAAAGATACTGGAATGGTTTGCCATTTCCTTCTCTAGATCATTTTACAGATGAGGAAAGTGAGATCAATAGGGTTAAGAGACTTGCCCAGGGTCACATAGTTATTAAGTCTTGAAGTCAGATTTGAACTCACTAAAACGAGCCTATCTAATTTGAGGTCTAGCACACTGTGTTGCTTAGTGCCCCCCAAGATTACTTTGCATTTATTTATTTCATATATGTATATACTTGGTACTAATTTATTTATATGAATGCTCTTTCCCTAGTATAACTATTAATTTTTGGTTTTATATCACTTACTAGGTATTTAATAATCATCCATAGAAATTTAAGGGTCTTGCCCACATTTGTATAAGTTATAAATTCCAGAGGAGGGATTCAAATATAGAAAGGGAAGTTATATAGTCTTTTATATAGCAACTGAAAAGCTGCAAATTACTTTGCACATATTAGCTCATTCGGACCTTAAAATAGTCCTTTGAAGTTTTGCTTGTTTCCCAGTCCTATGCTCTCTACAAAACCCCAGGACCAAATTCTCAGCTTATGCTAAGGATTCCTAAGGGAAATTGGAGAAAGTTCACACAGGTACAGAGAGTTGTGCAACTAGCCACTTTGCAATCTTTCTTAGATGTTCATCTTGGAAGTGCAAAAAGTTTTTTTATAGGTGAGCTTAACCAAAGGATCCCTGCATCTCTGTTCTGAAACAGTATGAGATGATGGGAAGAACACTAAATCTGGCTTCAAATTTTGCCTCTGCTAATTATTACAGATTTATTATAGACTTGGAGTCAGGAAGACCCTAGTTTACCCCAATTTCCTAGTCAATGTGATCCTGGGCAAGCTACTATTATTATTATTATCATATTGTGATCTAGAGATCATAATAGCAAATACTTCCCAGGATAGTTAGGGGGATAAAATCACTGAAACTATAGTGAATATAAATTAGTATTACATCAATACTATTATTAATTATTACAAAAAGTAATAATTATTATCCTGTGACCACTTCCATGCATCTGTTTCCTCATTTGTGAGATAACAGTGATAAATCAGATAATTTCTAAGGTTTCTCTCAGACTTAAATCTCTGCTTCTAAGTAAGTAGCACTTCAATCGGTCAGATTTGTCAGTTGCAACTTTTCTTCTTTTTTTCTCTTTTAGAGTCCAGTGTGTCAGAGAATATATGCATATTTGAAGCTTGAATAACAACCACCACCACTACCAATATGTCTCTCATTTATATTATCCAGAGTTTGAATAAATTAGCTTATTTGATTCTGAAAACAGTAATTAAAGGAAGGTGCTACTATTTTACATTTTACTGATGAAAAGAATGAGATTCGGGAAAGTTAAAGGACTTACCTAGGGTCACACAGTTAATAAGTATCTAATGACTCAAACCTGTGTATTCCTAATTCCAAATCCAACAGTTCTATACATTGCCATACTGCCTAATGTGAATACTTAACTCAGTTATCTGTACCCTCCGATGTACCCAATTCACAGTCATCCTCACTGTTTTTGAGCTCAGAGGGTTGGCTTTACATAGACAAAGGATGGATTTCTGAGGCCCAGTATTGATAAACACACTTAGGAATACTCACTGAAGTTCAGTGCCCATTTCTCCACTCCATCTAGGTTTCTGTAGTGAAACTTCAGTTCTTCTTTCTTCCTAATGACTGATGAGCTATGTAGTTGCCCATTCATGCCTTCAGGTGACATTGTTGGAAATTTCTTCAATGAGGGAAGTTTGAATAGTGACATTTAAGGCTCAAATCCAGGAAATCTCCTTGTTCTCTCTTAAACTTAGACAAATTTTGGGGCAGAGGTGGGGAAGATAGTGTAAGGATGATCTTGAACTATGATTTTTCTCTTTGGGAACTTCCTCTTCTAATGCTTCCAGTACTTATTGTTTAATTTCTAATTTCAAGAAAGTTTTCAGGGGCTCTTGTATATGGTCACACAGCTATCAGGGGTCTGTGAATCCAGATATTTTTCTCACCAAGGTCAGCAGTCTACTCATTATGCCAAATTTCCTCTAGTCTTGAAATATAGGGGTCAAATATGATGATGGTAACCTGACCTTCAAAAATCAATGAGCTAAAGAATCCTCAGGGTGTCTCCCTCATTTCAGCCTTCAGCAGGAAAAAAAAAATTTCTCCCTAGCTAAAAGTGAAATAAAACTTATTTCAGGATGAATGTCCCCTGTTCCCACAGAAGGCTTGTTGCTGATAGATTTTCCACTCTCTCCCCATGACCTCTCATCTTCCCAGGACTTTTCTGTACAAATTAGTTGTATTTGCAAGTGTTAGGCTGGGAGGCAACTTGTTTTGCTGCAAACCTAATCTTGTTCAGGTCATAAAAGCTACAGCTGTTTTATATTCAACTGATAATTTAAGAATGAGATCAGCAGTCATAATAAGGTCAGCAATTAAAAATTAAATACAATTTAAAAACAAAGTACTTCATAGAGATTAGTGCTATTCTATTCTAGAAGCAGAGAGAGAACTGATCATTTCATCAGTCTTTCTTAAATACAATGCAATTTGATTCCTTTGGATGCACTAATGCAGAATTGGTGATAATTTTATTAGGGTCTAGGCTGAAGTTTAGTTTAGTGCTGGAAAAAATGACTTGCAAAATACGTTCACTGCATAAAAGAAGAGCAAAGGAGATCCCATAGCAACTGATTCAATCACTTTCAGAATATCCTTAAAATAACCACACTATGCATACTAATTATGGACTCTGTCTTTACCCATTAAAGCATGTACTAAAAGTTCATCAGCTTGGCAATACTACTTTAGGTTAATTTGAATTTATTATTTGTACTTGGAAGTAAAATTTGCATTTATTTTTAAAATATTCTGTGGTTCAGACTTTTTTTGCTCAATCAGACTGACCTTATCTCCAGACAGTTCAAATGAACAGTGCTTCCTAATGCTTGATGTTTAAATAAAAATACAGTCAGCAAAGCATTTCTAAGCTATTCGAGTTTACTGGCACTTCTACTTATATAAGATCTCATATTTGGGGAAATAACCAAATAATGATGATGAATTCGGTACAAGTAAAAAATTAAATATAGTCAAAGGTCCCCTCTCCATGGATCTAAATGGATTTGGGTTCAAATGCTGTGGGATTTTGAATGACAATAAACCTATCTTGACTCATTCATCCACTCAGATGGAAAGATTTGGGAATATCTGAGGCTAAAAGGGGGTCTAAAGATTTCTTTGCTCACCAAGCTAAAACTTTAGTATGATACTAAATTGAATAATAAAACAATTAAAATAAAATCATTCAAATTTTTGAATGAATGGGAGAAACTCTATTCTAAAGTTTAGCTTAAAAAAAGAATTCTCAGGGTGGGGTAATGAAGGGAGTGGGGTAGGGGTAGGGAGAGCTACTCATAAACTATACTGTGTAATAAGAAAATTCTTAATAAATACTTGTTAATTAATTGAATGATCAGTTAATATCAGTAATATTGAATAATTGAATATTGAATTGTGGTGGCTTCTAAGAATATGAACTCAGCCATCAGTCGTTGTAGAGTTTTCTAAACTTTTTTGATCATAGTTATTGTTGGCCATATGTTAATATCTATATCTATATATTTCTGTCTTTATACATATCTGAGCAAATGCCTCCAACATAATTTATTTTCTTTTTTATGTTATAAATATGCCCTATTAATGTATAATTATAAATTATAAAAATTGCACAGAAATAGACAATTTAAAGGACAAAACAAAGATGAGAACATAAATGATCACAGAGTTGATCAGGAGCTAGTAGAGTTTACTAAGCATGGGAGGAAAAGACTTTAGGAAACTCACTTTATTATTTATTTATTTTTGGTTTTTGCAAGGCAAATGGGATTAAGTGGCTTGCCCAAGGCCACACAGCTAGGTAATTATTAAGTGTCTGAGACCAGATTTGAACCCAAGGTACTCCTGACTACAAGGCCGGTGCTCTATCCACTACGCCACCTAGCCGCCCAGGCAACTCAGCAGCTAAATATGAATATGTGAATATGAAAGGTCAAATAGGAGGTTTTATAATTATACAAGTAAGAAGTGATGTTTGATTGAATTAGGAAACTTGAACTAGGAAATTGAACTAGGAAATTGAAATTGAACTAGGAAAGAAGGAAAGAGACATAAAAAATTGTAGAAATAGTAATTCAGCAACTGATTGAACATGAAGAGTGAATACAAGACAAAATTAGATAACACCAAAGTGATGAACCTGAGTGTACTCAACAGGAATAAGGATGTCTGGGTAGGTTTGGGAAAAACAATGCCATGAGATCTAAGTTGCAGATCACAACCTATTCATGTGGTAATATTTGTGCATTCAAGCCTTTCTCTATTCAAAATGAAAAAGGGGGGAACTGGGATATTACTTACAGCTCCAAGCATATAGCTTAGCCTTTAAGGTGTGCTGGGAATGCTACAATCCCAAAGGAACTGGTTGAGCAAATAGTGGGAGAAGTATGCTATATTTGGGAAGAAATTGTCCCAATGGTACCTGTGGAGATGCTTCTCTGAATGCAGAGGCTCAACTGTCCCAGAGAGTGATGCCACTTTCAAAAGGGGAAGTTGGTAGCTTGCACATCACGGGGATGGGAAGAAAGGTAGATATGTCTGTGTTGGAGAAAAGATCCATGATTTGTTAAGGGAAGGATAAGATAGAATTCATCTTCCCACCCTTTGATTGTCTGACCACGTTACAGACCCTATTCTGGGCACCACTGTTCTGGATCTTGAATTATAGATTATTTGCTAGAAGATACCTACAGGCCATTTAATGCAACAACTTTGCTTTACAGATACGATCATTGAGAAGCTAAGTAACTTTTTCCAGATCACTCAGGTAATAATGAGCTAAATCAGAATTTAAGCCCCCTTTTTTGACTCCCAGACCGGTGCTGTTACCATATTGCCCCATCCAGGTTCAATCTCAATCCCTATTTAGTTTTCATCTATCAGAAGTTTGACTAATAAATGGTGAATTTATTTTTGACCCTAATAAGAACAGTCCACTAATGTGCTATTTAAGTAGAGGGAGCTCCTACACTAGATAAATCAGGACTCTTGAAGTATCTAGAGTGATTTCTATAAAGAAACACACTTTTCTAGGAGAAACAGTATTACCTCTAAAGGACCAAGCCATCATTTTTGGCTTCCTGTCTTCTTTAATGGCAAGTCATCATCTCTGAGGCTGAATTGTCTTGTGCAAAGGACATGATCCTATGTCCCTCCTTCTAGGAATGTCATGAAGAATAACCTTCTTCAAAACACTCTGAAAGTATTGAGTTTATAGTCCAAGTGGAGTAAGCTGATTATAGTATGAGGGTGTTTGGTTAAGAATAAGATATATTAATAGAATTGTACATGATCCCTCACATTGTCCCTGATCCTTAGTATGTATGAGTCCCTGGTAATCACAAAGGATATTATAAGAATCCTTTATTGTCTATAAAATACCCTTTTATACTCTAATTGTATTATTGAAAAGATACTATATGAGCCAAATGTTTGTAAATAGTATCACATTTTTTAACCCAACAGAGAAAGGAGAGAAGAGGAGGTCAGTTAGGTAAAAGAATTTTGTGTTTCTATGTTGAATCTTTTCATAATAATGCACCATTGATTTATATCTGTGTAATCTTTTAGAAGAATTTTACTATACAGTAAGTCATCTGTTCTCTGGTGTTTTAATATTTACCATATATGTTTGTGTGTGTGTATGAGAGAGAGAGAGAGAGAGAGAGAGAGAGAGAGAGAGAGAGAGAGAGAGAGAGAAGAGACAGAACAGAATAATGGGTTTAAACTTAAAAAATAAATTGTAATAAGAATAAAGGTCTGAACTTAGATTAAAGGATCAACTTTCCAAGAATAAGATGAATCATAGAAACTTAAGACCTTAGAGGTCATCTTGTTGGCCTTTTAAACCATCCAGAAATACTTCCTATAGCATGCTTAATAGTGAAAAATCTAAACACTGCTTAAACAGAAAGGTCACCATCTTCCAAAGTTGTCCATTTTTATTTTTGTACACCTAGATTTCTAAAAGAGTTTTTTCCTATAAAAAATACTGAAACAAAACCAATCTCCCTATAAATTTCACTCACTCCTATTTCTGCTCTTTGGAACTATACAGAATAAGTCTTATCTTGCTTTCATGTGACAAATATTTATAGACACCTATCATGTTCTCCTAAGTCTTCTCTTTTCTAAGCTAAAATTCTTCAGCTGTTCCTCATATGACAGTCTAAACTCCCTATGCAATGCTGCTTATTCTTCCCTGGACAACACTCAAATTTGTCAGTGTTCCTTCAAAGTATGGTGGCTCAAAATTGAAATCAATACTTCAGATGCTGCCTGATCAACAAAGACTAGAGCAGGACTCTAACCCATTTTGTTCTATTCATTATACTTCTATGAATGCAATCTAAAATAATATTAGTGCCTTTTCAACCACAATATATTGTTGACTTCTATAGAGTTTGCAATCTAACTTCCAAACTGTTTTCATCTGCCTCATCTGTTATTTGTTTAGCTTTTTTTTAACCTAATTGCAGAAATCCACATTTATTTTCATTAAATTTTCCCATGTCAATTATGAGCTTTTTGGATTCTATTGTCTTTCATATCTTCATCTAAATGAGAGCTAGACTAACTAAAAATGGTTGACATAAATGTAAAAATCATGGCTGTACTAAAATAGGGGATGGGTTGGATTTTGCCCCTAGGCTATAGCTGGTTAACCTCTCATTTAAATCATAGATTAACAGAACTGGACCAGGGAAGTCTCTGAATGAAAGAAGAATTATCAATGGGTTTATGTTACAGAATTAGATAAAATAATAGCAAAACTGATCTGAAGGAACAAAAGGTAAAGACTCAAAAGAAACAATAGGAAAAAGGTAGAAATGAAGGGGATTTAACACATCCAGATTTCAAATTATGTTGTAAAGCAGCAAAACTAGTCTAGCTAAGCCCCTATACCCAAGGTCTACTATGCCTCTTCCTGTTCATTTCCATACCATAGCACTTTCTTAGGACTTTGACTCTGACCCTTGGGACCCTGGTTCTGATTGATGAGCTTTCTTGTTCAACTGACATTTCTATTTAGCCACCATTCCCCCAATTTATGTTGTCTCCCCATTAGAAGTTAAGCTTCTAGAAGGCAGGAAATGCTTTATTGACTCATATTTGTATGCTTGTCACATAGTAAAGACTTAATAAATGCTTTTCCATTCATTCATTCTTTCAATTCTGTGTGATAAACTCAAGAACATAAGCTATTGATGTAAGGCCTATTTTATAAGAACTGCTAGGAAAATTGAAAAGCAGTTTGATATAATTAAATTTATGTCAATATCTTTCTCTTTTTTTAGGTTTTTTGCAAGGCAAATGGGGTTAAGTAGCCTGCCCAAGGCCACACAGCTAGGCAATTATCAAGTGTCTGAGGCCAGATTTGAACCCAGATACTCCTGACTCCAGGGCTGGTGCTTTATCCCCTAGCCACCCCTATTTATGTCAATATCTTATAGCATATATCATAATAAATTCCCAACAGAATTTGACGTAATTGTAAGAGTTCACATCACATGAACATTAAAGGCAAATGAAAATAATACCTTGTATAATTAAGGCTGGGAAAAGAATTTTTAACTAAATAGGGTTAGAGCTGATCATTAGCAATAAAACAGACAATTTCAATTACAAGAAATTAAAGGCTTTGGCACAAATTAGTGTATCTAGAAAGGGAATAGTTATTAAGTGGAAAAATCTTCATATCAATCACCTCTGTAAAAGTCTGATTCATACAAAAAAGTAGATAAGGAATTGATATAGAAATATATGAATCAGAGCCATTCCTGCCCTATTCCTTCCTCTCCCCCACCCCAATGTTGGTCCTCTTCAGGAATAAAGGATGAACTACTACATACAATAGATTTTTACATATATGTGTGTATGTGTATGTAATTTATCAAAGGCTATAAAGAGGTAGTTCTCAAAAGAACAAAAATTTTCCACAATCATATGAAACAATGCTCCAATCACTAATAAGAAAATGCAAATGAAAACTCTTGAGTTTTCACCAGATACACTTATTATTTTTGCAGATGACAAATGACAAAAATGCTTCCTGTTTGGGGTAGATTGTAGGATGACCCTCATTATTGGTAGATCTATAAGTTGGTTCAACTATTAAGAAAGAAATATAGAAATTACATTAGGAAAATCAATAAAATGTACAGAAACTCTTTAATTCAGTGAATCCATTGTAGAAAAAAGATAGAGAAGTCCCTATACATATATACATACATATATATGTATATATATATATATATATATATATATATATATAAACACTTTTTTATAGGAGCAAGGAATTAGGTAGGTATTAAATAAAGTAGGTATTCGCTGAATGGTTAAACAAATTATGACATATTATTGACTGTAAGAAACAACAAATATGGAGAACACAGAAATGTGGGAAGACATTTATGAATTCATATAGGAAGAAGCAGAATCAAGAAACATTGTATATGACGACCACAGTCATTGAAAGATATTGATTAGTTTTGACTTCAGAGGCAAGAGAATTTGGTCTAGTGGTACTTCTTTCTTACAAGGTATAGGGAATGGGACATGAAGTTGAGTCACTGATAAGAAACAAGAAAGAAATGAGTACCAATGCAACAGTTTTATAATCCACACACAAACACATACCCATATATCTCAGAAGAAGCTAGGAAAAGGAAGAAATAAAAAAGGGCAGATATATTAGGTGTAATTAAGTCACTTTTTATAGTTTGGAATTTATCTAAATTTCAATTCTAACTTTCCATCTGCTTGTACTTCAGGCATACTTTGACCCCCCACACATGGGTGTTGGTCTTGTTCTCTCTTTTGACTTTCGAATGTTGTCGAATTAATGCTCTATCAGACTGATCTAATTTCAAATACCCCCCCCACCTTGTGCCTTAAACTAGCTCACACCCATTCTTCTATCTTCAACAAATGGGTATCCCACTTTTAATCCACTGTGAAAATCCTAGGTACTTTATCTGCACACTTTTGTGTATATTCAGAACCTTTCCTGAGCAAAGTTATGTGTCAGCCTCTCATGAGGGTTCTGCTTCTTTCTCCTGCAGGGAAACCCATGGACATGTGTTTTCTGCAAGGCTCTAAGGAACTCTTAGAGGTTAGCACTCATGAATGCTAGATGACCAAAACTAGACTTGACCTTAGAAATCTCTAGTCTTGTATCTTCATTGTACAAATGAGGAAACTGAGATACAAGGAGGTAACCTGACTTTCTAAAGGTTATAAAACACTGCTCTTCTAATTCCCAGTTCAATATTCTTTAGATATAGTGCTGAGTTTGGAAAATATGAGTTCACATATGATTTCAGATAACATCTATATGACCTTGGCCAAGTCACCTAACTTCCACTTTTCTCACTTTCTTTGACTGTAAAATTGGAGTATAAACAGAACCTATCCCTCCAAGTTGTTATGAAGATAAAATGAGCTAATTGTTTTAGAAATATTTTAGGGCAGCAAGGTGTTGTAGTGGATAGAGCAGCAGTCCTGGAATCAGGAAGACCTGTGTTCAAATATGGCTTCAGATACTTACTAGTTTTGTGACCCTGGAAAAGTCATTTAATACTGCTTGCCTCTGATTTCTCATTTGTAAAATGTACTGGAGAAAGAAATGGCAAACTACTCCAGTATCTTTGCTACGAAACCCCCAAATAGGGTCACAAAGAGACAGACATGACTAATCAATAAAAAAAACCCACAATTTTTTTGGAAGCACTGTCTCATGTTGTTCAGTCATTTTTCAGTTGTGTCCTACTCTCCATGACTCCTTAGTAAGAGTCTGAGGCAAGATTTGAACTCAGGAAGAGGAGTTTCTATCCACTCTATCCACTGCCACCTGTTTGCATGCTTAATAAATATTTATTCTCTTTTCCTTCACTTGCCCCTGAAACCATACACCACCTCTTGGTTCTAACAGATCTGCTATACCACTGAGATACCACTAGAGGTCAAATTCCAGGTTGGCATCTTACACCTCATGAATATGAGGAATCCAATAAACTGTTCAGAGATCGTGTAAGGCTTTGTTAGATGTCTTGCCATGCCTACAGCATTTGCCTGATATTGATCTAATAAACCTTTCCAAAAAAGGAAATGAGGTTAGTCTGACATGACTTCTTAGTGAACACATACATGCTGTGGTCCTAGTGATTACACCTTCCTTTTCAAAGTGCTAACAAATCATCTATTTAGTAATCTTCTCTAGAAATTTGTCAAGGATCAATGCCAAGCTTTTGGATTTCTCTTCCTCTCTGCGTTTATTTATTTATTTATTTTTAGCAATGAAAGTATAGACTACTAAAATTCCAATCTATGGTTGGAAGTTTCCTTAACCTGCAGCAAAGATTTCAGCAACCCAGCTGAAATGAAGGAATTAGGAGGTATAGAGATATGGATTTGAGAGGGTGAGTAATACTGGGGAAGGGAGATATTTAGATAATGAGAGAATTAAACAGAATGCAAATGTGAAGAGGGGAGAAGATGCCTAGAAAATTCAAATGATGGATCTTTCAAAGTATTCCTTACAACAGAGCAGAACATATGAAGAAAAAATTGAAATTGGATGGGTTTCATGATAGTTATAAGCTCTCAATGTGGCAAAAAACTTCTAAGAAGCACATTTCATTATTATTATAAGGGGAAAAAATCCAGACTACCAACTAACAATCTTATTAATGACAGGCATCACCACATATGTCACAAACACAAGCCTTCTCAGACTACCTGACTACCTGACTAAGGGGCAGTTGTGAAATGGTGTTTTTTTAAAAATAAAACTGAGATAAGAATCATGTAAAAAGCCAATAGCATTAAAATATTCTGTTATATGATAAAAATGCTGAAAATAACTAAAACAAAAATTAAGTTCCAAGCCCAGATTAACTGATCTTAAAAAAATCCAAACCCTCTAATGAAAAGTTCTCTTTCATGAAATCTCAAATCACTGTTTAACATAAAAATAAGCACTCTTCTGAACTAAGACAAGTATAAAATCTGATTCATTCAAATTTTCTCTTTTATTACTTGTTAATTAGGAATAGGGAGAAAAATCATGAAGGCAAGTTTCAGGAAATACACTATATAAATAAGCCATAGGAAAACATGGAACAAGAGGAAGAGTATTATCCACATAGGGCCATAGTTGGTCTGTTATACTGTCTTCTGAATGAATAATCAAATTTTGAAGGGAACGATTATAGCAAATCAATTTGGCTTATTTTTGAAGTAGCAAATTGGGGCTTTGATTGGAAGTCAGTGATGATGGAATATCAACAAACTATAAAAATAGATAAGGAAATTTGTGGAAGCCAATTACAATTCAGCAAGCAAGAAATCTGATTGATTGAGTGTATGCCATCCTTGTTTACCCACGTTCTCTCTATCAGTTGCCTAGTTAGTAACCAAATTCTCATTCATCCTTTGTTATAATGATCCTGATATGATGACATTAGCTCCTTCAATGCATGTATTACCCTTTGTAATTATGCTTTAATTGAGGTAGTTTTTATCTCCTAGTTTCCCTTCTTAGTAATTATAGACTTGGATCAAGGGAACCTTTTATTATGTACTTTTAGCTCAAAGAATTTTTGAAGAAATGAGTCACTATGGGCTTGGGGGGAAATGCTTTGCCATTAGCTGACAAAGAAAACATGAAGAATAGAGATAAATATTTCCATTTATCTATCTAGGGGGATTTCTAATTTCTCTATTTCAAGGTAGAGAAATGGAGATAGTAGGATCCCCTAGGAATCAGAATTGGGATCAATTTTATAGAACATCTTGATTTATAAACGAGAAGAGGTAGAATGCAGTAAAATCGCCAGCTTGATAGACAAAATTAAGCTGTTTTTGGTCAATGAAATATGCCAATAGAGATATACAAGGAAGATTTCATGAGGTTGTACAGATTGATAGAGAAACTTTAATGTAGACAAATAATACATTTTGGGAAAAATGGTCCAAACTAACTTCATAAAATTTTAACTTTTATTCAGACAAAGGATTTAAAGTTATTTTAGATTGTTAGCTATACACACAGGACTCATTTGATATGCAATATCAGGGAGAACAATGGAAATGAAACTAAAAACATTCTCTGGTTTAAAAGAAAAAAAAATTGATGGCTATGTAGTTCTGATCACTTCACCTCAAGAACAAATGGAGTTGGAGAACTATCCAGACAGTGCTATTGAATTCCAATGAATTTCAAAATTAAAAATAATTAAGTTGAGTGGGTCAAGTTTGGAAGTTTATGGATTGGGTGAACATGGACTTATTTATCATGTAAAAGAAAAATCAGAATTAGAGTAGGGAGAGGTAGTTTTAGGGGAAAAGGTAATACTGACCTTTGTATAAGGTTGTGGTCTTTTTATGCAAAAACCAAACTAAAACAAAACAAAACAAAAACTCATAAATAAATTCAAGGATCTAGGTAAATTGGTCTAAAGCAAACCAGAAAGATTTGAGATATAGTCTTAATTTTGGAGGTTGCCAACAGGAAGGACTACCATCTCTCCCACAATCTGTCCTGTGATGACACTGTGGGAGACAGAATATGAGCTGTATTGCTACTTGAATCCAAAATAATATCTTACATTCAGCATCTGATTGTCATTGGACAAGGACTCTGGAAACATATGGCATCTGTCTCAAAGGTGGGAGGGGAAAAGGTGTTGTGTAGGAAGCATGAAAATGCCTAGTTAGCACCTAAGTTGTGCTGGGGGAGAATGAAAAAAATAATAGTTCCCCCCCACCACACACACACACACACACACACACACACACACACACACTCACACAGACACCCTCCCTGTTCTTTTTTGCACAGTGATTCACTAAACTATAAAAGTGCCAACTATATGCATATATATATATATAATATATATATATATTTATATTTATAGTTTAATCTTGGAGCTGTAATGGGGATATATTCAATAGAACCCCTGTTTTCCTCTCCATGTCCTTTTCCTGACTAGTGTGTTGAAGGGCAAAGCCTGGAATTTAAGAGAGCATCGCACCACCAGTGCAGAGCACACAAGCCCCTTCTGCTCACAGTGGTTCCTATTCACAGTGCCAGGCTCTACCAGGTCCTTGCAGGCTCCCAGAATGACTCACTCCCAGACTTGAAGTTGAAGGGAGACAAAAGGGGGTTTCCCTCATCAGAAACTAGATTCAGATTCAGAATGAGATTAAACCCTTCAAAATCAGAGAATAAGCCTATTCTTAAATCTTCTCATCTAAAGGGAATAAAATTTATTAAAATTTGTTTCTAAAAACAAACAAACAAATAAGCAAACAAACACATTTTCCCCATTATTTTGTTTTGCCTGAAAATATGTCTCCCTGGTAGGTAATCAAAAGCTGAGATTAATAGTAAAATTGCATTAGCATTTGGGGGGGGGGAGGAGAAAGTACAAGGATTTCAAAGCTCATCTTTGACCTTCACCGTCAAGGCCTCAAGACCCTACTATCATTCAGTCCTAAACTCTGCTGTACACAATGTCTATGGTGATCTAGAAATATAATGACTTTCAATTCCCTATATAGGCATTGTAGTTTGATCCCTGTGTTGGAGTCTACTTTTAGGGAGTCAAGAGTGATTTTGTTCCCTTCAAGTCCATTAGGGCTTTCATGTTTTCATCACAGCTCAATGAATAACCTCTCAGGAACTTTAGAGACCTATTCCTGTTTTCTCTTCCCAATTAACTAAATCTAAAAGCAAACCATTATCCTGTTGTCCTATTCTAAGACTAATTTTTTTTTTGTTGAAAAGATTGGGATACCAGAGAGAGAAAGAAAGACAGACACACACACACACACAGAGAGAAATAGAGCCATAGACATAGAGAGACACAGAGGCACAGAGACAACAAAGATATATAGAGAGAGACAGAAAGAGATAGAGAAGGAAAAAATATAGTCACTGATCTCCCAACAATTTCAGTTTGTTTCAATTTCATTTTGGTGTCTATGTATACAATTAATAAAGACATGTGTGAGAACATGAAAGTGAAAGACTATTCTGGGACATGCTAGGTCTGGGCTACTGGAAATCTGGGCTGTAAAGTGGAATCTACCAGATGACTTCAAGAAAATAACAGGACTTCTTCAGTTCAGCCCTTCCTGGCTGACAAAACAACTGACCCTTTGGGATATTTCAGTTGAGTGTGACATAGGAATTAAAGGTCAGTTGCTTGACCTGTTTCTTGACCACTTTTTTCATGCAAACTAATTTCTTATTCAAAGCCCCACATCCACTGCCTCAAAATAAATGCAGTGGGGAAGAACAAGAAAGAAGGAAAGGAAAGAAACCAAATGAAATCAGAGAAATTAGCCCCACATCAATCAATTACAAACACCAGCTTACAAGAGTATTGGTTAATCAGAAATCTCTTTTTATTTAGGGAATTCTTAAAAGCAGCTGATTTCAAAAGGAATTATCAAAAGATATAACCTCTGATTCCCTGAATTGACCTTGTTCATGGATTGTCACACAAAAGGCCAACACAGTAAGGAAGCTGGATGAGGGAGGATCTACTTAGAAATCTGTTATGACAAATACAAATGGGTCATAGAAATCAGAAAACAATGAATGGTGATCGTTGCCTGAAAAGCACAAACTACATAGTATTTTTGTTGACACTTAAAAGTCCTATGTCAAGATGAATTGTCTATTGGTCTCCATGATTCCAGAATCTTATGTATGCATGCAAATTGATTTGAAACGTCTTATCTTGCATGGAATCCCCCCTACCCCCCACCAGGAATCTGATTGGAACCCAAAACTGCAAAAAAGTAGATTCTCATTGACTAGGAAATGGATGAAAAAAATTGTGATAGATAAATATAATGAATGTTTATTACACAATAAGATATGACTAAATATGAAGAATCTAGAATAACATGAGAAGTTTGTATGAACTGATATAGTGGTACAAAGACCTAGGAGAATATTTCTAATATCTACAGTCCTGAAAAAAAAGAAAACATTAAAAAGACCCCAGCTAAACTCTGGTTAATTATGATGACTCCTAGGTGGCACTGTGGATAGAGTACCAGGTCTAGAGGCAGGAAGACTGAAGTTCAGATCCAGTTTCAGACACTATTAGCTGTGTGAACTAAGGTAAGTCACTTAAACTTGTTTGCCTCAGTTTCCTCATTTGTAAACTGGAGGAGGAAACAGCAAACCACTGCAGTATCTATAACCCCAAATGAAGTCATGAAGAGTCGAACACAACTAAAACAATTGAACAGTTACACAATCTTAGACCTAGAGATTTGATGGTGAAACATACCGCTTTCTTAAAAGTAAAGAAATGTAGGTTTATGGATAGAAAATGATATACTGTGTCAGACATCAACACTATGTCAGTTGGTTTTGCTTAACTTTTTCATTGTTATAAAGGGAGGGTTCAGTGGTAGGTATGGAGCTAAGATTTAAAGACAATATCTAGTTTAAAAACAAAAAACAGCAATATATCTTAAAACAACAACTACTGGTTTAAGCCTAGCCCAAGGACTTGAGGGAGGTTTACTTAGGTCAGGGACAAACTCAGGCAAATAGACGGGCTCCAGGTGGACCTAGAGAGACTAACTTCAAAACAAACTGAACTCTAAGGCCCTTTTGAAAAAAAAAAGTTTCTTACCAGATGCTCTGGTGAATCAGTGCATTTCTCACTATAAAAACACATTACACTTCTTTTACCCTCTAGGTTTAAGAACTGGTTAGAAAAAGAGTGGTTAAATAAATAGTGACTATATTTCTTATTTGAAATAACTGTTACTCTTAAATGTTAATTAGAAGAGGGCTTTGATTTATTCACTATGTGCCTATCATTTATTATGGTATGTGTGACCAAGAAAATTATATAAATATAATGATTTTGCAAAACAATGTCAATGACCATTTTTATAAACAATGATCATATTGTATTTGGAAAATTTCAGCACTCATCTTGAATGAATAAAAAATGTCACAGTGTTATGATTATACTTTATTGCTAAAATCATTTGTCTTTTCATATTTATAATATTAAAATCTCTGATATTTCAATCTTTCCTCTACATGTGATATATTATTTAGTCTCAAAATCTATATAGCCTCATTTGTTTTCATTTACATTTTCCTCTCAGTTTCTGTAACTCTGAAGTACAAACCATTAATTGGGCATTGCCCAACATAAAATTTTCAACAACTTCTAAGACTTGATCTCTGTGTACTCGGTGAAAAGAGTAGGACTTCTAGAAAACATTTCCTAGACTCTTTAAGAAGGCATGTTCCCCTCTCCCCAAATATTAGGGTGAATTTGCTTGCTAATTAGTTGCTGAATGTGACTTTCTATCATTCTTGTCCCCAGGTTCCCAACTTGACTTGATGGGAAGTTGTGTCTAACTATGTAAGATATATTAGTTCTTCATAGATACAAAAATAACAAACCAAATTCTGAAAATCATCCCATGGTTCCAAAGGGAGAAATAAATATGCATCTTACCTTATTCTTAAATTAATTAGGATATTTCTTTCTTAAAACTTTTTTAAATTGGCATTTTATTTTATTTTTCCAATTACATGCTATGAAAGTTTTTCAACATTCATCCACATGGATATGTATATTTTAAGTTACATAATTTCCTTCCCCCCTCCCTTCCCACCCCCTCCCCTCAGTGGCAAACTGTCAACTCAATATTATACATCCACATTTATCTTTAACATGTTTACAGATTAGTCATTTTCGATATGAGGAATGAGGATAATGGGAAGAGAAAGAAAACCACGAGATAGGAAAGAAATACACGACAAATTTTTAAAAAGTGAATGTCGTGTTCATTCAGATTCGGTAGGGTTTTTGTTTTGTTTTGTTTTTCTTCATCTGGATGAGGATAACATTGTCCATAGCTGGTTTAATATGGTTGTTGTAGCTCTCTGAACTGCTGAGAGGAGCTGCTTCCATCAAGGTTGATCAACTCACAGTGTTGTTGTTAATGTGTACATTGTTCTCTGGGTTCTGCTCCCTTCGCTCAGCATCAGTTAGGATATTTCTTTTAATAGAAAAGTGTTGACAACATTTACCAGAGCATAGGAGCAGCAGTGACATAGATGGAACAAAAAAGTCAGAAGAGGCTCCAGAAATAGATAAATGAAGTTTTTTTTCATAAATTAAATCAAAAGTCTATTCTGGATGGTAAGATACTCACTGATAGCCCTGAATAAATGAAACAATTGTTGCATTCCCTCTAACACTAAGTCCTTGTAAGCAGTGATGTTGCCATGCTTTTTGTTTGGAATAGTCCACAAAAGTTTTTGCCCAAAGTGAAACTTGAATCACCAGAGCGCATGACTATTGTACAATTTCTTTTCCTCCAAAGGAAACAGAGCCAGCTCCTAAAAGCTGATTAACAATGCCTGTTTCTGAGAACCCACTTGTAAATATCTTCTAAAATAGAATAATAAGTAATACATTTGCATGGGAAAATTCCCAAGGAACCCACAGGAAAACAATAACTTTGCAACAGGCTTGCAGTGTGAAAAACTATATTTTACTCTCTCTGCTTTTCCAACTAGTTCTTTATATTGATGGGAATAGATATCCTTTTATACTGACCTGGAAAGGAAGGTTCTTAATGGAGGTCAGGTTGTTCTCAAAATAAATCTTTATGACAGCATCACTTAACATCCTCAAATTAAAGTTAAACTTATAAAGCTGACTCAAGAATAGGTTTGCATCTCAACAAATAGTCTAATTTCTACAACAAAGCAATATTTGTCAAAATTAATCAAGGGTGTCTTGTATCCCCTGCCCCCAACACAATGCTTGCTACATAGTAATCACTTAGCAAACACCTATTGATTGACTAAGGTTGCAATATCTCCAGAGATAAAGGAACCTCCCATTCCTAGTATACGAAACAGAAATAAATGCATTTCTATTAGGTGTGCAATATGAGAGCTGACTGGATTTTAAACAGCATGAGACACTTCCATCATCTGATTAGTTATAACTACGTCAATAACAACAACATTTATATGTTTTAAGCTTTGCAAAATATTTTACAAATTTTCTCTCATTTGATCCTCACAACAGCCCTGTGAAGAATACACTATCATGACCTTCATTTTATGGTTGAAAAAACAGTCTAAGGGAAATTAAGTGACTTTTCCAGGGTCATTTGCCTAGTAAGTGTCTGAGCTCAGATCTTTATGAACTCAAATCTACTATTTATAATATATCTTTTAGTAACTGAAGGGCCATCCAAAGAGATATTAGATTTTCTGAAAATATCATATTTCATTCCAACATGAAGCAGTACCAGATCCTCCTTCCACTAATTTCCCATCTTCTTTACCCAAACACTATTAAAAAAACCCCAAAAGACAGAAGGTCACCTAATCTTATAAAGACAAAACTGGATTCCAACCTTCTCTATCTAAGAAATATCCACTTTTTAAACACATATGATGCTTTTTGTGATGCTTGGGTTCAGGTAGTGAAAAATATGGGTGTATTAGGAACCCCTGCTTATAGAACCTCACATCAAGGGATCTTTACCAATTGATATCCATGTCAGGATGTAAAAATGTGTAGAAAGGAGGCTGCCTTTTTTTGGTGCTGTCCCCAGATAAAATTAGTTAGACCAGGGATTCATTTGGCTGAAGACCAATCTTCACCTACTGTATCATGTGCTTCACAATCTCAAAGGCCAGATCATGTGCTGCAGAGTTAGCATTTACAAGTGAACTTTTCCATTCCAGCCCTGTAATCATACTCCCAAATTTCTCCTCCTAAGCAACCTGAGAATGAAACTGAGAATCAGGTGGCTTGATAAATACTTTATAATGTGCATGAAAATGTTCTCCAGTCTACTGGCCGCCCCATGAGTGTTGCAAATTCCTTGAGCAAGGGCAAAGGGAAGACAGAATGTCCTAGTGACATTTGCAATTGAGCCTCATATTAGCCCAAGGACACTCTGTGGAGTTTCTAAGATTATTTTTTTATGCTAAGACCTCTCAATATGCTATATTGTCAAAGTCGGGCCTGAAGAAATGAGAAGGAGTCAGATCATATTATGTCTTTTATATCTTCTTGTAACTATGAACACTTCCTGGAGGACAAAGAAAATATAAGTTGATGAGGAAAAATAGTCCACTTAAATATAGGAGTCCTGGGATAGGCTACAGCTTATTATTAAGGCTTAGCTAAAGCAGAATCACCTAACCCCACCTATCTAAGCTTCAGAGACTCCAAAAGGGCTTCTTTGTAAAAGCAGTCTCACCTAAAAGAGAATACTCTGGCAAGGTGCTTACTGTAATGCATTTATGGTTCTGATGGTAAGAGAACCTTCTTCTCCATCCCAGAAAGCATCTTTTGGGCCAGTATATTGGGACAATACTTACCACACAGTCTAGAAGGCTTTAAGAGAAAACAGTGAAAGAAAAATTTATATTTGACTTGACAAAATGTTTAGCCAATAAAGAAGGTCAATTAAAAGAGGGGAAAAGAAAAGTATTGTGGCACTAGCCCTTGAATGGGAATCAAGGGAACTGAGTTCTAGTATTAACTCTGCTATTAAGCAATGGTATGTTCTTAGGCAAGTCATTTAACTTCCTGGATCTCAGATCCCTCAGGCTTAGAATGAAGAGGCTAAACTAGTAATAAAATTTCTTCGGAGTTTTTAACCTGGATTCCAGGAACTTAATCTTTTTTTTAAGGTTTTTGCAAGGCAAATGGGGTTAAGTGGCTTGCCCAAGGCCACACAGCTAGGTAATTATTAAGTGTTTGAGGTCAGATTTGAACTCAGGTACTCCTGACTCCAGGGCTGGTGCTCTATCCACTGCACCACCTAGCCACCCCGAACTTATTCTCTTAATATTTTGATTACAGCATTTGAGTGCAATTGGTTTTTTTGTAATCCTATTCATTTTATTTTGTGCATTTAAAACAATCTTCTATGAAGTGGGTTCAGACTGCCATGAAAAAAAGGTTTACAACTCCTGGCCTATAGCTATATAATCATTCTCCCCTTGTTCTCCCTTCCTCCCTTCATAAGAAAGTCATATGGAAAATCATTTTCTGACCACTATGCTTTACTAATATAATATTTTATTTTCCCCAATTACACATTAAAACAATTTTTTTCAACATTCAAAAAAATTTTGAGTTTCAAATTCTATTCTTTCTTTTCTTCCTCTTTCCTTTCTTTACTCTCTTCTTCCTTCTTTTCATCCCTCCCTGAGATAGGAAGCAGTACAATATAGGTTATACATGTGCAATCATGTAAGACATTCCCATAATAGTAAGAATTATTTATAAAGTGCTTAAAGTGCACAGTGCCTAATACAGAGTAAGTATTATAGGAATATTAGTAATTATTATTAATAATATAACTTCCATTTGAGGATTTTGATGACAAGGGACTAGTCTTTACTATAAGTCTTTGCCTATGCTTACAAATGGGCTGCACAATACCTGTAAAAGGAGTCATAACCCAGTGCCAAGGGCAGAGTTCCAAGGGATTAAAATCAGGTCTTTGCTTTATTAGTCAGAAAGGTCTGATCTCTACCAAGGTCAAGAGCTAAGCCAAGAGTTCCATACCCAAACCCTCACAGCTCATCTGCTCATTTCCTGAGCTACCATCAGCAACTCAGATGATGATGTTGATGATGATGATGATGATGTTGATGATGATGATGTTGATGATGATGATAGCTAGCACTTCTAAAGTGCTTTAAACCTTACAAAGTCCTTTGCAAAATATTACTGCATTTTATCCTTATCACAAGCCTGGGAAGGAGGTGATTTTATTATCCTCATTTTACAGATGAGGAAACCAAGGCAGATAGTGACTAACATAGCTAGTGCCTCAGGTTGGATTTGAACTCAGGTCTTCCTGACTTTCTGACTCCATATCCAGCACTCACTGTACCACCTAGATGGCTCACATCATTTTTCTACCCTTGTTTCATGGGGTCCTATTTATAAAAACAGAATAGCCCAACTGATTTGATAGGGAATACTTCTGGGTTAGGGTGATAGATAGCAAGGATCACTGCACTGAAAAAAAAGTAACAGATTGAGGTTGGAGAAATCCAGGCTAAGTTTCCATATCTTCAAAAGTCAATATTTTTGATTTCATAATCAGTCAAAAGTACATGTCTGGCAGATACTAATCACCAAGATCAAATTTTTCCTAAATTTAATATTTCAAATAGAGAGAAAATTTTTTTCCATCAGAATTATCCTAGTTTCATAACAGCTTTCCAATAGAGGAGTACTTTGTACAGTACCATATCCCCTTGATCCTGAATGGGCTATTGGCTTCCTATCTCTTGCCCAGCTGTCTACTGGATCTGCCCCAGGATTCATCCAACCTATGTGCTGTCTCTGGCAGCAGTACTAAGGGGGTATCTTGAAATAGTTGATCTTTACTTAAAAAGTCCATTTTCAAAAGTCTAGGGGTATCTCCTCAAGTATCCCTAAGTTGCTGCCATTACATCATTACATTGGCTGATAAAAATATTTAGCTCTATTTTAGCCTGACAGGATTTCTGCCTGAGGGCAAAGATTCTCTCTCTCTCTCTCTCTCTCTCTCTCTCTCTCTCTCTCTCTCTCTCTCTCTCTCTCCCCTCTTAGAAGAGAGGGCCCTACTTTTTTTTAGGTTTTTTTTTTTTGCAAGGCAAATGGGGTTCAGGAGCTCGCCCAAGGCCACACAGCTAGATAATTATTAAGTGTCTGAGGTCAGATTTGAACTCAGGTACTCCTGACTCCAGCGCTGGTGCTCTATCCACTGTACCACCTAGCCCCCCCTTTCCTTTATGCTTGTCAATCTGCTTATTGTGTGTTAGTGTTAAGTGCTTGTGTTAAGTGTCAGTAATATGAAGGAAAACAGCAAAACTGTTCCTGCCTTTGAGAAACATACACACAGGGAAGGCAATATGTACATTATAATTAAACAAAAATATTCAATATTATATAGTCATTGGAATCATTTACAAATAGAATCATCTAATCAGTATCCTTCAAATCACAAAGCAATTTATGATTGATTTACTAGGTTTTGTTGTTATTCAGTCATTCAATTGTGTCCAAATCTTCATGACCCCATGGATCATAGCATGCCTATGCAATGCAATGTCCATTGGATTTTCTTGGCAAAGATACTAGAGTGGTTTGCCATTTCCTTTTCCAGTGTTTTAAGGCAAACAGAGGTTAAGGGACAGTTAATAAGTGTCTGAGGCTAGAGTTTAAATCAGGTTTGTTTGATTTTAAGTCCTCTATCCACTGAACCACTTAACTATCTCCTACACATTGTTAGAATCACTATAAAAAATGTCATTGAACACAGAATCTATATAACTATATCTATATAATACATATATAGATACACACACATACATGTATGTGTGTATCTGTGACCAAGGAAAATTATTCAATAATCCATAATTGAGGTAAGTGGAGTCTCCTTTATAATCTAAAATTTCACTGGTGTTGCAATTAAGATTCCTGTCATCTACTGTCATGCTTGTAATATGCTTTGCAAGGGAATGTGTTATAAAAATGAATTCTATTTAAGTGCACCTACAGTTTCAGAGTGAGATGGTTTCTAGGTACTAAGGGCTACTAGATTTATAGGACTTGGGTTCAAATCCCCAATCTATCACTATGTGACTTTGGTTCAACTTAGTCTCTCCCAAGGCCAGGTTCCTGCTCTATAAAATGAGGGAGGATTAGCCGAAGTGATTTTTAAGTTCTCTTCCAACTCTAACTCTTTCATTCATTCAATCTCTCTCTGTTTCTATGCATACATACATATACACATATATGTATATATTTCATGGGGATAAAAGACTAACCAAATTAACTTTCAGTGAGAAGAACTGCAGAGATGGAAAAAGGGTGAAAACTATGGGAAAAAATATTGTTCACATTGACTTAGAGTCTCCGATCTTGATCTTGGCTCTTGTCTAGGGATGTGTGGTGAATGATCAACCATGCTTTGATCCCAGTAGAAATATACAACTCTTACCATTGCTATGGCTTTGCCACTAGAGGGCATTATAGATTAACACACCCACCTCCAGGGGTAGGTTCTAACAACCTCGACCTAGGAGATCCCTCTGGGATTTTCTTTTCCCAATTTGAAATTAATGATAATAAAAGGAACACATTGTACACAGACTTTAGCTATAAAGGGAGCATAAAAAGGGTAATAGAAGGCACTGGAATCCACCTACCTTTATATATTAGCACACAGAAGGCACTGGAATCCACCTACCTTTATATATTAGCACACTCTATAAGAAGTGTTTAGTTTCAAATAAAAAAATATATATCTTTTAAAAAATCCTATCAACTAAACCATAAAGGGCATATCTTATATAAGAATGGTTTTGGCTATCTGATAATTAGCACAATAATAACAAACTCCTTTTCCCCTTTCCCTTCCTCAAACACTTTAGAATATTTGGATAAATTGAAACTGCTTTAGATAATGAGGGCTTCCCTAGGTAAATTATGTTAAACTATATTATCATGGTATAAGTAATAACAATTCAAACCTTAGACCCTCTTGGAGAAGCTTCCCACTTTTTATAAAAGAGTAACTGAGGAGGGATGGATAGCACCATGCTTTGGGAATCACATTGGTTGTGAAACTGGGTTAGCACTTGCATGGGGACTCAGTTGGAAATCCTGAGGAGACTAACTGGTGGTAGAAATGATAAATTGCCCTATTTTTGTGATCATTGGTGCCCCCTTGGGTGCTCCTCCATCTACAAGGATCTTTTCTTTCTTCTACC
Source organism: Macrotis lagotis (assembly GCF_037893015.1). Lineage (NCBI taxonomy): Eukaryota > Metazoa > Chordata > Mammalia > Peramelemorphia > Peramelidae > Macrotis > Macrotis lagotis. The sequence continues at coordinate 329,640,121 of NC_133666.1, forward strand.
TTTCTACTCCTTAGAATCTTTACTACTCAAAGAGAAAGCTGGCCTTGCAGAACATCCAACAAGTCCTTTGGTGAGGAAGACAACCACAAAGAAAATTGAATTTTTTTTGATGATAAAGTACTCTTGGTGCTTATATCGGAATGGATGAAAGAGGTGAAAGATTGATACATTATACTACACTAAAATTAGTCTAGAGACGAACTTTCAAGTTTATAAAACCCTTCTGGTTTGTTTTCCCTATCCTAAAGCCTTAGTGGGGTAGGGTAGTCCCTAAAGGGGATGGACTAGACACAATTTAAATGCATCTATCATAATCACCGTTTTCCTTCAAAGAAGTCATGAAGACCTGTCTCTGGAATGCTGGCATTCCGTAAAAGAGTTTGGAATTCATCACTGACCTAGAGTTTTGTCCAGTCCTGCCCACATATTCTTTGAAATAAGATATAAAAGAGTCAGAGAGAAAAGTCTTTTAAGAGTCACAGAGCAGAAAAATGTTTTCTCAGTCAGAAGCTAATTAAACTAAGAGGAGCCCTGGAAATTAATATAACAAGTAGAAATTGAATTGAGAAGCAGACTAGCCTAATGGGAAAAAAAAATCAGGCCAGAAAGCATAGTGAAATTCCAACACAGCTTTGTGAACATTCATTTTGTTGTTGTTATTGTTGAGTCATTTATTTACTAGGGCATTTGAAGCTAGACAGAATGATGAGAAAGATTTAAATAACAGAGAGGTAAATAAAGACATCCTGCCTCATTTTCCCCTCTATGTGCTCAGTAACCACACAGGTCCCTCCATTTTGTGACAAAAACACAAGAGTAAGCTGTATAAGCACCAAGCTCCTGGGTACCAGATTCCCAACAGAATTTAAAGTTCCCTAAGGAAAAGGCCTGTGTCATTTTTTTTTACTTTTGTACCCCCAGATCCAAGTATACTGACTTTGCATATAACTAGTGCTTAAGGAATATCTATAAGATTTGGGTCATATGGCAGGCTCCAAATAGATCCATGCAAGAGGATGGTGGAAGTGAATAGGACTTGAGGAGGAGGGAGAGGTGGAGAGGGAAGTGGGCATGCAAGTCCCACAAAGCTCCCTATCACTGCCTACACTGCAGTGCCCTGGGCAAGGTCAAAGGTGCCAGGGTCTAGGACAAGGGTGGGGATGGGGCTGGACCTCAGAGTCTGATATAGGGAGGAGAAGGAGGCAGGAAGGAGGGAACATGTGCAGAAGGTTGCCCAGTCACGGTGTAGCTAGGCAGCAGCCAGACCTTTCTCCTGTCATGAGGATTCATGAGACATTTGTGGAAAGACATTTGTTTCCTAGAAACAAATGTTTTGTACTTTATTGGGAGGGGAAGCTATACTGACAGTGACTAAAAATGTGCATGGAAGCTTTCATAATTGAAGTATTCCAGAGGAACTGGTCATGTTTGTTTGTTTTAAAGCCTGCAAGGCAGGTTAACTGCAAACTAGCAAGGTCCATTGGCTGAGAACTCAAACTGTAGCATTCAGGGTTCTCTCTATCATGAAAGAAGAAAGACACCATAAGCTGATCTCATATTTGTTTAGTACTTTAAGGTGCTTTTCTATCTGGGTCTCCTTTATTATCTGCACTATCAGAGAGCATGGGTAAAGGAAAGTCCACCCTTCTAGCATTGAGAGAGGAAACCCCGGAGATGGGCTGGTCCAGTTGTCTTCTTTGGGCTCATGAACTCCTTAGATTCCAGGCCAGTGCCAAGATAATTGTTTTAAATAAACAAAACAAAATACATAGGATTAAAAAGAAACCAATCACATTAAAATACTTATTAAAAAGTTCACCAATGCCAGGTTAAGAAGAACTCCTGACCTAGTCCAGTCTCTTCTTTTTGTTGTTATTCAGTTGTTTCAATCACCTCTATCTCTTTGTGATCTCATTTGGGGATTTCCTGGCAAAGAAACTGGAGTGGTTTGTCATTTCCTTCTAACTGAGGCAAAAAGACTTAAGTAACTTGTCCAGGGTTGCAGAGGATGTATTTGAAGTCAGATCTTCCTGATTCAAGTCCAGTGCTCAGTCCACCTAATTGCCTCATTGCTTCATTTTGCAAGTGAGGAAACTGAAGAGCAGAGGTGAAGTGACTTGTCCAAGGTTATAAAGTAAATCTGGGATTGTTCCCCAGGTTGTCAAAGTATTAATACAGCTCTCTTAATATGTTACCACCTTCTTTGATCCTTAAAATCCAGTAAATATGAGTTCCCTCATTTCCTATCCAGGAATAGTCTTCCATGACATGCCTCAGGTTTAGCTAGTTCAATTACACTAAATCTGCTTATCCCTTCTTCATCCCTCCTTTATTCTATCCAAGGCTGGCAAAGCCTAGTCCTTTTTCCTTTCATGAGGACCAAAAATGTTTAATGCTCTCTTGAAGAAATTATTCTTGTGGCAACTTATTTGCTTTTAGGCCAGGGACTGTTAAAAATAGTCTTATTGAGATACATAAGCTCTGTAGGTCTTAGTCTTCTCATCTGTAAAATGAGAGCGTAATATTGGCTTCTCTGTAGTTCTGTAGTCTGTGGTTATACTTTCTCAGGGTTAGTCAATGCTTAGTGGCAGTTACTTCTCAAAGTCAGAATTACTCAGCACAGACAATTTTGGTACAATGCTTTAAATTCAATTACCGTTGTTTCCTGGGGTCAACACAACTGTTGTGATTGTCTTGAAAATAGGCAGTTCTCAAAAGATTAGTCATGACTGATTTTGAAAGCAAGTCAAGATATAGCAGTCGAGAAGTCATGTTTAATTATGTCACCTTTTGCCTCTTAATTTACCTGTGGAAGTTGATGCGTAGAAATCTGCCTGCATGATACAACATAGTTGTTTCATTTTTTTAAACTTTCCCTACAAAAGCATTCGAGTTTCACTGACGAAGTTGGAAGCTTTCTGTGGTGACAGCCCGTGTATGACAAATTTCTTTTGTTATGAGAGAGTACACATCTCTCCCACAGGTGTCTGAAATAAACAATCCCTAGCATTTACCCAGGACAGGCAGAAAACAACTGCTGCAGTGTTCTGGTGGCTAAGGGGGAGAAGTAGGACCCAGTCTTAGCCTTGCCAGGGAATCACAATCAAGCAGCTGTGGTTGCAGAACATCTGGTTCAGTTCTCCAGGCTTCCAATTGTGGGCAGCAGCGAGAAGGTCTTGCTAGCCCTGCACTGACCTGAGGAGAGCCATCTAAGTGATCTAAATTGGTAGCACTAGAGAAGCAATTGCTTTAAAAAGAAGTGAAAGGGAGAACAGGGTACTATCATATACTTATAGATTTAGAGTTAGGAGAAACCTTAGTGGTCAACTAGCCCATCCCCCCCCTCATTTGACAGATAGGGAAACTGAGGACCAGAAAAGAACAGTGACTTGTTTCACCCTGGTAGTTAGTGCAGAATAGGGATGTATTCAATTTCCCATCAAAGTCTGAGTCCCAGAAGAGCTTAATCTTGGATTCCATTATTTACTCCCTCCCAGACCTTGACCACATAAACCACACAACTTTACTCTCACCACCTCTGAAATGTTAGCCTCCCTAATATGAAGTGGGGAAATGGTCATTGACCTGCTTCCCACAAACTGGTTGTGTGAAGAACAAGAAAATACATCTATCATGAAGATCTACCAAGATCTATAAAACATTTTAGATACAGTGTTGTATTGGCTTCTCCAGCTCCAGACCCATGATCCTATGGGGGAAAAAAAAAGCTGAGTGGCACTTGTCTTGAAAAATTCTTCAGGAAGAATAAGCAATTTCCCTAGAACATATGCATGCATGCACACACATATGGGCACACACATGAGTAAGGTGATTTTTTTTGCATTTTGCGTTTCAGAGGTATAAGATGATGCAGATAACAATGAAAGGAATATCAATTGCTGGCATTTCAGAATGTTAAATTTGGTTGATCTTATTTGACTCCTTTCAAATATGGCTAAATCTTTGTGGGGGAGGAGGGGTAAGAGAGGCATTTATCTAGTTTAACAGTAGTCTTCAATAAAAATCTAGTATATAACCACAAAAATTTGTTTAAAATTTAACACATAGTTACATCAAAACAAACAAATGTTGCTATGGAGACAACTACCTAAATAAAGGCTCACAGAGATCCAAAACATGACGTCACCCAGGCCTGCCTGGAACCATAGTAACCTGCCAGGATAAACAGAAATATTTTGATTTTTTTTCTATCAAGTAATGTCAGAGAATTAACAATTTTATGGCAGTACTTAAGATAATTTCCTTGTAGTGTTCTGTACTTATGCTCTTAAAATAAGAGCAAAGGTATTTTTATCAAGGCTATTATTATTACCACATTAACTGTATCCAACAAGTGGAGCATGTGTAGGACATATCTTCTGTATCAAATTCCCCTGAGCAGTTGCTGACCCCAATAAACCAAGAAATTTATGTTCCCAAAGCAACATGTGGGAATGCTAGTCAAACAGATATTGGACACAATCATTCTTGGATATTTTGTTCTTCAAAATGTGTAAAAACACACACACATACACACACACACACTCACTCTCAGATCTACCAAAGTTCAACTTCAGATTCGTGCTGGATGAAAAGGACATTCCCTGATATTTAAATTTTCCCCAATGAATTCTGTGTTTCTACCATGCTGAGAGAGGAAGAGAGATAGAGACAGTCAGACAAACACACATACACACACACACACACACACACACACACACAGAGAGAGAGAGAGAGAGAGAGAGAGAGAGAGAAATAGGGAGATAGAGGAACAAGAAGAGAGGAGAGAGAGAGAGAGAGAGAGAGAGAGAGAGAGAGAGAGAGAGAGAGAGAGAGAGAGAGAGAATAGTGGTGGCAGGGCAGGGTGTCTTCATTTCTTAAGTGATCTTATCCCCAATATTCTGCTCAGAGATGGGTCCTCTCTCTGTGAGAGTCACATTATAGGGAGCATAATAAAGGAAAACTGGTCGAGTCTAAAAAAGAGGAACTGAAATGAGTCGCATTTATCAGCACATACACCCCCACACTGCTTTCTTTGGTGGGGAAGACAAAGAAGAAGTAAGCCTGGAAAGAGGAATGTAAAAGAGAAGAGGAAAGAAAAGAAAAAGAGGGATGATGAAGAGCAGAGGAAAGTAGGAGGATGTCCTAGATTTGGTCTGATGCTTAGTTTGCAAAGTACATCACATTCTCCAATTTACAGATGAAAAAACTGAGGCAAACAGAGATTAAGTGATTTTGTCCAGGATCATATAGCTTGTAATTATCTGAAGTTGTATTTGAACTCTGGACTTCCTTGACTCCAAGTCCAGTATTCTCTCTCCTGTTCTTCCTCGTGGGGGATCAGAATTGAAGGTGCATTTAAGCACAAACTCTAAGTGTAGCACCATAGTCCCTGGGTCATCTGGTGTTGGACTTAGAATCCAACTTCAAACACTTACTATCTTCATACCTGTGGGCAAATCATATCACCTCTGCTCCAGTTTCCTCACCTATAAAATGGTGATAATAGGACCCATCTCCCAAGGTTATTGTGAAGATCAAATGAAATACTATTTGCAAAACAGTTTGCAAACCCTAGAGCTCTATGTAAAGTCTAGTTCCTTATTTTAACCATTTGTACTTCCTATAATTTAAGCCTTAACCATATCACTCACAGAATCTCTGAATAAATGCTTATAGACTATAAGAAAAGCTCATAGATACAGTTATAAACAACCAAGCATCCTCCCTTTTGACATATTGGGTCGCAGAGTTCAAATAACCCATCCTGAATTGAGCCAGGTTTTGGGGACCAGAATTAGAACTAGGACTGGACTGTTTTCCTGGTACTTAGCCTATCATATTATCTTCACTCCAAATAACTAAAATGAATTAATTTTCTACCATCAGCAGTGAGTCTTAAGGGGTTTTAGACAGAAGCATTGACAGAGCATCATAGATATATTATGGATAGAAAAGACCTAAGAAGTCTATTTAATCAACTAAACTCATAGAGTTGAAAGGTACTTTAGAAGTTACTTAAAATAAGTCTCTTTCCAAATGAGGAAAGTAAGCCTCAGCATGGTGAAGTGATTCACCCAAAGGTCATCCAAGCAGCAAGTCACAAAACTGGAATTTGAACTCAGGTCCTCTACTTCCCGAAAACTCTTTTCACAGCACCAAATTACATGAATGTTTGGCATCATGACCCCCCCCCACTTTATAAGATGTAGATATGTTTTTAAAGTAAGCAACACCTCCCAAGCATAGGTATCAAATAACCTGATAAATTATTCTCTGTAGAACCTGAGACAAATATGAAAGGCTACAAAGAAATACACAGAAATATAAAAAATATTGAAGTTACAAAAAAAAGGAAGACATGAAATACACATTTTTCTGGTCTGAGGGAGCATTTACAGATGAAGAATAAACCTTAAACTCTTAAATCACCAAGTATATCTTCATATGACGTTTAAAGCTAATTCTTACTTAACCTAAGTGTGCCCTTCTACAGAGCTCCCTCTTCCCTTCGGGGTGGGGGGGGGCTCTTTGGGACCTTGTCTTCTCTGAGACTGTGATACTGCAATCAAAGTGGCTTCAGGACCCATGGCATGGACTTGTACCTGAACTGCCTACTACCCACCTGCCAGCTAGGGACTCATATTTGCAAAATGCAAAATTATATAAAACAAGAACTATCTGTATAAAAATTATGTTTAACATATATATACACACAAGTATATGTACATATATTGTCTATTTATATTTATGTGTGCTTATACACACAAATCTATCTATATGTAAATATATACATATATATATACATACATACATATGCCCCTTCCTAAGACCCATTATTTAGTCTTAACCTTGGTAATAATGAATAAGTAGAGTTATCCAATAATCTCAGTTATCCATTGTGACTATATTTAGTAACAATATTGAGCCCTTATCTTACCAAGGTACTATAAATTCTAGCTAATTAGCTCCCTCAACCTTGTTGAAAAATGCAAGGTGTCTCATGGCTCCTCAATTGGCAGAGGCCCAGAGGGTACTTGGCTTTCCCATGGTTATATAAGTGTTAAAAGGTGGCAGAGCTAAGACTCAAGTCACTTTTAGTGTTCCTATTACACTAGAATTACCTCTTCCTTCCCCATGCCCCCCCCCCCCCACTTGTCTGAAGATTGACAGGACCTAGGATTCAAGGTTATTCAGAGGTTATCTTGTCCAACCCTCTCAATTTATAGATCTAGAAATTGAAGTCCAGAGAGTTTAAGTAAGTTAATTATCCAAGGTCACACAGGTAGTAAGAAGAAGAGATAGAATTTGAAGACTGGTTCTATGACTCTAGCTTTTGCTCTTTCCTAATCACATTTTTCGAAGGGACTCAAATCATGTGGTAGCCACTTAAACGTCTGTGGAACTAAACTGATTTGAACACTGACATCCCTTTGGAAGATGAGGATGTTTTGAATATATTTGCTTCCTCCCCAAACTATACAAGTTAAATATAGCTGACCTAGTTTTCCTCCTTTAGTTTGGAAGAAGCCACATTGGCTAGAAGTAAAAGCAGTATATATATGACAAAGCCACAATTCTGCTGATTATAGCAGACTTATATTGATTTCAACTGTGAACAATGGATATTTGGGATGTTAGTCCATAAGAATTCCAGTTTTTCCCAAGTTTGGATGGACCAAATTGGAAGTTATTCTAATAATTAACTTAAAATCATACCCCAGATCACATTTACCAAGAGATGCCCTGCCCTGCAACCACACTAGTTTGGTTTCTTTTTTCTCTTGATTGATTTTTAAATCCATAGGGAGTAACACTGGATAGTCCCCTAGGCAGAAACACAGATTCAGTCAATTATCTTGAGAAGCACTCTCCATCTTTTAGAAGATGAGGAATGCCTTGCTTTTCTAAGAACTTTGACTCATGTTACCAATCTTGATGCCTCAATCTTTCATCACAAAGGATGTTGTGCAGAGAAGAACAACAAAAAATGTAACAAACCTCTTGGGTAAGTGACTTGTCCAAGTTATACTTTGCTAAGTCGGGGGCAGGAGAACTTGAGTCTGCAGCTCTCCCAACATCAAGTCTAACATTCTTTGTGCCACTTATGCTACTTCTATCAAGACAAAAGTGAACTCTTTCCTGACCTCAAATGGCTTATCTTCTTTCTTCCATTATTCATTAAAATCTGGCTCCTTAACTTTTTTGTGTCAAAGATCTCTCATGTTTGCAGAAGCATAAAACAAAATTCATAGGGTTACAAAGGAAACAGATAATATTGAAATAGAGTTATATATGTAAATGTGTATGTCCATGTATGTGTTTGTGTATATGTATTGTATCTGCATATGACGTCTTATGTGTATGTCCAGAGGTATGTGTGTCTCTTTGTTCACACATACACACACACACACTTAAACTTACACAACAAAAGACATACACACCTAGCCCAATTCAGAGGCACATATGTATGTAAACTTTAATACTTTAAGATTTACAAAGTCTCCCCTGGAAATGGTAAACAATGACTAACATAGTGTGTGTATAATAAGAAAAGCAACGTTTTTGGAATCAGGAAACCTAAGTTCTCATCCTGAGTCTTTCACTAACCAGCTAGCTCTGTAACCTGGTTTAATCACCTCACTATCCTGAGCTTCAAGGCCTCATTTGTAAAATGAGGAGATGTGACGAGATCAGGGTTTGGCAAATCATAGTCCTTGGGCCCTTGTTTTCATGTGACCCATGAACTAAGAATGGTTTTTATTTAAAATAAATAAAAATGATGGACCACAAGTCAGAGTTTACTGAAGCCTGGATTAGACTATCTGTAAAGTTCTTTCTAGCTCTGAACATTTATGATTTTATATTGACCTGGACTCCTTGAAGAAAATCATATTCCAAAAGAGACATTGGGATTTCAAGACCTGGACTTAAATTGAGGAAGCAACAAATTATAATAACTGAAGTTATAGTCTTTCATTTTACATTTCTCTATGTTTATTATAGATTTCAGACAGCTAAAAATTACACAGATAGCTAATTCAAATGAAATTTTGATAGGAAACACATGATATTCATAGAGAAAAATCTCTAGTTATATAAAAAAGATTCAAATCAAAATACCCCCCTTAGGGGGAAAAGGCATAAAAGGAATGGAAAAAGAAATAATCCAAATGAATACAGCCTGTGTTCTATCAAGGCTTTACTACAAGGAGTTGCTAGGTTTTGGAGGACAAGATAACTTATAAAAACCTATGTCAAGATGAGCTATGTTCTAATGTGTTTCCAGAGTGTGTTGTATATTGAAGAATAGCAAACATTACCAAGGCTTGGAGTGAGAGGCAGGGGGAATGGGAGGAGGCCTGAAATGGTGACAAAGAGCAATGGTAGAAAACTGTTGATAGGACTATGGATTTATCTCAATCAAAATACAAACAAAAGGTCTAGGAATCAGGAGGCTAATAAGATGAAAAAGAAAACCAGGTCAAAAAAATCAAGGTGGATCAAAATTAGGAGTACTTCTGGTCATGCCTCTTAAAAATAGAGCTAGTGGACAAAACACACTTTAGTGAGCAAAATCCTAAAACAGAGATCTGCCTTCATTGATATTTTTGTACCAAGGAAGGATACAATTTTAGCCTTTGTTCTACAAAGTGTAGAGAAGAGGACTGGCATTGGTTTAGGAAAACTAACTCAGAGGTAAAATCATGTCTCTTTATCATATTATTAGGCATGCATGTTCTTAGATTAAGTTCTTACACCTTTGTGGAAAGCTTTTAGGAGGTATGGTGAAGTAATAGATACAATACCAGACCCAGAATCATATCAGAACTCATTTTCCTGAGTTCAAATCTGGCCTCAGACATTTACTAGCTGTGAGATCCTGGGCAAGTCATTTAACCCTGTTTAACTCAGTTTCATCATCTATAAAATGAGCTGGAGAAGGAAATGGCAAATCACTTCAATATTTCTGCCAAGAAAACCTCAAATGGAGTCACAAAGAATTAAGCACTCTATTAAAAACAACTAAACAACAATAATAATTTAGAAGTTAGGTTTGATGGATACAGGCCTACTTCTCTCATTGGTCAAAAACAAACAAACACATTTACAGAAATAATACTTTTTTTGTAATATGGACTATTAGGAAATGGACTCCATGAGGGCAAAAAGTCTACATTAGCTAAATTGGAATTTTCCACAGTTTCTGAAAATGGGGTTCTACATATGGTAGGTGCTCAATATTTATTGAATTGAGAGAAAATTCCAAGTAGTCAAAAGCAATGAAATTAAGTAAGAACTAATTTATTTAGGAAGGCAGTGGAAAGAGCACTGCCTCTGGAAGCTGAGGACATGGGTTCAAATCCTACTTCATGCTTACTACCTAGATAAGCATGGGCAAGTCTTTAAACTTTCTGGATCTTTGTTTCCTTTGCCATAAAATGAATAGGTCAGAACAGATGGCTGCTGAGGTCCCTTCAATCTCTGGACCTGTGATCATCAGATTTTACTTCAGGTGATTAGGTTCACCCTAGTCTAAGGGGAGAAGTACAAAATTAGAGAACTCTCATTTGAAGGACAATATAAACCTCAAAGCCTCTCCTTACTCTTTTAATTATTAGAACAATCTCCACAGTAAACTTACTTTTCATGACCCACCATGTACTTTGCATTTACTTACTTGCTCATTAGTATTGCCTAGTGAAATGTAGTCTTTATGTTGTAGAGACTATCAGCACAATCAATCACTAAGCATTTATTAAAGGCCTCCCCAATACCAGAGGACTCTAACAAACAAAAAACCCCACAAGCTATTCTTTTTCTCACAAAACTCATATTCTGCGTTAACTGGTTTTGCAAAACTCCCTTTCTTACCTCTTTTTTGTGCCAAAGAGTGAAGGGTAAGATAAATTTTTTCACATGTATCTATTTAATTTTTACATTTTAATTTATTTATTTAGTTTTAATTATTTAATTTAATAAAACAAGTACTTCCATAGAATGGTATGTAATAAAAAAAGGAAACTGCACACAGAAGCGAAAATTAATTATATGCAATTTGCTATTCCTTTTAAATATATACCAAATTTATTATATTTTTGAATAAAAAGTCACAAAACCAAAGTTAATCAATAAAAATAAGATTTTTTGAAGACTGTAAGCTCTTCATAGGCAGGCAAGAATGGTTTCATTTTTGTTTTTATTACATCCTCCACTAATCCCAATCTTTGCTTGCCATGTTGTACTAGGCACTTGCTACTGACTAAATGGAAGTGAAGTAAATAGGAAAAAAGTTATCAAGAGAACCAACAGGGAAGCCATGAGAGATAGGACAGTTGAGGAAACAAAAGTCAGTATAAATTTCCCAAACTCTGAACATTCTTAAATATACAAAGACAGATTGCATTGAAAATAAAACTTTAATTAAAAAAATAAATATTGGTGTGAAAAGTATCCATCTGCTGTTTTATTTAAGTTTAGCAGATAAGGAGAACCATGGAAAGGTGCTTATGAAAAAAATACAACAGGACTTTGACTATATGTGTAAGAATGATGAAATTTGACTCCTAGAGCAGATCTCGTCTCTGTTCATGCTGGTGTGGGGTTCATTTTGTTCAGACTTGCTTCAACTTCTTTTCTGGTTGACAGAGAGAATATTTATAATGGGAGATATCAGAAATGCTGGCTTTTAAAGGTTTCTTACTGAAAAGTGAATGATAGATAATAAAGATTTAAAGATTATCTAGAGAAGTGGTATAACACAGGATAGAGAACTGATCTCAGAGTCAGGAGGACATGGCTTAAGTTCCAGTTCCAGCACATGTTGATATGGTGACTCCAGGTATGATTTAGGCAACTCTAGAGTATTAACTCTAATACGCAGAGAAGGTGCCAATCTATATTCATAGTTTCCTCACCTCGAAGTTCCCCATACCCATGAAATCAAAGTCTTAGATGTATTTATTTGAAAAACACACACACACACACACACACACACACACACACACACATATTAGGGTCCCAAGACTGCTTTCTCTTATAGTTACATACCTTATCAAGGGAGGTGGGATTCTTGCCCTATACACCAAACAATAGCATCTATATAAACATTATTCTAGCCCTCCTTTCTCTTGATCTCTTCCTCTCCCACATCCCTATTTCTTCCAGTTCTTTTAACATGACACACTATCCTGGAACAAAAAAAGATGAATTTCTGAAGTCATAATTCTTTATTGCTTACTGACCCTGACAAACCAGCCCCTATTCCCTCCTGTCAACAGTAGCAAATATATTCATCCAATAAGCATTCTGGAGAATTCAGCATTGTCAGTCTTCTTAGAAGATATGTCCATCTAACAAATTGAAGTACCTACTTCTGCTTAGATGATTACAAAAAAAGAATTCTAAGAATCCCAATACTTGCTTAAAAAGAGTAGAACATCCACATATCTACTAATGAGGATATGGAAGAAATGATGAGTTATGGTCTATGACTGAGTTGAGACTTTCTAGGTCACAACAGTATAAGCCACTTTACATCCAAAAAAAGAGCTGGTGAACAGGAACAGGGACTTACTTGATTTTACTGAAGACGATGTCCACATCGGTGATTGTCACATTTTTCCCATCTATTACTTGGCAGTCCTTACAGAGTTTTGACCAGTTTTTCCCATGCATCTCTTTTCCCGTGGCTCTGGTGTCTCCATGGATAGCAAATTTCCTGAAGGCCTCCTCCAGGGCACTGAGTTCTGGGGCACTGGCCCCCTCATTGGTGCCCTCGGATTCCAAGGAGAGTCGTTTAGCTGATTTCTCCTTGGCAGGATCTCCAGGAGACTTGGGGGGAGTCTTGTTGGCAGCTTTGCCAGACTTGGCTTTGTCAGCCATTTTTTTCTGGAGAAAAGAGAAAGAGAGAAGTCATTCTGTTGTATCCTCGCAGATAGAAATGCCCGAGGGTCACTTTTTTGGTTAGCCTGTTCACAGGATGTAGGGAGGTCTTGTACATGCTATGACAGGTAAGAGAGGATGTGAAGAAACAAACAAAAGAGGAGTCAGAACTCTTAGGGAGCATCACCCCCCCCGGGGGGCCATCATAATGTCTCCTCTACTCTGAGACTTGGGAACAGAAAAGTAGGAGCGAAAGTAGCATTGTGAACAGCAAATTAACACTGTGAAAGGCTTGAGTTCAGATATTTACTAACTGTATGACCCAAAGCAAGTCATTTACCCTCACTTTCCTCATCTGTTAAATATAGATAATACTAACCCCCTACTTTGCAAGGTTATTGTGAAAATCAAATGAAATGATAATTTTAACACTTAGCTCTGAACCCAATACATAGTGGGCACTATATCAAAGTTAGCTTTCATCATTAGCTGTTATTAGTAATAGATAACCAGGGAACAACAAACAGAATTTTAGGATTAGAATTGGAAGAAACCTCAGAGACTATTTAAGTCAACCCCTTCATTTTATAGCTGAAGAAACTGAGTACATCCCAGACTTCTATCTTTCTGTCTCCTCCAGGGACAAAGTAGTATATTAAAAAGGCTATCATGGGAGACACCCTTTTCCTGCCCCCTCCCAGGGAATAGCATCTCTTTTTTTGGTGGAGGCCCATGATTTCATCAGTGTAAGGAAATTCCTAGTTAGGACACTCCCTGCACCAATGCAGCCTGGAACCTGCTCTGCAATTCATCTTCTTAAAGGTTCTCAATACCTCAATGACTTGCCTGGGTTCACATGACCAATATGTATCAGAGGTGGGATTTGAACCCTGATCTTCTCACTCAGGACTCTGACCCTCCACACAATACCCTTGCCTTTCAAACTTTAGACCTCTCTTTGTCTGAAAATTCTCTGTTAACTTATTTGGCAGACCTAAGTACCTCTGACCCAACCAGAACAATTCATTACAGTTCAGATGACTGACAAGGAAATTTGACTGAGTTTACATTTGCCAAACATCTCACACTTGTTTAAATGATTTAGACAACTATTCTGCATCCCTCAGTTTGTTCCAGTGCAAAATGCCAGGGTTCCAAGGCCACCCAAGAGCTTGCGTACTTAGGCCAACATATCCTACAATGTGATGTAGTAGACAGAGCACTAGGCAAGGAATGAATCCTGGTTCTACTAGTTAAGTAGCCTTGGGAAACAACAACAAACAACACAATCTTTTTGAGTCTCACTATTTATTCGTATAATGGAATTAAAAATACTTAGAAACTTATTATACATGGTTGTTGTATGGATTAAATAAAATGATATATGTAAAGAGTTTTACAATTCTTAAGTGTTATATAAATATAAGTAATTATAATGATTCATATGAAGTTAAGCATATCACCTGCTTTAACCACCTCTCAAAGTTAATGGGAAAATAATATTAAATATAAAAGGTATAATGTGGATGAGAAGGATAGATATCAAATATAAGGATGATAAATGGCCCTGCAGTTATTTAGATTTCAATCTAAGTATGTGTGGGAGGTAGGGTGGAGAGAATTCAGGGAAAACAGAAGTGAAAACCCTTGGAAACAAATGCATTGCCACAAAGATAGTATCTGAGATTCCAGTTGAGGTATATGTCAGATGGAGAAAGAGGACTGATTGAAGATTATAGTAATTTGAGGAAACCAGATATGAAGTTGTTTATGTGGGAAAAATAACCAGAGAGAAAGTCTATTAAAGTTGAATCAGCAGAGCAATACCTAGGGTAGAACAATGAGACTTTGTTCCAAGGTGCCTAAGTTTAGAGAGACCTGAATAACAAATGAGATGTTCCTTTCTTCTCTCTAGTCCAAACTGGCTTCCTTCCTCTTCCTATTCCCAAATCTTCCCCATCTATAGGTATTCCAGGGACTCCTTCTCCCCTATTCAACTAAATTGTCTCAGTCACCAATATTGCCAGTTATGGTTCAAACATTAAGTCTTTTGACCACAAAGGTATTTTTGATTTTCCTTTAAAACACTCCAGTATTCTCAGATGATTATATAGAACAGAAAGTTCTATCATCTTTAGGAATGTAGTCAAAACAAAGAGTAGCATCATTTTCTTTTCTTGATGTCTACCATTGGTTCCTCATATCTACAAAATTGTAATAAAGATTGAACTGTGTTTTACTCATTCTGGAAAGACAAACTCCACTACAGAGCAGGAGCTTGAGTAAACAGCAGGGACTTTGTTTGACTTCACAGCTGAAGAAACTTTTTAATGGCTCACTGGTCTGAGTGCCAACCATAAAGTGAATCTTCCTTGTCTTAGGATGAGAAATTTGGGAAGGTCCCTAATCAAAAACATCTGGCTCCAAACTCAAAACTTATAGTTGCTTTGTTGAGGAAAAAATGATCTGATGATTAACTTGCTAATATATTACTGAGAAACAAATAGCATGAAGATAAACTGGAGGAAGTTAGAAAGAAGCACCCTAAATCTTATTTTAAATCAACACAGAAACCCTAAATAGGGTTGTCTGTGTGAAGAAGTTCAAGCTCATTTTACTAGAACCATTCATTTATTGTTCACTTTCAGAACTGAAACTTTTGATACTCAAAAATACAAAAAAAAATACAATGAGCACACATCATCTTAACAATGGAAAGCTGAAACAACCAACAAGCATTTTTTAAACACCTTCTGTGTTCCACGTTCTTCTATGTTAGGTACTGAAGATACAAATGAAAGAAAAAAATGAGGAAAGAGTAAGGGGATAAAAGACAATTCCATAGAAAAATATAAGGTGATGTCAGCGGTAATGAAAAAGGCTTTCTGAAGGAAGTGGAATTTGAACCAAGCCTTGAAGGGAATCTGGGCTTCCAAGAGATAAAGGTGGGGAAGGAGAGAATTCCAGGGATGATTTCCTAGTTTAGAAGATTTAGGAGATCTGAGTTCCAGCTCCAACTCTACTATCTACTATGTGACAGTGTCTCTACTGTTCCAATTGCAAAATGGGCCTAAAGGAGGACAATACCATTTGCTTTCTCTCTCTCTCTCTCTCTCTCTCTCTCATATACATATATATATATGTATATATATAAATATACACAAATATACATATGAGTTATATAATTTTATTCTCACAACCATAATGTGAAGTACATACTACTACCATCTTCATTTTACAGATGAAAAATTGAGAGTTAGGGTTAGTTGCCCAGAGTCACACAAGTAAGTAAATATCGGAAACAGGATCTGAACTCAAGTCTTCTTCCAGATCCATAAAGTATGTCCATTTTCCAAGATTTAATATCTTCTAGCTAAATTGTCCATGGGTAAATCCAGGTGCCCTTTGTAGTCTTGGAAATTCTTAAATGTGAAGAGTCAAAATGAAAGAGGCTCTCAATGTATCTTTTTATCTGACTAGCAAGCTGAAGAGAAGGGATTAATACTTTCTTGGGGTCATTAGTTGGTCACTTCCCTTCCATGGCCTGTGATTCTCTCATGACCAACATCTGTAAAAGAAATCTGGATTAGAAGAAAAGACCTAGGTCAGGTATCAGAGCCCTAGAATCTTTTTCCAATTTAATCTTTGACACCTCTACTTCATCTAAAATAGGAGCTTCTAAATTTGCTAAGCTTCTTTTGTGCTTCACCATCCTAAAAGGGAAAAGGCGGGTAGAAAGTACCAACCACTATCACACATGGAGAGAACATGCATAATGTCTACTGGCTGGAACACAACACGAGTGGCTTAGCATCCCTAGCATCTGCCCCTACCAGGATAGACACTTCAAGTCAGAACTTGGGAAACGGCAATTTCCTAAACTAAGTGGTTTGGATCACTCAGACCTGGCCTATGGTGACCCATAAAGGCATTTATATTACATACAACACAGTAAGATTGATCACAGAATCATAGACTTTTAGAGCTGTATATATTCATAGCAGAATAACAGGCCTGAAAGGAAATTTGGAGATTACCTAGTTTTTGCTCTTCCATTTTATAAATCAAAACAGAGACCTAAAAGGAAACAAGCATCTAATTAGCACCTTTGTCAGGTGACAAACACTTTATAAATATTATTTCATTTGATTCTCACAACACCCCTGTGTGGAGTGGATGGCTATTATATCTCCGTTTTACAGTTGTGAAAACTGAGGCAGATCGAACTTGTTAATTGCTACATAGACTCAGGTCTTCTTCCTGACTCCAAAAAAGTGCTCTATCCTCTACACCTCAATTACTCAGAGATTGTCAAGTGACTTTTCTAAAGTCATATCAGTAAATTAATGATGAAAAACATTGTTAAATTATTAATTTGTTCTATTTAGGACAGTAGGAAAATGAATATATTTTAAAAATATGTTTCTATAAAATAGTTCAAATAAAAAGACTTCAGTAGCAGGAAAATTCTATATTGTGAACCAGTTCCTTCTCTAATGATACTGGATCAGTGAATTATTAATCACTAACACTTCAACAAGTCTCATTCTTTCAAGGATTTGAATTTGGTGCATGATAGGAGTACAGAGCAGGAAGGAACTTCAGGACTCATTTAGTCAAATTGTCAGATAAAACAGGGATGTCAAACTTAAATAGAAAAGGGGCCTTTTAAACTGTACATAAGGATCCCTGCAAGTTGTATATTAAAATAATTTTAAATTGTAATATTATCTACAGGAGGTAGATAAGCAGCTCAGAGAATAGAGCATTGGACCTGGAGTCAGGAAGTCTCATCTTCCAGAGTTCAAATCTAGCCTCAGATACTTATTAAGTGTGTGATACCAGCAAGTTACTAAACATTGTTTGCTTCAGTTCTTCATTAGTAAAAATAAGCTGGAGGGAAAAAAAATTGCAAATCACCTCAGTCTCTTTGCTAAGCAAAATTGTGGTTACAAAGAGTTGGACACAATTAAACAACAATAACAAAACCATTATCTATTTTGTTATATTTTTAATTCATTTTGTTAAATATTTCTTAAGTGTTTTTAGTCTGGTTCAGGACTCACACAGAAGCACCCATTGTCTCTATAACAACCCAGAAACATACAGCAACTACTTGGAGATCTCTTGCAGCAGAGAACTCATCATTTGTAAAGGCAGCCAGTTCCATTTTAGACAGGTCTATTAGGAAATTTATCTGTTTCTTAAACTAAAAGCTGCTTCTTTGTAGTTTCCACCCAATCCTTCCATCTCTGACCTCTAGGGCCAAGCAGAACTGGTCTAGTCTCTCTCTCTTTTACCCTACAGCCTTCAAATATGTGAAGATTCCAAACATGACCCTCCTTGGTTTTCTTTTCTCCAGGCTCCACAGTAACAACAGAGCTAAGTGCTCTGACAACACAGACCAACTTCATTGTATTCAGAGAAAGTTCTGATTCTTTTGGTAAGTTCTGTGGAGGCCAATGATCCCCTTCTCTAAAAACTAACAGAATAAGTGGTTCTTGCGTATTGGGGCTAACATCATCCTTAAAGAATCAAACAAGCTTTATGTGAAGGAGCAGTTTTATTGGAGCACAAATATGGCCAAAAAGAATCTTCCAAATTAATCTTTTATTTATAGATGTTAATGTACTGAGAGGTGGTCACATTTAATGAATGGAGAACTGGCCTTCAAGTTCTGGCCAATCTTGGGCACTTAAGTTGCAGAGGGATGGTCAAACTACTTTGGTAGAATCAATTCCTCACCGAGAATCCCAACACCAATGCAATCACAGGTCTAGTCTAAAAAAAAAAAAAACAAACCTAACTTATTTAGCTTTGATTTTAAAATGTTTCTTGGTTGCATATTATCAAAAGTTGATGTATTTTGCTCCAAATTTGAAGAAGCATGTTTGACCCAGATCCCACTCATTAAGTATGTTCTCCATTGTTTGTGGGATGCTGCCAGTTCTAGTCCCACAGCTGCTGAAGGACAATTATCCATCTATCTCTTGTTCCTTTGCTGCCTCCCTCAGACACATACACATACACAGGCAGCTTCCCTCATCATGTTTTCAGAGTAGCAGAGAGCAGGGAGAGGAAAGTAGGGAGGAACCAAAAGGCTGCCAGCATGGACGGCAGACCTGTCATCTTGTTTCCTACTTATATTTCTCCCCCACTTTGCTTTTCCACCAGGAGGAAAATGAAAATAAATCACTTGTCCCAAAGAGGCCCTACAGTCCCAGGGAACTGGCTAAGGAAGGAGAAGCAAGAACTATCAGGCCACCTACTACATGATGGAAACTGGGCCCTTTACCTTCCTCTGCACTCTCCAGTGTTTGGATAACGCATTCCCAAGAGATCTAGTTCCACCCTGGACTCAAACATCATTTAAAGGGAAAAGGGTCAAGTGTGGGAGGGAGTGAGAGCCAAATCAAGTTTCATTCACACTGGCAACAAATGCAGTTGCCTAGAAAATCCCAGGGCAGACCTCTCCATCTCTCCCCTCAAAACCACCTTGGTCCCAGAATATTTTCAATGGGTTTTGAGAAGATGAAAAGAGAACTCTAGTTTTGGAGTCTTTCAAAGTCAAACTGAGAAATTAAAGACACACATGTTTCAAAGGACACTTGAAGCTAATTCTTTATGAGGCAGGGCCCTAGGTCCTGGATCTCTGGATCTCTTTCTTTTTCTCTCTGGGCACTAATCATTTCAATTAGATTCAACCAGAATTTAACTGTTTTCTTAGGACCGGCAGAGCCCTATGTTAGATTCTGGGGGAGATATAAATTTAAACAAAATTCCTTGCCCCACTTTCAATCTGGTAGAGATGTAACACTAACAATAGCAAAAACAACAAATCTCATACAAATCCATGGAAATATAGCATATTTGAGGAGAAGGGGTACAAAATAATTATGAACAGAAAATTCCCACAAAACTCCAACAAAGCAAACATTTGCCTAAGGTCAACTGAACAGGGGTACTCATATAGATACTTTTTAATATGACCCTTATAACTATATCCATTTTGGATGTGAGCAAATTTCAGACTTTGGCTAGGTTCTACCTAGCCAAAGCCATGCATCGCTCTGCCTTGAAAGATCTTTTGGAAAATTCCAGTTTTGTAGCCTTCTACAGAGTATAGTTACCGACTTTGTCAATTTGTAAGATATTGTGTCCATTTATTATTAACTGCAAGACAATATAAACAGAAGTAAGGGTGTTTTCCAGGAAGATCATTCACACACTCCTGAAAACTCAAAGAAAAGCATATCATGAGAGTAGTTGCATGACAAGGAGAGACATGAAATCTGGCCTTCAGGGGCACACCCACTTTGTTCAATTAGGACACTTTCACCAAGGAAAGAAGGCAAAAAAAATTTGATCTCAGTCTGGAGCACAGTCAAGGAACCAATTTATCATATCTTACCATGGTCACACTCTTCTCATTTTCTCATTTAGATTCCTTGGCATAGGTTATGAGTCTTTTAGAGAGGGGCTGTTCTGTCTTTTATATAGTCAACAGTCTAAATGAAGTATATGGTACACTGCATACCTAAGCAAGTAGTGGGAATGTAGGGGAAGAGCAACAAGATGGTTTTCCTTATATCTCTCCACCATTTTAACCTGATTACACCTATCAATTATACCTCTGGACATTGAGAGGAAAAGAGGAAGAAGGAATAGGGGAAGATGATACTATAGGAAACAATAGGGAAAGAAGAACAAAGAGGTAGAGAGAAGCATGGGAGAAGAGAGGAAGAGAAGAGGAAGATGGAAATAGAGGCAAGAGAGGCATGCCATCCTGGCTTGCATTCAAAAGAACAAATAGAAGTTCATATACAATATGTCTATCTATCTATCTATCTATCTATCTATCTATCTATCTATGTACATATATATTATATAATATTATACATCTAGTGTACCATTTAATATACTATATATGCATATGCATATATGTAATATAAATAAATGCTATATAATAGAGTACATTATATATATGATATAATATAGATAGTAAAGCTATCTAGTATATATGGGTATAAATTTATGCACATACATACACATATACATATTACCAAAAACCATTCCAAAAGATAATCAAAGAATATGATCTGGGGGAATGGATAAACAAAATATAGACTGTAAATGTAACAGAATATTACTATGCTACAAGAATCAATGAATAGTATGAACATAGAGAAGCATGGAAAGGCATAATATTGTTTGATGTGGAGCAATGTAAACAGAGGTTAGTTACCTTCTAGAGACCTTTCTTGATTCCTCCTTTCATCAAGAGGATGCCAATTAAAGACCTGGGCTATCATCTACCTGTCATCCCTTGCTGCCTGACCATCCTGTCTTCTTTCTCTATCAAACATCTAAATTCTTCATTGGTTTGCCTTGCAACCTGCTGACACGCAAACCTACTATGTCTGTTTCTCTACTGTCATCCTCAGTGAGATGTTCATTTTTCAAAACACACATCAGACCTTATACTTGTTGCATTAATTGGGGAAGGGTGCATCTCCTTCCCCCCTTAAATTATGACTATTTACTTCACCTTCTTATAAAACTAATATTAGCCTCCAAAGATCTTACAATGGGAAGGCAGTCAGTCAGTCACATACTGTATCCCAGATATTATATTAATCTCTGAAAGTGTCTTGCCTTTTAGCAAGAGTAACATGGCAAAGAGGTTAGGATACAATAAAGAGGACTTTCATCTCATCTGATCTATCTATGGTGCTGTGCAATGGGAACTATGGGAAATATTGTTTCTAGCCAGAATTCAATCACATGCAACTTTGAACCTTATCTTCTCTGAGCTTCAGTTTCTCCATATACAAAATAAGGCAGCTGGACCAAATGACCTGAGTTTCCTTTTAACTCATATTCTCTGATTCATAATTTAGAAGCGTGATTGAAGATGTGTTTATACAAGGAAAGGGTTTCTATATTAATTTTATTGTTGGTTTGGGCTACATTTTCCCTAACCCCTATTTTTTTTCCTCACACTGTCTACAGAGTTGGACCACCTGAATTTAAAGTAGGTATTAAAAATAGGGTAAGCTTTAGACCTGAATGACTTACTGGTTGTCAATTGTGTTGCTTATGCATAGAAAACTTCCCCCAACAGAAATTTTTAAAAAATAGAAAAATAGCAATTCAACCCGAGTTTGAATTAACCTAATGAATGTCACTGATCTACTTCTTTTCCACAAAATAATTAGTAAATACCCTTTGGATCTAGTCCTCCAATCAGCTCTGAATTCATTTAATTGTTCTATCATCTACCCCACATTGCTCTACAATAATATCATAATCAATTAGATACTATCAAATGACTTAACCTCTTTGGACTGTTTCCTCCTATAGAAAGTGAGGCTGTGGCCCTTATTGACATTAAATCCCTTCTTTTTTGCCAGTCTCAAGGCAGTGGATAGAACACTAGACCTGGAATCAAGAAGGCCTGATTTTAAATTGAACCTCAGGGACTTGCTAGGTTTATGGCCCTGAGTAAATCATTCAACATCTCTCTGTCTCAGTTTCCTAAACTGTAAAATGGGGATAATAATATCTATCTTATAAGGTTGTTGTAAAGATCAAATATAAAAAAAATCACTTAGCATTGTGCTTACTACTTAATAGATGCTACATTTATGCCTATTTCCAGCATCTAAAAATCAATTTCTCTAAAATCCATTCCCAATAGATAAATAGCCAAAGGTTAAAAATAAAGTTTTCTAAAAAAGTATTGGAAACTCCAAAGAATCAAATGAAATCAATAATAAAATAAATGAAAAAGTTTCTCCTGGAAAATTATAAAGATGACAAAAATGGGAGTAAAGTGGAGAGACTTCATTGTGCACTGTTAGTGAAATTGTGTCTTGGTTCAACCAAGTTTGGATAAGAAAGTTGAAGTATGTAAGACAGGTGACACCTATTCATTTGATCCAATTACATGATATATGTTTTTGTATCTACACTATTTAGCATATAGTTCACTTCACTCAGATAAATGCTTCCTGTATTTAGATGAATAGAATGTCTCAAGTAGGTTAAAAACTGAAATAAAGGCCCCATATGTACCAAAATATTAAAAGCCATATTTTATATGATAAAGTTCTGAAAATAAAATTTATAACCATTGATTGGGGAATGAGTAAACTATGGTATATAAATAAAATGGAATATAGTTGTTCAGTTAAAAAATGAATTTGAGGAATTCAGATAATTATTGGAAGATCTGCATGCTCTGATACAGGATGAAATAAACAGCACCAGAAGAAAAGTATATACCATGAATATGAAAAAGTAAATGAAAAGATCACTCAAAGAAAGTTGAACTCTAATTTTTTTTTTGAAAAACCAATAATGATTCCAAGAAGAGATACTAAAATGAACCTCCTTCTTATGGAGGACTACTAAGGCATAATAATACATATGTTCTGAAATCTAGTCATTATCTCAGTTGTATTTACTTAGAAGTTTTCTTTGTTACAAAGGAAGCTTTTAAAATTTTTTGTCTTTATAGTTTATTTTTAAAATTATATGTAAAAATAGTTTTCATTATTCATTTTCATAAAATTTTCTCCCTCTTTCCCTTCCCTCATCTCTTTCAAAAACTGTAAGCAATCTGATATAGATTATACATGTACATCATATTAAATTTATTTCCATATTAGTCATGTTGTGAAAGAAAAATCAGAACAAAAGGGAAGAACCACAAGAAAAAACAAGCAAGTGAAAATAGCATACTTTGTTCTACATTCAGATTCTTTGGTTCTTTCTCTGCATGTGGATGGCATTTTCCATCACAAATCTTTTAGAATTGTCTTTGATCACTGTATTGTTGAAAAGAGCTAAGTCTATCATTGCAAAATGCTGCCGTTGCTGTTTATAATGTTCTCCTGGTTCTGCTCACTTCATTCAGTATCAGTTCATGTAAAGCTCCAAAGGAAGTTCTAAACAGGAGTAGGAAATATATCCAGAAATGATAGTGGGGTAAAAACAGAAGACATCAATAGACATAATTTTAAAGAACCCCAAGTATCCCATGAAAGACTTAGCCAGAACAATAAAATCCATAAAATGTTATGATTCCAACATTACTTAGATAATCACTTTTGATAGGTCTAATCACCCTATCCAAAAGAAAATGAGGTTATTGTAGCAAGATCCAATCTTGACTCTTTCTATTCCCTAAGTGCTCATAAATCATTCTTTAGAGAGAAATGAAGTTATTTGTCCTTGCTTCCAAGATCTCTTTAGCTTCTAAGTTAGTAGATGATTTTTTCTTTGGGATCATATTGATCTCCTCAGCTTTTCCTTTATCTTTCTTATTGAAATAACTGTTTTCTATCATCAGAATTTCATTCTTGAGAGATTTCTATCACTTGGATTGTTTTCTCATGTAGACTTTTGAGCTATATCTGTACTTTCAAATGTTAGATACTGTTGGGAGCCAGGTTCTCTAAGCTGCTTGACACAGTCATGGCAAGAAGACTCAAGGCGGCCACACTGCCTGATTAAACAACATTTCCTTCTTCAATATGCATAGGGATTCCATGTATACCAATATTTGTAGGGCTAATATTGATTGCAAAACTTACCTATACTAATAGTGGAATGACTATAAAGGAAGGATTCCAAGGAAATTCCTTGAATAAAACAGATTGTAAACTCTGTCCAAATTTACCAGGATTGCCTCTCCCTGAGGCATACAAAAGGTTCCAATATTATGAAATCTTTGGAAAATATAACATTGGGAATTCCAAGGAGACATCAGACTATATATAGGGAAAACATACAAAATGGGTTAGGTAGAATCCTGGGAAATCAATAGTTTTGCCCCCCCCTTACCATACACAGGAATATATGATAAAGATGGTAAAAGAATAGTCAGTATAGGTGACTGATAAGTGAACTTTAACAGCCTTCGTTTATTAGGAAAGAATAAAAAAAAGTCACAGAAACCCTGGTTTCTGTCAACAAGGGCTGAAAGAAATTGGTTATTGAAGAAGTCAACGGATAGGTGGACAAACATAACTACCCTTACTATAGGTTATCAAGGGAGCGTATTGAAAAACATTACATACACAGAAACATAAAAAAACATTTAATTAAATGAATTGCTTAATTAATAACTTTAAATGAATTAATAATTTTACAATGCAGCAACAAACTAGGTAACAGACAAGTTAAGGTCATCACAGTCTGAGCAGGGACAAAAAATTAATTAACCATATGATTGATAATGAAACTTGTAACCGCATGAATTGCATGATTAAACTTGTAACCACATGAACTATATGCTTGATAATGAAAATTGTAAACTTTTGTAACCAAGAAAATGATCTTAGCTTGCTTGCTTGATGCTTATATGATTCTGAGACTATAAAAATAAATCTGAGCAGCTGACAGTCAGTCAACCTGCTTCTGCCTTCAAACCCTTGCATTGACTCAATTACTTTTGCCGACTCTATCCCTCCTGTCAGGTTCCAAGGACCCCGTGGAGGCTAGACCCCTGCAGGATACCTGTAAGAATGACCATCACTCCTTCTTTTCACTGACCATGTTACTCTATGTAGACTTGATAATTCCTCTCATGGTTTCAGTCCTTTCTACTCTAGCAACTGCTTCTTTCTTATTGGTCAGAATTAGATTCTAAGGAATGGTGGGGTCCCCTTTTTTGTTTTTTCAACATTAGGAAGAATGAAATGATCACTAAAGCAAATCTTTGGCTTTGGAGTTCAACCAAAAGGTGGTTTGGTGCAGAAAGTTAAACTGATTCATTCAGTTTAAATCTTAAATTCAATTTAAATCCTAAATTCAGTTTAAATCTTCCTTCTGTGTCAACTGCTGAAAATTATCATTTCTTTTTTTTTGTTTGTTTCTGATTGGGCAGTCTGCTATTGGATGTAGTATTTGGGTTAGCTGTTGTATATGAGTAGGTTTTTTTTCTTTCAAAAAAATTCTGAACTTTATAAATATAAAACAACTAGAATATTTTCATATACCAAATAGAATAGGAAAAGAGAATTGTATATGAAACATAAAAACTATTAAGTACATTTTGCTTTTCCTTTTAAGTATAAAACAAAATTAACACAAAACTGTCCTGCTTATCTGTGATTCTTTGGTAACTTCCTTTAAAAAAACAACAAAATGTCTGTGCATTTAAAAAAATGCCTGATGACTTTTCTTTTTCTTCTCATTAACCCTATTACAAGCTTCCTCTCCCTCCCAACTTTTCTACCTCTATGCAAAACAACAATAACAAAACCTTTGTTTTTTTCTTTTTTTATTTACACCATTACTAAAATATTCTCATTTAAGAGTAAACATAATACCCCCTGCCCACAAAAATATAAAACCTCATGAGAAATAAAGTAAAAGAAAGAGAAAAAAATGTGTTTCAGTCTGTGTTCTAATACCATCATCTCTGTCTCCAGTGGATCATCTTAAGTCCATCACAGAAGGTACTTGCATATTTTTCCACAGTTGCTGCTGCTGATTGTAATTCCTCCCATCCATTCTTCCTCACTTACATCTATTATATTTTCTCTCTCCTTTCACTCTGTCCCTCTTCTAAAATGTGCTGTAGAGTAGATGAGTGGCGCAGTGGACAGAGCACCAGCCCCTAGGCCCCCATTCCACCCCAGAGATCCAGCAACCATCTGGCCCCATGGTCCTGGACAGGCCACCCAATTCCAGCACATTGCAAAAAGTAAAAAAGAAAATGGGTCATATCTGACTATTCTCTCCTATGACTTACCCTCTCCTCTATCACCCACATCACCCGCTCCCCTCATTCCCCTTTCTCTCCTTTTTTTCCTCTAGATGTCTATACCCTATTGAGTAGGTATGCTGTTTCCTCTCTGAGCCATTTATGATGAGAGTGAAGGTTCCTTCATTCCCCCTCACCCTCATCATTGCAAAAAAAAATCTTTTATATAAAATATCTTAGCCTATTCTACCTATTCTTTCTCTTATTCCCAGTACATTTCCCTTTTAGTCACTGACTCCATTTTTACAATATATCTTCAAATTCAGCTCTCTCTTGTGCTTCATCTATAAAAGCTCCTTCTACCTGCTCTATTAAATGAGAAGTTTCATATGAGTATTATCAGTATCATTTTTCTATGTAGGAAAACATGCAGTTCATCATCATTAAGTCCCTCATAATTTGACCTTCTCCTCCACTCCCTATGCTTCACCTGACTCCTGTATTTGAAGGTCAAACTTTCTGTCCAGCTCTGGTCATTTCAACAGGAACATTTGAAATTTCCCTGTATCATTGAAAGTCCATCTTTTCCCCTGGAAGAGGATGTTCCATTTTGCTGGGTAGTTTGTTCTCAGTTGCATTCTGAGCTCTTTTGCCTTCTGGAATATTATATTCTAAGCCCTACAAGCCCTTAATGTAGTCACTGCTAAGTCCTGTGTGATCCTGACTGCAGCTCTATGATATTTGAATTGTGTCCTTCTGGCTGCTTGTAATATTTTTCTCTTTGACTTGGGAGTTCTGGAACTTGGCTATAATATTCCTGGGGGTTGTTTTTTTTGGATCTCTTTCCAGGTGGATTCTCTCAATTTCTATTTTGCCCTCTGCTTCTACGATATCAGGGCAATTTTCCTGTAGGAATTCTTTAAAAATGAAGTCAAGGCTCTTTTCTTGATCATGACTTTCTGGTATCCCAATAATTTTTAAATTATTTTTCCTGAATCTGTTTCCCATTTCCCAGATCGGTTGTTTTTTCAATGAGATGTTTCACATTTTTTTCTAATTTTTCATTCTTTTGGTTTTGAAGTATTGTATCTTGATTTCCTGCTAAGTCATCAGCTTCTTTTAGCTCCATTCTACATCTGAAGGATTTGTTTTCATCAAAGAACTTTCTTGTCTCTTTTTTTCATCTGGCCAGTTCTGCTTTTTAAAGCATTCTTCTCCTCAATAACCTTTTGAACTGTTTTATACATTTGACCTAGGCTGGTTTTTAACATGTTATTTTCTTCAGCATTTTTTTGGATCTCCTTGGTTGCTGCTGACTTTGTTTTCATGTTTTTCCTGCATCTCTCTCACTTCTTTTCCCAATTTTTCTTCTATCTCCCTTACTTGATTTTCAAAATCTTTTTTGAGCTCTCTCATAGCCTGAACCTAATTTTTATATTTCTTGGAGTGTTTAGATGCAGAAGTTTGGACTTGCTCATCTTCAGATTGGGTATTTTGATCCTCCATGGGATCATAGACAAAGTATTTATCAATGGTCTGATTCTTTTTTTTTTTTCCTGTTTACTCATTTCCCAAGCCTGTGCCTGGTTTTGGAGTGCTTCCTGAGCTTTTGAGCATTGTTGGGACACCCCCACAAGACCTATTCTGGTCTGTAAATGACCACAAGCACACCCCTCTGCCAAGGGGCTGGGGTGGTCCCTGTTCTCAGGGGTGGGGGGGCTGGACTGTAATCAGGATCTGAATGTGGTCAGAGCTCCAGAGTCCTGTTCCAGGGACAGAGGACAGACCTCCGAAGTCTCCCTCCACTCCCTTACCTTCAGTGGCTCTTTCTGGCCAGTTCCATGGGCCTACTTCTGTTTCCTGGATCTGGGCTGCTAGGGCCATGCTGAGTGCCAGGGTACGCTGAGGGCCTGGGGTTCGTGCTTGCTCTGGCAGAAGTCTCCCTGCTGATCTTCCAAGTTGTGCTTGGTGCTGCACTCCTTGAGGTACAAGTTAGGAAATTGCTTCTGCTGCTGGAAGCTATGGCTCCCAGGCACTCTGGGGCTATTCTCAGGAGGCTGAAGTTCCTTCACTCTGGTGGGGCTACCCCCTGACCCCATGGAACAGAATTTTTCCTCTATTTTTCAGGTTACCTTGGGGTGGAGTATTGCCTCACTGGATTTTTCTGTGGGTTCTGTCTGTCGAAAATTTAGGTAAGAGTCATAATTTTAAGATTTTTGAAATATTTTGAAGAGAGCACCTAGGAGAGTCTTTTCTTCTGCCACCATCTTGGCTCCGCCCCAACAAAACCTTTGTAACAAATATACTGTCAAACAAACAAATATCCTATTTGGGCAATTTTTTTGCTCCTATCCCACTTTCAGCATACAGTTACTTTGATCAAACTTTTAAGTTTTCAGAAAATGTGTTTTTCAGCTTGTTTACTATACTCCATTCTAAAACAAATGTTTATCATTTCTGTACTTTAAGCCCTGTTTCAGTATTTCAAACATTTATTTATATTTTCAATCAGTAACATTATTGAAAAAGCACCTGTACCCTAAAAATCTTCAGTTTTTAACCCAGGGATTCTGTAATTCCCTAAGAATTATATGTTCTTAACTCAATATGAATTATTTCAAGTTCTCTATATATCAGGTATTAGATGTAATAAATCTTGGGAGATTTTCTGACATTCCACATACATGCCCTGGGAAGACAAACTTCCTCCTAATTGTTCCCTTCAGGTTGTTTGGGAGTCAAGTCCTTGTGTATCATGCATGGTGTCTTGGTGAGACCATTATCATACAACTGGTCCCAGATCCAACCACCTTTGGTCACTTTTCACATCTTCCATTAAGTATAGTGCCTGTCATTACCCCCTACCATATACTTTCCACTTGTTCTGAGAACTGAAATCAAATAAATACTACCATTGCTTTTAAGTGTATTAACTGAATGCTCTAGTATTCTACTCAAAATCCCTCTGACTTTGCAGGCTAAGACATCATTCCCTAACTACCACTATTTATATGTTTGTTGTCTCTCCCATTGAAATGTAAGTTCTTTGAGGGAAGGAACTGTATCTCTTTTGCATTCTCAATGATTAGCCAAATGTCTGGCATATAGAAATATAAATGGTTATTCACTGATTCATTCATTCACCTTTTCCTTGTCAACATCTATTGGGGATAAAACTATACATATATAGTTCCTGTACTTTCCACTTTCCTTTAATAAATTTTCACCTCCCATTCCATTGGGGAAATTCTTCCCTGGAACATTTCTTTATTGTTTAAGAACTCTCTTTCATCAAAGATCTTATCCTATGCTTAGGTACTGTCCTGCAACTAGTAGGAGCTTAATAAATGTTGTTTTTATACTCTTATCATCTGGAACTCAAAGAAGTTGATTCCTCTAAAGACACTGAAACTCTGAATAGTCAGTCTAAAACTTTGACTACCCTTAAACTCTTGGTTGCTCATTTCCCTCTCCCTCCTGCCCTCCCTACTCCAGCACACACACACACACACACACACACACACACACACACACACACACACACAAAGGGTCAGGAGAAAATAGGCAAACTTCTTGCTGATTACAGACTTCCCCTTTGTTACTATAACCCAGTAATCACTTCTCCTTTGAGGTTTACTCCATCCAGTTATAGCACTTAGTCCCTTAGCTACTTAGACTAACCTTTCTCTTCCCAAGTCATTCTCACTCTTTTCCAAAGGAGTTTAATGCTCAGTTTTATTCTTTACCCTAATCCTTGTCTTTATTCTCAAGAACTTCACCATATAAACTCTTGGCCTCCCAGTACATGCCTCCTCAATTCCTTAACAATCTGCTTGGCAGTTTGCCTTTCCAGACTCATCCCTCTCATTCATATGTTCCACATTCCAGACAAACTTCTTTTTTTATTACTCCTCCCCTTCCATTCCACCCCTAAAATATTTACCCCTCCTCCAGATATTTCCCTCTTTCTACCTAGTTTCTCAAACTTGGAGTCATTCTTGATTCTTTCCTTTTGATAAGCTCTCCCCTTCATCACATCCAAGCTGCTGCCAACTCTTGTCTTTCCATCTCTTTATCTCCCATAAAACTTCATTTAACTAGAATGATTAGAAAATGAAGGATTCTCCTTTTCTTTTTACAGGAATGAGGGTTAGAACTTTCTTTTTGCTTTCTATTTTGTTGTTATTTTTGCAAACTGGTTTACTTGCCTTCCTCAATAACTACAATACAATACAATAAAGATGACCTCCCCCAATCAGTATCTTGCAGTGCCTCCAACATCTTTGAACTCTCTGATAGTTGGAGGTGTAGGTTATTGGGCTGAAAGTGTTTTGGCCTTGGGACATTTCCTGGAAGCTGTTTTCTTTTGGACCAAATCCCAGATAGAAATTTATATTCTTGTCATCTGTTTCTTCCTTTGACAAATGAAAACACTCGCAAAATTCTGATTGATTGACATTGCCAAAGATATATTTGTGACCCAACAAAGCACTGCAATACACTACAGCACACAGTTACTAAACAGTAGTTCAGGCACAAATTCTCATGGGGATGTGAGGTTTTCATGGTATAATAAAACAGACTGATTATAGATATTTCAGTGGGATACTTAAGCAGGATAGCATTTAGGGATAAAGACTAAATGTGAATGGAGTATTGGGAGGAAAAGGAAACATTGGTAGTAGTCTTTTTTATTTCACAATCCTTCAAGAAAAATATACAGGGACTCCCTCTACTCTTCCCTACTCCTTCTCTGATTCCACCAAATGTCCTTGACATTTATTCTGAGCACCCTCCTCTTAAGGCCCTCCTAAGAGCTTTAGAGATTACTTGGGTCTCACCTAAGTCTAGGGTTATAGCTATATGCACAGGCTTTTCATTGGGGATTCTATGGATCATCCAAAGTCTAACTGGAATTTCCTGGCATTTTTTTTTCAGTTTTTTTGCAAGGCAATGGGGTTAAGTGCCTTGCCCAAGGCCACACAGCTAGGTAATTATAAGTGTCTGAGTCCAGATTTCAACTCCGGTACTCCTGACTCCAGGACCGGTGCTCTGTCCACTGTGCCACCTAGCCTCCCCTCCTGGCATTTTTTTTTTTTTGCAGTGAGGCCCTCATCCTTTTCTTATGACCCTAGAGGCTCCTGAAACCTCTTGGTAGCTCAGATTCTAGTCCATGGTTGCTATTTATATGAAGTACCGCTACTGAACAATTCACATATAATAAGTAGTCAGTCACTAATAGTGAGCCACCAGGGAACTTCTAGCAGCAACCCTAATTACCAGCAGGGAGCCCTCCAAATTAGAACATTCACATGACCTAAATAAACCTGGTATAATCTAAGCCTGTGATCAAATCCCTGATGTCATTTCTGATGTTTAAATGGTATTTTAAATCAGTAGCATCATTCCCATCTTTCTGATAATTTTCATAAAGCATTTGATTGCTCTTCAGGTTGAAGATAAATATTATCTTTTATGCCTTGTCTCAGAGGGAATGACCAAGGGAAGCCATTGTCTTGTTTTTATTAACAGGAAACCTTTTTCCCATTAGACCATCAAATGCAATCTATCCATCTAGTCAAAGAGAGATAGTAAGTCTCAGATATGGCTCTGCATTGTGATCTATTCTGATAATACTCCTTAGAAAAGGAGAGGATACAAAAATGAAGCATTGGAAGCACAATTTTCAGATTTCTAAGCTCACACTTCTGAATGGTAGCTTGTAAATATTTGCTGCCTTTCTTACCAATTATTTATAGGAAACTAAAAGTGGTTTGGAGGAAGTGATAAGGGAGACATGCGGATGGGGAAAAAAAAGTGGAACATAATTCAAAGAACTTTCACAAGCTCCAAGGGGGAAAGGACTGAACCATTTCTGGTAACACCAGGCTTGTCACTCCTTTAATGGACAGGGACATTTACAAAGGAACATGGAACTGCCTTCCCAAGATCCATAAAGCCAGAACATGGCAGGCTGCTAGCATGGCACTAGGGTCCTCTATTTGACTAAAGGGACTGGTGGGCTGGGAGGAGGGGGAAGGGGGCTCAGAGTGTGCTAAAGTATGCCTTAAAGTAAACTGAGAAAGTCCCTGATGATGTCAGGAATTGTACAAGCATGACAGGTCAAGAATGTAGTTATGGGGTATTCCTTTTCAAGAATGAGTGGGAGTAGATGGCCTCAGGCTTCCTTTTAAAAATTCTACTTCTATAACTCATTTTTTAAAAGGCCAATTTTCTAAGATAGACTAGTCTTTTCTGTTAGAGATAAAATGATGTCCATGAAATCTATCAAATATTCAATACATGACAATGAAAATGAACCCCAAGAGTATTGGTAATATTTTTCCCCTGGAATTTTGAGTGTTTATTTGCAGCACCTCTTACAGGTGTGCCCTCTACCTGTTGCACTGTTGTGAATGGTTGGCCATTTTTGATTTTGTATAAAAGAAAAAAGCTTTGATATGTTATAGAAAACAGAATACTATTTTTTAAAATCTGGAAAAATATAATATAGTGACTAAAATATGGTCAGGTGATTATTGTAAATGTCTAAATCTTTCTAAATGTTCTGTCAC
The DNA here is from genome assembly GCF_037893015.1 of Macrotis lagotis. Taxonomy (NCBI): domain Eukaryota; kingdom Metazoa; phylum Chordata; class Mammalia; order Peramelemorphia; family Peramelidae; genus Macrotis; species Macrotis lagotis. The sequence continues at coordinate 329,673,298 of NC_133666.1, forward strand.
ATTCATTTTCTATTTGCTGGTGAAAATATTTAAGGTTACTTTTTGTGTAAATACTAATTTCTATCAAACTGTTATTATTCTTTAATCACTGTTCCATTCACTTAATATTAGCTAACTTTTATTTTGTGCCAGTACCATCTAGTATCAAGCAAATAAATTATGCAGCAATTTGAGTGGGAAAAGGCCAAAGATCAAAATAAAAATAATCTGAAAACTTAGGGAAATGATGCATGGTTTATTAGAAGGAGCACTGGATTCTGATTTAGAACCAAATTCCAACTACTTAGTAGTGCTATTTTGATATCATCTGAAACAAATCACTTACTAGTAGGCTTCATTGTCCTTATGTATAAGATGAAAGGACTAGAATAAGTAATTTCTCAATTTTCTTTTAAGTTCTAAATCGGGGGTAGGGAGTCTTTTCTTTGCCAAGGATCATTTGGATATTTATAAAATCATTTGCCTGCTCTATTTGGTCAAACATTTGATTAATTTACCCCTAAAAAAACTCCTTGGCCTAATGAATTTCCAATCCCCCCCTACTCCAGCTTGCAGTTGCCTTGGCAGTACCCAAGGGCCCAATGTTCCCTGTCTCTGTTGTAAATACTATGGAAAATTTTCTAACTCTTCCACATTCAGTTTGAAGCTATTTACTTGCTAAAAGTTCAGGGACCTCAGAGACCATCTAATTTATCCCCTCTTTTTTGCAGAAAAGAAAACTGGGACCCATCGAAGTTAAGTGATTTGACTGAGGTTACACACACAAGTGTCAAAAGAATTTATAATATTTAGAGCCATTCCATAAAGAGAGTGGAATGTCTACTAGTTTCCTGTCATTGGGACTCTTCAAAAAGTTACTCATGAGATATGTTACAGACTAGATGCATGTTTAAAGTTAGAGTTCATCTTTCATGACCTTTGACATTCCCTTTAGTCCTGAGAATTTTTTGATTTGATGTCATTAGCTCCTTCTGGGAAACATGTGACAAGAAATTCTAAGTCTATCATAGGAATGGAATATGGACATTTGGGATGTAGGATCAATAGGACAGGTGCATCTATCAATAAAAGGTATTGTCACTATGACAACTACTAGAGGTTGGGTAGAGTGGAGGGGCTAGGATAGAGGGGGCATATTCTTAGTACAAATAGGTTATTAGAGCTGGGATTTCAACAGGCTCAATGTGTGAAAAACTTTCTTAAAAAAATCTATTTCTATTGCAATTCAACAAATATTGTTAGATGTCTACTAGATACAGAACATTATGCTAGAGTCCAGGGAAGATAGATGAGTAAGACATGGCTTTGCTCCCATCAAAGAGATTACAGGAGGAGATGAGGCATAAATAACTAACCAAAAGTAGAATATGAAAACTTGAGAAGGAAAGATAAAGACATTGAACCATACCACTGATATCCTGGTGGTCTGATATCTTCCTTATGTCCCCCCCCATTGAAGCCTTCTTTCTAACAATAATTCTCATTTACAACAGCTGAATATGGTTATATATACCATATATCATGTAAAAATTAACTTGATAAGTTAATTATATATATATATATATATACATATGCTTGATATAGAAAAGAGAATACTATTTTTTTTAAATCTGGAAAGAAGATATTATGGTGACTAAAATATGGTCAGATAATGAATGTAAATATATAAAGTTTTCTTAGTCTTCTATCTGTTACATTCATTTTCTATTTGCTGGCAAAAAATAAGATTTTTTTGTTTGTGTAAATACCAATTTCTATCAAGATATTATGATTTTTAATCAGTGTTTATTAATTATCAGGACATATTAATTAATAAGTATGTATTGATTATACATATATCTGGTATATACATAGTTATTTGTATATTGTATTGGCTTCTTGAAGACCTTTCTTTGCATCCCAGTGTTTAGTACAAGATTTGAATATAGTAAGAGCTTAATAATTACTTACTGAATGATTGACAGATTAATTATATGTGAAAAATTCTTCCTACAAGAAAAGAAGAGAAAGAAACAGAAAGACACCAGGTAAAGTTGGAGCATAGAAGGTTGATCATTGAGTATAAAACATAATAAAATGTCCATTTTTTTTACAAACATTTCCTAAAAATATCAACTAGCTCAGAGAGTCTTTTTAAAGCAGATGATACCACAGCTTAAACAAATAATTCAAATAAGGAAGAGAGTATTGATGATGTGGTTACTAAAGTATAGCAGAGTGGCTTCATCACTTATATATTGTGTGATGGTAAGTAAGGCCCACTGACTCTCTGAGACTCCAAAACCTCATCTGTAAAATGAGTGGATAATTTTTGTATTAGGCAGTTGTAGGGAAAGAGAAGGAGAATGGGAGGAGGGGTAGTAAAAGACATGAAAAGAGATTTAATAAAACTTAAAAATACAACAGGAGAAGCAAAAAAAGGAAGTAGAAAAAATTTTACTTTATTAAACTTGCTACATAGATTTTTGAAAAAATTATAATAGAAGTTTAGTTTCTTATGTAGACCCTTAAATAGTTTTTATTTTTGTTCAGTCATTTGCAGTTGTGTCTGACTCTTTGTGACCCCATTTGAGGTTTTCCTGCAAAAATACTGGAGTGGTCTGCGATTTCCTTCTCCATCTCATTTTTTAGATAAGGAAACTGAGAGAAACAGGGTTATGTTACTTGCCCAGGGTAACCCAGCTGATAAGTATCTGAGGTCATATTTGAACTCAGGAATTCTTGGCCCAGCACACTACATACTGTGCCACCTAGCTGCCCAGCAATTTTTAATAGCTTCTCTCTTTTTGTATCTTGAAATGTTTGTATTTGTTGATTAAATTTAATTAAGAAAATAACATTTTGAGATTTGTCATCTCACAGATTAGCAATCAGGTTTAAATGAGATAATGAATGTAAAATGCTATATAGCTTTAAAAGTAAAGCTATTTGCATTTTGTCTGTCTCAGAAGAATAAAAACTGAGACAGAAGCTTAAAGAGACTCAAAATGTATTGAATCTGTGGCAGAGGAAAATGCCTTGGGCCTAAATCCAAGGAATTGTCTCTGTTTAGGCTTTTGCAATGATACAACTTTAATCAGTTGGAATTATTCTTTAAGTATCATACTCCAGTCTTTTGAAGAGAAGTATTTGTGATTTTAATGTTAGGGCTCCATTTCATAATAAAAGAGGACTGGAGTAATTAAGGTTTACTTGGTTCTTTTCTGAAGAAAACTGAAGTCATTTACCATTTTCTTCTCCAGCTCATTTTACAGATGAGGAAAGTGAGGCAAATGGAGTGAAATGATTTGTTTAGGGCCACTTAGTAAGAGTTTGAGTGGTGCAGTGGATAGAGTACCAGGCCTGGAGTCAGAAGGACCTGAGTTCAAATTCAGCCTCAGACACTTGATACTAGTTGTGTGATCTTGGGCAAATCACTTAACCCTGACTGTGTCACATCCAGAATCATCTCCAGTCCATCTGATTAATATATCTGACCACTGGGACCAGATAACTCTGGAGGAGAAAGTGAGATTTGAGATTTAGCACTGCACTACCCCCCCCCATTCAAATCCAATTTATGTATGTGTCTTAGTATTACCTCCCCTTCCTTCTTCGAAAACAAAGGAAAAAGCAACAGCAATTTTCCTCCACAGACAGATGTGCTTACTCCCAACCCACCTCCTAGCATGGAGATGTGGAACACAATTTAATTCAGTGATAAACAACTGAACACATCTACATAGAAGAATTGGAAGAACAAGCAAAATAAAACCCTTGAATCCTCCTATTCTGAATGCCCTATAATGAAGACTTTCAGAAGATGTAATGAATAACTTCCTGTTTGACAAGTAGGAGACTAGGAGCAGAGAACAAATAATCAAGAGAACAGAGTGGATTTAGAACAAGTTTTTCTTTTAATACAAAAGGGCTCTCACCAAGGTGAAGTTAAAGCAATTGAATCAATTCAGATCTGCAAGGGACCTTAAAGGTTCATTCTTTTCATTTAATATTGGAAGAAAGGGAAGCCCAGAGATGTTAAAAGAATGGCCCAAGCTTACACAAGTAGTAAAAAGATATGAGCCCAGATATTCTGACTCCAGAGTCAAGTTCATGTTTTGCCTTTAACAAGTTCGGACTGTATGACTTCAGGTGAGACATGTTGATTTTTCAGCCTTAAGCAACTGACTGTAAATTGCAAAATGATTGCAGATCTGCACCTGTAAGGAGAATTTCTTCATTAAGTGTTTCTTTTATGCCAATGAAATCACAGGTCTGGCCAAAAAAATTCCCAACACCTAGCACAATGCCTTCTCCAATATGTCTTCAATAAATATTTTGTTAACAAATAAATTTATATTTCTACTGGTGAAAAAAAATTTTAGTGGATTAACTTCAAATGCCAAGAATAAATACTAGACATTTCCATATCCTAATTCCAAATTGTAGCTCCAAAGATGAAGGGCAGGGATGTGGAACCATGAGCAGTCAGGGATGGGGATGCAAATTCTAGGGGATAAGGGTCTCCTACTTGCATCAGTCACTAATGACCTTTTTGTTGGTCTTAATGACTCTCCTATATGGTTTTGTGTGTGTGTGTGTGTGTGTGTGTGTGTGTGTGTGTGTGTGTGTGTGTGTGTGTGTGTTTAGGTGTTGTTGTTTTTTTTTGTAAGGCAGTGGGGTTAAGTGGCTTGCCCAAAGTCACACAGCTAGGTAATTGTTAAGTATCTGAGGCTGCACTTGAACTCAGGTATTCCTGACTCCAGGGCTGGTGCTCTATCCACCGCACCACCTAGCTACCCCCTCCTATATGTTTTTGATAAAGATTTCTCTCCTTCTTAAGCTCGAAATATGACAGAATTTTTTTTGAAGTATTTTGGAGATTTCTAAATGGCTTTCCTTCACACACACACACACACACACACACACACACACACACACACACACACATATATATATATATATAGTAGAACTTTGTGGTTTGGAAATTATTTTTAAATGTCTTCCTTTAATTTTATTTCCTCTTACTTTCTTGTTTTTGACCTAAATAGATAAGTTTCTCTCTTGCCAATAAAAGTTACTAGTTATTACTATGCTTACAATATGTATGGCTATCATTCATTCTTTAAGTAGATCAAAATGACATCACTATGTTAGCATCAAGTTGCAGTGTTTGACTACAGCCACAATATGAGCTTAGAATTTTCTATTAAGGATGCAAAAAGGTCACTCTTTGGAGTGGTAGGAAAAGGGTCATCACATGGATGTTGAACAGAGTTGAGAATCTGTGGGGGGAGAGATGTGAACAGCCAGTAGAACCCATTTTTTCCCCTCTGTTCTACAAATAAAATAAGAATCAATGATGCTTTTCAGAGTATAGAGAATTGCAACTTTTTAGAACTTTTGCAACATTATGTTGCAACTTTTATAGAAGGTGTTCAAAAGTTCTGCCAATGGGAGTAGCATTTTGAAATGAGACTGTCACTGGAGTTTAGAAGAAGCTAATGAAAAATCACCAGACAACCCAGGCCACATGGATGTTGGATCAGCTACAATTGGTCCACAGCTGAAAATCCTGGGTTTCACCTAAATAGTAGAATTTGCCTTGACAAGTCATTAACATAATCTTCTAGCAAACCAATTCAGGCAGAGAAATATAGCTCAAAACAGAGAAAAGGATTTCTCTGGAGTCACAGATACCTTGAGGAATAGTGAAAAAGGAAATTGTAGTATCTAGGGTAGCTGAGGGAAGTGCCTTCTTCCACTTGGGGTTGAAGACTGACATAAGAAATAGGAATAAAGGGGGGGGGTAGAGTCAAGATGGTGGAGAAAATTTGCATGAGCTGTCCCCCAAACCCTTTCAAAAATTTTTAAATAGTGCCCTAAAACACATTCAACAGAACCCACAAAAGAATAAGGTAAAATAATTTTTCAGCCCAAGGCAACTTAGAAGGTCTGCAAGAAAGGTCTGTTGTATCTGGTTGAGAATTCCTGTTGCAGGCTATGCTCCAGCAAACCAGAAGCAAACCTTGTGGGCTACTAAAAAAAGTGATAATATTGGTGGTTTCTGGACCCCTCAGCAGACAGACTGTGAGTGTGTTAGAAAACTGGCCAGAGGAAGATTACAAGGGTCCTTTTGCTGGTACCAGGGGTAGGACTCTGTTGCTTTGTCTATTCTAGGACCTGGCTCAGAGTCCTGAGTCTCAGGGTAAAGAGAAGCATTAGCACAGTAAAGCTTGCAGCCACAGGGGAGCTGGGACCCTGTTCACAGTTTCAGGGTATAAAAGAGTGCCTGTGATCACTCATAGACAAGTGCATAATACAGAAAAGTAATGAACATTCTTCTGAGATCATACTTCTTTGGAAGAGCCAAAAACTTATAGATCTCCAGAATTAGCTCTGAAACAGCTGAAATATCTGAAAACATTGCCTCATCTTACTCAGAATTAGAGCCCCTTATTGACATAGTTAAAAATCAAGAAATAGATGGGGATACTATAAAGGAGAAATTTTGCTGTGGTAGAGAAAATGATGAGCTGGTAGAAATAGATTGGAAAAATGAGCAAACAACAAAAAAGGATCCTGACAAGAAAGTTACTATGGTGACAGGGAATATCAAAACACAAACTCAGAAGAAGACAACAAAGTCAAAACTCCCACATCTAAAATCTCAAAGAAAATTATGAGTTGGCCTCAGGCAACAAAAGAGCTCAAATAAGATTTTGAAAATCAAGTAAGAGGCAGAGGAAAAATTGGAAAGAAATGAGACTGATACAAGAAAATCATGAAATAAGAGTCAACAGCTTGGTAAAGAAGGCATAAGAATTTAAAGAAAAAGAAGAATGCCTTGAAAAGCAGAATTGACTAAATGAAAACAATATACAAAAATTCACTGAAGAGAATCCTTTAAAAAGTAGGATTGGTCAAACAGAAAAGGAGTTAAAAAAAGCTCACTAAAAAAATTCCTTTAAGATCAGAATTGGGTTAATGACTTTTTGAAACACCAAGAAACAATAAAACAAAATTGGAAGAATGAAAAAAAAATCAAAGAAAATGAGAAAATGAAAATAAATTGACCTAGAAAATAGATCCAAGAGAGATAATTTAAAAATTATCGGACTAACTGAAAACCATGATAAAAAAAAGAGACAAGACATCATCTTTTAAGGAATTATTAAGGAAGAGTGCCCTGATATTCTAGAACTCTCTAAAGGGAAAATGGAAATCAAAAACAATTGATCAGCTCCTGATCCCAAAGAGACACCCAAATGAAAAATCCCAAGAATATTATAGTCAAATTTGAGAATTTCCAGGTCAAAGAGAAAATACTGCAAGTAACTTAAAAGAGCCAATTCAAAGAATGTGAAGCCACAATTTGGATAATACAAAATTTAGCAGTTTCTACTTTAAAGGATTGAAGCACTTAGAATATGATATTATGGGAAGGCAACAGAGCTTGGTTTACAACCAAGAATCATCTGCTCAACAAAAATCTTTTGGGGAAAAGAAGGATATTCAATGAAATAGAGGACTTTTAGATATTCCTGATGAAAAGACTAGAGCTGAATAGAAAATTTTATCTTTAAATACAAGATTCAAGACAAGCAAAAAAAAAAAGATATGGAGGAAAGAAAAATCATAAGGAATCTAATAATGTTAAACTGCATTCTTACATGGGAAGATGATTCTTGTAACTCCTAAAAACTTTCTCATTATCAGGGCAATTAGAAGGAGTATAGAAGGCATAGGTAATGAATCAAATATGATGGGATGATTGTCTTAAAAAATTTAGGGATGAGAAAGAAGAATGCACTGGGAGAAGGGGAAAAAGGAGAGATAGAATGGGGAAAATAATCTGAGATAAAGCTGTGGAAGAACTTTTTCAGAAGAGGGGAAATTGGGGAATTGGTGGGATTGGGAAAGGACATGAACTTTACTCTCATCAAATTGGCTCAAAGAGGAAATAACATACCCAGTTGAGTGTAGAAATCTAACTTTGCAATATAGGAAAATACAAGAGGAGAGGGAATAAGAAAAGGGGTGGTAGTGCTAATAGAAGGGAGTGATGATTAGGGGAAGTAAAAGTCAGAAGTAAAACACTTTTGAGAATAGATGAGGTGAAAAGAGAATGAGAGTAGAATAAATGAGGCAAGTAGCATGGAGGGAAATACAATTATCCCTTTTGCATCATGACTTTCTCCATTATGGTTTTGATGTATTGTAGGTCATCATAAGAAATTAAATAAAATTTGGGTGGAGTTTTGTAGAAGTTGCAGATGACATAGAAGAGTAATTTTACTTAATATTGACCTACATATAGCCCATGATCAAATAAAAACCCTAACAAAGCAAAAGAAAAAAATCAGACTTGTTCTCTAGTTTGAAGGGAGGGCCAAACATGTTTGCATGGATTTTCCAGATCACAGGGACACCATTCCCCTAATCCCTATGTTGTGGAAGAAATAACTGTATATAGTATGTATATAGTATGCATAGTATAGTATGTATATGTATATGTATATAGTATAGTATATAGTATGTATATAGTATGAAATAACTGTATATAGTAGTATGAAAATTTTTTAACAAGTTTTCTGATAAAAGACATTATTTCTCAAATATACAGAAAGCTGAGCCAAATTTATAGAAATTTATAGAAATTCCTCAACTGATAAATGGTCAAATCAAATATTTTATTAATATGAAAAAATGCTCTAAATCACTATTGATTAGAGAAAAGCAAATTAAAATAACTCTGAGTCTGGTTTTTTTGCACTCTCAGTTATATATATATATATAAATTATAAATATAAAGCTGAGATATTCTCATCATATAATGTTGCTATTCCTCTATACATTATTCTGGTTCTGCTTATTTCACTTTATATCAGTTTATGTTAGTGTTTTCAGGTTTTTCTTCGTGTTTTCTTTTGGGGGAGGGGAGGTAATTTTCCAGGGTCATATAGCTAGTAAATGTCAAATGTCTGAAGTCAAATTTGAACTCAGGTCTTTCCAACGGGGCCTAGAAAATATTTTTCAAATTGGCTGATATGACAGATGAAGAAAATGACAAATGCTGAAAGGGATATGGGAAATTTAAAACACTAATGCACTTTTGGCAAAATTGTATACTGATTCAACTATTCTGTAAACAATTTGGAACTATGCCCAATGGGCTATAAAACTATGCGAATTGTATATTGATTCAACTATTCTGTAGAACAATTTGGGACTATGCCCAATGGGCTATAAAACTATGCATACCCTTTGATCAAGCAATAACACTTCTCAAAGAGATTTCAAAAAAGGAAAAGTAACTATATATACAAAATTATTTTTAACAGTTCTCTTAGTGGTGGCAAAAAATTAGAAATTGAATTCCCCATTAATAGGGGAATGGTTAAATAAGTTGTTGTATATGATTGTGATGGAATGCCATTATGCTATAAGAAATGACAAGCAGGATGCTCTCAGAAAGACCTGAAAAAAGGGGCAGCTAGGTAGCCCAACAGATAGAACACTAGCCCTGTCAGGAAGACAAATTGGTCTCAAGACATTTGACTTACTTGCTACGTGAACCTGGGTAAGTCACTTAAAACCTATTGCCCCCTCCCAAGAAAAGAAAGAAAGAAGAAAAACATGAAAACACTTTCATGAACTGATATAAAGTAAAATAAGCACTACCAGAGCATTGTGTAGAATAATAGCAATATTGTATGATGGTCAACTGAGGATTTCTCAGCAATGCAATAATCCAAGATAATTCTGAAGAACTGATGATGAAAAATACTATCCACCTCCAGAGAAGGAACCCATAGAGCCTGAATGCAGATCAAAGAATAATTTTTCTTTACTTTCCTTATTTTTCTTTTCTTTTTTTTTGGGGGGGGGTGTAGGGTCTGTGCTTTCTTTTACAACATGATTTACATGGAAATGTGTTTTTCATGACTGCACATATCATGTAATATATCAGATTTCTTGCCTTCTTAGTTGGGGAGGAAAGGAGGGAGGAAAAAAGAGAATTTGGTGCTTCAAATTTGAGAAAAATATCAAAATTATTTTTACATGTCTTAGCTGGAAATAAAATTTTAAATTTTTTAAAAAAGAGATAAGAATAAAACAAAGCTCTCTGCATGAAATCAATCATGGTATTGCTAAGGTACTTGTAACTGAAATTTATTAAGCACCAATTTATTGTATGCAGAGCCCTACATTATGTGTTTGGACAAATGCACAGTTTAGAAAACATTTGGTCTCCACCCTCATGGAGCCCACCTGGAGTCTAGTAAGAGGGATCAATTACCACCACAGCTCTAATGCATTACAATGCATAAGTACATTAGAGGGTGACCATCCAAAATGCTGTGTGAGCCAAGATGAAAGAAAGGCTTTACCAACTCTGGAGAGAGAAAAGGAGGGCTTCCTGGAGGAGGTGGGATTTGAATGAGGCTTCAATAAAAGGGGAAAAAGAGAAAAAATGAAGAAAGAAAGGGATGACGTTTTAGGCACTCAGAAAATCTTAAGTCACAGAGGCAGGAAATCACTGTATATGTAGGGTTAGGTGGGGCATACAGTTATCCATTCAGTTCAGCATGTGTGGCAAGATTTGTGTTTATAAAGAAAAAAAATGACTCCAGACTGTGAAAACCATTGAATGCTGGGCAGATGAGTTGGAACTTTGACAGGCTTTAATGAGGAACTTTCAAATATTTTTGAACAGAGGAGTGACTTCATATGGACACATTTAAGATTTATCTGGCAACAGACAAGATGGAAGATGGATTGAAGGGAGGAGCAAAGGAAGGCAGGAAGATAGGTTAGGAGGCTATTGCAATACTCCATAGCAATAATAAGGGATCTGGTCAATTAATGTTGGAAATAGAACTCTGTTTGATTACATCTGTTTCACTGCTTTTGAGATTTCCTTCCCCCCCACCCCTTTAGTCATTTAATAAAATTCCAATCCAGAGGACCCTTAGAAGACAGGTATGATGGTAGCATGGGTATCTCCAAATAAGGGAGGCATCTGGTGGTGAGGGAGCTGGAGATACTACTGATGAAAACTCAGGATAAGAAGGATAGAGAGGGTCACCTGTAATTCCTACCCTTCTGGGTATAGTGTTCTAAGAGCCCACAGGGAGAGAGAAAGTCACAGTGTGGTTGATAAACAGTGAGTGTATAAAGGACTAGAGACAGATTTATCTGTTTAGGGGAAAGACATATATAATTGGGTATTGTCACAGAGAGTGGAGCAAAGATTAGAAGCTCTTAGAGAGGATTGTGTGGGCACTTGGAGAATATTATAACTGCAAAAGACCCTAGGTCATTTAATTTGATTTTTTTTCTTGGTAAATTAGAGAAGTGAAACATGGTCTGGGGACTCCGCTGATGAAGACAAAATTAAGTGGAAGAGAAAGGACTGAGATTTCTTCCTTTTTCTAAGCTACTATCAGTTCTCCTATCATAGATAAAAGAAGTGAAAAATGGAGAATGGATGTGGGAGCATCCAGTCTTAGATAGCATAAGACGAGGAAAGAGTGGAAAAAAATCTCATGTTGCAAACAATCAGAGAGTAAAGAAGTAGGCATTGAATGTTTCATATAATTATTTGGTATAGACTTAGGCAGGGTATTTGTGTGGTAGCAGGAAGGGGAAAAAAAGGAGGAAGATTGCCTATTTTAGCCTTATAGCTATGCTTATAATATCAGTCAGACTCCAGTTTCAAATTTTTTTCCTTTTAAAAATACCAGGCTAGGAAAAAAGATTATTAGAAAATTATAGAATTTTCGTGGTTATAAAGATAAATTGGAATTTTACCATATTTATTATTTTTCTTTGTGTTTTCTTATATATTTATCTCTCTCCCACTTAATTTATAAACTTTTTAAGACATCATAGATTTAATGCGATAAGAACCCTTATAAATTCCAACTCCCTCCTTTTCTAATAGTAAAAAGGAAAACTCACAGCAAACTATAAATGAACAAATTAATATTTTCCTAAATGCTTTCATAATAAATAAGGAGAGTAAAGCCAGGATGTCCCTTCTCCTCATTAATAGGCACAACTGGAAATTTTTAGCAAAAGCAAGACAAGAACAAAAATTAAAATCATAAATTCTAATTAAAAAGGAAGCAAAATTATCCCCAATACAGATTACATGAGTTTAATTAAAAAACTCAGAGAGTCCATAGTTTTTCCCTTTTTGTTTTGATTTTTCTTTCACAATATGACTAATATGGAAATATATTTTAACATAGTTGTAGTACATGTAAATTGAAAAATATGAATAAAAAAAGATGGGAAGAACTCAAACTCATCAAAGAAACAAAGTTCAAAATCCAAAAAAATTATGTGATTTCTAGATAAGAATAGAAAAATCTTTGATAAGATAAAATATTGTTATTCCTTGGAGGAAAAAGTAGAAATGGAAAGCTCATCTAAAATAGCTATAAAATGCACAAAACATCTGGGATCCAATCTACTATAATGTACAAGGCTAAGATAAATACAATTAAAAAATAAAAAGAAAGAGAAATAATTCATTTATAGATTAATTTCTATACCAATTATTAATAGTTTGATTTGTATAGAAATTAATCTATAAATGAATTCTTTCTTTTTATTACTATAAAGAACTAGGTTACTTAAAAGAATTAGATAAAACAATATGGGAATAAGACCTGGATTTGGAATTACGCAGCTATTACTCAAATGAGGAAACTACCAATACAGGAAGAGTGCTAGAGTAGCCTTGAGTATTAAGGTAGATTCTGGAAAATAATTTACAATAAAGTGAAAAAATAATTTTCACATATTGGATCCAGAGATACAATATAAATGCATCAAAAACATCAAAGACGAAATAACAACCAAATCCAATCCAATAATATTTATTTTTACCAAACACCATGCTAAGTGCTGAGGTTAAATTACTAAAAATATAGTCCTGCCTGTACCCATTGACCCAGCAATACTACTATTAGGTCCATTTCCCAAGATTATTATGAAAAAAGAAAAAGAACCTTTATAGTCTATAATTTTCATAGCAGCTTTCTTTTTGATGGCAAAGAACAAGAAATCATGGGGATGTTCATCAATTGGGTAATGGTTAAACAAACTGTGATATATATACATGATGAAGTATTGCTCTACCATAAAAAATGAGCTCATTGATTTTAGAATCAATAGAGAGACCTACATGAAATAATGAAGTATGTAGAGTAAAATTTTAAAAAATTATATACTGTAACTGCAGTATTATCTTAAGAACAATTCTCAGAGTCCAAGTCATTCTATTATAAATACCCAAATTAACTGCAAAGATCCTATGATCTCTGGAAAATGTTGTTTGCATGGAGAAAAAAAACTGATTTATACATGTATATGTATGTGTTTGTTCATATATACACCTATTTATGTCTAATGGTAGCCATCTAGAAATTTGTGGAGGGTGGGAGGGAAAAAAAGAACTTTACAAGATAATTTTGTTGTCTATTTGAAAAGAGTAGCAAGTTACACATAAATAGATCTGCAATTGCAGGCGCAATTTTCTGTTTTTCCATTCCATTTTGTTATGAAAATTCTTGTTTAAATTAAGTTCAGATTAAAATAAAATTTAAAAAAACATAGCTCTTGCCCTCTAGGAGCTTATTATCTAAAGGGGAGACAACACACAAAAGGAGGCAGGAAGGGTGGGGGATGGGGAGACACACACACATCAGGGGACACTTTGTTCCTTAGAACTGAAACCAGGTAGAGTAGGAGATAAGCCTTGTGTGTACCAAAACAATAGAATTACACTTTTTATTAAAAAAAAAGTTAATTCTCACATCTATTGGTTTATGACTGAACAAAATATGGTGTATCAATATATAGGAATAATATTATGCTGTAAGAAATGGATAATGTTAGTAGCATGCCAAAAACATTGGAAAAGTTGTATGAATTGATACGGAATGAAGTAAGCAGAATCAAAATGTCTACAGACATATACACATACATAGTATGATACACCTACATAACAAACAACAGGCACTGCTGCTAGCTAGGGAAGCTAAAGTGTTCATGAATAACTAGATGATGCAATGGAGGATGTACCAGGCTTGGAGTCAGGGATGTGGGTTCATATCTAGCCTCAAACATTTAATAGCCATCTGACAATGGCTTTCACTTAATGTCAGTTTCCCCATTGTAAAATTATAATAATAGTATCTTTCTCCGAGGGCTGCTGTGAGAATCAAATGAGATAATATTTGCAAAGTGTTTAACACAGTCTAGTATATAATAGATACAATATAAATATTATTTTTATTATCATTATTTGCTAAGGAAGGTAGATGGTGGTGGAGAATTCTCTTCTCTATTTAGGTATGACTTTCTTTCAGTTCACTTCTTCTTAGGGGTAGGGTGGGGGATTCTTTTAAAACCTTAGCAAGTCAAAAAATAGTTATTTAAAAGTCACTTTGCCCACCTGCAGCCTAAGGTTCCTTATAGGTATGTCTCAATAGGAAGCTAGTCTTAAACATTATTCTTTCACTTTCTAAAGCAATGTAATCTCATCAAACTATGTAGCTCAAAACCTCAGTCAGTTGGCACTAGAAAATTCAAATTTTGTTTATGATACCTTTTAATTATGTTTATGATACTTTCCACTTCCCTTTTGCATTTGTCCTCACTCTACTTCTAATTTCACCAATAGCATTCAAGTAAGGAGAATTGACTCAGATTTCAAATTGCATATCACATATTGTGAAAATACTTAAAACAATATATGGCACTGAGCTAGTCATTTTTTAAATGGCCAAAATTTGCTTCTGTAAGAGGGAAGAGGACAGGCAGAAGGAATGGCTGGTTCCCGCTCCGTCCACATCCTGATCAAGTAATGAGTATAGCAAGGGAATGAATTGGTAGATAACATGGGAGTTACCTCCTTCAGAACCCTTGGAGGTGGTCTAACCAACAACTGCATTCCTGCATCTCAGAGGTTTACTCACTGGCTCTGGAATGTTTGTCCTTGGCTTCTCAGCTGACCCAAGTCATCAGAAGTAGGAAACCCATCCACACTCAGATTAACCCTTGATGGCAAAGTGCAGCATATAGACTGACTAGGATATGATTCTGGTTCTGATAGTTACAGTTTTCTACCTCTCTTCCAAGGACAATCCCCAGTCCAGCATGTCTTACTTTTTGAACTTGACCTTTCTGTCTCCTATTCATTAATTCCTCTTCTCCAAAGTCATGGTCATCAGCAATCCTGTTGATTTGCCAGTTTAGATCAAGCATCAAATCTCCCTGAAGCTTAGGGAACCAAGGAAAGAAGACTTTGACTTGAGATTCTCCTGACCCCCCTTTTCTCTTCAGTTCTGAGCCTCTTTGACTTAGAACTCCAAAAAGGTGAGTAACATAAATAATGACAATGATATAAACAAAAAGATCACAAGAAAAAGTTGCCTGCTGAGTGTTTGTAATGTCCAGCCTGTACCCAAAAGAAAATTTGAGAGATGGGGAATAAAGAGGTGCAGAATATTGATGGAATGTCAAACACTGTGTCCCTTGGCTTGCTTAACTTTTTCTCAGTTAAGAGGAAAGGTAATGGTGTTCATTGAGTGTATGTCTGATAACAGTAATGTCCAGAAATGCCACTAGTACAACTTAGTATAAGAATATTAAAAGGAAAAAATAGTATTTTACTTCCCATGAATAGGCATAATTAGGTTGGAGTAATTGGAGTTTTGGTCCAGAACAACAAATTTAGAGGACCTATAGAGCACAGAAATGAGAGACCTTGACACCTAGTCAGGGAAGAAAAGACAATTAAAGCAGGAAGCTGTCAAATAATGTTGCTGGGGGTGGCTAGGTGGCAGTGGATAAAGCACTGGCCTTGGAGTCAGGAGTACCTGGGTTCAAATCCGGTCTCAGACACTTAATAATTACCTAGCGGTGTGGCCTTGGGCAAGCCACTTAACCCCATTTGCCTTGCAAAAAAAAAAACCTAAAAAAAAACCAAACAAATAATGCTGCTGCTCATTCTTCCCAGTCAGGTCCAGTCTTACCCTGCTCTTCTTCCATTGTAACTTCCTGAGTCTCAGGGGATTGGCCCCAAGAATTCTCTTTGCTGCTGGATTGCCTATAAGTAAAATTTCTTAGTTTTGACTTTATAAGGGTGCTTGTCTGGAATATTATAAAGAGAATTCTCTTTCAGGTAGAATTTAAACTAGAGTTTCTTCTAATTCTTAGATCTCTGTTTGAACTTAAAAAAATAATTTTTTGCTAATATGCTTATTACAATTTTCTAGATGACTTAAATGTACTTTAATGACTTGTTCCAGGTTATGAAATTATTAAGTAAAACTCGAATTCAAACCTAGGTCTTCTGACTTCTAAGTCAGTGCCTTTTCTCTTATATTACATTGATTATGAAGTTATTCACCAAAATAATTATCTCATAAAGGTACTACTTTACTCTAAGGTGCCATTTTTCATGAATTTGTGTCTGGTTTAATGGATTTGGATGGGTTACAAAATGGGATATTTATCATATGTCTTAGATATTTATCAGTTGGCATGAAACTAGACAATATTCTCAAATGGGTGAAAACCAACCTGGCCCAGGGGCAACAATGACACCAGGATCTCTGAGAGGAGTTTCAGCTGGCAGGCAGTTGGAATAATGATGCCACAGCCTCTCTCAATGCCATCTCTCCCTTTTCCCTTCTCTGCCTGCCCTTCTCCCCAATTAACACTGTCCTACTTCTCAGGGCATCCTCTTCTCTTTGGTCCAGTCTCTTCTTTTCTGCCTCCACAAACAGTCAACCTTCTATGAATTCTCTTTCTTTCCTGCTATTCCTGATTTCTCAATGCTTTTCTCCTCTTTTCTTCCTCCTCCTATTCAAACATTACCTAAGCAGCGAAAGTGATTTTTTTCTTTCTTTTCATAATTCTAATATTCAAGAAGACTGTATTATTAGGTGGTCTGGGTTTCGAAGCTTTTCAGTTGTAAGCCAGTACTCCCATTAAGTTGTCCCTCAAATGTTCATCACTAAATGTCTGATGAATTTTGGTGCAGGGGGAAAAATTCTGTTTTCAAAGAGTTGCCAAAGATTTGGACTAGCTTAAAGACTTATGAGCTGTGTGGTTAGAGGCAAATACCTTAAATCACCCTGTGCCTCACTTTCCCTACAAAACAAGATAATAAATATCTGACTCACAGGACTTTTAAGAGGATGGAATAAAGTAGTACATGTAGAATACTTTGAAAAACATAAACAGCTACAATAATTGAAATCTAGAAGCATTTTTAAGTCCTATTAAGTTCTAGGTACTACTTGAGAGGCATTAGGAACATAAGCAAAATGAAGGAAATAATTATTACTCACAAGGACCTTATATTCTAAGTTTCAGCTTTTATTATTTTCCTTTGTTACTCAAAATATTTTTGGCTAGATGAATGTCATTCTCCTAGGAATCTTGTCCTCCAGAAGTTCCATCTTTTTTGTGAACATTTGTCCACCTTGTTTGAGGCACTTTGTACTTTTTTAAACTAAAATTTATATTTGTGATGTCCATAATCTCATTTGAGCCTCACAACTGCCAAAAAATAGTTTGTTCAATGTATTATTTTTATTTTTAGTATTTTTGTATTTGTGTGTATTATTATTATTTTTTGTTATCAAGCATTTATATTCTCTCTGTCACCTCTTTTCCTTCCCTGCCCATTAAGGTAGATAAAAAGAAAAACAAACCTTTGCTGTAAAGAAGCAAAACAAATTCCTGCATATATGTAACATTCTGTATCTTTAAGTTCATCACTTCCCTGACAAGAGGCATGCTTCATTGGTCCTTTAGAATGGTAGTTGACAATTTCATTGATCCTTAAGTCTGTCAAAGACGTATTTTTAAAGGTTGTAATTATATAAATTATTCTCTTTTCTCTGTTCACTCTGTATCAATTTATATAAATCTTCTAGGATTCACTCAAGCATTACCCATTAGCCATTTTTTTACAAGAACTAGTATTCTACAGCATTCATATACAAGCAATATTTTAAAAAAGATTTTGAAGATGAGAAAATTAAGTCTGATAAAGGGGAAGTCATTTGCCCACACACAGCAAATAAGTTTCTAAGGAGCTATTTGAACCAGATTTTTAGGACTTCAAGTTAAACACATGATCTATCCCCTACGCCAGGCTGATCTGAGAATTGTTCACAATGTCTGCCATTGGATGCATTCAGTTATCCTTTTTTTTAGGTGGTTTTTTTTTTTTTTGCAAGGCAAATGAGGTTAAGTGGCTTGCCCAGGGCCACACAGCTAAGGTAATTATTAAGTGTCTGAGGCCGGATTTGAACTCAGGTACTCCTGACTCCAGGGCCGGTGCTCTATCCACTGCACCACCTAGCTGCCCCATGCACCACCTAGCTGCCCCTGTTATCCTTAAAAAAGATGTCCTGTCTTTATCTTTGAAGAGGAAAGCATAACTTTAATGGACAGATCTTCAGTAATTACCTTTCAAAGCTAGTATCTGGTAGACTGAACAGCAAGGAAAAGAAGGGAAATAATGGCTTTGCCTTCATGTCAATCCACATGCAAGCTAGTGCCACAACCTTTGAATGCCATCATTCTTTTTTTTTTTTTTGTAAAGCAATGGGGTTAAGTGGCTTGCCCAAGGCCACACAACTAGGTAATTATTAAGTGTCTGAAGCCAGATTTGAACTCAGATAATCCTGACTCCAAGGCCGGTGCTCTAGCCACTGCACCACCTAGCTTCCCCTAATGCCATCATTCTTACTGTAACAAAAAACTTAATGCAAAAGGGGTTAGCCTCAAATATCAAAATGAAGATATTTCAAAGTATATACCCTTACAATTTAAATGAGAATGAAGACCTGAGGTCTATTTAGAAAGACTTTGCTATAATTCTGGTGATCTCTATGGAAAAATCTACAACTAATTTCTCTTGGTTAATGCCCCAAGACAGTTTGTTTTTCTTGAAAGTATCTATTATTGCTATTACTGTATACAATGTTCATTTGGTTCTGCTCATTTTTGCTCTTTATTATTGCAAATCTTTCCAAATTTTTTCTAAAAATCATTTAAGTTCATCATTATTTTGTCTATTGTAAATACCCAAATTAACTAAAAAGGAGATATAAAGACATTATCTATATCTAGAGAAAAAAACATATAGAATAATTTTACATATAAGCATCTCTCTATCTCTATCATCTATCTATCTATCTATCTATCTATCTATCTATCTATCTATCTATCTATCTATCTATCTATCTATCTCAGGATAGACAACTCCAGGATGGGGAGAAGAAAAATTACATGATCATTTTGTTGTCTATTTGAAAGGAATAGCAAGTTGTACATAGGTTTGCAGTTACATATACATTCATCTTTTTATTGTATTATTCATTGGAATGCTTGTTTTATTCCATAAATTAAAATTTTAAAATAAATATTTAAAACAAACAAATAAATAAAACAAAAATATCTATCTATAAAGAGAGCTAACATCTCTTTTGTTTCCATTGCCCCATTAATCAGAACATACTTAAAAATTCTCCCAACGTTTCCCATTTACAAAGAAAGCAAATCCAAACTGGAGCTTCAGGAATATAGAGTGTGGAAAGAAGCAATGTGAAATAAAGTTGAAAAAATAAGCTGCAGCCAAATAAAAGAGAGCCTAAAGTACTAGGGCACAGAGCTTGTGTTTTATTGTAGAAGCAATTAGCAAAGTTTTTGGGTAGGATAGTGACATGGTCAAACCTGAAAGATTATTTTGACAAGTATTTGGTTGAAGAATTAAATAGGGGGAAAGAGTAGAGTTAATGAATGGTGTTGCAAAGTCATTGTATAATGAGCATCTGAACTAGACATGTTGAAGAGAAAGGTTCAGATGCAAGACATATTGTGAAGAGAGAATCAACTGGACTTGGCACTTGCATGTAGAAGTGAGAGAGAGAGAAAAAGAAAAGATTCATAGATGGCTTCCAGATTTTGAATCTGGTTAACTGGGAAAGTGGTGTTGTCCTATCAGAAATAGGGAGATTTAGAGGAGGAGCAGGAATAAGGGGAAGATAATTAATTTGACTTTGGATATTTTGAGTTGCATAAGCTGGCAAGATATCCAGGTGGACCTGTCCATCAGATAATTGGAAATAAGGAATTATTTCTCAGAAGACAGAATGGGGTTATACAATGGAGTCTTATATGTGTATTTATCTGATATTATCCATACATTTTACTTGTCCAAACTTAATATAAAAGTTAAAAAATATTTTAATAAATAGTACAGATATCTCCCACCATTCAATGAAAACATGCCCTAGTGATATAAATTGTGAGATAAAAATTTCTGTTCTCTCAATGGGTCACACAGCTCTCACTATGCAAGCATCTTGACAAATCTCACCATTTGCTAAATATGGTTCTAGAACCCCTCTTCATTATAACCACAGAGACTATTCCCAATGGCAAAAGAAAGGAAGGACAACCTTGGTTGGCCTTTTTAGAGATCTTGGTCGACTAGGAGGCACCTAGTGGGGTTGTCCTCTTTGTTTCCTTTGTGTTCTCCTTTACCTTTTGGTGAAGCAAGAAAAAGAAACGATTATATGGTTGTATGTTCATCCTCTAATTTTAATCTCACTTATGTGTAAAGTTGTTTTAAATGTATGCAAATGTAAAATGCATTTCCCCCTAACTCTTTATTTTCTGGTCAGATAAATCTTTACTTAATTTTATTTACTTCTATATGAGTAGAGATCCTGGTTCTTGCATTTCTCTAGATCAATAAATTCCATGAGGAAAGTGAAAAATAATATGGAATGGAATTGTTACCTTAGTAACCATTTAAACCTATCTGCTCTGATATAGATAATTTTCTTTTAAAAGATCACAAGTTGTGATATATGATCATGATGCAATATGACTATTCTCTGAAAATTGATTAGCTCCATGATTTTAGAAAAGCATGAACAGACTTGCACAAAATACCAAAGAGTGAAATAAGCAGAACCAAGAAAATGCTATATATAGTAACAGCAATATTGTTTTTAGAACAGCTTTGAGCGACTAAGTCATTTTGACTATTATAAATACCCAAATTAACTACAAAGAACCTATGAAGAAAGATGTTATATTAATCCAAAGAAAAAACTGATAAATAAAAGAATGTATAGAATGATTTTATACACATACATACCTATATATATATATATATATATATATACACACACATATATATATATATATATATATATATACATATATATATGTCTTTTGATGGCCAACTCTAGGGTGGGGTGAGGGAAGGAAAGAAAAAGAAAGTTACTGGCAATTTTATTATATAATTAAAAGGAATAACAAGTTGTACATAATAGATTCACAGTTTTGTGTGCAATTGTCTTCCCCCCCCCCCCATTTTGTTATGAGAATGCTTGGTTTATTTAAGTTCAAAATAAAATAAATATATATATATATAAAGACTCCATAATCCAGTTCCAGCTAAAACAGTTTAAAGATACTAACCATGCTGCTGTATATGTATATAACAAGGGATTTTCAATGACATTTTAGGCTATTTTTACCTTAAGTGATTACTATAGAACATTGGACAAACTACTGAATACACAGAATTGGAAATCATCTCCACAGAGGTAATAATTATATTAATGGAACAAATGAGATAAAAAGAGAAGTTTTAGAGAAAGATCTTTTTTATTTTTCTGGTATGAAATTACTTAGCCTTACTCTACAAATTACTTTATTCCTTTAAAATGAACTTAAACAAAAGATATTTATTAAGTAGATGTTCAAAGCGGCATGTATGGTATGTTAAGACACATATAGAAATATGAGACACCATCCCTTGTCCATAGACATTAAAAGTGTGAAAACAAGGCCTTTAGTACACTGGGTGTATTCTTTGGCTTTTCGAGAAAACATGGATTACAATCATAAATGATGAGAATATTTGGAGGGGTTGCTGGCCTCTCTGCTGAGGAGAGTAAACTAAATTGATGAAACCATAGATGCATCTAAATAATAAAACATGTAATTATGGAAGAAAGGCCATCCATATTTTTCTTAGTCAGTTTGCGAAAAGATTTGACTCAGTCCTTCTTCATCTGTCTTTTTTTCCCCATAAAGCAAAATTTACTATAATGTTGTATTCTAAAATATCCAATGGTAAAAAGGGAGGCTTAGGCTATACGAAGATTGGGTAAGAACTGAAAATGTAGAATAGTGAAAACAAGATTTTCTTTCCCACTCCCCACCATGGTCTTTATATTGAAGAATGCTATATACTTGCTAAAAAAAAAAGAAAGGCCTTATTTGAATATTTAAAAAAATTAAATACTAATCAATAATTTATGATCTCATTCATGTTATCAATTGCAGAAGCTAAAATAGTTATATAGTCAATAAAACATTAAGAAATTGGGGCAGTTAGGTGGTGCATTGGATAAAGCCCCAATCCTGGAATCAGGAGGACCTGAGTTCAAATGTGCCATCAGACATTTATTAGCTGTGTGACCCCAGACAAGTTGCTTAACCTCAATTGTTTAAAAAAAAACTAAGGAAACTGATTTCCATATTTTCCTTCCTCTGAACTCCTATTATCTGGAACATACTGTCTTAAATTGCTACTTTTTTTTCAAATGTGTTTGTTTTTTTTCCTCAGCTAGATTGTAAGCTGGATATCTTTTGATTGATTTTATTATAGAAGTGAGAATGTAAACTTCTTGAGGGTAAGTATTGTTCTTCCATTTGTCTTTGTATACTCAGAAGCTAGAACAATTTGAGTACCTAGTACAGTAACCAGTTTTTGTGGATTGGATGTGAAATCATTTGAAAGAAACCATAATTCTTTTTTATAGAACTGAGAAGTCACTTAAGCTGCTAGAAATGAACAATTTTTTATATGCTTAGAACAATCCTTTTTCAAAATAACAAATTTGTTTTTGGGATGTGAAAACAAAAAATGCTTAATTATCACAAGGTAAATTTTTTTTATAAATTCTGACCACAGATATACATTTACATATTTTTTGATTTTATAATCAAAGAATGTCAGAGCTGGAAGAGACCTTAGACATCATTCAGGATAGCATCTTCATTTTATTGGTGAGGAGAGTGAGTTTCAGGAAAACCGAATAATATGCTTAAGATCATATCAATTAAAAACAATTAAAAAAAACAAAATTCCAGAGGTTGCTGGGGCCAGAACCCAGGTCTCTTGATGCTAAATACTGAAGTAGACTATTAAAATTGTACCGTCTCTTTCCTCAAGGCTTAGCTCATTTGCCACCTCCTCTTTGAGTTTTCTCTAAGCGATTTCTGTCCCTCATTAAAGCTATTCCCCTCCTCAAATTGCTCTATCTGAGTACATGTTATATTCTCCTGAAATACAAGTTCCTTGAAGGTAGGGATTTTAAAATTTTTCATCCTTATATATTACCATCTTTGCATCTTCTTTTTTGTTTCTGCATAATTCTTTGCAATATGTTAGAATTTCTAATAGAACTTAATTGAAACTGAATTTAATTGCTTTTCCTAGTTCAATCATTTTCAGAATAAACCCTTTCCCCTACAATAATAAATATACCACATGAGATGCTCAGAGGTTCCACTAAAGTGTTACTTAAGGCAGGCTTTCTCAGTGGGCCTCATTTCTTCTGATTGGTGGCACTCCCTGGTGGTGGCATAGGTGGCTAGTGTTGCCAATTTAACAAGATGGGTTTGCTGGGGGTGTTGTGAAAACAATATAGATTCTCCAGTTAAAACTTGAAGCTAATATGGTAATTAGAAACTGTCAGGAATCATTGATTATCAGATGCAGTAAATCAATGGATCTATCTATCTATCTATCTATCTATCTATCTATCTAACATTCAGGGTTAGGGGATGAGCGGGAGTGAGGACACAAATTAAACACATTAAGATGAAACAAAACTGCCTGCCCTGCAGACCTACGTTTCAATCTATCTGGAACAGATGAAGTGAAATCTTCTGCATCTGATCCTCTTGGGGACGATATCGTGTCATACATCAAAATCATAGGCTATAATTAGGTATAATTGTAAATCCCACAGTCTCTGCCCTGAAGATGCTCTCCATTTTAATTGTCTCATCACTGAAGGGTGTTGTCAGCTCTAAGGCAGTAGAAGACATATTGCCACAGCATGTTGGAAAGCCTTCACCTATGTGGCAAGTTGTAGCTACTGCAGTAAAGCCTTCCTGGAAATAAAAAGTAAAGGGGGGAAAAACCCCAAAGTATTCAAGGTCTTTCTCTTTCAACAGAAGACATAACAAGAAATGAAATCAGTATAATTTTTTTACATAACATAGACCAGCTTCCAACAAATATTGATTTAACAGTTGGTAATCATGCACAGAAAAATCCACAGGTTTTAAGAAGATAAAAGCAATGCATCATTCATTGCTTTAGTAGCAGTCATAGGGTTGTGGATCACTAAAAAACCATGCGTCAGATAGAATTTATTTCCTTTAATGCATTCATGGCATTCCTTCTCATTACTGCTGGTTGAAATCCTGCCCCTCTTCTAAGACCCTAGTCAAACATCAAATATTCCATGATCCATGATTCCATGTCACCTTTCATTATCCCTCATCCATACAATCAGCTAGACCTTTTTTTCCCCTCCCTCCCCAGAACTCCTCTTATGGCGTCTTTCTCATACTGCTGCACAGTTATCTGTGTACAGATCTTTCTCCCTTAGGTTACAAGCTCCTGGAAGATAGGGCCCATGTGTTATTTTTCTTTGCATCACTTAGTGCAGTACCTTGGATACATCAGGACCTGAGAAAAATGTTTAATAAATGAATAAATAACTGAAATTTATTTTGAAACCATAAGAGGATACCCAAAAGACTGTTAAAGTAGAAGGAAATGCAAACATAACAGTTATGTAATAATGTACTTTGACCAGATTTTAAAAGCAATGAATGTAATTGAAGATGCAGACTTCTTAGCTTCTCATTTTTTTTAAAATTCATCACTTTTCTGTCTAAGAGAGAAAGCTTTTAATGATACAGAAATGCTCAAATTTTACCCCTGGTTATGAAAGTCCAGTGATGCTTGGGTTGCATACACTCTGAATTTTGCTCACAGACTTATGCTGAGACAATAAGCTGAGATAAGACAAAAACTTCTTCAGGGAATAACTTGGGAGATTTGCATATGATAAAATCTGTCCCATTAACACTGTGAATAATAATCCTGGTGTGGGAAGGGAAAACTGTTGCACTGGAGCAAATTCATTGAAGCTGGTGGAAAGTCTCTATTCACGAAGTGAACCTTAACAAATTAGGCCAAAAGATCCCCCATTCATCTCAAGGCTACAAGGACACAAAACGACCCGTTTTTACCATTCACAAGAATTTTAGGATCTTAAATTCTTAGGTTACTTAATTTGACCTAGCTTCTGCCTCTTAGAGGAAACTCAATCAATTTTTTAATTGATTGACAAACAGTTATGTCTTAACTTTGGAATCATAACCTGGAACGGGGGAAGACTTTTTATTGCTTATCCATTATAACCAGCTACCGCAGGATTTTTATGAGCAGAATTATTTCATGCTATGGGGCAATAAAGAAAAGTGCCTACAGCCAGGCTGTTACATGTATTCGCATAAAGATGGGAAGGAAAACTGAACAGTTATAGGAGGCCTAAAGGGATGGGGCTTCATGTGATTTTTGATTATTTAATTCCCCAAGAAACCCCGGCCGCGGGACCCCTGAATTCCCTCGAGCTCTCCCCTTCCATCCCAGCCGGGGGGTAGCAGCGCAAACACAAAGGTTCTTCCCTGCCCCCCCCCCCCGTCTCAGCTCAGGGGTTCTAAGGGCTGCCCGAGTCTCCCTGCCTAGACCACCGGCTCAAAGGGAAGGGAAGCCGGGCGGGGTCCCTGCCTGAGGGGTGGCACAGGTCCCGTGAGGAGCGGGGCAGGGGGATGATGCAGACCCCCGCCTCTGGCCCTCCCCGGGCTGTGCCAGGGAGGCTGCGGCTCCTTCGCCCAGGCGTCTCCAGAGGTGATGGCGACAGCGCCGCGGCCCCGGGCCCGGGGGTGGGGGCTCTCGGGGCGCAGTAGGCTCGGGTGCGGGGCTCCGGCCCCTCCGCCCCCCGGCGCGCCCCCACTCCGCCCCGGTGCCCCCGCCCGCGGGACCCCTCCGCGCAGCTTCGGCCCAGGCCGGCGCAGGTGCCGAGGCGGGGGTGCGGGGCGCGGGGGACCCCGACGCCGCCCGGGCAGAGCACCGGCTCCCCGGGCCGCCCCGCCTCCGGCCCGCCCTGCCGCCGCCCTCGAGGGCCGCGCGGCGCCACTTACCCGGGGGACGGCAGCTCCGGGAGCAGCGGCGCCTCCTCCAGTCCTCCGGGGCCACCCGACACCCCAGAGCCGCCCCGGCCGCGGCTCCGGCTGTGCCCGGCGGCCCCGCCCGCCCCGCCCCTCCGCCCCGCCCCCCTCGCCCATTGGCCGCCGGCCGCCGGCCCGGCCCCCGCCCACCTCCCTCATTGCACGGGCCGGCTCCGCGCCCCGCCCCCGGCCGCCGCGCCCCGCCCCGCCGCCCCGCCCCGCCCCGCCCCCGGCCGGCTCTGCAGGGGCCGCGCAGGAGAGGGCTCCGCAGCCCCCGGCCGGCGGCCGCCTCAGCCTCTGCCTTAAATGGGCCGGTGGAGGCCCGGGGCGCGCCGCTGCCCGGCCCGGCCAGCTGTGCGGGGGTCCCCGCGCCCCCCGCCACGGGCAGCGTGGGAAAAGAGCAGCCCGAGGGGCCGTGGGACCCAGCTCTGGAGGCCGAGGGGAAGGAGAGGGGCTCTGAGAGGGCGGGGGAGGCCTGCAGGAGGGCCACACGCACACACGCGCGCACACGCACACGCACACACGCATGCACACACACACGCGTGCACACACGCGCATACACAGGCGCACACACATAGACACATACGCATACACAGAGGCACACACAAACACACGCACACACATAAGCACACACTCACACCCACACACAGGTGATCAAATCAGTGCCCTTCTGTGGCCGATCACGCCAGTTTTTATAGTTTATGAAACCATGGTTGAAGACAAGAAGGTTCCTTCTCCCACTTCTGACAGAGCAATGGAAAAGATCTCTAATTTCCTACGTGTGTGACCCTGGGCAAGTCACAACCTCTTGCCTCGGTTTCCTCCACTGTAAAACGGGGATAATCACAGTACCTACCTCTCAGGGTAGGTGTGAAGACCAAATGGGACAACATTAGGCAAGTGCTTAGCACAGCGTCCGGCATATAAATATTTATCCCCTTCCTCTTTTCTTTGGCTTCTTCCCCCTTTCTCCCCCTTAAGCTTCTACTATGAGACAGGCACCATGCTAAGGGTATCTGTGTCTATGTTCCTCCCCCTCCCCAAGTCTCACCTCTGAGCACTGTGAATCATTCTTGACAGTACTCAAATAGAAATTTCTCAGTTTGTTAGAAGGGGCTTTGCAATCCCTGCCTCACAGTGGTCTTTGTTATAAAATAAAGAAAACAGATGGAAAGCACCCTTTCCACCCCAGCAACTTAGTCACTATCAGCCTCAAGAAAAATCTACCTAGTAGCATCTGATCAGATCAAAAAGGAAAACTGCCTTTTACCCACTAAGTCTCTTTTTCCTATTTTTAAGGACTAGATAACAAGTAGTGGCAAGTAGTCTACAGTATATTTAGCATTCTCAAAATCCAGGCAACAAATTTTTTGCTTTTGTCCCCCCACTTATGTATCCTTTTTCTGAGGGCTGCAGTTATGAAGTGCAGCCCTCTCTGACCCTGTCTTGGTAACTTTTTTTTTTTAACAACACTCAGGACCTTCATTTTTCCTGTTAAACTCTATTCTCTTGCTAGAGGTCTGAAAACAACTCTGACAAGATTGATTTCTGTACTCATGCTATTATTGTTTTCTCATTCCCCCAACCCCATTTTTTTATCATAGATGGAATCTTATACTTATTCAATTATTCAAGCAATACTTCTTAGATATCTCCTGTGTGCTGAGAAAGCCCTGGCCTAAGCAAGAGGGAGAAATAAAAAAAAAAGTTTAGGCAAACCAATCCATATCAGCATCTAATAGGGACATGGCACAAAACTAGAATATGGAAAGTTACATGGACTGATTCCTTTAGTCCACTTGACAGTTCATCAGAAGAATATAAAACAGTGATTTGTGGGATCTGAGGAGAAATCTTTTTCTGATGGCTAATCTGAAAAGACTTCTAGAGGAACTGACATTTCAGTTGGATTTTTAAGGATGGGTAGTAATTCAGCAGGCAAAGAGGGAAACAAAAGGCATAATAGACATAGGGAATGGCATGTACAAATGTATGGAGACAGAAAGGACATAGCATATTTTGGGGAGATGTAGTTCAGACTGGGGCAGTGGGTACATGGAAGGAAATAATAATAATATTGGATAAAGTTAGAAAGTAAGATAAGCCAGAGATGATTAAAAAAATAAAAGGCCTAGAATGCCAAACAAAAGAATTTGAACTTTCCTTCTTAGTCAATAAGTGGCCACTAAAGATTTTTTAGCACAAGGTTGAAATGAATAGGTTTATGTATAAGGAAAATTATTGTCACAATAGAGTGAAAGATTAGAGGAAAGAGAAAGAAGTAGGGAGATAAGTTAGGAACCTATTATGTGGGTGATGATGTCCTAAATGGTTGCATTCAGAATAAAGAAGAAGAGATGGTTGGAAGAAGAGAATAAACAAGGATTTAAAAAAAAACTGAATGGATATAAAAAGAGAGAGAGGGAGAGGGAGAGGGAGAGGGAGATAAACTGAATGTTTTGAACATAGGAGCTAGTGATGCCACAGATAAAATTCAGCAAATCGAAAGGAGGAGAATATGTGTGGGAAAACATGATAAATTTGGTCTTAGTTTCAGTATTGAGGGACAACTTGATAACGGTCATTTATAGACAGATACTGATTTGGAATTTTTTTGCTTAATGAGAGCATTTTAAGCCAATAGGAGTGAAAGACATTGCTGAGAGAGAGACATATACAGAGAGCTAGAGACAGATACACTGAGAGAAAGAGAAAACATAGAAAGGCTATGAAAGGCATAGAAAGTAGAAAAAACAGAGAAAGAAGGGCAAATGTAGGCCTTTAGGGAAGACTCAAGTAAGAGGTCTACAATTGATCATGCTACTAAGTGCCTGCTTTGCTAAGTAGTGAGCATAAAAGGGAAGCAAAAACAAAATTAAAAAACCCAACAGCCCTGCCCTTAAGGACCTTAAATTTCATTGGGTCAGACCTCTGTAAATAATTAAGTACATACAAAACACACATAGAGTGGATACACAGTCATCTCAGAGGGGAAGGGCACTGTTGTTAATCCATTTTTAAAAATTTGACATCACAGGGTAATGTCTTGATTTGTGCAAGAAGTGGATTTAATTGAGGAGCATTATAGAAAATCATTAGCCTCACTTTCTCTTCCAGAGTCATTGAAGATAAAAATCAAGTGACTTAGGATGAGCTGAGCTGAAGTGGATGACCTTGGTGCATTCAATGTCTAGCAAGCTCTAATGCTCCACAGCACCTGCTTCAACCAACTTCATGGCAGTTGGAATACATTATTCTAATTCACTCATTCCACTGAGGGAAGTCTTCACAGGTTTGGGGTAAACATCGCCCTCATTCACTCACTGATGAGTTTGACCTCTTTATTACCCGCAAACTAGTTTAGCCCATCTGATTAAATGGTTTTTAACTAGGGTGTGACTGATGCTCATGTGATTGGAGCCAATTATTGCCTCCTTCCTACCAAATGCCTCCAATATTATGGAGGCAAGAGTTGAGTTCTAGCATGAGCAACCCTGAAAAGGACTCAGCAAGCTCTCATGTGGCAGGGAAATTCTGGGAATGGAGAAATATTGTGATATTTTTGTGTTGGGAACAAATCTTATGTTTTTTTTTCCTATATTGGACTGTTCTGTATTGACTTGGTAGGTAGCCATCTGTCTGGACTTGGTCATGCCCTTGGGGCAGTAGCATTTACAGTACCAATGGATGCCAAGCATGCTTAGTGGCCCATGGATGCTGTGCAGGTCCAGTGGATAATACCATACAGCATGTATTGAGTCACTTCTTAGGGATCTTTTCTGTGGCATGCGCAGTAGAAAACTACACCTACACAAGACGTTTGGTCACCCACTAAATGCCCTTGTTTCACCCATTACTTAGGGGAGACCTAATCATTGCTTCCACAATTGATTTCTCTTTCTACTGAACTCCTGGAAAGGCTTCTCTAGTTTCTTCTCCCCTTCCTTTCTCAAAACAGGTTCCACATGCTCTGGCTCCATGGATCTATATTGATCAAAGCCCAGTCACTGCCTCATGGCTATTTCCTTTCCTTTCTCTTTTTTCCTTCCTAAACTTTATTACCTTCTTCGAAACTCACACTCTTTAACTTGATCATCCTCTTTGCTGTTCTAATTCCCAAGTGAACTACTCTTCCTCATTAGGGATCATGGTTTCCTGCCTTCACTTAAGCCTTCCTTTCCTTCAACTTCTATGAATCAGTCTGTCCTTTAAGAAATCCACTACCTAGCTGCTTCTCCAAAGGAACTAAATTGTAAACTTTGTAATGACTTGTAAACTTTTGTGCAGTAAAGAGGTGGAAGGGGCAGCTAGGTGGTGCAATGGATAGAAGACTGGCCTTGGAGTCAGGAAGAAGGTCTGGGAGTCAGTTTGAATCCAGCCTCAGATACTTGTTACTCACTAGCTGTGTAACCTTGGACAAGTTACTTAACATTGATTGCCTCACATCCAGGGCCAACTCCAGTCTTCCTAATTTATATCTGGTCACTGAACCCAGATGGCTCTGGAGGAGAAAATGAGGCTGGATAACTTAGCACAGAACCCCCCTCACTTAAATTTGATTCATGTTCTTGTCATGGCCATCACCTCCCTTATGTCATGGTCTTCTTTGAGAGTGAAGACAAAAAAAACCCCATCATCATTAAAGAGGAGGAGAGAAGTGGAATGACAGATTAATGTGGTCAAAGGATGGGCAAGGGAGTTTTTATTTTCTTTTTGGATTGGAAAATACGAGCATGCTTTACAGATAAATGGGAAGTAGAGAAGAGACTGAAGATGTAAAGTGAGAGGGGGGATGAATGATGGAGTAAGTTTCTAGAGAACAAAGAAGAGAATAGAATCAAGGGTATAGGTAGAGGTTTTAGCTCTAATGAGAAGTTATCTTTTCTGGGATAGCAAGGGAGTAGAGAGTGAGTGATGCTGCTAATGAATGGAGGAGGAAAGCAAGAAAACCTCAAGTCTTTTACTCAATCTTTGCAGGAAAGTAACCTTAGACACTACTAAGATGAGATTATTTTCACTCTTATTTTGAATTTCCAATAGAAGATCCCATTTACTCTTATGTATCTCTAGCCTGTCTTAATTTTTATATCTTTCCTAACATCTGTTTATTACTTATTTTGGTAAAGAGGTATACCAACTATTTGAAAATTTTTTTTGTAAACTAGCATTTGGTAGGAAGGAATAGAAAACTGGTGAGTATAATCTAAGTCCTATCCTCCCCTTGGCAGCAATAAGGGAAAGAAGTGTTAGTATAGTACCTCTAAATTTTAAATAGTTGCCATATAGTAGATGAAAATAATTTTAGCCTAATAGTCCTCTTGGATATAGGCTAGGGAAAGAACATACTCAGAGCCAGGACCCTCTTCCTTTTCCCTCCAAGTCAGAAATCAGAGCAATTTTACCTAGCTTTAATCACTGAATGGACAATGCCTCAGTCAAACAGACTTGTTAAAGACATTAGCTTAAAAAGATGACCCTGCACCCAGGGTCATTGAGTCTGCACCCCTCTGGTCATTAGGGCTCCAGAAGAGAAAGTGGGGCTGGTGACTTTGCATGGTCTTCCATCTCTTAAATCCAATTCATTTGCATGTCATGGCATCATTGCCCTGATGTCAGGGTCCTCTCTGAGAATGAAGAACAAACAACAATTATAGATACTATACAATGTCTTTCACTATATGTGTCTTTAGACTTTATAATATAAAGTATCAAGAAAGTATCAAGACAGTAGAGAATAAGCTAGAGTCATAATTAGGAGAGAATCTCTTTTTTAGATACTTTCCTTTCCTTTCTCCAGAAACACAAATAGCCCTTAAGTTGTCCTAGGTTTGTAGTGGATCATCAGAGCTTATTTCTGCCATTAAAAAGTATAAGCATTTTTTTTATCTTTTTAAATTGATGGACTACAATTTATAATCACCTTCTTGATTTTCATCATTTATTAACTCCACAAAATTTTTACTTATGAATTTTACTTATCCTCCCTGCAGCCCATAATCTATTATTTTTCTTTATGGAAAAGAAAATCCTCAGGATTTTCCATTAATTCCAATAATTCCAAAAACTCCATTTACTTTGTTATGAAATATTTGTATTCCTTCTTCTTCCCAAAGCAATGGAAAGAGTATTCAATTTAGAATCAGAGGATTTATATTCAAATCTTAGGTCTGCTATTAATTGCCTATTTGATAATGGACAACTTTCCCAATTCTTCTGAATCTCAGTTTCTTCATCTGTGAAAGGAAATAGAGGGGACACAATACCTGATAAAGATATTTCTTTTTAACTTTATAGTCTTTGAATGTGATGATTCAAAATATTAAGAACAAGAAAGAAATGGAAAGGAAAAAGAAGTTATGGAGAATTAATTTATAAAATTTAATTAATGCAGATGACTCATTATAGGCTTCTGTTTTATTTATATTTCAAGCTTGGATTGTGTTTTCTTTATGTCTCATATAGCCCTAAGCATAGAGTCATTGCTTAAAAAATTATTATTAACAATATAAATAAAAAATTAACCTTACTCATACTTTTTACATCTCTTAGCATAGTAGCCTTAAAGGAAGGCTTTGAGTCCATGTTTTAAACTTCCTCTAATCTCAGATCTTGTGGTGAGAAAAGATTAGAAGTAGTTTGGAGAACACTTTCAGGAAGTACTGAAAGATTTAGTAAAGTGAAAAAAATTAAGTGGTGGGAACAAGAAGATAGGCATGAAATATAGTATCAAAATTAGCAATTGATCTAAAATAAAACAAGAAAAATACAAGTATTGGAACAAGAACTTCAGTGAGGGAAAACATCCCTAGAAAAAATCAAAATTTACCACTGATCCCAGCTATGTGGAATTAATCATATCCTTTAAAATCTGAAACCCTCTTCTGGAATCAATGATCAGCTTAGGAAATGCTTCACAGCTCAGTAGACTCCAACTTTTTCCTTTGCTCTCCACTTCAACTCTATTTGTCGGTCTTCTCACCAGTCCCCTACATACTCGCTCTTCTATCCCTGCCCCTCTAACTTCCCAGTTCTATAAACACAACCAAATAAATACTGCCTTAGCTGTTCCAAAAGGATGTATCATTCTTCTCCCCCAGAAGTTACTCTCCTGGTAATTTTCTAAACTCAAAAATCCTGTTCTGTTATTACCCTACCCATTTGTGCTGTGTCCTCTTGTCAGAATGTAAGTTTCCTGAGGGCAGGGCCATCTGTTTTCTTTTTTGTAAACCCAGAGTTTACCATAGTCTCTGGCTTAGAATAAATGTTTAAAGAGGAGTGTATTGATAGCTGGATCTGGAAGAATTAGGGTTGAAAACCCACCTTAGATGCTGCCTAGTTATGTAACCCTGGGCAAATCCCTTAATCTCTCTCTATTACAGTTTTCTCATCTGAAAAATGGAGATAATCTACCTGTCAGTGTTGTTATAACATAAAATGAAATGGTATTTGAATAGTACTTTGTAAACTTTAAAATACTATATAAAAGGTAGCTATTATTATTTATTCATTCTCTAGAGATACGGAAGAGTTGAGAATCTGGATTGTGGGTTGAAGGGGGTCAGGGAGCTCACTGGGAATAAGAATCATGGAAAAAAGTGAAGGCCCATAATTGTAATTTTAGAATTGTGTTTGTATTTTTTTCCTTAAAGTATGAAGAGCATCAGAAATCTAGTTTTGTTTTGCTCTTATAGAGTTGTTATGTTGACTGTTTTTTTAAAAAGTAAATTGCCTTTTTTGCTTTTCTTTCTTTTTTTAATAATTGCTATATGGAATGACTGCTAAGTAGGAAAGATAGGGATATATTCAGAAATGAAGGCAAGGTAATAACAAAAATATTACTTTGCCCTACTAATAATACATAAAGAAAAATTAGTGGAGTTCAAATTTACAATTTTAACATCAAGGATAAACATTGGTTAATTTTAAATGGATAATTGAATGAAAAGGAATTTATTAAGTATTGTGTGAAGCACTTTGGACCTTGGAGATACAAAATACAAGAGATAATTTCTACCCTAAAAAAGTTTATATTATATTTAAGGGAGGGGAAAATATATGTGTATGTGTATAAGTATCATACAAATATGTGTATATTATACAAGCATGTATGAGTGTATATGTGTATCTGTGTGTGTAGATGTAGGTGTCTATATATGTATTTGTGTGTGTGTGTGTGTGTGTGTGTGTGTGTGTGTGTGTGTTTGTGTGTGTATACACATACTACTGGTGGCCATAGAGGGATGTTTTTATTTGGGAGTCACTGGGATAGTATGCAAAGTCCTGGAGAAGATGATGAGCACACCATGTCTAGTGTCATTGGCAGTATTGATTTGATTATGATTTCCAGAGGAAGAGGTAGAAAGGTACATGAACTTAAAACATAGGTGGGCCAGCTAAATTTAGACAGTGGGACATTAAGGCAAATGAGTTGGCAATGAGCGCCTCACTAATCAGGCCACTTGACCACTCCAGATGAGAGTTCCAAACCTGAATGTGATAAGAAATTTTCACATTCATGAAAGCTATTGTTGACCATCATTAAATGAAATTTTGTTTGCATTCATAATTTTACTTGATTTTCACATTACCTAATAGGCCATTAATGCTGCTATTCCTTTAAGTTGCAAAATTTTGTTTTAAGGGGACAGGGTCTTACATTTGTGGAGGGAATAAAGGCAGTAAATTTGTTTGGATTATGTAAATGCTTCATTTTAGTTATAAGATTGAAAAGATAAACTAAGGCAAGATTGCAAAGGTTCCTGAATATTTGTGATTAAGAAATTTATATTTCTATCTATAGGAAGTTGTTTTTTCTTCTGCTTTTAATAATCCTATTTCTCCCAGAATCTGATACTGTGTGGTACATATAGTAGCAAACATATATGTAGTGAATGTTCTTTAGTTCCTTGGACTTTACCACCCTATTTTTTCTGATTAGTCCTTTTGAATTTATTGTTATTTGCTTTTTAAAAGGGAATGGGTACCATAAAAATCAAAGAATTTAGAGTTGGAAGGGGAAGAAGTCATGAAATTAATTAATAAAAGAAGTAGGAACCAACCCCAAATCTTTTGACTGCACATCCAGTGAATCTTTTCATTACATCACACTACTGTCATTTTGTTAATATTTTTAGGATTAATAAACAATTTTCACTGGCATTATGAAGTGTAAATATTTTAAAAATAGGCTTCTTCCCCAACCCTCAAAGTGACAAATGTGTCAAAGTGCACAAGAAAACATAGAGTGGGTCATGTTGGAGAGTTATTCCTTAATGATATAAATAATCAAGAAGTTGAGTTTGCAAAGTTACATCCTCAAAAAAAGAGATTATTCTGAATATTAAATTTAGTAAAAACATGAAGGAAGAGTAGATTTTGAATAAACTGCAAAATTGATAAGCACTAGATTCAGAATTAAGGAAATAAAATACAGCTTTTTTTTTTAAGGTTTTTGCAAGGCAAATGGAGTTAAGTGGCTTGCCCAAGGCCACACAACTAGGTAATTATTAAGTGTCTGAGACAGGATTTTGAACCCAGGTACTCCTGACTCCAGGGCCAGTGCTTTATCCACTGCGCCACCTAGCCACCCCAATATAATACAGTTTTAAGGGTAACTAAGTAGTGCTGTGCTACATAGGGATTGGAATCAGCAAGACTCTCATGAGATCAAATCAGGCCTCAGATATTTACTAACTGTTAAGTGACCTCGGGCAAGTCATTTAACCCTGTTCCTCATCTGTAAAATGAATTGGAGAAGGAAATACTAAACCATTTTACTAAGAAAACCCTAAAATGGAGTCACTAAGAGTTTAACATGACTGAATCAGGACAATTATAATTTTAATTAAATTTAAAATTACATTTGGAATAAGATGAGATAATTTTCATGTACTTATAGTAACTGGCACATAGATGTTAATTATTATTATTATCATTATTAGCCCATAATTTGAATTCTGATTCTGCCATTCATTGGTGGCATGACATTGGCTAAGTCATTAAACTTCTATAAATCTATTTCATCATTTGTAAAATGATTTGTTTGGATCACCTGACATTTAAAGTCACTTCTAGTTCCATCTCTGCTCTTAAAATATTCAAAGGGAAATTGGTCTCACAA
Source organism: Macrotis lagotis (assembly GCF_037893015.1). Lineage (NCBI taxonomy): Eukaryota > Metazoa > Chordata > Mammalia > Peramelemorphia > Peramelidae > Macrotis > Macrotis lagotis. Next base: position 329,709,779 of record NC_133666.1, read on the forward strand.
TTCTATTGTGTTATAATGATGTTACCAGTATTGTTTTATCAATATATCATGGCCAAAGAAAGCTATCCATCTACTTCTTATTAAAGTTGAAAGTTAATGAAGATGAAATTGCATACAAAGCTTCTCTTCTGTACAAGAAAGTTTAGAAATGTGAAAATAATACTCTTTCTTTCCATGTTTAACACATTATCTTCTAAGTCAATATTTGAGAATGAAGAGAGACATCATGGTAGAATGGAAAGTTAGTGAATTTAGAGTCAGGTCATCCATGTGATTCTGAATCTAGCTAGGACAGTTACTATCCCTTTGCTTCTAGGCAAATCAGCTAACTTTTCAGTTTCAGTTTTTTTTTTTCGGTAAGTAGTGACAATAGTACTTGACATCTATTTATATTCTGTTCACAGGCTTATTGTGAGGAAAGCTGTTTTTTAAAGGTCTTAAGTAAGGAGCCATGGACAGATATGTGATTATTGATATTATGGTATAAAGTGATCTTCTCTTTTTTAAAAATAATCAATCACTGGGGCAGCCAGGTGGCACAGTGGATAGAGCACCGGCCCTGGAGTCAGGAGGACCTGAGTTCAAATATGACCTCAGACATTTAATAATGACCTAGCTGTGTGACCTTGGGCAAGCCATTTAATCCCATTGCCTTGCAAAAACCCCAAACCAAAAATAACCAATCACTTATCTAGGCTAAATAACAATAATCTCAGTATTAAAAATACTAGCTGGCATTATATAGCCCTACTATGAGCAAAGCATTGTGCTAACCCCTCTGCAACTATTATCTCATTTAGTCCTCACAATAAGTCTGAAAGGTAGGTGCTGTTATGATCTCCATTTTACATTTAAGAAATTGAGGCAAACAACAGTTAAGTGACTTGTCCAGGGTCTGAGATTGAATTTGAACTCCATTCTTCCTAAATCCAGATTTGTTGTTTTTCCTTCATTCTTCTTTTTTTTTTTTTAGGTTTTTGCAAGGCAATGGGGTTAAGTGGCTTGCCCAAGGCCACACAGCTAGGCAATTATTAAATGTCTGAGGTCGGATTTGAACTCCAGGGCCGGTGCTCTATCCACTGTGCCACCTAGCCATCCCTCTTCCTTCATTCTTAAGGAAAACCAATGACAATGTGAGAGTGGTGACTTACACATGAATTAGATTTAAGTGAAGCAGAGCTGTGAAAAGTCTTACTCTCTTCTCAAGAGCCAGTGATAAGACAAAAGTCAAGCAAGAACTTGACAAAGGTCAAGGACTCCAGATTTAGAACTCTATCTGCTATTACTAGTTAAACTGGGATCCTTTTGGAAAATAATACTACTTATTTTCACAAGAGATGGGTTAATAAACAGGAGTGCCAGTTACCTAATTTTACAGTGAAGATCCATTGCAATCAGAAAGGTCACACCCCTACTCCTCAGCAGGATGCTGCCTGAGAAAACAGATTCGGTTCATGAGGCTTGCTTATTGAATAGAAATAGGAGATGGCTTGCAGTGATCTCCAGGGATATTTGATAAAGCCTCCCTGATCACTCTTTCTCACCTCTGAAGCAGCACCTGGCTGGTTGGCCCCGGGGTACCTCCAGCAGTTGGTGTTAGATATATAATGCCTTGTGCCTGACTTGGACTACTTACTAGCCTTTCTTCCCAGAGCTCCATGGGCTCTCAGCATACACTTACTGGCTTTTATTGTTCCTTGTTAACATTCTATTTCCTATCTTTTTAATTACCAGGTCACATACTGGTTTGATTACAAGCAAGTAGAACCTCAGCTTGTTTATATCATAGGTAAAAATGCTCATATTAATTTGTAGTATCAAGTTATCTTTGAGTCTTGAATTAAATTAATATTCATTCATTTTAATGAAGGTCAAGCTAAGGTGAAAACTTTTTATTTGCTCATTTATGCCTCAGACTTGAGCCTAATTATTTAGAAAGACTCCTATGAATAGTTTTCATAGCAGTTTCCCAGTTGGTCTAAATTAGCATAGTCTTTAGTGGTAGTGGTGGGGGTGTACTCATCCTGGGGAATTTTCTTGTCAAATAGGCAGAAGAGGGAGATTGGGTCTGAGTCCTGGTTTAGTTTTGAAGTGAAGATAGGTATATTATATGTTACTGTGAATAACTAATGGGAAAGTAAAACAATGGAAAGAAAATCTGGAAACCTATCATTAAACTATGTTGTGGAAATATTTGTTTTATTCTATAAATTTAAAATAAAAATTTTATAAAAGAAAACTTAGGAAGGGAAATAGACTATGAGATTGAACCTTTTATTTAGTTGTTTGAGATAGTTACAAGCCTCAAAATAATTCATCTTATATATAAGACTCATTAGAGCTATATAACCACTCATTTTCAAGTCCTTATGGTACTGTAAAATACAGACTATATTTTAAGTCATTATTTAAAGTACCTTAAATGAGGGCTAATTTATAACCACAGTGTGTTATTTTCTACCCCACAGCTTTTTAAAAAAAATTCAAATACTTCAAGCATGAATAGCTAAAGGAAGAGAAATAAAAAAATACAAATGAATGACCCAATTTCAATCAAACCTAATGGTTCACAATGAGTGGTTTCCTCAGATTTGCTATGTCTAACGAAATTAGGGGAGAGTGATGAAATATCCCATCCTCCACTGAACCAGACAGCCCTAAAAAGAAGAATGTAATCTGCCACAATATGGAAATGTAGCTTTCTATAGCCATCACCTCTGTAAGATGAAGCAAGATCAGCATTTCTTGAATTCTTGGTCTTTTCTTTTTTTTTACTTTCAGATTTTCCTCCATCAGGAGGTTCCTCTTCAGTATGATTTCTGTCATTTAAAGGGATATAAATGATTTTACTATCATGTGAAAAATTTGGGGGTACAAATTTGATAAAGAATAAGCAATAGGTCTAATAGCACTTGATTAGCTTGACTTTGAACTTTCCCTGGGTCATTCTTATTTCCTCTCCTGGTTAAGTGACCTATCTAACATAATCCTTGGACTATCTCTATACTTATTTGATAATTTAGGCAGCTTCCACTATCTAAACCATTATCTCTCTGTCTGTTCATGTCTCTCTGTCTCTCTTTGGAATCTTGGTCCTTGTAGACCATTATTATGGTTGGATCCTTTTCTGTCTGAGCTTTAGGTATAATTCTTGGCTACGGGCTGAAATTCTTAGTTTTACACTCACCTAAATGCCTGTCCAGCCATGTCCTTTGGACTGTTTATAGAAAGTCTCTGAACTAGCAATTGCTCCAGCCTTGGCACACATCTTGCTAACAGATTTTTCATGGTTGTGTCCCTTCAGGCTTTTTCAATTTTCCTTTTCCTGATTCTTTTAAAGTAGACTTATTGACTGAGGTCCTCTAATCTTAACTGACTCTGGGCTCTTTTCTTCTTCCCTATCCTATATTCATCAAGCTCCTTTAAAACTTTCCCTTTTCTTTAATTTTTTTTTAAATTCTGAAGTTGACAATCATCAAAAGCATGAACATTTTATAAAAAAAAACAGAAAAGGAGGATTGTGTATGAAATTGTGAATCTTCTTACAGTTTGGATATTTTTTCTTTTCTTTTTTTGCATAAATATTCAATTCAGCAAATTCCTCCCAAAACTATCTTGCTTGACTTTGTTGCCCTCTGAACCCCCTCTCAATCTATTCTGATCATTTTTTTCTAAAAACTGCAGAGATGGGGGACTCCCACATGGATGAAGTTCTGATTGCATTTCCCTACTTGGAGAATACTGAAAAGTTTCTTTCTAGGAGGATTGTGATGACATGAAAGTACCTTAGAGAGATTTGAGAAAATATAGACATTCTGTAACTGTTTCCCATTTACTAAACAAGTTTTTAGTCTCAACCTTTTACATTAGCTGCATGGTCAAAACAAAGAGTGCCTTCAAAAGTCCTTATTTGACCTTGGCTGACTCTTTTCAACTACATGCTCACTGGCTGCTCTCTCTTGATTTGACTCCTTTCCTAACTGCATCCAATGAGAGACAATATTTTAAGGCTCAAGGCCTAACCCTTCTGAATGACATATGATTCTGTAGAAATAGGCCTCAGTCCTCTTGCCTCTATCTTCTTTTCCATTTTAGGTGAGGTAAATGGAGCCTCTGACAGAAGCTAAGATCAGGGGAATGAACATCTTGGTTCCTGGACATCCTAGAGTCCCTGTGTTCTGATTTCCAGCAACCTGGCTTTGCAATCAAGTCTAGATCTAAGCTAAATGATATTCAGGAGTGACCTTTGTGATTTGGTTCAGCCATAGCTGGGAAAAGGATTGACCTGTGATTAATGGAATTAATGGAAACTTTAGTTCAAAATTGTGCTCAGAAGAAGAATGTGGAGAAAATGTATCCAAAGTGTTGGAGGGGTAATGTTTGTTCTTTTGAATAAATGTCCTTTTATAATATCTAAATAATGTTAAACAGTTTAATGGAACTGGGATCCTATTTACTGGAACCTAACAGTGAGGGGAAAATGCCATATAACCTCTCCCTCACCTCCTTATCCTTCCCCTACAATAAGAAAGCAAAATAAAAAATGAGCAAACCTATACACTGACCATATCTAAAACTATGCATCCTTTTTTTTTTACCTCTAGTTCAGTCAGTATTTACTAAGTACCTACTATATATGCCAGACACCTTGCCTGGATGCAAGGGCAAAAATGTGATAGTCCCTGCCCTCCAGGTGCTTTTATTCTACCACAATATATGTCATACTACTATGAAGATTTCCAAACTACTGATGACCTAGATGACATTGATGACAAGTAGATTCTTAGTCTGTGGCAATCTTGAGGTGTAAGACAACTCTTATTTAATAGATGAGTTTGAGAAAGGAGCAGATCTATAATAAAAAAAAGTTGTCCTGGATGATCTAGTTTTACGTCCTTTGAACTATATTCTCAGGAGATCGCTTTCAACCATTGCCAAGGGAATTTCTTCATTGGGCATTCCTCACACCAGATGAAATCACAAGTCTAGTTGAAGACTAGGCACTCAGGCTTACAATGCAGGTGTCATTCTCAACTCATTTTAACTCACTCCATGTATCCAAAGTGGTGACAACCCCTGTTAATTTTATCTTCACAATATCTCTTTTATAAAATGTATAAAGTAGTCCCCTCCCCTCCTCTGACACAATTACTACCCAGGTGTCATCTTTAATACCTCATGCCTGGACTATTTCAATAGTCTTCTGGATGGTCTCCCTGCCTCAAATCTTCCCCCAATTCTAAATCATCCGGTACTTAGATGCTAAAGTGATCTTCCTAACATACAGTTCTGACTATGTTATTCCCATCCCCTCCTCAAAAAGCTCCAGGAACTCCATTTTACCTCTAAGATGATATATAAAATCTTCTGTTTGGCTTTTAAAACCCTCTTCCTACCTTTCCAGTCTTCTTACATTTTATTCTACTCCATCTAATGACACTGCCTTCTTGCCATTTCTTGAATATGACACTCCATTGTCAAACTCAATATCTTTTCATTGGATGTCTTCTATGCCAGAAATGCTCTTCATCTTTGTCTCTGCCTCCTGGTTTCCTGACTTTACTTCATGACTCAGGTCAAATCCTATCTTCTGCAAGAGGCCTCTTCTGGTCTGCCCTCATGTTTTCAATTTATCTTGTATGTCTCAGATAATAATTGCCTAGCTGTTTGACCTTGGGCAAGTCACTTAACCCCACTGCATTATAATAATTTAAAAAGAAAGAAAATTAGAGATGGTAAGATGAACAAACAAAATCCTGCTTTCTCACAGAGCTGCCATTTTATGGGGAAAACTATGTATAAATAAGTTAAAAAACAAGATCAAAGGAAAGAACATTGGGGAGAGGGAAAGGTGCTCAGAAAAGACTTCACACAACTGAGCCTAAAAGGCACTTAAGGATTATGAGAAGCAGAGGACTTTCCTTTTGATAGATAAATAAACCTGAACCAAGAGAATGAGAACCAGAGAAATAACTCCCTCCTTGATCTGGCATGGCAGTAGTGATGAAGCGTGGGTGGCTGATCACTCCCTCCCTAGCCATATGTCATTGTTATCTTCTTCACGGAAATGTGAATTCCTTGAATATAAGGACTGGGTTTTTATATTTGTTTCTTTTTTTTTTTTTGCCTTTTTTCGTATCCCCCATTGCATGTGATAAGTACTTAAAAAAATTCTTGTTAACTATGTGGATGTGGTTGGGTAGTGGCAAATATACAAAACTCATAAGAACTAAATTGTTGAGTCATTTCAGTTGTATCTGATTTGTGAACCCATTTAAAGTTGGCAAAGATAATGGAGTGATTTGCCATTTCCTTCTCTAGCTCATTTTACAGATGAGGAAACTGAGCCAAACAGGGTTAAGTGACCTGCTTCTGATTACACAGAAATTAGATCTGAACTTAGGTCTTCCTGCCTACAGATCTGCTGCTCTATCACCTGACCCACCTATGCCCTTGAGAAATGTCGATAGTAAAATGTCATTTCCTTTTTTTCCCATCATCTCTGCCCAGGCACTTCCTGTAACATTTAAATTTTCAGATACAAATATATATTTAAAACATAGATAGGAGATCATACATATATGTTTTACCCATTTAAGCTGTGTGAATTTTTAAAAAAGTTTTTCAGTTTCATTACAATTTATTGTGATACTTCAAGGATCTATGATTTGAATTGTATATACATTCTTGATCATGTCATAGCTCCACTCACATAAGTGAAAATTTACTCATGTTCTGACCATCCTGGTCATGATGATAGTTCTTGAACTCAGCTAAACTGGTCTTCAGACAACAGGCACCCAGTCTGTTACTGGCCCATTTTTGAAGTCCTTCCAGCCTGGTAGGACCTGCCAGAGCTTAACCTCTGTTAGCATAGCTTTTAACATTGAAGTCTGATTTAACTGGAGGATCATAGTTTATGGTTGCTTGTTTATATAGCTTTGTGGTTGCTTGTTTGCATTGTTGTTTTTAAATATCAAGAACTAAAAAAGGTCCCAAGGAGGTAGTGAGTGAATTATAGGACCTAGAGTCAGAAGAAAAGATAAAAAAGGAAGGATGCAACAGATCTTCATTTTCCATCATTCCCTTTCACTTCTTAGTCTAATCTAAAAAGTGATGAAGTTGGATGTAGGTGAGAGACAGTCTAGGATCAAATGTTCCTTTTCCCTATCTCCTTTCAGGGCCAGACTTATAAAAGGAAAAAATTTCAGTGGTGTTGTTTGGCCTTCTGGCCAAGAATTTTTCTCCCACAAGGCCAGTAATTTTGTCAATTAGAAATTAGCTTCAGTTAACAAGCAAATAGTCTCAGTAGGATTCCTAGGAAGTACTATTAACTATTTACACCCAATAATGATGAATATGATAGCTCACCTATCAATAGGGCATGAAGGTTTACTAGGTATTTTATACCTAATTAAGAAACTTAGAATGACAAAATGGATTAGAGGGAGCTAGAGACAATGAAGGGTAATTTTGAAGTATGGATATGCTGACTATTTATTGTATGAAACAAAAAGAGGAACATCTGATCTGAAATAGACTTTTCTTTTTGTAAGGTCTCATTCTAAGCATATTTTGTTTTCTTGAAATCTGAATTGGTTTAGAATATCCAGGATGGATGACTGCTCTAAGCATGATGTATTCATTAATGGTATGGTTGATTGATATAACGATGAACTTTGTGGAAAAAAAAGCAACATCTCTGAAAGTAATGGAACAGGCATGAGAGAAGTTATCCCAGTGGTGGAAAGGGATAGAATATGGAAGGAGAAATAGGAAAACTGGCAAACAGACATAGGAAAACAGACATAGGGGATTCCTGATTCAAGTATGGGTCATTAAAATTACCTGTGAAGTTCCTTCCAAATCTGAGATTCTGTGATTTGATAAAATTCTTGCATTTTGTCAAGGACCAGTTATGTTCATTTCCCAGGATTATACCTATTCTGATTCATCCCCCTGTCTCAGGTCTCTGTGTTTTCTAACATTTTCTCCATTGAGCAGCTAGGTGGCACAGTAGATAGAGCACTGACCTTGGAGTCAAGAGGTCGGGAGTTACAATCCAGTCTCAGACACTTTGCCACTTACTAGCTGCCTGACCTTGGGCAAGTCGCTTAACTCCGATTGCTTTGCATCCAGGACCATCTCCAGTCATTCTGATTCATATCTGGTCATTAGACCCACATGGCTCTGTAGGAGAAAGGGAAGCTGATGACTTATCACAACCTTTCCCCTCCCTCAAATCTGATTCAAATCTGAGGCATAACCTCCCTGACATCATGGTCTTCCAGAACAAAGCTAGATTGAGGTTTCTAAAGTGCAGGTCAATCATGTCACTCATTGAATCATTAAGAGTCAGTGACTCCTTATTGCTTCTGGGACAAAACACCTCTACTGAGCATTTAAAGCTCCTCAAAACATAACTCCAAGATTTCTAAACTAATTTCACATTATACTTCCTTACACTCTATATTCCAACCACAGTGAACCACTTTTCTTCATATATATACTATTCCTTCTCCATCCATGTCTTTGTGGTCTGCATCATGCCTGGAATACCCTTTCACCTCTACCTCTTCAAATTCTTACCTCCAACAAAGTTCAGCTCAAATGCCCCTTCTGATGGTGACATTTCTGTTAGTGTCTATCCCTTCAAATTTCTTTGTATCTACATGTATTTATGCAACTGTGTATATGTTCTTTTCTCCCAGTAAAATGTACACACCTTGGCGACATTGTTTCTGTTTTGCTTTTATATTTCACTGACCAGCTGTATGCTTGACACATTATAGGCATTTTATAAATGTTTATTAACTTAAAATACTTTTTTTTCCAGGGCCCAAAACATAATTGTAATTTAACTTACCAGGTTCCCATTCTTCTACTTCCCTCCCTTCACCCATCATTATTGGTATAGGAGACTGAAGAGATTTACCAAGCAGTTTACTGAGGAGATGGAAGAATGAGCCATTTGCCATGAAATGATTCTGTACAATTGCATATAGAAAACTCAAGCACTTTACAGAGAAAGGTCCATGATAAGTACATCAGAAAATGTGTGAGGGACTATTTTTGTACTGTGTATGCCTATTCATTACATATTAATGCAATTATAGTTCTTGTACTTTGAGGACAAGGAAGACCTTTTATAAATTTCTGAAAGAAAGGAGACTAGTGGTATCAAACTCAAATAAAAATGGGGCCACTAAACTCTATATTAAACATTCCCAGGGATTGCATGTCAACTTAATCTCCTGACCCCAGAATCAGTGCTCTTCTATCTAATGCTCCACCTAGCTATCATGTCTTAGTCTCAAAATATATTAACTAATTATTATTTGATGGTTTTTATTTATTTTGTCAACTATTTCCCAGTTACATTTTACTCTAGTTTGAACTGCCCTTAGAAGTATTTTGGGTCACATGTAGCCCAAGGGCTTTGTGTTTGATACCTTTGCTCAAATCCATGTCAATAGTCATAGCTCTTCTTTTCATAAGAGATTCTTGGTTGATTTTAATTCTTTTTTTACAGCTAACGTTCTGGGGCAAATTAAGAACTTTCTCCACAGAATCCCAGATTAATAGGTTAAGAGCTGGAAGGAAAGTCATCTAGTCTAACTCCCTCATTTTAAAGAAATTGAGATTCAACGAATGTAGATCAAAGCATACTATTTTCACTTTTAAAAACTAATTTTGTTTTTTATTTTTCATGTTTTTTCCTTTAGTTCTGATTCTTCTCTCACAACATGACTAATATGTATGTATGTTAAACATAATTATACATGTATAAGCTATATCAAATTCCTTACTATCCTGGGGAGGGTGGGGAGAGAAGGAAGGGAGGTAGAAAAATGTGAAAAATGTGAAAAGCAAAAGCTTTCAGAAAGATAAATGCCTGAAATAAATGCTGAAAACTATCTTTACATATAATTGTAAAGAATTTAAGATTACTGAAAGGAATTTAAGGTAAGTGAAAAAAAAAGAAAAATGAGACTCAGAGAGATGAAGTTTATTTCCTTGGTTATATATACTAAAAACAAGTGGGTTCCAAGATTCTAACCAAAAAAAAAAAATAAAGTTTTTTAGAATACAATTCATAATGAAAAATGGAGATTTGTTGGGGCACATTCCCCCTTTGTTATTATATTAATTTACCTTTTCTACTTTCTTCTCATTTATGATAATGGCAAGAATTCACTTTTATATAGAACTTAAGGGTGCACAAAACATTCTCTTTACACCAGGCTTGGGAATTTAACACTGCATGTGTTGTCTTGCTTAATATGTTGGATTCCCTGAACTCTAATGTTGTCTAATAAATAGATTGATTTGTGGAACTTTGGACTTGGAAGGATTATCTAGTCAATTCTTGTTGGTAGACTGGGAAACTGGCTACCCAAAAAGCTCAATAACTTACCTGAAGGTACAAAGAGAATTAGTAGTGGAAATGAAACTAGAACCTTAGTCTACAAGACCCCCAAGAACTTTGGCATGTCTATTTTTGGGGGGGAATGATTAAGGTTCATTTATTTTCATTGTTGTTGATTTGTATGAACTGATTTAGGGATTTGGAGAGCTAGGTCCTAGTCCTAGTTTTATCTGGAACTAGCTATTTGATCTTGAGCAACTATCCCAATCTCTTTTGGATTTAATTTTCTTTAGCTGTAAATTGAAGATGCTCTATTTAGATAATATTTTTTGGTCTCTAGGTTGAACTAGAATGCTAAGACCCTTCCTAGTTCTAGATCCTATGAACTCCTTAGATCCTTCTGATCAGAGGGATAACACTGGTCATTCAGAATTAATTGAACTGATTCCAACTTTAGACCTGCCCTGTCTTGTTGCTACCCAAGTTACAGCGTGACAGTGGGCAAGTTGTCAGTGTTTGTGGTGAGTATAGTGTCTTCCCTTCCCAACCCAAACCCCAAAACTACCACACCCTCCTCACTTGTTTAGCATGGTGGGTAGTTGCTGGCAACAGGGGTTTTATTGCCAACAACTATCTACCCACAAGTATTTTCTATCCCTGCCCACAGAACTGTTGATAAATGAATAAATCTCTCTTTGAAGCATTGGAAGTAAATTGCAATTAATTAAATATTATTGATTTCTACAAAGACATGGTAGTAAACTGTCTAAAATACAGAGATCCAGTGTTCATCTTCTGACCTTATACTGTAAAATTAATTAGCACAATGATTTCAGATAATATTGCTGAACAAAAATAAAGGTCAGATAATAGCCATGAAACGAACACATGCCAAGACCTTGGCAACAGACCTCAAGTTTTTTTTTGTTTCTTTAAATGTTCATACATGCCAGTTGTTGCACAGAATAGCATGGCTCATTAACATGTGGATTGGGGGTTTAACCATGGGTCAAATCATATCTGAAATTCAACCAGCTTCATATAGTAATATTTTGAAGTAAGCTAGCCAAGGCAGACCTCAGCAGTAATTGCCTTCATGAGTATTGTATAGGATCTTTATCACTTTGGGATATTTTGGGGACAATGAAAAACACCTAACTTGGGAGATTCCTAGGACAAAGAAGATCCTATAGTCTTGTTATGTCCAGTAGCTAGAAATGTGAACTTCACCAAGTACTTCACATATAAATAGACCTCAGGGTTCTTATTTGTAAAATCAGTCTTGAAGGTACATTCTAACTCTAACAGAAAATGATTATATTTCTGAATATGCATTTCTATCCCACTATCTCTTGGTTTTCAGTTCTACCATGAAATTTTTCTATCATTCCAAAGAAATAATTTTCTCTTCCTAATCTTCATCTTCAAGTGACCATTTGCCAATCAATGAACACATACCTCATAAAGACTTAGCTTTTCAAAATTGGAGTACTCTCATAAGAGAAATAAAATTTAGAGTCTTAGCATAAATATTCAGGGTAAAATTGATCAAGAGGTTATATTCTGCCTGGCCTAGAGCTGACTCAGTGGGGTCAAAATAGTCAGAGTTTGAAACTTCTAGGGCTGCGTAGAGTGGGTACTAATTGTGAGGATCCAGCAATCTCTGACTCTCAAAAGTCCAGATATCTTTGGCACAGATGTAGCTGAGAAACAAGAAAGGACTTAGGAAAGAGTAGTCAAAAATGTTGTTATCAGTGATTTTGTAGTGAACCATTATCATTGAACAAAAGCTTTGGTGTATATTGAGTTTTGATTTATCCAACAATTTATAACACCTTTTACTACAGGAGACATTCCTTAGGGACATTTAAAGAGAACACACACATAAACATACAAGTACATAAACCCACAAGAGACTGGGGTGCCCTCTCTGACTAAGGAACACCAACTCTGGACTTAGGTGGATCAATTCGTCTTGAGGCTTGGAGAAATCAGTTTCTTCTAGTAATTAGCTTCTTTATACATCCAACCCAGAACCCTAGAGAATGCTTAAGTCTTTGCAACTTCAGGTTTGGCTCATGTGGAAAGTGTTTCCTGCAGGGATTAATAAGGATTTTTCTAGAAATGTATGCAATGTTCAAATTATATAATGCATGGAGTGATTATTACTTCCACTTCAAAATATGTAATCTTCTCTCCTTAGGGAATTCCCTAATTAGCCTCCTTGAGGTCAGGGTCTGTTTTTCTTTTTGTTTCTATTTGTATCCCCAGAAATTAGTATAATGAATGACACATATGACACATATTATTAAGCACTTAATAATTGACTTGATTTAAACTCCAAAAGGCTCATATGCCTTGGCAAATATTTGAAATATGACATAGTATATGCATCACACATTTTGCTCCCCAGATGGGTGATATTTAATCATGAAGCATTTTGTGGAACTTTAGAGTGGGCATTTTGCTTTTACCTCAACTCTGTACAATGTGAGAAACTCAGTCTAGCTTTCATTAAGCCCAGGCATGGCTTGGAATCACCCTCCTGGCAGTGACCGTCTCCTCTAAGATGTTGTTTCAAGAGTAACCTCTTGCTGGGAAATCAGCTCTCATACCCAGAAGCTCCCAACCTCTTGAACTGACTAGGTTTCTGCCAAATGAGCCACCATCCATCTCAAGATGACTGTTTCCAACTATTTGACCTATTCTCAGAGAAAGAAATACAAAAACAGAGTTTTGAGATCCAATCTCAGGTTTGCCTAGAGTCCATTTTTTCAAGTCAAGCCAACAAGATTTAATTAATACTTACTATATACCAGATACTGTTCCAAGTATTGGGAATACAAATACAAGGGGTGGGGGGGGGGGAGACAGTCCCTGTTTACAAGGAGCTTCCATTATAATTAGGAAATATAATATATAAAAAGGAGTTGAAAAGTGGGTATGAGAGGTGAGGGAGAGAAGGTTCCCACATGGAAACATATTAGCTATTTCTGGAGAATCTGAAACAGAGATAAGAGAGAAATGAAGAACTTCTGACCTGGGCCTTCTTCAAAATGAGGTTCTAGGAAGAGCTCATCAAGTAGGGTAGAAGTACCTTTTAGGGTGAATAGGTGGTTGAGTTAGGGTGACAAAGTCCTGACAATAAGAAATGGAACTAGAGCCCTACCATGTGTGAGCTGCCATCATAATTTCAAGGTGGAAAAAGGAAGGGAAAGAAATGTTTTCATAGAGAGCATGAAAGAGAACTTTCAAAGTGATAAGAAATATCCTGGAAAAGAAAAAGAGAGAAAGGTAGTAGAAAACAGTTTTCACTAAAAACAAACTGAATGCACAACTCTTCCTGCTTTGCTTCTCAGTGGCCAGCTCTACTGGTCCCATCCATGGTCATCCTATATTCTGTCACACAGACTAATCAGATAATAAGGAGATTGCTTTGCCACTCCAAAGCACAAGTCTGGGGTTGCAGTATCATCCCAAAGCACAAATCTTTCAGAGTCGAGCCAGAGTATATCTCTCTCAAGATGGCCCAGCAGATCAAGGGTTTCCTCTCATTATCCCTATTGCTTGGGAAAAGCCACCCAGGTAACCATATTCCCTAAAGTTGCCCTATCCTATAGCAAAGAGATATCACCTGCCTTTCTTGTTCTCACTCCTGCCAGTTACCCTTTGTTCCACCTATCAGCCTTGAAGTTTTTACCTCCACAATATTTCTTTCATATTACTCCTCCCCACTCATGAAGCACTTATACAGCTGCCACTTTATCCTCTCACCTGAACCACTCAAAGAGTCTTTTAATTAGTCTTCCTGACTCAAATCTCTCTCCACTACAATCCTTCCTACATTCTGTTGCTCGAGTAATTTTCCTGAAGCACATATCTGACCATGTAACTCACTTTTTCAACCAAATCCAGGGGTATCCTATTATTTTTAGGATAAACTCTGTTTAGCTTTAAAAGTCCTACAGAATCTGGTTCCAATTTATTTTTCCAGCCTCATTGCATATTATCTGCCATCCCACTCTCCCCCACTCCACCATACTCTGATATCTCATCAAGCTGCCCCCCTTTCTATTCCTCACACACTACACTCTTTATCTTGTCTTTGTGCCTTTTTACTACCTGTCCTCCATGAATGGAGTGCCCCTCCTCTTTATCATTTCCTCATGTTCTGTATCAAACCCTTCCCGATCTCCCAACAATAAAATCCTTCCATAACTACTTTTTATTGAACTTTTATGTATATTTACAAACTGATATATATATATATGCATCATTATACATCATTATAAACAGTTTCTACACATAGATATAAACTTTATATTTATGCTTGCTCTCTCTCTCTCTCTATATATATATATATATTGTTTTCTGCTATATGTAAATTCCTTGAAAGATTGTTTCATTCTTTATACTTAGCTCCCTAGCACCTAGTCTGACACAAAGTAATTACCTAATAAATATTTATTGAATTATTGAAAAGTTATGAAAAATGAACAAGAAGTGTGAGTTAACTCTGTTTCATATAAGATGGGTATAGGCAAACTCAGCAAAATTAGTTTGAAGAATGAAGATTGATACTTTCAATAGTATCATTGATAAAAGCTCTTCCTTCAATAGTATCATTGATAAAAGCTCTACCCGTGTATCTGCTGCCTTGCCTAACTGTAATCTTTTCAAAACGGCCTGGTCAGGTAAGGGTTTATATAGTACCAAACAGAGAACAGGTGAAATGCCATAGGAATGAATGAAATCAAGAAATCTGGGGTGGCTGGGCTGGAGTAATGGGACCCAAGGGCAAGATGTGTTTGTGTGGTCTCAAGTCAAGCAGAAATTCAGATTATCCCCATGGGTTTGAGCTCTTACAATGTTCCCCCCCTTTTTCCAATTTGAGTTGAATATGCTCTCATTCTCTTGAGCTCTAATATCTAAAACTGACATCAGCAGGTGTGAACAGCTCTCTGGCAAATTAAGAGTTTGCTGTATTGTTTTTACAAGATGGTAGAAGACAGGGAAATCACTAATCAGCCAAGAAACTGTCCATGTTGTAGTAAGCTGTCTTCAAAATTCTTTCATGGTTTGAGTAAAATACTGTATTATGAGAAAAGATCTTGTTTTATTCTAGCTACTTTACTACTTACCTGCACTGTCACTTTTTTTGGGGGGGTGGTAATATTAGGATATTAGGGTGGAGGTAGTGTGTGTTCTTAATTATGACTTATGCATGGCATTTTTTCTCTATTGTAAACATTCTAGGGGGCATCTCTAGAACCTAGTCTCTGGGGAGGGGACTTGGGCAAATGAGTCATTAGGGGAGTACAGGGAAGTGGGTGGATCTGGAAGCTTTGGATAGAGAAAGGTGTCTAACATTCATTGCTTCCACAATGGCTTTGTTAGTTCAGTTCCTCCAGGAATCTAGATGCCAAAGGCACCATGGAAGCAGGACTTTGGTTTGAAATCCAACAGGGAAGACAGGTTTTGAAATGAAGACTATAAAGGGGTTCCTTTCTAGAAGCAGCATGGAAAATACAGGTTGAGAGAAGCAAATGATGTCAGATCCAGAGCACTCTTACCTCCAGAGAAGCCAGGATCTGGGTGATACTAGCCTAACATCTGGGTTGAGGAGTCAAACTTCTGTATGAAGGAATGTAAATAAAAAAGGTAAGAATACTGAAAAGGTATAAAGGGGTCAAGTTGTGAAGAATTTTTAATGTCCAAAGGTTTTATATTTTATCTTAGAGGTAATAGGGAATCATTGGAGTTTATTGGGAGAGGAGTGATATTCTCAAATCTACATATTAGAAAAATCTATTTGGCAGCTTTCTGGACAATGGATTGGACTTTGGAATCCGAAGAACAATGAGAAATTCAAGAAAGAGTAATGAGGATCTAAATTATGGGGGGGGATCAGGATTAACTGTTAAGTGTTCTATAACTTTGAAACTTTTCTATTTATTTACTATTTAAGCTCCTGCCCTTCACACATGTGCATGTATTAAAAATACACATTCTCTACATATACATGTATTTTTTGTGATATATATATATATATATATATATTATTTTTATTCATTTCCCTATTAGAATCTAAACTCCCTGAAAGTAGGGATTGTTCCATTTATTGTACTTAGTAGGTACCTATTGATTGATTGAAAGATCAGTCCATCTTCAGTGCCTCTTGATGATCTATTATTAATTCTGGGTCCTCAAAGACTATGCTAGAAGAATGCAAGACCTAGAAGCTCCTGAAATATTGACACAGCTTGAAATATAGGACTGATGATGCACATATGTCAGTTTGGAAATGCTCTTTGAAGGAAGCTTGATATCCCCCCCCCCATAGTGATTATTAGTAAAAGAAAACAAAGAACAACAATAACAAAGATCCCAGACTGGATAACTTAATTTTTTAACAGTCCCCTTTCCTCTAAAAAAAAAACCCATCCCAAACTAAAAGAAGATTGTAGATTGTGTACTCTCTTTAGATAAAATTGGATGAACAAACAATTTGTGATAGTAGGGAGTGGAAGTGTGTGTGTGTGTGTGTGTGTGTGTGTGTGTGTGTGTGTGTGTGTGAGGGTGGGGTCTTCATAGGTATGTAGTGAGTCTATGGTGCTAGAAGTTCAGTGTTTTCTTTCTGCCAATTCATATAGTTATTTTAGCCATAAGATCAATCAACTTGATTTAGAGGTTAAAATTCTCTAACTTGTTTATGGATGTGAGGAGTGTTATAAAGGGAGAATCTATAGAACTTGGCAATTATTAGATATAGGAGATGGAGAAGGGTAGGGTATTTCTGAAGTACCTGATCTCTGTGATTATGAGGATAGCAATATCTTTAATAGAAACAGGGAAATTTGGGCAAGAGTTATATTTCAGGGGAAGATGACAAATTTCATAATAATCATGTCAACTTTGAGATTTTGATGACAAGTACTGATGACAATTTGAGAAGATAGTGATATGGACTAGGTTCCTGGAGGGAGATTAGGACTAAATTATATTTGGGAATCAGTTGCATAAATATAATTTAACTCATGAGAGCAGATCAGCTCACCCAAGAAGAATATATGTGTGTGTGTGTGTGTGTGTGTGTGTGTGTGTGTGTGTGTGTGTGTATAAAAAGAGAGAGAAGCCCCAGGACATAGGACAGAACATTTTTAAAAACTATTTTATTTTATTTTATTTTTTGAGTTTTTAGAGCACTTAGCAATTTATTTTTTAAATCCTTGATTTTCTAGATTTATTTTATATTATTACAATAATTTTGTTATGAATAAATACAACCCCCCCCAAGAAGATGAGAAACCTCAAGAATAGTGAGAGAGAGAGAGAGAAAATATATATATTTATATATACTTCAGTCTGTGTTCAGATTTCAATGGCTCTATCTCTGGATTGAATTACTTTCTTTTTCATAAATCCACCAGAGAAGTGGCTTCAATATTTTCCCCACAGTTGCTATTACTAGCTGTATTTCCCTCCACTCTATTCCTCCCTACTCTCACTTATTCTTTTCTCTCTCTCTCCTTTCATCCTGGCCCTTTCCAAAAGTGTGTTGTATCTGAGTACCCTCTCCCTCAAACTTCCCTCTCTTCTATCATTATTCCCCCTTCCCCCCCCCCCCCCCATTCCCCCTTATCCCGTCTTCTTCTTCTCATCTTTCTCTAGGGTAAGATACATTTCTATACCCTATTAAGTGTGTGTGTTTTTTCCTTTCTGAGTCATTTCTGGTGAAAATGAAGGTTCACTCATTCCCCCTTGCCTTCTCCCATTCCACTATATTGAAAAAGCTTTTTCTTGACGCTTATGTGAAATTTCTTAGCTTTGTCTTTATCTCCTTTCTCTTCTTCCCAGTACTTTCCTTTATCACCCAATGACTCCATCTTTTTACTATATTATTCCATTATATTCTGCTCCTTCCTATGTCCTGACTATATATGCTCCTTCTATCAGCTCTTATAAATGAGAAAGTTCATATGAGTTTTCAATATCTTCTTCTTGTGCAGGAATACAAACAGTTCAATATCATTAAGTTCCTCATAGTCCTTCTCATCCACCCTGTCTAGGGTTCATCAGAGTCCCATACTTGGAGATCAAAGTTTCTGTTCATCTTTCGTTGTTTCAATAGGAAATTTTGAAAGTCCCCTGTTTCATTGAAAGTCTATCTTTTCCCCTGAAAGAGGATGTTCAGTTTTGCTGAGTAGTTGATTCTCGGTTGTAAACCAAGATCTTTTGACTTCCAGAGTATCATATTGCAATCCCTACGAGCCCTTAATGTAGATGCTGCCAGATCCTGTGTAATCCTGACTATGGAGCTTCAGTAGTTGAATTGTTTGTTTCTGGCAGCTTTTAGAATTTTCTCTTTGATTTGGGAGTTTTGGAATTTGGCTATAATATTCCTAGAAGTTTTTATTTGGGATCTTTTTCAGGAGATGACTGGTGAATTCCCACAATTTTTATTTTACCCTCTACTTCTAGGATCTCAAGGCAATTTTGCTGTATTATTTCTTGAAAATGAAGTCTAGGCTCTTTTCCTGGTTGTGACCTTTAGGTAGCCCAATAATTTTTAAATTATTTCTTCTGGATCTATTTTTGAGGTTGGTTATTTTTCCAATGAAATATTTCACATTTTCTTCTAATTTTTGGCTTTTTTTGGAAGAGTTTTATTTCTGCCTGATTTCTTGCAAAGTGATCAGCTTCCTTTAGTTCCATTCTGTAGTTGAAGGAATTCTTTTCTTCAGAGAACTTTTTTATCTCTTTTTTCCCAGCTGGCCAATTCTGCTTTTTAAGGCATTCTTCTCCTCATTTGCCTTTTGTTTTGTTTCTTCATTAGGCCTAAACTGGTTTTTAACATATTATTTTCTTCAGTATTTTTTTTTATTTCTTTCACCAAGCTGTTGATTTGGTTTTCATGATTTTTCTGCATTGTTCTCATTTCTCCTCCCAATTTTTCCTCTGTCTCCCTTAATTGCTTTTCAAAAGTGTTTTTTGAGCTCATTCATAGTCTGAGCCCATTTTGTATTTCTCTTGGAGGTTTTGGATATGAAAGCTTCGATTTTTTTGTCATCTGAGTATGTGTTTTGATCTTCCATAGGACTAAAGTAATTCTCCATGTTCAGATTTTTCTTTTTCTGTTGTTTACTCATTTCCTCAGCCCCAAACTAATTTACAGCACTTCCAAGGCTTTGAGTATTTTTGGGGGCTACCCCCTGGAACCTTTATTCCTCCAAGGTCTTATGCTCTCTTGCTTGTGCTTTGATATGTAGATGACCACAGCATTCCCCTCTGCCCTGGAGCTGTAAGGAGAGTCCCTGCTTGCCTATCTTAGTATGGAAGCCCAAACTGCAACCCGAATCTGGGTGTGGGCAAACAGCAGAGTCCTGCCCCCAAGGAGAGCAGAGAAATTTCTGCACTCTCCTCTGACCCCCTTACCATCTATGGGCTCTGCTCTGGAGATTCAGGCTGGTTTCTCCTGATTCTCGCTACAGGTTCAGCAGCTGGTGCTCTTCACTCCACACTCATTCTGGTGTGGCAGAATTCTCTCCCTGTCCCTTCAAGCTGTTCCTGGGTTGTGCTGCAACCAGGGCTTTTTCCAACTACAGGCATAGGACAGAACTTTGAGGGATATTCATACATAGAAGGTGGAACTGGAACAGATATTAAAAGAGCAGTCAGGTGATAATCAGGAGAACAAAGAAAAAATAGTATGGAAAAGGAGGCTATCTAGAAGGAGAGGATGCTCAACAGTGCTGAAACTGCAAAAAGATGAAAGAAGACTGACTTCAAAGGACAGTGGACTTATCAATATATCAGTGTCTGATAGATTTGGAACTAGTAAGGAAGCTATAAGGGCTGGACTTAAGATGCTAATAAAAGGTACTGTCTCTTTCTTATGTTGTCATCTTATTTACTCAAAATGGCAAAAGGACATATATATGTGTGTATATATATATATATATATATATATATATATATATATATATATGTATATAAATAACAGAAAAAATAACTTGAGGAGGGGCAGCTAGGTGGTGTAGTGGATAGAGCCCTGGACTTGGAGGGAGTCAGGAGGACGTGAGTTCAAATTTGGCCTCAAACACTTTAAAAATCATCTAGCTGTGTGACCTTGGGCAAGTCACTTAACCTCATTGCCTTAAAAATAAATTTAAGAAAAGACTTGAGGGGATATACAACAGATTTGCTTTCTCTAATAAATCCCAGCATTAGATCTTCCCTACCTACATCCACGATAGAACCTTAGAGTTTGAAGAGGACCTGAGTGAAAGTGAACTTTTTCTGAGGCAAAAGTACTGACTGAAGGCAGTGAATTATTTCTAGCTAATTTATAAGTGACTGTTTTTTTAAGGCTTGAAAGCTTATTTCTGGGAAATGTGAACCAAAGAACTATTTGGAGAGCATGAGAAAAATTTATATTAACTATTTGTTCCATTTCTGACAGAAATTTGAATTTTTGTTTTTAAACCTAAGATGAGTTGCCCCTCATTAAAAGACCTTGATTTTATAGGAGGCAGGAGAAATAATTGAAAAGCTACATAAGGAATTAGATGATAAATGTTGAAAGAAGTGGCACATAGTAGGAAAGGTGTCAGAATCCAGAACAGAGTATACAGAACCTGACAGAGCTGAGAAGCCAAATGAAACATAACCTGTGTGAAAGAGGCTAACTAGAGACAACAGGCTCTCAAATTAACAGGGGGTGCTGATTTGACTGGAGGAAAGATGTGATGTTGTGAGCTGATTAGAGAAAACAAAATCTATTGTTTGAAGAGCTTACTATAGTTAAACATTAATATTTAGAGAGAAAACTTCTCACTTATCTTAGAACAGACCTGAATAGATTTGCAAATCTCAGTTTTAAGGGAACTACTTTTCACTGAAACAGTGAACTACTGCTTCCTTAATCAGAAAAAAAAAAGACTTGGAACATGTATGGTCTATGGTGGATTGCTTTCTGTCAGGGGGAAGGGGAGGGAATGGAGGGAGGAAAAAATGTAAAAACTAAACTTTGCAAAAAAAAAATAATAGTCCATGTAATTGGAAAAATAAAATAAAATATTTATATAGAAAAAAAAGATTTGTTAAGTTCTGGATATCTCAGGCTTAAGAATTCTGTTTGCTAAAAGAGCTTAATACTGCTTCAGCAACTTTCTCATGGAGTCTTCAGGAGATCAGAGATATCTAAAAGAGGAGTGGTTTCTATCTAAAAGGTCACATGTGGTGTAGACTCATCCTTGAGGAAGACCAAGTTTATAGATTCCTCACACTAAAATTATCTCTAAAACTCCAAGAGTAGCAGTGTAGCCATCCATTCTGTGGAATCACCCCAATCTGTTAGAATGAGTGCAAGCTACCCCCCCACACACACAGCCAGAGAGAGAGAGAGAAGAGCTGGGGATGGGTGGCATTCCTTCTGTGCTATACTGACATCCCAAGAGTGTTTGTTTCTATATATTTCCCCTCCCCACCCCCAACATCAGTGTGATTCATACTCTGGGTGGGGGAAAGTTTACTTCTATGTATTTCACACACCCCAACTCTACTCCAATTATGGATGCAGCCCATTTATTTCCTTGGCCATTCCCAGGGTTTCTAATTCCCTTCCCCCCACCACTCCAGGGTGCAATGACACTCATGTATTTTTCCTGGGACATCTCCCAGGAAATTCCCTCTCCCACTAGTTGCTTGGCCTGGGGCTTTTTGCTATGCTAGACACCTGAGATCAGTGCACAGCTGTTGGGGAAATCAATAGGGAAAAAACTTGGCCTCAAAAATAAATTTATCCCTGTTCCTTTTCCCTTCCTTTTTACTGTACTGTGATGAATCTTTCCTTTCTTTTGGTATAGTAGAAAGATCATGAAATTTAGAGATAGAGAACTTGAGTTTGAATACTGGCTCTGTTATTTCTTACCAGGTCTAAACTTTCAAAGTTACTTTAACCTCTATGCATCAGTTTTCTTTCCTGTAAAGGGAAGGTGTTGGTATCAGTTATCTTTGAGAATCCCTCTAGATAAAAATTGTAATCCTATGATTCTACATCTCTTCTTCTCATAAGCCATCTTCCAATGTTCACTAACTTTTTTTTAGATTGTTCAAGGCAATGGGGTTAAGTGGCTTGCCCAAGGCCACACGGCTAGGTAATTTTTAAGTGTCTGAGGTCAGATTTGAACCCAGGTACTCCTGACTCCAAGGCCAGTGCTCTATTCACTGCTCCACCTAGCCGCCCCCTGTTCACTAACTTCTACATGTCTACCATCTCTTGGCATTCTCCCCAATTCTGACTACTACTCTAATATCCCCTGACATACAGGATCAAAAAGAAGAGTGGGTATACTCCTTTCTCCCCATTTCCATTTGAAAATATTCCCTCTGCCACCATCACTCAGCATCCATTCTTCTCCTTTAAAGTTTACCAGATTCTAGTTGCTGTTGTCTGTGTGTCTCTAATGCTTTCTCTCACCTCCCTACTACATATTTGATTTATAGCCTTCTCCATAGAAACTTCTACCTTCTTCAAACACATTGGCTTCCATTTAATCTCTGACTATTCTACCTCACTAATTCATGACAATTGTCAAATTGTCATTCGCCAAATTTTGCTCTAAATGCCAGAATTCTGCTTATGATTTTGGTCATTAGAATTTTTGTGATAGTGATTCCAAAAATGATTTCAAAAACCAGATTTCAAGGTGATAAGAAATAAATGGATGGAGAAGGAATAAAGGGTTAGAGTAGATATTATTTTATAGGAATATAGTGAATATTTTTATTGTGAAAGAGAGGACTATAGGAAGATAGCTTGAAGGAATGACATGATCTAATGAGTTTATTTTCTTAATGATATGGGAAACCTAAACTTAATTTTAGGTAGTGGTGAAAAATTCACTAGCTAGGGAGAGACTGGAGATGAAAGAGATGAGAGATAGAGTCAGACAAATAGATGGGGAGAAAGGCAGAGAAAGAGTGGGAAGAGGAGAGAGAGAGTGAGAAAGAGAGAGATGCTCACTGAGGGGACAGAATAGAGGGAACAAATAGAGGGATTAACTCTGGCAAGGACTTCTTCAGAGAATGGAGCAAAACAGAAGAGGATAATTGAAGATGTACAGGAGCCTTGACTTCAAAGGCCATCTATACCAACTCCTTTATTTCATGAATTAGGAAAATTAAGCCCATTTAGGTTGATTAAGGCCATACAGATATTTACAGATGAAATGAATGTGGTTTGGATGACTGGCACTGATTTTCACAGTAAAGTTCGAGGTCTGTTCATTTCATTTACTGAGATTGGGGATGAAGGCAGTATGAGAGAATCAGTTATGGAAGAATAAAGTAATGAATAAAAAGTCTTCTTTGCTTCAATGAAAAGGAAAGATAAGGATGAGAGAAAAGGTATAAGGGGAAAGGAGGCATTTTTGAATCATGTAGAAATGTGATAGCAAATCAGAAAAGAAGAAAAGATTTGCTTTACCTCACTGAGAGTCCTTTTGAGATGAGATAACACTAATTGGTAGTTACCCAGTTTGCAAAGCTATGTGACTTCCTATAGTAGGTTTAGTAGCTTGGGAGTCAGAATGGAGAAGATGAATGGTAGAGTTGACTCAGGAATAAGGGATGTTAGCATGAATGATGGGGAGACAAGGAGGCAAGGAATTTGAGAATATAAGATATATAAGAAAATGCAATTTGACAAGAAAGTAGTCTCAGATTAAAGAGAAGAAGGGAAATGGACTGGTCTATATTCAGGATATGGAAAAGCTCTTTTAATAAATTAATAAATGAAAGTTCATTCTTTTAAAACTAATATTCTACCCCTGGTGTAATATGGTTATGAGTCTTGGAACAATATACTCTATGAAGAATTAAAATTACAGATAATGGTGGGCATGCAGAGACACCCCACCCCCTGCCCCATACAACATATAGGGAACTTTGAAGAACTATAATAAAACATGTTATCAGAAAGATGTATGAGTGAAAAAAAATGGACTGGTCATATGACAAGAGCAATGAATAACTATTGGACAATCCCATTGGTAACCCCACGATGTCAGGAGAAAAGGAAGGACTCCAATATATTTAGTACATCCCTTGTGGCAAATTTAAGGGAATACATGAATGAGAAACACATAGGATGGCTAAGTGTATATATGGTATGCTTGTTGGAGGGGCCTCTTTAATTGATGAGATTATAGCTCTATTTGAATATTTAATGTTTATTTTTAAGTACCATTTTATAATAACAGTTACACAGAATTTCAAACTCTCTGCATTGAGATGGCACTCAGAGACAATTTAGTCCTACTTGAGCCTGAAAGAGATACCTTCTCTTGTATTTATTGTATCATCCATGACAAACCATCACTTAAAGTTCCTTAGTAATGGGCAACAAACTCTACCCCAAGGCAGCTGACTATTTTGGACAACTCTAATTGCTAGGGAATTCTTTCTGCCAAGACCAAATCTATCTGTCTTCGGGTTCTCCCTATTGCCAGTGGTTTTGCTTATTGAGACTAGGCAGAGCAATATTGATCTTTCTTATGCCAGTCTTTTGAGAGAATTTATCTGTAATTCACCTGACCCCCCTTTTCCTCAATAAATTCCAATGGCATCCTACTTTATCCAGTTTCAAATATAAAATCCTCTGTTTGACTTCTGAAACTCTATAATCTACTGCCAAATGCTACAAATAAGGGCTTGCTTTCTTTCTTTCTTTCTTTCTTTCTTTCTTTCTTTCTTTCTTTCTTTCTTTCTTTCTTTCTTATTTTCTAGGCAATTAAAATAATGGGGGAACATTTTAATAATGCATTTTAAACTTAAAAGCTCATCCTGCATACATTCTACCCCTCCTGTTTTTTTTTTTCTTAAAGAGGTGGTTGTTAAATATTTACCAGCACCTCCCTCACTCTAAGTCTTTTATTCTTCAGGCTAACATTGTCCAATTCCTTCAAATGATCCACTGTCCAATTCCTTCAAATGATCCACTGTTAAGTCCTTTCACCATTTCTATAGCCTATCAACATACTGAACATTGACACCCAGAAATGATGTGGTCTGATCAGTGTAGTGCAGTGACTCTGAAATTTTTTGTTCTAAGGATACCTTTATATTCTTCTTTTTTTAGGTTTTTGCAAGGCAAATGGTGTTAAGTGGCTTGCCCAAGTCCACACAGCTAGGTAATTATTAAGTGTCTGAGACCGGATTTGAACCCAGGTACTCCTGACTCCAGGGCTGGTGCTTTATCCACTACACCACCTAGCTGCCCCCCCCCTTTTTTTAGGTTTTTGATACCTTTATATTCTTAAAAAAAATCAAGAACCTCAAAGAGTTTTGTTTATGTGAGTTATAGTTCTCAAAATTTGCCATATTAAGAATTTTTTGAAATGAACTTGGATGTTTCCAGAGGCCCCTGGATGACACTTTGAGAACTTCTGGCAGAGAGGATAAAAGATTCTCATCTCTCTAGTCCAGGGTATAAGGCTTCATTTAGTGCATCTTGAGCCCACATTAAAAACATTTCTTTTTAATTTCCATAACCACATTGACTTATATTGGATTTATAACCCACTAAAATCCTCAGATCTTTTTCAGATTTAATGCTGTCTATCCATGCCTATCCCATCTTTAATTAGGTAATTTAATTTTTTTAACAACCAAGCACAAGACTTCACATCTCCCTATAAAATTTAATCTTATTTTATTCTGCCCACTCTTCTATTCTTTGAAAACCCATTTGAATCGTTATTCTTGTCATCCACTGTATTAACTTTATATCATCTGTAAATTTTATAAATGTGCTACTTTGGTTTTAAAGCAGATCATTGCTGAAAATATGAAGTAGCCCAAGACCAAGCACACAACAGAGGGTATCATGCAATCTCTATTTGACTTTGGGAACTGAAATTACCAGACCTGCATCTTTATTTCTTTTTTAAGAATCAAGCTGTACATAACTGAGATACATTTATTTCAATGCTAAAGAAATCACTTCTGCCTGATTAAATCAATCAGAAAATATTTATTAAGCACCTACTATATAGCATTATGCAGCTCAGTGCTGGATATGATCTGTATCATATCTGATTAATGGATAAAAAAATTTAAGGGAAGAGAACAGTATCTTCTTTTTCTTTGCTCTGAAACACTGACCATGTAATGATCTTTCCTCTCTAGGACCTCTAAAAGCCCTATCCTTATGTCTTTCTGTAAGCTCCAAAAAGGCAGAGATCACCTTTTATCTAAACTTTGAATCTCTGCCAATTCTTGGACCAGCCCTGTATTAGGTAGGTATGTAATGATTATTTGTTAAAGGGGAAGTTGAACTTAAAATTGTAGTTAACTAACAAATGATACATTTGGTGCCTTCTCAAGTAGTTAATTCAATAACACAACAGACAGACCCTCAGCTATTAAGATTAGATTAACTTTT
Source organism: Macrotis lagotis (assembly GCF_037893015.1). Taxonomy (NCBI): domain Eukaryota; kingdom Metazoa; phylum Chordata; class Mammalia; order Peramelemorphia; family Peramelidae; genus Macrotis; species Macrotis lagotis. The sequence continues at coordinate 329,736,595 of NC_133666.1, forward strand.
TTTTCCCATGTATCTTTCTCTAGACTAGTACCTTGACTCAGTTTCCTTGCCTAGCTTTGTGCCTTTTGTTTCTGAAAATTCTCTTCTTCCTGAAGTTACCTGGACTTTGGACCCCTTGCCTTACTCTACCTTTTAGAATATCTTATGTTCCCATATGTTTACCTAGATTCTAAGCCATTTCTTATATGCTTGCCTCTTATTTGCTACCAAGGAACTTGATCCCGGCTTCCTTTGACCTGGACAGTTGCTTGGTTCATAGCAACGTGACTGTTGTAGCCCACTTTTGGACCCTGACCCAGAACTTTCAACCTGCTCTTGCTGTCCAAGACTTGGTATTCCCTTGATCTTGATACTTCCCATCTTTGGATATGAGAGAAAGCACATTGCCTGCCCGCCCCCCCCCCCCCCCCCCCCCAGTTCTTTACCTTTCATCTTTTATGAGTCTCAGTTTGAAAATTGATGAATGGAGAAAACAGTTTCAAAGAGAGAGACAATGTGTAGAGATTGTGCACAAAGAAAGAATTAATGATGAAGTTATGTTGGAGTGACTGATTATGTCACCTATAAGGCAGCAGTGAGTAGTTACCCTATTAATTTGTATCCCTTCTATTAGATTAATAGAATTTTCCATAAAGAACTTCTCTTCTATCTTGAGGAAATTTGGCTTTAAAAGCCATTCTTTCCTGTTCAAATATATTTTAAAATACTAGAAAGAAAAATCACAAAGATATTTTTGCCTCTGTGTTTCCACATTTGTAAAATGAGGAAGTTGGACAAGAAATGATCTCTGAGATCCTTTCCAAATGTTTGATCCTATGTAAATAGTCCATTTAAAGTAGTCTACAAATTGCTAAAGTGCTATTCATTTTCAGAAATTTGTTGCAAAGTAGCTTTTGCAACAATTTTCAGTTTTAAAATACAGAAGGAATTTGATTAAAATTAGTTATATGCCAGACATTCGTCTCTAGGAAGAGACCATTACAAATCATTATGAAGATTTAGACTAGAATTATAGGGCCTGCTACAAACTATGACTGGATGCATTGATTAATTTTCTAGTATCTGGTTTTTGGTTTCTATGACTTTCTTTAATGTATATACATACATACATACATATATAATTTCAAGAAGCTTAAGTTCAATATACACACACACACACACACACACACACACACACACACACACACACATATATATATATATATATATATATATATATATATATATGATGTGTATAATTAGCCTCTTGTATTTTGTATTTGGCATGTGCTAGTCTTCCTCTGGGGAATATAAATTAATTGATTAATTGTTGGGAAAAAGATATACAAATGCACACACTTATATGTAACTATATTGATAACTAAGTTTTTTCTCTCCCTGTTCAGATCTTTATGAAAGCACATTTCCTCTCCCCTGCGGAATATGAATTAGCATTCACATTTAGTATCTCAAGGAAGGAAAAACTATAAGCACCTCTATCAGGCCTTTGGTTTTCATACTGAGAGAATCATCCAAGGTCATCCTTCAATACTGTTCAGTCACTTTAGAATCAACTACTCTACTGTATACCAGTGATGTCAAAATTACAAAGAAACAGGGCCAATAACCTAAAGATCCCTGTGGGCCTCATATTGACTCAGAACACAATATTAGCTTTATGTTTTATTGCATTTTGGTTTATCTTGCTAAATATTTCCAGTTACATTTTAATCTGCTTTGGATTATCCTAGCAAGTATTGTGGACTATAATGTGGTTTGGTAGCAGTGTGATTCAACACTTTTGTCAGATACCTAATGCAGTTTTAATTATTAACTGCATTTTTCTCCCAAATCAGCTGAGAAAGCTTCCCTATTTCTTTGATTATAACTTCAGTTATAATAGTAACATATATAACACAGTAACAAAGATAAGAATGTCTATATCCACTGTTAACCAAACTTGAATGAAAGGGAAAATATTTCAACCTATTTTTATACTCCTCAAATTACCTTCTGTGTTTGAAGATCTCAAAGTACATATCTCTGAGTCAAAGTGAGAAGAAAAGCTTTGCTCCCCACTGATCACTGTCCTGAAAATCCTAAAGAAGAGGAAGTATTTCTAACATATCAGAATTGAGAGTTTTCCAATAGAGAAAGGGAATTCTGAGAAGTCATTTTGGAGGAATTGTCATCCCATCACCCCAATCTGGATATGGACTTTCCTTCCCACTCCCATTCAATCCAAAGAATATTTTCTTTAAAAAAGTCTTTTGAATCCATAACTCTCAGATATAGGATTTCTCCTTTGCCTATTGTAGTGTGGATGTAATGCAGTATTATTACTCAATTGGAGAGATGTTTGTCACAGTTAACTACAGGAACTGGAATAGGAGGGAGAAATTGTGACTTTCTTTTTTGAAATTGTGACTTTTTAAAAAAAATCCTTCAAGTTTTCAGAGAAGTCTCCTAATTGCTCTATCCAGTGGTTATAAGTTAGCCTTTTCTTTACTCTTAGGACCTAAGAGCAGAGGAATTGAGGGTGGGGTAATTTCATTTCTACTGTATACAAAGGTGAGGTGTTCAGTATAAGGAAGAGTTCTTTATTTTGTAAAGAGGGTAAATAAAGTCCTTTTCTAAGGTTAGCAGAACACAATCACAGATAAGATTCATTTCTTAGGGTAATTAGAGTTTATATAACAAGGCAGTTAAATAGCAGAAGAGAGTTGAAGAAGAAAATTTCTGGAAAGGTATACATAGACAAAGGATTTTTATATAGTACAAAGCATTATAGAGCAATAAAGAAAAAAATTTCTCTTGAAAGTAGTGCAATAGAGTTCCAGCCCTGGAGTCAGGAGGACCTGAATTCAAATCTTGCCTCAGATACTTGAAACTTACTAGCTTGTGTGACCATGGGCAAGTCATTTAACCCTGATTGCCTCACATTCAGGACATCTCCAGGTGTCCTGATTAATATCTGGTCACTGGACCCAAATGACTGTGGAGGAGAAAGTGAGGCTATTCATTTATCACAGCACCCCTCCTTACTCAAATCCAATTCACTTGCTTGTCATGGCATCACCTCCCTGGTATCATGGTCTTATCTTCTTCGAGAAGGAATGACAAATAACAATTATCAATTTATTTGGGTATTGATGTTTCTGTAAAATAAACTCAGACTTAAATTATTTTGTTTATGCTTAATAATTAAATGCTTATTTTAGAGAGAGTAGTGAGACTTATTTCACTGGTACAGAAAATTCCCAATGGGAAAGTTCCATCTACTTTTGTAGAGAAGCAATTCTGCAACTGAGTCTTAGAGAGTTGCCAAGTGCACTGAAAAGTTAAATGAGTTACTGAGGGTCACATTGCCTGTCAGAAATAGGACTAGAATTCCAACTTTTTGGATTTTGAGACAAGCATTTAATCTTCTCTGCCATGTTACCTTAAATACTTGTGCTATTTTAATAGTTATTTTTCTTTATAGAAAATAAGAGAATTGTATGTTAAGCTATTTCCTCCTCACCAGAGAAAAGACAAATCAGTTGGTCCATGGAGTTTTGAGACATTATCTGATGGCTAATACCCAAATTGTAGGCATAGACCTAAAGAATCTGGGCATGACTTCAGAGATTGTCTAGATCTAAGTCTATTAATCCTTTCTGTAAAGTGATCACCAAGTGATCATAAAACTCCATTTTATTTAAATAGCTCTAGTGACAGAGAACTATTTGCCACTCTAATCATTCAAGTTTTGGATAACTCCAATTGTCAGGGTCCCCCCCCCCCCACATATTGAGCCAAAATCTTTTGCTCCCATTTCTCTCCTCTAAGGAAGCAAAAAGGACTGGCTTACGGCCAAATTCACTCATCTCAACCAAGAAAGCTGCAGAAAAATATCTACTCAGATCATCCTTATATCTACCCTCTTGGGTATGAGCCTTCCCTTTTGGTTATCTCTCCAATTCTGAACCCTTCCCCTTTAGGTCAGGGATGCTTCACTACCTGTTCACTGTCCTCTCCTCCCTATTCCATTGTCATATCCAATTCCAACAAGCAGTAGGTCCTCTTATGATCAGAGGCAATGGCTTTAGATCTATGTGGAAGTCTTTCTCTCTCTGCTTTTAGGGAAATATGTAAAATTATTAATAAAATACAAAATTAATTAATAGAGCTCTTTGGTGTCTAACTGATAGAAATTATTTCTCTCCTTTAATCATTTAACAGAGCCTACAGTCCAAAACTAGGAAAGAAATTTCCCAGTTTCCTGAGTATAGTTAGAATAGAGTTTTCCTCTCAATTGTACCTTCTAACTGTAATTAGAATATACACAATGAAATGGACATGTTTGGGTCAACCACAGATATATTATGTAAAGAAAAACCAGGATCATAATAATAAAAAAATTAGAATATAACTAAAGGACAAATTATAGAAGATGTCTGCAAAAGAACAAAGTAGAAGGAGAAAGGGGATTGGAGAAAGAAACTTTTGTGGTTTTCTGAAAGAGGAAATATAGTCAATATTTTTTATCATAAAGTAGGAGACAGACTACCATGAAATTCTTTTCTTAGTCCATAGTTTCAATGTCCAGAGTAGTCAGTTGTTCTCTAGCCATCTCTCTGATCCTCAGCTCCATGTCTCTGTCTCTCTTTCTCTCTGGCTCTCAATGTTTCTATACTTTTTTCCCATATTACTCTCAGTGGATGAGAAAAAAAGAACTCAGTCAGCACTGCTGTGCTAACCATAGATGCTACGGTTACCCACTAGTATGCATTACCCTCATTTAAGCTTTCTATGGGGCTGTGTAATTTGTGTCCAGGAGGCTATCTATGTTCAATCCAAGGCTCAAGCTAAGAAGATGAGTCCAAGAATCTGCCAAGTCCCAGAATTCTTCTCCAGATTAAACATTAACAGACTCTTTCATGATCTTCACATGGTATGGTTTTTGAGTTCCCTCAGCATCCTCCTTGTATTATCAATGTACTTTCTAAAATGGGATCTTCAGAACTTAACATATGACTCCAGATGTGTCTTGACTATCATTTTTCTCACTTAGGACATTTTAGTACTATTATTGTAGTCTTAGATTTTCTAATTGTTTCTCCCTACCACTGATTCATGCTAAAATTACAGTTGGTTAGAACTCCTAGGTCTTTTCATAGCACCCATATTTCTAGCAATGTCTCTACTGTTTTGTTACTTGCATAACTGAAATTTTGAAACCATTATATTTGTCATAGAGAACTTCATTTATTTTAGTTTCAACTCAATTTAACAAAATCTTTTTTCATCCAGATTCTATTCTTAAAAGAGTGTGTCAGGAAAGAATGTATTACCTCTGAAAAGTTAGCTTGGCAAACTCAAAAGTCTACTTTTTGCCTTTTATCATGTGAAACATGAACATTTCAAACTGATAGCATAAGGTCCACCTTCCATTTCAAACATCTGGTTGGATTTTCTCTTCATATCCCATTTGTTTTGCCTGCTTCAGAAAAGTCACAGAATTTCAGAGGGAGAAATTACCTCTTCAGCCACCTAGTCCAATATATACCAAAAAATAATTCCCTACTATAATATACCAGACATTCAGCCTTTGCTTGAAGGTTTCCAGTAAAGGGGAATATACTAGATCCTGAGACAGACCATTCCACTTTGGAATGTTTATTTGGTTTAGAACATGAAGACTCCTACAACTTTTAAGGACTCAAAGTTAACAAAAATCTGAAAGTCCATTGGTTTCCATGGTTGAACTGAGACTAGTCAGAACAACAGATTATAAAGAAGAGGTAACAAAAGGGAGAAAGGAACTGGAGAAGATCAAAGAAGCAAATTATAAGTTGTTAAATAAAACCTTTTAAAAACTTTTCTCCTCTCTCTTCAAAGTGCCTTTAGAAACACTGTGATGACATGTAAATATTATGTTGCTGCCTGTTTATTTTTACAGAACAGGAAAAGAGGCTTGCATCAGCACTATTCAAAAGCCCATAATGATTTCTCTCTCAGGACCCAGCACCATTTAATCAGGGTGGGTGATGAAATCAGACTTATTAAAGCCCAACAACTGTTCCAAAAAGATTCCCAAGAAGAGTGGTAATATTTTTAGACAACTGAGTCAGACTAGAAATGTCTAGGGCTAAGAGGAGTGAGGAAGGAAAGATGGAAAGGAATACTTGCTCCATCACAGATTAGGCAGAGAAGCAAGATTCCCCAGTGGTTTATTATGCTGCCCAAGAGATATAGAAAGAGAGAATGTGTTAGACAAAAAGCAGCAGACACAACTCTTGAGAAAGGCTTGATTAATCATTTTGCATTTCTGTTGCTCCACCCTGTTCTCTAAAAACATCCAAGAAATGAGCTCCAGGTCTTTACCTGTGTTTGGCCAATCAAGAATGTTCCTCTGCCTTGCTTGCACATTCTTGTTTGAACCTTCAAGTAAATAAAACAAGTGAATTTAAGATTTCTGGTTATAATCAGAAAGCATGTTTTTAATACTCTTGGGAAATTTTGATTTCTCTGAGGAAATATAATAATAATAATAATAATAATAATAATAATAATCTCATGTTTTTCTAGTGTATTAAAGTATACAAAAAACTTTTTTATGAGTTAAATAATGCAATCATTATTGTGTATGTATCAATGAACTTGACTAGTCCACAGTTGCATAACTGATGTTGGAGCCAGGATATTAACCCACATCTCTTGAGTGAAAAATCCAGAATTCTTGCAGTGAGGGACCAGGGACTGGTTAACGTTATAATTTCCAGAGAACTAGTCTGGGGTTCTTGGCAGCTTTCAGGAGTTGATGGTCTTCCATGATTCAAAGAAGCTGACTTGAGTCTTGGAAGCTGTTTGCAGTTTGACCCTACTTCCACCCTCTACATTGTTAAACAGCTGACTTCTTGAATTGTGTGAAAGAAGACATGAAATGGTAGTGACCCCATTCCTGGGCAATTGAGAACCACTTTGAAATCTCTATCCTTTCAGTAGTACAGGAGTAATGCTCCCTAAAGTTCATTTGTAGACTTTTCTTTTCTTTGCCCCCTTCAGCCTGCACAAAGGTTGGCTCCTGTACTCCACTGAGAGAGAACAACAGGTTAGTGGACCGTTGCTTGATGCTTTCAAACTCGTCTCTGCCAGAGTTGGCTGGAAAGTACATGAGCTCATGCCACAAATGACATCACCAAAGCCGTCCTTGGCTGCCAGCCTGTGACAGTTTGAGAAAGGAGATTTACAAGAGTTGGGGGGAGGAAGGGGGCAGAAGAAGAAGACAATTGGTTTGGTCACGGGCTCTGGGTATCATTGCAGCTTGACCTCAGAAGACATAGAACTTTCTGTAGAAAGAAAGGGACTCCATCATGAATTTTGACTCCAACACAGGAAACAGTCTCTTTTCATTTCCTTTAGAAAAACTAACCTTGTGCTTCTTAGGTTGAGGCCAAGTTTGCTAGAGACAAAAATCTAGAGTGGGTACACCAGTTCTTGAGAACTGGGAGAACAGATGTTATAGGAGGGTTTTTCTTCTGTTCAAGGTCCTTATTCTGCAATAGAATGCCCCTCCTGGCTGCTAAGAAGCTACAATCCCACTTTTAAGACAGAGTTCTTCCCCATGTGGAAGAAGACAATGTCCTTGCATCTCCTAAGCCTTGCCTTCCAAAGTCAACCAGAAGGAGCAGAACTAGTAACCTTCCTTGAGGAGGAAATTAGGAAAAGCCCTGCTCTAAGTACCTAAGACTGGAGTGAAAAGGAGCTGCCTGGTTATTAGAAAGAATTACTGAGGAGTTTGGGAGGTCTTGAGAGCTAATGAGAATTAAGCAGTGACCTAAATGCTAATTCTTGTCCTCTAAGCAACATTTTGCAGAGGGATTGCTCTCTATCCCAGTTCCCATGGGGAGAGGAAGGGAGCTTCCTAAACCCTGCAAAAGACTTTCTGGAGCTGAATGTTCTAAAAATTCAAAATGTTCTGTATTTCCCTAGAATTAAAGCAAAAGGGACTAAACATCAATTAGTAATATTTTGTCCCATCCAGTGAGGGAGGACAATGTTTATGTTTTACAAAGAGACAAGCTAAGAAAAAGGGTAATTCATTGACTGGATCAAAACCATTAAGATCTTGCATGGAATTGAATAGCAATCCCCTTTCTTTCTAATCCTCTTTTTTTCCCCATTTTCCCTTTCTCTTTTTTCTTTTTTTTTTTATGAGACCCCTTACTGCTTCCTTCACTAATTCTCTCACAGGCATTGATATGCATCCCATCCTCTTACCCACCCCCCAATTAAGAAAATTCTACCTCTCCAAGCAGGCAAGCCTGTGACCTGTCCTCACAAACTCAAATTGTAGCAATTACTTTGAGTATCATTATCCAGGCAAATACTTTCATTAAATCTTTTTCCAGAAAAAAAAGCATTGACAAATACAAACATTCCCATAATACAAAGATGAACAGAGGATTTTATATGATACTGCGAATCTTTATTAATATTTTTTAAAAGTCTACAGTCAACACTAAAATTAACAAACTAGCACTCACAACTGTTCTGTGTTCCCCTTTGAGATATCTGCTCTGTGTGTGTGTTTGTGTATTTTTAAATGTTTCATTGACATTTTCTTCCTTTTCTTATATTTTGACATCACTGTGATTTCTCCTTTACTCCCTTCTATAATTCTTCCCACTTGTAGCAATTAAAAAGAATTCAGAAAACAAATTTACTCATTTTGGTTATGTTTGAAAATGTCAGTCTCGTTCCATACCTTCCCACCTCATTAAACCTTTTATGTTTTTGTTTTTTAAGACTGGATCTCTATCTCACTCAGTCTGGTTAGGGGATCAGCTTGGGAGTTCTGGCCTACTTTCTTTCCAATATAGGTTAATTTGTGCTTCCTTAGGCAATCCTGTACCTTCTTATCCTCCATCCTCCCCCACCTCTCCCAGGAACTCACCACATTGATTTTGAACTTAGTGAAGATACTCTATTGGTTTAGTATCCTGCAGCTCATAACTCCAGACATCTACCATCCTCAGCCTCAGCAGTCACACATACCATGCTTGGCTCTCATTGAGTTTCTATATGGCATGATACACTATAGCAATAATATTATATTTATTGACAATAAAATAATACTGACTGTTCATATTTTGGGGTGAAACTAGGTGATACAGAACAGAATCCCAGATCTGAAGTCAGGAAGATTTATCTTCATGAGTTTAAATTTGGCCTCAGACACTTACTAGCTGTGTGACTCTGGGTGGGTCACTTAATCCTGTTCACCTCAGTTTCCTCATCTGTAAAATGAGCTGGAGAAGGAAATGGCAAACTTCTTCACTGTCTTTGCGAAATAAACCCCAAATGGGATCACAAAGAGTCAGACTGCACAACTAAAAAATATGACTGTACAACAACATACAGATTTCTAAAACTTTAAGGTTTACAATGCTTTTCCCTTCAGGTACAACAACATACAGATTTCTAAAACTTTAAGGTTTACAATGCTTTTCTCTAGTATTTACTAGCAGATTCATTCTTTGACCCCAAAGTTTCTTTGAGGAAAGAGATACTATGCTTCTGTCAGCCAGCCAAAATCTTGCATCTCGGGGAATGAGAAACGACATTAGAAATACAGATGCTGGCAGAGAAATCATCTTCTGAGTAGACTGTTCATGCCTGAATAAGAACACAGAAGAAGTGAGAGTCAGATTTTTATCACAACCTGTAATCACAACTACAAACTCTACTTGATGTCTGGGGAAGTGGGTGTTAGCTTTGAATCATCCTGTCTCTCTAGAACCACAAGATTCAATCCCACCCAGGTTGATTCACCCTTTGCAGGAGTGCCTTCTGAATGGACCCAGCTGGCATCCTAACAACTCAGCTGTTCTTTCATACGCACACTGCCTTATCTGTGCTCCTGTCATAAGCAATGACTGTCTCGTCTGTGCTCTTGACTAGTAACACCTTAGGGTTTGTTTCTTCAATACAGATGGCATATTATTTAATAGTTTGAACATAGATGGTGTGATTGGTACAATCCATCACTTTTGTTGTTGCTCTTTAAATGAAGGATTTTACAGATTCATGGAATTTCAGAGTTGGAAGGAATCTCAGAATTACTTTATTCAACTGACCAAGAATCCTTTCTTCTTCTTGAAGTTGTCTAGGGAAGGGGAAACCTACCACCTCTCAAAGCAACCAATTTTCCTTTTGAATTAAAGCTACATAACTTGAATTGCTAGGAAGTTTTTCCTGCTATTAAGCCTGAGTTTCTCTCTTTGAATCATCCACATATGGCCCCCTAGTTCTTTCTTCTGAAGCCAAATAGAAAAAAAAGCCTAAGTTTTCACCCACTTGATGGTTTGATAACAGCTAACAAGTCCCTCTTGAGACTTCTTTAGGTCTTCAAATGACTCATGGAAAAGTGGCAGTCCTCTCATCAACCTGTTCATCTTCCTTTGTTCGTGCTCTAGCAGGTTGATATCTTTCCCGTAGTGTAGCAGTCAGAACCAGATACAATGTTCCAGGAGTGTTCTGACTAGGACAGAGAACATTGGGTCTCATTTCCCTCCACCTTGATATTATGTCTCTCTTCCTGTGGCCTAAGATTGAATTAAGTTTTATGAGTTCTGGGAAAAATAGTTTAGATTCAGGTTGCTGTCCATTTAAATTTTCCAGATCTAGTTCCTTTTCAAATAATTCAAATTCAAATACAAAGTATTATCTACTCGTGTTGTACTTGTGATTTTGTTCTTTTGAACCTAGAGGACTTTGCATTTATTTCTATTAAAATTTGTCTTATCAGATTCAGTGCAATGTTTGAGGCTTCTAACATCTTACTTTCTCACCATTCATCATCATTATCATCATCATCATAAAACAAAAAGAAGAATGACAATTTATATTGCACCATTAAGTATAACAGAACATTTGAGCTGCAAAAATTTCTGATATAGATATGACAATTATAATTATTCCCATTTTATAGATGATAAAACTGAGACTCAAGAAAGGTAAAATGATTTGTCTGTGTTTTGAACCTATATCACTTGTCTCACAATCCGATTTCTTCCATTACACTATGATGCCTTTTCCATCTAATTGGTGTCAGTTATCTCCCCCAGCAACATTTAATTTTTGAATTTTATAAGCATGTGATTTATTTACTTATTTATAATAGGCATCTGGTGACTCTCTGGACCTCAAATAAGGAAAGCCTGCATTTAAATCCAGCCTCAAATACTTGTTAGCTATGTGACCCAGGGCAAGTCATTTAACACCCTGCCTCAGTTTCCTCAATTGTAAAATGAGGATAATAATAGCACCTACTTCATATAGTTATTTTTAGGATAAAAATGAAATGAAATTTGTAAAAACTCTTGGTATAGTAGACACTATATAAATCAGGAGTTCAGGAGTTCAAATTTAGCCCAAGTGACTTTGCGCAAGTCACTTAACTCTAATTGCCTCACATCCAGGGTCATCTCCACTATTCACTCAAATCCAATTCACTTGCTTGTCATGGCATCACTTCTCTAATGTTGTGGTCTTTTTAAAAAACAAAGGACAAACACCATCATCATCACTATATAAATGCTTATTCACTCTTATTTCACTATCCCCTTTATTCTTTCATCCAAATCAACTGATAAAGGTGTTATTGATCCCAGGGTCAAGGAGAGATGCTTGGTGTCCTTGCCACAGTATCCCTTCAAGCTAACATTGACCCCATTAATAGCTTCTCCTTGGGTCATATCACTCAACCCATTCTGGAGCTATCTAATTTTGTTGTCATTCAACCTACAGCTCTCCATTTTTTCTTCTTCAGTGGTACAAGGAACTTTGCCAAATGGTTTGTTGAAATTTAAATAGACTACATCTACAGCAGTCCCTTGTTTCTTCAGTCCAGGAAAACTGTCCAAAAAAAGGGAAATTATTTTAGCTTGTCATGACTTGCTCCTGATGAAGCCATGTTAGCTGAAGGTGATCAACAGTTTCTTTTCAGAATACTCAAAAAACCTACTTTTAATGACTTTTTCTAGGATTTTCTCAGATTGTCATAGAAGTTTCAAATTGTACTCTCTCTCCTTTTTGAAGTGGTCAGAACATTTGGCTGTTTCTAGTACAGTACCTCCACCAATCTTCCCAGTCTTTCAAAGGCTGGAAGGCTCTGTGCTAGGCACTGATGATGGAAAGAAAGGTAAAAAGACAATTCCATTTTGTCTCAAGGAACTCCCAATCTAATAGGGAAAGACAACACATTAAAAAAAAAGCAAAAAAAAAAAGGTGAGGAGTGGAAGTCCTGAGGTGGGGAAATGATGAAGTCAGAGGAATGCGGGTGAATGGGAAATGATGAGATGGTTGCCTTGGGTTCCTTCCTTAAATGGAGAATCTGGAGAATCTACCTCTTTGAAACATCCTACATATGGCTCCTAGTTCTTTCTTTTGAAGCCAAATAGGAAAAAAAAGCCTAAGCCCTCTTCCATATGATGGTTTGAAAACAGCTAACATGTCCCTCTTTTTTTTTTTTAAGTTTTTGCAAGGCAATGGGGTTAAGTGGCTTGCCCAAGGCCACAGCTAGGTAATTATTGAGTGTCTGAGGTTGGATTTGAACTCAGGTACTCCTGACTCTAGGGCGGGTGCTCTATCCACTGTGCCACCTAGTAACATGTCCCTCTTGAGACTTCCCCAGGAGGATGGGACTTCCTCAGGGCCAGGGGACATAGACAATTCCTATGAATTGTCCTAGTCTAATGGGTTGACCTCCTTGAAGACAGTTAAGTGTCAATCAAAAAACATTTATCAAGGGCCTTGAACCAAGCAATGTGCTAAGCTCTTAGGGATACCAAGAAAGGGAAAAAATAGTCCCTGTTTTCAAGGAGTTTATAATCTAAAGAGCGAGAAATCATAAACAAGTATAGATTTGGTAAAAGAACTGAAGAGGGTGGCATTTGACCAGAATCATAAAGGGAGGAAGGGTGGTCAGGACACAAGCCTAGAGGTAGGAAATGGAACACCTCAAGTTATGAAAGGTAAGCCAAAATTATTGCAACATAGGTTGCCTGGTGAGAGTAATAACTAAGAAGTTTGGAAAGATAGAAAGGTAACAGGTTGTGAAGAGGTCTAGGGCTTTGATCTTCTTGCTACTGATATAACTTTTAGATCCTTTCTGGCTAGCATTCATCTACCTCAACCCACTGTGTGCTTGAGAATTTTGGATATTTGTTCTTTTTAAAGAAGAGGGCCTCTCTTTTTATCTTATCTTTCATTACTTGCCCTTTATTCTAGCCTTTAAAAATTTCAGTTGGAATGCATTCATGGTGGAGTTATGACCTGACCTATCCATTTTGAAGAGCCTGAATTGAGCCCAAAGCTCTAAAAAATGTAGTAATTTCATTGCTAGATGTATATCCAAAAAATATCCAAAAAAGGGGGAAATAACTCATCTGTGAAAAAATATTTATTGTAGCTCTTTTTGTGGTGGTTGGGAATTAGAATTCAAAGAGATGCTCATCAATTGGGGAATGGCTTAATAAGCTGTGGTATATGATTATAATGGAGTATTTTTATGCTCTAAGAGATGGTTCATAGGATGATTTCAGAAAAGACTTGGAAAGATTTACCTGAACTGATGCATAGTGAAGTGAACAGAAACTGAAGAACGTTGCATGCAGCAGTAACAGCAATATTTTTTTCATGAAGCACTGTGAATAGCACTGGCTATTCTCAGAAATACAATAATTGAAGATAATCCCAAAAGACTAAGATGAAGCATACTATCTGTCTCCAAAGAAATAACTGATATTGATTAAATACAAGCTGATCCTTGTTATTTTTCACTTTCTTTTATTTTTTTTCTTTTGTTTGTCTTCTTGTACAAAATGACTAATATGAAAATGTTTTATATGATTGCATATGTATAACCTATATCTGAGTTCTTACTGTCTCAGGAAGTGGGGAGGGAGGGAGAGAGAGAATTTGAAGTTCAAAACTTTAAATAAAAATGTTTAAAAAAAATAAAATGAAATAAAAATCTCAGTTGGTAAACCGTACCCCTATATTGATCTCCTTAGAGACAATGCCCCTATTTTTCTCCCTGTCAAAACTGTATTGTCATTTAGAGCTTTATTCTTTAGAGTTGCTTCCTGGATGGACTGTCCAAGTAGAGCAATGGAATCCTAGTTATTGTCTCTCTTTTAAATTCTCTCTTCCAAAGTATTGGGTTTATGTCCCTGCTTGTTTTTTTCCTCAGTCTCTGATTTGAATTTTGGTGTATACAACTGAAAATACTTTCGATTTGAGTTATATTCACAGTACAATCACCTTTCCCTTTTTCATTCAGGAAATTTTCATCATGTTCCTATTGTGTATAATGAAATTTTCTAAATCCTGAAGATAGGTGATGAAGTGGATGGACTGCCAGGGCTTGAATCAGAAAGACTTTTCTTCCTTTCTTTAAATCTGGCCTCAGGCACTTACTAACTATGGGATTCTGGGTAAGTAATTTATCCCTATTTGCCTCAGTTTCCACAACTGTGAAATGAGCTGGAGGAGAAAATGGCAAACCACTCCATTATCTTTGCCAAGAAAACCCCAAATGGGGTCATAAAGAGTTGGACATAACTGGAATGACTAAATAACAACAAAAATACTGGAAGATTTTTTAGAATAAATAAGACCAAGTTCTTATCCCTAAAGTCACTTCTAAAGAAAATTAGAACATATTTTATTTATCAAAAGCTAAACCCTGAGAGGCCCCCAGAAAGGGAGGGAGATGGTAGAAACAGAAGGGATTTAGGAAGGAAAAGAATGAAAAGGAATGATAGTTAATAGCCAGAGGCATAATGACTTGGGTAGGCAGAAAATGGGTAAATTAGTGACAACTAACATGCCTGGGCAAAAGAAAGATAAGTTAAGACTGGCTAAAGTGTCATTTGCATTTGTTAAAAATAACAGGTTCATGTGAGTGGTCAAAGAAAATGTAGGATTAGAGATCTGTAATTGGAAGGGACTTCAGAAAATCATCCAATACAACCCCATAATTTTTTAGATAAGAAAATCCTCCTTATAATCCTATGAATCTCAGGAGGTTAAGTCTCTTGACCAAGTTCTCACAGATAGTGATTATCAAGAGTGGGATTTGAACACAAGACTTTTGATTCTACCAGCTTATTTTTACCCTTTTGTACAATGTGGTTCCAATTCACATGGAACACCCCCCCACACACACACAATCTCTTTTCTTTTAAAACTTGCTCTATGTGGGTTTTCCACTATGACATTTGGATTATGAATTTAAATTAATCCTATTTCATTTTTGTCATAATTGGAAAAATATTGATTTTTAAAAAACATATATAACATATGAGATTATCCAATATTGTCAGGGGAATAAAATGAAAGAAATTATTTGTTTTCCAAATACATAAAATTGTCCTTTATAGTGGCAACACTTTTCTTATTTTAGCTACTTCCTGGTACATAATATTTGCATAAAAATGTTCAGTGACTTGACTTGAAATCTTTCTAAAATATATATTATATGCTAAAATGTTTATATACATGATATACATATTTTAGTACGCAGGTAGCAGTAGATAGGGCTCTGAATTTGGAATCAAGAAGATCTAAATTAAAATCTTGCCTCAGATACTTCATAGTTCAAGACCCTGAGCAAATAATTTAAATTTTCTCTACCTCAATTTCCTCATGTATACAATGGAGATAATAATTTATGTCCCAGGGTAATATGATGTAAGGAAATGAGATGGCATGCTGAGTGCTTTGTATGCCTTAAAAAGCTTTAAAAATGCTAACTTTGTAATTATTCCTTCCATTGTCCCTTCATGTCTCATCAGCAATCTTAGCCTGGAATAGACCACTGCTATGCTGGCATGTTCTCCCTTCGATGAGTTTCTTTACTACCACAATAGTTCTCACATCCTTGAGGAGGGCTTGTATTGTATCTCCAGCCCTTAGCACAATGTAGTGCTTAAAAATACCTCTTGCTTGCTTTATATTGACTCTATACACTATAGATAATCATTATGACTTGCTTATAGGTTTTTTAAAAAAAGAATTCTCTAGTAGCAGTCTTCCAGCAATAAGCCTCTCTGAACATAGCAATACAGGTCATCAGGGGTCAAACACAGTGTCCATCACTGGGATAATAATGAAAACTTTTCTAGATTGGTGAGAGCTGACATGACTCATTTAAGAATCCAGAGTCATCTTCACATTGGCACAAGAGCTGAGAAGTCAGACATTAGTGGAAAATGGTCAATATAACAATTTTTTCTTGATGGTACAGGGTCACCATGATGAAATAGGCTCTATTATGACCTAGTGATACTCTGGGAGGTTATTGAGGCAGGTAAAGTTATTTGTGTCTCAATGATCCATAGGTCCAAACTTCTGTGATTTTGAATTAATTAGTCATTGTAGTGTTCCATCTATTCCCTTTCCCAGTCTCCAGATTCATGTGTGGCTAGATGTGGATGTTTTGTCAACAGGTAAAATTCAACAAGTTAAAATTGGAATTCATTATCTTCTCTCCTAAATCTGAACTTCTTAGGTTTGCAGGTACTTGTACCCTTCCCTTTCCCTTATAATTCACATCTAATCAAGGTGCCTATTTTATTGCCACAATAGCTCTCACATCCATTCCCTTTCCTTTCCACTCATATGATCCCTGTCCAAGTTCAGGGCTTCATCATCTCTCATTATCTAGAGATCATGAGGGAGATAGCTGAGGACACTACCTTATAGGACAAAGATAGATATTTCAGAATGATTCCCAGGGGCAAAGAAATGCTCTCCCCTGTCATTGAATATGAGCACTGAGATAAAACTATGGTTACTCTATTCTAATGGTGGATTGGTCTATATTTTCACAGACAAAAAAGTTACTTCAGAATTTACAGAATACAAGATCCCTCTGAGGTTATTGTTTATTGATTATTTTCAAAATAACAACTCAATAGAGCACGATACAACTTCAACAAAGTATTGCCCATGAGTCCTTGAATGGTACTTTTTCTTCAATAATCTTAATGATTATTATCAGGCATCATATGATACAGTAAGGTATTTATCAAAGATGTTTGTGGTATATCCTGTACATTGTCTAAATGGAAGAAGACTTCCTTATACACAGTGATTCCTTATAGACATGTACTCCTAGTTGTGGCTCTGGTTGTTTCCCAAATCTCTACAGAGATACCCAAATTATTTCTCTGACCATTCAAAAGAATTTGGACCAAATATTTATATTGGGGAAAAAAATCCAAATGGATGAAAAATAACTATTACTCAGACTATGAAAAACAGCTCTATCAGGAACCCTCTGAGTTGTCAGCACATAATATTTGGATAGATATAGCAGAAGGACAAAGAGAAGGAAGAGAGAGGTTTGGACTGCATTTGAAAACTTGCTTAGTGTTTTCAATGATTTCAAACTGTCCCTCAAAAAGAAACTCATCCTTCCTTCTTTCCTTCTTTCCTTCTTTCCTTCTTTCCTTCTTTCCTTCTTTCTTTCCTTCCTTCCTTCCTTCCTTCCTTCCTTCCTTCCTTCCTTCCTTCCTTCCTTCCTTCCTTCCTTCCTTCCTTCCTTCCCTCTTTTCTTCCTTCAAAAACCTTGAGAGAGGCATGGTTTCTGGGCAATTAAAATCATTTTATTAATCATGCTAGTGTAGGATTAATAAAAGGGGTCAGGTGGAACTCTTGAATGCCAAAGATCCTTCATGGAACCCACTCAATGTTTAGTCCTTGGAAAAGTGGGTTTTTCTTGAGGATGGCAACATTGGTTAACAAGTAAAATGAAGTTTATAATAAGAAGTGAGTTTAGTCTAATGAGAGTCTGGGGGACATAATTCTGATCACTTAGACTTGATCAGAGAGTCTTATCTATTCATATAACACACTCATCTAGGATAATTTAGACAAAATAGGGAATTCACTTTTAGCCAGACCTGTCTGAGTAAAATGCAATATTCAGGAAATATTAATTCACTTAAACTAAAATTTCTTTATCTTTTGATCAAATCTGAGCTTTCTATCTCATTTTCAGTTCTAAAAAGGCTATCTAAAAAACCTACAAAAGCTGGTTTCTGAATGAGGAAAAGGGGGGGAAACCTTAGTCCTAATTCAATCATTGTTATTTATATAAAAAGAAAAATAATCATTCTCTCACCACCTGCTTCCCTAAGTTTCTCTCTCTCATCTAAATGAACAAATACATGAATGAATTTTAAATTATAAACTATTTTAATAACTTTTCAGTTATTCCCTCTAAGTTTCCATCAAGATTTTTTGTTCAGTCATTCCCACTTATTTTTCCATTCATTTCTATCTCTCCATATTCCATTTCCATTCATATGGTTGCAATTAGTATGCATTCTGTTCTTCTGCATCTGCTTTTATCATTTTGAATAATTTCATGATGATATTTCCAGATTTCTTTTTATCCCTTATATTTGCCTATCATTATTGTAGTCTCATATTACATTAATATACTACAATTCATTTAGCCATTCTCCCAGGTTGCTTCCAATTTTTTGCTTTTAAAAATAATGCTGTTCAATACCACTACTGGGTCTATATCCTGAAGAGATCATGAAAAAAGGAAAAATCCCTTATGCACAAAAATATTCATGGCAGCTCTGTTTGTAGTGGCAAAGAATTAGAACTCGAGGGGATGTCCATCGATCGGGAAATGGCTGAACAAATTGTGATATGTGAACGTACAGAACTATTGTTCTATTAGAAATCAGGAGGGATGGCATTGCAGAGAAGCCTGGAATGATTTGTATGAATTGATGCTAAGTGAAATGAGCAGAAACAAGAGAACCTTATATACCATAGCAACAACATGGGGTGATAATCAACCTTGATGGACTTGCTCACTCCATCAGTGCAATGATCAGGGACAAATTTAGGGGGTCATTGACAGAGAATGCCATCTGTATTCAGAGCTGTATTCAGAGAAGGAACTGTGGAGTTTAAAGACCAAAGATCATTACCTTCACTTTTTTAAAAGTTGTCTTATGTATTACATAATTTTGCTATCTCTAATTTTCTTTCCTTCCTTAAAGATATGTTTTTCTCTCAACACATTCAATTTTGACCTATGTATATCATGGAAACAAATGTAAAGAGTATATCAGATTGTCTTCTATTGGGGGGGAAGGGGAGGGGAGAGGAAATTATAAAATTCAAAACCTTGCAAAAAAGATTGGTAGAAACTATCATTGCATATAATTGGAAAACAAATAAAATATTTATATAATAAAAACAAATTGAAAAATAAAAATAATGCTGTTATGAGAATCTTTGAATAGATAGCTCTTTCTTTTCTTTTGCTAAAACACTCCCAGCAGCAGAATTACTGGCAGAAACACAACTTTTAAATGCCTTTATTAGTCTCAGAAGATTATTTCTATGATTTTATCCATTAAAATTGTAGGTGATCCAAAGGGCAATGGAGAAAAAGTATGTTGCCATGAGAAAGGTGTAGTTTATTACCCAATATTACTCTATTATAAGAAATGTTATAAAATATATCATCCAGAAATTTTCTAATCTCAAAAAAGTAAAATGGTCACATTGCAAGAGAAAGGGATAGTGATAGATAATCTGATACCTAGGAGATGGCCTCCAGTTCACTGAGTAAATCACCTGTGAAAAATTTGTGAAATTAGATTTGAATAGGTCTAATTTGGACCTGCTTCAGTGGAATGAGCATCAATACTCATTAGATCATAGATCCTTCAAAGTATTAAATAATAACAATGATATTAAGATGACAAATAATAACGAATAATAAATATTAGGTCAGAAAAAATATCATTCATATAGTGTTTTAAGATTTGCAAAGTGCTTTACAAATATCTCATTTTATCCTTGCAACAATCTTGTGAGGTCAACAATTTATTATTTCCAAACTGAAGCAGACAATGGTTAAATGTCTTGCCCAGTGTCACACAGTTTCTAAATGGCTAAGGAGGGATTTGAATTCAGGATATCCTGATTCCATATGCAACTTTCTATTGCATCATCTAGCTACTTTCATGTATGAAAAGGTGGGAGCCATCTTAAAAGTAATGCAGGTAGGGCAAGTAGGTGGCATAGTAGATAGAGCACCAGCCCTGGAGTCAGGAGGATCTGAGTTCAAATCCAGCCTCAAACACTTAATAATTGCCTAGTTGTGTAACCTTGGGCAAGCCACTTAACCCCATTGCCTTAAATAAATAAAAAAAAATAAAGTAATGCAGATAATGACTATTTTAGGATGAGGAACTCATTCCTGATTTCTGCCTCTTCTTAACCTCCTATGTATAGTGTGATTAGTTTAAGAAATAAATGAATTATTGGGCGCCTACTATGTGAAAAATATTGCTCTAGGTACTAAGAAATTACAGTTAGGTATTACATAAATCCTCTGACAAGAAATTTATAATAACTAGGTGACACCATAGTGCATAGAGCTCTGTTCTAGAGTTAGGAAGACTCATCTTCATGAGTTCAAATCCTGCCTTCGATACTTATTAGCTGTATGACCTTGGTTAAATCACTATATTTTGTTTGCCTCAGTTGCTTCATCTGTAAAATGAGCTGGAAAGGAAATGGCAAACCTCTCTAGTATCTTTGCCAAGAAAATCCCAAATAGAGTCACAAAGAATCAGACACAATTGAAATGACTTAGGAACAACAACAAAAATCGCATAAATCCTATGTCAAGAATTTATAATTTATAGAAAGGAGATACATGCATGTACATATGATGTATGGCTTTGGTTCACATGCATATCCTGAAACCCCCAGGACTCTGAGATTACAGAGACAAATCCTAAAATATTAACCCTAAAATAAAACAGTTTCCTCTCCTTGACTCTATCCCTATCTCAAGTTTATATATGACTTTGTACCTATGGTTTCTTCTTATGTGGGTAAAAGGGTCCTACCATCACAAAGGTACTCAATGTAAAATATGAGTATTAGATATGAGAAAGCTTTTTCCCCCCTTTATCATACTAAACTCAAGATGCAGAGAACTTTCATGCATGCTTTAATAAATATAAGAAACATACAGTTCTCAAGTAGACCAGTGCTCTCATTATATTCTCCTAGGAGTTGATTTAACTAAACAAATAATCTCCATCATCCTGAGCCCTGAACCATCTGAGCAACTCATGGCAATTTTGTGGAAGGTTCCCTACCTCACCATGCTGAGACTATGTTCTTTTTCTCCAAATTGCATGAAGTCAAGAAACTTTCTTCTTCTAAAGGTTGGTGTTCAGCAAAGGAACTCTTGACCCTGATAAGTCTTGAACTAAGAACTATCTTTCTATTGTCTTTGAATAATTGTAACTGGATTCAGTCATTCCACCCATGGGACATTCCACCTTAATGGGACTTTTTATGATGGAAAAAAAAGAGATAAGATTTCTTTCTTTTTGAAGGATAATGTTAAAAGTCAGACCTAGTAGCATGTTTCTAGACCTTTCTAAATTGCTTGAGTAAAAATGGTTTATCTTTGATATATATGTATATATATATATATATAAAATTTAAAAAAGATATTTCACATCTTTTATATATCAATGTCACTATAATTAGAATCAAGCACCTCTCTGAAAAAAGATCTGCAAAATTTCAGCTCCAGAATTTAGCTCAGGGAATTCCTAAGGATTATCCTAAATTCAAGTGAATAATTTGGTTACTGTAAAATCACAAAGAATTAAATGAAGCACCATGAAACCTTACTTTTTTGGCTAAACAAATTGTGTTACATGAAGATAATGATACATTGATTTATTTAAGAAATGATAAATATAACTTTTGTTATTTGTTCTTCATTCTCAAAAAGGACCAAAGCATCAAGAAGATGATGCCATGACTTGAAAATGAATTGGATTTAAGTGAAGAAGGGCTGTGCAGTCTCCCTTTCTCCATCAAAGTCATGGCTACAGAGAAATGTGGAAAGAATTATGTGAATTAATGCAAGGTAAAGCCGACAACAATATAAATGGAAGAATAATGATAAAAGAAATGAGAACTGAATGATGTGAAATTATATTGATTAATCTTGGCTCCCCCCCAAAAAAGACAGGAAGGAGAAGACACTGCTTATAATTCAAAGCTGAGGACAGATATTATGGGTTTGGATTGTTATATTTAAATTCAGACTTGGTTGATATGTTCTTTAGTTTTTCTGGACTGTTTTTAATCTTTATTTTGTTACAAGGGATAACTCAAATTAGAAAATGGAAGAGATGTTTTATAAAAACAAAAAAAAAATCTTTCCCCAAAAGACTCCTCTTCTCCCCCATGCCCTCATCCTTATTAACTACCCTTCTTTCAACTTTGCTTGCCCTGTGTGTAGTCATCTTCTCTAAAACATCAAACACATGAGATTTCATCACAGGAATAAAGAGGGGTCTAAATCTTCAATTTGCATTATCAGAGCTAGAACATACTCCTTAAAAGATATAACCCAATGACATTATTGGTCTCCAATTTAAATTAGGAAATTTTCTAATATATTTATTTAAATTGTTTTATTGATATTATTTTTAATTTATGGAATAAAACAAGCATTTCCATCACATAGCATAATAAAAAGGATGATTTTACATGAAACTGCAAATCTATTATATACAACTTGCTATACCTTTTAAATATATATAATAAAGTTATAATGTAAACTTTTTCCCCTTTATTTCTCCCATCCCCTGGTGTAGAGACGGTTACTATAAGACACAAAAATGTAACTACATGTTTAGCATTGCCATTCATTGCTCCTTTGTAGTTTATAATAGTCAAAATGACTTACTCAAAGTTGTTTTTAAAACAATATTGTTATTGTATACAATATTCTCTTGGTTCTACTCATTTGATTTTCATTGTTTCATACAAGTATATCCATGTGTTTCTAATATCATTGAGCTCATCATTTCTTATAGCATTGTAGTATTCCATTACAATCATATATTACAGTTTATTCAGTCATTTAAAAAAATGAATGTACCTTACTGAAGTGACATCCCACTTAAGTTCCTTAATAAGAAATATAGCAATCACAATCTACTTATACTTTCAAGGGCAGAATTTCTGAAAATATTTAGTAAAGAATTTTAACTAGTGGCCCCCAAAATGTTGCTTTTAAACTCTAATGATAAAATATTTAGCTACCCTGAATTTTTGAAACCTAAATTAATTACTCTTTGAAATGAAAATATGTTTGTATACAATCACCTTCAATCAGCAGACCCAGGATTCCCAAACGGCTGCAGGTTTAAAACATTTTTTTTTGTTTGCAGTTTTTCCCATTGCAGGAAATTACTTCATTTGTTGTTTTAGAGACTTTGCAGAGTCATGATAGCAACGGAAAAAACCTTCCCGAAACAAATATCACTACTTTTACTCTATTTTGTTGTGTAGCAGGGAGTTGCCATGAAGTCACCCACATCTTTCCCGATCACGGTCTCTAATGGATGCAGCAGAAGTTGTTTCAGGAAAGCTAGAGGCCCCCTGCTTCCTTTGCAGAACTCTCTGTGCCAGTCTCCCTTCTCCTCTCCTCCTTCACCAAGTACCTGATGTGGTGCACGTTCTAATAGAAAAAGTTCTAAATAAAATTAAAAAAAACACACCTCAAAAAGGTACCCAATTTTCTCTTGCACATCAGTGAACACATTCCCCAGTGAAAAGAAAAAAAATATTCTAGACTCACTTCTGCTTCATGGAGGTGTTAGGGATGATTCTATCTTTTCTGAGAGATGCATAGACAGGGGATTGAGTGGAGTTTTAGCTCCTTATCTAGAATATGCATGTGTGTAAGGAGTGAGTTAGGACTTAGTAAATAGAACATGGTAGGCTTTTTTTTTTGCAAGAGACTTGCCCAAGGTCACACAAGTGTCTGAGACCAGATTTGAATGCAGGTCCTCCTGATTCCAGGGCCAGTGCCAACTATCCACATTAGTGCCAACTACCTGTCCTATAGGTTCTTAATAAAGGTTTATTGACTTGAGTTAGGTAAAACCTATATACAGGAAAAGAGATATCCACATTTATCCCTTTCCCTTGAAAATATGCAGAATTTTCCTTCATGGGATTGGAGAACCCACTCTGTAATCAACTTTTGAGGCATAAAATTTTGAAAAAGGTGGAATATTAGCTTTCATTCTTATGGGCAAATTGATATTGGCAATAATAGGTAAACAGATGAAAAGGAGAAAAATAATTCACCTCAGGTAATGTAGATCCCCATTAAAAAATAAAAGATCAGGTGTTTCCTTGCTGTGTAAGAGATATGATTTGTACCCAGTAAGAATTGTCTAAAAAGGGTTGGGATATGGGCTTCCAAACATTGGAAGTCTCCAAGGAGATCCTGGGTAACAACTAATTGGGTATGTTGTCCCAGATGATTCTTGAGGTCCTTACCAACTCCAAAGGAGGGATTATGCTGAGGACCTTTAAATGATTGACATTTTGGAAACCAGAGTAGGACTATTCCAGAGAACAGGAGGCACCCACTGGTGACATATGGCAGATTTTGTACTTTGGGAACTTTTTTATTAAATGGAGAAGAGGGAAGGCGCAAAGTAACCTGCCACAACCCCCTTGGAACTTTGCCTGGTGACCTGGATTCATTGAAGTCCTTTTGGGTACTTGCTCTGTGTCTGAACCTGTGGAGCACTTACAATGAGGGACTTTAGCTGTAATCCAAAACCAATGTCATTCACCTTTGATTTTGGCTTTCTGAGGATACTAGGTTATGTCTGATGGCAGTCAATTTTCTTGCTTCCCACTTGAAAAACTTGTTTTAAATGAATTGACTTTTTACTGAATAATTTGAAAATAAATTATTACAAACCCAATAGCATTTAAATGATCTCTTCACATTTTTCCATAATTGCAATCCTGCTTAAATAATCAGATCCTGGCATCTAACCACTTCCTTCTTTTAAAAAAATCAAAAGCAGATGACTTATTTATAGAAATGTTGTACAATCATTTCAGTTGTGTCTGATTCTTTGGAGTTTTCTTGATAGATATATTAGAGTAGTTTACCATTTCCTTATCGAGCTCATTTTACAGAGAAGAAAACCAAGGCAAGCAGAGCTAAGTGACTTGCCCAGGGTCACAGAACTAGTGTCTAAAGCTGGATTTGAATTCAGGTGCTCTATCCACCTAGGTGTCCCATTTATAAAAAATAGTTGTGAAATGGTTATATTATAAAATTATTATATTATAAAAATGGTTAAAGGAAGGAAGTTGAGTTTTTTGATTATATATTCCGTTCTCTCCCCATTCCCCTTTCTTCTTGTTTCTCATTGGAGAAAATACTGGATTTAGTGTTAGAGAACCTGGGTTCTAGTCTCAGTTCTGTCACATATTATATGACCTTAGGTAAGTCATTTACCTCTTTGAGTCTCAGTTTCTTAATCTGTAAAAGATAATTAGCCTAGCTAATCTCTGAGATCCTTAACTGTCCTAGATCTAAGATCTTATTCTGACTCCAACTCTGCAGGCATGCAGTTATGTCAGCAATAGATGAAAAGAGATGAGAAAAAATTGGGACATGTGGAGAAAAAGTGAAGCCATCAATTCAGTCCTTTTAAACTAAAGAATCAAAGCCTTTAAGGCAAAGAATTCTTTTTTATTGTTTCATTGTGTTTTATTCATAACATTCAAAATGTTTGTTTTTTGTCATAGACCTCAACTCCTTTGACTGTCTGGTGAAATCTCTGAACCTATTCTCAGAATATATTTAAATTAAAAATATACAGAACCATAAAACAAATCAATTATTTTGAAATGCAATAAAAATGCACATATATATATATATACATATGTGTTCTTTTTTTTAAAGTTCATGGCCCCCAGATTAAGAACCCCTGCTCAAAGATTTATCTTTGCTTTTCCCATGAAGATTTTATAAAATCCATCCCTCTGTGTCCTTCTGCTTGTTCACTGATATATTTGTTCAGTATCTGTTTCTGGGTCTCATAAAGTGATGTGAACATATACTGCTGACATCCATGACTCCCTTTTTTGTTATGTTGTAAAGTTTATTACATGGTAATTCGTATTGATGGAGCAGCAAGCCTGGAGTCAGGATGATCTGATCCTGTGCAAGTCACTTAACCTTTACCTGTCTCAGTTCCTCATCTGTAAAATGGAGACACACTGGAGAAAGAAATGAAAAATCACTCCAGTAACTTTGCCAAGAAAATCTCATGGACAAATCCATGGATCATGAAGAGTTGTACATAACTCAACAATGCTTTTTATTGAAGCTTTTCAAGGTTTACCAGAAAAATTTTCCACACCTCATTGGTTTAGCTCCCATGAGATACTGGTAGACCCTAAGTGTTAGGGTAGCTATGACAACAATCTGGATGCTTCAGGCTTTGCCTGAATAAGATGCTTGGAGAAGATATATAAATCAGAGTTAATAGATGTAATTTATTAAAAAGAGTAACATGATTATAAGAATATACAACAGTCTTATGTATATAAGAATTCAAAATGCCTACTGGAACAAATAATAGAAAATAGAATTCATTCAAGTATTTACTAAGGACCTCCTGTCAGGTCCTATTTTCTAATAACTATATATATTCCAAGATTTTAAAATCAATTTCTTAAGGATATATTCCTTTTAGAATCACTACATCACTTAGTATTAATTCAGTCTTGGACTTCCTGTCTTCAGTTCTCCCTGTTGCATTCTGATAGGATTCAATAGTTTCCAGAAGATAAGGTTACATGCATCTCAATGCTTTTTCAAGCTAGTTAAACTGACACTAATTCAGACTAGAACTATTATCCAGTTCATAGGACTACATATAGGATTTGCAGAAGAAAAGATGATTAGAATTAGAGATTTTTAACCTGGGTCTGTAAGTTTGGTTTTAAAAAATTCTGATAGCTGCATTTCAGCAAAATTGGTTTCCTTTGTAACCTTATATGTTATTTTAAGAATAAAAAACCCTCCAACAGAAAAACATCATTCTGATATGAGACATCCATAGGTCTCACTAGACTGCTATAAAGGGGTTTATGACATAAAATAGGTTAGGAATTCCTTAATTTAGTTCAATTCCTTGGTTTGAAAGATTAGAAAGACAAATCTCAGGAAGGGGCAGTGCTTTATCCAAGGCCACATAGCTAATAAGGGTCAACGCTTTCTCCCCTAGGTCATATTGTCTCTTTTTTGTTGGGAGCCTGAAGTCTCTCTTGCTTCCAGATATTCTGAGGATCATCTGAACACAACAGAATTCCAATCTAAAGTGTTAAAATCTTGAAAGGGATCTGTATCTCTTTCGACTTCCTGATCCTTTTATTAATGTATCACTTATTTTTATGTATGATAGAGAGACAATGTTAAAATCAAACAAATTTCTAAATAAAGATAAAAATCTTCTCTCCCTCCCTAGAAGTACAGTTTATCTATCATGCTCACTTAAGTGATCTTGTTGACTGTGACCCCCTGGGCCCTAGAATCTGCAAATCTGTCAAGACAGTCAACTGATGGGCAATTAACATTTCTAAGAACCTAATATGTGTTAGGAAAAGCTAAGCTTTCCTCACACTTCTGGGACTTGTTGAATACCTGGATGGACCTGACTCTTCTGCTTATTTGGATTCCTGGTCATCACCCTTTCTGGTAAGCCCTGCCCTCATTCCACCCATGCTCCAAAGTGGTATCATTACAAATATATATATATTTTCATATGAAGTTCACAAATGATTCTGTTCAATCTATCATATGCCAAAAAAAGTATACATCTAAATGTCATTTTGAGGTACAGCTATTTCGCTGAAAAAATTGAATCCATTTGCCAAGAGCTCTCTTCTCCCTTCCTCATCTCACATCATTAAGAAGACTTCTGCTACTATGTCTCCTTTCCCCCGTCTCACATAAAGTGACCCTTCTCCTAGCCAAGGCAAAACCCTCTAACTGCACAAGGGATCCCATTCCATTCTGTCTTCATCATACTATTGCTTTTCTATCCTCCCAATCTTTTCCTGTTTTTGACTCTTTCCCCTATTATCTAAAAACATGCCCATTCCTCTTCCATCCTCAAGAAATCCTCATTTGATTATTCCTTATCTCCTTGCCTTTTAGGTCTAAATTTTTTGAGAAGGCCATCCTTCTCTTTCTCCTTAACTCTCTGCACTATCAATAATTGCTTGACAAATTCAGTGACTTTTCCTCAGTCCTCATTTTGACCTCTCTACACCCTTTGACACTATAAATCACCCTCTTTTCCTTGATATTCTCTTCTCTTTAGATTGTTGGGACATCACTTTCTTCCAGTCCTACTATCTGACCATATTTTCTGGATATCTTTGCTGGATATTGATTCAGGTCATGCTCAAAAACTGTAGGTGTCTTAAAGAATTCTTTTATGGGCCCTCTACAATAATTATCACTTGGGGACCCCATCAGATACTTTGGATTAAATTATCTCTATGCAAATGATTTTGCCTTACCTTGCACCTAGAACATTTTGAAATTAGTGTCCTAAAGATCTCAAAACCAAGATGTCCAAAACCAAATTCTTCATCTTTCTTCCCAAACCCTCCCCATTTTCCAAAATTTCATATGATGATTGAGAAAACCGTCATCATCTCAGGACTCCAGGCTCACATCTTAACATATCTTTTTTTTTAAGTTTTTTTTTGCAAGGCAATGGGGTTAAGTGACTTGCCCAAGGTCACATAGCTAGGTAATTATTAAGTGTCTGAAGTCATCTTTGAACTCAGGTCCTCGTGATTCCATTGCTGGTGCCCCACTGTGCCACCTAGCTGCCCCCTTAACATATCTCCTATCCAGTCTGTTATCAATGCCTGTTTATTCAATCTTTATAACATTCCTTGAATATGTCCCCTTTTCTTCTCTCATATTGCCACCAGTCAGTGCAGCTCTTCATCACTTCATATCAAGATTGCAATAATTTACTCATGGGTCTGCCTGCTTTAAATCTCTCCCCACTGAGATCTACCCTCCACTTAGCCACTAGTGATTTTCAACAGCTATCACCTTCAGGATCAAAAATAATCCTTAAAGTCCTTCATAACCTAGACCTGCCTCCCACTTAGGATTCTTATACCTTATTTGCCCTAACCCCTACTCTTTGAGTCAATAAAATAGCTTGCTATTGCTTGAACAAGACAGTACCTCCAAACCCTGGGTATTTTCATAGCTATCCCTAATGCATGGAATATCCCCCCCCCCCCCCCATTTCTTCACCTCCTGGTTTCCCTGGCTTCCTTCAATTGACAGCTTCAACAATGTCTTCTAAAGGAAACTTGTCCCAATGCCACTTAATTTGAGTGCTTTCTTCTGTTGATTTCCTATTTATCCATAATATAGCTTGTTTTTACAGAGTTGTTTACTTGTAGTCCATTCCAATAGATTGTGAATTCCTCAAGACCAAAGACTATTGTCTTTCTTTGTATCCTTGGCACTTAGCATACACAAAGCCTTCACACAGTAGGTACTTCATACATATTCATTGACTTATTCTCCCTTCAAAAAATCTGAAAATTTTTTTATCTGAATATTTAATATATTAATTGAATGACGTTTGGGCCAGGTTTGAAGTTCCATTTTTTTTTTTTGCATCATATCTAGAAATAAATAGTATGGCAGTCTAAACAAAATTCAGGATCAAAATTCTAACCATGGCCCTGAATAGGTATCATGTTGTCTGAAATTAAGACCTAGCATGATTTTTTTCAGGATGATCATATTATAAGCCCTACCCCCAAATTAAGCCCCAGTTAAGATTGTCAGCCAAAGAGATGCATTAATCTGTCTGTTGCAACACATGATGGATGCATTGAATGATAAAATAATAATATTAATATATAATTAAAGATAAACAATAATATTGATATTAATACTTAAAATGATAATATAAATTATAATTATTTGTAAATACCCAAAAGGGCACCTTTGAATAAGAGATAAACTCCTA
Source organism: Macrotis lagotis (assembly GCF_037893015.1). Classification (NCBI taxonomy): domain Eukaryota; kingdom Metazoa; phylum Chordata; class Mammalia; order Peramelemorphia; family Peramelidae; genus Macrotis; species Macrotis lagotis. The sequence continues at coordinate 329,766,555 of NC_133666.1, forward strand.
TGTAAACAGATGAACAAAAACTTATAGCGAACAAAAGGCAGGAATGTACGTGCACACTCCATAACTTCTGAATGGAAAGAAAGCCCCACCACTAATTATCATTAAGAGCAGGAAAGATAAGATTGAACATTTCAGGCAATTAGGTTCTTTAAACTGAAAACCATGGTGTACACAATTACAATGAAGATGGTCTATTGAATGCTGCTACTTGTTTTGCAAGGTGGCCAAAAAGGTCCAATAGTCTAGGATTCAGCCAGTACTCACTATGCTAAAAACATGAAGAATTTACTTCAAGAGAGAATAGATCAAATAATGATTCACACAGGAATGACTATCTCTAGACATCCCCTAAAAATAAACCTAAATGCATATTTTGGAGAAATAATTAATATAAGACCAGTCTTATTTTCAGATAAATATTATACTAGGAAAAGACTGCTCTGCATTATTTCAGATGTGATGCAAAGTAGACTCAGTACCTGCATACAGAAGAAAGGGAATATTTGTAAAAGGAAAAAGACCAATTTTTTTTTCTCACATTAGCTGACAGTAAATTCAGAAACACCTACTCTTTTCATAGAGTTCTCCTTCCATTAAAAATGAGACATTAAGTGATCAAGAGAAATTTAATTTTTTATTAGCATCAATATTTCTACAATTTAATATTATAAAACTGCCCAAGGATTTCTGAGGAATTCCCTGAAGTTATTTCTACTTATATTAATAGCAAATACAATTATCTATATTTAAAAAAACATAAATCATCTTTCTGTGAAAGGTTCACTCTGAATATGTTTTTCCCCTGGTATAGAATATAGGTATACTTTTTAAAAACTGTGGTTAAATTCAGAGCTTGTAAAAATTTTCTTGCAGTAAACAATAAAATCCTTCCAAAAACTCAAGAGAAATTGAAATTCTATTTTTGCTTGCTTCTGTTTACAAAAAATAAAAAAAAATTAAAAATTGGGTAAAGGTAAAAACAAAGAATTATCCAAGATGACTATATTCTACTGACTATTTTCCCCTAATTTGGCTAGTTTTTCCTGCCAAATATAGCTTTTCACTCCAGTCAGGGAGAAAAGGTGAAACTAGTTGAAACATTTCCCAGATCCGCAGCTTATTTGATTTCAATGCTTTGAGATGGGCTTTTAAGAAATTCTTCTCAAATTCGTGAAATTTGTTACAAACGTGCTATGTTATGTTCAGACATGCTGGATTGCTCATGACTTGACAGCTTAGGGTATCCAAGCCTCACCAGAAATTGGTTTTTCCCAACATTATTTTAAGCCTGGTATGGAGGATTAATGGTAGGTCATTGTTTCCATCTGACAAAGTCTTCACTTGGTGAAAATGTAGTTGGTTACTTATCCTGTGCATGCTTTAGGAAAGAAGTGCACCAGTTATACCTCTCCCACAATAAGATGAGCTCATTTCTGGTTGACTGGACAGAGACTTCATGGGAAACTAAATTCAGTTGTGTCATTGAGCCAGATTCTGAAAAGGCTATATTCTCTATGATTTAATTCTTCTCTTTAAAAGTGAGCAGGCTCTCATTACCCTCAGAAGTGGTAGGAGCACACTATTGCTTTTCAACATCTTTTAAGAATTCTTCAGATGTTTTTATGGTGTCCTGCTGAGTTAAACTACGGCAGAAGAGAAGTGTTAGACTATTTAATTTTGGAGACCCTGATAGAGGTTTTCCGGATGAGTAGGGCTCCTGATTAGGAGACTCTTCAGAGAAGGAAGCATTGTGTTCTGAAGATAAAAACAACAACAAAACAAACAAATTGTGAGTATCTTGCAGTTCAGGTAGCAAAAGTGTGAAATTTTTGAAGTTTTGAACATATATATATGTATATACATATATATATGTATATATATAAACAATTATTAAATTATCTACCTCTTATGTTTCTAACTGGTCAGCCAACCATACACCCACAGTATAAACATGTATATTAAATAGTGATATAAGGATAATATCCATGTAGAAAGTACTTTAATAGTCCATTATGCATATAGATTAAAATTTATCTAATCATTCTCCACTGATAGAAATTCAATTTGTTTCTAGGTCTTTGATACCACAAAAAATGCTGACATGAATGTTTTGGCATATTTCTTTTTGTCTTTGATTTCTTTGGGATAGATACATCTAGCAGAAGGAATTGTGGGGTTAAAATGTATCATCACTTTATTCACATTTTTGCATGATTTCGAATTGCTCTCTAGAGTGGTTGGAACAATTTATAGCTTTAAAACAGTGCACTAGAATGCTGATCTTGTTACCTCTCCAACATTGACTATTTCTATCTTTTGTTTTCTTTGTCAATTTGTTGGATATGAGGTGTTTTGATTTGCATATCTTTCCTTATTAGTGTTTTAGAGAAATCTCTCATGTGGTTGTTAAGAGTTTGTAATTTTTTTGAGACTGTCTTTTGATGATATTTTGTGGGTAATGACTTAATTCTGTATATTAATGTTAATTTCCTATATATCTTGGATAGTGTATCTTTATCAGTTATATTTGATGTATATTTATTTCCTCCTATTGCAGCTTTCCTTTTTATCCTAACGATATGGATTTTGTTTGCACAAGTTTTCATTTTCATGTATCCAATATTATCTTTTTTACCTTTTTAGCATTTCTCCTTTCCTCTCTTTGGTTGAGAATTATTTCCTAACCATAGCTGTGAAAGATTCCTTCATATAATCAATGAATCGTCAAACATTTCTTAAATGCCTCTGATGTGCTAGCCACTGTGGTATGATTGTTGGATTTTTTTAATATGGATTTTGCTATTTGTCTACAAAGACAGAATTGAAGCATTCCCTGTCTTCAAGAAGCTTGTATTCTATTGGGAGAGACTATGAGTACATAAATAAGTATGTATAGGATATTCATAAAATGAACACAAATTAATTTTAGGTGGGTAGAGAGTGTCTGCTGTTAGGTTTCATGTAGAATTAGAGACTCTCGTTGAAGAATCAGGTATTCCAAAGGACATAGATGAAGAAAAGTGTATTCCATGCATGGGGAACAGCTTCTACAAAGTCTTAGAGAGAGGAGATGGAGTGTTGATTTTGAAGAAATGCCTGTAAGACACTAAGACTGGACCTCAGAGATTGTGGAAGGAATGAACTATAAGAAGAATATAAAAGACTTTAAATACCAAAGAGGGGACTTTATATTCCAAGAGGCAATTGAAATCTTATTGAGTGGGATTGAGAGAGAAGATTGCTTACATTTGTATTTTAGATCTGGTGGGTATGTGGAGGATGGATCTGCAGAGCAAATAGGAGCAAGAGATGAAAAGACCTGATCTAGGGTGGTGTCTTTGTGATAAGAGATAAGAATAAATGTAAGAGATTTTAAGGAGAGAGAAATGACAAAATTTGTCAACTGATTAAATTGAAGATTGAGGGTTCAAGGATGATTTTAACATGATGAACCTGGATAAAATGTCTGCAGTGCAGTTGAAATTAACTGCTGATAAATATTATCATTTTCCTCCCTCCCTTCCTCCTTCCTTCTTTCCTTCTAATATATTTTGTATTTAACTCTCTTAAAAATTGAAATTTTCTTTTTTGCTTTGTTTCATACCACAATTCTTAATTCTATTATTTTGCAATCCCCTAATAGTTTTATTCTAGTTTATCATTTTTATTTGGCATGTTTTTATTTTTTAGATGTCTTTCTTATAAATAGTAAATTTTATTTTTAAAAATCTATTCTACTTCTCTATTCTACTTCTCTGTTTTATTTTGTTGAATTGTTTAGTCCATTCACATTTAAGGTTATGCTCATGTAAGCTTGAGTTTTTCTTCAATTATTCCTTTTGTGTTGATTTTATTCATCTTTTAAGTTAACATCTTTTTCTTAGGATTACTTTTGCTTATATTATTTTCATACTAGCCTATTCCCTACATAGTTCAATGGTATGATGAACAGAACCCTGCATGTAGAATTAGGAAGACCTCAGACATTTACTAGATTTGTGACTCTGAGCAATTCACTTAATTTTTCTCAGCATAAGTTTCCTCTGTAAAAAGGGGATAAGAAAAAGCACCTACCTTGTCTTGAGAATCAAATGAGGTAACTTATTAAGCACGTTATAAACCTTAAAGTACTAACTTATTAAGCACGTTATAAACCTTAAAGTACTTAAATTGTTCATTTCTTTTTATGGATGAAATTATGGAAGGGTTATATTCAATAGCATTGCATATATGCATATATATTTAGTGAATTATAAAACATCTAACACCTTTTCCACATACTACACAGACTAGTGAACCTGTATCAATGTTTTTTGTAAATGATCTATCATAAATCAGCTCTGACCAAGGATATCTATCAAGAGATATGTTTGGCCACTGAAAGGTGCAATCTTATGTTAGAGTTATGACTAATATCTTAACACCTACAAGAGGAAACTGCATCTCATATAGTGAACTGTTAATTTCTAGATTTGCCTCCTTTTGGGAGTTTAAAAACTAGGTAAATTATCAATGTGAACTAAACTTAAAAATAATAGTGTTACTAAATGTCTTACCCCTTTTTTCTGTTGCATCTTTACTCTTTTCTTCGTTTTCTGATGGTGTTTCTGTTTGGCATTTATTAGCACTTGTTACTGTCTATTAAAAAAAGAAGAAGTTTTAAATTGATTTTAGAGAATATGCCAAGTTGCAAGGTTGCATGTTGGCATAGTTTGCAATTTTGCAAATTTTAAAATGTAATCACAAACTTTAGAATTAAAGAGCAAAACTTTACTGTTGTAAGTGAATCTTTAGTAAGGTCTTAGGTTTTTTTTGTTCTCTCCATTTTTATATCTATTTCAGCTCAACTCACACTATTGTGGTATTCTACCTTCCAGCTCCACAAATACTCAGTCCCATCAGTACATTCCTTGGTTGTAATGAATAGGATGGAGGCATAAGGAAGGATGAGTGTTAAGAGTACAGAAAAGCTGTTGTTTGCCCTTCATTTTCAAAGATGTCTAGTGATATCATGGGCAATGTCTTGACTCATGCATGGATTTGTGAGACAAGAGTTGCACAAAAGTCATCAGCCTTACTTTCTCTTCCAGAGTCAGTCATGGAAGTCCAGGAGCAAAACAAAAATCAAAGACAATCGGAGATAGTCCAAGATGCAGTGGATGACCCTGATGTCTTCAATGTCTGACAAAGCCTTAAATGCTCCACAGCACCTGCCTCAGCCATCTTCATGGCCATTGGAACATATTGATCTTATCCACTTATTCTTCCAGGGAAAGTCTTTACTCACCTCCAAGTAACAGATGGGTTTGAGGACTGTCAGTTACCCTCAACTTGGTTTAATCCCCCAAAAGCTATAGGGATCTAGTAGATGCCAAATATCTAAAAAGGCAATAATGTAAGGCCAGGAAGGTCAAGTAAGGTAGGAAGGAGCAGAAAGGTATTGCAGAAATAGATCTTGTCCAGGAAGTGATAGAATCAGCAAGCCTAGTATTAATGAACAGAACTGAGAGAATATAATTCTAGAGCAGAACATGTAAGATAACTAACATGTTCATATGCTAACCTGGGATTCCCAGAAATTGCCTATAACCAGAAGGATATCCCTGAATATGAATCTGGCTCTTGTTGGAAGCGAAGACAGAGACTGACTCACAGTTAAATTGTGTTCACTTTCATTCTCCCCAAACACTACATTAGGGATGATTTCTGTAGTGGTTCCATAAAGAAGCCATAAAGTGTAGTGAAGGCTGATTTCTCACAAAACTAATTATAGCAATCTCTCATTTTCTAAGTTTTTCCACTGTTGCGCAATTTAGGATCAATTTCCCTTTCTCCCCCCAAAATGACTTTTTACTCTGATTTTCAATAAGTACTGTGACTGGGAGTCACAGAATTCTGGAATTCTAGTGTGGGAAGAGACTTCACCAATCAGTTAACGCAATATTTTTATGAGAGAAATTCTCAACTATAATATCCCAACAAATTGTCTTCCAACCTCTCTTTGAAGATCTTCTAATGAGAAGAAATTCCCCACATCCTGGGGGGGGGCAGCATATTCCATTTTTGTAGGGCTCTAATGATTATGAAGTTCCTTCTGATATCCCATCTAAAGTTGGCTCCTTGTAACTTTTACCCATTCATTATTCCTACTTCAGTCTTTTGGAGGTCAAACAGAGCCATATGACAGCCCTTCAAATACTTTTGTTATAACCTTTGGAAAGGTGTTGACTGGTCACAGAGTCCCTGGGAGAATAGAGGAAACTAACAGGAAATCAGCTTACAGACTTGGAAGATCAAAGGTATTTACATATGGATTATGGAGGAAATTTGAGGAACTCCAGAGAGAGAGGAGGAGGAGAGGGGAAAGAGAGGAGGCAGTGGTCCTTCAGCAGCAATGCCCCCATGACAGTTAGTATCTACCTTATATTGGTGGATTTCTTCTTCAGGACCATGAGAGATGATTTCTGAATGACTGGGTAGAGAGGCATATAACTTTTTTTTAAATAAATGGTGCTTGTTCAAGTCATGGAAGTACTGAGAGAAAAAGTTTTGCTTTATTTGGCACAAGTCATATCCTTCAATTTTTCTTAGCTGATACTTCTATCTACTAAAATGAACTAAAAGTGACTTTTCCCAGAGGGTACCATTTTCTTTAACAACTGAGTCCTTTGGAGACCTTTCCTTCACCCACTTCCCTTGATTCATGGAATAAGGAGAAATCTTCAGACTCCAGACCATTGATTTATTGCTGTCATTCACCAAACTTTCCTCCTTTGAAGTTTATGTCGTATGATTGTGGGTCTTCTTTCCTATTATCCAGGATCTGGGTAAGGAGCACAATAATTCACAAGCTTCTGGGGAAAAGGATAATTTGTGATGGATTAAGGTTTAAGCAAGAGTCAGCCTGTATTATTGAGCATGCAGGATATGATTTAGGGGTCTACTAATCCAGATCTAGCTTTCGAGCATTTTGGTGAGTTCACAATGACAGAGATACCTAGACCAGCCCTTCTTGTTGGGTCAATTGTTCCTGGCCATTCTTTAGCATTCATTGGGAAGAATTTTATTTAAAAGAATATTAAATTAGGACCAATTTACTAGTCCACTTAGTTTTAGAGAGATCAGAATGAAAGTATTATGTCACAGACAGTAGATCCATTTTCCAGAAGACTGAAAGATTCCTAGATACCAGGATCTCCTTTACAATGGCTTAGGAGCAGCCACATAGCACAAGAGATAGAGTGCTAATCCTGGAGAAAGAAAAAGTGAGTACAAATATAACCTTAGATACAAACTTGGTGACCCTGAGCAAGTTCTTAATCTTGATTTCTTCACCTATAAAATGGGTATAATTACAGCTCTGACCCCTCAAGGTGGTCATGAGGATCAAAGGAGATAATACTTAGCACATGCTAAGTGACCACATGCTAAGCATTTGTAACTTCCTGAGATTTCCTTTTTGTAGCTAAGTGGCTTTGTCTCCTGCATCTGTATTTGGTAGAATAGGGAAGTTTTGCCTCATCTGTCAGTGAGTTAAAGGATCAAGACAGGGCATAACCCAGCCTGCTTAGGTCAAAGAGAGCAACATTCTGAGATGAAACAGTTCTGTGGTCTGTGGTCTAGAGCTTATGCAGAAGAATGTGACTGAGGTTTTCTCTGGAATTACCATGAAAGGCGTGCAGAACTGGGAAGTCTAACTGAGATACTGCCCAGCTTCCAAGAGTGACTTTTCAAATGGCACCTGATCCTTTGTCTCTCCTCTGAATTCTCGCTATGTTTTATGCATCAGGTCCTTATGGGACTGGGTTCTATTTTGCATTGTTTTTTGTTTGCATTGTCTTTATTGGTGTGGAGGTGGGCTTGGGTTCAGTGGAGTGTAGGTTCCTTCAAAGCTGGAAAGGATTTTGAACTGAGCATCTCTTTTTTAAGGATCTGACTAGCTAAATTCAGAAGGGTTTATTCACCAAAATATTGTAGTTATCTGTCCTTCATTTTTGAAGAGGGTCAATGATAACTTGGTTGGATGATGTCTTAATTTGTGCATGAATTGGATTTAAGTAAGACAGAGTTGTACAAAGTCATCAGCTTCACTCTCTTTTTCTGGGTCATCAAGTTGCAAGACCAAAGTAAAAAGCAAAAATACTGGCAATGGCTCAGTACACAAAAGAAATCTCGGATGGCATATTGGATGTCTGCTAAGTGCTCCATAGCATCTGCTTCGGCTGCCTTCATGGCTGTTGGCACAAATTGTTCTCCTTTGTCCTTCTGCCAGGAAAAAAATCTTAATATATTTGGGGTAAACACTACCCCCCAATTCACCAACTGGTTTGAGACCTGTCACCCTCAAATTGGTTTAGCCCATCTGCCAAGATGGTTTTACCAGGGTGTAACTGCTGTGCATGCTATAGCTGCTTGAAGCCACAGGTGAGAGTAGTGTGATAGGGTGTCTCCAAAGGTGGATGAATAGCCCTGAAAGGACTCATTAAGCCCTTAGACCAGAGGTACTCACTCTCCTTGAACATCCTATCTACTGCAAAGACCAAAACATCAGGTACCAAGGAATATATTTTATTGCCACAACTCAGGAAACCATTTCCAAAATATGAAGGTTCTGCTAGCTGCATCAGCTAAAGGAACACTGAGATGTGGAAGCATATTGCTTCTAAAGCATTGGACAGGACATTTATTTCTTAGTTCTCTTACTAGTTTATAAACTCTCTGAGGACAGGGAGCATACTTTTTCTGTAATCTTTGCATCTGCCCTTGTACAGTTTGTTTCATAGAGTGAGTATTCATATAATTGTTTGTTGAATGAATAAACAGATGAAATATTTGTCCATCTGTTCCAACTCAGTGACCAGTGCATAAATGTGTCTGTATTCTTCCTTCTACACAATTCATCTCTCTTGTCCCATCTACATGGTCTAAGCTGCTGCTGTTCCAAATAGTCTTCCATCTTCCTGTCCCTTAGGTATTTCTGTGGTTTTTCTTTTTACACTCTTCCTTGTGACTGTTGTAGTGTCAGAGCAAGAACTTGGAATTTGCAGCCACAAGTTCTGGGTTTGAATCTTGACTGCAGTATTTACTAGCTTAATAACTTTAGGTAAGCTACTTGTTCCATTTCTCTATTCAACTTCTTTCATCCTTAAAAAGAAGCTGATATTCCAATTCAATGGGTTGTGATGAGGATCAGATGAGATAATATATGTAGAATCTTTTGTATGTGGTCAGATTTGTAGATACAGATATGTGTATTTTACACGTGTGTGTATAATTGAGCATGTGGATACTCACACATACTACAACTTGATTGATAATTCCCTTAGTGTAGGAAGGCACCAGTGAAGAACTTAAAATACCAATCGAATAGTTTTTTAACTTTGAGAAATCAAGTGGTTCATCCACCAAGCCAATAAATGTGAGAGTCAGATCTTTTACCTGGATAATTCTGACTCCCAGGCCAATACTCTACTCTCTATACCACACTATCTTTCAAAGTTTATATAAAGTTGTATAAATATTAACCATTGCCTCAGGGACAGAAACAGTGCTGTGTTTCATTTTTGTAAACCTAGCATCATTTAACACAGGACTTTCTCTGTTCATAGGAACTATTTATTGTTTTTCAAAGTGAATTCCTACCTTCAGTTTCCATTTGGTTAAGTACCTCAAGTTTATCATGAGACATGGTTGGGGTTTCTTTTCTCTTCTCAGCTTGGAAATGAGACCTAAGCTTTTACTCCTGCCTTTCTTCGGTGACAGGACCCAGTAAACACTTTGTTTTCCTTAGAATCAGTGAAGTACTATCCTTACCATTAAAGAGAAGCAGGTTTGAGACAAATCTTCATTGAGTCCTAGACAGAAACTTCGGCCTCTCAAAGAGTAAAAAGAACTCTTTTCTCTTGATGAACTAGAATGAAAGGGGAAAATAGTATCAACCAAAGAAAAACCCATCATTTAATTCCTTTTGTTTTTTTTCCTGTTGGTAATGATCATTTTTTCCAGTTAATTTAAAAGTCAATGCCATTTTTCCCCTTAGAAAAAAATTTTCATTTTAATTTTATTATATATATATATATATATATATATATATATATATATATGAGTAGCCAACCTCTAATACTAATGGCTTAAAGAGGCACCTGGATGACAACATAGTACATAGAGTGCTGGGTCAGGCATGCAGAAGACTCATCTTCCTGAGTTCAAATTTTGCCTCTCTAGCAGTGTAATCCTGAGCAAGTCACTTAACCCTATTTACCTCAGCTTTCTTTCTGTAAAATCCGAAGGAAAGAGCAAAGTACTCCAGTATCTTTGCCAAGAAAATCCCCAATGGGGACATAAATAAATGGACCCAAATAGAATGACTAAACAACAAGAAGCTCAAAAATTTGATCTAGAATTTATGTGTTGCAGGAAGAAATATTTTGGGATTACATAGTTCTATATCTATAGCTATACCTATATCTATACACATATGCATTTAACTATATGTGTGTATGTGTTTTCTAACTAGAGTATAAACCTACCTGGAATGCATTGAATAAGATTAAGCAAACATTGTGGCAGAGGAAGGACACTGTCCTTCAGGAGAAAAGGACAACAACTGAATTGAGATTCAAATAAGTATCCATAAAGCAGACCAAGTTGTATTACATATATTCTTTGGGAGTAACTGAAATCCTAGAAACTTATACAGAAGCAGCAGATTGGTTGCAGTGGCAGAAATTTAGACTGGGAGCTGAAACCAGATTAGGAGGCAAGGTACAGTGAATTCCAGGAGAAATGACTATTTGTCCAGCTCTGTTGTCTTTTATGTCTTGGTCCTTTATGGCAATTGGGTATGTTTCCTGATTTTCAACATGTGCTGTTACCTTTCCCTCAATTTTCCTATTATGATGAGGGTACTATTAGTTTCTGTTGACTACATTGCCAAGATATATTTATTCTGCATTTACAATACCTTTTCCTTATGTCCCTTCTTTTTCACTTAATCTGTTACCACTCTGGTTCAGTTATTAATTTTCTTAATAATAATAATATCTAGAATATATATAATTCCTTAAGGTCTGAAAATTATTTTACAAACATCATCTCATTTGATCCTTACAACAGTCCTGGGAAGTGGGTGCTATTTTTATCTGTAGTTTACAGATTAGAAAACTGAAGGTCAGGTTAAGTGGCTTGCATAGTCACACAGCCAGTAGCAGTCTGAGACATGATTTGAACTCAGGGTTTTCTATATCCAATTCCAGATATCTAAACACTATACTGCCTAGCTGTCTTTTTTGCTTGGACTTTTGCATTATTTCCTATCTCCAGTCTCTCCCTTTTCCAAGTCATCTTTTATACAAGCTGCCAAACTAATCTGAGTATAGAAGTCTTAAACATATTATTCAACTATTGAAAACATTCAAGAGGTTCCCAGCCATCTAGACCAACATATATAAATCCATTAACCAGATATTTAAGGCCATCTACAATCTGTTTCCAAGTTATCTTTCTAGTTTTATTTTATGCAAGCCTTCTTGTTCTCTAGTTAGAGCCAAACCAGAAATGAGCTCTTCCCCTAATGAGGAATACAAAGGAGATTTCTAGTATGCTTGCTAAATCTTATTTGAAAGATTTATGGGAAAACATGGACAGTAATTGCCTAAGACGAGAAGACATGGAGTTGGATGAAAAGAGAAAGATCATTTTTATGACTGGTTCCTTGAACTTTGGTCCTCTGTATTAGCATAGGTTAATTCACAAACTATAGGGAAGTAGAGACTGAAAAAGTACTGAATTTGGACTGGGGACTTGGATATAAATCCTGGCTCTACCAGGGATCTTGGGTAAGACTTTTCAATTCCTCTGGACTTTTTATTCAGTTTCCTCAATAAGTAAGGGGGTTGCAGACAGTGGAGTTAGCCTGAACTGGCTCTCAGGAGTGGATTGTTCATTTGTACTCTAGGATTGTGCGAATGCTACAAACCAGCGAATGATTGATTGTCTTGTTGATTTCTATGAGGAAAGTGATGGAGAAAATGTTAATAATGCAGATTAAATTTAAAAGTTTGTCATGAGTATAATTTTTTTTGGGGGGAGAGGTAATTATTAAATATATTAAAATATGTCAAACATAAAAACCAGCATACTATTGGTTGCAAGATTTCTTAACCTGTACTCTGTGGTAATTTTATTTCAATTTAACTGGTTTCTTTCATAGTCTCACATATTTTATTTACATTTTTAAAACATCGTTCTGAGAAGGGATCCATAGGCATTGCCTGAATGCCAAAAAGTTGATGTAAATATCTCTGTTGTCTCTTCCAGCTTCAAATTTATGAGTTTGGGTTCAAACACCTATACTTCCACTTACTACTTATGTGACCTTGGGCAGGTCATATAATTCTTCTGGACTTCCATTTCTCATCTGTAAAATGAGGAAATTGGACTAGGTGTCTTCCGATGTTACTTTCTGTTCTAAGTCTAGGATGTTAATTTATTTCTAGACATTTCTACCTGTCTTGTAACTTTTCTCACATCTAAGTACAACTTTTCTCTCCTCTTTCTATCATAATTCTAAAAAATAAGGATTCTAAAAAATGAGTCCTTCATTCCCCACCCCCTCCCAAGTTTTTCAATGTTTTTGCCTAGAATTCAGTCTAGAAGAGCAATTCCTCTTATCATCTACCCTTTGAAAGATGAAACTATTATCAAGGAAAGACAAGAATTTATCTGTTTCTCCTCTGTGGAAAGAGAAAGATAGAGACAGAAACAGAGACAGAGACACAGAAAGATAGAAAGACAGAGAAGATAGATTGATTCTGCATTTTTAGATAATAGATAGCTGAAGAAGTTTGGGTTTGTAATGTTTTATCAATATTGCTTCTATTTTCTCTGTTGTTGTGGTATGTGGTATATATGCAAGTGACAAAATTACAGGAGCATTGCTCCTGTAATCGAACTTAGAGTTGTCACAGTAATTCTGGAAAGCATTTGGGACTATGTTTCAAAAGTTATGTATAATATACAATTATATTTGTATATTTATAAGAATATAGAATGCTAGTGTTCTGTAATAAATAATGAAGGAAATGAGGAAACCTTTCAGAAAAACTGGGGAAGATTTGTATGAACTAATGGAGAGTGAAGTAAGCAGAATCAGGAGAACAATTTGTAAAGATATTTTAAAGATAACATTATTTAAATAAAACTCTGAGAGCCTTAAGAATCCTGATCAATCCAATAACTAACCACAATGCCAGAGAACCTATAATTGCATTGACTTTTATTGAACAAAAATTTTGTAATTTTATATATATGAGATCACCAGTTTTATATTTTCTGATCTCTTTCCCTCTCATGTTATATTTGCCTCCACTTTCCACCATTGTGAAAGATGTAAATTTCCGTTTTCCTTTAAGTATTTTTTTAAAGTAACATTTTAATTTGGGATCTCATCTATTAAGATTTTGTTTTTAACCAGAGGGCTTTTCAGTTTTCCTAGCAATTTTTACAAATGAGAAATCATTTTGTAGTTGTATTCTTGTGTTTATTATACACCAGATTGCTGCATTTGTTCCTAGCTTTTGCTCACCTAATCTGATCTACTTTTCTGGGCTTTGTTTGTTAGTTTTTTTGATAATTTTCATAATTCTCCTTGACAGTTTATTTTCATATCTGGTGACACTAAGCCCCTCTTCTCCTAACTTTCCTCATTATGTTTCTTAATGTTATTGCTCCTTTTTTTTTTTTGCTTTAAATGAAATGTTTGTTATTTTGCTTAATTCTAATATACTCTATTAATATATCCTCTTTAATGATCCAATTGGTATAGCAAAAGTCATCATTTGGGTACAATTGCATTTTGTTATGTTAAATGCAATTTTTCTCCCTTTTGGGTTTAATTATTGATATCTTGAAAAGCTGATAATTACTGTGGATTTACTAAAACCTGATTGAATTTTGCTGTTGATCCTCTAAAGTTCTTTAATGAAACTATCACACTGTCTGTTAAAAGAGAACATTTGTATATTTATCCCTTAACTTCTTTCTCTTTCTTATTGCTAAAGCTTACATGTCAAAAATTCGGTCAAATAATGGTGAACTACTTATAAGGAAGAGACTGGTTACTTGTGAGTTAGGCTCTGACATGAATGCCTCATGATGGGTAAATATTACACCACAGAGAGTGGTATGTTTTTGCAAATCCCTTTTAATTCTCTTCTCAGTTGCACAGCTTAGGACTGTTAAAAACAAGATTAAGTGGAAGGAAATCATATTCATGAGCTGTCCAGCAAATTTTCCACTCTTTGAAATAATGAGATAAAGCTTTAAACCCATGAAAAATGCAACAGAGGAGTCAATCTTGATGTTATCACAGAAGGTGTTAGGAATGTTGACTTAGTATACTCCATAATATTGATGTGCAAAGCTCCATTAATTCCAGCTTTTTATAACATACCATACTAGTTCTCAATTGTGAAGGAAGAAGAATGTCTTCTTCTTCCAGATACCAACTGAAAGGTATTTAACTATTTGGGTAGAGATGTTGTATTCCAAAAGCAAGAGTGCCTTTATCTGATGTGTTAGAATATGGCCAGTGGGTTATAGTATTGGTTTTAGTGACTCTGTTCCACTCTTGTCCTGTATTCTGCAGGGCAGCCTATATTTGCTCCTTCCTTGAAATCATGTTCTCAGCTACACAGCTGCTCTCAGTTATTTGCACTGCAAGCCCCCCACCCCCAGCCCTTTGTCGGACTCACCATCCCATTTAGGGCCTGACTGCCATGGCTACCAACAAAGCCCCAGTAGTTGTGAAGAGCTTCCCTATCATGAAAACAAAGTAAGGCTTGTAAAAGTTGGTGCTCCCAGTTAATGAATATGTGTAAAAAGATAATTTACCTGACTTCTGTTTCCCACCCTCTTTCCAGAAGGAAGAATTGTCCATAGGAATTCTTGTCATTAGTAGCAAATTAATATTACAGTTTCTTACCAAGTATAGAAAAACACAATGCAGTGATGATTTCATCTTGTAAAAATAAGACTGCTGAAAGATTTCTTGCTATGTTGTTACTACAAAAGTCAGAATTAATGACTTTGGGTTTAGTAAGTATGCTTCACATCTGTGTTATTATTCCATTTTTAGTGAAGTCAGCACAAAATCAATTATTTGAACTTCTAGATCTTGTGATTTATAGGCATCCATAGAAGTCCACCTCCTATATTTCATTTTGGTGTCCAGGGCACCCACCCATCCAAGGTTCTAGTTTTCAGAGATTATACCTCAGAAGGACAATACTTGTAGGTTCTGCCAAGCTGGAAGGGCTTTGAGTACAGTGGAAACCTCAGGCTGTTTGCCATCTGAGAGGACCAGCATACTCATATTGAATTCATTATATTTCTTCCCAAATGATACCCTTTCCCTAACTTGCATTTTACTGTCAAAGGTATTACTATCCTCCCCATTACACAGACTTGTAAACTAGATGTCATCTTCAACCTGTCCCTCTCTCTTTTCCCTACTTTATGCATTCTATGGTAAAATTCTATCTTTTCTATCCTCCTAACATCTGTCTTGGATATGATTCCTTCTCTCCTTGGACACTGCCAACATCTTGGTGCAGACCCACATCACCTCACTCTTGGATTATTATTGCAGTAACTTACTGGTTAGTGTCCCAGTCTCAGTTCTCTCCCCACTTTAATTCATCCTCTCTTCAACTGTCAAAGTAATCTTCCTGAAGTGTAGGTCTGACTATGTTATACCCCTATTCCATAAACTTTAGTGGCTCCCTTTTGTCCCCAGGATCAAATATAAAATTCTCTGCATCAATTTCAATTCCTTCATAACCTGACCCTCCCTTCTTTTCCATTCTTCTTATACCTTATATCCCTATACCCTTCTTTGTTGTTCCTCAAATAAAACACTACATTTTCTGATTCCAGATATTTTTGCTGACTGTCCCCTATGCCTGGAATGTTCTCTCTGTTCATCTTTGCCTCCTTGCTTCCTTCAAGTCTCAATTAATGCCCTATTTTCTGCCACAAACCTATCCTGATCCTCCTTAATCCTAGCACCTTCCCTCTGAGTACCATCAATTTAACCTGTTTATTTATTAGTGCATGGTTATACATTGCCTCTCCCACTCAACTGTAATGGCCTTTAGGCTTCAGCCTATTTTTTGTTTTTCTTTATTTCTGCATCAATTCCTGATCCATAGTAGGCACTTAATAAATGCTTGTCGATTAACTGACAACCTAGGTCAGAACAGAGTCTCGACACTAGTAGGCAGATCACTTGGTCTTAGCAGCCCAGGAAAAGAAGAGGAAAGAAAAAGAAAAAAACTAAATCTGCATGTAATCTTTACATTACCTGTGAGCAGAATCTTGAAGCCTAAATGATTTGTATTTACACATATTTTCACTAAGTGAGATTGTAATTGTTTTCCCCTTTGTTAGTGAGATATCTAGATTTGTCCTACCCTTCTAGGAGATTGTAAACTCAATGAGAGCAGAGATTGTATCTTTATCTTTCTGACCCCAGTAAAAAAGAATTCTGAATTTGGCATCATTCTGTTTTTTTTCTCTTACCATACTAATGAATATATGCATACAAAGAGTTTTTCAAACACTGAAGTTCTAAATTGTATATTATATGTGTGTGTGTACCTATATGAAGACATACATTTATATTTATTTAGCACCCAAATAAATTAGGTGAGTAACCTTTTCATTCCTCTGCTCAATAAGGCAAGTGATCATTTCATTTCTCTGCTCAATACAAACTCAACTAGAAAAAAAAGACCTTCATAATCTGGTTCCAGTCTACTTTGCTCAAAATTACAGGACAAGGTTCCCTTTCTTGTACTCTATGTTTTGACCAAAGTCATTTAATCTTAGTTACTGGAATTTGACATTCCATCTTCTGTCATCTGTACTATGGCACAGACCCCGCCCCCCCCATGCTTGAAATGAAGTCCCGCTTCAACTGGGCATTTTATAATTAATTCTTAGTTTCCTGTAACGCTCAGTTTAACTACTACCTTGCACAGGAAACCTTTCTTGCTCCCCCCAGATTGTTCTTTTTCTTTCCTCTTTAGCTGTCTATATGATTATTCTTCAGTTAAATAGATGAATTCAAAAGTGGCTGATTGCTGGGCTCAAAGACTAATAGATAAATGTTAATTTGTCAGGAAATCTCTGGTAGACTATTCTAGGCATCTGGGTTTAACTGTAGCATGTAATATTTTTAGTAATAACTTGAATAAATTTTTATCAATGGATAAATATTTTTATCAATTGTGTGAATTGAATAATATTTTGTCATTGACTTTGATAAAGGCATAGGAGAGCAGGATCACCCAATTTGTAGATGAAAGAAGGTCAAGAGAAGAAATTAACACAGTGGGAGACAGTCAAGATCTTCAAAAAGTATTGCAAACTAGGGCATTGCTCTCAATGAGATTAGATGATATTCAACAGAAATATATATATTATATATATGCAGTCTTAGACTTTTATTCAAATAATCAAGTTTTTAAATATAAGATGGAGAAGGCATATTTGCAGAACAAAATGTCTGGAAAAGATGAAGAAAAGCTTCAAACTTTATATGAATTAGTAGTTCAATATAGAGCAGCCAAAAACTATTGGGACCTTGGACAACACTAACAAAAGTACAGGGGGCAGTTGGCACAGTGGATGAGCCCTGGCCCTGGAGTTAGGAGGACATGAGTTCAAATCTAACCTAAGTTCAAATGTGACCTCAGACATTTAATACTTACCTAGCTGTGTGACCTTAGGCAAGTCCTTAACTCTATTGTCTTGCAAACTCCACCCCAACCTCCCCCCCAAAAAAGAAATGTGTAGATGCCAGGAATAAGGAACTGAAAGTCCTGTCATGCCCTGCCATGGTCAGATCATGTTTGGAGAATTGTATTCAGTTCCATGGGGTCACAATTTGGGGAGGACATTGATTAGCTGGAGAGCATCCAGAAGGGAGGAAAGTGGTATGATACAGGGCCTTGCACCCATGCCATAGGAAGAGGATGAGGAGACAAGGAGGATGAGGAAAAAGACCAGAATTTCCCCATCTTTGTCAAATTCGCAGGTTGGGTCCAGAGGGAAGCCACCATTATACTCAGACAACATGGTAACTACAGTTAAATCAAAACCTTTCCCAAAGAATCTGATTCATTCCTTCTCACAAGTACACACAGCATCCAAGGGAAGAATAGCCTTAAACTTGGAACATAATAATAGTTAGGCATTACTCAGCAGGCAGAATTAGAAGCAATATTTGAACCATGCAAAGGAAATCTTGGCTTGTTATCAGGAAAATATTTCCTTAGGGCTGCCTTAGGACATGGTGGATTCCTTACTTCATGTAAAGGCTGAAAGATTGGGTATGTTACAGAAAAGTTCCTTAGGGATGAGGGATAGACTAGACACCCACTGAGATTCTCTTAATAACTCTCACATTTTGTGATTTTTGTTCTTCCGGAATATAAACTCTTTGAGGAAAGTAGCTAATTTCAACTTTTCTTTTTGTGTTTCCAGCACCTCACATAGTCCTTGATACAGAGTTGATACCTAATAAATGCCAATTAGACAGGACTTGGATTGGTTAGACAGGCTGATGGTTTGGCCACAAAGTTAAACTGGCAGCAAATGTCCGAGAAAAACTTATAATCTAAAACAATTATCAGCACTGGCAACCAAAGAAAGATGTATAGATAGAACTACAGCCTAATAAATATTTATCATATGTTTGCATTAAAATAGGACTTACATTTTATGGGCATTTAGGAGTCATTTGCTAAGTAAATCCAATGTACTAATGTAAAAAAAAATCTTTGAACTCCAAATTGGTCACTTTCTGAGAAAACTACACATTCTTTCTCAGAATAATTTAGAAAATCTCACAGTGATATATATATATATATATATATATATATATATATATATATATATATATGATTAATCAGTTTAGCAGCACATTCATTCCCAGTTGAGTAGAAGTCTGATTAATGAAAATACTATAGTTAGATTAAAAATATATACCCTTATACATGAAAAATTTACCAGCCTTATAGCCAGAGCAAAAATTGAAGCATTGATAATTTCACAAATACCAAGATATTTAATTCTTATGGATTTTGATAACTTTTGGGGGGGTGAAATTACTTCTGTGAAATTTGATTAAGTAGTGGCAGTTACTTTTACTTTTAGGGATTAAAAATCAGTCCATTTAATTGCAGTACTTACTTAATTTTACATAGACCTTGAGATGAAGATGTTTTTTTCTGTCCAGCTGATACTCCACTCTTAAAATGAAAGAAGAGATTTGTTATCTTTGACTATTCTTTGACTATGAGAAATGAGATACAAAAAAAATTAATCTACAGTATCATTATTTAGCAAGAAAAGGTAGCTGCTTTATAATCATAATAAATAAAGATTTTCATTCATTTATTTCCTCCCTTGAGGAGTGAATGAGAATGTGGGAGGTCTAGGTATGACTATGCATTTGTGTTTAGCAGGATGGGGGTAGGGAGAAGGGAAGAAAGGAAGAGGGAGGTGGGTGTTGTGGAGGCTTATAGCGTGTCTATCTGTATTTCCCCAAATAAAACAAGCTATTAGGAAGGTACCTTGTCATTAGTGAATTATGTATTTTCCTGGGAAATCATCATACTTTACAGAGATTATGTCTTGGCTTGTTTAGCCAAAGATGATTAAGGTAAAGAAGAATCAGGGTGTCAATGATATAACTTGAAGGCCACCATGAAAGACAACTCCTAACCATTGGTTTCAATGGTATAAACAATAAGCAAACATTCTGTAACCTTTAGAACTAAATAAATGTTAGTTTGGAATGTGAACAGTGGTTTGTGTGTATATGAATGTGTATTTATGTATGTATATTTGTGTCTACACATAGATATATACATGTCTATATATTAATATATTACATATAGAGAGAGACACACATCAAATATACCACAATGAAATTATTAGCCTATTAGACATAAATGACTAGTATTGCTTGAGAGGATTTAAAAGTCACATCTTGGGAAAGGGTCCAGAAAATGATGTAAAGCAATTGAAGTTTGTCTTTGGATTTTCTGAGATTTACTATTTAATCTAACTTTCTTTATTCTGGGGCCCTGAATATACATGAAGGAATGTGTATAATCCCAGATTCAGGTGCAATGTGACACAAGTCAGGTCTTTGAGGTTGATATTTGGGAATTATAGATAAGTGTTTTTGTCTATTTTGTCTATTTTATGCCTGTAGCAAAAATAAATTCAACAATTTAACTACCTTTATGAGGTAACTTCTAACTGCAGAGTACTATGTTATGTGCTATGGAGATATGGTATTTAGATAAGAAATGATCCTCAGCCTCATATAAGTTATGGTCCAAAAGAAGAAAATGGTATAAATACATATAGCTAGTGTAAGACAGTGTCACATAACATTGTTGGTGTTTCACAACCACATCATCCCCATTCCATGGACTTTGTTTTAGGTTGTTTTTTATTTTTTTAGGGTTTTTTTGCTTGCCCAAGGTCACACAGCTAGGTAATTATTAAGTGTCTGAGGTCACATTTGAATTCAGGTCCTCCTGACTCCAGGATGGGTGCTCTGTCCACTGCACTGCCTAGTCACCCCACCATGGGCTTTTTAAATTCTGATTGTCTACTAGGTGACTTTTTGTCTCTCAGATCATAAATCTTTAAATTTGCTAAATCATGTGACACTCGTTTGGCTCAGCACATAAGAGCCAATTCAACTATCTGGTCCCATTCAAAAGCAAGGCTAAGGATAAGGAGTGATGGGAAGCTAATTAGAGTGTATCAGCCTATATGGACTGCCATTAAAAGGTAGCAGAGAGAGAAATACAATAAAAAAGAGCAATGTCTATTGGACTAGGAAGAACTAGGCTCAAATCCTGTTGCAGGCACTTATTGCCTGGGTGAACTTGGGCAAGTGACTTAACCTCTCTGTACCTCAATCTGAAGTCCTTTTCAGCTTTATATCTCTGGTCAAGGATGAACCAGCAAAGTAGGAGGAAGTTTCTAAAAACTTGATTTATCAAAAAACATAGAAGAGGAAGAGGCCTGATGATGTTGCTCTCCTTGAAAATCTTCAGTGGCTTGCTACTTGTCTATAGAATAAAATTATAAATTCCTTAGACCTTCCATTTAAGATTACTCCCTCCCCCCCAGTCAAGTTCCTGTTATCCTTCTGGCTGTGTTTCATGTAAATGCCTGTCAAACACTCTGTACCATTGCAGTTTAACTGTAAACTCTCACAACTCAATATGATGTCATCTGGCTTTTTGCATTTGTTCAAATCATTCTATGCATATTTCCTAGAGAAAAGGTAAAAGATAAAATAGTACTTTTGTCCTGTTAATGGTTAGTGAATAGGCATGCCACCAATAAGAACATTAGATGTACTGGATTTCTCTTCACTGGAGGTCTTAGGAAAGAGGCTAAATAACCACTTATCAGGAATATTGCATAGATAATTCATTTTAAGGTATTGGTTGACCTATGATCAATGAATTCCTTCCTAACACTTAGATTATGACATAGTGAGATATTTCTGTAAACTCCACATACCAATCATTTGTCCTGTGATTCTAGTCAACATTCCTTCTGTCTTCTCTTTCTAAAAACACTCTTCTCTTGGAAGTATTCCTTTATGTGTATTGTTTTCTATCAGATAATAAACTTTTTGAGGGTGGGGACTGACTTCTTGTCTTTGTATTTTGGGACAAGTCCACCACTTAGCATATAGTAAGCTGCAATAAAAGTTTTTTTCCCTTGCATTCATTCACAAAGCATATTGTAAGATGATTCTAATTCTTTTATTAAGTAACTGTTGTCCAAGTTCATATTCAGCCATATATTTGTCCCCAGTTGCATCATCATTAGTACAATAGCAAAATCACAAAGAAATTGCCAAATTGAATTTCCTGGAAGGAGACAAGATGGTGACACAAAGCTAACGAGCTCCTGGAATTCTTCACGAAACAACTTTTAAAGAAGCATCTAAACAGACTTTAAAACATCTGCACCCACAAAAAAATAACCTCAGTGAAACAAATTCTCAACTCAGGGTATCATAGGAGAACTTCAGAACAGGTCCTTCTTTAGTGAGTAAAAAAGGGAACAGCACAGGTAGATGGGAGAGTTGGAAAGTCAGAGAGGGAGGCTCTTAGTCACAGCACAGCTCAGCCAATGGTATAGCAGTTCAGTAGTGAGGATCCCAACCCTAGCTCAGAAGGCAAAGTTTGAGCCCAGGAATGCTAGTGAAACTGGTGGGACTTTGACAGGCAATTGTAATGCAGGGAAGAAGTCACTAGCACCTGAAACACTATAGGCATTTTCATAGGCAAGCAGTAAGTTAGGGACCAGTGCCCCCAGGACCAGAAAATAAAAGATTGTAACTGTGCCTCCTTTGCCCCCAGAGTACAGATCAAACTATCAAAATGAGCAAAAAACCAGATAGTTCCAACCATTGATAGCTTCTATTTTGATAGGGATGAAACACCAGCTCAGAAGAGGAAAATAGTGACAAAATCACTA
Organism: Macrotis lagotis; assembly: GCF_037893015.1. Lineage (NCBI taxonomy): Eukaryota > Metazoa > Chordata > Mammalia > Peramelemorphia > Peramelidae > Macrotis > Macrotis lagotis. The sequence continues at coordinate 329,789,145 of NC_133666.1, forward strand.
CAAAAATCCTTCATAAGAGTTTTTGAATTGATCTCAGATCCAAAAGGACCTCTTGGAAGAGACCAAAAAGTATTTTAAAAACCAAAGAAGAGAGGAAGAAGAAAAATGGAAAAAAGAAATGGGAGTCATGCAGGAGAATTATGAAAAATTGCCTGAAGAAAATACCTTTAAAAGTAAAATTGGTCAAGTAGAAAAAGAAATCAACTCTTTTTAAAAGTAAAATTGACCAAATGGAAAAGGAAACAAAAGTTAATTGAAGAAAATAAAACCCTAGTAATTAGAATTGAACAAATAGAAATTAATGACTTTAAGAGACACTAAGATTACATCAAACAAAACCAAAAGACTGAAAAAATAGAAGAAAATGTGAAGTTCCTCTTAGGAAAAATAACTAACTTGGAAAATAGATCCAGAAGAGATGATTTACAAATTATTGATCTACCTGAAAGCCACACTTAGAAAAAGAGCCTAGACAATTTCTTTCAGGATATTATCATGGAACACAGCCCTAATATCTTAGAACAAAAAGACAAAATAGTCCTTGAAAGAATTCATCAATCATCCCCCAAAGACTAAAACACCAAGGATTATTGAGTCCAAATTCCAGAATTTTCAGCTAAAGAAGAAAATAGAAGCAATTTAGGGAGCCACAGTCTAAATTACACAGGATTTATGAACTTCAACATTACAAGCTTTGAGGTTTGGAATATTATATTCTAGAGGGCAAAGGAGCTGGGATTACAACCAAGAATCAACTACACTGAAAAATTTTGCATATCCTTTCATAGGAAAAAATGGATTTTCAATGAAATAGAGAACCTACAAACTTATTTGATAAAAAGGACACAAAATTTGATCTTCAAATACAAGACTCTAGAAATGCATAAAAAAGGTAAATGGAGGGGTGGCTAGGTGGCCCAGTGGAAAGAGCACTGGCCCTGGAGTCAGGAGTATCTAAGTTCAAATCCAGTCTCAAATATTTAATAGTTACCTAGCTGCATGGTCTTGGGCAAGCCACTTAAGCCCATTGCCTTGCAAAAAAAAAAAAAAACAACAAACAAAAAAAACTAAAAAAAAAGGTAAATGGAAAGCAGAAAAAATATTAATAATATTAACCTGTATACATACCTACATAGGAAGACAATACTTTTAATTCTGAAAATTATATATTTCTTAGGATAGTTAAAAGAAGCATACTTAGAGGATATGGATATACATTAATCATGAAAGTCATGATACTTTAATTGATACTTTAGTTCCTGAGGATCATGAAGAGAAGGATCATACTCGGAGAAGGCAAGGCATTAGAGGATAAAAAGAACCACATGAAGAGGCACAAAAATTCTATTATAATGGATGAAAAGCGAGGGAATGTATGAGCACTGAGTAAATCTTACTCCAATAGACTTAACATAAAAAGGGAATAATATACATTCCCATGGTAAAGGCAAAAGCCTGGAGCAGAATATATTATGCTTCAGCTGAAGTAAAAAAAAAAAAGGTACAGGTAGCAATCCTGATCTCAGACAAAGCAAAAGCAAAAACATATCTGATTAAAAGAGATAATTAAAAGGTACCTCATATGCTTAAAAGGTACCATAGGCAACATGGTAGTGTCAATAGTAAACATTTATGTACCAATTTTTCTTTTTTTTCTTTTTTTGATTTTTGCAAGGCAATGGGGTTAAATGACTTTCCCAAGGTTATTCAGTTAAGTAAATAGAGAGTGTCTGAGACTGGATTTGAACTCAGGTTCTCCTGACTCCAGGGCTGGTGCTCTATTTGCTGCACCACCTAGCTACCCCTGTGGTATCCATTTTTGGAGGAGAAGCTAAATGAGTTACAGGAAGACAGAAAGTAAAAAAGTGTGTGTGGGGGAACCTTAACTTTCCTCTCTCAGAAATAGATAAATCTAACCAAAAAAAAAAAGGAAATTAAGGTGAATTGAATTTTAGAAATGTTAGATACGATAGACCTTTGGAGAAAATTGAAAGAGAATAGAAAGGAATATATATTTTTCTCTGACATTTATGACACCTACACAAAAACTGATCATGTATTGGGGCATAAAAACTTTACAATCAAATGCAGAAAGATTAAATAAATCCTTTTCAGATCATGATGTAATGAAAGTAACTTGTAATAAAGGGCCGTGGAAAGATAAACTAAAAATTAACTGGAAACCAAATAACCTAAATTTAAAGAATGAATGGATCAAACAACAAATCATAGAAATATAAATAATTTCATCCAATTCAATGAAAATGATAAAATATCATACCAAAACTTGTGGAATATAGCCAAAGTAGTTATTAGGGGAAACTATAACTCTAAATGCTTCTATGATTAAAATAGTAAAAGAGATCAATAATTGGGCATGCAACTAGAAAAGCAAGAAAAAGAACAAATTAGAAATCCCCAATTAAATATAAAATTAGAAATTCTGAAAGTCAAAGAACATCGAAAGTATGAAAACTATTAAACTAATAAAACTAATAAATTGGTTTTATAAAAAACAATAAATAGATAAACCTTTCATTAATCTGATTAAAAACCAGATAGAGGAAAACCAAATTACCAGTATCAAAAATCAAAAAGTGAACTCACCACCAATGAAGAAGAAATTAAGGGGATCATTTAGAGCGATTTTGCCCAACTGTATGCCAACAAATCTGACAACATAATTGAAATGTATGAATATTGACAAAAATATAAACTTCCCAGATTAACAGAAGAGGAAATAAAATATTTAAATAACCCATTTCTGAAACATAAGAAGCCATCAATAAACTCATAAGGAAAAAATCTCCAGGACCAAATGCATTTACAAGTGAATTCAACCAAATATTTAAAGAACAATTAATTCCAATTCCATATAAACTATTTGAAAAAAATAGGAATTCTGCCAAATTTATGACACAAATATGATGATGATACCTAAAGAAGGAAGACAAAATAGATAAAACTATAGACCAAATTCCCTAATGAATTTTGATGAAAAAATTTTAAGTAAAATTTTAACATGGATTACAAGAAGTTATTACTAGCATCATACACCATTATCAAGTAGGATTTATACCAAATAGGCATAGACAGCTCAATATTAGGAAAGCAATCAGCATAATAGACCATATCAATAACAAAATTAACAGAAATCATAATATCTCAATAGATGCTGAAAAAGCCTTTGACAAAATATAACACCTGTTCCTATATAGAGAGCATAGAAAAATGGAGCTTTCCTCAAAATGATAAGCAGTATCTAAAACTTTCATCAAGCATTATATGTAAAAGGACCAAATTAGCAGCATTTCCAGTGATATCAGGAGTTAAACAAGGATTCTATTATCCCTACTGTTTTCAATATTTTATTAGAAATGTTAGGTTTAGCAATAAGAACAGAGAAAGAAACTGAAGAAATTAGAAAAGGCAATGAGGAAGCTTTCACTCTTTGTAGATGATATGGCATATTTGCAGAATCCTAGAAAATCAACTTAAAAATTACTTGAAGCAATTAACAATTTTAGCAAAGAAGCAGGATATAAAATGAACTCATAAATCATCAGCACTTCTATATATGACCCACAAAGTTCAACAGCAAGTGATAGAAAGAGAAATTCCATTTAAAGTAACTTAGATAACATAAAATACTTGGGTATATACCTCCCTAGAAACTATATAAACTATATAAGCACAAGTACAATTCACTTTTCACACAGATGAAATCAGATCCAGTAGTGAGATTCAGCCAGTTCACACTAGTTTGGCAGAACAAATACCTAATTTTATTTTGAGTTCATCAAACTGGTTGTTTAAAATAGCACTTGTAATCAGTGTTCTCTCTAAGGTGGGTGTATGGGCATATTAGTCTGCATTCAGACTCCATAGTTTTTTCTCTGGATTTGGATGGGTTTTCCATCATAAGGCTTTTGGAATTGTCTTTGATTACTGTATTGCTGAGAAAAGCTAAGTCTATTATAGTTGATTATCACACAATGTTTACTCATCATTTCTTACATCATAACAACATTCCATCACATTTATATATCACAGCTTGTTCAGCCATTTCCTAATTGATGACATTCCCTTAGTTTCCAATTCTTTATGCTTTAAATAATTTTTGTACATATAGGACCTCTACCTCTTTCTTTGTTCTTTAGCATACAGAGTACATAGTGGTATTGTTTCATCAAACAGTATGCACAGTTTTGTAGTCCTTTGAATCTAGCTCCAAATTGTTTTACAATCTGTCTGGTGTAATTTCCTTCTGCTAATAATGGTTCCCAATTGATTTTTTTCTGCTTGTGTTCAAAGTCTTTGAGTTTTCTTCTTTCTGAAGAGTTTGGTAATTTCAATATCTCTTTCTCTCTTATTTTCCCATATTGCTCACTCTCTGACTCTTTTCCCTCTGATGGCAATTTTCCCTGAGGTTGAATCACAAAGTATCTCAGCTTCCTTCCCATACTGGACAAATCAGTCTCTACCAATCTAGATGTCTGTCCCAAAAGACTAATAGAACAGAAAGAGAAGATGACAAATATTAGAGAGGATGTAAGAAAAATGAATCATTAATGTGCTATCAGAGGAATTGTGAAATGATTGAACAATTCTGTGGAACAATTTGGAACTATGCCCAAAGGGCTATTAAAACCATGCCTACTCTTTGACTTGGCATTGCCACTACAAGGTCTATATTCCAGAAGAGATGAAAAGTGGGAAGTAAAAGAATCTCTTTGCATAAGAATTTTATTGCAGCCCTTTGCTGGTGTCAAGGAATTGGAAATCAAGGGGATGTTCATCAGTTGAAGAATGACTGAACAAATTGCATGTGATTATGATGGAATTCTATTCTGCTATAAGAAATGTTGAACCTGGAAAGACTTTGAGCAGATGCAATGGCAAATGTACTATATGCAAAGTAACAGCAATATTTGTAGTATGATCATCTGTGAATTGCTTTTCTCAGCAATGCTGGTACCCAAGACAACTCTAAAGGAGTTATAATAAATAATTCTATCCATCCTCAAAGACAGAGCTGATGGTGCCTGAATAGAGATTGAAACATACTTTTTAAAATTTTATTTTTCTTGAGTTTCTTTTTCTTGGGAGGGTCGGGTCTATGTTTACTTTCACAACATGACTTATGGAAATGTTTTGCATGACTACACATTTTTAAGCTATATCAAATATCTTGCTCTCAAGGGAGAGTGGGGTGGAAAGAAAGGAGAAAATTCAGAACTCAAAGTTTTAAAAATGAATGCTAAAACTTGTTTTTACATGAAACCCAGGGGAAAATAAAATAAAACTTTACTTTAAAAATAATCTATAAGACCCCACTTGTGACTTTCCTCAGAAATGACTGAGAAAAAACTAAAATTAAAAGTTGCCAGCTGGCCTAACTCATTCTTACAAAGTATCCTTTACAAATACTTTGTAAATTCTTAGAGAAATTATAAATTCTTACCAAAAAGCCTTTTATGAATTCTTAACATTTAAAAAAATTATAAAATTCTTATCAAGATAAAATTTATGAAATTATCACAAAGTAGTCTTATAGAATTACTTTAAAACATAAAGAATTACACAGTAGTTCTTACAAATTATTCTTTAAAAGGACTGTACAAAGAATTCAATGACTAAATTTGTCATTAAACCTGGCAATGCCAATAAAAATTTCAATTTGATTAACTTTCCCACAATCTCCATAAGTATAAAAGTGAAAAAAGTAGGATGGATCCTGCCTGTTCAGTTCCTACCTCAGTCTCAGAAGCAGGTGATTTCAGTGGTATAGAAATCTTTATTTCAGGACCTGTGCTTGTCTTTGGACGTCCCTGGGTCATATAATCAAAGGTGCTCAGTTTTCGGCCCACTGGAAGAGAGAAACAAAGTATAGAATTATTGTAACACATCCAAAGAGGAATGGAGACTAGTGAGAAAGGAGAAATTCCATTATTAGATGTTGGGAGCCAGGGTCTCTAAGCGCTTGACACAGTTGTGGCAAAAGAAGACTCAAGATGGCCACACTGCCTGATGGAACAACATTTCCTTTTTTCAATATACATAGGGATTCCATGTATACCAATATTTGTAGGACTAATATTGATTGCAAAACTTACCTATACTAATAGTGGAATGATTATAAAGGAAGGATTCCAAGGAAATTCCTTGAATAAAACAGATTGTAAACTCTGTCCAAATTTAACAAGATTACCTCTCCCAGAGTCATACAAAAGGTTCCAATATTATGAAATCTTTGGAAAGTACAACACTGGGAATTCCAAGGAGACATCAGAATATATATATATATATAGAGAGAAAACAGATACAAAATGGGTTAGGTAGAATTCCTGGGAAATCAACAGTTTTGTCCCCCTTATCATATACAGGAATATATGATAAAGATGATGAAAGAATAGTTAGTATAGGTGACCGATATGTGAACTTTAACAGCCTTAGTTTATTGGGAAAAAATTAAAAAGTCACAGAAACCATGGTTTCTATTACCAAGAGCTGAAAGGAAATTGATTATTGAAGGAGTCAAAGGATGGGTGGACAAACATAACTGCCCTTACTGTAGGTTGTCAAGGGAGTGTATCGAAAAACATTACATACGAAAAAATTACACAAAAACATAAAAGCATTCCATTAAATGAATTATATCAGAGATTATTATTAGGAAAGTTCTGTTTAATTAATAACTTTAAATGAATTGCTTAATTAATAACTTTACAATGCAGTGATAAATTAGGCAACAGACAGGTTAAGGTCATCACGGTCTGAGCAGGCATAAGATTAAACTTGTAATCACATGATAATGAAACTTGTAACCACATGAACTATATGATTGATAATGAAATTGTAGACTTTTGTAACCAAGGAAATGATCTTAGCTTGCTTGCTTGATTATATGATTTTGAGACTATAAAAATAAACCTGAGCAGCTGACAGTCAAGTCAACCTGCTTCTGCCTTTAAACCCTTGCCTTGGCTCAATTCCTTTTGCCAACTCCATCCCTCCTGTCAGGTTCTAAGGACCCTGTGGAGGCTGGACCCCTGCAATTAGACTGAGATGTTTTTTAAAAACTGGAAAAGGAAATAGTAAACATTCTAGTATCTATGTCAAGAATACCCCAGATAGGTCATGCATAATTGACCATGACTGGAAGGGACTGAAAAACAATTAATTCTTGAAAAGAAGTCAGGTGACTTTATTAGTTCAAGGAACTATTAGATATGCTTCCTGTTTTTTCTGTTTCTTTTTTTTAAAAAAATTTTAAATGAAGGTCAGGCATAATGGTGTGTTTAATGTTTGCTGCTAAAGGAGCCTGAAAGTGGTGGATCACTTGAGCTCAGGAGTTTTGAGCTATAGTAATTCTAAAACTAATTTGAGTAGTCACACTAAAGGTGGTGAACATCTGAGAGCAGGGTAAGATGATGGAGAAAACTGGCTCAGATCAGAAATAGAAGAAACTTTCCATGTCAATTAGCAGTGGGATTGGGCAAGTGAGTGGTCACTGCTAGCCTAGGTAAAATACAAAAACATCATAATGATGATGAAGATGATAATGATGATTATAAGAATCAGAATACATTAAAAGAAAAAAGAATAAAAATTTATATAAAGAAGCTGATTATGCAAGTGTCATAAATAATTTGAAAAAATTCTTTGGATATGAATTTTTAAAATATTAGTAGCAGCAACAAGGGCTAATTCAGTGTATTGGTCTCTCCACTCCTCAGTTTTGAATTTCTCCTTTTCTTATGGACAGCACACAAAGATCAGATGGTTTATAAATACTTATGGAAAGCAAAAATGACCACATACAAAAAAAACCATTCTAAGATTTGAGTGTGTGTATGAAAGGAGAGAAAGCCTTAGTATGAGGCATTAGTTGTATATTTATATTCACTGCCTACTCACTGGATGTGTCTGTATATACTGAGTTAATCAAAGAATTCAATCACATTTAGTTAACCTAGGCAAAAAAAGTCTTAACTTTCACTTTTCTTTCTTGATAAAAGACTATTGCATTTTCAGAACTTCATTCTTTCAAGCTCTTTTATAATTATTACTATATTAATGATACTTTATTTTTTAATTATTTATTTAAGGCAAGGGGATTAAGTGACTTGCCCAAGGTCACACAGCTAGGCAATTAGGCAATTAAGTGAGATCAGATTTGAACTCAAGTACTATTGATTCCAGGGCCAGTGTTCTATTCACTGCACCACCTAGCTGCCCCAATACTTTATATTTTGCACCATTGCAATCATTCATTCTTTCTGTCTTTGGTTTGCAGAAAACTCTCTAGCAATGCAAGTTAGAAACTGTTTGGTTCAGAGATTACCTGAGCATGGAAGGGTTAAATGGCTTGTGCAACTTTTGTCAGATGAGTGACTTGAACCTAGGACTTCTTAAGTATGCAGCCAGTTCTCTATTTACTATCTCACTTTGCCCATCACTTTACTTAGATATTAAATTAATAATGACATATTTGTATAATATTTTACATTTAATAATCTCATATATATTATTTGATTATCTGTCATTTACTGTACATGTATCTTGAAAATACCTAGTTATTTGTGTCTTCTGCATTAGAAGATAAGTTTCATGAGGACAGGTACAATTTTTTTTACTTTCTTTATATTCCCTGGAAAATGTTTGCCTCTTCAGTGATTTTCACAACAGTTCTATAAAGTAGGTACAGACATTATCACTCATAATTATTCCCTTTCCATGAAAATGAACTATAAAATTCCCTCATCCTATCAAAATCATATATCATTCTATTTTTCCTGTTTTCCTGACTGTTCTCAAAACGTTTTTTGGGTCCCTTCACCTGAGAAGTAATTATTGAGAAGTCATTTCCTAGGTCATCACTGCTCTAGCTTCATTGTCCTCTCTTTCCCCATTGTACATCAATTTAACTCTACGCTTTTTTCTCCTATCATTTTTTCCCTTTGTCCTACTGCCTATCTAATATTGCCAAATCCCAACCCTAGATTACATCCATCATCCTGCTCTCCTACTCATGTACTAGAGAATGGAACTGGAGAAAGTTACACAATCATGATGATTAGGACCACAAATTTATATTATCTAATCTCCACTGAGCTCTCACTGTAGTAAAATAACTTTTCCCCTCATCCTTATTTTCTTTTTTCTAAAGACCACTTTAGTGCAGCTGTTGCTGTCTCTTTGTTATTTAAGTCTTTTATGGTGGTTGAGGGTCTCTCATCATACTTTATTGAGAAAACAGATCATTCACAGTGTGAGCTCTCTCATCTCTACATGTCCCTCACTCTATATCTAACAGTCCTCTTGACATTATAACATATTCTCACCTCCTTTTATTTGAGTCTTCCTATTCCATAATAAGGTGACTGTTTAATTTCTTCTCCCTCTTCTGATCCATGAAATGATCCTTAAAATCTCTTTCTCTCTCTCTCTCTCTCTCTCTCTCTCTCTCTCTCCTCCTCCTCCTCCTCCTCCTCCTCCTCCTCTTCCTCTTTTCTTAATTTTTCTATCACTTCCTTCTTTGTTACTTACAAAAAGTCCATTTCTCATTTTTTTCAATCTGAGTTTATCATCTCTTCAAACTATTGTCTCATATCTTTTTTCCTTTCTTCACATCTTAGAAATATGATAATCTTTTCTAACCTTCTCAATGTTTCTGCTACATTTAATTGTTTACCACTTTCTCCAGTCAGATGCTTTCTGACTCTACTTTCTAGAGTGTCTTCTTGTTTATCTACTTTGTCTCAGTATCTTCTGATTGATCATTATTTCTAAGATGTTCTCTATCTGTGCACATTCCCAGAGGCTTAGTTAGCTCTAAGCACCCATCTCTTTTTTTCCCCTTACACTTGCTCAGGAACCTCTTCAACTCCCATAATTTTAATTACAATTTTGATGTTGATTAGTCTCCTATCTACTTATACAATCCTGACCTCTCTCCAGCTATAGTCACACATCAAGAACAGCATACTGAACTTTTGAGATCTAGAGGCAGCTAGTGAGTCAGTGGATATAGAGAACACTGGGTCTGGAGTCAGGAAAATATGAGTTTAAATCCAGCCTTAGATACATACTAGTCACTTAGCCTATGTTTGCTTCAGTTTCTTCAATTGTAAAATGGGAATAATAATGGTACCTCCTTCCCCAAGTTGTTATGAAGAGTAAATGAAGTAATTATTGTATAGTGCCTGCCATGCATATAGTTTGTTATAAATTCTTATTTCCTCTTGTCCTGACAATGTCCTATGAACATCTCAATATGTTTGAAACAAACCATCTTTCTCCCTAAATCTATCCCTATTCCAGGCTTTTTCTATCTCAGTTAATTGTACCAGCATCCTTCTAGTCAACTGAGTTAGCAACTTCATAGGTAACTTCTGAACTCACTTTTAAATTCTGTCATTTCTAGTTCATGATATTTCTTGAATCTGTCTCCTCCTTCCTCTCATATGACTGCTATCCTGGTTCAGGTCCTTATTACCTCTAGCCTGGATTATATCTCCTTCTCTTCTCTTGATGTTGTTTCCATCTTGGATCAGATCTCATCACCTCACACCTGGCTATTGCAGTAGCCTAATGGTTGGTTTCCCCTCTCCAGTATATCCTTACCTTAGTCTCACCTAAGTTATCAAATTGATCTTCCTAAAACACAGGCCCAACCATGCCATTCCTCTATTTTAACCCCCCCCCCACAACTCGATTGGCCCTCTATCAACTATAGCACCACATATAAAAACTTTTGATTTTTGAAGTTCTTTATTACTTGACTTTTCCACACCTTTCCAGTATTCTCACTCTTTACTCCTTTCCACATATTCCACAATGCAGTGACAATGGCCTTGGATGTGACTGTCCTTCCATCTCAATGCATTTTCACTAGCTGGCCATACTCATAATCTTTTCTTCTTCCTCTTTGCCTCCTGGCTTCCTTCAAGTCCCAGCTAAAAATCCCATTTGTTCAAAAAAATCTTTCCTGATCATTTGAATTGCTAGAGCCTAGCCCTGTTGATTATCTTCAATATATCTTGTAAATAGTTGTTTGCATATTAATTCTCCTATTAAACTATGAACTCCTAGAGAACAGGGATTATTTTTTGCCTTCCTTTGTACAGAAGCACTTAATGTCTGGTATATAGTAGATGTTTAATAAATGGTAATTGACTTAACTTGTTGATTTAATTATCACATTTGTTTTCAATTATTGATGTGATTATCACAACTAACTTTCAAGCATCAAATTCTAATTCCTACACTGAAAAGCAATAAATCATAATGACTGATTTTTCTGTAAGATCAAATAAAACTCCAATTTGACGTTTAAATTCCCTTATAGACTTATCTTAATCTATCTTTCCATCCCTTTTACTCATTATTACATTTTATATACATTAAAGTCCAGGTAAAATGGATGTTTAACTTTTCCTTACATGGGGCACTTCATCTCCTATCTCTATGCTTTGCCTTATATATGGAAGGTGCCCTTCCCTCACCTTAGAATTCCTAAATTTCTACAAGGGTCACATAAAGCAACACTTTCTACATGAAACCTTTCTAAGCTGACTACTAATGACCTCCTAAAACAACCTTGTATTTTTTAATTATTTTTTTTGTTTTAAAATCATTTTTCAATTGTGTTCAACTCTCCATGATCCCATTTACAGTTTTAATGGAAAAGATACTGGAGTGGTTTACTCCAGGGTTCTTTTCACAGCATATTGGGAAGGAAGGAAAAAATGATAAGGAAGGAGGGAGGGAGGGTAGGGAAGGAGGGAAGAAGAAAGAAAGATAGGAAAAGAGGGGAAAAGAGGGATGATGGAGGGAAGAAGAAAGAAAAAGGAAGGGAGGGAGGGAGAAAAAGGAAATAAAAGGAAGATGAAGGAAGAAAAGAAGAAAGGAGGAAAAGAAGAAAGAAAGAGAGGGAGGAGGGAAAGAAGGGGAAGGAAGGGAAGAAGGAAGAAAGAGGAAGAGAAAGAGGGATGGAGAAAGAAAGGAAAGAGGAAGGGAAAGAAAGAGTTAGGGAGGAGGGGAAGAAGGGAAGGAGGCAGGAAAAAATAAAGAAAAGGAGGGAGAAAGAAAGAGGGATTGATAGAATGAAGAAGGAAGGAAAGAAAGAATGAAAGATGGAAAGAAGGAGAGAAGGAAAGAAAAACATAGTCTGCATAATGAGAACAAAACCATACTCATGTATCAAGGTTCAGGAGAGATGATTTTAAGATCAAAATGCCAAAAACTTAGAACAAGGAGAGACCTCAGATGCCATCTAGAACTGAGAAGCTCCATTACTTGCTCAAGATCATCTATATAATAAATAACAGAATGAAGATTCAGCATCAAATTCTCAGACCCTCTTTTCTCACTCTATCCCACTCACCTACTTAGCTGCTTATTAACTGGGAAGTGTTCCAAAGAATTGCAAAAGAAAAAATAATGAGACAATAGTGGTAGTGATGGTTACAGCCAAACAAGTATAAAGTGTTCCATTCTTACTCCTAGCATAGTCTTTGGTGGGGGGGAGGAAAAAACACACAGCCCATGGTTCGCAGCATGATGACTTGCACTCCAACAGTCCAAATGTTTTTCTAGTAAATTAGTTAAAAAGACACCCTTCAAGAGGATGGTCTAAAAACTGTGTTTTGAGCTTCAGAGTAGTAAGAACAACTTTAGAAATGTAAAAAAAACCTATCATGATAACATAATAACTATTTGGATTGGTACAGAATCAATTATATATATATATATATATATATAAAATTGATGATAATGAAATGTATATTATAAGGACCAGTACAATGTGTTACATATGTTTGGATGCTCAGTTGAGTGATTAGTTAATTCATCTGACCTTTTCCCACTGGAGACTCAGAATACCTTTGACCTGTATCTGTGACATGAAATTAAAGGAAGATCTTCACATTGATAGTCCCTAAAGAATTATTTTTTCAAAGTTATCTAATATATTTGACTGCACTAATGAAAACTAGTGGATAATTGCTTTTAACAATTTCATTTCATCTTCTGTAGAGACATACCAGAATATGGCATACCTGTACTTCAACAACTTGGAGTCTCAAGCCACTAGTCTAACCTTAATCCTAAGACAAGTCTCTTGGAGAAAAATAAATTCTTAAACTAGACAAGAGGCTAGGAAAAGTTTCCTGAGTATAAAATTATAAGCCACTGAAAAGAAGACAATGAAACCAAAATATACATTGAAAAAATCCCAACCAAATCTGGAGATGTTTAAGCAAACTCCCCTGGCAGAGTTTGAATATACTACAAGCCATGGTAGATAATTTATGCCTTTATCTCTTTTTCAATCATACTCATATAGAACTTTGTTCCCATTAGCAGATTACTCAGTGGGAAGAATTTCAATACATCTTATTCCCTGTGAAATTACAGGGACTGAAACTACCATTTTCCCTTTCCTCCACCCCTTCAGGGTCAGTTCTAAATTGAAGCATCCAACAATATGAAAAATTACTTGTGACATAAAAATACATTTTACTGAACACAGCTATCCATAGAATGATCCTTTGGAGAATTCAGATCCAAAGTTAGTTTTTTACTTTAGTGAAAAAGCTTATTTTAAAAAATGCTTTATCACTGTTTCTTCATTTCTTTAAACCAAGTTATACTTCAAGATCCAACCTTGAGCTTTGATTATCATTGCTTCATGTGCTTAGGTCAGTTGGAGGGGACTCTGGGATCCAGGATCAGAAGACCTGGATTCCTTCTCTGATATTCCTTGTATGTACTTGGAGTCATTTAATTAATATAGATTAAGTCACTTAATCTACCTGGGACTCAGTGTCTTTATCTGCAAAATTGTAGCAGCAGACCTAGCTGACTTCTAAAGTTCTTTCTAGTGATATCTCTATGATTCTTTCTGATATCTCTATGGTTTTATGCTAAGTTCTTTAAGGGAAAAGACTTAGTTTTAGATTCCTGTTCTGTCCACCCAAGTCCTCCAGTGGAATACTAAGCAGATAAAAGACATTCACTTAATCATGGTTGCTGAGCAGATTTCTTTATGTCAGTTAAGCAGTACTATAAAGCAGAAATCTCAGAATCAGTGTAAAGATGTACAGAATTTTCATTTGCTTTGACAATATCATTTTGTTGGTTATTGGATGATTATTTTCATTTATCCAAGAAGACCAAAATGACATCACTATGATTGGGAAAAATTTCTGTGTATCCAGCTGTGACTGATTAGACCAATATGAGCTTGTAAGTCTCTACCACAAGTTGGGCACAAATAGTCCATTGAACTCCTGGAGTGGTTACTCTAAATTTACTTATCTCCTGTTTCCTTGAACTGCTTCAATTCTGCCTTCCTCATAAAGGTCAGCACCTTCTCTGATCAGGACCTGCCATGTTGGGCAGTCTTGTGTCAGTGTCTCCCATGTATAATCAAATCCAAAGTTCTTAAGAAAGACTTTCAGGATGCCCCTGTTTCACTTCTTCTGCCATGCTCTCCCATCCCATGAATACTTGCCCTGTATTTTTCTCCTACAAAATAATCTTTTCAGAAAGTGGGAGTCTGGCATTCAAACAACATGCACAGTCCATTATAATAGTTGTACTCTCTGTAGTAACATTTGAATACTTGGTAATTTAGCTCAAGAAAGGATCTTAGTGTCTGGAATCTTCTGTCAGGTGATCTTAAGAATCTTCCCTAACATAATTTAAATGGGAGAAATTCAGTTTCCTGGCATGGCTCTGGTAGATTGTCCAGGTTTCACAAGTATACAGCAATGAGGTCAGTACAATGGTCTGTTGACATTCAGTTTGGAGGTCAGTCTAATATCTCTTCTCTTCCACACTTTCTTTTCAGAGTCTCCCAAATACTGAGCTAGTTCTGGCAATGTGCATGTGTCAACCTCATTGGCAATGTGTACCTCCCTGGAAAGTATATTGCCAAGGTAATTGAACTTGTCCACAGTATTCAAAATTTCTACATAAGGATAGTGTGATGCTGGCTAATGGAGCAACTGTGTTTTCTTAATGTTAATTATTAGACAAAAATTAGCACAAGCATCAGAGAATCCATCCATACATTGTTGCATCTCAGCTTCAGAGGCTGCCTTGAATGCACAATATCTGCAAACAGAAGATCATGTCCCAACACTCCCTCCACTTTGGTTTTGGCTTGTGGCCTTTTCAAACAGAAGAATTTGTGGGTAATGCAGTAGCTGATCTTGACGCTGTGTTCATCCTCAGTTAAGAAGTTTGATAACATGACTAAAAAATCATGCAAAAAAGCATGAGAGCAAGGACACAGCCTTGTTTCTCTCCAGTGGTGACTGGGAAATCTTGAGAGCTTCATCCACTATTCCGAACCTGGGCAAGCATGCATGTCATCATGGAACTGATGTGCAATACTGATGAGCTTCTACTCCGGCAACCAAATTTTGACAATTTTTCGTAAGCCCCCATGACTGACAGTATCAATGGCCATATAAAGGCCATATACAATCTCTGTTCTTCTCTTGGCATTTTTCCTGTATTCATCGGGCAGCAAACACCATATCAACTTTCTGAAGCCCCACTGGCTCTCAGGTAGGTGACCATCTTCTAGGTAAAGGATCTGTCTATTGAGATAAGAATCTTACTTACAATGATTAAAAGAGAAATACCCCTGTGATTGTCACAGGGGATATATTCTCTTTCCTTTATAGAGATGGACAAGGTAACCGTCCTTGAATTCCTGGAGGATAATCTCTTCATGCCTTGTAACCTGGAAAATTTCAGTCAACTTTTGTTTGAGCAAAGGACTCCCACCTTGTAAATATCAGCCAAAATCAATACCAGATGCTTTGCCATATGAATGGAGCCTAATGACATTCAAGACCTATTCTTTGGTGGAAACTTCAGCTTGAGATGGATTGACTTCAACTTGAGGTAAATGATCAATGGCTTCTGCATTGATTGATGATGGTCTGTTAAGAACACTATGGAAACATTCAGTCCATCTTTCTAGGATCTTGTCCCTAACACTAATCAAAGTGGCTCCATCAGCAAGTGAGTAGTTGAGATGTACCATTTGTCTTTAACCCATAAATAGCCTTCAGGGCATCATAAAAGCACTTTGGATTGTGATTATCTGCATAAAACTAAATTTCATCTGACTTCCTACTGAACCAAGAATCCTGAATCTCTTTACTTTAACAGCAGCAGTAGAAACCAAATGAAACCATCTTACTTATGATTCAATTAAAATGAACAGAAGTTTTTTAAGTGCTTATGATGTTCAAAGCATAACAGTAGGTTCTAGGGGATGCTAAAATTAAAATGACAGGGTTCCCAGATTCAAGCAGTCCAAATAAGACAACATGAATAAATATTAACAAAAATCAAAATATAGTGAGTACTCAGGGGAGGTACAAACAAAGGAGATGAAGAGATCCAAGGAGGAGGAGAGATTATTCTGGGCAATAAGGAGGCTTAGATAAATTAATGTTTTGATATATAACAAGGAAAAGGAAGGAAGGCAGAGTAAACAGTTGGTTTGCTTCAGAGTCAAGCAAATCTGGTTTCAAGCATTATCTCTGACACGTGCTGACTGTGTGACCCTGTATAAACCATTCAAACTCCCAGTGACCCAAGCACCTTTCTAAGACTCTAAATTGCAGAGCAAGTGCCAATATACTTTAGTAGAGGGAATTTTTTTATTGGATGTAATTTATAACAATGAAAATTATGGGTCTAGGCCAAAAAATATAATGTAAGGGTAACTGAGGGAACTTAAGAATGTCTATGGATATTCTCCCTTCCTGGACAATTGCCTTTTTTATTCCAGAGGGGCTTGTGCAGCTCAAAGAAACTATGAGTTACACTGTTCAGGGTTATATAAGACAGGTCATGGTAGAGAGTTATGACAAAAGGTGATCTAGTGGAGATGGAAATGGTAAGCCAATCCATTATCTTTGCCAAGAAAGTCCCCTGGACAATCCAAATCCCCTGGTCAGAGATACGACATGGCAAGATGAATTTGGAAAGTGGTCAACATGTTCAATGAATATGAGCTTGGATAGACAGTTGGTGCACTCTGATCCACAGGGTCAAGAAGACTGAATGACTGAACACTAACAATAATAGTAATAACAATACTAACAAATCTCATGTCATTCTCCTTTTCAAATAGACCCCAACCAACCTGCTTTCTGACTACATGAAATTTAAAACTCTATGTTTGATTTCAAGATTCATCATAGTCTAGACCAATCTACCTTTCCAACAAATGTTTATTGAGTCAACCACATTCAAGGCAATGCATTGGATTCTGTGAAGGGTAAAGAGAAGTAGAAGGTATTATCCTATTCTCAAGAATAATGCAGTCTAAATGGGGAGATAGGTAAATATAGGAAAGGACAATTTACAATATGTGACAGGATATGATGAGACTACAAGTCTTACAGGAATTCAGGAAAAGTTTTTGTAAGTGTAATTCAGTTTGAGTATTGAAATAAGGCAAAAAATTTGTATTTTCATGACAATTGAATGCTGATACCTCTTCTAATATGAGAAGTCCTGGATAGTCTGAGTCTCTAGTCTAGTTGCTGTTTCAGAGTGGGTTCATCCTTAGACCAGAGAACCCAAATACAGACTTGTGGGAAGAGGAAAGGGGGGGGCACTTGGGAGATATTTGTTTTATAAGGAGACAGAAGAAAGAAGAATGTGTTTCCTAAAGTCAATGCAAAATCTTGGTCACTTTTTTTTTAGGTTTTTGCAAAGCAAATGGGGTTAAGTGGCTTGCCCAAGGCCACACAGCTAGGTAGTTATTAAGTGTCTGTGACTGGATTTGAACTCAGGTACTCCTGACTCCAAGGCCCATGCTTTATCCACTATGCCAGTTGTAGCTCTGAGGAGCAATATGTTTTGGAGGGAGAAGAAAATAGAAGTAGGAATGTTTGTAAGTGAGTGTTTATCAGTTGTCTGGGTATGGTATGATAACATCTTAAATCAAGGACATGCAAAAGGAAGCCATAGAGGTTATGTACAGCAAATGCTAACTAGATGAGGGAGGAAGGGATGAGAGAAGTATTTTAGTATAATGTTGAAGTTTCAGTTCTGAATAAGTAGAAGAATGACCCCTTCCCTGTCATATGCTCAGTCTCTCCATTCTCTAACAAAAATAACAAGAGCAACAGAAGAAGCAGTAATAATTATGATAGCAAGAATAACTACCCTTCACTTGGCCTGAGTGGTTCTTAGATGTTGCTAGAAAGAATTGTCCATGTCTGCTGCCTTTACTTCCTTCCCACCCTCTGTCTTTTGTAATCTGGCCTCCTGCCTAACTCCTCTTTAATAAAACTGTTCTCTCTGAGGTTATCAGGAATCTCTTAACAGTCAAATTCAGTGACTTCTTTCAGGTTTCATCACATCACCTTGCCTGTTTGAGACTTATGAAACTTGTGACCATATCCCCTCATAGAATCACAGATTCTCAATATAAGAAGAGATCCCAGAAGCCATCCGATCTGACCTTTACCTAATTAAGAATATCCTCAACACTTTACTCAATAGGATTTAAAATCTGAGGCTTCCAGGCTTTCCTTAAAGATCTCAAGTGAGGGGAGGTCCATTTATCATCATCATCATCATCACCATCATTGTTGTCGTCATCATCACCATCATCAACACTAGCATTTATGTATCTTCGTAAAATTTTCATAATACTATCTATAAAGATATATCTATATTTTTCTACAAAGACAGTCCATTCAGTTGGATCACTAAGGCAGTTGAAGACAAGTACTATCAAGTTGTCTTTATACCATATGACCCCGAACTAATTACTAGAACTCTGAATCTCAATGTCTGCATGTGAATGATGGGGAATAATAATAATTACATTGTCTACCTTGTGCAGCTATTTTGAGAATTGAGTGAATTCTTGTATAGAAAGTGCTCAGGAGCAGAGGGTCATTAAGTGGAGTTGGAAGGGATCTCAGAGGTCACTTCATCTAATGCCCTAATTTTCAAGATGAGGAAACTGAGGCAACCCAGAGAGAAGTAATTTAGGGACATTCACACTGATGGAAGTAGCAGAATCAGAAATCTGAATCCCCTGACTCTTTCAACCAAACTGGGCTTTCCTAATATTTGATAATATATGGTAATACTTAGGATATAATATATTAATGATAATTAATATATAATAAATAAGTCCACTGTAGAAATCTGAGGTATTATTTTTAGATTAACTCCTTATAGACTAATTCACTTGTAGATCTTGAGCTGCAAAAGCAACTCAGGGAAACAAACTTCTTTGATGAATATTTACATATACCTACATTAGATATTTAAATATAAGTAATTAGTTGGTATGGCAGAGTACTAAACCTTAAGTCAGGAAAATCTGATTTCAAATACTGCCTCAGATACTTTCTTACTAACTGTGTGACTCTTGATAAGTCACTTAACTTCTCTTTGCCTTGGTTTCCTCATCCGTAAAAATGAGGATAATAAAGACATCTTCCTCTCATAGTTGTTGTTAAGGATAAAATATGCATGTATGTGTATTTCACACACATACATGCTTATACACACATGCTAGGCACACAGAGTGTTGTATCTGGATTCACGAAGACTTGAGTTCAAATCTGGTCCCAGACACTTACTAGTTTTGTGACCCTGGGCAAGTCATTTAAGTTGTTTGCCTTAATCCACTGCAAAAGGAAATGGCAAATCTCTTCAATATTTTTATCAAGAAAACCCTGTGAACAGTACTGACCTGCTATGATCCACAAAAAATCACACATGACTGAATTGAAGAGCAGCAGCATGTTTATATACATATATAAATTCTGTACATTAAATATTTCTGCTCTAAGGTATATTATATATGTATGCAATTCTATTTATGTATTTTATATATTTCTATGTATTTAGTTTACCTCTATTTCCTAACATATAAAAATGGATTTAATAAAAGCATCTTCTTCCCAGAGATTTTTTATAATGATCCAATAAGATAAAGTATGTAAAGGTAATTTTGCAAGACACGTGTACATACATGCATGCATTTATAGGTGCGATGCATGTAATATATAACATATAAACAATATACACATATTATATATACATTTATGCATAATTATATATGTCAAACATGTCCATGATAATGTACATTAATATGTATCTATTTCTACTTATGTTCTTATATAGATTTGTATAAATTTCTGTTTACATCTGTGGATTACACATTTTGGGACAACTATGAAAAAAAAGATGAATTTTAGAGATTTTAAAATAGGAGAGGGATGGTAGTAAAACAGCTCAGTCCTGAACTAGATTTAGTTTAACAATACATACATAGGTAGAAGTGGAACAGTAATAAATGACCAAGGAGCAAGACGCTCACGAAGTTCAGCAGTAAAGTAAATGCAGCTATGGTCAGGAGCACAATGTGTGATGTCGGTACTGGAAACAAAGGGAGGAACATCAGCCATACCGTGTCAGGATAATCTAACAAGGCAAGTGAGAAGAGAGAGTAGGGAAGTCAAATTCACAAAACACATTGGATAGAGCTTCTAATAAAGAACCAAAGACCATGCTTAAACAAAAATTTTAACAGTGCCCATCACCCCCACCCCAAATCCCAGCTATTTAGTAATATTTCTAGACTTTTTACATACATAAAATTTGAAAATTCTTGAAATGCCCCCATTCTGGAAATCTTTACTGAATAGATTGGGATAACCAATACTGACAGTAACCTGACAAGTGCCATGGAAGAAAGATTATCCCCTCTTACATCTGTGTTCTGTCTTCCTGGAGGACCCCCAAGCCTCCTCTCTCTCATCCCTCCCCCACTTATGGCAATATGTATATAGCATCAATATTTAACTTGTCTATCACTGTGTCTGGTCCAAATGTCTATTTTATCCTCTGTAGGCTATTTGTTAGCCTATATCAGTGTTGCCTTGGCTTAGATGGTATCTGGATTGCAGGGGCAATATCTATAAATTATCTGTATTTAAATTATTTTTGCATTCTGGATGATACAAAAAACTTAAGTTTTTAAAAATACTCACACTATACCTGTATGAATAGTGATAGGTAAATTATTTGGGGTGATACTGTTGATTATTTGTTGATGTTTAAGAAAAAGTATCAAGAGGGATGGTATAGATGTGCATGGGTAAATACTGAGTCTTAGCTTTAGAATTTAGATTATGATACAAATCTTAAAGAAAGTTCAAGCATAAATTGTAATATATGTCTAAAGAGAAAAGCAATAAAGCATTTTATCCTATCATGACTTTCAAAATTTAATGCCTTTTATGTTCAGATTATCTTTGTCTATTTTGTACATAGAGAGTATATATAAATATCTCCTTCCCCCCCCCCCCATTGAAGTGTGAGCTTCTTAAGGCCAGAAATCATGTTTTTTTTTTTTTTGTGCTTTTTTTGCCTCTCCAGCACTTAATAGTTCTTAAAATATTGTGTTTAATTTAATAGTACTCAATAAATACTTTCTGGATGATTAATTAAAGTCAATAAATAATTTGAGTTTTTAAACAAGGAATCAAGGCAGTTCATTTGTATCCATTTGATTAATGCTTGGCTATACCAGATTCCAACCTCAATAAACTTTTTTTTGTTTTGTTTAAGAATCAAATACATTTAACAGTGAATTTTAAAAGCCACTGGCCTAGACCCTAAAGAAAGAAATCTATATAGTAACAAGGAAATGCTTAATTTTTCTAAATTGCCTGTCACAGGAATTATTAACCTGGGATCTGTGAACTTATTTTTAAAAATATTTTTAATAACTGCATATTAGAATTTCTATGTATTTTTATGCATTTAAAAATATGATTCTGAGAAGAGGTCCATAATTAACTAAGCTTACAAAAGGTTTCAAACAAGGCTAAGAGCCCCTGATCTATCAGATCTGGGTTCTTTAAAGGTGTACAGTCCTGGAAAATGTATATTATATAGTGATAAAATGAGAAATTTTCATTTTTTTCTTAAAATGCTGATAAGTGAGGGGGCAACCAGGTGGCATAGTAGATAGAGCACCAGTCATAGAGTCAGGAGGACATGAGTTCAAATTCAGCCTCAGACACTTAAATACCTAGCTGTGTGGCCTTGGGCAAGTAAGTCACTTAACTCCACTGCTTTGCAAAAAAGAAAAACTAAAAAAAATATTGATGAGTGAATGAACATGATGGCTATATAGTACAAAATGAGTATTTACTTGAAAGTGGAAACACAGGAAATCATAAAATAGCAACGTGCTTCACTCCAGTCATCTTTCTTCAATACCAACCTAGACTGTACTTGAACTTGCTTCAATGAAAAGGATTGTCTTTTGGGAATTTGGACATGGATTACAGTTTCAGTTAAATTATCCTATTTTCTGGGAAATACAAAAAAAACTTCAGTTTTTTTTTCACATCCCTTTGAGTGTAAGCAAGAATATTATTCTGGAAAAAGTTCAGAGAGTTTCAGAAAAAGTAAGAAATTTTCCTAGAGAAGTCTGACTTGGAAAGACAGCACTGGTAGATTATGAGTTGTGAAGCATTAACCCTCTGGGTAGGTAGATCTGGTGAGGAGTGAGAAGATAAAAGGGAACCCCTTCCCCCATCCCAAGAGAAGTGAAGGGGATCTAGAAGCTGGATTTTGAATAGGAGACTTGATAGGTTAGTACAAAATTAGTACAAAGCTACTAGTTAGTATAAAACATTGGGATTCTGTCAAGAATTTGCTAATTGTGAATCAAATTCATCTGCATATTAAAAAAAATCTCTGAGGAAAAAAAAAGAAGGGAGTGCTTCAGAGGAAAAGATGGGTCAAGTCTAATTCAGAAGAATATTGCTCACTCAGGTGTCCTAACAACAAAATTTCAGACACAGCTAACTGAAAGAACTAGTCATAAAATCTATCAGCAAGAGAGAAAGTCCCAACAGTCCTGGAAAATATGGAGGGCAAAGGGAAGTATCCAGTGATCTTTTTAGAGAGAATTCTACTTGTTCTTCTGTTGGAATCACATGGAAATGATAAGAATGTTTTAGTAAATTATATTTTCAATATGAGCCCTTGCCAAGAGTCAGAAAGACCTGATTCAAATACTGACCCAGATACTAACCATTGGTTCTGAGCAAATTACTTCTGTCTAGGCTTTGGTTTCTTTATAAAATGAGGGGGTTGGATCTAATTACTATTAAGTTTCTTTCCAGCTCTCCAGCTATTAATCTATCACAAATTAGTCAACAATCAATGCTGACTGGCTGATATTATGCTATAAAGCCAAAGAAGCTAATCCTGGTGTGGCCTTTATTAAGAGAGGTAAAGTAGCAAAATAGTTGTGCACATATGTAGTACTCTGCCTGTTTCTGGCTAGTTATATTCTTTTTAGAAAGAATAGTCATATATTATACATGATTGCATATGTATAAACTATTTCAGATTATTTACCATCTTAGGGAGGCTTGAAATTTGAAACTCAAAACTAAAAAAATGGGGGGGGGATGAATTGCTATTTAAAAAAACACCAAGAATAATCACAAATTGAGAGCTTCCAGAGGAGAATTACTGAAATATTAAGATTAGAAACAATAACCATATGAAGATGAGTTGAAGTTGCTGGGGGAATTTAGTGAGAATAGATTTAGTAGGCAATAGGTTTGCCCTCTTTTCTATCTCATGCCTTTTAGTGTTTTTATTTTATTTTCATTTTCATTTTCATTTTATTTTTTCCATTTACATGTAAAGCTAACTTTCAACATTCATTTTTTGTAAGATTTTGAGTTTCACATTTTTTATCTCTCTCTTCCCCTTCCCATGAGAGTAAGCAATCTAATATAGGTTATGCATGCACAATCATGTGTAACATATTTCCATATTAGTCATGTTGTAAAAGAAGAATCAGAACAAGAGAGGAAAAAATCATGAGCAAGAAAAAACATAAAACAAATTTAAAACATTAAAATTGTATGATTTGATATGCATTCAGACTCCATAGCTTTTTCTCTGAATGTGGATGAGTCTTTTAGAATTGTCTTTACTCATTGAACTACTGAGAGTAGCTAAATCTAATATAAGCTGTTCACAGGATATCCCTCTTAAAGAATTGGAACTACTGGTATCAAGGATTAAACTTGTTCTTCTTGGTCCCATAGGGCAGAACTAAGAGCAGTGAATAGAAGATTAAGAGTATACCTGTCTAGATAAGGGGAAATTTGCTAACAGAATTCCAGAAGTGGAATGAGTTTAGTTGTAACTTGACCTTGGGACGGAATAGGTTTCTTCAAGTGAAGGCTGCATAGCGACTAGGCAGGGAGAATAGAAGAAGCTTGGTTTAACTATGGGTTGGATGAAGTTCTTCATAATTCCTTCAAAAAGTGGGGAAAGGGAATTGAGGAACTGCTGAACTCCAAGTAAGGAGTCACTGAAGTTTTGAATTCAGTGGAATCCTTGGGAGGAAATGAACACTCCATCTTGAACTTCATAGAAAAAACAGAATTTGAAATATACTTCAATTCAAAACACACACACAAACACATACACACACACACACACATATATATGTATATATACATCATATATATATATATATATATATATATATATGACATGCTTACCAAATTTAAGATGCCATGCAAGGCACTATGGATAAAAAGAGTAAAAAATAACTCATAAAATTATTCCTGCCCTCCTTCATGAAGCTCAGGGAGAGAGTTTTAATAACTAGGAGGGATCAGGGTAATCTGACATGAGCTCTAGATTTGCAAAAGCACCTTTCATTGATTTTGGAGAAAGGATAGAGTCTCACTAAAAATCTTCAAGAGTAATCAGATGCTGTCTATAATGTAACCAGCCTTTGCCATTTAAAAGAAAGTAGATGTCTAAATAGACTAATGTGGCAGTATACAACAAAAGTAACATGGGTTCTGTGAGAATGGAATTGGGATCACTAAAAACTCAGAAAAAGCTGATATTAGAAGGTCAAATCAATATAAGGTATTTTTTAAAAAGTTCAGTTGTAGGCAAGAGGAAGAGCAAAGAAGATATAAAATACTGATAATAGTTGATAGAAAGGATGTAAAAATGTTCCAATTTTTATTTTGTTTTCATTACAAAGGAGGAAATCTTAAAACAATAGTCAACTCATAAAAATGATTTGAACAGGAAGTGATATCCAAAGTGAAAAAATGCTAAACACATCTACCTGCCTTCCATGAATTCAAGTCACTAGTCAGGAAGAAGCATATCTTTGATTGTGGACTTGCAGCTAGTGAGTTTTGGAAGATCATTGAGAACAGGACAAGGGAATATAAAACTTTAGGAGGGCTTTGCTCCTATACTTTAAAAAATGGTAAAAAGCAGAATTTGTAATAGATTCCCTTGGATCAGATCCAAAAATGAGTTATATAGTTTGGGAAGTTAGGTTAGAATCAAGTTTTTTTATACAAGTTGTCTGAGAAAACATTTTTCTCATGAATGATCCTCTGAGCCATCAGTCATGATGAAGTAGAAAGACTCATACCAGAAATGTCCTGAAATTAAAAATTAGAAAACCTGAGTTTGAATCTTGCTTGATTCATTTATTAGATGTGGTCATGAACAAATCTAGAGTTGACACTGAAATTAAGAATGAGAAAACCTGGTCTGAGTCTTGGTTCCTCTATTTAATAAATGTGTGACCTTGAGTAATTCATATAAACTTTTTGAACCTTTATTTAATGTGATTCTCATTTTAAGGTAATATAAATCATATTGCCTGCCTTACCTCAAAGAGTGATTAGTTTAATAATGTGAAATTATTGTTATTCAAAATAATAAAATTGCAGCAACAATTTGACAACCAGCATCTTCCCATGAAAGTCTAGGTTCTGTATTTCTAGTTTCCACTACAGCACTTATTCTAGTGCCTAGGTATAGTATCATAAGTCTTTAGCTGGAAAGGACTTTATAAGCTATTAAATTCAACCTCTTATTTTTATAAGAGAAGAAATGAAGGTATAGAGAGTAAGTAGCAGAGTCTAGATTGTTGGGTTTCAATAAATTAGCTTTGTTGACTTGATTTGTAGGGCTTTAGCTAGAATTTTTATGTGCAAAGAAAGAACCACAAACTACCTAGAGCAGGTGGTAAGAAACACACTTTCATTTTGTGGAAGTAGTGACTCTCAAATATTCATGCAAAATCATTACTAAGGAGGCATTCATGGATTGAGAGTGGCAGGGTAGGGCAGTGGAAAAGTTTTTCCTTGCCTATCATCTGGAAATTTTCTATTTGCATTCTGTAGCTCTCATGCTCAGCAGCCACACCCTAGTAAAACTGTCTCAGCAGGTTGAGAGTAATGTTAGTGAGTTAGGAGAATATTTACTCCAAGAAAATGAAGAATGGGAAAGATAGATGAGAATAATTTGTTCTAATGGCCATCAAAGTGGCAAAGCAAAAACTGGATTTCTTAGAGCTTGGTTAGACATTGAAGATACCAAGATACCAAGATACCATTACATCCTGGGTCATTGCCAGTCATGTTGATAGAATGAGGTTGACAACTTTGCACACTCTCCATAACTTAAATGCCATTTATTCATAAGTGGACATATCAATTGTGATGACGTTGGTCCTCTTTGAAAAAACAAAGGGATAAACGGCAATAATTATCTGTGATAATTAGATGACAAATTATTGTTTCTATATTTCTGAAAGACTGAAATTACTATTACTGCCATTTAAATTTGGCACTTGGGGCAAAGACCTGATTTTCCTACCTTAGTTAAGTCTCTAAAGGTATTCTTAGAAATTATTCCAACTTTTCTTTTAACCTTCTCTTTTTGAAAAGTCTGTTACAGCTTTTTTACTTTTTTGCAACTCTACAACCTAAAATAAATGAGATTATGCATTTTGAAGAAATTTAAATTGTAACCTGCTCCTCTATTAAGGAATATATCTGTTTTTGAAGGAAGATAAATTATTGAACTACAGAGAAAGAGGCTAGGAGAAGAGTACCTAAATCACAGTCATAGGCATGCTAACAGAATGTTCCTGGCTTTGTCTTTTGTTTTTCTGATCATTGGCTGTACCACTTGACCAGCTAGATTCTTAAAAAATAATAACAAAGCTTTTCATAAAGGCCTTCAAATAACAGTGTCAGATGATGATAGTTTCATGTATCCCAATCAACAGAGAAACAGCACCCTCCCATCTGGAATTTATCAAACACTAAATGGAAAATGAAAATGTGTGGGTGGTCATTCCTCCGCTTCAGAAATGAACTTAGCACTTGAAGGTCAGTCAGCCTGACCAAAGGATCAAGGCAATGGGTGTTTATAGAGCAGCAGCCAAGGAGACTGGGTGAAGGAGCAGAGTAGGGAAGAAAGACAGCACCCAGCACAATGTCTGCAGGCATCTCAAGATATCATGTGCTTCTTACTTCCCTTTCCCACACTCAGGCAATTCTGGGGAAATAATCTCCAAACATAGTTCCTTTGGATTTGTTGCCTGTGATGTATTTATTGAAATAAATTATGAAGCAGTATCCTACTCTTTAAATATATACAGATAGATGTTGCTCTATTCAAGATTGGTTTTGACACTGAGGTTTGGCTCCATTGGGTCCTCTGTTCCAAAGGAGAGCATCTTAGCGTCTGTACTGTGATTTCATTGGTAAAGGCAACTCCCAAGAGAGGAAGCTCCCATTTATGAAAGAGGAGGCTGTTACCTCCTCTGTCATTTATATTCATAAAGAGCTATCTAGATTAAGAGATTAAATGTTTGGCTCAGGATCACACAGCTTGGACCCTGAGTCTAATGAGAGTAATGGATGTCAGAACTGAGACAGAATTTTCATGACCGAGACCATAGTCTATACCATATTGCCTTCCTTAGCAGTAGTCAAACAGTCAAACACTGGAAAGAAAATGGAATTTCTAAGGGATATGCATAAATTAGAAGAAACCCAAGGTCCTCTTTTGCTGTCCTCTACCTGAATAGGAATTCTTCGAACAACATCCTTGATAATTCCCCTTGACTTCTCTAGCTTCCTTTTAAGTCCTAGCTAAAATCTGTCCTTTTAGTGGAAGCCATTCTCAATTCCTTAATTCTATTGCCTTCTGTGTTTTATTCTCTATCATATATAGGTATGATACATATACATACACACACATAATATATATATATATATATATATATATATATATTGCTTTGTAAATTTTTGTTTGTATGTTTTTCCTCAATTAGAGTGTAATCTCATTGAGATCATATATTGTATTTTACCTCTTTTAGTGGGGTGGCTAGGTGGCATAGTGGATAAAGCACCGGCCCTGGAGTCAGGAGTACCTGGGTTCAAATCTGGTCTCAGACACTTAATAATTACCTAGCTGTGTGGCCTTGGACAAGCCACTTAACTCCATTTGCCTTACAAAAAAAACTTAAAAAAATAAAATAAAATTTGTGGCCTTGGGCAAGCCATTTAACCCCATTGCTGCCTAGCTATATATATATATATATATATATATATACATATATATATATATATATATATATATATATATCTCCAAAAAAATATCCATTACCTCTTTTAGTAATACCAGGGCTTAACTCAATTCTTAACACATAGTAGGTGCTTAACAAATATTAATTGAATGAATGAATTTATCCTATGAATTTTTGTATTATCCTATATGTATTATATATTAATATATTTTATTATCACATAAGTATGTATACTGTATATGTATGTTTGTGTGTGTGTGTGTGTGTAAATACTTGTTTTGAAAATATTTGCTTACTTGTTATTTCCCTCATTAGAGTGTAAGCTTCTTGAGGGCAGGGGCGATCTTTTATCTGTTTATATCTGGAGTCCTAGTACTGAGCACCAGTAAGTGTTCAAAAGTGTGAATTGATTGATCAATTAGTTGAAGGGCTCAAGTGATAGGAAATTCACTATATTCTGAGGCAGCCCATTCCATTTATACTTAATCCTAATGGTTAGAAAATTTAACCTTTTATTAAACTAAGATAATACTCTATACAATTTACAGCATCACAAAACCAGGAGGATTTAAATTTAGCTTAAAAGACAAACAGGTGTTTTTAGGGAACATCTAGTCCAACCCCATTCTTTGATAAATGAAGAAAATGAGGTTTGGCAAGATGGAGGGATTTGCCTAAGATAAGAGAAATAGTAAGTGCCCAACAGGATTTTCCAATCCAGCCTCTTTGACTCCATAAATGGTGCTCTTGCCACTGAACACTTAATTCTACCTACCTCTTACTCCTGGTTCTGCACTGTAGAGCCCCCATAACAAATCTGATCCTTTTCCTACTGAGAGCCCTTCAAATATTGGAAGCAGCTACCATGTCCTCTAAGTATAGTTTCTTCTGAATTAGCTGAACTTCCTTCATGTCAGTTTGTCTAAAGTTCTGTCTGCAGTAATGTAGGAAACCACCAACATAGATTGTAACTTGTTTTAAAGTAGAAACCTTCTACTTCTGTTCATCCCCATCCCCACTAGGGTAGACAATACCTTTGAACCAAATATGCACTTTAGAAACATTTTTTGATTGACATAGCAGACTTCATAAAGTTTCTATTTGTGTGAGAGCAGAGAACTATTTTTGGCAGGATATCTCCCACAAAGAAATGTAAAAAGAAACCACAAAAAGCATTTTTTTTCACAGCTCACTCCTCTTACCTCCATAAGGCAATAGATTGGTTGATGTTTGTACTTCATTCTCAAAGAAAATCATGGTGTCAGGGAGGTGATGCATGACAAACACATGAATTAGATTTGAGTGAGAGGGTACTGTGCTAAGTCACCAGTCTCATTTTCTCTTCCAAAACCATCTAGATCCAGGGACCAGATATGAATTAGGACTACTGGAGATGTCCCGAGCCATGAGGCAATCAGGGTTAGGGGACTTGTCCAAGGTCACACAAGTAGTGTCAAGTGTCTAAGGCTGGATTTGAACTCCCATCCTCCTGATACCAAGGCTAGTGCTCTATCCACTGTGCCACCTAACAGTATTTAATTTTTTTGATTACTTCATAAGATGAAGAACCAATAGAAATTTAAAAATGAACAGGGTTGGGAAAAGTCACTATTGATGTGGCTGTGAATTGGTTCAAGTCTTCTGGAAAATACTTTGGAATAAGACAGAAAAGTTACTAAATTGTTTGTGCCCTTTAATCCAGGGATTCTACCAGAAGGACTATTTTTCAAGGCAGTTATTCATATAAAAAAAGGCTCAGATATAAAAACAACAACAGCAACAAAAACCCCTCATTTCATTGTAGTCTTATTTGTGATAAGAAAAAAAACTAGAGGAAAAATGTGTCAGATGACCAGGAGATGGCTAAACAAATTATAGTACATAAACATAATGGAATTGACTCTGAGTGATTTGTATGTTTGTGTGTATGTGTGTGTATGTGTGTGTGTGTGTGTGGTTTTCTTTTCTTTTAATTTGTTGGAGGATATAGGAAGACCAGAATCATATTATCATTTTTATGGGAAAATTTCCTCTGTGAGGAAATTCTATTAGCGTAGATAAATGGTTTCTCTATTACTGAGTTTTAAGAGAGTTTTCTGGAACACCAGTGACTTATCCAAGGTCATATAGCTAGTATGGGTCAGAGGGAGGACTTGAACCTCTCTATCCTTCTTGACTACCAGGCCAACTTTCTATCCACTATACCTTATTGCCTCTCATGAATGATGTAGGATTTTACTGTGTAATAATGGAAGACAATTGTGAAGAATTCCAAAAAAGGTGAGAAGACTTATATGAAGGGATGCAGAGAGAAGGGATACAAGATAACCCAAGTATTGGTTCTAAATTAGAGCCAAAAGAATAATATGTATTTATAACTATAACAAAGTAAATAATGTCAACACTAAGAAGCAACAAAACTAGTCAGTTATAATAGAAAATATTAGTATCCTACTGTCTAAGTTAAAGGGAAAACCCCAAATATCTAAAAAAAGTCTGTGTATGTATATATATATATATATATATATATATATATATATATATATATATATATATGTGTGTGTGTGTGTGTGTGGTGTGGTGTGTGTGTGTGTGTGTGTGTGTGCGCGAGAACACATGCTAGGGCATGCTTTCTATTTTCTTGGGAATTCTTTCTTAAGTAAAAACAAAATGCATCCAACAATAAACTTGGGGCAAAAAAAAGAAAAGTGATCTTGGCAACAGAGGAAAAATGGAAGATTGGCTTTTTGTGATCTTAGTAGAACTATGCTATTAAGAATGCTGAAGTAGGGGCAGCTAGGTGGTACAGTAGTAGCACCAGTCCTGGAATCAGGAGTACCTGAGTTCAAATTTGACCTCAGATACTTAATAATAACCTAGCTGTGTGGCCTTGGGCAAGCCACTTAACCCATTGCCTTGCAAAAATAAAAATAAAAATAAATGCTGAAGTAGATAATATGAAATGTCAAGTCTTTGGAGTTTCTTTGGCTACATCAATCTTTTGGCTTTGGAGTTTGAAGTCTACTAAAATGTCATATCTTTTCCACTAGAATTATTATTTAACCCCTATCTTGTGCTTAGAAAAGTGGGTTTTTTTTTTCATCTAAGTGTAGGACTTTATATTTATTGTTATTCAGTTCACTATTTTAGGCTATTGAGATTGTTTTGGATCTTGGACCTGTCTCTCATTCCTTGGGTCAGCTGGTCTTCAAACTTGGTCATCTAGACATTTTTAGGGTCTAGTTGCATTTATGGGTGCTCTCTCTATCATATTACATATAAGAAGTATTTAAAACTCCTTTTCCTACCCCTATTGCCTGCTGTAGGATTTTCATATTAAGTCATTTATATAGCCTCGTAATTTTGTCTATGTAGTCTTCTTTTTTGCATTCAAAAACAATGAGATAGATCTCTATGCAGGGTAAGTGGGAGGGATATACCAGGGAATGAAGGTTATGTGAAAACAAAGAATAGCATTTTTTTTAAAAAAGCAGATGCAAGAAAAAAAAAGCTAGTACTTTTCTATTAGGGATATTGTTTCAGAAACAAACCTGTTAAGACACATTTGAATATAAAATTTACTCTTCTTTCAAGGGTCTATGAATTTCTGAACTGTTATGTGCTGATAAATAGGCTTTGTTCTTAGACTAAATGTAGCCTTTTATCATTCCTATATAGGAGATAAGTTGCTCAGACAAGGAGAGAAACAGTGGTTTTGGTAGTAGAGAAACATTTGTGGAATCAACCAACATCCCTACATGAGTTATGGAAGGCACATGACCTGTAAGGCTCTCTTCCCTTTGGAACTACCAAAGAGTGGATGAAACTAAGTTTACCTTGTCATTTATCAGGTCAGATGATTTAGAAATATCATTTCACTTCAAGGAAATTGCATTGACCATTCATCTGCCTTTTGGGAGGATAGAGTTCTTAGCTTGAACATAAAAAAACTTTTTTAAAACTATCTTAAAGGGCGGCTAGCTGGTGCAGTGGATAAAGCACCAGCCCTGGAGTCAGGAGTACCTGAGTTCAAATCCAGCCTCAGACACTTAATAATTACCTAGCTGTGTGGCCTTGGGCAAGCCACTTAACCCCATTTGCCTTGTAAAAACTAAAACAAACAAACAAAAAAACTATCTTAAAGTTAATTGGATAATGGTAATTTGGATAACTAATTGGTTTCCTCTGTAATCTTACATATTTTATCTTGTACATTTAAAAATGTTATTCTTGGAAAGTTTCCTTAG
This sequence comes from Macrotis lagotis, assembly GCF_037893015.1. Classification (NCBI taxonomy): domain Eukaryota; kingdom Metazoa; phylum Chordata; class Mammalia; order Peramelemorphia; family Peramelidae; genus Macrotis; species Macrotis lagotis. Next base: position 329,821,875 of record NC_133666.1, read on the forward strand.
ACTTCACCAGTTTGATAAATGGGTCCATACATAAGAAATATTAAGTAGCATTGTCCTAGAGTCAAAGGAAATTCAGGTGGAAGACACATTCATTTTAGGCACTCCTAATCCTTATTAAATATTTCGTGGTAACAGTAGGATTTTTTTTTCTAATTTGATCCAATTCAACAAACAATTATGATTAAGAATTTACTCTGGGATCTTGAAAAAAAGGATAAAAGCCCCATATGTACAAAAATATTCATAGCAGCTCTGTTTGTAGTGGCAAAGAATTGGAAATTGAGGGGATGTCCATCAACTGGGGAATGGCTTAACAAATTGTGGTATATGTATGTAATGGAACACTATTGTTCTATAAGAAATCAGGAGGGGTGGGATTTCAGAAAAGCCTGGAAAGACTTGCATGCATTGATGCTGAGTGAGATGAACAGAACTAGAAGAAATTATACACCTTAACCACAACATGGAATGAATATCAACCTTGATAGACTCCATCAGTGCAATGATCAGGGATTATTTTAGGGGATTCATAATAGAGAATACTATCTGTATCCAAAGAAGGAACTGTGGAGTTTAAAGAAGACCAAAGATTATTATCTTCAATTTTTAAAAAGTTGCTTTAATAGTACATAATTTAGTTTATTATCTTCAATTTTTAAAAAGTTGCTTTAATATTATATAATTTAGTATCTCTGATATTTTCTTTCTTACTTATGGATATGTTTTTTCCTCTCACCACATTCAATTTTGCTCTATGCATATCATGAAAACAAATGTAAAGACCTAACAGATTGTCTTCTATTGGGGGGGAGATTAGAGGGAAGAGAGGGCAGAGGAAAAAATTGTAAAATTCAGAAACTTACAAAAAATGATTGGTAGAAACTACTTTTTGTATGTAATTAGAAAACAAATAAAATATTTATACAATTAAAAAATCTTACTCTGGGCAAGACACTGTCCTAGGAACTGGGAAACAAAGATGACAAATGATCCAGTCCCTGCTTCAAAGGAGTTTATGATCTAACCAGGAAGAGAACTACATGGTGCACAAATAAATGTGATGCAGTATAAAATTTAGTAGGAGTAATGGAGGGAACCAGTCAAAGGACTCTAGGAAGACTTGAAAAGGGAGAAATGACAGGTTTAGTCAATGGGTCCAGAGACTGCATACTGCATACAGAATGCATTTCTCATATTATCTTTGCAGCAAAGATTCAGGGAATTTTAGATGTGAAAAGACCTCAGAAAATAGCTAATCCAATCTATTCCTTCTACAAAGGAGTAACTGGAGTCCAAAGAAATGAAATGATTCTCTCGTGGTTGCAGAGTTCTTTTTGCAGAGCCAAAATTAGATGCTTGATTCCTAGACCAGTAAGCATGTTTTCCATTATTTCATAATCTCCTGTAAGTGTCTTTAAAAAAAACCTTCTTTATTCACAGAGTATATTAATGCCCTAGTATTTTAATTAAACAAATAATTTTCAATAACTTGTTTTCTGCAAGACCAAGGCCCACTGGGTCTTTGTGTTGTGGCTAAGAATTGGAAATTGAAAGAATGCCCATCAATTGCGGAATGACTAAACAAGTTGGTATATTATTGTAATGGAATATTATTGTGCTATAAGAAATGACAAAAAACTTGGAAAGACTTCCATGTAGAGTGAAGGAAACAGAACCAGGAGAATATTATGTACAATAGCTACAGCAATATTGTTTGATGAAGAACTGTGAATGACTTAGCAATGCAATGTTCCAAGAAAATCCCAAAGGACAAATGATGAAGTATATGATCTGCCTCCAGAGAAAGAACCGATAGATTGAACACAGTCTGAAATATGCTATTTTTTTCATTTTCATTTTTTCTTTTATTTGAATCTTCTTGTACATAATTACTAATATGGAAATGTTTTACATAATTTTACATGTAGAACCTAATTCTGATAGATTACTTTCAGGGTGGGGAGGAAGGGAAGGTTAGAATTTGTAACTCAAAACTTTAAATAAAAATGTTAAAAAAATTGGGAAAAAACTAAGGACTGGGAGCAAAGTCTCCCCCTTATGAAGTCTAATAGGGGAGACAAGATATATATCTAGATAGATAGATAGATAGATAGATAGATAGATAGATAGATATAGATATATGTATACATATAGATAGATATAGATATAGATATATGAATAATAAAAATAGTATATAAATTAAATAAGGGAGATACAAGTACTAGAAGATTCCAAAAAGCAAAGATACTACTTCCAGTTTAGGAGTTTGGGTTGGTGGGGGTAAAGATGGGAAGAGAATTAGGAAAAATTTCATGGAGAAAGTGAAATTTGAACTGAGCCTTGGAAGACAGATAAGACTATCAATAATCAAGTGGAGAGTACATTTTAGACTTGAACAAAGGCCCAAAGTCAGAAAAATGAAGTTTAGAAAAGTTTAGGGAAAAAAAGTTAAGCAAAATTTGATCATAGTACTGAAGATGTAAAGAGGAGTAGTTTGATAGAAGACTGAAAACATAGACTATTGAAGGTATTCAAGTGCTAAAATAAAGGAGTCACTTTCTTGTAGTCCCTGAACAACAAAAATGGTTCTCAGTATAGTTCATATATAGTTATTGGTGAATTGTGTATTCAAACTAGCTGATTCTGACTTTATTATTAGCCATGGGAAAGAATATATGCAATAAAAACTATGTGTTCCAAATACTATCCCGTACTAAAGAGGTAAATATATTATATATCAAATTATCTCATGACTTCTTAGACTGAGCTTCGTGATGCAGTAGATAGATAAAATAGTGGATCTAGAGTTAAAAAGACTGAGTTTGATTCAATGCCCCAACCACTGATTAGCTGTGTGACCCCTTGGGCAGGTCATTTAAAAATTCTTGCCTCAGTTTTCTCATACATAATAGGGATAAGAAGGATAATAACATCTACCTTCCAGGATTGTTGTAAGAATCAAATGAGATCATATTTATAAAATACTTTGCAAATTTCAAAGTACTGTAAAAATGCTAGCTATTGTTAGTAATAAGTAGTCATAATGAACTGTATGAGCTATTTTTCTGTAACTTTTACTGGTCAATATTATGATTATTGAATGGCAGCTAAAATTGAGATAAAAGAAATTAGCAAATCATAAATTCAATTCTTAGGTACCTTCTTTTTTGGTGAAGGATAATAATTTATGATCTAACTGGTATATGGAGCGTTTAATGAAAAACCTCCTGTTATTTATGTAGGTCAAGTATTGCAAACCAACTTGAAATCTTAAAGAATTGTCTCCAGGACTGAGCATTTTAAATGATTTAAGAAGCCAGTAGGTTTCAGAGTTGGTACATGAACCCAGTTCTTTCCAACTTAGAATTTGGTTCTCTGTCCACGGTGCCACATTACTTCTGGATAAATTTGTTTTCATTTAAGTAAAACCTTATCCCTTCATGAGATATACATAAAGAGAGAGTTAACCTAGCCTGAGCTGTTGCAATGAAATATGAGTAGATTTGTGAAATTTTAATGACATTTAATTTTAATATAACATTTATTTAAATTCAAACACATTATCTTTTACTCCTGGACATTAATTCCTTTAGGAAATGCAAAACATCTTAATGAATACGATCAGTTTCAAGGAGGACCCTAATTAATTAATTTGCTAATTATTCTTCCATGTTGAGGCTATTTGTCTTGTGCTGAATCTGTCTGTGAAGCAAACATAGCCTAGGTTGATAGGTGACTTTCTATTTCCTAAAAGATTTGGTGGCAATATGATGGCTACCAGGTTAGAGATGCCTGATCTCAAGGTCATGGGGTACTAGTTTTTGTAAGATGACCTGTATTGTGAATCCTGGATGTTGGAGGATCAAATGATATAATATTTTCAAAAGTGCTGAGCAAAGTATTTGGCTCAGAGTGGACACTACTAAAATACTCATTCCCTTCCCTTCCTCTGCCCTGAGAGGGCTACAGCTGACTTAGGGTAAGTAGGGGCAAATCCTATTTTCAGCTGAATTTTCCACAACCTTGTTATCACTTGAGGCAAATGTCCTTGAAAGAATTCTATCCTTGGGAGTCTGTGTCTTGGTGATGTTATAGCTCTTAATTCTGGTAATGAATCCTTTGGGTGAGGTCCAAGTTGGGGCTGTCTTATTCTGTATTACAGAGAAGTGTTTTGTGATAAAGTTCGAGTAGAATAAGTGTGTGCATCTTTAGGTATGAATGTGAGTGTGTCTGTGTGTGTGTATGTGTATGTGAGCAAGAACCCACAACTCATTCCTAAATCCCCCTGAGGAGTTCCTGAAGAATGAATAAAATTACTGCCTAACCAATGGGAGCTACTGTGATCATTCAGAGATTAGCTATGCATAATAAAGTCCCAATATAGGTTTATGTGGTGGCTGGCATGTATAGTATAGACCTAAAGTAGCCAGCACATCCTGGGCCTTGGGACATACTCTCTAAAAAAATGAAAGCAAAAAAGGGAGAGAATGCAAAAATACAAAATTTCCTTGACAAGCTGGACCTGATTCTTACAAGGGACACAGCATCCAGGGCAAGGCTGCAGCAAAGCCTCTACCTACTGTTTGCTGAAATCCTGCAATTCTGAGGATTCACAATTTAGGGTATCATACAAAAACTAGAACCACATGATGTTGATGCCATATATTCTTGCTTGTTAGTCTTCATGCTGCCACCAAACTTTTTAGGAAATGGTAAACTGCCTATCAGCCTAAGCTGTGTTTGTGTCACAAACAAAAACTCAAGAACTCTCCACTGCAGGAAGGAGAAACTAGGCTAACCAACTGTGATGTATACCAACCACTTCTTACCTGCAAAAGTTTACTGGAAAGTAAACTGGAAAGTTCACAGATACAACAGACAAAGTATTAAAAATCATAACATGAAATCACCCTGTTTAAATGCAATTCTAAAAAAAAATTGAATAACTTACTTTCAAACTGGGAGTCTCTACGAAGTTCTTCTGGTTTCACAAAATACTGGATGCAGACGTACATTAGTAATATAATAAGGACGAGGGTACCAAGAACAGCGGAAGCCACGCTAGTAAAGAAATACCTGAGGAGGGAAGCAAAAATGACAAAAAAAAAATGCAAAACAAGTCAAACTTTGTCCTATGGGTAAATATAAATACAAATAGAGTTTGAAAGATAAATGTTCATCACAAAGGCTGGGGCTAAAGTGCAGAAAAATTAATACTCATTGTAATTTCCATTAATCAGAAGCCCAAGTTTTCTATTGTTATCAACTCAAGTCTGTAAAAGTGTGAATGCCTTCATTATGTTCTGAGATAATCATTTCATATCAGTCACATTTTTAAAGATTAATTTTCACTTTTCTTGTTTTGAGTCTATTGCTCTATGGGCCCCACTGGTATTTCCCTTCTTAGTTCTCCAGAAATCTATGGTATAATCTTATAGAGAGCACAATTAAATTCTATTACATATGAGAGTACAGGCTTCTCTCTACGTGGCCTTTGTTTTTGTACAAACTAAATGTTTTATGGAAACAATGGATGTGTTCCTCTGTGTTTATGCTAGATCTAATTCTAGATTCAAGAAGGTTTTGTTCCCAGAATGACTTCTTTTATCAATAGGAAGAAGGATCAGGTGATTGAATGAACCTCAAAAACTGCTGACTCCAAACAGGAAGAACCTCAGTTCTCTCAGTTCACTGAAGACAGTCCAATTCCTAAAGAAGATAAAGTTTTTTTTTTAATAGATGTTTACAATCATCCTATACAATGGTATATTATCCTTTGTGAGGAAACCACTTAAAAAAAGACAAAAACAACCAAGAAACCATTTCTGGCCAAAATATTCTTAAAACGATCAAAAGGGAAAATACTAATCCTTTTTAAGAACTTTTGGTTGAGAGGAAAAGTAAAAAAAAAAAAACCTTTCCAGAAGTAGGAAGATGTTACAAAATGATGGGCTAAATTAAAGAAATCCTTTCCATATCAAGGATAATTTCTTTCTCTTTCTTCCTTTCCTTCCTTCCTTTTTTTTCTGTCATTCCTTTCTTTCTTTTTTTAAGACAGAGGGTGGGAAGCCTGGAGGAGTATCAGGAGAAAGAATAGAAGCACCATATGCTAGTGACTTAGTTGCCCTGGTAACCAGATTTTTGATTGGAAGATGAGGTCACGGGGAGATGCAACCTAGATCTCTCCATGATCTTTGGAATCTAGCAACTAATTAAATAAAATCCCAAGGTCTCCTTTATAGAAATTGGACAATAAAAAAGGACCAGAAAGCTGAAGCAAAGGCTTAGTGTACAGAAGGGCAGATTTCTGGAAATAAGGGCAGAGCTGAGGATGGAGGAGGAAGACTGAGGCTTGGAATTGTCCATGATCGTTATATGGGGGTGGGGGGAGGAGGAGTCAGAAAAAAAGTGAAAGCAATAAAAGGGAGAGAATGCAAAAATACAAGAAAAGTTCAGGGAGGAGAGATTCAAGATTGAGTCAGAGGTCCAAAGTATCCAATGCTTCAGAGAAACTCACGAGAGTAAAGCCTATAAGTGGAGCCATGGGCAATTGAAAGGAAGGGGAACTTGTGTCTTTTGATAATGCAGTACTAGAAGCCATGGCATGAAAGCTATGTGTTGGGATAGGCAGGAGGGGGATTCTGGAAAGAAGCAAAGTACAATGATACTTGAGAGGAAAGTTTGCAAAACACTTTGCAATTAGAATTTCATTTGATTCTCACAACAATCTGGTGCTACAAATAAGGAAACTGAGGCTCAGAGATGTATCTAGGGAAGAGTTTGAAACTTAGGTAGTAGCCCCAAGTCCATCCATTATATCAAACTGTCTTCTAAGGCAGTAATGTCATGTATTGGAGGAGCAGGAGGCTGTCTAAATGTTATTTGAAGAGGCCATGTAAGACAATTGTCCCTGATAAAAATCTGTCCTCCATAAGGGGCCACTGCTTTTTGTTCGCCAAATTCAGAAACACTGTAGGGGTGGTAGGGATGGTAGGAAAGTTAGAAAGAATTGACACTGTTGGGAAGAATTGCCTCCCATGCATATATGAGCCCTGTGGAATAACTGCTGATGTTTGAACAACTATTTTACTTCAACTTTTCTCTAACTCTCCAGTTTGCTTGGAAACAACAAACATACCCAACCGTGAGTTATTACCATTGTCCCTTGTAGATTAGAAATCAGTGGCTCTCGGGGTGGCTAGGTGGTGCAGTGGGGGGAGCTAGATGGCTCAGTGGATAGAACACTGGCCTTGGAGTCAGGGAATTTGGCTTTTGAAGAAGCCTTGGGCTGCTCACTTGGGAAAAATACAAGATGACATATAAACTCCATCTTATGGTAATACTTGGTAACTACAAGTGTTTAATTACAGAGAATGTTGCAAATATAATCTGTATATCCTTTCATGTATTAAATATACTTTCAAATGAAGACTGGTTGAAGGAACTAGACATTTTTTGGTTTAAAAGAAGACTTAAGGTAAGGGAGGATAAGGGAATGAAGGAAAGACTTTTATGTAAATGAGGGGTTAGATTTATTCTATCTCAGTAAGGAAGGCAGCATTATGACCAAGAAAGGGAAAAGTCAAGAGAAATAGAGTTTGGCATAATATGAGGAACTCTAACAATTGGAGCACTCTCCATTTGAAATGAGTAGACTCAGGAGGCAGTGTTCCATATCTCTGAAGTCATTAAACAAGAAATGAATGAGTGCCTTTAATACTGTTGTAGCAGTATTTACAAAGAAATTAGACTAGATGCCCTCTGAGGTCTCATCCCAAGTCAGTGATTCTATGATGCTAAAAAGAAATGAGGAAAATAGTGTACATGAAAAATCAGCTTGTATGACCCAAGACTTAAAAAGGAAAGATCAACAAGCTATGGGAGACAGATAAGCTCAAAAGGTGAGAGAGTTACTCAGACTAAGTATATCTGCAGATAGAAAGAGTGTGAAAGTTGGGGGGGGGGCAGCTAGTTGGTAGAGTGGAGAGAGCAATGGGCCTGGAGTGAGGAAGACTCATCTTCCTGAGTTCAAATGTGGCCTCAGACACTTACTAGCTGTGTGACCCTGGGGGCATCACTTAACCCTGTTTGGCTCAGTTTCCTCCTCTATAAAATAAGTTGAAAAAGCAAACTGCTCTAGATTCTTCACCAAGGAAAACCCCAAATGAGATCACAAAGAATAGACATGACTGAAATTGACTGAATAACATAGTGAAAATAAATATGTTTTCTAAACTTTTAAAAATATGAGAAAACTATGACCCCACTCCAGTAATCATGGTGCTAAACCCCAACAAAATGCCAGAATGGGTTATTAAACAGAAGAGTTTCTGAACACTTCTGAACACTTAGAAAGAAAAACAGAAATTACTAGAATCTAACATAGATTTACTAAAAATAAATCATGCCAAATTAAGTTTATGTCCTTCCATTATAGGGCTTCTATAATAGTAGTTTGGGGTTCAGCTTAGATATAGTGTGACTTGATTATAGACTTGAATTGAACAAACTCATTGAATCATAAGTCTTGAAAGTTGAAAAGAACTTTAATGGTCACTTATTCCAATCTGCCTAATAAATGTGGTAATATCAACTGGCCTCTGTTTGTTTATAATGTACAGTGCTGGGCAGCTCAGTACTTCACAAAGCAATTTATTCCCAATCTCTATTGATTGGAAAGTTTCACCTTTTTGCCTCTTATAATCTCTAGTTTCCTTCAAAATTCATTTCAAGTGCCATCTTCTATGTGAACCCTCTTCTGATCCTCCAGAGCCTAGAACCTTCCCCCATAAAATAGCTCTAATAGCTCTCTTCCACATTACATAGTCCTTTAGATATTTGAAGATGGCAGATATGTACCCTCTAACTTGTTTTTTTTCCTCTGGGTGAAACTTTCATATTTAAAGGTTTTAGACCTGGAAGAGAATTTAAAGAGCATCTAGTCAATCCACCTCATTTTACAAATAAAGAAATAAGGGCCAGGGAAATTGAATAACTTGCCCAGGATCCCCCCAAAAACCTTTTTGTTGCTGCTGTTGCTGTTGTTCAGTCTTTTTCAATTATGTGTGACTCTTTGTGACTCCATTTTGGGTTTTCTTGGCAATAAGAGCTGAGTGGTTTGTCATTTCCTTCTCCAGGTTACTGTACAGAGGAGAAAACTAAGGCAAGCAATGTTAAGTAGCTTGCCATTTCCTTCTCCATCTCATTTTACAGATGAGAAATGGAGGTAAAGGTTATATGACTTGCCCAGGGACACTTAGGGAGTGTCTGAGGCCAGATTTGAATGTATGAAGATAAATTCTCCTCTATTCACTGTGCCACCTTGTTGCCACAAAATTAGCAAATCATTAAAGCTGTGATTAGACCTAAGGTTTTTATAATTCCAAAACAACAATTTTTCCACTGTATCAGTCAATCCTAAGATAATGTGGCATCCAGATTCCATACTATTTTTAATTGCTCTCTTCTGGGTGAAATTTAGTTTGCCAACATCCTTGTCCCTCTTAAAGTAGGGTATCAAAAACTGGACACAATATTCCAGATGTAATCTAACCAGTGCAAATCAAGTGCCTGCATCATTTGAATTAATCTCTTACTTCTCAGTTATCTAGTCCTAAGGGTAGCTGGCTGAAAATCAGAGGCTTATTTTACCCTGATTGGCACCACTATTACCAGATAACAGTTATGAGAAATGCAGTCATGATACCTAGAATGAAATAACCAGCTCCCAGTAAGTCTATCTTGCAAATCCAACTTATTTCTGCAATAGCCAATGTCACACCCTTCCCTGAAGGAAGAGTGTGTCCCTACATAACCCCATTATTCCTACCATTCCTATTTTGTTTTCAGTAGAGACTAAAAAAAAAACATTTTGGCTATGATAATTATCATAATGGCTGAAGACTTCCTTAGATGACAAAAAAAAAATCACATTTCTTTTTATTGTTCCTTTATACTTTGTGTTTTATAAACTATAACTCCTTTTCATTACTATTCCCTAGAATTCCATCTGTCCTCCTTTTTGTTTTTTATTCAACTCTCTTCAATCTTCAAATTGGATAGTCTCTGAAGGGTTGATCTCAGAACTACTGTGGGGGGGGTGGAGGGAGAAGGGGGGATAGGAGTTGGGGGTTTGGGGGTGGAGCAGAACCAAGATGGCAGAGCGAAAGCAGGAACTCCCAGAAGCTCTCCCCTAGCTCACTCCAAATGCCTTTAAAGTAATGACTCTATCCAAATTTTAGAGTGGTAGAACCCACACAAGGTCTGAGTGAAACAATTAAGTGACCCAAGACAACTTGGAAGATTCACTGGAAGGGGCTGTTACACTAGGGTTACAAAGGACCCTCAGTTCAATCACCCAGGAACAGCCTGCAGAGCACCTAGGTCCCTGAAGGTTCCTGGGTCTGTGGCAGCAGCTGTGGTTTCCAGACCTCTCAACCCAGGGCTTGCCATGGACAGTTGGGAATCTCAGCAGGGTAACTCTGCTGCACACTAGAGCAAGAGCAGAGCCTGGTCCAGCACGGGTCTCAGTACAGACCTGATCCTGGGGGAGCACAAGCATGACTGGGGAGCCACCCAGCAAGGAGTCACCCGGCAGCTGCTTCTAGATTGCTCAATCCACTGATAGTAAGGGGTTGTGGGAGTCTGTGAAGGTAACTTCGCTATCTATCTCTGAGGCAGAAATCTGTTGCCTTGCCAATACTCAAATCCAAGTCGTAGTCTGGAACCCCAGTCTCAGGAAAAAAAGTTTTACTGCCTTAGCAGAACAGGGACCCTCCTCACAGTTCCAGGCTAGAGGAGAGTGATTGTGGTTATCCACAGACCAGAGCACAGGTCAGGAAAGCAGTTAGTCTCATAAGACCTGGAAGGAATTGAAGTCCCTGGGGAGGTGTCCCTGAAAACAATTACAAAAACCTTCAAAAACTTGGGATGGTGCATCTTCCACCCTGGAAGCAGAACCCCCATTTTAACAAAAAAAAAAAGTTAAAATCAAGTAATAGGCTGAGGAAATGAGCAAACAACATAAGAAAATAAATCTGGTCATGGACAATTACTTTGTACCCATGGAGGATCAAATTACACACTCAGAAGATAACAAGAACAAAGCTTCTAGATCCATAGCCTCCAAAATATGAATTGGTCTCAGGCAATGGAAGAATGCAAAAAAGATTTTGAAAATCAAATGAGAGAGGTAGAAGAAAAATTGAGAAGAGAAATGAGAACGATGCAGGAAAATCATGAAAACCAAATCAACAATTTGGTAAAGGAATTACCAAAAATTACTGATGAAAATAACATCTTAAGTTTGAGTCAAATGGAAAAAGCAGACCAAAAGGTCAATGATGAGAAGAATGCCTTAAAAAGCAGAACTGGTCAGATGAACTAGGAGATAGAAAAATTCTTTGAAGAAAATAATTCCTTCAAATGTAGAATGGAGCTAAGGGAAGCAGATGACTTTGTTAGAAATAAAGAAACAATAAAACAAAACCAAAAGATTGAAAAACCAAAAGAAAATAAAAAATATCTCATTAGAAAAATAGCTGACCTGTAAAACAGATTCAGGACAGAAAGTTTAAAAATTATTGGACTACCTGAAAGTCATGACCAGGAAAAGAGCCTAGCCTTCATTTTTAAAGAAATTCTCTAGGAAAATTGCTCTGATGTCCTAAAAGCCCAGAATAAAAATAGAAATTGAAAGGATCTACCAATCACCTCCTTAAAGAGATACCAAAATGAAAACTGCCAGGAATATTATTGCCAAATTTCAGAACTTCCACAATAAGAAGTTAAAAAATATTACAAGCAGCAAGAAAGAAACAATTCAAATATGGAGCTACAATCAGGATAACACAAGATTTAGCAGCTTTAAATGCTTATAGGGCTTGGAATTTGATAGTTTGGAAGGCAAAAGAGCTTGGATTTCAACCAGGAATCATCTACTCAGCAAAACTGAGCATACTCTTTCAGAGGAAAAGATGGATATTCAATGAAATAGGGGACTTTCAAACTTTTCTGTTGAAAGGACCAGAACTGAACAGAAAGTTTCATCTTCAAGTACAGGACTCATGTGAAGCATAAAGAGTGTGGACAGGAAGGGCAAATTGTCTTGTTGAACTGCTTGTATTCCTGCATGAGAAGATGATACTGATAACTCTCATGAATGTTCTCATTGATTAGAGCATATATAGACAAAGAGCAGGAGAGAGTTGAATTTGAAGGTATAACATATTAAGATTGGGTTAATGAATGAGAAAGGAATGTATTAGGAGATAATAAAAGGAGAGTAGAATGGGGTAAATTATTTTATATAAAAGAAGCAAGGAAAAGGTTTTGCAATGGAGTGGGAGAGGAGGAGGGGGAGGGGGAGTGAGTGAGCCTTATTCTCATTGAAAGGGATTCAGAGAGGAAATAATATACATGCTCAATTGGGTATAGATATTTATCTTACCCCAGAGGAAAATAGGAGAAGAAGGGGATGGGAGAAAGGGGACAGGGGGAGGGGAGGGGGGTGTAGGTGATAGAAGAGAGGAAGATTGTGGGAGAGGGTAGTCAGATATAACACACTTTTAAGACAGGACAGGATGAAAGGAAAGAAAGAATAGAGTAAGTGGGGGTTGGGGGGAAATAAAATGGAGGAGAACACAGCAAGAAGTAGCAACTATGGTAAAAAATATTGAAGCAATTTCTCTGTTGAACTTGTGATTAAGAATACTATTGGGGCTGGGGCTGCTAGGTGGTGCAGTGGATAAAGCTCTGGCCCTGGAGTCAGGAGTACCTGGGTTCAAATCTGGCCTCAGACACTTAATAATTACCTAGCTGTGTGGCCTTGGGCAAGCCACTTAACCCCATTGGCCTTGCAAAAACCTAAAAAAAAAAAGAATACTATCCATCCCCCAAAAAATGAATTGATGATGTCTGAATACAAACTGAAGCACACTTTTTTTCCCCTCACTTTACTTTTCTTGAGGTTTTTCTTTCTTGGAGGGGGCAGGGATTATGTTTACTTTTACAACATGACTACTGTAGTAATGTGTTTCATTACTACACATTTTTAACCTACACCAAGAAACTTGCTTTCTCAATGGGGGGAGTGGAGTGAGAGGAAAGGACAGAATTTGAAACTCAACTTTTTCAAAGTAAATGTTAAAACTTGCTTTTTCAATGTAGCTGGGTAAAAAATTTAAAAATAAAATAAAATAAAACAGAGAAAATCACACAAGAAAACTACAGTGACAGAATTTCAGAGTTGAGAGATATATAGAACAACTCATTGATTTATTTGTTAATAATTTCTACTGAGGAAATCCCTGACTTTTCAATCATTCTAATTGTTAGGAAGTTTAATCTGTATGTCAAACCTAAATTTGCCTCTGTGAAACTTTAGTAGACTACTTTAATTTTTCCCTCTTACACATGATAGTCTTTTTAAGAATTTGCAAATAACTGTCATATACCTTGCTTTCATTTCTCTTCCCCAGGCTCATTCTATACTCAATTCCTTTAATCAGTCTTCATGTCAAAGACTTGAATACTCTTATTACTCTGGTTGTCTTCATTTAGATAATTTCTAGCTTATCAATGTCTATCCTAAACTGTGGTGCTAATGAAGAAGATGATGATAATAGTATTTATATAGGACCTTAAGGTTTGCAAAACACTGTATTTTTTATTTGATCCTCACAACAGCTTATTATATAGCAGGGGAAACTGAGGCAGAGAATACAGCTAGCAGGACATGATGTGAGCTCTAGTCTTCCTGACTCCAGGTCTAGCACTCTATCCACTGCATCATAACCCTGCCTAGTTAACTCAGAACTGAACTCAGGATCCCAGATAGGTTTTGATCAAGTAAGAGTATAGTGGGATTATCTTCTCCTGATTCCTGGAAGTCTTACTTTCCTTAATATATATCCAAGAATACCCAAGATGGTATTATCTTCTTTGGTTGCAATATCATACTACTGACTTAAATTTAACTTTCAACTAAGCCACCAGTACTTTTTCCATATAATCTGGAATATAAACATTATTTTCACATCTTGTATTTATAAAGTCAATTTCCTGAACCCAAGAACAAGACTTTATTTTTATCCATATTTAATTTCATCTGATTTGATTCAGATGTGCTGGCCTGTCAAGATGCTTTTTTGAATCTTGCTTCTGCTATCCAATATGCTAGATGCTGATTTTAAATTTGTTTCATATATATTGAAAGTAAATGTTAAAACTTGCTTTTGCAATGTAGCTGGGTATATATACATATATATTTGATAAAGATTCTATCCCTTTGTTCAAATTTTTTATAAAAGTATTAAAGTGCATTAGATTGAATCCAGATTCCCTGTACATTTCCCTGAGGACCTTCTCCAAGTGGACATAGAGCCACCAATGGCTACTCCTTGAGCCTCCCCATTTGATATATTTTTAATTCATTGGTTTGTCCTATTATCTAATTCACAATTTTCTGTGTCTTCCATAAAAACAACATGATGGGCTTTTCATACATATTGAGGTAACTGACCAGTGTTAATGTGACTTAAAATATTAATTTGGGGGGCATCATGTTGCCATTTTGAACTTGCAGTCTATAACCAACCCCATCAGGATTTTTTTTCTTTCTCCCACAACCTTCTATGTAGCCATACTTTTTCTATTTTGTACCTATGAGGCTGATTTTTTAATTAAATCCAACTGTAGTACTTTATATATCGTTATTCTAGCTTATTTAGATCTTTTTGAATTATTATTCTATTAGCTGATATGCTAAGTTTTTACTCTTAGATTGGATCATCTGCAGATTTGATGAGTATGTTCTTTAGGCCTTTCTCTGATCATTGGTAGAAATAATGAACATTCCTGGGGTAAGGATAGTACTTTGAGTGCCTACTTTAAAGACTCACTACAAGTTCACTTCAACTCATTAATTACCCTCTCTTGTTTCAGTCATTCAAATAGTTCTGAATCCTTATAATCATTACTACAAAGTTCTTTATCTTTCCATATTATCTCCATCTTAATATTAGCTGTGATCCCAGAATCACAAATGTAAGAGTTGGAAAGGATTTTAGCAATCATCTTGTCTAGCTTCCAATCCATTGTAGGACCTTTTTTTAAATAGCATCCTTGATTTGCAGAAATCCAGTCTTAGCTAAATACTTAGAGTGAAGAGATTTTGTTCCATTGTTGGAGAGCTCTTGTTTAATTTGATTCAATTCAGCAAATGCTTACATCTCTTATTAGTAATTTCTTTTATATATTGAACTGAAATATGTCTCTATCCAATTTTCATCCCTGAGTTCTAATTTTATCTTCTGGAGCAATACAAAACAAGTTTATTTTTTCTTTAGCACAGTACTCTATTTGAAGACAACTAGCTTGTGTTCTCTCATTTCCTCTTCTTATCCCCTCTAATACCAATCTTATATCAGGACTTCTCTTTCATAAGCTCATCTCAACCAAGTCTTTTCTTAAAGATGTGATTGTTTAGAACATGTATTACCCTACCAATGCTTCTCTTGAGCAAGTATAATTTGTCAATATACCTTTTAAAATATGGTTACCAGAATTGAATTTAGCATCCTTGATCTAGTCTGTAATATACAGTTGCCTGTTGCAACTAAATGTAAGAGTTTACATTTATCTCTGTTAAGTTGCCTTTGTCACTTTCCCCCAGTTTTCCAACCTTTGAAGATCATTTTGAATCTTGATTCTGTCATCTATAAAATTGTTTAACCCTCCCAGTTTTGACTTATGAAAATCTGATCAACATACATTTTGTACAAGTCGAGCCATGTTTTTCCCAAGATCATAGAGCTCAGCATTTCTTATACAGAAGATTCCATCACAACTGTATGGCACAAGTTGTTTAACCATTCCCCCCAATTGATAGACACCTCTGCAATTTCCAGTTCTTTGCTACCACAAAGAGAGCTGCTACAAATATTTTAACCTTTCTATAAATATTTTAGCCTTTTTGTCCTTTTCCCCTAGTTATACTGGGATTTTAGTCAGTCTGATAGATGTAGAATGATTTCTCAAAGTTGTTTTAATTTGTATTTCTCTAATCAATAATGATTAAGAGCATTTTTTCATATAAGTTGTTTTGATTCATTCACCAGAAAGCTACCTGTTCATATCTTTTAATCATTTATCAATTGGGAATGACTCATATTCTTAAAGAGTTGAAAGGGTTGTAACCAAAGATGGGGCCAAGTGATACTACACTAGAGCATTCACTTCAGATCAACATTAATATTCTTAATTAATATTGATTATAATCAGTTGTGTTATCATCCAGCCCAAACCTCACCATTTTATCCATGAGAATATTATAGAAGATGCTGTCAAATGCTTTGTTGAATTCATATTACATTAAATGTATAACATTACTCTCTTATACAACCAATTAAAATTATTTGGAATTGCTTATTCCGGTAAACCTATGTTGACTCCTAGAAATTATGATAAACTTTGCAAAATGCTCAAAAATAATTTAAGAAATCATTCTAAAATCTTTCAGGAAATTGGCATTACAATGACAATTTCTAGAACTCAACCTTTATCATATTTAGAAATGTAAAAATCATTTTTCCATATCCATAAGTGGTTACCTCTTCCACTTCTCATGATGTCTCTAAGATCATCACCAATGATCTGAGAACATAACTACAAATTTCTGTAACTTTCCAATATAGAATTTACTTGGGTCTACAGTGCTCCACTTATTAAAAATAGCCACATTTTTGTTTTACATAATCTTTTCACCTGCTTTGAGCTTAATTATCTCTTCATATTTTGCTGTCCTATCTATGTTAAGTACCACTATCTTTGCTGGAGGAGATAGTAGTAAAATTTAAGTAGCTCTGCTTTCACTCTCTCTTATCAAAGCTGGAAATGTTTCCCTTCTTTCTTTTTATTGCTTCAAATGCAGATTATTGTAAAAAGTGTAACAAGAGTCTCTTCTAGTTAAAATTATTAGGGGCCTAGTTCATTCTGGGCTTTTGATTCCTTAGTGATAATTAGAGATGTTATTCAGTTATGCACCCCTCCATCTATCTTTTACAAATTATCTTTTTTAAGCATACACTTATCATAGAGAATTCCAAGAAACCATATTAATTTTTTTTGTACTTTATCCTCTTTTAAAAATATTCTTTGGGATAACATGCTTTTGTATAGTTAGAATTTCATTTTTCAAGGATCACTTATATTTAAGCTATATTCTCCTTTAGGGTCTCTAGTTATATCATTATACCTATCTTTTCTATTCAGTTAAATCTGTGATCCTTTTCATTTCTAAAGTTGATCTTTCTATCAGTGGCCTAATTCCATTCCCTTTCTTCTGTATTGAAAGACAGAATGGTAAAGTGGATATGTATAATCCAAAACTTGAGATGAAAATTAATAAAATCAAGTTAGCACCAAAAAATGTTAGTCCTATAAAAACCTTTAGAAAAACTGAGATCAAAGTCCTCTCTCATATGATATGACTATAATTTGTTCCTTTCTTGGCTATCATAATAGTTAGAAGGACACATTGCTGAAGAATGATGAAGAAAAAGAAGGAAAGAAGGAAATTCTGAACCATCTAAGGCTTGAATGAACAACACTGGTTATATAGTTTTCTTTGCTTTTCCACAAAATCAGTGAGTGAGTTTCTGTGTTAGAAAAGGAGGTAAATGGGACTGAAGGTCACAAACCAATAATGTACAACAATAATAACTTGTTACTAGTTCTAGATATTATAATTTAGCCTAATATGAAAAGGAAGACCTCAAAAAGACCTTACCTCTAACATCAACAACATGTCCCTTGAACCTCAGTGCCCTCAGACCAAAATAACATCTAAGGCATCTATTTACCTAACAGCTACCTCAGGGGCAGGAGAATATAAGTTAGAATTACACCACCATGACCTTGGATAAATAATTTAATTTTTGGATGTATCAGGAAACACTTTTGAGAATATAAAATGTACAATGTTTGTTGATCTGCATTGATAGGAGGAGTGTCCTTACCAGAAGTATTCTAGCACAAACAAATTTACTGGTCTGAACCAAAAAAATCCTAAAATCTATCCAGGTGAAAAGTTCATAGTGAGTAAGTTCACAGATCCATTTAAGCGTATGAATCTTACAAGACTGCGTAAACCTCAAATGATGTCTATAAATAGTTCTTTGCAAACTTTAAAGTGCTCTAGTAATGTCAGTTATTAATAGGTTCTCTTCAAGCTCTCATTCTATTGGCTCTTTTCCTCCTATTTATAGACATGGTAAAATCTTACAAAGACCTTGTCAGTCAATAAACATTTAATAAGTGCCTACTATGTGTCACTATGCTTAACTTAACCTGCAACTGTTTCAGGATATTGTGCCCCATGATCATTTCGTTTTTACTCATGTGTTAGGGATAGAGGGCCAAATTTAAGGAATTGAGAAGACATTATGTAACAAAGACAAAAAAGTAGTAATGAACAACTAATTTTTCTAGAAGTCAATGAAAGACAGGATCATCAAATATAATGGCCTTTATATAGTCTTCATTTACCTTGATATGCCATCAGTATTCAATGGATGATGATGATGATGATGATGACTTTATCATCTTCAAACTTGTAAAATTCTTTACCTTCATTGTCAAAATGCATTCACATGGTTTCTAATTTCTGATCACCAACACTGTCTTCTCATTTCCTCCTCTTCCCCTAAATGTCTCTATTTTCAAAGGTTCCATTTTTTATTCATCTATCCTCTCTCTACATTTTCTCTTCTGGTGATTTCATCTTCTCATTGCTTCAATTATGACATTTATGTAAATGACTTTCAAATATTTATCTTTATCCTCAATCTCTTTACTGAGTTACAAACCAATATTTCTGTTACTTTGCCATTTTCACGTGAGTATTCTATTACTGCCTCCAGTTCAAAGTAGCCCAAACTAAATGCAACTTCCTTTAAACCAGACTGTCTTGTATTCCTAATTTCCTTATTGATATTAATGGTTCAACTAATTGCCCAAACCTGAATTATATTTTTTCCTTTCCTCTCTCTTGCTCTCCACACATCTATCTCATCAAACATCACAATATATTTCACATTAAATTCCACTTTTGATGACCACAATCACTACCCTAAGTCTAATCATCTCTTCTTCTTTGGATATTCATTTAACACTTTAAATTTTGCAAAGTACTTTACAAATATAATTCAACTGAGTCTCAAAAGAGTTCTAGGAGATAGATGCTATTATTATTATTTACATTTTGCAGATGAGTAAATTGAGGCTGACAGATATTATATGATTTGCCCAGGCTGGTAAGTATCTGAGGCTAGATTTGAAGTCAAGTCTTCCAGACTCAAGGTCCAGTGCTTAACTATTGCCATAGCCTCCTTACTGATCTCACTCATTTCCTACATTTCATTTTCCAATCCATCCTTAAAAACACCTACCAGATTAATCTTTCTAATGAGGAGTTTCTGATCATACCATATCAACTCTCCTTCCAAAAAAAAGAAGTTCTTATTTTGGCAGGATCTTCAACCAAATTCCAACCAACTTTTTAATCTCAAATATTTCCTTACATATGTTGAGCAATCTAGCCAAACTGGAATTCAGAATGTGTTCTTCAATCTTTGCAACTATCATAGATCATAGGGTGACTTGAATCTAGAATACCTCCTTTCTGGATTTTTGTTGATTCAAATTCTACTCATTTTTCAAGGCCCTATTCCAAGACAATATCTTCCATAAAGTCTTACCTTATACCACTCAATCAGATATAATCCTTTTGTTCTTCTGATAGCTTAGAGGATTTTATTCCTACGTTTTTATGTGTTCTGCTTGATACTTTATTTGTGTGTATGTCTTTTTCCATGAGGAAGCATTTTTTTAGTTTCAAGACTATGTCTTTTACTCCTCTATGGGACATGGCAGAGTGAATTGCATGTAGTAGATGTAATAAATCTTTTTATTAATTTAATTGAATATATGATAAATTTGTTTCTCCTTTACTATAGAATCTAAGGTGATATGACTGGTTTTCCTAGTGTTTTTCTGCATCTATAGCTAGTTTATATTTATTGGTCACATTAAACAGTTACTTTAATTGTCCCTCTACTTTTTGAGAGATAAAATGCTCAACAAGGCAAATTGAGAATTTGTCAGATGTTTTAATGTTAGCAGAATTAGAGTTAGAGGAGATATTAGTGCACTTAATTTCTCACATTTGCCTCTAGGGCACTTATGTGATATATGTTAAGCTTCCATATTCTTCAGATGGTTGGACAGTTTAGAGTAAACTACAGTAATGATAAACCATTTCTCTTTTTTGTTCCTTTTATCCTTTTATTGTTCATGCAGCAAAGATTTATTGACATCTGCCACGTACAAAGATAGAGCAAATACAGAGACATATGGTTCCTCCCCTCAAGGATTTCTCTCCATCTTTCTTTTACTCTCTGGAGTATGAATTTCTAGAACTAGATTCATTTTAGTAATATGTATAATGGTATTAAATCAGATTCTTTTTGTTTGTTTTTTCAAGACAATGGAGTTAAGTGAGGCTGGAACTGAACACATGAATACAAGTCCTCCTAACTCCAGGGCCAGTACTCTATTCAATGCACCACCTAGCTGCCCCTGAATCAGCTTCTTTTGAAAAAAAGTATATTCTCCAGGTAAAATATTATTCATGATTCATCAACAAGTATCAGTAATATCTGTAAAACTATTTCCTTTCTCCTTTGAAAATTTCAAACTCACTCATTGCAATATTATTGTGGAAAAATTACAGCATCAAAATTGCATTCATTCATTTTCCTTTCTCTTATCTGTAATTAAGATACTTGTACTCATGACTTTGTTTATGGAATTTATCAAACATTGCTTTGAACTGAGGTGATTTAGAGACAACATAGCACAAAGAACTGACATCATTTCAAATTCTACTTTTGACATATGTTGGTTTGTGAATCTGAAAAAGTAGCAGCTCAAAGACTCTAACTTGCAGTCAGAGTGTCAGCTTGCCTTGGTAGAGGAGGTTTCCTCATTTGGGAATTTCCTGAGGCAAAGAAAGTACAGATCTATTCCCAAGAATAATTTATGTATGTCTTAAAGATTTACTTGGAATAGCTTTGAGATCAGGGATTATGTGATTATCTTTTATCTTTTCATTCCTAGGGGTGCCTAGTAGGTACACCACTAATATATACATACATTTTATATATATATATATATATATATATATATATATATATGTACATATATATATAAATACATATATAATATATATATATATGAATTAATTGTATCAGATTTCTTAAATAAATCATGTAACAACCAGAGACTTTAGAAAATGTCTTTAAAAGTACCATCAGGAGTCAGGAATCCTGAGTTCTATTCTTGGGTCTATTGTTAATTGTACAACCTCAGGCAAGTCACTTAACTTTTTGAAAAGGAAATCTTCCTTTCCTCACTTGTAGAGTAAGGAAGCTGACTTAAGGTGATCAAAGATTTATTCTAGCTCTTAAAATTCTGATCCTGTCACTTTATGACCCTGGGTTCTTGAAAGGTATGCCAATGGAATGCAAACTCTGGCAAATCCTATCAAGCCTGAATCATTTTGATTATGGGCCCAGAAATGTCTTTTGTTTCAGGACCAGTCTAGCTAAGTTTGGAAAGTTTTGTCACCAGGTCAGCTACAAAGTGAATAATTTTTAGACCATTATAGCTTTAGAAGGTGGGCAGCTCAGGAAAGGAAGGGTTGCAATCTGGAAGGAGTAAGGGCAATAACACTGAATATAATCTGGATACCTTGGTATCATTATTACAAATTCACTTACTTGCTCTCTTATGTACTTTCTATCAGATGTCATTGTTTAATAATTATATCCCATTGTATTTGTGCTATAGAATATATTGATTAAAAAAATTAAGTTATATTATGTAATTTTGCTATCTCTTATACTTTATTTTTCTTCCTTAAGGATATGATTTCTCTCTCATCACATTCAACTTAGATCAATGTATACCATGGAAACAATGCAAAGACTAAAAGACCTTCTGTGGGAGTGGGGGGAGGGAAACAAACTTAGGGGGAAAATTGTAAAACTCAAAATAAATAAAATCTTTCTTAAAAAAAAGTTAAGTGTTCCTAGTACTGTTCTGAGAAGCATTGCACTGAAAGTCATTTCATTAACCATTATGGCTATATGGAGCTTAGAATAGATGTACCTATAAATCAACAAGGACAATTTCCTACTCTCCCACTCCCTCAATTTTTTAGGACCAAGTCTGGCATAGTAACTATAGGATAAGCCGAATAAAAGTCATATTTTTTCTGTCATCATTTTGGTTGTTCATGTAGAAACTCAAAAGTTAATAAGTTTCTTGTTTATCCTAGACTAGGTATTAGCAGGGAATCATTGGTACTTGGCAAACTCTACCGAATCTTCATCCTCATCAAGACAAAGTCTTCCACCTGATTTTTTATTTCATATCAGGTTGTTCAGATATTGTGGAGACAAAGATACATCCTGAAAATTGCTAGTTGGCTCAGATATTGAATAATTCACTTTCTTCCTATGGCCCCTGAAGCTGGTACATAGAGTATAAATTAGATCTTCCAGCACAACTGGGTGAATAATCCTTTGACCCTTCCTGCGCCCTCCCCAAAAGACCTAGAGGAGCCAATAGTACCCCCATCAACCCATATCCTATGCATGAATGTGTACTTCCCTTTCAAAGTCAGTTTTCCTCTAAGCTAGTTACTTTAATATTATAGACCCTATCCACAGTAGGTATTTCAATAAACGTTTCTTAAAAGGAACTTAATTATTTGTAGCTGAAGAGCAAAATTTTGAGTCAGATTAAAAAAACATTCTGGAGACAGTATAAAACCACATATAAAATTTTTGGCTAAGAGATAAATAGACATTCCAGGGGAAGTAGATATAATAGGTCACTTAATAGAAGACTGGAGTAAAATTCCTCATTCTTGTTCAGTCATGATAGGTGCAGCCTATCAGGACCCAAAGGATAAGGGGAGAACATGCTTATGTAAGTCTCCTAGAAAGGAATGGAGTCCACTATCTTCTTTACTATCACAAGATCCAAAGACAATTGAGGCTAATGAGCTGGAAAGGACTTGCTCAAGCACGACTCCACCCCAAATCAAATTACAAAACAAAATTCCAGAATCCAGCAGGGCCTTGAAGCTTAGAGCTTGTGGTGGTGAGAACGTGAGGCTCCTGCCTTTGGTATGGAATTTATTTGGTTGCCTCTAGGCTATCTCACACACATATCTCCCTAGCATGACAATCATTCCTTACCAGTAGTTTCTACTTCCCACGCAGTTGTTGAGCCATTTGCAGTGGTGGTCAAAGTCAGCGATACACTTATTGCAGGCACTACAGTGCTTGGCTTTCACCCCTCTGGTAAAGGGAAAAGGAAAGATGGGGGGTTATTTATCCATTTTACCATACTCTTACGCATGTAACTTTTAGGAACTAGTTAAAAAAGTCACCTCATATCAACAGCTAAAGAAGAAAGTTTCCAAAGGATGTCTTTCCTCATGCCCCCTCCCCCAACCATTTGCCCCATTTTATTAAAAAAATCCTGGTCAAAGAATTCACAAAAGGCAATGGAGTAACTGTTGGCTAAGGGTCTTTTCTGTCCAGTTGTTTCAATTGTCTGACTCTCTATGACTTCATTTGGTGTTTTCTTGGCACCCTGGAGTGGTTTGATATTTCCTTCTCCAGCTCATTTTTACAGATGAGGAAATTGAAGCAAATGGATTAAATGTCTTGCCCAGGGTCGCAGAGTATGACCAGGTTTGAACTGAGGAAGATGGGTCTTCCTGAATCCAGGTCTTACATTCTATCCACTACATCACCTAGCAGCCCCTTAAGGTTCAGTTAGTTTTCCCTTTAAAAAAATTGTTTTTAAACTGGATCTCTCATTTCCCAGGTTGAAAGGGCAATAGTCAGTCAAAGGCCTGATACCACTGTTGATCAATATAGAAATTCTGATCCTCCTCAGGTAACCTTCTACCCTTCTTCCAGAGTTCACCAGATTGTTGCCAGACTTGGTAATATACACCTAATCATCTTTAATCCAACTGCAGTAAGTGATCCATTAGTCCTAGTCTCCCCAAAAGCAAGGTTTATAGGTGTGTACTGCCACACCTGATTGGCATGTTTTTCTTTTCTTCAATAGGATATTCAACTCAGAGGTGCAGCATGATTCTTATCTGATGGAGAAGAGAAAGGATCTCTCTTCCAATAATCTTCCTCACAATGACCCTCAAAGGATGGCAGTGGGGATATTATTATCCATATTTGAATATCACTTTATATTTAGCTAGCAATTCAGAGTCAGGTCACATGGAGTCTCAGTCCTGACATTTACTAGTCCTATATCAATTAAGAGTCTGGCCTGGAAAAGTTGCTTTTTTTGATCAAGGCCTCAGTGTCCTCATCTCTAAAACTAGACATAATGACTTTTGCCTTCCTTCCTCCTAGGAAGGTAAAGGTTTTCCCTGATTAAGGTTCTAGGAGACAGGGGCTACAGTTAGAT
Source organism: Macrotis lagotis (assembly GCF_037893015.1). Taxonomy (NCBI): domain Eukaryota; kingdom Metazoa; phylum Chordata; class Mammalia; order Peramelemorphia; family Peramelidae; genus Macrotis; species Macrotis lagotis. Next base: position 329,846,448 of record NC_133666.1, read on the forward strand.
TGGCTTGCTCAAGATCACCTGGGGCCTCTGCCGCCAAGCCCAATTGTAGCAAATAAAATTGTTGATCAAGATTTTTCAAAACATTACAAGGGTCAACAGAGGGACCAAGTTTTAAAGTTAAATTAATAGGAATATGTGACACCTCATTACTAATACTAATATAGAAATGTAAATATATTTTATCACTTGATTCTCTTTACTATTATACCACCTAATTGCTGAGTGATATTAAAGTCTACAGTGGTGCTAAAAAAATAAATGAGAAAAAAAAGAAAAATTTTTGAAGGAAAAAAAAACCTTCTAAATGTCACAGGATGGGGAGGGAAGGTTCATTCCTGGTCTGAATGGAAGCTCCCCAGTTGTGTATGCCAGTATTCTTAAATATGGAGAGCCTAACATTATTGGAATCCACAATAAATCTTCTGACCTCTATAAAATTTTTTTGCAGCTGACATTGACTCCTCCTACTGTTCACCCCTAATTCTAATTGGATCTTTTTACTTGCCCAGCATTTGCTTCATTAGTCTGTCACAACAATGCTTGGTGCTGGTACAAAGGGTAAAACTAGTGTTAGATTCCCAAGGCAACAATCTACAAGATTGAAAACTTCCTCTCTCTAACTCTGATGGAGGTTTTGGGAGGGGTGAGTGCTGTCTTTTCTGAAGGTCCCTAAGAACAGAGTGCTGTCCTTTGTGACTTTTGATCTGGAAGAAAATGGAAGTGAAGCGGTAGTTGGTTGACTTACACTGTGACTTCACACAAGTGGCAGTACTGGTTCTGAATTACATGCTTATGTTTAGTTCTGTCCAAGGTAGGCATGAGCGTGCCATAGCTAGATTTGTGGCGTACATTTGGATCAGCAGGGTCAATTGTGACAGCAATAATATGAACAACAAAGTGAAGTCCAAATAATATGCCAGTCACCTGAGAGAGACAAGTTAAGGACAATGGAATAGACATATACCCACATAAGAGCAGAAGGAAATTACATTTAAAATAACCAGAGGAATTTATAAAATATTTGAATCCACTTACCAAAACACATATAAATACAAATTACTCTTATAGTTGAATAAAAGTACAAATTCTTTTTTACAGAAACAAAAGACAAATTTAATTAAGTGGGTGCTTAATTGCTCATGGGTGGCCTTGGCCAATATAATATACATAATAATTCTATCTAAATTAATCTACTTATTCAGTGTCTTGCTAATCAAAATACCAAAGATTTACTTGAGAACTAGAAAAAATAAAATTTGTTTGGAAGAACTAAAGGTCAATATTATCATGGGAAATAATGAAAGAAATGGGGAGGAAACTCAGTTGTAATAGATCTCAAACTATACAACAAAGTAGTAATCATCCAAACTATTTGGTATTAGTTAAAAATTAAGAGGAAAAACTTGAATAGGTGGAACAGATTAGGTACACAACATTCAGAAGTAAACAAATATAGTACCATAGTGATTGGAAACCGAGGAAAAACTCACTATTCTGCTAGAAGTGGCGGAAAAATTGGCAGAACTTACATTTAGACCAAAATGTCTTACCACCTATCACAAAAAGTTTCTAATGGACAAATGACTTCTTTATAAAAGAACATATCTAAAACGAATTACAGGAGCAAATAAGAACTTAATTTTTACAACTATGGACAAGAAAGAGTTCATGAACAGACAAAGGATAGAGAGCATCATAGCAGATAAAATGGACAATTTTGATTACATAAAATTGAAAAGGTTTTACATAAATAAACTTAAAATTAGAAGACAAACAACTAGGTAGAAGTCTTTGTAGCAAGGTCTGATATCTAAGCTATATATGGAACCAGCTAAAATATATTATGATATATTTTTAATGCTAAATTTAACAGAATGATCTAGTCAAAAGATTTAACTGGCAATTCTTTTTTTGTTTTTTTGTAAGACAATGGGGCTAAGTGACTTATCCAAGGTCATACAGCTAGGTAATTATTAAGTGTTTGAGGCTGAAAGTGAACTCAGGTACTCCTGACTCCAGGGCCAGTGCTCTATCCATTGTACCACCTAGCTGCCCCCTCCCCTGGCAATTCTTAAAGGAAAAAATTCAGTTATCAGTAACTGTGAAAAAATGCTTCAAATTATTGAGAAATGTAACTATGCATTTTTGAATTCTCATTTGAAGAAGAAAGTTATAGTTACACTTTTGATAGACCTTTAAATTGACCTAACCATTTTGGCAAGCAATTTGGATCTATGGACCCAAATCACTAAATGTTTCATACCATTTGACCTAACTGTGCCTATAATAGGTCTATACCTCAAAAAGATTTTAAAAAAGATTCATATGCATTAAAATATTTGTAGTAGTTCTTTTTGTTGTGGCAAAGAACTGGAAACAAAAGACTATTTATGTTTTAATGGGGAGCATAAATAGAGGGATGGTTGAATAAATCATGGTATATAATAGAATATTATTCCATTATAAAAAATGACAAAAGGAATGGTTTCAGCAAAACATTAGAAGGCTTGTTTAGAGAAACTTTGGAAGGTTTGTATAAACTGATGCAGAATGAAGTGAACAGAAATGTGAGGAAAACAGTGTATATATAGAAAGACCAAAGGTGTGAAGAAAAATAGTATTGAAAATCTTAAGAGCTCTGGTTAATGAAATAATCAACCATAATACCAGAGGACTCTTGACAGAAGGGTGATAGATGCAAGGTGCAGAATGAGACATATCTTTTTTGTATATGGCAAATGTGAAGATTTCTTTTGTATGACATCTGTTTCAAGAATTGTTTTTCTTAAGGAGGTGGAGGGGAGGAATGTGGAGAGAGAGAGAGTTAGTAACAGTGTTGTCAAACAATTAAAAGAAGGAAAGGAGAACATTGAAAGATTTTTTTTTTAAATACATAGAAAAGAATAAAAGAAAGTTCAGAAAGAAACCTAAGCAGGACAGATTTGAAAGCAATATAATAAAAATATTTTGTACTTTAAAAAAAGCAAGTTATACACAATGGTTTTGTAAATTTATTTAAAATCCTTTTTGCTTGTCTATTTTATATATAATATAATCTTTTGGGGGGTTGTTTAGTTCAGGGAAGAAAGAACATTTACAAAACAAGAGAAATATCACTTCTCTATGCTAATTTTTTTACAATTTTCAGTGCTATGGGAAATGTAAATTAAAAGCTTTATTTTGTGTACCAAATTTATTAGGAAGATGAATTTTTAATCAGAACATTACTGACCTTTGAATTTTAAAAACAAAAACAAAAAACAAGGTCAAATTACTATTCAGAATATCTCAACTTCTCAGTTAATGAAAAGCAGGTCATTTGTCAAAGGGAGCTTTGTAAATAAGAAAGAGGGAAGTGAGTTTAATTGGGTCCTAGAATGGGCTGGGTCCCTCAATTTTGGAATAAAGAGGGGTTAGTTTCTTTCAAAGTCCTGCCTTAGAATCTAAGCCCCCTCCTTCTACAGAAACCAAGAGGGAAAAGACATTGATTGTGCTCATGATCTTTCTGAATCCTTTCCTATCACATAACTTATCTAGGGGTATCACTTTGGCACCTCACTTAACTGCAGTCATTTCTGAGATGAGAGAAGTGAGGATGACCTTTAGTACATCAATTAATAATTGAAGAGGGAGAAAAGGAGAAAGGGAAGAAGGGTAGCAAGAAATAAGGAAGAGAGGAAAGGAAGAAAACATGGAAGAAGAGAAATAAAAATAAGCAAATGGTAGACTATCCAATTAAATGAACTTTTATATTTAAATTGCATATATATATGTATATACATATGTATATATGTATATACATATATATATATATAGTGAAATTGCACACTGATAGGAAACATGTCTAGGTAACATATTAGAAATTTGGAGCCTTGTTAGGGTTACTTTTGACCTTGCCTCAATGCCTGTGTATCTATTAATCTGAGCTTGCAAAAGTTTCCCTATATCCTTTCTTTGGTGCCAACATTTTCTATACTACACAACATTTCCAGTGAACCCATTCATTACCAGTGGAGTCATTTTTCTACTCTTAGCTATAACTATTCCCTCCTAGTCCTCCAGGTCTGTAGCAGAAGGGAAAAAATATTTGCAGCAGCATGCTCTGAGAATACTCTTTCCCTCTTCATTTGCCAAGCTCTATCAACCTTTACTATGAGATGATAGAAGCATTAATAAAACTAGGTTTGCTAATAACAGAGAGTAAAGTGAGATGAAAAATCATTCCACAGAAGTATTGTTGATACTTTTTTTGTCTCAGAAGTGTTTGAGCAGACTCAGGTTCAGATTTTTCTAAAAGGGTGGGGCAGAGGAAGAGTGGAGAGATGTAGATAAAGGCATTTCCTTAATAGATTTCCCCATTATCATTATGGGAGAAAGTACAAAGTAGATCTATAAAGTAAATTTTCTACCATCAGTTTGTGGGGCCTGGGTCCTTTATTTATAATCTTATCACGCGGATGGATTCCTTTAGAGACAGTATGGCATCAAAGTCTGGCAGTTCTCTAATGTGACTGGTTGTATCTCTGGTTGGCTTAAAAAATTTGGAAGAAGAGCACAGACTTCCCTATGAATCTTGGAGAACGTGTTTCTAGAATTCTCTTGTGATCAAAGGGGATAAATTGAGTATACAAACTCTCTGCCTTCTTTCCTGTTTTTCTTTCACTGGAGTAATGCTTTAGGAAAAAGTCTGTTCTAAGTCAGGTAAGCTGAGTTCCAAGGACAATTCTTCTATATCTTTTGGGAATGTCTTTCAGCCATTCAGTTCACATTTATAAGCCTCAGTTTCCTCCTTTGGAAAATGAGGGATTAGGATTTAGATGGACCTAAAAATCCCTTGTAACTCTATACCTCTCTGTTTCCAGGATGCTAGCACAAATATAAATCTCCATGGAGACAAAACAAAAATGGAGCAGAACAACTATACAGAGTCTATTTACTTTCTTATTAGCCCATAGTCCAGACCTCACTAATTGGGCCCTAATTTTTCTAGGACCTTGGAACCTTGGCCAGAGACAATTTTTTTTTGATTGCTTCACATTCTTGCACAGTTACAAATCCTGACTAATCTTCTCGAGGACACAGAGAGGTGGTAGGAGGAATGAGGAGGTAGGAGGCATTGAAAAAAATATTTGGGGGGGGGGGGTAGGAATTAGAATTTAAGTTTATGTTACTGCTTTTACATTAAGTTGTTCCTTAAATTATAGAGTAAAAATAAATACTGAGTTCTCTTACTGGTGAAGTAAAGTGGAAGTAAAGACACTAGTGAATTTGTAAAACACATACTTCTGTTAATTTTTTTTAATAGCAGAAATGTATGCAGGGTGCTGGGCTTGGAGTGTATAGTCTAGAGAAGACTCAGTTTTCTCATTGGTAAAATAAGGAAGTTGAATAAAATTATAGATTTAAAATTGGACAAAACATTCATTGGTCATTGCTTTATTCAACTCCTTCATTCTACAGTCAAGAAAAATACAACTGATAATCCTTGAAGACTGAACTTGACCTGATTCACATAGATAGGTAGTAAAGGATATAGCTTAGTTCTGAGCAGAGTTCTTCCAATGGCAATTTAGTGCAAGTCTCAACTCAAGGACCATCTCCAATATAGTGTCTTTACTGATGCTTCCCTTCACTTCGGCTTCTCAAAGCTAGCAATGCTTTCCTACAAATCAGGAGTGTCCGAACTTTTAGTTCTTCTCTGCCACTCAGAAAAAACCGTCAAAGCCCATACAAAATTCAGTGACTGCAATGAAACCCACTCCACCAAAGAACATAAAAACAAATGCTACCTAGCCAACATGAATGGATCCCAAGGGGCCACTGTGACCTGAACACTACAGGTTGAACACACCTGCTATAAATTAAGATCTATTTTTATCCTAGAGTGCCAAGACATAGAGTCAAAAAGACCTGAATTCAAATGTGACCTCAGACACTTACTAGTTGAGTCCCTGGGAAAGTCACTTAATCCTGTCTACCTTAGTTTCTCCTTCTGTAAAATGATCTGAAGAAGGAACCACTCCAGTATCTTTGCCAACAAAATCCCAATGGAGTCATGAAGAGTCAGACATGACTAAAATGACAAATAAAGTATGTGGTCTATTCATACACATTTATTTGCATGTTGTCTCCCCTATTAAACTCTGAACTCCTTTGGACTGGGGACTGACTTTTGACTTTCTTTGTATCTCCACTAGGGGCTTAAAAATATGTATTTTCTGACTTTTATATAGACCTATTTATAAAATTGTTTCTTTGGCTTATCTTCTTTTTATCTTTTTTTGTTTATCTTCTCTTTGAGGTTTGTCTTCATATTGCCAATATCTAACATAGTGTCCAATGATGTTTTTGATACTCAGTGGGTACACCATAGCATTAACTCAACAAGCAATAACCATTGGTACTAACCAGATTATAGGTCAGAAACTATTTTGAAGTTGGAGACAATAAATAATATCAACGACTTTGTGTGTGAACCATCCATGGAAGTGGGTTTTTTGAATCTGGTTTCTAATGCAAAGTTCAGCTCCAAGTATTTGAGCCTGAACCTCTATATTCTTAAGTTCTAATAAGAGTTTATGTCTCTGATGTTTATCCAAAGCTAAATACATAATGGTACACAAGATAAGACAGAGCCATTCACCTTGATCTTTGCTTGAAATATGAGGAAATGGAGGATAATGGAAATTAGAGGGTTTGATAAAAATAATTCAGTGAGTCAAGTTTTTTTTTTTTTTTTAAGGAGAAGACACTGATCCATTTTTCTATGACTACATGAAGGCAAGAGTCTCCTTAAGCAACCATTTTATAAATACCTGAGAGCAGCATTCTCTGCTCCTGCCAATCTGTGCCAATCTGTTCTCTGAGCACATGTGTGTTCCTGTTCTCTTTGTCTGGAATGTTCTCAGCATCACCTCTACTGAAACCTGCCCCATACTTTAAAGCAGAAATTCTTAACCTGAGGTCCACAGATCACTTTCATGGAGTTTGGATGAGAAAAACCTTTTTTAAAATTATTTATTTAAAAAATAAAGTGACACCTTTATTATTACAGACCTCTAAATAAAATGATGTCATTCTCTTAATTTATTTAAAAAGCATTCTGGGAAAGGGTACATAGGCTTAACCACACTGTCAAAGTGATCCATGACCCACAAAAAGGTTACCAAAAAAGCTTTAACTCAGAACACCATCTGTTCCATTAAGTCTTGCTTTGTTCCCAAGTACTAGCAATCAATTATCATGCTCTTATTAAATGTCTACTGGTCAGTAAACAAATCTCTATGAAGAACCTTGTCTTAAGCACTGGGTAAAAAACAAGGGCATGCATGAACCAAGTGAACCCAGATGTGTCAGGAAGCATGGCCCATTGGGGAATGGTTAAATAAGTTGTGGTATATGATCAAGATGGAATACTACTGTGCTGCAAGTAGTTGTGAGCTTGATGATCTTAGAAAAAATGGAGAGACTTGCATGAAATAATGAAGAATGAAATGAGCAGAACCCAGAGAATGATATATATACAGAAATAGCAATATTGTTTAGAAAACAATTTTGGGTGACCAAATCATTTTGACTATTATAAATACTCAAATAAACTGCAAAGCACATGTGAAGAAAGATACTATCTGCACCCAGAAAAAGAAATGATAAATAGATGGATGTATGTATAGAATGATTTTACATAAGCACATACACACACACACACACACACACACACACACACACACAAACACACAAGAATAGTTGTCTCTGGGGAGGATGGAGGGGAAAGAAAGAAAAAAGGGAAAAATATACATAATAAATTTATTCTATATTAAAAAAGGATAGCAAGTTTTTCATAATAGATTTGCAGTATCAGTTGCAACCATCCTTTATTATTTATGGAAATGCTTATTTTATTCAAAAATTTAAAATAAAATAAAAATTTTAAAGTAATATATATGTCATAAGGACTATCCCTCAACTTTGGGGTCAAGTTATATATTGTAAGTATCAAACACATAGTTTTAATCTATAATATTTTATAACAAATGAATCAGAGGTTTCCAAAACAAGATGAAGTCTAAGGGTTGAAATTTATTAACAACTGAGTTGATTGGGAAAGTTTTTTTTTTAGTAGAAACTGAGTAGAAACTGCAGAAGAAACTCAGTTGGGATCTAAAGAATGGTTCAACTGATCAAGATAGGGAGGGAGGGCATTCCAGCCATGGAGGACAATTGCATAGTTTTAATCTATAATATTTTATAACAAATGAATCAGAGGTTTCCAAAACAAGATGAAGTCTAAGGGTTGAAATTTATTAACAACTGAGTTGATTGGGAAAGTTTTTTTTAGTAGAAACTGAGTAGAAACTGCAGAAGAAACTCAGTTGGGATCTAAAGAATGGTTCAACTGATCAAGATAGGGAGGGAGGGCATTCCAGCCATGGAGGACAATTGCCTGAGCAAAGGCAAGAACACATGATAATGTCCAGAATGCAGAGTAGTTACGATTTGATAGATCTGTAGAATTTATGAAACGAATACTAAGAAATGAGGAAAGAAAGATAAGGTGTGCACTGGCTTGTAGAGGGTCTTGAATTCATGAGACAATAGGGAGCTACTAAATATTATTTTTGAGTAGAGGGATACTTTTTTATAGAGTCAGCATACATGAAATATTTGTTGCATGAATGAATGAGGAAAATGCTAATTACAAATGTATGTGGAGGAAGGTTGAACTACCCCATCACTCAATCAAATATTTGCCTATGTTGTTTGCCATTCTTCCCCTTTTGAGGAAGGGTTAAGGAGGGGGCTTCTCTTGGAAAATTTGCTTCAAGTGGATTTATTTAACCTGCTTATGGATCAAACAGAATACTAACATGGAAAGAAAAGGGGAATAAGAAAGATGAAAGCATCCACTTCCTTAATGACTCTTCTCTTCTTAGCCTATAAAATCAGAGTGTGCAGAGTAGAGAGGAAAGAGTTTTAACAAATGGAAAACTTTTTCTTCTTTGGGTAGCCTTGTTCTTCATCAGGGTGAAGAATTACTACCTTCAGATCCCTGAGTACCAGAATTCATTTAGGACCCAAGAGTTCCCTCACAGAGCCAAGCCAAGGGGAAAGTCAGGTCCTCCATTCAGATCTGTAGCACATATTCCATGACATTTCTCTTCTGACATGAAAAGAATTCAAAACATATCCTTCTACCCATCCAGTCATCCAAATGATACCGTTCGGTATTCGGCTGGCATTCTCACTGCTGTGTATAGTGGATTAGAAAATAGCCACGACTCCCCATGGAACTCTGACAAGGCTGCCACGCTGTGTTTTGGTTGGTTACCAAGGAAGCAATTAACAGTGTTCTGAAGAGAGCTAACCCTCACTAATGTGACGATGGGGCCGCACAATGAGAAGGTGTGTTTGCTTGACCGATGCAGGAAATCTCATTGTGTGTTCTCTGTACTGAGGTCCGCTTTCTATTATTGTTTTAGAGTAGAATTCCACTCCACGGGAAACATCATAACAGGAGTCAGACCAGGAGAGAGATACCACTGCTCAAAAGACAGAATTGAAAGAGTTTGGTCAAGGAGACAGAAAATTTTAGCTCAATTTGTATAAGGGAGATGCCGGAACAGATAACGGACAAGCATTATCTCCATTGATCTCTGGTTTACTTGCTTTATTAGTCAGATCCAAATACCTTGATTTCACCTGTTATAATAGCACAATCAGAAGATGGAGAGGACATCTTTGCATATTAAAGTTTAGAATATCATGTTGATAGTTGATTTTGAAAAAGATTGATTCTACTACAGCTGCCCTGGTGGAGATCCATGCTTACTTTTTTTTTTTTTTGCAAGGCAAATGGGGTTAAGTGGCTTGCCCAAGGCCACACAGCTAGGTAATTATTAAGTGTCTGAGACCGGATTTGAACCCAGGTACTCTTGACTCCAAGGCCGGTGCTTTATCCACTAGGCCACCTAGCCGCCCCCATGCTTACTTTTGATAAATAGAATGCTGATCCTTCTGACTTCATTTAATGTTTAAAAACAAATAAACAAATGGAAAGATAATGTGGATGCTTTGAATTTCTCTCAAAATTCCTGTGTCTCCCTGGAATTAGGAAGATGTAGCTGACTGACCAGGCAGCTAGGTGGCATAATGGCCTAGAGTGGTAAAAACTCATCTTTGTGAGTTCAAATCTGGGATCAGATACTTACTAGTTGTGTGACCCTGGGCAAGTCACTTCACCCTGTTTGCCTCAGTTTCCTCATCTGGAGCTGAAGAAGAAAATGGCAAACCATTCTAATATATTTGCCCCAAAAAACCTCAAATGGGATCATGAAGAGTCAGACATGACTGTAAAACAACTGAACAACAATAAAACTGACTAACCCAAGTAAAATCTCTAAACTTTTAACTCGACAGCCCATGGGATAGATAGAATGCTGATCCTGGAGTCAGAAAAACCTGAGTTGAAATTTAACCTTAGATACTAACTAGTTGTGTGACCTTGGACAAGTCATTTAACCTCTGCCTCAGTTTCCTCATTAGTAAAATAGGGATAATAGCAGTCCTATCTCTCAGGGTTATTGTGAGGATCAAATAAGATATTTGTAAAGCAAAATTTATGGTCCATAACTTACATCTAATAAATGCTAATTTCCTTCCTTCTGTTCTTTCTTGATTAAATCCTATAGGTACTATCTAAAAGCACTGATGTAGATAGACTTCCTAGGATATAAGATCCTATCCTAGCTGCTTCTTTTGAAGGAAAGATTAGCTTCAATCATGTAACAGTGATTATTCATATTTCAATAGCACTTTTAAGATTTACAAAACACTTTTCTCATGTGATGTATGGTAGTGCAGATCTTATTACATTCATTTCATAAAGTAGTTTATTAAACTACCTTCAAAGAATCCTAACTGTAGAGTTGGAATGGACCATGAAGGTCATCTAGACCCATGTCTTCATTTTATGGCTAAAGAAACTGAGACTTAGGGAGGGTGTGGTATGGGGGGGGGAGGGAAGAAGGAAAAAGATATTTAAAAATAATGTTAATATAGATCCTTGTCTCCATCCTGTTTGCATGACAAACATTTTTTTTAAACAATAGCAGCATATGCTTAGCAAGTTAAACTATCATTCCTACTTACTGTGTGCAGCTTGTACACACCATTGGATGATGCAGGGAACCTTTTGTGGGGGGGTCTCTTTTGTCCAAAAATCACTCATAAATTCAATCAGCTACTAATTTCATCATTCATTCAGTTGGTTTTAACTATGAATACACTGAATACCCACTATATTACAGAAAAATGAAATTTAAAACAAGTACAATAAATCATAAAGAAAAAACTAAACATGTAATTCTGCAAGATATCAATTAATATATTGGGTTTAACTAAGGCACATCTCTTAGAGTGAATGAACTAAGCCACACTGCACCCAAAATCCAAGAAGAAATGGAGCTTCTTTCTGGGGCTTTGGAAGTTTCAGTCACTGCACTGTTTTGAGAATGATAGACTGACACCATAGCACATCCTAGCAACAATCTGTGTTTAGTAAACAAATAGTGAATAAATTACCCGTCTATTGATACACTCCCTTTCGTAACACTGTTAACCTTTTCCCCTGTCCTATTTCAGAGGAAGAAGGGAAGAAGAAAAAAACAAGCCTACAGCTAATGTTCCCATTGAAAGTTGAAAATGGCAAAATGAAGTCTTATCAACTCACTTAAGGGCAAGTTCTCTAAAAATGTCCTCATTGGTTTCAAAGCTAAGGCATATTACTGAAAAAGTCAGCTAGCTCTCTTTTCTGTTCCCCACGAATTTTCGACCAGTGGCTGCCAAGTTCATTTGTTAGCCTGAGGCCATATTGCAATGTTCTTGTAGGGAGGTGATTTCTACAGACAAAACAGAATTACATCAGATATCAGTTTATCATATAGACAATGCATTTCATTAAAGCAAACAGCCCTGCCTGTTTTCACTTTGGTAGGAAAAAACTCTTCTCCGTGATAATATGATAGGGTTGAGTATAATTGTGGAGAGCACAATGGTCTCCCCAGGGGACCAGACTTGTGGAAGAATCTTGAATCACCCTGGAAAATTGCTGTCCGTTGGAATTTCACCCAGGCTTTTGTTCTGTGTAGGGTGCTTGCTTCCCCTCTCCCATCTGAAAGACTTCTTTTTATGGGTGATCTCTTTTCAATTTCTATTTTCAGCCAAAGCCTTTGGGGAAAAATCTTTGTATGCACTTGGGATTTTCTTTCCAGAACACATAGTTCCTTGGGCTGGACTTCAGATCTTCACAGGAAAGAGGTAGGGGGTCTTTGGCTTCTTAAACACCTTCCATGTGGCTGTGCTCCGAGAAATCCATCCTTTGCCCTGAATGGAGCCTCCTCTGGAGCAATCCTGGCGCCCTCTGGTGCTCAAAATAATATCAGCCATCAGCCGCCTCTGTCACTGTGAGCTCAATGATGTAGATGATTGCAAGAGGGAAGACACGCTTACATTTATTGTATATAATTGGCCTCGGTCCAGGCTGCCATGGAGTTTTTTTTTTGGGGGGGGGTTGTTTGCTTGTTTTTTTTTGCCCCAGTCAATCAACAAACATTTATTATTTCCTTTGTGCCAGGTACTGGCAGAAAGAGAGTGAGAGAGAGAGAGAGAGAGAGAGAGAGAGAGAGAGAGAGAGAGAGAGGAAAGGAAGGAAGGAGAGAAAGAAAGAAAGAAAGAAAGAAAGAAAGAAAGAAAGAAAGAAAGAAAGAAAGAAAGAAAGAAAGAAAGAAAGAAAGAAAGAAAGAAAGAAAAAGAAAGAAAGAAAGAAAGAAAAGAAAGAAAGAAAGAAAAAGAAAGAAAGAAAGAAAGAAAGAAAGAAAGAAAGGAAGGAAGGAAGAAAGAAAGAGAGAGAAAGGAAGGGGGGAAGAATAAGGAAAGAAAGACAAAAAGAGAAAGGAAGGAAAAGAAGGAAAGAAATAAATAAAAGAAGAAAAGAAAGGAAAGAAAGAGAAAGAAAATAACAGGGGCAGCTAGATGACACAGTGATTTCAAATCCAGCCTCAGACACTTAATAATTACCTTGCTGTGTGACCTTGGGCAAGTCACTTAACCCTATGACCTTAAATAAAATTTAAAAAAAGAAAAGAAAGAAGGAAGAGAATGTAAAAGAAAAAGAGAGAGAAAGAAAGAAAGAAAGAAAGAAAAAGAAAAAAGGAAGAGAGAAAGAAACAACAAAAGAGGGAAAGATAAGGAACGGAAGGAGAAAGGTAGAATAAGAAAAAAGAAAAGGAAAGTAAAAGGAAGAAAGGAAAGAAGGAGAAAGAAAATTAGAATGAGAGAGGTGGGGGGAGAAGGAAGGATCCCTGCCCTCTGTGTGTGTGTGTGTGTGTGTGCGTGTGCGCATGCATGTGTGTGTATGTATGTGTAGACACATGTTGGTGAAGGGGAAATAAGGAAAAAAATTTTGAATGATTCATGTTGTAAAAAGATTTTAATGATATGTAAAGGAGCTTGTTGTTTGTCTTGTAGACAATAGAAAGCTACTGAAGTTCCTTGATCAGAAGGATGACATTAGAACTTTTAAAACTATAGAACAATAGAAATATCAATTAGAAATATCAATTTAGCATCTCCATAGAAGATATTTTGGAGAAGGGAGATGCATGATACCTAGGTCAATAAGGAAGACTTTGACCACAGTACCAGAAGAATAATGATGAAGATGTGAATAAAGGTGTTAGAGAGGAAATAGAAACATGCAATGTGGGGGTGGAAATGATAAAATTTAGTGATTGATCAGATATGTGAGTATGCAACAGTGAGAAGTCCACATTGAATGAGGTTTGTTTTTTGTTTTTTAGCTTTTGCAAGGCAATGGGGTTAAGTGGCTTGCCCAAGGCCACACAGCTAGGTAATTATTAAGTTTCTGAGGCCGGATTTGAACCCAGGTACTCCTGACTCCAGGGCCTGTGCTCTATCCACTGCTCCACCTAGCTGCCCTGAGTGAGTTTTTAGCCTGGACAATATGTGAGAAACACTGTGACGGTAAACTCAACATGATTAAGAAAATGATTCTACATGGTATGAGGGAACAGCTAAGATTGTGAACCTGAGTGGCTGAAAGGATGGTGATAGGCTCAACAGAAAATAAGAAGTTAGAAAAAAAGGGGGCACTTTTCATATGTATTTAGTAATGACTTCTGTTTGAGTCATGTTGAATTTAAGATGCCTTTATGATTTCTTGGTAGAGATAGTACCATAGAACTAGAACACCAGAGAGAAATAAGTATGAGATTAATAGATAGATAGATAGATAGATAGATAGATAGATAGATAGATAGATAGATAGATAGATAGATGGAGGATATAGATAGATATAGAGTTATAGACAGATTTAGAAAAAGAGAGAGATTATAGATAGGGAGATGTAGATAAATATAGAGATAGATTTAGGGTGGATAGACAGATATAAATATAGATATATGGATTAGTGATAGACAGATATAGATAAATGTTTGTCCTTCATTTTCTTTCCTTTTTAAAAAAAAATTTCTTTATTTAAGGCAATGGGGTTAAGTGACTTGCCCAGGGTCACACAGCTAGGAAATTATTAAGGGTCTGAGACCAGATTTGAACTCAGGTTCTCCTGGCTCCAGGGCCAGTGCCCTATTCACTGCACCACCTAGCTACCCCCATCCTTCATTTTCTAAGAAGACCATGATATCAGGGAGGTGATGCCATGATAAGTACATGAACTGGATTTGATTAAAGGGATATTATGCAATGTCACCAGCCTCACTTACTCCTCCAGAGGCATCTGGGTTCGATAACCAGATATTATTCAGTTTGACTGAAGATGATTCTGGAATGTGAGGCAATCAGGGCTAAGTGACTTGCCCAGTGTCACAGCTAGTAATTAAGTATATTGAGACTGGATTCAAACTTCAGTCCTCCTGACTCCAAGGTCAGTAATTTATCCATTTCACCATCTAGATAGATTAGACAGATAGATGGATGTATGGACTAGTGGATGGATTTAGACATATCTATATATTTAGGGGCCAACTACATATTGTACCAATGGAGGCTGAAGAGACCATCCAGAGAATATAGAGAAGAGAACGGAGTCAAGACAGATCCTTGAGGGCACAGCCCTGCATATGGTGCAGCACATAAATTCAGCAAAGAGAACTGCAGGGCAATTAAGTGATGCAGTGAATAGAATGAGAGGCCTAGAGTTAAGAAGACTGATCTTCCTTAGTTTAAATGAGTGACTCTGGCAAATGACTTTACCCTGCTTGACTCAATTTCTTCATCTATAAAATGTGTCCGAAAAAGAAATAGCCAACCAATCCAATATCTTTGCCAAGAAAATCCCAAAATAGAGTCACGAAGAGTTGGACATAAATATAAAAAGAACAACAAAGAAAACTGTGGAATGGTCAACAAAACAGTAGAGAGTAGTGTCACAAAAAACCCAGTAGGAGAGAAGATCCAAGAGGAAGGTGTGGCCAATAGTTTCAAATACTGCAGAGGGGTCAAGAAAGATAACTGAAAAAGAGCTATTGAATTTGGAAATTAAGCTGTCATTGAAGACTTTAGTGAGGGCAGTTTCAGTTGAGTGATGGGAGTTGGAAACCAAATTGCCAGGGTTTAAAAGAGAGGGAGGAAGTCAAGATGGCTGAGTGGAGGCAGCAAACTTTCCTAACATTCTCCTCCACAATGCTTTAAAATAATTCCTCAAAGCGCATTCTGGAGTGGCAGATCCAACAAAAGGTCAGAGTGAGATATCTTTCCAACCTCTGAAAACTTAGGAATGTGGTCAGCAAGTTCTACGAAGCCTAAAGTTCACAGACTGGCAGCAGCAGCAGCAGGTCTTGGAAATGTCTGCATAAGTGGTAGCAGTAGCTTCAGCAGACCCAGAGATAAAAAGGGAGTTGGACAATCGAATCAGTCCAGAAGAGATTAAAGGGGACTCCTGCACTGGCAGTGAGTATAGGACTTGACACTGATTCATAGCCCTATTGACCATATGCAGTTCTGGGTTGCAGTTCCAGAGTGGAGAGGAGCACTAGTGGTCAGTCATAAGGAAGCAGGGGCCCTGGTGCAGTTCCAAGGCGGAGAAGAGCATTAGAGCTTGTTGCTATGATAAGGGAGAGACTGTAAGGGTTCAGGGGCCCTTCCTAGGTAAAGACCAGAGTCCAAACCAAGACAGCAATGACCACAACTCTTCATGGATCATCCCACTTTGGAAGTACTGAAAACTTGCAGACCCCCCAGAGTTAGTTCTGAAAATGGCAGAGTTCAAAAAGCATGAAACTTAGTATAGTGCCTCCCTATCCCCAGGTGAGTATAACCCAACTTTAACAAAGGAAAAAAATATGAAATACCTCATTGGAAAAACAATTGACCTGGAAAATAGATTGAGAAGAGATGATTTAAGAAATATTAGATGACTTGAAAGCCACAATCAAAAAAAGAATGTAGACATCATAGTTAAAGAAATTATACAGGAAAACTGCCCCAATATCTTAGACCCAGAGGGTAAAAGAGAAATTGAAAGAATCCATCGATCACCTCCTGAAGGAAACCCTAAATGAAAACTCTCAGGAATATTATAGTCAAATTTCAGGGCTTCCAGGCCAAAGAGGAGTATTGCAAGAAGCCAGAAAGAAACAATGTAAATGGGACGAACTCACGCATAAAACAGAAGCAGAAATCAGAATGGATTAGAAACCAGAATCCAAAAGTATGTTCAAGTGTGTTAAGAGCATACATGAAACAGGACAGACACAGAGGATTAAAATAAGGAAATGGAGCAGAATCTGTTTATTTTTCAGATGAAGTAAAAAAGACAGGGTTAGCAATCATGATCTCAGACAAAGTTAAAAGATATAATCAGGGAGATTATATTTTACTAAAAGATACTATAAACAATGAAGTAATACCAAAAACAATTTTACAGCAAGTTTCTTCGGTAAAGTTCTCATTTCTCAATATAGAAAAAAAGAATCAAATGTATATACATAAGAGTCATTCCCCAACTAATAATAAATGGTCAAAGGATATGAACAGTTTTCAGAAAAAGAAATCAAAGTTATCTATAGTTAAATGGAAAATGTCCTAAATCATTATTACTTAAAGGCAAATTAAAACAACTCTGAGGTTCTATCCTTCACTTATCAGAAATTACAATGATAATTTAAAAATTATTGGAATACCTGAAAGTCATGATCAGGAAAAGATCCTTGACATCATTTTCAAAGAATTATTACAGGAAAATTGCCCTGATATCTTAGAAGCAGAGGGCAAAATAGAGATGGAGAGAATCCACTGATCTCCCCTGGAAAGAGATCCAAAAAAAAAAAACAAACCAACCCCCAGGAATATTAAAGCCAAGTTCCAGAACTCCCAAGTCAAAGAGAAAAATATTACAAGCAGCCAGAAGGACACAATCCCAATATCGTGAAGCTGCAGTCAGGATCACCCAGGACTTAGCAGCAACTACATTAAAAGCTCGTAGGGCTTGGAATATAATATTCCAGAAGGCAAAAGAGCTTAGAATGCAACCGAGAATCAACTACCCAGCAAAACTGAACGTCCTCTTCCAGGGAAAAAGATGGAATTTCAATGAACCAGGGGAATTTCAAATGTTCCTGTTGGAATGGCCAGAGCTGAACAGTAGGTTTGATCTTCAGATTACAGGACTCAGGTGAAGCATAGAGAGTGGAGGAGAAGGGTAAAATATGAGGGACTTAATGAAGATGAACTACATGTATTCCTGTATAGAAAAATGACACTGATAATATTCATATGAACCTTCTCATTTAATAGAGCAGGTAGAAGGAGCTTTTATAGATGAAGCACAGGAGAGAGCTGAGTTTGAAGATATAATGTGGTGTAAAAATGCAGACAATATATAAAAGGGAAATGTAATGGGAGAAAGAAAAAGGAGAAGAGGAATAGGCTAAGATATTTCATATAGTAAGATTTTTCTTTATTACAATGAGCTATTGCGATGATATGGAAGGGGGGAGGCAAGGAGGAATGAGGGAATCTTCACTCTCATCAGAGGTGGCTATACTCAATGGGGTATAGACATCTGGAGTAAGAAGGAGAGAAGGGGAACAGGGGGAAGGGGCGGATGTGAGTGATGGAGGAGAGGATGGACCATGGGGGGAGAGTGGTCAGATATAACACATTTTGTTTTTTACTTCTTGCAAGGGGCTGAGATTTTATGGCCTATTCGGGAACATAGGGCCGGGTGAATACTGGGCCTAAGGGGTGCTATGTGGGCTTGGGACCTTTTGGCCCCAGGGCTGGGGATCTGATTTGTCTTCTGTGCCACTCAGCTACCCTACAGCAGAGTCAGAGTGAAAGGAGAGAGAACATATAGTACATGGCAGTAGAGAAGTACGGATGGAGGGAGTTGCGATCAGCAATGGCAACAGTGGAAAAATATGGAAGTAACTTTTGTGATGGACTTATCATAAAGAATGTGATCCACCCACAACAGAGCTGGTGGTGTTGAAACATAGACTGAAGCACATTTATTATTATTATTATTATTATTATTAATAATAATAATAATGATAATAATATTAATATTATTTTAGGGGGTTGCAGTACAAATGGGGCTGGGTGGCCTGCCTGGGGCTGCATAGCTAGGTGATTGTTGGGTGTCTCAGGCCAGATTTGGATCCGGGTGCTCCTGGCTCAAGGGTCAGTGTTCTGTCCACAACCTGGCCACCCCCTACTATTATTATTATTATTATTATTATTTATTTTATTTTGGATCTTTTTTTGTTTTTTGCAGGACAATGGGGTTGGGGTGGCTTGCATGGGATCACACAGCTGGGTGATTTTTGGGTGTATGGAGCCATATTTGGGTTCCGGTGCTCCTAGCTGCAGGGCTGGTGCTCTGTCCACTGCGCCACCAGGCCATACCTAAAATTATTACTATTATTTTTTTATTTATTTTAGTTTTAATTTTAATTTTTTTCTCTCCCCTTTACTTTATCGCTCAAGTGGGTCTATATTTTTTTGGGGGAGGGGGTATTATGTTTACTCTTAAACAAGAATATTTTATTAATGTATAAAAATTATTTGTACTAAATAAGAATACAAAAAATAAGTGAGTGGGAGTGTTATTTAAATGTTATATGTGTATTATATATTATATTTTACATGTTATATATTATATAGCATTATATAATATCATACAACATAAGTAAAGTAAAATTAAATGAAAAGTTTTTATGATGTTAGAGATGTGGGTATGTTTATAAGTAGTGAGGAAGGGACAGTGGATAAAGAGAATTCATTAGAAAGAGAAAGAGAATGATTTAATCCATGATCTTCTGGAAGACAAGAGAAGGACAAGATGAGGGGCACAACTAGAGAGACTGGCCTTGGTAGAAAAAAAAAATTTTTAAATTTTAAAAATATCCTTATGCCTTAGATTTGCCCTAAGTTACTGTTAGCTGAGTCCTCCTAAAACAACACTTTACCCACATTCTGTCCCCCATCTCCTCAAAAATTTATAATGATTCCTTAATACCTAAAGAAGAAAACTTGATCCTTATATTTATTAATTCTTGTCCTTTGTAATTAAAGACCACGACGTCAAGTGAATGATGATTTGATAAGTGCGTTATGCTGATTAAAGTGAGGGAAATGTTCTACAAAAGACATTCTTTTCACTGCCTCACCCAGAACCATATTAACTCAGTGGCCTGATACTATAGGAAACAGGACTTCTGGTGTTGGTCTATATCTTAGGAAACCTTGTAGAACTTTTCTATATCATCATGGCAACCTAGCATTACAATAATGCCAGGCAGAGTAGGTATGATATTTTATGGAGACAAACTATGACAGTACAGTAAAACTATCCTGTCTCTTGATGGTCTAACAATCAATATATTATTTTTATTACCACTTTTTCTTCATTTTTTTATGCTTCTTCACTAGGCCAGCCTAGAGTCAAGCTCAACATGATCTCTTTCCCTGCTGATTCTTCCAAGCCCATTTCCTTGGCTATAGTTTTGCTAGATAGTAGGGACAATGGAAATCTTGTTCATCACTAATTAGATGGCAAGACATTTGACTATCTTCCTCAGACCTACCTTTATCTCTCTTACTACTCCCCCACATGAAATCTTTCCTTCCACCAGACTTGTTTCATTCACATTTCCCTAATATGGCAATTCACTTTCCCACTCCTGAGACTTTTCTCTCTACTGCCTAAAAATACCTTTACCTCCTCCAATGAGATTAAATTCTGTTTTTCTTTCAAGATCTACCTCATTGAAAACAAACCAAAACCAAAACCATTCTCAACTGATATAGCATTTTAAGGTCTTCATTTGGTTTCATCAACCCAACTCTGTGAGATAGGAAGCACAACTCTCTCATTATCCTCCCTCTCCCCACATTTTCCATTTGAAGAAGCAGTCTCAGAAAAGATAAGTGGCTTATCCCCAACATTGGATAGCAAATAATTAGGATCATGGTTTTAGATCCAAAAGCTTCCTCATTTTGCAGATAAGGCATTAGTATTCCAGGGAAATTGCTGAAGGACATAGAGGTCATAAGCATCAGTGAAAGGATTTGACTCCATTTCTTTTCATTTTTTTTTTAGGTTTTTTTTTTTTTGCAAGGCAAATGGGGTTAAGTGGCTTGCCCAAGGCCACACAACTAGGTAATTATTAAGTGTCTGAGACTGGATTTGAACCCAGGTACTCCTGACTCCAAGGCCAGTGCTTTATCCACTACGCCACCTAGCCGCCCCTTGACTCCATTTCTAATTCCAGACCTCTTTACCATTTACCACATGGTCTCATATTGTTAGATTTGTAATTTAAACTATTCCAAGTCCAGTTCTTTTTCCATTATCAAGCAAAGCACAACTCTTCCATGAGTCTCTCTTCAGTGGCTTTAGTCTTTTTTCTTCCTAAGAAGCTCTTATTGTCTATATTACCCATTATTTATTTAGCATAAACATAGCAAAACTTGCAATGTTTTTTTGTTTTTTTGATTAGTATATTTCCTTAACTAGAGTGTTAGCTTATTGTAGGTTAAGAATTGTATTTAAAATATCCTCAGAGCCTAGGAAAAAATGCCTTGGAATCAGAAGTACTTGATGGTCATGATTATATTAATATCAGGAGCACTCCCTTATGGGACTCCACATGTTCCAATTCATTTCCCTAGAAGAGAAGAGGGTTCGGTGGTAATGAGAGTTATATAATTTTGAGACCCTTGTCTTTCCTGTGTCTTAGCAATTCTGTTTTATTGAACACATCTGCTTCTCTCAAGACTTATATCTTCTACATTCTTGGTGTTCAAACTTACTCTATGAGATTTATTCTATCCTGGATCCTTATTACAGAGCAAGCTAGGGAAGGGAGGGTGGTATATTCCTCTTCCATGGGAAATTGATAGGAGTGGAAGAGTTATTTGTTGTTGTTGAGTCATTTTTAGTCATGCCTCACTCTTTATGAACCCATTTGGGGTTCTCCTGGCAGAGATTCTACAGTGATTTGCCATTTCCTTCTCCAGTTCATTGTACAAATAATGAAACTGAGGTACACAGTGTTAAGTGCCTTGCTCAGGGTCACACAGTGAATGTGTCTGAATTCAAATTTGAACTCAGGTCTTCCTGACTCCAGGTCTGGTACTCTAGGCCATCTAGATGTATAGAATACAATAGAATGTTTGTAATCCTATAGAATGATATTTCTTTTAGTAACAATGATAATAATATGATAATAGTTAAATTCAGATAAAGCTTTAAGGCTTGTAAACACTTTACAGATATCTCATTTGATCCTCACACTATAGTGTGAAATGCTATTGTTATACCTCATTTAACAGATATAAGACTGAGGCAGACAGAAGTCAAATGATTTTCTTGAGACCACACAACCAGTAAGTATCTGAATTCAGGTCTTCCTGACTATAAGTCCAGAACTCTTATCAGTACACCACCTGGATTAGCTTCCTCATTCTGATAACTTTTTAAGAAAAAAAGAAAGTTATGATATACTTGTTGAAATTTGGAATTGCACCTTTTTTATCTCCTTATCTCTGTCCCTCAGGAGAGTGTCTTGGAAATGGGCAGTATTTGTTGATTCACTGATAGCCTGACAATAATGATATTTGCCATTCATTGTTGAAGACACTAGGACAAGGTGATGCCATGATAAGCAAGTGAGTTGGATTTGAGTGAGGGGGTGCTGTGCTAAGTCACCACTCTCACTCTTTCTCCTCTAGAGTCATCCGGGTACAGTGGCCAGATATGGATTAGGATGACTGGACATGACTCCAGATGCAAGGCAGTCAGGGTTAAGTGACTTGCCCAAGGTCACACAGCCAGTAACAATCAAGTGTCTGAGGCTGGATTTGAACTCAGGTCCTTCTGACTCCAGAGCCGGTGCTCTATTCACTGCACCACCTAGCTGCCACTGATACCCTGATAGATAGTAGACAACTAAATGTTTACAGAAGGAGTACTTTGGATTCAGAGCAAAAATGTTCCTGGGAATATTTTAGGTCTTTTGTAGCTGCAGGGCAGCAATCACTGGGGTTGTCTACTCTTAGGAACAAAGAAAATTGAAAGTGGGGGGAAAAAGAGGAAGAATCAATGGTTCTTCCAAAAGTATCATAGATAAAAAAGCAAGAGGGACATATGTATATGGAATCATGGAGCTGTCATGGCATCCTGCAAATATGTCCAGCAAGTAAAAATGAAAGCTATGGTGAGCTAATTGCCACTTAAGTATCAAAATATGACTTAAAAAGTATTTCTTACAATGGTTATTATCCATTATGAAAGAGCAGAACAAGAGGAGACTTAAAAGCTAAGGATCTGACTTACTCTGCATTGCTCTGGAAGGCAGCAATCAGCTCAGTGGAAAGAAGAGCTTTCCTTCAGTTAAGAGCTATCCATCACTGGCCCAGGCTGCATCATGAAGTTATGAAGCTTGTTATTCCAAGTCTGGCATTCTGGTATGGGTTTGGAAATTGGGTTAGATGCTTCCTAAGGTTCTGTCCAGCTCTAAGATACCATGAACTATTTCATTATCCTTGTGTCATCACTTAAGAATCCCCTACCTCCCCCAGCTAGGTGGTGCAGTGGATAGAGCACCTGACTTGGAGTCAGGAGGACCTGTGTTTAAATGCTCCCTTAGACACTTTGTGTGACCTCAGGCAAGTCATTTAACCCCATTGGCTTATATAAATAATTTTTTGAAAAGAACCCTCCCCACCAAAAAAAGGGAATCTAATCCAAAACACTGCTAAAAAAAGTAAAATCATACCAAAGGGCAATACTATAGAGCAATTAATAATTAAACTCAGGGCCATAATTCTGGGCAGAGTACCTATCTACTTAGTCAAAGTGTTTCTGCTGTTTTAGCAATTAAGTGGCTTGAGGGAAAGAACTGTCAGTTTTGGGGATAAGATTTCAGATACTAGGATCCTTTCTGGGTCCTTTCTCAAACTAAAACTGCCAAACATCCAAACTCTGCTACTTTGACTTTGATGGGTGCCACATTGTTCCAATGCCAAACATATGCTTGCCAGAAAGACTATT
Source organism: Macrotis lagotis (assembly GCF_037893015.1). NCBI lineage: Eukaryota > Metazoa > Chordata > Mammalia > Peramelemorphia > Peramelidae > Macrotis > Macrotis lagotis. The sequence continues at coordinate 329,870,041 of NC_133666.1, forward strand.
TTTTGGAGAACTCACACAAGGCAAATGCTCACAGGGGAGTCAGAAAAAATAATACAAGGATACTCTGAATGTCTCTCTTAAGAACTTTGGAATTGATTATTCATCATGGGAGACAGGCATAGGACCACCCAAAACGGCATGCTCTCATTAGAGAAGATGCTAGGCTCTATAAGCAAAACCTAATTGAAATATCTCAAAGGAAAGTGAGATGTGTAGGTTTAGAGAATCTACCCAGGTGTTCATATGGCCTATTTGTTCCCAACCTGTAGTAGAGCATTCTAGATCCACATTGTTCTGATCAGTCACAGTCAGACACAAAGTAAGACTCTAGCAAAGTGAAGTCATTTTGGTCCTCTTCGAAAACAAAGAACAACCAACCAAACAACAACTTTAATAGCTTCAAAACCTGTACTGAGACTTTTAGAAAGCTCTGTATTCTCCTAATTGCTCAAGAGACTCTAGTTGCTTATAGTTGTTCATGGCTAACAACAACATTATTTTCAAAATGTTGAAGTCTCATTCATATTTTAAAGCTGTTTAGATCAAAATCAATCATTTCCTTAGAAAAAACATGTTGCACATTTCTACAGAAGGTAAGATAGTGAGTGACTCATCATGTTCTCAGCATCATAAGGGAACAGTGTGGTTTACTCTGGCCTCAAATCCACTATTATAGACAGTCACCTAGATCACTAGCAGGTTGTATTCCAAAAACTCATCCCTAAATTGTAACCCAAAAGACATTTTCTCATAGAAACAATATTCCAATGGTAGATATGTTTTTAGACTGAGCCACAGCAGCCTATATAACTTAAACTGAAGTAATCTACTAAGAGGGAAAGACCTTAGCTTCTTCAGAACTTAGCTTTGCAAATCACTCTGGTGTCCACCAAAATAGCATCTTCTTCTCCTCATCTCCAAAAGTTTCTTTTTTGTTTTAAAGTTCTACTACAGTGAAGGAAAATAACCTAAAGAACAGGAAACAGGAATAGACCAGCACTATACCACTTAAAGATGATGTCCTTCATTACATTAAACGTATCTTGAGGGAAAGAAGGGAAAATATAGCTGTGTTATGAATAAATGCTTACTAAGTGAAAATTGTTCTAACCACTGAGCATACCCATAGAGCCCTTCGCTCAAGAAGCTCACCTTCTAATGGGGGAGACAGCACATATAGAAAATCAGATGAAAAAAAATACATGGTCCTCAGGGTACAACACCAAAGCTAAATGTAATGTTGCATCTAAAACTCACTAAAACACAGAGGTATCAGGGTGCCATGGAATGCTGGCTGGACAACAACCATGGTGGTTCAGTTGGGAGGAAGAAAACTCTCATAATAAGCTAGAGTATTGTAGGCTCCTCCTATGTCACCTTCTTATATCAAATGGGTAACTAAGTTCATGGTTAGTGAATGGTTACTCAGGCAAAAGGGAAAGAAGCATAAAAGAAGGTATTGAAAAGTTTAAATGAGAAAACTTATCTTTTTATGATTTTAAAAGGTAATACAGGATAATATTGATGGATCAGTAAAAAACTAACTCATATCTTGACTTAGAAAGGCAGCTGCCCAAATTCTTCAAAGAAGTTGTCATTTGAAGATTTGGAGCAGTGCCATCTGATGCACTGGCAAAATTTTGAACACCTAGACTGATTTGTATGACTGTTCTCAGTGAAAAATCTTAGGAATGTTAAGTGAAAAAATTGGGGGATGTTATATCTGCATGATGATGAAGACTTTGCAGACTATGGAATTAAATCATTCCCAAACCAGACTCAACTCTTGAGTTGACTCAGCTCAATTCCTGTAAGAGTGAGGAACACGGGGTGGCTAGGTTGCACAGTGGATAGAGCACCAGTCCTGGAGTCAGGAGTGCTTGGAGTTCAAATCTGGACTCAGACACTTAATAATTACCTAGCTGTGTGGCCTTGGGCAAGCTACTTAACCCCATTTGTCTTCAAAACCTAAAAAAAAAAGAGAGAGGAACACTCCTTCAAACTTTGTCAAAAATCAAGTAGAAATGAGATTTGAGTGGAAGCTGAGAAGATGTAAGCTGAGAAGGAGATGCTGTCATTTGCTATGGGGTTGATGAATAGCAAGTCACAGAACAGTAGTATATTTGAAGAGAAAGAAAACCATTTGAAAGAAGACTGTTTTAGCAATTTATATGTTACTTCGCAGAATATGGACATATTATACATGCTATAGAATTCTGGAGATGGTAGAGAACTCATCTCATCAAAGTCTTAACTTTACTTCATTTTTGTGAGTCAAATGTCTATGAATCCAAGATCACATTGGGGACTTTCCCAAAGAAAACAACTACATTTGCTTCAGATTCCACAGCTACACCTAAAACATATCACAATGACTATTGATCTTGATAGTGACTGAGTCAGCAAGATGAAAAATTGATTGCATTACCTTTAATAAGGTTGGTATTAGAAAATAGGGAAGTATATAGGACTTTTTAGAAAAGGAAGTCTAGTCCATTGATGTTGTGCCCTATGGGTCATGGTTTTTTCCCATCTGATTTTCAATGAACAGTTAAAATGTTTAAAGTTCTAGCATTGTAAGGATTATCTTCAACTATCTGAAAAAAAGAAGTTATCCAGAGTAACTTTTTTTGAATATTTAGAGTACTCAAGCTTTTACTGGAGTACTATTTCAACTCTTAACTAGAAGAAACTGTCGACCACGTCCTTCTTAGAGTGACAGAACACTTTTCCCCAGATCTTAGTTGAGACACTCCACCTGGCTCCCAAAATTCTGATGACAACAGAAGTCTTGAACCATAGCTGTAGAATCAGGCCCTAACAATATGATGACTAAGAATCCCATACTTGGGTGCAAATATAGTCACCAACTATTTAATGGTCCATCTTTGGTTAGGAGAAGACTACCCCCTCTAAGATATTAAAAACAAACAACAAACAAAAGAAATAAATATCAAAATAGTCTATTTGCATTTCTCTCTTATTTTTAAGGTTTTCAAAGTATGGGTTTTTTTTTTTTTTTACAACAACTCTATATTGTTTGTTGTTCAGCCATTTTTTCAGTCATGTCTGACTCTTCATGACCCCGTTCAGGATTTTCTTGACAAAATTACTGGAGTGATTTGCCATTTTCTCCTCCAGCTTATTTTACAGATGAGGGAATTGAAGCAAACAGGGTTAAATGACTTGCCCAGGTCACACAGCTACTAAGTGTCTGAGCTCTGATTAACCTCAGGAAGATGAGTCTTGACTTTAGGCTCAGCACATTATCCACTGAGCCACCTAAATGACCTCTCAATAAGGTAATAAAATTATTATAGACCTCATCTTAAAAGTAACTTTCAGAGTTGTTAAGTGATTTTGCCTAGGCAAGTCACACAATTACTAAGTGCCGGGGGGTTCAAATCCATTTTTTTCAAATTCTAAGTCTTCTGTTCTTTTCACTACATTTTTCAAAAGTCAAAGGAGACACAATATGAAAAGTAACACCTCATTTTCTTCATCCACAAAAGGAACTCATCAGCTGTCCTTAAAGAGAAGCTTCAGGGAATGATTAGCACCTACTAAAAGGTCTCTTAGGGCTTAGAAAACCAGAAGTGCTATCTAACCACAAGGATCAATAATCATTTAAGTAGTGTGTTGAGGATTTTCCTGAACATTATTCTGGTTCTGTCTGATTCATTTTCCTTTAGTGGGACAGAAAAGGCTAATTAAGCTGAAGCAAGTCAATAGCAGAACATTATTATAGCATGTGGGGAATATTGTAGAAGACAAAGAGGGAATGATTTATTCCTCCCAGTTCAGGTTCTTGCTTTCTGTACTTTTTTGGACAGTGCATCGTTGTTTCTTGTACCTTTCAAATGCAATTTTCATTCTTTAGATTTTCATGTCTCCATAATATATATATATATTGTAAGCTCTGTAAAGACAGACATGAAGTCTTTTTATCTTCATATTCCCCATCCAAAGATTTTTGTTCAGGGAATTAACATGGTAAGATTCATGTCTTAATAAGATTAGTTTTTCAGGTGTGTGGGTGATGAATTGGACAAGGAAGAAACTAACAGTAGGGAATATAATTAGAAGGCTATTATAAAATTATATTATAAAACAAGAAGTGATAGGGGCATAAAATAGGTGGGTAGCCATACAAATAGAGAGAAATCAGACGATTGAGGGAGTTTTGGAAGATAGAAACAATAAGACTTGGGAACTTGATTATGAGAGAGCTGAGATTGCAGTTAAGACTGAAAATGACTCCACAGAGCAAACCTGCATGACTGAAAAGATAGTGATGCCTTCCGTAGGTACAGGAAAGTTAGGAGGCAAGTGAGCCTAGAAGAAAAGATAGTTGAGTTATATTTGTGATGTGTTGACTTTAAAGGTGCTGAAAGGAAATCTAAGTGAAGATGTCATGCAAGACATTGACTACATAGATTTTAGAATAGAGTTTAGGATTGTATATATAGATTGTATATGTAGAATTCTATGTATAAATGTATAGGAATTATTCATGCATACTGATGGAATTACCTCAAAAAAATTAGAGAAGGTAAATGTTCCAGGATAAAGTCTTGGGAGACACTCTTATTTAAGTCAAAATATAGATAATGATTCAGCAAAGTTGATGGTGAAACAGACATATGTAGGACAATCAATAAAGAGTAGTTAAATGAGAGAGTATTAATGAGGAAGGGGTGGTCAACTGTAACTAAAGCAGAAGTGTCAAATAGTATGAAGGCTGAGAAACATTTATTGGATTTAACAGCTAAGAGACTATGTGTAACCATGAAGAATAGTCTCAATTAAGTGAGGTCAGAAGTCAATTGTAGGAGTTGAAATGTTTGTATGTGTGTGTGTGTATGAGAGAGAGAGAGAGAGAGAGAGAGAGAGAGAGAGAGAGAGAGAGAGAGAGAGAGAGAGAGAGAGAAAGCCTAGTTAAGAATTAGGGTTTGGCAAGGAATGAATGGTGATAAAAACAAAGAGGCAAAGGAAGGATATAATAGTGTATAATTGAACTGTGTGTAGCTTATTGTATTTTCTTGAAAGTACATTCAGTTGACGGGAATAGTGGTTTCCAAAGTGGGATATATTTATACTAAAGGCTATGCAAAATAATTCATTGGGGTTCAGAAGGAAATATAAGAACTTTTATTTTGTCTAAAAAGATAAGACATAAATTAAGTTTTATTAATATTTAATGCAAAGATTGAAATTAGTATTCTACAAATAAGTTCACATGTCAGATGGTTAGATGTCACATATAATTTGCAAATTATCCTGAAAGAAGAGGGGGAATTCCACAAAACATTGATGTATACGAAGACAAATCCAAGACAAATGTCAAAAAGGCTAGTATCAGCAAATTAAAAGTATCCCATTGTCTCCAAGGATAGAGAAAGGCTGGCTGACAGTCCTTTCCATATTCCCAAGCATAAAGGTATATATATATATATATATATATATATATATAATTTATATGTACCTTATTTATCTTCTCTCTCATTCAAAAATAATTTTGAAAAAAGGAAATATTTATTTAGATATCTAAATATTTAACTGGTCATTCCTATATGCCAGTCTATCTGTCAGCTAGTTTTAAACAAGTGATTATACAAACAGTTGGACATCAGCAGAGCACAAGTTCACCTGGACAAAGAATTTAGCTCACTCTGCAACTAATCAAGAGCCCCTTCCCATTCTATACCCGTTTCCTGAGCAATGTATTTTAGAGCTAGACCGTCAAATTGCCTTATCACAAAGTCTTAAACCAAAGGTTATCAAAACTATTGAAGTTTATTCAATTATAATTTTGTTAAAAATATTTAGTGTGAAAAAAGTTATTTATATCCTTAATAAAATAAATATTATTTACTTCTGTTTTTCCGATCCTTTTTATTTCAATTTTGTGCATGCATGATGTGTATAGCATATTAGTATAGCAGTACCTGTATATAATTTATGAACATATATGGGGTTCATGCTAAATACTTTTTTAAACTGATAACTGTGAATGATAAATTAAAAAAAGGCTTGGAGAAAAAGTTTCAGATTTTAACCAAGTCCATACCTCTTGAGGAACACAGAGCAGATAAAGCAAAAATTTACTATAACTTAAATTAATAATTACCTCCATCCAATTTAGGACTTCCCCGAAGATGAAATTGTACCAAATGCTCTCTAGTAATATGTTTTCTTTTGTATGGGTTGCTAGGAAATTGGGAGGAAGTTTAGTATAAATTTAGTTTAGTCTAACAATGTATACCATTCAATACAATAAGCTAAAAATAAATGTTACCTGAATGTCAAAGATCACATTTCACAACTATTGATAAGAAAAGAGTACTTAACTTAAAAAGGGGTAGAAATGATCCTAAAAGAAAAAAAAAGAATATTTGGGTCACACAAAATCTGAAAAAAACTTACAGGAAAAAGATCATTTCAGTTAGGATAAAAAGAAAAACTTTTCTTAGAAAAAATTGTTTAAAATATCTCTGATAAGGGTCTAGTAGCCAAGATATTAGAGAATTAATACAAATATATCAAGAACCATTGTCAAAAGATATAGTTTTCAAAAGAATAACTGTAAACTATTAACTTTCTTATTAAAAATTGCTCTAAATCACTCTTGTTAAGAGAAATGGAAATTAAAACAATTCTAATTTTCATCTCATACTTTGAGAATTGACAAAAGTAAACATTGAAGTTAGAAGGACCGTGGGAAAGATAACCTAATTAATTCTCTATTGATGGAGCTATGAAATGCCTCAATCATTCTGGAAAGTAATTTTTAAAAAGGAAAAGACTAAAATGTCCTCCATTGGAGGCAGCATAAAGAGGAAAGAACATTGACTTTAAAAGCAGAGAATTTGGGTTCATCTCTGATGTTTTACTAAATGTATAACCTTGAGCAAATCACCTAACCTTCCTGGGCCTCTGTTCCAACATCTGTAAAATAAAGTTATTGAATTAGATAGCCTTAGAGGTCCCTTCCAGCTTAAGCACTATGTCCATATCCAGAAAGTCTACTCCAAGAACATCAAAAATAAAGAGAGATCCCATATGTACCAAAATATTCATAGCAGCACTTTGTCTATGTAGCAAAATATTGATAGGAAAAGAAATAGATACCCAGCATTGAGAAATAAGTAAACAAAATATATGTAAATGAAATAAAATATTAATGTCATAAGAAATAAATAAGATCTAAAAAATTCAAAGGAAGGTAAATTAACTGTGGAGTAAAATTAGCTGAATCAGGAAAACAGTATAACAGGATAACAATATAAATAGAAAGAATGAAAAACATGTACCTGAATACTGTGTAATTATAATGAGTAAGCTTGGCCCTAGTGAAGAAATGTAGAAATATAAGTTCTTTGAAGGGGTGAAGCATTATAGGTTCGAACTCTGCATATATTGTCAAACTCAATTGATGTACTGCTTGGTTTTGCGGAATTGCTTTTTTACCTACTTATATGCCTAAATTGTTACAAGAGATACCTTGTTAAGTTGGAAGGATGCTACATATTTAGAAATGAAGGTGATGTAAAAAATCACAAATATGTATATATATATATATATATATATATATATATATATATATATATATATATATATATGTTTAGAGAGGTTGCTCCCAAAGCCAATGAAAACCATACCTCTTTGTGATCTGTATTCACTTAAGAATATCTAACCTAATTTCAATATATGCCATTTCATGTATCCATTGGTAGCTCACCCTTTCACATTTGAACCTGGCAGATCACATTTGAAATTCTGGATCAAAAGGATACAATGTAGGTGATGTTTCTCCAAAAATATGGTAGCAAAGGAATGAAGAATGCATATGCAGTGAAGATCATATACACGTAGGCTGCCCAAGCGATGAACTGGAAGGGGTGGAGAGGCAGAGACCAGCCATTTACCCGAGAAACACGGGGTGGGGAGATTGTTTTAGTCTGTTTTACAAGATCCTCAGGCCATACCCGTCTAAACTTCCATTTACAGAAGGTCCTCTGCAAGAAAGGAAAGGACAAATTTATTTCGTGGTATTTTAAAGCAAATTAATAGCATAACTGACCTCAGATACTAGCTTGGGCAAGTTTTTTGCCTCAGTTTTCTCAACTGCAACTTAAGGAACACCTACTTCCCAGGATTGTTTTGAAGATTATATAAGATAGTATTTGTATAATGCTTAGTAGAATGCCAGCAAAGTCACAGCAGCCACTATTGTTGAGGTTCTTATATAAAAGGAGATGGGAAAAGAAACAGAAATGAATCATTTCAGTTCTAGCTTAATTTCATCTTTAACACAATATCCTGGAGTTTATTAATTAGTGATAATTATTTTACCTCAGCCCCACAACATCTTTCTTTACTCTTATACATGTGCCACTAAAACATATGGACACAGAAAACATTTAGCTTACTTTCTCATTTCCCCCACCACAGATAACAGTAATATTGTTACTCCAGAATCTACCTATTCACCTCATTCCCAGTCATGGCCCCTAGTATATTCCCTGCCTTCACTGAATAATGAAATGAATAAAATTCATCTAGAAAGGCAGACTGAATGCACAAATTCCACCATGTAATAATAATTAAGATGTTGCAACCTCCATCATCAAGACAATTGACAGGAATCATTATTCACAGGATTTGTCTATAACTCCATTCCACTCAACTACCCATTACCTACTACAGCAGTGTATTATAGTGGAAAGGACATGGTTTCAAATCTGATCTTCACTCTGAACTTTAGCTTCCCTCGGTCTAAGTTTCCTTACTTTTAAAGTGAGTAGGGATGGAAAAGGTTGGATTAGATTACTTCTGAAATCCTTTCTAATTCAAGATCTATGATACTATAATCCTATTCCACACGAAAAATGAATTTCACCTCCATTTTTTTCCTATATTCACTTCCTTCATAGGTGTTCTGGTAGTTGATGCAGTGCACTACCTGGAGGAGGCATTCTAATCCTCCCTATAAGTCATCTTCTACATATTATTGTCTGGGGAAAATTTTTTTTCTTTTGTTTTTTTGCAAGGCAAGAGGTTAAATGATTTGTCCAAGGTCACATGCTAAGTATTAAGTGACTGAGTCTGAATTTGGACTCAAATCCTCCTGAATCCAGGGCCAGTGCTCTATCCACATCACCACCTGGTTGCCCCTGGGGGAAGTCTTTCAGAAAAGGAATGCTATCTGGGTAGCCCATGGAAAAGACTATAACCTACCCCATTTAATAAAGTTGCTGTCAGCACTACTTTCTCTAGCCTTGGTATTGATTGAGAATCCTATCCATAAACACCTAAAGTCTAAAGTTTATTGGATATTCTAGCAACACTGCTCCCCCAAACTAAAACTCAGGATTCAGTCTGTACTATCTCAAGATGATCCTATAATCATAAACCTTTCTGAACTGGAAAACTAACCTTGCAAATAGTATATCCACACTTCAGACCAAGCAAGAAGGAAAAGGCAGATACTTCTACTCTGGTTACCTTCTCAGGATTATAAAATATATAAAGATACCTCAAGGCAAGGAAGTTTCCTGGATAATCCAGAAAATAAACCTATGCTACTTCTAAGGCCTGGTTGATCAACTATATCTCAATCTTGCACTGCTGGAATACCTCAGCTAAAACATACCTCTGTATGCTTATAATGGAACTTAATACAGTTGCTGCTAGTTCCATTGCTTTCTCTAGCCTCGGAAAGATGCTAATCCTAGGAGCCTACCCATAGGCTAGAGTTTGTGGAAGAAGTCCATGAACTCATCACAAAACTAAAGCTCCAAGACTAAGAACAAAGTCCAAAAGGAACAGATGGTTTAAGATACTTAGCATAGCAGTGAAATATTAAGCAGAAAAGGAAGGATAGTGTGGCCATGGGTAACCTATCCAAGTACAATGAAATATTTGAGATTAAATTTGCCAAATTACCAGACCTTGCAGTGGTGATTCCTAAGATTCTTCTCCATGTTTTTCTTTCAACAGTTTGATTAGTTTTCGAGAAACTTGATTTTTCAACTCCAACAATTATTTTTCCTCAGGGATCCCCCCCCAAATACCTTTGATTTTTTGCTAATTATTCTACACAGGTCGGGAGCTCAAACTATCTTATTTATCTGTACTGAGACCCTATTTATGATTGCCTTTAATGTGATTATTGGCTTTGATTTTAGCTTTGGTTTTCAATATACATTTTACAGACTAGACATATCTATTTATTCATCTGATCCTTGATCAGTTGAGCCTTACTAACCTCTGAGAAACCATGTCTATCACTGCAGCTGGCTTCATGGATGATGAGCATTTTATTCTCAATAAGAAAAAATATTAGAAATAATCTGAATGGAGTAGAAAAACAACAGCCAAGTTCTCTCAAATTCCTCTCCAAATAACTAAAAACAATGCTTCACATAGAATTCTGGAGTGGCAGAACCAACCAAAGGTTGGGTAAAGCATTCACTGGCCCAAGACAACTTGGGAAGTTGACCTTGAAAGGGCTATTTCTCTGGGGGGTGTCAGGCCCCAGAAAACAGTTCAGGCCATACCTGAGGACAGCTGCATTGGCTACAGAAACAACTTCAGGAAGGTTCAGTGGGGGAGGGGGCTGTGGGAGCTTCAGAATCTGGTTGAAAGGTGATCACAGGGGACCATTTCCTGGATCTATGTCCAGGATCCTGTTGCATTGCCCATAAAGTTCTGGGTTGTAGTCCCAGGACCCAAAGAAAAATGGCACTTGTAGCTTCAGGGAAGCAACAACCCAGGTTGGGTTCTAGGGCAGAAAGGAGTGCTTGTAATTGCACACAGGGGAGTAGATATCTCAGGGTCAATGTCAAGATGGAGGGGAGCTCTGGTGATAGCGACTACAGGGGAGGGATGCACCTGGTCACAGTTCAGAGCCAAGTGGAGTACTTGTGCTAGTAGATACAAGGGAACAAGGCCCCTTCTTGGATAAAGCCCAAAGTACAGACCAGATCATACTAACTTGGAAGTACTGAAAACCTACAGCCCACAGTGCTAATAGAAGCAAGAAAGGTCTAAAGTTTGAGACAGTACCCCCTCTACTCTGGAGACAGAACCTAACTTTAACACAAAATTAAAAGTCAAGAAATAGGTTGGATAAATGAGCAAACAACAAAAAGAACCTGACCACAATCAGTCACTATGGTGGCAAGGAAAATCAAGCTACGATTCCAGAAGATGATGACGTCAGAGCAGTTATAATCAAAGCCTCAAAAAAAAATATGAATTAGATACAAACCTAACAAGAATTCCTAGGAGAGTGGAAAAGGGATTTAAAAAAAAATCAGAGAGTAGAAGAACATTTGGGGGTGGGGGGGAATGAGACTAATGCAAGAAAATTATGAAAAGTGAGTCAATAGCTTGGTAAAAAGAGGTACAAATATCACTGAAGAAGACATCTTAAAAACAGAATTGACTCAAATGGCAAAAAAGAGACAAAAATGCAATGAAGAAAAGAACTTAAGAAATGAAATTGGATGGTGCAGTTAGGTGGCACAGTTGATAGAGCACTGGCCTTGGAGTCAGGAGGCCCCGAGTTCAAATTTGACCTCAGACACTTAATAATTACCCATTGCCTTGAAAAAAAAACCAAAAAATGGAAAACAAATGAAATTAGATACTTAATATTTATCTAACTGTGTGATATTGGGGAAGTCACTTAACCCCACGACCTTGCAAAAAAAAGAAGGAAAATTAGTCAAAAGGAAAAAGAGATACAAAAGCTCACTGAATAAAACATTATAAATTATAAATTAGAATGGGCCAATGGAGACTCCAGGAGACATCAAGAAAAAATAAAACACAGCCAAAAGAATACAAAAAAATAGAAGTATAAAATATCTCAAAGAGAAAAGGTAACCTAGAAAATAGATTGAGGGAAAAAACAAATCTAAGAATTATTGGATGACCTGAAAGTTGTGATTTAAAAACTATATCAAGGAAAAATGTCTAATATACTAGAACCAGAAAGTAAAATAGAAATTGAAAGAATCCTGAAAAAGATGCCCAAATGAAAGTTTTCAAAAATATTACATCCAAATTCTAGAACTCCCTGGTCAAGGATAAAACATTGCTAACAGCCAGGAAAAAAATGATTGAAATATCATGGAGCCATAGATAGGATCATACAAGACTTAACTTCCACATTAAGAGAGTGGGAAGCTTTGGAATCTGAAATGATATTCCAGAAGACAAAGGAGCTATAATAGCTATTCAGGAAAAATTGAATATAATTCTCTAGAGGATAAAATAGATATTTAATGAACCAGAGGACTGTTACAGATTTCTAATGAAAAAAATAGAGTGAAATAGGAAATCTGACTTTCAACTATAAAACAAAAGAGAAGCATAAAAAGATAACTATGAAAGAGAAATCACATGGAAATTAATAAGATTCAAATATTTATATTCCTATATTGGAAGGTGATAATTGTAACCCCTAAGAATTTTTAACATCAGGGCAGTTAGAAGAACTATTACATAAACTAAGTGGGGTGATTAAAAAATACTAAAGTGTGATAAAGAGGGACGAATTGAGGGGAGGACAGAGAAGAAGAACAGAAATGATTTAACAGAAAAGAGGATTGAAAGAAAGAGTTTTTACAGTGAATGGGAAGATGGATAGTGGTGGTAGGCAATGGTTAAACCTTACTATTGAATTGGCTCAGAGAGAATAATTTGCACACTCAAGGTGTTTAGGCCAATTTTCCTAGAGAATTTGTTGCAAAAATTTTAAATAACATTCTAGCAAGAATAATATAGCAATATATCAGAAAGATCATACACTATGACAAGGTTAATTTATATGAAGAATGTAGGGTTAGTTCAATATTAGGAAAACTATCGGCATAATTGACTATATCAATAACAAAACCAACAGAAATCATATGATTATCTCAAAAGATGAAGAAATAACTTTCGACAAAATACAATACTCATTCCTTTTAAAAACACCAGAAAGCATAGGCATTAATAGAGATTTCCTTAAAATGATAAGTAGTAAAACCATTAGCAAGTATTATTTGTAATGGGGGGTAAATTAGAAGCCTTATCAATAAATTCAGGGATGAAGCAAGGAAGCTCATTATTACCATTATTATTCAAGATTACTCTAGAAATGCCAACTATAGCAAAAAAAAAAAAGAAGAAATTAAGTTAGACTAAAGAGCAGGGAAGCAAAATTATCACACTTTGCAAAAAATATCAAGTTATAATTAGGTAATCTAGATAATTAACTAAAAAAACTAGTTGAAATAATTAAGAACTTCAAGTTGCCAGATGTAAAATAAATTCACATAAATCATTAGCATTTCTAATTACCAACAAAATTCAGCAGATAAAAATAGAAAGAGAAATTCCATTTAAAAATAACTGCAGACAATATAAAATACTTGGGAGTCTACCTGCCAAGACAAACCCAGGAAACTATATGAACACAATTATAAAACACTATTCACACAAATAAAGTCAAATCTAAACAAATGGAGCCTATATGAATAGGCTAAGTCAATATAATAAACATGATAATTCTACTTAAGCTAATTTACTTGTTCAGGGTCATACCAATCAAATTACCAAAAAATCACTTTATAGAGCTAGAGAAAATAATAAAATTAATCTGGAAAAACAAAAGGTCAAGAATATTGAGGAAATTAATGAAAAAAAAATAAAGTAAGGTGGTCTGGCCATACTAGATCTCAAACTGTATTATAAAGGTATAATTGTCAAAATAATCTGGTACTGGCTAAGAAATAGAGTGGTGGATCAGTAGAATAAATTAAGTACACAAGACACAATAATAAATGATCATAGTAATATAAACCCAAAGACCCAAGATTTGGACAAAAACTATTTGTCAAAAACAGCTGGGAAAAATTTTTAAATGGTATGGCAGAAACTAGGTATAAGTCAACACATTACATTGTATTCCAAGATAAAGTCAAAATGTAGACAAAAGCAGATACTGTAATCAAATTAGGGCAGCAAGGAATATTTTACTTTATGGAAAATGGACAAATTAATGCCAAACAAGAAATAGAAAATTTTATGAAACGTTAAATGGATAATTTTGTAAACAAAATAAATATAACCAAGACTGGCAGGAAAGTGGGAAACTAGGAAAAAAGTAAATCTGATGAAGGCCTAATTCTCAAATACATTAAACTGAGTCAAATCCATAAAAACAAGTAATTCCCCAACTGATAAATGGTCAATTGATATGAACAGGCAATTTTCAGAAGATGTCAAAGATAACTATAGTCATATAAAAATGCTTTAAAGCTCTTATTGATTAGCAAAATGAAAATTAACTAAGGTACCTCCTCATATCTTTCAGATTGGCTATTATGAAAGAAAAGGGAAATGACAAAAGTTGATGGGGATGTAGGAAAATTGGTATACTAAGGCACTGTTGGTGGAGTTGTGAACTTATCCAATAATTCTGAAAAACAATTTGGAACTATATCCAAAGTGTTATACAACAGTGTACATATGATCCAAGGTCTATATCCAAAAAAGAAAGAGGACCTATATATTTCTAAAAAAAATCTATAGCAGCTCTTTTTGTGGTGACAAAGAATTGAAAATTGATGGGATGCCCATCAATTGGGGATTGGCTGAACTAGTTGTAGTATACAATTATGATGGAATACTATTGTGCCATAAGAAATGATGATTCAGACTCTTTCAGGAAAACATGGGAAGAGTTGCATGAACTAAAGAAAAGTGAAATTAGCAGAAAAAAAGAGAAAATTGTAAACAGTAATAGCAATATTGAATAATGATCAACTGTGGATGATAGCTTTTCTCAGCCCCATGAAAAATGCCATCCACCTTCAGCAAAAAAAATTGATGGAGTCTGAATGCAAATTGGAGCATACTATTATATTTAATTTTTTGTTTTACAACATGGTTTATATGGAAAAATGTTGCATGGGGGCAGCTAGGTGGCACAAGGGATAAAGCACTGGACCTGGAGTCAGGAGTACCTGAGTTCAAATCAGACCTCAGACACTTAATAATTACCTAGCTGTGTGGCCTTGGGCAAGCCACTTTAACCCCATTTGCCTTGCAAAAAAACTAAAAAAAAAAAGAAAAAAATGTTGCATGATTGCACATTTCTAATCAATATTAAATTACTTGCCTTCTCAAGGAGGGGTGAAAGGAAGGAGAGAATTTGAAACTCAAATTTTTAAAAACTAATGTCAAAATGTTTTGTTTTCATGTAATTAAGAAAAAATAAAATAAAAATTAAACATTTTTTAAAAGAAAGAAAAAATTTAAAGCCATGACTATGCTACCAGCTACTAGTCACACTCAAGAATATTATTGAGCAAGACAAGTTTATACCAGGTTGAGGAGAGCTTTTCATATTATAACAGGTCTTATTAGATAAGGAGTATGAACCTTGTTTGAAAAACAATTGACCCCCAGTAAAGATTTTAGAGGAGGGGAGTGACTCAACCAGAGTTGTGTATTAGGAATAATAATTTTGAAATATCATGTAGAGCATGTAGTATAGATTAGAAAGAGGAGAGACTGCAATAGTCCAGCTGAAAGGAAATGAAGTCATGGAGGTGATTTCAGTAGGAAAGAAAAGAAAAATCGATCTGCTAGATATTAGAATTGGAAGAACTTTGTAAATGACTTGGGTTTTTCTTTTAAGTTTATAAAGGAGTAAGGAAGGAGAGAGAAAAGTTGAAAAGGATTCCAAAATCTTGAGCCTGAATGATTGGGAGAATAAATTGTGGAATCAAGAGAATCATGAGTTAGTCTGGAGAAAACATGTTGAGCTTGTTTTCAACACATTGAATTTGCCCTTTGGATGAAGATAAATAGAAATATGAGACTGGAACAGAAGAGAGATGAGGCAGGATGCTTACATTTGAGTCAATTACAAAAAAGTATTATTGAAACTATGCAAACCAATGGAACTTTCCTTCCTTGATTTTGGGGATGCCATATTCTTTTGCTTCTTCTTATATTTTTTCTGTAATCTACTTCTCTATTCTATGCTGGTTTTTCCCAGCTGCTCCTTCATCTGTATCAATTTCAAGGCTTCAATCAGCATTTTCCTTAAATTATAAACTTTTGGTACCATTTCTCTTCCATTATATGCATCACTCAGCATCTAATATAAATATTCAATCAGTAAATGATCATTTTTTTAGGTGTTTGAAAGGCAAATGCGGTTAAGTGGCTTACCCAAGGCCACACAGCTAGGTAATTATTAAGTGTCTGAGACCGGATTTGAACCCAGGTACTCCTGATTCCAGGGCTTGTACTTTATCCACTGCACCATCTAGCCGCCCCCAGTAAATGATCTTGATTGAGGAATGACATCTGCATTTCAGGGATCATAGGGATCATATTTAGAGAGTTATAAGAACCTTATAATAAATCATTAGATTCAATCTCATTACAGAGGGGAAAATTGCAATTTAGAGAAATTAAGAAGCTTGCCTTCAGTCACACAGGCAGTAAGCATTAGTCATGAGGTTTGATTAGGTTTCTCTGATTTCAGCACCTTTTCCAGTGGTATACACTGAGATATATTACTGATTTGATGTGCAATAGATTATTTCTTAACTATCTAGTCTAAAATATTTTTTTCATTTAGAAGTCATCCATAATAAATAGCTTGTTAACACAATAAAAACCCTGCATCCTAGGATGAGTATTTAACATAAAATCCATAATAAATTAAGGGTATTTTAAGATAATTCTTGCATTTACTGTTCTGAAAATCATTCTTCATATAACCTTGGAAAATTTACTGCTATTTTCTGTGAATTGTGGTTTTAGAATTTCTGGAGATTAAAGCAATACCTGAAGAAACTAAAAACAGGGAAGATGGACTCTAGTTCAAATCCAATTAACATATTACAGGGTCAACAGTGAGAAGAATTGCTCAAAACAGTCTAGGAGCTGAATTTTTAAGAACGACCAAGGAAAAAGCTGAATGCCACTTTGCCTTGTTTTCTCTGCTCCTCCCCCTAAGCATTGTATAAATACAGGCAACTGAATTTGCAGGTAATTGTTGTTAGAACAAATAAGAAACAAGGCTATTGTGGCTACAAAACAGGTTTCCTCTTCCAGAGAGAGATCTGGACTTGACTCTCTCTTTCCAACATTAGTTTTCCTGTCCCGCATCTCATGTCTCAATTGTCCCATATGCTATCCTTTGTCTTCCTACCCTTGATCACAACAGTTTATTGTTATAATGGTTAAATCAAAGAACAGATGACAGCACAGAAGGGTTTTTTTTAATAATGGAATCTGGGCTGTATTTTTCTTCTATCCATTATAGTTTTTTTTTTTGTTTTTTTAGGTTTTTGTAAGGCAAATGGGGTTAAGTGGCTTGCCCAAGGCCACACAGCTAGGTAATTATTAGGTGTCTGAGACTGGATTTGAACCCAGGTACTCCTGACTCCAGGGTCGGTGCTTTATCCACTGTACCATCTAGCTGCCCTATCCATTATAGTTTTAAAGAGATAATTCCTATACATGTAATATTGCCATTGAGTTCCAGAGAACAGAAACATTTTATTGTCATAATTAACTTGTGTTGCTGATTTTCAGAGAGATTTAATTTCCTAAAATTGATCACAGAACAAATTTACTTAAAGAAAATCAAATGAATGATCCTGAGAACTTACCTTGTCTCTCCAGAATCCTTACAAATATCAAAACAGCTATTTACCATGCCTTCAGAAGTATTGAGAGCACAATGGTTTTTAGTTGACTTTCTAATTTAGGGTCTCAAAATAAATCAGAAATTCACATAAAAACAAAAACAAAAGACTTTTACTTTAAGAATGAGGTAACTTCTTTTTAATAGTTCTAGTTCAAGTCCTTGAAATAAACAGTTTTCAGTTACAGAATCTCAGAAATAGCAGAATTTTAATCATCCATGATAGCCCCTGTCTGTTCTCTAGTGAAGAGAAAAATGAAGTCAAAGAGAATGATGTGTCCTTTCTGGGTTCAGGCCTTTTCCAGAGACCAATGGTCAAAGACAGTCAAAATGTAGAAGTCAGAAGCTTTATCTAAAAATCAAATGTCAGAAAAGTATATACGTAACTTAGGAACTAAAAATAAACCAGCAAGTCCGAAAAGTCCATATTCTTTTCCTTAACTGGCTTGTGTTATTTTCACAACTGCTTCTTGCTCATTGTTGGAATGGGTGCTTTGAGGAAGGCTATCAAACATTGTCCCTACACTCAAGTATTACAAAACCTTAATGCTTATCTAGTCCAATGTTTGGCTAAACAAGATGCAATCCTATAAATTTTTTCCACTTATAACATATGAGGTTCAATTCAACAAAGACTTATTTAATGCCTATGTAGGCAAGTCAGATAATGAAATAGGACTGGTTCTTAAAGCATTTACATTCAAAGGCAGAGAAATAGCAAATAACAAATACATAAAAATCTGAAGAGGGTAAGAGCACTGTATTTGAAATAAAAGCAAAATATTAAGGAGAAAAATTCATCCTTCACAGGTAAAAGCAAATTATTAAACAAGATATACTCAGCCTATTAAGGCCTAATTCCATTCATTTGAGTGACCTTAAGAAACATTGGTATTTTTAGGTCAAAATTACAGTCCAGGATGTTTTTGGCAAGAGATCTCATAAATGATGATGAGAACAACAGACCTAAAAAATGATACTTGTAACAATGTAAATGTGAAAAGGAAAACATACATACATATACACACACATACTCTTCAGAAAAATATAGTGAAAGATTTCAAGCTGATTTATTATTTTTCCCTGGTTTTAATAATAGAAGTGGTCTGCAATATAGTCATTTTTAATGATAAACAAGTTAGGTATAGTGGATAGAACAGTTTTGGAGTCAGGAAGACAGAAGTTCAGGTTTCATGTTAGATAAATACTGAGAGAGAGAGAGAGAGTAACCCTAGGCAAGTCACAACCTCGGAATATCCCCTAGGCAACTAAGGCTGTAATGTGTAGCTCAGTCACAAATTCACTGGGCTAGGAGTTCAATGTATTGGATCATAGATCTGAATTCCTACTCCCAAAAAGTGACTTTAATTTTCCTTAAACTGATTTTCTTTTGAGGATGTATCAGAAAAATGCATTGCCTTTTATACAACCAAAGAATCTGTATCTCCTTAGCATGCCTAGGCTAATGGTTCAATGGTCACTAGTATTGGGAGTTCAAAGGCAGGTGGTGGTTCATTGTGTAGAGGTGTGGAGTCAGAAAGACCCGATTCCCAATTGAACCTCAAACACTTACTATCTGTGCAACCCTGAGCAAGTCACATAATCTGTCTGTCTCAGTTTCCTCACAGCAACTTATAGGGTTGCTGTGAATGGTCTTAAGACAGGAACAGGGAGCATATCCAATGTGCAGAGCAAAAATGATCTGCAGTACTATTGTCCTATCAAACAGCTTGAGGGGGGGTTTCAGAAAAATCGTGGGAAGACCTGTATGAACTGATCCAAAGTGAAATGAGCAGAACCAGATAAAGAAACAACAATATTATGATGATGATCAACTCTGTAAGATTTAGCTGCTCTGATCACTACAATCAGTATAATACAATCTGATCAATCCAGGATAATTTTAAAGGATTCCTGATGAAAAAATACTATTTACCTCCAGAGAGGGAACTAATTAATTCAGAGTGCAAATTGAAGTATAATTTTTCACTTTCTTTGTTGTTTTAATAATATGTGTTTTGCATTATTTCACAAGTATAACTGAGATTGTGTTTCTTTGCCTTCTCAGAGGATGAGAAAGAGTAAAAGAATCTGGAACTCAATTAAAACCAAGTTAAAAATAAATAAAACATTAATTTTTTAAAAAAGAAAAAAGTATAGGGAGAAATTGAGGAGGCAGTAGGTGTAAATTGTTGGTTGAGAAATTAATGAAAGGAGTTAGAAACAACTTTTTTTTTAAAATCAAACTCACACATGACCTCTTAGTTCTGTTAATGATACAATCATTTTTTTCTTCACTCACACAAGTCTTGAACCACTTTTGACTCTTCTCTTCCATTCTCTTCATCCCACTGCAACACACTCACATACAAACACATACACACAAACACACACACACACACACACACACACACTCACACATTCAATCATTTTCCAAGTCTCACTGATTCTTCCTTCTTTCTTAACATTGTAAAATCATTTCATTCTTATTACCACTTTCCAAGTTAAAGCCCTTACAGTTTATTGTTGTTACCTATAATGGGCTCTGAATTTGCCTTTCTGACTCCTCTAAGCCATCAGATCAAGCTTTTCAATACTATTTTCATCTTGTCACTTCCCTGTTTAAAAACAAACCAAAACAATCACTCTTGCCTGATCATATTTACATCTTTACTTATAATCCAGGAAAGTGCCACCAAACTTTTCCATAAGGATTTCTCAATGAATATAAATTTTAGTCCAGTGTACCTTGGGGTCTATTCACCATAATAAATGCTACCTCAAAATTGTTTTTAACACAGATGTCAAATTGTTTCCCTCTTTCTTAATGAGAGTTATATAGATATGTCATATTTTATTTGAGGGGAGGATTAAAATATGGTTCAAAAATACATTTTTTTCATAGAATACCATGAGCCCATAGCTATAAAAAGACCCACTAGGGGTCAGAACCTACTGATTCTATAATCCTAGTAGCATTGACATAGCATAAGGACCAAATCACTTGAAATATAAACAAAAGACAATGTTTTCAAAGGACAAGAACTCTTTAGTATCAGCAAAATGCATTAACTTTTATATAACCAAAGAATTTGCTTTCTAGGACTAATTTCTCTAGGACTAATCTCTTTTGACACAGAAGCCCTATGTGTCAGCAACACTAAAATTTCTTCATTTAAAGTTCAATTGAGGAAAAAAAATTTTCCTCCAAATGTTTCCTTGGATTTATTTCAGTCTTACCTATCTGAAACTCACATTAGTACAGGAGATTAGAAATGACCTCAATCTCCATTTCCCTTTCTACTTCCTTAGCAACTTCCTGTTGGAGTGAATAACACATTCTCAGTCTATAAAACATGAACAAAGTAAAAAGGAAGATTAATAACAGAGCCATTCAGTATTAAAAAAAATCCTCTGAAGTCACCTCAAAGTGAAGTTCCCTATATGAATAATTAATATTTCAAGAATACCGAAATATATCCCATCTTAAACTTTATGCAACATTGCTAATGAGCATACCTGCAGAGCTGCCACAGATATAAAAAAAAATTCATCTTACAGGAAAAGATATGAATATTCTCAAGCAAGAACTATTTATTAAGAACTATTTATTTAATTAATTTAAGTAAGAACTATTTATTAAATTAATTTATTAAAAATTCAATACATTTCTCTGAAGGAAAAGTTGACCTCCAAGTTACTTTTCAGAGTAAAAATCCATAGATATCTTTTTAAATTCAACCTTGGTAACAGTGAATTGGGAATGAAAAAATTACCCTGGGTCCTGGTGGAGTACAGATAGATATTGGTGGCTTTTGTCCTTTGTTGTCAAAGAAGACCAAAATGACATCACTATGTTTGAGGCAAATTACAGTGTGTCCACAATGCAAAGCTCTACCACAGGTCAAGTACAAATAGACCATGTGAACACCTGGAATTGGGTACTCTAAACTTAAGAAATGTCACATTTCCTTTGAACTGCTTCAATTCTCACTTCTTTATAGAGGGCAGTACCCTCACCACGCTGTGCCAGTGTCTCCCATGTTGTACAATCAATTTCAAAATTCTTCAATGAGACCTTCAGGGTATCTTGGTATTGGTTCTTCTGATCTCCCTGTAGAGTACTTGCTCTGAGTTCTCCATAAATTATTTTTTTGGCAAGTATATGTCTGACATGCAGTCCATAGTAACTGCTCTCAGTAGTAATGTTGGAATGCTAGGCAGTTTAGCTCGAGAAAGGACTTCAGTGTCTGGTTATCTTCTCCTGCCAGATGATCTTCACATCTTTCTAAGACAATTTAAATGGAAGCAATTCAGTTTCCTGACATGATGCTGGTAGATTGTCCAAGTTTCACACATATAGCAATGAGGCATATAGCAATGAGGTCAGCACAATGGCTCTGAAGACCTTAAGTTTGGTAGTCTGTCTAATAACTCTTCTCTCCTATACTTTCTTTCAGAGCTTCCCAAGCACTGAGCTAGCTCTGGTAATGCATGTGTCAACCTTATTGTCAATGTACCTCCTTGGAAAGGACTTTGCCAAGGTAAATGAATCTGTCCATAGTACTCATAACTTCTCCATTTGCTGTATTGATGGTTCCACATATAGATGGTTTGGTGCTGGTTGATGGAGCACCTGTGTTTTTGATCCATACTCTATTGCATCTCAGCTTCAGAGGCTGCATTGAGTGCACAATCATTTGCAAAGAGAAAATCATGCACCAACACTCCTCCACTTTGGTGCTGGCTTTTAGCCTTTAAAAATTGAAGAATTTGCCATCAGTACAGTAGCTGAGCTTGAAGCCATGTTCATTCTCAGTGAAGGTGTTTGATAACATGGCTGAAAACATCATGCTATGGGATCAAAGACACATCTGTTTCACTCCATTGGTGACTAGGAAAGCTCAAGAGCATCGTCCACTGTCCAGAACCCAGGCAAGTATGTCAGCATTAAATTGACATACAATACCGATAACCTTCTCCAGGCAACCACATTTGTACATAATATTCCATAAACCCTCATGACTGATGGTATCAAAGGCCTTGGTCAGATCTACAAATGTTGTATACAGACCTCTTTTCTGTTCCTGGAATTTTTCCTAGAGTTGTTGGGCAGCAAATACCATAATGACTGTTCCTTGACCCTTTCTGAAGCCACACTGACTCTCAGGATGGTGACCATCTTCCAGGTGAAGCATCAGTGTATTGAGAAGAACTCTGGCAAGACTCTAAAAGGGAAGTACCCCTGTGATTGACAGAGGACAATCTATTCTCTTTAGCTTTATAGAGATGGACAATGGCAGCAGATAGATAGATAGATAGATAGATAGATAGATAGATAGAAAGACAAATAATGTTTCTTCTTCTAAGAGGAATAATTGGCTTCTTCTGAGGCAGAGTCAAGATGGTGTGTGAAACTAGCATAATCCCAGAGCTTTTTGCTATGTAATGCTAAATGAAACCTCTACATAGTCATTAAAGCTACAGATCCCACCAAAAAATAGAAGATTCAAACAAGTTTTTAATTGTAGACATTGTGGAGGATCTTTGGTGAAGAACTGTCTCTTTGGAGGGTGGGGGAATGGAAAGTAAAGCTCAACTAAGTGAGAGAGGGAGAAAGCCAGGGAGGGTTCCAACCCCAAACAAAGTCTGAACCCTGGGAAGAACAGAGCAAAAGACAGGACTGTGT
Organism: Macrotis lagotis; assembly: GCF_037893015.1. Lineage (NCBI taxonomy): Eukaryota > Metazoa > Chordata > Mammalia > Peramelemorphia > Peramelidae > Macrotis > Macrotis lagotis. The sequence goes on from NC_133666.1 coordinate 329,893,458, forward strand.
TGGGAACAAACCACTGCATAGGCAGAGGCTGGAAATAAAGGAGGAAACAAATTTCTGCATAGGCAAGGCCTGGGCTGCATTGGTAATATCATGGCCAGTGATACCAGGGATCAGACCCCAGCCCCAGCACAAAAAACTTGGGTCTTTACTCTCTATACCTCAGGAACAAAGATCAAACACTCAAAATAAGCCAAAAAAAACCTAAAAGTGCTGACCACAGAAAGTAATTATGCAGATAGAGATGATAAAAATTACCACCGCAGAAGAAGAAAGCAATGAAAAATTACATGTAATGGGAAGTCTCAAAGTAGTCTTTGAATTGGATGCAAATCCAAAATTTTATAGAAGAGCTTAAAAAAGAATTTTAAAACTAAAGAAGAGAGGATTGGAAAAAAGAAATGGAAAGTCATGTAGGAAAATCATGAAAATTTGACTAAAAAATTAACTCCTTTAAAAAGTAAAAATAACCAAGTGGGAAAAGAATGTAACTCTTCAAAAATTAAAATTGACCAACTAAAAAGGGAATTCAACTCAGGAAAAAGTAAAATTAACCAAATGGAAGAGGAAACTCAAAAGCTAAATGAAAAAATAAAACCATAAAAATTAGAATTGGTCAAATAGAAACCAATGAATCTATGAGACAAGATTACATCAAACAAAGCAAAAAAGTGAAAAAATTGAAGAAAACTTAAAGTACCTTTTAGAAAAAGCAAATGACCTGGAAAAATAGATCCAGGAGAGATATTTTATGAATTATTGGTCTACTAGAAACCCCTAGATCAAAAAAAAGCCTGGAAAATATATTTCAGGAAATTATCTGGGAAAACTGTCCAAAACTGCTAGATCAAAAGACAAAATAGCCATTGAAAGAATACATAGAACTCCTCCAAAAAGCAACCCTAGGGTAAAAACTGCTAGGACTATTATAGCCAAATTCCAGAATTCTTAAATATGGAGAAAATACTGCAAGCAGCCAAAAAAGAAGCAATTGATATACAAAAGAAACACAATCAGACTTAGACAGGACTTATCAACTTCAACATTGAAGGATTGGAGGACCTGGAATATAATATTTCAGAGGGTGAAAAACACTGGATTACATCCAGGAATTTACTACCCTGCAAAATTCAACATATTCTGTCAGGGGAAAAGATGGATGTTCAACAATATAGAGAACTTCCAAAATTTCCTGATAAAAAGACCAGAACCAAATAGAAAATTCAATCTTCAAATACAAGACTCAAGAGATACATAAAAAGGTAAAAGGAAAGGGAAAAAAACAAAACAAATGTCAGTAAAGAACATTAAATTTTATAGAATACTATAAGGGAAGATAACACTTGTAACTCTTAAGGGCTGTATTTCCCTTAGAATAGTTTAAGGATTGAATATAGTTGAAGAGATTGTACTTAGAGGATATGGATATGTTTGGTTCTTATACTTCTAATGAAGACCACCAAAATGACATCACTATGTTTGAGACAAATTATAGGGCATCTGACTGTGGCTGATTAGACCAATATGAGCTCAGAATGTTCTACCACAGGCTGCACATACTGTTCAGGTGAAAAACTGGAGTGTTTACTCTAAACTTATGTGTCTCATGTTTTCTTTAATTCTATCTTGCTCATAGAGCTCAGCACTTTCTCTGATGAGGTGGCCCTGTGCCAGTGGATCCCATACCTTACAATCAATTGTAAAGCTCTTAAGAGTGACTTTCAGAGTGTCCCAGTACTTAAGCATACTCAGAGGCTCTATATTAATTAAATCAGAAGAGACTTGACTTTACTAGATACTTAGAGGTTTGTAGTACCATAGTGGCAGAGGATGGGAACCTACTAAGAAGGGTTGGACATAAAAAGATTAGGAAGTGATCTTATCTCAATCTATATTTTAGATAAGGAGAGTTTAAGTACCATGATTGGGGAGCTAAAGGAGAGGAGTTTGGGAGACAGTATGCTTGAGGGGGGGGGTAAAAATACATCATAAAACAATTTGACTGCATGATGATTTGGCTCATGAGGATTTTGTGTCCATGGAGGGCACTGGAAAAGGGGATAATTTATAAAGTGATTATAATTTGATGTGATTCATGACTCTTAGGAAGTATATTTCTAGTGAGACAAAAGAAGGGAGATTAGTAACTAAAAGGCAATGTTGCTTATCAATCAATCAAACTTTGTACTTTGAATGCTGGTAAATTGAGGTTGTCAAGCAATTAATCAACCTGATTGAGTATATTTTCTTGACAATACTTTGATTAATAGTTCTAACAGGTCAATTAAAAGATATAATTTGATAAAAGGTATGCAAGTATAAGACAAGGTTAAAACAATAAAAATATAAAAAAGGTGAAGGCTAGGCATTAGTAGATAAATAATAGTAGGTAAAGAGGTCCAAAGAGTTATTATAGGAGAGGGAAAGAAGGGAGGGTTTGAACACTGTGTAAATCCTCTTTAATAGATATGGCCCAGAAAGGGAATAATACACATTCCCAATTCTACTCTATAGAGAAGTTGGGGGAGAGGGGAAGAAAAAGGAAGAAGGTACTGATAAAAGAGAAGTATAAGCAAAAGTAACCTGAAAGTTAAAATTTAAAAGAAAAGTTAAAGGGGAAAGTTTGTGAATTTTTCCTTGAAGTGTGGCTGTGAAAGAGAGAACATTTCAAATGTCCTGTATCCTTTTTGTAATGTCTCTTGGCCATGCTTTGGAAAATCTGCGATATCATCAATGTAAATACTCACATGGATCGAGTTTATAATCCTTTTGAGTCTTCTCATCCTGTGTAATTCTTGTGCATATTTTACCACTATTCAGAATATAGATGATAATTGAACTGATATTCCATGGGAAATCAGAACCATAGGAACTGATAAAATCACTAAGTTATAGTAAGAGATACAAGAGAAGAGGACATGACCTAGGTGTGGATTCAACAAAAGAGTTTGAATGGAAGCAATCTACCTTGTACAAGTAGGATGATTCTCTTTTCACTCACTGAATTCAGGAGGACTGGAAGTTTTTGAGTAGCTGGAGTAGCACAATCAGAATTAAACATTAGGGAAACTAATTTTCCATTTTAGTATATCATAGAAACCAATTTATCACTTGACCATTAGTCATTTCTTAAATTCATTAAATCACTGTCTCTGCCTTTTTTCTAGTTATATTTTCTATAAATTCTGACCAGTATCTAACAGCAATTTGTATTTGTTGATGAGTCATCTACCTCAATTTCTTATTATATAGAATTTTGTATTCTCATTGTGTACCTAAATGATGTACATTTTTATTTATAATAAATAGTAAGGGAGCTAGGTGGCACAATGGATAGAGCACCAATCTTGGAGTCAAGAGGATAGGAGTTCAAATCAAGCCTGAGTCACTTACTGTGTGACTTTGGGCAAGTCATTTAGCCCTGATTATCTAACAACCAGAACCAGCTCCAGTCTTCTGGAGTGGTATTTGGTCACTGGATCCAGATGGCTCTGGAGGAGAAAATGAGACTGTTGACTTTGCACAGTACATCCTCACTCAAATCCAATTCATATGCTTGCATTGGCATCACCTCCTCTGATGTCATGGTGGTCTTTGAGAATGAAGGACAAAATGTCATTATTTATTTATAATAATTTTTATAGAACAGACAAGTTGATTTTAACCATATTCCATTATATTTATACATTTAAATCACTACCAGATTAAAATCTGGAAGGTAGAAATTGTCTTACTTAACATCATATCACAGTGTTTTATACATATTTTTCTTTTTTCACCATTTAAAAATTATTTTTGATTTATGGAATGAAATAAGCATTTCTATAACATAGTACTATAAAAAGATGATTATATATGAAACTGTAAATCTAATATGTACAGTTTAATTTTCCTTTCAAATATAGAACAAAATTATCATGTAAATTTCTTTTTTTACTTCTCTCCCTTCCCCATCCTACAAATGACTACCATTAGCTACCGTATACACACTTTCTCTCTCTCTCTCTCTCTCTCTCTCTATATATATATATATATATACACACATATATGTAAAATTACTGTATAAATACTTCTATTTATCAATTCTTTCTCTAGATGAAGATAGCATCTTTCCTTATATGCCCTTTATAGTTAATTTGGATATTTCTAGTAGTCAAAATAACATTCTATCAAGGTCATTCATAAAACAATATTGCTATCATAAAACAATACTTGATCTATGGTCTCTTGCATAGAGTAAATAATAAATGAATGAAAAAGCATTTTATTAAGTTATTCTTCTATATGTGCACTGAATACACGAATATTAAAGTTAGGTAATCTCTGCCTTCAAGAAGCTTCCATTCTAATATAGGAAGATATTTATAGGAGAATAGTGACCAGGGAGGGCTCTTTTGGTTTAGAAAGCATAGAAAACATAGTGAGTGGAGTCATAGGGGAATAGTTAGACACAGCTTTTTCAGCAGCAAAGGCAATGTTGACTTAATTATGATCCCAGAGGTTAAATGGGGTAAAGTGAGGAAAAGGGGAGGAACTATGAGTGATAATGGTATATATGGTGAAACTATGGGCAGGGTGGAAAATCAGACACATTAATGCTACAGCAAGGTGGGGTTCAGGACCAGAGTTCAGGATCTGACCGGACTAAGCCAAGCAAATTGTGATGCATCATTGTAAAGGGAGGTTACTCTATTATAAAACAATACATACAGGAAATATATGATGAATATAGAAAAGCAAAGATAAGACTTATAGGAACTGCTGCTAAGGGATGAAAGAAGAGTCAAGAAAGCAATATACATAATCACTACAACATTATAAATGGAAAAGATAACAACCACAAAATAGTTGAAAATGAATGTTATAAAATTTTAAAGAACAAGCTTGGGACTCCTCTAAAGAGATATGATAATTGGAAACCTCCCACTCCTTTGGTAGAGGTTTTTAGTCCATAGAAATGGAACATTACAATAAAATCAGGGTTTTATATATATATATATATGAATATATAATACATAAACATATGTAAAACATAAATCTACAGATCTATATACACACATATACATTATATAATCAGTTTTGATTATTTTATCCTTTTTATTTTAATTTTTTTAAAAATTAATTTTTGAAAAATTTCAGTACAAACCTTGAAACAAACAAAAACACAGCACAAGTTCCCAAATGCAATCTAGCCCTCTAATCTTCATTTATTTTCACTCAGAGGGGGACAAGATCATTGTTATTCAAGAAGATTCAGATAGGATCTGTGTAATATTGATCAATTCACTTAACTTGTGTCTAATTTTCTCCATCTTTACGATGGATTCATATTTATTAGCTATCTACTTCAAAGGACTTGGTTAAGATTAACTAGAAATTTGTTGCATTTCATAAAAAATGCCAAATCACATAGTACATATAGTTTAAACCACTTATTTAAAAAATATCCTGGATTGACTACAAATTTAAAAGAACCTGTAACATCTGGAAAAGACAGTGTAAGTCTAATTTGCACAAAAAAAGGTAATAACAAGTGAAATGAAAGATTCTTATTTTTTAAGTTCCTTTTTTCAATACTTTGATAAGTCATAGATCTCATGGTGCAAATTGAAATCCATCCATGATTCCTCATCCTGTGCAATTTTTAGATGAACACTTCAAAAAATAGTCCTTTAAAGATCTTCCTCATGCCCTGGAGTCTTTTACTATTTTGTGGATTCCATTACAATAATCTTGTCATCTACCTATTATATCTCCCTCTTGTTATATGACCTACCCACCTTCTTTTTAAATTATCTATGTCTTTGATGCTTGCTTGTTGTAGCTTGTTACCATCATGGTTAACTTGCTATAGCATACTTTGTTAGACTCACAACTACATTTTATATTACCCTGCCCTCATGAGCTACTAGCAACATTGAGTCTAATTTTAATTATAATTTCTGTTAATTCATAGCTATTTAGCCTCACTGACAGAATGGTAATATTATAAAAATGTATTTTGGCAACAGAGATATACTGAGATCTTTGAAATTTCTGGGAAATCTCTCAAATGCAATTCAGTCTTTTTCCCTCCAATCAATTCTTGGACTAGCTTATTGTTCCTCTATAATGCCTGTCCAAGTTATATATCATAATGAATCAATAATCAAAAACACATCTTCAATGAATAAGGGTAAATAGGTTTGGTGAACATACTATATACCTATCTATTTTATGTCTGAAATGTTGATAATTAATATCAAGTGAACAAACATTTATTAAGGGTTTACTATGTGTCAGACACTATGCTAAGTGATACAGATTGCTACAGAGAAATAAAAATATTTCCTGCCCTCCAAGAGTTCACAATCTAATAAGAGAGACAACATGAAACTATCTATATACAAACAAAATATATACAAGATAAATTGGAGATAATCTCACAGTAGCACTAAGGGGAACCAGGAAAGACTTTTTTGCAAAGGGTTGATTTTAGGGAAGAATAAGGGAAAGAGCTTTTCAGGCAAGGGTGACTTCTAGTGAAAATGCAGAGTTGGGAGATGGAGTGTCTTGAGCAAAATAAGTGAAAGACCAGAATCATGGGTTGTAGGGTATGTGGAACGGAATAAACTATCAAAAGTTTGGAAAGGTAGGAGAGACCAGATTAATAGAGACCTTGAGGACTGCAAGTTAATGTCTAGTAATATAATTCAGCTTTCTAGTAAGGAATCTTAAATAGTCTCAATGTGTACATGGAAGAAGCCCTTTAAAGCAGTCTTTTTTAAAATTAACAAACACTAAAGACATGGGGAAGAATGGATGGAAATACTTAGAATGAGGAGATAGAGTGCCAAAAAAGACCAGAAGTGTTGGATTGTAGAATACATTCTGGGTAGTAAAGAGTGGAAAAAACTGAAAAGGTAGGAGGAGGCCAGGACATTAAGGGCTTTAAATGCCAAACAAAAGACTTCATATTTGATGTTTGAGGGAATAAAAAACTCCTAGAGTTCAGTTCCTAGAGTAATGCAGGGTCAAACCTGAGATTTAGGGAAAAACATTTTAGCAACTGAGAGGAATATGATTTGGAGTAAGGAGAGATGGTTTTATTAGGTAGACCAGTAGACCAGATGTGAAGTGATGATGATTTGCAATGATGATGATTTGCAATCATATTGGTATCTACGAGAGTGGAAAGAAAGATTTAAATGAGAGCTACCATGATGGTAGAATAAGATCTGGCAACAGATTGGGTATAAAAGTAAATGTGAGGAAGGCATTTAGGCTGACACCAAGGTTTAAACCAGTAAGGATTGTGATATTCCCAACAGCAATAGATCAGAAGAGGAGAGGGATTGGAGGGGGGAAAATGAGTTCTCTTTTGAACATGTTGAGTGTGGTATACCTATGGGACATCCAGTTCAAGATGTACAAAAGGCAGTTGATGATATGGCTCTAGGACTAGACAAGTAGATCAGAAGATTATTTGTTATGTGTCTAAATGATAATTGAACACTGGGAGCTAATGAGATCACCGAGCAAGGTAGTATAGAGGCAGAAAAGAAATCCTTTACAGAGCTTTGAGGACACCTATGGTTGATATGGACAATGGATCAATTTTCCAGCAAAAGAGATTGAGGAATAGTGTTCACATGCATAGCAGGAGATCCAGGCTAGAGCAGGGTAGCAAAAACTAAGAAAAGAAAGTGTATTTAAGAAAAAAGGAAGACCAACAATATCAGATTATAGAGAGCCAAAAAGAATGAGAATTGAGAGAACATTAGATTTAGTAATTAAGAGATCACTGGTAGGGGCAGCTATGTGGCACAGTGGATAGAGTACCAGTACTGGAGTCAGGAGGACCTGAGTTCAAATTTGATTTCAGACATTTAATAATTTCCTAGCAGTGTGACCTTGAGCAAGTTACTTAATCCCATTGCCATAAATGAAGACAAAAATTAAAAAAAAAAAAGATTACTGGTGACTTTGGAGAAAGCGGTTTCAAATAAATGAAGTTAGGAAACCAGATGACAGGATTTAGAAGAGAGGAGGGGGGGTGTATATAAAGGTACTGCATATAAACTACTTTCTCAAGTTTAGCTAAGGAGAGGAATGATGTAAGAAAATAAGTAGCAGTTTTATATATTATCCTCTTAAATTCTTCTATGTAGATGTATTACAAGTTTAGTTTAAGTATATAAGTACATAGTTTGTGTTTTTGTGTGTATATATATAAATATGTATAGTTAAATATATAAGTATAGTGGGCAGCTAAGTGACACAGTGGATAAGGTGCTAGGCCTGGAGTCAGAAAGATTCATCTTCCTAAATTAAAATCTGGTCTCAGACACTTATTTGCTATGTGACCCTGGGCAAGTCACTTATCCCTATTTACTTCAGTTTCCTCATCCATAAAATGAACTAGAGAAAGAAATGATAAATCACAACTGTATCTTTGCCAGGAAAACTCACAAATAGGTCATGAAGAATTGAACATGAGGGGCAGTGAGGTGGCATTGTGGATAGAGCGCTGGCCCTGAAGTCAAGAGGACCTGAGTTCAAATCCGACCTCAGAGATTTAATAATTACCTAGCTGTGTGATCTTGGACAAGTCACTTAACCCCACTACTTTACCCCCCCAAAAAAAATAAAAAAAAAATTGAAAGTGATGTAAATGTGTGAACAAAAGTATAGAGTAAAAGTTCAAAGTCATTTTTTTTAGGTTTTTGCAAGGCAGTGGGGTTAAGTGGCCTTGCCCAAGATCACACATTGTCTGAGGCCAGATTTGAACTCAGGTCCTCCTGACTCCAGGGCCAGCACTCTATCCACTGTACCATCTAGCCACCCCTCAAAGTTATTTTAAAAAAAAATCATTCAAAAATTTTAAAAGTCATATAAAAAGTTTTAAAGAATAGAAGGGAATGGAAATAATTCCCATAGGCATGACTTCAATATTTTTATTGAGATAAAATCAGTCACATATACTATGTCTTGTGTTTTAAAAATCCACATAATTATTCAGCTCCTCCACTCTCCCTACCAACTATGAACAATCATTGATGGTTTGAAAAAAATTGCTTTTCTGAAAGAATTTAAGTTTGTATATCATATCCAGGAAACTATAGTCCCTATAGATAAAACACTATTAGACAATGCAAATGCTGTGGAAAGCTTACATAGAAATATGGCAAAGATGAAATGTACTTTTGTATAGTTTTATCACGTAAGGTCAGATGAACCAAATCAGTTGCCTGTATAATCGATTCCTTTTCTTAAGTGAACTAAGGAACCCAGCTGGTTGAAAGGTGTATTCCATTGAACTGATTTCCTTAAAGCCAAGTGGCTCAGTGTTTAGGAGTGCCCAAGTCCAATTAGTATGAGGACATCATGTGATTCAAATTTCATCAAATCCTTATTAAGCACTTAATATCGTAGGTTAAACATTTGTGATATAAATATGAGCAGCAGAACAATTCTCTCCCTTAAGGAAGATGCAGTCTATCTACTAAGTGGAGAAAAATTTATTCTAAGCCTGGACAATTGCCAGACAGTATGTCTCACAGATGTAAGATACCCCAATATTTGAAATAATTAACAATTGGCCCTGAGTGAACATTAATTTAGCATACCCTAGAGATTAAAGACTATCTCAAGAATTAAAAGTCTAATCAGAAATTCAGCTCACAAACTTCGGCACCTTTGTTTGCTGCATGAGCTCATAACACTATGCAAGGCAGAGCCTTCCAAAAATCCAGACAAGGTCATGAAGTACAGGCTCCCTTCTTTGTGAGAACAGGCCTAAAGGCAAACTTCTTCCGCCCTTTCTTTTTTCCCTCTTTTACTTCCTCCACTGACATTCAAAGATCCCCAAATCATAGTTCTGGAAGCAGAGATGAAAGTCATTTTATTTACTACTCTGGAAACTCCCCAAAACCAAGGAAACAATCCCTAACAGATATCAGAGAAGAGACTTTTTGCAGTGTATAAAGAGAAATAATGAGTCATCTTTGGGCATAATATTATCACTCTAATCTGGGCACAGATTTGTAAATCCACAGTCTTACCCTTGTCTCTTGTTAGCTATAAAAAATATATCTTAATAAATTTCATTTGGATACATAAATCTTATGCATGGATTTTCTCCTTTGCTCCTCCTTAGAAGGAGTTGATTTGCATATACTTAGATCCTTGAGTAGGACTTTGCCACCAATATAGGAATTGAAATAGGTAGGAGAAAATGGTCATTTGTTTCTCATTTTAAAACTCCTAGAACTCACAGAAATTCAACCTGCAGGAGTGGGTGATTTAAATTTAATAAAAAAGAGAGACCCAAACAGGATATTCTAAGAAAATTTGAGGAAGAGGCACTTCCAGATGGGGCATAGAGGTAGAGGCGGGAGAACAGGATGAGGATGGTGGGCATTGCCTCAAAGGAAGAGAAGGATTTGGTAGGTTGGTAGGTGAAGGAAGTGTTTTCTAAAGGACATAGAGTCTATATCAGTGACCTAAGGGGGGAAATTGAAATACTGGACAAGTATAACAGCTAGTAATCTAATTTGGATGCAATGCAAAGTTCTGGGAAATCTAATCCCTAATCCAATAATTTAGTGTAGGTTTGCTGTCTAATCTAAATGTATATAGTTTATATTCTTAGGTTGGCCTCTTTTGTCTCAAACAAATGTTATAAATTTATTGATAGTTATGCAGATAAATTTATTTCTCTCTGCCATTTGCAGTTTGGTATTTTTTTCAATCATTTTTCAGTCATGTCTGACTTTTTGTGCCCCCATTTCGGGTTTTCTTGGCAATGCTACTAATGTGTTTTTCTATTTCCTTCTCTTCATTTTTACAGATAAGGAAACTAAGGCAATCTTTTAAGTGACTTTTCCAGGGTCTCACAGGTAACAAATGTCTGAGATCAGATTTGAACTCGATTCTAAGTTTTCTTGACTCTAGTTTGGCTCTCCATCTACTGCCCCACTTAGTTGCTCCCTGCCTAGTGGAGGACATGACCAAACCCTTCTCCTTTCAAGCCCTTCAGAACATAAAAGACTAAGACATAGAACAAGTAATCTCTGTTCTTTGATCACTGATTGCAAAGTAGTGTGGATCAATGTTTAAATCCTGGGTCTTAGGATGCTATTCTAGCTTTCTATTTCTAGAATCTGCTTTCAGCCCATTACCTTCTATTTAGTCTATTTTTTTCTGGATTTTGATCCCATATTATTTATTTAGACCTGTTTCATTCCTTTACCCTGGTGCTTTATCAGAAACTTTATGTGGTAACTGGCCTTGGAGTCAAGAGGATGGGAGTTCAAATCTGGCCTCAGACACTTGACTCTTACTCATCCTTGCCTATGTAAGCTAGTTCCCTGGCCTAAGCCTCTTTTTTTATAATTAAATATCTCATAATTTACCATATTGAGTTTCCTATTTTAATTCTTCAACTGACAATAACTTATTTCTGGTAAAGGCAAACTCCTTTCATTTAAAGCTCTCATTGCAATGAAATTACGTATTTTCTTGAATAAACAGTAAAATTACAAATATCTCTTTTACAAAGGAGGGGTGATACTGTCTCCTGAACCAGAAAGTAAGCTTTTTATGTTATGAATTTCTTTTTCTATGATTCAGAAATATCTGAACCCCCTTCCCAGAATAATGTTCTTAAATGCATTAAATAAAATATATAAAATTACAATGGAAACCAATTAGATAGAAATGCATTTAGCAAAAACTTTTTTTTAAAGCAAGTACATGAAGCCCAGTTTAAGAACCCCTGCTGTAAGGAAAATTTATAGACTAGCATGTGAAAGAAACTATTACTACACTTGGAAAGAGAATGCACATGAAATGGCTAATAATGATATCCTACTAAGGAATGTGGAAGTGTCCATGAGCAAATATTATGGAACAGATTGACAATTAAGTCAAATCATGTATCTAGGCTATGACAGAGATCCTCCTAAGACTCCACAAACCCCTGATACTTAACTATTCCCACTACATCTTTGGGAACAAAATAGCACATACAAAAACATCTAGAAGGTCTGTCTAGGGATTTTTATCTTCTGGTAGGAAATAGAAGGAATTAATTGTATACAATAAAGTTTGGCCTTTTCTAAAAGGTAACTGTAGTGACTGGTTTTGGAAGAGAGTGACTGGTTTTGTAAATGTTAGAGGAGAAGAGGATTTAGTTTCTTGAACAATGGCCTGTGATGCCAAGGTATATTGTGCCACACAATTATTGAGCATAATTAGTTTGTCAGGAGCATTTCAAACCCCAGAAAGAGGGTTTTAAGTTGATCTTCTAAAGAAAGAGGAAAAAGCCAAATAAGACAATTAGATAACTATGGTGGACAATGTGTGTTGGGTTAAAAAAAATAAGGGTTCTGGGTAAATAGAATGAGAATCTGAATGAGAAGACAAAATGGGGATATGGGAAGAAGCAGATAGTACATTCTATGTGAATAGTCCAGGATCAGCATCCATGTGGACAGACACATAATGTGTATATCTCAAAGAAGATAATAAAAAGTAAGTTGATATCAGAAAGAATGCAGGATTCCTTAATTTCTATTTTACCAACTTCTCCAACAAATTCAAATTATAAAGGCTAGAGCAGTTAACATGAATAAGGAATTATAGTCCATGGGACTAGGCATAGAAATAGTGAAAGAGTATTCAGTACTTTACCACTACAATAATGATGCATTATATTTCTACCACACTATAATTTAAAACAATCTACATCAACATACATTATCTCACTTTGGTCATTCCAACCATATCATGATTTTTGTTGAGTATTAGAGCTAGATATTAAATGAGTTGCTTAAAGTAATGAATCTAATTCATCAATCTTCCACCTGGGTGGAAGACCCAGGTCTTCTGACTCCTAATTCTGTGATGTCTCCATAACTTCTCTCAGGTTCAAGAAACAGCAGAGCCAAAGTGGTGCTGGCAAGTACGGCCCTATCCAAAGACTGTTGTCATTCACCTTGCCTGGCTACACCAGAGGTGATGACCCACCTAGATAAAAAATATGTCAATGTTAGTGCTGAAGTGACACCAAGAGGCATGTTCATACTGGCAGACACACTGCCCAAAAGCAAGATATGTTAAGGTTGATGCTCAAGCACCCAATATGATGGTATTAATGTTATGAACCAGCAAAGGAAATGAATTTTCTTTGGTTATTTCTCCTGTGATTACCAGGGTCTCAGTTCACTGGGTTATTTCCTGATCAGTGATAATGAGTCAATGTGGAAAGAGAAGAAGAAAGGAAGGATGGAAGAAAGAAAAGAGAGAAAGAGAGAGGGAGGGGGAGAGAGAGAGGGAGAGAGAGAGAGAGAGAGAGAGAGAGAGAGAGAGAGAGAGAGAGAGAGAAACAAAGGAAGGAAGGAAGGAAGGAAGGAAGGAAGGAAGGAAGGAAGGAAGGAAGGAAGGAAGGAAGGAAGGAATGAACATTGTTTGGATCCTGATTGCTTAAATGTAATAGCAATTATTTCTTTGTTTCTCTTTTGGCCAGAAACCCTGGGGCTTCCCCCCTCAGATTGATTTTTACTAGGTAAAAGAGAACATTCTTCATTTTTTTAACCCAACCAGTAAATAGGCATTGCTTCAGCCAAATTGAGACTTATTAAAGACCTTAACTTATAAAGGCCAAAGTCTCCCACTGTTCAGGGGCATCTCCCCTTGTCCTGATCCATATTGAGCTATTGGACCCAGATGGCTCTGGAGGAGGAAAGTGAGGCTAGTGACTTTGCACAGTCCTCCCTCACTTAATTCCAATTTATTTGCATGTTATGGTATCACATCCCTGAAGATTTAGTCCTCTTCAAGAAAAAAGGACAAATAGCATACTCAGTTGTGAAAATTTTGAGTTGAGTGTTGTACAGGATTTCTAAGGCTAACTTCATCCTTGTGACAATTTGATTCAGAATCTCCCAGTCCTGTGAAGTTGTGCATCTTGTTCACTAACTAACTAAATCATGGGGAAATGATTTGAAAACCTTAAAGCATACTACAAATGTTAGCTATCATTTTTGTTATTATCATTGTTTAAATCTGAAAGTTTTCCTTTCTAGTTCATAGCAGAGCCATGTTCCCAGGAGAGTAGTGATCTATCATGGGATGCTATCCATCTATGTGTTACTAGATGGGGGAAACCAGTTGCAGAGACATTCTTCAGTCATCATAGATCTGGAGCAGGAAGGAAACAGAGATAAATTTGATCCTTCATTTTACAGATGAGAAATTCAGGTCAAGGAAGTTAAAATTCCTTGCCCAAATTCAATGGGTAGGAAGTGACAGAGTAAATATTTGAATTCAGGTCCTATAACTCCAAGTTCAACTTTCTTACTAATTCCTCTGGCTAACACATATATGATGTGACATGAGAATCACTATCAGCAATCTTTGAGAGGAATCTGGAAGAATAGCAGAGGCATTTATAAGTGGCAAAATGTTGTCCTAATGTTCATAAAGGGGTAAAGCATAGATTTCAGACATGAAAATGCCATGACTGATAAGTTTGATATTGATTTGTGAAAGGGCTACCAGGCTGCTAAGTGTATTTGATGCAGAAAATAGTAGAAGGCCCTGGAGCCACTTATCTTGGATAAGATAAAACTAAGAGGAGATATGACAGCTGAATATTTCAGATATTTGATGAGTTGTCATGTGTGAGAAGAAATATATTTGTTCTGTTTTGTTTCAGAAGAGAGTATGAAGACTAAAGATTAGACATTTCAGGGAGATAGCTTCCAATGCAACTTAACAAATAAACATTCAAACAACTAGACCTCTTTAATGATGAAATGTTTTAACAGTGGTGATGAGCTTTCCATAATTAGAAGAGTACATCTTGCCTTTGTGACAAACCATCAAGCCTACTAGAGAGGAAATTCTTGTATTGGGTGACTAGTTGTACTAGAGAACCAACAAAGTCTTGTCTTTTTCCGAGAGTTTATGATTTTTAAGTGTAGTAATTTGAAGGGCTAGGGACCCTTATACCAAGTTTCACTAATATCAATGAGTCAAGTCCCTAGATTGAAACTAGCTACTCCACATGATTGTAGGGAACCTCTAAAAAGCACTGGGTTGATTATTCTAACCCTACTGACTCAAGTCCTGGTTCCCATGTGTTCTGCCCAATGCTAACTATCACTAGGATTAATAAACTAGTGTCCACTTAACCAACTGACATCAATTATTTTAAGGGATATTTATTGAGATGATATAATCAGAATGGAGTACAAATATTTCCTTCTAATGTTTGGGGTTCCCCTCCCCTATTCCACCTTATTCCCTGCAGAAAATGAACTTAATCCTAATGCAGTTGCTACATTCTCCTAATCAAGTTCACACTTCTAAATGTGACACAGCAGGCAGCTAGGTGGCACAGTGCATAGAGCACCGGCCCTGGAGTCAGGAGTACCTGGGTTCAAATCAGGCCTCAGACACTTAATAATTACCTAGCTGTGTGGCCTTGGGCAAGCCACTTAACTCCATTTGCCTTGCAAATAAATAAAGAAACAAATAAAGAAACAAACAAATAAATAATAAAAAATAAATGTGATATGGCCAAAGGATAAGTCCCTGCTGCTTCTTCTTAGCCATCTTTGATCCATTCATAGGCAGGGCTAAGCAGGTCCCTCAGCACTTGACTTCTCTTGGGTTGATTAGTTCAATGCCAGGCTCAGAGCAATTGCTCAATAAATACTTGCTGACTTGAGTCATCGAGTTTGGTTGGTCCACTAAATCTATTTGGATTCTAGCTCCCAGATGATTCACTCTTCTAACCTTTTTAAATTCATTGGATCATACTCTAATCTGCTACTTCTTCACCTAAGAGCAGGAATGAACAGAGATCTGCACTCACAAGCCCCAGGTCATCTGTGGCAGAACATTAAAGGCCAAGCCTCTTTTCCCAGTCAGAGATTTCCAGCATAGATTCCTCATTTCAACCACCCAGAACTCTCTGATTAGTGCCTTCTGTAAGCAGTCTCAGTTCTCAGCTGGTTGTCAATCAAAAGATCCTTTTTTTCCACAAGGAAAACAGATCAAAAATAAGACTGTCACAGGATGAATCCAGAGTCTATTAAACTCTGCCCCTCAAGAGTCTTGACTAAGTGTTTCTTCTACAACACTGATAAAGTGACCATCCAGCCTCTGTTCCAGTAAGGAGAATCCATTCTCTTTTAAAGCAGCTCATTCATCTTTTGGTTAGAAAGCTTTTCCTTTCATCAAGACTTAATTCTCTGTAACTATCAACCATTTTTTCTAGTTCTGTAGGTTGCATCAAAGTTTTCTTCCCTATTGCAGCCCTCCAAATATATGAGTACCTAGATCATATCCCCCCACCCAAGTCTAACAACTGATAGCACAAGGAGAGCAACAAGCATGACAGGAGAAGGAAGGCTTATTCTGAAATCTGAGACAATTATTACCTATTATAATGAGTAAAATTGAGAAAACTATCCATGGTTTGGAGTGGATAGCAAAATGATTCAATGTTTAAAGACTACATGGAGGACAGGAGGAGAGCAGTAAATTAATTCTCAGGAGATAAGGGCAATGTCTCTCAGCATGTAAGACTCAATGAATGGACATGCTTTGGATACTGAGCAAGAAAGATCAAAATGATAGAGAGGTAGTTGATGACTTTGAACAAGGTTGTCTCAATTAGACTAGAGCAAAGGGATAACAGAACATTACTCCTCATTCAGTGCTTTCTGACTTTGTACAAAATGGGTAAGGTTGGAATGCCAGAGGAAGGATTCTTCAGGCTATTGATTTCAGACCCAGAAGACTGGGGTGAGGCAGAGCACAAAGAGGGTCAGGAATGGCTCAGAACCAGAGTGGGGACTGTCCTTCCTTTCCAATTTGTCATCCTCAGCAGTTGCCAAAAGGATTTGGAGTCATGATCCTTTTCCAGTCCTCAAAATACCTTTTGATGACCCTATTACTTGGCAGCAGCACTCATTTGAAAATATCCTTGAAGCCTTGAGCACACATTACAAGTACTCTGGAGTATCAAATATGAAACCCCTTAAAGTCTCTTCCCCTGAGCCCAAAAACACCCATCTTCTATTTTTACCAGAATGGTTGGATTCCATTAAACTGCTTTAGGAAATCATCCTGATATATTCCTGGATAGTATTCTTCTGAAATATTATAGTCAAGGATCAAATTTATCTTAGATGGTTTAGAATATAATGGTTAAATCAAGGATTTGGTAGCATGATATACAATAACAAATGGGTTACATTGCTGTTCAGTTGTTTCAGTAATACCCAGTTCTTTATGACCCTATTTGTAGTTTTCTTGGCAAAGATACTGGAATAGTTTTGCCATTTTCTTCTCCTGCTCATTTTACAGATGTGAGAACAGAGGCAAATAGTGTTAAATGACTTGCCCAGAATCACATATCTGAGACTGTATAATGAACCTAGGTCTTCCTCACTCCAGGCCTGCCTAAATGGGCAGTAAGAACTGCTCAAATATACATAACACTTTTAGATTCATAAAGTGTACATACATTATTTTATTTTGTCCTCATAATTTAAACCCTGGGAGGTAGGAACTATGTGTATTTTTGGCTTGATTTTACAGATGAGGCAACTAAAATTCAAATTTTCCCAATGTCATACAGATAATAAATTTCATAAATAATATTTTAATCATGGGCTCCCTGACTCTTAATCCTAGCCACTGGGTCATGCTGAGCCTCTCCTGAGTAGCACTGATAGTGTCTTTAGGAAGAATTAAATTCTAGGCCTATTTTGATTAAAGTACAATCAAATTAATAGCAGTCACTGCAAAACAAGTAACTATAGAATACCTCTATGAACTTTCAGAGGCCAAATTCTTTTATGGCTTGTTTATTATACCTTATTACAAAATTTAAGTCAAGTATTAGGTTGCAGGTTCTGTGTCATCTGCTGACCTTCACATGTCATCTGCAACATCCATAAAATCTCCCCAAAATTTCTCATTAAAATTTCTTATGCTGGGGTGGCTAGGTGGCACAGTGGATAGAGCACCAGCCCTGGAGTCAGTAGTATCTGAGTTCAAATCCAGCCTCAGACACTTAATAATCACTTAGTTGTGAGGCCTTGGGCAAGCCACTTAACCCCATTTGCTTTGAAAAAGCTAAAAAAAATTTCTTATGCCAACCTGTGAATCATGATAGTGGAAGGTTGGGTATGGTGGATCAGCTATCTGTGTTGGAAAAGAGCATTCACACTGATGGAATCAGATTCTTGGAAATATTAAACATTAAAATAATTAGGGCAGAATTAGGTAGAAGATATTGCATATTAAATATAAAAAACATTCATATAAAACTCTTGATTTTATAAAGCTTATTCTTTGCAACCATGCTGAGAGGTAGGTAGAGTATTATTCTTTCCACTTTACAGATGGGGAAACAAGATAGGTCACATGTCTTGCCTATCATCACAAAGTTGGTATCAGCACTGAGACTCAAATGCAGCATGGTGCTGAGGGCTGAGGTTGGACTTGAAATCATAGTACTCAAGTTCAAATCCCAATTTTTCCCCCTAATTTCCTGTGTGATAATAGGAAGTCAATTAAATTCTCTAGGTTTTGGTTTTCCATCTGAAAAACAGGGAGGTTGGACCAGATGACCAATGATGTCATTTCCAACTCAAACTCATGATCCTATTACTTTAGTTTTGCCCACTAAATAATGCTGTTTGCTCAACCAAAGCTTCTCAAATGAATTAGCAGAACCCTTGACCCATAATTGTCTTGAGTTATTTGACTACACATAAGGAAAGACTTTAGTGCTCCCCCCACTCCAAACACCCACAAATAGAAACACACACAAAACTCTTCTGATCTACCTCCAGTTCTTTCAGATTCCATTAGTTCTTCCAAGACCAGTTCAGGTTCCCAATATCCTATGTAAATTGATCTTTATCTACTCCAACCTATGCTGTTATTTCTCATTTCTGGCTTCTTATATGACATATTATACATTTCATACTTCTTAGCAGCAATTTTTGTTATTTTCCCCCAGATTATGGAGTATCTTGTGCCAGAGACCAACTACAAGAAACTGGGTAGTTCAGTGGATAGAGTATCAGGGCTAGAGTCAGGAAGATCGCAACCTAAATCTACCCTATAACACCTGGGTGACTCTAAGCAAGTCATCTAACCTCTCTTAGCCTCAGTTTCTTTATCTTCAAAATGGGAATAATAATACCAATTACCTCCTAGGATTGTTGTGAGAATTAGATGAAAAAACATATAAAATGCTTTGCAAACTTTAACGTCCTGTATAAATGTTACTGTTACTGTTTTTTACCATTTTAAGTCAAGTCCAACTTTTGTGTCCATGATTCCTTTAGGAGTTTTCTTGGCAAAAATACCAGAAAAATGGTTTGCCATTTCCTTTTTCAGATCATTTTATAGATGAGGAAACTGAGACAGAGTTCAGTAATTTGTCAGGGTTACATAGCAATTAAGTATTTGAAACAGAATTTCAACTCGGGTCTTCCTGTCTCGAAGCCCAAGTGCTCTAAAAACTAAGCCACCTGATCACACATATAAATGCTAACTATAATTATTATCAAGTAGTTAGATGATGCTGAAGTGAATGAACAACAACAACTCTTCCTAAATAGAAAAAATTAAAAAAGAAAAGTTGAAAGAATTAATTTTTCTTTTCTTCTTTTATCAGGGAGAATGAAATTTTCCTTGAAAGATGGGGTTTGACTTTCCATCAGACCCTGCCCATGTACACATAATCAGCAATCTTAGAGATATATTAATAAAATTTGTATATTAACCCACCCTCCCAAAAAGAAAGGAAAGATGAAATTTTTCAAGAGGAAAATTAGAAAAATAATCTAAGAAAACAGAAAGAAATGTCAGAAAATTTGGGCAAAGGAAGAATGATTGAAGGTTCTCTGCTCTGCTCCCATGTAGCAGAGAATCTAAATTCAGGATCCACAGACCCGAAAAATCAGTTTTATTTTCACAAACTTCTAAGTGAAATATAACCTTTCCTTCCATTATGAATGTAGACACCAACCCACAGCAATATGAGGAATCCACAATGATACAAACTCAGATTAAGAAGCTCTTCCCTAGAGGGTAGAACTGGACTGGCACTGATTGTAGATGATAGAACTGGACTGATGACTCCTGCCATGAAGAAATCAAGCTTCCTGGACTCCATCATATAATTCTATGGATTCACAGTTCCTTCTGTGGGAGAGGACATACATTTCTGACCAGTATAAGAAGGGTCAAGTCTTGGATATTGATAACTTCCTACTGAGACACACCAAAATAATGAGTCTGGCTACTCAAACATTTAGATGGTTCATAAACTTCTCTGGGGAGGGAGAAGTATACAGAAAACACGAGAGAGACTTATCAATGCAGAATTCTTCTATACAACAGTAATAATCACCCAACTTCTGATGAACATGCAGCAATGGGACAATCTACTCGTTGCAACTCATTCTATTTGGAAAGTCTTCTCATTATTTTGAAAAGTGTTACTTCTTGTAATGACTTGAGTCAAAAGACTTGCCCACCTACAATTTATTGATTGTCATTTCTGTAGCATGACCACCCTGGGTCCTAGGCTATTCTCCTGAGCTTCAGATATGTCCTGATATGCATGTGGTTCCACTAGGATCTAGCTAATACTTCCCTGGACTCCAGATTGGATCTGAAGCTGCCAGACAGAGATACATTCTTTTATATTAAAGAGTAAATAAGCTCTTCAGGCAAATTTTTTGAATGCACCAATCATGAGTAAGTCAGGTAAAAATGCATACAAGTTTAGTACAATTTCTTTATCCCTGGGGATCACACCTTATATACTCAACAATCATTTGAGCTATTTCTGTCTTAATCCCTCCCTCCACCGCATCCCAATCCCCCTAATACATACTGCCAAAACTGGGAAGGAAAAGAGGAGGAAGGACTGAAAGTCTAATCAGTTTGAATTGCTTATTTTGACCTAAAAGTGATGGAACTTCTTGATTCATTTCTTGCCCTCTTTCTTCCATATGATTTTTTTTTGGGGGGGGGGGAGGTAGGAGGTGGGTATGGGAGAGAGGTAATAGGTAGGAGAAATCTTTTTTTTAAAACCCTCCAATCTTAATTGCCTTGGGGCATTGAGAAGTTAGGTGGTTTGCCCATGATCACTCAAATAGTGTCAAAAGACATTATCTTAAATCCATAGCCATCTGATTCCAAGGTCAGTCTTCTACCTACAGTTGTTTTTTTTTTTTTAACATGGAGTCCGTGAATTTTAAAAATGTAAATATATTGACAAATATATTTCAATATAATCTGTTCCACTGGCAATCTTATATATTTTATTTTATTCATTTAAAAACAATATTCTCAGAAGGATTCATAGACTTCACTAGACTGACAGTGGGCCTCTTTCATATACAAAAAGTTCAAGTCCATGTCCTGTCTGCCCCTGTTAAACAATATAAGTCTTCAAATATTTGATTTTTTTCTTTCACTCTTCCCCAGACCTGACCTGATTAGCACAAAGTACAGGAATGCAACTGTTGGCAAATGCACTAGATTTGGAGTCAGAAAGGCCTGAATTCAAATTTTTCTTCAGATACATAGTAATTGTCCCACTTAATCTCTTTCAACCTCAATTTCTTTATCTGAAAAATTAAAATAATAACATAACTTACCTCTTGGGATTGTTAAGATCATATATATAATATATAGATATATAATATATAGATATAATATATATAAATGCATGGTGCATTACAAATCTTATAGGGTTATATAAATGCTACTATTAAATTACTGAAATATGTTATTATTAATGAAATGTAATTATGTTAGCTTTTATTTCACAGCCTCATTATATTTCTGGCTCATGTTGAACTTGTCCACTGAAAAGCCTAGGTTTTTTTTTTCACATGAACCTCTGCTAAGCCAGGTCTCCCTTATCCTATACTAGTGTAGTCATTTTCTAAAATGAAAGATTAAGCATAGGACTTTATGCTTCTCCCTATTAAATTTCAATGCTAGATTCAGCCCATCATTTGGCCCAGCCTGTCAAATTTTTTCTTTGAATCTTGATTCTGTCATCCAGGATATCAGCTCTCTCTCCTAGCTTCATGTCATCCAAAAATGTGATAAGCTCACATGCCGTTCATATTACACAGTGAGAGCACAGCTGTTGGCAGCAGCCTGGGCTTAGTGGGACTAGCCTGGTGGATATGAGAGCTCTTTTCCCCATGTACAGAAAAGAATAAGTTACCAGCAACATCATAAACTTCAAGGGAAGTATTTCACTCATGACATCTTTTACCTTTAACTGGGACTTAAAACACACTAAACTATATGTAGTGAGAAACTTCATGTGGCTTCCTAAGATGTCTCATCCACAATGTGGGAGAAGCTTGGAGTCATAATTATATTCAATAAAAATATTAATTGTGAAATAAATGAATAAATAGCATATTACTAGTAAGAACTTTCTGGGTATTTGGGCATGATACTTAGACATCTAAATCACAGCTTATAAAGTAAACTTAATCATGATGGCCTACTGCATAAGATTGCCATCAGGAATATTACAAATGAGCAATAATGACACATTTATATAGCACTGAACATTTTATGAAGCAATTATAACAATATATTATAGGTAAGATGGGTATAATAAATATTACCATTCTAATTTTATAAATGTGAAAATTGAAGACTAGAAAGGTTCATTGGAATGCCCAATATCACACAGCAAAAAGGGAAGAACCAGGGTTTTGAACTCAGGGAGTCAATTTCCTTGTCCTTTGTTCTTTCTAGTAAACCATGAAAGCACTGGGCTAAAGCACTCTGATAAAATTATTTCATTAACATTGATTTGCTATGTTCTATATGAGAACATATAATATACCATATAAAGCCAGATATGAGAGGCATTATGTTATAAGGGACAGAGAACTGATCTTGGAGTCAGGAAGACCTGGGCATAAATTCTATCTCTCATCATGGATGGGGGGATTCTATCAGTCAACTAACAAGGCAGTTCTATATGTTCTCAGCCCTATATGGAATTCTGGGGATATAAATGCAAAGAATAAAACAATCTCTGTTCTTAAGGAACTTTCATTGGATTAGAAGAGGCAAAACACATATACATTATATATCCATATATAATAAAAATATATACCTATACATAAATATATAATAAAAATATAAAATTTTCTCATTTGTCAATATATAATATAAAATGTGTGGTGTGAATAGAATATAAATGTAATGATAATACTAAATATATTAATATGAAATATTTTCATGTCAATATACAATATATAAGGATAAAATATAATAATAAAATTATATAATATAGTTAGAAAAGGAGGGTGCTACTACTTCAAGGGTCTGAGAAAAGTCTGCAAGTAAAGTTCTGAGCTGAAAAAACCCAATAGATTCTATAAGGTAAAGTTGACAAGGGAGAACATTCCAGCTATGGGAACAACCAATGTAAGAATATGGAGATGGAAGATGGAAACCTATATGGGAAGAACAGAATGAAGACCAGTTTGGCTTAGTCATTAGTTTGGAAGAGGATTAATATATACCAAGAATGAAAATAACGTTTCGGATTAAGTTGCGAGAGTCCTTAGAAGCTAAACAAAGGAATTTTTATCCCTGAAGCAAGAAGTCAAGAGGCAAGAAGTAACTTGTGATACAATGGGTATTGAGATAGACCTGGAGTCAGGAAAAATATGAATTCAAATCCAGCCTCAGACATTTATTAGCTAAGTGATCTTGGCAACTTCTGTTTTTCTCCATTTCCTCAACTGTAAATTGAGGATAATACAAGCATTTAGCTCACAAGGTTGTTGTGAGGATCAAATGAAACAATAATATTTGAAAGTAGGAAGGAAGGAAGGAAGGAGGGAGGGAGGAAGGAAGGAAGGAAGGAAGGAAGGAAGCACTCAGTACAGTGCAGGCTTTATTTAAGTGTTTATTCCATCCCTTCCCTAACTTTCTAGAGTTGATTTAGACCAGGAATAGCATAGTTGGAAAGCACTGAAGAATAATCACTTTGGCAGTTGTATGGAGGATAGACTAGGAAAGATGATTCAGGAATACTAATTAGTAGGTCATTGAAATAGTCTAAGCAAGCATCATTGATGTTCTAAACTAAAGTAGTTGTCATTTCATTAGAGACTCGGTGTCAGCTACAGGAAAACTCATATAAATAGAAATGATAAAAATTTGTCAGTTAGTTGGATCTATATGGTTAGGGAGGGTCAAGAATAACAGAGGATATAAACCTGAGATCCTGGAAGAATGATGCTGCCTTTGACAGAAATAGGGAAGTGTGAAAAGAGAGTGGATTTGAGGAAAAAGGCAATGAATTATGTTTTTGATATTTTGAGTTTAAAATGTCTCCAATTCATCCAGTTTTAAATGCCTGATTAGGCAGTAGGCAAAATGGGATTGAAGGTCACAGGAGCAATGATTGGGGTTAAATCCATAGATGTTTGAGTCATCTACATAGAGGTAATAATTAAACTGTTGAGAACTAATTAAGAAAGAATGTTAAAAAAAAAGAAATTAGGATCCAGGATAGAACTTCCTGGAGCATCCAGATTTAAGGGATGTTATATTGTTGATGAGCCATCAAAGTACATTGAGAAATAATGTTCAGATAGCCAGGAGAGAATACTGTCATAAGAACCTGGAGAGCAGAAGGTGGTCATCCCTTTCGAACCTGTTACCTCTCATTACATTTCCAGACCATTACTCTACTCTGACTTCTTTCTTCCCTTCTCAATCTCAACTCTATATTTAACCAGTTCAGCTTGTCTTCTTTTTAATACCTTACCACCTTGCTTATTCCTGCTCTGATTGCTCCCAAAACTTTGTACTTCCTTTCATATTCATTATTCTTCATAAAGCTGGGGAAAAATCATATAACTGCATTGGAATGCATACCCTATTAAGTTCATATTATTCAGTTTTAGCTGGGTCTTCACTGAATTGTTGTTAAGTTAATCACTGTGTTCTTGGTTACCCCATGGACCATACTGTTGTTGGAGTTTCTTTTGGCAAAGGTAATGGGCTGGTTTGCTATTTCCTTCTCCAGTGGATTGAGGCAAACTGGTGTTGTAACTTGCTCAGTCACACAGCTGAGTATCTAAGGCTAGATTTGAACTCAAAGATAAGTCTTTTTTTATTTTTTTTTCAAGGCAGATGGGGTTAAGTGGCTTGCCCAAGGCCACACAGCTAGGTAATTATTAAGTGTCTGAGACCAGATTTGAACCCAGGTACTCCTGACTCCAGGGCTGGTGCTTTATCCACTGCACCACATAGCCACCCCTAAAGATAAATCTTCTTAACTACAGACCTGTGAATCATGATAAGGGTGAAGAATAGGGGATTATGGTTAGATAGTAGGAAATAGAATACTTATGATTAATGGTGAAAGCCAAGGTGTTACCATCCCTGTGTGTGATTGAGATAGAATAGAGGAAGATATCATGAGGTTTAAGAGGATTGAGGATTGGGGAGGTTAGGGAATCTGAGTGCATATCATTATGAATTTTGAAGTGAACTAGGTCTTACATTCTTATTACTAGAAAGGGAATACAGTAATATGGAAAAGCCACCATCTTCATATGGTGAAAAGGTATAATAAATTGAATTTAAAAAGAAAAATTGCTGAATAATAGTAGCAAAGAGTCTTGGAAGTGGTAATGGGGAGAAAAGAGTATTCTGACATCATTCCAGCAGCAGGTATAATTTGTGTGTGTGTGTGTGTGTGTGTGTGTGTGTGTTCTAAAGGGATGCAATTGAAGGTATATTCAGAGCTAGAGAAAATGGTTAAGATTGTTGCATCATCTGGAAGAAGTCAGTGAAAGGAATATGAGAAGAAAAGGTCCAGAATGAAGGAAAGTTTATTCATTATGGAATGAGAATTTCAGAAGGCAAGTGGAAAGGGTGGGTTTGATTGGAATAAAACACAGATGAGAAAAGATTAAGAGGAATAATGATGAGAGGTAGACATTGGGGAGCATTGGCTCTTAAGTAGCTCTTGATTAAGTTATATAGAGATATGGAAAGTAGTGGGGGTTGGGAATCATCCATTCTTTGGGCTACAGGGGGTAGCAGATGAATTGCAGTTGTCATGTTTGAAGGAGTTGGCATAGTAAGGAAAAGCTCAAAAGCACTGAACCTTGGTTGTCCTTCCTACTGTTCTAGGATGATGCCAAATCCTCATTTTACAAAAGGGGAAACAAGTCCAGGATAGCTATTTACCTGTTTATACAAGCTTTGTTGTTTAGTTATGTCCACCTCTTTATGACCCGATTTGGAGTTTTATTGGCAAAGATACTCAAGTGGTTTGCTATTTCCTTCTCCATCTCATTTTACAGATGCGAAACTGAGGCAAATGGAGTTAAGTGATTTGCCCAGAGTCGAAGTTAGTAAGTGTCTCAGAACTCAAGGAGATAAACCTTTCTGTCTTGGGTTCTGCACTCTATTCTTGCCACCAACTGACTTCCCTTATATAGGTAGTAACTTCAGAAATGGGATTTGAACCCAGGTCCTCTGACTCCCCAATCTAGTGTCAATTCCACTGCAACACAGAGGCATAGGCTATTGTTGAAAGGTATTCTTTAGATCATGTGAATCAATCTCCTCCTTCTTAATATTCCCTAAATTGTTTTATATAGATTTTTACTCCATGAATCAATTAAACCCTTCTTGAATTAAATTGTACTTTATAACATTTGAATATCAATCCTATTGATTCCTATCTTTCAGACCACAAGATGAGACACCCAGATACCAGTTTTCATCTGTTCAAAAGCATTCAGGGTGACTTTGAAAGGGTTAACTGAGAGCCCTGGATTCATTCCAGTAAATGTTCCCATGAAGAAGATCCATCAAATCTTCTGTACTGGAACAAGGTACATAATATCGGACAGGCTACGTAATCAATCTGTCAAGTCTCTCAGCCTAAAATGATTTCTAAGAATATTCTGGCAGAAACACAAAGCAAAGTCTACAGTGTGGAAAGGTGATGTACTTCTCTGGGTGATGCATCTGTTCCCTTCTGGAAGTGGAAACATTTGGAAGGGAAGCCTTTGCAAACTCTAACATACTAAAAATCTGGGACTAGAATAGGCAGCTGCTCTTGGAAATGTTTTCCTTAGCATAGAACGGGAACACAGTAGGTTCTTAATAAATTCTTGTTGACTTGACCTAGTTTTCTCAACTATAAAATGAGAGAATAGACTTAGCTGGCCCAAAGTCTAGTTTTGGATTTCTGAGTCTCAGTAATCATAACAAGTTTGATCCTCCCTCTCATATGGTGAGAGGGTAAGAAACTATTATTGTAATCATCTTATTATTATTATTATTATTCAGTCATTTTCAGTCATATCTGACTTTTGATAAATCCATTTGGGATTTTCTTGGCAAAGTTATTGGAGAGAATTGCCATTTCCTTTTCCAGTTCATTTCACAGAGAAGGAAACTGAGGTAAACAGGATTAAGCGACTTGACATGGCTAATAAATATCTGAGGTCAGATTTGAACTCAGGAAGATGATTCTTCCTGACTCCAGGTCCAGCCCTATCTACTGTAATACCTAACAATGACCAAAGGGCAAAAGCACGTTTCCATCATAACATGGCCATCAGGACAATGAAGAGCTAACATTTATAAGATGCTTATTCTGGATCAAGTGCTTTATTTCTGTCTCATTTGATTCTAACAACAACCCTAGAAGGTAGAAATTATTAACTGAGGCAAACAGAGGTAAAGGGGCTTGCCCAGGGTCACGTAGCCAGGAAGTATCTTCAACTGAATTTGAACTCAGGTCTTCCTGACTCTAGGCCCAGAGCTCTATCCATCTCATTATTCAGCTATCTTTTATCTTAACTGATAATCACTGTTGAAGGGATGATTGGACACAACATTAAGAGATACAACTGTCTGCATATTTCAACTTTGAGGCTCAGAAAAGTCTGTGATCATTTGAAACATCAATTCAGTAAAAACAAAAACATTTGCTCTCCTTCTATGAGGCACATTGATTCTCCCAAAGAAAATGAGAAACTTTGCCTCACCCACACAACTGGGTGGTCATATTCAGTCTCCACCTGCAAATATCTACTTCTGATTTTTCACAAAATGTTGTAAGAGAAAAGTGAGGAAAGAAGGACAAAGGGGAAAAGGGGAGGGTTAGAAAAGGGGAGGATTAGAAAAAGAAGTGGAAGAAAGAGAGTCAAGATAAGACCCAGAGCACAACTTTCCCTCAATCCTCTCCATCTCAAACAATGAATACTTCACATCTTCCAGGTAGACCTTGCAATGGCTGAGTAAAAAAGAGACCTTTGAAATCCCCCTTGCCTTCTGATGGCCTTTGAAGGACTTCTTATTGGTGTGTACACTGAGAGCTTTGGTTGCTATAAACACACTGACCCTGTGATGTTCGTTACTGTGATAAAGTCACTATACCAACCAAATAATTACTCAAGACCAAACAAAAGGATTTTCCATAAAGGAAAAAAGCCAAAACCAAATAACAGCCAGAAACAGAAAAAAATTATTTCTCTTTATGATTTCCAAAGAAATAAATTGAAAATAACAATGCAGCAGGGGTATAGTGGATAGAGCACTGGCCTCAGTTCTTCCCTCACCTTCCCCCCAATTGCCTCAAAAAAGAAGAAGATTTGGGTTCAAGTTCTGCTCTGATACATATTGACTGAATGCTAACTGAGTCCTGGTTAATCAGCTATTGTTCAGTTGTTTCAGTTGTGTCCAATTCTTCATGAACCAAGTTGGGCTTTTCACAGCAAAGATACTAGAGTGGTTCACCAATTCCTTCTCCAGTTCATTTTATAGATGAGGAAACTTAGTCAAACAAGGTTAAATTATTTGCCCTAGGTTACACAGCTAGGAAGTATTTGAGAATGAATTTGAACTCTGGTCCTTCTGACACTAGGACTGGCAGTCTATCCATTGCTCTCTAGCTTCCCTAGACTTAATTAGGGAACTTCTATATAACTTAATCATTAACTTTACTCCATCATATCTGGACCATAGAGATGGCTCTTAATTAAATGAGATACAGATCCCTGGAGCATCAGGATTTGCATAGTATGTTCTTCACTCAAAACAAGAAGGAAATGTATTATTCTGAAGGTACAATTAAAGAACAGGAGGTGGGTGGAGAAACTTATATAATCACCTTTTAATGGGCCAATCTACACTGAAAATGTAATACAATTCTTATTCTTTCTCATTTCCCTTTGAGAAGAGCAAAAACTCTCAAGTTATCAAAGTGCAATGGAGTCTCTTATTCGGGGATTGATGATTCAGTTTGTGGATTATCAAGGTCCCTTCAGAAAAAAAGATTCAATTGCTAGCTGTATGCCTAATTCACTGCTCTGTATCACCTTTATATAATATTCTGAAAGGGCTATTAAGATAGGTGAACCCTGCCCATTTGCTGAAAAAAAGTTGGTGGAGAAGACAGTTGAAATAAATGATAAACTCAAGCTTCCTGGATGAATTACCTGCAGAATTCATTTCTTTGAGTAACCCTAATCCTTCACTACTATGAATATTCAGATATTCAAATCTCTGGTAATGAGCTATTTCTCTAAGGAAATTTCATATATATATATATATATATATATACACATATATATACATATACATATACATATATATGTGTATATATGCCCATGCATTCTCACATATACATATGCAGGCATTATATATAAAATCACTGCAAATATGATATCCCTACCTGTGGAAACAGAGTCTGTGGGGGAAATCAGTTATGAGACAGCAGAGGATCACTGATTACAGAGCAGGACCATCTGGCAATTGTTCTCTGAGGTTGCAAATTATAGTTTTAGATTAAATTCAACCTCAAATACTCTTGACCTAGATTAAACCTTTTTGGACCAGAACAGAACTCTTTCAATTCATTCAATGAGTATTAATTGCATCTATAATATGCAAGAACCAAATGAGAGCACATGGGGTTTGCAAGAGCCCAGTCATTTGACTTCTCTTCTTTACTCTATTAGACCATTTAGAGAGTCATAACAACAAATCTTTACTCATAATACAGATGCTACCCTAGGAAGGACTCTCATCACCTCTTACCTAGACCAGAGCAATCATCTCTTAATTGATCCATGGGGTTTCCACTCTTCTCTCTGGCTGCCTGGGTTCAGGTAGTCTCCCCACACTTGCAATGTATTTCCTTGTAATTTCGACCTCTCAGAATCCCCAAGCTTCCCTCAAAGCAGAGTTCAATGGCCAGTTTTCTGATGCCCAATTATTAGTTCTTTTTCCCTCCTGAACTTATTCTGAAAAATTCAATCAGGACAATTGTAATAAAAACCAAAGTTCCTTTTACTTGCCAGTTATTATAAAACACCGGTATTAGACACAGTGGCCAAATCTTGAAATCCTGTTCCAATGATCTGTTTACATATTCTCTTGCAATTCTATTTCTTAGAGTATTGTAAACATCCTGTGCTGCCTAGGTAAGTCAATCCCACCTCCAGTGTTTCTTGGCAATGCTGGTAACAGGACAAACAACTGAAGACCAAAGCTCTGCTAGATTCTTTTTCATATCAGCAGTATTACTCTTACTAAAGGTACAGAACAGTAGTCTTCCCACTGCTTATTGGCCACAAGGCTTTGTAGAATGAATTATTTCATATTTCAAAATGAGAAATTAATTTTTCTTCCTCTCAGATCAAAAATTAAAAGTCTCAAAATTCTCAGCTTGGGAGAAGGAAAAAGAGGAAACCACAAAAAAGGAAGTAACCATTTTATCAAATACTCAAAGAAAAAAATCCCAAGGACCCAAATGATCACTGCCAGAAAGATGACATATAACAAGAATTCTTAATGTGTGGTATGTGAACTTTTAAAAGTATATTTTGATATTATTTAAAATATATTTATATTTCAATAAAATTGGTTTCCTTTGTAATTCAACAAGCTTTATTTTATGCACTGAAGTGTGGTTTCATCCAAGTCACTGATAAAAATGCTGAAGAACAAAAGACCAAGGATCAAGTCTTGCAGAATTCCACTATAGACTTCTCTCTATTTGATAATTAATGCATTAATCAATATTTTTATGTCTGGTTGTTTAATCTGTTCCAAATCTACATAGTATTACCATTTCTCCTATATAGGTCTCTGTCTTGTCCATGAGAATTCTATAACTATCAATAATCATTATGACATGGAGGTAGCCCTGGATTTTGAAAGGCTCTGCCAGGGTAACCTAACATGCCCTAACAAATGATGGGTGTTTTCTGAGGACCAGCCTAGCTAAGTCCAGAACTGCTCATCGTCAGTAGATTGTCCACTGGATAATTAATTTTTTGACTCTGAAAATTCACAAAATACAGAAAAATAAATATGGATCTCAGTCCTGTATAGCTCCTGTCCCCTTCTGCAGTGAGTAGTGGAAAGGGGGGACAAAGGGTGCAAAGAATCACAGTGGTTAGATGGCATATAAATATGAGCTTACCTATTGCTACCCTAGATGTGAAATAATTGTCCAGTAATCACAAAGTAGATGAGATATACTATTGGAGGAGAAAATGAATCATCTCATTCTTACTATTCTCATTATATATAAATTAGGAAGACACAAGAAAGTAGCTGCTAAATGCTAAGATGGCTCTCAGTTTCTCCATAGAAAGTTCAAATAGAGAATTTGATGAAGTTGATTTTTTCCTGTACAATTTTCAAAATTATTTTCATGGGACATTTGGTTAACTTGTACTGAAATTTATGATAAATATTTGCCCAAAAAAGCAAAACCCCAAATAAACAATTTGAATGTCTACATATATATGTATGTATAATATATATATATATGTGTGTATATATCAAGGAAAAGAAAAGAAAATAACTAAATCTACAAATAAAAGACTAAATCAATATTTCAAATTATATTGGTAGGTATATAAATATATGCGTATAATATATTAGCAGGCATAAAGGAGGATTTCTAAAACTATGTTGGAAAACATCTAGATTGGATCAAATATATGTAGGGACATACAAGTTAAAGGTGACAGTTTTGAGGACACCAAAAGACAGGAGACTTAGAAAATATTTTAGACTTTACTCTCTACCAAAATAATAATCAAGAAAATATTAAAAACTACTACCCCAGGGCAGCTAGATGGTGCAGTGGATAAAGCACTGGCCCTGGAGTCAGGAGTACCTGGGTTCAAATCCGGTCTCAGACACTTAATAATTACCTAGCTGTGTGGCCTTGAGCAAGCCACTTAACCCCATTTGCCTTTCAAAAAAAAAAACCTACTACCCCACATGCCTCTCTTCCTCTCTCCTCAGAAATTTTATAAGAATAATATACAAATATATCAGGGACAACTTTGATTAATGGATAAGAAGGGAAAATGCAAGGTGTTTTACAAATGTCTTTTTATACTTCATGCTTTACAAATGTCTTTTTATACTTTAGAGGAGAAAGAAATTGGAGAGATCATCTTGTCTAACCCTTACATTTTTCTGAAACCATTTTTACGAAACCTCAGAATGAAGGTCATATAGATCAGGAAATGTAGAGTTGGTATTTGACTCCATATGTCTTATCTTTTTACTGCACCACTGCCTTTCAAGAGTTCATTCAATTTACTAAATGATATAGCAAATACAATATGCCATTTTTTTTATTGTTTGTAGACCATAAAAACACTTGATTCAGTTAAACAAAACACCACCTTTAATAATGACATATTTCTTATACATGTCAAAATTTCTTAAAATTTGTGAAAACAAATAATGTAGGAGCAGCTAGGTGGCTCCAGTCCTGGAGTCAGGATGACCTGAGTTCAAATTCAGTCTCAGACACATAATAATTACTTAACTGTGTGACCTTGGGAGAGTTACTTAACTCCACAGCCTTGTAAAAACAAATACTGTGAAAATTTCAAAGATATCTTAGATTACTCTATTATTAAACATATTAAGTGAGACAGACAGACAGAGAGACAGAGAGAGAGAGAGAGAGAGAGAGAGAGAGAGGTACCTTAAGTGTTTTGACACCATTATGGTTGTATCAAGCCTAGAACATTACAGAGCCCTCTAAAGGAGATCAATAAAAGTGCAAAGGAATTTAATCTAATCATTTGCATAAGAAAACCAATAGGTGAATAATTCCTATTGTCCAAATTATGCATTTGGATGGACAAATGGCTTAATAGTACATTTTTTTAATATACAAACTTAGCCCATAACTGATCATAAAGAAAACAGGCTAAATTTCTCCTTGGAAAATTGTATAGTGCTTTTATTAAAAATTCCATCTTTTAAACAATATTCTTTCAGTGATGATGTGTAGTTGTGGCATAAAATACCATGGTATCTGAATAAAATTTCAGATCTAAAACAATGGTGATGTCAAACTGAAACAGAAATGACCTCAGTGGGATACATATTGAACTAGAATACCATACATTAACATTATCTATTATTATGTTAGACATTTCTCAGTTACATTTTAATCTGTTTCAGGAAGTATTCAGGATTTGAATTTAATTTGACACTTCCAATAAAGAGAATAAAAGAGTACAAACAAAGTGGGAGTTAGCAGACTGCAAGACATTACCAATCAATCAATCAATATTTATTATGTGCCAGGCAGTAAGAATACCAAAAGGCAATCATGTCTCAAGAAGTCTAAACGAAAGTTTGTGCAAGAGAGTGGTCTAGAAGATATAATCATGGAGGTATAATAAGTCATATAGATAAATGAAGGTAAACCTTCATGTTCTGATGTCAATATAACTAGACAAAGGCACTCACTATGCAGATAGAATCCTTCAGGGGGAGTTACAGGAGGACATAGACAATTATTACACAGAATGTGATAGATTTTCCTGAAAAATAGTAATAGATGTCTTGTAAGGGTATAGAGGCAGTCCCACCCCCCCTCACATTCCTACAGAGCTTAGCCATGAATCCAGTCCAAAAAGAATAAAGAATTACCTCTAGATTCTTCCAGCAAAGGCTAGTAGCCATAGTAGATCCCAGAATCTTGCAGAGATCCTGAAATAGAAAGAGTACAAGGTAATCAATCCTAGGGGGGCTTGGGTCAGGATCCATAAACTACTAGTAATATAAACCCCAAAGAAGGGAGAAAGATTCTAAGCTAAGCCCAGACTGAGGGGTTTCCAAGGCTCTTGAGAGGAGTCCAACATGAAAGACAGTAAAATGGGGATAAAGATTTGAGGTGGTCTAACTCAGGGGAAGATCCTGGAGTCCTGGAAAGAAAAATAAGCAAGAAAAACTGCAAATAACATGATAACATACCTTGGTTTGAGAAGAACCAAGGAGGTCAATCTTAAGGAGATCAGTAATTCCACAAGTCCGGGTAAAATCTCAGAGACAAAAAATAACTTGATCACAAGGATTACAGGATCCTGGAAAAAATGAAACACAAAATGGATACAAAATGGAATAGTCAGGGAGAAAAAAATGACAAGGAGAATTGGTACATTTGACTAGACAGTGGAAAAAACTTCACCCAAAAAACTAATGCCCTAAAAATTAAAATGGACCAAGCATAAGCATATCTTATTCTTATCAATGATAAAAAGAAATATCAAAACAAAGTCAAAAATTTGGGGGAAAATAGAAAATATAATTCATCTTATTTTTTAAAAACTGATCTCAAAAACAAGTTGAGAAATAATCTTATAAAAATTTTCATAATATTTGAAAATATGGGCCAAAATTTTTATAGATATATTATATTTCAAGAAATTGTAAGTTAAAATTGCCCAGGTAATGATGGTAGTTTGTCCTTCATTTCTGAAGGCTAAGACATGAGGGAGGTGATGACATGACAAGCACATGAATTGGATTTGAGTGAGGGTATTCTGTTCTAAGTCATCAGCCTCACTTTCTCTTCCAGAGTAATTTGGGTCTGGTGGCCAGATATGAATCAGGACAACTGGAGATGGCTCTGGATTTGGGACAGTTAGAGGTAAGTGACTTGCCCAGGGTCACACAGCTAGTAAATGTCAAGTTTCTGAGACTGGATTCAAGCTCCCTTCTTCCTGGAGTCCTCCTGACTCTAAAGCAATATAAGTGCTCTAATCCACTCTATCCACCTAGCTGCCCCCACCCAGAAAAAAACTGCCTAGGTAGATTTAGAGGCAACCCAGCTAAATCAAGTTTCTCTCCAAACAACCTTAAAATTATATCGCGAATCAAATTTTGAAGAAGCAGAGCCAAAAACAGGTTGGGGCCAGACATCTTTTCAGCCCAAGAAAACTTGATAGGTCAGACGCAGGTAGAATTTGTGATAGTGGAGTGGAGAACTGTACAGAGCCCACACAAAGAATGGCATCAACAATAGCTACACTGACAGTAGCATCTATGGGAGCTCTCAAGTCAAAGAAAATAATGGGGTTAGACATTTGATGAGAAAGAGATTACGGGGGTTGGCTAGGTGGCACAATGCATAGAGCACTGGCCCTGGAGTCAGGAGTACCTGGGTTCAAATCCGGTCTCAGACTCTTAATAATGACCTAGCTGTGTGGCCTTGGGCAAGCCACTTAACCCCGTTTACCTTGAAAAAACCTAAAAGAGAGAGAGAGAGAGAGAGAGAGAGAGAGAGAGAGAGAGAGAGAGAGAGAGAGAGAGAGAGATTACAGGGAATGCTTTGCTGGTGCTGGGTACAGCGGACACTGATTGGCAATTCTATTACTCATACCTAGTTCTAGGTTACCATTACAGGATGGAGGGGGGTGCCAGAGGCCTTTCACAAGGGAGCAGAGACTCTGACCGCAATTCCAAGGCAAAGAGGAGTACCATCACTTGTGGATGTAAAAAACCACGGACCTTCCCTAGAGAAAGACTGGAGTGCAGAACAGCAATGACCATGCCTTTCCTAGCATCATATCACTTTTAAAACACCAAAAACTTGGGGCGGCTAGGTGGTGCAGTGTATAAAGCACCGGCCCTGGAATCAGGAGTACCTGGGTTCAAATCCGGTCTCAGACACTTAATAATTACGTGTGTGGCCTTGGGCAAGCCACTTAACCCCATTTGCCTTGCAAAAACCTTAAAAAACAACCCACCCAAAACTTGCAGATC
This sequence comes from Macrotis lagotis, assembly GCF_037893015.1. Taxonomy (NCBI): domain Eukaryota; kingdom Metazoa; phylum Chordata; class Mammalia; order Peramelemorphia; family Peramelidae; genus Macrotis; species Macrotis lagotis. The sequence goes on from NC_133666.1 coordinate 329,929,608, forward strand.
CCCTAGAATTAGTTATGAAAAAAACAGCAAGAAAAAGTGAAGAAGCTCGGTAGGGAACATCCCAACCCACCCTGTTAGCAGAATCCAACTTTGACATATAGTTCAAAGTTAGGTAATAGATTGGAAAAATGAGCAAACAAAAACAAAAAATTTGACCGTTAAAAGTCATAATGGTAGCAGGGAAGAACAGGACACAAACTCAGAAGAAGACAACATTGTGAAAACAGATACAGAAACAGATAAAGCCTCATAGAAAAACCCCCAACAATAATTCTTAGAAGAGTTAAAGAGATAAGAGAAATAGAGGAAAAGCCGGAAAAAATTAAAGTGATGCAAGAAAATTTCCAAAGTTCTTGATTTTAAAAAAGGCACCAAAAATATTGAAGAAAATAACACTTTAAAAAACAGAATTGATCTAATAATAAAAATGCACAAACATTCACTGAAGAAAAGAACTCCCTAAAAAGCAGAAATACCTCAGGGGAAAAGAGGTACAAACTCTTACTGAAGAAAATAATTCATTAGAAATTAGAATTGGACAAATTGAAGCTAATTAATCCATAGGACATGAAAGTAAAATCAAAAGAATGAAAAATTAAAAGCAAATATGAAATATTTTATTGGGAAACAACTGACTTGGGACATAGAACAAGAAGAGATATTTTAATAATTATTGAACTAAAAGCTGTGATTTTTAAAGAGTCTAGACATCATAGTTCAAAAACTTATTAAGAAAAGTTGACATGTTACATCTATAGGATAAAATAAAAATTGAAAAAAATCCTCTGATCATCTCTTAAAAGAGATTACAATATGAAAACTCCCAGGAATTATGCCTAAATTCCAGAACTTTCAGGTCAAAGAAAAAAAAAAATACATCAAGCAGCTAGAGGGAGACAATTTAAATATTATATAGACCCAGTCAGGATTACATAAGATTTAGCAGCTTCCAATTTAAGGAATGGAGAACTTAGAATATGAAATTATAAAAAGCAAAGGATTACAATTAAGAATGACCTAACCTGAATATAATCCTTCAGGGGAAAATGAAAATTTAATAAAATAGAGGACTTTCAAGCATTCCTGATGAAAATACCATAAATACCAGAAAATTTGACAATCAATCAGAAGATACAAGAGAAGCATAAAAGGTAAATATGAAAGAGTAATCATAAGGCACTCAAAGTTAAATTGTTCATATTCCTATACAGGAAGCTCTTAAGCTCTTAAGAACTTCATCATTATAGGGCAGTTCAACACAGACAAGAATAAGGATGTCATTCAATTATAGTGGAATTGATATCCAAAATAAAAATGAAGGTGTGAGAAAGAGGGAGAAGAAAGAAGGGAGAGGTAGAATGGAAAACTTTTCTCACATAAAGAAGTATGTGAAGGAGAGCTTTTACATTAGGGGGAAAATGTGAGGGTGGAGTAGCAAGCAATTTTTGTACCTCACTCTCATTGGAGTTGGTTTAAAGTGTGAAATTATACAAACACAAAGACACACTCAATTGTGAATAGAAATCTAACAACCAAATAGGGAATAGAAAGGGAGAAATAATCCAAGAGAGGAAAGATTAAGGGAAATAGTAGTGAGAGGCAAAATAGATGTTTGAGGAAGGAAAGAATAAAAAGAGAGAAAGAAAAAAAAGAAGAAAAGGGAATTGAGTGGGGAAAAATTAGTAATCTTAACTGTAAATATGAATGAGATGCCCCCCCCCAAAGAAGCAAATATCAGAATGGATTAGAAGCCAGAATCTTAACAAAAGGCTGCTAACACACTTGAAATAGAAGACACACACACAGGGTTAAAATGAAGAGATGGAGCAGAATCTAATGTGCTTCAGTTAAGTTAAAAAAAAATGGCAAGAAGAGCCATCATGGTCTCAGAAAAAGCAAAAGCAAAAGCAAAAGCCAAAATAGACCTAATTAAAGGGATAATGAGGAAAACTCCATTTTACCAAAAAAGACATCATAGAATATGTAATATCAAAAATTTTATAGCAAATTTCTCTGATAACAGCCTCATTTAATATGTATGTATGTAAGTATATATATATATCTATATAAATAACTATATATATATAAGTATATATAACTATATAGTTAGATGGATATAGATATATATATATAGAGAGAGAGAGAATATAGAACTGAGTCAAATTTATAAAAATAAGAGCCATTCCCAATTGATAAAATGTCAAAAGATATAAACAAGCAGTTTTCAGAAGAAAAAATTAAAGCTATCTATAGCTATATGAAAAAATGTTTTAAATAAATAATTATTAGAGAATTGCAAATTAAAACACCTCGGGAGAGCCATTGGAGATTGGGAATTTTCTATTGGAAATGACACATATTGAAGGAGATTGGGGAAAATAGGTACACTAATAAACTGCAACTGAAGTAGTGAACAGGTCAAATCATTATGGAGAACAATTTGGAACCAGGCCCAAAGGGGTATAAAAATATGCATGCACTATGACCCAGCAATACCAATACACTAGTTCTATATTTCTAAGAGAATAAAGAAAAAGAAAAAGGACCTACAATCACAAAAATATTTATAGTAATTTTTTTATGATGACAACAATTGGAAATTGAGAGGATGCTCATCAATTGGGGAATTGCTGAACTAGTTGTTGCCTATGATTGTGATGGAGTGAATGGTTCTATAACGATGAAGAAGGTTATTTCAAAAAGTCATGGCAATACCTATATGAAATGATACAAAGTGAAGTGAAAAGAACCAGGAGATAGTTGTGCAAGGAATAACAATGCTGTGATGACTGATAATCGACTATGAAAAACTTGGCTTCTCAAATCAATACAATGTCCAATACAGTTCCAAAAGACTCATGATGCTATCAACCTCCAGAAATAGAATTGATGAGCTCAGTACAAATTAAGATATACTTTTCTAACTTTATCTTTTTTGTGAAAGTATGACTAATATAGCAGAGGCATAACCATGATTTCACAGGTATAATTGATATATTGTTTGCCTTCTCAATAGCTGAAGGAGGGAGGGAAGGAATTTGTTACTAATTTTTTTTAAAATGAATGTTAGCATTTTTACATGTAATTCACAAATATTTAGCAAAATAATTTTAAATAATTAAAAAATAAAATAAACTCAGAAGCTTTAAAATATTTAGGAATATATCTATCAAGATAACTCTAGAAACAAAGTGAATTGAACTACAAAACATTCTTTATAAAAATACAAACCTATTGGAGAAACAGTATTTGTTCATGACTAGGTCAAGACAATATAATAAAAATAATACCCAAATTCATTTACTCATGGAGTGCTATATCAAACCACAAGATAAATATAAAATTAAAATGAAGCAACAAAAAGATCAAGAATCTCAAGAGAATTGTTTTTTTGTCTAATCAGAAAAAGAGAAGTCTATTAGTACCACATTGAAAATTGTACTGCAATACAGAAATCATTAAAACAATTTGTACTGGTTTAAATCTAGACAAATTGATAGGTAAAAGCAATTAGGTATAAAGCATATCTAATTAAAACCAATTAGGTATATAGCATATTTAGGCAAATGTGTTCATTAAAATCAAAGTTCCTTAATCTTGGGGTAAGAACTATTTTTAGAAAAATGATAGAAAATGGGCAGGACCAAGATGCCAAAGTAAGAGCATTGCAGTGAGCTCCACTTCACAAAATTCTTCAAACAAACGGAGAAAATGTATGACAACAAATCCTAATGGGAAAATCTAGAACTATCAGAGTGAGTCCTTTGGCTAACCTAGTTCATCAGGGGAAGACTGTTAGGGATGCCTATGGACAATGGATACAAGATCAGTACAGGAGCACACCATGTGGACCACTCCAGTATCCAGAGACAATATGTGCACTAGGACAAGAGGAAGTTTCCACCCCATACTGGGGCACCCTTAGGAACATTCTGGTGCCCTATAACTGAGAGAGTTGCAGCTGTCAGTTTTGTCATCTACTTTTCATTTCTGGATCACAAATACAGGGTGGAGAAAGGAGACCTGGACAGGGGTGCAGCATTCCCCAGAAGGGAAGCCCTTGGGGTTCTGTACTAAGGAAAGGACATTCAAAACTGGGAGCAATGGCAGCATCAATGATCATACTCAGGGCAAGGACTTACTTCTAGCATCCAGCCCAATCTACAGAGGCATAACCAGAGCAGGAATAACAGACCAAAAGATGACTCTTATGACTATTCAGTAGAAGTCTACTCTTGCACAAACTCAAACCCAGGGCAGATAAAAAAAAATTTTTTAAATGTTAACAATACTGACTCAAACCTACTTTCTCATCACTGAATCATGAAAGAGAGGACTCACACGAGATCATATATCTATTGAAGTGTCAAAGTATCAAATATCTTGGTGAAATCTAGATATGTCTATGATTTTCCCCATAATTGACTATTCTATCAGCCTGTCAAAAGAGAAATTGACATTATTATTCTGGCACATTTTTAATGAAACTATGTTTGCTCTTAATGATTATCTCTATCCTTTTGGAGTTCACAAATCATATCTTAAATAATTGATTCTAGAATTTCTTTGATTTTGATTTTTGATTTCTCATCCTGGGCCACTCCTTTAACTTTCACTCACACTCATTGATTAGGTCCTCTTAATGATTCTGGAGGTGGGTCTCCACTACTTAGATCATAGCTCATGAACAATGTATTTCCCATTAGCAATTAGTCATTGGACATGATTAATGCTTAATAAAGACATTTACTAAGACTGCATAGTAAAACACAATACCTACAACAACATTTTCCTTATAGACCTACACACAGCACCCATAAAAAGATGAGCTCAAATTTAGTGTTCAGTGTTAGTGAGGTACAAGTGTAAATACACCCATAGTAAAACTAATTCATGCCTCTCAGTAGTGTAGGATCTGAAAGTCCTTTATGTCTTTTTAGATTCCACACAACTCTTTTTTTGGTAGTGTCTCTGCTAGGTCTATTGTTCAAATGGATTTTCAGCATTTGTTCCTCTTCCTCTCCCCAGCTGATTGAATCTCTTCTCTTCTTTCAAGTGCTCTGTACCCTTGAAGCTGCTCGCAGTTCTGTCTGGAGTCTGCTACTTTGCTCTCTCTATAGGTTTCAGGGTTTTCTTTGGTTGATTAGCTCCCCTTCAAAACTATATGGCAGGGGTGGCTAGGTGGCACAGTGGATAGAGCACCAGCCCTGGAGTCAGGAGTACCTGAGCTCAAATCCAGCCTCAGACACTTAATAATGACCTAGCTGTGTGGCCTTGGGCAAGCCACTTAACCCCATTGCCTTGCAAAAAAAAACCCCTAAAAACAAACAAAAAACTAAAACTATATGGCAGATGGAGGGAAGATGAATGAAACATTCCTCCTCCTTTTCTCCGTCCCTTACGAGGAATACCTTCATAAAAGCTTCCAGTTTGCCACCAAATTTAATTTATTTTTTGAAAATGGCCACTTTTAAACCCTCATAAATCCTCAACACTTCTATATATGATTAGCAAGAGGTAGAAAGAGGAATCCCATTCAAAGTAATCTCAGAAAAAATAAAATACATGGGAGTCTACCTGCCAAAGCAGACTCAAAAACTTTTTGGAAACGATTACAAAACTCTTCTCACACTAATAAAATCAGATTTAAATACCTGGGCAAACATCAACTGTTCATGGATAGGTCAAGCTAATATAATAAAAATGACACCAAAACTAAACTACTTGTTTTGTGCCCTACCAATAAAATTTCAAAAAAATTACTTTAATGAGTTAGAAAAAGTTGTATGTAAATTTATATGGAGAAATAAAAAGTCAAAAATTTCCAGGGATTCAATAAAAAAAGTGCAAAAGAAGGTGGCTTAGTCTTACCAGATATAAAATTATATTATAAAGCATCGGTCATCAAAACTGTCTGGTACTGGCTAAGAAATAGAGTGGTGGACCAGTGGCATAGATGGTGCAATAGAAGGAAATGATTATAGTAATCTGCTGTTTGATAAACCCAAAGAGTCCAGCTATTGGGATAAAAAACTCTCTTCAATAAAAACTGTTGGGAAAACTGGAAGTTGGTATAGAAGAAACTTAGATTAGATCAACACCTCACAACCTATACCAATATAAGATCCAAATGGATACAGGATTTAGACATTAAAAAAAATATAAGCAAACTAGAAGATCAAGGAGTAGTTTACCTGTCAGATCTATGGAAAGGGAAATAGTTTATGATCAAGGAAGAGATAGAGAACATCATTAAAAAAACAAACTAGATAACTTTTATTACATTAAATTAAAAATTTTTGCACAGACAAAACTAAAAGAAATGTAGTAAATTGGGAAACACTTTTTGTAACTAGTATTTCTGACAAAGGAATCATTTCTAAACTATACAGAAAAACTGAGTCAAATTTTCAAAAGTACAAGCCATTCCCCAATTGACAAATGGTCAAAGGATATGCAAAGGAAATTTACAGCTGAGGAAACCAAAGCAATCCATAGTCATACAAAAAAAATTGCTCCAAATCATTACTTATTAGAGAAATGAAAATTAAAGTATGTCTGAGATACTACCTCACAAACTGATCAATATGACCAAAAAGGACAATAGTCAATATTGGAAGGGATGTGGGAAATCTGGGACACTAATACATTGTTGGTGGAGCTGTGAACTCATGCAATCTTTCTGGAGAGCAATTTGGGATTATGCCCAAAGGGCAACAAAAATGTGCTTACACTTTGATCCAGCAATACCACTACTGGGTCTATACCCTGAAGAGATTATGGAAAAGGGTAAAAATATCACTTGTACTAAAATATTTCTAACAGCCCTGTTTGTGGTGGCAAAAAACTGGAAATTAAGTGAATGTCCTTCAGTTGAGGAATAGCTTAACAAACTGTGGTATATGTATGTCATGGAACACTGTTCTTTTAGAAACCAGGAGGTATGGGAATTCAGGGAAGTCTGGAGGGATTTGCATGAACTGATGCTGAGCAAGATGAGCAGAACCAGAGAAACACTGTATACCCTAATAGCAACATGGGGGTGATGGTCAACCTTGATGGACTTGCTCATTCCATCAGTGCAACAATCAGGGAGAATTTGGGGCTATCTGTGATGGAGAATACAGAAAGAATTATAGACTTCAAACAAAGACCAGACTATTACCTTCAAATTAGAAAAACATCTGTTATCTTATTTTGTAATTTTACTATCTCATACTTTATTTTTTTCCTTAAGGTTATGATTTCTCTGTCATCACATTCAACTTAGATCAATGTATAACATGGAACCAATGTAAAGACTAACAGACTGCCTTCTGTGGGGGTGGGGTGTGGGAAGCAAGAATGGGGGAAAATTATAAAACTGAAAATAAATAAAATCTTTCTAAAAAAAAATGAAAGTGGCCATTTTTGGTCTCTTTGCCTGAGCACGCTTTTACCTTACCTTAATGACTATATAGGCTTTACCTCAGTCAAAAGGTGACTCGGGAAAGACGTAGCTTTTAAAAGGTCAAGGGCTCCCATTGCATCCAGGGTCATCTTCAGTCATCCTGATCCATATTTAACCACTAGACCCAGATGACTCCGGAAGAACAAATGAGGTTGGTGACTTTACATAGCTCCCTGCCCTCTTGAAGCCAATTGCCTGTCTTGGTATTACCTTCCTGATGTCACGGTCTTTTTCAAGAATGAAAGTCAAAGGGGGTGACTAGGTGGTACAATGGATAGAGCACCAGCCCTGGAGTCAGGAGTACCTGAGTTCAAATCCTGTCTCAGACACTTAATAATTACCTAGCTGTGTGGCCTTGGCCAAGCCACTTAACACCATTTGCCTTGCAAAAAAACCCCAAAAAACAAAACCTAAAAAAAAAAAAAAAAAAAAGAATGAAGGACAAACATCAACCTCTATGGGTATAGGATTGGAACTCCCTTCTTGCAAGTTTGGTTGTACAGTTCCTTCACTTCTTTCCTTGATTCTTTCTCCTCCCTCTCTTCCTCCTCCCTTCCTCCTTTCCTCCCTCCCTCCCTTCCTTCCTTGCTTCCTTTCCTTCCTTGCTTCCTTTCCTTCCTTCCTTCCTTTTCTGTCTTCTTTTTTTCCTTTCTTTCTTTCCTTTTCTCACTTCATTTTTCTTCCTGTACTTTTGTGTACTCTCCTAAAGATCGGTAACATTTCTTGGGGTTTACAAATTACTTATCCCTTTTGCTCTCCTTGACTGGCCAACAATAGGGTCATCTGATTAATTCAGTGATCATAAATAGCAGTTGTTTCTGTTTTGACCAGAAACCCTGAGGCAATTAACCTCCTAGATTGATTTCTTTTTTTTTTTTTTGGTACTATGCAAAAGAAGCACTTTTTTGCTTCTTTTTTTTTTAACCTTCTTTATCACTGAGAAACCCTAAGGTTTCAGATGAGAAAGTGAGACTGGTGACTTTGCATAGTACCATCTCACTTAAATACAACTCACTTTCATGTCATAGTTATCACCTCCCTGATGTCATGGTCTTCTGGGAGAATGAAGAACAAACATCAATAATCAACCAATTTCCATATCTCCAGAGCTTATCTATCAAAAGTACCTCTGAGTGTAACAAATTTCTTTGTCCAACCAATGAGTTTGCTCCCTTAAATTTCATCAGAGAAAAGACTGTAACTGTCTTTATAGTGAGTTCAATTAATCTCTAACAATTTATGATTCCAATCTGAAATTTTAAGATGAGAGTCTAAGATTGCCTTTCCTCTACTAGGAAGCAGTGCCAAGTTCAGCTTTGGGCAAATCCACCTTACTCTCCTTTCTGAAAATGTATGTAAATCTTCAGTCTTACAATGTTTCTTCAGTTCTCCATAATTACACAAAGTTCCCTGATAGCAATACGACATTTTCCTGTCAAAAATTTTTTTGCAATATTCTGGAATGCCCATGTTAGGTGGGGTGTTCCCACAAATTCTTCACTTATCTTGGATTCCAATTCCTTGTCAATTTTTGTTATTTCCTTTATAATTTTATCATCATCTTCTCCTGTAGCAAAAACAAAAGAAAATCAATAAATTCTGCCTTCATTGTATATGTAATGAATTCTCTGTAAATTCTAATTAAGAATCTGCCTCTTGCTCTCAATGAAAGTTTAAAAAACCCACCATTTTTATCTTTAGCATTAATCACAAGTTTCAGTTTTCCTGACATTATCCTACAGGAATTTTACACTCTTTTGCACCCATATTCAATTTATCTATCCTGTTAAAAAATTCCAAAATTTCTTTATCCAATCATAATTGAATAACTTTAGATCCTTCCCTCACCTTTTCTTACATAACTCTCCTTTTCTCCAGTGACCTCCAAACCCTTGACTCCACAGCTCTTTCACAAAGGCACTCCTCTGCACCAGCCATCCTCTCCTCTTTTCCCTACCTTGATCCCTTGGTGATGTAGTTCAACTCTTCACTATCCTCTTTGGTTGAATTCCTTTCTCCTTTATCATATCATTGAGTGCACTCAATCATTTCTGCCTTTCACTGCCTTTGCATGCTACTGAATAAAGTCAGAGAAAACCAAACAACCATTCTTACTGGATCTACCACAAGTCATGTTACACAATCTCAAATGTACTCTCCTTATTGCTAGGTAATCCCATTATACCTCCCTTATCAATTCACTAGTTTATTCTCTGTAGAGACTCTTACAAACCTTTTCATCCCTTCTCAAACCTCCTATGTGTCCTCCTCCCTCTATCCTTTCAACAACTAATCTCTCCTTATATTTTACAGAAAAATATTGAGATCGTATGCCACAAGCTCCCTATTCTCCCTTCTTCTTCATCTCCTATGCTCAGATGCCATTGTCTCTTCATTCTGGCCTTATTCCTTAGCAAGGCTAACTTTTCTACTTACTCAAGAGATCTCATTCTATCTGGTATCCTCCAATAGACTGCCCCATCTGTCATCCCCACATTTTCACTTACTTTAAAACTCTTATCTACTGGTTTATTCCCTCATGCCTCTTGTCTTTGTCTCCTCCATCCTGAAAAAGAATCATCACTTAATCCTTCTATCTTCATTATCATTCTTTATTTCTTCTGCCCTTTGTAACTGAACTCCTTGAAAAGTTGTCCACCATAAGATCCTCCATTTTCTCTTCTCTCACCATCTTTTTAAAAAAAAAATTTTTTTTTAATTTATTTCAAGCAATGAGGTTAAGTGACTTGCCCCAGGTCACACAGCTAGGCAATTATTAAGTGTCTGAGGCTGAATTTGAACTCAGGTCTTCTGGACTCCAGGGCTGGTGTTCTATCCATTGCAACACCTAGCTGTCCCCCTTACTCTCTTCTTAATATCTTACAGTCTGGCCTCTGACCTTATTGTTTCACCAAAACTGCTCTTTCCAAAGTTACTAATCATTCCCTGATAAATTCAGTGACCTTTTCTCAATCCCTGTTCTCCTTGACCTCACTTCAGCCTTTGACACTGCTGATACTCTCCTCCTTGATATTCTTTCTCAAATGACTCTCAGATATCTCAAATTGGATATACAGTAAACATCTTAAACTAAATAAAAACAAAACATTATTTTTCCCCCAAATTACCATCTTTCCAGTTGCACCCAACCTAGGAGTTATCCTGGACTCTTCACCCACTCTCAACTCTTATAACCAAGCTATTACCAAGGACTATTTCACCTCTGCATTATGTCTCACTATCCATTATACTGTGCTATCTCTTATGTTGTTTATTTTTAAGATAAGTTTTTAAAAATCTAAAAGTCATTCTTAGCTCTACAGTAGAAAAACAAGAGGCAAGCCAGATTTAACCTTTGGTCAGTGGTTTGCTGACATTTGCCATGGATTGTAGAGGAAAAACTAGATGAAAAAGATTCTGAAGTAATTTAAAAAAAAAAGAAAATGGGACATCTAGGTGGCACAGTGGATAAAGCACTGGCCCTGGAGTCAGGAGTACCTGGGTTCAAATCTGGCTTCAGACACTTAATAATTACCTAGCTGTGTGGCCTTGGGCAAGCCACTTAACCCCATTTGCCTTGAAAAAAAAAAAACCTAAAAAAAAACCCCGTAGAAATAGTTCATAAAATAAAATGCATGATGACAATGAAACTTTGAGCATATTTCAGATCTCATGGATACAAATAAATTTAATAGATATAACTGGTTTAACATACCAGACAATTAAAACTGTGGTAGTCTGGCCTAATATTGAAAGATAACTCAGCCACTCAATGACAGGAACTAGGATGCTGACAGTTTTCTTCACCTCTGTTGCTTCAGGATGAGGAAAAAATTCTGCTCAGTAGTTTGAGGATATTTTACAAAATGTCCAGAAATGCTAGAGCCATAATTGACATTGTTGCTTATTCATGTCTTTTTTGGCAAATAAATGTCACTACAAAGTATAAGTGGGACTCCTCAATGGGGCCCAAAATGTTAAATGGTTCTCCACTATCTTTAAGATAAAATATGTAATCCTTAGCCTAATATTTAAAAACCCTCAATGACCTACCTCCACCTACCTTTCGGGTCTAGTTTCATATTATTCCCCTTCACTTATTTGGTTCCATTCAAAGTAGCCTGCCATCAGTTTCTCAGAGCCCCACATTGCCATAGCTCCATGTCTTTTTATAAGTGGAGTCCTATAACTTAATGCTATCCATTCTAACCTCTGCCGCAGAATTCTGATTCCTTCAAAGAACATCTCATATCCCACCTCCTACATGAGTGCTTTTTCTAGTTTTTAGCCTTCTTTGCCTCTTGATAATACTTTATATTGAGTTTCTTTGGTCATGTTGTATACCTACAGTGTCAGTTCCTTGAGAGCAGTCTGACTTTTGTCTTTTCATCCCAAGTACCTAGCATATAATGCCCATCATATTAGGATAGGAATGGGCTAGATATAGAGATAAGGATGGATATGGGGATAGGGTTTGAACTATGATTCCATTGGTATGGAGAATCCTCAGGGAAACTCTCTACCAAGGCAGGCCAGCATCTTCCTGGCAACCTATAGTCATAGTTTCTCAAAGCCCTGAAGTTGTGACTTTCCCAAGGATACACTGTCAGTGTTTGTCAGAGATGAGACTTGAACTCATGTTTTCCTGACTCTGAGGTCAGTTTTCAATCTACTCTGCCAGACTATCTCTCCCTTAAATTATGTTTCATAATCATTTATTGAAATTAAATGATGCAATGACTCCAAATGCTCCTGTTCCCACCAGCACCATGAGCAAAGACTGTACTTCAAGAAAGATTGTTTTCTCCTGAAATTAAGTTGGGTTCACTGTGTCTTGCCTAATCTCACCTGAGACCAACAGCACGCATTCATGTGTTGTTTGACAGAGGTCTGAATACCATCTGTGGCCATCAGAAAAAGATGAATCAACTAGTAGTCTCTTTAAGAGTTAGTTATATTGAATTGACTGTGTTCACAGTATCTTAGATTTGAGCTGGAAGGGACCTTGGAATACATCAAATACAATCTCTTCATTTTACAGATGAGGAAACTGAAGCCCAAAGATACTTGCCTAGGATAATAAATGCAAATATGATGGCACCATAGGTACCCCAACTGAATTCTTCTACCATATACAGTCTTGTTGTTCAGACCACCTGCCTTCTGTAGCAAATGCAGACAGCAAAAGTCAAAGATTATACAAATTCAGGCATTTTTTGTAGTTTAGTAATCTACAGTTATAAGAAGGAAACATAGGGTGGTCTGGATTACTCATGGAAAAATAGCATTTTTGTTCTAGCATGTCAGTAAAATGAAAGCAAATACACAAAGAAATAGTAATCTCATCTGCAGTAAATCAGATTCCTTTAATCTACAATTAATCCATCTTTAGCTTCAGTTTGCTTCAAGGGAATTTCCAGGCTTAAGAAAGAGAAAGTTATCAAAATGTCCCTTTAATCCCTTCCATAGAATTGCAAAGGGACAAAAAAAGTTAGTTCTTATGTGTTACTGGCACATCTCGGGAAAGAAATTAATACTATACACATGTCCCTAGGATAGCTGACAGGCAAGATGACAGTCTTTAGCCTGCTCAAAAAGTTTTCATAAGCTTTTCAAAGCCCTAATTAAATTGCAAATTACAAAAATAACAATCAATTTTCAATCAACAAAATTCTTCTTTGTTACCAGTAGTTCCAAATATTTCAGTACCTTTGTTTTGACAAGTCACTTGAAAGTGTTTCAATGGCTGAGTGGTGCCCTGGAACATGCCTTCAACTTACTTCTTTTTTAACATCCATTGGAATTTTTTTTTAATCTTTAGATGCAAATGTTGCCAAAGTCATGTCAAAGAACTACTTGTACAATAAACACCTCACTTTGAGTTTTTATTTTTAGCTCTTAAAATCTTTTACAGTAAACATTTAACGAGAAAGAAATTTATTTTCCCAAGCAATGAAATAACTCCTGAGGAGACCTTATTGGCTAGGCACTGCCCTGTCTGTATATCAAGTTAAGAAGATGCATTCCATTTATACTCTTCCCCCCATGAGTAATTTGAAAACACTCAGTTGCATATATTCAGCTTTGGTTTCATGGTGTGTGTATTTAGGAATAGCATGTGAATGGCCAAGAGGCCCAAAGAATGTCAAACAATATTTTTAAAGTTTAAAATCAATATAAATTTACAAATTTCTGTGTTGTCTACAATACACAAAATAATTCAAGGTAAATAATTCTTGAATCCTTTACTCTCAGAGTTAATAAACTATTTGAAGTAGAATTTTCACTTTTTTTCCACATTCCTGAAAGGGATGGGTTCTAGTTTTAAGAATAAATGATGAAATTTCTAGCTCATGAGTCCAATAGGATTGATGACTATGCATTTTTCCTGGCAAGGCCCCCCAAAAAAGTAATTACTGTACAACAAAGCAAGAAGTTGAATAAAGAAACAAGGATGTGAATGCTGGGAAAATGCTCATCCATACCATGCTCCTTCAGCAACCCTCCCTCAACAACCTTTATTTTCTACAAGTTTTGTGCTTTGAAATTCTCTCAGGGGATTCCCTCTTGCTGGAGATTCTCTGACCATGAAGTCCATTTCCCAAATTCTCAACTCTTGCCTCATCATCCTGTTGCAACAGGTACCAGACATCAAATGTGACCTGGCCACTAGAAGAGGACACATGTGGAGAAGACAGGGACCTTTCAGTCTGTGATAGCTATTAAGTTAGGGAATGCAAAGATGGAAGAGAATCTCCTCAGAAAAAACATATGATCTCTTCTAACCCCACAAAAAAAGTAGTAGTGATTCAATCTAGGCAGAAAATTAAATAAAATTAAATAAAGAAGGTAATTAAAGTAGAGGAACAGTATGACTGACTTCACCAACCCTGGAGAAAGGGGTAATGGAATGTAGCTGGGGCCAACCATATCCCCCCCACCCCCAGAAGCTACTTGGGGCAGAAACTGAGGTTAATGAAAAATAAACTCCCCAACATGAGAGACTGAAACAAGTGCCAAGGTTCAGTACTATGGAATTAGCCTTCATTAAAGGAATGTGAAGATCAGCAGCAGGGAAATATACTAAAAAAAAAAAAGGCTAAAACCACCTAAGACTTCAAGAGGAAGAAAATCTACTAAAAATATAGAGCAGAAACTAATAATTCAGAAAATATACTAAAATGATAAAAGTATTCAAAAGACTATAAAGTACTCTTAAATATTATTAGACAAAGGAAATTTAATGGAATAAAGATTTCTGTGGGATCTCAAGATAGCACCTACCTACAGCAGGATGTTCCAAAATTGTTCCAGAAAAAAAGAGAATATTGAATAAAGAAGTAAAAAGTGAATAAATGACAAGATTTATAGCCTATGCAATAGAATAATTGACAGAAAAGAAAAAACTTGAATCCATAGTGTTGAGTCTCTCCAAAGCAGTAAAAGAGAGAATAACTGACTGAGAATATAAATAACCTGTTGTGAAAAACATTAAGGAAATAGAAAAAAATGTATGAAAAGAACAAATGATCTCTTTGCAAGCAAAACACATTGATCTTGAAGATAATATACAGAAAGACAACTTCAGCTTCCTAAAACACAGGTCAAATGATCTGAACACCGTTAGATTAAGAAATATTAATGAGGAAACTTCCTAGAATTTCTGATCACAGAAAAATTATTAGTCAACAAAGTATACAAATCACTTCCATGAAAAGGAAACAAATCCTTATGAATCAACATAGTGACTAAATGTAATAATTTAATTGATAGGGAACAAATATATGATCAAGAGAAAAGTCTTCAAAGATAAAGGAAGGAAAGCAACACAATACTATCTTGCACCTCCTGCCCCAAACCATAAAAATGAATGGAATAATTCATTCTTAAAGTAAGAATGTTTAAGATGTAACTTAAAATGACATATCCTGAAAACATAAGCCTAATCATCAATGAAAAAAGATGACATTTCAACAAGAGGTATTTGAAACATTGTTATAAAAAGAAAAAACAGACATGAGAAGATTACTTGACTTGAAAATACTCCTAAAGAGAAACACAAGAAAGGTAAATAAATACAATTACAAAAAAAAGTAATAAAGTAAATTATTTTATCTCTAGAAATTATTAAAAAAATAAAAATAACAGAATGGAAAAGACAACTGTAGGATTAAGAACAACAATAGAGGGACAATTTATAACAGTTCTTTTTTATCAACCCCCCCCAAAAAAAAACCCGGAAACTGAGAGGATTCTAACAATTGAAGAATGGTTAAATAATCTGTGATATATAGCTGCAATGAAGATTATTTTGCTGTTACGTATGAGTAAAGAGATTATTTCAAAAAGATATAGAAAAATTTCTATGAACTGATGCAAAAAAATCCCCCAGAATCAAAACAATTAATATTATAACATCTAAATTATAAATATAGAGAATAACATATAAAATTAGGAGTTTTTAATTTGGGGTTGTGTTATAGACCTCCTTAATAGTTTGGTATAGTTGATGGATACCTTCTACAATAATATTACTTTACAAAAATCATAATTGAAAAAATATTAAATTTCAGTTAGAGAACTAAATAAAAATATAAATTTTCTTCTCTAGATTAATGAACCCCCTAAAATCTATTTTTCTATTCATAAAGGAAAAATTAATTGAATTGCAAAGAGACATTTATAGAAATACAATATTTATAGGAGATGAATGTTTCTTTCTCATAACTGGACAAATTTAAAAGAAAGTTGAATAAGGGGAAAATAGAGAAATAAGTTGCTAAAGAAATCAGAGTTAAATGATTTGTGATGCTTTCTGAAGGTAACCAGTAAAGAATATACATATTTTAGAGCATCAGTCCTGAAATCAGGAGGACCCTGAGTTCAAATCCAACCTCAACTGCTTACCAAGTGTTGTGAGACTCTGGGCAAGTCACTTTACCCCAATTACCTTTTTTTAAAAAAATACATACATATATATATATATATATATATATATATATATATATATGAACAATTTCATAGCTGTACATGTCACATTTACTAAAATTATACTAAATATTGTGGTCAGAAGTTAAAAAAAAATCCAAAAAGGCAGAAAAAGTAGACATATCCTTTTCATTAACAAATTGAAAAAGTAACCAAGTGAGAGAACATAAGCCAAAGACATTAAACCCAGATCAGAATTAAATTATTAATGTAATAAGTAAATCGTAAATAATGATGGGGCCAAAGAACACATCATAGAAATAATAATTATGTGAAAGATATTTATATGTGTAAAATAACACATCAAAATTTCTAGGAAGCAGCTAATGTAATACTTGGAGGAAAAATTACATTCCTAAAAATATACATTAGTAAAATTGAAAAATAGAATGAATTTAATATGCATTTGTTAAAATTGAAACAAATAAACAAAGCCAAAAGAAAAACAAAAGAGGAAATATTGAAAATTAGAGGAGAAATAATTTGGAAAAAAGTTAAATAAATGATAAACAAAATTAAAAACTAATTCTTTGAAAAAACTAAAAACAATTGATAAATCTTTAGCCTATCTGATTAAATAGAAGAGAGTAGAAAATAAAAACTAAGATAAAAGCACAACAAATCAAAATAAATATAAAAAAATTATCAAAAGAAGTAGATTGCTTTTAAAAGTATAAAATGCTAATAGAATATCAAATAGAAAGCTTATATAATTCAACCCCAAAGAAGGAAATAAAACTAACTGCAAAGGAATGACAAAGGAAAAACTCCCAGCCTTATAGATTTACAAAGGAATTCTTTTAAAGAACAATTATTTATAATACTATTTAAATTATTTTCACAAGGGGCAGCTGGGTGGTGTAGGGAATAGAGCAGTAGCACTGGAATCAAAAGGAGTTGAGTTCAATTCCAGTCTCAGACATTTGACACTTATTTTATTAGCTCTGTGATCCTGGACAAGTTACTTACTACCAATTAATACCTTTCTTTACCCCACCTTCCAAAAAGAAAGAACAAATCATTCTAAGAAATTGACAAAACTTTATCAAACTCCTTAAATGAAAGAATGCAGTCCCAATAACTAAACCAAGGATAAAATAAAAGAGCTATAGAACAATATCATTACCAAATACCACTTCAAAAATTTTAAATAAAAATTCTGTCAGAGAGAGACTACAGAAATTTATCCAAGATACCATTCATTATGTCCAAATTATGTTTATATTAGAAATTCTAGCCTGGTTGAACATTAGGAAAACAATATAATTTTTCATATTAAAATTAAAATAGGAAAAACAAAAATAGGAAAATTACATTAATATTTCAATAAATAAAGAAAAATCTTTGAAAAAGTTCTCAGTTTTGCTGCAAAGAATATATATAGGGGGATTTTTAATGTTATTAAAGTACCTATTTTAAATATAAATAAATATCATGTCCAACGAAGATGCAGTGGAATCTTTCACAGTAAATAAAAGAGTATAGCAGAAAGATACCCTCTCCCCACTATTATTTTCTATAGTTCTTGAAATGATTGAAATAATAAAGAATAAAATTAATGTTTTAAGACAAATATAAAGGAAACAAAGTTATCTCTATTTGCTGATAACATGATAATTTACCTAGAAAATGTCAAGGACTCAATGAAGAATCTAACTGATAAAATCAATAGATTCATCAAAGTTTCAAGCTACACAAAAAACTTACAAAATAAATAGCATGTCTAGATATTAATAATAATATTCAAGAGGTAACAATAGAAAGATCCATCACAAATAGCTATAAAATGCATAAAATGTTTGATCAATTTATGGAAGCATATAAAATACTTGCATAGATTCAATTGCAGAGTGCCCTTTAAAGGAATAAATAACGTAAAGAGTGGGAAAAATATTCAAAACTCATTGGTTGGCCATATCAACATAATAAAAATGCCAGTACTCTAAAGGTTACATCATGTAAAGATTTATTGCTGTACCAGTCAACTGCTTTAGGGACATATTAAAGATCTAGATAAAAATAAAAACAAAGCAAAACTCATTTGGAGGAACAAAAGATCTAGAATATCAAGAGAAAAAAGTAATGAAGGGTGAATAGTAATTACAGACAAACTATATTATAAAACAGCAATCATCAAAACTATTTGGTACAGGTTAAAAAGAAAAGTGGATCAGGAGAATAGATTGGACAAATGAGAATCAGAAATAATGGAATTTTATTAATAACTCACTGTTCAGTAAATCTGAAAGCAAACTATTTAACAAAGTATACCACCTATTTGATAAGAACTGATGAAAAAAACTGGAAAGTAGCTGACAGAAGTTGTACTTGGGCCAATATCGTATGCTATATTCCACAATAAATTCAAAATGGATATACAAACTGAATATTGAAAAGAAGCATGACCTCAACATTTAAGATCATACAATGAAAAAACTGAAGATAAACAGAAATACCACAGTTATGGGTAGATGAATTATTAACCAAAGGAGGGATAAAGGTAATTGGGAAAGATGAAATAGATAACTTTAATTTCATGAAATTAAAAGATTATAAAATTTAATTCACCTAAGCATATGACAGAAAGCAAGTGAATATGAAAAATATCTTTGTAAAATTTTCTCAGAGAAGAATTTGGTATCCAAGATAGAAGGTCTTCAAGGTGGAATTAGGAAGACCCATCTTCAGTAGTTCACATCTGGCCTCTGATACATATTTGCTGTGTAAACATGAACAGGTCCTGTTTGCCTTAGTTTCCTCCACTGAAAAATAAACTGGAGAAGGAAATGGCAAACCGTTGCAAGTTATCTTTGACAAGAAAATTCCGAAAGAGAACTTGTAGAGTCAGACACAACTGACATAACTGATCATAGGAATAGGAAAAATAGGAACATAGAATTAGGAAAAATTCAACATATGACCAAATAAATCTTCTAATAAAAATAAGAAAATTCCAAGTAAATCAACAATAACAAAGGGAAAATGTATACAAAGACAAATGAGTGCAGAATTTTTAAAAGATAGAATATGTTTAAGAGATTTCAATTTGTTATTTAGGCTTTTCAAAAAGTGTCTCTTCAACTAATTGCTTGCATAATGACTAATTGTACTCACATATAACAACCATGGTTTCACTTACGAGGAAAAATTAAATCTATTTCTACAACCGACTCCCTCTACTTAAACCCCCTTCTTGATTCTTGTCTGCACTTGAAAATTAAATCAATATTTAACAATTAATTTATGTTCAATTGAACTAATTAATCCTGTAGTCAAGTCTTATAATCACTTGTCTTTGTTGTATATACTGAGTCACATGGAAACATTAAATAGCCTGTTTTCCATTTGGGGGCGGGGAATGAAGCTGCCAGAGAAATGACAGAATTAATTTAATTCAAAAATATTCAGCACTTAGTACAGCAAGAAAGACCTGTGCTTAGTAGATGTGGTTAAACTCTGGAGGCAGGCTGAAGGATTAGTTACAGAATCTTATAGGAGCATCTTACATCCAAACTCCTGGGCAAAGTAAGAATCCCTGACTTTTCTAGCTTCAGGATTAGGAAGCTCACTTTGATGTAAAAAAGAGTCTATTTCATTATTGAGCAGTTGTGCTTGTTAGAAAATTATTCTTTGCATTGATCTGAGATTTTCCTAATGTAACTTTTACCTTTGGGTCTTTATTTTTGTCTTCTGAAGCTACTTAGGTTATTTAATTGCTCTTCTAGAGGATACTTGATAACAGCTATCATGTTCCCACTGGGTTTTCTTTTCTTTCTTTTCCTCATACTAAATATCACAAATTTATTCAAACATTTCTCTTTTGACCTGATCTCCACATTCCTCCCCCTTCCTAACTGGGCTCCTCTGGGCCCGACAAAAACTTTGTGTTTGTTAATTAACTGATTTGTGAGCCCTGGTTTATTAACATCACTTTTTAAGCAAATCATAAGTGAATTCAATCCCTGGTTATAAGTGTTACTTTTGGCTTGGCTTTTACTGGTCACCTAGAATCTTTTGTAAACTAGACAATATAAGAGGAAATTTGTTTGGATCAGTTTTATCCAGAGGGACTAGGAACCTTGTTACAATTCCTTTTCTTTTTCTAATAATTTTTTCAAATAAATTTTAAAACTCATGATTTTAATATACATTTATGAAAAAATTTTACATCACCTATATTTTCCAATCTACCTTTCCAATTTCCAAGAGAGGTGCTTTTTCTACTACAGCTTCCTCTTTGTCACTTTGATCACAGTACAGAGTTATTAGCAAAATCATTAGGAAGTTTAATTGAAATGAGGCTGCTATCATTGCTATTTCCACTCTATCTTTGTTTTTAGGTCATCCAAAAATGCTAAGGACTCAAGTACAATAGGATACAAAGAAAGTATTGATAAGTTCCCTCTTTACAGTAAAATAGCACTAAGAAATACCAGGGCAATAGCACTAAGTAATAACACTAAGTAAATCAATAAATCATAATTTTGGAAGGAAACTTAGATATCTTATCTATCTCTTTAATTTGAACAATTAAAAAAGAAATGAATTACTGACAGGTTAAGGGATTTGGAAGGTCAGTTGTAGAACTAGGACTGGAATGAGCCAAGTCTATATGAATACAAGCCCTAGATAATGGTCTGGGTAGCCGGGTGACCCAGTAGGTAGCCAATGTGTTAAAGGCAACCTCAGGTACTTAGCTGTGTGACTCTGGGCAAGTCACTTAACCCTGTTTGCCTCAATTTCCTCATCTATAAAATGAACTGGAGAAGGAAATAGCAAACCATTCTAGTATCTTTGCCAAGAAAACCCCAAATGGAGACCCAAGAGTGTCAGAGTCAGACAGTTAAAACAACTAAACAACAACAACAAAGGGTAATGGTCATTAAAAGATTAGAAATAAAGAAAAATAAGCTATTATTACAAACATAATTCATTCATGAGTAACATGTTCATTCATTTCTTTCTATTCTCTAATTAGTAAATATAAAGAAATAGCTTTTGATTCTCTTTTCACACTTGGAGATTAAGTTGTTCTATTTCTCTGCCTAGAGGTAGTTCTCATCTTAACACAAAATTGCCCCTTGAGCTTAGGCTAGGAAAGAGGGTTCGGGGTTCTGCAAGGAAGGCTCTGTTTGTGGTCACAGTCCCACGGTCTGCCATCCCTTGTAGCCACTCTGAATATCTCTCATACATTTTGCCAGCACAATAGTCACTTTTGACGTCTTGAGCCATGTACTTTTCTCCTTAAAGTATAAGCTGACCAGCCCAGCCCACAGGGATGGCTCCCTCCTCTGAACATCTAAATCTCTGCTTAGCAGTAGTTAAGTATTCATCTGACTCTCAGTCATAAACTACCTTGCCATCCTCATTATTTTTTTTCATATGTGGACATATCCTGAAATTTTATAGAGATGTGAAATTCTACATGATTGTGTCCCAAATAGAAATCAAACCCCCCACTTCAGCCAGTACAATAATCTATGTATGCCCCTCTCACCTCCAATCACCAGTCCAAAGTTCAAAAGAGATGCGAACTTTCCTCTATCCTGTTATCAAGTGTAACACAGAGTTAGTAACACAGAGTTAGTAACACAGAGTTAAATTCTTTGGTTGCCACGGTTGCCACGGTTGCCACGGTAGCCATGGAACTCTAAGATACTTCATAAATACAATTGTCTTTGTAGGAGAGGAGTGTCTTCTGAACAGATTGCTGTGTAGAAAATTTCAGAAGCCTTAGACCAGACATCATCGATATCATCAGGTTACCTTTGTCCCTGAACTCAATTCAAATGCATTGGCACTTGGCAGCCATAGATTTGAAAGAGTTACAGATGGTGCTGAATTTCTCTCTCTACCTACATAGATTCTCTGCCTTTGGAAGTTCATGGGGATTTGGCTAAGTTTCCAGTTCCTTTAAAAAAAAAGGAAAGGAAAAAAGAAAAAGAAGTTCATTAGAATCTAGAAATCCAAGCAGTTCTTGATGCCACCTAATTTTCTAATTTTTTTGTGGTTAGGTGGCTTGTCCTTCATTTTCAAAGATGATCATGACATCAGGGAGGTGATGCCATGACAAGCACTTGAATTGGATTTGAGTGAAGGAGTGCTGTGCTAAGTCACCAGCCTCACTTTTTCCTCCAGAGCCATCTGGGTCCAATGTTCAGATATGAATCAGGACAACATGACTCTTTCTAGCTGTGTGACATTGCACAAGTTACTCAACCCTCATTGTCTCACATCCGGGCTAGGTGGTCAATGTGGATAGAGTCAGGAGGACCCCCAAATGTGACCTCAGATAAGTACTAACTGTGTGATCCTGAATAAATCAGTTTATCACTTTCCTCATCTGTAAAATGAGCGGAGAAGGAAGTGGTAAAACCACTCCAGTATCTCTGCCAAGAAAATCCCCCAGATTGGGTCATGACAATCAAAAAATGATTAACAATAAAAACAAATTTCCTAGTTAAATGTAACAGGTGTTTCATTTTGTCTTTTGTGTTTCAGTTTTTGTTCCATTGTCAGCAAATGTTCCATAATTTCCTGTATTTAGGATTATACGGTTCAAAGTCTGTTTTCCCTTTCCCCCCACTGTCAGGAACTGAGAGGGTTCCATTGAGATGTGGGACTAAAAGCAAAAGACTAGGCATAAGATGAGAGAATTTAGGAAGGAGCAGCTGGATATTGTATTCATCATTACTGACATAGGAAGAGGATTCTGAAGAGAATTGCAAACTTGGAAAATGAACAACTGATTAAGGAGATTTAGTCTTCTAGATGTCCAGTCATTTCTGGCTCTTCATGACCCCATTTGGGATTTTCTTGGCAGAGATACTAGAGTGGTTTGCCATTCTGCTCCAGTTCATTTTACAGATGAGTGAATTGACTAGGATCACAAAGTTAGTGAGTGTCTGAGGTCACATTTGAACTCAGGACCCGCACTCTAGCCACAGTGATCAAGGCTCATTACCTAGGGCAAGAGCCACCTAGGTGATGCAGTATTTAGGGTTCCAGACCTGGAGTCAGAAAGATTTATTTTCCTGAATTCAAATACATCCTCAAATACTTCTTAGCCATGTGACACTGGGCAAATCATTTAACCTGTTTGTCTTGGTTTCCTCATCTGTAAAATGAACTGGAAAAGGAAATGGCAAACCACTCCAGTATCTTTGCCAAGAAAACCCCAAAATGAGGTCACACAACAACAGATGTGAATTACCAAAATTGCATTGGAAAACCTCATAGAGGGCTCATGGTAGGCAGGCTGCAACTATTATGAAAAAGGAATTAAGTGATGAAAGGAATGATATCAAAGTGGCAAAAATGAAAGGAAACCAATGGATAGTCTTCTGAGGTCTCAGGATATCAACTAAGAAGGCCTGAAGCAGGTTGGGAAGGTCTCTTAAGGGAATACATGACCAGAGTTGTTCAGGATGAGCAAGTATAGAATTGTGATTTACATAATTGGAAGAAATATGTAAATTTATAAGATCACAAACCCATTGAGTATTTCTCTGAGTACTACAAACAAGGAATGTTGTTTTAAGCAAATGAAAACTTTCACCTGAAAGCAGGGAAGGGGAAGAAGGGGAGCTAAGACCTCAGGAGTGTGTTGAAGTAACAATGGCTCAATTCTACCAAATTGAACACCCTCAATTGCTTGGCAGAAGAGAAAACAGAGGCTTATGGAGAGTCCCCAGATGCCTGAGGCCTCTCTGCTCATGCTCTATCCTGGAACATCGGCTCATAGTTACTTAGAACATTCTGAGTGGGGATCTTTGTGAAGGAGACACAAAACAGAATCACACAATTTCAGGGTTGAAAAGGACCTTGAGGCAGTCCAGAGAGATAGAACAACTGCATTTGACTAGTTATGGATGACATTATCCCCAACCAGAGGAAGGAAAACAAAACAAAACAAAACACACAGAAAAAAAGAACACCCCTATGGAATCTGATGAACACTTTATAAAAATTATCTCTCATGTATTTTTTCCCTTAATCCTAATTCCTCATGCCCCAAAATTACTAATTTGTAAACATGTTTAACAAAATATGTATATATATGTGTGTGTGTGTGTGTGTGTGTGTATACATACATATATATATATAATGCTAACCCCACTGATCCCTGCTGGGTGGGGACAGGAGGGTGGAGGGAAATTTTGTGACTTGGAAATATGCATGTGTATATGGATGAAAATAAATAAATATTTTTAAAAGGGCCTTGGAAGTCATCTAATCCTGTAGTTCTCAACCTTTGTTTTTCTCATGGACCTTGGTGAAGCAGACCTCTTCTCAGAAACATGCTTTTAATTGATTGAAGAGTTGGATTACCAAGGTAACCAATTATATGGAAATATAATTATTAAAATATAGATAGATAAAGATATACACAGATATATGCATGTGTACCTTTTTCTTCCTTCATTCCTTCCTTCTTTCCCTCCCTCCCTTTGCTCCTTCCTTCCTTCCTTCTTCCTTCTTCCTTTCTTCCTCCCTTCCTTTCCTTGTTCCCTCCCTCCCTTTGCTCCTTCCCTCCTTCCATTCCTTCCCTACCTCCTTCCTTTCTCCTTTTCTCCATTCCTTTCTTACTTCCCTCTTTCCCTCCCTTCCTTTGCTCCCTCCATCCCTCCCTCCCACCATTCTTTCTTTCTCTTTCTTTCTTTCTCTCTTTCTTTCTTTCTTTTTTCTTTCTTTCTTTCTTTCTTTTTTCTTTCTTTCTTTTTTCTTTCTTTCTTTCTTTCTTTCTTTCTTTTCTTCCTTCCTTCCTTCCTTCCTTCCTTCCTTCCTTCCTTCCTTCCTTCCTTCCTTCCTTCCTTCCTTCTTCCCTCTAGTTCCAGCTCTAATACCTTCTAGATGAGTCAATCTGGGCTTTACTTAAACTTTTCAGTGGCCCAGTCAATTCTTTAAGGAAGGAAGGAATGGAGGGATGGAGGGAAGGAACAAAGGGAGGGAGGGAAAGAGGGAAGGAAGGAAGAAAAAGGTACATATGCATATATCTGTGTATGTCTAGAGAAGAGCTGTTATGCATTGCTAAGAGGGAGTTCCTCACCCAGTGTTTCTCATACCAATGAATTTAGTCAAGTTTTATATGTATATATGCATATGCATGATTTTATTATTATTGCATATATACAAAAAACATATATGCTATTTTTAAACATCAAGATGTTTAAAGACATCTTGTTCCAAATGACAAGACTCTAGGCAAATATATTTTGCTGACCCTTATGAAGTAGACTCTATTCCTAAGTTCAGTGCAGAATGGTTTGCCATTTCTTTCTCCAGCTCACTTTTACAGATGAGGAAACTGAGGAAAACAGGGATAAGTAACTTGCCCAAAGTGTCAGAGGCTGGATTTAAGCTCATCAAGATGAGT
Organism: Macrotis lagotis; assembly: GCF_037893015.1. Lineage (NCBI taxonomy): Eukaryota > Metazoa > Chordata > Mammalia > Peramelemorphia > Peramelidae > Macrotis > Macrotis lagotis. Next base: position 329,955,422 of record NC_133666.1, read on the forward strand.
CTTCTTGATTCCAAGCCAAGTGCCCTATGAGTTACACCACCTAATTCCCTGTATTTCACATAGTACTGATGAAGAAAATTCAAATTGAATTTTAATTGAAGTGAATTCACCACTGTAACTCTAAAATTCAAACTGAATTTTAATTGAGGTGACTTCATGTCAATGTGACTTTGAACACCTGAAATTACCCTTTTGTTCTATAATAATTTCAAAAATTTCAACAAATGTTAGATGCCCTTGATGTTCATCTAATGTTTTACTGAAGAGGTTTTTCCCTTTTTTAAAAAAATATTTATTACATAGGAAGGTTCACTGGATTTGGGAGAATATATTAGGAAATTAATTGAAATATATAAAACCAAAAATATTTATATGACAAACTAAAACAACATAGTGTATTGGCACATAGTAGGTGTTTCAAAAATTCTTGTTGACTTGATAAAAAAAATCCTCAAAAATTATCTCAGAAAATTTCTATTGAACTTCTGTTACCAGTATATTCATTATATACTTGAGTACTCTGTTTCTAATAACCATGCCTTTTATAAAAATCAAAATGATGAACTATACTCAAAACATAATATCTTTATCTCATGGGCTTATAGTTTTATTATAAATGAAAACTATTGTCCCACTTCATCTTACCTGTGTTTGTGTACTCTGTGTGTGTGTGTGTGTGTGTGTGTGTGTGTGTGTGTGTGTGTGTGTGTGTAGAGATCTATGGAGATAGTTCAAACTTTTCCTCCCTCTTTTCCTAACTGCCTAACCACAGTGACTGCTTCCTATTGTCACCGGTTCCCAGAAGTCCTGTCTCTGGTAGCTTGGAACACTGACCTGGCATCATGGAAACTGACTTGGCCAGAGGCAGCCTGGCTTTAGTTCAGAGCTTCTGGAAATGCATAATATAAACAGAACAAAGTTCAGTAAAGAAATATTCACCCAGTCATAGCCCAAGACTTCCTCCAGAAGCCTCAATGGGAAAGATCCCTAACTGCTTTCTCCCAAATTACATCATAAAATATCAGATGATGTTATGATTTGTTAGAAGAAGCAGGAAGTTATTTCAGATTGATTCAATATGTACTTAACTTGATAGATTTGGTGGCTCCTGATTGATTAGCATTCTATGCACAACAAATCATCAATTAGCATAATCCCATCTCCTCATTTTGCCCTCCCCCAATCTCTTTTTGAATATCAAAAAATACTACTCTTTGCTCTTAAAGAAGATGAAGGGTTTCCAGAATAATTTTCCCAAACTGTTAATTGGTCCATTGTCCTCAAGGGTTTGTGATATGCTATGCTTGTCTTCAATCAATCAGAGCCACTCTGACTCTTAATCCTTGGGTCAGAGTGCTTGTCACTTAAGTGCAAGCACAGAATTTATTGCCATACTTCTTGTTGTCAGTGTTTTTTTAAGGGAATAATTAATCTGGCATGGTTCTAAATAAGAATTTCACCTCATTTACCAAGGCTGGCAGTTGTCAGGTGTATGAATGAATATCTTTTTTGTGACTGGATAGATTGACTACTTAAAGGTTTATATAAACCAAAAATAACTGAAAGATAAAAACCAAATTATTAATAATTTGTTTTACAAGTTAATTGAGATCAATAACTAATAAAATGAAGACAGGTGGTATAAAAATTACATAAACTATCACTGAGACTAATATTAATGTCATTTAAGCAAGTAATTTTAAATGTAATGGCCCAGTCAGTTGGTAATTTTTTTTTAGGTTTATTTTTTTTTGCAAGGCAATGGGGTTAAGTGGCTTTCCCAAGGCCACACAGCTAGGTAATTATTAAGTGTCTGAGGCCAGATCTGAATTCAGGTACTCCTGACTTCAGGGCTAGTGCTCTATCCACTGGACCACCCAGCCATCCTTTGGTAATTCTTAATTATTGACTCTATCTTGCTTCTACCAACTAAGCTGCCACCACTTCCTTGATTCCTGAAGGAAATAAGAAGTTCATTTGGTGTCCCTGAACTTTCCTGTTACTTCACGATAATTCTAGTAGCAGATTGTTAGATCTGCTTTTTAGACTAATAAATAAAAATTATATAGTAGATATCACTTTTTAAACTAACAAATAAATGCTATATATTCTCAACTAAACTAGAGATATTTTCTCTTTATTTCAATGTTGACTCAAACTTTTTTTTGCTTTAATGTGTTTCCTAGGTCTCCTTTAAACCATTCCTCTTTTTGAAGTTAGGGTTTGAATGTTTTCCTATATTCCCTAATCCCTAGTGTCCTCTGTCAATCCTCTAGTACCTTATCTCATTTAAAGCTGTACCTTGTTACTTGTATGTGCTTGTGTGTGTGTATGTGTGTGTATCTGATTTCAGTGAGGTGAGTATTCTCTCCACCCAAATAGGTTCTAACTCCTCCAAATCTTCCCCACCCTCCGTGTGATTCTTGTCCATACTTAAAAATTTAACCCTATCTATTACATCAGTAATGCTGATGCAGGACAAGCCTTCTGTTCCTTCTCATCCTATGCAACTCTTGTCCACTTCCTCTTAATAGTCTTCCTTTTAAGAAATAACCATTGTACTAGACTCATTCTTCTAGTTCTGAATTTTTTCCATGGGAGCCCGTGCAAGAGGGGCATCTGGTGGCTTTGTGGATAGAGAACTGGACCAGGAGTCAGGAAGACCTGAATTCAAATCCAACCTTAAACACTTCCTATCTTTGTGAACCTAGGTAATTCACTTAACCTCAAATTAGTAGATGCAGTGAATCCACTGGAGAAAAAAAATGGCAAACCACTCTGGTATCTTTGCTAAGAAAACTTCAAATGGGGTCATAAAGGGACAGATATGACTGAAATGACTGAATAACAAAAACTAGGGCAAGACTCAAGTTATCCATCTTCTATCTATTCCTTGGTCTTGTTAAATGAATGACTTGAATCTGTTTCAAATCACATACTTTACAGACAATATCCCTTATTTCATCACTTTCAAGCAAATCAATCACAATATGGGGTAGTCTACTTCTAACCTTCATGAGTTTCTATGTCTCTTTGGGTCCCTCACAATTGTGAATCTTTGGAGAATATTATGGTTCATGATCTTAAAGCAATTATTGCCTAAAGAATGCTACTTTTTTAAAAAAAAATAGAATCTTGTATAAGGAAGGGAAAAATTTACACTTATTGAAAATGCTGCATAGTTTTTAAACTCAATCTATTCCATTCTTTCCCCCCAATTCTAGGACTAGCTCATTCACAGTACCCTTCCAAAATATCTGTAAGGATTTAATTCAATGGCTTAACAATTCATCAGTGTCAATGAACTAGGTGACACATTATGGGCAATGATCATTCTTGGTCCTTCCTATGTGAATTGTTACATTTCCCTCTTTTGAGCATCTAACATTCTGTATAATTAGCACACTATCTGACACAAATACAAGGATCCTGAAAATCTTGTCTTCTGTTAGTATTTTTGTGTAGGACATACTCTCTGATGGGAAAAAAAAACATTTGACAAGCATATGCCTTCCTTAGTATTGACAGAAGTTCACTGAATAAAGAAACTTTTGTGGCTGCTTCTTCTAAGGGGGCTCATCTAATCTCAATGAATTCCTGGAAGACTCCTTAATGGAGGAGAGGTTTTATGACTGCATTTTATTCTCTCAAGTCAAAGGCTTTTTTGTACTTAACAAACAATAAATACAGTGAGATCTTTTCTCCAAAGCAGCAGTCAATTGCTTTTCTATAATTGGAAGGCTTCTTCTTAAGAAGCAAAGGAGAGTGATGGAAATGAAAAGCTGACCTTATAAATAGTGTCAAAGAATAGAATTCAATTAACTAGAGTTTGGCTTAAAATATTATAACAATGGAAACAATTTGGGACAAAGCATATTTTAAAAGAATTCAGAAGAAAATATTTGCCCAGAGACATACTGTTTAGATCAAGATGGTCTTAAACTGAAAGTCAAGAAAGAGGGGGGAAATGTTATTATCAAAGACACTGTGGGGCAGGATAGGTGGTGCAATGGATAGAGCACTGACCCTGGAGTCAGGAGCACCTGAGTTCAAATCTGGTCTCATATACTTAACAATTACCTAGCTGTGTGACCTTGGGCAAGCCACTTAACCCCATTGTCTTGCAAAAAAAGATACTGTAAAAGATATCAGTTATTGCAAAGATGACTAGAAGTGGAGGCAATGTCTTAGAACACTATTGGGAAAGAGATTAGGATGAGGTTCTGAATAAAACTGACCTCAGTCTGTACCATCATATACCAATGTGCAGAGAGCATTAGTAATAAAATGAGTTTAAGTTCATAGCTCACAACTCATAACAATAGAGGTTTATTAGTTAAAAGAAACACATCTGATAAAAGAGGACTTTGGGGACATACTGTACTTCAAGAAGCAATATATACAGGACAAAATCAAAGGGTGGAAAGGGAGCACAGTAGTAGTCATTTGGAAAGAGAAACAAAAGTCTTGCTATTGTGGGAATATAATAGAGACCACCTGGTCATATGGGAAAAAATGGACAATTGTAAAACAGATTAAAGGCAAGATAAGGCAAATAATGAGAGATCCAACTACTGTTATAACTACTGCAGGTCTAGTTTGCTAGAATTCCCAATACTCACAAAAAGAACATGGGGCTTTGTTAGATGCTAAGGTGACAAAAGTCAGGTACCAAGAATTTAAAAAAATGAATTTGAAAATGTTCAGAGAAAAGTTAAGAACAATCCAAAAATCTCTTAAAGGATGTTTAAAGATGGACATGAGAGGGACTCAAAAATAAAATTCTGACATAATTGCAAATCATATTGATATGAAAAGTAGAGAAGGATCTAAAGCAGGGGCAAGGAAGCCTTGGTCCACAGGCTGTATTGGTCTGATGTTGCCAAGGCAGGACTCAGAATTTACTAAATCTAATAGATTTTTAGGGTTGAGTTAATTAAATGTCTGACCAACTATAGTGCACAAATGACATTATAAATACCCAAATGGTCCTTGGTGGAAAAAAGGTTCCCAGGAGCAGCTAGGTGGCACAGTGGATAGAGCACTGACCTTGGAGTCAGGAGTACCTGAGTTTAAATCCAGTCTCAGACACTTAATAATTACCTAGCCTGTGGCCTTGGGCAAGCCACTTAACCCCATTGCCTGGAAAAATCTTAAAAAACAAAAAAAGGTTCCCTACCCCTGATCTAAAGTGATAGATGAAGCTACACAGAGATCTCCTGAGATGAGTTGAATTTAAAAAAAAAAAAGAACAACACAGTGATAAAAAGGATAAATGTTACATAATCAAGAAGATTTAAAGCACAGAATTAATTTAGATTTGCAAAAAAATACTACAGAAAATAAAAGCATATTTTAGCAATGCTCAAAATAACAAAAGAAATTATAGGATTAGTTCATGTAAATGGTATAATATAAAAGATCAATCAGCAAGCATATATTGAATTTGTTATGTATAGGACAGGAGATATGCAGTCTAAAAGGAAATGGTCCTGTGCTCAGGGGCTTACATTCTCTCTGGGAAATGTGCCAAAATAAGCACATATGAAATATATTCAAGGTCAGGAGGGATGGATCTATCAGAAGGTATTCATAGCTAGGGGAATCAGAAAAAATTCTTGCAAAAGGTGCACAGGGTTTTGAAAGAGAAAAGATGCTGAGAAACAAAGGTACAGTAAAATGAATTCCAGTCATGGGAGAGTACAAAGGTGTGAAGATGGGAGAAAGAATGTTATGTGTGAGGAACAGTAACTTGGGTTCATGATTGAATTTAGATAGGAGAATAATGTATAAAAAGGCTAGAAAGATAGTTTGGGGCCAGGTGTTAAAGAGAGTATTGGAAAGATTGAAAAATTAAGCCAAGAAATTTTTATATAATCCCAAAGGCAAGAGGGAGTCATTGTATTGAGGGAGGGGAAAATAATACAGTCAAATCTGTACTTTAGGAAACTTTCTTTGGCAGATACATGGAGGCTGGAATGAAGAGAGGACAAGTGAGATAAGGAGAACAATTAGAAATCTATTGCAGTAGTTCAGGCAAGAGATAAGGAGGCCTGAATCAGAGGGAAGATCATTCAGGAGAGATCTTGTAAAAACCAAAACAAGATTTGGCAACTGAAATACGGAGTGATGGAAAATGAGGAGGCAAAGATAATGTAAAGGATGTGAATCTGGGGCTACTGGAATGATGATGGTACTGTTGACAGAAATCAAGAAGTTCCAAAATAAGGTAAGTTTTTTTTGGGGGGGGAGGGTAGGGGTGGATGGGTGGGAATAATTTGTTCAGTTTTGAACATTTTAAGATAGCAATGGAATGTCCAGTTTGAAAGATTAAATAAATAGCTGGAAATGCCCAATTGGAGCCCAGAAGAAAGAATAAAGCTGCATATATAGATTAAGGAATTATCTAAATAGACAGCTATGAACCCCATAATAGTTGATGAGTCATCAAAAGGGAAAGAACAGATGAAGTCTCAGAAGAGAAACTTGGGAGTGCATACATAGTGCTGAGGTGGGTTTTGGGAGATGATCAACAAGGGAGTCTAGAAGGAGTGATCAGTCAAGTTAGAAGAACGGAGAGGGAGAAGTTCCAAGTTCCAAGAAACCCCAGAAGGAAGAGAGTATCCAGAAAGATATCTAGGAAGAGTATCCAGTGGGTCAGCAGCAAAGGACAGGAATAAAGATTAAGAAAATATCAGATTTGGTGATTTAAAAAATTAAGGTTAAGTTTCAAATTAAGGTAACTTAGTTTCAGCTAAGTAATGAATTAAAAAGTCAGGTTGCAATGAGTTAAGGAATAAGTAAGAGGAGAGTAACCAAAGAATGAAAGGGTTTTATGAAAAGGAAAGTTATAGGGTGACAGTCTGAGGGGGTAGTACTCAATATGACCATAGTGAAGGTCTAGAAAGTGTTTCCTTTGGATGGGGGTGTTTGTAAGCTGCAAGGAAGAAGACATTTAATAAGGGAAGATTTAATAAGGGAAGATTGGGGAGAAAGGTCAGTGATAGTGAGGAAAGTCACCTGAAGATAAGAAGTTGGGAGCAGATGAAATTAAGGATATATAGACAGAATTCTGCTTGGCAAAGAGAAGGGCTACCTCTTCATGTAAAATAGGAGTGAGGGAGGAGACAGCAAGGAAAGATGTCTGAATAATGTAGAGAAGGGAGTGGGAATAAGAGAAAGTTCTTAGTGAAGGGCTTCATTTTTTTTTTCAGTGAAGCATGAACTGAATTCTCATCTTAGAGGATGGGAAGGAAAAGATGTTTCTTTACTGAAGTTGGGGCCCAGTTGAGATTTTGTATTATTTGTTTGTGGTGACCCAATCAGCACAGTTTGTGATTTTTTTTTCCAGCTCTGTAGAAGTATGAAGTAGGCAAATGATGGGAGTAGCCCAAAAATGGGTTTTAGCAAGGTGTGACCAGCAATAAGATAAGAAGACAAAGAATGGGAATGCAGAAAATTCTGTAGAGTTGAGCAGATTCATAAAGGGGTGGAAGAGAGAGGAAGAGAATAGGACAATGCAAGATAGTGACCTGGGAAGGGATTTATAGATAGAGTGGTTAGATCTCATAGTGAGGACAGAACTGAGTTAGGAACTGTAAAACAGAGGGAAAGATGGAGTTCTAAAATCTGATCAAATAATGCAATTTCAGAGTTCATGAACATAGACTGGAACGCTTCTGGGTAATGGCAAAACCAAAGGTCTCTATGTGAGTAGCTGAGTAAAGGCAGGATTCATTGGAATGGCCGAAATGAAAAATTAAGATATCTGAAGGTATTTAGGCTGATCATCTCATATGATGGCAAGAAATGGAGTTGGAAAGAGTATGAGGAAGGAACAGAACTCATTGTTCAATGAAGAAGACCATCCTGAATGGTGGTCTAGAAAATGGCTATCAAGATCTGGGTTGAATGATTAGCTTGGATAACATGAAGGTCAAAGGAGAGGAGGTGACTGAGTGATGGTGATAGAGAGGAAAGTGGCAATGAGGAATAAGCAGTATTCTGATTTCTTCATCACAGACTCAAGAATAAATGAACATGGAGGAGGTGCCAAAAGGGGTATCAATGAAAGCAGGGTTATCTGGAGGCAGCCAAATCTCAGGGAGTGCCAGAAGATGAAAGAAGTGAGAGAAGAAAAGGTTTAAGATGAAAGTAAATTTCTTAATTTGGAGAATGGGAGTAAGGGAGTGGGCAGATTGGGACAGGAAACAGGATCTGTACATCTGCAGCCCAGGTTTCAAAATAACTAGAATGGTGCTAAAGCACGTTGATCATTGAAGAATGTACCAAGAGAGACTAGGTTTTTAGAAGAAGGCCAATTCTAGATTCAACCACACAGGCAGGTGGTAATGTTGTGTCTGGAAAAGTAGAAACAGGTGGAATGTAGAAGATCCAGTTAGGAGGGAAGAGGTGTCAGTGTAAGGCTGAAGAATGAGAAGGGATGGGGAGGATCTGGTCTCAAATTATGGAGATACCTTTGATTTTGTCATCACCCAGAAAGCCTAGAATTCATCTAATCTACATTCTCATTTTGCAAATGAGGAAATTGAGGCCAGATTTAATGTTACAAGTTACAAGAATTGAATTTAGTCTTATTGTTTGATTAAGTATTGGAATAACTAGGTACACTGACCACACTGGCCTTGAACTGAGTTCAGATTTGACCTCAGACAGTTAACTAGCTTTGTGACCTTGAACAAGTTACTTAAACCTCTGTCTTCCTCAATTTCCTCATCTGTAAAATGGGAATAAAAAAACAGAGTTATTGTGAGGATCAAATGAGATTCTAAAATCCCTTCTGGCTCTAGATCTATGATTCTATGAATTGTGTCTCTAAAATTAAACATTAGCTCATCACCCCCCCCATCCTGTCAAAGATAATTTTGCTTTGGTTCACCAATTTTCCCCCTAACTCTCAACCCTTTTTAAACCTATCTTTCTCTGATCTATGCACATCAAGGAAGCAAATGTAAAAAATAAATAAATAAATGAACCTATCTTTCTCTCTGAGAAAGAAGAGAATAAAAAAATGTATTGTAAAAGAAAAATCTTTCTGTGACCTATCATTTGGCTTATGTGAAACTCTTGCTTATTGGTGTATATCCTTTACATCATGCCCCATGCTCTCTCTTCTCTTTCCCCAGGTCAAACCCTCTATATTCTCCAGCAGATTTCCCCCACTATCATTCTAATTCCCTTTCTAATTTTTTAATCACTCTCTGTGTACTTCCTTCCTTGCTTCCTACAAACAAATTCAAATCTCCTCCATCTTTAAAAATATCCTCACCTGAAAAGGAAAATATCAGAACCAAACCATAGCAAACATTTATTCCAAAAGTGGCACAGTCTTGAAAGGATCAAGAGCTCAATTTTCAAGCTATCGAGCTATCAAGAAACCAATAAATTCAAAGATTATATGTCTAACAACAATAGCAAGATACCCTATATAACTGATTATAGAAAAATAAAATGACTTGCCCAAGGCCACACAAGTTGTAAATGGAAGAACCTTATTTCTTTTTCAGTAAAGCTTGAAGTAAAATTCTCAGTTTAGGGGGCAGCTAGGTGGTGCAGTAGATAAAGCACCAGCCCTGTAGTCAGGAGTACCTGGGTTCAAATCCGGTCTCAGACACTTAATAATTACCTAGCTGCGTGGCCTTAGGCAAACCACTTAACCCCCTTTGCCTTAAAAAAAAAAGATGTCAAAAAAAGATGTAAAATTCTCAGTTTAGAGGATGGAAAGGAAACACGGAAAGGTAAGGTCCTATCACTCCAAAACAGCCACTCTTTCTATTTCATCTTACTGCCTCTACTTTTTGGGTTCTCCATGTACAACTGGCCCAAGGAAAGCCATAGTTTTCTCTCTTTTCCCCTTTCTTGTCCCTGGAAAACAAATACAATTACATTGCATGGGGAAAAACTGATCCAGGAAAAGTAATGTGATCTTAAAGGGTATGTTAGCTCTTGCTATGAAATTGGGGAAGCATTCCTTGTCAAAGTGCACTAAAATTGTATGTATGTGTGTGTGTGTGTGTGTGTGTGTGTGTGTGTGTGTGTGTGTGTGCATACAAGCATACTTTAAGGTAAGGGAGAAAGGAATATACTTTCTTCCTACAACAATCTTCTTCCTCAGGACCCGCCATTGATCCTCCATAGCTCACACTGGATGGAGAGCAAACAAGCAAACTCATTAATTTTTCATTCATATGGAAATGAAAGAGCCTGCATCATGTCAGAACTCTGAGGAAAAGCCTCTGTTGCCTTGGTCTGGATAGCAGATTGAACTTTACATTCTATTTCCTTCTGATCCTCTTATATTAAAGTTGACTTCCCAGAAGGATCAGATTGGAATCTGGAATGAGACCTTTAGAGAAGAAGTGTCAGACATGTGGCTCCCAAATTCCCAGAACCAAGTTAAAGTGTAATTGGGAAGTATTTAACAAAATAAATAAAAATACAAAAGAACATAGATAATGTCAATATGTGGTTTTCTAAGTATGCTGTGGGCAGGGATCCTTATTTACAATTTAATGGCCACCACTTCAAATTCAATTTGACATCATTGCATTAGACAGTACCTTGAAAGAGGTTAATTTTCTAGACATGATCTGATAGTTTAATCAGTGCTTTACCCCATTTTTCTGGTAGGTGTTTGCTGAAGAGGAATAATTAGACATGGTATCCTTTCTCAACAATTCTCATTCAAACTTTGGCTCTAGTCAGTATGGTGAACTGTAGCTAAGTCCCTTTACCATCTGTTTTCTAAATCATATTGACAGTAGCTCTAAATCATAGCAAGAGGAGATATAACTTTTCAATATTTATCACACATGCATGAAAATTTACTCCTTCTCATCATTCTCCTCTGACACTGGAGAAGAGACTCATCATGACTTTAAATATCCTGTGCCACATTTTACACATGTGTTTTATAATACAGAGCAGCAGGGACTATATATTATCAATTACTTTAATAATGTCTTTGTAGGCAGGTGATTGCAGCTATATACAATACACTTACACAGTGCAAAAAAAAAAGTGATATATAGTACAGCTTTAGCAACAGTCTGTTCAGTTCCCTTGAGAAAGTCAACAAGTTGGTCCTATCGGTTCACTCTTCTAATGTAGTATAAATCCCTAACAATTTGGGTTTTGCTTCCATTTTGGTCATGTCTATTTCCCAACAGACTAAATTCCATTTCTAACATGGTGGACTCCAAATTGACTGATAAATTTTCCAAGTCAACAAACCACATTTAGAAAACATAAGATGGCATATAGGATTAAAGCTAATTAGTTTAGAGCAGGGGTCTAGGCAAGTGCCCAAATTTCAACAATGAGCAAGCCTTCCCCTGCGATTTACTACATATGTTATTTTGAGTGATTCATTTCCTGTATGAATCTCAGTTTCCTCATCTGTAAGTGATAGAATTACTTATCGAACTTGATAAAATGACAACAAAATGCATTTGGAAAAGCAATAGATCTAAAGTATCAAGGGAAATAATGACAAGAGGCAGGAACAAAGGGAGCATGGTCCTTCCAGACCTTGAATAATATTATAAAAGAGATGTCATCATAAAGCATCTGGTATTGGTTAAAAATTAGAGATAGATCAACGGAATAGACTAAACAAGGAAGAATTAAAGACATGGAACACAATAACTCAGTGTTTGATAAAGTAGAAAACAAATTATATAAGAAAGAACTCTTTTTATAATAAAAAAACTGATAGGAAAACTAGAATGAATCTGGCAGAAGTTAGGCAGAAGTTAGCAACTTAAATCATACACCACAATACATTCTGAATGAACCTTAATACTAAAAATCATAATATAAAAAATTAGAAGAGAAGTAGATCATATACTTCTCATATCCATGAATAAGAAATGCATTTTTATCCAAACGAGGGAGGTGATCATGTAAAAATCAAAAGAAATCAATAAAAACTTAATTTAAAAATGAGCAATGCTTTGATCTACCTAGGATCCCACCTGTACCTTGGGCAAGTGGTTTAGTATTTCTCTAGGTCTTAGTTTTTTTATCTGGATGATGAAGAATATGGACTGGCTGAGGCATGAGTTCTCTTTTTTAGGTCTGTCTTTGATCTCACAAGAATTCTGTGAAGTCATTTTGGTCATTCATTTTACTTAGCATCTACCATCTGTGGTATCAAAACTTCCAATGGATCTGTGATATCACTGAGTCAAGAGCTCTTTCAGGTGATAAGAGAACTTCCTAATTCGTTTTTTTGATCTAGAGGATACCAGTTGAGCATTATGGATGTCTTCTTGATGTGCTTCATTCTTGCCACCTGACTGTCCTCTCTCCTCATCATTAAATCTTTAATACCATTTTTTTTTACTCCTGTTCTTAGGAGTTCCTCATTGGTTATATATTGTAGCTTTCTCATACACACCAAGGGTTTCTCCATTGTTCTCTATGTGATATTTATTTCTAATTGTTTGGAGACGATTATTTTTCTTATTTTTCACTACTAATCAAGCAAAGTTAGTCAAATATTAGAACTAAAAAAAATATCAAAAAGGAGTATTAACTCTTTGCCATAGGAAGTCTAGCTTCAGTAATAGACCTTTATAATTCCCCAAAACAATTCATTCTGCTTTTCCTTCTGTTCAAATCTATGCTCAGCTTGTTTTTCATCTGTACTGTTTGTCCTAGGTGTGTATGTGTTTATATAAATGTTCTGAGTTTATAAGTGTGTACATATATATGTACACACACACACACACACACATATATATATGTTTATTTATTAACCTCCAACTGCCTTTTAGACATCTCAAATTTGATTTTCTTTCAGTAGCCATTTTTAAACTCAGCATGATCAAATCTGAATTCATTATCTTACCTCCTAAAAACTCCTCTTCTGAATTTCTCTCTTACAAAGTTAGCCAGTTATCCAGGCTTTCAACTTAAATGGCATCCTCAACTTCCCTCTTTCTTACCACTGCCCCATTTCCTGCCCCATTTCCAGTTGTCGCCAAGGTCTATCAATTTTACCTTCAAAACATGTCTCTAAAAGTCCCCTTCTTTGACACCATCCCGGTTATAGACTTTCATTACAGACTTTCATGACCTACTATCTGGATTACTACAATATCTGACTGCTTTAAGGCTCAATCAATAAACATTTCTTAAATGCCTCCTATGTACCGGTCTGATCAGGTCCCTGGTTTTTTGATTCAGCCAAGTAGAGGCAATGATTTATCAGTCAAAGAAATGACAGTTATGAGAGTGGAGCCATATGGACAAGTAGAAGGAGTGTATGAATTCTATCAAGAATTTGTAGGGGGAAGGGCAACTAGGTGGCACAGTGGATAGAGCACAGGCCCCGAGTCAGGAGGACTTGAGTTCAAATTTGGCCTCAGATACTTTTACCTAGCTGTGTGACCTTGGACAAGTCGCTAAACCCCATTGTCTTGCAAATTACAAAAAAAATTATAGAATGAGGGGCAGCAGTGGATAGAGAAAGCACCAGCCCTGGAGTCAGGAGGACCTGAGTTTAAATCCAAACTCAGACACTTAATACCTACTTAGCTTTTGTGACCTTGGGCAAATCACTTTATCCCAAAATTAAAAAAAAAAAACTATCTAAAGACCGGCTCACTAGCATGATTCTGGAGTTAGAGGAGCAGTGAATTTCCCTCTTAGGGAAGTCTAGGCTTTTAGCATAATATTTGAAGGTTGAAACCTTATAAGGGACTTTGGGATATGGTTACCAGAATGCTAAGGAGTGTGGTCTGGCCACTAGAACCCACAAGATTGCTTTTCTTCTGAGGGAGATCCAATTCACTGGATATTACTCTCCTGATTTCCTTCAAAACAGTTAAAATCCTACCTCTTGTAGGAGACTTTCCCAGGTCTCCTTACTCTTAGTTGCTTAGTCTATTCCATTGACCTATCTTTAATTTTTAACCAATCAAGAGAGAATGACTCACCTTTTATAATATATATCTTATTTGTATGTAGTTGGTTGGTTGTTGTCTCCACCCCCCCCCATTAAATTGCAAGCTCCTGGAGAGCAGGGTCAGTTTTTCCTTTCTTTGTGTCCCCCCAGCACTAGCATAATAAGTATTTAATAATTGTTTAACATGTAATTTGCTCCAGTTCTTCTTCTCTAGGGCTGACATTGCACCCTGGCAACCATTTAAGAAACTGAAAAGTAGTCTAGTTTAACTAAAACAGAAGATATACAAAAAGGAAGGAGAAAGAAAACTAAACACATAAGTTAGGGACAAAGTTAGGTTCTTTAATCATAGATAAGGAATTCCTGCTTTGAGGGGAGTTACTTGACTAACCCAAGGGGAAAAAATAATTTCAATTATGAATTAGAATTGCTTTCTGTTTCAGGCAGGGGGGAGAGGAACAACATAAGAAGGAATACAATTTGGAATTCAAAACTTTAAAAAAAGTTTTAAAATTGTTTTAACACACAATTGGGAAAAAACAAAATATACAATTTAAAAATGGTGGGTTAGGGAGATTTATTTGGTAGCAGTGTACAGGATAGATTAGAAGGGGAGTGACTGGAAGTGGGAGCATGAGTAAAGAGAGTATAATGATGCATTTGCCAGGCTAAAAGGGTCTGGACCTTGGTGGTGGTAGTGGAAATGGAAAGAAGGGATAGATGCAGGAGATATTGTGAAGGAAGGAACCAGATAGATGTAGGGAACAAGACAGGGAGAAACTGAAGGTCTCAGAAGTTGGAGGGGGCCTAGGACTAAGCCTGCATATTCCCCACGGGAAACTTGCTATTCATCCTTGAACTTGTTTTACTGTTCTTATGAAATCCATTGGAGCCACTGCATTAGTCACTATATGTTACAATGGCACCCCCTCGTGGTCTAGGAGAAGAAAATAAAAATTCATCGGTAATGATGGGGACCTTGCCTTGCTCTGAGTTTACAAAGGCTCTTTCTTCACAAGGATGGGGAGTTTGGTGTACCAATCATTATTATTCCTATTTTGTATAAGGAGAAAGTGAAGTTGAGAGAAGATGAAGGGACCACAAAGGGTCATTCCACCAGCAGGGACTGAATTAGATGTTAACTCTTCTTCTTGGTGCATTATTTGTAGAATGTCATTGATTTATGTTGTCAAATTCTGTTACAATCCATAATCAAGTACTTTAACTTTTTTCAATTAAAAACTATACTGATCACTGACAAACTTCTTAAACTTGAAAACCCTTTACTTATGGGTTAAGAGATTCAAAAATTCTCTAAAATTGGGTTTTGAAGTGATTGCTGCTGTTGTTCAGTTGTCTGATTTTTTGTGACCCCATTTGGGGTTTCCTTGGCAGAGATACCAGAGTAGTTGGTTATTTCCTTCTCCAGTTCATTTTGCAGATGTGGAAACTGAGTCAAACAGGGTGAAGTAACTTGCCTAGGAGGAATTTGAAGTCAGGTCCTCAGAACTCCAAACCTGATGCTCTCCCTACTGTGCCATCTAACTGCCTCTTTAAAGAGATTATGGGATTGCTAATGGATGGAGACTATATATAATGCATACCTATGTAGCACCTAATTAAATATGGTTATTAATAAAACTTCAGAGGGGAAATAACAATAATAGCTAGGTTTTACTAAACAGGTTTTATAAACCATTTTATAAACCTTGTCTCATTTCTCATTTGATCCTCACAACTTCTCTGTGAGGTATTTGCTGCTATAATCCCATTTTACACATTAGGGAGGTGAAAGGATGTGACCAGAGTCACATATTGAGGAAGTAGCTGAGGCAGGATTCAAACTCAGAACTTTCTGATTCCAGATCCAACAATCTATTCCCTGTGCCATCTATCTGCTTCCAGGTAACCATATAAAGATAAGTGCTTTCATATGTATCTATCTGTATATATATACATATATATATAAATGTATATATACATATACATATATATATATATGTAAATCTCATTTGGTCATCACAACAGCTCTGTGAAGCAGGCAGTCTAAGTATTACTCTTTAACAGATGAGGAAGCTGAGGTCTAGAAAGAGAAATGTTTTGCCTCAGGTTCCCCACCCAGAAAGCAGAAAGATATGGAATTTCGAGCCAGTTTCATCCATTCTACCAAAGAAAGTAAAGAATTAAAAAAACATGTTGTCTGGGTGAAGCTGATAGATTTGTGGTATTGCTGGAGGCTAGTATGATCAATGCCATAAATGATCATAATTTAGTAAAATCATTCTACTCTTATCTTGATTGATTGGATCATATTTGTTATCAGAATCATTAATAATGTTGCTAACACTGATTGACAACAGTCAACTTTAAGATAAGAAGAGGGACTGTATCTGAGTTTCCACTGATGTAGAGAATTCTGGATAAGGAAATTCCCTCTACTGGTAAGCAGTTAGGAATAAAAGTATATGGTCTGGAGTCAAGAAGACCTGAGTTCAAAACTGGTCTCATACATTTACTAGTTGTTGACCCCAGGCAGGTCACTCACCCTCTGCCTCAATTTCCTTATCTGTAAAATGGGAAAAGTAGTAGCAGGGTTGTTAGGAAACCCACATGAGATGATAATTGTAAAGTCTCTTGGTCCAGAAAGTGCTATAGAAATGTTAGCTTTTATTATTATTATTACCAATGCAAAAAGTCTCTTCTAAGCTACCTTAAGTCTGAGAAAACTGCCTAAGAGGTTGGAGGACATACCCAGGGACTCACCAGTATATATCAGAGGTGAGATTTCTGCCAAGGTTTTCCTGGCTTTAAATTCATCTCTTTATCCTCTATACTATACTATACTATACTTCCTCTAAAATATCTGATAATATAGGACAATAAAGGGCTTGTTATAGGACAAATTTAAAAATTTTCTATAACACTCTCCATATGATGTACTGTGTTTTGGGGAAAAATATGACTGAATAATCAATTATTTTTCTTTTTCACTAAACCAAGACATCCCAGAAGAATGAAGATGTGGTAATTTATTGTGGAGTGCTAAAGGCACTGAAAAACAATTCAGGGATTATTGTTTCATCATTAAAGGAGAACCAGCTTGCATTCTGTTGCCAGAAGAAGAACAAATTAAATCTCAAAGAAACTGAAAATTAGTTCAGAAGCCAAGAAAGGATAGTAGCATGTTGGATGAAAGAATTAGGATTTTGACAGATTATAATGATAGACCAAATCTAGTGTATGAAAACAAAGATCTGTACTTAAAATGTATGACTACAAAGATCTGCACTTAAATTTTTTCAAAATCAAATCCAAAAATACAAGATGGAGAGGATATAGTTAGAAAATAATTTATGTGAACTCCTGGACCCCCTCATATAATCAGAAAATTTTTATCTCAGGAATAATGCATGATCCCTAACTGATAAATGGTCAAAGGATACGGACAGACAGTTTTGAGATGAAGTCAAAGGTATCAATAGATATATGAAGGAGTGCTCTAAATCACTTTTGATTAGAGAAATGCAAATTGAAACAACTCTGCATACTCCCTCATACTTATCAAACTGGGTAATATAACAGAAAGGGAAATAGATAAATGATAAAAAGAGAATGTGGGAAAATTGAGACACTACTATACTGTTGGTTCCCCAGAATGATGGGATCAGTTCATAACTCCACCATTTGTAACTATGTCCCAGGTGCAAACAAACTGTGCCTACCCTTTGAATCAGCACTACCACCTCTAGGTCTGTATCCTAAAGAGACCATAAAAAAGGGAAAAGGGCTAACAAGTACAAAAAAATTTTTCCAGCAGCCCTTTTCATGGTGCCAAAATATTGGAAATTGAAGGGAATGCCCATCAATTGGGAGAGCAGATGAACAAGCTGTGGTATATATATATATATATATATATATATATATATATATATATATATATATATATATATACATATATATATATACACACATATATATATATACACACACATATATATATACATATATATATACGTAAGGGAAGTGTCTTTATAAATTCCTTGATTAACATGATTTATATGTTGAATAAAATCTTCTACTGCTAAACTACTCCTCTATCACCTCACTAGGCAAGACTTCTTGGCCATACTGGTGATCCATTCTTGGATTCTCTGCTTCCAAGTTTCTGTTGGACTTGCTCTTCAACATTAGCTGATGCAGCACTAAAATCTGTTATTTTCCTTCTCTTTCTTCCCCTATTTCTCCCTTCCCCCCCTTTCTCCCTGCCCCCTCTCACTCTCCATTCTCTCTCTCCTTCTCTTTTCCTCTCCTCTTCTTTCCCTCTCCCTCTGCACTTTCCTTATCCCTCTCCTGTAGCCCTCTTCCTCTCCTTTTCCTTGTTTCCTTGTCTTCCTCTCTACTTCTTTTGCTCTCTCTCTCTCTCTCTCTCTCTCTCTCTCTCTCTCTCTCTCTCTCTCTCTTCCTTCTTATCTTTCAAGGTTCCGAAGGACCCCACCTTAGCTAAAGTTAATTATTAATACCTCAATTTGCCCATGATTATATACATGACATTTGTGCCATCTTATAGAATGGTTTATGTGTTTATGCTACTGTACAGCTGCACAGTATCATTCAAAATTGGCAGTGCTGAGAAGAGTTTATTTTCATTCTAGGCTATTTCCTATTTTTCTCCTTCTTAGGCCATATGCCAAAAGTCATCTTTGCTAGAGAAATTGATGAAATTTCCCCTTGAAAGTGCAGTTCACAAAATTTTTTCAAAAGCTATCTTAAAGAATCTAAGAAAAAAATAGAACTGAAAAAAAAGTCTTAGAAAATAAAGGACCTAAAAATTCTTTCTTACTTATAATCTTGAATAGATAGATTCCTTTCTCTACCAGTGTCACTGAGTTCCTGCTGCAGTTCTACAATGTTTCCAAAAGACAGTTTTTACCATTATTCTCCTTACTCCTCCAGCAAGCAACAAATTTCTAATGCTCCCGGCAGATGCCATCTATTGGCTGTGTAATTCTTATAGTTCTTGGAGGAAGGGAGAGAACTGGAAATTCAAGTGAATTTGGAAGTTAATAATGAAACTTATTTTTGCTTATAACTGGGGGGGTGGAATAAAATAAAATAAAGAAAATATTATCCCCCCCCCAAAAAAAAGAATTTCTTATAATTCTGTATAGGCCATTCTGTATAGTCCTCCTCAAGTAGCACCAGGCATTTTTTTTCAGATAAGCCCCAACTGTCTTTTGGGGGATAAATCTTTATCCTGAATACAATCTTTTCCATCAAAGAAGAGGCCTCCAGAGTTCTCCCTTTTTGGCAGAAGACACAGTTCTTCTGACATTATAGAATCAGATTGGGAACTTCCTCTAAAATACTTAGAATCACACAGAAATTCATTGACTGTGGCCCAACAATTACACACATCAGTTTTTTCAGTGCCCTGGAATATATTTCCTTCTTATTTGTTACCTTTCACACATTGATTAATTTGGTGGTCTACCATCTTCTTTCTTATCTTGGGAATCTTGGCATTTAATAAATGTTTGTTCAGTGATCATCTATAGAATGGTTTATGCCTTTAAATATTACAGTAAGTAGTAAGTACACTGAAATTCTGACTTTGGAAGAACTAGTGTTGGGAACCATTGTGTATGAGAATATTGTAAATTATCTTTACCTGGTATCTTTGAACATTGGAGTGGGAGTGGATTAGAGACTGGAAAGGTATTTATTCACTGGTGTTTTGGTGAATAGACGGAGTACTTGGAGATCTTGATGGAGTACTCGTCTCCTTTGTCTTCCTTGTCTCCCACTCCAGTGCTCACCTGGGAAAGATAAGGGAGTCCAGAAGTGGGACTCAATAAACTAGAACTATAAATAATGCAAAAAAATAATGAAAAGGCATATGACTGGCATAAGTAGACTATCATAACTAGCACTAACTTAAAATGAATGGGGTGGGCCATAGAACATCTAACTTCACTTCTGGTTCAAAATCCAAACATTTTATGACTTATATGTGAGAAATGGCATAAAAGACAATTTGGATGACATGAAAAGGATGCAGGTCAGTCCTACAGAGATAATGAGAGATAGGAGATATATGGCTAAAGCAGTACATCAGGGCCATCAGGGCCCAAGCTGAAAGAAGGCTGCCAGAGGGTTGACATATATTTTCTATGGAGAATATGTGGGAAAATATAGGCAAGAATTGCAAAGAATGAAAAAGTGAGGAAAAAGTTATGCTCTGCATCAGTGAAGAAACTGTCAATATCACAAAACCCCCAACTGCCAAAATATTTAAATTATACTCATAATAATACAATGACCCTGATGGTTATGTAAGACTTTATTTCTGTTTTCACAAAATATGTTTTGAGTTGCATCTGAGGAGTGGAGATGGTTGTCAGTTTAGAGCAAATCATTTAACATCCCATTACTATAATTATATCAATTAATGGTACATTAACTAGCATAAAGTTAAATTCCTTTAGAGGTAATTGGTTTTTTAATTGTTATCTTTTATTTTTTCATTTACAAGTTATGAAAGTTTTTCAACTTTCATCCACATGTATATGCATAATTTTGTTACATAATTTCCTTCCACCTTCCCCTCCCCCCCTCAGCAGTAAACAGTTGGGTGAATATTGTACATTACACATTTGTGTTTGACATGTTTATAGATTAGTCATTTTTGGTTTGAGAAATTAGGATTAAGGGAAAAAGAAAGAAAACTATGAGATAGCAAGGAAATACATGAAAAATATATTTTTTTAAAAAGTGACTATAGTGTTCATTCATATTCTGTATGGGTTTTTTGTTTTGTTTTGATTTCTTGTCTGGATGTGGATGAGGAGGTGGTCTAATAAGGTTGTCCTAGCTCTTTGACCTGCTGAGCTGCATCCATCAAGGTTGGTTATTAATGTGTACATTGTTCTCTTGATTCTGCTCCCTTTGTTCAGCATCAGATCCTGTAATTAGTTCCATGTCTCTCTAAAGTCCAACCATTCTTGAACCTCAGGTAATTATGCAAAGGTTGTGATCATGCTCCAATTCTTTCTGCCTCTGTCTTTCTCCTCTGACCCCCTTCATTTTGTCCATGTCCCTTTTGTGCTCTTCTTTTTCCTTTTTTTTCTTTTTGTCTCTGCTCATATCTTTGCCTGCCTGGGCACAACCAAATCCTCAGGGCTAGAGAAGGCATTGTCTCTTGTTGGGTAGGAACTGATCATTCCTAAGGATCACAGATGTGAGGTAGAGTCCCTGATCTGACCTGGACAAGGTGAGAAATGGATTCATTTATTCCAGCTCCATTTCTTATTCCATCATTGATCTAATGGGGATGATCACCTTTGGTTTGCTGCAACCAGTTCATGTTGACTCCAATAATTGTTAAGTTTTCATTATTAACACTAACAAACACTAACAACTCAGAAATGATAAGTGCTTGATCTATTGTCTAGTTTGTAGAATTTAATGAGTGAAATCTTAATAATGGAGATTAAACTTTTAAGTGCATCATGAATCCTTTTTGAGTTCAATTGGGGTGGGTAGGAGAGTCAGGACATCTTTGAACAACCAACCCTATGGGGTGGTTGTCAATATTAGGAAAGTTCTTTGGATATATTAAAGCACTAAAGAAATATAAGTTGTTGAGGCTGCTTTTGTGACTTCCCTTTAGCATAGGAACAATATCTGGAAAGAGCAACAGGAAATCTATAGGAAAACAGCTTACCTGAATGCTATTTGGAAATAGTCATTTATTCTGTACAGCATCTGAATATCTTTGTTGTTCCTTCCTTAAAGCAAGCAAGTTTTACTTACTGTTCTCACAATGATATTACTTGGATTAGTCCATTTTAATTACTAAAAGAAACTATTTGGAGGTGAGAAAAGTCAACAAACTACTTATCTGCCATCCTCTTTGAAAAAGGATGTTTGAAAAATATGCTGGATGGTGAAGTAATCTGTACATTAGAGGTAGGAGGTACCTATTGCAAGGGTCCCCAAGCTATGTATGAGTCAATGGGGTAGAGGAGGAGAAGAGGGGGGGGAAGCAACATATAATGCAAAGGGAAATATCATTCTGAGGCAACAGTTATCATGTCTCTCAAATCTTCTTATTCAAGAAATTGGAAGTTGTTCTGTATTCCAAGAGAATATTTCTAATATTTACTTTAATTTCCTCTTCTGGACTCTTTTAGTCCTTGGGTAATAATAGATGCATACAAATACATACATATATGTTTATGTATATATACATATGTATGTTTGAATGTGTATATATAAATATACATATCTATGCTATACATGTATGCATGCTTACATATAGGGGGATTTTTATACATACGTGTGTGTGTGTGTGTGTGTGTGTGAGAGAGAGAGAGAGAGAGAGAGAGAGAGAGAGAGAGAGAGAGGTGACTCAGAAGATAGAGTCCTGGTCTGGAGTCAGGAAGATCCATCTTCAGATTACTCAACTATGTGATACTTCCATTTGTCCTAATCTATAGGAGAAGAAAATGGAAACCCACTCCAGTATCTTTGCCAAGAAACTCCTGAAGAGTCAGACACAACTGAAGGATTGAACAACAACAAAATGTATATATGTATTAGTGTTTGTAATTGTTAATTTGGAGAATGGTTAAAAGATCCACGTTAGATTTAGAGAACTTGTCTCATTTGTTACTAGATGGTGTGATTTATATTATGTTTTGAAAAGACCATTGTTTTACAACATCAGCTAAGCCTAATATTATCTTATAGTACAATATAGGGTATGTACTGCTTATTAATTAGGCTTAATAAAGTACTATAATTAATAATATGAATCAAATTAAAGCTATTCTAGCAATTTAGAATTTAGCTCTAAATTTTGATTAAGGAATAATTGATTTTAGCATAGAAAATGGACTGATTTTTGATAGTAAGATCTCAATTTGTAAAATAGGTTGAACACAGATAATGTTAGCTAATAGATTAAGAAAATGTTGTTACTAAGAAGGAAATTCTGCTCTAAAATGGGAAGGGATAGAAAATGACAAAACTATTTTTGAGGTTTTAAAATTCTATTTAGAAGGTAAGTATTTTATTATTGAATAATAAAGACTAAAGTTCTAGGCTATTTTTAGGGTGAGATAGAAGTAAAATTTGCCAGTTACTTCTTGCAACACAAGATTGAAAATAATCATACCCTTGACTTTTCCATTTCCCCAAAGTGTTCTGTTCGTGAACTCTGGAATTCTTTTATCTGATTATAATCTGTTGTCATTCTACCTTTTCCTCTTTCTTCAAAAAAGCAAATTCTGTTCTTTGTCCTCACATTGATCATCAATCTCTCCACCCCTCAGTTTTTTCCCCAAGTCATCATTATCTTTTCTTCCCCATCTTGACCCCTTGAGAAACTATTTCAACTTATTCTGTCCTCTTTTCTCAAAATCCTTGCCCTCTTATCAAATTGTCAAAATTACTCTGCCAAGCCTCAGAACTTGGATTATTTCCACCATTCTTTGCCTTCACTAATACTCACATACTGCTGGAGAAAACCATGAAACTAAGACTACTTGGATCTATGACAAATTTATGTTACACAGCTTCAACTGAGTTCTTTCTGATTCAAGGCAATTATTTTACATCTCCATAACAGATTTACTATCCCTCTCACCATAACGGTTTTTTTCCAAAATTTTTATCCAGCTTCAAATTTACCAGGGCTCCCCAAATCTTACTCTTTCATCTGAGAGCCTTGTCTCATATTTTGTTAAGATAATGAATCATTTGTTCAGAGCTTTTTTTCTCCCTTCTTCTTCAAGTCAAAACATTCAAATGCTTTCCATTACTATCTCTTCTTTCATTCTTTTTCTTGCAAGAAGAATGACCCTTCTTCCTGCCAAGATCTCTACATGTACAAGTAATTCCATAACATCCCTTTTTTATCCAACAGATTGCACTCCTTATCATACATACATACTTTCTCACTTATCTTTAGTCTTTCCTTGTCTATTAGCTGCTTCTCTAAAATGTCTCTCTCATTCTCAACATTGCTCTCATTCTCAAAAATCACGAAACCTCATTTGATCCATCCATTCCCCTCTGGTTTTAAACCATATCATATGCCTCAATCTTCATTCAAACTCCATCAGCTCATACTCTAAAAAGAGAAATTCCTTCGCAAGTCCTTCATAATTATCTTATATCATTGTATTGCTGAGAATAGTTATTCACAGTTGAACATCATACAGTATTACTGTTACTGTATACAATGATTTTCTGGTTCAGCTCACTTCACCAAGCATCAGTTCATATAAGTCTTCCTAATTTTGTCTAGAAGCATCCTGCTTGTCATTTCTTATAACACAATAATTATGCTATTCACAATTAAATACAACAAGTTGCTCAGACATTTCCCACTTATTGGGCATCTCTTCAATTTTCTATTCTTTGTACATGTAAGGCTTCTTCCTTTTTCTTTGAGATTTTTGGCTACAGATCTAGTAGTGGTATTGGTGGGTCAATAGGTATGTACAGTTTTGTGGGTCCTTTGGGCATAGTTCTAATTACTCTCCAAAAATGATTGGATTAATTCCCAGCTTCATCAACAGTGAATTAGTCTCTCAGTTTTTCCCCATCTTCTCCAACAGTGGCTACTATGTCAGAAAAAAAGAAAAATCTGATAGATGTGAAGTGATACCTCAGAGTTGTTTTAATTGACATTTCTCTAATTCAATAGTGATTTAGAGCTCTTTTTCATGACTATAGATAGTTTTGATTTTTTCCTTCTGAAAGTTACCTTTTAATATCCTTAGACCAGGGAAGTGGCCCTAAGGATTAGAGTAAAGATTATAGGTGAGGATAGGAGATGAGAATTCAGCCAAATGCTTCTTTGGCAAGAAGATTGATGGTGGAAACTAGAGTGGGTATAATTTCCTTCTTCTTCCTGAATTGAGCTTTTTTACAGAATTATTTTCCAGTTCATGCTCCCTGTCTCTTACTCTCCAATTCAATCATGTTAGAGCAGCTAGAACCATAGAATGTTAAGTCTGGAATGAAATCTTATAAGCCCAATTCTCTATTTTATAAATGAGGAAACTGGGGCCCATAAAAAAAAAACAAACTTGTTCAAGGCTACAGAGATATTTAAATACAGAGCCAGACCTTGATCCCAGGTGTTCTCATAAGTTCAGAGCTGGGTTCCTCCTACCTGCTAACCATGGGAAAACCTTATATTTCCTGGAAAATCATCTGCAGTTTTTTCCTTGTCTGAGTATTGTTTCACCAGAATGCAGCTAGGTCTACCATTATTCATTGTTCACTTAATTTGATCATGACTTCATGTTTATTCCATGAATGTGTCCAGAGGCTCATTTTATTAATCATGGAGATAAATGAACTTGAAAACAAATGCTGGATGACTTTCAGTTGGCTTTGAGAATATAGACTCCAGTCCTCACTTAGATAAAGGGGCATGTTTTTACATGGAAGTATTCCAGCATCCTTGGAGAAGATGACCACCAGCTGGAGGACAAACCCAATTTCCAGAAAGACTTTGAGACAGAAGTTCAGAGCTGAGTGATGTCAAATGTCAACTCAACTATCCTAGCACATGCTTTATGTTCTTCTGGATTTAAGTCTCCATTCTCTAGTAAGTTATGACAGTAGTGACTACTTGCTTAACATGTTTGAGAGCCTAACATGTTTGAGAGTATATCAACATATACTGAGCATAACAGTTGTTTTAATGACCAAAGGTTTTTGGTCAATGCCTTTTGTATTCAGCATTTTTTTGTGAAAGAGGTGGGCATGGTGGAGGATTGGTTGGATAATAGGAAATAAATGTCTGTCTCATATATGATAAACATTTTCTATTAAATGAGGTAAAATGAGGTAAATTTCAAGTTAATTTTCTCCAAGGTGTTGGAATAGATTGAAGAATGTGAGAGAAAGACCCTAACCTCTCACAAGAGGCCAGTCTTCCCTGGGACTAAATGAAATCTGATTATGTAAACTCATCCAAAGCAGAGGAGCTCCTTCTTTTCTGTAAGAGTTGATTCCTAGGATGATGCTGTGAGGGATGGTCCAGAAGTAGGATGAGAGGGATCTATATTGTGCTACCACTCACAGGTCTTATATTTATTTTCCTGTGGTAGCAGTTGATCAGTAATTTTTAGTAGTGATGATGAGGAATGGGAGTTACTTCTCCAGAATTCTTTGTCTTCTCAAGGAAGAGATATTGAAAAGATTGGGCTGTAAACATGTCTGTGGTTTGGAGAATATTGCTATTAAATGATGCTATGAATATTTTGATATATATAGGGAACCTTGTTTCTATCCTTAACTTTCTTAGAATATATATATATATATATATATGTATATATATGTATATACATATATATATATATATATTTATATATACCCATTAATGGATTTGCTACCAAAGATGGTTTTAGGCTAGGATTATGTCATGAAAAGATTAAAATTGATTCTGTATAATTTTCTTCTTGACCCTATTTGCAAACAATTGATTTTGTCTATAACTGCTTTTGTCCTATGACTACTTCAATCATTGTTCTTTATCTCTGAATTTAGTTGAGTTCAGCTGGCCTGGAATGGGTTAAGTTTAAAAATCCATTTATTCTTGCCTCAAGGAATTTTGCTAACTTGGGTAATGTAAGTGAACAGAAAGGTAGTTGGGTCTGATATCTTTATGCACCAAGTTATCCTTCAAGAATATCTGGTTTACTGTCCAAAAGTCTGGGCCACCATCTCATACCTACATTGAGACAACTCTTAATCTCATGAGATGAGAAGGGCATCACTGATAACTCCATTAGCAAACTGTCAATCAATCTTCTTGTTCTCTGTGCCTCAACTCTATAACAATCATGTTGCCCTTAATTCCCTAATGTTATCTACCCTCCTCTGTTCTTTGACCATATTCCCCAAAACCTGCATGAGGGGAAATGTCCACTTCCTCAGGGTGTTTAGCATTAATGGAGTCAAGCCACAAACATTTATTGACAGGCAGCATCCTCCGGCCTGGAAATCTTCATCAGTTTAACCTTTGGTTAAAATCTCAAACATAAAAGTTAGGCCTGGTTTAGGATCAGAACTAGAAAGCAATGAGATACTCATGGGTCATAAAATACATTTTAAAAAATTTCCGAAAGACATTTGCTCACTATATGATGGATCAATACAAGTACAATATTGATTCGGGTATGAGATTACACACAGACACACACACACAGACACACACACATAGAGACACACACAGAGACACACAGAGACACACACACAGACACACACACACACACACAACTGCCCCTATTTTCTCTATATCAGAAAAAAAAATATGAAATAAGGAAGTGAGATCTCTACCAAACCTGAAAAATGCCAACTCCCTACAAACTGGACTTTTATACCCCAGGTAATGTCAATGATTCAGGTCTTACAACCCCAGACTAATTAAATCCTAAAGACAGTCTCCTTGCCCCTTTAAGGAGGAACCATTTTAGTCAAGGTAAAACAGATGGGCTTTTTTGGGGTCTATCACTACTGATTTTTCAAGTTTTCAGGATTCAAACTTGGTGAGATATTATTGGGAATTCAGATCCTAATGACTTTTCTGTATTTGTGTGAATAGAGGAAAAAGAAAGAATATGCTCTTATTTGACATCAAGAGGCCTGACAATTAATTGTTTCTAAGTATGAAAGTCCCCTTGTTTTCAGCCACCCATACTTTAAAAAGTTAAGCTCCAAGTTAAAAATAAAACCTGTGAACAGGAAACATATCATATTCTGGCACCTTCTGGTAGACACTTGCCAATATAAAAGACATAAACAAGAATAAGCCACTGATTTCAAAAGCATTGTATACAGCATCATATTGGAAAGCTAATGGGAAATGAGATAAGGTATGAACTTCTTTAAATTTGGCTTCAATTTTGTATGTGTTTTATTATGTTGAACCAAATCAAATAATTTAATGCAGCATAACTAAAGTAAAATGTAAAGCATATTTATGCTGAGAGTAGTTGTTACTTATCAAAAGAGGGCAAAGGCTTCCTTTATGAAACCACTAAAAGAAAGGTATGAGATGGAGTTAAGTCATGATTAAGTATAGGCCTAAGGTCTCATTGGACAATGATAAAGGTTCTTTGTCCTGGTCTTTGTTAAAATAATTCAATATTTCACTCTAAAAACCATAGAATTATGCAATCCCAGGGCTGGAAGAAAACTTGGAAATCATTTGGCCTAACCCTGTATATGGAAAAACTTCTTTACAAGAGTTCACTCCACTTCTGTATGAGGATCTTCAATGTACTAAACATAATCAATGAAAAATTCGGGTTGACATTTGGACTTGTCTGGTTGTGGGTCTCAAGCAACAGACATACCCGGTTCTCATCCAGCTACAGGGTTTATTAGTAGTTTCCAAGCTCACTCACATAACAGGATACAAGAACACATGTGCTTTACCTGCTTTGCCAACATTGATTTCCAACCTGGCTTTGGATGGAGGAAATGAAACTTCCCACATTGCCAAGAGTCTGGAAATTGGCTCTTTCTGGAAGTACATACCAATTTGCAGTGGCTCATGGAGAGTGAAGTATTTTGAGGTAGTCTGAGGGAGACTAGAGCCTTTAACAAATGTACCACAGTAGAATAAGCAGACTACAAACAATTAATCAGCAGGGCTTTTATTAAGCACCTATGGAATTACTAGAAGCTGAGATTCAAATATAAAAATTAAAAAAGCTTCTGCCCTTAAGAAATTTCATTCTGTCAATGGAGACACCATGTAAGTAAATCAGTATATACAGAATAAATACAAAATGGACTTTTTTCTTTTAATTTCTTTTAATTTACTTTTAATATTCCATTCATGAATAAGTCAGGCAAAGGATCAATGTGAGGGCTGGTAGAATTCCTTTGATATCAAGAGATATATTTTTGCATTTTTTAAACATTCTGGACATTTCTACATGCCTACCTTATCTCCTTTTTCTGAGGAAAATGACTAATCTCGTCAAATATCAGATGAATGGGTATAATGTATTAAGAAGTCTACAATGATCAAGGGGTAGCAAACATGTCAATGACTAAGTAAGTATCTGAGTTTGGATTTTCTATGAACCCAAATGATAGCAAAAAGAATGCATTTCTAACCACAAAGGAAGAAGGTGGAGGGGGAGGGAAGGGGGTGTTCTCCCATAAGGTACTTGAATGTCCTCTTGGGCAACCCTATTCTTGATTAAGGATCACTGGTTCAAGGGTTTTGGAGTCTAGGAGAGTCCTTAGTCTTATAAATGGCTCATGAATACTTAGTCCAGAGTGATTAACATGTTTTTTTATTGAGACATCTGGCGCACCTCTCTTAAGGGGAGAAGGGCAAGGAATTCCAAAAGTGTTAGGTCTTATATGCAGTTTGAAAGGCTTTGTTCCTGTCCCTTCATGACAATCTTTGGCTAGGGTCACAAATCTAATTGTTCCATTGGTCCCCATACATTTTCCCCTCCCTGCTCATTATACTAATAAGCAAAAAGAGCTACCTCCTTGAGCAAGTGCTAAGGAGAAGTACACAGACCCTAGGTTAACTCAGACCTGGTCGAATCTCAGGTTTTGATCAGATTGAGGCTGTCTATTATCTTAACTTACATACCTGCCCATAGGCAACTATACAGGCAGACCCCAGTCTTAGTAATGTAAACTATAATTTTCCCTTCACATTCTTGTGGGAAAATGAGACTTTTATACTTAGAAACGATTAATTAACTCACACTAAGGGCATCTGATCCTAATATTGGAGGCATTTTTTTCAGATTTTAGGAATATGAGTCAAGGGATGAGGTCACCATCTGATTATACATGCTTGAGATATATTGAATCTGAAAACCAAATCATGAGAAGAATGGGAAGCAGGATAATAACCATTGATTATCTTTCTAAATGATCTGGAATCTTTATAAATGTGGATAGAATATCTGGATAGGAAACTTGACTAGGTTGTTTAATTCAATTATTAAAGATTAGTGAATAATTCCTGTTATACATGGCAGTCCACTGGGTAGTACAGATAAAAAAAAAGACAACAACAAAAAATTCTGTTATTAAGGTACTTATTTACTATTGGAAAATCTAACATATATATTTTTAAAAACACAAACTTCAAAACTTCAGAAAAATAGCACACACACATATATATGTATATTTGTAATACCTTCCCTTCTTCCCCGCTTTGCTCAATTTGTACTGTCATTGGCGTTTGGGCTCCTAAAGGAGTGACTTCTATCATCCCAGCACTGCCTATTGAGCCTCAATCAACATATTCCCCTTAATTAAAGACTAATTAGCTAGTAGATTTGTTGCAGATTATTAAAGATTTAGAGACTGAAGACAGAAGAATTAAGGCCATAGAAAATATGAAGGAATTCACAGTTCTGGGATGTTAAAACTACTCAGAATTTTATTATGACAAAATAGTGTTACAAAGTACACAGGCCAAAATTAGTAAGAAAAACAATAAGCACCCTGAGGACAGAGACAGGTGGAGTCTCTGTGTGTGTGTATGTGTGTGTGTGTGTGTGTGTGTGTGTGTGTGTGTGTGTGTGTGTGTGTGTGACAGAGAGAGAGAGAGAGACAGACACAGAGGGAGAGACCTGGCTTAACCCAGCCACATGATGAGAGGTCCATGGTGCTCCATGTGGATTAAGGAAAACCAAGAGAAAGCCCCAGCCTTCTGGATGGGAGCCCAGAAGAAGCCAGAGAGCTGGAAGGGGCAGCGCTTCCTGTTAAAGCCCCTTCTATGGTATTGGACAGACTTGGGGAATGGTCTTACCCCTTGAGCCAGGTATCTTCCAGTGGCAAGCTTCATCCTGGTCCTTCTTGTGTCAAGGTGCTCTACCCCCAAGTTCAACATGTCATTTCCTGTTGTGTCAGAGCCTATGACCAAGGTTAGGTGAAGGGGAAAATGGGGGGACAAGATAGGCAGGATAAAATCAACAGGGAGGTCTGTTTACATCTCAAGTGTGGGGGACCTCCACCCATTTAACAAGATTTAACAGTCTTTAAGATTACAGATTTTGTTTCTGCTACATTCAGAATTCTCTACATCATTTCCCTGCATCCTTTCCTTCCTCAAAATTATTAGGGACTCAGATTCTTCTGGGTCTTTCAGAGTCCATTTGAAGATGAATGCATTGCAGTGGGAATTTCACTGAGGCAAGGTCCAGAGAATGGCTGGCTGGCACAGCTGGCTGGCATCCTGCAGAGGCTGGTCTTGGGCATGTATAGCTGAGAACCTAGAGAAATGAAACTCAGGGGGAAAAAATGAGCAAGCAAAAAACCAGAGAGATATTTTAACAGAGAAAGCTATTTAACAAAGTTCCAATAATTAGGGAAAAAACTGGAAGGTCTATAAAAAGCGTGAATTATACTTTATGATCCCAAGCCAAAATCAGAACACCTTTTTATAAGAACATGCATTCCAATACAATACAAATCTGTTAATGGATGCTTCATTAAGTTGTAACCAAAAGCTCAAGAATGATATAAGCAAATGCACTGAAAAAAAATTAAAAACTACAGTGTCTAATAAGTAATTTGCAACAAAATTTTCTATTTTAACTTTGACCATGTTTAGAATGAACAAAAATTTCTAGTTGAAGAATGGATCTCTCCTTTAAAGAAGTTAAAAAAACCCAAGTCATTATTCTGATATAAGCAGCCATACTCTCATAATTATGCTGCACCTGGTTTGATTATAGTAATTTGCTATAAAGAGTAAAAACAACACAAGGATATTTTCCCTTATGAATTAGATGTTAGGTTCCAGGGCTGCCAGGTGAGGGATTCCTTTTTGAGAATTCTACCCCAATTGAGGCTGGAGTTGTTCATTCAAAGGCTACTCACTGCATCTGCAGAATTAACATCAAATCCCATAGGGTTAATGGCTTCATTGGCATAGTGTTGTCTTTCTATTTTAACATACCTGATGTCAGACAGAACAATTATCAATATATTGCAATACAGCAATTACCCATAACCAAAGCTTCAGGTGGCTTGAGCCCTAAAGGAAATCAGGGTGTGCCAGGCTGTGATTAGGATAGGTATCAGCAAAGAGATCCAGAGAAAAATTATAATTCAATTGTTGCTCATGTACCTAAGGACAGCACTGTAAATGAAATACAATAAACAGAATCTGAGATGTAAAAAATAACAGTAATCCTAATTTGCATTTAGAACTGGATTTTATAAAAGCAGCTTTTTTTTGCAATGAACCCATTTAATGATTAACCATGTTTGAAATAAACATCTTCTTTGGCTAGGAGATTGCCAATCATCTCCAGATTTCTCACATAACAATTAGCTACAGATTGCCATAGAGAAATCTCAAATTTTCACCATTATTTTATCTCCCTCATATTTCATAGGTGTTTTTCCCTCAAAGCAAACGGCCACAGTTTAGTTCCAGTTTACATATATAGCTAGACCTTCTATACATAAACTTGTTTTGTGAAGACTGGAGCAGAGTGTGAATCTGCAATCTGGGCCATGTCTTAGCTGACACCTGTATTTATGGTACATGCTCAAAGATTGCTCCATTATTGTTTTCCATGAACCCTGACGATTTATGCAATGCTAGATAAGGACCCTTATTAGAGAACAGAGGGAGTATCCAACTTGGGAAGAAAATATGCCTGAAAATATTCTACAGTTATACAGGTGCAGAGACCAGTACTGAGTTAGACAAAACAAATCCTGTACCCAGGATGTGGGAAAATAGTGCACAGAGGTCTGTGACCTGCTCAAAGGGTACAACTGTCACAACCTTGCATTTTTGATTACATACCTTTTGTGGTTTTTCTTTAAATATTCTGACTCTCTGGACAATAAACAGATTGCTCTTTATTCAGCTCTCTATTCAGTTAATATTACAAAGTGTTAAATATTAAAACCTCTGAATAGAAAAGTGTATTGTGAAAAGTGGAATCATGTAAATGTACTAAAATCTAAAGAGTTAATGGAAAAGAATTATGGAACAATATATTAAGGGAAAATGTAAGTAGTTCAGTCTGAGTAATGAGTTCTGATAGAACTGAGGGTGCAAGTTGCTCCCCACATTTTTTGGTGCCTGAACAGGGACCTGGCACTGTCCAGAGGCTGTCAGGTCTTTTGCAGGAATGGAGTCCTCTGGCAACAAATGGTGCACCAAAGGGGAAGGCTTGGAGAGCCGATCTTCAGTATAATCAGCTAGTTAATCTTTAAGAATAACTAGTTCCCGAGTAGTGGTCATTGCTTTTCTAAGTGGTTTAATTTCTCATGGTTTTCAAGCTTACACAGAGAGTTAGATTAAACTGCAAATATGGGCCATGAACATTCTAAACTGGCCGAAAGAGATTAGGAATCTTATGACAAGTTTTGAAAAAGGTGATCAAAGAAAGGGGATTATATATCATTCAAAAGCAGATCAAGGAATTCTTAGGTACAGTGTTTCCATGCTCACTTTGGTTTCCCCCAAGAAGGTACCTTGAATCTACATGATTGGAGAATAATGTGTGAAGAAATGAATGAATGTATATTATAATTCAGTAGGTCTTGATTGCTTCTCAGTGGAGGTTTTCTTTTTTGTACAACATCATCAATGTGTGCCTATCCCTGGATCCCCAGAAAGGAGCACAATGTTTTGAGCAAGCTACACAGGTAGAGAAGGAGACCAAGGAAAAGGGAAAGTGCAGAAAATGATATAATGCTGTTGACTTTTTCCCTTCCCTGCTTCTTTTCTGTGATTCTATGCTGCCAGAATGCTTTCCCTCCTCCTTCCTCTTCCCCACTGCTTGTCCATTTGCAGTCCTGGCTCTGATCTCTTGACCCTGAAGTTAGCAGAAAGAGGAATTAAGGAAAAAGGATTAGCTAAGAGAGAGAGAGAATTGTTTCATGAAGACTTGGTAAAACAAGTGTTAGAAAGGGAATTTATTTGGAGTTAAAAGAAACAGAAAAGAGTCAGTATCACTGGATATAATGTATATTCATTGTATGTTAAATACATGTTAAATGTATGTTAAATAAAGAAATCATAGAAATAAATGCTATTTTAGTTTGAGGAAGTTTTAGGGAAGTAAATTCCAGAAATACTAGAGAATCAAGTACATTCTAAAGTATATAATTTGATTATAAAGAAATGCCAGAAAAAGAGAAACTAAACAGTTAATCTTTTACCAGAAGGATATGGCAACGTCATAGCTTCAGTAGTTTATAAATATAGATTTTGATAATGTTAGTACTACAAAAAATTATGAGACAAGTGAACAGAAGTTCCCCCAGAAAATACTTAGAATTGTCCCCTTAAAAAGAAGTTATTTGGTTTATTCTGCCTTTAGAAGGGGACATGGATATTCTAATTAGGCTGTGAGATGTATTGTTTTTTGTTGTGTTTTTTTTTTTTTAGGTTTTTGCAAGGCATATGGGGTTAAGTGGCTTGCCCAAGGCCACACAAGCTAGGTAATTATTAAGTGTCTGAGACCAGATTTGAACCCAGGTACTCCTGACTCCAGAGCTGGTGCTTTATCCACTGCACCACCTAGCCGCCCCGATTTATTTTTTTTTAATGATTGCCTTTTCAGAAGTTAAAACAGTTAATATCACAAAGTGTTAAATATTAAAACCTTTGAATATAAAAGTGTATTGTGAAAAGTGGAATCATGTAAATGTACTAAAATCTAAAGAGTTAATGGAAAAGAATTATGGAACAGTATATTAAGGGAAAATGTAAGTAGTTCAGTCTGAGTAATGAGTTCTGATAGAACTGGGAAGAGAATAAAGGGTTGCAGGGAAAAATGAAAAGGTTTATAGAGACAATTGAGGTTTTTGAACCATTTGTACAGTGTGGAAGTTGGTTTAAGCATGTAGAAGGAAAGTATGAGCAGATTTAATTTTGTATAAGTAAAAGATGGATTTGGGGAGCTCTGATAAGTGATTTATAAATCAATGTAAGAAGAGAAGAAAGTATAAATATGTATAAGTCTAAACAGAGATAATGTGTTTAAATGAAGTTGGGGTAATCTGAAAATTTCATTAGACTACCAATTTTCAATATCTGGCAGTGAATTGATTAGAAAAGTAATAAACCCCATAAATTGAAAAGTTTGCTAGGTAAATGTTAACTGTTTCTTCAAATTGGGTAATTCTATAATGTGCTAAATCTTCTATACAAAGAAATTTGAAAATACATATAACTGAATCAAGGGGTTTGTAAAAAAAAATTTTTTTTGGTTAAAATGTCTTATGGCTCTTCCTCATAGGAGGAAAAAGAATGAATAGAAATGCTATACTAGATAGTGGGAGTCTGCCAAAACCATTGTCAGTACAGAGTTTTGAGTTATGTGCTCTTAATCAAGCTTTAAATTACTAAAAAAAAGGGGGAGGGAGGGAAGAGATAGGTAGGGATAAGTCATGCAGGGTACTATATAGAGTTTTTACACAATTAAATGCATAACTTTGAATGAAAAGGGTATTACCTCTGCAGCAAAACACTTTAAATAGACAAATTTAAGCAAGGAGTGTCAGAGGATATGTGGAAAGACCCCAAAACAGGCATGTTTGAGGGCCTCATCTCCTGGTAACCTTGGGGTGAGGTTATGTTTGTGTATCCACAGGTCATGGCAAAGAAATGGTCTGGGCCCTGGAAAGAAACATCTGAACTATCCAGAAAATTAAAGGACATGCATATCCAGGAGTCCCCGAGGAAGCAGCAAAAACAGAGGCTTAGCAGACAGCAGAGAAGAAAAAACCCACTATACTGCAATTGATTTTACTCGTGGGAGCAGGAAATAGGCAGAACAACTTCACTGCCTGGGACTGGAACAATGGAATTTTATGTATGGGAATGGACTGATTGACAGAACTTCTGAGGGATGGAATGTTACCTGTGTTGACTGTACTGTGACTGAATATATAGGACCTGAAGTTAGGAATAATTTCACTGTACTCATTATCACCATGCCTGTGAAGACAAAGTGTTGGGATTTATCTTGAGCTGATGAAATGATGAACTATCTTATAGGTAAAGGGAAAAATGCAGTACAAGTTCATCAAGAAAAAAGATTTTTACTTTTATAATTTTGTAGTAGTGTTGTAGTAATGTTGATAAGGGTTATAATATCTTCTGTAAACATGGCAATGTCTATCTACAACTCAAAATCAGAAGGTTGAAGCAGAGTTTATAGAAAAGTTAAGTAAAAATGTTACTAAAGGATTTCAAATTCAAAGCAGAATTAATGCTAAATTTTATCACATGTTAACAGGATTGAGGGATACCATTGTGGCTGTCAGGGAAGAACTGGATATATTAGAAATCAGAATGAATATGAAATGTGATTATAGATATGCTCATTTTTGTGTAACACCTGTATTGTTTAATGATACTCATTGTGTTTGGAAAAGAATTAGAGATCATCTGAATAGTTTATGGGGAAACTCCTCTGTTGCACTTGATTTGGAGGATTTAAGAGTTAGCTAAGGACGTGGAGGATGCCAATATTAGGGACCTGATGCCTGACCGTATGGCCAACCAACTGTATTACTGGTTCAAAAATAGCAACCCCTTCACTTCTATTCCTCATTGGCTTATGACAGGCATTCCCATTATAGTAGTCATACTTCTACTGCCATGTAGTATCTAACTTATTATGAAACTAATTGTCAACTCTCTGTCCAGATGCATTATCTGCATTTGCAAAACAAGTAGGGGGGAAATATGAGGATTGGAACAGAGTGTGACTCCATGACCCAGGCTGTGTCTTAGCTGACACCTGTATTTGTGGTACATGCTCAAAGATTGCTCCATTACAGTTCTCCATGAACCCTGAAGATTTATGAAATGCTGGATAAGGACCCTGAGAAAGGAGGGAATATCCAACTTGGGAAGAAAATGTGCCTGAAAATATACACAGTTATGCAGGTGCAGAGACCAGTGCTGAGTTAGACAAAACATACTTTTTCCACGATATCAGACACTACTTCCCTCAATAAGGCACTCCATATCCCCTTAAGTTGATAAATTCCAATCTAGTCAGTTCTCCCCCTTGAGATTATAAACTTCTTCTTTCCTCTTCCTTCTTCTCTGTCTCTCCAGGGCCAGTGTTCTATCCACTGCACCACCTAGCTGCTCGTATGTGATCATTTTCTTTAATAAATTCTACTTATGTAAATACTTATTTCATAGATTAAAAATATTTTTAAAAGAAAAATGAAATGAGTGTTAACCTCATTCCTAACATAACTATACAGGATTTCACTAAAAAAAAAAAAGCCTGAATTATTTTCACTGATTTGTGGATGGAGAAAAGGGGATGGAGGCAAGAGATACCATAGAGGTAAAAGTTATAAAATTTGAGAGATGACAGAAAAAGAGACAAGGTTGATTATAAGAATATGGGAGGAATATTGTTGTGGCTCAAACTTCACTCTAGAAGAGAGTCAATGACATCAGGACTTGCAAGTGATGATGATATCTGTTCTTTGTTTTCAAAGAAGACCATGACATCAGGGGAGGTGATGCCATGATAAGCACTTGAATTGGATTTGAATGGGAGGGAGGGGAACAGGGAGGGGTGTTGCTCGGCTAAATCACAAGTCTCCTCCAAAGCCATCTGGGTCCAGATTATAGAAGGAATATTGTTGTTGCTGGTCCTTCAATCCTTTGGACAGAGCAT
Source organism: Macrotis lagotis (assembly GCF_037893015.1). Taxonomy (NCBI): domain Eukaryota; kingdom Metazoa; phylum Chordata; class Mammalia; order Peramelemorphia; family Peramelidae; genus Macrotis; species Macrotis lagotis. The sequence continues at coordinate 329,993,051 of NC_133666.1, forward strand.
CTACATGTAAGGGTATGACTCCCCATGTGGACAGACAGAGAAGAGGAGGAAGATACCTTCAATAAAAATAGTGAAGTTTTCAAGGAGGTGTAGATTCAAAGGGGAAGATAATGAATTCAGTTTGAGACATTTTGAATTTGTCTACGGAATGTCCAAGTAGAGATGTCTAGTAGGCCATTGGGGAATGTAAAATTGTAGTTCAAGAGATTAGAAACAGTTTGAATGGGTTTGAGAAGGGAGTTTGGAGAATTGGAGTTTGAAGAAATGGAAACTGAGTTACTCTATGGCTTTGGTTGTGAAAACAGGAAGGGGTGTATACAGCTTAAAAGGCACAAAAACAATTTTTAAAAAATTTCTTTTTTAAAAAAAGTTTAAGGATGAGGAAAACTAGGTATATTTGAAAGCAGAAGGGAAACAGTGAACTAAAAATATATATTTAAAGTGAGAGAGACTGACAGAGACAAAAAATGAGACAGACAGAAGTAAAGACAGAGACAAAGAGATAGAAAAAGACACACACAGAGGGTGAGATAGAGACAGAAATGAAGAGAGAAACAGCATATTTGAGGGAGATAAAGTAGATACTTGAGTAGGTGGTATCAACAGTACAAGAGAAAGATTGGCATTTCAAAGAGAAAGGTCACCTACCTCTTAGAGATTGGAAAAGGAAGGAGAGAATCTGGGGAATATTTAGTGGCATTTTGAGGTGTGATGAGGAAGCACATTGTGATTGACATTTTCTCAATAAAGTATGAGTTGAAGACATCTACTGAGAGAGGAGTGAGGAGGTAGTAAAAAAGTATTTTAATAGGTTTGAGAAGAAAAATGTTTTAAAAATAGCTAATGTGATGAATGTAACATTTATACTCAGTCCCTTGTGTCAGGTGCTGTTGCTGTTTCTAACTCCATTCCTCCCAAGGACCCCTATCATGTCTGGTAATCTGAGCATAATATAGCATTAATTATAATCTTATCCTCTTTTGGTACACTGGTGATAAGGGTCTCCAGGTCTTCATAAAATTTTTCTTTCTACCATCATCAGTGTTCGTCATGCTGGGAGCACAGGCACTGATGATGGTGGCATGGCATTTTCCTGGAAGTGGCAATCTCATTGTCATGAACCTATCATTCACTTCTTTAAGTAGGCATTCAAAAATATTGACTAGATTGGCTTTGATTACAAGACCTACCTCAGTTTCACAGCACTCTTCTTCCTTGCAGTCACTCCAGAATAACACGTATCCAGCTCCGACTTCAGTAAGCTGGTCTTCATTTGCTAGCCTTGTTTCACTCCAGGTTGCTATTTTGATATGATTTCTGTCGAGTTCTCTTACAAGCACTATTTATTTTTCAGGTCTAGTGGATCTTGTGCTGTCTATGAGTGTGTGCATGTTCCATGCACTGTGGATGGTATCTTTTTTTGAAGAAGTTTTTGTGTTTTTTGGTCTTGACTGCAAAAATTGTTCTCTTCAATCCATTCCACTGATGAAAGACCTCACATGCTGGGGTAAACACCCCCCACTACACATCAATGATCTTGAGACTCACTCGATTAACCCTTACCTGGTTTAGCCCTTCTGCCAAAATGGTTTACCCAAATGTGGCCTCTTTGTATGCTACAGCTTCTTGGAGTCACAGGTGAGAGTCAGGTGGCTCAGGTGGACATCAAAGGTGGAAAGCAGCCTTGAAGAGGGCTCGGCAGTCCTCACACCTACACTTAACTTTATCTTAACTTTTCCAAGGAGCTACACATTGACAATGAGGTTGACACTTGCATTGCCAGAGCTGGCTCAGTGTTTGGGAGGCTCCAAAAGAAAGTGTAGGAGAGAAGAGGTATTAGACTGAATACCATACTGACGGTCTACAGAGCTGTTGTGCTGACCTCATTGCTATATGCCTGTGAAAACTGAACAGTCTACCAGCTCCTTGCCAGGAAACTGAATCGCTTCCAATTGTCTTAGGAAGATTCTGAAGATCACCTGGCAGAAGATACCAGACACTGAGGTCCTTTCTTGACCTAAACTGCCTAGCATTCCAACATTACTACAGAGAGTTCAACTACTAGCCTATTAGAATAACCGAAGTATGCTCGCTGTTTATGGAGAACACACATTGAGCAATCCTCACAAGGGGATCAGAAGAGGCGATAGTGATACTGGGACACCCTGAAGGTCTCATTGAAGAACTTTAGAATTGATTGTACAGCTTGGGAGACACTGGTATAGGATGCCCAGCATGGCATACCCTCATCAGTGAGGGTGCAGCGCTCTATGAGGAAGGCAGAATTGAAGCAGCTCAAAGGAAATAAAAGAATGTGTTTATGTAAGTTTAGTGTACCCACCCCCAGTATTCACATAGACTATTTGTGCCCAACCTATTTGTCTCAAACAGTGATGTCATTTTGATCTTCGATAATGAAGGAAAGAACCAACTTGGTCCCTTAATCTATCCACTTCTCGTGAACTATACTCTCCCTCAGTCACACACAAAGATGGGCATACTCTCGGTTAGCCATCACCCGCTAATGTACCACCTGGGAGGTGGGTTCAAGAATTATGAAATCCTCTTATCTTATCAGAATATACAGACTTTTAAACTCTTTTCTTCTTCCTCTACTTACAAAACTATTCTTCATCAACACATGATCTACAGGTCCTATGGTCCCTCAGGTACAATCCTAAACCTACCCTGCACTAGTCACTTTCCTGTTTTCCCTATCTTGACCCCTAAGTGAACCAACTCAAAGATAACTTTTCTCCTTTCTTGAATCCCTAGCTCCTTTATAATTTCATTACTCCCTGATAAGCCTGCTAAATGGAGCCCAGTGAGGCCCCAAGGAACAACCTTCAGGATCCAACCCAGTGGTTGCTGAGATACAGACTCATTCAGTGGCTATTTGGATGTAAAATGGTGGGGCAAAAGCTATTTAGTAACGAGTTAAATCTGATCAAATATTTCCAAGGGACTGAGGGAAGGGGATACTGTGCTCCCTAGGTGTTGGGGAGAAATTGTTATATTTTTGTTCTTGATATATCTTTGAAGTAAATAACCCCTTTGTTAAAGTGAACTGATAGTAACTGGAAATAGAACTAGGGTTCTATTCACTGGTGTTAATAGTGGGTTCATCTTTTCCAATAGTGATAGAAAAAAATGACCCTGGTGCCTCGAGATCATCTGGAAAAGAGGCCAGAGGATCTGTAAAAAAGCAATTTCTCTCCTGATTGAATTATATAAAAATATATTCCCACTCTTAGTTAAGGCATCATAAGTAACAACACTTATGAGTTTCAGAAGATTAAATCTCTCCCTGAGATTGAATGTCTTCTATTGAAGGAGGACTGATTAGGTATTCAATTTAAGTGAATCTAAGGACTTCAACTAGAAAATTTCCAGGTTTTTAAATATTTTGTAATGCAATTGAGGTTTTAGGATATATACTTTCACATTATATATACTTAACACATCAGTGTGAAGAACTGTGGGATGACCTTTTGTTAGTACTCTGAAAACAAAGAATTTTTTTAAGTCATCATTAGTCCTCCTGGGGACATGATAATGGAGAATGGAGATTACTTTCTGATGATCAATGTGGAGAGAACATAATCTAAGAATTCTACTTGATGAAGGACAAAGTGAGATTTTGTTTAAACAATGCACAGACTTGCCTGAATAGCAAGAATTGGGTTGCGTATCAATCACAATATTATTTACAGCTTAGACTGGACAAAGAGCTAACCAGTCCAATGAGCATTTCTGTGTCCATGCAAGGTTCTAAAGGTTATCTTCCATTCATCCTTAAATTATATCAATCAATTCAATCAGTATTATTACATGCAAAATATTATGCTAGGTACTGAGAATATAGGGCATCTAGGTGACATAGTGAATAGAGTGTTGGGCCTGGAGTCAGGACTTGAGTTTAAAACCAGCCTCAGACACCTTTTGTGTGACTAAACAAATCATTTAACCATTTGCCTGGTTCCTCATCTGTAAAAATGAGCTGGAGAAGGAAATGACAAACCACTCCAGTATCTTTGTTTTTAAAATTTTTTTATGTTTTTTCAAGGCAAATGGGGTTAAGTGGCTTGCCCAAGGCCATACAGCTAGGTAATTAACTGTATGAGGCTGGGTTTGAACTCAGGCACTCCTGACTCCAGGGTCAGTGCTCTATCCACTGTGCCACCTAGGCATGCTTCCAGTATCTTTAAGAAGAAAACCTCAAATGGGTTCACAAAGTCATACATGACTAAAACAAATCAGCAATAGTAAGAATATTAAGATTAAAAAAAAGTTGCTGTCCTTAAGGAGCTTTATATTCCTCATGGGAATGAGCCTCTACACATTGAAGTGCACATACAGTAAGTATAATGTCATTTGAGAATACTCTAATAATGATGGGGAAAGATAGCACTGTCAGTTACCAGTTGTGGGGATAGGGTTTGCCTGATATTTAGACCTCCACTGTTGAGTATCAGATCAGGTTAGAATAGGCTATTGTGACCATGTCTGAGGCCAAAGGTTGGCAGCCTCAAGGTCACAAAGGGTTAAGTCTTTGGGTGACTGTAGTAAGGTTCACAGGTAGCATCAGTCACTATGAAAGAGGACCTTTTATCAAGGATGAAGAGGCGAGTTCTTAGTTTGATCATTCAGAAAGGAAATCTAGAGAGCAGGTTTGGTGGCTGATAATTGTTTTCTAAGGTTGTTGCAATAGATGCTACATGTCAGGAGGCTTCTTCTGTCTTTTAAACTGCAGATGTTTAGGTTTGCCTTCTCAGCTCTGGCTACCCTCTTAGGCCCTTACTCAATACTTGAATTAAATGCATAGAATCATAGGACTGAGTTGGGACTTTGGAAATCTGTTTCTGTCCAATCCCTTTATTATCCACAATATATTCACAGTATCCACAGGCCTTTGTCTGAACACCGGAGGCGGGGGGGGGGGCGGTGTTCTTAGCTATGCAGTTGCTAGTCTCACTTTTTCCTCCAGACATCTGGGTCCAGTGACCAGATAGGGATCTTGATGACAGGAGATGGCCTTGGATACAGTGGGAGACCCTGGCCTATTTAAACTGTCTTTCCCTCCACAGTTTGTCTGTGGCAATGTCCATTCAATAATTAAGGTTAGGTAAGAGAGAGATGAGGCAAAGGGGGCCAAGAATGGCATCAACTCCCTCCCTGATAACAAGGTCTTTGAGAATAAAGGAAAAACTACTATCTCTGTGAATGAGCTGCCCTACTGCTGGCAAGTTGGGCTACATAGCTTCTCTTTTTTCTTCTAATATTTATAGGTGCTCTGCCTTAAGGACTAGCTAAATCTAAATTTCTTGGGCTTTTCTAAATCACTAGGGGCCCTCCTTGATTGGCCAACAATGAGTCTCAGGCTAAGCTCACCTAGCCAATGGTCCCTGACTGGCTCAGTGATTATAAATAGCAATTGTTCTTTATCCTCTTAGATTTCTTTTTTTTTTGACTCTGCCAGAGAGGCCATTCTTTGCTTATCTTACCAGCCTTAATCACAAGAGAAACCCTAAGGGTCTTGCCCTTCCCTCCCCAACTAAGTAAAAGTGGTCATTCTTGGTCTCTTTGCCACATCTCTTTTACCTAGACTTAACTGATGTAGCAATAGGTAGACCACCAGCCCTGAAGTCAAGAGAGGACTTGAGTTCATATCTGGTCTCATACACTTACTGTGACCTTGGGCAAGTCACTTAATCCCGACTGTCTTGCATCCAGGACTATCTCCAGTTAGCCTGATTCATTTCTGGACACAAGACCCAGGAGAAAGTGAGGCTAGTGAAACTAAGGCAACTCCTCACTTGAATTCAACTTACATGCATTTCTTGGCATCACCTCCCTGATGTCATTGTTTCCTTTAAGATAAGACCAGAATCATCATCAACCGTAACTGATAAATGGCTGTTGTCTCAAACTGTGACCTTAAAAAGGCCAAGAACTCCCATTGCATCCAGGGTCATCTTCAGTCATCCTGATTCAAATTTGGTCATTGGATCCCAATGACTCCAGAGGATAAAGTGAGGTTGGAGACGTAGTATGGCAACCCCCCAATCCTGCTTTAAATTCACTTGCATGTCATGGAATCGTTTTCCTGATGTCAGTCATCTCTGAGAAGGAAGAACAAAACATGCTGTCTAAACATAATTGCATTTTTCTTCTTTCCTGTGACAGGTTGTTTCCTGCAACTTGCTGTGTTCTTTTCACTTTTGTAGTCCTTGGGCACATCTATTTCTGGTTCTACTTCCCTTATTTTGTATCATTTCATAAAAGCCTTCCCTTGCTTCTGTATATTCATCATATTCAATTTTTATTACACACTAATATTCCATTACATCCATATATGACTTCTTTAAGCATTCCTGAGCTGATGGGCATTATTTTCAGATCTTTGCTGAACCTAATTACAAATTTTCAGCAGCTGAAGGATGGTGGGTTAGTAGCTGGGAGGTGGGGGGGGGGGAAGGGGGTAGTAAGCCTAAAGAAGCTCAAAAGTAGCTCTTCCAAGAAGTCCCAACTCCTCAAGAACTACTAAGATCACTGGGCAAAAAAAAAGCTGAAAAGGTTTCCTTTATCTAGCAATTCAAAATACATGGTCAAGTCCAAAGTGCTGAGAAATCTAGAATGAGATGATTATTTCATATAGTAGAGAACTTGGTGACAACTTCAAGGTGGCTCCTAAACTTAATGAGATGTCATTAAATTAAAAAAAATATTTTTAACACTTTTTAAACATTCTGAGTTCCAAATTTTCTCCCATTCCATCCACTGAGAAGGCAAGCAATATATCAATTATTACATGAGAAGTTAGGATATCATAAGACTGTACCAAATAGTAATGGAGTTGAGTAGAAGATTGAGTTCATTCAGGCTAAAAATGGAGACAGCACTAACAAAAACACAAAGACGGAACATAAGAATGGGGAAAAGTCATCATCAAGGTTGGTTGGAACAACAGAGAATGTGAAAGAGAATAATGTCAGAGAAATCTACAAAGGAATGTCAGAACTAGGGTTGTGGTCAACCCTGAATGCCAAGATAAGTATTCAGATAGAATTTGAAGTGATGCCATCAGTTCAGTACAATGGAAAGACCTTGAAGGACAGAAAGAAGGAGAGAGAATGAAGGTGGGGAGATTAGAAAGGGAGTGATTCCAGACATTGACACACCGAGGACTAATATTTTCAGGTATTAGGGGAAATGCTACCACTACTACAAGAAGAGGTGCATTCATAGTTGAAGACACTGCATGGCAAATTGAGTTTTTTGTATCTAACAACCTTCCAAAAATACATTGAACCCCTAGACTGCTGCTTTTGATATGGGTGAAAACATAATAAATTGTGTGATTCTGTTTTGTGTCATCACCACAAAGATTCCCTCCTTCAGAAGGTTCTGAGTAGCTATGAGCAGAGTCCTAGGATGGAGCTTGTGGCAGAGGCCTCAGGAAGCTGAGGACTCTCCATAAGTCTATTTTCCCTTCCTCCAAAGAACTGTGTTTAATTTGGCAAAATTGAGCAGTTGGCACTTAAACACTCCTGAGGTCCCTTTCTCCTTTCCCTTCCTTCCTTTTAAGTTTCTAGGTAAGTGAAACAACATGCCTTGTTTGTAGTGCTCAGAGAAATACTCAATGAATTTGTAAACTTATAAATTTGCATATTTCTTCCAATTCTGTAGATCACAATTTTATACTTGCTCAACCTGAGTAATTCTGGTCATTTCTTCCCTTAAGTTTTTCCCAACATGCATCTCAATATGTACCTTGATATTAGACCATTAAAAACAACACCAACCTCCCAGGATTGTTGTGAGGATCAACATCATGAGAGTTAATATATGGAGAATGTTTTGCAAAGAATTATACATGTGTTGGTTGTGACCACAGGGTAGTCAGAAAGCACTGATGGGATATATATCAATTTTCTGAAGGATAAATAATTGGGGAATGAAGAAGGCACAAAGGAGATGAGTGCCTAGAGAATCTGCTTTGTTCCAAGCACAATACTATTGCTGGGGAAATTAAGAACAGAAACAACAGAATGGAAATATTTCCTTTAACATTACTATTTTTTCTGTGAACTTTCCTCCAAGTATATCCTTCCCTCTAGGAAAAAAAGTGATCTCACTCATGTCCAATTTTTAAAGGGCTTTTTTTGGCCAAAATGTTTCTCACCAAAATTCAAGGGAAAGCATCAGACACAAAAAAGGCTGCCCTCCCTGCCCTCAACTCACCTTCATCTCCACCCCCTGCATTTCAGGCATCCAGTAAAGCTCCACTTCAGTGCCACTAAGATCCTGACTAATCCTCCTAATGGCTGGCTTCTGAAATCCCACTATTTAGTCATCTGGGTATGTGCTGTTTCCCCCCTCAGCAGAATGTAAGCTTCCTGAAGGCAAGGGGGTCAGCTACATTATTTCTGGCTGAACACTGTCAATGCTTAGCTTGAATCAAGTTATCTGAAATTGGGAAGTTGTATGTAGTACTCAGAGAAATACTCAATGGGTTTGTAACCTTATAAATTTGATGATTTCTAAGTTCTCTTCTACTTAAAAAAATTTATGATTTTTATGTCCAGGAATAAATTCTCATATTTTTAGAACAAACATGTCAACAACAAAATACAAATGTTGAAAATGCATGCTCACTATTCCTAGGACAAAACATTTGTTTGCAAACTCCAAGTATAATTTTTGGCATATCTTTTATTAATTGTTGTATTTACAATATTCTGTAAATATTAACAGTCATCCAGTAAACATATCAAGAATAAAAAAGTCTTGTCACATAAATGCTGAAACTTAACACTTCATTAAAAAATGCAGGAAAATGTACGCTCTTCCAGCATAGTGTCTGTCACTCCTTTCCTATGTATACAGGTTAATAAGACAATAGGATGTGAGTTCCCTTAACTTCAAGTATATCAGCATTTATTAGCAGAGGGGAAGCGACAATGCCACCCACCCACAAAACAGGTTTCAAGTTATTCCCTTTAGGTTTCCAAATCAAATGCCTTGAGGACAGGGGAAGGCATGCAAAGAAGGCTTAGAAACTTCATTTTTGAGATTCAGAATAACATGGGCTGGCTTAAAGTAGAGAATGCGGGAATAAAAATTCTGAAATTGTGTCGTACGTACCACTTCTTGAAGACCTTTGCTTCTCTTGAGGAAAGGAACAGAACGGTACAACACTACTGACTAGAGACAGCTTTTAGGACAGAAATCATGATGCTCAGAAACTGATCAAACATACCTTTATAAACCTGGCTGTAGAACACACCATTTATATCTTCACTATCCAAGATTCATCTATTACACTATATACAAAAACTGCTGTATGTGGTGTGTTGACATGATATCATGGAGACAATCTCCCCATCCCCTGTGGCAGTATAATACAGCTGCTTTCCTCATTCCAAAGAGGATAAAGTGGAAGTCTTTGTCCCTTGACAAAAACTTTATAAAAGCAGTACATGCAATTATTTAAAAAAGCAAAACACACACCCCTCAACAATCCATATCCATCAGATTAATTATTAGTAGAGGTTGCAGGTTCTGGAGACTGAAGGAATTCATAAGGGTCATGAACCATGTCTTGCTGTTCTCCAACACTAAGATGAGAAGGGCTTCCTATAAACATGGAAGAAAAAAATACCACTGAAAAGAGTACACATTTTCAAGGTTTGACATTGACATTTTTATGTTGTGTAGTAGTCATGAAATTCTACTTATAGAACTCCTATATAATATTATTTTATTACTCTAAATTAATGGCTGTAAAAACGGCACTGAAATTAATTAGAAAAATAATGCAAGAGAAAAATGCTTGTTGGCCAGGCACAGAATGAGAGCCTAAGGCTCAGGTCTTGCTGGAGGGAGGCCTATCTTATCCCCCACAGTCTAGGAACAGATGTTGTGACATTTGTATCTATAACACTCAATTAAAGGACAAAATTGGAGTGACAAATGCCATCATTGTGTGTGATATGCCACTGTATACCACCAAGGCTAGAAAACAAAAATCCTGAAGTTGGTAAGAGGGAGGACTTCTTTTCTACAGGTTCATTTATATTGCAGATTCTAGCAAAAGGTAAAATTAAAGATTACTCTTTCTCTGGGTAGGGAACAAGAAAGGCAATGCTTACATATCAGAAGCAAATAGAATAACAATCTCTTCTTTCCCCTAACAACATTTATCAGATCATACAATACACAATGCCCTAGGCTAAACACTTAAAGAGATAGCAAAAGAACAAAACAAATTTGGCCAAGTTGCTCATTAACCTCACATGGTTCTTCTCTGATGACCACTGGATGGAAACAAAATAATAATGATATTTATGCACATATTTCATTTGAATCTCACAAGAACTTTGTAAGGAAAGTATTAAAAAATGTTATAACCCTCATTTTTATAAAGGAATTCAAGTGAACCCTCATTTTATAGAAAAGGAATTCAAGTGTCAGAGAGAAGCTAGATAATTTGTCCATAGGCACTGAGTTATAGAAGGAGCAGGATATGAATCCAGAATTCATCCAAAACTACCACATTCCATTATTTTCCTGATGTTTAAAAATGGTAATATGCAGGTAATTATCACCCAATTTTCACTACTGAATGTAGACTTCAAATGATTAAGAGAAATACATATTAAACTGACTCTAGGATATGTGACTACCACTAAGTTACCTGACTACTTTATAACTAATAGTTAACTCTCCATAAAGTCTATGGTGTTCTATTCACATTTTCTGATGCCATTAATAGTTTAGTTATATTTGTGAAGTTGGTCAAAACAAAGTCCCTAGCTCTCATGAAATGGCACTATTGATCAGGGTATCTTAATTCTATTCAGTAGCAACAGTGACATAACTAACCAAGCCAAAATAAGGATCTCCAGGCACCTGATAGTGAAGGTTTCAGCTGATAAAAGGACAAAACAAAAACCTTCTCTTAGAGTTTTGGCAGAAGAAGAATGTTTAAGATCTAAAATCCTGAGTAATCTCCCTTTTGTAACTTACCCAGATGATGCTGATCTCTTTCTGAAGTGTTAGAAAGAGAGCTAAGATTGGAAGACGGCCTGGAGCCCACTCGATCTGTCTGGGCTTCATGAAGATCTTGCAAAAGCTTAGTTGTTTCATCTAGGTTTAAGTGGTTATCATCATGGTCAAGCTCCTTCTTCACTTTCCCTGAAAACCAAACACAACATTGTTAAAGCTCTCAAGGTCTATGACCCTTTGAGGTTATTGGTACCTCCCCCCACCTCCATTCAGTTCAAATGGCTCCAAGATGCAGAACCAACTAACAATGATGGTTGGAGAAAAGGAGGGAGGGGGGCAGAGAGAGGGGGAGAACTGAGTTAAAATACAAAGTTAAAAGTTATCACACACACAACTGCAAGTTGTCAGAAGTATGTGGGGGAGGGGAAGAGGGACAAAAAGGAACTTTTAATTATTTCAAAAAGTTTCAAGTTAAGCAAAATGTCTGCAAACAAATTATAATCATTTCTGAAAATAGAGTCAAATGCACTCAGAAGGAAAAAAAAGTTAACACATAAGCAAACTGTCCTGTTTTATCACTGTCACTCAAAAAAGAAGAGGAAAAATCATAGCTATTTCCTGTAAGTTCATAAAGATCACTCTTTCCTGGCCTTTTCAGTTTTGTCTCACCATATGAAATTTGGTGAAAGCTTGATATTTTATTTATTTTGCACCAACATCTTGTACTACTAACCTGTTTCAATGAAAGCTTTTCAAGTCTTCTGATTTTGTAATACAAATGTACTTAATTTATTTTTATCTTCTTTCTTACTTAACTCTTCCTCCTTTCTCCAAAGTGGCAGGGGGCAAAGAAAGTTCAGGATCTAAAATCCTGAGTAATCTTCCTTGATGCTAAAATTTCTGGCAGGAAAAATTATGAAGGGGCTTTGATAAATCTAGTCAGTATTGATTAAGCTATTTTAATTCTTGCCCATTATAAATTTTTTTTTTTTTGTTGAAATGGAAATAACTGAAGATAATACACTGAAACATTAGAGGACTGTGATGGGGTGTCCCAATACCAAGACAACTTAACCTTCATCTTTCAAGATTTCATGAACTTCTATGAGGAAACACCTACTTGCTAGTTAAAAACACTTACATCATCAATGGCTCAGTCTTAGCCTGGTTGCAAAACAAATATCTTCCACTTTCTTCCTGCCAGTGATAAATGGCCCTTAGCTATCAAACATTACCTCAATCAACTTTGCCTATATATTGTATATCCTCCTTACTCAAAAAAAAAAGTCAAATCTTTCTAGTGAATTTTACTAAGAACAGGGATTGAATCATCATCATCATCATCATCATCATCATCATCATCATCAAAAAAATGGATCTCCAAAGTTTCTAAAAATAAAATATTGGGGAGTACAGGATTAGGACAGCAGAGTAAAGGCAGGGAGATCTGCCTGAGAGCTCCCAAATTATCCTCTAAACAGCATTAATATAAGAGAAACAATGTGAGTATGGGAAGAAATAATTTTCAAGTCCAAGACACCTGAGAAGGCCTCAAAAGAATTCCTAAAGGAGCTCAAAAAGGATTTTAATCAAATAAGAGAGGTGAAGAAAAAACTGGAAAAAGAAAATGGGAGTACTGCAAGAAAATCATGAAAAAATAATCAACCACTTAGTAAAGAACAAAAAAAAAAGATGAATAGAATTTTAGAAAAGGATAAATAACCAAAAAAATTTTTGTAAAGCTAGAAATGATAACAGCAAATTGCATCTGGAAGAACAAAAGGTGAAGAATATCAAGGGAATCAAAGAATGTGAAAGAAGATGGCCTTAAAGTATCAGATCTTGAACTATATTATAAAGTGGCAAAAAGTCTAATACTGGCTAAGAAACAGAGCAGTGAATCAATGTAACAGATTTAGGGTCACAATAGACAGTAAGTAAATGACCGTAGTAATCTAGTGTTTGATAAACTTAGATAGATCTCTAGCTTTTGGGGCAAGAACTCACTATTTCCAAGAACTGCTGGGAAAACTAGATGTAGACCAAAAAAGGTCAAAACAGGTATGTGCATGACTTAGAACTAAAGGGTGATTCCATAAGTAAATTAGGGGAGCAGAGAATAATATACCTGTCATAACTGTGGATAAGGAAAGAATTTATGACCAAATAAGAGACAGAGCATTATAGGACATAAAATGGCTATTTCTGATTATATTAAATGAAAAAGTTTTGCACAAACAAAATGAAAGGTAGCCAAGATTAGAAGGAAAGCAGGAAACTGGGAAAATTTTATAGCAGGTATCTATCTGCTAAGATCTCATTTCTAAAAAATAACATCAAATAACTTGCCTTCTTAATAAGGGGTAGGGAATGGAGAAAATTGGGATATGGATAAAAATCTTTTTTAAAAATGAAGGTTAAAAATGAACTCTACATGTAATTGGGAAAAATATTTAAATGAGATAGATTCATCTCCTGTTAGACTAGATTCTTGTTGTCTGTTTAAAGTTATTCATCTGAGTTAATTTTTATAATTAACATCACCTCCTCTTTAATCTACCACTCCCTAAGTCAGGAAGGTAACTAAGTTTAGTGACTTTTCTTATTTCACTTTTAGATAATTCTAATTGTTAGGAAACTGCCTGTTAACTGCCTGTTTACAATAAGCCCAAGCTTGCCACTTCACGATGCTCACTCATTGTTTCTGATTTTTGAACTCTAGGTTTAAACAGGGGGATGTGCCAGATCTTTCTTCAAATACTTCAAGACACAGCTTAAGTCTTCTTTTCTTTAGGTTAAATAGCTTCAGTTTCTTCACTACTCCTCATTTCTCCTCCTCTTATACATACAAATCAATGATGAGATCTTGTCATTTCTCATTCCATAACATTTCTTGCACATGACTCTGGTCTTTACATAGAAACATCTTAGTCCAGGTCCTCCTTATCTCTTACCAGACTACTGATTAAACTGGTCTCCCTGCCTCCAATCTCCTGTCATTATAGTCTTTCCTCCAAAGGCTGTCAATGTCATTTTGCCTCAAGGACAGATTTGACTATATCATTCTCCAGTAGTTCCCTCTTGCTTCTGGGATAAAATATAATCTCTTCTCCTTGGTCTTCATAAGTCCTTTGTGATCTGGTGCCAACCTTACCCTTCCAGTATCATTTAAAATTCTTCTTTCTGTACCCTGTGGTCTGGCCAAAATGGAAGCTCCTTTTCCATGCTTTGGACTGCACTCTCATACTGCCACCTCAAAGATTCCTTCCTTTACTTCGAGATTGATGTCGAGAACTACTTTGCATAAGCCTTCACTGATTTCTCTTAACACTAATAATCCTTACTCCTTATCTCGAACTGACTGACCTTAAATTTATTTTGTAGTTTTCTCTTTACATTTATTCTGCATATACTGGCAAACAAAGGAATAAAACATTATAACAAAAGTGCAAGCTGATGCTTGAATATTTTCAATGTGACTTATGCAGAAGAAACAGCAGATATCAAGACATTATAAGGTGGGGAGGCAATTAGAGATACCAAGGGGTACAAGATTCTCTAGTAACTGTACAATGACCCATGGACATAGTAAAAGAACATGATGAAGAACTTCATTTTTCTGGGTGGATTCTCTGTAGAGCTTTAGAGAAAGCTATGGAAGAATTGTGGTCTATAGTAATGAAAGGATCATAATATCAGAGGATTCTTAGAGCTAGGTGGGGACTGAGAAATTGTGCAGTTTATCTCCTGCCACTTTATAGATGCAGAAGCTGAGGCTCAGGAAGCTAAAGTGGCTCGTTCAATATCAGTACCCACAAAGATTAAATACTAGATTTATGGAAAATCAACATTCTACTAACTTCTAAAACCCTTTGAATGAATGTAATAGTTCCCTTACATCTTTACAAATTTTTGCTATTTTTTAAATTCATGAATTCCACAATCATTTCTGTGTTGATGATTATGATCTACTTAGCCTAGCCCAAACCTCCAGAATTGCCTATTAGATATCTCAAACTGATTATTCCCTAGACTAGACATTTTAAACTTAACACTCCCCAAATTGGACTCATTGTTTTTCCTCCACACTTTCCTTCTGCCTAATTCCTGAAACTGTTGAGAGTGTCACAATTCCCTCAGGTACCCAAGCTTGTACCAAGGTGGGGTTCTTAGGACAGGGAGTAAATATTGCAATGGCAACTTATTACTGTAGGGGGGAGAAGGCCCCTGGTCTAGTTGGCAGCAATAGAATTAGGAAGTTCATGGAATGAAGCAGAATAGCAGCAAATCTACAATCCACTGAAAATGGTCCTGACAACCCCTAAATTGCCAATGCTGAAAACTTTGCTTCTAATTTTTTAAAAATTTTATATAGGAGTTAAAAAACTAGCTCCAGATAAACTCTTTTAGACAAGCACTTATAGAAAATTTAAAGTGTTTAGCTATTTAAAGACTTACCCAATGAACTGAGCATGGAAATATCAAGAGAGACATCAGAATATGACTTCATTGACATAAAGTCCAAAACAGAACTGTTATTTTCTCCAACTGAGTCACCAATCTGCTAGAAAACACAATAAGCAAGAATCATAAAGAACCTTAAAAAAAAGACCAAAAAAATACACAATATGTTATCCAATGTGCAAAAATGAGATGATGCTGGATGCTGCTCCAATGAACTTTTAGCTTGATAAATGACTGCTGACTTTCATATGCATGTCCTTGGAGGGGAAGATATCTTGGAATACCTTTCAAGAAGCATTCTTAGCACCAACATTTATCACTTTTTGTTTACCACAGCTCATCAAAACAACAACTAAAATTTAAAATTTGTTACTACTATTTCCAACTTTTCCCCATGTTTAAGAGTTTTTAATGGACAAGTATATATCCAAGATGTTATTTTGTTTATATCAAGTTCTACTATGCCCAAACTAATAAATTAAATCTGTGTAGACTGTTATCCTATCCTACATACTCCCCACCCCAAGCCTGAACATCAGCATGGGGTTATGTGAAATTTGGGGGAGCCTATAGCTTATAAAATGGTCTTTTCTGCTTTCATTCTCTCTCTCTTTCACAAAGTTGCTACTTTAACAAACTCTTTAGGATCTTCAGATAAAATACAAACTCTTCAGTCTGACATTTAAGAACCTTCCACAAACTTGGCTTTTTTTTGAAATAACATATATATAAAAGTTTTCTGAGTGTGTGAGAGTATCTCAGAGGTACACGGAATCATAAGCAACACCTATTTGCATTATCATGGGGGAAACACTAGCTAGGGGATCAAGAAAGGTTTTATATAGTCAGTAGCACTTTAACTGAGTCTTGAAGGAAATTAGGGATTTTCTGAGGTGAAAAAGAAGTCCAATTTAGACATAAGGGACAATCAGTGTGAAGGTGGGGAGATGGAGTGTCCTGTGTAAAGGATACAAGAAAACCAGAATGGCTGTATGTGAAAGGTTTCATAAACAGAATTTATCTTTCGTTCTAGAGATAATAGTCATGGGAATTTACTGAACAGGGGAGCAATGCAATTAGATATGTATTATAGGAAAATCATTGTAACCACTATTATGTGGGATGGATTGGAATGAATGAGGTACAACTATAAGCAGATAGAATAATTAAGAGGCCATTGCAATGGTTCAATCAAGAGGTGACGAGGTCTGAACTAGGATGGTGCCCATTTAAATGGAGAAAAGGCAGTGGTGGGAGAGATGCCATGAGTTAGAAACAACCAGATTTGGCAAGTTATTAGAAATAAGATGAGTCAGGATAAGGAGTTAAGGGTGAAAATAGCACTTTAAACATGAATGACAAAGGATCTTTGACAAAAATAGAAAATTAGGAAAAGAGAGGAAGATAATGCACTGTTTAGAAATGCTGAATTTGAGATAAGTTTGAAATTTCCAATAAGTAGTTATTGGTGTAGGATTGGTGCTAAGGAGATAGATTAGGAGCAGATATAAAGATATGGAAGTTATCAGATAATTAGACCCACATGAGTGGATTAGGCAAACAAGTGAGAGAAGGTAAACAGAGAACAGTGTCTAGCACAAAATCCTGAAATCCTGGAGTAGTAATCCCCCCACCCCCGCAAAGTAACTGTAATATGGAAAAGTCAGAAAAGGAGACTGAGGAATGGTTGGATAGGAAAGGAACCAAAAAAGGAGGTCACAAAAAAAACAGAGTATAGAGGATGATCAACAATGTCTAAAATACCAAGAAGTTAAAAAAAAAAAAAGAAAAAAAAAAGATGAAAATTGAGAAAAGCTCCCTCTGATTTGGCAATCAAGAAATTTTGATAGTCTTGGAGAAAGCTGTTTCAATTGAATGGTCATGCCAGAAGTCAGAAGTCAGATGACAAAGAAATGAGATGAAAAGTAGAAGCAATGAGAATATGCTGCTTCTTCTAGAAGTTTGACTGAGAAAGGGAGAAAAGATAAGGTGAGAAGTTAGTTTGAGAAGACGATAGAATACTGCTAAAGTTTTTCAGAATGGGGATGTCAGGCAAATTTGTAGTTAGGAAGAAAGAAACAGTAAATAGGAAAATACTGAAGACAAGATAGGGGATGACAATAAAAGCAATCTTCTGATGAAAATAAGAGGAATAAGATTCAGGGTTCAAAGACATGACCTAGGTAAGGAGGATAACTTTATCAGAGACTATAATAAAGAAGAGACTATGAAATGAGGATTTTGAGACATAAAGAAAAGAAGAAAAGGCAGTTCATGATAAATGGTAATGATTTTCTTGGTAAAGTCCTTAAGTTGAGTTAATATGACTTGCATGTACAAAATGAAGCTTACTGATGATTGGACCTAGAATTTTCAAAAACATCATCTAAATGGACTTAGAAAAAGGCTAGAGAATTTGTGGATAGACAATGGTATTTGGGGGTTTGGTTTCATAATTGTTCTAGAAAAACAAGCTTTTGAGAATAAAAAAGCAATCCTAATCTTATATAAATTTAGAGATACACATGAAAACATTAATATAAAGAATGCTCTATAATGTACAACAATATAAATGCTCCTTCAAACCCACTTAGTGAAAGGAGACTACAGATGCTCCCAAGCCAATGGAAAGATTCAAGATGGGTGTAAGTATGCTGTAAAATATCACCAATGATTTTCTCCTAAGTGGTGTAAAAAGAGATGCTATCAAGGACTTATATAACTGAGGGAAAAAAGGGAGGGTAGATTATGTGATGAGAGTGAGGAATAAAAGGCAGCAATCTGAGAAATACTAGCTTCCCCTTATAAGGAGAAAATGGGAAAATGGAAAAATTGTCTTCTATGGGAAAATTGCCAAAAGACTTAGAAAGAAAGGAGCAAGAATTATGCAGGATGAGATATAGATGGGCTATAATCTGCACAGTGATGAGACTCACTGATATCCTGAAGCATTAGTTTTGTAGTTTGGTGAGGCTCCTTTAAAGTATATATATTCCTCAAAGATCTCTAATTACCTTTGGAAGGCAGCATGACGTTGGAAAGAGCACTAAGGTTGGAGTCAGAGCTGGTATTAACCCCCTAGTTCCAAGCACTCACTAGCTTTGTGACCATTAGCAAGTCACTAAATCCAAGTGTCCATTTCCTCAACTGTAATATGGAGGTAGTACTTATAGTATATATAAAATAGATATAGCTAAAGTTATAATCTTGGTCCTGTACTAGCCCCACTAAACTGCAATATCCTAAGATCACCTATATAGTACATTCAGCTAGCTACCCTTTTTTTTTATTATAAATGAATTAATTGTACTAAATGCTAATTCTGAAAAATTTATAATTGATAGACTACTCTAATATTCAAACGAGGATTTCTGGTTGAATTGATTATGAAGTTTCCAAGTTAGACTAAAAATACACATTTACAGTAAAAAGGATAGAATGCTAGTGTCTAGTAATTTAATTACCCTTAATATTTGATTACATCAGAACATTCCATTCCTCAAACATTCTGAATAGAACTTCATTTTAAAAGCATAAGAAGAGAGACAAATAATAGATTTTATCTGAAGAAATTCAATAAAAACAGACTCAAAGTGCCTTAACTATAAAGTGGAAATTTTAAAAATTCAAACTTCAAGTATAAATGAAAGAGAATAATACTATTTCTCAAATATATATATATATGTATGTAAATACATGTAGATATGTGTGGAGAGACAGAAAGCACCTGCACATACAACATATCAACCTTGAGGAAGTGACTAATGAAAGCACTATATGATACATGCATGAATGACCATGACTAAATGGCATTTAGGGAATGAAGATGGTCATGAAACAATGTTTTATCTGTGGCAGATGGAGTACAACAAACCCCAGACATTCTCTTGCTGGCTTAAGAAAGCCACAAGAACCACAGAACACATGGGCTCTTACCATCATTTGTTTGGAGGAATCTGGACAGGTAGGGCGCAATTTGTGTTCTTCTTTTATAACGGGTAGGACCTATAGCATCAAAGTCGATACTAGCTGTTAGCATTCTATACTATATCTGTCCCCATCTCATACCATTTGTTGGTCTCTCCCTTTTTTGATTTTCTTGAGGCATGTCAGTACACATCTAGCCTCTGCTACAGTTACTTGAAGCTGGCATGTGCATTTTACATGCTTCTACACTGAAGGGCACAGGGTAAAACAAAATTTTGGCAGATAGAGCATCATCCAAAGTGATCTGTCAAAGTTTTAATTCATTTTTGGGCAAAATAATACACATATTAAAACATTTAAAAATAAATCTGATGCCAAAATTGATGTTAACTCTTCCAACCTGATGGGCGGGCCATTCATTTGCTTCATCATATCCTACCTTAATTTCATCTGGTGGCTTCATTGGAATATTTCTCCTCTGGAAGACAAAAATGGTGGGAACCTTATTCAGTAATTAGTTACTCCATGAAAATGATTGAACATTCTGCTAAAGATATGAAGCTTGTCACTTCTTTTAGAGCTGCCCCCCCAAAAAGGAGGCCTTTCGTAGGTACTGAAATCACAGTGAGATGAACATTTCTCAGAGAAGTTCTCAATCAGGTGCCATTCAATGTTTGAATATTATGGCAATTCATCATGGTTGCGTTTACACCATATCATTATTTAGAAGCTATCTCCTAACATACAGTAGTTTAAATTTTGTAAAGTACTTTGAATACATTATCTTATTTGATTCACAATCAGAACTAGAGTATCATTCAAATTTTATAGATGTAGAAACTGAGGTGGAGAGGTTAAGTGGTTTATTAGCTGTGATAGAAGCATAGATGTCCTGACTCTAAATTCAGTGCTCTTTCTATTAGATTGCATATTACATCTTAAAGTGAACTTTTTTCTATTATTTCTACTAGTAATTGAACAAAGATAAAAGTAGTCAAAAAAGGATACAATCATTATGTCATTGTCCTCAAATCATTATGCATATTAGAAACCCCCTAAATAATTCAGGCTATGATCAGGAAAACACCTTCAAAAATACCATTTGCATAGGTGAAGATGGACAAAGGTCAAGGAAAGAGGAGTTCTCAATGTTTTTTGTAACTTGAAGTGGTGAAAATTGATTAGGATATGGGCCTAACACTGTGGCTCTCTGACCAGGTTCTTAGGGAACTCCAGATCAGGAACCCAAAAGAACCTTAAAGCACCAGAGGATCAGAAATTGCTGAAAAATGCTTAAAGGAAATAATTGTAGGAAAAGCTTCCATCAATTGGGTACTACTAACAATTAAGTGTTTATGAAGGACATGGAAATTTAAGCACTACTAATATGAAAGTTAGGTACTGAACAGAGATTAGCCAGCATTGTCAGCAATACAATTACATCCTTGTAGATATTCATATTATCTATCATTTTCTTTAAAATATATTATGAATTTCCTATGATGCTTCTTTGATAACATTGCTCCTTGTGATTAAAAACTGTCTATTGTTCCCCCATAATTCCAAGATCATCTACAAAATCAAACTGATATTCAACAGATGGTCTTTGTCCAATGACTAAATGAGATAGTACTGGAAAAACTGACCTATAGCATACTGGCATTGGTTGGGGAGATTATAAATAAACCTGCAAATATGACTTATAAATCCCTCTTAAAGAACTGATAAAGAATTTGGTCCCATGATTTCATTTAATGCCAAAAAGCATTAAAAAAAATCATTTCATAGTATACCTTATTATCTGGCTTTTCAATGATCATAAGAGCAAGCTACCTGACTACCATGAAGATAACTACAATTTACAAATTAGCATCTGTTACAGAAGAGATGAGATGGAAATCATATAAGGTCTTGGCAATCTGTACCTTGATATAAATAGGAAAAGATGAAAACTACTGGCAGGCAAAATTTAGGATTAACATTTAAAAGACCAAAAGGAGCATAAGAGGCTCTTGTACAACTTAGAAACCTATAGATACTTCACTGATGCCACTTCAGCAGTTCCTGTGGATTTAATTACCACTCCTAAAGTTAACAACTCTTTTATCTATTCTGCTCAAAATTCTCATCTCCAGAAGCCTTTCAGACTTCTCAAAATGAATGTCCAGTAAGACATCTTGAACTGAACAGGTCCACAACAGAATTCATCATCTATCTCCCTAAACACTCCCACTCTACTTTAAGAAAGCATCACTAATCCATCCTGGATGCCTTACTCCCTCCCACCCCCAAATCCAACATTGCAAAAGTTTGTCAATTTTACCTTTGCAAACTCTCCCAAATACGTATATATATAGTCATGCAGAACAAATTTCACTCTGGGCCATGTTCTGCAACTTTCTGCCCCCCACATTCATCAGTTTTCCATTTTCTCTTCTCTATTTTCTATCAGCATTACTCTTTTGTTTCAACTCCATGGAACATCATACTCCTTATTGTCCCCCAGCTCACCTCATTTTTCAGCTTTGTGACTTGTCTTCTCCCATAGATTGTAATGCCTTTGAGGGAAGAGTCTTTCTTTTTCTTATTTATATTTCTTTTTTTAAAAATATATTTAAGGTTATGGGATTAAGTGACTTGCCCAACATCACACAACTAGGTAATTGTTGAGTGTCTGAGACTGGTTTGAACTCAGGTCCTCCTGACTCCAGGGCTGGTGCTCTATCTACTGTGCCATCTAGCTGCCCCCTCTTATTTGTATTTCTTAACACAGTGTCAGACATACAGTAAGCAGCTAATAGATGTTTCATGATTGGTGGAGTTGTGAACTCATCTTAACATTTCTGGAGAACAATCTGGAACTATGTCCAAAATTGTACATACCCTTTGACTGAGGAATACTTTAGTTCTATATCCCAAAGATATAGCAAAGAGAAGTAAGCAAAGCCAAGAGAATGTTATATATGTAACAACAATAATGTATGATGAAGAAATATAAATGACTTTGGCCATTCTAAGTAATTCAGTGATCCAAGACAGTCCCAAGGATTAATAATAAAGCATACCAACTGCCTCCTGAAAAAGAACTGACTCACTGAAAACAGACTGAAACATGCTATTCTTCATTCTTTCATTTCAGTGTTCTTATACAAAATAACTAATATGAAATGCTTTACATGATTGCACATGTAGAAACTAGATCTGATTGCTTACCATCAGAGATGAGAGAGAGTAGGGTCAGAATTTGAAACCCAAAACTATAAAATATATATTTTAAAAAATATTTGGTCAAACAAACTGAATCAGTTCTGTCTGGAGGTGGATAGCATATCTCATCAGGAATTCTCAAACTGTAGTCAGTCACTGTCATGATCCAAGTTACTAAGATTTTCATAGCTGATTAACTTTTCAATATTGTTACTGTTGTTACTGTGTACCTTGTTCTGATTCCTTTCAACAATTTATTAGTTCTTTTCAAGTTTTTCTGAAATCATCAATTTAATCATTTCTTATAGCACAATAGTATTCCATCATATTCACATTCCACAATTTGCTCAAACATTCTTCAAGTAACACTGAATGGAGAATTCAAATAACAGGTATCCCCTTCAGTTTCTAATCCTTTGTCATGAAAAAGAGTAGCTTTATTTTTGTACATAGAGGTCTTTTCTCCTTCCCTTTTTAATAACTTTTTATGGGGTACAGCCTTAGTAGTAGTTTAGGTGGTTCAAAGGACATATACAGTCTAATATCTTTTAGGGGATACCTCCAAATTGTTTTCCTGAATATTTGAAGTAGTTAACAACTCCAGCAATAATGTATTAGTGTTCTTATTTTCCCACAACCCCTCTAGAATTTTTAATTTTCTTTTGTCATCTTAACTAATCTGATGGGTGTGAATTGGTATTTCAAAGTCATATTAATTTGCATTTCCCTAATAATTAATGATTCAGAGAATTTTTTCACGTAACCATTCAGAGCTTTGATTTTTTCCTCTGAAACGATACTTAATCATATCCTTTGATCAATTACCAATTAAGAAATGACTCAATCTTAAAAATATACCACTCTTTCATATGCATATTTAAGAAATCAGACATCTATTAGAGAAACTTCCCACAAAAACTTTTATTTGCACAATCAAAATTATCCATTTTGCCTCTTTTAAAATGTAGTTTGGTCAGGAATTCTTTCCTTATCCACAGATTTGACAGGAAATTCTTCTCCTCTTCATTAATTTGCTTAGATCACCCTAAATGTCTAAATCAAGCATCCATTTTGGACTTATAAAGCTATATAAGAGTAAGGGTAAAATGTTGGTCTATGCCTACTTTCTGTCAGATTATTTTCCAGTTTTCTCAAGTTTTTTGTTAAATAGCAAATTTTTCCTTCAATAGCTGCTATCTTTGCATTGCAAACACTAGATTACTATGCTCATTTGCTTCTACCTATCTTGTACCACTGATAAACCTTTATTTCTAACCTAATACCAAACTGTTTTGTTCAGTTCGAAATCTGGAATGTATAAGCCCCCTCTTTTTTATTTAATTCTTTTTATATCTTTAATCTTTTGTTCATCATCATTTTATTATTATTTTTAGCTCTATAATTAACTGTTCGGTAGTTTGGTGGAGCACTTAATAAGAAAATTAATTTAACTAGGATTGTCATTTTTATTACATTGGTTTTATACATCTGTAATTAATATTTTTCAATTTATTTACATGTCTTTGTGTGAATTTAGTTGGCTACAGTTCCTATGTATGCCTTGGCAGGTAGACTCCCAAATATTTTTTACTGTCTGTAGTTATTTTAAGTGGAATATCTCATCCTTTTATGATGAATTTTGCTGGTAAAACACAGAAATGCTAATGATTTGTGTGAATTTATTTTGTATGATACAATTTTGATGAAGCTGTTACTTTTATTTTTGGATGCGTTTTTAGCTGACTCTCTAGATTTCTCTACATAACAATGATAAAAGTGATACAGTTTTGTTTCCTTGCTGCCTGTTGTTATTCCTTGAATTTCCTTTTTTTGACTTTTGTATTAGCTAGCATTTCTAGTACAATAGTCAATAGTAATGGTGAAAATGGATAACCTTACTTTACTCCTGATCTTATTGAAAAGGCTTCTGCTTTATTCTTTTTGCAGGTAATGCTTGCTCTTGGTTTTAGATTAGATTTACTTATTAATTTTGGATTACTTGTTTCCAACCTTTCTTAACCTTACTGAGTCTCTAATTACTCTTAAACGTATACCTTTTAATGCTTCTCTTAAGTCTTATTACTTGAATGACAAATTTTCTATTTAGTTCAGGTTTCTTTATTTTTTCTTTTTTAGGTTTTTTGCAAGGCAAATGGGGTTAAGTGGCTTGCCCAAGGCCACACAGCTAGGTAATTATTAAGTGTTTGAAACCAGATATGAACCCAGGTACTCCTGACTCCAGGGCTGGTGCTTTATCCACTGCGCTACCTAGCTGCCCCAGTTCAGGTTTCTTTATTAGGAATTCTTGAAACTTATTCCATTCATTATCCACTTTTTTTCACTTGAAAGATTATACTTAGTTTTTCTGGTAGGTTATTCTTAGTTGCAATTCTAGCTCCTCTGCCTTCTGGAATATCATATACCAAGTACTCTGCTACTTTAACATGGAAGCTGCTAAATCGCGTATGATCCGGACTGTGGTTCTGAGATACTTGAATTGTTTCTTTATGACTGCTATTTTCTCTTTGACTTGAGATCTCTGGACTTTGGCTATAATATTCCACCTTGGAAATGTGACTCATAGGGGCAACAGAGTTGCCAAACAATGCCAAGTCCTGCATCCAATGTCAGAAAAGGATCCCTTTTAATCTTTTTCTGTCCAGTTGTCTGACAACCTTGTCATCTTTAGACTGAAAGCTTCTAGAACTGCTGTTGCTATTACAGCTACCTCTAAGGTCCACAGCAGGTGTAGTACCACTGCATATGCTCTGGTCTGGTCCCCATCCAGCTGTCACAGACCTCATCTGCTGACCTCCTAAATTGTCTTGAGCTGGAAAAATGTTTCACCCTTGACCTTTTGCTAGCTCTGCTAAGCCCTAATCTTTCAAACTGGTATGAAGTAGATGAAAAACACCTACTGTCAAGAACGTTACATTAAAATTGATACAAAGCCCCTCTTACACATGCACTACAAGATGGACAATAAATTTAGTGATTGAGCTGGTTCATTTTTATGGAACTTCAGCACCTTCAATTGTCCCAAGTGGTTTGATGCTTCAAGAATCATTTTTGCTGCTGTGCTACTAGTGACACTATGTGGTTGTACATTATGCAACAACAACAACAAAAAAAAAAATAGCAAAAGAATAAACCTTGCAGATAACTGAAAAGGTACAGACAAATATATATATATGGAAGTATGCTGCAGAATATAGGCAATGGAAACTTGAATTTGAGAATGCAAGTAACAGATGTCAACAATACAAGTGACTAGAAAAAGGAGAGAGGTGAAGGCTTGGGGTGGGAAGGAGAGAAAATAAATATTTATGTATCTATACTGTGCCAGACACTATACTAAACTCTTTTACAAATATTAACTCATTTGATCCTCAAAACAACCCTTTAAGAGAGGTTATTATTTCCATTTTATAGTTGCAGAATTTGAGGCAAACAAAGATTAGGTGGTTTGCCCCAAAGGCGATACAGCTAAAAGAGTCTGAGGCCAAATGTGAACTGAGGCCTTATTAACTCCAAACCCAGCACACAATTCACTGTGCCAGTGGGAAGCTACAGACAGTTCATACTCTATACAAATATTCCCGAAGTATTAAAAGAATAGAGAGAAAGGCTTTCAGTGGTGATATAGAAAGATGGGGATGGTAGTGACCTATATTGATGATGGGAGTACACACAAATGAAGATGACCATGGAACCATTAAAGTTTTATGAGTAACATCACAGATTAGACAAAAGGATGATTTTTTAAAAGGATAAAAATTCCATATTCCACTAAAAAGATAGGCATAGGCCCAGTAATTTAACTATGACTAAAAATGTTTCAATAGTTCAATCACAAAGTATTAAATTTGGAAGAGACACATGATGCAGTGTATGAAGTGTTCTATTTAAGATGCAGGTTTTCATTTTAATATCTTTAGTCTGTTTCATCTTCCATAAGATAGACATGAACCAATAGCCCCTCTACAATGTCTCTAATTAAACTTGGCTTCCATTTAAAATATCCAAAAAGGAGAGTTCATTTTCCCCTCAAAATTAAATCATTTTTGTGTAGCTGTTATTAATTTTTCCTTCTACCAAAACCAAGACTATTTCTGTCCTACTGCTGATTTTTTAAATGCTTAAAAAGACCATTATTATATCCTCCCCAGTCTTTTTTTCTCCAGAGAAATAAACCTAATTCACTTCAATGAATTTTCACATTGTAGTTAGTGGTGGAATTCAGTTGGTTCATACTAGTTCATACCTAATTTTATGTGGAGAGTGGAAAACTTGTAGTTATAAAAATGGCACTTGTAATCAGGGCAGTTGCCCAATATCACAAATTTACATTCCTTACTATTTTTTTAAACATTCATCTGTGCAACAACGTTTTCTAAGTGCCCATAGTAATGTTCATTCCATCCATAGGTTAAAAAAAAATTGACAGATTTATGCTTCTTTTTCATTTCATTTCTTCTCATACCTTTATAAAAGGGGTATGCCATGGCTTTGAAGGTGACTGAAAGTGATGAGTACATTTTAATTCCCTCATTTTTGTTACTTCAGTAAATAAACATAACGTAAAGAGAATAGTGCCATACAAACAGGGGTGAGAAACTGACACTTGTTACCACTTTGTACTAGGTCCCAAATTTCCCTGAGATATGATGAATGTGCTAGTATTCCCCTAAGAAGCAGGACACATTGAACCAATAGAAACATAGATTTCAAGGGTTATCTTATCACATATTTCAGAAGTCATGGAAGTAAAAGAAAAAAACTCACTTCTAAGTGAGTTTTGGTTCTGCATATGTTCTAGCATTGGCTGCTGTGGTCATGTGACTGCTTTCATTCCTCAGGGATACGTTTATTTACTGTGAGTAATATAACAATCTAGTTTTGTGTACCTCTTTGTTTTTATTTGATTATTAAATGCATGAAATATTAAACACTTAAAACAATCATTAGAACATATAACTGGTTGTTAATTTATCTGAATCCTATCACTTATTATAATCCTCTCCTTATTCTAGTTATCTGACTCTAGATACACTTTAGCTTGTTAACATCCTTCCTAATTTGTGGCATCTAGAACTGAATGCAATATTCCAAACATGGTTGATCAGAGCAGAGTACAAGGATTATTTCTTATATTATATGTATTAAGTTCTACAAGGCTCCTAAGATAAAAATTAGATTTTGAGCAGAGATGGGATCTGTAAACCTGGCTTAGGGTCTTCTAGCTTAAAATTCATGATTCTATGACCTTCTCTAATGGAGCTACATGATAACTCCATTTCAGTATAACTTTGTAATCTATTATTTTTCATTTTATGCATTTAAAAATAGAGAAGGGAGTACATAGGCTTTACAAAACTACTAGGAGGGGCCCACGACAAAAAAGGTTAAGAATTACTGATTTCTATCTCAAACTGTTAATGGGTAATGAAAATGCAATTCGCTCTGCCCCCTGACCTGCGATCAATTTCATACTATCATCTAGACATTTGTACTCCAATTTGTAATTGTATCACTGATCTTTTAAATTTAAGTGCAGAACTTGACATTTATTCCAATTCAATTCCTTGATAAATTTCACTCATCTTTTCTGTCAGTATTTTCTTTTGGTATTTTATTCTGTTGTCCAATGTTATCAATATCTCTTTAGTTTTTATTTCAGTTGTGATATGATGACTGTATAATCAATGGCTTCATCTAAAATCTGATAAAATCTCAAGTACCTGTTCTCTTCTGGCATTCAAAACTATAAAAAACTGTTGACTAAAAAACTTTATTTACTTTATAGCAAAAAAAAATTTAAAAATCATCTCCAAATCACTTCCATCATTCAATTATAATTTTTTTAAAAAAAAGAACATGATTGGAATTGATAATATAAATCAAAGCTGTAATCATTCAATTATGTAAATGTTAATTCAATAATTTTGAAAAAATAATAGCCAGCATAAATGCTGGTTAATCTTAAGAACTAGCTCTATACTAGTAAAAATAGGAACCCCAAATAAGAGAAGTTAGTAATCAAAGGTCAACCAATAAGCACATTCAGAAATTCATAAAAAAAAAAACCCTGGAACTTACCTGCTTCAGTTGGTAAATGATTTTGGAATGATCACCACCTGTGATCTGATCCAGTAGGTCATCCACTATTTTCTTACTGTAACTCCCAGAGTCTTTCACAAATTCCTGTAGGCTACAAAGAACAAAGATTGAGAATGTTTGGGTAGCAAATTTCTATTTTTATTTTTCCATTCAAGAATAAATTAATGTTTAGGTGATGTATTTTTATAAGGTTAAAATTTCTTTTTACTATGCTTTCAAATGTATTTCTGAGCCACACAGGAGACAAAGATTGCTTCTTCCATTTACTAGTTGTCCTGAGGTCCAATTTCACATCACCAACTACTAATTGGACATTTCAAACTGGATATCTTTCACAGACACCTCCAAATTTAATATGTCCAAAATAGAACCCATTATCTTTCTCCTCCCAAACTTTCTTATCTCAGGAGAGGGACAATTTCAGTCACCTTCAAAGCCATGGCTAACTCTTGTCATTTCTTATCTATCTTTTGCAAATAATCCCTTTTTTTCTACTCACACAGAACCACGTGAACCACCCTGGTTCAGGTTCTCATTATGTTCTCTTTGAACCACTAAACTAGTCCCAAATTAGTCCGATTGCTTCTCATATGTCTCACTTTTTCAATTCATGCTCTACATAGTCAGACTGCTCCTTAAGCAGAGGTCTGACTAAATTACCTTGTCCCTCTCTTTCTCTAACCCCTCCCAAGATCAAATTTAAATTCTTCTGTGTGACAGAACATCAAACTATAGTAATTACTTCCAGTTACAGTTGTCTGCATTCCATCTAACTAGTCAACTGGTGGCAAATTGCTTCTCCTTCATTATAGTAAAGTAAATCAGTTCATTTTCTAGATATTTAGTGGATCCTGCAGCACCAACCAAACACTTACCTTAAGGCACATTGTATACCAGTTTCATCTCCATAGGCGGAATATAACAGTTCCATTTCATCTGATTTCAGGTCACTGAATACAGAATTATTTTGCATTGAAAGTGCAGTACCTGAACTTGTAAGAAATGTGACTAAAAGAGGGTCAGGAAAAACAAAAGATGCAATATTAGTTTTAGACTGAAATCCTATCCAAGAAAAAAATAACTCCTTTTTTCTTTCTTTCTGATTAATCAAATTTTTTTTTGGATTTTTGCAAGACAATGGGGTTAAGTGACTTGCTCAAGGTCACAAAATTAAGCAAGTATCAAGTGTCTGAGGTTGGATTTGAACTCAGGTCCTCCTAACTCCAGGGCAGGTGGTCTATCCTAGCTGTCCCTAATCAAATATTTTTACACAATTTCTTACTCTTTTCTATTTTCTGTGTTTAAAGTTCAGTTAAACATCACTTGTACAAAAATAATTATAGTAGCCCTGTTTGTGGTGGCGAAGAATTGGAAATCAAGTAAATGTCCTTCAAATGGGGAATGGCTTAGCAAACTGTGGTATATGTATGTCATGGAACACTATTGTTCTATTAGAAACCAGGAGGGACGGGATTTCAGGGAAGCATGGAAGGATTTGCATGAACTGATGCTGAGTGAGATGAGCAGAACCAGAAAAACACTGTACACCCTAACAGCAACATGGGGGCAATGATCAACCCTGATGGACTTGCTCATTCCATCAGTGCAACAATCAGAGACAATTTTGGGCTGTCTGCAAAGGAGAATACCATCTGTATCCAGAGCAAGAACTGTGGAGTTTGAACAAAGTTCAAGGACTATTCCCTTTAATTTAGCAAATAAAAACAGATATCTTATTGTCAGATCTTGTTATCTCTTAGACTTTTTGTCTCTTCCTTAAGGATATGATTTCTCTCTCATCACACTCAATTTGGATCAATGTACAACATGGATACAAAGTAAAGACTGACAGATTGCTTTCAGAGGGGGGAGGGGGAGGGAAGTAAGATGGGGGGAAAATTGTAAAGTTAGGTTAAATTACAAGGTGTGATATCAAAGTGATGAGACAGATTGGCCCTTAAAAATGTATTGTTTTATTATTTTTAGGATTATATTTGTACAACAGACCAGGAGAAGAAAAAATATGGAGTTTCTGTTCCTCCACTAGAAAACATAAATTTCTTCCCTGGAAAAGTACATAGTTTTTATCTAACTTATTTTTATTTATTTATTTGTAACAGTTTATAGATCTTTGATACTAGCAGTTAACATCAGATGGGGTATATATCATAAATTCTTACTCTAGTTCCAATAATTTTTCTGTAAAAACTTATGTTTATAAAAATCCAACATTTAAGGTCATTTGGATTAATTACAATTTCAAAGAAAGCCATCCTTTCAATCAAACAGAATTTACAGGTTATTTATTTGCTCAGGGAATGTTGAAGATGGGAAAAAATAAAGAGGAAGAAATATTTCCCAATCCTCAGAGTTCACAATCTAGTACAAGACAAATAAATAAGACAAATAAATCTTAAAACAAATAATGATTTATAATAGACTATCTTTTCCAAATGATGAAGTGGAAAGGGATATGTAGTCAGAGGACCTGTTTGTGAATCTTGGCTCAGCTACTATGTAATTTTGGGTTGCAACATAAAACCACTGTATTTCATCTGAAAAAATGGAAATAATACTACTTCTATGACTTATACCAGACAGAAGCTGTAAAAGTTAAATTAGACTACACATAGCTTTGAAAATTTTAAACCATTATATAAAACACTGGTTGAACTGTATGGTCTCTAATCCTTCTGATTCTAGATCTCCTAAGAACAAGAGAGGAATCACCCCAAATATAGGTTTTTATGATTCCTTCATATTATAAAACTGATTTACTTACTTCTAATGCTGTAAGTATTACTTTTATTTACCCCATTTCTCCTATTAATTTTAAAATCCACATCCAAATTCAATGACAAATGAAAAACTTAAGAAAGAAGGTAAAGAAGCAAAGTCTTGGGAGTACTTTTGATCAAATTTGCTTTGATATTTAATTATGAAATTACCTTTGTTTCTTCTTTCATCTTTGAATCCTAAAGTAGTAAAACCAGGGAGCAATTTGCTTGAGAGG
Source organism: Macrotis lagotis (assembly GCF_037893015.1). Taxonomy (NCBI): domain Eukaryota; kingdom Metazoa; phylum Chordata; class Mammalia; order Peramelemorphia; family Peramelidae; genus Macrotis; species Macrotis lagotis. The sequence continues at coordinate 330,024,792 of NC_133666.1, forward strand.
GAACTCAAGTCCACTGGATGAGTCTCTTCATCTATAATGGTTGGATAAAAAATATTTCTGATTTAGTTAAGAGGTTTCATAAATTTTGTATTGCTAAAGATAAATTTAAAGATAAAAAAGGTTATACAATATTCAGGATATGCAGCATACCAAAACTTTTTTTCATTTACTACAATGTTATATGGCTGAAAGATTTTATAATAACTAAAAATAACAACCATCTAAAAAGAAACATACTAAGGAACATTCAACATTAAGCATGCAAACAGTTGAGGAGAAGAAAAATGATGTTTGTCATCCAGTGCAAAAATACTTCCTTTACTTGATCTATGTAAAGTTCTCCAAAGCTCCCAAGGAGAAGTCTAATGTCTAATCCCCAGGATTTGATGAACAAGTTGACCATTTGTATTTACATATCACTAGCTAGTCATTTCTTAATTTTCTAAAATGAAAGGTCCTAACTTCTAACTTATTTTAAACTTCTCTGTAGACCAACAACTTCCATAACTTTTTAGTCTTTCACAGGATAGGCCTTCAATTATTTTTTGGTTTAATATTTCTAACCTTACCAGATCTGTTAAAGAGTTTTCAATTTTAAAAAAGCTAAGCCCTTCCCCTAAAGATGGCTTTTTTTACTTGGCTAAGTAATCACGCAGAATTATGTATGGTGCAAAAGGACCCAGAAATGGCTGGAGGAAACATTCTGACTCAGGTTTTATTTCTCTCGTTTCTATCTATAAGCTTCTCTTCTCAAGGTTCTCTCTGACAGGCGAGAATTCCAGCCAGTCCTGGAGACTCCATTTCTCCTCTGCTTTTACAGCCAGGGAGGGCTTTGGGCAACACATTTAACCATGCTGCCTATTTCCTCATGTAGGAACTATGGGGGTTAGAGATTTTTGACTTTTAGTCTTATTCTACCACTGAATCTATGATCTTCTAACTATATAATTATTACTTCTATATAACCTAGGCAGAATATGGTTCTCTTTGCTACAAATTTGATAAGAGTAGTGTAGCATTCTAGTTAGAAGAGCTGGCCGATCAGAAAGCCCTGGAATCATATCTTATCTCTGATACACTCTGCTGTGTGACCATGAGCAAATCAGAGAACCTCTCAGTTCCCCCAGAAATTCTCTGACACTAAAAAATCATGCTATTCACTGGTAGAGGAACAACTGCATCTGGGAATCGCTGATACTAATGAAATAAAAGGTGTGGTCAAAAAAACTAGAAACAATATCTATAACAAATCAAGACTGAATGCTCACTATTCAGTTAAACTACTGATGATACAGAGAGAGAAAAGGGCCTGCATATATATTTGATAAAATGTAGTCCTAAAGAAGTAAAACAGGTACCTTCTGCCTCAGGATCTGACAGGTTGACCACACTGTACAGTAAAGCCCCATCTCCATTCTTTTTTAGGTAGCCCATCTGTAAAGAGATGCAGACTGAATAATCTATTAATTAATCAACAAACACTTATTATGTACCAGTCATTGTGCTAAGTGCTGAGGCTATTAAGAAAGATAATAAAGGTAAATAAGATAAACACCAAATGACTTTGGGTAAATGCCAAGTCATAGAATTTCAGACATAAAAAGAAAAATATTTCCTGATCTGAAAAAAAAAATAGAAAAAAAAAGACTATCTCTTTCATCATGTTACCTAGAAGCTTAAGAATAAAAGATCCCTATTTTGTGTACATACTATGTATCTTGGGATGCCCTGGTGCCAATGAGAACAAAGTTTCAGATGGAGATCTATAAGACCAGAATGAAATAAAATTCTTTTCACAGAATATGAATTTCTTATCTTCTCTAAAGGCAAACACACTCTCATGCAAAAACAAGAGAAGGAAAAGTTTCAAACCTGCTCTCAAGGATGAACAGAAGCCAGAATATTTAAGAACCATTAGCTACTAAGATAATACAATCAGCCTACAGTCAGAGTCTTAAGTTTCTGAGGAATGCAGGACCTCCTTTTTACCTCCTAAATTAATCCAGCTACACCATACCCCTTCTAAACATAGAATTAATTCAGGTATGCTTTGACATTTAAAAATCCTAACTAGCCCTTCTGATTCCAAAATGACATGTGTGCCACCTTGCTGTTTGGGAGGTATCTGTTAATCCTGTCCCGAGCTTCATCAGCCGCATGTTCCACCAAGGCTAACACATGTTCTTCTGCTGTGCTGTCTGTCAGGCTGCAGGCATTTCCTTCTGGCTCAAATATGCAGCTAAAATACAGAGAAAAACTCATTAAGTAACCTTTAGAACAATACACAACTAACACACCTTATACCATTGCACTCTGCTGATAAGTATTATAATACAAAATTGTTTCACCCACCTCCTCCCAACCTCCATCCCTACTATGCTCTGGCTAAAAAAGGTTGATATAAATTTTAAGTTGGAAACATGAACTACATTTACTAGGAGTGTTCCAAATTACATTTTCAAAACTTAATTACTTTTCATCCATTCTTTGAAGTTATCATAACAAAAACAAAGCAAAATGCTGACATAAAAGTGAGAAATAACTGAGGTCTCCTAAAGACAACACCTCAATCAAAAACACATCAGAACCTAAAAAACACACAATAGGCGATTAAAAAGCCACAAACATTTCAGAGCCATTAAAAGCACTAATGCAGAAAAGTGACAAACATGAATTAACAATTTAAGCAAAAGCCCCTCAGAAGAAAGGCTAGTCTTGAAGGCTCACAGGGGACTGTCTAACAGTCTTCAAGTAGAGGAAGGGTCACTGTTTGAGTGGTGGTGAGCAGCTCGTCTCTGCTTCCACTGAGTGGGGGAAAAACCAAGTGGAATGGACTTATATTGCAGTAGGAGGAACTTAGGTTACAAAGTAGGAAGAACTTCTTGACTATAAGAGTTTTGAGACATTGGAATGCATTACCAAGGGAGGCTGTGGAGTCTCCTTCTCTGGAGATTTTTAAGAAAATGGTGGGCAGGTATCTTTCTGGGATGGTTTGAATACAGTCCTGCCTGGAGGAATGGGGCTGGGCTAGATGGTCTCTCAAGGTCCCTTTCAGCTCTATGATTATATGAGAGAAGTATGACAAAAAGATTATTATGGAGGCAGAAAAACATGAGATTGAGTGTATAAGGACATTTGCATTTTATATGGGTGCATATATGTACAAACACATCTAAATGCATTTATCAATAAGAACACCTATATATCCATACCATTAAGAATTAACTAAATTGGCAGCCCTCAAATATCTGCTCCCCTAATCTACTACTATAAGCTCACATAAAATAATGCAACTAGATTTTAAAGATTAAAGTTATTTCCTGTGCTGTTCCCCTTATGCCTGTTTCAATTCACGATTAGGCAGAAAGAGAAGAGCACTGAAATCACTGGCAGTTGATATTTTCAGGTACACAACATATTTAATGAGGTTAACAAATGGGTATTAATGGTTTAATGCACAAGTGACTTAGATAAGCAAATTATATATTTTCAAGTATAGTTAGTTCTAGAGAAATGGCTATGATACATGCTATTTTTACCTAAAACAATACTAACTAGACTGAGGAATAATTAAAAATGCCAATGGATGTGTCATGAAGTCAGGAGTCTGAAATCTTTGTTTATATTATTATTCTCTGAGAATTAAAGAATGTAATCTGGTAAACTGCCTGCTATAATAAGTCTTTTGCCCTTCCTTTGGAACATACTCAGACCACTGTGGAACCACACAATAGCCATTTGGTAGGCAGTGTTGGCACCAATAAAATTAACTCTCAATTAATCTCAATGTTAAAGAAAAATAGTGGAAACTGCAAATTCAAACTGGGGGAGATGGTAGGGCACTATGTTAACCCATCTAGGCCCTATTATCTATCTCCCAATATTTTTTCCTCTCTTGATCCCATGAGATACTGGATATGAAGGCACAGAGATGGAAAGAGAAAAGACTTAAGGGTTCAGAAACTTTCCCATTCTTTGATAAATTACTTTATTCTAACTGCCTTTCGATTTCTTATTTTGCATAGCTGAACTCAAGCAATTTTAAGCATAAAAAGAAAAGGAAACAGGGGGACTAAACTGCTACTACAATTAGTGCTGCCATCTATGGAGGCCACATTGCTTTACACTAAAAGAAAAAAATCATGGGGGGGAAGGGTCGAGGTCATTCACTCTCCCTGACTTCTCCTCCTTTACCATTTTGAAGCAAACTAGCTGAATGCCTGCTTAGGCTTAGACAGTGATAAGACAGTGAAAGCAAACAAAAAGGTTGACAAGCCAAAGAAGATAGGCAGGAAAGGGGATCAGGAAAAGTTGGAAGTCAGAAAGCCACTGGGCCTGCTGGAAAGAAAGTCAAAAGAAGCTCCCTAGAATGTTGAAGTGTTCATTTAATGTGTTGAAAAAGTGAGAATTGACAACAGGCTGGCATCAGCACACATACTATGCCTTTTGTACATGAAGGAGGAGCAAGGAGCAGGAGGATCAGCAGCAGCTCAGCTTTCAGAATTCTGCCCATCGACCACACCCTGTGCGCCCTAGCCAGGAGACCTGTGAGAACCCCCGGATGACAGTGACAGCAGGCAATGGTAAACAGCATTAATTCTGACCAACATGCCAGATGAAGAGTCCCGTGGGACACCATCTGGCATGTGTACTGGGGACTGACAACATCTAGCCAAGCATGTGCAAAGATGTTTATTCCAGATCAGACTTTATGCATTATGTTAATCAATGATTTAATCTGTTGTCTTTCCAAGAAGAGTTCCTAAGGAAGAATACAGAACAGTGAAGCAATCAGACTTATTAGTACTAAGGGTTAAAAAAGCAGTAACACATTTCTGATACAGATCAAATTAAGACAAATGAAGGGAATTTTCAAATTCTTTTGATGTGTCAGTATTTAGTTGTATTAAGTGCATTTGAAATGGATAAACAGGAGGTTGTTGAAAATGTTTTGTTATCTGGCAATCTTGCTTATAATGGAATTTTACCTGTATAGCAAATAATGTCATATGTTGACATGCATTTCTTCAGAGGAGCTCAAAGAACCTGGCAAATTACATTCTCATCATCTACCTGATGTGGCCAAGAAGTAAACATTAACATCTCACTTAAAAAGATGAAGGTGTAATGACTTAGCTAAAGATACCCTCTGAATTGCAAATCAAGTCAAGCCTAGAAGATCTTGGAATTCTCAGTACAGTGCTCCTCTCCATAAAATCTTATGTGAATCCTGCACATAACTTCTTTGGAAAAACGAGACTGGCAAGTTATTTCACTTGTGAGTACCAAGCTTAAGCAAACATTTGCATACATTTTCTTTAACACCTTTACCTAATAACTTCTTTACTTGGCTTTTTGGATTTCTTGGTTGTTTCTACTTGGACAGGAACAACTTCAGGGACAGGTTCCTCAACAGCTGTGTCTTCATTGCCCAAAAGAGCTGCCTGCTGAGAAAAATCCATGTCCTGCATAAACGACATGCTGCGCTTCAAAGCTAACAGCCGTTCCTAGAATCAGAAAGGACAGAGCGGCAGGGACTTTACCTTTCCCGCATAGCCAAGGCGCTATGAAAATGGGATGGGATGGGAATGGCCATGGCCCTTACTTCATTCCTAATGGCTAATGTTCCATGGCGATGCAGCATGATTTGGTCATGGTAGCATGGTACCAAATTGTTTAGCAGACTGGCTACTTAAACTGCTTCCAAGGAAATAAAATCAGAACATACAAAAGAACACACATAGATACCTCATCTTACCTGACACGGTAATCAGTCGCAAGTAAATGATGTCGTGTACATGCAACGTAGTTTACAGAGCAGGCTGGTACAGTGGGTTTAGAGCACCAAGAATGTCAAAGGAGCCTGAGGCCTGCTGAGCATTTTGGCAGGCCCATTAAGTTAAAGGCCCAGAGGAGGTGACTGAAATCCAACAAGATTTTTACTTCCATGCTCGAAATCATCAACTTTAAATTTCTACCCCCAATAAAATATCCCAGCTTGGTCATAAGTTGGTGTAGAAAGAGAAAAGAAAGTGTTTGGAGGAAAGGGGTTTGACAGTGATACCCATGAGGCTAATCCTACACTGCAGATGCGATCACTGGCACTAAAAAGAGGTGACAGATGGATGGAATAATGTTAATCACTATGATTGAGAGTTTTTCCTTCTATGTATAAACTTTAAGAGTCTTTGTTTTTTCTGGCTCTTTGTTTTTAATAGATTCCTTACTTTGCTCATCATCTTAAAGCCTGTGTGCAGTATCTTCTTGGCTAACTTGTAGTACACAGTGTCTGGCCTGTTGTAAGTCATTGCATTATCACACATCAGTTTGAAATCTGCCTGAAAAATACAAAACACAGAAAGATTTCAAGTTTGAAAGGCCACAAAATAGCAACTAACCACAGTTCCAGATACTACCCTGTAAAGGGAGAGAAAAAACAAACAAAAAGGCTGAAATGCACTGCATGGATAATGGTTGACTCTCAGGCAATATTTCAACTAACTGCTTAAGAAATTGTTTTCAAAGACATTGTCCTAAAGGATTTTTAAGAGAAATGCAACAGTAAAAGTTGCTAGCTTTCCCCAGTGTCTAACTCTTTTCTGGATAGAACAAATAAATTCTGTAATGAAAAGTAGCAATTCTTTTTGAAATAATTCTTAATTTTCAGCACAAGAAAATTATACAAGTAGCTTTTAAATAGGAAAAATGGAAATGCTAAAATTACTTTCTTAGAAAAGAATTAGAAAAGAATCTTCAGATATGATTTATCTCTCATCACATTCAACTTAGATAAATGTATACCAAGGAAACAACATAAAGACTAACAATCCTGCCTTCTTTGGGGGGTGGGAGAGGAGGAAAGTGAGATTAGGGGAAAAATTATAAAATTCAAAATAAATAAATAAAACCCCCCAAAAAACAAAAATAAAGAATCTCCAAAGGGGAAAAAAATAAACATTTAGAAGTTCTGCTGGGGTGGCTAGGTGGTGTAGTGGATAAAGCACCAGCCTTGGAGTCAGGAGTACCTGGGTTCAAATCTGACCTCAGACACTTAATAATTAACCTAGCTGTGTGGCCTTGGGCAAGCCACTTAACCCCACTGCCTTGCAAAAAAAAAAAAAACCCAAAAACCAAAAACAAAACAAACAACCTGAAAAAAAAAGAAGTTCTGCTAAATGAGGTGATTTTTTTTTATCAGTGTATTTGAGTGGATAACCACTTTTTGAGGAGTTAGACTAGCTGAAGGTCACTTCTAACTCTAAGATTCTATAATTCTCCTGGATTTGGATAATCTTTTCCAGGTATATTGCAAGTAACATCCAACAGAAAAATTGTCTAATCTTACTGTAACATGTTTTTTTTATTAGGTTGGGGAATTCCTGATCTGGAAATTTCCTAAACCAATACAGTACAACCACTCAACAATTCTCAGAGAGTTGCCTGAGACACAAAATGTAGCTAAAAATGTAAAGTTAAAAAAATCAGATAAATAACTTGAACCCAGATTTTCCTGACTTCAAGGCCAGCCCTCTATCTATCTATCCTGCTGCCTCTCATAGAGCAGCACAGAATTAATTCTGACTGATTCTTAAGAGAACTCAAATGGGAAAAATTATGCTTTGAAATAAATTAACTGTAACCTCCAGAATAGTTAAGGTTTTCAAAAACACTACTACTACAGTCTGATGATTCTATCTAAAAACCAAGAAAATTGCACATTTTGGTTCTTTAGCTAAAAAAAACTATTTCTAATTGTCAACCTACATTCAAAAACTTTACTCAATTATAGAAACAGAAAAGATGTATCCAGTTATGTTTTACAAGCTCAACTAAGAAAAATCTTTATTCCTACAATTCTTATGAGTCCATACAATAATAGTTCACATTTACATGCATTATTTTTTTAATATACAATTGTAAGTAGTGTGTGACTAAACTAGTGTACAAGAGGGAAAACTGAAGGGGAGGACTCTACCCTGGGCCCAAGAGGGAAAACTGAAGGGGAGGACTCTACCCTGGGCCTCCTGCCTCCAAAGATGGGTTTCTAGGCTTTATCATGTGATTGCCTGTCGCACAAACCCTTATCTGGCACAGTCTTGTGACTTATATCAAAGTCAATTTTTTTCCAGAATACAAAACTCAGGAAAGGGATGGTAAGCATTTGTTAGCTTACCAAGATACATTTCCCCCCATCACACTTGTCATCAGAAGTTCAAGAATGGGAAGGCAAGTCAGAATCTGGAGATGAAATTCATCAAGCTACCTGTTATAAAATGGGTGCATTAATATTTGTACTACCTACCTACTTGGGCTGCTGGACAATCAGAGCAGTAACAAATGTAAAAAGGTTGGTAAACTGTAAGGCACCTTATAAAGATCAGCTTCCAACCTGAGTAGAGACTGGAAAGTTTAGTAGTAACCAGGAAAGAATCTGTTTCAGTGTAAAATGAAATAATGAATTTTCAACTGGTAAAACAGATAGAATGATTCAAGTTTCTTAATCAGAAAAAAATTTAAAAGAACATAGCTTTAGAGTAACACATTCAGTTGCCAAAACAATTTACCTTAAACTCCGTGACTGATTTGTACTCATTAGCTACAATTTTGTCTTTCATTGTACCAAAGTCCATGGGATGTTTTATTATCATGGAGTATCCAGGAGCAATTGCATCCGTGACAGGAAAAGCAAAAAACCCATGAGGATCTTTTCTAAAAACGAAGAATAAATCTTTAATTTTATCAGGGAATCCCAAGTTCCTATCTGTAAATTTTGCAAAATACTTTAAAATACAGAACCATATTAGACATAACTGTCCAAAACTAAAGTTTCATGTTCAGAATTTAGATTTTAATAAAGAGAATGAATAAAAACCTTCATCTTCTACAGTAAGGATATTATGAATGTTCTCATCAGTATAAAATTTTTCCTACTTTTTTATTCTTTACTTTAAACTCTTTGAGGTCAGGAGATTATTTTATAATTTTTGTATCACTAGTACTTAACCCAGTACCTAGAGCATTTCCTTTCCTTCCCATTTCCACATGCCCCTGGGGGAGAGGAGGCATTCTCTCCCTGGCCCCTCATTTATATCTTCTTCTTGTGTACTGTTTTCCTCCATTACAGTGCCAGGCACAATGAAGGGACTTAACAAATCTTTACTGAGTGACTATCTAGAACACAGCAGGTACTTAATAAATGCCTGTGGTTGAAAATAATTTTCCAACTGATTCCCATGGCAGATTCTAAAAAACAGTGTCTAAATGCTGGGTCTCACTTGAGGGATACATAGGGTATCCAGGAAGTGCTGAAGAGGATGGGACATAAATGAATGATGCCCACACTCTGGGAGCTCAATTCACTAAGGCCTCTTGCTTATCCAGGGCTCTGTGTGATTTAGGGTGAAAAGGAGAAATAGACAGTACCTGATTCTGACTGAGCATTCCTTCCCTCTTCTATTTGTCTTTTCCTAGAATATACCTTTCCCCTACTTTCTCATATAAGGAAGGACTAAGGGCTTGGTTTCCAAGGTAGCAATCAATGACCTTGGGCATGCAGGAAATTCCTCAGATCTTAATTTAAAGTTAGAAAATGCTTATTTTCCTCTTTTCACATTTATTTATATACTTGGTTGTACCCAACAGTCTATCACCTGTCTAATAATATACATATACACACAATGGAACACACACACTCACTCTGTGTGTGTGTGTGTGTGTGTGTGTGTATATATATATATATATATATGTATATATGGATATTAAAGTGGAGGTAAAAAAAATCTGAACTGAAATACCCCATGTGGAAAAACTCTGGTTTGAATTAGGAAGGAAAAGTAAGCTTAAGATTAACCTTTCACTTCAACATAAAATAAAATGAATTTTCACTAGAGTAAAATTCAGTAAAAGTAGGCTTTACATGGGTCCTATCAAGGAGTTGAGTTACTGAAGTAACCAATGACAGCAAAAGTGACCCCCCCCAAAAAAAGTGGAAAAGTTGGATTAACATGATTTAAATTAAAAATTAAAAAACGTATATCAAAATGTAAAATTGGGAGACTCAACACTGGGTGGGCATGGGATCCTCTAAGTCTTTGAATACTGGCTATTTCTACAAACCCAGGATTTACCTCTGGAGTTGGCGAAGAAAATGTTCTAGCAATTGCTGGATGGGGGTGCTCTCGTTTTCAGCTGCCAATATAAAAAAGGAGTTAACAAATGTAGTCAATCCAGAAAACTCTGATGTTACTTCTTAACAGACTTCCAATTTGTGAATATAAACTCACTTGATTTTAAATGAAGTCGAATTCTAATGAATTTTAGAGACTGATTAAATGAGTATCCACATATTTATAATTTCACTAGCTTCCTTTGCAATCTATTTTGACATGAAACTTCTGCTTAAATTAAAAAACCAAATCTGTAAGACCTAAAGAATATTTTCCCTTTTTCAAATTAAAAAAACCCCAACAAAACATTCAAGTTAGTAGCATTAACAAAAGTTTAATCACTTATAGGAATATTTAAGAAAACTTCATTTATTAAAACTTTAATATATAGGCTGGATTACTGTGTGCATGTATATGCATGAGTAGGTATTAAAGGAAGTAATAAGAAATATTAAGCTGCAATGTTGATTACTGTTTGATTGTGGAAGGTTTGGAAAGTTAGTCAAAGGAGTAGTAGCCAGTGTTGTTTATAAACAATGGAAGTCAATGAAGTTTTCTTCCCAGCAGGGAAATGGTAGGATTAGCTAAAGAAGATTCCTTAAACAAGAAGGATGGAAGAGAAAAAGGGGAAACTGGAAGTAGTGTTTTCTCCTCAAATTTGTATTCATTTCCTTATCTGTGTACATGTTATAAATACCCCATAGAATGTAAACTTCTTGACCATAGGGACTGCATCATATTTTTTTCCCCCAGAGTCTAGCATATCATGGTGATTGAAGGCAGAATTAGGAGATTCTGATAATAGTTCAAGCAGGAGGGAATAAAAAAGAAATGGATTGAGAGGATTTGACAACTAAATTGCATGGGGAAAGAGAAAAAGGAAGAGTGGGGAGAATGATCAAAGACGAAATTAAAATTTAAACTAGTATCACCATTCCGAAGTATTCCACCAACAAGGAACTAAGAAGATGGGGCAGATTTAGGGGGCAAAAAAAAAGTCACCTGTGATTTTAGAGTCTAAAGTACTAGTGCAATGATCAAAAATTAAATCTGCAATCTGAAAGTGTAGCTACCTATCCCTATAACCTTCCACCACCATCAAGCAAGCAATCAGGCCTTGGAAGATGGAATGAGCAAATGATCATCAAACCAGCATTCTAAATTAGAATCTTATTCTAGAAGTTTTTGTCTGAATCTTCTCAACATCTGAAATTGCAGTCGGCCCCTACTACCTATTCTTCTTGAATTACTCCTTCCAATGTGCCCTTCAGAAATTCCTGATCTACAAACTCTCTTACCCACAATGTGTTCCTCATATTCCTGTATCAATGGAGAGACTTAACTTCAACATGATCACAATTCTCAGAAAATGAAAATATGTACACCTATCTACTAATCCTCATTTTAACCTTGTTTTCTCATGGAAAAAAATGATTTCCTTTGCTACCCTATAAAATGTTGGTTACTCTCTCCCTCATACCCCCATTATGACCCTGACTATAGCAACCCTATAATCCCTGCTATTGGGGAGGTTGAGGCTGATGGACTACTTAAACTTGGAAATTTTGAGTTGCAATAGGGAATATCCAACCAGGAGTCAACACTAAGTCTGGGGTCATTATGGTGATTCTCATACCAAGCATAAATTGTTATTTTTAAAACAGATAACTATTTTGTTTCTCTACCGAAAGCGACTTCCCTGCCTTTAGGATAAACTCTTTACAATATGGTTCTTACTTGCATTTACAGATTTATTTAATCACATTATTCCCTTTCATAAATTCTCTATTCTAAAGTGGAACCTGGCATTTCCTATTGCATGCCATTCCATGCTATTTCTTGAATGGTCTCTCATTTCTAGAATACATACCTAGCCCCAATACTACCTCTTAAAGAATTCCTAGCTTCTTTCTTATTTATTTATTTACTCATTTGTTTACTTATTATTTTTGGTTTTTTTCCTTATCTTCTTTTAATGTGTCCCTTAGCTGTCACATTTTACCCAAGGATTTTCCTGAGACTACTTTGTATTACATGTATTCATGTTGTATTCTCCTAGTAAAATAGTACTTACGGGAAAGAACAATTTCATGTTTGTTTTTGCATTCTCAAGCACCCCAAACATAATATGTGTTTAACAAACATTTGGTGAATTAAATCTTTAATTTTTTCCCTTCTCAGACTCACATCCAAAGTGGCCAAGTCTGATTGTGTCTAGCTTTACTTTTTCAACAGTTCTCATCTATCTTTTCCTTTCAATTCATGTTGGCTGGGACCTTGACTATGATGATGTCTTCCCAAATCACTATTCCAATTGTTACTACCATAATCCCAGGCCAAGCCCTTATTAAAAGCTATATTAAATTATGAAATAGCCCACAAATTTTCCTACTTCCACTATTTTTCACCTCTTATCTCATTCTTCACACTTCTGCAGGAATACTCTTTTATGTGGACATAGTTATGCCAATGTCCCTTTCAAATTCTTCAGTGCCTCCCTCTTTCCTCTTTAGTAAAATTTGAACAGCTATTCTTAACATTCAAGTTCTTATACAACCTCTAATGGCTCTAACTTTCTAGCCTGATGCTAAGATAACATCATTCTGCACACTCAAAACAACAGCCAAACTCACAAGACAAAATAAAAAAATGATCCCAAACATACAGTGTGTGGGGGCTATGGGAATAACATGACACAGAGTAGAAGTCTAAGTTAATTGGAGGGGGAAATTGCTTACTTGTTAAAGTACATCTTGGACATTAGCTCCTCCAAGAAACCTTACCACTTTCCACCACTGGCATTTATCTTTCCCTTAGACCTCCCATGACACTTTTAGTTCAACTCTTGAGACATTCAGCATGCAACTTTACATATGTATACATGTATTATCTATGTTTATGTCTTAAAATAAGCTCTTTGACCACAAGCCCAGGCCAGCATCCTCTATTGGTATAAAACAATTGCAAAATTTATCATGTCTAAACCCAGAACTCATTATTTTTGGTACAAGACATTCCAACTCTTGACTTGGCATTTTCCTTGGCTACACCCTAAGCTTGGAAGTCTCTCCCTCCTAACCTCAGTTTTCAGGTTGCCCTGACTTCCTTTGAAGTTTTCCATCCCCCGTGGGGTCTAGGTTTCTCTTTCTCTTCTAAGATTATCTCCTACTTCTGAATATATCTTATTTGTACATAGCAACTTGCATGCTGGGTCTCCATTAGATTGTGAGGTTGTTGAGAGCAGGACCCAATTGAATCCCTAGAATGCAGCATAGTGCCAGTGAGTCAATGAGCAGTCATTCATTCATTTTTGAAGCATGTATTATGTGCCAAGTACTCTGCTAAGTGCTGGAGATATAAACAAAGGCAAGACAGTGTCTGCTTTCAAGGAGATCATAAACTGATGGAGACAACATGTAAACAACTATGCAGAAATCAAACAGACAAGATAAACTGGAGGGAATACAATGGAGGGAAGGTGCTAGCATTAAATGGTATCAAGATGGTATTCTAGTTGGGTCTTGAAGGAAGCCAGAAGGCAGAGATGATAAGGGAGAGTATTCTAGAAACAACCAGTGAAAATTCCTGGAGTCTGGAGATGGAGGGATTTATGAGTAGAATAGCAAGCTCAGTGTCATTGGATCATAGAACAAATTGGGGGTGGGGGGGACTGGGAAGGAGTAAGAAAATTAGGAAGAATAAGATTTTTATATTTATTCCTTGAAGTAATAGGAACTTAATAAAGGTCATCAAATTGGGGGGGGGGGGTTAAGGGAAGTGACAAGATCAGATCTGCAATAAAGGAAGATTAATTTGACAGAAAGGTGAAGACAGGGAGAAAACCAAAAAGCAGTATTGCAACAGTCTGGGTGTGAGATGCTGAGGCCCTGTCCCAGAGTGGTGGCAGTAACAGAGAAGAGGGCACAGCTGAGAGATACCAAACAAACCTGAAAGGCCTTGGCAATGGATTGGATATATGTGAGAGTGAGGAGTTGAACATGACCCTTAGATTCAAGCCTAGTGAGTGTCTGGGATGATGGTGATGATGCCCTAGACACTAACAAGGAAGTCTGGAAGGGAAATGGGCATGAGGGAGAAGATAATCAGTATTAAACAGGTTAAGTTTAAGATGCCTATAGCTTATCACACTTTGAGATGTCTAACAAGCAATTGAAATATGAAATCTGGAGGGTTAAGAAAGACATTAGTTCTGATTAAATTTATCTGAAAATCAACAACATAGAAATGATAAATGAGATCATGGGAGCCAAGATTACTAAGTAAAATAATATTGACTTGGCTTATTAATATTTATAATTTATGTTTTATCAATTTGTTTCCATAAACAAAGTAGAACAGGAAAAGAGGATTGTGTATGAAACTTCAAATCTCTATATTGTATGCAGTGTGCTTCTCCTTTCAAATATATAAAGTCCACAGGTAACTTTCAAAACTATCCTTCCTATTTCATTCCGGACTTCCTTTTGCTTTATTCAGAAAGATTTCTGCATTATCTTCCAAGGTTGAAAGACTTGTATAATTAAGTTATTAATAGCCTTTTTGTGGAAATTGTGAATCTGGGCAGGAATGTCTGGTGATGTGTTTTGTTTTTTAAACCAATCATAAATATTTCCTCTTTGGGAAAGGTCAGTATTTCAGTATTGCAAGAACTCTCCCTCTTCATTTTGGGTCACTGTCAAGTCTAATTTGATAATGACAAGTTCCTTGGACGAGCTGTTGGAAAATATTTCTGATATTGAATGGAAATAAAATCTTTCCTTCTTACCAGGTTGAGTTCGGCATGCTCTGATAGGTCGATCTGGAGGTGGTTCAACTTCCACTTTCTTTCCTGGATCAAAGTCATCAGTCTCTCCCTCGGTGTCACAATGCTCCTTTTCTCGCTTCCTCTTTTTCTCTTCCTAAAAAGTAAAGAGAAGGAAGACCTACTGTTGCAGTGAGGTTTAAGAACAATTAGCTTCAAATCACTGAGTTGGGATTTATATAATTTGGGAGACATGATTTTGTCAGTTTGGGGAAGGAAAAAAATGTTCTGGTAAAAGAAATACATCTTAGAAATCTCAATGTCCCTCCTTGTTCTCAACAACCAGCGGCTGTTCTTAGTGTGACAATAAGTCAAAAAAGCTTCAAATTTTTATTACATCCTAGATTTCTAAATTTCAGGAAATACTTTTATGGGAGATAATAAACATGGAGAATTTTGAAGATCTCTTTTTAGTAGCAGTTTTTTAAATTAAATAATAGTGCATCTCACTGGGCATTTAAAAGGTAAAAGATAAAGGATATAAAATATTTTTCCTTCTAAGGAAATTTAATTTTAGTACCCTGAATGATAAACTTAAGGTACTTTTTATTTCTTTTCTTTCAATTCTTTTTTTCCATAATCTGTATTTTTAAATATGAAGGAAGAGAATTTCCTTTGTATATGATTTAATACATTGAAAACTTTGGAGTCACTACCTGCAACATCTTGGACAAATCCGTTAATCTCCTTGAGACTCAGTTTTCTTATTCATAAAAAGTAGGGTTACACCAGATTAGTTTTAAAATCATTTGTAGTTCTAAATCTATGATTCCAAGATCATCTTGATGAAATGACTGACTTCAAAAAAAAGTTTCTATAAAAACATTTTTTGGGAAGAAAAAATTCTGTTAAGAATGTAAGAGACAGTTATCAAAACACTATCACCATGGGTTACTCAGATATTCCTTACCTTTCTTTTCCTCCTTTCCTCATCATCAAGGTGCTTTTCTTTTTCCTTCTCAGATTTCTTTTTCTTTTTCTTTTTCTTTTCTTTATGACGTTCTCGCTCATGATCTGATCTGTCGTCATAATAACTAGAATCGTGGCCTGATCCCGAGAGCTCAGTAACTTCACTTCCTCCAACTTTAAGGACTAGTTTCAATGGTTTCTCCAAGGGCTTGTCTACATAATCTAAATCAAAATAAATGTTCTTTATAGAAATCATTTTTAAGTTTCATAATGAAGATTTTATTTAAAGAAACACTGTCTAGTTGACAAACTCCTTGCTACGTTTCTAGGATGGTAGCTGTTTCCCTTCCCTTCCATATAGTGATAGCTCTCTACTCCACAAAGCTCTCAGTAGAGAAAAGAGGCAGGGGAAAGAGGGAACATGCCCTTCTTTCAGATCCAGTGTGAAAGGGCAAAAATGGTTAGGGCACTGGCATTCTGTAGTTTTGCCTTCTCTCTCCTCACCCTTTCTTACCATCTTTTCCCAGAATCACCACAGAAGCCACCAATCCGGTATGAATGGCACAGAAGCAGATAACTGTCAGGGACACTAAACTCAAAGTGCTACAGAACAAGCTGGGCACACTGAAAAGGGCATTTTAAATCACAGAAGAAGTATTGGGGTCCCAGAATCTGCAGGCCAAAAAAACAGTGATCTAAGGTCATTTTCATCAGTGCTCAGTTAAGGAGAGATGAAAGCAAGAAGGGGTGGTTAAACAAAATTAAAGGAAAAATGTAAGATGAGATAGGGAAGATCTGCTATCAAAACAGCATCCAGTTTAGAAGACAAAAAGATGGGTTTATAAGATGAGAGCCCAAGTCTACTGATTAGCAGGATAACATCAATATGGAGGGAGATCACTGATGGGGTTCCACAGAGTTGTCATTTGGCTTGATTTGTTTAACGATTTGCCAAAGACTTGGTCAAAGAAAAAAAGGCAAGTTTATGAAATCTGCAAATGACACAAAATTGGAGGAATATCTAGAATTCTCTATCATAGAATCATGTTCTAAAAATACCTTGAGGCAGTCTAAAAGAGTGAATTAAAACGAAATACAATGAATAAGAGTTTGGTTATGTATCAAGTACTGCACTTGGGTTCAAAAGAAAATTACAAAAAAAAAGACAGAAATAAAGAGAGTTTGAATAGTAAATAGTTAATACCCCCCCAAAAAAGCTTTTAGAGATTTAGTGGACTAAAACCTCAAAAGATTTAGGAGTATGATGTAGCAGCCCAAAGAGTTTGCAACTGAGGCCAAATTAATATACTGTATGATGTCCAGACAAAGTGAATATTACCATACTCTTACTTAGATCATATCTGGACTACTATACTCCATAAGGGCACCATCAAAGGGAGCACAGTGTAGTGAGAGAGTGGCAAGAAATGAGAGGGACACTAAGAATTAGAAGAGTAAAGAAATATGGGTTATAAAATTTAAAGATGAAAGAAACCTTAGAGATCATCTGACTCATCTGCAGTTAAGTATCATTTTATAGATGAAATGACAAAGATCAGAAAACTTAAATGCCTTGTTCAAAGTCATATAGGGAGTAAGGGTCAAGATTTTTAGCCTGGAGAATACTATGGGGCACAAAGATCATCATGAAAAAGACATAAAACTTATTTAGTTAGCTCCCAAAGGCAGAATTAGATATAAAGCAGCAAAGTTGTAGGAGAAAAATTTTAACAGAATATATAAAAATTCAATTCAACAAAAATTTATTGTGCCTACTAGGTACAAGGTAGTATGAAACAACGATAATACAAACATAAAAACTAAACAGGGTCCATCAAAGAGTTTATAGAGCACGGGAAAGAAAACAACAAGCACAAAGGCAAATGAACACAAAATCTACATAAAATAAGTACAAAAATGGGGGGAGGCAGAAGAATACAGTTAATTTGGGGGACTCAGTAAAGTCCTCTTTGAAGGAGTAGCACTTGAAATGAACCCTAAAGGAAGGTGAGGATCCAAAAATCAGAGATAAAAAAAAAGGAAAAGAAATTTAGACAGAAGCATCATGGAGGGAGACAATGCCCTGCATGGAGTTGGGGACAAGTAGCTAAATTTGTCTAGATTATTAAGAGGATCTAGGTTTACTGAGGGAGGGGGAAACAACCAGTTTCCACTAGCTGTTCAGTCTTCTGCACCCAAATCTGCTTAGAGTCTGGGCTGAGATCTTTTTTCCTTCCTCTTGGCCTGCCAGCATATCTGAACCTTAGAAAATACAGTTTTGCTCAGAGATATTCATTAGGGACTATCAGTTTATCAACTACAAATAAACTCGTATGATATACAAAACAATAATGATTTCTATATAATGATACAATAAGACTAAAAAGAAACATTAAGACTAAAAAGATCTCTTTCCCATTTGTAGTGGAAAAGAAATAAAGATATTCATAAAGTCTGCAAAACCAAATCTCTACTTGGTTTAGTTTCAAGTCAGAGCAAACCTAAGATAGTAAGTAAGGGTAGGAAAATTAGGCCTCAGAGTTCTCCAGTGCCACTTGAATACAAAAAAAGTAGAAGAGATACTAGGTAAGTCACTTAACTTTTGCTTGGTTTCTGTTTAACAAAATTATCCTAAATCATACCTTGATTATAAGGAACAAGGGGGTCCTGCTAACAATTCTGCTAAAACTGTTAAGAGAAACCAGGGGACAGGTCCAAGTAGTTGGGATATGATAGGGAAAGGTAATGGGACAGAGTGATCACATTTTGATTTGATCTAGAGGCATTTCACTGCCACAGAACAGAGCAGGGGCTGGCTATAAAATATACAAAAGGATATACTCAATCACTTAGAAATTAAGGCATTCTCCCCCTCTTTGGTGTGACTTGAAATTTCTGAGTACTACCAAGAGGAATAGTTTCATTTCCAAAGTCACTAGAAACAAGTAGTCTAGAGGAAGGATTTTAGACCCCACCCCCCACCCCTGCAGATGAAAGAGAAAAGTAAGATTTTAAAGCAAAGACTCCTGAACCTGGTTCTCATTTTTTCAAATGCAGCAGCAACAATGTCCAGTTATTCCCTGATCTAAAGCAGCTTATAGACAGGAACAATGAATGCCACCTAGCAGAATATGGGCAATATCACCTAGGAGAGTACAGGCAGAGTGTACCGGCAATACCAGCAGTACCAGAGTGTACTGGTGATGCCAGTAATACTAGAGTGTACTGGTGATGTCCAGTAGTACCAGAGTGTACCAGCAATGTCTAGTAGTGCCAGACTGTACTGGTGATACCAGCAGTACCAGACTGTACTGGCGATGCCAGCAGTACCAGAGTGTACCGATGGTGCCAGTAGTACCAGAGTGTACCGATGGTACCAGTAGTACCAGAGCATACTGGTGATGTCCACCAGTACCAGAGTGTACCGATGGTGCCAGTAGTACCAGAGCATACTAGTGATGTCCACCAGTACCAGGGTGTACGATGGTGCCAGTAGTACCAGAGCATACTAGTGATGTCCACCAGTACCAGGGTGTACGATGGTGCCAGTAGTACCAGAGCATACTAGTGATGTCCACCAGTACCAGAGTGTACCGATGGTGCCAGTAGTATCAGAGCATACTAGTGACGTCCACCAGTACCAGGGTGTACGATGGTGCCAGTAGTACCAGAGCATACTAGTGACGTCCACCAGTACCAGGGTGTACCGATGGTGCCAGTAGTGCCAGAGTGTACCGATGGTGCCAGTAGTATCAGAGCATACTAGTGATGTCCACCAGTACCAGAGTGTACCGATGGTGCCAGTAGTACCAGAGCATACTAGTGATGTCCACCAGTACCAGGGTGTACGATGGTGCCAGTAGTGCCAGAGTGTACCGATGGTGCCAGTAGTACCAGAGCATACTAGTGATGTCCACCAGTACCAGAGTGTACTGATGGTGCCAGTAGTACCAGAGCATACTAGTGACGTCCACCAGTACCAGGGTGTACCGATGGTGCCAGTAGTGCCAGCGACGTCCAGCAGCATGGACAGTAACACAGCCGGTTAAGGTACAGGGGTATCGGGGACAACAGGCCACTTGAGCAGGACAAGGAAGCCCGCAGGCACGCGCTCCAGCCACTGGCACAAGGGACTAGAATCCAATGCAATGAATATTTATTAAATGCCTACAGTGTGTTGGGCACTGCGCTAAGCAAAAAGGGCCAGGCCAGCCCCTGCCCTCAGGGAGCTTACAATCAGTCATCAATAAGCATTGATGAAGCGCAGAGAACTCACAACCAGAGGCACCCGGGACAAGGCGCCCCCCGGGCCTCAGTTTCCCCATCTGTAAGATGAGGGAGCAGGGGGCGCCCGCCGCCCTCCCCTCTGGGGGGCGCCCGCGGAGGCCGGTTCCGAGGACGGGTGCCGCCTCCCGGCAGGGTCACGTGCCCGGCGAGGGCCGGAAGGAGGCCCCCCAGCCCCGGGGCGGAATCCGGGGGAATCCGGGGGAATCCGGGGCGCCGCGGGCGCGGGGCCGCCCCTCCCGGGGGTTCTGGAATCCCGGGCCCTGTGTCGTCACAGAGCCGGCATTGTGGCGGGCGCGCCGCAGGAACGCGGGGCCGCCCCGACCCCACAAACCCCCCCAGGGCCGCGTCTCCCCCCACTCCCCGCCCGCGGCCCCGGCGCTCTCACCGTTGTACGACGAGCGCCACTCGGTCTTGTGCTTCTTGTGCTTCTTCCCCATGGCGGGGAGGCCGCCGCGGGCGGGGGGCTCAGGCGCCCCCCGCGGCCCCCCGCAGCCCCCGGGAGAGGCAAGGAGAAGGCGGCGGAGCCCCAGCGGCCCGGGCGGCCTTCCTCCCCGCCCCCTCCTCGCGCTCTCGGCCTCTTTTCTCCGCCCCTCGGGCTCCCTCCGCGCCGCGGGGATTGGGAGAGAGGCAGGGAGGGGGGAAAGCCCAGGCTGCGCTGGGCGAGGACCGGAAGTGACCCTCCTCCCGCGGGGTTAGGAGGCGGGCGCGACCCTAGTGGTTCCGGGTCGCGAGGTCGGGCCAGCGCCGGCGGCAGATTCGAGCTGCTTCGGGCGGGCGGCGAGCCTGGTCCGGCTTGGCCCTCGGGACTCGGGACTCGGGCCTCGGGCCCGGCGCGGCGCGGCGCGAGGCGTGACCCGAGCCCGCCCGCGCTGCCCTTCCTGGCTTCGCCCCTCCGAGGCGGCGGGATGGACGAGGCGGTCGGGGACCTGAAGCAGGCGCTCCCGTGCGTGTCGGAGTCGCCCGTGATCAACGTGGAAGTGCATCTGCGCTGCGCCAGGTCAGAGCCCCGGCCGCGGCCCGGCCTCACGTTTCCCATGAAGCTTCTTTTCTTTACGCATCGGTTTTCCTTCCTCACACGTTAATATTTACTAACAATATATTTTTCGCAGAGAAACATGATACATCCGCTAATTTATTTACTTTCGACGTCACCTGTACTTTCTGGTTTTTTCATTTCTAAAAGCGAACGTCTTTTCACATCAGCTTTAATTCCTAACATACTTTTAGCATTAGTAACATAGCTTTTCTGAGCACAATATTACATCGACCGATGTCTTTTCTTACTCTACATAGGCTTAATTTCCTGACAGTCTTTTTTTGCAGAGAATAATAAAACATCAATTAATATCTTTTCTACTAATATATTTCCTAATAAATCTGCAGAGAGCAATAACACATCGACTAATATCTCTTTTTTACATCAGCTTTATTTCCTAATATGGCCTTTTTTGCAGAGAACAATAAAACATCAATAGGCAAAGCCATAGATAGCGGCCCCTTTGCAAACTATGGAGAGAGCGGCATTCTCTTACATCTTCAGAAGCCATGCTTGGACGTTATATTGGTATATTATTTTTGCTTTGTTAAGATTGCAATCTGTTTGAGGGCAGGAACTGCCTTTTACCTCTTTTTATAGTTTCAGCCTTAGAGTGTTTGTGTTCTTAGTAAGCATTTATTGATTGATTGTTAAGATTTATACTGTTATTGTATTGGGAGGCAATAGAGGACCGAGTACAGACCCTGGAATCAGTTTAGTCCTGTTCGGATGCCATCTTTGACAGTGCATTGTGACCTTGGGCAAATCACTCAATCTTCCTTCAGTTTCCTCTTTTGTAAAAGGAGGGGATTGAACTACATCTTCTCTGAGGTCTCTGTAGCTCCACTGCAGTCTTCCTTTTGTTGTAAAGTTTTCTTGGTACTCCTTACTTCCCTTTCTATGCATTCGAGTCTTCCTAAGCTTCCCTGATGCTTGAGGGGGTGGCAATATGCCATCATATTCCCATTCCACAGTTTGTTTAGCCATTCCCCAGTTGATGAACACCAACCTTGTGCCTAGTCCTTCATTCTCCTAAAAACTGTTTCTAAAGATAGCCTTAAACACTCTCTCACTCTCTCTCTCTCTCTCTCTCTCTCTCTCTCTCTCTCTCTCCCCTTTTCTTTCTATCTTTGACCATCTTGGAACACAAGCCTAGCAATGGGATCTCTGTACATTTTAGTCATTATGCAATTAGTGTACTCTAACTGTTTTGTTCTTAGGTTTTTCCTCTCCTTTATGAAGTGATGCCCAGGAGGAAAGCCTCTTTGAGTCATATTTTTCAGTATGACACCTTTGATATATAGCAACTTTTATACTCAAGGGGACAACTCTTGAGATTTCCCAGTTCAGAACTTTTCCTAGCCACTTCTTTTTGTTGTCTTCCCTAGTTAAATGTTGATTAGGGGGAGGGAGAAAGAGGGAACCAGTACTGTGCAACTTTTTGCAAATATTATCCCCTTTAGTATAATACAATGGGGGCACCCTTCATTTACCCTGAGAGTTCAGCCTACTTTGGGCACTTTTTTTTTTTAGGTTTTTGCAAGGCAAATGGGGTTAAGTGGCTTGCCTAAGGCCACAGAGCTAGGTAATTAGTAAGTGTCCAAGTCCAGATTTGAACTCAGGTACTCCTGACTCCAGGGCTGGGGCTCTATCCACTGCGCCACCTAGCCACCCCCTACTCTGGGTACTTTCACAGAAACTACTTAACAGATGATTTTTCATTCATGGCTGATAGGGAGCTGTGGTTTGAATGGTAATTGAAGTATTTGAGTTGGTTAAATGGCCAAACTCGCAGTGGTCAGTAATGCTTCATTGTCATGTCAGTCATGAGATCTTTCTTAGAGTGCCTTAGGGATCTAGCCTTAGATTTTTTTCATTAACTTGGATAAAAGCATACAGGGCACTCATCTCAGATTTCTGGATGACTCAAAGCTAGGAGGGATAGCTAGCAGACTGAAAGGCAGAGTCATGTTCCAAAAAGAGTTCTTAACAAGCATAGAGCTTAATCGAATAAATTGAAATTCAGGAGGAATAAATGTGAAGACTGACTGGAGCACAAGAGATCATCTCCTCAAATATAAAATCAAGACATGGTTAGAACAGTTAACCTGAAAAACATCTTGAGGTTTTAATGAATTGCTAGCTCCATGTGAATTAACAGTGAGTGTGATGTGGTAGCCAAAAAGCTAATGTGACATTGGGCTACATTAAAAGGAAGATATCTTCTAAAAATAAATATGTGATATATGCCCTGCTTTAAAAAAAAAAAGTGGAGTATTATGTTCATTCTGATCATTTCAATATAACATACAATTAATTAGGTAAAGAGCATCCAAAGGAGGATAGCCAGGATGGTGAAGACCTTAGGTATAAGTCTGGAGGATAAGTTGAAGGAACTGGGAATATTTAACCTGGGCAAGAGAAGACTTAACTATATTGAAGGATTTGTAGAGTTTTCCTGTAAAAGAGGGATTCTTTTTGTTCCGTTGGGTGCCAGAGGGCATAAAGAGGAAGACCAATTTGTAGAAGTTGCAGAGATAAATTTAGGCTTGATGTTAGAAAATTGGGAAGATTGGACTTAAATAGTGTGAAGAATTCATTCCATTCAGAGCAATGAGCAGCTAAGTAAATGCAAAGTAATGACAAAACAGAGGGCATCTAGATAGAGCACTGGCCTTGGAATCAGGAGGATGGGAGTTCGAATACAGCCTTTGACACTTACTAGCTGTGTGACCGTGGGCAAGTCACTTAACCCTGATTGCCCTGCATCCCGGGCATCTCCAGTCATCCTGATTCATATCTGGCCACTGGACCTAGATAACTGGAGGAGAAAGTGAGGCACCCCCCTCACTCAAATTCATTTCATGTTGTCATGGCATCACTTTCCTGATGTCATGGTCTTCTTAGAGAATGAAGGACAAACATTATTAACCAGAGAACAACTTTTTTGTTTGTTTAGTCATTTTATCAGTGTTCAACTCTTTTTTGGCAGATATACTGGTGTGGTTTGACATTTTCTGTTCCATTTCATTTGACAAAGGAGGAGCAAACAAGGTTATTGACTTACAAAGTCAATAGTGGGGGGATAGTTTTTCAGTAGCCATTTCTATAAGTTTAAAAGCCTAACAATGTGATATTTGAAACAGTGAAGGAATTGATATAAGATGAATGAAAAGATTAATTAATAAAAGTGAAGATTCACTTGAAGTGAGTTAGAAATTAAATTATTTGTAATTATCAAGGTGTTCAACATTTAGGGTTTAATCCATCTGGCCCAAGAATAAGAACTGAGCATTGGCATTGAAGGCATCAAGTCAAGGGGTCCAGGAAGCATAAAGTAGCAATGAGGATAGCATTGAGCTACTGACCATGTGGACACACGTTATATTATAATGACTGAGGTCACGCAGCTTGTTAGTGGTTAGATTAGGCCAGATCTCCTGGCTTTCAGTTCAGTGCTGTTTCTTCTATATTGTATTCCTTTATTTATGGAATGTGGAATATGGAACTCTAAATTATAAAATTAATTTATATTCTTGAATTTCTTGCCTTTTTGCATTGTGGTTTCTCATACCTCACCAAACCATAACCCTGAATTACTCTTTCCACTCACCTTCCCTGCTTCTCCCTCCTGCTAGAGAAAGTGACAGTGTGCTCACCATTGTTTGTTGATATTGAGGTCTTTGTGAATTGAGGGCTGAACTTGAAGCCAGGCAGGTAAATTACTTATCCTTTTAGTGCTTTAGGTAATGCTTTAAGATTTTAAGTCAGAAAGAAGATGATGACTTGCATTGGAAGAGAGAGAGTCCTCAACTAAAAGTTACATGTACCAAGGAAATCAAAGGCCTAGTAGTCCCTGTCCCTATTCTAACCATAGTTTTTTACTAGATGATGATCCTTTTTATTCTTCCTTTTGTGACCTTATTTTCCATTTCCACCGAGCAAAACTTTTTTTTTCCTCCTTAGGTTTCCTATACTACTCTGTCTCTATTCCTCCTTGGTGCAGAAGGGTCCTGCTTTTGCCATGTGCTCTGAGTTCCTTTGTCTTTGTTTCATAATTCAGATGAACTACATGATCTCCCATTTTCCTTTCCTTGCTATAACATTCCCTTTATTGTACTCTTGATCTCATACCTTCCTCTCTTTTAGGAGCTTGCTTCTCTTGATCATGTCCTCCCACCTCTGTCTCTTTATGCACAGATGTCCTTCATCTGTTAAAAACCTTCACTTGGCCTTCATTCCCTCATGCTAGTATTCTATTTCTCACTTTTTTCCCCCAGCCCAATTCTTAGAGAAGTTCATTCTCTACTTTTCTCCATTTTTTTCACCTCACTTCAAAGCTTTTTCTACACATGCGCACACGCACAAACACACACACACACACACACACACACACAATCTTCTAAACTTTATCAAGGTGTTCAACATTTAGGGTTTAATCCATCTGGCCCAACTAAAAAATGCTCTTCGAGGTTACTAGTGACCCCTTCTCAGTCATCATTTTGATTTCTCTAGTTTTAACACTTTCCTCTTAGATATTCTTTACTGCTTGTCTTCTGTAATTCTTGTTTATAAGACATTTTTTAACTTTTCTTGTTTGTGGCTGGTTCACTCATTTGATTGACATCATATAGTGCTCTACAGAGGCCTGTATTCTTTCTTCCTCTGCCTGTTTGACTATTCATTTTCAGTTTTTTTACTGGTTCATCATTCTTCTCTTGCCCCCTAAGGATGAATATCCCCTAACCTCTGTCCTTGTCCTTTTCTCTCAAGATTTTTTAATTTGTGATTGTAAATTAATGCATCTTGTAACCATCTTTTTGCCTTTTGACTCCCAAATCTACATTTCCAGCCAGAATTTCTCTTCTAAAATCCCATCCTAGGGTCAATTAAGTGGTGCAAAGGATAGAGCTCCAGCTCTGGAGTTAGGAGAATCTGAGTTCAAATCCAGACTCAGACACTTAATACTTACTTAGCTGTTTGACCCTAGGCAAGTCATTTAACTCCATTGCCTTACAACCCCCCCAAAAAAACTAAAAATTAAAAAAAAATCCTGTGTCACCAGATGTATGCTGAATGAAATGTACTGACTCTTCATCTTTATCTTTAGAATTCCTAGATCCCTACCTTCCTTCAAGTTTCAGCTCAGGGGCTATCTCCAACATGATACCTTCCCTGATTGCTTATGATTGTTAGTATAATCTCCTTCCTCAATTATCTTGTATTTACTTACCTATACATATTGTTCCCCATAGTAAAATTTAAATTTCTTAATGGAAGGAAAGGTTTGTTTTTCATTTTTGTATGCTAACCACTTGTCATAGTGCTTTTGTAGAGTAGGCATTCATCAGTCTTTGTGAAATGGATTTCTCAAATTGAGCAAATAGAGTGTTGAAGAGTAAGCCTTAAATAAATGTTATCTGAGTAGTGGTTGAAGAAAATTAAGATGCTTAGCCCAGGGAAGAAGAAAATATGGGAAGAGTGGGGAAGGGGTGTGGGGGGGATGCAAGATATCTGACTTTGAATAGTTAAAGGGATTTAATTAATAAGAGTTTTGACTTGCTCTGTTTGACCCCAAAAGACAAAACCAGAAGCAATAAGTTACAGAGACATGTTTGAGCTTTGTATCAGGAAAAACTTGCTAACCTTTTAGACTCTTCCAAATTGGATTGTCTTCCTTCAGTAGAGTGTGGATTTCCTTTCATTATACAGCTTAAAACAAAAACTAGATGACCATTATTTATTGGCTTGCAGGGGGAATTCTGTTTTTAGGTGTTAGACTAAATAACTTCTGATATTCTATTAATTATATCTTCTTTCTGTGTTTTAGGTAAACTATTCTCAGAACAAAGCAAAAACTTTTTAACTGAAGTATTTTCAAGTCTTGCTGAGAATAAATAATATTATGTTCCTTACTCAGGCTAATTGAATTCTATAGTTGACTTTGGAAATAGAAAGAATACCATTCATTGCCATTGGATATTTATTGAGCATTCATACTATGTCAGGTACTTTCAAAACTTGCTGAAGGTGATTTTTGACCTCTGGGTATTTAATTAATTCTTTTGAGTATTCTATACATCAATTTGTTTTATGTAATTTAATTTTATGAAAAGTTAATTAACCATAAACTTTATTTCCATAATGAGCTACTATTTCAGCAAGTTGAAGCAATCAGAATGTCAGCATTACAATTTAAAGGATAGTTTCCTAACCATTTGCTAGTAGAAAAATATAAATTTGAATTCACGGCATTTTTTTTTTTGTCTGTGTGTATGTGTGTTTAATAGTACTGCAAAAAAAGAAGAAATAAAACTGAGTGTTGTAAAGCTACTAAACAGACATAACATCGTGTTTGGAGATTACACATGGACTGAGTTTGATGATGGTTTTCTGTCCAGAAATGTGCAGTCTGTATCTATTGTTGATACTGAGTTAAAAGTAAAAGAACGACAGGTACCTATATAATTCGTGATATTTAACTCTTTGGTCATTAGTACAGTAAATCCTAATTCTTGTGTATAAGACATTTTTGAACTTGTTTGTGGCTGGTTCACTCATTTGATTGGCATCATGCAGTGCTCTACAGAGGCATGTGCCAGGAACCTGATACTGAGGTATTTGCTGTTTAATTTCCTCTATCATAGATATATATATATATATATATATATATATATATATATATATATATATATATATATATATACACATACATACATACATATATATATGTATATATATATACATATATATATATATATTACACTATTCCTATGAATTGTGACAGCAGTGGGGGTGGGGGAGGTGTTGGATTAACATAAATCCATTACACCTATTAGGAAAAAGGAACTGACCCACATAACTTACAATTCCATTAATATTTTCATATATGGGTTATATCACACATTGTATAAATATTAAAAAATTAATTTTTATTGTTTTTGTATAATAAAACTGGGCAAAATATTGAATTTCCTTTCCCTTTTAGCGTATTGCAGCATTATTAATTATACTACCTAGAATGCAGCTCACTTTGAGCTTTAACCATGAACCCAATTTGAAACATCATTACAAATATTTTAATCATATTTTATCCTTTATATTTACATCTTATTTTGATACCATAATGCAATTGAAATATGAGTATTGCTACACCTAGTATTTTTCTTTTTCTTCATAGCCAATTGACTTAAGCAAGTGTACTCTTGCCCTTCATGTCTTCCAACTAAATGAAGAAGGACCCAGCAGTGAAAATTTGGAAGAAGAATCAGAAAATATAATTGCAGCAAATCATTGGGTGCTGCCTGCAGGTATAATGTGTTATATTGTCATAGGAGGATTTGATAGTTTCCTATGAAGAACTCATGACTCTGACCCCTTAATGCAATTGTAAAAGAAAACACAGATTTATCAGTCATTACAACACAAAAGAAAGTGA
Organism: Macrotis lagotis; assembly: GCF_037893015.1. Taxonomy (NCBI): domain Eukaryota; kingdom Metazoa; phylum Chordata; class Mammalia; order Peramelemorphia; family Peramelidae; genus Macrotis; species Macrotis lagotis. The sequence continues at coordinate 330,053,450 of NC_133666.1, forward strand.
GAGATAGGCTAAGAATCTTTAAAGACCATTTGGTTTTGGGTACAGCAGTTTAATCAAGCAGGCCAACTAGGTGACGCAGTGGATAAAGCCCTGACCTCGGAGTCAGTCAGGAGGATGGGAGTTTGAATATAGCCTCAAATACCTGCCACTTACTAGCTGTGTGACTTTGAGTAAGTCACTTAACGCATCCAGGGTTATCTCCAGTTGTCCTGATTCATATCTGGCCACTGGACTCAGTTTAATCAAGCAGGCCAACTAGGTGACGCAGTGGATAAAGCCCTGACCTCGGAGTCAGTCAGGAGGATGGGAGTTTGAATATAGCCTCAAATACCTGCCACTTACTAGCTGTGTGACTTTGAGTAAGTCACTTAACGCATCCAGGGTTATCTCCAGTTGTCCTGATTCATATCTGGCCACTGGACTCAGATGACTCTGGAGGAGAAAGTGAAACTGGAAACAGCACAGCACCCCTCAAAAATCGAGTTCATATGCTTGTCATGATATATCACCTCCCTAATATCATGGTTGTTTTTGAGAATGAAGGTCAAACATCATTAGAGTTTAGAGACCATAAGGTTAAGAGCAAGTTAAAGTTAATCAACTTAAATGATCATAAGATTTTAAAATACTTTAAAGGTAAAGACCAAAAGATTGATAGTTAAAGCTCTTTAATGGCCATGTGGCTTTTTTAGCAAAGCAATCAACTCGAGCATTAGAAATCAGAGAGTTAAGGGCAATAAGAGAATGAGAAATGCTCCAGATCTTCCTTATATACTCCCTCAGGATCCATGGGAGGTGTGGTGTTTTGGGAATGTTCCAAGTCTTGTATTGGATAGCTTGTTATAGGAGGTATGTTTAATATGACAAACTATCACACATGCGTAATCTAGCATCTAATGACCAGCTAATGAGCACATGGCCAGGGTCAAAGTAGAGATCAAGTAAAGAAAAAGATTACAAAATTTGTTTCCAGACAATATTCCTCTTAAGCCCATAATTCCCTACATCAGTATGACTATCTGAAGTATATTTTAATGAAATGATTGTCAAAATGACAGAATTTGAGTGTCATAGAGGTAGGTATACTCTGTAGGAACATTTTCCCTCTTTTTATATCACATAATCTATCTAAATGTATGATTATGGAAATTATTATCAGGTTCTTGGTATAGATGCACATTTCCCTGAATACCTCTCTATAATATTGTTGGAGGGGGAAACCATGAGCATATCATTTCATTCATTTAGCAAACATTTATTGATTTCACCTATCCTACCATGGACTCCTCTGTTGTTCCCTATCCATCCTATTCATTTAAAATATAATTTTTCTTTTAAAAACTTTATTGTATGCAAAGTTAATGAGTTATACTTCTGTGTAAAAATAAGATATAATTTATATTTTAGAAATGTTTTATTAAATTTCTAATTGTGAGTAAATGTTGATGTTACTCCTAACAAAAATTGAACCTTTCCATACAAAAATGTATATTTTAAAATATAATTGTCTTGTACAAATTGAAAAGAGAAAAAAATTGCAAATTATGGAATCTTAGACCTGAATTGGATTCACTAAGGTCTTCTAGGTGATAATATCCATCTGGAGGAGAAATGATAAATTTGGATTTAGAAAACTTGAATTTGACCTCTCTGAGAAAATATATGAAATATGTTGTATGGTTATTATCTCCATTTTGTAAAAGGGTAAACTGAGGCTATACAACTATTAATTGAAAAAACAGGGATTGGAATCTAGTAATAAAACCAGAGACCCCAGGTGTCTTTATCCAAAGAAATACAACATGTTTAACAAGCAAGGTGAACCAGAGAGTCTGACAAAAGGAGGAAAATGTGACCTCAAAGGTATCATTGAGATTTAGTAGAATGATACCCTTGATTGGTTCTGGCACTTAATAATAACAACAACAATAATTGGTTCTGGCTCTATATTTTTTTTGGGGGGGGGGGTTGTTTGGTTTTTTTTTTTTAGGTTTTTTTGCAAGGCAACAGGGTTAAGTGGCTTGCCCAAGGCCACCAGCTAGGTAATTATTAAGTGTCTGAGGCTGGATTTGAACTCAGTTACTCCTGACTCCAGGGCGGGTGCTCTATCCATTGCGCCACCTATTTGGTTAAGAAGATCACAACACCAGGGAGGTGATGCCATAACAAGCAGATGAATTGGATTTTGAGTGAGGAGATGCTGTGCTATGTCACCAGCTTCTATTTCTCCCTCAGAGCCGTCTGGATCCAGTGGCCAGTATGAATCGGGACAACTGGAGATAACTTTGAATATGAGACAGTCGGGGGTTAAGTGACTTACCCAAGGTCACCTAGCTATTAAGTGGCAAGTGTCTGAGGGTACATTGGAGCTCCTGTTCTGTTGACTCCAAGTCAGTGTTCTGTCCACTGTGTCACCTAGCTGTCTCTGGCACTTCATAGCTTTTCCACTTGGTAGAAAGCATTTGTGTGATAATGAATTGGGGCAGAAAAAGAAGCTATATTATTGGTGGATGAACAAGTGAACAGATTACTTAAACAGCAAGGAAATAGATGCAGTGTTTGGAAAATAATTCACAAGCCTGACTCAAGGGCATACTGTAGAAGGAATGGGAGATTTTGTTATCTCTCCATTCATTAGAACTCTCTTTGCCAAAAGCAGAGTGACTAATAATTTCTTGACTTGTTTTAAAGATAATTTCTTCCTTCAAAAGACAGAGGAATCCACAGAGTGAATTTCTAATCTGGATTTGATTTTTGTTATCAGGGAGGAAATGTTTGCTTGGGTAGGAATGATTGAAATATTATGGGAAGTAACAATTCCATCTTGGAATTTATGTTATGAAGAGGAAAACTGGCATGTATCCCAGATTTTGAAAGAGCAAATTTCAAACACTTTGAAGGAAAGATAGGGAGGATTCTACTGATACAATAACCTACAGAAGTTAATTCACAAAGGATAGGAAACTCAAGATTCTGAAGACACTAAGGAAAACAGTTCTGATGATGAAAAGATGAACCTGTCCAAAGATATTGAGTGGATGTACAGGAAAGATACAGAAGGAATTAACCAACCATTTTAAGTTTTAAAAAGATAACTGAAAAAAGTTTTAATTAAGGGTAAGTAATAGAGAATGACTTCAATATCATGACATGTATTTATCAAGAGTGCTGAAAATCAAAATGGCATAAAACTGATGAGAAAAGCTAAGGTTCACAAAACTTTAAAAAAATTAAAGCAATTTTGGGAAAAGGAGGAGGATCACAAAAGTGATGGTTCTGCTACCTGAGGTAGATAGGGCAATGGTTAAAGGAATAAGACTTGCTGTTCTTGACTCCAGAGTACAGAACTAAGAGACAAAATTCAGGTTTGACGTTTAAAAAAATAAGCAAAACTTCTTAATAATTAAAGCCATCCTGGAGTAGAATGTTGTCTGGAGGTGTAATGAATTTTCCTTCTCTAGAGGTTTTCAAATAAAAACTGAATAAACAAATAGTAGGAGTACCAACTTTAAGATTCTGTAATTTGTTGATTGTTTGATTTCATTATGGTTCTCTTTCTAATACTGAACCAAGTGTTTTGATCTGTTTTTGAGCATATGGCTTGCCAATACTACCTGCATGACCTTGGACAACTTGTATCTATGCCTTATTTTACTTATTAGCAAAACTGTATGTTCATGAGGCAGCTAGATGGCACAGTGGATAGAGTTCCAGCCCTGGAGTCAGGAGGACCTAAGTTCAAATGTGGTCTCAGACACTTAATAATTGACTGGCTGAGTGACCTTGGGCAAGTCATTTAACCCCATCGCCTTAAATAAAAATAAAAACTTTAAAAACTGAAAAGCTATGATACTATATGGTGTTTATTTTTTTAATCCTTTAAAATCCTATGATTCTAGGTATAAATTGTTTTTCTAGATTACATGTCAAAATTGTTATCTTACAGTTGAATTTCATGGTCTTTGGGAGAGCCTTGTATATGATGTTGAAGTTAAATCACATGTAAGTGAAAAATGCTTTTTTATATGAAAGTATAATTTATTTTATAATAATTCTTTCTTTGGGCCCCAGGCCTAGTAAGTGCCACTTGGGATGTTTTAGACAGTTTATAACTACTCGATCCATGACTTGTATCTCTAGGATTCATAGAATTGGCCTCAAGGGTGGGAAGAGGGCAGAAGTGAGGATAGGATGTGAAGCCAGCAGCTATTCATAGATATTCTTACTATCGTTCAATATTGGTGATGTCAAAGTAAGCCAACAGGAGCAAGCTAGTAGGATTTATGGCTTCTCTTAGTCAGAAAATCCATGCTGAGCCATAACTTGGATAAGTTAGTAGATTTGTTTGAATTAAGCATAGCATATATTTATTTCATCTCACAACTTAATTGTACTACTTGATAACTTGGTAAAATAGTTTTTCTAGTATGCTGTTTTTTAAAAAGTAAAACTCATTATTTTGTACTTTTAAAAATTAGTAAGTTTTTATTTTCTTATATTTAAAAATCACATTTTCTAAAATAAAGTGATATGAATATGGCCTTGTGGAGATGATACATTTCAGTGCCTAAGCAATGTTTAACATATTTAACAAATATTTATACAAGGCAGTGATTTTTAGAACTTTTATTTTGTCCTGTTTGCTTCTGATGATTTTCATTTTCGTTTGGAAGGTAGCCAAATTCTTATCAGCAGCTCCCATGTTTACTTGTGCCTTTTTTTTTTCTCTCCTGAACCAGTTGCTTGACTATGTGACGACAACCTTATTATTTTCTGACAGAAATGTTGATAGCAACCTAATAGCCTGGAACAGAGTTGTTTTGCTTCATGGTAAAGAATGTTTTATTTTTGCATTTTATGAAAAGTAAAATAAAAGTTAAGGTATTGTTTATGCTTTTGTACTTATGTGAGAGAGTATTTGTTTTTTTCATTTCGGAAAGAGACAAAATTATGTTTTCCCTCAATTCGTTTTACCTTCCACAATCACACATCTCTTTACTCTCCCAGTGAAGATGTCTTCTTGGAGGACATCTCCAGGGATATTTATCTGGGCATTGGAAATGTGGAAATAAAATTCAAAGAAAAGTCAGGGCTTGAGGTAAAGATTTAAGATTCATCACAACAGAGTTGGTGGTGATGTCAAAGCCAGTGCCCCTACTCAGAACAGAAGTAAGCAGAAGGATAGAGATGAAGTGGTGAGAGAAATCACCAACAGCATGAAGAAATTTTAAGAGTATGGCCAACAGACAGGATTCACAGTGCTCAAAGATTTGAACCGAGATAAGGACAAGTAGGAAGTAATTGACTTTCAGAATGCTTTGAGATTTACAAAACACTTTATAATAATTATCTCAGTATCATTATATACTCATTTTACACACACACACCCAGACACACACACACACACACTCTGCAGTTTATTCTCCAGGTAGTAGTCACCACATTTTTTTCTAGGGTTGTTTTGGGGTTTTTTTTTTTTGCTACCACAAAAATAATGCATTTGTGAATATTTTGTTAATTTTCAAACTTCTGTTTTTGACCTACGTGGAATATGTACCTGGTGGTGGAATTGCTGGGACAGAAGGTATTAATACATTTGGTTACCTTTTTTGTACAATTCAAAAGTCTTCCAGAGTAACTGTACTAATTCATATCTTCACCATCATGTGTCTGACTTCTCATGATCCTACTTATATTTATTTAGAATAAGAGAAATTTACATTAAATTCTGATGCAGTTTGTATCAGGGTTGACTCTAGCTGAGATTTTGAAGGAGTATACCTGAGAAGGACAAACTCTTCTGGGTCCCAGTGCGATGGAAGGACTTCCTATCTAGGATAGACATGCAGTATATCTGTTTGATAGACCAGCCGGGTGTAAGCACTAGAAAGTTGGCCAGCAAGTGATACATTTGTATGCACATACCAGCTCACAAAGCCATCTACTAAGAAATGAAAGGGTTGCAATTCGCATTAATGGAGTTATACCTATAGTGTTGCGATGAAAAGAATGCCTTCTCTGAAGCTTGAGCTATGGGACTTTTAAGTTGTGAATCTTACACACTACCAATTGTTATATTTCTAATAGGTTGCCTCTGCATTTTATTTTTTTATACCATTGTTGTGTAGTCTTAATCTTGTACCTAATATCAAACTCATTTGGATTAATTTATTTTTATAGGTCCTCCTGGAACTGGGAAAACATCTTTATGTAAAGCATTAGCACAGAAATTGACAATTAGGCTTTCATGCAGGTAATTTTGGGGAGGAAGAAGAGAGTAGTAGAAATGAAATTATCTGACATAAATGTTTTAATTTTTAAGATTATAATTTAACCTTTTATGTGATTCCATGAATGCCCTTTGTTGCTATAACTTGACCTGGATTAGTAAAATTTATTTTTTGTAATGATATTAATTTAAAATACTTTCAATTAAATTTGAAAATTGCTTTGTTTAACTATGTTTATAGATTCATAATATTGGAATGGAAAGGTATCTTAGAAATTATCTAGTTCAGCTCCTTCATTTAATAGATGAAAAAACTGAGACTAGCAAGGTTATGTAATTTACCCAAGATCATGTAATGAGTCAGAACAGGAGGACTGAATCTTGACCACAGTCCTTTCCGCAGTGCCACAACTACCTCCTTAGTTATTTGGAACTTGGAATGATGTTATAAATGTAGAATGCTTAGGTATGAATGTATGCCATTAAATTTTACTATAACTTTTTTTTTTTTAGGTTTTTGCAAGGCAAATGGGGTTAAGTGGCTTGCCCAAGGCCACACAGCTAGGTAATTATTAAGTGTCTGAGACCGGATTTGAACCCAGGTACTCCTGACTCCAAGGCTGGTGCGTTATCCACTACGCTACCTAGCCGCCCCCAAAATTTTACTATGACTCTTAATGAGGATATTGGAGTTGATGATCTTTGAGATCCACATTCCACAATTAATGCCCACATTCCACAAGCAACAAAGTTGAAGGGATGAGCAGACGTGGATGGGGGTTAATGAGTGGTTTGAGGAGGGATCAGCTATACTGACAATGCCTTCATCACCACCCCAATGCCTAAAAGACAAACTTCGCTCAGTGGAATTTTGGCTGGCAAGATTTTGTTAGTTTTACCAATGGTAAAGGTCATATGGTAGTCCTCACAAGCCAACCCCCAAGAAAGCCAAAGGAAAGAAGGGAGGACTATTTCTGGAGAGGGGGCAGAATGGGACTGGCAGAGTTGGAAGAGCATCTGAGAGCATCTTAGAAGTCACTGGGGAGAGGGGATCAAGCAGCTGGGCAAGGCAATAAACTAAAAGCTTTCAGATTCCCATAACCCAAAGGGCCTCAGGTGGCTAAGCTTCCCACTTCTCTGGAAGGGTCCCAGGAAGCCTCCAGGAGGAAGGGTGAAACTCCTACACTGTCTGAATTTCATTAATTAATGATGATTAATTTAAATGAACAAGAACTAGAGAATGCTGGGCCTGGAGTCAGGAAGACCTCAGACACTTACTAGCTGTGTGAACCTGGTCAAATCACTTAACCTTGTTTGCCTCAGTTTCCTCATCTGTAAAATGAGCATAAGGAAATTGCAAACCTCTTCAATATCATTGCCAAAAGTCCCAAATGGGGTCTTGAAAAGTCAGATTGGAATGAAAAATGACTGAACAAAACCAACTGAAATTAATAGGGAAAAAAGAGAGATTAAAGTCCAAAAACTCAGTAAGGAAATGGCAGAACTGGGACTCAGATGAAGTCAGACATCTCATACATTTCATGCTTTAAAGAAACTGTATGGAATAAAAGGAAAAGTATTGGATTTGAAGTCAGAACACCAGGTTTAAAGTTCCTGCTCTAATACTTGCTTCCTTTTCAGTCTTGGACAACTTGTTTCCCTCCCACTCTGGACCTCAGTTTTTCTATATGTAAAATAAGAGAACTGGGCTCCATGACTTCTATGCTCAAGTTCAAAAGTCTAAGATACTTTTCCATTATACTTTCCTGCTTCAACCTTATCTTTATGAAGTATTTAGAATATTATAATCATCCTCATTTCATAGATAAAAGCATCGAATTCTCAGATATAAATTGCTGGGGTGGGACAGCTAGATGGCACGGTGCATAAAGCACTGGCAAGGGAGTCAGGAGGACAGGAGTTCGAATCCATCCTTAGACACTTCCTAGCTGTGTGACCTTGGACAAGTCACTTAACCCTGATTGCCTCACATCCTGGGTCATCTCTAGTTGTCCTGATCCATATTTGGCCACTGTCATGGTATTACCTCCCTGATGTCATAGTCTTCTTCGAGAGTAAAGGACAAACATTATTATTATTATTATTATTATTATTATTATTATTATTATTATTATTATTATTATTATTATTATTATAGATTGCCTACAAACCCAAATCTTCTGACTCCAAACCTAATATTTGTGGGAGCCACAAAAGACCTGGGTACTGTTAGCTTAATCAAATCACTTAGAGGTGAAGTAACAACCAGATGAGCTGGGTAGAAACTGTTCATAATTTAATGCTAATTGTCTTATCCTTAATTCTATATCTGAATTGATCTTCTCTTTGTAAGTCAGTGTATTTGTTTGAACTCAATATGTCTCAGATAGGGTAAGGGAGGGGAATATGGGGCCTGATGATAGTATCAGTAGCAGAAATCTGAGGAAACCTAATAAAACATTTTTTGTTTTCATTCAGTTGTTTGAGTCACGTCCAACTCTTTGTGACTCCTATTTGGGGATTTCTTGGCAAAGACTTTAGAGTGGTTTACCATTTCTTTCTCTGACTCATTTTACAGATTAGAAAACTGAGGCAAATAGGATTAAGTGACTTGACTAGGGTCACACAGCTACTTGAGTGTCTGAGGCTGGATTTGAACTCAGGAAGATAAATCTTGACTCCAGGCCCAGCTCTCCAGGCCCAACAAAGTGTCACCTAACTGCCTCAGTTGCAATCTTTGAACTTCTAAGTTGCTGAGTCACAAATTTGACTACGACACCAAAAAAATAACTGGGGCTCAGAGCCTTGAGCCAGAGGAATAGTTTAATAGCAAGAGCATTGTCATGTTGTCAGTGGTCATGTAGGGCAAGTCATTGAACTGTCTTGGTCCTTCATTTTCTCAGTTAAAAATGAGAGAGTGGGGGGTCGGACTAGATTGTTAAGGTCCCTTCTACTTGAGCTCTGTGATCCTGTGATGGCTGAAGCTTAGAAATCAGACAACAGAAAACCTAAAGGTGCTCAAGGTAAGATTCCCTCAAGCCTTCTTCCAAGAGGAAGAACCCGAGATCATCAAGGTTTTAAGCTTGGGGCTAGATTCTTCATTGGGGCAGCTCACAGCATTGAGTAGAGACATTTGGGAGATCCAGATAGGCAATTTTGCAAAACGTTTTATCCAACTTGCTCCTTGTCTTCCCATCATTACAGATCTATAACTGGGACAGAAGCTTAGAGGCTGTTTAGCACAACCCCCTTCATTTTACAGATGAGGAAATTGAGGGTGTTTAGTGATTCTTCCCACTGGACTGACTGTATCACATTTCTCAGCCCCAGCTGGGCTGCCACATGGACTCCATGCCCATCACCTTACTCCCCATAGGAATTTTCCTTTGATCCTGAGAGCTGAACTAGCATTGAGGCAGTTTTGAAAATTACCTCTCCTGAATGTTGATGCACAATGGAAACTTGGAAACTTCACTATGAACACACTTCTTGTGGGTCATGGAAATAAATGCCTTGATGTCAGCAGGAGTGAGATTTTATGACATTAAAAAATATGCCTACAACAAGGCTGGATAGGCTTCTAGGGGCCATGTCATGGAAGATGTAGTCCTAGTGACTACGTCTGGGAGTTTCATGACTTTGTTTTTGGCCAGATGTGACTTGCACTCTGAGAAGACAAGGAATTCCCTTATTGATTCTTGAGATAGGAGAGAGGATGACTTAGTGGATGGACAACGGGGAATGTCACCCCATCGTCATCCTTCACAGGATGATTAATTTTTTGAGCCCCAACAGCTCTTAAAGATCCTTTACTAAAGCATGGAAGGATTATAATCTACATTAGTGGAGGTAAGCCCAAACCTATCAAGTCACTGCTTCTTGAAGTATGGAGTATAATAGGATTATAGAAACTATCAATAAAAAGAACAGACAGATGTTAGGGATCTTATATGTTTAAGTTAATATAGGGTGAATTCTTGAATGTGGAGATGTCAGCTTCTAGTGGTAACTCCCAGGTAACCTTCTCTCTACCCCACCTACCTGTCTTAGTTTATATAATACAACACAGTTATTCCTCCTTCTAATGGAAACCAGAGGGAAATGGGTACTGCTTTAAGGAGGGGGAAAGTGATTTATGTGTTGCACACTGAAGAATAACACAGACCTAACATCTAAGCAGGGTCTTGAAATATAATATCACATCTACTTTTCCAAACGAGTTAGTTCAACTTTTTGGCTGTGTACTTTGTAGTTAAAGCAGAGATGTTTGTACAAAGTGGAGGCGTTTGAGCATTGGAAAAGACTTTGAGCAGTCTAGGACTTAGCTGTGCCACTCACATACACTCAGGATCAAATTTCCTGAACTCAGGGCAAGTCTTAAGGAGTCTAGCCACAGGCTTGGAACTCAGAACTGAAGGATGCCACATTTAAGGCACATTGACCTTTTTGGAAGGCACTTCAAATGAGCTGTAGTTTATGCTTTTGTATTATTATTACAATAGAGTGCAGTCAGGCATTCTCAGAGGGACAACCACATGCTTTTTTCATTTATTTATAATTATGACTCTTAATGCAATTTCAAGGTTTTTCTTTTAAAACTCACTATTGGAGAAAGGGCTGTTCATTGCCTCCCCCAGGCATAGTTCCACAAGAAGACTCCACACTCCTCATTCCAAGGCCATTTCAGGGTTTAGTTTGTTTTATAAAGAGCAGTTAATTCCATGTAATTCTAGGACCTGCTACATGATTATATAGAACCCATCATAATCTTTTATTGCCAATTCTAGCATGGGATACCTCACCCCCAATTAAATATGGTCAAATATGTACTGTTCCTAGTTCTAATGAGGGAAGAGGGCATGGGGAAGCATCTTTGAAGTTCTGAGGGGGTTGTAAAGACAGTTAGTTAAAAGCAAAATGTTAAATAGATCAGATTCTAATTCCACAGAGTGATTGTCATGAATGAGACAAAATATGTAAAAGCACTTTACAAACCTCAAAATACTATTGAAATGCTAGATTATGTGAAGTATCAACTTGACCCTTAGCACTTCCCTCCCCTCACCCACCACACACATCCATAAAGTAGTATTTTTTAACTAGCAAGTGGCAAATACTTGATAACATGTTTTACCATTCACCAAAAATTCACCAAAATTCCTTTAAAAGAAAGGTTTGTATGTCTTTATTTTTTGATTAGTTTCTTATATAGAGTAGCTTGCTACATTTTCTTTTCTTAACTGCTTTAACATTCTCTTTCATTTCATTATGTTCACTTTGCCATTCTCTTTCATTTTATTGTCTTGTTCAATCCATTCACATTAAAAGTTATTATGAAAAGTTTGTGTTTTCCTTCATTTATTTCTTTTATATTGACTTTTATCCCCATATTCAATTAAGTCAATATTTTATCCCCATGATTGGTTTGTCTTTTACTACTCTGATACTAATCTATTCCCACAGGTTCTACTCCATATCTCTTGCCCTTTTCCCCACTTACCTGATGCAATACAAGTTCCTTAACTTTCTTAAATTGTTTCATTTTTCTTTCTTTTTCAGAAATTTTCTTTCTACCTACTCTTCTTTAGTCTCTTATTTTAGATAACATTTTCTTGCTACTCCTTTTTCCAATGATTTTCCTTTGTTTTGTCATCTTCCTTTTAGCTGATTCTGAATCTCATTCTCCAGTTTATGAACAATATCCTGATTTATTTTTTCTTAATTCTTTGTTAACTCATGAGAGTAGAATTTCCTGGAGTATTAAATTGGAATTTCCTGCTTTTGTCCCATTTCTATATTATTGCATTTATAGCTCTTACCCCATTTTCTTTCTTTCTTTTTTTTTTTTTTTGGCTATACCCTATACTGAGAAATGTCACTTAGAAATATATATTTAGGAATTTCACACCAAGCTTAGGACTTCCTGAGTCCAGGCCAATGGACTCAGTGGGCCTCCTATCTGTGTCTAATGGATCAGGACTTTTCTGACCTGAGAGATGGTTCTCATCTTGAACTCCTATGTCTGGGAAGGAGTCTGGGGTAATCCATCACCAATCCATCTGATATCTTCAGTGAGCTCAGTAAGGTGCCAGGCTCTTCTGTGGAAGGCATGGAAATAGGAGACGTAAACCTCTCTCTTTAGTCTCTCATCCAAAATGGGATATGCCTCCCCAAAGTATCTTTTCCCTGATCCCCCTGCCCTAGCTTTTTCTCTTCCTTCTCTAGTCAAGGAATATGAATATTCTGATATGGAGGAAAAAATTTATTCAATAAAAATCAGAATAACACATAGTCATGAAAATGCTTGTTCTGTAAAAATGTTTTTTATCAAAGTGTAATGTTGGCTACTTGTTGCCAAGGAAATCTTGCTATGCCTGCTAGAAGTCAATATCCCTTAAGTTAAAGAATTTTTTTAGGACACCTTTTCCTGAAATTTCTTACTTTTCCTGTATATGATGAATTTCCTCACTCCTCTTCCCCCTACACTCCTTTCATATAAATATAGAATATTAAAAGTATCTAAAGTTTATAGCAGTCTTTGGAGCTATTGACATATTTGCTTTCACATGCTTCCTCTGATATAAAACTTTAATGAACTTTTTAATGACTACTCTTTTTACATCGCAAGTTTTATTTGGAAACCTGACTTTACAATAACAGGATTCCAACATAGTTAATTACATGGCAAATAACTCCCACAACTCTGTGACTTTTCAGATGAATGAGTATGCCTACCCAAAGAATAATAAAAAGGAAGGAAGGAAGGAAGAATTTAAAAGGACATCCAACACCTTTTACTGACTAAGAACAGTCTGATTAACAGTATCAATCTTATTCCTCTTCTCAGGCCATGTATAAGGCAGGACAACCAATTTATGCATAAATGTGATGAATTAGAATTAACAAACGTTGAATTTTTAACTTATTTGATACAACTGGAGAGAATTTTCATTATATTTTTTAATGTCCTGGATTTGATCTAATTTACTAGACCTCTTTAAAAGATAAATCTGCTAGGGAGTGGGGAGGGGAGGTGGAGCTGGGGAGATGAGCGAGTGTACATAGGGAAGTGAAGAAGGATAGGGTGGGTACTATTGGAAGGGAGTCCTTTAGTTCTTAGAATTGTTCTTCTAGCTAGGTAATGATTGCCTGTCATTGGGAATCAGACAGGAGATAAATATATGTGAAAACGTGTCTCTTTATATGACATTTGCAAATGAATACATTTCTACCTTCCACATGAACTGTAAGCATTGTTGGAAAATAACCAAGATGTGACTATTGCTTGAACTAAGAGAACAGAGCAGGACCCCAAGGCTATTGGGGAAGATAGGAATGATTCACCTCCCATAAGACCCACAAATTATGCAGGGGGTATGGAGGGTAGACTCCATACAGGACTCCCAAATTATGTTGGAGGTGTGGAGGGTGTGACTCCAAATCTTGATGAGGGAATGCAGGGTGTGCCTCACCCAAATCCTGTTGGCCCTGCATCTCATCATCTTTAATAAATGGCACAACATAGAGGTCTGTGCCTTTTGCTGCAATCTGTTCCCCACAGCAATGCCCAGCTGTCCTGTACTGCCTTGAAAATAGCCAATTACCTACTAGCCCAGGGCAACTAACTGCACAGTGATACTTAGCAGAAAGACTCCTTCCCATTTATGTGACTGATGAAAATCCTACACTGGGTAGGGTGGCCTAGGGGGTTGTGGGGGTGGAAATGGAATATGTGCCAGTCTACATTTAAGGAGCCTGAACAATTTTTCCTGCTCAGATATGAGGTATGACTTCAGTAAGTGTCAAGTGACTCAGATTAAATGAAGACCACCTCAAATTCAAAGCCATTAGAAAACTTTTTTTTTCTTCCTTGGCCCCAGGCACTTCAGGCTGTTTAATGCAAATTAACATGAGTTTATAGATCCTAGGCTTCAGACAGCAGAAAGATGCACTAAAATCACCAGTCTGTGTCAAAACAACTCATTGAAAAGTGACAAGTCCAGGTTGCAAATGGACTGTTTAGCCTGGACCATGGGGACTAGCCATCTTTCTTCTCCAGCTTAAAATGGCTAAACTGACCTTTTGGTTTGGTGCTGAGGACACACGGCCTCAGGAAAAAATTCTCCATTTTCCGGATAAACTCATATTAAAAAGAAAACATTTCTACTATTGACTTCAACAAGCAACTAGCAACAGCACCCTTTATCTGAAAAAAAATCAAAACAAAACAAAAACAAAACTCACTTCAGAGTTGAGGTACACAGTGGACAGACATCCCTGTCTCCAAAGGCTTTAGACCATAACCTGGAACAATCAATATCCCCGGATTTAGTGGTAGCAAGAGACAAGGAGGAAGTACGTGCAACTAAAATGTCAGCCATATAATTGCAATCAAATCACTGAGAACCTTATGAGCCATACCTGTTGTGGGAGCATCAATCCTTGGAAGAACTAGATGTCAGCATGACATTCTAGGGGCTGGGGTGATATACTGACTCCAAGTCCAGTAACTGAGTCATTCTGTTTTTGTAGTATTTATGACTGAAATTCAGTCTAGAGTAGGGGTTCTTTACATTTTTTTTCACTATGGGCCCTTGGGGCAGATTAGTGAAGCTGATGTCCCAACTTCCCATAATGTTTACAAATCAATAAAATAAAATATATAAAATTACAAAAGCAGTCAATTACATAGAAATAGTTATTAATTTAAAAAAAAACAACAAGAGGTTAACAGATCCTAGATATGGAACTTCTGGTCTAACATAACAGAAATCACAAAGGAGCAATCTTTAAAGTAATCATGGTTGAAATAAAAGAATATACTTATTTCTATGACTACTACTATATCTTTTTTTTTTAGGTTTTTGCAAGGCAAATGGGATTAAGTGGCTTGCCCAAGGCCACACAGCTAGGTAATTATTAAGTGTCTGAGACTGGATTTGAACCCAGGTACTCCTGACTCCAAGGCTGGTGCTTTATCCACTATGCCACCGAGCTGCCCCATATGTCTTCTTTCAAATAAGCAGAAATGATTAATAATTCACATACATCTCAATTTTAGGTACAGGTAGCATTTTTCTCAAGGTCTCCTCATGTGCTTTTTAGCATAAGGATGTTCATCACCTCGTTAACAACATTAATGTTGTTGATGTTATTCCTCCTTTGTCTAGAAGAGGAACAGTGACATCAAGAACATGATATCTTGACTTCCCAGTGAACTGAATCTAAGTGAGGTAGAGCTGTGCAAAGTCATCAGCCTAACTCTCTCCTCCAAAGTCATTGGAGTCCAGTGCAAGACATGAGTCAAGATGACTGGTGATGGTCCCACCCGATTTTGTAAGTTAAAAGTAGACCCCAGAGAGGTTGAGGGATTTGCCTAAAGCCACAAAAAATTAGTACTATCAGAATAGAGATTTAATCCCAGTTGTTTTTTTTTTTTCCCTGTGACTGACTGTATATCTAGCATTCTCACCTCACTATAACTGTGATTAGAAGAGAGAGACCAGGGGCAGCTAGGTGGTGCAGAGCACTGGCCCTGGAGTCAGGAGGACCTGAGTTCATATCCAACCTCAGACACTTAATAATTGCCTAGCTGTATGGCCTTGGGCAAGCCACTTAACCCCATTGCCTTGAAAAAACTGAGAGAGAGAGAGAGAGAGAGAGAGAGAGAGACCAGGGAGTCCAGGATCCTTCCTTTCTAGGTAGGGCAGAGCAGTGGATAGAGCACTGGCCTTGAATTCAGTAAGATCAGACCCTTACCACTTACTAGCTGTGTGACCTTGGACAAATCATTTAAATCCAGGGCTATCTCCAGTCGTACTAATTCATATTTGACCATGGGATCCAGATGGCTCTGGAGGAGAAACTGAGGTTGGTGACAACACTCCATCACTCAAATCCAATTCATGTGCTTGTCATGGCATCACCTCCCTGATGTCATGGTCTTCTTCGAGAATGAAGGACAAACTTTAGAATTAGAATAGTGGAACTAAATATCAGAAGACCTAAAGGCTCTTGTTAGGCTCTGCCACAACTTCTCTCTGTTGAGTGACTTTTTCTACTCATTTCTCATATCTCTGTTTCAATTTCTTTGTATGTAAACTAGAGATAATAATATTCATTCTATCTAGCTCATTGGATTATTGTGAGGATCATATAAAGTAATCAATATGAAAAGACTTTCCTATTCCTTGAGTAAGAGGAGAGAGTAAGGTCAGTCAGTTTATTAAACATTTATTGTGTCTACTTTGTGCTGACTATTCTCTAAGCACTAGACAGAGTATGCCTTTCATAGGGGTCAAAATGAGTGAAAATATGAAAAAACTATGAAAAATAAAAAGATATATCAGCTAATATTTCACATTATATTTGTTATCCTTATGTTCTTTTTGTATCCCCCTTCTACCAATAGTTTATAATTTTGTTGGTCTGTTGAATAAATGAATCTAATTCCCAGAGGTTCTGGTGATTTGGGGAAAATATATTTTTTGCTATCCTCTACAGCACTTGGTACAAAGTAGGGCTCAGCAAATATTTGGTTTTGATTGGCTCAATCCTGACACCAAAGGGAAACTTCAGAAACTCAAGTATTAAAAGAGGTGCCTCTGTTTGCTCAAAATTTTACAGGAAGAAGTGTATGAATGAGAAGACAGTGAAAATTAGCCCCACTTTACCAAGAGAGCTGAGTCACAATTAATGCCATTATTTTGGAGGCAGAATGCACTAGGCAAAGACCATGGGACTTGGAGGCAGAATCATTCAATCAATTCACACACATTTATGAAACACCAGCTATGGACCAAGATTGTGCTAGGCTCTGTGTTATAAGAACTATGTTTGAGTTCCTACTCTACCACTTATGAGGTGAATGACCTTGAACAAAGTCCCTAAAATTCTGAGTCTGTTTCCTCTTCTATACCAGAGGGATAATGTCTGTGTTAATACCTTTCTCAGGAGCAGGATGGGAGGGAAAATATTTGAAAACTAAAAAGAACAATTGAATGATGTGCTATAACATGGGCAGAGGTAACCTATGGCCAACTATTCTTAATATGTATAATTGTGGCAGGAGTGACAGGGATGAACATTGAGCCTGGTCTTTATGAACCTGTGTAACAATTCTGTAATTGCTTCCAGTTCAATAATTACGTGATAAAGAGGAAATTTTTTGATTGGTATGGAGTCAGACCTGGGGAGTGATCAAAAGGTACCCACTGGCCAAAGTAATTCCTCCCATTTTGTGTTTGGAGGAGAAATGCTATAAGCCTTTGGATGAGAAAAGGGCTTGAGTCCTCCTGATCTGTAGTCCACTCATGGCCTCAGTTCTTTACTTCTGTTCTCTGGCCTCTACATTTGTTCTTTCCTGTTTTGAGGTAAAGATGATTAGATATGACCATGATTGTATGAGCTTCATTACTAGAAGTCTGGTAGCTGGAGTCAATGTTGGGGTTTTTCAGAAGCCAGATGGTGAGGACCAATAGGAGCCTGTTTGACCCAATTCAGCAATAGCTGAGATTCATCCATCTAGTGCCACTGCCTCCAGAAGTGAACTTAATGGGATGAACGTTATGTAGAGACCATGTTATATCTGAGCATTCTTTCCTAGGGTACTGAGGTAGAAAATGAAAGTATAGATCTGTAAGTACTGGAAGAAGTGTTTATAATTTCTATTCTTGACAGCATTAGAAAGACACCTTCCTCAGGGATGCCGCTAGGAACTCAGAGAGGGAGATTAGTTAATTTAATTCTAGATGATTAAATTCAGAGTTATATGTAAATAATTTTTTTGATTGCAGAATTGTTTGTGGCACCTTGTGGAACTGAATTGAATTAAATGCTTAATGGAGGAACTGAATTGAATTAAATGTAACTGTGGAACTGAATGGAATTTAATGTTTAGTGGAAGGCCAGTTGTGCAGCCTGAACTATACTGAGGGAAAGTTCTAAGCTTTATTTAGTTTTATCAGATCTTAAACTTTCATTTCATCTGGTTCAGACATGCCAAAGGAATCAGCATTTAATGATTAGATAGGGTATTAGACGTGGTATCATGAAATCCCAGA
The DNA here is from genome assembly GCF_037893015.1 of Macrotis lagotis. NCBI lineage: Eukaryota > Metazoa > Chordata > Mammalia > Peramelemorphia > Peramelidae > Macrotis > Macrotis lagotis. The sequence goes on from NC_133666.1 coordinate 330,071,741, forward strand.
TTCAATTTCCACTTCTGATACCTACTAGCTAGATAATCAAGGAGAAGACATTTAAAATCTCTGAAATTCACTTTCTCCATCTGTAAAAGAGAGATAATACTTGTGGACTACTTCACAGGGTTGCTGTAAAATTCAAATGAGATAGAAAAGACTGTTACAAATCTTAAAGTATTTTAAAAGTATCAGGTATTATTAAAGACCTCCTCCTTCACCCATGTATAGGTAAGAAAACTGAAGTCCAGAAAATGACTTGCGAAACATTCAGGTATTATTACCTTGTTAGACTGAATTAGGATCTAGAAACAAATTTTAAAAAAATACACAGGGGCTGTTAGGTGGTGCACTGGATAGAGCACGGGCCCTGGAGTCAGGAGTACCTGAGTTCAAATCTGGCCTCGGACACTTAATAATTACCTAGCTGTGTGGCCTTGGACAAGCCACTTAACCCCATTGCCTTGGAAAAACTAAAAAAAAAAATACACAGTCAAGAGTAGGATTCTGAAAGTCAAAGGTCATTTAGAAAAGGAATCATATTTGTTCTTCTTGAATCCATTAGAATTGTTATTTTGGATAGAGTTTGATTTCTTACCTTCATATATTCTGCTGTACATGTGGATGAAAAGCTTCTTGTATGTGTGGGTGGCTATTAGCTTACTCTGAGTTGCAGATTTCTGTTAGCCACTGTGATCCATCATTCTGTAATTGCTTTGGACCCTGGGGATGTGGAGCAGAATGAATTCTGGGCATTATTCTCACATTTGCTCCCTAGTCTGGTAAGGGAAGAAGCCCAGATTCTCAGGACTTTATGGCGTATTAGTTGTGGAATGGAGAGAGTACATCAGAGCCAAGTTTGAAGTAAGTGGATGGAGGTGAGGGCATAGAGGCCAGGGAAGGAGAGACTCTTGTGCTCTCAGCAGTTTTAAGTCTGTTCCCTCCCATCCAAAAGACTTAATAGGTTATCTTCCTTTTATCCTTCAATTTCTTTTTTCCTCCTCTCATCTACCTTCTTTTCTTCCTCTCCTCTTTTCTCCCTTCTGCATTCCATTGCCTTGACCCCAAAGCTCAAAGTGATTTCTTCTTAATTCCTCCATCTAGAAGTAATCTCTCTGGTCTTCTCATAGCACCATATCTTATTTTATTCTAAATTTATTGTGCACAGGTCTTTTCATTTCTAGTAAACTATAAGCTACATGAAGGCAGAGACAGCATTATAGAGATCAACATTCTCCTCAGGAGAATGGAATGCCCTTCAAACACATATTGTACACCAAAAGGTTCGTCTTTGGGTCTAGTCTTTAGACCATGTAAACACACACCCTCATATAGAGAGCATATACCATATTGCCTATCTTCTTTTAACTTGATTTGGGGAAGATTGGTAAGGCTCCTTGGGACTATGAGTGACTGAGGAATTTTTGGTATGTGTGAAGGAAGAATTTTCTAGTTGTTTTTCTAAAATGACAAATGAGACAAATAGGACCTTCTTATCCTTTATTCCCTCCAATAACAAGCAATTCTCATTTTCTGTAAATTCACATTATGCAAATTTGATTCCCCCAGACACTTGTGGGTTCTAGATCTTGATCCTTGGAAGGCTTCTGCAGGCAGCACTGGGGCTGGAGTAGTCTAGCCCTGTGTTAGGGGTCTTCTGCTCCAGGTACAGTAGCCAATCCATTCCAGTCCTCCTGTCTGTAAGAGGTCTTTCCACCTCCTCCTCACTCTGCTTCCTTGGAGATTACCTTCTACTTACACCTTTTCTCCATCAGAACATAAGCTCTTTGAAGACAAGTGCCCTATTCTTTTGTCTTTCTTTATATTCCTAATACTTAACACTGTGTATGGTTTTCAAGAGGGCTTAATGAATGCTCATTGACTGACTGTTGATTGAATAGAACTGAGTTTGCAAAATCACCTATAATCTCCATTGGAATTTTCCTTTTCATTTCTTTCTTCATTGGTGACTTTGGAGTGAGAAAGGTTACTCCTATTGAATTGAATTGGGGTTGGACTAGTAGGAAGTAAAAAGGGGGAGGCATATATTCTGGTTCTTCAGGAAAGGGAGGAGTGATCTTGGGTCCTATCTCCCACCCTATCACCATATGGCCACAAATGCATGGTACTTCTCTTTCTTTTGTCTATTTGTATTTGTTCTTTCCAGGTTGTGGGTGAATTAAGTTTCTAGAGATGGTTACATCCTTATGAACTTTGAAATGTCAGAAAAGTCATTAAGAAGTTCCTTCAAAGTTAGGAACAATAGCCAAGGAGCAATTTGCTTGACTTTACCCATCAATGGATTGACCTTGTGGATGAGATACCAGCTTCTGAAAGTAGCTAATTCAGATGAGTAAGAAAGGAACTCATTCATCAACTTTGCACCAACTAGAAATGAACTTTTTGAGGGTGACGGGGTAATTCTGTGAAGGGCTAAAAGGATTCCTAGGCTAAGAGGGATTTCTCAGGCACATGTGTGCTTAAAATGATGTCTCTATAACTTTGTTTTCTAAATTTGACCTCACTCTTATTAGGGACTGATATGTGTACAGGGAGAGCATGTCTCTGGTTTTGAGGGATGTTTTATGACTTCTATCATTGCTCTAGCTTCTCAGTAAATATATTTTGCAAAAATTAGCTGATGTCAACTGGGTGATAAATGTGTAGAAGAGTACATTGCATGTGAGCTCATCAGGAAAAGTATGAGAAATTCCAAACCCTTAGTCTTACTTGATAACAGGAGCAGGAGGGAGAAGCAGAGAAGCCATTGCCCTCTGGAGACCCAATTTGCCATTGAGAATGAAGATTGGGAAAGAGACCTTGTGGGTGCTACTAGTGAATTGAATTGGGATTGTACTAGGAGAACATAAAAAGAGAGGAGCATATGTTCTGGTTCCTTGCTTTCCTGTAACTTTCCAATCCTATGTTTCAGGGATGTTAATTTGTCTTTTTTTTGGGTCACAAAAGTTATTAATACATCAATCTTTGCAGCAGTTTAGCAGCAAAAGGTCATCCTAGAGGTAATAGGAGCCACTGTAATCTCTTGGTTGGAGCAGGAGTGTGGGGAGGTGGGGGAGAAGGGGAAATGATTTGAACCTATACTTTAGGAAAATCATTTTGGTAACTGGTATAGAAAATGGATTAAAGTGGGGAGAAACTTGGGACAATAGCATGACAGGACAATAACCTTCAATGCTAGGTTGGCAGCTATTTAAATAGAAAGAAGGGAATATGCAGAAGCTGATATAGAGAAAGACATTACAAAATTTGGCAACTGAATGGCTATATGGGATGAGGGTGAGGAGTCAAGAATGACACTGAGGTGGAAAATCTGGATGACTGGAAGGATGATTGGAACCTGAGCAGTAATAGAGAAGTCTGGAAGAAGGACAAGTTTTGGGAGCTCTGTTTTAGACATGCTGAGTTGAAATATTAATAAGGACCTCCAGCTGGAAATATCAAATTGGCAGCTGGTGGTATAGGACTGCAACTTTGGAGGCCTTCTGAGACTGGACAAATAGATGAGGCAATCATTAGCATAGAGATTACAATTGAACTTATGGAAGCTGTTGAAATCATCAAGTGATAGCATAGAGGGAAGAGGAAAAAGAATCAGGGAAGGACCTTGAGAGAAAGATCAGGGTTGTGCTGAAATTAGCTCATACCTGCCCACAAGAGCCAATTGTTAAATGTTCAGTGTGCACATTTATACCTCAGAAGTTGGCAAATACTAAAAATCAAAGTTTACTTTTATTTTATTTTATTGATTATTCAGTCTTCAGAAAGTAATGGAGAAAATGTCAGCAGATTCACTTTAAAAGTGTGCAGAAATTCCCTCTCCACTCTCCAGCTCAGCTCTGAGGATACTCATCAGTAATAATCATAGCAGATTTAGGTCTGTCACAGAAGATGTAGAAGGAATGATCAGACATGTTGGAGGATCAGGAGAGAAAAATGTCAAAAATCTCTAGAGAGAACAGGTCATCTCAAAGGTGATGGTGATCAGCAGAGTTGAATGCTACATAGTGGTCAAGAAGGATTGAGAAAAGGTCACTTAGTTTTGAGAATTAAGAGATCATCAGTAACTTTGGAGAAAGAAGTTTCAGTTTAATGAATCAGACTGGGGTTTAGAAGAGAAGGAAAAGAGAAGCGAAGGATTTTATTTTCAAGAATGTAAATTTAAAAAGGAGGAAAGAAATAGAATGATAGCTAATGTTCATGATAGAATCTAATGAAAGTATTTTTATTTTTAACGATGAAGAAACATGAGTATATCTGAAGGCAACAGGGAAAGAAATAGTAATTAGAGAGAACTTAAGGATGAGATTCAAGATGACGGTAGCAATAATCTGCTGGTGAAGATGAGAGGAGATAAGATGAAGGATCCATGTAGAAGTGTTAACCTTGGCAAGCAAAAAACCCAACCTTCTTATCAGAGACTAGAATGAAAGAAGGTCTGGAAGTATGATGTTAGAGGGATCTAAAGAGAGGAAGGAAAAGATGGAGTGAAAGACATCTTAGGGAAATGACTGCCTTTTTTTTTCAGTGAAGATGAGAGGATGAGGAGAGACATAGGCTTAAGGAAGGAAGAACATATTTGGACTAGATGTTGTACTGAGTGTTCTAGGGAAGTAGAGAGGAAGAGGAAGAGGAGTATAGGACTGCCTTGCTGCAATGAAGTCTCAGTTGATGTGAATGAACCCAAGTCCTTGGGTTCCAAATTCAGTTCTCTTTCTACCCAGTTGTGCTATCATCTTTTAAAAAAGTGAAGAATTTCAGCAGATAGAGATGTAATAGTAGTATATCTCAGACATAGAAGATAGTCTGACTATAAGAGCAGTGGAAAGACTGGGTTTGCAGTTTGAGAGCCTGGGTTCAAATTCTTTCAATATCTTTGGGATCTTTGGCTAGACATTCAAATTCAGTAGGTCTTAATTGCCTCTTCTGTGGACTCTATGCCCTGAAGGTCCCATCTTAACTATAAATCTATGATATTAGGATCCTGTGTTTTTCCTAGATCAGAGAGTGACTAGACCAATTTAATGAGGAAAGAGTTTATGAAAAGAAGCAACATTAAAAAAAAAGGCCAGAATGCCAAGTTCAAATTTTTATCCTATAAGTAGTAGGAAGCCACTAAAGGTTTTTGAGTGATAGAGTTAAGAGCTACATTTTAAGATTATTTTGTCAACTGGTTGAAGGATGGAGTGGAAAAAAAAGAAATGGAAAACAGGGAGACCAGTTGGGACAGTTCTGATCTAGTCTAGGCAAGAGGTTGTCGGGGCCTGGATCAATGTGATGGTGAGCCAAGAGGAGGGGTAAGGAAGGATACTTATCACATTGGGAGAATTCATGGCTAATTAGATTGTAGTGGGGGAGGAGAGGGAAGTAGATGGAAGAGTCAAAGATGACTCCAAAATTTGAAAGCTGGGTGACTGTGGGGAGAACAGTACCAATAAAAGAAATAGAAAAGTTGGCAGGAAGGGGCATGTGTAGGGGAAAGTGATATAGAACTTGACGTCCTATAGAACATCAAAGTAGAGGCATCCTGGGGATTCGGGGGTAAAAATGGATTTGGGAATAGTAGAAGAACATTTTAAAGAACAGTTGTGGGGACTTTCCACTTTTCAGAGAAGACACAGGCAAGTTTAAACTTAATCTGAAAACTAAAGACATCTCTTTAATCACTGGGGGGAAAAACCAATTAACCCCCCTCCCCCCAAGAATCTCCTACAGTTATTTCTGTTTCACCAGCAGGCAAAGATTTTTGAAAAGGTATCCTAGGTAGAGAGACAGGTATGAGAAAAGATATAATGGTAGAATGGGAAAGGGGTAGTGAGTAAAAGCTTTCACATGGCCTTCTCTCAAAAGTAAAAGCATAGCATAAATTCAAACTGAAAAGAGAACCTGGGAGCTGATCCTATAGAGCCTTGAGATGCCATCATAAGGAATTTAGATTCTGTTCCACAATGGTGAGCCATTGCATTTCTGTGCATAAAGACAGCAGCTAAATAGTGTATGTAGACATAGGTGAAATTGAAAGGGGGTGGAGGAGAGGAAGAAGAAATTGGAGATCGATAGACCAGTTAGGAAGAAGCCATTGAATTGATCTGGATGAGTGGTTGTGAGATTCCAAACTGGTATTAGTGGGATGTAATAGTAGGAATGGTAAAGGAAAGGCTGGATATGAGAGAGATTTGAGAGTGGAAGTGGAAAGATGAAGGCAGGGCCATTGCCAGCCTAGGGCAAGGAGCATGGCTAAATTTTTAAGACATCAAAGTGACAGTGTGTGTGTATGTATGTGTGTGTGTGTGTGTGTGTGTGTGTGTGTGTGTGTGTAGAAGGAATGGTTATAGGACAATATAATACTCTGAGCTTCTCCCCAGAAAGAGTCTCATCAAGTACTTCATTTCCATACAGGTTGAGGAAACCAGAGCAGGACATTTACTCTTTCAGTAGACTATGGTAGCTCTGACATCCTGAGTATCTCATAGTTAAACTGAGGCTGGGAAGGAAACATAGAAGTGGGAATGTGAGCAACTCCCAAACTTTAAACATTCATATCAGGTACGTTTTCGTTCCTAGATGTGTGTGTGTGTGTGTGTGTGTGTGTGTGTGTGTGTGTGTGTGTGTGTGTCAGAGCAGTTATAGTCATTGCAATGTTGGTATTTGTGGTAGGGTATTTGGGGAGGGGACAGTATTCACAGCTGATAAGTCAATTAAGACCTTGGGGGAAGGGGACAGTATTCACAGCTGATGAGTCAATTAAGATGGTGTTTTGAGCCCCCACAAGTGGGGGGTCATAGAGCATCTATAATATTGCCTGAGTTTTCTGTGCAAAGGACTGGATATTCATAATTTGAGTAACCTAATATCTATGGTAATAATCTCCCTAATCCCTGATTGTTCCTGAACCCTTCTCCCTAAGGAGGGGGATGGGAACTACAGAAAGCCAATTCTTTCCATGGTTTCAGCCCTAACGCTGATTCTCTCAGCTCCCAAGAACACTGCGCCCCATCCCCCTTCCATGTATTGATATATAGAACTAGGGTGACAATTTCTGATATTTTGTCCAAAAATTAGGAGATTTTCATTCCTGGAGATTCTTGTCATAGTTAATTTTATCCTCATCCCCTTTTCCCTTCTCTCATGCCCCAATGGCTAATAAACCTTCTTTTCCCTAATTTCAACTGTCTTAACATTATTACAACAACTTCAACAGTAAGAAAAACAGCTAACATTAGTGCTTTAGGGCTTGTGGGGTCTATAAATTTGCATTTAAAAAATGCAAGATTTTACACTTATTATTACATTTTTATTTGAACCTCATGATAATCCTATGAGGTAGTTGCTTGAAGCATGCCAAAATGCCTCTTCTATAAATAAATGCACAACATTAAAAAACCCCCCAACAAAACCTTATCCCCAGCATTGTATTCTATAAAAATAACATCACATCTATTTTTTTTCATAAGGAAGTTATTTCCTAAACCAATTTGGTCACAGTACCTTGGGAAATGAGAAAAGGGTGGATAATACTACCTCCCTGGAGATAAAGGATAATTTGAGGAATTTGGGAAAATCTATTTTAGTGCTCAAAATTACTACATAAAAATAATGTTGAGGTATACTAATTTTATCTTTAGCATTTTGAGAAATGTCAGTAATATCAATAGTCCTTTGAGAGAATTTCTTTTCCATTAACATGGAACACTAAAATTCTTTTAGCATAACTTAGTACAGGAAACACTGTTCCAGAGATGTAGAGAAACAGGGGAGGATCCCAAGGGAAGCATTAAATATTATTAAAAGGGTAGAGCAATTAACTCCTGAGAAAAAGGAACTCGGTTTGTTTAGCTTAGAAAAGAGAAAATAGAGGAGTAACCTAAAATAATTATCTAAGAGAATGTGAAGGACAATTCTAGGAAGAAGTGTGATCAACTATTGTCCATCTCCAATAAGTATAGAATCAAAAACCAAGATTTGATTTGCACATGAAAAAAGAAATTCTTGAACTGAAGTATCTGGGGCACGGGACATGGTTGCTAATGGAGATTCTGAAATCTTTGCTGGAAAGCTTTAAGATTGAGATAAATCTCCCTTGTTCTTTAACAGTTATAGTGAATCTTTGCTTGCATTGAAGGGAGGTGATTTGATGGAGTTGAAGCCCCTTCCAAATCTGTGGCCTTTTTTCCTTCTTTTAACAAGTGTAAGAGATGCTTAGCCCTGTTCACAGAGACACTGTCCTGGAATCCCTGAATAGGGAGCCAAGGACATGTCTGATAAATGTAGCCAATAGTGCAGGTCGTATCTAATATTCTGCTGTCTCCTTTCTTCTCTGGACTGGGCCAGCATTCTGCCCCCAGGCTGGCATAGTCCTCTCATAATTCTTCATGGCTTCTCTTTGTAGATTCCCACCCTTTGTCCCCCAGGGTATGTCCAAGGTCAAGTTCAAGACCATCAGAACTTGGAAATTTGGGTTAGTCTACCTGACTAACTGGGTCCCTGGATCCACAAAAGATTATCATGGTTAAGCCTCTGTAGTAGAAAGGCCCAAGCCCAGATTACACAAAATACAATGACCACGTTCTGTTTTAAAAGTGGACAAATCTACTGTTAGGGAGAAAAAGTCAGGGTTATTTGAGATGTACTCAAGAATTGTAAATGAAAGTTGTAAGCACTGCATTGTATCAGAATAACCTCATAACCTTTTTTTTTTTTGGCCAGATTAATAGATTAGTAAATCAGAAGATTACAATAGCTCTCATTTACAATTGTTTTTAGCAAGTTTTTGTTTGTTTGTTTTTAGGGGACAGTTTATAGAAAAATTAGAAATATGTTTGCTAAATTATATAGTTAGGAGAATTTGGGTCTGGATGAATGATTGGACCCAAAGAGTAGTCATTAATGGTTTGTTGTAACCTTGGAAGGAAGTTTCTAGTGGATTGCCTGGGGATCTTTCCTTGGCTTTGTTTTTATTAACATTTTGTCAATGATGTAGAAGAAGGCATATATGGAATGCTTACCAAATAGAAAAGGACAAAAAGCTATGGAAAAATATCTAACATTTGATGACAGATCCAGTAACAAAAAAAAATAAAAAAAAAACTTGCAATGCTAAAACCCTGGGCTTAATCTAGTCAGATTTTCAGATCATAATTTTAAAGCTGAAAGGGATGATAGGTATTATCTGTGCAGGTGGAGAAACTGAGACCCAGTGAGGTTAAGGGAATTATCTAAAGTCATATTGGCAATAAGTAACAGGATTCAAATTCAGATCCTCTGACTCCAAATCCAATACTTTCCTTTGTATAATCAACAATTAAAAAGCATCAGTGTATAGTCTTGTGTTGTTCAGTCACATCCACCTCTTCATGATTCTATTTTGCGTTTTCTTGGCAAAGATATGGAGTGGTTTGCCCTTTTCTTCTCCAGATCATTTTCCAGATAAGTAAACTAAGGCAAACTTCCCCAGGATCATACAGCTAATACATGAATGAAATCAGATTTGAACTCAAGTCCTCCTTCACTCCAGATCTGGTGCTTTAACCACTACAACACCAACTGCCTATATACTCTTATGAATGGGATCAAAATCTTGCCTTTGAAAATATATGATGAAGGAGCTGTGATGAGAGAATAGAATGTTTTAGTGGGCAGCAAATACAATATGTATCAATGGAGTGAGATGGTAAATAAAATAGTAAATGTTAATATTAGACTTCATTGAAGGGAATATCTTTCCAGATGCTAACATCTGCTACTAGCTCTGAAGTATTGGATTCATTTCTGATGTCATGAAGGACATTGCTGAACTGGGGACTTTACAGAGGTGGATGATTGGGGTGAAAAGGGCCTTGGAATCATGCCCAAGGAAAATTGATTGAAGAAACTAGACATGTTCATCCTAGAGAAGAAAAAACTCAGACGAAGGTGATATCTTCTTACCTTTAAGGTCAAATCAATTCAACACGTATTTATTAATTACTGAGTACTAACCTTTGGGGAAACCAAAAAAGGAAAAACAGACCCTTTCTTCAGGAACTTAGCATCTAATGTTGGAGAAGAGTGACACCAAACAAAAAACTATATATCAGCCATATACAGTATAAATGGGGGGGGGGGGTATACACACCAACAACATATGAGATGAACAACCTCGATGAAAGCAACTCCTCTTGACAATCCAGAGAGCTAGAACAACTGTATTAGACTGGTAATGGTCTATATTATCCCCAACCAGAGGAAGAAAAACAAAACAAAACAAAACACACAGGGAAAAAACCCACCCCTGCAGAATCTGATAAATATTTTCTAAAAATTATCTCTTACGTATCTCTTTCCCTTAATCCTAATTCCTCATGCCAAAAATTACTAATTTGTAAATATGTTCAACAAAATATGCATGTAAAATGCTAACCTGACTGTTCCCTACCGAGGGGAGTGGAATGGGAAGGAAGGATGGAGGTAAATTTTGTGACTTGGAAATATGCATGTGCAAATAGATGAAAATTTTAAAAAAGTTAATTAAAAAAATGAAATCAACCCATCAATCAAAATAATAAAAAAAATACATTTCTGGGCAGTCATCAAAACTGTCTAGTACTGGTTAAGAAATAGAGTAATGGATCAGTACATTAGGATAGATTCAAAAGAAGTCACAGTAAACAAGTATGGCAATCTATATTTGACAAACTCAAAGACAACAGTTTCTGGGATAAGAACTCACTATTTGACAAAAATTGTTGGGAAAACTGGAATTTAGTATGGCAAACAATAGGCATAGATCCACATCTTACACCCTATACCAAAATAAGGTCAAAATGGGTACAGAATTTAGGCATAAAGAGTGATACTATAGATAAATTAATAGACCAAGAAATATTCTATCAGGTCTATGAAAAAGGGATGAATTTATGACCAAACAAGACTTAGAGCATATTATAAACTATCTATTGTTAATTATAATTTCCTTAATCTGAGAAAAATGAGATAGCAAAGTTAGTTTTATAAATTTTATAGTTTTATAATTCTCTAGGATCTTACCAAAACCCATGGGTGGATGGCATCCTTGCAAATGCCAACATTGGCACAAAATTTTGGAGGCATTTTGTACAAAATGAACAAAGAATCATTAAACTTTTGACAATAAACCAATGAGATTTCACATAGATGGCATGGTTTTACAATATAATTCTCTTAAAATTTCTATTGACAAGAATTCTGCTTATCCTGAAGACTAAATGTTTACAAATTATAATAGGACTTTCTCTCTGCTGATCCTAAATGTCTCTTATCTGATCTTTTGTTGATCAGGTAAGGGATTTATTGGTGCTATTACTAAGATGACCAGAGAATATTGACACAGGTAATGTTAACATTGTAGGAGAGAGGCCTTACATAGACTGACATTTTATAACTATAAGTTAAAGGTTAAGAGACTAACTTTTGATCAGAAATATATAGATCAAGAAATATTAATTCTATCTTTAAGAATATCAATTGGGGGCAGCTAGGTGGCACAGTGGATAGAGCACCGGCCCTGGAATCAGGAGTACCTGAGTTCAAGTCTGGCCTCAGACACTTAATAATTACCTAGCTGTGTGGTTTTGTGCAAGCTACTTAATCCTATTTACCTTGCAAAAAACCTTAAAAAAAAGAATATCAATTAGACATTCCCCCATTTTGATCTAGATAGACCCTGTATCATCTATAGATCAATAATATAAAAATTTAGGAAGATAATGAGTATATTAGAGGAGAAATAATATATCAGTGGGAATTAGATTATCTAAGAACCATGGGCAAGTAATGTAAGATCCATAACAGTGACACAAGTGAGTAATACAACTGCAAATTTAAAAAATTACAGAGATTCAAAATGGTACAATCCCTAAGATTCATTCTTCTAAGGTCACCTCATGAAGTTCTATGGCTTAGGATGTTTCAAGGATTTTTCTTCAGTGCAGGTTACTTATAGAGATTTTCTGTTTTGTTAAAAATTTCTTGACAAATAATTATTACTAGAAAATGAATTTCTGAAATCCCTTAGATCTTGATGATTTACAATCTGATTTGTTATTCACAGAAAATTTAGTTACAGATATTATTATCATTATTTTTTTATTATTCCCCCATTTGGAGCATATTCTTTCACTTCACACAATAAGCTTTCATAATAATTATACTGAACTACACATTAATCTAGCTGACTATTTGAGTTTAGATAAATGTAGGTCAAGATTACTTAAATTTCTATACTTGATTTTTACTATTAATTGTCTGACATGATTAAGGCAATTTACCATGAACAGCAGAGACATAAAAGAAAGGACAATGGTCCTTTATGAATTTTAGATGTCTGTTCCAGGCTGAGCTCATGTAGGTAGCCAGACCTTCAGTCTGTCAGGTGAGACATTTTTCTGAATGTCCCATTTGTGGGAAACTGAGTCGGAAAGATTCCAACCTCAGATCATACTGTAAAGCCACCCTTTCAACTCTTATCCCAATAAGTTTTCATCTGTAAATTTTGGCAAAAACCCTTCTTGGTTTTTTTTCCCTTTTCTGTCTTCTATGTATTGACCCACTAGCATTTTTCTTTAATACCTAGATTTCAGACTGAAGATAGAAAGCTAAATTTTAGTCCCATGACTTTTATAGCATCTTTCTACAATCAGAGAGGGATTTATCTTTAAACTTCAGGGTCAGAAATAAAGCCATATTTTGATTATGATCGTATAGTGGTAACAATGAATATTACAGGAAAAATCACAAAATGTTATCCATGTTGCACAGGTGACTTTACCACAAAGGTTTGAAACATATAACACATAGAAACTAAAATTTTCTTTAAAATTTTCCCATTAATATGCTTCAACACTTGCTAATATAACAAACAGATGCTCTGAATTAAAAATGTAGCAATCAAAACATACAATGGTGATATTATAGCAGGAAAACTGAAGGAAAAAAGGAATAGTAATATAAATTTGTAAAGTATAGTAACCCCAACTGATACATACATAGCTGGGAACATTATTCATAATATGTTTGATTATTACAGAATTACTACTAATGTATTTTAAAATGCAAAACTACTCTTACAAAATTATAGTAACAATCATACTAAATCTTATATCATGTTCACTCCATCAACCCCTCTCTTTTATATTCAAAGGGAAGCAAAGTTCCACTTGAAGACCCAAAGAAAGGAAAATGACCTTTTCACCTTTACATTTCCTCAGAGGATATGAGGGGAAGTTTTTTAAACATTTCTCATATGATCTTGGGGTATTTATTTCTTTCATCTCAGGCAACATGTAGATGTCATTTTCTTATTCAGCAAAGTAGCAGAGCATCCAGTAATTTCATAAGTTTATTTGCTTCTATTCAAATATACTTATATCAATCTCAAAAAGAAAATGAGATTTCTCAGGAACTCAATCTCATACATGATAATTTCAAAACATAACAAGAACTTTTCTGCTTGTAAACCTTAAATGCTCTTAATAGTAACCCAACAGCTAATTGTTTCACAAATAGTAACCTTAAAAAATATAGAACCTTTTTTATGATAGCTATAAGCAAATATCAATAAATTATTTGCAATAAATTAGCTTAGAAATTTGAAAAGTTAGTAGACCTTATACAAAATACATAAAAAATCCTTTAACGAAAGTCTTTTACTGTCTTCTTTTTTTAAAAAACAGCAATAAACATTCCTTTTTTTTTTTTAAGGCAATGGGGTTAAGTGGCTTGCCCAAGGCCACACAGCTAGTTGTCTGAGTGTCTGAGGCCAGATTTGAACTCAGGTACTCCTGACTCCAGGGCCGGTGCTCTATCCACTGTGCCACCTAGCTGCCCCTATAAACATTCTTAATGTTAAAAAAGAACAATATATTAATTATGAACTTGTAAAATAATGAACATCTCTCTTATTCAATCTTAAAGCAAAAAAATCGAAATTGGAATTTATCAAAGTAAAATTGGTATAAAAATTTTTAGGTATTATAAATTAATCCCATAAATTCTTCACAGGCAATATATTCCAGTTACCACTGAACCTGTAAGTACCACCTTCCTTGAAATTGAGGTTGTGTACAAAAGGAAGGGTCTGTTGGTTTAAGAATTGGAGAAATATAGCACAATTTTAAACTCCCAATGATTGTGCAATATTTTTTATATTAGAACATTCATGAACATCACAATATCATGATTCAAATTATGCATTTTCCAACTTTAAAAACTTCTCAAGTTAAAAATGTATAAACTTAATAATGTACAGAAAAATCAATACATGTATGGTTATCTCATTAAAAAGTTGATCATATAGCTCTAATACATTTCTTAATCTATATAATACTGTTACCTTTCCCTTCAGAACTAAAATTTGGATTAAGTCAACCCAAAATCTGAACTTGTAGGTCCTTAACATATACATATAAGTTATAGACATTCCTCTCTTCTATTATTTTTTTTAGGTTTTTGCAAGGCAAATGGGGTTAAGTGGCTTGCCCAAGGCCACACAGCTAGGTAATTATTAAGTGTCTGAGACCGGATTTGAACCCAGGTACTCCTGACTCCAGGGCCGGTGCTTTATCCACTGCTCCACCTAGCCGCCCTTCTATTATTCTTTTTTTAAAAAACAAAAATAGAAACTTTTCTTTCTATGGTTTCTGAGGAAAAAAAGTATCAGAATAATATTGTCAGCTTCCATTCTTTATTCTGAAATCAACACTTAATTGTTTTATAAGAACTCACCAAACCAGCACTGTTTAGAAACAATTTTTTTTTTTTTGCAAGGCAATGGGGTTAAATGTCTTGAGATCGGATTTGAGGTCAGGCACTCCCGACTCCAGGGCCAGTGCTCTTGGATAGTGCCACCTAGCTTCCCTAGAAACAATTTTTAATAGATCAAAAATTTTTAATAGATCAAAGATTGTGCCCTGGCATCCTGTGTGGCGAGATTTTAGGGACTCTCCCAAATCCCCCAAAAAAGGCCCAGTGAGGGACCCCTAGCTGGTGCAGTGGATAAAGCACGGGCTCTGGAGTCAGGAGTACCTGGGTTCAAATCCGGCTCAGACAATTAATAATTACCTAGCTGTGTGGCCTTGGGCAAGCAACTTAACCCTGTTTGCCTTGCAAAAACCTTAAAAAAAAAGGCCAGTGGCCTCTTCTTAGAACTCTTGGAGAGGAGACTAAAGAATAGCTGCTGGAGGTACAACACAGAGAGACATTTAATCTAAATTATTAGTTTTTTTTTAAAAGGCTAATTAAGACTACTCAAAAATAATTTTAGGGACAATTTTAATTTCTTTTAGGTCCCTTATACATACAATTTGCCAAAGCAGTAAATAAAATTTGTTAGTCAATTGGACCAGAAAGGAAATAATAGAAAAATAATAGAACCTCCTTCTCCGCCCCCCCCATAACATGATTTTTCAGGAAAATCTGTCCTGTGGCATCAAATCATTAGTTTTTGGAAAAGAAAAAGTTCCAATTTCAAAAGGGAGAATGGAGAAGAAAGATTGGCCAATAAGAACACAGAGAAACAACACCAGCTCTGACCATGCAGACAGCAGAGAGCTTCCCTCTGCCTGAACCACACAAAACTCATAAAAAACCACACACACACACACACACACACACACACACACACACACACACACACACACACACACACATAGAGGGGGTGGCTAGGTGGCGCAGTGGATAGGACAACAGCCCTAAAGTCAGGAGTAACTGAGTTCAAATCAGGCCTCAGACACTTAAATAATTACCTAGCTGTGTGGCCATGGGCATGCCACTTAACCCCATTTTCCTTGCAAAAACCTAAATAAAACAAACAAACAAACAAAACAAAACTCATAGAGACAACAGGGTGCCAGATAAACCTGTAGAAATCTCCAGCACCTACCCCATCCAGAAAACAAAAACAAACACTATCAAAGGTGACAAATCCCCAACAAATCAGTGGCAAAATCCAAAGAACATTCTATTTCCAAACAATTAAGCTCTAAAAGAAAGTGGTAACCTCATTATATTCCAAAGTCATTTTTAAAAATAAGTCTTTCCACACACATTGATGACTTTCCATTTGAAAGCAAAATATATTTACCGCTGAAAGGAACAGGTTGGAAAAATAACCATTGCATAGTTCAGCCACAGTGAATACTGTAGAAGAGGAAGGATTAGACACCACAGGAGAGCGAGGCAAGACAGTAGTTGAAACTGGTTCTGTCCAAGAGGAGCAGAAAAAGGAATTTTAAAAACTTGGAAAAACTGTGAGGAAGGATTTCTTAATTTCTGGGTTTTTACAATATTCTAAATTTTGAGAAGGGACCTACAGTTTTTTCCAGTGTCCTGGCTCTTTGCAATAATGACAAACCCTGGCTGCTGGATCCTCGGACTGCCTCCTTGCTTTAGGAGGGCCTTGGATGGCGGCTGTCAGCTTCTCCAACTGCATAGTCAACACCTTATCCTGTTTTGCTCGCAATTCTCTCTTTTCTTGGAGATCTTTTTCTTTTTTGTTCTATTAAATTTTGACTTAATTGTGGTGCTAATTTCATAATGAATGAGGTTGCTGCCAGTCTGGCTGATTTATCTTAATATTTCTGGACAGAGTAGGCTGAAGATTATTAACAAAATAAGAGAGAAACTGAGTTTTTCCTCCTTCCTTATCATGCTTTAGGCCAGAATTTGCATCAAAAATTTCTGCTAGGAGATTTAAAAATTGAAGCACTGTTTCATCTTGCTTCTGAATAACAGATTTAATTTGAAAAGTCCACTGGTCAGGGAAATACCCATGGAATGGCATCATGGAGGGCATCCCCTGTTGCTCAGGCTTTCACATAATGTCTGTCCTGGTCTGAATATGCAACCCAATCTGTGTTTTGGAGCTCTTCAAAAGTACCTTTGATATCTGCCTTTTTTGCCTGCTAGAGGTAGAGTGAACTGGCAAATACCTGGATTCCCAGGGCAAAAGAATTGCAGAGTAACTTTAAATTGATCACCAAACCCAATAGGACCTTTTTTAAAAAAAAATATTTATTTAGGCAATGTGGCTCACTTGGGAGGGGGTGTAGAGACTGAGGTTGGAGGAGAATCAGAAATTGACTCAGATAGGAAGCTTTTTACCTCTTCTATTCGATCAGGGAAAAGGGATTTTGAAGGAAAAATTTTCCTATAGGCTCAAACTGAGGCTTTCTCAGACTCTCTTTCCCTTTGTAACAACTCCCCAAACCAGTGATAAAAGCATTCTCATTCTCTCTTAGCTGTTTTTAAAATTAGTTTTGTCTTTAAGATAATTAACTTTAGTCCTGTCAAATGATCCCCACCTAGGCGAGCTCAGCTAATGTCACCAGTTAATTTTTGCCTCTCTGACAAAATATGTGATTTCTAGAACTGTAATTGTTGTTCATATAAAAAGTTGTTCATTCTACTCGATCTCTGATTTTAGAATTGGATTGTCCGATATTTTTCAATAGTCAATCAGCAATAACTATACACAAAATAACAATAACAACAAAACACCATATGTAAAACAGACACTAAACAAAACAACATATAACAGACATTAGACTTACGACAAAAGATGCCAGGCAAATATTCCTTTACATTTTTATCAAATAAAAAAAACTGCCAGAGATCTAACCACTGAGCAATCTTACCAAACAAGACACCTCCCTCAGATTGAGAATTAAGCCCTGACACTCACACAAGCTGGAAAAAAAAACCAGGCAAAGTTTCACCAACCTGTGAAATTGCCCAAATCTTAGCAACAATTCCAGAGAACTTCACTTCAGAAAAGAACACAATTCATAAGCTAGGGCAATTTGAATTTGAAAAATAGCAATCTCACCTTTAGACAAATCACTCATGCCAAGCTTAAAATCTGTTCTTGCTTTTCTTAGGGATCTCTTTGATGAGTTGTCCCAGAGGAAAGGTTTATCCTTTTTCAAATTCAATCCTAGATCCGATGTCATATGCACCATTTACTGTTAACCAAAATTTCCTTAAACTGAGAAAAATGAAATAAAGTTAGTTTGGTAAATGAAGTTCAATTCTTTAGGACCTTACCAAAACCTCTGGGTGGATGGCATCCTTGCAAATGCCAACACTGATACAAAATTTGAAGAGTATTTTTATACAAAATGAACAAAGACTCATAAAACTTTTGGCAGCAACCAATGAGATTTCACATAGATGGCGTGGTTTTACAATATGATTCTCTCAACTCTTATAATTTGCTTAAAATTCCTATTGACAAGAATTCCACATATACTGAAGACTAAATGTTTGCAAATGACAATAGGATTTTCTCTTTGCTCATCCAAGAAGTCTCTTATCTTGAGTTTTGTTGATTGGGTAAGGAATTTATTGGTGCTATCACTGAAATGATCAGATAGTATTGATACAGGTGAAGTCAACACTGAGGAGATAAGCCATATAAACTGACATTTTATAACTATAAAAGTTTAAGTGACTAACTTTGATCAGAAATATATAGATCAAGAAATATTAATTCCATCTTAAAGAATATCAGATTAGACAGTATCTATCTACCTAATTTCTCCAAACAGATTGTAAACTCCTTGAGGGCAAGGAAGCATGTGAAACTGAGGAAATCACCTTAGAAGCTTGCTTTGGTCTTGTAGGGATGAGGACAGGTAATTAAATTTGACCTCTTTAAGTGGTTCATCATGGGTGTGAGCAAGTCACATCAGATTGTGCACATCAATCCTAATGGACTCCAATGGAATGGATTCCAATACACTTGTCAGGCAATTGTATTGTTTTCTTGCAGAACATAGCTTAGCACTTAGTTTAGCTTGGAGTAGATGCTCAGTAAATGTGGTCTAAGCAAGGGAGAGACTGAACAGAACCTGGACACTAGGCCCACCCCTTCACATTTAAAAAAATTTATCCTTTGAAATCAATGGATGGAAAGAAGGGAGGATTAAGGTTTGAAAGAGTTCAATTGTTAGGAATCAAACAGAATCACAAGAGGACCATTCATTACTTTGAAAGGCTAACCTTTTGGCTTCTAACTCAACTCAGTCAGGGTTGCTAACAGTCCCTATACTGGGTCCCCAGTGTATCAGTTCATGGTCACAGAATGTTATAAAGGAGAAGGAGAGATCATCTAGTCCAATCCCCTCATTTTGCAGCCTGAAGCCAGGAAGCATTGCAAAGGAAACATAATACCCATGAACTCCAAGGCTTTTGACTTTGCCCCTGGTTCAGATAATTTAGATGAGTGCATTTCCTCCTTTGATGGAAATGGTTACACAGCCTCTCTTTACATTAACATACCAAGAATTGGTCTGAAAACAAGCATCCAAAGTTTTTATATTTGAATATTGTGTAGACCTAAAAAACCCTAATTATTTTAATTGAACATTTTCCAATAAGTTAATGTTGTGGTCACATCAGACCACCCAGAGTTCAAGAGATAACTCCATCTTTTTTCCCCCCACAGAATTATTTCAGGCAATGTGAGAGACTGCAGAGGTCATCTCATCCACAAATTTAATTTTACAGAATAAGGAATCTAATGAATCTAATGCCTAAAGGAATAAAGGGACTTGTACAAGATCACACAGTTAGTAATGATGGCACAGCTAGGATCCCAATCCAAGGCATTATCCTAAATCCAGGAATCTTCTCTGTCTGCCATTATGTAACTTCCTTGCCACTGCCTTCATTTTTGCCAAATTCAGTGAAAAACATTTTTTTTAAAAGTTAGCTAAGTTGATTAGTGATACATTCCCCTGCAGAAACTTGACCCCAGAACTCTGCATTTTTAATCCACCTGTTCTTCTTGTGGATAAAGCCCACCTTTCAGAAAAGCACATAAGAAAGGTGAGCTGAAAGAACTGGGTCATTTAATTTAATTAAATGTAATTAAAAAGAGGATGTAATCCTGCCTGAAGCTGACTTAAGTGCTCCACCAAAGGGCAGAAAGAAGAATGTAAATAGAGATAAATTGTAGGCACTTTGGTTATTGGAACAGTAATTACTCTGCTTATAAATTGTATTTTAAAGTTGACTTAGAAGGGCCTTAGGGCCCTTCTCAGAGAGAGTTTCCCCCCCCCCCCCCTTTCTGGTGTAGAAAATATTCTAAAGGAGCAAAGGAGAGTGGAGATAGGGGGAGGGATGGGGTATGCCAGATTAAGCACATTTCCTTTTTTTTTTGTTAGAGTGATTATACTGGTAGACCAAGGGGATACTATACATTGAGCACATTTAGAATTCAGCAAAGCATTCAACAAAGTTTCTCACACTATACTTATGGATAATATAGAGAAACACGGACTAGATGATGTTAACTTGCTTTGATTTGGAAGTTAGCTGAGTGACTGGGCCCAAAGAAAACGTTTAATAGGTCTGCATCAATTTGAAAGGAGGTCTTTGATAAAGTTCCTTGGGAATCTGGCTTTGGCCCTTTACCATTTAACTTATTTTTTAAATCAATAACTAGGGATTTGACAAAGAGTTGCTGGTAAATTTCCAAAGCAGGTAGAAATAACTAGTGCATCAGGTGATATAGCCTTGATTCCCAACTGGCTAAAGCAAAGCTATAATTGGGTGAGATGAAATAAAGAGGGATGTCAAATTCTGCTCATATTCAAAAAATCAGTTTCACAATATAAAAAAAGTCAGGAAGCATGATTAGATAGGAGTTCTGTCATGAAGAAAATGTGGAGGTAATTTTGATGGCCTCCAAATTTAATATGACTTCAACAGTATGGCTTAGCAGTCAACAAAAGCTAATGCTATTCTAGACTGTATAAGGAGAGGTATTATTTACGGTATCCTGGAGCCAGTTTCTACTTTCTCATGAAAGTGAATTATTAAAATTTTAGTCTGAGTGGTTTTTACTCCCCAAATCAACAAACCCTACAAATGCAGACTTAAGTAATAGAGAAAAAGTTAATAATGCAGATTAAGCTTAAAAGTGATTTCTGTGAATATTTTTCCTTTTTTGGAGAACCAGTTATTACATATTTATCAGCACCTTCCTGGACACAGTATTCACAATGAGGGGTCTAATAGTCCCAACACAGAACCAAAACCTTCTCAGGGAACCTCTGGAGTACAAAGTTTGGTCATGGATACTATATTTTAGGTGGGGTCAGAGAAAATATGGAAAGTGTGCAAAAGAGTGATCAAGATTGGGGGCGGCTAGGTGCAGCTAAGGTGGTTCAGTGGTTAGAGCACCAGCCTTGGAGTCAGGAGTACCTGGGTTCAAATCCAGTCTCAGACACTTCATAATTACCTAGCTGTGTGGCCTTGGGCAAACTACTTAACCCCATTTGCCTTGCAAAAACCTAAAAAAACCCAAACAACCCCCCTCCAAAGTGATCAAGATTAGTGAAAGGAGTGGCCATGATGACATAGGAGGGTTAGGATGGCAAGGCTGGAAAAGAGAAACCTTCCTTCAAGCATTTGAGGAGCTAAGAGGCAGAGATAAGGTCTGACCTTTCTATTTGTTTCCTGAAGGGAGAACTAGAGGAAAGGTTTAGAGAAAGTTGCAGAAAGTCAGGTTTAGGTCTAATTCTCAGATTTATGCAAAAGTCAAATCGGTTTTTGTGGGAAGTTGAGGATATCTGTTTTTTGAAATTCTTGAAGAAGTTGTACCCCCACTTGTTATACTGTAGAAATGATTTTTAGGTGTGGGCCAGATTAGGTCACCTCTGGGATCTGATCAGTTCTTAAAGACAGTGATTTTGTGATGTGATCTCTAGACCAATGGCTATAGTTTATCATGCCTAATCATGAGTAGCATCAGATTCTAAGGATGCTTTGTGTCAGGGTTCAAGAGAGAAAGATATGTATCTTGAGTTTTTCAGTAAAATCTTTTTTTTTTTTTTAGTTTTTGCAAGGCAGTGGGGTTAAGTAGCTTGCCCAAGGCCACACAGCTAGGTAATTATGAAGTGTCTGAGTCTGGATTTGAACTCAGGTACGCCTGACTCCAAGGCTGGTGCTCTAAACACTGAACCACCTAGCTGCCCCCTTCAGTAAAATCTTGATTTCAATTAACTATACTTTTTAAATTCTGTTTTATTTTAGATAAATGTAGTTAAGTGACTTGCCCAGGGTCACATAGCTAATAAGTATCTGAAACTAGATGTGAACTTAGGTCTTCTGAATGCAGGACTGGTGCTGTATCCACTATGCCCCTAGCTGCCCTCTTAGCTATACTTTTAAAGAAGCTTTGCAAAAGGAATGCTTGTTGTAATAGAGAAAATATTAGAGAAATATGTTCTATAATTAATCTGTTTCATCTGTGCTGACCAAATATCTTTCATTTAACATTTCATTTAGCACTGACCTCTATCCCACTATCCTCTTATATGCCTTTATTCCCATCCCATTGTTCAAGATATCCAGATGAGGTCAATGAACATTAAAGTATATTGCCCCTCCCTGGCAAGGACTTGCTAAATCCCTGTCTTCAGGCAGAAGACAAGTCCCAACCACAAAACAATGGATCCCTGCCCCAGCCTGAAATTATTGTCTTTAAACCACTGTCCCTAATCTACAAATCCCTAAGTACCTCATCTTCCTGCCCCTTAAAAAGTTCATCCTCTCCTCATTTGAACCTGCAGTCTTCCTTTGGGAAGCCAACCTACTGTTGGGAAGCATGATCCCTCAAATAATCTCTCATGCCCCTAAACCTCCTTTCCTTACTGACCTGATGGTAGTCTACTTTTGGGAAACCTCTGCTCTTGGGGAATATGATCCCCCAAATAACTCTAATGCCCTTCTTTACTTTATCCTCTGAAGGTTTGAAGGTTTGATCTCCCTTTTGGAGACCAGAGCACGATTTTCTTTTTAGTTTTAATTTTTTTAATGAGCAAGAAGTTCTCAGTGCTAAGAGGTTCCAGTTTTCTAAACAATGGTAGGAGATGGAAGGACAGTGGTTAAATTCACCAGGTTCGAGCACAATGGTGAGTCAGACACATTCAGGAAAACAACTAGTTCAGCCTAGGAAGATCACTCCTTCAGCAGATCAGTGAGGTGGTCAAAGTTCCAATTGCTCATAATTATATACAATTTAGAGTTGGAGCACCCTTTAATTTCAATTGGTCCATTGCATTTCAGAGTTATTTCCTGTAATTTATTTTTAGTACATAATTAAAAATTGGTTGTGGGCATGTATATGCATGTATGTATATATTATATAACATGATATATAGTATATATAAAACAAAACTTGTGATTCTCTCTCTCTTTTTTTTAAATTTATTTTTATTAAAGATATTATTTAAGGGGCGGCTAGGTGTCGTAGTGGATAAAGCACCAGGCTTGGAGTCAGGAGTACCTGGGTTCAAATCCAGTCTCAGACACTTAATAATTACCTAGCTGTGTGGCCTTGGTCAAGGCACTTAACCCCATTTGGCTTGCCAAAAAAAAAAACCCTTAAAAAAAAAGATATTATTTGAGTTTTACAATTTCCCCCCCAATCTTACTTCTCTCTCCCCACCCCCCTAGGGAAAGCAATCTATCAGTCTTTACTTTGTTTCCATGTTGTACTTCGATCCAGATTAGGTGTGATGAGAGAGAAATCATATCCTTAAAGAAGAGACAAGAAGTCTAAGAGGTAACAAGATCAGACAATAAGCTATCTGTGTTTTTTCTAAATTAAAGGGAATAGTCCTTGCACTTTGTTCAAACTCCACAGCTCCTATCTGGGATACAGATGGTACACTCCTTTGCAGACAGCCCAAAATTGTTCCCGATTGTTGCACTGATGGAATGAGCAAGTCCTTCAAGGTTAAATATCACTCCCATGTTGCTGTTAGGGAGCACAGTGTTTTTCTGGTTCTGTTCATCTCACTCAGCATCAGTTCATGCAAATCCCTCCAGGCTTCCCTGAATTCCTGTCCCTCCTGGTTTCTAATAAAACAATAATGTTCCATGACATACATATACCACAGTTTGCTAAGCCATTCCCCAATTGAAGGACATTTACTTAATTTCCAATTCTTTGCCATCACAAACAGGGCTGCTATAAATATTTTTGTACAAGTAATGTTTTTACCCTTTTTCATCATCTCTTCAGGATATAGACCCAGTAGTGTTATTGCTGGGTCAAAGGGCATGCTCATTTTTGTAGCCCTTTGGGCATAGTTCCAAATAGCTCTCCGGAAGGGTCGAATGAGTTCACAGCTCCACCAACAGTGTAATGGTGTCCCAGATTTCCCACAACCCTTCCAACAATGATCATTATCCTTCCTGGTCATATTGGCCAATCTGAGAGGTGTGAGGTGGTACCTCAGAGAAGCTTTTAATTTGCATTTCTCTAATAATTAAAGATTTAGAGCATTTTTTCATAATGGCTATGGATTGCTTTGATCTCCTCATCTGTAAATTGCCTTTGCATATCCTTTGACCATTTGTCAATTGGGGAATGGTTTTTTGTTTTAAAAATATGACTCAGTTCTCTGTATATTTTAGAAATGAGTCCTTTGTCAGAATCATTAGTTGTAAAGATTGTTTCCCAATTTACTACATTTCTTTTGATCTTGGTTACATTGGTTTTATCTGTGCAAAAGCTTTTTAATTTAATGTAATCGAAATTATCTAATTGGTTTTTGGTGATCTTCTCCAACTCTTCCTTAGTCATAAACTGCTCCCCCTTCCATAGATCTGACAGGTAAACTAGTCCTTGATCTTCTAATTTGCTTATAGTATTTTTTTTATCTCTAAGTCCTGTAACCATTTGGATCTTATCTTGGTAAGGGGTGTGAGGTGTTGGTCTAATCTAAGTTTCTTCCATACTAACTTCCAATTATCCCAGCAGTTTTTATCAAAGAGGGAGTTTTTATCCCAATGGCTGGACTCTTTGGGTTTATCAAACAGCAGATTACTATAATCCTCTCCTGCTTTTACACCTAGTCTATTCCACTGGTCCACCACTCTATTTCTTAGCCAATACCAAACAGTTTTGATGACTGATGCTTTATAATATACTTTTAGATCAGGTAGGGCTAAGCCACCTTCTTTTGCACTTTTTTTTCATTAAGCTCCTGGCAATTCTTGACTTTTTATTTTTCCATATGAATTTACTTACAATTTTTTCTAGCTCATTAAAGTAATTTTTGGAATTTTGATTGGTAGGGCACTAAACAGATAGTTTAGTTTTGGTAGAATTGTCATTTTTAATTTATTAGCTCTACCTATCCATGAGCAGTTGATATTTACCCAGTTATTTAAATCTGATTTAATTTATGTGAGAAGTGTTTTATAATTGTTTTCAAAAAGATTCTGAGTCTGTCTTTGCAAATAGACTCCCAAGTATTTTATATTGTCTGAGGTTACTTTGAATGGGATTTCTCTTTCTAGCTCTTCCTGCTGTTTCTTGCTAGACATATATAGAAAAGTTGAGGATTTATGAGGGTTTATTTTATAACCTGCAACTTTGCTAAAATTGCTAATTGTTTCCAGTAGTTTTTTGGATGGGATTCTCTAGGTAGACCAACACGTCATCTGCAAAGAGTGAGAGTTTTGTTTCTTCATTCCCAATTCTAATTCCTTCAATTTCTTTTTCTTCTCTAATTGCTGATGCTAACATTTCTAATACAATATTGAATAGTAGTGGTGATGATTGGCACCCTTGTTTCACCCCTGATCTTTTGGGAATGCCTCTAGCCTCTCCCCATTGAATATAATGCTTGTTGATGGTTTCAGATAGATACTGGTAATATTTTAAGGAACAGTCCATTTATTCCTACACTCTCTAGTGTTTTTAATAAGAATGGATGCTGTATTTTGTCAAAAGCTTTTTCAGCATCTATTGATATGATCATATGATTTCTGATAGGTTTGTTGTTGATATAATTGAGTATGCTAACAGTTTTCCTAATATTGAACCAACCTTGCATTCCTGGAATAAATCCTAGTTGATCATAATGTATTATCCTAGTGATAACTTGTTGTAATCATTTTGCTAAGATTTTATTTAAGATTTTTGCATCTATATTCATTAGGGAAAATAGGTCTATAATTTCCTTTCTCTGTTTTAACTCTTCCTGGTTTAGGTAACAGCACCATGTTGGTTTCATAGAAAGAGTTAGGAAGAGTTCCATCTTTTCCTATTTTTCCAAAGAATTTATATAGAATTGGAACCAATTGTTCCTTAAATGTTTGGTAGAATTCATTTGTGAATCCATCAGGCCCTGGAGATTTTTTTTAGGGAGTTCAGTGATGGCTTGTTGAATTTATTTTTCTGAGATAGAGTTGTTTAGGTATTTAATCTCTTCTTCATTTAAACTGGGCAACTTATATTTTTGTTAATATTCATCTATTTCACTTAGATTATCAAATTTATTGGCATAGAATTGGGCAAGATAATTTTGAATTATTACTTTAATTTCCTCCTCATTGATGGTGAGTTCACCTTTTTCATTTATGATACTAGCAATTTGGTTTTCTTCTTTCTTTTTTTAAATCAAATTGACCAGAGGTTTATCAATTTTATTGGTTTTTTTTATAATACCAACTTTTGGTTTTATTTATTAATTCAATAGGTTTTTTTGCTTTTGATTTTATTAATTTCTCTTTAATTTTTAGAATTTCTAATTTGATATTTAATTGAGGATTTTTGATTTGTTCTTTCTTTAATTTTTTTAGTTGCATGTTTAGTTCATTGATTTCCTCTTTCTTCAATTTATTCATGTAAGCATTTAGAGCTATAATATATCCCCTGAGAGTTGCTTTTAATGAATCCCATAGGTTCTGGTATGTTGTTTCATTATTATCATTATCTAGGATAAAATGGTTAATTCTTTCTATAATTTGTTTTTTGGTCCACTCATTTTTTAAAATGAGGTTATTCAGTTTCCAATTTGTTCTAGGTCTATATCTCCTTGGCCCATTATTGCATATGACTTTTATTGTATTGTGATCTGAGAAAGATGTATTCACTATTTCTGCCTTTCTGCAGTTGATCATTAGATTTTTATGTCCTAGTACATGGTCAATTTTTGTATAAGTTCCATGTACTGCAGAGAAAAAGGTATATTCTTTTCTATCCCCACTCAGTTTCCTCCATAAGTCTACCATATCTAATTTCTCTAACAATCTATTTACCTCCTTAACTTCTTTCTTGTTTATTTTATGATTCAATTTATCTAGATCTGAGAGCGGGAGGTTGAGGTCTCCCACTAGTAGAGTTTTGCTGTCTATGGCTTCCTGTAGTTCTTTCAGCTTCTCTCTAAGAATTTGGGTGCTGTCCCACTGGGTGCATATATATTCAGTACTGAAATGACTTTATTGTCTATAGTACCTTTTAGGAGGATAAAGTTTCCTTCCTAACCCCTTTAACACTATCTATTTTTGCTGCTGCTTTGTCTGAGATAAGGATTGCTACCCCTGCTTTTTTTACTTCAGCTGAAGCAAAATGTATTTTGCTCAAACCTTTTACCTTTACTCTATATGTATCTCTCTGCTTCAAATGAGTTTCTTGCAAGCAACATATTGTAGGATTCTGGTTTTTAATCCACTCTGCTATTTGCTTAAGTTTTAAGGGAGAGTTCATCCCATTCACATTCAAAGTTATGATTACTAATTCTTTATTGCCCTCGGTGCTATCTTCCCTCTGTATTTTTCCCCTTTCCCCACCCTTGTCCATATTCCCCAGTCTTTTGTTTCTGAATAGCACCCCCCTTCAGTGTGTTTGCCCTCCTATATCACACCCTCCCCTTTCTTTCCCATTTCCCCTTTTTCCTTCCCTTCCTTTTGTTATTTCCCCCTCCCCCCCACTCCCCTCCCCTTTCTCCACCCCCCCTTTTCCCCTTTTAATACTTGAAAGGTTAGATGTTTTATAAGTTAACTGAGTATGTGTAGATTGACTTTAAGCCAAGTCTGATGAGAAGAAGATTCAGGTGTTTCTCATCTGCTCCCTTCTTCCCCTCTATTACCATAGGTTTTTTTGTACCTCCTTAGTGTAATGAGATTTACCTTATTCAATACCCTCCCTCCTCCAGTCTCTTTCCTGTCCCCCTTTTTAAGGAGGTAGTGTTTTTTTAGATCATTCTATCTAAGTCATAGGAAATTCTGAGTGTCCCTTCTAGTTCAGTATATTCTATCGAATAGAGTCAAAATTCCTGAGAGTTATTAGAGTCTTTCTCCCAAGTGGGGTTAAAGCCAGTTACATCCCATTAGATAGCAGTCTCATGGATAGATCATGAATGTCCATCATTTCTGGATAGCTATATTCTCTCTGTTAGAGTTACACTCCTCAAGATTTATGAGAATCGTTTTCCCCATGCTGGGATATAGCCAATTTCAACTTACTGGATAGCATTTTTTTCCTTTTACCACCCCCTCCCCCCTTTTTTTTAACCTTTTCATGTGTCTCTTGAACCTCCTGTTTGACGTCCAAATTTTCTGTTTAGCTCTGGTCTTTTCATCAGAAATTTTTGGAATTCTTCCATTTCATTAAATGTCCATCTTTTTCCCTGGAAGAGAAGGCTCAGGTTTGCAGGAAAGTAGATTCTTGGCTGCATTCCAAGCACCCTTGCTCTTCGAAATATCTCATTCCAGGCCCTTCGATCCCTTAATGTTGATGCAGCCAGGTCCTGCACTATCCTTACTGTGGCTCCTTGATATTTAAATTGTTTCTTTCTGGCTGCTTGCAGTATTTTTTCTTTTATCTGATAGTTCTGGAATTTGGCCACAACATTCCTTGGTGTTTTCATTTTAGGATCTTTTTCTGGTGGGGATCAATGTACTCTTTCAATAACTAATTTGCCCTCCAATTCCATGATTTCAGGGCAGTTTTCCATCACTATATTCTGTAATATTAAGTCCAGGCTTTTTTTCTCTTCAATGTTTTCAGAAAGTCCTATAATTTTCATGTGGACCCTCCTCAATCTATTCTCGAGGTCAGTGGTTTTTTTGATGAGGTATTTTACATTTGTGTCTATTTTTTCTATTATTTGATTTTGTTTAACTGACTCTTGCTGTCTCAAGGAGTCATTAGTTTCTGTAGACTCCAATCTTTTTGTTTGGGGAGGAGTTTTCTTCATTAACCTTTTGCAACTCCTTTTCCAATTGGTCAATTCTACTTTTGAATGAGCTTTCCATTTGACCAATTGAGGCTTTGAGAGAATTATTTTCTTTTTGCATTTGCCCAATTAAGGATCTGAGAGAATTATTCTCATTCTGTATTCGTCCAATTGATAATGTGAGAGATTTATTCTCATTTTGTAATTGTCCAATTGATGATCTGAGAGATTTATTCTCCTTTTGTATTTGTCTAATTGTACTTTCTAAGGATTTGTTTTCTTGTTGCAAGGTATTAATTGTCTCTCCCAAATTTTTAAGTTCCTTCCTTATTTCTTCAAGGAAGTTTTTCTGTGCTGAAGACCAGATCGTATTCTCCTCAGAGGTTCTAGGTCTTTCTGAGAAAGGGTCTTTCCCTTCCAAGAATTTTTTCTATGGATCCAACTTTCTGCTGACTCTTCTTCATTTTGCTAAGACCTTGAGTTGGGGAGCGGCTGGTTTACAGGGGCTTGGGATCAATAGAGGCTTTACTCACTGAGTGCAGTTTCTCTGGCTGGCCAGTAGGAGGTGTTGGTTGCTTTCTCTGGAGTGTCTGTGACCTTGATTGAGGCCTTCTCCCTTTGTTTGAAGGGAGGAGTTGGAGCTATTGAATTCTTTTGCCTACAATTAATGGTGCTCTTTACTGTGGCCTGAGGTCATTCCTCAGCTGGGCTGGTTCTTCTGCCCACACACCTGGGCCTGAGGCAGAAGTAGTTTGCATTTGTTTGTTCCGGAAGAGGTCTCAGCTGCAATGGAGGTGTGGACTCAGAGTTCCTCAGACCAGAGGAGTCCAGGGATGGTGTCCGAAGCTCTCCTGCTCTGGAACTCTCCCCCCAGTCCTGTCCATAAGCTCCCAGGGGATAGCACCAACACCAGTGCCTCTACTCCCTAGTTGACTCAAGCCCTCACTGTCTAGCCCCACCGCTGATCCAGCAGGTCCGGCTCTTGGGCCCTCAGACTCCCGGTTCCAATTCAGCTGTTAATCTGGTTGATGGGGCAGATCCTCCCTCTGAGCCCAGACTCACCTGCCTGAATTCATCCAGTGCTGCTGGGGGAGACAAATCCTGAGGTAGATGTTCTTTCTCCTGGCTTTTCTTTCTGGGGTTTGTGGGTCGGATTTCTTTTAAGAGGTTTGTTTCATATGATAGATGGGGGGAAAGATCAGGAGACTTTAGAACTGTGCCTGCCTTCTCTCTGCCATCTTGGCTGGAAGTCGTCCAGAGCATGATTCTTCAAATAAACTTTCATGCTCCTATCATATTCCTATACCCCTTTTTATGCTATTTAATGGCTGTGGATGCTGCTGATAATCACCAACTCTCTCTCCTCCTTAGCTTCTGCTAACCATAGTGATATATAAATAAACCTTTTCCCCTTAGATTCTTCTGGGTCCAGAGTCGATCTTTTAAGTGAATTCTTTCACATTATTTTCAACCCTTGAAGCCTTTAATTGGCCACATTTTCTGGCAATACTTTGGCAGAGAAGGTACAATTAGTTCAGGTTTGGCAATTTCCTTCATCTCCCTCCCCTAGTTTCTACTGGTTTCATACTACTACTACTACTACTACTACTACTACTACTACTACTGCTACTACTACTAATAATAATAATAATACCAATATTAGCTAACAAAAGTGAATGATTAGCATTTATATAGCTCTTGTTAAACATCATTTTCTTTCTTTTTCTTTTTCTTTTTTGCAAGGCAAATGAGGTTAAGTGGCTTGCCCAAGGCCACACAGCTAGGAAATTAGTGACTGAGACTGGATTTGGACCCAGGTACTCTTGACTCCAGGGCCAGTGCTTTATCCACTGTGCCACCTAGCCACCCCTAAACATCATTTTCTTAGGCTAAAAATGAAATAAAGTTAGTTTTATAAATGAAGTTTTATTCTCTAAGATCTTACCAAAGACTCATGGATGGATTGCATCCTTACAAATGCCAACCCTGATACAAAATCCTGGGGGAATTTTATACAGAAAGGACAAAGAATCATGAAACTGAATCAGGTAACCAATGAAATTTCACATTGATGTCATGACTTTACAATATGATCTTCTCATATCTTAAGATATTTGCTTCAAATTCCTATTGAAAAGAATCTGAAGCTGGAGAGGAAATGTTTACATTTTACATTGCTCTCTCCTTATCCAGGATCTCTTATCTTGAGGTTATTGATCCAGGTGAAGGAATATATTAGTGCTATCATTAATCTGGCCAGGTCATATTGATACAGGTCAAGTCAACATTTAGATGTAAGATACAGGCCATACATGGCAGACTAATATTTATATACACTGAGACAACATTCAGATTTATAACTACTAGCTAGAAGCTAAGAGACCAATTTTTAATCAGAAACATAGAATTAGAGTATCAGATTTAAATATCCTTTAAGGTTTTCAAAGCACTTTAAATAGGCTATTTCATTTAATCCTCCCAGTAACCCTGCAAGATAGCTGCTATTATCCTATTTCATAGATAGGGAAACTGGGGTTGAAAGCATTTAATTGATTTACTCAGAATCATAAACCAAGGAAGAGGAAGAATTTGAATTTTGTACTTCTAGATTCTAAGTATGGTGCTCTTACCTTGATTACTACCCTGTTTTTTTTTAACTAGATTTTGAAGGTAAGTATAGTTTAGTGATTAGATCAATGGTAACTGGATTTGGAATCAGAAGTACTTCTCTATGTCTCTGCCTGTCTTGGTTTCTGTTTCAGTCTCTGTCTACCAAGCAACAGCTCCTAGACTTTTGTTATTCACTCTGTCCTAAAGTGCTTGTTGACTCTCTTGGAGGAGAAAAAAAGTTTTAACCTTTTTACTTTGTAATAATTTGTAATAAAATCCTGAGCAGTTTTAAATTCCCAGAGAGTGCCCAATCAGAAGACCGCTGTTTCTTACTACCAGTGTAATTTTAGACAAATCAATTCCCCTTATATAAAATGTAGGTACTGTAGTAGAGATGATCCCTAAGGTTCCCTCCAGCTTTAACTCTAAGAAGGCTAGGGATTGGTCTGGACAGGGGATTTCATTGGTATTTCATTGATTTCATTTAGTGAGGAGAGGAAACTATCTGTACCAATGCAGAAGAGAACCTTTTCTGCAACCCTTCTACGTGAGACCTGTTGTATTTCTTCCATATCTCTTCTGACTGGTCTCTCATCTTCATTGCAGTTCTAGTTCAGGCCTTTATTACCACCCATCTAGACTTTTCAGCCTATACTTTCTCTGTCCTACAATCTGATCTCCAATAGTGCTGGCCACTATTGAGATACCATATGTTACCTGATATATTCCTAACCCAATTATATGATGCAAACTCTGACAAAGCATATTACTTTCTCCAAACTTCTTAAAAAGTATTTTTTTTAAAATTAGGACTTTACTAGACAGCACATGATGTATGTTTACAACTCAAGATGCAGCTGAGAATCCAAGAAGGTACTGCTGACAGCTGACTATCCTGCTCAAGTCACCTAGGGCTGTCAGAGCTGCTGAGATTGATTGCTATACTCTGCCTGTAATCAAAATATTTCCCTGGCTAGTCAATTCTCATCACCTTTTCCCTTCTAACTTACTGACTCAGAATCCTTGGTTACCTAATCAAAACTATCCTGTCTTATATTGATGCAAAGAATTATGAATGTAGAAAGTTTAATTTTTAATGCTGTTAAATCTGGGAATCTTGTAAAAGGTTCTTTGCTCTTGGGATATAAAAATGACTCCTGTTGTTTCTTGTTTCTTGCAAAATTTGTATCCTTTCTCCTCATTCTCAACCCCAGCCTCCAATCTTCTACGTGGTTTCAGTCATGTAAGGGGGGAGGGATTTCCCCTTTTGCTCTCAGTGCCCAGATAAGGGGCAAGGTCTATAAAACTTGGACTGGACCTCCTTCTGGAGCTGGTGCTCTCTCTGGTCCAGTAAGCTCTCCCTGACTGTCTTGCTGCCCTTCTTTATGTCCCTCTCTTTGTCTCTGCCTCTGTCTTGGTTTCTGTCTCAGTCTCTGTCTACCAAGCAACAGCTCCTAGACTTTTGTTATTCACTCTGTCCTAAAGTGCTTGTTTACTCTCCCAGAGGAGAAAAAAAGTTTTAACCTTTTTACTTTGTAATAATTTGTAATAAAATCCTGAGCAGTTTTAAATTCCCAGAGAGTGCCCGAATTCCTTCCTCTTTCAGTAACCCTCATTTCTTGGTTACCCCAAAATTCTAGTGACAACAGTGTCATCTCTTATTTATTCCCATGAACCTCAGCCTTATCGCTCTTATGTCTCAATCATGCTCTGCTTGATCCTTCTGCTGACTTTTTAAGACTTCCTTATTAGGATCCCCTAATGATAAAAATCATTAACAAACCACTTCATCTTATATAGACTTCTTTCCATGCTTTTTACTTGGCTCCTCTCAGAAGACAGTATATCTATTGGGGGTTCAAAGACCCCTCATTCCCATCTCCAACCTACACCTTACATTATTCACTGGTCCCAAAGGATTAAACAGAAGATTTCTCATACCTCAATGTCTCTTTCAGACTCTCCCTCTGCTGCCATCATTCAACAGCATCTCATCCTTTGAGGTTTATTTGATCCAGATATAACATCCAATACCCCTCCTTGAAACAGGTATCAACTAGCCCCTCATTTATTCTCTATCCTTTTATCAAGAAGCTTAGCTCCTAAGTTACATCCCTTCCTCTCTATTTCAACTCTTGCCCTTAAATTTGCAAACTTCAATATATATATGTATATATATATACATATATATACATATATATATATGTATACATTGATATTTTCTCCAATACTCTAGCCTCTCTATTCCTTAATATCCTCAACTCCTAAAACTCCTTCACTTCATCTAAGATACAAATAGAGATAGTTATATTCAATTCAATCCTCTCTTCAAATCATCATACACATTGTTATCTGTATATGAGGCAGCATGGATAGAGTGGATAGAAAGTAATCCTTAGTATTCAAAAGATTTAGAATGAAGTTTCACTTTTTTTTTTTTTTTTTTTGGTTTGCAAGGCAATGGTGTTAAGTGACTTGCCCAAGGTCCATTATTAAGTGTCTGAGGCCGGATTTGAATTCAGGTACTCCTGACTCCAGGGTCAGTGTTGTATCCATTGTGCCACCTAGCCTCCCTGAAGTTTCACTTTTGACACATAAAGACCCTGTGACTCTGGATAACTCATTTCTCAGGTAATGCTCTAAGATTATTGAAGATAGAAAACAGTATCTGAACAGTCTTCATAAAGGGAGGGTCCTCATGAAGGGTTCCTTATCTTTCCTCATTTCTCATCTACATGAACTACTCTGGGATTTTTCTGACTTTTCCACCATGACCCAGAAAGCTCTTTGTTGGGAAAACCTCATCTTCAGGCAAGAATTCATCAGCCTTGGAACTCCACCTCTGATTACATCTACCCCTTTGATTGGAAGGGAAGTCAGAAACTCCAAAATATCCATTCAAGGAGAGAGCTCAGTTCAGAACATTCCATTTATTATCTAGATGCATTGTTCTGAAATATCTCTGACATCTCCACTATCCCCACCTCCCCCTACCCCTTCTTTTCAGCTTCCTTTTAGTTGTTATCTTCCTCTATTCCACTGTAAGCTCCTTGAGGCCAGGAACTGCCCTTCTTTTTTTTTCCTAATAGTATCTTCAGAGCTTAGCATGATGTCTGGCATCTAGTAGACACTTCACAAATGTTTATTATTCATCCACTGCACCAAGGAAATCACAAGTCCAGAGTGGAAGGGAGGAAAAGGTACTACTTTCTGTATATGCTGCATCCCATCTAGGAGGCTGCAGGCTACTTGAAGGCAGAGACTGTTTTTCATAATGTCTTTGTATCCTTAGCACCTGGTGCTGTGCCTTGGACAAAAGATACTTATTTGTTGATAGGATTAGAACTTCAATTTACAGATGAGGAAAGCAAAGCTCAGAAATGGGGAGCAACCTGCCAAATGTTATATAACCAGTAAAAAGAAAGTGGCATGCTGATTAGAAGAGTAGGATGGGATAGAATACCCTTTCCAAATTTATACTTGGCTAATTCTCATATAAAGAGTTTGCCTTTCTTTAAAGGGGCAAATTAGAGGAAACGGTTTGAATATCTGCATCTGGTACTGGCTTCCTACATACCCCTGGGCTTCAGTTCTTCCATCTACAAGTTGAAGGAGTTAGACCAGGTCATCTCTGATGTCTCTTGCACCTCCAGAAGAACTGTGATCCTAATACCTAAATGTTTCTTCAGCATTATTCATCATGGAAGGAAATGAATGGTATCCTGTGTTCCTTCAGTTGATTGACCCAGCATGTGCTTTATTTTCATTTCTCCAAATTCTAGGGGGAATTTCTCTGCCAGGAACCTCAGAGTGGAGGCTCTCCCCAATCTTGCTTTGTAGGGATTTCCCTCTTTTCACTGCTGTTGTTACAAAACGATGAAATGATTGACATTAGAAATTCTGCCTTCATGGTGCCGGCTACCATGACATCTCTGAAAATATGAATCTCCAAGATTGCACTGGGTTACAAATTGTTAATTAAAACAATATGGCCTCAGATCCTGAATTCTCGTGCCAGAAACACACCCAGACATATTGAAGTTATCAAGAGTGATGTTTAGTGGTGTCTGGCATGCCTTGCAATCAATTTCAGTGTGAAACATGGATGGACAGACATGAAGCTTAAAATAAAAGAGGCAGTGTCATTCTTTCCTCCTTTGTAGTATTCTACAAAGAGTTGGGATTACTAAGGAGAGGCAATGGAATGAGGACAACTTGGCTTTCTCATTCTTCCATTAAAGGCTGCTCTGGGGCAGGAAATAATGAGCCTTGGCACTACTTAGAACTGTCTAATTAACACCAGTTATTGTTCTGCAGAAACATATTGTTTTGGAGATGTGTAAACATGAATAAATATAAACCAGATTCAGAACATGTGTCCCTAAGTACTCTCCTCATTAGGGGAGGTTATGTGTGTGCTTTTCTAATATGCTCTGGCATACCTTTTAAGATGACCCTATTGTTCACAGAAAGCTTTTGTAATCGGAGAGCTATAACATTTCTTGGCTACATCATGGAAATTGTTTTAATGAAAATATAGTCCTGCATCTAATTATATGGTTTTAAAGACGTTTTCCTCTAAATGAATACCACAGGAATACTTTATAAATTGGTGTTCAACCCCTGATAGAAAGACATGATGTTTTTTAATCCAAGTCTGTGGGGATATTCATTCATAATTTATAGTATTATAATGTGAAATCATTGGAAGAGGTTGAAAAGTACTGTTGCCTTCCAAATCATCAACTAATGGACCAGAATTTTCTGTGCTTTCTCATTTAAATTCAAACCTAATAGAGTCTTCTTTAATTGTCTGACCAGAGATACTTCTAGTCAATATAAATTTCTTCTTCATGTTTCTGGTTTTTCATTCAGACCACTATGTGGCAGAAGATCAACATATATATATCATTCTAATTTCCCATCCAAATTTGAAATTGATATTGATGGTTATTTTACATTCAGTTGATAGCTTACAATCATGAATAGTATCTTTCCTGGAGAAGAATAAAGTTGTCAAAAGTAAAAAAAAATATAAACAAATGATTTTGTGTTTGTGTGTGTTTTAAAACAAAAAATATATAACTCCAAGAGAAGTGAAAGTCAGAGAGGCAAAATTGTCTGGTTTGGAAAATAAATGAGCTAAAAATGTCCAGTTAAAGGAAAACAGTATTGCAAGACATTAGAACACATCAGTATAGTCACCAATCATGACTTTAGATGTCTGCTGATGAAACATGCCTCTCTCCTCTTGGTGGAGAGATGGTAGAATTTAGGTGTGAAATGTGCTATAATATATGTTAGGACAATGAGCTTATTTGTTTTGCTTAATTGGATTTTGTGACAAGGGAAAGTTTTTTTTGAAGTTAAGGATGGGGAAAATCCATGGAAAATGTGAACAATGTTGAAAAATCATTGCCAAAACATTTATTTTTGAAAATATATAGACTATTGCTATACATTTCTTACATATCCTTACCACAAACCTAGAAGCCTATGAGATATCATGAAGTATTGAAAA
Source organism: Macrotis lagotis (assembly GCF_037893015.1). Taxonomy (NCBI): domain Eukaryota; kingdom Metazoa; phylum Chordata; class Mammalia; order Peramelemorphia; family Peramelidae; genus Macrotis; species Macrotis lagotis. The sequence continues at coordinate 330,108,878 of NC_133666.1, forward strand.
TCAGAAGTCTTGACTCTGCTACTAAGTAAGTTGGTTTGGAAGTTGGATAATTTATTCAAGTTGACTGATTAAAAAAAATAATCTTAGACTTCTTATCTATAAATGGGGATAGAAATATTTTTTCTTTCACAACTCTTGCTATTGGATGATATTTAAAGTTATTTCCAGTTTTGAATTCCTATGGATTCACAAAGACATTCTCACTTGGGGCTGCACTCATTCCAAAATACCCACCCTGGGATCTATTTTTGTAATAATAAGTAATATTTAGATCTATCTGGAGGTTTGTGCATCCTTTCTTCTTTCAAACAAGTCTGTACCAGCTTCTACTGCCACACTGTTACACATTTATACCTACCTAAAACTTGGAGATGTTAATAATTTGGTTCAATATAAAAAGGAATTGGGTTCTGAACTCCTAGGTTAGAAGGAGGGTCTCATGGTACTAGGCCAATGTTAGGAAAATTCCCAGTCAAAACAAAAGAGAAATCATAGAAGCATATAGGATGTTAGAATTTAAGGACACCTCAGAGATCTTGGGCACAACCATCTTTTGGGGAGAGCCTGGTGTTAAACATTTACCAATGCACCTCTGATTGTTATTGACCCCTTCTCTCCCTCCAGTTGTCATGTTAGTTCAGACTCATATCACATCTCAAATAGATTATTGTAAGAGTCTCTTCATTAGTTTCCCTCCCTGAAGTCATTCACCACTGTAGTCCATCTTACACACTGCTGCTGCTGAAGTAATTAGATGCAGGTTTAATCTTATGGCTCCCCTATTAAATCAATCTCAGTGGCTTCCTATGCCTGTAAAGCCTTGTACAACCTGGTGCCAATTTGCCTTTTCAGCCTATTTGGATAATACTTATCTTATTTTCTGTGATCTAGTTGAAATGACCTCTTTCTATTGCTTACACAGGACACTCCATTTCCTCTCTTCGTACCATCCCCTCTGCCAGGAGTGGACTTCCATCTTACCTCTGTCTCATAAAGTACCTCTCTCTTTTTTTAAGATGGAGCATTGGCATGCTTTTCTGAATGAAGTCTTTTCTCATTATTCTCACAACTGCTAGCACCCTCTCTCCTAAATTACTTATTTTTCTATATTTCTATTTATTCACTTTATATTTATGCTGTACATATTTTTACATGTATTTCTAATCTTCATTTGTATGTAAACTCACTGGGAGTTTTTTTTTTTTGTATTGAATCTCTATCACCTAATATAATACCTGGCACTTGGTTGAACTTAATAAATATTATTTGATTAATTGGTTAAAGATCATCTGATCAAACCCAGCCTCAGACACTTAATAATTACCTAGCTGTGTGGCCTTTGGGCAAGCCACTTAACCCCATTGCCTTGCAAAAACTGAAAAAAAAATAGAGATCATCTGATCTAAGCTCCTCATTATCACATGAGGTTGCTAAAATTCAGAGATATTTATTTTTCCAAATAGTAAGGAAAAGAACAGTAAGTATAGTAGTACATAGTTGTTTTTCAGTTATGTCAGATTCTTCGTGACCCCTTTGGAGATTTTCTTGGTGAAGATATCGTAGTGGTTTGTCATTTTCTTTTTTAAGTGGAGTAGTGGGGTCATAAGGAGAGAACTAAAATTGAAGCATCAAATTCCTTATTTTATATATATATATATATATATATGTATATATATATATATATATATATATATATATATATATATATATAAAGTCAAAGAGGTGATGACTCAGAGAAGTCATGAAATGAGTTTCCTAAAGTCATCTATTTAATGGCAAGAATAGAAATGAAAACTTACAGTCCTTTCAGAGGATGGTCAAAGATTAATAGTTTAAATTAACTGTTAAAGATTTAGATGTCAAAAACCAGGGAATTCACCTGGTTATGTAGTAGATTTCCAAAATATTTCCATCCATTTAAGTAATCTTATAGAGGTCATTGATACCATTGAGATTGGTTGATAGATTTGATGACATTTGCTCTTCGAGTAGCAAGGCTCACTATTGTCTAAAAATGTACTGCTAACCTAAGTTTAGGTCCCAGGCCAGTTGAAAAGGATATGAAGGAGACAAAAAAGTTCAGATGACACACAAGATTTTAAAATTTTTTTCCAAATTACATGTAAATATAATTTTCAACATTCATTTTTGGTGAGATTTTGAGTTTCACATTTTTTTCCCTTTCCCCCCACTCTTCCTCTTTCCCTTGACAGTAATCTGATATGAACTATAAAGGTATAATTATATTAAACATATTTCTATATTAGTCTTGTCATGAAAGGAAAATCAGAACAAAAGAGAAAGAAACCATGAAAAGAGAAAAAACATAAAACAAAATTTAAAAAGTCAAAATAGTATGCTTTGGTCTGCATTAAGATTCCATAGTTCTTTCTCTGGAGATAGTATTACCTGGATAAATTATTAGTATTTTCCATCACCAGTAAAACAAGTTTTTCTTTGATAACCTGGTATTAACTTTCCCAGAACAGGAAAATGAAAGAAAAATGTAGAGACCATTGTTGAAATCTTGCCTAAATCTTCACAAAATACATGCATTCTATAAAATCTCAGCAATTATCATTCTCATTTTTGTCATTCTATAAAATCTGAGCAATTATCATTCCACATTTTGTCATTTAAATATATTGATTCTACTTTGTCTCTATTGAGGTTGTTCAATCATTTTTAGTCATATCTGACTTTTCATGATCCCATTTCGCATTTTCTTGGAAGAGGTACTGGAGTAGTTTTCCATTTCTTTCTCCAGCTCATTTTACTAAGGAAAATGAGAAACAGGGGTAAGTGATTTGTTCAGGGTCACAAAGTTATTAAGTTTCTTAAGCCAAATTTGAACTCAGGTTTTCCTGACTTTAGGCCTACCCACTGCTCCTCCAGCTGCTCCTCTTTGTCTCTAAGAATGCATTTTTCCTAGGGGGAAAAAAGGGAATGAAGCCCATCTTTTTTTCCCTTTCAGTTGTGAAGTTAATACAGCCTTGGCAGTTTATGGGAAGACCTCCTGCTGTCTCAAACAATTCTCTAGTCTATCACCTTTTGGCCAGTCATTCAATAAAATAGATATTATTATGTATTTTACAAACAAAAGTAGCCAAGTCACTCCCCTGCCTAGTCAACTACTAAAATAACTTTTCTCCAGCAAGATACCTTTAACTGTCATTGAGAACTGAGAGGATGATGGTCGTGAACATTTCAAATTCACTCATGAAAGACAGTGCACAACCATGTGGCTGTATTATTATTATTATTAGATGAACTAGGCTAGGTGTAAAGCATGACTATTATTACCAAAGAATAAAGATACGCAAAAGAGATCTACAGCTTATAGAATAACTGTGATTCGTTTAGTATTATGAGAAGGGAGCTATTGGCTTCTTTCCTCTTGACATCTGTCTTTTGGCTGAAGTGTAATGGAAATTTTTACTGTGCACATCATATTCCTTTTGTTAAGCATCTTCATAAAGTCATGTAACTGTAAGCAGTGAAAAATTCCCTGTGGCTGCATAATTGTGTTTGCCTATCTGCACACTCCACCCTAAACTGGGTAAATCCAGTAAATAGTCTTTGATTAAATGCTATGGTAGTTCTTTTTTCCTTCAAGAAATCTAGCAGCTGTGGTCTTCTCATTATCAATGTGGAACAAAAATGTTCTCAATAGAGATATCATCACCCCACATAGAAAATGACATGCAGAATATATGCAAAAGTGTAGTTTAAGAATTTTATTCTGAGGGTGATCTAGGTCTGCAAGAAAGCTCTTTGGAAAACCAAAGGTTGTGAAGGTGACATGCACAGTTGAAAAAAATTTATAGATTCTATTCCCATTCAATTTTCTTCAGAGGTCTATCATTTCTAACTTTCAAAAAAATCTATTCATCTTCTTAATGTCTTTTTGTATATTTTATAGTTAGATTTATCTAGCTCTGAGAGGGGAAAGTTGAAGTACTCCACTAGTATTCTTTTATTGTCTACGTCTTCCTTTAATTCATTTAGCTTTTCCTTTAAGAATTTGAATGCTATGCTATTTGGTACATACATGGTTAGTATTGATATTATTTCATTGCCTATGATTCCTTTTAGCAAGTTGTAGTTTCCCCTGCTTATCTCTTTTAATTAAGTCTATTTTTGTTTTTGCTTTATCTGGGATGATCATTGTTTCTCCTGTCTTTTAAACTTCAGGTAAAGCAAAATAAATTTTGTTCAGTCCCTTATTTTAACTCTGTGAATCTTTTCTTTTTCTGTGTGTTTTTTAAACTACATATACTACATATATATATGTATATATATACATACATACATACATTTATATACATTCCCTTTTTGATCCAATTTAGATGTGAGTAAAGTTCAAACTTTGCCTGCCCTCCCTCGATTTTCCCCTACTTAGTAAAAGCTTTTGTTTGTGTACTGTTTTAAATGTGAGATAATTTTCTTCATTCTTTCTCTTCCTTTACTTTCTCCTAAACTATTCCTCTTTCTTATTAATCCATTTTTTTCCTAATCCCAACATAATCAACTCACTCTTACAACCACTTTTTAATTGTCTTAATAATGATAAAGTTCTTGGAAGATATATGTATCAAATTCCCATTTAGAAAGGTAAACAATTTAATCTTATCAAGTCCCCTATGATTTCCCTATCATATTTACATTTCTGTTTTTCTTGAGTCTTGAATTTGAAAGTCAAAATTTCTGTTCATTTCTGGTCTTTTCATCAGGAATGTCTGAAAACTTTATTTCATTAAATATCTATTTCCCCCTTGAATTATATTCATCTTTGCTGGCTAGGTTATACTTGGGTGTAATCCCAAATCTTTTGCCTTGTGGAATATCATATTCTAAGCCCTCTGTTCTTTTATGTTGGTAGTTGCTAGATCTTATATGATCTCAACTATAGCTCCACAGTATCTGAATGGTTTTCTTCTAGCTGTTTGAATATTTCCACCTAGAGTGGGAAACTATGGAATTTGATTTATAATATTCCTGGAAGTTTCCATTTTATTTTGAGATATCTCTCTCTCTCTCTCTCTCTCTCTCTCTCTCTCTCTCTCTCTCTCTCTTTTTAGATTTTTGCAAGGCAAATGGGGTTAAGTGGCTTGCCCAAGTCCACACAGCTAGGTAATTACTAAGTGTCTGAGGTTGGATTTGAACTCAGGTACTCCTGACTCCAGGGCGGGCCAGTGCTCTATCAACTGTGTCACCTAGCTGCCCCTTGAGATCTCTTTCAAGTAGTGATCAGTGAATTCTTTCAATTTCTATTTTATTTTTTGGTTCTAGAATATTGGAACAGATTTCCTTTATAATTTCTTAAAAATATGATGTCTAGGCTCTTTCTTTGATTGTGGTTTTCAGATAATCTAATAACTCTTAAATGATCATTTCTGGATCTATTTTCCAGCAGTTGTTTGTTCTTTGAGATATTTCACATCTTTTCTTTTTTGTTGTTATTTTGGCTTTATTGTTTCTTGATGTCTCATGGTTATTAGCTTCTACTTGTCCAATTCTAATTTTTAAGGAATTATCTTCTTTAGCGAGCTTCTGTACCTCCTTTTCAATTTGGTCAATTTTTTTTAAGGAGATATTTTTTCTTATATTTCTTTTATCTATTGTCTTTGATCATTACATTACTGAGAACAGTTAAGGAATTAATAGTAGATCATCATACAATATTGCTATTACTGTGTACAATGTTCTCCTGGTTCTGCTCATTTCATTTTACAATTCACATAAGTCTTTCCAGATTTTTTCTAAGAATATTCTGCTTATTATTTTTTTGCAATTCATTTATAATATCTATTCCTTCTATTCTCCAACACATTCACTTTTTTGATATTTAATTTATTAATTTATTTTCATATTACCTCAATAGTCTTCTTGTAAAAGTAAACATAATCCCTTCTTCTTCCACAATGATAGAGAAACCTCAAGAAAAACAAAGTGAGAGAAAAAAAAGTGTACTTCAGTCTGTGTTCAGATACCATCATTTCTGTGTTGGATAGATCACATTCTTAATCAGGAGTCCATCAGAGGGGCAACTAGATGGTGCAGTGGATAGACCACCAGTCTAGGAGTCAGGAGGACCTGAATTCAAATCCTGCCTCAGACACTTAATAAGTGCTTAGCTGTGTGACTTTGTGCAAGTCACTTAAACTCCATTATCTTGCAAAAAAAAGAAGTCCATCAGAGACATTGCTTCAATTTTTCCCCTACAGTTCCTATTACTAACTCCATCCTATTCCTCCCCACCCCCATTTACTCTATTTATTCTCTCCTTTCACCCTGTCCCTCCTCAGTGTGTTATATCTGACAACCATCTCCCATGATCTTCCCTCTCTTCTATCACCTACACTGCCTCCTCCCCTACCCCTGTCCCTTTTCTCCCATCCATTTCCTCTCCTTTTTTCCCTCTAAGATAGCTTTCTATACCCTATTGAGAATGAGAATGAAGACACACTCATTTCCCCTTGTCTCCCCCCTCTTCCACTGCATTACAAAAGCTTTGTCTTGCCTCTTTTACATGAAACATTTTAATCCATTCTATCTCTCCTTTCCCCTTCTCATTGCCCATTAACTCCATCTTTATAATATATCATACCTTCATATTCAACTCCTTTCTCTGCCTGGTCTATATATGCTCCTTCTAAATGAGAAGGTTCATATTAGTTATCAAATTCATGTTCCCATTCAGGAACATAAGCAGTCCAACATTATTAAATCCCTCATAATTTGCTCTTCCTGTCCACTCTCTCTGTGCTTCACCTGAGTCTTGTATTTGAGATCAAACTTTCTATTCTGCTCTGGTAGTTTCAACAAGAAAGTTTGAAAGTTCCCTATTTCATTGAATGTTCATCTTTTTCCCTGAAAGAATATGTTCAGTTTTGCTGGGTAGTTGATTCTTGGTTATAATCCAAGCTCTTTTATCTTCTGGAATATTATATTCCAAGCCCTATGAGCTGGTACTAAATATAGCTGCTACTAAATCCCATGTAATACTGACTGTAGCTCCATGATATTTCTTTTTTTCAAAAAAAATAATTTATGTATTTATTAATTGATTTCATGTGCACATATATATATATTTAAGTTACAAAATTTCCTTCCGCCATCCCTTCCTGCCCCCCTCCTCTCAGCAGTGAACAGTCAAGTTAGCATTCTACCTACATATTTTTGATAAACATGCTTACAGATTAGACATTTTTCGTATGAGGAATTAGGGTTAAGGGAAAGACATACATAAGAGATAATTTTTATAAAATGTTCATCAGGTTCTGAAGGGTTTTGTTTTGTTTTTCTTCCTCTGGGTTGAGATAACATTGTCCATAGCTAGTCTAAAACCATTGTCCTAGCTCTCTGAACTGTTGAGAGAAGTTGCATCCATCAAGATTGATAATCTCACAATGTTATTGTTAATGTGTACATTGTTTTCTTGGTTCTGCTTCATTCACTCAGCATCAGATCCTGTAAGTCATTCCAAGCATCTCTAGAGTCTGACCATTTATGGTATTTTATAGGACAATAATATTCTATAGTATTCATGTACCATAACATGTTTAACCCTTCCCCAATTGATGGGTATCCCCCAAATTTCCAATTCTTTGCCACTACAAAAAGAGCTGCTATGAATATTTTGAAATCTATGGGAATTTTCCCATTTTTTATGATTTCTTTTGGATATGGGGCAAGAATTGGAATTGATGGGTCAAAGGGAACAAACATTTTTATTGATTTTTTGGGAATAGTTCCTCTTTGAGCATTCTCTCAGAAATGATTGGATCAGTTTGCAGTTCCACCAGCATTACACCAATGTTCCAGGCCTCCCACAACCTCTCCCAACATTGATCATTTTCCCTTTCTCTCATCTTGGCCAATCTGATAGGTATGAGGTGATACCTCATTGTTGTTTTAATTTGTGTTTCTATAGTCAATAATTATTTGGAGCATTTTTAAAATTTGATTATATAGAACTTTAATTTCTTCATTTGAAAATTGTCTATTGATATATCGCCTTTGACCATTTATCAATTGGGGAATGACTTGTAACCTTATAAATTTGATGCAGTTCTCTCTATATTTTAAAAATGAGTTCTTATCAGAAATCCTAGCTGTGAAGATTGTTTCCCATTTTTCTGCTTTCCTTCTAATTTTGGCAGGATTGATTTTATTAATGCAAATACTTTTTGTTCCATGATATTTCAATTGTTTCTGGTTGCTTATAATATTTTCTCTTGGACTTGGGAGTTCTAGAATTTGACTATTAAATTCCTGGGAGTTTTTTCTTTAGAGATGTCTTTCACAAGGTGATTGGTGGATTCTCTCAATTTCTATTTTACCTTTTGCTTCTAGGATATCAGGGCAATATTCCTGGAGAATTTCTTTAAAAATGAAGTCAAGGCTCTTTTTGTGATCATGATTTTCTGCTTATCATTTCTTAAAGGACAAAAGTATTCCGACACAATCATATTCCACAACTTGTTCAGTCTTTTCCCAGTTGATGGACATTTCTTCAATTATCAAGTCCTATCAACCACTAAAAGTTGCTATAAATATAGGTCATTTTCCTTTTTGAGATACAGACTTAGGAGTGGTATTGCTTGGTCAAAGGTTATGCATAGCTTTATAGGCCTTTGGGCATAGTTTCAATTGGATCTTCAAAATGGTTAAATCAATATGCAATTTCCATTTTCCTACATCTTCTCCAACTTTTCCTTTTCTGTCATTTTTATCCAATTTGATAGGTGTGTGGTGTTTGTTCAGAGTTGTTTTAATTTGTATTTCTCTGATCAATAGTGATTTGGAACATTTTTTTAAAGTTTTTTTTTCAAGGCAAATGGAGTTAAGTGGCTTGCCCAAGGCCACACAGCTAGGTAATTATTAAATGTCTGAGACCGGATTTGAACCCAGGTACTCCTGACTCCAGGGCCGGTGCTTTATCCACTGTGCCACCTAGCCGCTCCTGGAACATTTTTTATATGAGTATAAATGACTATAGATAGCTTTGATTACTTTGTCTGAAAATTGCCTGTTTGCATCCTTTGATTATTTTATTAATTGAGGAATGGGTTTTATTTCTATAAATTTGATCACATTTTCTATATATATTTGAGAAATGAGGTCATTATAGGAGAAAATTGCTGTAAAAATCTTTCCTACAGTAATGATTACCTACTATGTATTTCCCTCCATCCTGTTTTCCCTGTTTATCCTACTTTCTTTCTCCTTTTACTCTATTCTCTTTTCTTTTTTTTTTTCTTTTCAGTTTTTGTAAGGCAATGGGGGTTAAGTGATTTGCCCAAGATCACACAGCTAGGTAATTATTAAGTGTTTGAGGCCAGATTTCACTCTGTCTATTCTCAAAAGTGTTTTGCTTCTTTTTGCCTACCCCAATCTGTCTTCCCTTCTATCACCATTTCCCTTCTCTAATCCCCTTCTCCTCCTTCTTTCCTATAGGGTAAGATAGAATTCTATACACAAATAAATGTATATGTTATTCCCTCTCTAAGTCAATTCAGATGAAAGTAGGGTTCACCCCCACCACAATCACATACCTCCTTCTCCCATCTTACTCTTCACTGTAAAATCTTTTCGATTTCTTTGATGGCAGATAATTTATCCCATTTTATCTCTCCCCTTCACGTTCTTCCACTACTTTTCTTTCTCACCCCTTAATCCTTATAATGCCTTTTTTTTTGAAATTTATCCTATCATATTTAATTCACACCTGTGCACTTGGCCTATGTATACTCCTTTTTAGTTTTTGTTTTTTTGCAGGGCAAATGGGGTTAAGTGACTTGCCCAAGGTCACACAGCTAGGTAATTATTAAGTGTCTAAGGTTAGATTTAAACTCAGGTCCTCCTGAATCCAGGGCCAGTGCTCGATCCATTGTACCATCTAGCTGCCCCTACTCCTTTTATTAATTAATTTATTTAGAATTTTACATTTTTTTCCCTAATTTCCCTTGCCTCCCCCTACCCCCTACAGAAGGCAGCCTGTTAGTCTTTACATTGTTTCCATTGTAAATATTGATCTAAATTGAATGTGATGAGAGAGAAATCATATCCTTAAGGGAAAAAAAGTAAAGTATAAGAGATAGCAAAATTACATAATAAGATAACTTTTTAAAAAAAATTAAAGGTAATAACCTTTGGCCTTTGTTCAAACTCCACAATTCTTTCTCTGGATACAGATGTACTCTATCATAGATACCCCAAAATTGTGCCTGATTGTTGCTCTGATGGAATGAGTAAGTCCATCAAGGTTGATCATCACCCTCATGTTGCTGTTAAGTTGTACAATGTTCTTCTGGTTCTGCTCATCTCACTCAGCATCAATTCATGCAAATCCTTTCAGGCTTTCCTGAAATCCCGTCCCTCCTGGTTTCTAATAGAACAATAGTGTTCCATAATGTACATATACCACAATTTGTTTAGCTATTCTCCAATTGATGGACATCCACTCAATTTCTTTGGCACCACAAACAGGGCTGCTATGAATATTTTTGTCCAAGTGATGTTTTTACCCTTTTTTCATGATCTCTTCAGGATATATACGCAGTAGTGGTATTGCTGGATCAAAGGTATGCTCATTTTTGTTGCCCTTTGGGTGTAATTCCAAATTGCTCTCCAGAAAGGCTGGATGAGTTCACAGCTCCACCAACAATGTATTAGTGTCCCAGATTTCCCACATCCCTTCCAACATTGATCATTGTCCTTTCTTGTCATATTGGCCAGTCTGAGAGGTGTGAGGTGGTACCTAAGAGATGACTTAATTTGTATTTCTTTAATAAGTAGTGATTTAGAGCAATTTTCATATGACTATGGATTGCTTTGATTTCCTCATCTGCAAATTGCCTTTGCATATCCTTTGACCATTTATTGATTGTGCCCCTACTTCTTTTAACTCTCCTAATAATGATAAAGTTTTTGGGAGTTACAAGTATCATTTTCCCATGTAGGAATGTAAACAATTTTACCTTATTGAATTCCTTATGATTTCTCTTTCCTTTTTCACTTTTTATGCTTCTTTTGAATCATGTATTAAAAAGTCAGACTCTTGAAAAGCAGAATTGTTCAAGTGATTTGATTGACTAAGATTTCTTTTAGCTCTGATCTTTTCATCAGGAATATTTGGAAATATTTTATTTCATTGAGTATCTATTTTCCCCCCTGAAGTTTTTTTGACTAAGTGATTCTTAGTTGTAATACTAGTTGGGTTTTTTTTTAAGTTTTTGCAAGGCAAATTGGGTTAAGTGGCTTGCCCAAGACCACACAGCTAGGTAATTATTAAGTGTTTGAGGTTGCATTTGAACTCAGGTACTCTTGACTCCAGGGCCAGTGCTCTATCTACTGCACCACCTAGCCGCCCCAATCCTAGTTCTTTTGCTCACTGCAATATCACATTCCAAACCTCTGGTGCTTTATGGTAGAAACTGCTAAATCTTGTGTTATCCTGATTGTGACTTCATGATATTTTCATTGTTTCTTTTTTATTGCTTTCAATATTTTCTCCTTTACTGGGACCTCTAAAATTTGATTTTACTATTCCTGGGAGTTTTCATTTTGGGATCTCTTTCAGGAGGTTTTTGGTGGATTTTTTTTCAACTTCTATTTTACCCTCTGCTTCTAGACTATCAGGACAATTTTCCTTGATAATTTCTTGAAATTATCTTTTGTTTCTGATCATGGTTTTCAGGTAGTCTAATTATTTTTAAATTCTCTCTTTTGGATTTATTTTCTAGGTCAGTTGTTTTTCCAATTAGATATTTCACATTTTCTTTTAGTTTTTCATTCTTTTGGTTTTGCTTTGATGTTTCTTGTTGGTTCATAAAATCATTAGCTTCCATTTGTCCAATTCTAATTTTTTTTAGTTTTTTTTTGCAAGTCAATGGGGTTAAGTGACTTGCCCAAGGCCACACAGCTAGGTAATCACTAAATGTCTGAGGCCAGATTTGAACTCAGGTACTCCTGACTCCAGGACTGGTGTTCTATCCACTGTGCCACCTCACTGCCCCCTCGATTCTAATTTTTAAGGAATAATTTTCTTCAGTGAGTTTTTGTACTTCCTTTTCCACTTGGCCAATTCTGCTTTTCAAAGTATTCTTCTCTCTTCATTAGATTTTTGTGCCTTTTTTATTATTCTGCATTTTTAAAGTGTTATTTTTTGTGACACCTTTACCAAGCTGCTGACTCTTTTTCTTGCATCACTCTCATTTCTTTTCCCAACTTTTCTTCTACTTCTTTTAATTGATTTTTATTGTTTTAATTGTTTTAATTGATTTTAATTGTTTTTTGAATTCTTCCATGGCCTGGAGCCAATTCACATTTTTATTTTATGCTTTAGATGTAAGAATTTTGACTGTGTTGTCTTTTTCTGAGTTTGTGATTTTACCCTCCTTGTCACCACTTTGTATAATTAGGATCTTTTTTCTACTGTTTGCTTATTCCTCCTGTTAATTCTATGCTGAAGTGGGCTTTTGCTTCAGGAGTAGAAGGGACATTGACTCAAGTTTCAAAGGTTTTTGTCCATCTGTTTTAATTGGTGATTGTGAGAACCTATCAATTTTCAGTTCTTCCAAGATAGTATGATCTAGGGAGAGGAATTTTTATTTTTCTCCTGTACTGTGCACTGGCTTGTGAGTGACCATAAGCATTCTTTCCAACCCTGGAATTATGACCAAGGTTCCTACTCTCCTGCAGCCCCAAGCTCTGGTGTGCTAATGCTCCTTCTTGCCCTGGGACTGGGTTCTAAGAGTGTGACCCTGTTCTATGTATAGTCAATACAACAGAGTCTGCCCTCAGTGCCAACAAAGGGACTTCTATATTCTCCTACTAATCAGTTGCCCAACTCCCTTGTCATCTGTGGGGCCCAGAGGCTAGATCTTGTGTTGCTGGGGCCAGATTTGCACTGGACTGCACTTCACTCTTCCCTTTTTCAACAGACCTTTCCTATTGACCTAAGTTGTTTCACTTTGTCCTTTTGCAGGTTCTGCCACTTTAGAATTTGTTTTGAGGCATTATTTAATGATATTTGGAGGGTTTGAGGGATAAATTAGGCATCATTTTTCTCTGTGACCTTGGTTTTGCCTCCTTTGTAGTGAGAAGTTATTATTTTCAGTATTGTTTTGAGTCTCTTTTTCAAAGTTTTTCATATCTTTTCATAATTTTCTTCCTTTGTTTTCATTTAACTAATTTTTCCTCTATCAATCTTTTTACATTTTGAGAATCAATTTTTAGCTCTCCTAGGAATTCTTGTTGGACTTGTGTCACATTCACATTTTGGGGTGGGGGGTAATTGAGACTTTGCTTATAGTTGTTTTGTCTTCATTGTTTTCTTCTGAGTTTGTGTCTTAATTTTCCTTGTCACCATAGTAGATTTTTATGGTCAGATTTTTTGTTGATGTTGTTTGCTCAAGTTCCACACCATTTCTTGATTTTTGAACTTAATGTTAATTTAAAACTCTATTCTAGGTATAAAATTGGGGGATATTGGTTTCAAGCTTTGGACTTTTTTGTACTGCTGTTTTCTGAGCTAGTTCTAGGGGTCTGGAGATTTAAAGTGCTTCCAAGGTGTGATCTGAGGAACTGCTCTCTTGGTTTGCAATATGGTCCTTACTAAGGAAAGGTCCTGACGCATGGAATTTCAATCTGTATTTCTCTTCAGGGTACTTCCTCCCTTTGGGACAGGAAAAATACTGTTCCCTCAGTTTCTCTTGGAGCTGGAAATGCTATTGCTCCTCCGAGCTTCCACTCCCCCTTGACTGAAAATGTTCTTCTCTACTCCTGAACCATGACCCAGAAGTGGGTACAGGCAATGGAATTGCCAAATAGCATCTGGTGTTGCATCCTCTCTGATCTTTTTATTGGCTCTGCTACTCCAGAATTTCATTTGAGACACTATTTTAAAGTTGTTTAGATGGGAATGTTGAAAGAGATAAGTTGTCTCTATGTTGCCATCTTGAAGGAACAGTTGAAATTTTTACTATATAAATGAAATGATAGCACTAAAGGATATGGAAAGAATTTGGAGCTAAGGAAGGAACTGGAAAAAGAATTAACAATTGGCTTGCTAAGTTCAAAATCTTATTCAAACAAACTCTGAAAGTTAGAATGGATCAAGTAGAAGTGATTCTATGAGACAACTAGAAATATTAAAACAAAGTTAAAACACTAAAAAATAGGAGAAAATACAAAGCATCTTATAGCAAAAATAACTGATCTGGAAAAGATATCAAAGTAAAATAATTTAAGAAGCATTAGATTATTTAAAAGTCACAATGGGAAAAAAAGAGTATGGACATCATTTTTAGGAAATCACAATCGGAAACTGCCTGGATATTCCTTAGAACCAGAAGACAGAGTGGGAAATAAAAAGAATCTATTTGTCAACTTCTGAAAGAATTCCCTAAAGGAAAACTTCCAGGGACATCATAACCAAAAGCGAAGAGCTTTCAATTTAAAGGAAAATACTGCAAACAACCAGAAAGAAACAATTTAAATATTCAAGAATTCAATAACCATTGTCAAGAACACACAAAATTTAGCAAACATCACTATCAAGGATTAGAGAATTTAGAATACAACAAAGGCAAAGGATATAGGATTACAATTAAGAATCTTTACCCAAAAAGGTAAATATAATAAGCTTAATAAGGGGGAAAGTGGAACTTTAATGAAAAGAACTCCAAGCATTACTGATGAAACAACCAGCTCTGCATAGAAATACTGAAATACAAACCTGAGACAAGGAAAACATAAAAAGGTAAATATGGGCAAAACATTCTCTAATCCATCTACCACATAACAGCTACTTCACATACTTGAAGATGCTATCAGGTTCCCCTGAGTCTTCCTTTCTTCAACCTAATCATCACTATGTTCTTCAACCATTCCTCTCTGGCATGAACTCAAAAAACCTTTTAGAAGTACCATACAATCAAAAATATTTATAGCAACTCTTTTCTGATGGCATATCCTGAATCCAGACCCATTGCTCTATGCACTCTGTTACCTAACTACTTAGAAGTAATATAGTGTCACACCATTTACACTGTCTACACCATCTTCTTTGGGGTTAATAGTCCTATCTTTGATACCATAGTAATGAAATCAATTAACTCTTAACCACCCAATCAGTGTCAGAAAGGCCAGCCAAATAAGTTAGAATCATTATGAAAGACAGTTTTCCTAGTTCATCGTGTATATGAAAAGATTCTATGAAAACAGATACACATGAATCTCAAATTATTTTTTTTAGCTAGCATTTATTGATATCTTCCATGGAAGGAGGCAGGTGTTTTCCATAACAACAATGATCCTTCAAGCATAAAAGGTCTGTGTAATACTAAAAGGTTTGTATAATACTTTGTGGATTCTCTAGAACTCAAAATGGTCCTTGATGTTTGGGCCCCAAATCCAACAGCAAAGAACTGGGTAAGCAATACTTATTTGCTATTTAAATCCTTAACATCAGTATTGTGAAACAATATTTATAGTCACAAAGTGTAAATGAAAATGAATAGTAGAAATGGTTGTGAACAGGAATATTCTTACATAACCTGAATTATTGTCAGATTGATGTCACAAATTAATATTTATATTAAATTACTTTAGTCTTTCAAGTCAATTTTTCTACATGAAATGTCAAACTTCTTCATGCACAAAGACAAAATTTTCACTATTCATTTCCATAAAACACCTGTTTGTAGTCATATAATGAAGCTCACTATAGATAATTTAAAGATTCATCCTGAGTCAAAAATCAAGTATATTTTCAAGAATATCAGTAGTCAGAGAAAGTGTCTGAGCTTAGATGTAAATGTAGAAATAAACCATTTAGTTTGAATTTCCTCTCTTGAAAGGAAGTTTTAATGAGAAAAAACTTTCTGGAAAGGTAGTATTATCATTCTTAGGACTATTAAAAGTCAATTTATTTATTTAACTGTTCATCCATACATTTATCTGCTTGACTGTTGTTTCTACCAATCAATGTATGCATTCATCTATGTATATATGCATATATGTATACAAGTATGTATCTATCTGTCTAATTATATTTTAACTCTCTTTCTCTAAGACTGGGCCTCCCTTACTAGTTCAGGCTGAAAAGGTCACAGTCATTCACCATTAGCCCAATCTCTCTAATGATTAACTTGCTCTTTTTGACCTGCAAAAATTCACCCTATCTTAGTTGGTCTGGTAGCTCCCTGGGACAAATTACCTTGGTGCAAAACAATGTGAACATCCAACAGGAACAGAACATTCAGCTTAGAGCTCCCAAGTTCAAGTGATCTACCATTCTCAGCCTTGTTAGCAGGTAGAACTACAGGCATATACTACCCTACCTGACTGAAAGCTACTTAGAAGTAATATAGTGTCCCAAGATGTCTTAGATAGTAAACTCTTGCTTATTTCTTAAAAACAATTAGAGATTGAAGTTAGAGAGTTAACATAATTCCATCCTTCCCAGCTATGAGTGTAATATCTGATAATATCTAAAGTACAAGAGACAAAATTTCCTGAGTGTCACTTAGACTCTTTTTTTGGCCAATCTATATAATTACTTTTAAAATTATTCTTCTTAAAAAGTCAGAATCCTATTACCTCCTATCTATTTAAGATGCTTGCTTTTATAGTATTTTGATGCATTTTGGTATTTTATGGCTAAATTAGCTCATTGATGCACATTGTCCCTCCACTAAGATTTTTAAATTTCTGTTCTCACTCCTCAGCACAGTGTCAAACATATAATAAGTCTTTCATAAATTCTTTTTCTTTCTTTCATTCATTGAAAATCATGGAGAATAGAGGCTGATCCCCTCTAACACAGACGAGGTAGAGACTAGGCCTGTTGATTCACTATTATAGGGAATTCACATGGGGTGAAACATCCTCTATCAATGCAAGGCAACATTTCTCTGCAACTCATACTTGTAGAGAGTTCTCTAAGGCACTGAGAAGTTGGATAATGTGTTCAGGATTACACAATATGCATCTGAGGTAAGACTTGAATTCAGGTCTTCCTGACACTAAGGCCAGCTCTCTTCTATCACACTAACTTTTAGGATCATAACTATTCTCTATTAGGAAGATAAAAGCATCATAAAGTAGGAGATCAAATAGTTAAGTCAGGGTATCTTTCAGTGCCTGAGGCAACTCTCTAAGACTGCATGTTGAAGGCCAGGTGACAATCTACATCAATAAAAATAGTTGCTCACAAGGGAAGTTCCCTTGTTGTTCTTGTTCAGTCATTTCAGTGCCTGACTCTTTGTGACCCCATTTGCAATTTTCTTGACAGTGATATTGGAGTTGTTTCTCATTTCCTTCTTCAGTTCATTTAACAGATAAGGAAACTGGGTCAAACAGGGTTAAGTGACTTGCCTAGGATTATACAGCTAATTAGTCTGAGGTCAGATTTGAACTCAAGAAGATGAATCTTCTTGTCTCTAGGCCAAACACTCTATTTACCATACCATCTGTCTGTTGAAGTTCCCTAGACCAATGAAATTGTAGATCAAGTTAAAAAATCCTCTTTGGATTTTCTGTGATTGTGGATCATAGAACAAAATGATTTCAGAAAAATCAGTTTCAGGTAATCCAAAGGGCAAGGACACAGGACACAAAGTAAATGACCACAGTAACCTAGTATTTGCTAATTCCAAAGTTCTTATCACCTTTCAGGATAAGAACTCACTAAAACTGCTGGGAAAACTGGAAAACAATATGACACAAACTATATATAGACCAATATCTCATACCACATACCAATATAAAGTAAAAATGGGTGTATGATTTAGACTTAAAGGATGGTACCATAAGAAAGTTATTAACAAAGAATAGTCTAACTCTCAATATATATGGGGTGGAGAAGAATTCATAAAAATCTTTTGTACAAACAAAAACAAAGCAATCAAGATTAAAAGGAAAGAAGAAAACTGGGAAACAATCTTTCTAGCAAGTGTCCCTGATAAAGACCTCATTTCTCAAATAAATAAAAAACTGAGTTAAATTTATGAGAACAAAATCCATCCCCTAATTGATAAATAATCAAAGGATATGAACAGACAGTTTTCAGATGAAGAAATAAAATATATATATATATATGTATATACAAATTAAGAAGTGCTCCATATCAATTTTAATTAGAGAAATGCAAATTAAAACAAATCTGAGATACCAGCTCACACCTTTCAGATTGACTAATATGACAAAAATGGAAAATGATAATAATATTGTAGAAGATATGGGAAAACTGAGACACTATTGCATTGTTGGTAGAGTTGTAAACTGATCGAAACATTCTGGAGAAAAATTTGGAACTATGCCCAAAATACCCTGGGTATAACCAGCAAGTACCACTACTTGGTTTTTATCGCAAAGAGATCATAAAAAAGGGGAAAGGATCTACAAAAGCAAAAATATTTATAGTAGTCTTTTCATGATTGCAAAGTATTGGAAATCAATTGAATACTCATCAGTTGGGGAATGGCTGAACAAGCTGTGATATATAATATAATGTAATACTATTGTGCAATAAGAAAGGACAAACAGGCAGATTTCAGAAAACATCTGTATGAAAGGCTTGTGGCATAACGGATAGAGCACTGGCCTTAGAGTCAGGAGGATGGGAGTTCAAGTATGGCCTTAGATACTTGCCACTTACTAGCTGTGTGAACTTGGATAATCACTTAACCCTGATTGCCCTACATCTAGGGTCATCTCCAGTAGTTCTGATTTACATCTGGCCACTGGACCCAGATGGCTCTAGAGAAGAAAAGGAGACTGGTGACTTAGCAAAGCATGTGCTTGTCATGGCATTGCCTCCCTGAAGTCGAGGTCTTCTTCAAAAATGAAGGACAGACATTATGGAAAGTGAAATGAGCAGAACCAGGAAAACAATGTACACAGATCCAGCAACTTTATGTTATGATCCACTGTGAATGATCCAGTTCTCAGCACCACAATGATCTAGGACAAGTACAAAGGACTCATTAAGGGAAATGCTATCCATATCCAGATAAAGAACTGATGGACTCTGAATGCAGATCAAAGCATATTTTCTTCAATTTTATTTTTTTTCTCAGAGTTATTTTTTCATTTTGAACTGTTTCTTCTTCTACAATTGAGATTAATAAGGAGAAATATGTTGAACATGATAACACCTATATAAATTATATCAAACTGTCTATCATTTTTCAGAAGAGGTGGGAGGGAGGGAGAGAAAAATTTTGAACTCAAAATCTTATAAAAATGAATGCAAAATTTTTCACAATATATAATTAGGGGAAAAATAAAATACTATTTAAACAGAAAAAAAGTCTAGCAGTCACAATACAAAGTAAAGAGTATCAGTGTAGAGGACCAATATCTTAGGAGACAACATCCAAGAAAATGTTTGATTACTTCTGGTGTTTCTATCACAAAAGCATGGAACGTGAATAACAAAAAATTGAATTAGAATCTTTAATTTTGCTCCATGGAAGTTACTGAAACATGGTGATATGAGATTCATGATTAAAATATAACTATAGAAGGAAAAGTTTTATTCAAAAGGAATAGAGTAGATAAAAAGGAATTGTGGAGTAACATGAATACTAAGCACATATATTCATGAGAAGTCAGAGAAATAAAGTCACTTTCCTCAGGTTACACAGACAGCTAATACCAAAGCTAGAATCAGAATCCAATTCTCCTGACTCTGAGCCAGTTCCATAAACATCTCTGAATTTTTTAAGAATAAAAATAAAAATTCACTTATTCATTATTGTTTCTCTGTGATCCTATCTAGAAGCAGGATTGTGAAGATGACTTCTGGACCTCTCTGACGGTCTAATGATTCCATGAGGCTTTTAAAAACATTTTTTCAGATTATATTTGTTTTACTGATATACAGTGATATGTTAAACAGGTAGTTTGGAGAATTTCGTAAGTTTTCCCATTGAATATCCAACCCTTTTCTTCAGAACCAAGCAGAGAAATTTTATTTTCCTACTTCATAAGCTAGACTCTCCATTTCAGGTTATTAAAAAACTAATAGGAGAGGCATGGTATAGTCAGTGTGATAAAACTGGTCTTCCCCCCTCCTCCCACCCCTTTTAACTATCTTCTTTTCTCCTTAAACCTACTGACAATAATACTAATAATAGCAATAATTAGAATATTCATTGTTGACCCATATAGCACTTTCTAGTTGGTAAAGTCTCATGAAAACATTCATGCCTTAACCTATTAAAAAACAATCAAAACAAAAAAACCAAAATGAACCAAAAACACATGGAAGGGGGAAGATCTTTAGTCATCTAACAAATTACCTAGGGCCCAAACAGGTGTAAGGTTATAATCCATTCCTTATAGAAGAGACTACATTATTCTGTGGAACTAGATACATACACCAAGAGATCAGAAAAAATTATTGGTGAAATAGGACACCATTTGTTGGACAGTGGGCAAATAGTGAACTTTTTAAATAATTTCTATTTTGATTTCCTCCTTTCAATAATTTTTTTTTTTAGTAAAACATTGTCGACACAATGAATACAATGGATAGAGTACCAGACCTGGAGTCAGGAAGATCCATCTTCCTATTTTCACATCTGGCCTCAGATACTTCCTAGCTATGTGACCCTGGAGTCCCTCCTCTCTACTCATATAATCACCCTTTTATTTTCAGGATTCCTGAACTATTGAAATAGACTCTATTTTGTTCCCCCACTTCAAACTTCTTCCTTATCCCATCAATCCTTCACATAATTGTCAAAAACGACTTTCTCAAAGAGAAGTTCTGATAATATAAAACCCTTCTTCCCACATTTCATTGGATGAACTCTTTTTTAACTTTAGTATCCAATAAAAACTTCTGTGTTTGGAATTTAACTCCCTTCATGTATCTGATCCAATCTTGTTCAATCATTTTCAGTCATGTCTGACTCTTTGTGACTATATTTGTAGGGTTTTCTTAGCAACAATACTAGAGTGGTTCTCTGGCTTATACTGATTGGGCAACATTAGATCTCAGTAGAAGCCTTACTTGCTCATTGTTTGGGTTTTGGTGGTTCAGAGTATTAGCATTTGTTTCTATTCTTGCCAGAAACTCTGAGAGTCTTTGTCTCCCAGACTGATCCTTTTTGTGAAGGTAAACTTAGACCATCTTTTGTCTTAATTCTTTTTTAGTCTTTAGTGAATGGGTGTTCCCTCAGACAAGATGAATCTTGAGAAAGAACTTATCTTAAAAAGTTCAAGGTCTCCCACTGCATCTAAGGTCATCATCAGTCTTCATGACTTATGTCTTATTACTGGACTCGGGAGATTGAAGGAAAGGACTTGGTGACTTTGGTTTTTTAAAAAAAAATTATTTTTATGCCTGGGCACACAAGCTAGGCAATTATTAAGTGTCTGAAACTGGATTTGAACTCAGGTCCTCCTGACTCCGGGGCCAGTGCTCTATCCACTATGCCACCTAGCTGCCCAAACTTGATGACTTCATAAAGGTCTAACTCACTTAAATCTGATTCAATTGCAAGTCAAGACACCATCCTCTTAAGTTATTTGTACTCTTCAAAAACCAAGAACAAGAATTTCCAGCTCATATTGCAGAGGAGGAACAGAAGCAAAATGAATTAAGTGACTTGCCCAGGGTCATCCAACTAGAAAGTGTTTGAGGTTCCAGATTCCAGGGCCAGCACTGTATCCACTGTACCACCTAGTGGCCCCTCTGACCCCATCTTACCTTTCCAATTTTCTTCTTCATGACATTCTTCCACATATTCTGTAATCAAGTCATACTGGTCTTGGTAACCCATCTTCACAGGCTATCTCCTATGCTTGCTGTCCTGTCTCACTACTTCCCCCTGAGGCAAGACTGGAATTTCTATTGATCCTGCAGTTGAACTCTACTGTCTTGTCTTCCCTTTATGAGAGTATAAGCTCCTTGAAAGCAGAAGCTATCTGAATTTTTATGTTTGGAACTTCAACACTTAAAGCATATTGTTTGTCACAGAGTACATACTCTATTTTCATTAAAGTGTGGAACCTAGGGACCAGGTTATCTCTATTCTAATATCCTTTTCCCAGTCTAAAGATAATGCTATGGAATACATAACATTTATTGAAATTGCACATGAATGTATTTGTTTTGATTAAGATTCCCCTTTCACACACTTAAAGCACTACAGACCCTCCTTGATTCATAAGAAGGAGATTCTTCCTTTGCCCTTCTAGAATCTCTGCCACTCTTAGGTTTGTGGGTAGAAGCATAAGTCATTCAGTTAAATCATACTCTGACCCATCTCTGCACACTTAAAGCATGAACCACTAAAGGCCAGCTAATGAGGGAGCCCTGGAGCCCTGCCTAGGACTCGACCCAGATCCCCTTCCCACTTCCCCCGGGCTATGTCCGCTCTGAAGTCAGGGTGGGCAGGCAGGGTGGAAAGGGGTGTATATTGGCACTGTCTGTTTATGGAGATGGAGAGGCATTTTCCACCTCAGCCCTGCCAAACACTGCTCCCTCCTGGGAGTCATGCCCGGGAGAATTGGGCTGATTGAAGGCCAACAATGTGTTTGGAGTTGCCCGGAACATGCCTCTCTCTCTCTTCTTGGTGGACTTCCCATTGGAATAGGGATATGGGGAGAAACAACAGCAGAGGAAACGATGAAAAGGCCTTTCCTCCACAGAGAAGCAGGTGGTGGTCCCAGAAAAGAGCATCTTTGTTATATTTCTCCTTCCCAGCATGTCCCCACCCACCTCTTGGGCTCCATCATTGAATCTGGGGGAGAGGTGATGCAGGTTCAAATATTAGCACTGATCTCATCGGAAAGATCCTTAGGAAACCCCAATGTGGCAAGGCCATAATTGCAAACTCAATAATGAGCAACTTTGTTTCTTCTGTAATGTTTTGGAATGAGCAAATTTCAGAGCACAGAGAAAAGGCCAACATGTGTTACTGTTAACATGGATAATTTAAAAGCAAAGAATTACCACTAGAAGAGACTTTGGAGGCCATAGAAGGCAACTCCCCTAATTTTACAGATGGGAAAACAGAGGCTCAGAGAGGTGAGAAGGCATTTACTTAAGTTCACACAGCTAGTTAGTAATGGAGCCAAATGAAAAAAAGAAAAACTGAGCCAGGAGAGGGACAGTGTAGTATAGATCTAACTATATAAGTCATTCTGGGTCTACCACTCGTTCCACTCACTTGGCTTGCTCTGATTCAGGGGCTCCATAGTCCAGTGATGCTGTCTGGATCTGACTGGAGCTTTTCTAAGGCTTAAGATAAAGATAGAAAAACGGTCTTTGACAAGCTTTTCTTTTTCTTTGGCCTGAAACAGAAATTCTATACACTCTGCATTCTCCATTCTTTTCCCTTTGTGCTTTTTTACTGCATAGGCTGATCTGCCAAAAGTATTTCCTTCCTCCATGCAAATCCAGAACAAACCCTTCTCACCTGCCTCTGACTTTCTCACACCTTCTGCTTGGCATTCATTAAGAATATTTTAAGGATGTTTCTGTTAGAAATGAAAATGTGACTCACGGTGTGACCTTGGGCAAGTCATGTAACTCCAATTGCCTTCTAAAAAATGGAAATATGGGGGATAAAATGTGAAAGGTCAGCTTGGCTACCACACAACTCTTTCCTTGGTCCTGTGGCATATCATAATGAGCTAAAGAAACTTTTAAATTCAGTATCCTACTGATCAAGTTGGCAAAGCTGAGTTTTGAAGGATTCTGCAACATGGCCCATAATACACCTGATTTGAAATCAATTTTGTAAAGTAGCAAACACAATAGGAATAATTAATAAAGGAGATGGAAGAAGAAGAAGAAGAAGAAGAGACTGTAAAGGAGATGAGAAGGAAGAGAAAGGAAGTCACTTAGAGAAAAGAGTAAAGAAAGAATGCAAAAGAAGAGGAGAAGATGGGGACATGGTAGAATGTAGGCAAAGGTGGTAGAATTGAAGAAAGAAATAGAAGCATAGTAAGAGGAGGAGGAGGTAGAATCAGAAAATTGGTGGTAAAAGTGAAAGAGACAGAGGAAGTAGGGGAGGAAGAGATAGATGCAGTAGGAGAGAAGAGAGTACAGGAAGAGGAGAAAGGGGGAGACATGGTGGAAGAAATTGTAGGAGTCAAAAAGATTGAGAAAGAAGTAGAAGAGAAGGAAAGCAAGAGGAGATAAAAAAGGAAGAAGAGAAGGTGGGGTAGGTAGTTGAAGGGGATAGAAAAGGAGTGGGAAAAGTCCTTCCTCTCAGTTTTAAGTACCATTATCTGGTCACAGAACTTGCCTTTCCATAACTGCTATTGTAACATCTTCAGGGGGTTGAGTTGGGTTGAAATTAGGGATGAAGCAATGGAGGTAGAGAGGTTATCACTAACTTCTCTTCCCTCAAATCTTTCCTTTCAACTTCTTCCATTAAAAAAAAGTCTCACCATCACATACATGCACTTTATGATTTAGGTTATCTTTCATGTGTTAGTATTTTACTGGTGGTGACTCATGAAGAAAATGAAAGCTTCCCCAATGTTTCTTTTTCGTTACTTCTCTGTCTGACAACTAGATCTTTCAGCAATTTGTACCCCTGCCAGTCTTAGGATATCCTAAGTGAAAGGGTTCAGGATTCCAGAGGGCAGAAGTAAGACTATACAGAATTTGGAACTGGAAAGGAACTTATAGGTCAACCTCCTAATTTTACAGATAAGGAAACTGAGGTTGAGAAAAAGTGGGTGGCTTGACCATAGTCACACAGCTAGTCATTCTTCCTTCCTTCCTTCCTTCCTACCAGTCTAGATGTCCATTCACAAAACAGGAACTCATAGAACTTTATTGACCTATACAAAAGGACCTATAGCACTTAAAATTGGCAAAAACAAGTAACAGTAATCCCTTTCCCAGTTTCTTACTTGACATTTTCTAGTTTTTCAGTAAACTTTACTAAATCAGATTGTTCCCATCTAATTTTCCTATCTGACAGAAATCCTGCAAGTTATAGGAGTGCATTTGGACCTGATCAATGGTCCAGGTCATGATAGATCTGAAGCCAGGAGAAGGGGGTATAGTAGGCAGACCAAATGTCCCATGATAGCACCTCAAAGGGAAGGGACCACTAGGTAAACCATCAAAATCAGACTGATTTTAGGGATTATTAATTTTTATAAGTTAGGAATAATAAAATTTAACATTTCATAGCAATTTATCAATTCAAAGTACTTTACATGATTATATTCTTTATTCATAGTAATAATCTTGTGGAGGACACTGCACAATTACTATTGTTAGCTCCATTTTTACAGCTGAGGTAAGTGAGGTTAGGAAAAGCTTTATGTCCTCAAGGTCATTCAACTGGTAACTGAGAGAGTTGGGACTTGGACCTAGTTTTGATTCTAAGTCCTGGCTCTTTTAATTATATCAGGAACTAGTTTAGGAAGATGCATATGTAATTCATGACTGCCAAGGGCTAAGTTCAAATGATCTGAGGCTTATCTTGGGAAGGGTACTTTTCACTTTGGCTCATATACTTTCTCCCAACCACAGTTTGCTCTGAGAAAACTCTGATTATAGCTTTTACATAACTTATGTCTAGGCAAATCCTTTCCCAGAGGGTCTGCGCTATCTGAATCACTCATAGAAATAGTAAGGGTGAAAGTGATGATGGTTGGGGATCTTTTGCCCCTTCCTTTTGTGGCATGACTTCATTCCTTTTAATATTCTCCCACCCCTTGGTTCCATGTGGGAAACCTTTGCCTTTCTCCAAGAGGCACATTGCCCATTAGCTTTAGTGGGTCAGAATCTCTGAACTCTTAAATTTGTGGTTACTCTCAAGGCAATCCCATCCTCAACCTGGAAGAAAATTACAAAGAAAAAAGTGAAAGGTTAGTTAGAGTGATATGTTGACTCCTCCCAGTAAAGAGGAGTAGCTTCTCCACCTAGAACTTTCCCTTCCAAAAGTCCTAACCAATAAAATTATCTTAAATGAGGCAACAGTTCCTGAAATCCATCCTCCAGGAGGAACAGACAGTCCCAAATCAATCCATTCATCTTAGTGTGACCCATGTCACTGAGACTTAAGAGATTTTCTTTGTTCTCTTAAAGATCCATTGGCTATATCCATACTCAATAGCAGTAGTTCTCAAGAAGTTATGTTCTGAGTTTCTGTTGGATAGATTAAGAATTCTATGAACTTATATTTGCAATCATATGTGCACATGGGAGTCTCCTTAGTCTCCACTGTCTGCATCAATTCCTCGTAAGAAAGATTAATAGTATGCAAAGAACAAAATAAAGTCTGAGAACTCTTCTTTTATGGGGATGTTCTTTCAAAGTTTTAGAAAATGATTATCTTGAAAGCTCATTAAATTGATTGGGGAATTCCACTAATCAACCTTTCATATATAGGTAATTTATTATGTCCACTAACAGATAGATGACTGAATGCTTGCTCCTATTAGAGGAGTCAGCTAGATGGCATAACAGAGCACCAGCCCTGGAGTCAGGAGGACCTGAGTTCTAATCTGCCTTAGCATGTGACCTGGGGTAGGTCACTTAACCCCATTGCCTTGCAAAAATAAAATTAAAGAAAAGACCCTTTGGGGCTCCTTACTGGACCTGGAAACAATAGTTTGGAAAACTAGCCCACTGGTATGTTTCTTTAACTTTTGTCCATAATATTTATCAATTACTGAAACCAGTCTTTACCATAAGCCTAGATTCATAGCCATAAATAGGATATAGGCTGGGTGTGGGGGGTACACAGTCTATGTAGGACCCATCTAGGTTTTTGTCTAAATCTCAATACCTTCCTCAAACACAGACTCTCTCAATGCATAAAGGTTAAACAGCTCAATTCCACAAACATTATTAAGTGCCTACTGTGTGCCAGACCACAATATAGCAGGGGCAGGAATTAGTCACAGGTTTTTCTAACTCCAAGATTGAGTTTTGTTGTTTCATTGTATCTGACTCTCCATGACCCCATTTGGAGTTTTCTCAGCTCAGATACTGGAGTGGTTTGCCATTTCCTTCTATAATTCATTTTAGAGATGAGGAAACCGAGTCAAACAGGGTTATGTGACTTGCCCAGCTAGTAAATATCTGAGGCCCAATTTGAACTCATGAAGGGGAGTCTTCCTGACTCCAAGCCCAGTATTAACTACCTTAGGAAAGTGGCTTGCCCTACAGACAGAACCAAATAGGTAAGCTTCTCTTCTGCTCCCATTCTGATGGTTTTAGGAGCTACTATCAGTCCCTTACTTATGCCTACTGATTGTCCTCAGGTAAAAAGTAACTCCCAGAAAGAAATGTCCTCTATGATTCCCTTGAGTTCCCCATAGGTGTCCCTAGTTAAGCCTTGTTTGCCCTCTCTGTAGTTTCTCATTGATTCCAGAAAGTGTCACTATCAAAGACTTTCCTCCTTGTCCTTTTCTATCTAACTGGGGATCAGATGTAGCCTTTTCCCAGGCTAACAACTGAAGTTTTAAAAATTAAAAAAAATTTCCAGTCATGGAACAAAACAATTCTCCCTATTATTGGTTAGTTTTTTTTCCTACCAAAGGGGAAAAATCTCAGCATTTTCCAGTATCAGTTGGGAAACCCAGTTCTCCCTGCAGGGTCTTCAGACTTCAGAGATGCAATACCAGAGTAGGGGTTTCCTGTTCCTGACTCTATTTCCATTCTCTCATGCTGCTGCCAGTCTCAGACCACACCACAATTTGACTAAGAGTAATATCTTTATACTTCAAGCTAAGAAAAATGGAACTGCCAATCTTGGATAACCATTCTTCATTTGACATATGATTGAAAGACTCTTCTATACCAAGGGATAATCTTCTAGTTCTAGGGCCAATAAATCACCCTGGATACATCCCACCCCCACCCTCAATTAACTCTCTTTAGGCACCTGGGTGGGATTATTCAAATCACTCAAAGTTATCAACAATCTCAGTTTTGCTTAAAGATGGAGTCTGGGTTTCCAGAAGTTTACAGTCTCAAGGGGCTTCAGGAAGACAGCATTAGTTTTCCCAAATTCCTCAAGGGGATCAGGAAAGGGTTTATATACAGCACCTGCTACACGTATGTGTTCATATACAGAGGCTCGTCCTTTCTCCCACCCCCATCGTACCTTAATGTATCAAACATGTTATTTTCTTGGTGATAAACTGAATAACGACAGAAATAGTGAAATTTTTTTTTAACATTTTTTGTTTTTGTTTTTAGTTTTTTTGCTAGGCAATGGGGTTAAGTGGCTTGCCCAAGGCCACACAGCTAGGTCATTATGAAGTGTCTGAGACTGGATTTGAACCCAGGTACTCCTGACTCCAGGGCTGGTGCTTTATCCACTGCACCACCTAGCCACCCCCTTTTTTTTTTTTTAACATTTTAAGGTTTACAAAGCACTTCACATGCATGATCTTATTTTCTTCTAAGAACCATGTGAGGTGGGGATTATTGATGATTATCATTTTATAAATGAAGAGGTTTGGTCCAGAGGATACTAATCTAAGGTGGGGGGGGGTAATAGCAGATCTGCTATATGGACATTTTTGTAGAGAGTTCATTCTAATGCTTATTGGTACAGGCAATTAAGGAAACCTCTAGTTAGAGGGGAATGATAATCCTTACCTGGGGCAGAATATTGAGTTGAGTAGGGATAAAAGCAAGAGATATAATCTAAAAAACTAGGTTGGTAGGTTGGAACAGTTTCTGGAGTACCTGGAAGTCACTGTGATCTAAGAGGCTGAGACATTTGGGGAAGTTACTTATCCAAGAATTCATAACCAAGGGAATCCACTGTAGGTGAGGAAATAGAGTTTCAGGGAGTGCCAGAAATTGGTGGTTTACTTCGATCTATTTCCTAGAATCTCGAGTCTTAATACTATGGGAGTACATTCATTAAAGATTAAGGGCAATTGATAATGATTTATTAAAATAACTTTTCTGAGAAAAGAAGGTATAGTTCAAGTAGGAAGCAGATCCAGTCAGAATTTATGATATAACCAATAGTGATGCCACAGATCAAAGAAGTCAGCCCTTATCAGGAGAGCAATAGGAATTCTAAAATGATGGCAACTTTTTTTAATGGCAATGTTGCCAGATTTAATCCTTGTCCTACTGTGTTGTTATATTCTTTGCCCTAGACAAGATGCCTCTAAATTTTATAGCATCACAGGTTTAGCAATGAAAGGTATAATAAAGGATATTAAATCCACATTCCTACCCCTTATTTTACAGATGAGGAAACTGAGGCTTACAGAGGTTGAATGACCTGTTCAGAGTAGCAATTAGGGAATGTCAGAGGCACAATCTTAACCTAGTTATTCCTGCTTGCCATGCTGATTGAGAGATCTTCCCAGATTAGAAGTCACTAAGTCTCTTAAATCTCTTGCTCTTTAATCATATTTTCCAACATAGTTTACTCTCCCCTCCCTTATTCCCACTTTCTCATTGAAATCATAAACTACCTAGGTAGAAATTGATATTATTGTATACCCATTTCTCAAAATTCTTTATAATTTCTCTGCTTCTTCATTTTCTAAAATGAATGCTGGCATATAAACTACAATGATCTTTCTGGGAGTGTATTTGTTTAATCAGAGTACAACTGGGTTATATGAACATGTTCCCCATGAAATTCTGTATTTCTTTTCTTGGCATACAAAAAAATAAATTCTGCCAGTTCCTTTATTTTCCCTCCCTGGCTTCCACCCTAGAGAACCTATGGGTCATTCTTCCCAGTAACTAACTTCTCTCCATTTTGTAATTTTATTGATGACAAGCACATCAATGGAGAAATAGTTTGGTAATATGTAATTTGTCAACTTATTTGACTTTGGAACAAAGATGAGACATAAATAGCACCAACAGCTAAATTAATGTTTGAAGATAATCTAAGAACTGTGTGATTCATACTATTCTCTATCTCTTTTTCTATCATTCTGGACCAATTATTTACTGAAGTGCAAAAAGGGCAAAGGGGTATGCACAGGACTGGGAGACTCTTGAACTTTTTTCCATTTTGTGTACTACTATCAAACTTAATAATTTTTACAATCTATACTATTGATTGAAGTCTAAATTCTAATTTGTAATTAAAGAACATGAAATTGGAATTTCTGTTTCTCCTATTCTTAATTGTCTTGACATTCACAGGAAGATAAATGATTAGAATTTGGGAAAACTGACTTGCTATATTTGTGAGAACCACACAAGTTTCTGGTAGTTGTTAAATATTAAATAAGATACATATTCTCTATAACAAGATAGCAATGTAAAGATGACATATTGGTGAGCAAATATATAACTGGATCACTGGCCACCAGAAGTTTCAATGATCCTCTTGTTTCTTTTTAATGTATCTAGGTTAAATGACCTCCACTACAGGTTTTTGATTTAAATTCAAACTTCACATACAACCTGTATTTTCTGTCATTTTATTTGAACCCTAATATTTTAAGGTTTATATTTTTGAATTTCTTGATTATTTAGCCTTTCTATCTCCACCACCATACTCAAAGCCTTCCAAATTGGTAAAACTCTCTAGATCTTATGCTCCACTTCCACATTCTTGGAGAAACCATGATGACTTTCACACCATGTGAGGGCCTGGAGAAAGGTTTCAGGGAAGATCATATAAAAGCAGGCCAAAAACCACATCTCTTGACTCCCAGGTCAACATTCTTTCTGCTACTTTGCTCCCAATTAATTCATTCACTTGGGTTTAGATATTTGTATTTATGGTCTCTGCAAATTCATGCAGAGTGCACTGCATTTAGATTTTGATTAATCAGTCATTCAGTCAGGAAGCATTTATTAAGCTCTTATTAGTGACAGGCATCCTCCTAAAGATTGGGGATATAAAAAAAAACAACAAAAATCAGATCCTTCCCTCAAGGGTTTATAGGTAATTGAAATAGTACAAGACTGAGCATACCTCTATAAGAAAACAGTTGGAGAAGTTTTGTCATTGCTGTTATTATTTTGTATTTACTTCACAGCAAGTTAAAAAAAACAGGAAAAAAAGCAATTTATTATCTAAGAACTTCTACAGATTAGCCTAAGTTGCCCACACTGAGTGTTCTGAGGTTCTGTTCTAAGACTACCTAGAAATTTTAGCCAAAACCATGCATAGAAGCATTTTAGGAAGTACATACCCAGTAATTGGGAATTTGTTTGTTTGTCCAACTTATGGATGGTGTCCAAATTTAATTCTAGATCTGCTAAATATCCTCACTTTTAAAATCTAAGTAAATTTCAGGGTCTATCCAAAATGTTACCCCTCTAGGAAGTCTTCCTTTCACTCAGAGTGATCTTTCCTTCCTCTGAACCTGATACACTGTTCACATTGTGATTATTTATAGGTGTATATGTATATACATACATATGTTTATACACATATATGTGTATATATATATATATATATATATATATATTCTCCCCTGTAGAATATATAATATCCTCCCACTAGATTGTAAATTCCTAAGGGCAAGGACTGTTGTAGAAACTTAATAAATGTCAATTGATTGATAGAATATCATCTTCTTAGGACCAAAGATATCTTAATAATCTATCTCCCTGAGAATTTGGCATAATGCTTTTCATATAGTTCATAAATATTTGCTGAATGAATGAACAGATGAAGAATGAATGAATAGATGTTTATCTATAGAACCATATAAAGACCGATATAACTAGGGAAGCTGATTGTCTTTAAGAATATGATTTAAGGGATTCTAGAAGCCCCTCCTGGATTAGAGTATCTTCCTCACCTCTGCCCTAAATAATGCTGGCCTCTCCTTCTACAAGAACTGGAATGATCTCTATTGGAATCCATGGGATCTCCACTGGAGATCTTCATTGGTAGAAAAAGTAGAAGAATTATTTCCAAAGGGACATTATTAAGATGTATGAGAACCTGGAAGGCCCCTTCCCCTTTCCAAATTGACAAATTAGTAATAATTAACTCAATAATTAACTATACAGATGTCTGACCTCAACCAGTTTATATAATGACTGGAGAGAATAAATGACAATAATAGATATCCTTTCCCTATTGAGAGAACTGATCTTCGCAAAAAAAAAAATAGGATCACTGAGACCAGAGACCATCATTTCCTTGAGAAAGGATAGGAAAGCCAACAAAGATAAACCAAAGACCGGGTCAGTTCAAATATAGTTCTTTGGTGGGGGGGGGGGGGGGCAGCTAGGTGGTACAGTAGTTAGAACACTAAGTCAGGAAGACCTGAGTTCAAATAAGGCCTCAGACACTTAATAATGACCTGTACTTGTGTAACCTTGGGCAAATCACTTAATCCCATTGCTTTAAATAAAATAAAATAAAAAAGAAGTACTCCAGAGAGCCAGAAATCCAAGGCATAGGGACAGAAGCAGGAAACCAGCAAGAACAAAGATTTCCTGTCAGAGACATTAGAACAAAAGGAAGCAAGGTAGGGGGAATGTTGGTAATTTGTGCATCTAACTCAATCCTTTAAAGTCAGACTATTATCTCAGCAGTGGGTAATCTCTGTTCCTATGGCTCGGGTATTTGAGACCATGCCCTTGTCAAAGATAAGGTAGACCTGTTCCTTTGTTTCCTGCTTTGGAGAAACTGTGAAAATGGATAGTAGACTGCATAAAGCACAATTAAATCACTGCTGCTACATCAATTCTGCTTCTTGTTATTCAGGTAATTTAGTCATACTCTTCATGATCCCATTTGGGTTTTCTTGGCAAAGATAATGGAGAGGTTTTTCATCTTTTCTCAAGCTTATTTTCCAGATAAGGAAACTGAGGGAAAGAAGGTTACGTGACTTGTTCAGGGTCAGATTTGAATTCAGGAAGATGTCTTTCTGACTCCGGGTAAAATATGTATGCATTATGTAGTCATCTAGATGCCCCCAGTTATGTCTCTTGTATTCTTTAAATATCATAGCCTCATGACTCAGAGTTGGAAAGGACTTCAAGAGTTCTATAATCTTTTTTTTTCCCAAGGCAATAGGGTTAAGTGACTTGCCAAAGGTCATACAGCTAGGTAATTGTTAAGTGTCTGGGGCTGGATTTGAACTCAAGTACCCCTGACTCCAGGACCAGTGCTCTATCTACTGTGCTACCTAGCTGCCCCTAAGAGTCCTATAATCCAATCCCCTCATTTTACCAATGATGAAATGGAGACAAAAGCAACTTGTAATTCTCCCAATGTCACATTGTAAGTGCAGCTAAGTGGCTCAGAAAGACTCATCTTCCTGAATTCAAATATGGTCTCAGTCACTTACTAGTTGTGTGACCTTGGGCATATCACTTCACCCTCTTTTGCCTCAGCTTCTTTATTTATAAAATGAACTAAAGAAGAGAATGAATAGATCATGAAGAGTTGGAAATGACTGAAAAATAACTGAAAAAAAAATTAAGTGGAAGAGGTAGGTTTTTGAACTTGGGGCCTTTGATGTTAAAACCAACTATGCTCTTCTTTGCTATACTATCTGTATAGTAATCCTAAGCAGGAATATAAACATTATTCAGTAAAAAGTATGCACACCTTCCTATTCAGCAACATCTTTCTGAACTGGGGAAAATAATTTTTTTCATATATAATGGAAATTTTATTTGCATTATTGCAATAATTCCTAGACAAAAGTTAATTTCTTTGGGATTCACAGTTCCTTTCTCTTTTTTTCACAATTGCTATTTTATTTTATTTTTCCAATTTACATGTTATGGGAGTTTTTCAATATTCATATACATGCATATTTATAAATTACATAATTTCCTTCCAACTTCCCTTCTCACCCCGCTCCCCTCAATAGTAAACAGTCTGGTGAACATTGTGCATATATGGGAAAAGAGAATTGAACCCAAGATATGATAACAGCCTTTTGACCATGTGTGACCGAGCAATATTGCTTCTTAAGAAACATGTGGTATTTCCCTTTGAAAAAAAATAGGCAATTAGGGGTGTTTGAGGGAGATATTTGTTATGAAAACAGTTAAACAGCTGAGCCCAAAGGATAATTGCCAAGAAGGGAAAAACTGTTAAAAACTGCTAAAAAGTTGTTAGCTATTAAAAATCTCTCTCTCTCTCTCTCTCTCTCTCTCTCTCTCTCCACATACATACATATATGCACATATATATGTATGTAAATATATTTCCCCTTCCCATCTGAACCACCACAAACTAAAAGGAGGTTCTTCTTATGTGGAAGTCAAGCTCTAGGCCACCACAGAGAGTGCAAAGCCCACAATACTCAAGGGAAAGAGAAGTCTAATGACTTTATCAGACAGAGGAGACCATAATCGCAGGCTGCAGGCAGTTTGAAATGTGGGTGAAACATTATATGGAAATAGCAAAGTCCACATTTTTTTCCCAACTCTAAGCCCAGCATCTTGGGTCAGCTCCTGAGAGTTTTACAATTTTGTTGAGGGAAAAGTAGGAAACTCCATTTTATGTGAGCTATTCTAGACTGAAACAGAGATGTTTTCTGATTTCAAATAGAGAGCCATAGGAAGAAGAGTTTTAAAGGAAACTAGTTTGCTTGATTTGAATGTTGAAAAGTTATAACTAAGGAAATTACTGAATCAAGGAATCTCGAAAGGGAAGCAACTTCAGAGGCAACCCAAAACAACTTTTATCTGAACAACAATCCTCCACAACATCTCCCACAATTCAATTCAATAAGAATTTATTGCAATTTAATCATTCAACCAAGAAGATTTTTTAGGTAGTTATTTAAGTATTGGGCACTGTACTAACAACTGGAGAATATAAAGAAATGCAAAAACATTCAAGGAACAAATAGACCTTTTACATCATTTTTCAGTTAACATGTATTGATTTTTCCTTTCTCCCATCCTTCATAAAGAAAGAAAAAAATTCTCTTGCAATATAAGGAGTTTGCATTCAAATGGGGAGACAACATATAAATTGGTTCATACAAGATATTTGCAGAGTAGACAGAAGCAGGGGTGTGCTGGAGCCAACTCTAGTGCTCTCAAGAACTTATTATTAATATTTCAGTGTGAGAAATTATACAATGGTAACTACAAATAAGGACTTATTTATTTTGTCCTTTGTCAAGATCAGAAGACCCACATCAAAATCACATGAGCCCCATGTGGCCCACAAGACTATACAGATGTCTGACCTTAACCAGTTTAAAATGTAATCAGGAAATATTTAACAAATAAAAATATAATAAAGCATAGATGATATGTTTTAAAACTAAGTCAGTATACAATCTGCAGGGATCCTCATGCATGGTTTGGTGGCTTCTGTTGCTATTTGAATTGACACCCCAAAGAAAATATTAATAATGCAAATTGAAGTCAAAAAAGTTATGAGTATATGTCTGTATGTGTGACTGGAGGATTACTATTTTATGGTTTGATTTTTGATAAAGCTGTTTATTAAATGTTTGCCATCCTAGGTAAAGCATAATTTCAAAGGGAAGTCACTAAGGGAGAGCAAGTGTCAAAGTGTAAGATTCTCAAAACTGGTAAAACTTTTGCCATATACCTGGTAAAAAGATTGATTTCTTTAATGAATAGTTAACCTTCATGTCTGTCACCTTGTTAACTGTAAGAAATTAAGACTCTTAGGTATCTCCTCCCATGTTATTTACAAACCCAGGAGGACAATGATCAGGATGCTGGGAATTGTGCCCTGTCAGGAAGAGACGAAATAGTATTGTACAAGGATGATAGTCTTTGAGGAGCAGTTTGGGCAGAGATATTGTGCAACTTTCATGGTTAAGCCACAAAGGAAGTTAATTATTTTCCCTATTCTATTCTATTTTCTTTTTTTTTCTTTAAGATGCAAGCTTTTTCCCAAAGTAAGTGTGGTCATTTTCTGAAATGGTCTTCATCTTAAGGTTTAGAGGTAAGATATTTGAGAATAAAGCTTAAAAATGTCTAACTTATATTTTCTTTCTTTTTATTTTAACCCTATATTTTTAAGGTTTTTACAGTTTTAGGTTTAACACAAGGAAAGAGTAGAGAAAAGACCTCCAGCAGAAGGTGGATCTGAGCTGAATCTCAAAG
Source organism: Macrotis lagotis (assembly GCF_037893015.1). NCBI lineage: Eukaryota > Metazoa > Chordata > Mammalia > Peramelemorphia > Peramelidae > Macrotis > Macrotis lagotis. The sequence goes on from NC_133666.1 coordinate 330,144,897, forward strand.
AAGCCATGGGACCCAAATGAGAAATGACAGCCGTTCCTGCCTTCAAAGAACTTAAATTCTATGGGTGAAAACAAAATATACACAATAGTTAGATACAACGTATGTTCAAAGAAATAGTGGCAATTTCGGGTGGCATAGAGTGTTAATAAGTGGGTGGATGTGTCTAGGAGGTCAGACCTGAGTAGGACTCTGTAGGAAGCAGGACATTCTACCGCAGACAAGGTAATGTGTTCCAGACAGAGGAAACCATTCAATGGAAAAGCATGGAGGCAGGAGATGGAATCCCCTATTCTGGGAATAGAGAGAGGGCCAGCTTAACTGGAAACAGAGAGTACTCAGAGAGGAGTAATATAAAATAAGACTGGAAAGGTGGTAGAAGCCAGTATGGGGAAAAATGGTCACCTACTCTTTATTCAACAATCTTTCATTTTGCTGATAAATTTGCAAGTTGTTATTCCCAAGGATGCTAGATAACTTGTGCTATTGAGAATAGCAACTTCCAAATTGTCTTGACACAATTCATCAAATATTTCATCATGCTGACATTTTTCCTTGTTGAAAGCAAGGAAGATAAGAATGCCACTTTGTTTGCTGGGGTTCACTTCCTTCTTTTCATCTTCTCAAACCATGTGCCAAGGCATGAAAAAAAAGGGAAATGAGTTAGAAAAATCTTGGAGCTTTTGGATAACTAGTGTCCTGATCTAAGAATATATGATTTCCCTGCATTTGCTCCTCTGGCTTTCTTTGAATATATATGTTTTTTTATTAAAAATATCTAAGGGGGGGTGGCTAGGTGGCACAGTGGATAGAGCACCATCCCTGGAGTCAGGAGTACCTGAGTTCAAATTTGACCTCAGACACTTAATAATTACCTAGTTGTGTGCTCTTGGGCAAGACACTTAACCCCATTGCCTTGCAAAAAAAAAGGAGAAGAAGAAGAAGAAGAAGAAGAAGAAGAAGAAGATGATGATGATGATGCTGATGATGCTGATGATGATCTAGGACTGAAAATGTTATCTACTAAAAATGATCTGTGACAAGGGTGTCCTCTGTGAATCTTGTTCTCGTAGTCTCACTGTTCCTACAAGCAAAGCACAATAGAATTCTTTAAAGAGAATTTGGTGTTTAGAACTGAGATTTTCAAAAGGAAACTTCAGGAGGCCCATAATGATTTACGTGACTTTGTTTTTATATAGCTCTCAGTGCTGGGTGATGGGCATTGTTTGGTCTGTAATCTGGAATGAAATAAATGAAAGGGGAAGAGGGATAAAAAAGAAGCTTTAACAATGAAATGATTCAACAGTCCTGTCCAACTCTTTAAAGATGCAAGATGTTTTGGCTGAGATCAGATTCAAAAGTATGTTTTTCTCATTTCCTTGTAGTTCAAGGCTTCAGACTTCTTGCTTGAAAGCCTTCCGTTGGCTGTCAGTGTGATGCAGTTCCACTTGCCTAAAGCTTTCATTGTGGAGCAGGTGAGTCTGATTGGGTAGATGCTTTCTTCCCCAGGCCTCTTCTGGCAGCTTAGAAAAGAGGAGATTGGTGCCTCCTCGGTCTATCACTGCCTATCCCTCAGCACCTTGGTCCATCTGAATGGTGCTGGCTAGCATTCTGGAAGTCTGTCTCTTCTTATAACAGCTATGTTTCCCATGTCACCCCTTCCCACTAATACAGTTCTGCCAAAACTCATGTGGAGGCTGTAAAAATCATAATGCATGCCTGGACATTTCTGAGATATTAATAGTTTAGAAAGTTTGGAAATGGTAACATATACACATTGTTGTACATATTCCTGCATTCTTGGTTGGAAATCCCTGTTTCTTACATAGAGTCCCTTCTAGAGTAGTGCATATTTACTGGTTCATTTCCTGTGCCACTAGATCCAGATGGCTCCAGAGAAGAAAGTGATGCTGGGGACTTTGCAAGGCTCTATCTCACTTAGACTCAATTCATTTGTATGTCATGGCATCACCTTCCTGATGTCATGGTCCTTTTCAAGAAAATAGGACAAACAATGACAATTCAGAAGTTACCCTCCAAATGAAGATTCCTACATTAGTGAAAGACTTTTGTGGTGGTATGATAGGACTTGGAATAAGGAAATTTAATAACTGTGTAACCCTAGGCAAATCACTTTACCTTTGCCTCAATTTCCTCATCTATAAAATGAGAATAATAATAGCATTTATCTCCAAGGAGTGTTGTGAGGATCAAATGAAAAAATCATTATAAAGTACTTAACACAGTGACTGGCACATAGTACTATATAAATGTTAATTATTATTATCATTATTGTTTTCTTCATCATCATCATTATTATTATCCTTTGGAGTAAGTCCTCATGAAGAATATAAAAATAGGTGTGCCCAGGAAGAGTCTTGTAAATCCTCTTGGAATCCTCTTTAACAAGGTGTTAATTCCTTGACAAGACTAGCTTTTTGCCTTACTCTAGTTACTTCTCTTACCCTTTTAACGTCTGCATTAAGGATTACTTCTTGACTCATAGCCAGATCATACCCTTGAAGAAAGCTCTTCAAAGAGAGAGTTTGTAGGCAGAGAGGAGTAGAGCCAAAAAAGGACTGAGAAGTTATAGACAAGGACTCTGACTAGGTCCCCCTGGAGAAGAAGCCTCTGCATTTGTGAGTCCCCTGCAGGGAAATATGAGGGCCCAGAGACAGCAGTGGATGGAGGTGATATCAGATGAAGAGGAGGTGAACTAAGTTGGGAGTTTCAGGATTGTGGCATCCATCAGCAGAATAGCATTGCTGGAATAATGTAAGAGACAAAGTCTCCTACTCCTAATAAAGGAATTCCTGAACTAAGTAGGAACTAGAGATGAGGAGAAGTGAAGGACAGAGCCACAAGATATATGAGCAGACTCAGATTTTTCCATTTCCTACTGTGAATTATAATACAGGTATTATTCTATCCCTGAAATTAGGGAGATGGGACTTTATAGATTTCTAAAAATAAGGCAAATGGATTTTTACACCCATACTCTCCCATGGCTTTCCAATGTGACTATGATGCATTCTTTATCCTGTTCCATGACCAGCACAGCAAACCTATGGAACAATGGCCTGGAAAAGGGAAGTTACAAGTTTTTATGTCATAAACTTCGTAAATGCTTGAGATCATCAATCCTGGGGGATAAATACTAGATTGTGCCTTATGTTGTTAAGGAAATAGGGTGGGGTGGGGTGGGGTGGGGTGGGAATGGAGGTTTGAGGGGGAAAGATTAGCCACATTTCCAAAACAAAATGTAAGGGAGGTCCCTAATTCAGAAATAAATAAATAAAAATTACCATCTGCTTTCCAAAAGGCACTCTAGCCCCCTACAGCCAAAGTCAGTGCCAATAATAACTCTGTGGGGAAAAATGAACCACAAACTACTAGTGTTGATGATGGCCAGGAAATGTACATCTGTTGTGTGGATTTTTTTAATTTTTTTTTTTATTTAAGTTCTTGGAAAAACCACCTAAGACTATCTATAATAGTACCTTCAAAATGTATTGTTGGGGAGATTGTTCTTGGCAACTGGAGGGTCTGTATTCTCTCGAGTGGGATCCTATTCTATCCACCACCTGGTCCTAAGACTGGTTCCATTAGGTCCTGCTCCAGACTGGTGAGACGCCAAGCATACTGGCTCCCTTTGACATGGTCCCGTTTGTGGACTCAAGGGCACTGAAGGAGTTTAAAGCAAGCTTGGAATGGCAAAATTCTACGAAACTAGCACCTGGGTAAACAAAATAGTTACTTTCTTAGGATCATTTTGTCCTGGGGATGGAAGACCCACCACATACATTGTTGCCAACTTGATCTTGCTCTTATTATAAGTCCACAGTCAGTATCAAGTGGCATAGTGATGAGTATTAGCTTTATGTAGGTAGAGTTGTGAACTAATCCAGCCATTCTGGAATTATGCCCAAAGGACAACCAAATTGTGCATAACTTTTGATCTAGCAATTCCACTACTAGGTTTGTATCCCAAAGAGATCATATAAAAGAGAAAAGGATCCAATGTACAGAAATATTTATAGTAGCTTTTTTGTAGTGGCAAAGAATTGGAGGGTATGCCCATCAATTGGGAAATGGCTGACAAGTTGTAGTATATGAATGTGATGGAATGCTATTGTTCTATTTTCCCAAACAAATCATGAGCAGGCAGATTTCAGAAAAACCTGGAAAGACTTGCATGAATTGTTACTGAGTAAGGTGAGCAGAACCAGGAGAACATTGTACAAAGTAAAGCAACATGGTATTCTTTTTAGCAATTTTACAATGGACAAAGATCCAAGACAATTCCAAAAGAAAATTCCAAAAAAAATTCCAAAATAAAATTCCAAAAAAAACCATTCAGAGAAAGATCTATGGAGTCTGAATGCAGACCTAAGTATACTATTCTTATTAATTTTTTTGTTTTTTTCTTATGATTTTCTATCTTTTGTTTTGATTCTTTCACAACTTGACTAATGTGGAAATGTGTCTAACATGATTATACATGTAAAACTTATTTTAGGTTACTTGCTATCTTGGTGAAGGAGGGAGAAAAATTTAGAACTCAAAAATCTAACAAAAATGAATATTGATAAACCCAAAGATTCCAGTTTCTGGGATAATTTTTCAATAAAGTTTTTCAATTTTTCAATAAAAACTGCTGAGAAAACTGGAAGATAGTATGACTGAAACTAGACATAGACCAACATCTCACATCCTGTCAAAGATTAGGTCGAAATGAGTACAGAATTTAGACATAAAAAGTGATATAATAAGCCAGTTAGGAGAACAAGGAACAGTTTATCTGTTAAATCTATGGAAGGGGAGCAGTTAAGGACCAAAGAAGAGATAGAGAACATTATAAAAGACATATGGATAATTTTGATTGTATTAAATTGAAAAGTTTTTGCACAAAGAAAACCAATGCAACCAAGATCAAAAGGAATACATTGAATTGAAAAACAATTTTTGCAACTAGTTTTTCTGACAAAGGATTCATTTCTAAAATATAGAGGAACTGAATTAATTTATAAGAAAACAAGTCATTCACCAATTGATAAATGGTCAAAGGATATTGAAGGGCAATTCTCTGATGAAGAAATTGAATCTATAGTCATATGAAAAAAATTGTTCCAAATCATTGCTGATAAGGGAAATGCAAATTAAAGCAACTCTGAAGTACCACCTCACCTGTAGGATTGGCCAATATAACTAAAAGGGAAAATGATCAATGCTGGAGGGGATATGGGAAAACTGGAACATTAATGCATAGTTGGTGGAATTCTGAACTGATCCAACCTTTCTGGAGAGCAATTTGGAATTATACCCAAAGGGTAATAAAACTGTGCATACCCTTTCATCAAGCAATGTTGCAACTAAGTCCATATCTCAAAGAGATCACAAAAAGAGTAAAAAAACTCTCGTGTACAAAATTGTTCCTGGCAGCTCTTTTCATGGTAGCAAAGTATTAGAAATTGAGGGAATGTCCATCAGTTGGGAAATGGCTGAATAAATTGTGAAGTAGGAATGTGATGGAACACTATTGTTCTATAAGAAATGAAGGACAGGACTTCAGAAAAGCCTGGAAAGACTTACATGAACTGATGCTGAGTGAAATAAGCAGAACCAGAAGAACATTATTTATACTAACAACAACAATGGGTGATGATCAATTATGATGGACTTGTTTATTTCAGCAGTACAATAATCAAAAACAATTCTAAAAGATTTGTGATGGAAAATACCATCTGTATCCAGAAAGGAAACTGGAATTTAAATGCAGACCAAAGTTTACTATCTTCAGTTTTTAAAATTTGTCATATGCATTATGGCATTTTTTCTCTCTATTTTTTCCTTCTGTTTCTATTTGATTCTTCTTTTGCAACCTGATTAATTGGTATCTATGTTTAGCATAATCACACATGTAGAGCCTGTGTTAAATTGCTTTCATTCAGGGGAAGTGGGGGGAGGGAAGAGAGAGAGGGAGAAAAATGTGAAACTCAAATCCTTGCCCAAAAAGTGATTAGTGAAAACTACCATTGCATGTTGTTGGAAAAACAAATAAATAAAAATATTTTTAAAAAATGAATGTTGAAAACTATCTTTACATGTAATTGGGGGGAAAATGAAATACTATTAACAGAAAAAAAAGAATGTGGACTTTAGAGTTAGTTCTAATTCTGTGTCAGATTCTTCTGGACAAGTTGCTTACCTTCTTACAGCCTCAGCTTCTTCCCACATAAAAGTCTGGGGTTGTACATGATGGCCTCTAAGATCTCTTCCAGGTCTCAAATCAGAGACCCTATGGTCAACAGTACATCATTGTAGAACCTTAAAGCTCTCCATAGATTAACACTTAAGGAAAGGGATACTCTACCAAACCTTTTAGAAGAGAAGTAGTTTGATATAGCAGAAAGCACACTGGACTTAAGTGAGGAGAACTGAGTTTGAGTACTGGGGAGATTAAATTTGTAAAGTGTTTGGCAAAGTGCCTGGCACAGATAGTAGGTACTTTAAAGAATCTTATTCCCTTTATCTTCTCTTGCATGAATTAGTGTTGAGACCCTGTTCAAATCACTTGATTTTTGTGAGCCTAATTTTTTTCTTATCTGTAAAATGTGACTGCAGTGAGGAACAAGAAGAATGGAATAAAAACTAAAGACATGAATCTATGTGTTCAAGTCCTGTCTTTGACACATACTAGCTGTGTCACCCTGGTCACATCACTTGGGAAGGAAGAAGAGAGGAAAGAAAAAGAGAAGGAAGGGAGGATGTAGGATAGAAGGGAAGAAAAGGAGGGAGAGAGAAATGAAGAACGGAAGGAAACAAAGAAGGAGGTGCTATTATTATCTCCATTCTATAGTTGAGGCTTGGGTCATAGCTAGTAACTGTTTGAGGCTGGATTTAAGTCCAGATGTTTCTGATTCCTCATTGGACCAACTAACTGCCTCCTATTTGCAGAGAAGGTAAAAACTTGCATTCATAGAGGGAGTTCTTCCCTGATCATTTCATACATTGAAGAAATTCCAGGTTTGATATTTAAAAGGTAGTGGGACTTTAATATTTATACCATCTTTTTCATAGGCTTGTGATAAAATTACACTTTATAAGAATGAAAATATTATTGAATATGAATGGATATTATCATTTCCCTTCTTTGAACTCATGCAATGAGTCAGAGGAATAAATGGCTATAAATGACTTTAGGGGATGTGTTCATACAGAGTTTCAGGACAAGAGAAGAGCAAACAGCTTAAGCAGCAAACATGTCAAAAGTCAGACCAGAATATAATTCTTTATTGTCACTCACATGGATATTATGAGAGCTGATAAGTAATCAATGTAAAATATAAAGATATTGGGGCTATTAAGGCCAGAGCAGGCAGAAGGGGATGTCATTGTTTGGTCATTTCAGTTGTGACCAACAACACTTCATGAACCTAATTGAGGTTTTCTCGGCAGAAATACTGGAGGGGTTTGACATTTCCTCCTCCAGCTCATTTTACAGTTGTGGAAAGTAAGATAAATAGGCTAAGTGACTTTCCCTTGGTTACACAGCTAGTATGTGAATCTGGATTTGAATCATGAGGATGAATCTTCCTAATCACAAACCCAGTGTTCTATCTATTGCATCCATACAGGGTGCCCATACAAGGGGATATAAGATCAGGAATTTCAAGCTAGAAGGGCTATCAGAGGTTATATAGGCCTTACTCTTCAGGACATGCTATCAGATAGCCTGGGAAGGTGACCAATATGCCCTCACATGTATTTTTGGGATTATATTGGGAAAGTGAATGTCTTTTTGCTGGCTGCTATGGATCATTATTCTTTCTATCTACACACACTGAGTATATTTTCCAGCCCAGGAGGAAGAATAAGTTTCATATGTCATGGGAAAATCATTGGCCAAAGCTATCCATTCGTGGCTCAAGTTGGGTATGTGTTAAGCCAAGCATACTCTTTGAAGATGGATAATCTGGGTTGATTTGAGCAACACAGTTCAGGTTTAACTGACATTACTGCTGTGATAGCAGCCAAATTCAGCAAAAGAACATATTTTTAAACTCTCCTTTGAGAAGAATGCCCAGTAGAGACTAAGTAGTGAGGGCTAAACTGAATAGTGGATAATATGACTCTAGAGAGAAAATCTGAGGCTAACCATTAATGAAGTTTTTTTTTTTTTTTTTTTTTTAGGTTAGGTTGGGAACATGAGTAGATTATCTTTGGGCTCAGGTTTCATGTTCTCTTATTTGCTATGGATCCTATTTTCATCCCACACAACTTTGGGAGAATTTAGGAATTTTTGATTTGCAATCAAAACTCAGACAAGTTTTCTGAAGCAAATAATCAGGAATGTGTGTCAGTGTTCTTCATCTGTCCTGAAGACAAAAATGGGCCAGCAGTTACTGAAAGGAAAATTTTCCTGTTTCTAAAGGTAGGACTGGTTGAGTTTGCAACTCCCTTGGTTATTCCTTTCTTTCATATTTTCTGAAATATGAGAACAGAGAAATCTGTCTCAAATTGCTCAAATAACCAACTAATAAGCTTCTACTATCTATCTATCTATCAATCGACCTACACTCCTATACACCTACATATTTACATCTGCAAGCGTGGGTATCTATGTGCATATTCATAGATATGGTGGATGTATTTACATATATCACACACATATGTGTGTATACATGTGTATGAACCTACTGCCCTGTGCTGGGTGCTGAGATACAATAATGAAGATGAGACAGAGGTCTTGATTCATCTAGACAAATAATAACAATATGTTCTTGGATAAGTAAATACAGACATTTAGAATGAAATTATAAATGATGATTGTTTAGGAAAGGGACAACTGAAAACTGGAAGTCAGCAAGAGTCCCTCTGCACTTGAACTAATCTTAAAAGGAGGTATGAATTCCAAGAAGCTGAGGTGAAATGAGAGAGCATTCCAGGCATGGGGGACAGCCTCTCCAAAGGTATGGTGGCACAAGATGGAATTTCATTTTCCAAGAACAACACTCATTTGTCCTCCTGTTATCTAAACCAGTACTAGAGAGGAGCAACAGCAATAATGCATAGTGTAATACTGAAATTGGAGGAAGAAAAAGCACGAGGACTCCTTCAAGTTTATTCAAAAGGATTTGGCTCACTTATGTGATGGCTTTTGCAGATGGTAAATGAAACAAGAAATCAATCTCTGTGCACTAGGATCAGAGGGCTCTATGGAAAGTAACTGAAATCATCAAGCCACACCTGTGCAGGATACACACCTGCTGGGGGGGGGTGAAGCATGGAGGGAGAGAAGGGGCCAGAGACTCCTATTGCTTGTAATCCAGAGTAGAAACCAATATCACTGCAGTAGAGAAATAATGAAAACAATGAGGAAGGAGTAATACTGGATGAGGTGCTTATTAGACCCCATCTGGAATATGGCGTGCAGTAGTTTACGGCATAAGAAGAGGATATTGTTTCCTTGCCAAGTTAGAGCAAGAGGAAAATGAAAATGACCATTGCCCAAGAATTTAATCTAGGATTAAAGAGGGAATTTTCCTAAGATTCTTTCACATAAATATCAAATACCAAGGATGGAATATATCAATTGGGAACCAATTGAAGCAGAAAATATTTTGACTTGAAACAACTGAAGCTCATCAAACATGAAGAATGGAATATGTCACCTGGGGTACTATTGTAAAAAAAAAAAACATTTTGACTCAAGACATTTTTTCTGAAAAGAAAAACAGGTCTTAATAGTTGACACTCAAGAGCCAAAAGAAAATCATTTTAAGGTGTCTTGGAATGTCAAGGGGATATTGTTGACTAAGAAAGGGATACTGCGTGGAGGAGGGGAAGATGACTAGTTGTAACCTCACTCCATTTCCCTTGGAATGGGGAGAGGACCCCCATTTGCCAGTGTTATTTATCTCCAGCCTGAAATGGAAAGTTCTGTCCTTCCTGGTTAGATTTGCTTTCATATGCTTATTCAGTGCAGATGAAACTTCACTGAAGAGTGAAGTTTGGGTGGTTCTCCCATCCAGTTAAATTGAATCTCATAAAATCATTTCAACCTGCAGGCATTTTCACAGGGCATTTTTTATATTCTTCAACTAAACTTGTACCTCAACTCTACCTTCTGAAGTGTTTCTCTTCCTTCAGGTCTAAATTGAGATGGCTATCTCCTAGTTAGAAATGATCTCTTTCTCTTCAAATTTTTCTAGATCATTTTTCCTGGATATCCCCATTGCTCCCATCACACTCTACTTTGTCTTATGTAAGTTTTCCTTTGATTTTTTTAATATTACCTAGCAAAGCATCTCAGAGAGAGAAGATTATTAAAAAATGTCTGTTAAATGTAACTAAATTGAATGACTGGACCCAGAAACCTTGTATCTAGACAAAAGAATGAAAAATTTCAATACAGATCTTTGGGCAATCTCAATAGCCAACAAGAGATCAATTGAACTCAGGAAGACCTGAGCTCAAATCCAGCCTTAGACTTGTACCATGGGTAAGTAATTTAACTTTGGTTTCCCCAATTATAAATGGGAATAAAAATAATAATAATACCTATCTCTCAGAATGTTATGAAGATAAAATTATAATAATATTTGTGAAATAACTGGTACACTAGGTACTTAATGATTGCTTGTTCCTTTCCCCTTCCCTATCCTTCCATTACATGCATATACCCATATATACATTTATACATATGTATGTATATATGTCTATACTCATCTTTGAGTCTCCTGTAGGAGTGGATAGAGTTAGAAATCATATCTTTGTGACCTTGAATCCCCATCTAGGCAAGAATATTGGGATTAATGATGAACAAATCTGTCAAGGACTTGAAGATCTCCATAGACACAGCCAGAATGGCAATAACTAAAGATTGCATTTTTTCTTTTTGATCTTAATGATTGTTCTCATTGGAAAATGGGATTGATTATATCAATGGTCTAGAAAGGGCCTGCATTTTAACCTCACAGGAAATGTGATCAACAAATAAGAGTGAAATATTGGAATATGGGTTATATCAGACACTTCCAATTTTGAGACTTATCTCCAACATATTCAAGCCTACTTTATCTCTTAATTCTCCTATATTCCATCTTCCAGCTCTATTGGGTAAGTTCCTAAACACCTCCATCATAGACCTCCCAGGACAGTTATAGCCTAATATTGCCTGTCACCTACAGTAGCTTTTAAGGAACCATTGGGAAAATCTTCTTTCCCTTCTCTCAGAAAGATAGATAAATGATAAATATATAGATAGAAAATAGATGATAGGCAAATAGATGAGAGATAGATGATAGGCTGAGCATAGGTAGGATCATAGATGATAGATATGAAAGCTGATAGATGATAGTTTGTTATTATTGTTGTTTTTTCTTCATTCTCAGAGATGACTAAAGACATCAGGAAGGTGATGTCATGACTTTCAAGTGAATTGTATTTAAATTAAGGAGGGTTGTGTAAAATGACCAGACTCACTCTTTTGTGCAGGACCATCTGGGTCCAGTGGCACAATATAGATCAGATAGGTGATAAATAGAGATCAATAGATTGTTAGCTAAGATAGAGGATAGGTACCAGTTGATATAGATAGATTGATGGCAGACAATAGATAGGCAGATGAATGGAAAGATAGATGGTATATGGATAAGAAGGTAGATAAAAAGGTAGGTAGCTATAGAGCATTTGTTGACAACTTATTATTTATCAGGTGTACAGTTCCTCAAACTACCTAGTAATTATAGTAAACAACCCTAGGAGAAGGGACTCCACTCTGAGGCAGCAACTAGTGATTAATATCCTCCCAGCTCCTATCCACAATTTTTGTTTTGGGTGGGACAGGAGAGCTGCTTCTCCATCTCAGATTTCATTTCATTGTGTTTTCTCACAAACCAACCCTTCTAGACTTTCCTATTAATTAATTAATTAATTAATTCATGAGGCTATTACCATTCTGCAAGTCACCCAGGTTCACACCCTTGCTATCTTCTTTAATCCCTTAACCTCTTCTTCTGCTCCATATCCAACCAATTGTCAGATCTTGTCATTTCCATCTCTAAATCATCTCTCCCATCTCTCTTCTCTCTCTCACACAGCTACCACACTGCAGCTGGCCTCCTTGCCTCATCTCTCCCTCTCCTACCCATCCTACAACTGAGATGAATTTCTCAAAGCACAGGTATAATCATGCTATGTTCTACTTAATATTTGAGTGACTCCCTATGAATTCTAGGGTCAAATAATGGTTTATATTTTTATCATTCCCTTTAATTTCTATTTTTGCCTCTTTCAAACTGTTCAAAATTATTCATGCAGTACTATACATTTATCATATATAAATAAAAAAATATGCCTGATTTGGGAGCACATTCTCAAATTTTTACTGATATGAAGTGCATATAGAGTGTGGAGACCCCCACCTGGAAGATAAATCCTTGAAGCTGTGATCAGAGCATAGAACAGAGAAGAATAAATAGCCAAAACTGCCAAAGAGTCTGCATCCCATTCATAAGAAGTAGAAAAGTCACTAAAGATTAGACATTTGGATCATTTTGTTTGAAATGTCTATTTTACGACATCCTTGAGGATACTTAAGTCCATAGGTTTAGATCTGGAAGTGGCATTAGGAAGCATCTAGTCCAACTCTTTCATTTTACTGTATGGGAACTGGGGTCCAGGGAAGCACCATAACTTGTCCAAGGTACAAGAGAGGTCTGTGTAGCAGGGCCAAGATTTGAATTCATGTCCTCTAATACCAAACCTGAGCTGAGTTTAAGCAAACAGCTAAATGTCTATAACATTAAATCCCTAGTCACAGGAGTTGATCTCAGAGCATTGTTTTCATTCTAGAAACATAGAAGACTATGGATGTAATATTCTGCCTTACTTATTACAAAAAAAGAATTTATGGTTGTTCAATCTATTCTTGCTCATGATAATAGCTCACACTTAAATTGTACTTTATTATTTTCCAACAATTTTGACAATAAGCGTGATATAATGTGGTTTTTTTACTCTTCCTTCTTCCCATTTTATAGATGAGGAAACTAAGATTCAGAGGTTAAGTGCTTTAGAATAAAAGTGGCTAAGTTCAAATTCTGGGTCTGACAATATCAATGTGCCATTGAGCAAGTCAATTAACTTCTCTGGTTCTCAGTATGCAATGAGGTGATTGAATTCAACAGCCTGTGAGGTCCTTTCCAGTTCTAAATCAATGATTGTAAGATCCAAAAACGTTCCAGACTTGAAACGCTAACTTGACTCTTGTATTCATTCCAAAACATCAGGTTTCCTCTTGAAATAAGAGTATGAGCATCATATACATGAACAACATTGACCCCAAATTATTAAAATTAAGGCACTCATGCTTTCCTTCTATTGACAAATGATAAACTACAAAAATGGATAGTGACAAATAACTTTCAGATGCAATCACTCTGAAATGTTATTTATGGGGAGGCACTTTGGAACAGAAGGACAGAAAGCTTCCACACTTTATTTCTCACTCCCTTAAAATCTGAGCCCTATGACTTCATTCTTCTGTTACAAGTTTTCCAGATGCTGAGAGATCCAGAATCCATTCTTACTACTATTACCTACTTTTTCTCTACCACTTATGAACTGTGTAATATTGAGTAAATCATTGCAGCTCAGTGGATCTCAGTTTTTCTGTCTAAAAGAATGGAGGAATTGAATTAGATCAGTAGTTCTTGACAATTTTTGTGTCATGGATCTCTGGCAATCTGGCAAACCTAAAACTCCTTTCTCAAAATACTATTTTAATTCCTCAATTGATAAGTGATCAAAGAATATGGAAAGGAAATTCTCAGATGAAAAAATTAAAGCTATCTATAGTCATATGAAAAATTGTTCTAAATCATTATTAATTAGGGAAATGCAAATTAAAACATTCTAAGGTACCACCTCACAGCTATCAGATTGGTCAATATGACTAAAGATGAAAATAATCAATGTTGCAGGGAATGTGGGAAAACTGGAACACTAATGCATTGTTGGTGGACTTGTGAATGGATCCAACCTTTCTGGAGTGCAATTTGGAATTATGCCCAAAGGTTAATAAAGCTGTGTATACCCTTTGATCAAGCAATACCACTACTAGATCTATATCTCAAAGAGATAACATAAAAGAGTAAAAAACTCACACGTATAAAAATATTCTTGGCAGCTCTTTTCATGGTGGCAAATAATTGGAAATTGAGGGAATACCCATCAGTTGGGGAATGACTGAATAAATTGTGGTATATGAATGTGATGGAACACTATTTTATATAACAAATCATGAGGGACAGATCTTTAGAAAATCCTGGAAATACTTACATGAACTGATGCTGAATGAAATGAACAGAACCAGAAGAACATTATACTCATTAATAACAGCACTGGGTTATGATCAGTCATGATGATCTTGTTCATTTTAGCAGTGCAATAATCAAAGACAATTCTAAAAGACATGTGATGGAAAATACCATCCATATCCAGAGAGGGAACTGTGGAGTTTAAATGCAAACCAAAGTTTACTATCTTCAATTTTTAAAAGTTGTCTTATGTATTATGTCACTTTTTTCTCTCTAATTTTTTTCTTCTGTTTGGATTTAATTCTTCTTTCATATGATTAATATAGGGGGAGGGAGAAGGAAGAGAGGGAGGGAGGAAGAAAAATGTAAAGCTTAAAAACCTTGCCAAAAAATGATTGTGAAAACTATCATTGCATGTTGTTGGAAAAACAAACAAATTTTAAAAAAATAATATTTTAAATTTGTAAAATAAAATACATAGGTTTTTCAAAGGAAGCTAATTATATTGAAAGATAGTCCTTAGAATGAAGTCAGTGGCTTTAAGCCTGAAGTCAAGAATATCAGAGTGCAAATCCAGTTTCATACACCTATTAGCTGTGAAACCCTGGGCAAGGCATTTAACCCTTTTTGCCTTGGGTCTGTGTTAAACTGGAGATGGGGATGTTAAACTACTCCAGTATCTTTGCCAAGATAACATTAAATGGGGTCATGAAGAGTGAGTCATGACTGAAAAATCAGTAAAATTTTAAAATACAATGTCATGGATCCTGAGTTGAAAACTTCTGGATTGATTATTGGTTAAATTCCCTTCCCTAAATCTTTATCCTATAATCCTATGTAAGGACATCTGTATTTGGCCTAGAGTCAGGTAGTCCTCAATTCAAATTCAGCCATAGATACTAGCTTTATGACCTGGGCTTCGATGTTTCCCTAAGTGTAAGCAACTGAAAATGGGAAAATCAGGGTATTGTGAGGAGCAAATGAGATAATATTGGTAAAGTGCTTAGTATCTAATAGGCATTTGATAAATGTTTATTCCCTCCCTTCCTGAGATGGACCAGATAACAGTACTAAACTCTGTCCTTGTGCACTCAAATTTCAGTTTGTTGTTCCTGGAGCATGATTGTCAGTCCATGACATAAAACCAAAATTACAGGGAACATTTGCTCTTGACCTTTCTTCAGTTCTCCATATTCTTCCAAACCTAAATCTTTAGTGACACTAGGAATTCTTTCAGGAGCCAAAAGACAAAGAAAAGGAATCCAAAGAACTGGGAGCTCAGAAATATGTCTTTTAGAACAGACAGAAAAAAAAAGATATACTGGAAAAGGCGAGGCAGTGAAGCCCAAAATAAAGTTTTGCCAACAATTTCATCCCCAGAACATCAATGACCCCAATAGCTTTTGCTTTAGAGTTCATATTTACTTTCCCTGTTAAAATGTACGATTGAGCCAAAAAGCTTATTTTATTGTCTTTTTTCAGCAATATATTTAGGGAAAAAAATGTTTCCTTACAGGTTTCAAGGTTTGGCAGACTCCTAACAATTCTAACCCTGCTCTTCTTTGGCCAGTGCTTGCATATTAATCCCTTCATTATTCATTCATTTGTTCATTCATTCATTTATTCTTTCATTCATTAATAATGTACCTATTTGGGACTGCATAAAGAACAAAATTCGTATTGACTCCCAATATCTTTTATCTTGTTTCTTTGTCTTTTTGTTTCTTCTGGGACTGACTCCGAGTGTCTTTTATCTTGTTTCTTTTTCTCTTCACTTCTAGGATCCACAGGAAGACCGGAATTCATATCTGAACTAATACTTGGTCCTGACTTATGATTACATCTATGTAGATTACTCTTGATATGGAAATTTCCTCCACATCTGCAACTCCTCTGTAACACAGTATAGTCTTAGAGAGTTGTCTAAGACTTAAGATGTTAAATGATTTTCCCATAGACTAAGAAACTTACTCACACAGTATATGAGTCAAGATTTGAACTCAAATCTTTCTGGCTTCAAAGGCATTATATTATTAGTTGTACTACCTGTGTGGCCTCAGGCAAACCTCTTGGCCTTTCTGACTCAGTTTCCCTGGGGGAGGGAATGTGTTGGATTAGTTGACCTCTAAGATCCCTTCCTGACCTAAATTCTAAAAGTTCTTATGCTCACTTAAGAATAATTTCATCAAATGCCCATGTTAACTAACCCTCCTCCTCACACTTGTCAAATAATATTAATAATAACAAGCTCTTATAGGATTTTAAGTTTTACAAAGTACATCACACATATTATGTTATTCTCATAACAATCTTGGGATGTAAGTACTATCTTTATCACATTTACCAATGAGGAAACTGAGGCAGATAATTTCAATAAGTTGCCCAAGGTTACTTAAGTGGCTGAAGCTAGATTTGAACTCAGATTTTCCTGACTCCATGGCTAGCACAATGACCATTAAAATTTCATTATAGTTTTTATTACATTAGAAGTGATGGTTACCTAAGTGGTCAAAGCTTGGAAATGCTGCTGTCTCTCATAGACTTTTGATGTCATTTAACAGGTCCTCCACAGACCAAAGTGAAGTAAAAAAGTAGCAGCCCTATTGTAAGATGGTTTAAACCCTCAAGTCCCTGGCGAGTTGGAGTGAACAACTTGCAACCAAGTCCCGAGAGAAAACAGCATGCTTGAAATGAACAGGCTCTTTGCTCCCCACTCCCCCCCCCACCTCTGTTCCTCTCTCTCCCTCCAAAAAAGTATGCTTGTGGTATTGATCCAAGACTCCATGGCTTTCTATTTTTCCTGTGCTGTTACGTGATTATTTAGAACAGGGGGAATAGTCAGTATACTCAAGTGGGAGTGAATGGGCCTGAAAAATATGCTTTTATGAAATACTTGAGAAGCCTGGAAGTAATTTATACTTCTATTCTTATGCCAGCAGTGAGGCAGCTGTTCAGAAACAATGAACTGATTGATGTAACCGGGCCTCAAATGCAAGAAATAATTGGCTTGCATGTACCTCTCTGATGGCCATTTCACTTTGTTGTATTAACAGAAACCCTGGCTTTAAAAGCACACACATTTTGGAGGAAAAGATCATTGTGAGGTCTTTTCTATCTATTTTGGCCAGAATTGATATTAAGACATAGACAACGCCTGCTTCAGGAGGTTTTAGTGTCCTGTTGAATTGAGGCTTCTGGGGAGCTCTGATAACTACAGTTTAAAAGACCCTCACTGACAGTCCTCTTAACTAACTTCTCTTACCTGAAAATTCTCACAAATAGACACGAGGTCTGGATTCCAAGTGAAACTTTATCCTCAATCAAAAAGAACATTTTAAGCAATTCAGAAGGAGCAATGATAGAGTTTCTTATACATGGAGATTTTGTGCTAAGTTCTCCTCTCATTCTGAATATACTAAGCTAAAACTAACATGAACAATAAAAACCCTACTAGAATTATTTTGACAGAATCTGATAATAATTTACTCCTAATTAGTGGGTAAAGTTCATAAGATCATATATTTAGAGTCAGAAGAGTGCTTAGAGGTCATCTCATCTAAAACCTCATTATTTCACAGGAAATAAGAGTTCCCGGGAGGAGTTTGCTAAAGATCACCTATGTAGCCATTGGCAAAGTCTGGATTTGAACCCAGATCCTCTCTCCCCAATCCAACAATGTTTATAAATGTAGGATACTCTTTAAAACCAAAATAGTGAGATAAGAAGTATAAATATTTTTTTCACTATTTTGTAAATGAGACCCCTGAGCCTCAGAGAAGTGAGATGATTTACACATGATTACATCAGAAGTAGAATTCACTCTCAGACCTGTTGACTTCAGACTATATGATTTCTATCACCTTTCTACATAACCAGAGGATTTTTCAGACTAGGTCTGAAAACTCTGGTTCCCTTCTCTACCCACTGTCCAGGACTAGGGCACCTGTGGAGACTTTTGTTTATGTTTCATATTAAGACAAATGGTACAGAATTTTTCATCTCATTTATTTTGATTAACAGTTTGAATCTTTTTAGTAATAGAATAGAAATACTAAGTAAAATTCCTATGATTTCTGAAACAAGTAGAAAGACTTCCATAATCCTAGAAAGAATTCAGGGCAGCTAGATGGCATGGTGGACAAAATACTGGATCAGAAAGACTCAACTTTGTGAGTTCAAATCATGCTTACTAGCTGTGTGACTCTGGGAAAATCACTTTAACTCTTTGCCTCAGTTTCCTTATCTGTCAAATGAGCTGGAAAAGGAAATGGCAAATGACTCCAGAATCTTTGCAAAGAAAGCCCCAAATGGAGTCATTAAGAGTGGGACTTGACTGAAAGCATTAAACAACAAAAGAGAGAATTAAAACTTCAAGGGATTTTAAGATAACCCCTAGGCCAACCCTTTCATTTTATGAATGAGGAAAATAAGAACTAGAGACTTTAATCAATTAGTGCAGGGCCACAATGCCAACTAATGATTGAGCTGGGACTTGAACTCAGAATTTTAACTCAGTGTTCTTTGCTATGGCTACTCTTTTATGATGAGAATAAATTCCAGATAAGTAGCTTCAGCTTCTGCATCTATACCAGGTTTACAAAGTCTTCCAATCTTCCTTTGAGTTTTTTTTTTTTTTTTTTGGTAAAGCTTTAAAAGAACTTCTGATATCCTTCCTATTCTAGTTATTGAGAAAGGAAAAAAAATACTCATCAAATGAAATGAAATAAGACAATGATGTGTTCTGGCCCCTCAGGCTGAATGTGTGTTCTGGAGAAAACATGTCCCAGATTGGAAGCTGCCATCACATTTCCCTCCTCCTTCTCCCTCCCTCCATCACTTATTCATCCGCTCATGTGGTTCCCACCTGTGGCTTGTTGGCAGAACTTGGAGGTGCAACTTGGGAGAATCTCAGATGGAAATGATGGTATTTTTCCTCCAGCTTCTCATTTTTACTTGAACTTTTATCCAGAATATTAGTGTACATAAATACAGGTTATATCTAGCCTATAATAATCTTTTAGGATCTCTTGAATCATGATTCATTAGTACTTTTCTATAGGGAAAGAAGAGTGCTATTTTCCATTTTTGTATCCTCCTTGCCAAAGCATAGTGCCTTTAACCATGCTCAACAAGCATTGATTAGGGACTTGAAGAAGGAAGGAAAGAAGGGAAAGTGGAAAGAAGGAATAAGAAAGAAAAGAAGGATAAAAGAGAACATGGGAGGAAGAGGTGGAAGAAGTTAGATGAGGAAGGAAGGAAGAAGGAAGGAAAGAAGGAGAAATGAGTTGGCATTAAGATATGTTTTTAAGAGAAATGATAACATTTCTGATTCTTTAATATCATGACTAAGATATATTTGAGTGCATGTATATGGACAATCTTTATCAGATTGACTAGGTAGAAGGGAGGGAGAAAAATTTGGAACTCAAAATCTTAAAAAAAATGAAAACTATCTATACATGTAATTGGAAAAAATAAAATAAAAAACATAAAAAGTCTTAAAATATTTTAAAAAGTATTCCTTGTGTCTTCCTGCATATTGCACTCTGGACAGCTGCTGTTCTTGGCCACTTCTAGTTCCAGCTCTGCTTAGTGGTCATCTACCCAAAGCATAAATCTCTCCATCACAGTACTGGGGTTGATTCCATCTAATTAACATGAATGAAAGAAATGAAACACATAAATCATAATTCACAAAGGGAAACATTGGCAATGACCTATCTGGTGAGAAAGGACTTGGCAGGAAATTCTCCTCAGGGTGGATCTTTTGGTTCTGTGGACCAGAGTTTCTATAGCCTACTGCCTCTAACCTTTCTGAGATGTCCCTCCCACCTTTCTTAACAGAAGCCATCATGTATCTGCAATCAAAAGATGAGAATCCCAGCAGCCTCTCCAAATAAAGACTATTTGCTAGTTTATGTATTTTATAATAAGCATTCATAGTTTCCACCAATCTGCCTAAATTTACAAGAATATAATCTATTGACTGAGGAATGAAATAGGTATGCCAAAAAGTTTCTGGGATATAAAAAGCCACTCATTTTCAATGTATCAATTATTCAGCAATCTTTCAGAGGAGAATAAAAGAGCTGTAACATTTATGTTATCTTTATACTGATGATCACAAAGCCTTTGACTCACTTTTGAACTCATGGCTTATTCATGAATGATGAATATATAAATTAGATACCTGTAAAGTGAGAATGTTAGAACATTGGATGTCTAAACAGAAAACTTTTCTATTTAAACATTCCATCAACACAGTGAACAACAATTGATATAAAACATGATAAATTCCAGAGAGAAAGCAAGTCTATTGTAGTTCTGTGCAGCCTTAGAGCCATCATTCTCTACTTAAAAAGAACAAAGTGTGGTCTTCAAATTACAGAGGGAATCCCACCAAAATAAATTTCTAATAATTTGATGTTCCAGTGAAAAACACATTTAGTTTCTTCATTTTATGGAATCTTTCTCCAATGTTACTGAAATTTTCTTTGAACTAGATAAGTAGAAAATCTCTATGTATGCCAAGGAAAAGCTTGAATCTGGACATCAGACTGAACTAGTGAATGAAAATAATACATATCTTTACTTTTCTCCAGGCAAGCTATAATTAGCATTGAATTTTCAAGGAAAAAGCTATCGTTGTATATGTCAAGAGATACACTGGCATCTTAAAAATCAAAGTTCAATGGAAAATGCACATGGGAAGAATACTTAACACATATACTTTTCAAAAAATAAAATGAATGACAATAGGTTTTAGAAGTATCCTAACAGAAACTTGTATAAACATAAACACAAAAAAGGAAGAAGTTGGTTAGAAGTCCTTAGAGCACATTATAAAAATCTTAGTAGCTTACAATATATTTCTGTCTATTACCTGTCAGGATTTGGATAGCATATTTTTTAAATTTAATTTTCTTTCAATTGACAAAAACTTTTGTCTTATCCCCTCCTAACATCCTCTTATCATATTAGAAAAAGAAAGCAAAAGCAAAACCCTTGTAATGAATATACATAGTCATTGAAAGCAAATTCTTGTATTGGCCATTTACCAATGCATGTGTCCCATTCTTCATATTTAATCCATTACCTTTTTGTCAGTAGGTTGGTGGCATGCTTCATCTTAAATCCTCTGGAGTCAAAGTTGGCCACTGCATTGATCAGAGTTCTTAAATTTTTCTAGCTTATTTGCCTTTATAATATCTTTTATTGTGTAAATTGTTTTCATTCT
The DNA here is from genome assembly GCF_037893015.1 of Macrotis lagotis. Lineage (NCBI taxonomy): Eukaryota > Metazoa > Chordata > Mammalia > Peramelemorphia > Peramelidae > Macrotis > Macrotis lagotis. The sequence goes on from NC_133666.1 coordinate 330,166,455, forward strand.
CCTCACTTAATTTTGCATCAGTTTTCAAGTGTCTCTAAAATTTTTGTATTTTGTCAATTGAGTTCCATTGCATCCATGTCACAATTTGTCTAGCCAGTCTATTGATGTGTATGCCCTTAGTTTCTAGTTCTTTGTCATACAAAAAAAATGGTGCTATAAATGGAGAAGTTACCATAATAGAATTTTTCTTTTATTCTTTGGTCTCATTGGGATATTAGCCTAATAACTGGATCAAAAGACATGCACACTTTAGTAACTTTTTTGAATATAGTTCCAAATTGTTTCCCAGAATTGGCTAGATCAATTTATAGATACTTCAATAGGGCATTAATGTGCCTGTTTGCATATAGCATCACCAACATCTGTATTTTTATTTAGGCTACTCTGACCTTGAGAGATGCTTTAATTTCCATATCTTTATTTCGTGATTTGAAGCATTTTTTCATATGGCTATTGATAACTAGAATGTTTTCTTTAAAAAAAACTGTTCATCTACTTTGATAATTTTTCAATTGGTGAACTAATCTTATCTTTATTTATTTTAATTCTTCATCTTAGAAACGAGACTCTTTTGAGAAGAACTGCAAAAAGTTTTTCCTCTAGTTACCTGCCTTCTTTGTAATTTTAGTCACATTGATTTGCATGTGCAAAATTGTCCACATTATCTTCTGAGATGTTCTTCATATATTGTTTGGTCACAAATTGTTGCCCATCTATAGATCTGAAAGATCCATAGATACTTAGTAGGGTGTCTTCCTTATTTTTGGTCTCTAGAATTATGGTTGGTCATTGATTTGATCAGAATTCTTATGTCTTTCTAAGTTGTTCATTTTTACAGATTTCTTGAAATATTTAATTATTCCTCTGGTGAACCTTACTTGACTCTATATAAGTTTATACAATTCTTCCTAAGTTTCTTTAAAGTTAGCTTTTTCATCATGTTTTATGTCACAATAGTATCCCATTATATTCACATACCCTATTTTGTTTAACCGTGGACTAAATGAGCAGAATGAGAAGCATATTTTTTTAGATTTTTGCAAGGCAAATAAGGTTAAGTGGCTTGCCCAAGGCCACATAGCTAGGTAATTATTAAGTGTCTGAGACCGGATTTGAACCCAGGTATTCCTGACTCCAGGGCTGGTGCTTTATCTACTGTGCCACCTAGCCGCCCCTGAGAAGCATATTTTTAAAGAAAATTTGTTTTGCTTGACTATACATATTTTTTAAAAGTTTTTCTTTTGTTTTATTTTTGATTATTTGGAAGGAAATGGGAAAGAAAGAAATATAGTTTTTTTAGAAAAACAATTTTTTAAACTTGTAGTTATGCTCTTGGAACAAATGACAACTAATTTTTGATCTGGTTATTAATACAAAATTTCTTCTTCACTAAACAATAGTAATGACTGACCAAAATATATAGTTAACTGAATTTGTCCAAAGTAAATGAAAATGGTTAATATCTGGATGGAGGCTAGGCTGGATAAATTTTAAAAGCAGAATCTAAAGACTATCTGCATGAAACCAACAATATGTTAGTGTTGAAAAGATGTCTAAGTCAGATTTGTTTATCAACCCAGAAATGTTTTTCATACCAATTCAGGGTCAGACTGTCACCATCAGATATTACAGAAAAAAGTATTCTTAAGGACTTCAAATTTATCAATCACTGTGGATTACACACAAAAAAGCACAATAGAAAGAAGGCATCTGGGATGTTTTTTTCTGTGACTACTATTATTCCTTTGTTTATTTAGTTATCAGTTGGTGAATGAATGAATAGGATTCTTATAAATTTTGAATTAGTCCGTGCAACTTCTAGAAATTGAGCACCCATTGGATATCCGGTAAAGTGAGTATACTTTGATTGATTCTCCTAAAGTCAGATTTTTACATCTTTCCTTTAGAGTTTTAGGATTCCCTAGGGAACTATAGGGTATCCCTGATTTACTGCCATAAAATTAAATCTCCTCCATCTGTGTTCCTCCCACTGTTAGGGACCTAAGATGAGCAGCTTGGTTCCATTTAACCATTAAACATGGATTAGCTTTTATAAAATGAGGATTACTTTGAAGATATAGCGAGAACTAATATTCAAACATTTCCCCCAGTATCTCAAGGGCATAGACTCCCCCATGCTTACATGGTCCTAGGAAGAGTAACCTCATAATATAATTCATTTCCTACACAGCAACGGTCCCACCAAATCTACCTCCAAAGGCTGTATGACTGCTGAATGGGTCCTTGTTTCATCTCACAGTATTCTAGGATCCTGAAGGTCTCTTCTGAAGTTCGCCTCTTGTTTCTTGGATATTGATGATGCCAGACTGTAGGATCCACTGCAGAACTCTGGGTTGCTAAAGTGGCCTTCTGATCTTTTTAACTCACAAGATCATGGAGGTTACAATCTCTCTATCAATGGAAAAGAACCAACACAAGAACCAAAGACCAAGGACCCTTCAGGAGGCCATATGACCTTAGGGAAAAGACCTCCTATTTTCTTTCTTTACAGTCTTGTCTATCACCACATTCCAAAAGCAGAGTCACTAGATTAAGCTAAGAGAAGAAATGACTGAAGCTAATAGAATTTTCTGAGTCCTCTACAACCAATGAAAGAGCAAGCTCTTCCACCAACGTTTGGTACACCAAGACCAGTTACAGAAATCTATACATGCTTCACAGTCTTACTAAGGCATTTCTCCTAAACCTTATCATAGTTTTCCCAGAAGCAAAGTCTCATCTTCTCAACATGAAGAGATGCCAATATAAAGTATTCTGTGTATGCTCTAAACTCTGATTATCATAATAATTTGTGACCAAAATGTAAGCCATGCTAAAAACTTACTCCCTTTCATAAAGAGATAAATTCAACCACTACAAATACAGAATTTGAGCTATTCTCAAGAATTCAACAAATAAATTATCCTAGAACTTACATAAAAATTTAAGAACATTATTTGCAGTATTTGCCACCATATTGATATGCATAATCTCTAAACTACAAGGAATAAAAAGCTTTCAAAATACAGAGATGTAGTGAAAGAAATTAAAACCATGTGGACATAGGATGAGGTATATTTTACCCTCATCACTTTGTCTATACCTAACGCTGTTCCAATATGTTTTCTGCAGGCCTACAGAGAATAAACTTACTTTTAAATACTTTTATTCAATTAAAAAAAAGTTTTTTATCCATCTGGGCAATAGTCTTCAAAATGTTAACTATAAAAGAATAATAGTAAGACAGTTACTCATCCCAGGGTCTTTTTTTTATTTGAAAACCATCATAAATTGGAAAGAAAGAGAAAAATAGAAAATAAATTGATGATGATGATGATGATGATGATGATGACAATGATAATGGTGAGGCAAACAATACTAGCTGATACATAAGCTGGGTACCTGACATAGTGGACCAAAAAACTGACCTTGGAACCAGGAACACCTGAGTTCAAATCATGTTCCTGACTTGTATCAATTATTATTACATGGCCAAGTCCCATCATCTGCCAATTCTATGGACAACAGTATCAAAAGTTATGAGGGGCCTACAAGTTGTAATTTGTGGAGAGAGTCTACACATTAGGAGTTCCCTGATTAAACCACAAATCTGGGGGAGAAACCCCCCAAAATAAGATTTTTAAATCCCCATAAAGATTGCGATAGATACCATCTTATTATTATCTATTAGAGTCCTAAGAGGTAGATACAATAGACATTATGCCCATTTTCCAGATAACCAGGAACTCAGAAGGGTAAATAAAATATGTGTCCAATCTCGTGGATTTCACCTGGCTTCCCTGATCTAAGCATCAGTCTATCTACTATATCATCACTTTGTCTCATAAGTAGGTATGTGGAAGGTGAATTTATAGATATCTGTGCCCTGTACTATAGCTACAAAGAGACTAATATTGCTTATACATAATGAACAGAAGTAACAATCACCAACCTAAATCCAGACTACCCTTCCTGGATCAAAAATCATTTATTTCGGGGGAGACTCACGAACAGAGCAAGCAACAGGATTTTGTGTTAGCAAGTTGTTTGTGTTTGTGAATGCATGTCTTCCTTAATTCAGTTTGACTAATGAACATCAACTCCCCAAAATCAGGTGGACTAGATTATCTATATATTGTCTCAGACCATTTCTCTAAGACTCTCTGCTCTCCACCTCAGAAAAAAGTTGCCTTTTGTTATGAATTAAAAAGATCCAAGAATCTATATTTGTAACTGAGTCAAACATGCCTAATGGAGAGATTATAGATGCCTCACTGAGTCCTGGTCCAAAACATCTTGTAGTCTGGCATAAAGTACCCTCCTGAAAGTTCCATTGTTAAATTTTAATATGAAACACTTGATGTAACCCTTAATAAAATCCTTGTGTACAGAACATAAAATGCTATGCATCAAAAGATGTTAAAAGACATTCTCATTTTCTAAACTCACATTTCATACAAATTCTGTCTTTTACTCAAGGGGAACCACCACCATTTTCTCCCACCCTTGGACACTGGTGCCTTCTGTATTTCAGCAATGACATGAGTGCCATTTGCTTCTTTTTGGTTGCAAATCATTTCAACAAAAGGAAGTGCTTTGGGGATAAAATTTTCCATGTTTGATCTCAAATCCAAGGTTGCTTCTTTGCCAATGAATGAGCCATGAGCCTTTTGCCTTCTTGGGATCATGGCAGAATGAAACAAGAGATCTGGCTACTTTGACAAAGTACTGATGCTTTTTGAGTCCTGACAAAGAAACTGAACCCACAAGTGAGTGTGGTAATAGGAAATCATAGTCCTACAAACTATGCCCCGGGGAACATTCATGCCTATGTGAGCAATCTCCCTCTAATTTTACCTTCTTGAGACATCTAGTTTGTCTACTTAATATAAAGAGGATTTCTGTTTCCTTCCTGCCATTTCCAATAGGGACTTCTCTTCTCTACTCTTTGTTTATCTCTTTCTATCATCCCTCTAATATCTTGACCTCATAGTTGCTCACCTCACTGTTTTTGTTTTCATTATGAAGAATTTTATTTCTTCAGTACATCATCACATCAAACCACGATCTTCCTAGCAAATAGAATTTTTCAGTCAATGTTTTAAATTTGACCCTTCTAGGATCTTTGATAATTCCTTTGCCAGTAATCTTTTCCTGCCCACTAATCTTTTCATTGTCTTCATTAGAAACTACAATGTACCCCTTTGGGCCATAATTCTATGAATACCACAGACTTATGTCGAACTAGACCATTAAAAATGTATTTCATGTAACATCAACTTATGCCTATCAAGAAGAGGACACTTCTACAATTTTAAAATATACAAAAAAGGAAATGCCTTGTTGGAAGAGAGTCTTCAAAATCAAGTTTAGGTTTGGTTCAGTGAGTTGAACGCTTTTTTGATAATGATTTGTATGGAAGATGAAGATTTAAGGGTGAGAATGAAGGGCAATGGATGCCAGCTGTCAATCTCCCTTCTTCACTATTGTTAAATATCTCTTAGTGGTTTTTTGAATTTTTAGTTTGTGTGACCTGGTTATTGAGTGTCAGGGATCTGAAGATACTTGCTAGTTAGGTGACCAAGAGAAGTAGCTTATCTTCTGATTACTTCTGTTTTCTTTCCTGCAAAATGGGAAAAATAATATCAACAGTGCCCATCTCACAGACTTTTTTTGTGAAAATGCAGATAAAACTTTTTTTAAATGCTTCATTAATGTTAGTTACCATTATTTCTAACAAGTATTTCAACAGCCTCTGTCCTCATCTTTAGTGAGGAGCCCACCACCTCTTAAAGCTATTTGTCATTTGAACAGCATTAATTGTAAGAAAATTTTCTCTTACTTGAGCTAAATTGAGCTAAAATCTACCTCTCTGCAAGGTGCACATAATGCTTTGACTTCTACCTGCTGGTACCAAGCAGAGTAAGTCTAATCTTCCCCCAATGACAATTCTTATAAACTCAAAGACAGATAACATGACTTCAGTTTTCCTAATTCTTCAGGCTCATCATTTTCAGTTCTTTCAAATGTTTCTCATTATTTCAGCTTTAAGCCCATTTTCATTTTGGTCGGTCACTTCAGGATAGCTGCAACTGCCCCTCACCATTGTCTTTTAAAAAATAGGTGCTCAGAACTGACCATAATACTTACAATACCATCTGATTAGGATGCAGTAGACTTTGCTTCTCTAAAGAGATAGGTAGTAAAGTTACTATAGAGTAATAAATCCTTAGACACTTATTAGACTTGTGATGGAAGCAAGTCACTTAACCTCTTCCAACATCAGTTTCTTTATTTTTATGGAGAGAAATTAATGAATTTTATTTATTTTTTCAATTACATATAATAGTAGTTTTCAATAGTCATTTTTTTTCAAGGCAATGGTGTTATGACTTGCCCAAGGTCACATAGCTAGGTAATTATTAAGTGTATGAGATTAGATTTGAACTCCAGGGATAGTGCTCTGCTCTGTTGTGCCACCTAGCTGCCCCCAGTCATTTTTTTGCAAGGTTTTGAGTTTCACATTTTTCTTCCTCCTTTTCTTCCCTCCCCCTCCCCCTGACAGAAAGCAATTTAATATAAGCTATACTTATTTCTATGCTAAACATAGATCCAAATTAAACACAGTATCAGTTTCTTTATCTGAAAAATGGGAAGAATAATAATAATGACTACTTCACATGGTTGTTGAGAGTTCTCAAATGGGATATTATATGTAAAGGGCTTTGGAAACCTCAGTATTTTATATTATTTAACAAATCACTTAACCCAGTTTATCTCAGTTTTCTCATATGTAAAATGAACTGGAGAAAAAATGGCAAACCATTCTGGTAGTTTTGCCAAAAAAAAACCCTAAATGGGGTTACCAAGAGTTAGAGATGAGAGAAATAACAAAATCTTCTCCCTAAATCTCCAGATATTTCTAAAAATGATCTCTCTCAACTTGTGATGTTGAAGTTGATCATTGAAATAAGTTGCCTTAGAAGTACCAACAGTTAGATGAATGTCCTTATCCTTGGCTGTATTTTTTTTAAGAAGTCCTAAAAAATACCTCTTAAGGGTTATTTTTGCTTCAAGAAGAGACAAGGGAAAAGTACATATGCTGAATCCTCTTCTATAGGTAACTAACTAAACATAAATAAAATACCCTAACAGAGGAGGCAAATGATGTTAATGGAAGGAGAAATAGATTGGTCAAATCTTCCAAGAGTCTGTAAAATTGAAAAAAAGAAGAGGAACTGACTTAAGACTTAAGACTGCGAGAGGAACTTGGGTCAGAGGTCTAGGTCCTTATCTCTGCTGCCAGATTTCATCCATTCTTGCTCCTCCCTCCCCTCAGCTCTATGTACCCTCTCTAGTGGTTGTCTCAATTGTAAAAAGTGTTGGAAAGTGCTGATCTCACCTGTGAAGATGAAGTGTTGATTTCAGAGATTTCTGACTTCAGTTATTTGTATGATGGACTTCTGGTAGGGATGGGGGGATATTCACTATTCTCTCCTTTCTTAGAAACTAAAGCTTAGGATCTATTAGGTATCATCCTGATCCAGTCTAAGTTGAAGTTGATATTTTGAGGAAAGAATTTATTCATTATTCCCAATTATTTAATTTAAACTGGTCTCCTTGCTGTACTTCACACACAACCTTCCATTTTTTACCTCCATAACTTTGTACCCCACCCCACCCCTGCATGGAATTCACTCCCTACTCATTCTCTTCAAAGACTGACTAAAGCAGCTCTTTTGTGGTAGCAAAGAATCAGAAATTGAGTGAATGTACATTAACTGGAGAATGGCTGAAGAAGTTGTTGTATATGTACATTAGAGAACACTATTGCTTTATTAGAAACCAGGAGGGATAGGATTTCAGAGAAGCCTCAAAAGACTTGCATGAATTGATGCTGAGCAAGTTGAACAGAACCAGAAGAACAGTGTACAGCCTAACAGCAACATGGGGATGATGATCAATCTTAATGGACTTGCTTATTCCATCAGTGCAGAATCAGGGACAATTTTAGCTTATCTGCAATGGAGAATACTCTCTGCATCCAGAGAAAGAGCTGTGAAGTTTAAACAAAGACTATGACCTTCAATTAAAAAAAAAAGTTGTCTTGTGTACTACATAATTTTGCTATCTATTATTTTAATTTTTCCTCAAGGATATGATTTTTCTCTCAACATATTCAATTTTGATCAGTGTATAGCATGGAAACAATGTAAATATTATCAGACTGCCTTCTGTGGGTGGGGAGAGGGAAGGGAGGGTGGGGGAAAATTGTAAAATTCAAAATCCTACAAAAAATGATTGGTAGAAACATGATTTTAAAAAAAGATTGACTAAAGCAACACTTTCTACTTGGGACTATTTCTGATTACCTCAGCTCCTAGTGCCTCCATACAAAACTACATTGTGATATTGTGTATGTGTATACTTATCTATGGAAATGTATTTATTATATGTATGTATCTTGTGTTTTTCTACATGAATATATGATATTTAAATAATATATAAATAGATGGTATACATATAATAAATGTATTATATATGTAATTAAATTAATATATTATATGAAGTTTGTGTATATATGAATATATGTTTATATTACTTATATATGAAAGTGTGTAGGTACTTATTACATATCTTATAAATGTATATGCATTATGTATATATTCTTATATGTGTGTCATATTCTTATATGTAATATATGTACATATACAGATTTACTTTATGTGCATATGTGTTGGTCCTTGTCCTTCATTATCGAAGAAAACTAAAAAGACATCACTATGTTTGAGCCAAATTACAATGCGTCCGACTGTGGATGCTCAGATCAATACAAGCTTGGAATGCTCCACAGATTAGGCACAAATAGTCCATGTGAACACCTGGGGTGAATAATCTAAGATTACATATGTCACGTTTCCTTTGAGTTGCTTCAATTCTCATAGAGTGCAGCACCCGCACTGATGAGGGCACACCATGCTGAGTGGTCTTGTGCCAGTGTCTCCCATGCTGTACAATCAATTTTAAAGTTTTTCAATGACACCTTCAGGGTGTCTCGGCATTGCTTCTTCTGACTCCCTTGTTAGTTCTCCATAGTATAGTTTTTTTGGCAAGCTATCATCTGACATTCTAACAACATGTCCAGCCCATTGTAATTGCATTCTTTGTAGTAATGTTGGAATGCTAGGCAGTTTGGTTCTAGAAAGGAACTCGGTGTCTGCTACCTTCATCTTCCAGGTGATTTTCAGAATCTTCCTAAGACAATTTAAATGGAAGCAATTCAGTTTCCTGACATGTCACAGGTAGATTGTCCAGGTTTCACAGAGATACAGCAATGAGGTCAGCACAACAGCTCTGTAGACCTTCAGTTTGGTAGGCAGTCTAATACCTCTTCTTTCCCACATTTTCTTTTGGAGCCTCTTAAATACTGAGCTAGCTGTGGCAATGTGTATGGTCAACCTCATTGTCAATGTGTACCTCCTTGGAAAGAACTCTGCCAAGGTAAGTGAACCTGTCCACAGTACTCAAAACTTCTCCATTTGCTATAATCAGTGGTTCCACATATGGATGGTGTGGTGCTGGATGATAGAGCATCTGTGTTTTCTTGGTGATAATTGTTAGAACAAAATTAGCAAAAGCAGCAGAGAATCACTCCATCCTTCATTGCATCTCAGCTTTAGAGGTTGCATTTAGGGTGCAATCATCTGCAAATAGAAGATCATGGACCAACAGTCCTCCACTTTGGTCTTGACTTGTAGCCTTTTCAAGTTGAACTATTTATCATCAGTGCAATAGCTGATCTTGATGCTACATTCATCTTCAGTGAAGGCATTAGATGATATGGCTAAAAACATCATATTGAAAAGCATGGGACCAAGGACACATCCTTATTTCACTCCATTGGTGATTGGGAAATCAAGAGAGCATTGTCTACTATTCAGAACCTGGATGTGCATTCAGTCATAGAACTGATAAACAATACTTCTCTGAGTAATCAAAATTTGACATAATTTTCCATAAACTATCATGACTGACTGGATCAAAGGCTTTGATCAGATCTATAAATATTGTATACAGACCTCTATTCTGTTCCTGGCATCTTTCCTGGAGTTGTCAGGCAGCAAACACCATATTGACTCTTCTCTGACTCTTTCTGAAGCCACACTGGCTGTATATATGTACTTACATGTAAGTGCCTATAATTATACAGTTTTACATATGTGTATATGCATGCATGCATGCATGTATATAAGTTTCTTGAGGACAACGAATGCTTCATTTTATTTTTGTATCCTGGGCACTCAACATAGTGTCTGGTATACCATAAATGCTAAATAAATACATGTTGAGTGATTGATTTGGCTGGAATGGGATCAGGGTTGATTATTAGACATATGGGTTGCTGAGAGACAGGATGGACAGGAGCAGAGATAGGTGACTCTGTCTTAAAAATGGGAGCCTATATCAGAGATAACAATCAGTTTTGGAGAGACAAACAGAGATGGAACAGAAACAATGCTGAATTCCACATAGATTTTTTTTTAATATAGTACAGAATTGTATTTTACTACTGAGAAATAAAACTTAGTGAAGACATAGAAGCTGTTGTCATGAAATCCATAGTCTAGTAAAATGATAGCAAATTATATAGAGGACTATAATGACATGATATGAGCTATATATGTTATATATATAGTGATTTGTGATGCTCAAGGGAGAAATAGTCTTACTAGCTGGGGAAATAGGGGAAATTTCTTAGAGCAGTTGACATTTGAAGGGCTTTAAAGGATGGTTAAAAATTTAGCAGACAGGGGGCAGAGTCAAGGTGGTGACAAGAGAGGGCCATCTCTTAGTTGCTCTGGAGCAAAACTTATAAGCTAAGGACTCTAACTACATTTTTGAGAGACAGAACCCACAGAGGGATCCAGTGAGGCAATTCTCTAACCCAAGATAATCTGGAAAAGAGAGGAAAGGCTGGGCTCCACAGGGTCAGAGGGGTGGCCCACCAGAGGGGTGGCCTGCCAGAGTGAAGGAACTTCAGCCTCTTGAAGGCAGCTCAGGACACTGGGAGCCGAGGCTCACAGCAGCAGGGACGGTTTCCTGATATACACCCTGGAGAGCATCAAGCACAACTTGGGGGAACAGTGGGGGAACCTCTGCCAGAGTGAGCATGTGAAGCCCAGCCCTCAGGGAACACAGGGAGCAGCATGGCCACCACAGCCCAGATCCAGGAAACAAGCAGATGGAGGCAGTAAGCAGGAGCACCCAGGGCATGAGCATGGTGAGCATAGGGAGGGGGAGTGAAGAGAGACTGCCAAGCTCTGTCCTCTGTCCCTGGAACAGGACTCTGGAGTTCTGAACACATTCAGAACCTGATCACAGTCTAGCCCCCCCCCCCCCAATAGAACAGAAAGGTCCCTCCTACCTCAGCCCTGTGGCAGAGGGGTGTGCTTGTGGTCATTCACAGACCAGGAGGGAAGACAGAGCCTCACACATGGAGATCCTTGGGGGGGGTATCCCACTAATACTCAGAAGCTCAGGAAGCACCCCAAAACCAGGCACAGGCTGGGGAAATGAGTAAGCAGAGAAAAAAGAGGAACACCATTGAGAAATACTTTGCCTGTGATCTCAAGAAGGATCAAAACACTCAATCTGAAGATGAGGAAGTACAAGCTCCTGCATCTAAAGACTCCACAAAAATTGAAATTGGGCTCAGGATATAACAGAGCTCAAAAAAGCCTTTGAAAATCAAGTGAGGGAGAAAGAGGAAAAATTGGGAAAAGAAATGAGAGAGATGCAGGAAAAACATGAAAATGAATTCAGCAGCTTAGTCAAGGAAATTCAAAAAAATGTTGAAGAAAATAGCATGCTAAAAACCAGTGTAGGTCTAATGGCTAAAACAGTTCAAAAAGTTATTAGGGAAAAGAATGCTTTAAAAAGCAGAATTGGCCAGATGGAAAAAGAGATAAGAAAGCTCTCTGAGGAAAACAAATTCTTCAGACAAAGAATAGAACTCAGGGAGATTGCTGATTGTACCAGAAATTAGGACTCAATACTTCAAAACCAAAAGAATGAAAAATTAGAAGAAAATATGAAACACCTCATTGAAAAAACAACAGATATGGAAAACATATTTAGGAAAGATAATTTAAAAATTATTGGAATACCTGAAAGTCATGATCAGGAAAAGAGGCTTGACATCATTTTCAAAGAATTACTACAGGAAAATTGCCCTGATATCCTAGAAGCAGAGGGCAAAATAGAAATGGAGAGAATCCACTGATCTCCCTTGGAAAGAGATCCAAAATAAACAACCCTCAGGAATATTATAGCCAAGTTCCAGAACTCCCAAGTCAAAGAGAAAATATTACAAGCAGCCAGAAGGACACAATTCCAATATCATGGAGCTGCAGTCAGGATCACATAGGACTTAGCAGCAACTACATTAAAAGTTCATAGGGCTTGGAATATAATATTCCAGAAGGCAAAAGAGGTTGGAATGCAACCAAGAATCAACTACCCAGAAAAACTGACCATCCTCTTCCAGAGTGAAAGATGGACTTTCAATGAACCAGGGGAATTTCAAATGTTCCTCTTGGAATGGCCAGAACTGAACAGAAGGTTTGATCTTCAAATACAGGAGTCAGGTGAAGCATGGAGATTGGAGGAGAAGGGGAAAATATGAGGGACTTAATGATGATGATGAACTACATGTATTCCTTAATAGAAAAATGATACTGATAATACTCATATGAACCTTCTCATTTAATAGAATAGGTAGAAGGAGCTTTTATAGATGAAGCACAGGAGAGAGAGCTGAATTTGAAGATATATTGTGGTGTAAAAATGGAGTCAATAGATAAAAGGTAAATGTAATAGGAGAAAGAAAAAGGAGAGGTGGAATAGGCTAAGATATTTCATATAATAAGATTTTTCTTTATTACAATGAGCTATTGCAATGATATGGAAGGGGGGAAGGTCAGGGGGAATGAGGGAATCTTTCCTCTCATCAGAGGTGGCTAGGAGAGGAAACAGCATACATACGCAATGGGGTATAGACATCTGTATTAAGAAGGAGAGAAGGGGGGCAGGGGGAAGGGGTGGAATGTGAGTGATGGAGGAGAGGCTGGACCATTGGGGAAGAGAGGTCAGATATAACACATTTTCTTTTTCACTTCTTGCAATGGGCTGGGATTGGATGGCCTGTCTGGATGCTGAGCCTGAGGGGTGGTATGTGGGCTCAGGGCCTCTTGGCCCCAGGGCTGGGGATCTGTCTGCTGCACCATTCAACTACCCTACAGCAGAGACAGAGTGAAAAGAGAGAGAAAATATAGTTCATGGCAGTAGAGAAGTATGAATGGAGGGAGTTGTGATCAGTAATGTCAACAGTGGAAAAATATGGAAGTAGATTTTGTGATGGACTTATCCTAAAGAATGTGATCCACCCATGACAGAGCAGGTAGTGTTGGAATACAGACTGAAGCACATATTATTATTATTATTATTATTATTATTATTATTATTCTCTGGGGGTGCTGCAGGACAAATGGGACTGGGTGGCCTGCCTGGTGCCACACAGCTGGGTTATTGTTGGGTGTCTGAGACCAGATTTGGACCTGGGTGCTTCTGGCTCAAGGGCCAGTGATCTGTCTGCCACCCAGCCATCCCTACTACTACTATTATTATTATTATTATTATTATTTATTATTATTATTTTATTTTATTTTATTTTATTTTGGGTCTTTTTTTTTTTGGTTTTTGTAGAGCAATGGGGTTTTAGTGGCTTACATGGGGTCACACAGCTGGGTGATTGTTGGGCATCTGTGACTGGATTTGGGCTTGGGTGCTCCTGGCTCCAGGGCCGGTGCTCCATCCACTGTGCCACCTGGCCATACCTACAATTATTATTATTTTTTAATTTTAATTTTAATTTTTTCTCTACCCTTTACTTTATTGCTTATGTGGGTCTATATTTTCTTGGCAGGAGGGGGTATTATGTTTACTCTTAAAAAATAATATTTTAGTAATGTATAAAAAACATTATTTGCACAAAATAAGCATAAATAAATATTTTTTTTAAAAAAAGAAAGAATTTAGCAGAGAAATTGGAATAAAAAGGGAGAATCTTCCAGGTATAAGGAACAGTATGAATAGAGGCAATAATTCAGAGAAGTGAATATATTATAAAGTATACTCAAGGTATAAAAAAATCCAATTGTCCTGTATGTAAAATGAAGTAGAGTGGAATAAGACTTAAAAATAGAATGATACAATAACATTCAAAGACTTGAATGAGTGAACAAAACCACATTTATTATTTACTATATGCTAAACTCTGGGGATATATAAGCAGCGGCAAAGATAATCCCTGCCCTCAAAGAGTTTATTATCTAATGATATATACAATATATAAAGAAGAAGGGGGGGCGGAGCCAACATGGCAACAGGAGAGGATCATCTCTTAGATACTCTCTCTCTGATATTTCCAAATTTATAAACTAAGGACTCTAACTAAATTTTTGAGAGACAGAACCCACAGAGGGATCTAGTGAGGCAGTTCTCCAGACCAAATTAACCTGGAAAAGAGCAGAAAGGCTCTACTCCATGGGGTTAGAGGAGTGGCACACCAGAGCGAAGGATCTTCAGCCTCCCAGAGGCAAACCCAGGGTGCTGGGAGCCTCCTCTCATGGAAGCAGGGGCAGTTTCCTGACCTACACCCCAGGGAGCAGCAGGCACAACTTGGGGGATCAACAGGGTGGGACCTCTGCTAGAATGAGCACATGAAGCCCAACCCTCAGGGAACTCAGTGAGCAGTGTGGTCTCTGCAGCCCAGATCCAGGAACTGGAAGCAAGTGGAGCCGGTAAGCAGGAGCCCAGGTGTGAGTGCTGAGCCTAGGAAGGAGAGTGTTGAGAAATTGCTAAGCTCTGTCCTCTGTCCCTGGAACAGGACTCTGGGGCTCTGAACACATTCAGATCCTGATCACAGTCTAGCCCCCCCCCCCAATAGAACAGAAAGGCCCCTCCTACCTCAGCCCTGTGGCAGAGGGGTGTGCTTGTGGTCATTCACAGACCAGGAGGGAAGACAGAGCCTCACACATGGAGATCCTTGGGGGGAGTGTCCCAATAATACTCAAAAGCTCAGGAAGCACCCCAAAACCAGGCACAGGCTGGGGAAATGAGTAAGCAGAGGAAAAAAGGGGAACACCATTAAGAAATATTTTGCTTGTGATCCCAGGAAGGATCAAAACACTCAATCTAAAGATGAGGAAGTACAAGCTCCTGCATCTAAAGACTCCAAGAAAAACAAAAATTGGGCTCAGGATATGACAGAGCTCAAAAAAGATTGTGAAAATCAAATGAGGGAGATAGAGGAAAAATTAGGAAAAGAAATGAGAGAGATACAGGAAAAACATGAAAATGAATTCAGGAGCATAGTCAAGGAGATCCAAAAAAAATGCTGAAGAAAATAACATGTTAAAAACCAGCATAGGTCAAATGGATAAAATGGTTCAAAAAGTTATTGAGGAGAAGAATGCTTTGAAAAGCAAAATTGGCCAGATGGAAAATGAGATAAGAAAGCTCTCTGAGGAAAACAAATCCTTCAGGTGTAGAATGGAACTGAGGAAGGCTGCTGATTTTACAAGAAATCAAGATACAATACTTCAAAACCAAAAGAATGAAAAATTAGAAGAAAATGTGAAACATCTAATTGAAAAGAAAAACAACTGATATGGAAAACAGATTCAGGAAAGATAATTTAAAAATTATTGGAATACCTGAAAGTCATGATCAGGAAAAGAGGCTTGACATCATTTTCAAAGAATTACTACAGGAAAATTGCCCTGATATCCTAGAAGCAGAGGGCAAAATAGAAATGGAGAGAATCCACTGATCTCCCTTGGAAAGAGATCCAAAATAAACAACCGCCAGGTATATTATAGCCAACTTCCAGAACTCCCAAGTCAAAGAGAAAATATTACAAGCAGCCCGAAGGACATAGTTCAAATATTGTGGAGCTGCAGTCAGGATCACACAGGACTTAGCAGCAACTATGTTAAAAGCTCGTAGGGCTTGGAATATAATATTCTGGAAGGCAAAAGAGCTTGGGATGCAACTGAGAATCAACTACCCAGCAAAACTGAATGTCCTCTTCCAGGGGAAAAAAATGGACTTTCAACGAACCAAGGGAATTTCAAATGTTCCTCTTGGAATGACCATAGCTGAACAGAAGGTTTGATCTTCAAATACAGGACTCAGGTGAAGCATAGAGAGTGGAGGAGAAGAGGAAAATATGAGGAACTTAATGATGATGAACTACATGTATTCCTTTATAGAAAAATGATACTGATAATATTCATATGACCCATCTCATTTAATAGAGCAAGTATAAGGAGCTTTTATAGATGAAGCACAGGAGAGAACTGAATTTGTAGATATAAAATGGACTCAATGGTTAAAAGCAAAATGTAATGGGAGGAAGAAAAAGGAGAGGTGGAATAGGCTAAGATATTTCATATAATAAGATTTTTTTATTACAATGAGCTATTGCAATGATATTGAAGGGGAAAGCAAGGGGGAATGAGGGAATCTTTCCTCTCATCAGAGGTGGCTAGGAGAGGAGACAGCATATATATACTCAAAGGAGTATAGACATCTAGAGTAAGAAGGAGAGAAAGGGGACAGAGAGAATGGTGGGATGTGAGTGATGGAGGAGAGGATGGACCATGGGGGGAGATAGGTCAGGTATAACACATCTTCTTTTTTGCTTCTTGCAAGGGGCTAGGATTGGATGGCTGTCTGGGACCATAGGATGAGGTGGATGCTGGGCCTGAGGGGTGGTATGTGGGCTCAGTGCCTCTTGGACCCAGGGCTGGGGATCTGTCTGCTGCATCACTCAGCTACCCTACAGCACATTTAAGAATAGGGACAGAGTGAAAGGGGAGAGCAAATATAGTATATGGTAGTAGGGAAGTGCGAATGGAGGGAGTTGTGATCAGCAATGTCAATGGTGGAAAAATATGGCAGTAGCTTTTGTGATGGACTTATCATAAAGAATGTGATCCACCCATGACAGAGCTAGAGGTGTTAGGACACAGATTGTAGCACATTCATTATCATTATTATTATTGTTATTATTATTATTATTATTATTAATAATTTTTTGGCAGGGGGTTACAGGGCAAATGGGTCTGGGTGTCTTGCCTGGGGCTGCATAGCTGGGTGATTGTTGGGTGTCTGAGGCCAGATTTGGACCCAGGTGCTCCTGGCTCCAAAGCCGGTGCTCTGTCCACTGTGCCATCTGGCCACCCCTACTATCATTATTATTATTATTATTATTATTATTATTATTATTATTATTGTTACTAATTATTTTATTTTATTTTATTTGGGGTCTTTTTTATTTTTGTGGGTTAGTGGGGTTGGGATGGCTTGCCTGGTGTCACACAGTTGGGTGATCGATCGTTGGGTGTCTGGGTCTGGATTTGGGCTCAGGTGCTCTTGGCTTCAGGGCCGGTGCTCCACCGCTGCACTTTTATTATTACTATTATTATTATTATTATTATTATTATTATCATTATCATTATTATTATCATTACTATTTCAATTTTAGTATTTCTCTTTCCTTTACTTTATTACTCATGCATGTCTATATTTTTGGGTGGGAGGGGTGTATTATATTTACTCTTAAACAAGAATATGTTAGTAATGTATAAAAAACCCATCATTTGTACAAAAACAAGAATAAATACATTTAACAAAAAGAAGAATGTGTCCAGATAAAGATATATTATTTGACCCAAAAAGTTAATGGAAAAAGATGGATACATACACTCCATCTAAGATAAATAGCAGAACTTGTTTTATATTGGTTCACAACAGGATAGGGTCAGAGTTGGTCATTGAGATGGAGATGTTTGGAAAATAAGGAACAACCTCAAATATAGTAGCTCAATAGTTCTTGAAATCATAGTAGCCCAGTAAAGACTTGGAGAGACAGTCACCAATAAGGACAACAGGACCTTGGAGAGAAATTTGTCCAAGGTAGCAAAGATGGTTGTGAAAGAATGTCTGGAGAATGGGCACTGAAGTAAAAGACAATAGTCAAGATTTTTCTGAAATAGTGGCCTTGAATGCCAGACAAAAGAGTTTGAATTTTATTCAGCAAGAAATAGACAGTCAATGAAAATATCTGATCATAAGAGTATTATGATTTTATCCCTTCATGGGGAAGATTAGTCTGGTAGCAGTGTGAAAGTAAGTGACAGAGAAGAGACAGTGAAACCAGGAACAGACAGAAAAATTGTCAGGAAGGTGATTGCAATGGTAATAAGAGCAATGGTAATAAGAACTATATCATTGTGGTATGATGACCATATTAGTTGTGAGAAATATTGCAGAGATATAATCAACAGACAAAGGGATAAAACACAGAATTCATGAAAAATTCATGCTTAGAATTCATGAAAAAATCCAAGGTAATTTGCAGGACTAAGAAAGATCTAGCTTCCTCTAAATAAGTTTCCATTGGACAGCTCCCTACTGGAAGACAAGCTTCATCCTTAGAGCAAAAAATCATCCCAAAACAATGAATACACTTTTCAATAACTGATTCATGACTACCTCTCCTAGGTTGACTATTCCCCAGATAGACTCCATGACTAGTTCACTCTCTTCCCTCATCCTAGTATGCCCTGTTTATTTCCTCCCTCATTTTGCTTGTTAAAATTTTTCAATCCTTTAAAACTCAGCTAAAGTACAACTTTTGCCAAGAAACTTCTGTTTTTTTTCTAGACAGAATTAATATCTTCTTTCCCTGAACTCCTATGCTACTTTGTTGCTATCACTTCTATAACATCATAGTATGTGATTATTGTACTTACTGAACATACTTTATCACTTAGGGTAGAAGGTGCTACTTGAGGTTGTGAGAGTCAGGGAGTTTAAGAGGCAGAGGTGAGGAAGGAGTGTATTTGGGGAATGAGAGTCCAGCAGGAGGTGGAGTAGTGGGTTTGGGGGAAAACTAATGGGACAGTTGACTAGAATCTTTCTACAAAAAAGAGTAATATAAAATAATTGTGGAAAGGTAATATCATCTGAGACTCATGGCAGACTTACTTAAATTCAGCTATCAGAGTGGTGTAAATGACTTAACAAGAAAATGGATTATCTTAGGTCATAAAGATAGATCTCTGTCACACAAGGATGAAGTATATGTGTTGGTTGTTTTGATTTTGGTTAACATTGACCTCCTTTTGTCTTCCTTCATCAGAGAAATGCACATATAATAGACTGACACATCCTATATCGTGTATAGGTGTAAGAAGACCCTCCAGGTCTGACAAAGGGCTCCTCCTACATGAGGTGCTGTACATTTTTATGGCAAAGATATGTGCTATGTAATCTGTGCAAAGCTGGAATTGAAGCAAAGAATCCTTTGTTGTGGATTGCCCCATGACAGAGTCTGGGGTCAGAAGCATTCCCTAATTTCCAAGTGGTTTGAAATTCTATCTGCTCACCTCTTGACCAAGAGGTGATGAATTCAAGAGGCAGAATTAAGCATAGAGTTCTGGAAATGGCTAGTATTGGTCTTTGTTCCATGGTTTTTCCTTCTATTTTTAGCTGGGGGGGAACGTTGAAAAGAGAGAGGGATAGGTTCTTCCCATCCCCCTTAGCAAATGGAATGAAAACAGAAGGAAAGTCAGAAGGATACACAATTAGAATAGCATTGAAAGCTTCATGTTGAATTTATTATATATATGAAAAAAATACATAATAAAGATTTATAGTTTTATGTATAGGCTTCTGCTCTCTAAAATGTATAGAATTGCTCATTTTGTTTAGTATTTGCTAAATTCAGAATAAAAAAGTTATGAAATTATTTTATTTCTTCCATGTTCAGTGATATACTTGCCTTGAAAAACCTATCTGCTCTCCAGGGTCCGTTCTTTCTCTTATGAGGTATACAGACTTTGCCATGGGTCCCAGTCTATGATGGGCTGAGTAGCTTGTATTTTTCTAAGTCATTAGGCAGCTGTGGTAGATTTTTGAATAGGTGGAATGACAGGGTTATAACTAGGTCTTAGCTAATTTTCCAGTCATCTAGAAAAAGGACTGAGATTAGGAAGCTTTTGCTAATCTACACTTAAAAGATGATGAAGGTCATATTATTGAAGAGCAAAGGACAGGTACCAGAGATATTGTGGAAGTAGAATCAACAAGATCTGACAACTTATTGGTTGTAGGATGTGAAGGAGAAGGAAAGCCAAAGATGTTTTTTCTGGAGAAAAGAGGGTAGGACAAATAGTTGTCTTAAAATATTTTCAGGGAAGGATTTTTTTTTGAAAAAGAGTTTAGCTTTTTTTCTGATTGAAGCTGAAAGTACCAATGGATATGAGAAAGAAGGCTTATTTTAATTCAACATGAGGAAAGCCAAATTGCAAATTAAATTAATTTCATTTTAATTTCAAAAATGGAACAAGTTGCCTTGGAAGGTAGCTAATTCTTTATCATTGGAGGTATTCAGACACAGACTTATTGGAGCTTTAGGTTGCTTACATTGGGAAGGAGTTAAACAAGAAAATAGCTCAGGTTCTTCTCAAATATAATCTTAGGTTTTATGATTCATTCAAGACATCTTGAGTGAATAAATGGTTGACTACTTCACCCTCTCCTTTTGTTCCCTTCTTATTTGATTTATTTGACCCTTCCTCCATCATAAGAGAAAATTAAATTGGTCTGGCAAGGTTTTCTTTTGGTGTTTCATGTCAGCATATGCTGTTTTGTCTGGAAATTATTGCTGAAATAGCTGGAATTCTTAATAAAAATTTCAGGAAGTCCCACTTCTGGGTAGCAGATGAAGCTATGGGGTAGGAGGGAGTACATTTTTAAGGAAAGAAAGGAAAGCTCCAAATATCATCACAGCACTAAGGAAGTGCCACTGGGTAAACCACTGTCTCTTTATAGCATTTTGGGAAGTAGAAGTGTGTGTGTGTGTGTGTGTGTGTGTGTGTGTGTGTGTGTGTGTGTGTGAGAGAGAGAGAGAGAGACAGAGATAGAGAGACACAGAGAGACACAGAGAGACAGACACAGAGACACAGAGACAGCAACAGAGACTGAAATGGAGACAGACAAGGACTGACAGACAGACAGAGATGTGGGCAGAGAGGTTTCTCCTTTTCCCCTTCCTCTTAGGAGTCTTTCTTAGGAGAATTTCTGTTGTTGTTGGACTTGTTTAGACTAACCTGATTCTTGGATAATAATTCATAAATGTATTATTTTTAAAGTGTGCAAATTAACTATGTGAGACAGTTCAGTTCTCATTTTACATATGATATGTTAGTGACCTACCTATGAGTACCCGGCTAATGTTCGAGCTAGGTCTTGGACCTAGATTACGTGACTCTAAGACAGGCACATCTCCCTCTTTCCTTATTAATAACTCTTAGCTCTGAACCATTGATCTATCATGTTGAAGCTGTGAAAGGCAGAACAGTGTACAATAAGGAATTTAGAGAATTTAACATTCATGATATGTTTTATGAAGGGGAATACAACTGATCCAATGAATCTAGACAAGGAAAGAACAGGCAATAAGAATAGAAACCTTGGCTTGGAGAATGAGGACAAAAGGTCTGGTTTAAGTGTGAATGACCGAATATTAGTTTTTGGAATCCTGGGAACTAAAAGTTAGGTTGGGATTGGGGTTGGGAAGGAAGTCATACAAGGTTCAGGTATAAGGCCAGATCAAGTTTCATAGTGTGAAGAGACCAGAGTCCATAGATAAATAGACATACCTGGTAAGAGTAAGGAATGAGGAAGGGGAGAGAGAGAGAGAGAGAGAGAGAGAGAGAGAGAGAGAGAGAGAGAGAGAGAGAGAGAGAGAGAGAGAGAGAGGCAGTTTAGGGCATAGAGAGTCATTTTAGCCTGTCCTACTCTGGCTGGTCTGTTCCATGTTTGCCAGCAGGAATATACCTTTCTTCTGCATTTAATTTTAATTGTTTTCTTGACATTTTTAAAATATGTGGCCTGCATTTTGCCCCATCCCACTCCCCTACTCCTCTAACAGGAACTCAGACTTCACACTTGGAACCCTAGGCTCTAAGTTAAATTTTATCTAGGACACCATATTACTTTCTAGATATTTCTCAAATTTCAGTCCACATAGCCTCGTCCCATCTTTTGTCTGTTGAAGTGTGATGAGAACCTATACCAGGGTGAAACTTAGAAAGAACAGTAGGGCCAGTTTGTCCAAAGAGTAGAGTAGGTAAGGAACAGTAATGTGCAGTTAACTTGGAAAGATAAGCCAGAACTAAATTGTGAAAGTATTTTAAATGCCATAAATGATGAGTTTAAACTTTATCTTAAAGGCAATAGGTAGGCAATGAAGTTTCTTGATGGGAGGTGGGAAGAATGACATAATCAGACCTATGATTATCATAGCTTAGATGTCCTCCCCAATCAAGGCTATGTGTTTACATGAATCAGATCATGGAAACTCAGTCATCAGATTCTTTAATTCATTGCTCCTACCATGAATTCCAACTTCAAGAAAATCTTTAAGTTTTCTTTTGAATACAAGCTTAGATAAGGCTGAGGAGCTGGCACAGAGGATAGAATATTAAATCAAGAGTCAGGAAGACATGAATTCATAATTCATATCCAGCCTTTGGTTGTGTGAAACTGGACAAGTCATTTAATTCTTTTTGAGACAAATAGTTGCCTCACCTGTAAAATGAACTGGAGAAGGAAATTAAAACCACTCTAGTATCTTTATCAAGAAAAGTTCAAGAGGAATCATAAAGAGTTAGACACAACTGAAAACCTGAACAACAAATTTGGTATAGTATATGTACAGGTTTTCCTGCATGTTGGCAACAGGTCTCCAGTCCTGTATAGATCCTCAATGAAAAAGATAAATGTTAGACAAGAGACAGCCTTTATTTCACATGCACCAAAAACATACATAATACAAAGAGTCCACAAGAGTATATAAGAAATATATCAATAAAATGGCTTGAGACTTTAATTATAGACAGAAACAGGGATGTTACAGTTAGAATAAAGATTTGGGATAAACAAGACTGGCAGTTTGAGATACAGGATTGAGTTCAGGAAAGAGCTGAAGGTGGGATAAGAAAATCTGAAAATCATCTGCATGGAGGCAATAGTTGAACCCTTGGGAACTGATGAGTTCACTGAGAGACAAAGACAGATACAGAGAGACAAAAAGAGACAGAGACAAAGAGGTAGGAGACAGAGAGACAGAAACAGAAAAAGAGAGAAAGATGAGGACTTAGAAGAAAGCCCTGAAGGATGAATAAGAGCAATGTTGGATAGATGGAGATCTTGCAAAGGATACTGAGAGTGATGGTTCAGATAGTCAAGAAAAGAACCATGATAGGCTTGTCATGATAGACAACCATGTCAGTGTCATAAAAAACCCAGGAAGGAGAAAGAATCTAGAAGAAGGGAATGTCAACAATGTCAAATGATCAAGAATGAGATGGGGGGAAAGTTATTAGATTTAGAAATAGATCACTGGTAAACATGGAAAGAGCAGTTTCAAATGAATAGTAGAGATTAAAGATGAATTTCAAGGAATTGCACAGTGAGCAGGAGGTGAGAAAGGGAAAGCAAAAGAATGAATATATATATAACAATATGCCATTTTAAGATCCTCTTAACCTCTATTTTGCCCCAGAGAAAGGGGAAGTGTGTTTCATTATCCATCTTTTAGAACTATATTGGTTGATGTCCAATCTGAATTCAACTTTTCATAGTTTCTTTTTAAGCTAGGATACTTAATGAAAGTTTTCCTTTTTTCCTTTCTGTATTATTTTGAAAAATCAAGAAGGAGTTTCTATGAAAGGCACATAGCTACATTAGGGTGGGTTAGGATAGTTTATTGATACAAGCAAGCAATATAGTCAGGTCAATTCAATTAGGAATAAAGTAAGATGAAGCCTCCCTTCCCTTCACTATCCCATAGGGCCATATTCTGTGAGTGTTGACCCACTTGATCAGTAGGATATGTCCTCCAGTCTAAGACACTGAGGTGATGTGAGCTCATGTTTATGTAAGGTTTTCAGACAGTGGTCGACTCTCATGTGAATTGATGGATGCAGGGACCATGGACCATGGAGCAATAGCATAATGGGAGATTTCTAAAAATTAATCAGTAAGACCTATGAGGATGAGGAGAGTGAAATTGTATCACATCAGCAAGTTTATTGGATAGGTTCAGCAGTCAGTTCTATATACATATACATAGATATGTATTTATATAGATAGTATATATAGATATGTATTTATGTATTTATGTAGATAGTTATATGTGTGTATATTTATAGCTTTACACACACATACATTTAATATTCATTTAAAAAATTAAATTCTAAATATTCCTGCTTCATTTTACCTTGTATGTATACAAGCTACAAGGTTAAATGAAAGCTCTTTGAGGGTAGGGAGATATTTTATTTTTGTCGTTGAATTTCTAGTGACTAGCTCTGTGACAGGAATTTAGCATGATTATAATAAATGCTTGTGGAAACAAAAATTATAGCCATTGCTGTAATCATTTGGTGACAAAATACACATACACACAAATCACAATTCAATTAGGTAATCTCATACTCAACTAAGAAATAAATATGGGGCCACTAGGTGGTACAATGGATAGAGCACTGGCCCTGGAGTCAGGAGTACCTGAGTTCAAATCTAGCCTCTAACACTTAATAATTACCTAGCTGTGTGGCCTTGGGCAAGCCACTTAACCCCCATTGCCTTGCAAAAAAAAATATTAAAAAAAAGAAAGAAATGTAGGGGCAGCTAGGTGGCACAGTGAATATAGCACTGGCCCTGAAGTCAAGAGAACCTGAGTTTAAATCTGGCCTCAGACACTTAATAATTACCTATGTGTCCTTGGGCAAGTCATTTAACTCCATTGCCTCAAATAAAAAAAAATTGAAAGAGAGAAATAAATGTAACCCACCATGGAAGATCAATGAATTTAAGAAAACTTCAACAGAAATTCATTAGAGGAAGCTCTAAATTAGATGGCTCTATACTTCCCCTTGGACATTTAGTCATCTAATTATGGAACATAATAATAAAAATTGTATTTATCATATCAACAGCCAACTAAAATGGTTTTCATTACCATGTAGAAAGTTGATAGGAAACAGATAAAGATCACCTACCTATACTCTCAATTCAGGAAAGTAAGGACCCACATTGGCCATCCCATTCCCCTTTACATAATAAAGATGAATTAAATGAGATACATTTAAAATTTCATTTTCCTCACTATTTTTCAAAACCCGTTCCAAATTTTAGCAGTACTATCAATGAGTAAAATTTGATGAACTTGATTTTTCACAAAGATCCTCCTGCCTTTTGTCCATCTTCTGGTCATAGTGCTAAAGAGCAGAAGAATAAACAAAAAGGGAACCACAGGGATAAAAGGAAGAAAATGCAAAGACCTAGGTCTACTCACAAACTGGATGAGTCCCCAGTTAATTGAAATTTCCTGCATAGAATTCAACTGTTCCAGGACTCTTTTGTGCAATATACCACTTTTGATGGTGCCCCTCTCTCTCTCCAGACTCCTATAGTCTGATGGAGTATGTGGTCAGACCTCTTGTAATCCCTGTATGCCATATGAGTTTTGCTTTGTGCTACTAGTTTCAACTGAAGCTAGAATTATAAGTAAAATCCTAAACCTGTGAAAGTCAGACATTTACAACATTTTTGCACCCCAGACTCCAAGTCTCACAACTTTAACCAGGTCTTTCCTGACTTAAAATACAAAAATACAAAAATACAAAAAAAAGTTACTTTTCTTACCCTCTGGTGTGGATTCCACTGGCTGACCACCCCTTGAGAATGCTAAAAAGGACATTCTTGTAATTCATATATTAGGAAGGATGGCAAACTAATGCAAACTCTTCCCTCTCTTTGCCCCTTGATTACTAGGCTTGATTTGACTTTTTGCTCCAATCACCGTCACAGCTCCTCCATCTCTAACAAACTCCATTTAACTTCCCAATCTATATTCTCTACTTCTATATCATCAACTAAGTGTTCTGTCACATGAATCATTGGATCATAATAGACTCAATTAGATCTGAGTGGGATTTTAGTGGTTAAAGCTAATTCCTTCATTTTACAGATTAGCCAATCTGTCTCTGTCTCTCTCTGTTCATCTCTTTCTGTGTCTGTCTGTCTGTCTGTCTGTCTGTCTCTCCCCAAAATATACATTATGTCCTCTCTTCACCAGGCTAAACATCTCTCCATCTCATCAAAGCATCTTCATATGCAATAGTTCTCAGTTCTCTCTTCATACTAATTGTTCTTCCTCATGTTTGTTCTAGTTAGTCAATACTAACTAAAATATGGTGCCATGAGCTGTATAGACTTGAGTATTGCCTGAGCAGGGCAGAATATTGAGGGACTGCCACCTCCCTTTTCCTGGACACTGCTCCAGTTACTGCTGCCTAAGATTACTTCAGTCTTTTTTTGATTTCCACATCATACTGTTGATTCATATGAAGTTCACATCTACCAGAATCTCTAGGTATTTTCCCACATGAATTTCATTTCAGCAACATGCCATTCCCTTATTCTGTACTTATCACCTGGACTATTTGGGCCTGTTCCAAGCTCATTTTGGTCTGCTCAGTCACAGTTGGATACAGTGTACCTTAATTCTAACATAGTGATGTCATTTTGATCCTCTTTGAGAATGAAGAACAATAACCAACTAACTTGTGCAGTAGGGTTTTTTTTTAATCTCAAATATAGATGTATTTATTCCTGTTAAATTTCATCTGTTTATCTTTGGCCCATTATTCCAATGTAATGAAATCTTTTGGGATTATCATTCTGTTATTAAACAAGCTGACTATCCCCTCAATTTTGAGTCACTTGCAAAACAAGCTTGCCATTTGAAGATTTAGCTAAATTATTTATGAAATGATAAATAAACCAAACAACTATCATGCCTTCTCTTTTCTAAGGTAACCAAATACTAGACTGGCATTAATCAACATTCCATGGGTTTGTTAAGTCAGTAAACCAGTTCTAAGTTCAAATAACTACATTCTCACTCATATAATTCTCAACAATATCACAAGGGAGCTTGATTTTTTGTCTGCTTTGATACAAGACAAAAATCTAAAAAAACTGCAATAAAATTAGCCACACAAAAAAAATATTATGGCAATCTTCATGAAAGTAATTTCAGAAACTGAACAATAACTACAACAAAAATAAGTTAACATTTCTCCAAAATATAATAAAATTACTATATTCAAGACATTCTCAGCAGCTACTAATATAGTAACTGTCATTAGAAAAATTGAGTTAATTTCACATGACATGCTCTTAATGAACTCATGCTGGCTTATTAGTAATCACCTCTTTCCTCTCTTAGCATAGTCAGGTCCTGATTAATGTGACTAATGAATCCCATGAAATGATGGCATTTATTATATTCAAACTATTTGAAATTATAATTATGTATAATATGATAATTATTTCCAGCCAATGGAAATATGAAGTGTGAATTTAAATAATGCCACTACTTCTTGGAATCTATTATTTGCACTAATTGGAACATAGTCAATTGGCTTCAACCAAATGAAAATATTCAAATTCAATAATATAATCACTTCATGGCACCTAATTATATTCATAATTCTAGAATTATACTAGAAATTACAATTAAGTTCTATGCTCTATAGTTTGAATTGCCTCCCTTCTCATTTTTGAAAATCAGGAGATTTTCCTTTTTCTAAAGCTAGAAGATTTGTTTAGGAAAGCACCTTCAACTATTATTCCTATTTTTCTCCAGGTCTGTTCTCCCAGAAATGCTCCAAGGAATATACACCTTACCTCCTCAACTCATAGATCTCTACCTTAGCTGGACTTGACCATGGAAGAAATCTATGCAGGAGGCAATACAATTTACAAAGTAACCAACCCATAAGCCTATATCATCATTTCTATAGGAGTTTTGTGAAAATAAACCACAAAGATATTAATGATATCCATGCTGAAAATATGAAAAACAATAGGCAGATTTTTACAGTTAATTTCTTACATTAGATCATTCCTTCATAGTCATACAATTGATTGAAAAGAATAGAAAATGCCATATCTCCCCTTGGTTTTTGTTGATTATTTTTTAAATGTACTTGAATTGTATTGTGGGAGCAATGTCCTAAGGGCCAACCACACATAGACTAGGCTAACTTTTTAAAAAAATTTATTTACTTAAAGCAATGAGGTTAAGTAACTTGCCCAAGGTCACACAGCTGGGTACTTATTAAGTGTCTGAGGTCACATTTGAACTCAGGTCCTTCTGACTCCAGGGCCAGTGTTCTATCCACTACACCACCTAGCTGCCGTAGGCTAGCTTTAAACTAAAAAGTATTGAAACCATCTTTGAGGCTTACTTGGTCCAGGAAACTATGAATCATTTCACGGATGTAACATGGATATAGTGTTGTGAAAGCTATGTTCAATTGAATCAATGCTGTATCTTTAATTAATATCCTTTCCATGCTAGAGCTATATAAGCTTTCTTTTATTAACTATTCATTGATCTATGAGGAGTTCATTTTGTTGTAATCTCGAATCTGAATTCTAGACTAGCCTGAGGCATGCCTGAATTCAGCCTTACCAGTTCTCCAATGAAGTGGCTCCCACTTAATATGTTAAAGTCCTTCATAACTCTTTGATAAATCAGACAATAAGATAACTTCACTTAATTTTTCTTTAATTTTCAATGTAGAGTGAGGCATAAAACAGGGAAACAAACACATGTCTTGGAATATGTCCAGCATAGAGTCCAAAAAAACAGAAAGTCTTACTATAGACTAGGAGACCCTCCAAAAGTTCCTATTTGTAGATCACAATCTCCTGATTATGTCACAGAATCACAGAAATTGACATTTAGAAGGGTCCCAATTACCAACCAAAATAATATAAACATTAAGGAAATCCCTATTATAATGTTCTTGTCAAATGGTCATCTAATCTCTATTTAAAGACTTTCAAGCAGGGGGAACCAACCAGCTCTTGTAATTGTTTGCTTGTTTGTTCATCTCTTTATTTATATATTTCTTTGTGTTTTAAAAATTTTAACTTTTTTTTTGTTAATTCTCTCCTACTCTTCAACTCTTCCTCTGCCCACTGACAAGGCAAGTAATATGATGTCCATCATACATGAGAAATCATGTAAAATATTTCCATATTTGTCATGTTACCTAAAGAAAGTCAGAAATTTATACCTTAATTCGCACTCAGAATTCATCAATTCTCTCTCTGAATAGCAATTTTCATCATGAATCCTTCTTAATTGTCTTGGATCCCTGTGTAGATCAGAGAAGCTAACTCTTTCACAATCTATAAACATTGCAATATTACTGTTGCTGTATACCATGATCTCCTGATTCTGCTTGCTTCACTTTTCAACAGTACATATAAGTTTTCCTAGGAGTTTCTAAAACCATCTTCTTTGACATTTCTATAGCACAACAGTATTTCATCACAACCATATAATACATCTTGTTCAGCCATTCCCCAAAAGATAGGCAATCCCTCAGTTTCCAATCCTTTGCCACCACAAAAAGAACAACGATAAATATTCTAGTACATATAATTCCTTTTCCTTTGATCCCTTTGGTAACAGACTTAATAGTGGGATAAAAAAATAATACAAACCTAATAGTAGATCAAAGAATATGCACAATTTCAGAGCCTTTTGGTCAAAGTTACAAACTATTATGCAGAATAGTTAAGCCAGTTAACAATTCCACCAGCAGTTCATTACTATTTTTCCATATCCCTTCTAGCATTTCTCATCTCTTATAGGTATAAGGTGGTACCTCAGAAATGTTTTATAAAACCTTATGACTTTGATTTTCTTTGCTGAAAAATACCTGTTCATATAACTTGATTATTTATCATTTGGAGGATGGATCTTATTCTTACAAATTTGACTCAGTTTCCTACTTATTTGAGAAATGAGGTCATTATCAAAGAAACTTGCTCTAATTTTTTTTATGTTGCTTCATTGGAATTTTTTTTTAACCATGTTAAAGGTTCCTTGATTCTCTATTTTAATTAGGTCTTCTTGTTTTTGCTTTATCTGTGATCATAATTGCTATCCCTGCCCTTTTTAATCACTGAAGAATAATAGATTTTGCTTTAGTATCCTTATTTTTAATTCTTTGTGTGTCTCTTTTCAAGTGTATCTTTTGTAAACAACATATCACCAACCCTGGTTTCTAATCCTATCTTTCTAATCCTAATCTAATCTTATTCTGTTTTATGGATGTTTATCCTATTCATACTCATAGTTATGATTGCTGTGTATTTTCCTCCATTCTATTTTCTTTCTCTATGTTTTTAACCTATCTCTTCTCTAGACTTCTGGCCACTGCCGCTCTGCTCTTAATCCTCCCTTCCTTTTAACACTCTCATTTTCTTTTATTCCCATCCCTTCCTACTTCCCTTTTGGGTAGAATAGTTTTTATACCCAACTGAGTGTGTGGGGTGTGTGTGTGGGGGGGGGGGGAGGTATCCTTCTTTGAACTAATTCAAATGAGAATGAGGTTCAAATATTGCCTGCCACCATTCTTCCATCCCCCCCACACACTTTAAAAACTTTTTATGGCATAATTTCCCTATTCTTCCTTTTATTTCTCTCTTTTCCCAGTAGATCCCTCTTCATCACTCATTATTTTTTTTTGAGATCATCATAGTAGACTCACACCTGCCCTCTAACTATATAGACTCCTTCTAACTACCCTAATAATGATAAAATTCTTAAAGTTACATTTATCCCATTATATAGGACTATAAATAATTCAGCCTTATTGAGTCCCTTCTAATTCCTCTTTCACATTTACCTTTTTAATGTCAAATTTTCTATTTGGTTCTGATCTTTTTATTTGTAAAGCTTAAAAGTCCTCTATTTCATTAATTTTTTTTCTCTCTCTATAGGATTACACTCAATTTTTCTGGGTAGGTTATTCTTGGTTGTAATTCTAACTTCTCTGCCTTCTGGAATATCATATTTTAAGCTCTCTAACCCTTTAACACAGAAACTGTTGTTTTGAGTAATCTTGGTTCCAATATTTGAATTATTTCTTTACAGTTTCTTGTAATAGTTTCTCCTTGACCTGGGAGCTCTGGAATTTGATTATAATATTTCTGGAGTTTTTATTTTGAGATTTCTTTCAAGAAGAGATTAGTGGAATCTGTAAATGACTACTTTACTCTCTGGATGTAAGATATTAGGGTAGTTTTTCTTTATAATTTCTTGAAATATGTTGTTTAGGCTCTTTTTTTGATCATGGCTTTCACATAATCCAGTAATTCTTAAGTTACTTTTTCAAAAAATTTTTCATTATTTTGTGTTATTTAATTTTTTTCCTGATGTCTCATGGATTCATTAGCTTCCACTTGCCTAATTCTAATTTTTCAGCATTTGTACCTCTTTTGTCATTTGTTAATTACGATATTTTTATTCAGTATTGGGAGTATTTCACTAAGCTGTTAATTTTCTTTTTATAATTTTCTTATATCACTATCATTTCTTTTCCCAGTTTTTTATCTACATCTCATATCTCTAACTCTTTCAGAAATTTTGCTTGGACTTGTGTCCTATTACAAGTTTTGCTTTGAGTATAATAATTTTCACACTATTGTATTCTTAGTTGATGTCTTGGTCTTCCCTGCCAATTTCTTTTGTTCTTAATGTTTGTTCATTTTTACAATCTATTTCTTTACTTTGAACTTCATGTTAAAGTTGGGCTTTGGTCACATGGGGATGGAAAGGCACTGTTACAAGTTTCAGGCTTTTTTCATGTTGCTGTTTTCAGAGTTAGTTTTGCTGGTCTGCAAGTTTTCAGTTGTTTCCAAGATGATGTGACTGGGGGAAAGGTGTCATCGCTGCTCTCCTGGGCTGTGCTGCCATCTTTACCTAGGAAAGGGTCCTGTTCCACTCCAACTACAAGTTCATGCACTCCACTTGGTCCTGAAGCTATAGCAATGTCCCCTGCTCTCCTGAAGCTGCAAGTACTCATATTCCTCTCTGCCTTGGAACTGCAACAAGGGCCTCTATCTATGCCCTATTACTTACCATAAGTACTTTTCCCTGAAACTGTGACCTAAAATTGCATATGAACAATACAGTTGTCAAACAGGGCTAGGTTCTATACTCAGTATCAGCAAAAAGTATCCTTTAATCTCTTTCTGAGCAGTTGTCTAATCCTTTTACTGACTCTGGACCCAGAGCTCCTGAAGCTATGGCATCTACCACCTTGTCCTGCTACTGGTGTCACAGATCTTTCCTGTTGATCTCCTAGGTTGTCTTGGGCTGGAAAAATATCTCACTTTGACCTTTTGTTGACTGAGCCCTAGAATTCAATTTGAGTAGTAATTTTAAAGTTGTTTGGAGGGGAATATTGAGAAAGTCCTTCTGGGTTGCTGCTTCTATTCTGCCATCTTTGATAGAACTAATCAACTCTTGACAAAGCCCATCAACACTTTTGGACAACTATAATTACTAGGAAGTCTTTCTTGATCTTAAGCCTAAATGCGCCTTTGCAACTTCAATCCATTCCAATGCATAAAATATTATAAACATTCTTTAATATGTTCCACAGTAACTTAAAAGACTTCAACCAAATATTCTACTCTAGAAAAATCAAAGGCTTAAAAGAAGATCCATGGCCTGTATTATGCTGAGTGGAATGACTAGCTTTAGCAGTTGATTCTGGTTTTTTTAGGTTTTTGCAAGGCAAATGGGGTTAAGTGGCTTGCCCAAGGTCACACAGCTAGGTAATTATTAAGTGTCTGAGGCTGGATTTGAACTCAGGTCCTCCTGACTCCAGGGCCGGTGCTCTATCCACTAAGCCACCTAGCTGCCCCAGCAGTTGATTCTTAAGTAGTTGTTCCTTTGTATTCAAATAGTACATGACATCAGGGATGTGATGAATTGGATTCACATGAGGGGGGATTGTTCAAAGACACTGGCCTCATTTTCTTCTCTGGAACCATCTGGATCTAGTGGCAAGATATAAATCAAGGTGACTGACTGTAAATGTATATAGACCTTGACTTTTTTAAGCTAAGGTCTTTAACAGGTCTCATTTTGACTGAAGCAACTCCCATTCAGGGTTAAAGGCTATGTAAGAAATGGGGCAGAGAATGACCTTCTTTACCTAGTCCATCAGTACCTCTCTCTTGGATATATGCTGTGGGTGACCAATGAACAA
This sequence comes from Macrotis lagotis, assembly GCF_037893015.1. Classification (NCBI taxonomy): domain Eukaryota; kingdom Metazoa; phylum Chordata; class Mammalia; order Peramelemorphia; family Peramelidae; genus Macrotis; species Macrotis lagotis. Next base: position 330,199,748 of record NC_133666.1, read on the forward strand.
GATTTAGAATTAAAAAGAAGAAAGAGGATGACTTGGATTGCATTTGGGAAATTTTATACCTTAACAATACTCCTGAGTAGTTCCTAAGACAAAAACTTATTTTCTAAATCCCACTATTCTCCTATTGATGACTACTAATAGCAGAAAATGACCATTTCTATAGAATCAAAATTACAGATCATCCACAGGAAAAGGGAAATAACAATGGTGAGTACAAGATTGCAATATATCATCAGTGATGCACAGGAACTGACCTAAAAGCTGTCCTTAAGGAAATGAATAATTGCATTGCTCCTGTACAAAGAGTAAGGGAAAACAGATGGGCAACTAACTTACTCTACTGGAACTCATAAAACACTTAGTGGAAGACTTCCACTATGTTTGGTAGATTCTCTATGGAATGTTTATGGGAAAAGATAGACAAGAACCCCAGAATATTAGGAGATGTGGATGAATTCTATTTTGTTCTGATGAAAAGAGTAGATTGATGAGAACAAAAAATCCAGTGAAGAAAATATTTAAGAATGGTGAAGGTTTAAGTAGAGAAAACATTAGCATGAGAAATTATCATTTAATCATCTGTAAATCTAAGTGAAATCAAATTATAATCATAATATTTAGTTCTAAAAAGGTAGCCAGGTGGCACAATGGATAAAATGCTAGTGTTGGAGTCTTGGAGTCATAAGTCATGAGTTCAAATTCTGGCTCAGACACATCCTACCTGTGTCACCATATGCAAATCATATCACCTCACTCAATCTTAGTTTCCTCATTTGTACAATGAAAATAAAAATAGCACTAACATCCTGGGGTGGTTGTAAAGATAAAATGAGATAATATTTATGAAGTGCTTTATGAGATTCAAAGCACTACATAATGTTACCTACTATTACTGAAAGTAATCTTAGAAGTAATGTCTTTTACCTCTTTCATTTTTGTTACTGTTGATCAGTCATTTTTCAGTCATGACTGACTCTTTTTGACTCCCTTTTGGGGATTTTATTGACAAAGATACTGGAGTGATTTGCCATTTCCTTCTCTAGTTTGTGTTAAAAATGAGGAATCTGAGTCAAACAGGGTAAAGTGACTTGCCCAGGATCACACAATTCATAAGTGTTGAGGTCAGATTTCAAATTGGGAAGGTGTGTCTTCCTTTTTTTTTTTTAAAGATTTTTCAAGGCAATGGGGTTAAGTGGCTTGCCCAAGGCCACACAGCTAGGTAATTATTAAGTGTCTGAGGTCAGATTTGAACCCAGGTATTCCTGACTCCAAGGCCGGTGCGCTATTCACTGTACCACCTAGCCACCCCCGAAGGTGTGTCTTCCTGACTCCAGTCTGGTATTCTATCCATAGCACCACCTAGCTGCCCCTTTCTTTTTACAATTGAAGAAACTAAGACCCAGAGACATTGAATAACTTGCCCAAGGTCACACAGGTAGTAAATAGCTTGGATTTGGCCCCAGGATTTGAATCTGGATACCTTGATTTCAAGTCTTCTCTTCTTTCTACATACACAATCATATCGATTTGAATTTCTAGAAAATCAAATATGTACCTGAAATCAGAATGAATGATTGGATAATTTTTAACTATTATCCCAGCCCTCACTTCTTATCTCCTTCTCCTAGAAACATTTAGATAATTCTGCTCATTTAGAGTCTTGAAGTCTGACAGGTGGGCCAACATTTTGCTGAATCTTCTAATCTGCCCAAGAACCAGCTGAGCTCCCAAACAGTCACCCCTAAATCTTCACAAGTCTTTTCAGTTCATTCAAATGGCAGCTGAAAAGTTTAAATTTTCTTTCGAGCACAGTACCTGCCAGTTACATTGAATTATTTTTGCATTCCTTTTCATCACTGAGTGAAATGTTGAGCTATAGCAGGTTCTTGCATTCTTTGTACTTTGCAGTGATTTTGCATAAAAAGAAAGAAAGAAAGAAAGAAAAAACTCTCTGAGTTACTTTAATGCTATTTTCAAGTCATAAAAGCAGTTCATTTTATTTCCCTATTCACCCTGTAGCTTTTTACTCTCTCTTCATTCCTTCCTTTATTGTTTTCTTCCATAGCTTACCAAGCTGGGAAAGTAAAAAGCAGAGAAGGTAAGAGCTGTCAAGAAATGTACTCCTAATAGAAAAGCAAGAGAAGGAATAGGAGGTGTCAGAGTATTTTAGATCAAATCTATTTTATTTCCAGAACTCCCATTTTCATGCTACTGAATATCGATTTTGCTAAATGCATAGTGTATGTATAGATTTATCATCTAATTCTGCAAATCTGAGGCAATATATGGAAATAAGATATTTTTACCATCAACTCCATAGGCAATATCATTTCACTAATAAAAATAAAAATAATGAAAATAAAGCACACAAATTTTGGTGCACATTTTTTAAAGTGCTTTCCTCATTTTCAAAACCTTGTAAGGTAGATAGTGAAGGCATTATCCCTATTATCAACTTCACAAAATTCCCTGTTCTTAAGATTTTAGCAGTATGGTAATTATGTACATAATGACAACATAAAAATGTTCTTTGACTAGCTCTGGAAAGTTATTTAAATTCTGAATCTCAGTTTCTTGATCTGTAAAATAAAGGAGTCAGGCTAGTTGGTCTCTAGCCCCTTTTAGCTGTAGATCTATGCTTTATGAGAAGTACTTCAGAAAAATTCACAGAATGAAATGGGACCAATTATGGCACCTCCTTTTGTGTTCAACGTGGATTTCAAAGGACTATCACAGAACAAAAACAGTATAAAAGATTCTAATCCTATGAATAGCAACAGAGATGCTAGGGATTACAAAAAAATGAATACTTCATAGTATTACAGTTAGGACTAAAATGTAATGGGGGATTCATTGGGAAATATTTTCTTTCCATTTTCTTTCAATAGTTACAGATGATAGGAATGCCATGATTCTCCATTGTCTTCTGAAGTTCAACTTGTGATCAAACTTCACAGTAAATGATTTGTCCTTGCTATTTTAGAAGCAAGTCTTAATGTCAGTTATTCCTACTGCCATTTTCTGGAGGAATTAATACCTTGATGGTAGGGATCGTTTGCATTTTTTTTTTTTTTTTTTTTTTGCTGTCCTCATCCCTCAAGAAGAAGCATGCATAGCAGATAGAGAGTTAGCCTTGGACCATTGCAGGACTATTGTAGGACCATTTCTATTCTGTGATCCTGAACAAATTACTTATATTTCCAATGTTCTGGGCAACTTTGTAACATCATAAGTTATAGAGACTTGCATTGAAGGGGAGTTCCTGTGTCAATAAAACCACAGGTCCAGTCTCTAACACAGTAACAGGGTTTAATAAATGCTTGTCAAATTGGAATGAATTGAACAAGGAAGGGACATGGGGTCAAGCCCCTCTTGTCTGATTTTTGGCTTTTAAACAGAGAAGAGTTCTGACATGAACTCGGGTACAGAGGGTACCTGATGGAAACAGCTGCGTCTGACTCAGCTTTGGTCTGGAGGAAGAGAGAAAAGAAGTTCAAGTGCAGTCTGATGGTGTTTTGATGTGGTTTTCTGTGCATTTTTCAAATGCTTCTTAGAATCCTGAGCCAGAGCTTGGCTTTCCTTTGTAGATAGGCGGTGACACATACATGCCTTTTTTAGAATGCAATTATTACACATAGAAAACAGTATAGAATATAAAAGAACTATATTTCTTCCTTTCTCTGACTTTCTTCTTTTCCTTTTTTTTTAAATTCCTTTTTCTTCTCATTTCTTCCTTTTTTCTTCCTTCCTTTTTTCTTATTTCTTCCTTTCTTTCATCTTTTCTTCCTTCTTTCTCTCTTCTTTTTTCCCCTTTCCTTTCCTTCCTTCCTTTCTCCTTTTTCCTTTTCTTCCTTCCCTCATCCTTCCTTTCCTCCCTTCCCTTTATTCTTTCTCTCTCTTTTTTCCTTTCTTTCTCTTTTCTTCTGCTTCCTTTTTTCTTTCTTCCTCCCTCCCTTCCTTCCTTACTTTCATGTTTGATTCCTTCCTTCTCTCTTCCATTTTCCTCTCTTCCTTACCTTCTTTTTCCTTCCTTCCTTTTTAAATCACATTCTCACTTCTTTCATTTTTGTCATGACTTTAGTTAAAGAGAAAAAGTAGAATCATGTGGTCATAGATATAGAGCTAGAAGGGACAATAGAGGTCATCTAATTTAACCCTCTCACTTTACAGAATAGGAAATTGAGGCCCAGAGGGGTTATGTGGCATATGTATGATGACATGGGTAATAATAAGTGGCAAAATCTCTTGCCACCTCATTTCTGACTACGTGACTTTGGGAAAATATTTTGCTTTTCTCTCCCAATTTGTTAAGCTGTGAAATAAGGGAAATGGATCTGACTTTTACTTTATGGAGGAATCACTAATCCCAAAGTGAAGGCTATTGTGACATAATTAGAGCAATCTATAACTTAGTAGACAAGTCTTAGAGAATTACTTGAGACAGACAGGTTATGGTGGCTTGACCATGCTTTGTGTCAGAGTTGTGATTTGAACCTGGGTCATACTGACCTGAGATCATTCATCATATTTCCCTCTAAAAACCCATTCAGGAGAAATATTGTGTTGTTATTTTCAATTGTGTTTGACTCTTTGTGACTCTATTGGGATTTTCTTGGCAAAGATCCTAAAGGTTTGTCATTTCCTTCTCCAGTTCATATTACAAATGAGGAAGCTGAGGCAAACAAGGTTAAAAAACTTGCCCAGGATCACATAGCCAGTAATTGTCTGAGGCCAGATTTGAACTCAGAAAGATGTGTCTTCCTGACTCCCAAACTCATTATTCTAGCTACTTTTAAAATGAATGCTAGTATGTTATGCTCACATCCTGAGAATAGGCTTCACAGAGGAGGTCGAATTTAAAGAGCTCCATCTTCCAGATGTACCCTCAGCATTTTCAGAGGTCATCTTGATGCTTCCTGCTCAGTGGTTAGAAGCACAAGAAAATGAGAGGCTAGCCTGGGCTCTCACCACTGCAAAAACAAGTAGATAAGTCTCTTTATTTGTGCCACATCCTGGACAAGAAAAAGGGTAGCTAAGATAATGTGGTGTCCAAGCAGAAGTCAAAGTGACCATCAGGAAATTAGAGGAGTCTGAATGAAGGGAAGGCAGAGGAAAAGAAATATATCTAAGGGGATAGATAGTGAGCATAGCTTATTCAGTTTAAGTCAAACTAATAATATGCACAATAAGCTAAACAGTTGAAAACAGAATCTTGTACCCATAGTATCTGGGGTCAACTGGATGCAAATTGTAGTATAACAATACATTGATTTAAGAATCAAAGGTTCTGAGTTCAAATCCTGATTTTATTATTTACTATCTTTGTAACCATGGTCAAGTAAATAATTTTCCCCCTTTGGATCCCAGTTATCTATAAAATGAGCTTGTTATACTCAATCATTTCTAAGGTTCCTATCAGGTCTGTGATCCTATGACTGGATAATTTGACTTATAGAGTAAAATTAGGGTAGCTAGGTGGCACAGTGAATGGAATACTGGACCTTCAAATCTGAATTTAGATACTAGCTGGGTGACCCTAGGAAAATGATTTAATCCTGTTCACCTCAGTTTCTTTATCTGGAAAAAAGAGTTGAAGAAGGAAATGGCAAGACTCTCCAGTATCTTTGCCACGAAAACCCCAAATGGGATCACAAAGTCAGAAATGACTGAAAAATGACTCAACAGCAAGAGTCTAGTTGGGAGGGTGGGGAAGGTTGCCTCTTTTAATAAGATGAGACAATGATGTGGTCTCTCCAATTTCATTTTTGTAAAACAGCCCTGTGGTAGATGTTTCTAACAATATCCAAGGACCTTAGACTTTTTTGTAATGCCTGTGTGTCAAAAATCCTTCTGAAAAGGGACTATTAGGCAATTGATTAGATCTTTATTTGAGTGACTGGTGCGGGTACATCACAGAAAGTGAGTCTCCACACACCGGATGAGAGTTTGGAACTGTGTACTTTAATTACTTTACAATTAGTCAGCCCTGATGGGACTGAGGAGGCAGCTGATATGGAAGCCTGAGCAGCTGTCATAGAGTTTACTTGAATGTGAAAGTTGAAAACATCTGGCTGGGGTTTCTAAAGAAGAAGATTCAGGGAAATGCAAAATTCCGCTGATTACAAATGAAAACAAAATCCCTGACCAGTTCTTGGTCTGGGAAAATCTTTAATTATTAGACAAAGCAAAACAGAAGTAAACAAATTCAAAACCCAGAGATGTTCTATTCTCCTCATTGCTGCACATCTTTTCCTAATGTTCCTAAAACAACTAAATGTCCAATATGACTTCAAACACACACACACACACACACACACACACACAAAATATCCTGTGTTTGCAGACTGATATTAATCTGTTTCCTCCTTCTTTACCTACTCACTAATGATCCTTTTCAATTTACCTTTCCCCCTTCCTTTCATTGTATATATATAGCACTTGCCAAGTTTTATCATAAGCATTAGTGCCTTGTTGTTCAGTTGTGTCTGACTCGTTGTAATCCCCATCTGGGGTTTTCTTGGACAAGATACTAGAGTGATTTCCTTTCCAGTTCATTTCCAGATGAGGAAACTAAGGCAAATAGGATTAAGTAATTTGCTGAGGTTCATACTGCTAATAAGTCTCTGAGACTAGACTTGAACTCAGTTCTCTCTGACTCTAGACCTAACACTCTATCCACCATGCCACCTAGGTGCCCTAGTACTAATGTCACTAGCACTGATGTTTCTTTCAACAACCTTTGACTTAAATAGAAGTATTATTGTCATTTCACAGAAACAGAAGGTCAAAGTGACTTGCCTGAAGTCATATATCTATTTGTCTGTAATGGTAACCATGGTGAGGAGGGGAGAGGAGGGAAGAGGAAGTTTTTATTTCCATAAAAACTTTATTACATATTTGGAGAGAGAATAGCAAGTTGTACATGTAAAGTTGCAGTTTCATATATAATCACCATCTTTTATTGTACTATGTTATAGAAATGATTATTTTGTTCCATGAATTGAAGATAAAATAATTTTTTTTTCAAAAGTTAGTGGCAGAACATTTGGGTCATAACCTAAAATTGTAATAAAAAAAACAAAGATGGGGGAAACTTGGTGACATGGTAGATACAGCCCCAACCTCAAAGTCAGTGAATCTGAGTAGGCAGCTATGTGACCCTGGTAAGTCATGTAACCCCAGTTACCTCACATTAAAAAATACAAATAACAAAAAGAGAGCTATTTGTCCCCCCAAAGTTAATAGCAGCCTTAAATAAAAAAAATGTTTTGGTCCCATTCAGGCTAGAAGTACAGGGCCATTGTCAGCGTCTATACCACAGCTGATCAGCATAGAAGCTTTGACCTGCTCCATTTCTAATCTGGAATAGCCCCTCCTTAGGTAGATGCTGCATCCCCCTCCCTTTTAACTCTACTACAACTCAGAATTTCCAAATTTCTTTGATCCACCAGCCCTCAGCATCGCAGGTAGCAAGGAATACAGATTTTAACCACCACTTATGATCTTATATGGAATGAAAAAAACTAAACTAAACTAAACTGAAAGCAATCTAATGCTAAAAAAATAGAAGAATGGATGTGTATGTATATATATATGTACATATATATATATATATATATATATATGTATAAAGAATAGGAAAAAATCTGAAGTTTCCTTTATGAAATAATGCAATGGGCAAAAAGCAAAACCCAAAGAAAGAAGCCCATACCAACTCTAATTATATAAAAGGAAAATAAATGAAAATAAATGGTTAAGTGGAAAATCCTATTAGCTAGTGACTACAATTAGTTAATTTGAATATTAATTTCTATTAAGCAAGTTCAATCAGTTTCATCAGTGTTCAATACTGTTTTTAAAAATTAAAATTTTTTACATAACAAAGTTACAAGCAGAGAAAAGATTAGAATTCAGATTCTATATTCCCAAGCCTGAGTTTATTCATCTACCATGGTTCCCATTTAGTGGGTTGTGAACTCTTAGGAGGTTCATCATAATGATCTATGGGTTTTGAGCTTAAAAGTCTTTAATGTCATCTTAAGCAGTAAATAATTACAGAATATTAGAAGTAATATATTAAATTACCCTGGGAATTTGCAACTCTTTTTTTGTTGTTGTTATTGAAGGGGATTTATGGAACAAAAATGTTGGGAACCTCTGCTGTAGACCAGAGGTGTCAAACACAAAGCCATATGTGGCCCATAACTCTTGGGAGTACAGCCTAAACCAACTTAAAATGTAATTGGGAAATATTTAACTTAATAAATAAAATACAATAAAACATAAATAATATTGCATTTTAAAACCAAGTCAATATACTCTCCAAGGGAATTCTTATGTACAGTTCAGTGGCCTCTATTTCTGTTTCGCTTGACACCAATGCTCTAGACCATAGTATGTTTCCCATTACTATCCTACCTCATGTCCCCCATATATTTATATTCATAGTTTGGTAAACTCAAGTCATAATATATATCAGTAATATGTCCTTAGTAGTCCATGAGTTCTGTTTCCCTCCTCTCCATCTAATGGCATATTCTTAATTGCATTAAATTGGTATGTTTGTCAAAAGTACAATAGACTCCTATATTGGAGGTATGGGAGCACTTCCAAGGTTATAATAAATAACCCATTATGATATACTAAGAACATGATTTGACCTGTAATATAACTCAAACTGTGGCATGCTGACATTTTTTATAAGAGAAATAAGGAGATTTCCATTTCCTCCCCCCTCCTAATTACCTGGCTGATTTTGAGCAGGCAGCCAAGAAGGGAGAATGAGAATGAGAATGAACCAATTCTTCCCCTTAGGGAAGAATCACTAGGCCAGTGGAGACTGGCTCATTAAAGGAGATGAGGCAATAATTAAACCCAAGGTCATACCTCTCAACTTGAGGAGAATCTATTATGGGGCATTTGAAACTGTGTGAACACTAAGGTACATTATGGTCTCTTCTGAGGCAAGAATTTGGAGGAGGACCCTGGGGTTGGGGGTGATAACAGGGAAATCCAGGAAAGAATTCAGAACAAGTGGAACCCATTCCTCTTTCAGTTAGGGAGCTAGGTCTCTTATGTGTGTTGGTCTGATTAGATTCTATTTCCCACTAATGTATAAGACTGCTTAAATCTGGATTTTTGCCAGTGTTGGGGAGGTTCATCAAATTACAAAGTGCTTGTATTTATAGAACGCACTAGTGCTTCCTCACCACCATTAACAGAGTACCATGAAAAGTAGGAAGCATAAATTATACCCCCATGTTACTCTGATAAGTTGAGTGACTTGCTTAGGTTTCCTTGGATAACGAGTGATAAAGTTGCAACTCACAATCCACACTTTCTGAATTGAAGACCATTGATGTTTCCTTTATATTATCAAGCTGTTTTGATTTACCACACTCTTCCGTCCTTCATTCTTTTATCTATTAGCATTCACCAGGAGCACCTGCTATTTTCAAAAGTGTTTTAATGTATTTATTTTAAAATTATTCATTGGAAGAAACACTGCAATAATGTTTCTCTCAGAAAGTATTATAGTGTGGTGAAAAGAGTGCTGAATTTGGATTCTACTACTTATTCTACCTGTGTGAATGTGAATAAAGATTTTTACATCTCTGGGCTTCAATTTCTATATCTCTAAATTGAGGGAAAGTTAGGGTGAGATGGTCTCTAGGATCTCTTCCAACTTGAAGACCCTACATGATCATATGAAGATGATAAATATGATAGAACTTTAAAATTGTAGTATATTAACAAAGAATAAGCTATGATTGACAGTTACATGATACAGTGGATTAAAGCACTAGGCCTAGAGTGAGGAAGATGAATTCAGATCTGGTCTCAGGCACTCATCAACTGCATGATCCTGGGCAAAGTCACTTAAACCTGTTTGCCTCAGTTTCCTCATTTCTCAAGTGAGCTGGAGAAGAAAATGCCAAATCATTTTGGTCTCTTTTCAAAGAAAACTCCAAATGGGGTTATGAAGAGTAGGACATGACTGAAAAATAACTAAACAACAACAACAAATTATTATTGTCATTAGAGATGTACTGGAGCAATAGATAGGAAAACAGTGTAGGAGGCAGGAAGACCTGGTGCAATTCTTGTCTCATATATGCATTGTCAATATGATCCTGGCCAAGTCATTTTCCTTTCCAGTCACTTCAGAACTATCCTGCCTACTCTAGTCATCTAATTCACTCCTTTACTTCTGGAATCCAGATTCTGTTTCTGGAGTGATTTGTAGATGAGTTTTCTACTTACTTCTTAGAATCAAATTTCCTCATCACTTTACTATTATTCATTTGGGTCAGGACAAATGGAGATGTCCCTGGATGTAAGGCAATTAGGGTTAAGTGACTTGCCCAAGGTCACACAGTTCATAAGTGTCAAATGTCTAGAGCTAGATTTGAACTCAGGTCCTCCTGAGCCATCTCCAGTTGTCCTGATCCATATCTGGACTCAGATGACTCTGGAAGAGAAAGTGAAGCTGGTGATTTTGCATAGTCTCCCTCTCACTCAAATCCAACTCACTTGAATGTTATGGCTTCATCTTCCTGATATCATGGTCCTATTTGAAAAAAAAAAATCTTAGAACAACAAATGAAGGAGAAATAACAAAATTTATCATGACTTTTCACATCTCACCCCAACTCAGGTGCCTTTTAAAATGTAAGTTTCTTGAGACCAAGAACAGCCTTGAGTCCTTATTTTTGAATCCACATAATACACCTAGCATATTGTTAGCACCAAATACTTTACCCTTTGTTAACATTCAGTGCCCTCAGGTAGCTAAAATGACAAATTACAAAACAATCCCATACAGATTAGTTTGAGTAGAGGAGGAGATACTTACATCCTGGAAATCAAAAATCCAAATTAAAAAAGTAAAGTGCTTAAAATATATAATTGTTGTTGTAGTCACCACAGGAAAATATTAACAAAAGGGATCTGCAGTGCAGTTAAAAGAATTTGGAAACCATTAGCACATACTACAAAATTATGGAACTTTTAAAGTCTCAATAACCTAGAAAAGGAATTTTAATCAATGTCATATCCTTTTAGCTGTTCATAAATTACTGCTTTTCATCTTTTAAAGAAACCAAGATCCCTTTAAGAAGTGATTTGTCTTTTGTGTTCCTAATGCCTTGTCCTAATATTTCAGTTCTGTCAGTGAACTAGGAGTCTGGACTAGTTTTCCCCTGAAGAAACTTTGATAGTTCTCAAACCCAAGAATTCTTTAGAGAGTTGAAGAATAATTCACATCAGCTTCCCCAACTCATTTTTTCCAAATGGACCCAAAATACACTGATGTGTTTGTCTTGAGGAAATATTATGGAAACAGTGAACCTATTGTTCCTTCTTTTTATAGGGGTGGGAAGCCTTGGCCACCCATTTTGGTCTGTTGTTGCCAAGGTAACCACAGGTGGGACTCAAACTTCAATAAATCTAGGAGCTTTTTAGGGGTGAATTAATTAAATATTTGACCACATATAATCCATGAATGATGTTATAAATATCCAAATGGCCTTTAGTAGAAAAAAAGGTTCCCTATTCCTGCCAGTTATATAGCAAGTCACCCCAAATATTCTTTGAGAGAATTTAGAAGTCATTTTATTGTAGGGAGAATCGAATGAGACAGCTGTGGTTCATTCTGGGTGATGAAATCACCATCCTCTGACTCAGGAGGTAAGAAAAGACATAGACTTTAATTCAAAGGTTGTTGCAAAAGTTCACAGGTTACTACAAAAAAGTTTATAGGTCACTATAGAAAGCTCAAAGGTTACTTCAAAAAACTCTCAGGTTTCTCTAAAAGGTGCACAGGTTAAGTTCTTTAACAAGATAAAAGAAAATGAGTAAATAAAAGTTTAAGCAAAGAAGAGACAACTACAAGATGGACTGGAGGAGAATAGCAGACAGTTAAGGGAAATAATGGAAACAGTCATGAGATGTTGGCTGGGCTTAGATTATCATGGATATAGCAGCACGGAGCTGGGATCATATGAATCCAACAGCATGGAAAAGAGGGCAGAAGAGTTTAGGGGATCACGTTCCCCAGGGCAGGCAGGTGAGCTATCAGAAGATGAGCAGTAAGGAAAAGCAGGGGGCAGGGGAGATCAGATTTGCCCAGAAGGGGCTACTTTCACAGGAAGAGAAGCAACTCAATTGAGTTGTGAGGTGAGCTTCTAAAAGGGAAGGAAGATAAGGTAATTTAGGTATATGATGTTGGGAGCAGTAACTCAGAGAGCAGAGATGAGATAATTAAGGATATGTAACTGAGGGTGGTGGGTTAAAGACTTATTCCTTTCAGAATATGGCTGGGATGTTTTGTTGATAGAGGCTTGTTTTGTATTTTGGGGCAGGGATTTACAGAGTCCTTGCCAGAATGCCTCAAAGCTTTAACAATGGGCTGGCCGGGGTCATCCATGTTAATATAAGATTAGGTCAGTACAGAGGGAACAGATTAATAACTATAAATCATATTTCTGTATCCCAATATTCCCCTATTTCAATTTCTTCTTAATAATTAAGATCTCTGCTACCTGTTTCAGCAACCAGAGTTATCCTTAGCATAACAAGAAAACAACCAGATTTATTCAGCTCATCATGAAAAAGAATACATAATTTTGTATTTTGAAATATACTGAGTCCTGAGATAGGCATGGGTTGTGGAATAGGAATATTATTTGGTTTTATAAAATAAGAGAACAAAATGAGACTAATAGATTTTAACTCTAATCTTTATTTCAAGAAACAGAACTTTATCACAGTCTGTATTGCAAAACAGATAAGGAAGGAGTAAATTGCAAAATAAACATTTTTCTTCTCAGGTAATTTCTAAAATAATTGTTTGAGTAGGTGCAATCAATGCTTTTAATTTCTATATTAGATTGTCTTAGAGATAAGTAGTAACTTTTTATAAGACTAAAAGACTGAACTCATTTACTCTTTTGGGAATTCAGGTGTCATCACTGAAAGGTCAAAAAGTAGACCCTTCATAAAAAGAAAGATGTAGATATAAATGGAAGTGAATGCAAAGCTATTTATTGAGGGAAGTAATGGCAGGCTAAGAGGCAGGATGGTATGGTTTCTGTTGGGAGTGGGAGTCATTGTGCATGGAGGATGTGTTTTGTTTGGGAGTTGTCAAGGTGACTTGGAACTTTTTTGTGTTTTTATGAAAATTAAGATTCATGTCCATAGGAAGGGATAATTAATGGGGCTCAACTAGGCAAGGTCTGATCCAGGTCTGGATCCAAACATTTTTGTTTTAATTTGGGATCAGAAGTTGGTTCTTCTAGAGCTGCTTCTAGCTGAGTGGAGATGATGCTAATGTCATCAGGTCCAGCAAAGAATAAAGGGTGGAATTGTTGGTATTCCTGGGTCCAAAGTAGCATCATGGATTTGACCATCTAAGATGTTGCAATGTTCACTGTTTTTTTTTTTTTTGATTGAATAATGTAAGTATCCAGAACAAAGGAAGACTAAGAAAAGTGCCAAAAAGATCATGATTAATGGGGTATTATGGGAAGGGAGTATGTGGGAAGACTGAAACCAACTGGACCAGGTATCAGCTGATTTTCCCTAATATGTATGTGAAGTTCTATCAGTCAGTTTTTTAGCAGCATCCTGAACCAATCCAGACTGATTAACATACAAACAACATTCTTTATCCAGAAACAAACAGAGGTATCCCTTCTCAGCAATCAGTAAGTCCAAGCCCTGTCTGTTTTATATGGTTACAGAGGCTAGGGAATCCAGTTGGTCTTGAATTTGTAGAAGACTTTTGGCTATATCCATCAAGATTTTCCTGAAGGTCTTGCGATAGCTGCTGAAAGTAATACAGAGAAGTTATGATGCCTCCTATCTCCACTATGCCAGAAAGGATGCCTATAGCCACAAATAAAGGAATGAGAGTGGTGCAAGAGTGTGATGGGGAGAAATCAGAGGGTAGTAGAAATAGGGTGGCAGGATTAAGATCTGTAGTTCTATCTAGAGAACTTTTTAGGAGGGACAGGTGGGCATGGTGTAGACAGGAGGGATGAAGAAAGCTTTCAGTTTGGCTATTAATAAAGTCTTATATGGAGTATGGAGAATGCTCATATTGGCTATAGAAGGCAGGGTGGTATAGTTTCTATAGGGACTGGGAGCCATTGGGGTCTTCATGGAGGATGTGTTTTATTTGGAGGATCACCAAGGTAAAATTGGGCATTATTTGGAGTTTTATGGAGATTAGGATTCATGTCTTTAGGAAGGGATAATTAATGGGGCTCTACTGGGCAAGAATGAAATTCAGGTCTGGATCTCACAATCAACAGCAGTAGCAGAAGTATGTATAAAAATCTTAGAGCTGGAAGGGTCCTTTGATGACATTTCATTAAACCAGATGAGGAAATTGAGACATAGGAAGTGAAATGATTTACTCAAGGTTATGAATTTGGATAGAATAGGGACTAGAAACCAACTTCCACTCCCTTGCTTTTTAGACCATAATGCCAATAAATAAACTTTCACTATTGACAAAATGATGAGGATTTGACAATATGGAATCCTACATGAAGCCTACATACAGAAATTGAAAAGAATAATTACATGGTAACGAACTATAAGTTGAGTTACCTTGGTGAATGCTGCACATAAAGCATGGATGGGGCAGAATTCACAATAGGAAGGGTAAAGGAGAGTGTCAAAAGGAATAGCATTAAAAAGACCATTCATGTTAAATGAATTGTATAACTAATGTGTGATTTTGAAGCTCAGAGTAAGGAGAGACCCCTGTGAATGGTGAGAATAGAGAAGAGGGAATAGAACTGATTGTGAAATAATGGAGAGTAGAAAGGTTGCTTTAGTGGTAAAAGCAATTAAGCATAGTTAAGCAATAAAGAGACCAGTCTTAGTTGGAGCAAATGATTGATAGTAGGAAGAAATGGTTATAAAGTAGGAAAAATTGAAGCCAAACTATGGGTGACTTTGACTGCTCAATAAATTTGGAATTTTTTTAAGACAAAAAAAGAAGGAAAAGATTGAAATTTAGGTAACAGCCAATTTAATGGTGAGTGTTAGGGAAGAGAATAGAGAAGGCAGGATCAGAGAGAAAAATCTCCACATTGGAGTATCACAAAGAGAGAGAGAGAGAGAGAGAGAGAGAGAGAGAGAGAGAGAGAGACAGAGAGACAGAGAGACAGAGAGACAGAGAGAGACAGAGAGAGAGACAGAGAGAGACAGAGAGAGACAGAGAGAGACAGAGACAGAGAGAGAGAAGCAGAGAGAGAGAGAGAGAGAGAGAGAGAGAGAGAGAGAGACAGGAAATGATTAACAACTGTCAAATATCACAGAGTAGTCAAAGAAGACAGCTTAAGTTACATTGTGGTGCAAACCTGAGATAAAGGATTCTCCTTGGACCTAGCTGTGGGGCCTTTGATAAGGAATATATAAAAATAATTTACACTTTGGTGGGAAATACCTAGTATATCAGGGAACGTCCTTGTCAAATTCCTTTTATCTCCTTTGCTTGAAACTTTTTTTTTTGGTTTTTGGAAGACAATGGAGTTAAGTGGCTTGCCCAAGGTCGCACAGCTAGGCAATTATTAAGTGTCTGAGGTCAGATTTGAACTCAGATCTTCCTGACTCCAGGGCCAGAGCTCTATCCACTGTACCACCAAACTGGCCTGGATCACTTCTTCTTATTCCTGTGGATTAGTGAAAACACTTTCATTAAAGGAATTATTTATTTGTTTATAATTAATTAATTGTTTTAAAACCATGCTTTGTATGATCCACTGACCCAAACAAGGGACTATATGAAGGACAGATATGATCAAAATTCTTCACATAAGAATTGCAAACACTCACATGGCTCCAAATGACTAATAGTAAGAGAATTATACAGGTAAAAGTTATAATAAAATGAAATGATTTTAATAAAAATAGGTTGTTCTTGATTAAAAAGTGATGAGGAAACAGGTTCTTTTCAAAAGATTTTCTAACTTGTGACCACATAGACACAATTTGTTCCTATTATGAAGAATAAAAGATCCTTAACAATATGGAGTCCTATCATTATTTATACATACAATTTTTAAATTAACCAGGTCATGCAAAATTCATCCTTAAGGATTGTTTTCTGGCAAGAAGTCTTACACACACACTCACACACACATACATATACATACACATATAAGTACATATTTCCACACACATACATATACATATATAGGTTAAGATAACACAGGATTGCTTGATAGATGCAACATACTCATAGATTTTATTTTTCAGTGATCCTTCATCAATATCAATTGAATCACAAAACAGGAAAATATATTCTAACCCAAAGTTCTTACCTCTATCACAGAGAATACCCAGATCTGACTGAGTCCAAGAAGCAGCAAGATATCCCTATTTATATAGGGTCAGGCCCTCCAAATAATCCTGTTTATGGAGAACTTTATGTTAGTTACAGCAAGCCTCAGAATACTCACTCGGAATATAGACTTCTCAATGAGAAAGTCACTTAAAGTACATTGACTTAATGCTTAACCATAGAAAAACCTCAATCAATAAAGAATGTATTTTGCTTAGATTATGATTTGTGGTTGGATGGATAACCTATAGAATTGATTTGTCACTATCTATATGTTGGACTGTGAGTGACCAAAGAGCTGGAATCATGATTAAATGGGGGAGGTGGAGCCAAGATGGCGACAAAAAGGGATCCAGTCTTAGGAGCTCTCTGATAAAATTCATCAGCTAAGGACTCTAACTAAACTTTAGAGAGACAGAACCCACAGAGGGACCCAGTGAGGCAGTTCTCCTACTCAAGGTAACCTGGAAAGGAGCAGAAAGGCTCTGCTCCCCGGGGTCGGAGAGGCGGCCAGCAGGAGGGGTGGCCTGCCAGAGCCAAAGAACTTCAGCCTCCCGGAGGCAGCCCCAGGGCGCTGGGAGTCTCAGCTCACAGCAGCAGGGGAGTCTCCTGAGCTGCACCCCGGGGAGCACCGGGCACAAAGTGGGGGAACAGTGGGGGGGGGACCTCTGCCAGAGCGAACACGTGGAGCCCAGCCCTCAGGGCACACAGTGAGCAGCTTGGTCTTTCCCCAGCCCTGATCCAGGAAACAGAAGCAGGCAGAGCCTGTAAGCAGGAGCCCCCAGGGCATGAGCCCATTGAGATGAGGGAGGGGAGTGAAGAGAGACTGTGAGCTCAGTCCTCTGCCCCTGGAACAGGACTCTGGGGCTCTGACCACATTCAGATCCTGATCCCAGTCTAGGCCCCCCCCATAGAACAGCAGGGCCCCCCCCCCCCACCTCAGCCCTGTGGCAGAGGGAGGTGCTTATGGTCATTCACAGACCAGGAGGGAGGACGGAGCCTCACACACTGAGACCCTTGTGGGAGTGTCCCAAAAGCTCAGGAAGCACCCCCAAACGAGGCCCAGGCTGGGAAAATGAGCAAGCAAAGAACCAAAAGGAAGACTATTGAGAAATATTTTGCAAATGAGACCAAGAAGGATTAAAATACTCAGTCTGAAGATGAGGAAGCACAAGCTCCTGCATCTAAAGACTCCAAGAAAAACAGAAATTGGGCTCAGGCTATGACAGAGCTCAAAAAAAGACTTTGAAAGTCAAATGAGAGAGTTGGAAGAAAAACTGGGAAAAGAAAGGAGAGAGATGCAGGAAAAACATGAAAATGAAGTCAGCACCTTAGTCAAGGAAATCCAAAAAAATGCTGAAGAAGATAGCATACTAAAAAGCAGTTTAAATCAAATGGATAAAATAGTTCAAAAAAGTTATTGAGGAGAAGAATGCTTTAAAAAAAGCAAAATTGGCCAGATGGAAAAAGCAATAAGAAAACTCTCTGAGGAGAACAAATCCTTCAGACAAAGAATAGAATTCAGGGAGATTGATGAATTTAACAGAAATCAGGAATCAATATTTCAAAACAAAAAAAAATGAAAAATTAGAAGAAAATGTGAAATATCTCATTGAAAAAACAACTGATATGGAAAACAGACTTAGGAAAGATAATTTAAAAATTATTGGAATACCTGAAAGTCATGATCAGGAAAAGAGCCTTGACATCATTTTCAAAGAATTACTACAGGAAAATTGCCCTCATATTCTAGAAGCAGAGGGCAAAATAGAAATGGAGAGAATCTACCGATCCCCCAGAGAAAGAGATCCCCAAAAAACCAACCCGTAGGAATATTATAGCCAAGTTCCAGAACTCCCAAGTCAAAGAGAAAAATATTACAAGCAGCCAGAAGGACACAGTTCAAATATCGAGGAGCTGCAGTCAGGATCATACAGGACTTAGCAGCAGCTACATTGGAAGCTCATAGGGCTTGGAATACAATATACTGGAAGGCAAAAGAGCTTAGAATGCAGCCAAGAATGAACTACCCAGCAAGGCTGAATGTCCTCTTCCAGGGAAAAAGATGGACTTTCAATGAACCAGGGGAATTTCAAAGGTTCCTTTTGGAATGGCCAGAGCTGAACAGAAGGTTTGATCTTCAGATACAGGACTCAGGTGAAGCAAGGAGATTGGAGGAGAGGGGGGAAATATGAGGGACTTAATGAGGATGAACTGCATGCATTCCTGCATAGAAAAATGACACTGATAATACTCATATGAACCTTCTCAGTTAATAGAGCAGGTAGAGAGAGCTTTTATAGTTGAAGCACAGGAGAAAGCTGGTGTAAAAATGGAGTCAATAGAAAAAAAGGGAAATGGAATGGGAGAAAGAAAAAGGAGAGGGGGAATAGTCCAAGATATTTCACATAAGATTTTTTTTTTATTACAATGAGCTATTGCAATGATATGGAAGTGGGGAGGCAAGGGGGAATGAGGGAACCTTTGCTCTCATCAGAGATGGCTAGGAGAGGAAACAGCATATATACTCAATGGGGTATAGACATCTGGAGTAAGAAGGAGTGGGGAGCAGGGGGAAGGGTTGGGGATGTGAATAAAGGAGGAGAGGAGGGACCATGGTGGGAGAGTGGCCAGATATAACACATTTTCTTTCTTACTTCTTCCAAGGGGCTGGGATTGGAAGGCCTGCCCAGGACCATGGGGCCAGGTGGATTCTGGGCCTAAGGGGTGGTATGGGGGCTCAGGGCTTCTTGGCCCCAGGACCAGGGATCTGTCTGCTGCACCTGTCAGTGACCCTACAGCAGATTCAGGGTGAAAGGAGAGAGAAAATAGAGTACATGGTAGTGGAGAAATAAGAAAGGAGGGAGTTGCGATCAGCAATGGCAACGGTGGAAAAACATGGAAATAATTTTTGTGATGGACTTATCATAAAGAATGAGATCCACCCATGACAGAGTTGTTGGTGTTGGAACAAAGACTGAAGCACATTTTTTGTTATTATTATTTGGGGGAGGGTGCAGGGCAAGTGGGGCTGGATGGCCTGCCTGGGGCCACATAGCGGGGTGATCTTTGGGTGTTTGGGGCCGGATTTGGACCCAGGTGCTCCTGGCTCAAGGGCCAATGCTCTGTCTGCCACCCATCCACCCCTACTATTATTACTATTTTATTTTATTTTGTGTCTTTTTTTTCTTTCTTTTTTTTGGTTTTTGCAGGGCAGTGGGGATCGGGTGGCTTGCATGTCACATGGCTGGGTGATTGTTGGGTTTACGAGGCTGGATATGGACTCGGGTGCTCGTGGCTCCAGGGCTGGTGCTTCGTCCATTGCACCACCTGGCCATACCTACAATTATTACTATTATCTTTTTTATTTTAATTTTTTTCTCTCCCCTTTACTTTTTTCGCCCAAGCAAGTCTATCTATACTCATGGGGGAGGAGGGGTATTTTGTTTATTTGTAAACAAGAATATTTTATTAATGTAAAAAAACATTTGTACAAAATGAGAATAAAAAATAAATTTAAAAAAAAGAAAAAAGATTAAATGGGTGTGGGGAGAGGGAAAAGGGCAGAGAATAAGCATTGATTTAGCACTATGTACTATGTTGGTACAGTTTAGTGATAGATCTCAGGGTCTGAAGTCAAGATGACCTGTGTGTGAGTGTGAACCTTGGTAAGTCATTTAACCTTGTTTGCTTCAGTTTCCTCATCAAATGAACTGGAAAAGCAAATGCCACACTGGTGTCTTGGCCAAGAAAACCTCAAATGGAGACATGAAGAATAGTCATATTAAAAACAATTGAACAACAATAATAACAATTATGCACGACATCGTGCTAGGTGCTGTTCTTTTTCTGACTTGCTTCTCCCCACTCCCCATGAAACCATAACCCTGAAAAAAGTTCCTTCTTTGTCTGTAGAATAAGGAATGAAGCTTAGAATATTAAAACAGAAGCTTAACCTTCTCTTCCCCACCTCCCTCTGCAAAGTAATACCTCTGACAAATCACAATCCATGCCTCTTAATCAATTTGTCCAAACCCTGATTTAGAGTCATGGTAAAAAAAAAAGACTTCTAGTAGTCAGCAGGTAACCCTCTATGAACCATCTGGCAGATTTGTCTAAATATGAAAGTTTCTGGAATAGTTACTGGCCAGTTTTGTTAATGATGAGTAGTTGGAAGAAACAATGAAACTTTGGGCAAGTTTTTCTTTCCTTTTTGCTTAATGTCTTCTCACCCATTGAAAGAAAATATTATAGTCATATATATAGCAAATGCTCCAAAACAATAGATTAAAAGAAAAAAAATTCATAAACTGCCCTATGCATGTTTTATTTATAAATTGTTTTTTTAACATTTGATACACTATTTTTAAGCATATAGTCAATTTGTATATAATTGAAAGGCTTGAATTTTGCCTCAGAAGCATAGACCCTCCAATTTGGAAGCAACAACAGTGATGACTGGCTAGTTCACACCAGAATTATGAGATAATCCTCCACACAACTCTCCCAACAAAAGGATCATACACTATTTCATTAAATTCAATTCCCTTGTCATTTGTGATTGAAGAGGACCAAAATGACATCACAATGTCAGGCTTAAGGTATAGTGCATCCAAGTGTGACTGATCAGATCAATCCTGAAGCAGGGGACCTGTTTGCAGAGAGAGATATTATAATCTTTTTCCTTTCTGTATTAGAAATAAAAATTGTAATTTGACAAATATTATTAACCTTTTATTTTTCCAACTAGTTGTAATACTTTCCTTATAAGTATTGCCCGCCCCCCCCCCATAAGCTAGGAATGTACCTAGCAAACAGACACTGTGTCAAAATAGTTAATCTTTTAAAACTGTTATTAAAACTTCCTTATTCTTTCTATTGACTCTGTACTGGCCTGATATAAATCCTATCTAGTGTCTTCAAGTTATCTCACCAGGCCCTCTTGATCATACATCATAAATTCTTCGAGACTACCTTGTGTTAACAAAGACCCCAATTCCCACTCAAACTGACTCTTTCCTAAGGTTAAATTAAAACCCTAAATCCCTGCAGTCATGTGCAGGGTCACTATCTTATACTGTGTGTTAAGCTACTCCCTAGTGGCTCCCTGGCACCCTTATCTCTTCCCTAACTCCTCTCAGAAAGGATTTCTTCAGAAGTTCATCTACCCTTCTCCAAGTTGCTGACTTCAGCTATCTCAACTGCTGTTCTCCTCTTCCTCTCCCTTCCCCCTTTCTCTCTTCTTAATTGTCATTGATGTTCTCAATTATAGCTGTTTTCTTCTTTGCTTAACTTCATTCTTCATTAAAACCCATTTTCTTTACCATGCTGCCTCCTTAAAGAATTCTGTGAATTAACTTGTAATTTTGTTTTACACAAGTTTGTGAATTAAATTATGGACTATTTTTACACACCTAAGTCAGAAAGTCTTGTGATTTCTTCACCAATAAATGAACCCCACTGATCTTTGCCAGGACCCTCACCTGAGCAATTTTCTCATTTACAATACAAGCTGAGAAGGCTCTATCACAGATTGAGCACAAATAATTCTTTTGAACATTTGAAATGGAGATTTCTTTTGAGTCATTGCAACTCTTTGCTTATAGAGCACAATGCCCTTTTGATAAGGACACACCATGCTGGGAAGTCCTGCACCACTGTCTTCCATATCTCACAATTGACTCCTGAGAATGACCTTGTATTGATTCTTTTGAGTTTTGTGTAAATACTTGCTTGTATGACTCTTCAAGAAAAGACCTCTGTGTTACATACTTAATCTCAGAATCTTCCTAAAACAAGTAGAAAAGAAGAGATTGACCTTCTTGGCATAATACTGGAATACTATCTGGATTTCACAGGTATATAACAGCAAGGTCAGCACAAGAACTCTGTAGACCTTCAGTTTTTTAGTAGGCAACCCAGTATCTCTTCCCTCTCACATTTTCCTGTGGAGCCTGCCACACAATGAGCTAGCTCTGATAATGTGTATGCCAACCTCACCAACTATGTTTACATCACTGGGAAGTATACTATTAAGGTAAATTAACTTATCCAAAGTATTCACAATTTTTCCATTTGCTATAACCAATGGTTCCACATATAGATGGTATAGAACTACAGGTAGAGAACCTCTTTTCTTGGTGTTAATTGTTGGGCCAAAATTAGCACAGAGAATTGATCCATATTTTGTTGCATCTCAGCCCCATAGGTTGTGTGCAAAATGTCATGCACCAACTCTCCCTCCACTTTAGTCTTGGCTTATAACCTTTTCATGTTCAATATTTTATGATCAGTGTAGTAGTGGACCTTGATGCCATTTTCATTCTCATTAAGGATATCTAGCAACATTATTGAAAATATCAGGATAAAAAAAATTGGAGTACGCCTACAGTTCTTCATTCCATTCTTGACTGGGAAAGGTCATTAATCTATAAATAGCTATTATGTGCAAAGCACCACTAAGCATTGGAGAAACAAAGACAATCAAAAATAAAACAATGCCTGCTGTCAAGTAACTTACATTCTACTACTTTATTTGGTGGATTCTAGGGACTAAACTCTGTCATCTATAAGACCCCATAAAGAGGGGGTATGGAAATGCTGCCCAAAAGATTGACTTAGTAAGGTACTATAAATTGATAAAGTGAAACTTTTAGGCATATTTAATTTGATCATCAATTTGATTTTTTGCAGGTGCTCCAGGCAATTATGAAGTTCCTTGAAATCAGGAAAGAGGAAAGACAGTAAATCAACAAGAAACAAATAAAAGGAAGCAGACAAGGAAAGATGAAAGTGAATTAATCACACAATGATTATTTCTTTCCAAAGCTTAGAAGCAACTGTCTAGCACCAATTTAAAAGGGGAAAAATAGTTGGGATGGGAAGCTATTAGATTCTCACCTTACTTTTAACTGAATTACAGAATCTTATATTTAGGACTGGGAGGGATCTTAAAGACCATCTGGTTCTATCTTCTGCTTTTATAGAACTAAGGAAATAAAGGGTAAAAAATGACTTTTGTAAGATCATATATCTATCAAATATCTGAAGCTGATTTTATACTCAAATCTTCCAACTCCAAACCCATTGATTTAGTTATTACTATTATCTATACTGTCTCTTGTCATCATTGTTGGTATTTCCCAGGATCTCCCTCCCTCCATCTTCCTATCTTTTTAATTGACTTATTTAAACTTCTTCCTTTCTTTGCAGAGACAGGGAATGATGGGCAAAGAATATTGGATATATTGTCAGATACAGCTGACATGATGCTTTTGTCTCTTTTCCCCTATATTTTTTGTTATAATGAATGGTTCACTTGGTTGGGAGGAAAGGGATATGTTTACAAATATATGTGATATCAAAACAAAAAAAATTAATTAAAAATCACAAAATATATGTATGACCAATATAATTCATTCTTCTAGGCCTGGCACAAAAAATCATTAGTTATAACTCTCATAATATAATACAGCAAAATAGTTGTTCCTGACTCAGTTTGTATGTGTGATGTTTCAGATATGAATTATCTTGAACCTCTCAGACTATCCAAGCAGTATAAAATACTTTAGTCATTTGATTGCATTGACAGTATGCTCATTTTCCAATGATCTTTTTATAATCTTTAATAGATTTGATTGCTAATATGGAATAGCAGATGAGAGTGATAGAATGGACCCTCCTGCTTTTCCAGTTCAGAGGGATTTTGTTTACTATTTTTCTTCATTTCTAACTTGAAAAAGTTCTGATTTTTATCATTTAATTTGTGAATTCATTTCACAATTATAGTCAATTTTACTGTTCAAAATGTTTCCCCTGATACTCTGCCCAAGTTTTTCATCCATTGAATTCATCTAGTTATTTTCAATTACTATTATTTTCACTCTGTAATAGGCACAGCAATGCCACATTTTCTTTTTGTAAAGACAGCTTTTCTGTGGATTTCCTATAGGATTGGCATTCTGAATTCAGAAGTCTGATTGAAACTCTGCCACATATTTACTGAGTTGCCTCAGGGAACTTTCTCAGCCTTCCAATGTCTCAGCTTTCCTTTCAACAGATAGACAACTCTGTGATCCTTCCATAGGATCAAGGAGAAGTTTGAGTGTTTGTTGTTAACTTTAACCAAAGCTAGTCACAATGGTCCAGGCTATATCATTGCTCTTATAATATTTAATTCATCAACAACAGAGCTGCACACAGAATATTCTTGCTTTTGAGGAGCTTTCAGTGGAGTAGGAGTAATAAGAAGTATACATACATAATTATACTAACAAATTAAACATGCTAATTGTATATGATATATACAAAGTGCAGAGAGTTCTCTTTATCTCTCTATCTTTTAAAAATAGTTTACAACACAAAGCTAAATCTTTAATCTTTTGAGCTGCTGAAACTCAGAAGAAATGGGAGATGCATAAATTTAGAGAATTCACTCCAAATGTTCACTTGGGCTATTTTTGTCCAACCTGTGATAGAGTCTTCTGAATCTGTCTTAGTTTGATCAACACCAGTCCTACACCCTGGACCTTGACTCTAACATAGTTATGCCATTTTGGTCCTTTTCAAGAAAAAAGGACCACAACCAATCAACTTCCCAGAACTTTAATTGTATTTTCAGCACTTTTTGCTTATAACAACACTTCAGGTGAGTCAACAAATATTTATTAAGTCCCTGCTGTTTGTCATACACTGTACTAAGAACTAGGGATACAAAATTAAGACAAAAACAGCCCAAGTCCTCAAGGATTTCACATTCTAATGGGAGGGGAGACATTTGGTAAGTAAATTTAGGCATACAAGATATAATATAGATGGGAAGCCATCTCAGAAGAAAGGTAGAGAAAGGTAAGAGAAAGGAAGATCAGTATATAAATGGCTTCATGCAGTGGGTGGGATATGACCTGTATCTTGAAGGTTGGCTAAGGGGCAAAAGGTAAGAGGTCAGAATGCTTCAGGAATATGAGGATAGCCAGTATGATGATGGTATTTATCCTTTGTTCTTTTATTTAACATTTTAACATTTTATTTGTTTTCCAATTATATACAATAGTAATATATACCAATCATATTTTGCAAGGCTCTGAATTCTACAATTTCCCCCCTTTCTTCCCCCCCCCACAGAAGGCTGTCTTATAGTCTCTACATTGTTTCCATGCCATACATTGATGTAAATTGAATGTTATAAGAGTAAACATAAGAATAAACATAACCCCTCCCCAAGAAGGTAAGAAACTTCAAGAATAGAGAGAGAGAGGAAAAAAAATTGTACTTCAGTCTGTTCAGATTTCAATGGCTCTATCTCTGGGGTGAGTTGCTTTCTTTATCATAAGTCTACCAGAGAAGTTCCTTCAATATTTTCCCCTCATTTGCTATTACTAGCTGTACCTCCACTCTATTTCTCCCCACTCTCATTTATTCTATTTTCTCTCTCCTTTCATCCTGACCCTGTCCAAAAGTGTGTTGAATCTGAGTACCCTCTCCTTTGATCTTCCCTCTCTTCTATCACCTATTTCCTGCTTCCCTCCCCACCCCCAATTCCCCTCATCCCATCCCTTTCCTCCTATCCTTCTCCAGGGCAAGATAGATCTCATTACCCTATTAAGTGTGTGTCATTTCCTCCCTGAGCCATTTCTGATGAGAATGAAGGCTCACTCATTCCCCCTTGCCTTTCCCCCCCCCACTCCATTGAAAAATCTTTTTCTTGACTCTTATGTGAAATCTCCCAGCTTCTTCTTCATCTCCTTTTCCTTCCTCTCAGTACTTTCCCCCCATTTCCCATTGACTCCATCCCTTTACCAGATCATACCATTATATTCCACTCCTTCCTATGTCCTGTCTATATATGCTCCTTCGAACAGCTCTTATAAATGAGGAAGTTCATATGAGTTATCAATATCTTCTTCCCATGCAGAAATACAAACAGTTCAACATCAAGTTCCTCATAGTTAGTCGCTCTCTTCCACTCCCTCTATGGTTCACCAGAGCCCTGTACTTGGAGATCAAACTTTCTGCTCAGCTCTAGTCATCTCAATAGGAAAGTTTGAAATCCCCTGTTTCATTGAAAGTCCATCTTTTCCCCTGAAAGAGGACATTCAGTTTTGTTGGGTAATTGATTCTAGGTTGTAAACCCAAGACCTTTTGCCTTCTGAAATATCATATTCCAATCCCTATGAGCTTTTAATGTAGATGCTGTCAGATCCTGTGTAATCCTGACTATGTAGCCTCAGAAACAGAATTGTTTGTTTCTGGCATCTTTTAGAATTTTCTCTTTGATTTGGGAGTTTTGGAATTTGGCTATAATATTCCTGGAAGTTTTTCTTTTGGGATCTCTTTCAGGGGGTGACCAGTGAATTCTCTCGATTTCTATTTTACCCTCAGCTTCTAGTATCTCAGGGCAATTTTGCTGTATCATTTCTTGAAAATGAAGTCTAGGCTCTTCTTCTGGTTGTGGCTTTCAAATAGTTCAGTAATTTTTAAATTATATCTTCTGGATCTGTTTTCGAGGTTGGTTGTTTTTCCAATGAGATATTTCACATTTTCTTCTAATTTTTGGCTTTTTGGGCAGAGTTTTATTTCTTCCTGCTTTCTTGCAAAGTCATCAGCTTCCTTTAGTTCCATTTTGCATTTGAAGGAGTTATTTTCTTCAGAGAGCTTTTTTATCTCCTTTTCCAGCTGGCCAATTCTGCTTTTTAAGGCATTCTTCTCCTCATTTGCCTTTTGTTTTAATTTTTCCATTAGGCCTAAACTGGTTTTGAACATATTATTATCTTCAGTATTTTTTTGTATATCTTTCACCAGGCTTTTGATTTGTTTTTCATGATTTTTCTTCATTGCTCTCATTCCTCCTCCCAATTTTTCCTCCACCTCCTTTAATTGTTTTTTAATCTTTTTTGAGTTCATCCATAGTCTGAGTCCATTTTCTATTTCTCTTGGAGGTTTTGGATACAGAAGCTTTGATTTTGTCATCATCTGAGTATACGTTTTGATCTTCCACGGGACTAAAGTAATTCTCTATAGTCAAATTCTTCTTTTTCTGTTGTTTGCTCATTTCCTCGGCCCAAGACTAATTTACAACACTTCCAGGACTTTGGGGTTGTTAGGGTTTTTTTGGGACACCCCACTGGGACCTTTATTCCTCCAAAGTCTTAGCCTGTGCTTTGATATGTAGATAACCACAGTACTACCCTCTGCCCTGGGGCTATAAGGAAAGATCCAGCTTGGTTATTTAGTATGGAAGCCCAAACTGCAACCTGGGTCTGAGTGTAAGCAAACAGCAGAGTCCTACTCCAGGGAGAGCAGAGAAATCTCTGCAGATTTCCCTTCCTGTCTCTGGGGGTGCAGGCTGCTTTCTCCTGATTCTCACTGCAGATTCTGTGGCCAGTGCCCCTCACTCCACACTCACCCAGGTGCAGCAGATTTCTTTCCCTGCCCCTTCAAACTGTTGCCAGTGATCTCTGGCCTGGGCTGGGCTGTACCATGGCTTTTTTCCAATCCCTGGTCCTGGTGAAACACACCTTTCCTGTGGAACTTCTTAGTAATCTTGGACTAGAAGAATGTATCACTCAGTCTTTCTGTGGGTTCTGCCACTCTAAATTTTGGCTAGAGCCATCCCTTTATTTTTGGGGGGTTTGAGGGGTCAGCGTTCTTGGGAAATGCTGCCTTCATACTGCCATCTTGGCTCCACCCCCTTATCCTTTGTTCTTGAAGAAGTCCATGCCATCAGGCAAGTGATGCCATGATATGCAAATGAACTGGATTTGAGTGAGGGGGTGCTGTGCTAAGTCACTGTCTCATTTTCTCCTCCAGAGCCATCTGGGTCCAAGGGCCAGATATGGACCAAGATGACTGGAAAAGGCCCTGGATACAAGGCAGTCAGGGCTAAGTGACTTGTCCAAGGTCACCCAGAAAGTTTCAGGTGTCTGAGGTCAAATTTGAACTCAGATCCTCTTGATTCCAGGGCTGGTGTTCTATCAACTGCACATAACTGTAATCAGTTGCCCATAACCAGTATAAATTCAAAGAGTCAAGGGATGGAATGAAGAGCAGCAAATAGGCCAGGATAACATAGACTGAACAGGAAGAACAAAGTTTTAGAAGATTGGGAAGGTAGAAATGGTCCAAGTTGTATAGGGAACTTGGAAGTAATAGGGAACTGCTAGAATTTATTGTTGGGAAGAGGAAGAAAAAGGAGAGCCAAGGTAAGACCTACACTTTAGACCAAGCATTTATTGCATTCTTCTATATGCCAGACACACTACTAAGGTTAAAAGAAAAACAAAACTATGGTCCCTGACCTCACATCCTAATGGAGCATGCAACATGAAATAAACTATGCATATGCAAAGTAAATAATAATAACTAACATTTATATATACTCTGTCAGACAAATAGTAAGTGCTTTATAATGATTTCATTTTTAAATGATTTCACAAGCATTCCATTTGATCCTCATCACAGCCCCAGCAAGAAGATACTGTTATTTTCTCTATTTTACAAATGAGGAAACTGAGATAAATAGAAGTTAGTTGACAGAGTTAGGATCACACAGATAGTATATGAGATTGGATTTGAACTCCCTGACTCCAGACCCTGAACTCTATCTATTGTATCACTCAGTTGCCCAATTAAAAGAGTAGCTGGGGCATACACAGAATAATTAGTAGGTGGGGAGAAGGAACATTACAGGCATGGAGGATAACTAGTACAAATGAAGAGTTGGAACATGGAGTGTTTAATGTAAGAACCAGCAATAGTTTTGGATTTGGAATCAGTGAGCTCAAGTTTAAACCCCATGTCTGCGTATTAACTGTATAGAAAAGGTCCAGAATTGTGTGAAATTCAAGAAGGGGAAAAAATTATAATTTTAGGGACCTAGGAAGGCTTCATCAAAATAGCCGAGTAGTAAAGCTGAACCTCAAAGGAAGAGAAAGATTTCATCGGGTTGAGATGTGGTCAGTATTGCATTTCATGGATACACGTAAAGTCTTGCGGATAGTAATAGTGAGACAGTTTTAAGGGTGAAACAACCAGTCCAGGTAGCACCCTGCTTCATGCTAAGCCTGACTATGGCCTCTCACAATTTGGGCCACTCTTCCTCAAATAAAAACATAATAAGTTTTGAAGAGTTGATGTATAAAGATCATGCTCCTGGAAAGGCACATAAGGAGGGAATCTTTGTGGATGAGGTGTCCTGATGGAAGACTTATATGGAGGGAACCAAATGGCCAGGACAGATTATGGAGGGACAGCTTACACCTTAGACACTTCAGGGATGAGACCCAACATGCTGCCTTCACTGGACCTGCTCCTGATTAGTCATATAGAGTAGATTGCCTCTACCGGCTATGAAGTGTCTGCTGGCCATTGCTCATTGCAACCTTGCTCTTTCAACTTCATGACTGCCTTTGGTTCGGGGGAGCATAGATCCTCTAGACACAAAGTTGTAGAGCTTCTCTCTGTTTGTGGTAGTGTTGTTATTCAGTCATTCAATTGTGTCCAACTCTTTGTGATCCTATTGATCATACTGCCCATACTGGCCCCTAAAATGGGTTTTTCTTGGCAAGAATACTGGAGCAGTTTGTCAGTTTCTCCTCCAACTTTCTGCTTGTAGCTTTAGGTTTTCACTTGGTGCTGCTTCTTCCTCATGGAAGAAGGATATATGAGTGAGGCCATGATCTTTTAGCTTATAGCCCCAAGGCTTTCATTAAAAAAAAAAGACACAAACCATTAACACACCCAGTCAGACTAGGGAAAGAAAACATTCCTAAAGAGCAAAAATAACAAAAAACAAAATCTTTTTGGCTTCTTTCCTTAAGGAGCCTTCAAACCAGATGATAAGGCAGAGTATTCAAAATTGGCAGACCATCAGACTGTTCTTATAAAAATTAAAAGTTACAGTCCAGCCAAGAACCTCAAGAGGCTTCACTTTAAAGGCAGCTGCTGGGATTGATTTGCTCCAGGGAGATAGGCACCAAATCCATTCAGGCCCAGCATCATTAAGTTAGCCTCAATTCTAAACTATATGACCACCATATTATCTGTGAAGGGAGAAGAGAGGAACAAAGGAAAGAAAAGCCAAGAATTACATTGTCATAGGGACTAGGACTCATTTTAGCCTATCATTAAGAACATTTAAAAGAAGCAAAATTCTGATTCTCTGTTCTTGTGGATACTGGACAATAAGCATAAACCCTACAGTAAGGGCTCTACCTAATTTCTAATTAATTCTCATGGCATTCCTATCTATTTCTTTTCTTCTGTCTTCCTTATTGTGTCTTTCATCTGTATCATTCTTCCATCATTTCCTTCTCTCTTTTCTCTCCTTTCCCATCTTTTCCCTATCCTCTTCTTTCTTTCTGATTTCTCTAATTTCACTCTCTCCTATCTCTACTATTTTGTTTACTCTCCAGCTTCTCTACTCCTATTTCAAAGGGATGGTGTGATTTTTCTAAGACAACTTTGATCTTTGATCCTCCCAATGACCTAGTCTTACCAGTCTACAAAGATCCCATGCTACAACATTTTTGGCAATGTTGAAAATAACTGGTTGCTAACCCAAGTTCCTCTGCGTTAGTATTTTGGCGAGGCTTGGCTTGGCCATACTTCTTTTCTCCTACCACATTTCTCTAGTTTTAGTTCACAAACGAGTTCCTGTGCTGTACCCCTGGTTTATATGGAAAGAGTCTTTTTTGTTTGGTTTATTCATTAGTGGTTTTCATTTATCTGCTCTGGAATACTTTCCTTCCTGACTCTCTCCGTTACCACAATACTTTGTCTAACTCCTCATCTTTTCACTCTTTCCATGCTTCCTCCACCCTTTATTATAGTCCTTACAGTGGTTAGAGTTGTTTGTTCCAAAGGTTGGAAAAATGTTTATGTCATTTGTGAGAGATGGTAACACTAAGATCTCTGAGATTAAAAGTGCATTCAGAGGACACCCACTTTCCTTCTACCCTACAGAAGTGTTTCTGTCATTTCTTTTACAAAGTTTGTTATTAGGCAGATAGCTCCTTGAGGGCAAAGAACATGTCTTTGGCTCCTACTTCAGAAAAAAAAATATTGTGATAAGTAGGGAGAGTACTATATTTTGAGTCAAAAGAACTGAATTCAAATGATAGCTCTTTAGTTTACAAGTTCTGTGACTGAGGGTTATTTATTTAACCTTTTGGAGCTTCAATTTCTTATCTGTAAAACAGAGTTGTTTATTGTTTTATTTCTCACAATGCATGGTCCATAGGAAATGCTTAATAAATGCTTATTGAATGAATTGGGGGAAAAGTGAAGAATTTATTATACCAGCTTACAAGATTGTTGCATATATCAGATGAAATATTGAATCTGAAATGGTTTTGCAGACTATAAAGTATTATATAAATATTAGTTAATACTTCCTCTGTAACTTTCCATATAACCTAATACAGTATTCTATTTTGAGGTAGGCACTGAATTAACTATACTTATTGACTAGTTAACAAGAGTAGTGTATCTGTGAAACTGAAATGACATCTATGGATGGATCTATGAGCTCTTTCATGTATGTCTCAAATGGAACGGATGACAATACATCTATGCCCTCTCATCCTGTGTGATTCATCCTTGTTCTCTATAAATCATTTGCAAGTAGTCCACCCAATGTGAAGGGGTATTTTTCTGCATCACTTGACCACTGGAACAAATGGGTTGTACTCCTCCCTCTCACTACAGAACCAGACAGCTTCCTTTTTCCCAGATCATCCAGGACATTCCATTCATGTCACTGATTACTTCCTTTATGCTATTTCTCTTGCACAATCCTTTATCCATAGCCTACTCCTTCATGCTCTGTGTGTTCTATTGCCCTCTGGGTGACCTACAATTTTTATTCTTTTGAGATTGAGGAATTTCTTTACTTGGAGGCATATAGAATCACTGAAAGAATACTGATACTAAAAAGATAAATAGGATTCTGTTTCTGAAAGAAGCTTGGTATGATTAGAAGCACTACATAATTTTCCAAAGGTCACACAGCATGATCATTTCCTTCTGTTCAATTCTGGGTTCAGTTCATTGAATTTTTTTCCCCTTTTTTATTTGTCCTTTTTTTTTTGGCAAAGCAAATGAGTTAAGAGACTTGCCTAGGGTCACACAGGTAGTATCAAATATCTGAGGCTGAATTTGAACTCAAGTCCTCCTGACTCCAGGACTGGAACTCTATCGACTGCACCACCTAGTTGTCCCCACTTCAATGTTCATTCTCAATATTTTAAAAAGATAGCTGGAATAAGAGGTCAGCCCAAAACTTGTCCACCTAATTGTGTTTGTGAATATAGGAAGCACTGTAAACCCACTTGGTTTTCCTGTGTGGATCATTATGCCAAATACTTTTGAATGATTCTGGATCTCACTTAGGAGGCTCTGCACTGTCCTAGGTTATATGCAAAAAAAGGAACATCTGAAGGACCTCATCATCTATAGGGAATTCCTCTCACATTTGAATGTTATTCTGACCATAATAATATCAAACTCCTTTTGGGAGAATACATCTCTTAGATTTTGATCTCACTTAATATAATTAGTCATTGAACAAAGTTGCCTCTGTGGTTACATTCTTTAGATAACATCGTATAACTTTTGGCTCATAAATGGGAAAAAGGTCATTGGAGAAAAGTTTTTAGGCAGTTTTTTGTTTTATCAAATCAAATCTTTATATGTGATATACAAAGAGAAATTACAATAGGGTCATATATTGCTTCTATCATAAAGGCATGGTTTGTTGTAGAATACCATTTGCAAAAGCCTTCCTGTTTTCTTCTCATACTTTCATCAAAGATGCCCTGGATGGGCATGTAGATTATGATCATGATATGCATTGTTATTAAATTCCTTTGATTGAATTTTTTAAATAACATTTTGTATTCTTCTCATTTCTTTTCAGATATGTTTTATATCCTTCCCATACCTTTTCAGATAACTTGAGAATAGATTTTTTAATGACCTCAAAATTGTTTCTCTTCTGATAAAACCTCTTTTGTGTGTAGTCTAGCTGTTCTCTTGAAGAATAGCTAGAATCTTGAATGTGCAGAAAATATTTCACATCCTTTAAACTTTCATTCATATTTTAAAATTTTATGATGGTATTTACTTCCAGAAACTGGTTAAACTGTAGAACTTAACAACGTAAATTTAAGCATTAGCTACAAAACAGAAAATGGTAGAAGATCAGATAGGCAAAAATCTTTATCCTTATTGGGAAAAGGATCATCATAAGAAAATCCTACTTCTTACATAAAATTACTACTTGCCTGTAGCATCTCTCTTGAACTATTTCTGTTCTTGGAAAAGTGATAAAGAGATTCAGAGTTCACAGGGTTGATGATGGGATGGGAAGAGAGTTGGTTGGAATGCTTAGGAAGATAATCCAAAACTTTTTCTAGAAATAACATAAAGTAGTCATAAAAAAGACTCCAGAATTTGTACTGTAGTTTCAAGTGAAAATAAAATTTGGCTATAGCTAATCTCAGTATTTCAATATACAATCAGTTAGGTGAGATTTGTGGAGCCAAGAACATGAAAAGTCTTAAAATAAACATTAATATGTCTGCTACCCTTCTACTTCTGCTCTTTTTTTTATTCGGTTAGAATGAATAGACATCCAAACAAGATAAATGGATCATTTGACCAAATGAAAAGGAAAGGAAGGAAAGAAAGGAAGAAAGAAAGAAAGAAAGAAAGAAAGAAAGAAAGAAAGAAAGGAAGGAAGGAAGGAAGGAAGGAAGGAAGGAAGGAAGGAAGGAAGGAAGGAAGGAAGGAAGGAAGGAAGGGAGAGAGAGAAAGAAAGAAAAGAAGGGAAGGGAAGGGAAGAAGGAAGAAAATGCTTTTATGATATAAAATTGGTGTGGAGTGATGATTCCAATTTAGAAGGTGGAAGGTGAATTTCTCCTGCCTCTGTCCAGAGAAAATTAAAGTTAAACATCATTTGAAAACACTTAAGATTAGTGGGGAAAATTCCTAACTGATTGTATCTGAATTTGTATTTCTTTAAATCTTCCTCTAAATTGTCTAGCATGTTCAAATACAGTGCTTTTTAGTTTCCTAGTTAGCTATTTTAATAGAGAACATTGTGAGAACTGAATGTTGGTGATAAGGTGTCAAAAAGTCAGGCAAAGGGGTGGCTAGGTGGCGTAGTGGATAAAGCACCGGCCTTGGAGTCAGGAGTACCTGGGTTCAAATCTGATCTCAGACACTTAATAATTACCTAGCTGTGTGGCCTCGGGCAAGCCACTTAACCCCGTTTGCCTTGCAAAAGAAACCTAAAAAAAAAAAGTCAGGCAAGGAATTGTAGGCACTAAGTTGAGTCTAGAATAGTAAATAGATGGAGTGTGAAAGAGTTAAAGACATGAAAAAGTGATATGACAGCGTGGAGTCCAGAATTTGGAGTTAGAGTAACTGTTCAAATCTTAGCTCTTCTGCTTTTTACTTGTGTAATCTTGGGCAAACCATTTAAACTCCCTGGATCTCCAAGAGCACACAATATTAGGATGAGCAAAGTAAATGGTCGAAGATTCAGGCAAATAGGAATCACAAGGGATGAAACAATTACGTAGAGGGACCAATGGGAGATGTCAGCTATAAGAAGGAATTAGATAACAGAATTGACCCTTTGCCTTAGCTCTAGAATTTTTATAGACTTCTTGTGAAAGATAAACCAATTTCCACAGGCTTAGTTTGAAGCTCAGAAGGAGTAGTAATTGAGAATACTTAGATGAAAGGTTAATTTTTTTGAAGTTCCCAGTAAGTTGTATTTTAATAGTAAAAGTGTAGCTGAGTAGAAAAGCACAGTATAATCATTCTCTCAATTAACCATGCTTATGGGAAGCCAAATTGCCTGGAACATGAGACCATAACAAAGGCAAAAGAATTCTTTGAGTATCATATACCAATTGAAGACAAAGTTCAAAGGAATATATAAACAATCTTATAAATTCAAACCTATAAGGGTGCATAATGTAGAGGAACTAACCCTGGGTTCTAATCCCAGCTCTATGCTTGCTATCTATTAGATCTGGAAGTACAAACCTCTGTGAGTCTTACTTTCCTTAACTATGAAATTGGATAGTAATAAGTCTTTCTTTCTTTACAATGTTATGGCGAGGAAAAAAGGACTTTGCAAACCTGAAAGCTTTGGTTAGGTATGAGTCCCCATTACCATTCTTACATAACATTTGATAGAGTACAAATAGAGAAAAACCTATGATATGTTGCTACCTTATTGTAATAAATCAACTCATACAAAAAGAAATCATAGATCTAGACCAGTAGATCTAATATTTTTATGTTTAATATTTTGTGAATTATTGCACAAGTAGATAAAAGGATTAACATATTTGTTTGTTTTGTTTTGTAGCTAAATGGAAGTTTGGGGATGCTACCTTATTTTCTTTAGTGGGGTTAAGTGACTTGCCTGAGGTCACACAACTAGGTAATTATTAAGTTTCTGAAGCTGGATTCAAACTCAAGTACTCCTGACTCCAGGGTCAGTGCTCTATTCACTGTACCACCTGGCTGCCCCTACAAGGTTTTTTTTTTTTTATTTTTTAAATTTATTCAATTTTAATGGGAAAAAACCAAATATTTGCTTAACATAATTCAAAAGAAACTGCAAATCTACTATGCATGACTTGCTATTACTTTCTAATCTACAACAAAATCATCATGTTATTTTTTTCCTTTTCTCTCTGCTCTTCCATCCTAGAGATGGCTACTATTAGATACAAATAGGTGTAAATCTATATCTATATTTAGATATAGATAGGATAGATATGTAAAATTATTCTATACATATATTTATTTATCAATTCTTTCTCTGAATGCAGATAGTATCTCTCCTTGTATTTCCTTTACAGCTAATTTAGGTATTTATAATAGTCAAAATAGTTTGGTAGCCTTTACATTGTTCCCATAGTATGCACTGATCTAAGCTGAATGTAATGAGAGACTTCTGTGGGGGGTGGGTTAGGAAGCAAGATTGGGAGAAAAATTGTAAAACAAAATAAATAAAACCTTTCTAAAATTAAAAAAAATATATAATAGTCAAAATAACTGATTCACTCAGTCTTAAAACAATATTGCTGTTACTGAATACAATGTTCTCTTAGTTCTGCTCATCAATCTTCATTATTTTGTGCAAAGTTTTTCAGGTTTTTCTGAGAACATTGAGCTTATCATTTCTTATGGTACAGTAGCACCATTTATTGGCATCCTGCAATTTCCAGTTTTTTCCACCAAAAAGAAAACTTCAATAAACATTTTAGAACATATAGGTACTTTTCCTTTTCCCCCAAACACCTTTGGAAATAGATGTAGTAGTGGTTGGTTCTTGTTCATTATTGAAGAAGACTAAAATGATATCACAATGTTTAAGATAAATTATAGTGTATCTTACTGCTGATCAGACCCATAAGAGCTTGGAATGCTCCATCATAGTTTGGGCACAAATAGTCCATGTGAACTCCTGAGGTGGGTACTATAAGCTCATGGATATCACATTTCCTTTGAGCTACTTCAATTCTGCCTTCCTCATAGAGTGCAGCACCCTCACTGATGAGGGCATGCCATGCTGGGAGGTTCTGAGCCAGTGTCTCCCATGCTGTACAATCAATTTTAAAGTGCTTCAATGAGACCTTCAGGGTGGTAGTGTTATATCTGAGTCAAAAGTTATAAGTAGTTTAATAACTTTTGGGGCATAACTCCAAAATGGTTGAATTAGTTCACAATTTCACCAACAATGAATTTGTCACAACTTTTCCACATCCCCTCCAACATTTGTTGTTTTTCCCTACAAACATTTTAGACAATCTGATGTGATAAGTGATATTTCAATGTTGTTTTGATTTGTTTTTCTCTAATCAATAATGATTTAGATCATTTTTTATGTGACTATAAATTGTTTTGATTTCTTCATTGGAAACTGCCTCCCTATATCCTTTGACCATTTATCAATTGAAAATGGCTCATATTCTTATAGATTTGACAAAGTTTTTTTAATATATTTTTGACATGAAATTTTTATTTGATAAACTGTCTATATTTCCCCCAATTTTCTGTTTTTTTCTGATCTTGACTACATTTACTTTATTTTTATAAATCTTTTAAATATAATATAATGGAAATTATCCATTTTATACCTAAATTTGTTTTTTATCTCTTGTTTATAAATTGTTCACCAATTCATAAGTCTAATAGGTAACATATTCCATGTTCTACTACTTTTCTTGCAATAGCTCTCTTTATATTTAGTTCATGTATCTATTTTGATCTTATCTTGATAAATGATATAAAATATTGAGCTATGCCCTATTTTCTGGCCTACTACTTTACAGTTTTCCCAATAATTGTTTTTTTACCAAATAATAAATGCTTATTCTGAAATCCCATCTCCTTACACTTGTCAAAAATGAGGTTATTATGTTTATTTACTGATGTAAATTTGATCTACCTTTCTGTTTCTTAGCCAGTATCCGATGGTTTTGATTAATTGCTACCTATAATATAGTTTTAGATCTGATACTAGCAATACCTTCCTTTACATATTTTTTCATTTTTCCTTTGATATTCTTGACTTTGTTCTTTTAAATGAATGTTGTTATTCTTAGTACACCTGCCAAAACAATCCGGTATCTATATAAACAAAATTATAAAAATAACCTTTTTATGTGAATAAAATCAGATTTAAATAATTAGAGGAATTTTAATTATTCATGGTTAAGTAAGGTGAACATTAAAAAAAATATTTACCTAAACTAATTTATATAACCAACACCATCCCAATTAAATTACCAATTTTTTTTTTTTTACTGAATTAGAAAAAATAATGGCAAAATTCATTTGGAAAAGCAAAAACGTCAAAAATATCATAGGGCTTTCAAAAAAAGAACTTATCTCACATTGCTGAGTATGAGAATTTAATGTGGCGATATTCATTAGAAACATCTAAAAATTTTAAGTCAATGTTATGCCCGGGATATTACGGACTGCAATTTTGTGATGGTACTTAGATTCATAAAAAGAGTATATTTTGAATTCTCAAAAATATTTGGGGTTTAAAGTAGCTAGTTAGGTGATACACTGGTAGAATACTGGACCTGGAGTCAGGAAGATCTGAATTTGATCTCAGCCTCACTAGCTATATTATCCTAAGCAAGTCACTTAGCCTCTTTGTGGCTCAGCTTCCTCATTTGTAAAATGGGGAAATTTGTGAGGATTAAATAGCTTAAAATATTTATAATGCATTTAGCACTCTGACAGGCTCATATTAAATTCTTAGAAAATGACTCTTCCCTTCCTTCTTTCCTTTTTTCTTCCTTGTTTCCTTCCTTCTTTTCTTTCCTTTCTTCTTTCCTTTCTTCCTTCCTCATATTTATAGGACAAAGATTTGGTGTTTTTGTACAATGAAAAACAGTAATCTTTCTAAAGTATAATTCTAACTACTTAGTGATAACTTTCATTTTTTTTTTGGCAAGACAATGGTGTTAAGTGATTTTCCGCAAATCCCACAGCTAAGTAATTAAGTATCTGAGGTTGGAATTGTCCTTAGGTCCTCCTGACTCTAGAGCTGGTGCTCTATCCACTACACCATCTAACTGCCCCTGTGATATCTTTCTTGTAATTCAATAATTGCTAAATTTTGCAAACTACAACAATTTGTTGCACTTCATCACTATCATTATCATCATCAATCTGTTGCCAAGCCCTGTGGTACTATCTTTAGAACATTTCTTGCATAATCTCCCTTCTCTTGTCTCATACTTCAACAACTCTTGTCCTGGTCTTTACCACCTATGCCTGGATCATTCCAGGCTAAATCTCTCTGCTACAAGTCTCTCCATTCTGGATTATCCTTCACTCAGCTGTCAAA
This sequence comes from Macrotis lagotis, assembly GCF_037893015.1. Lineage (NCBI taxonomy): Eukaryota > Metazoa > Chordata > Mammalia > Peramelemorphia > Peramelidae > Macrotis > Macrotis lagotis. The sequence goes on from NC_133666.1 coordinate 330,238,999, forward strand.
TTGATCTTTCTTTAGCCTACGCCTTACCCTGTTACCCCACTATTCTAAACTCCAATGACTTCTTACCTCCAGGATCAAATATAAAATTTTGCCTTCAGCATTCAAAGTCCTACATAATCTGTCTTCCTTTTATCTTTTCAAGTTTCTTACATCTTACGTCCCTTGAAGTACTCTACAATTGGTTGACAGTATTCTTATTGTTCTTTGCATAAGACACTGTTTCCCTACTGCAGGCATTTTCAGGAGCTATTTCCTTAAGATGGGAATTTTCTCTTCCTTCTTCCCTACTTCCTCCACAGCTCTTGTCTTGTCATTAGAATGGACCTTCTAATTCATTAAAGATTTTTGCTTTCCTAGAATTATACTAGTTTTGCTTGATAGGTTATTTGACTATAAGTTTATAGTCTTAGTCTTCTGGAATATCATTATTCAAGTTCTCTACTCCTTTACAATAGTGACTACTTAAACATGTATGATCTTGACTGTGGTTCCCTAGTTCTTGAATTCTTTTGATCTGAAAGGTCTAGATTTTGTCTGTGTTCTGGGAGTTTTAATTCGGGGGTATAAGGAGAAAGATTCTATTTCTACTTTGCCCTCTTGTTCAAAGAAATCTAGGCAGCTTTCTTTTAAGATTTTTTTGAAATGTAATGTCTAGACTCATTTTTGGTCATATCATTCAGATAATTTAATGATTCTTAAATTTTCTCTGCTTGATCTGATTTCCACATGAATTGTTTTTATGATGAGATATCTTATATATTGCTTCTTTCCCCCCAGTCTTTTGACTTTGCTTTTAATATTTCTTATTGCCTTATGGAGTTGTTGGCTTTTATTTGGGTCATTCTAATTTTCAGGGAGTTTGCTGCTTAGGCAGTTTTGTGCACCTCATGCTAAATTGTTAATTTTCTTTAAAATTCTTTCTCTAGAGCTCTCATATCTTTTTTACTTTTCCCTCAAATGCTCTCATTCCACTTACAAAAAAAATATTGAAAATTCTTGCTTCATCTCTTCTAAGAATTTTAATAGTTGTTGAATCCAAACTATATTTTTCTCTGAGACATTTCATATGGATATTTTGAAATCATTCCCTTCTGCATTTGTGCCTTGAGCATCCCTGCCACCAAAATAATTCATTATAGTAGAGTTCTATTTTTGTTTTGTTTTGTTTTCTTATTCTTCTAGCTTATTTCCTGATGTTGGACTTGAGGTTAAGATTGAACTCTGCTTTAATTCTAGAGGGAAGGTGGGGGGTGGGGGGGACAGGTGCTAATGGATGTTGTATTATTTCAAGACTTTAGGTACAGGCTGCAAATTTTTAGTCCTTCCAAAATGGCCTGATCTAGGGCAACATCTGATTATTGCCTCTTTGCTTTCAGGTGAGCAGTTTTTGACCTAAGTTTTGGTCTTTGCAAAGGTAGATTGCCATTGGAAGTCTCTAGTACCCCCACCCCCATCTCAGGAAGTTCTGTTGGTTCAGAATTGTAGGCTCCCCTTCCCCCAGGATACCTACTTTGGTTATTCCTCTGTGGGTTATGTTAGATGATAAAAGTGAGACTACTTTATGCCTGGAATCCAAGTCATTCTGCTGCTGCTGACTTCTGAACTTCCTCCTTGAGTGCCCTTATGCACCATCTCTCTCTCTAGCTAGCTCTTGCATGGCCTGCTCCCAGTCACAGACCCAACTTCACTGACCTCACACCCTCTGGTCTTTCCCTATACCAAACTGGTCTGAACAACTTACTATGCCTTTTCTTTCTGGATTTTTCCACCAGAATTCAAACTGATGAATTTTCTGCATTTCTGTGGAGAATTTTGTGGAGGGGAGTTGACTACACTGCTTTTTACCACTCTACTATCTTGGCTTCACCTAGCTTTGGGTTTCTTAACCAATTGAAGTCCTAGATATAGAAGATAGGGGAAAAGGAATATTCTTGAGCAAAGGAGTGTTATGATGAGAACTGTTCTTAAGGAAGATTATTCTGACTATAATTTCATAGCTTGAATGCAAGGGAGAAGCAGATGATAAAGCCATTTCAAAGGAAAAAGTATATGAGTGATTGATAGAATGAAGACAAAAAGGTAGGAGAAAGTTGAAAGGAAGGAGAAAGAGTCACAGATTTGAAGTTTAGGGAATTAAATGATTGGTGGCTCTGTTAAAGAAGTTGGAAGGGGTCCAATTTTGGAAGGAAGATAATGAAAACAGGTTTAGACATGTTAAAGTTGAGAGGAGGGTACAGCTTTCAAGTAATATTCCTTAACAGAGAATTAAAGAGGATGTCATTAACAGAAATATGAATATCCAGATAGGTCCCTGGTTTCTCAGCCTATTGTTTATAAGGCAGTAGCATTAAGGATGACATTCCATAAATACTTGGTGAGTTGAGGTGATTCAACAACTTGCTGGGTCAAGCAATCTCGTATGTATTCATAGACCTGTGGACCTGTCCTATTTGAAAGTGAGGATCAATTAAAGTAGGAGATTTGGTTCAGAGTAGGGAATTCACTGTTGTGATAAACCAAGATCTAACAGGATTCCTTCTTCACTACTACAAATATGGAATAATCTTGTTTTCACACAAATGGCAATAAAGCCAAGATTTCAGTTATGGGGGAACATGAGGGGTAGGACAAGGTTCAAGCTGCACTTCCTTTTACTGAATTTCCTGATAGCTCCTGCCACATTGATATGACTTCCTTATCATCTACAGGCCAAAAAAATGACCACCCTCAAGAACCTGAGGTTCTTCAGGCTTCCCAAGACCATGAAAGCCTTCATACTCTTCCCAGATGACAGACACATTTTCATATGCTGAGCTAAGTGCTGAGTTATCCTTACTGCATATATTTCTTATATTAAGTTAATTAAGTTAAGTAAATTAATATTTATTATATTAAGTAAATCTCCTTTTGTTACCAATTAATTCAATGACCTATCAGTATATCTCAATTTTTTCCCATACATCAAAAAAAAACCCATTCACTAATATATGGACTTCAGCCTATCTCATTAATTTGATATTATGTCCTATATACTGTTAAACAGTTTAATGATTTGCATATTTTGGAAGCTAAGTGGATAGACTAGTAGACATAGAATCAAAAAGACCTGAATTAATATCTGGTCTCAGACATTTACTAGTGTGACCTTAAGCAATTCACCTGACCTCTGTCTACATCATCTATAAAATGGAAATAATAATAATGCAAGGAGGGTTGTGAAGATCAAATGAGAAAATTCTTGTAAAATGCTTTGCAAATATTAAAGGGTTATGTAATTTCTAGCTATTATAGTACTGGTGTTGATGAAGGTTATAGTCATAATGATGATGATGCTATCTTCCTACTACCCATCTGATAAAGTACAAAATCCTTAGACTAACCTTCAAGATTTTCTGTGATCCCATCATGCCCATTTAGGCATAAATGCCATATCTCATAGCTCCCCAGCATATCTAGTACTATTTTTTGTGGAATTTCATATATATAATTATTGCTTCCCTAATATTAGCCTAAAATATAGAATATTCTGAGAGGAAAATTTGTATGTTGATAGAATTATAATTTGTATGTTGATAGAATTCTAAGAGTTAAATAGACTGGTCTTTTCCTTTTCTTTCTTTCCTTTTCCTTTCTTCCCAAGACCAGTCTACTTAACTCTTAGAATTAATGGATATAATGATAATCTTAGTCAAATTATCTTCAAAAGGAGACTAAGAGTACTTTAGAGGGATAAGAATTATTTTCTGGTTCTATTGTTGTTGTTTGATTTTCTTTCTCAAAGAAGACTAAGACTTTGGGGAAGGTGATACCATGAATTGCAAATGAATTGAATTTAAAGTGAAGGAGACTGCAAAGTTTCACTTTCTCCTCAGGAGTCATCTGGGTACTGAGGATAACTTGATTGTACCTATACTGTAGGAAGATTATTTTGATATCTGATTTTAGAATGGATTAGATTAAAGGAGATACTTATGCAGGCAAAACAGCCAATCAGCAAGCTATTTCAGAAAGTCTGTTTCTACGGGACTTCTTCAGGACATAAAAAAAAAGAAGAGTTGAGTTCTCTTTAACAATGAGAGAAAGAGGGAAGAATAAAGGGGGGAGGGAGAGGGAGAGAGAAGAGCAGACAGGGAAGAGGGGAGTGGAGAGAGAGAGAGAGAGAGAGAGAGAGAGAGAGAGAGAGAGAGAGAGAGAGAGAGAGAGAGAGAGAGAGAGAGAGAGAAGGGAGGGAAGGAGAGTTACCTAAATGAGTTTAGGAATGTGAGGATAAAATTTCTCAGACTGTCTTCAGATCTGAGCACAACTCCTTCTTCCGGGAGCTATCCAGGGTACTAGATGGCCTCTGCTCTAAATTCTCTGACCCTGTGGGCCAAAGTCCTCTGTGCCTGACCTCTGATGTATTGAAACTTGTTCTTCAATCTGAAATCTACTCCTATGCCAGTCACTTGACTTGAAACATATCTTACCTGACCTAGACTAATTCCAAACTAGCCTTTTGTTTTGAATAGTCTTTGGCCTTCCTTTTTAACTGTCAACCAACCACCTGTCTTTATGTGTTGCCTGTTCCATTTATGCCTGCTACCTGCTTCCGTTATTTCTTGAGTCAGTAGTCAAGTTCTAACACTGCTCTTAATAGTAAACACTTTGAGGATTGTGGTCTGAGTTCCTAGATGAAAGAGTGTGCATCTCGAAATCCCAGATCTGCCATTGTGTGACTTTGGGTCAATCTCTCAAAGCTTTGAACTGTTATTTTCATCTATAAATAAGGGGGCTGGATTATATGAGTTCTCATATTCCTTCCAGCTCTTTGATTCCCCACTAGGTCTTCCTCATTGTCTGGGAAGGGAGAGGTAGAAATGGAAAAGTACCAGACCCATGATGTCATTAGTACAGAAAATTTCCAGTGAGGAAACTCCCTCTGGTAATACAGATGGACACTTGCTCTGCATTTTATTGCTTGAAGATTTTCTTAGGGCACTGATAAGTTAAATGTCTTGTCCAGAGTCTCACAACCATATGTGTCAGAGGCAAGATTTGAATCCAGTTCATTCTATCTGAAAGTCCAGTTCTCAATATTCTATACTACACTGCTTGTCATATAGTATATAATATAAAATAGGTAATATGCAATATATAGAACATGACATTTGCAATTATTGTTGACATTGATGTGATGCACTAAAGTTTTTTCTGATTAAGGTAAATCAAGTTCTTTAAAAATTTTTTCTTTTTAGTATTTTATTTTTCCCCAGTTGAATGTAAAAATAATTTTTAATATTCATTTTTAAAACTTTGGGTACCAAATTCTCTCCTTTCCTCTTGCTCCCCCCATCGAGGGAGCAAACAATTTAATGTAAGTTATAAATGTGGAAAATAAAATGAGGCAAAATATTTCCATAATAGTCATATTATGAAAGAAAAATAGATTGCCATCCAAATAAAGAATCCCTCCAAAAAATAATGTAAAAAGGAAGACTTCAATCTGTATTCAGGCATCATCACCTCTTTCTCTGGGGATGAATAGCAATCTTCATCACAAGTCCCTTAGAGTTGTCTTGGATCACTGTATTGCTGAGAAAAGCTAAGAAATTCACAGCTGATCATCTTATAACGTTGCTGTTACTTTGAACACAGTACATTTCACTTGGTGTTTTAGAGTTTTAAAAGTGATTTCTTCACACCAACTCTATGAAGTAGTTAGTTTTATTATTGCCAAGTGGGAAACATGAGACTTGAAGAGGTTACTTATGGTCACACACAGTAGAAGGGGCATATGGAACTTTAATCCAGTCCCATATTATTTTTTATTGCCCACAACCTCTTTGAGACCACACCTAGAGGCTTAATATTTCTTGCCTTGCTTTGTATTAACTCTGTCATAACATCTGGGAGATGGATTCTTAGCCTGCAATGCTTAGGTGGTTAAAGTTAGTCTCTTGCATTACATCTTAACCATTAGAAGATATAAGGGACTGTATTGAAGTGCTGAAGTGCTGAAGTACATTCTTGTCATCTAAGACTTCTAACATCTTCTGCCTTCTAAGCACTTGTAACATTTTTCCTTTTACATTACACTTGTAAAGAAACAATCTTTCCCCAAGAATTCTAAGTGACATTAAGCTTTTTCATTTAGGCTCTTTAAACTATGACAACTTGGCAGTTCTCACAATATATAATTGTTTGGGTTCATTTTGTTCATTTTTTATTTTTGTTGGTTTATATTTATTAATTTTTTAAAATGGATTTTGGTAACAATAGGATTTGTACCTTGAAATTCTGAAACACTCAAAATTTTGCTTTCTCCATCATGACCTCCTTTGTGTATGCTTGATTTAGTCTAGTTGCCTTTGACCATCTTTTGTTTTCTACTTCTTCATTTGGTACATCAAAGGCTTTGATAATAGCATTGAATGTTATGGAATACCTGCAATTGATGAAGAAAAGACAATGTTTTGGATTCCATCCATTTTCATCCCTAAATTAATTAACAAATTCCCACACGATAATTTTCCTTTAGTTTGGGAAAGCCCTTTCTTTCTTTCTTTCTTTCTTTCTTTCTTTCTTTCTTTCTTTCTTTCTTTCTTTCTTTCTTTCTTTTTTCTTTTTTTTTTTTTTTGCTATTTTATAAGGCAATGCTGTTCAAGACCTTATAGTATCTTTCTTCAAAAGACCTTATGAATGCATTTCCACTCCCTTCAAACTCATCTCTCTCTGGACTGGCTTATTTGCTGGGCAATTTCCAGGCTTTTTTTTTTTTTTAGGTTTTTGCAAGGCAAATGGGGTCAAATGGCTTGCCCAAGGCTACACAGCTAGGTAATTATTAAGTGTCTGAGGTCTGATTTGAACCCAGGTACTCCTGACTTCAGGACCAGTGCTCTATCCATTAGGCCACCTAGCTGCCCCTCCAGGCTTTTTTTTTCTTTTTGGTGGGGTGGAGGGCGGGATGTCTTTTTTTTTTGTAATTGATTTGCACTTCCTTATAAAATCAAACTAGTTTGTGTGAATGTTTGTTCTTTCATCCAATTTCCTTTATTTTTTCTGTACTAATAGTTTGTTTAAAAAGATAAGCTTAAGGTAATTGCATTCTTTATTTTTGATTCATTAAAATGAATCTAATCAGTCATTAGTCTTAATATAAAGAGATAAGAAATGACTCCCACATCAATAAACAATTGCTTCTGGTCTCTTAAAATACAGCCATTTTCAATTTGTATTTCATTTGGTGCTTACCGTGTTCATCTCTAAATTCTCCTTTCAAAAAGGCATTTGTGTTATATAGACATAAAGTTTTTGTATAATCCATGAACCTTTTGTCCCTCTCACTTCTTATTTCAGAACTATGTCCTCCAATATATTTTTGTCTTTCTTATGCCTAGCTTTGCACTGAAGTCACTGAGTATTAAAGAATATGCTAATATCATCTGGAAGTTTTTATTGAGTATTAATTCTTCCTTCTCTGTAGTAGATTTTGTTGTATAATGTTCTTACAAATGCTTATTAGGAGCAGTGGAATTTGGGGTGAATAAATGTCCCATTAAATGACATTTCTTGACTCTGGTCAGTACAATGATCAACCATAAATCCAGAGGATCAATAATAAAGGATGCTACCAACTTCCTGATAAAGATGATAAATTATTATGTAGAATGAGATTTTTTTACATGTCTAATAGAGACATTTGTTTTGCTTGATAGCAGTTTTTTGTCTTCTTTTTAGGAAAAGGAAAAATACCTGAAAATTAAAAGAAAGAAAAAAGGGCATTTCTTAAGTGCAATAACATCTCTAAAACAAACATGCAATTTCTTTAATTTTTTCCCATTTATTACATTTTTCAGTATTCATATGATGCAGTTCCATTGGTAATATATCTACTTGATCATTTTTACAAGGATCTTGTAAAAAAAGACTATCAATAGTTGAATTAATGTTTATAGCTATAAAAAAAATTGAACACACTGTTATTCTTAGCACTTCTGCCCCACCCCCTTTTCCCCAATACTCTGCCACTATCACTTCAGCAGTTATAGGGGAAGTTGTACAGGACTGAGGAACATTTTGTATTTTTCTTTGTTTCATGGTTTTCCTTGGCCAAAGAATTCCTCACCAAGTATCCAGCCTACTGGCATTGAGCTTCTCTGTATGTTTCTAGACTGCTCTTAGGAAACAAAGATATTCTTTCGTTGGGCCTATACCAAATACTAATAGTAAAAAAAATAATATTGGTTTGTTTTTTAGCTATATTTCTATGACAGATCTGTGCATCCACATTTTCAAATTAAAATAGGAATGGTCCCAAATCTTTGCCAAACCATTAAACTGAATTTGAACCCAATTTGAATCTACTTTAAGCTCTAAATAAGTTTGGTTTAAAAAGACTGAGTCTGGGAGAACATATTTTGCCATGATCAAAAGCCACTTGAACTTTGAGGGTTTGAATTTTTGAATTTTTCAACCAAGTTTGTTTGGGGTTTGTTTATCCTTGGCAAAATGTGACTTTCTGTTCCTAAGAAAACTGGCTTTTTAAAATGTATTTTAAAAGTCTCAAAAGACTCCCTGGACATACAATAGCTCTTACAAAACAACATGTTGATGATTCAAGTGTAAACAAATCAGAAACATATGGATGAAATTTCCCTCAAAATAAACAAGAGTGGAAAAATTAAGGGGGAAGGGGCTTTGGAAAACACATTTTTGATTTTGCCAAACCTACTTTTGCCAAAAAGACGATTGAGTTCATTCATCTCTTTTGAAGATCTTTTGTCTTTTTGTCTTAACTCAGTCCAAAGCTAGAGAACTTTCTGCCCTAAGATCTGTGAACCAGACCAGAAAGAAATAAATTCAGGTTAAAGTAGAATCACAGAATCTTCTTAGCTGGGTAGAGATCATCTAATTGAAATCCTATCTCATGCCCATCAATCTACAGATGAGAAAACTAAGACCCAGAAAAATTAATTGATATATAAAAGGTCAAATAGCTAGTTGATGATGAAGCTGGGCCTAGGAAATTAATGTTTTATGATTCCCAGTCCAGTGTTCCCTCCATTATTCTCAACTGGTAACTTGCTAACCTTAGAGTCTCTGTGAGGAATAATGCAAGTATTTTTATCTAGTTAATCTGTGCTATAGTTTGAAGGAAGCTTAGAGGCCATTTCTCATTTTATAGATGAGAAAACTGCTGTAGTACTTTCATACTCATTGTTAATTTATTCCACAACTCTTGACAAGTACTGAACAAATTTTTCCCATAAGAAGTAATGTAATTAGACATAATTCATGAAAGTTTCCCAGAACTTTCACATTTTACTAGGCTAATATTAAGTAATGAGTTTGTTTTGCAATACAGAACCTTAAAACTAATTACATAAAACTACCTGTTCTGAGAGAAGTTCCAGGCATGCTGGGTTGTTGTTTATGTCCAAGAAGAACACCACATCAGGAAGGTAATGCCATGGCATGCAATTGAATTGAATTTAAGTGAGAGCATATTATGCAAAGTCACCAACTTCAAAGAGTCATCTGAATCTACTGGCCAGATATAGATCAGGACAGGATCCAGTGGAAGATCTTGGCCCTTTAAAGCTAAAGTCTTTTCCAGGTCACAATTTGATTGAAGCAAAGCCCATTCATTGATTATGGCTAGGTGAGAGAGAAGAGAGGTCAAAAATGGCCACTCTTGCTTAGTTCAAGGGAAAAAAAGAAAATTAAATTGGGAGGGAAAGACTCAGAACTTCTCAATGATTAAGGCAGAGAAGAAAGAAATGAAGCAAAAAATAATCTTTTTTTTATAGTTAAAAAATTCAATCTGAATGGGGAGGCTCTCAGTGTTTCTGGCCAAAACAGAAACATTTGCTATTTATATTCACTCTGAACCAATCAAGGCCAAAACAATGAGCAAGTGGGCTTAGCCTGGGCTTCTGCACTTTCATGAACTACCATGAGACTGACAATTGACCTCTGTCCCAAGAGAGGGACACTGAGAGGCAAACAAGTAACAAGTGATGAAGCATTTTCAATTGTGGCAAGTTCTAGCAATTTCCATAAGTCCTGGGAAAGGGTCAAGTGCTGAAACATTCTCCCCTCCTCAAGATGTGCGGAATACCAGGATTTGATGAGTTCTGAAGCTGATGAGTAATGAGGTATACCTGTAAAAGGAAAGCATAATCCTTACTCTTCATTATATTTAGATCAAACAAGTAGATCAGAATCAGACAATCAGATAGTTGAAGGGACCTGATAGGGAACATGAGTTGCCTTCAGGAAGAAGCAAAGAAAGAACAAAGAAACATTTTTGATTCTACTACTTACCTTAGTGCTTTACAAAATTGTTATTTGAGCCACAACAACCCTCAAAACTAGATAGTATTATTATCATCTCTGTTTTAAGGTTAAGGAAACTGAAGTAAGCAGAGGTTTAAGTGATTAGCCCAAAGTCACAGTTAGTATGTATCTGAGGCTGGTTTTGAACTCTGGTTTTCCTGACTCCAGGCCCAGTGCTGAATTACCTAGCTTCCTTTAGGTAGTTCTACAAATATACTTGTTTCTTTAACTCTTGTTAAGTACTGCCAATAGGACCACAGTAACCAGATGGTGGAATGGATAGAGAGCTGGGATAGAGTCAAGAGGACCTGAGTTCAAATTTGGTCTCAGATACTTCTAGCTGTGTGACCTTGGGCAAATCACTTAACCCTGTTTGCCTCAGTTTCTTCACTTGTCAAATGAACTGGAGAAGGAAATGACAAACCACTTCAGTATCTTTGCCAAGATGGTGTTATGAAGAGTTGAATGAACATGACTGAGATGACAATGAAAGTCAATGTCACAATGGATAGAGCACTGGCCCTGGAGTCAGGAGTACCTGAGTTCAAATCTGGCCTCAGACACTTAATAATTACCTAGCTGTGTGGCCTTGGGCAAGCCACTTAACCCCATTGCCTGGCAAAAACTAAAAAAAAAAAGTCAATGTTAATTTTAAAAAAAGTTTTTAATTCAGGAAAATATTAGTAACCTAAAATTAAGAACCTTAAAACACAGAATTGCTAAGTTTACAATCTTTTTTTGGACTCTCCTTCCAATGTTAGTATATGGGCTGCTGAAGCAAGCAGGGATTCTCAATGTACACAATCATTGTTCTGTTAATTGTCCTAGAACATTTGTGTAAATGCCTAGCTGGAGAGTCTCTTTTTCATCATCAGGGGCTAACTGATAGTTTAGGAAGAGGTTAGGAAAGAAGAGAAATCTCCCATGTAACCTTGGCTGATCTCCTCTGTAAGTCTGTCACCCTCTCGGTTTTATTCCAGCACATTTATCCAACTGACAGAGCAGGAGTCTGAATTAGTTGTGCCAGCAGACTTCCACGTGGACCTGGGAAACTGTTGCCTTTGATCAGTTAGCACAATGATTTTCCAGTGGAAAAAATGACCTCTTCGTCTCCTGCCAAAACAGTGCTCATTTTTTAAATGCTTCTGATAGAACATTGGGATATCCTGTTTTGAAAGCTCCTAGGAAGATGAATAAACTCAACTTTCCATGGACCACTGTTTCAGTATACCCACATTCTCCTCCAGTACTTTAAAAAGAAAACAAGAAGAGAAAGAAAAAGAAAAGAATTATTACACTTCCTGGAATTTTGGCACCTTTAATTTAGAGGCACAGAGAAATTAAAAGTATGACATTCCCTTGGGACCAAGTTTATAGTTTCCAAATATTTAGGACAGGCCAGAATGTTTACAGATTTGAAACATTCTCAGCTAGGTAAGAAATTGGCCCCCATGAAATTCAATGTTGTCTCCATTAGTTGCAACCCATATTCCAGGACAAACGTATACGAGTACTGATCTTTATGTGAACTATTTGGGTAAACATAAGCTTAGAATTTGAAAGGATTTCAGATATCATCTCATACTATCACCTCATTTCACATATGAGGAAATTGGGGCTCAGAAGGTGAAATGATTTCCCAAGGTCACATATCTAGGCAGAGATTTGTCAGTATAGCCAAGACTGAGCTGCCTGACTCAGTGCTCTTTCCATGACACCAGTTGACCATCGTGTTACCATAGAAAAAGATTACTTTTTAAATTCCTTTATCTATTGAGTCATTTATTTGTGTGATTATATGTCCTTCATTTCTTACCTCAGAGTCCAAACTGAATGCAAGCACAGACTATACTGACAGGTGGCGGTAAGTTCTACTAAGCACCTCCCCATTGGGTTTTAGAACCAATCTGATGAAAAGATTTTGTAATGGATTTGTCTCAACAAGTAAATAAATGAAGTGTTAAAGGAGACTGCCATTTTGAGGCTGTCGTTATCCCTTGGAAATTAGACTTATCAATTCTAAATGATCTCTACCTGTTGACCTCTTTTAGATTCTTAGGCATTGGTTACAGAGAAGAGGGAGGATTGTGCTGGTAGAAAGATGGTCAGGGAATGATTTTGTTTGCATAACAAAGACAGAAATGAGAATGAATCAGCCCTAAGGACAACTGGATTGGCCTGCTCATCTACCTATTCTTATCTCTTATGGAATAGGACCATGAAAAGAGTTTTAAGGCTACAGATTCAAAATTAGATACTCAGGAATTAAAATGAATTTTATAAATGCAATGTCAGATAGCTGCCTTGAACCAAGTACCTATATTCAGCACCAAGAGAAAAAGAGAAAAAAGAATAGGTTTTGTCAACTTGAGGCATTTTTCTGGCTTTATTGGTCGTCTTACTTAGTCTGGTGGTTCATAGCCCTTGACTATGCATAAAATTATCCATGGCTCTCCCTAGCAAGGAGAGGCTTATTACCCTAACAGATTGTAATAGAGGAAATATTGGACAAGAAATATGTTCCCTCTTTGCTGACCATGTCAAATAGCTAACCTCTTCATTGGCCTAATATTAACACTGACTCACATCCCATGGTCCAAGCTATTTGGATTAGGTCAATGAATTTTTTAGCAAAGTATCTTGCCCCTTCCTGGTGGCAAGGACTCCTATTAACAAAACAATGGATGCCTGCACTAACCTGAAAGGATTAAGTCTTTGAGCTACTGTTTCTTATCCACATGAATTTAATTATCTCATCTTTGCTCTTTGAACTACACCCCCCCCCCCCCAAGAGGACAGCTAGGTGGTGCAGTGGATAGAGCACTGGTCCAAGAGTCAAGAGGACCTGAGTTCAAATTCAGTCTCAGACATTTGACATTTACAAAACTGTGTGACCTTGAGTAAGTCATTTAACCCTAATTACCTCACATCCAAGACCATTTCCAGTTGTCCTGATTTATATCCAGTCTCTAGACCTAGATGACTCTGGAGGAGAATACTTACTGTGAATTTGCACAATACCCTCTCACTCAAATCCAATTTGTGAGCATGTCATGGCATCACCTCCTGATGTCATAGTCTTCTTCAAGAACAAAGGACAAATATCATCACCTACTACCTTATATAGTACCCCAGGTTAAATAAATTTTTATAGGAAAAAAGACCCCCTTAACGAGACTACCTTCTACATATTGCTAATTACCTCATCTTCCTTTCCCTTTAAAAACTTCCCTCAGTTGAGTTACTCAACTTCCTTTGGGAAGCCAGTCCTCTCTTGGAGAGTGGAATCCCAAAATAAACTCTCATTGCCCCCTAAATCCTTACTATTTATTCCCTGATGGCAGCAGCTGCTCCTGTTGCTGCTGCTGTTAATCTCTCTTTCATTTAGCTTCTGCTAAGCACAGCAGTCCCCAAATAAACATTTTTGTCTCTAAATTCTTCTGGGTCAGAGTCAGTCTTCTAAGTGAATTCTTTCACATTTGCTCAAACCCTTAAAGCCTTAGCGGGCCACACATTTTCCAGCAACAAGATGGTAGCAAAGACCAGCTTGGCAAGATCTTTGAAAAAACACAGCTGAGAACAAACATGATAGAATATGGAGTCACATTATCTAACACCTGAAATATCACCTGAAAGTTTCAGAAACTCTACAACTTTTTGAGCTATGTTGTCCTAGCCATATATGCACCCTGACCATGTGTATCCCAGAGTATGCTGTATCCATATGAATTTCTAGAAGGTGCTCTTCAAGAATGTTTTATGACCCCCATGCTTCCAAGTGTAAGGAAGAAAAGGACCACAGTTCTCAAAATGTTTGTACCAAACAAAAAGAGAAGCATTATTGATTGTCAGAATTCCTGTCTGAATTCAACTCTGAAAAAAAGAGACACATACACAAATGTAATGACACATTTATGATAGTCTTAGAAGCAGAGAAAATAGAGAGCAATCAGTCTAGTTCTTCAGCTTACTTTGGAGACAGGTTTGCTTAATTATCTGTCACTGGTCTTGGGGAGCAAGGGAGACAAGTTTATGTTTGTTCTATGACTAGCAAAGAGGAGCAAGACATAAATATAGGTGAAGGGAAGTGGATGTGATTATTCATTTTGCACTGAAATGGGGAGAATAATTTAAAGTTGAATCTCTCATGACATTAGAAAGAAGCAACTGGAGCCCTCTCTTTTTGCTTCTGTATGGGTCCTCTCGATATGTTTCCTGGTCTTTCATGTTCTTTATCTATATTTCTTTTTTTTTTAGGTTTTTTGCAAGGCAAATGGGGTTGAGTGGCTTGCCCAAGGCCACACAGCTAGGTAATTATTAAGTGTCTGAGGCCGGATTTGAACCCAGGTACTCCTGACTCCAGGGCTGGTGCTTTATCCACTGCACCACCTAGCTGCCCCCTCTTTATCTATATTTCCTTCACTATTGATAGTGATAACCAGCCTGTAGGAAAGTGCATCTCACATGTGCAAGGGTTGTTTTTGCTACTTTATTTAATATGCTATTTGATTAAAAAAATAACTTGCTTTTTGTTTTGAGCAAATTTGTATACTGATTAAAAGTTAAGATATGTTATTTTATAAAATAAATTATATTAATGTGTGTCATACTTATCTGGTGATTCTCCTGTTCATGCTACTTTGACTGATCTAATTTTCATCTTTTAATGTACATGAATGTTCTAGAACTGTGGACTCACACAAGGTACATCTAAAAGAGAAATAATTAGTGTTGGTGGGGAGAGGCATTAAATAATTGAAAGGCAAGCCAAATTTCATTTGAAAGTTAGGGAAAATAAAGATAATTTCCCCAACCAAGTTCTTTTTATTTTTATAATCATTATTATTAGATTGATAAAATGAAAAAATCAAACTTTTCAGAAATCATAGAAGTTAATCTAATCAAATTTAGTGCAAAACCTGAAAATTTAGTTTGTACAAATCATAATTTTTCAGCTCCTAACTATATATGGAAAACAATACTACAAAGTTGTGCATTTTGGGACCAATCATTTCATGCCTCTAGCCTTTACTTTAGTATAAAATCAGGACATTAAAGTAGATTTTAATCTTTTCTAACTTTTGTATTCTATGATTCTTTGAATCAAGTACTTCTTAAACATTTATAAAGGATCATTAAACAAATAACTTTTTTCCTCATTTTTATACTTTTCTGAATTCAAAATGTATCTTGATCACTCCCCCCCCCCACCCCCCATGACCATAGTAGATGTTGGGATTTGGCCCAATAATCTGATAGACATCTACAGGCAATATGTGATGGTTGGAAGAAGTTATAGATTTTTTATCTCATGTTTATTTTTTGTCAATCTACTTGAAAAGAAGGTAGTTTTGCTTCATAAATCAAAATCTCAATAGTATTACTTTTTTGTCATTATAATTTTGATTTACTTTTCATTTGAGGGCTTCCTTACTAGATGGGTTCCAGGAGACTGTCTGCTGTGTTCCTTCAGACCTTTCTTTGTTCCTTAGACAGATTGGTAAATACTGATGTCTAGACTGAACCCCTAGGAATTCCTGCCTGTCATTCCCATTTAATATTAAAAACAAATTGTAAGATAATAGATTTTTGAAGGGTAACCTAGAGATTATCTAGCCCAGTTTCAACATTCTTCAGAGAAGTAAACTAAATTTTTAGGATCGTACTGTATACTGCCTAATGGTGCTGGGATGGGGAAAATCAAAGGATTGGCCTCAGAGTTCCATAACAGATAAGCCATGCCCAAATACATAGACCAAGTACCTTCATAGACTCTGCCCAAATATCTTGATTACAAACTGTCAAATTTAAAGAATAAGGGAGTCTAAGAAAATAATTTTGAGAATTTTCAACTTTGCTACAGAAATTTAGTTAATAGAATTAGGTATATTTCTAATAAATTTGCATGGGGCACAATGAACTTTTGAGAAGAAATGTAGTGTGTGGGGTTAGGAAGACCTAGATCTAAGTCCTGTGTGAAATTAAAATCCTAAAGAGTTTCCTGACTCACTGAGAAGTAGGATGACTTGCCTAAGGAGCCACAGTATATATTGAGAGGCAAGACTCAAACCTAGCTCTTTCTGGCTATGAGACCAGCTCTCTAAGTATTAAGTCAGGCTATATCTATATTTTATATGTGGAATTATTGCCTTATCTCTTCTACTGAAGTGGAAACTCTTTGGGGGCATATTGCAATTCTTGTTACTCTTTATAATTCCAACAAAGGGAAATTAGGTGGGATAGTGGCTAGGGTGCTGGGTTAGGAGTAAGGAAGACTACTCTTCCTTAGTTCAAATCTAGCAGTGGACACTTAGCAGTGTATTCTGGGCAAATAATTTTATCCTTTTTGCCTTAGTTTCCTCATTTGTCAAATGAGCTGGACCACTCTTATCTTTGCTAACAAAGAGAAAATTGAGTCATGAAGAATCAGACAGGACTGAAAAAAAAAGACTCAATAGCATCCCCTGTAAGACCTTAAATAGTTCTTTTCCATTAGTGGTTTGTCAATAATTGCTAATTGAATTAATTAACTTGAGGTTCCTATTCTATTATGAATCAAGTTATTTTGTAAATAAAAATAAAAACTGTCTGATAACAAGTTTTAAGGAGCCCTGTTTGATGTAAAGTATCATAAAAGAATCATAGAATCTCAGAGCTGAAGTGACCTTAGAGGCATTCTAATGAGAATCCCTCTAGAATATTCCAAACCAAATAGTGTACAGGCTCCATTTAAAGGCCTTATATTTAGACTGTCCTAATTTTCAGGCAGGAATTTCTTTATAGAGAACTGAAATTTCAATTTCCTTCCATTATTCTTTGCTTTGCTCCTCTGTCTTTTAAAAAGAATCCTCTTTCCACATTCATACTCTTTCTGCTATCAGGAAACCATGTCACTAGTTTCATAACGTATTTGAAGACTTAATTTCTCTAAGAAATCTTTCCTAGACCTCATCCCACACCAATCATCCTCCTTATCCAAGTTAAATATAGTCTACAGTTTGGAACCTGTAATTCATTTCTACCCCCTAATTGTTTCTGAAGTCAGTCTCTCTCTGTCTCTATCTCTGTCTATCTCCTCTCTCCTCTCTCCTCTCTCTCTCTCTCTCTCTCTCTCTATCTCTCTCTCTCTCTCTCTCTCTCTCTCTCTCTGCCTCTTTGTGACTCTCTCATCCATGTAAGTCATTATTTCTTTGAAAGTGAGATTAACATGCTGAATTTGGAGTCAGGAAGACACATGTTTGAATCCAATTCCAGTCTCTTTTGACTCAATGAGTCTCAATTTCCTCATTTGTAAAATGGGAAGCACATCTCCCCCATAATTGTTATGAAGGATCAATGAGATTTTTCCTTCTGTCCTGTCCCCGCCATACCTAATACTTTGTAAAAAGTCTGTGAATACAAGCATTTGATATGATGCTTGCTAAATGAAGGAAACAGAATAAAAATAATAATCAAAACCCTCAGTTTGTTTAAAGAAATTAACCTATTTAAAAAATATTTTTCTTTTTACTAAGAAACACAAGTCAGCTATTAATCAACACCACTATTTTTTCTTCTTTACTAAGATACACAAGTCAGTTCTTAATCAACATCACTTCTGTATAATCATCCTATAGTTACTTAACGATTTACAATTTTGGTGTTGATACAAACCCTCAGAGTCTTGTTCTCTCTTTTTTAATTATTATCAGTCTCTTTGGGGAAATTATCCACTATGAATATATTGTGCATAGATTACTATGAAAGGTGCTGGGAAGGATGCAAACTATCAATAAGACAAAGGTAGCTGTCCTCCAGGACCTCCTAGTCTAGGAGAGAATAAGCGGCACACAACATCACAGGGTAACAGCATTAGTACATTACACAACAAAGTGTTAAATACACATTTCAAGGATAGGATTTTTTTTTTAGCCAAAGAAAATAAAATTAAATTCATCATCCTGGTAGTTCTACAATCTATTCAGCATGACATTAGAAGCATGTTGGATCCCTCAGATCCCAGGCTCTCTGCCATTTTTTTTCCTTTCGCAAGACTTCCCAGGTCTTTGTCATCTTCCACTCCCCACAAACCAGTTCTTGGCCCAGCCTGGCGGACCTTTCTTTGAATGATTGTAACTGCCATATGGGATTACTGATCTTCCACTTCACCCTTGCAGTCAGTTCAAAACGCTGCTGCTAACTTACACACTCCCACATTACCTTCCAATGATCGTCTAACTGTCTTCTGCAGAAAGGCTGGATAATTTCAGAGTGTGGATACACTGTTGATTTTCCAGAGCACCCAAATTTTTTAACTCCCCTGTCTACTCCCTTCACTTTTCCTCAGCAGGTTGATTTATGATTCTCCTTATCTCTCTCTCTCTTCCACTACACCTCTTTCTTGGTCTGTCTTTCTTAATCTATTTGTGTTTCTCTCTCTCTCTCTCTCTCTGTCTCCATCTTGATCTCTCTGTCTTTCTCTCATTTCTACTTTCAGTATTTCAGGAAGCACTTCAGTTTGATAGCAACAAACGTATGAAAAAAAATCAACTGATACGTGGGTCTTTGAAGGTTTCATCATCAAGGAAATGGGGTTTCAATGTAGAATTTTTGAGTACGAATGGAGGAAAGTGAAAGAGATATACTTGTTTTAAACAAATCAAATTGAGTTGAAATGAATTTTAGATCAGTGACCACCAAAACCATTTGATTTTAAGTCTGAAAAGAGAAACTGCAGACCAATTCAAATGATAGCCAATATTCATCATTCCTAAACAAAAACCATTGTCTACCACCAATGAAGCCCAAAGAACTTGAAGAGAAACACCTAAACTTCCATACAGTCAAAGAAAGTAGTGAGACACAGATGACTAATAGTTACTTATGTTGATAAAATGTTAATTTAGTGGTTTTATTTTCTTTTTTAAATAGTCTATAACATTTTGGAAAGGCTTCAGCATTTTTGAGTTTAAAGTTACTTTCTAATCAATACTGCAAATAAATCCAACTTCTACTGTGAAATGAGATAATTCTCAGATGTATTGGAAATTTGGAGAAAACATAGAACTCAATGCAATATGATTAGAACTTTATTAACTTTCAGCAATAAGAGTATCTTTCTTTATAAACTCCCTCAATCATCTTTCTTCTTTCATCAGTCTATAAGGAAGGTATTAATGCTGAAACAGGCTTTCCCAGTGGGAACTGGGGAAGATTTCTGTGATTCTCTAATTATCATTTTGATTGACATTGTGCTGATTCAGTCATTTTTTTGCCACTGCACACAGGTGAAAGAAGTCCCATGTAACAAGAAGTATCAGAACAAAGAAACACACACATATTTTTAATGACGAATATGCTCTAAGAGCAAAGGATGAGTGATTCTGTGTGTAAGCCATAGATCCTTACTTTATAAACCAGTGTAAGGAACAACTTTTTGTAACCCCATAATTGGAGGAATTCTGTTGTCTTTCATCTAAGGATGTCATTATCAATGACTTCTGAAACTTTTTTTTGAAAGGGATAGGTGTCAAAATGTTAACTGCACTTTTCGGACAGCCCAAAGAAATAGATCTATATTTCCTGAATCATGAAATAAACCGATATAAAAACAAGGCTAGAATCTAGATGAGAATGTTTACCCATTAGTGATGGTAACACCAGCCCCTTCTCAATTATATTGTTATAGTATACAAAGTATTTTATAGACATTATCTCATATGATTCCCCTAAATATAAAAAAGGCAAGGGAAGATTATCTATTGATAGAGTTAGAGTTAGGACAAGTCTTTGAAAGGTATATAGTCTAAGAAAATTGAAATTAGCTTAATAAGGACCTATTAAGTTTAAGATACCATGATAGCCACTGAGGAATGAAATACAAAAATTAAATAATAACTGCCCTCAAAGTATTTATAATCTAAAGAAGAAGATTTGAGTGGAGGAAGAATAATTGTTTTCAAAATATTGTATGTGATTGAGTACCTCCATTTTGACAACATGTGCTAACAATATACTTTATTCACCTTGAATATCCCCAGAGCAGCAATCTGAAGTTTTCCTGTTCTTTTGCAGTAACAATCCTTCAAGAGATGAGAGCCTAACACTTCACTGATTAGTTAAACGTCATGATACTACTGATTGATTGTGTAGCTAGTCCTGAAAAAAATCTGTGCAATAGGAAGTAGAGAATATTATCACTAGGCATTCTTATAGAATTCTTTCCCTTTCAGTTTATCTACTTTATTTGACCTCAGGATCCCTGTTGGGTGAGATTCTCTGGGTACTCTCTAGGAAACCAAATGAAGTTCTCTAGCATTGATATGTACACAAGCAAATATGATAAAAGGTAAAAGGTAATAGAGGAAAAAGTCAGATCTAGGGAAAAAAGTTTTTCAACTGGGATGAATAAGGAAAATTTCCAGAAAGAGGGAGTACCTGAGCTGCTTTTGAAGGAGGAAGAGAATTTCAATAGGCAGAAATGAGAAGTGGGTATTGAAGAAGTGAGGAGAACAGCAAATGGTCAGAAGCAAGAATATGTGAATTCAAATGGGAAAAAGATGGTATCTCCTAAATTATAGAAATGGAGAGAGGTGGAGGAGGGAACTTCTGGTATAGTGGATGGAGAACTTGCCTTGGTGAAGAAGACCTGGGTGCCAATCTGAGCTTTTAAATGTTACCTTATGATCTATGTAAACTTATTTTTTTTCAGTGACTTACCCAAGGTCACACAGCTAAGTAAGTATTAAGTTTCTGAGATCTGATTTGAACTCAGATCTTCCAGACTCCAGGACAAGTGCTCTGTTCACTATACCACCTGGCTGCCCCCCTAAGACAACTTCACATGGCAGACGTTGGTTTACATTGGTAAATGTACATAGGGTGGATTTTCTGAATTTGTACATCCCTCAGATCATAGCATAATTTTATTATATATCTTTATATAATTATATTACATATCTTTGAGAGAGGGAAATCAGACTGAAATTTGTTGCAATGGTTGATGAGTTCATTAGTCTTCTCTAACCAATCCAACCTTTATGAGTTCCATAGAACAGAGAATCATAGTGAAGAGAAATTGCAAGCAATTTCCTTCCCACATTTTTACTCAAGTTGTTTTTTATTTTCCTTTAAAGAAGCAGAATCATAGAAACGCCTGCCACAGATAAGCAGGAATATGTACGAGAGAGAGGAGTGTGATTTTTTTTTTTTTACATCAGATAGGAGTTGAATTAGGATTATCAGAGAAGAGTGTAGAAAAGAAAGGAATTGAAAAAATAGACATGATCTTATCTTAGGCAATTACTACCTCCTTGTATAGTCTAGCCATGGGGAAAGTTTCATGGCTTTTGGCAAAAAGATCTATTGCATTCCTCTTCTGGAAAAAGGCTTACTAACCACAACATCCCCAGTGGCTGGTGGAAAGTGTATTAGGTGATGAATATAACTGGGTAACTGAAGGCCAACTGGAGCACAACAGGAATTGTGTTGCACAATAGGGAGCAGACCCAGGGGAGAGCAGTCCATTGACAACACTAGAAGACAGCTTTGCAGCATCAAAATCAGGAACTGACCCTCTATGTGCATGCTCTGACATATAAATACATGTCCCAGTCATGATGCCATGATTCGACATTTATGAGGGCATATCCTGTTGTTATTTTGGTTGTCATTGCATAAATTGTTCTCCTTGTCTTCATGAGTCAAGTAAAAGACTTCTAGTCACCATATGATCCAGGAAATAAGTTAAGCAGGAGAAAATCTAGGCTCCAAGGAGAGATTTCAAAGGGTAGTGAACTTAGATGGGAAAAACATTGCATGTTTATTTTAATGTAATTCATTTCCTTTGTAATCACAAATATTTTTTTTTTATGCATTTAAAAACACCTTTCTGGGAAGACCATAGACTTCACCAGAAAGCCAAAAGGAATCAAAACATGAAGAAGTTTAAGAACCTCTGAGTTAGAAAATAATTGGGCATTCTCAGAATGGGAAAACCATGCATTAACAAAAACAGGCTCACCACACCTCCAGGTAGATATTGTTCACAGTCTAAAGGCTAAGTGTTCATTGACCAGACCCTAATATAGCACAAGCAAAAGGAAGAAAGCTAACAGAAATATTGAAAATAAATGTTATAGACAAAATAATTTAGGGAAAAGGAACTAGACCTTTGCCACCTTTAATGACTTCTTGGTGTTCAAGTTTTAGACTCTAAAGGTTAGTGCGTAAAATTTGAGTCTAGAAAAAAATAAAGGAAATCTCTCAAACCCTCCAAAGGTTTGTCTTTTCCAGTCTCATTTCCTACTAATCCCCACCATGAACCATCTGCTATAGCCAAACCAATTTCCTCACTAATTCTACTCTCACTGCACACATTTCCTCCTCTCTGATTTTTTTGCTGATACTATTGCCCCCTCACCAATCTTACCTCTTTCTTCTTATTAATCTCTCCAGATTGCTAACTCCTGATGGCAGAAAACATAGGTCAAGACCTCAACGAGACCACAGAAGTCATCTTGTCTTGTAGTGTCAAACTCAAAATAGAAATGGCAACTATTAAACTATGCATAAAAATCCTAGCCAGCCACATATTGATTTAGAAAATCATATATTGACATTATCTATATTTTATTGTATATGTGTCTATTTTATTAAACATTTTCCAATTGTTTCTTAATCTGGTTTGGCTACACTGGTATTACTGTGGGTCACATTTGACCTATGGACCTGTTATTTAATACTTCTTATCTTGTCCACCATCCTTGTTCTATATATTGGGAAACAGAGGCCCTGGGACAATCAGGAACTGATTAAACTGAAGTCCCATTTTTCTTTGTAACCCCTCAAGATCTAGCAGGGTGTTTATCACCTGATAGAGACTTCAGAAATATTGTATTGCACAAGCAATCTTTTTTGCCATCCTTCCTCAGACCTCTTAAAACACATACTGATATAATGGTGTTTTCAATTCCTTGAGTTAGCTGTTGTTTGTTCTTTGTTCTTGAAGATCATGACATCAGGGAGGTGACACTATGACAAGCAAATTTACAAAGAGCTGTGAAAAGTCACCAGCTTCATTTTTTCCTCTGGAGCCATCTGGGTCCAGTAGCCAGATATGGATCTATATGACTGGGGATGGCCTACTGACTTTTACAGTCACCTGGATTGTGAAGGTTATGAGAGCTAGAACCTTGTCTTAAGATATTTATACACAGAACTTCACTTCTTCACTCCCCTTCTCCCACTGCTTCTGCACGGGACCCAGCAAAATTTGAACACATAACAGGTGTTTAATCAATAAGATTGAATTGAACTGGATTGAACTGAACTGAATTGAATTGAATTTTTTGTTTGAGTAGAAAAGACCTCCTGTGAGAACAAGGGAATAAGCAGCTCTCTGGGTATGATTGCCAACCACTTGGGCAGAGAAGAGATTGGACTGAATCTGATGTGTAAATGCTGCATTTATGGTGTGGGTGAGATCTCAGATAACTTTTGGTTTAGTAAATGTATTTATTTTGGAAATACTTAAACTTAGTAGTCAGTAAAAGCCATAAACTCCTCTTCTTAGGAACATGACCCTCTCTTTGCCAGTGCTAAGCCACGAACCTAACCCCTCTAATTTGTCTAAGAGTGGTTCTTTTGCTTCTTAAGGGTTAAGGGGAGCAATGGAGTTATAGAGAAAAAAATGGAAGCCCTGGCAACTTCTTCATCTTTTACATAGATACAAATAACAGCTGAAAGTCGCCTGTGCTCCAGAGAGACTAGAGAGCAGTTTATTTTTTGTCAAAAAAAAGTAAAAAGGATTCATTTTTTGGGGAAAAATATATTTGGGGGCCCATAGTTGAACTTGATGCCAATGGGAATAGCTAACCTTATTTACAGAGTATCTAAACTCAAGGACTTAAATCATCTTTAAATAGTTCCTCTCTTCCTAAAACTTCCAGATCTTCACTGTTCTATTGATCCATTCTGATACAACCAATTCTTTCTTGACCTACTTCCAAGGCTTATGACTACATTTTCATAATCTTTCTGTTTTTATAGTCTTTGTTCTGATCTTGAACTTCTAACTTGAATACGTTTTCAGGCTTTGCTGACTCCTTCCCCTTCTTTTCTTTTTGTCCTTCCTATTAGCTCATATTCCGATATAGTTTTCAAGTTTACTAGGCATGTCCTTGATAACAACCATGTGAAGTGGATAGTTCAGGACTATTCTTCCCTTTTCACAGATGAGGAAACCTAGGTTCAGGGAAACGGTGATTTGCTTACAGTCATGAAGTTAGTTAGCATCAGTGCTGGAAATCAGACCCAGGCCTTCAGAATCCAAGACCATACTTTCCACTGGACCACATTATTTCCTTCTAGTTACTTATATTGTCTTTCTTCCTACCAAGGTGTCTCCATTCTGTCTGAACTTCATAGTTTAAACAACCAAAAGAACTCAACTGTGTACAAGCACAAAGGACATTTGTTACCTATTAGGAGATGGAGAAAAGAGTTCTCAAAACTGTTGCCTTTTTCTTTCAAATGGAAAAATCAAGCTTCCTGCTTTGCTTTCCAGGCTTTCTGTAGTTCTATTTACTTTGGCCATATTTTTCTCATTTCTCATTGCTCCCATTTTTCTGCTGTGTTCTGCCAATACCAGAACTTTAGTCAGGTAAAGAATTGAGGATGGAGAAGAGGAAAAAAATGTTTTTGAGATTTATTGCTTGAGAGACAAGAGTGGAAAAATGTGGATCTGGAGTTAGGAGATCTGGGTTCAAATCCTGCCGCAGATACTTTTAACTGTGTGATTGATCCCTGGCAAATCACTTAATCATTTATGTTTCCTTTATGAAAATGGGAATAATAGTATGCATACCTATTAGTTATACCTTTTAGTTAACTTGTATAAAAGATCTCAGTTCCAAAACTACCACAGAAATTTATAAGCTATCTCAGTTTCCTAATCTATAACATGGTGATAATAGCACCAATATCAGCCTATTGGTAGGATCAAAAGAGATAAATATTATATGAATGCTAGCTATTATTGTTACCTCATGGTAATTGTGAGGAAAAAGTGCAAGTACTACATAAACATTAATTATTATTATTATTATTATTATTATTCACATTGATGTGTTTTACATTACTGGACAACTAACCTTCCCTGAATCCATATGTTTCTACAAATGTTTCAGAAGACCCTGATATCCCTCTCCCTCACAGATTTAGTCAAGAAACTGGAATGGTTTCGCCTCACTTCCCCCAAACAATTTTGACTATTTCTTTTTTCTCTACTTCACCTCTTCTCCTCCGGAGCTATTTGGTAGGAAATAGAGGGGGAAATGGAAAGAGCAAGAAGAAGAAGAAGAAGAAGAAGAAGAAGAAGAAGAAGAAGAAGAAGAAGAAGAAGAAGAAGAAGAAGAAAGAGAGAGAGAGAGAGAGAGAAACAGACACAGATACAGAGAGAGACAGAGACAGAGACAGTCAGAGAGATAGACAGAGAGAGAGTCAAAGACAGGGACAGAAAAGAGAATTAGAAGAAGATGTTCAAGAATGCAGCAGAATTAAAGACCCTCTCTCTAGACATTAGTCAGGAGCCATTTTCTCTAAATGTTGTCTCCTTTTAATAGTTCTGTAAAGGAAGACCAGCTTTAGAATAGAAAAGGTCAAAGGAGTAATAAACTAAAATTTCAAAAGAGTTTTAACACAAAAACATCTCCACTGATAGGTAGATGTTTGTATTTCCTTTGTCTTTCAGATTAAGTGGTTCCATAGGTAATAGCTCTTCATTTGAGAAGTCCAAATTTGTTTTATTGGCTTTATATCCCCATGTCACAAAGGACCTGGGACTCTAGGAATATCTCACTCCTCTTTGCCCCAACCTAGATGAATTCTGTAAAGATGAGTATCTGAACTTCCTCCAAGGGTAGCCA
Source organism: Macrotis lagotis (assembly GCF_037893015.1). NCBI lineage: Eukaryota > Metazoa > Chordata > Mammalia > Peramelemorphia > Peramelidae > Macrotis > Macrotis lagotis. Next base: position 330,265,221 of record NC_133666.1, read on the forward strand.
TACCAGGTTTACTAATAGTTGAGATCGCATACCTCAATGTGAAAAATTATTTTATTTTTAAATTAATGGACACACAAAGACTCACACTTCATCCTAAAAATTTGGATCCCCTTCATGGATAATTCCTTGACCCAGATAAGAAAGGTCTCTGTGACTGGTGGATCTCTGGCCAGGGAAGAAACTGTGAGTTTATGTTCTTTATTTTGGTCCCCCTCTTTTGTGATATACGGGTTCTTTTCTTCAGCAGCTCTAACCATTCAGTTGGCATCATTGCTGCTGCCCATGTTTTTCCATTTACTACCACCTGTAATTTGGCTATCAGTATTGCTGTCCTCCATAATGCTATCTTTTTGTAGCTCTAGGGCAACTATATTGCCTTTTATTAAAAAAATATTTTATTATTTTATTTTGAATTTTATTTATTTAAGGCAATGGGATTAAGTATCTTACCCAAGGTTACACAGCTAGGCAATTATTAAGCATCTGAAGTCGAATTTGAACTCAGGTTCTCCTGACCCCAGGGCTGGTGCTCTATCCACTATGCCACCTAGCTGCCCCTACTATATTGTCTTTTGTAGATTTTGTAGCTCTTAGTTCTGACTTCTACAGATGATGGCGCTTAACTTCCCAAGGGGGCTAATTCTCTACATTTTGGCCCACAAAGAACCACTTCAGAGTTCTTCTCTAATGATCATGTTTTCAGCCTCAGTAACCAGAGTGCTTCCAATACTCCTAAATTCTTCATTTGTACAGCTGGATTCCACAGACTTGGTCCTTTATGACAAAGAACTTAGAGGAAAATATGGGAGAATTTCCTTTCAAAGTTCAATGGAGTCTCTTCAATCGCATTCAGTATTATGCTGCATCTGTCTCATTTGTCTCCTTGTTCTTGCAGGACCTAGGGTTTGCATGTCTTGCTTGCATTAGCATCAACCTCTACCCTCTCAGAGTTCAGGGAGAGCCCTTTTTCCCTTTGCATTCCTTCTTTGTCTCTTATCTTTCCCACCCACCAAGTTGTATTCCAATTATCCAAAGAGTGAAAGATTACCAAAGGAGAGGAATAGGGCCAAATGTTATTGGCCAGAAGCTCCAGAGAAGAAATATATCTTATGGTTCAGTGGTCTTAAATTTTTTTTAAAATTGTGAACCACTATCATAAAAAAAAATTGGGTGTGCTCCCAATATGTATATATTTACTCATCATTTCTTTATCTCTTTCTTAGCAAAATGTTTTAGTATTAATATATTGTGTACATTATGAAATACAAAAAAGTATAAAATGTCACATTTTAAAATTATAACTTATTTGCCAACAACAATTTTTTTACCCTGGCAAAAATTGTATAAATGATAATATTTTAATGAATATACTTCATTTAAAAAATCCTTGTTTATGTGCTGGGAGGAAGGGTATATAAAAATAATTGTTTTATTCAGTTGTGTTCAACTCTATGTGACCCCATGTACTTTGTTCATGGAACTTTCTTGGCTAAGATTCTGGAATGGTTTGCCTTTTCCTTCTCTAGTGTGTCCCCTTTGTATGAAAGAGAAGCTAAGACAAATAGGCATTAAATGACTTGCCCCAAGTCTTAAAACTAGTTTCTGAAGCCAGATTTATACCCAGATCTTTCTGACTCCAAACTGGGTGCTCTAGCTACTATACTAACTAAATGTTGTTGTTGAGTCATTTCTGTTATATCGACATCTTAGAGACCCCATTTGCGGTTTTCTTGGCAATGATCCTACAGCACATCATCATTTTTTTCTCCAGTTCCTTTTAAATGAGGAAACTGGCAGACAGGCTTAAGTGATTTGTCCAGTCACACAGCTAATAAGTCTGAGATCAAATTTGAACTCAGGTCCAGGGCCTTACTCTATCAATTGTGCCACTTAACTGCCCCTTGAGAGCAGATTTGAATTCATGAAGATGAGTCTTCCTGACTCTCCAGGTCCAGTACTTTATGCACTATGGTACCACCTAACTGCCCCATGCTCTATTAAAATATATATGCATGTAAATATGCATATACATATATATATATATATATATATATATATATATATATATATTCCACAGAGAGAAACAGTATGACATAATTCCAGTTCCATTCCATCCTCCACTAAAATCATTTCTGGATATTTTATTGTAATGTAGAGGTTACCTTGGGTTTCTGAGGGTACTAAGAGTGGAATAAAAGTCTTAGAAAGTTCCTCTAAGACAAATAAGATTTTTTATTTTATGATGATATGGAAAAGCTTGTTTTCTTTCATAAATTAAAAATAAAATAACTTTAAAAATTTTAAAAGATAAAAAAAGTTCAGAATATGGACTCAACAATGGAATATGTCTGTCCTATGGCAACAAGTCTAGACAAATATGGAGAGACAATAACAGACAGTCTAACTGCTGAGTGATGATTTTTAATTTTTTAATTTCTTTTTGCCTAAGTGGCCTTTAAGAATGGGAATTACAGTCTGCAGAGGAACCTTCTACAGGGATGTGACCCCAGATATTGAAAGTGTGAGGATATCTAAATATATTCATGGTGTTAAATAATGAAGTACTTTTTTCAGGATTTTTCAATCTTAGCTCTCACCGTAGAATCTCTTTGAGATATTAGATTAATTTCTGCAAAAGAGGAAACCCCAGAACCTCAATGACTTCAATAAAAATTCAACCTTCTGTGTCTTTTGTTTTTGATACAGACTTCTCCATGAAGAAACTTCCTCCTCTAATGCAGATAAACAGCTAATCTTTGAAATTTATCTGTGGCAGCAAAAAGTTAAGTGACTTGTTTAGGGCGTCAAGCCTGCATGTATCAGAGGCAGGACTTGAACCCAGATTTTGATTATAAAGCTAGCTCTGTAGCAATTATGCTGCACTGTCTCTCCATGTCATTGTCACTTAAAAAATTAACTATATTTGCTGAGAATCTGAGGGTTATTTTTATATATTCACATTAGAACTCATATTCCAGCTCCAAATCTGTTCCAGATAATACTACTTGTGGATTAAAAGATGAGATAAATGTTGAGGGTGGATCAAATGGATCATGTTCTTGTCTTGTAAATGCTTTATTAGAAGTTAGAAAACAAAGAATTAAGCACATTTTTCTGATTAAGCTAATAATGGTTTCTGTCCACTCAAGGTCATCCAATTGATGCATCCAGCCTCCCAATCAGGAGGCCAGTGAATAAATGCATCCCTAACATTGTTGCCTTTTCCCTTCAAATGGAAAAAAGTAAGCTTCCTGTTCTAGCTTTCCAGACCCTTCCATTGTTCTATTGACTTTGGACACATTTTCCCCTCATTTCCCATTCGCTGTCATTTTTTTCTATGTTCTGCCAGTTCTCGGGTATGGGTAAGTTAAAAGGGGGATGGAGGGGGGGATGTTCAGAGATAGCTCCCTTCCCATTAATCCTTATCCATTCATCTACTTTGTCTGTTAGAGGGAAAAGAGGAAGGAAAGGGGGTAAAAGGAGATAAAAAGGAGGGAATAAAGGGCTAACTTGTACTTTTTATTTCTATTTTTTGGTCTGGATCTGTAGGGATTCTATGAAGTGAAAAATTCTTTCATGCTGGATTAATAAGCTTGTATACTGCATATGATAATATGATTTTCAGGTTCAAAATGCCAAATAATATGAATAATTATTTTCTTGAAAACAACCTCATGATATAGATAGTTTAAATATTCTCAGCTCCATGTTACTCAAATAATTGTGAGGATCTGTGATCTCATTAATACAAATACTCCCTCCAGCAATGGAGCTAGCAATCCATCCATACCTGCTAGGACTATGACATTCTCGTTTGTGTCCCTAAAGGGTATACTCAATGAATTGAGAACTTTACTTACTTTCTCTGGCTATCTCTAGGAAATCTATGGACATGAAGACTGTGGACAGGTCTTCTTCTTTTCTTAGTTGTACATTTTTTTCAAGTAACATCCTTTACTTCAGGGTTTTTCCATCATTCTTAGTGGCAGCTGCTTAAGAGGAAGCCTCAGAACCTCAATGACTTCAATTCAACCTTCTATGTCTGTTTTTGATACAGACCTCTCCATGAAGAAACTTCCTCCTCTAATGCAAATAAACAGCTAATCTTTGAGATTTACCAAGATTTCTGGGCCTGAATTTAGAAAGACTTTTCAAATTCAGCCTCAAATAATTACTAGTTGTGTGACTCTGGGCAAATCACTTAACTTTTGTCTCAGTTTCCTCATCTGTAAAATTGGGGATAATAATACTACTTATTTCCCAGAGTTGTTTTGAGGCTCAAATGAGACAATAGCATGGTACCTGACAAGATGCTTAATAAATACTCAAATTTTTATATTTTTCAGCCTCTCTACAGGCATCTCTATTATCATTTCAATGACTTTCATTTTTTAAATTTTTCAGACACCATAATGTTCCATAACTAATGACCTTATAACAAAACAAGTAGATTGTAGGCAGAGCCCCTAAAGCATCTTTACAATTTTCCAAAGACCAGCTCTCCTCTTCCAGTTTAGTTCTGGGTTTGATCTGTTGTTCATTTGTATTTCTGCTGTGTGAGTTGGAAAAGGCCTCTTGCAAAAGGAGAGATTTGAACTCTGACTTGAAGGAAACCAAAGATTCCAGGAGGTTAAATGAGGAGGAAGAACATTCAGATGTGAGGGAGAACCAGTGAAAAGGCACAGAGATGGGAGGAGAGTTCTATGTGAGAAGGAACATAGAGGACTGTTTCACTGGATTGTGGAGTATATAGAGGGAAAGAGTGTCTAAGAACACTGGAAAGCTAGGAAAGGGCTAAGTTGCAATGGATTTTAAATGACAAATAAAAGATTTTCTATTTGATCCTGCATGTACTAAGGAACCACTAGTATTTATTGAGTTGGGAGTGGTAATATGGTCCAATTTGTATTTTAGTAAAAAAATCACTTTTACAACTTAACAGATGGTGAATTAGAGTAGAAAGGGATTTGAGACAAAGAGACCTACCAAACCATTTAGTCAGGGTCTAAAATAATGAAGGCCCAATATCAGACTAGTTGCATAAGTACCAGTGGAGTGGAAAGCCGGGAAAAGTCATAAAAGTAGAAACAAGATCTGACAACAGATTGGATATGTGAAGTACTATAGAATGAGGGATATTGTGAGAGCAGATGATTGGGAGAATAGTGGTGCTCTCAATAATTACAGGAACAGTAGAAAGAATATAGAGTTTGGGGGAAGGAAAGATAATGAATTCTGATTTTGTACATATTGAATTAGAGATGCTTATGGAATATATAGGTTAATCTGTCCAAAAGATATTTGGTCATGTGAGATAAGAATCTCAAGAGAGAAATTAGGGAGCAATATAGATTTGGGAATTATCACCTAGTGATGATGAGATCACTAGGCAAGATAGTAAATTAAGAGGAGAAGACTACTGGTTAGTTGGCATGTGGAAGATGAAAATCCAATGAAAGAGACTGAAGTTACCTGTGAAGCTTCTGGGTAATTTGCAAGTCCTTGGATGCTCTCATTTCATATTCCTGAACTGTATTTTCCAATATATTTTTCACTATTCTCCCTAAGTCCCATCTTTACATTGAAGTCTCTGAGGATCAAAGTATTTAATGATTCCATTTGGAAGACCTTCCTGACTTTTTTTCTAGATTTTTCTATCTCTTCCTCCCCTGAAGCAGACATTGGCATATTAATGACAATGATTTTTTATGGTGATTTTCTTTTTATTAATTTATTTTTCCAATTACATGCAAAGATAATTTTCAACAATCATTTTATGTAAGGTTTTTAGTTTTTGCATTTTTCCCTCCCTTACATCCCCCTTTCCTCTGACAGAAAACAATATAATATAGCTTTTACATGTATGACTATTTTAAAAATATATCCATATAAATCAAGTTGTGAAAGAAGAATCAAATAAAAAAAAGGAAAAATCATGAGAGGAAAAAAGCATAATATGTAAAACAAATTTTAAAAATTGAAAATGGTAAACTCTGATCACATTTAGACTCCTTAGTTCCTTCTCTAGATGTGGATGGTATTTTCCTTTAGAATTGTCTTTGAGTATTGTACTACTGAGATGAGGAAGTCCATCTTAGTTGATCATCGCACATGTTGTTGCTAGTATGTACAATGTTCTTCCAATTCTGTTCACTTCACTCAGCATCAGTTCATGCAAGTTTTTCCAGGCTTTTCTGAAGATCCATCCCTCATGATTTCCCTACAGAACTATAGTATTCCCTCACATTCACATATAGCAATTTCTTTAGTCATTCCCTAATTGATAGGCATCCCCTCAATTTCCAATTTTTTGCTGCTATGAAAAGAGCTACTATAAATATTTTTGCACATGTGCATTTTTCCCCCTTTTTTATGATCTCTTTGGGATACAGACCTAATAGTGGTATTGCTGGATCAAAGGGTATGCACAGTTTTACTGCCCTTTGGGCATAGTTCCAAACTCCACCAACAGCTCATTAGTGTCCCAATTTTCCCATATCTCCTTCAACATTGACCATTTCCTTTCCATATTGATCAATCTGATAGGTGTGATATGGTCTCTCAGGGTTGTTTTAATTAGCATTTTCTAATCAATAATGATTTAGAACATTTTTTCATATGACCATAGATAGGTTTAATTTTTTTTATTTGAGAACTACCTGTTCTTATTCTGTAATGACTTGTATTCTTATATATATTAGACTCAGTTCTCTAGATATTTTAGAAATGAATCCTTTAATCAGAAAAACTAGCTGTAAAAATTGCTTCCAAATTTGCATTTCTTTAATATTGGTTGCAGTAGTTTTATTTGTGTAAAAACTTTTCAATTTAATGAAATCATATGGTGATTTTTTGGAAATGTTTATCATAGACCCAATAACATGAGATTTGCAAATGTCCCCAGTCAAGATTTGCTTCTTCAGGAAAACCTTTTGAATCATTTTTTTCCCATTTATCTGCCAAGTACTTCTCCTAATTTTGCAAGACTTAAAATGTTAAAATTCAATTACTCCAGTAGCTTTACTTTTCATTGATCATTGGATGAAGATCTCGCATTTAGAATGTTAATAGTTAAGGCTCTTTGTGGACAGTCTGAAATTGGACCTGCTGTTGGCTCTAAGGGGCCAGAAAAATGTACTTGCTCTCTCTCTCAGCTAAAGTAACCAATTGTTTTGGCCACACAAATGCAGTAAATGAAGTTTACCACCTAGAAATGAAAAAAGCTTTTTTTCTCACACTCTTTGGTCCTTTACACTCTCATCCAATAGTAAATTAGACTATCTTTTGTGTCAGCTCTTACCTAGGCATTAGTAATTGAGGGCATGACCTCAGACAAACTGGGACCTAGAAAGGTCAAGGTCTTCCTTGATATCCTTGACCATTGCCTGTGGTTTTACCTTTTAGCTTACCACTGGTCTTCAATAACTCTGATGGAGTAAAGCTGACAACTTTGTGCAGCTCTGCCTCATGCAGATCACATACACATTAAGACATCGCCCTCATGATATTGATCCTCTTTAAGAATGATGAACAACAACAACCCCACTTCATTAGGAATAAATAGATTTAATTAATTACTAAGGTATCTCCAAGAGTAGGGAATGAACAGTATAAGACAACAAATCAATATGGGGAAACCATTTATTTCCTAAATACAAAAGAAATGTTTATATAAATGGCACAAATGTGTTGCTAAGACTTAAGAAATCAGTAATTTATAGCTTATAAATATAACATGGAAATAGAGTCTCAAAGTCATGAAAAGATAAAGCATTTTTCTAGACTACTGATTAATTACTGTCTCACTATTCAAAGAGTTCCCTCCAGATCCAAATATCCTGGAACACTACACCAGAACTTGGGTTTTTTCTCTTGTTAGTGGTAATCTTCTCTAATTCAGAGACTCCCCTTGTTTCCAATCAACTCAGATGGACCCAGAATCCATACCCTCCTGAAATCACAAGGTTGTGTCAAGATTGTGCACTTCAGTCTCAAGATTATTATTCAATAACTTTTGATCAAGCAAAGAAACATAATGTAGAAGAGGCATCTAGAGGCCCAGGGCCAATTCTGCGCAGGTGATTTGCCCTGCTTTAGCTACCATGTGAAATTGGTCACTATGTTGCTGGAGTGGGACAATGATATTGCCTTCTTTCCCCAAACCTTCTGGGGGCAGAATTAATTAGTCCTGACATGATTTGCAAATGGGAAGAGAATGACCAAGGCTTGATCTCTTTCTCGTAGATCCACTGCATCAGTGGATCTTCCTATTCAGTAAGCAGTAAGGGCATTACTTTATTAAACCTAATAAACTCCTTCAATCACTGGCCCTACTGAATCCCTAATCAACTCTTTCAGTACTGGCTTAAAGGAAGCAGAGCAACTCTTCAATGCTTCATGGGCTCTATTGCACAAATAAAGTGCAAATGCTTATTCACATCCTTCACTTCTAAGCACAATGAGAGCAATGACCTGCACAGGATCATAGACTTTTGAAGTTGAAGAGACTTTAAAAGTTCATCTAGTTCAAATTTACCATTTGATGAAGAAACTGAGATTCAGAGAAAACAACCTATTCTCAATGAGCTCATTAATGGCAGAACTCAGACTCCCAACCCAATACTACTACCTCTACACATTGCTCCTCACCTAGGGAGGCATCTTCTTCCTGGTTCTTACTTCTTATTCTTTGATCCAGAGGTCAGATTTAAAAAGAATTTCAAAAATGAGAAAATATTAAGAAGAGATAATAGATATAGAGCTAGATTGTACTTTAGAAGTCAATCAAATCCAACTTGATCATTTTAAAGATCTGAGATCAGAAGAATATGAATAACTTGCCCATATCATACATAAGTAGAATTTGAACCCAGGTCTACTAAATCCAACTTTCTTTTCACAGCATCACATTGTGTCTCTTTAATGAGAATGTCACAAAAATGATAGAGCTCTTTTTATAGGGAAGAACTTTCCAACCTTTTGAGGAAAACAAGAAGTGTAGTAGCATAGATTGGAGAAAGAGGGAGTGTGAGAACAAGAGTTGAATTCTTTTTACCTACCGATGCCCTGTGATATCATCTTTTTTAAAGACACTGGTAGAGTCTGTACTGGTGAAACGAACAGGAAGGATCTGTCTCTGAAAAGAACATTTCAACCAAGATTGACGATCATGTACTCACTGTTTCCATTTCTGGCTGAACAACCTGACCACTGGCTCATCCCTTTGAGTCCTCTTCCTTCCCAGTTATAGTCCTGTGGGATTTAGTCTAAAAGTTAGGCAATCCATCTGTTACCCATCATCCTTATTACATGTACCAACCTAGTGTTTCATCATTGGATAAACTACATCCTCTTTTTCTACCACCACTGACCTTCAGCACTTCTTTTCCTTTACTGTATTTTAATTTTTGCAAGGCAAACGGGGTTTAGTGGCTTGCCCAAGGCCACACAGCTGGGTAATTATTAAGTGTCTGAGACCGGATTTGAACCCAGGTACTCCTGACTCCAGGGCTGGTGCTTTATTCACTACACCACCTAGCTGTCCCATCTTTACCATATATTTTCACAGAAAGTTGTTGCATATTGTCCTTCCCATTGCGGGTCAATATTCTAAGGCTGCAATCAACACAAGCAAGATGTTGGAGGTAAGAATTTCTGCTTTTGCTTTCCCAGACACATCATAACCAAATTCCAACTTCATCAGTATAGTTAAAGTACACATACACTTTTATATTGTTAGTTAACTTTTTGTGTGTTCTTTTGTCTTCTCAACTGGATTGCAAATTTCTTAATGACAAAGTCCAAATCACCTCATGCAATACTGTAAAACCAGAAATTATTGATCTAAATAAAGTTCATGAACTTGTTTTAAAATTTTTTTGATAATTTCAATAAAATTGATATCCTCAGTAATCCTCTATATTTTATTTTATGCATTAAAGGGGTCCATAGCCTTAACCAGAGTATCTCTGGGATCCATGACTCAAAAATGAAGGATCCCTGCTACATTTTCTCAGATACCCTTTTGTTTGAGTAATTTTTTATGTTATATACTATGTTATCAGAATTCTTTGAAAATGATTGTGATTTCTATATTCTAATATCTTTTATATCACAAATGTGCTTCCAAAAGTATTTAAGTATACATTTACATAGTCCGAATTTTATTTCCCATGTACTCATGAGAACACAGTATCCAAAGAAGTCTTAAAATTAAGAATCATATTTTGAAATGAATAATTGATGTCAGATTTTTCTTTTTGAATTTCCATACTTTTCTCTTAAAGTAAGGTTAACCTGTTTTAGAAGATCTTAGAAGTATCTCCAGGGAAGGACTGAGGGAGAATGAATTTAGTCTATTCCCCTCCTATTTTAGAGATTAAATGACTCTCCCAAGATCACTTAAATAGTAAGTTTCAGGGCTGAGATTGTCGGTTTCTAAATCTAAATTCTTTTTTTATTTAAAGGGTGAATATTAAATTGAACAAAAACATTATCAAATGAACAGCTAAGTGGCTCAGTAGATAGAGTGGCATGCCTGAAGTCAAGAAGACTCATCATCCTGAGATCAAATTTGGCTTCAGACACTTACTAGCTATGGAACTCTGGATAAGTTGTTTAACTCTATTTGTCTCAGTTTCCTCAAATGAAAAATAAGCTGAAGAAGAAAATAGCAAAATCCACTCTACTATCTTTACCAAGGAAACCCCATATGAGGTTGCCAAGTGTCAGACAAGACTGAAAAATGACTGAACAATAACAATCAAATTGCCTGGTTTGTTTATATGACCTGAACTTTTAGTTTTGTTCTAAAAATTTTAATTTTTTTAATTTATTTTTTGCTTAATAATTTATTGAACTCATCTTTTTTTTGCATCTCTATCATTTCTTACTAATTCTCTTCCTCTTTCCTTTTTCTTTTTTTCCAATCTACCTTTACACACATATACCAATAGAAGCCCTCTCTCTTTAACAAAAAAATAATCCCTACCTTTTCCTCAGTACTTCCCTGGAAATACTTCCACCCTGAGGTCTACTCTCCTGATTGGAGAGTTCTTAACTTGAATCACCTTTTCATGCATGGTCCCAGACATCCTCACTTCAGTTCTAACTCAACTTTCTCTTTGGTCATTTTTGCCTCCTCACTAGCAGTTTTGCACTGTGTCGGTATTCTCTGCTCCTGCCATGTCCTTGTTGCTATTGTCTGCAGGAGAATATGTTGGTGTCTTCCCCCCATTAGAAAATAAACCAATATAAGGGGGAAAGGATATTATTTTGTATACTTTTATTAATATCTCCAGTAATTAGAATAACAACTGGCTCATAGCAAGCAATTAACAAATGTTCTATCTATCTAAAGCAAAACACAGCAATAAGCTTGCCCCTCAGTCCACCACCTTCCTGCCAAGAGGTAGAAGCAAGCTTTGATATCAATCTGTGGAAGTCATTCTTGGTTATTGCATGGATCAGAGTTCTCATGTCTCTCAAAGTTGTTCTCCTTTGTGTTGTTTTCTGGTTCTGCTCATATTATTTTGCTTCAACTCATGCAAGTCTTTCCAACTTGTCCAGTTCTTTCATATCTGTCATCTTGTGGTACAATAATATTCCATGGAATTCATGGGCCACAATATTCAGCCATTCTCCAATTACTGGGTACTCACTTCTTTAATTTGGGAATCTGTTCACTGTACCACATTGAATCCCTTTTGAATCAAGAGGAAAATTTCTGTTCCCACCTAAGGCCAGATGAAGACCTTCCTCTTCTGAACAAAGACCTCAAAGGGACCAGTTGGACCTCCCTGGACCCTCCAATTCATATTTACATCTTGAAGCCTGGGCCTCTGGAACAGGGAAAAGGACACCATCTGTGCCTTAATCAGGCCATAATACTGAATACACTGACAGACATCAGGTTGGCATAATTGAGATCTAAACATCACTGATTAAACATGGTCTTTACCCTCCAGAAACCTACCTAGAGACATGTTAGAAAATATAATAAATCAGAGACAAAATTTTAGTGGTATATTTACCTTACCAAAAGCCCTGTATATTCCTGGTTAAAGGCCTGGATTCCTTATTTTTTTTCCTCTTTTGACTCCTAAAACTTTATATCTGTGGCAGGATTATGGCAGAATATATAAATTTGGATGATTCCTGAATCATAGTAACCCAGGTTGGGCTAAGACCTTTTTTCAACCATGGAACTTGCCTCCATGATTTATTCAGCCTTGGGTTAAAGCCAAAGAAGGCTTGGTTGTTTTACTGCTACAAACAGCTGTAACCTGTCAGAGTGCACCTCCACAATTGGACCTAGGTCCCCTCGGCAGAGCCAAAGCATCATTAGGAAATGTTGCGCTACAGAAATATTTGGCACTAGCTCAGCTGTTTGAAGTCCAGCCAGCTTGTGATAAAAGGTAGAGAAACTGCAAATGGTATAGAAATGGCTGGACATCTGAGAAGACAACGGGCATGGGGTTAGATGTTCAAAGAGCATATTTTTAAGCCCTATGATGAGCCAGGAAACTGAGCAATTTTCAAAGTTCAGTGGAGGTTCCTGGTCTGAATGACAATAGGAGTTTTGTACTCCACAGAAACACTCCATCGAGGGCCTTCCAACACCCCAAGAGCCCTCTAGATAACAACTCACCAGTTTGTGGACAAATTTGACAGATCTAAGAAAAAATAACTTTAATGCTGCACCAAAGTACCCTATAAATATTAATTAATAATAACTAAAATGCAGACATATCTCTGAGAAGTGTTGGCATATCTCAAAACAATTCTTCCCACTAAGTCAGTAAAACTTGTGGGTGGGGGGAGGCATATGGAAACTTTAGGGGGATGGGCCAATATGGATACTCTCTGCTGTTAGCAAAATGACTGTGAAGGTTATTTCCCAGCTTCTCCCTTCCTTCCTGTCTTTTTCATATTTTTTCAAAGATAATAGAACTTAAATGATTAAAAAAAGTACTCTTTTTCCTATCCTCTCCTGTTCTTTCCTCTCACTTTCAACTTTTTTAAAGGCCCAAATCTGAAAAGAAGAAGAAATCCTGCCCAATTTAGTCGTCACCTAATTGATCAAAGTTTTTAAATCATACCAAGCCCAGCTTTCTCAGTGGTTGGTGGTACCCTACCCAAGCAACATGGGGGGGCAGGGCAAAAGAAACTCTTCTCTCTCTCTTCCAATAAAAACTCTTCCTTTGTTGATCTTTGTAAAAGAATTTGACCAAGAATGATGGGTCATGAGAATCAAAATTTTTTCTACCTATGGGTCTGAAATCAGTGTCCTAATTTCAGCATACTTAATATTTTTAGACTCACAAATCCAGGTATACTGAAAAGAAACTAGATTTCACACCCCATGAAACTAGAAACCATGTAATTTTTAATTCTCCTATCTTCCGACTTCTAGAAAAGAGTTTTATATACCAGACGCCTTAACTAAGGGTGGAATATTCATTTTCCAAAAGAGTTCAACATAGGATTCCTTTAAACCTAGGTCTCCAACTACATTTAGAATATGATTCCATTTACAAGTCTCTTTATACATATCTATTGAAAAAAAAAACAGGGTACACCTGCAATTCCTATATATTTGTGAGAGACCTCACAGAATTTACTCAGCATGTGTGGGATAATTTCATGCATTGCCTATTGATGGGTGTCCCTTAGCTAAAGAAATCAGTACAGTTGCCAGAGAAACAGCAGCAGCTGCTTATGATATCATAGATGGTCATTTTCATGGGAAATCGGTTTGAATCTGAAAATTTACTTCACAGAAAACCACTAAAACAGCATTGGAAATCATTATATCTTGTATAGTTAGATTTCAAAGGCTTCTCACACTTCTTAGGGAAATTTAATACTAAAAGAAACCTTAAGGATTACCTAGTCCAACTTCTGTTTAGATATAAAAAATAATGTTCAGGTCACTTGAGGTCAGGCGATTAGTTGTTAGAACTGGAGTTAGAAGCCCAGACTTGGGACTGGGTCTTTTGACTTCCAGTCTCATGTTCTTCATTACAAGCTAGAGGTTAAATCTAGGAACCTCTCTAAGAAAAAAAAAATTCTTAAGTTGAAAGAGATGCATCATGACCTAGTGAATCAAATTCTGAATTTGTTAAACAGAGCTGAGTTCAGATTGGACTGCTAAAGTGGTAAATAGAGTACTGGAGTCAGGAAGATGAGTCTTCCTGAGTTCAAATTCATCCTTTATTAGCAGTGTGACACTGGGCAAGTTCATTTAACCTTGTTTATTTCAGTTCCTCAATGTAAAATGAGCTGGGGAAAAAATGGCAAAACACTCCAGCATCTTTGCTAAGAAAACCTCCAAAATGGGGTTTCAAAGAGGCAACACAACAATAAAGGCTGGATCGCTCCTCTTTCACTTAATAATTGTGTGAACCTGGAAAATGACTTTACCTCTTTAACTTTCAACTTCCTCATCTGCAAAAATAAGGGGGTAGGAAGTCTCTTCCAATTCTCTACATATGATTTTATGAAAATTGGGTTTTTGAAAATCACCCACATTTTTCAGTTTAAATATATTTTAAATGAATTTGAATGGTTGACTACCAAATTCTAAGCATCACAGAATTTACAGGGTTTCAGAAGTCAAATAGCCCAATCTATGACAGCAAGCACAGAGGATTTGGGGGAAGCAAGAGTTTCTTTTTTACCTTTCAGAAGCTAGAGCTTTTACTGCCCCTCAGGAAGATCTGTAGTTGGGGATAAAGCGGAGGTTTTGTTGTTATTTCTGTTGTGTCCTTTCAGCTGTGTCACACTCTTCATGACTCCATTTAGGGTTTTCTTGGCAGAAATACTAAAGTGATTTGTCTTTTCCTTATCCAGTTCATTTTACAAGTGAATAAACTGAGCCAAATAGAGTGAAGTAAATTTGCCCAGAGTCACATGGCTAGTAAGTGCCTGAGGTTGGACTTGAACTCAGATATAACCCCTCTTTAAAGAAACAGGAAAATCTATTCCTTATCAGTACAAACTGAGGTGAACTGGGAGGAACTCCTTTTGGTTTCTTAATTAGAGGCAGCATATAAACCAAAACAATCGCTTTCTCTGGCTCAACTAACCTGAAGCCACTGAGGCACATTTCCAGCCCATATAAGAAAAAGTCTCATTTGGTGTCATGGGTTGGGAATTTGGCGTCAGTGGAGTGAGTTAGAATGTCACTGTCAGGTTTGTCCATGATAAAGGAAGGCATTCTAGCATAAACTCAGTTCTCCATCATCCCACTGGACCTCTCTAGTGGGACTATTTTTAAATTAACATTCCCCTGATACCCTTATTTTTGTTACATGTATTTCAATATTTCAAGTACCTGTGATTTTGCCAGCACATATTCCTTCCAGCTCTAAAACTAATGGAAATTTTGTCATCACATTTAACTTTTAAAAAATTTACCTTTCTTTCTTTAACCCTCCAACAATTAATTACTTGGCCTTCTGCCCTAGTATCACCCTAACCTGCATAGGACAGCCTTTTAACTCTCTTCTAAAAGGTTAACAATCCATTCTTGGATTAGGGATTATATAGATTCTTGAACCAATTGCTCAGTGATCCAGTCAGAGTCTTATTACTGACCTTTTATCTGGTTCTAGTTACTAGACTGCTGATCTTACTCCCTTTGACCAAACTTTCACCTTGTATCCTAATTCTAAAAAATGGAATCCTGTATTCTCCCTGTTACTGACTTTCTGTATTGATCACGTTCCCTAAATCCTAATCTTTATTATCAAGCCCCTGTTTCCTACAGCCATAACTTTCATGAGGTCTTCTTCAGAGCAAGTTCCAGGGTTGGCTAGGTGGTGCAATGGATAGAGTACTGGCCTTGGAGTCAGGAGGACCTGAATTCAAATCTAGCTTCAGACACTTAATAATTACTTAACTGTGTGGCCTTGGTCAAGTCACTTAACCCCACTGCCTTGCAAAAACCTAAAAAAAAAAATAGCAAGTTCCAACCTTGCCTCTTGAGTCATTCACCAATATATAACCTACTGCTAAAATCCTTCAGATGTTCTGTCTGAATTTTCTCTTCTTGCCTTCTCCTATGAACTTTCCAAATCAACCACCATGCCCCTATGAAATTTGTCTGTCACATCTTGACTATTTTTATTTGAATTGTCTTAGTTTAGAGCAAGATATGACTGCCATCATTATTTCAACCTATTAAGTTATGAACTATCATCTAATATATTAGCTATCCCACCCAGTTTTTCACTTTCTTCTTTGTGTTTGAAAATTGTGCTATGTCTTCTTCCAAATCACTGATAAAAATATTGAACGGAACCAGGTCAAAAGACTGAAGCCTGGTATACCACCAAAGATCGCTCTCCAAATTGGATCCATTATTCAATCTTTGGGATGAAGCTGGTCAATAAACTCCCCAAATCTCTATCAGCTAGTTCACATTTTTCCACCTTATATGTAAAGACATCAGATCAAATGTCTTACTGAATCAATTTAGATTATGCCCACTGTAATTCCTGACTCCTTTGGCTTAATATCTATACAAAATGGAATGAAAGTTAGTTTGTTAGAACTTCTTGGTAAAGGCATGCTGGCTCCCACTGATGATCACTTTCTAAGTTAAATGTTCAAAGTCATACATTTAATGATACATTTTAGGATTCTGCCAGGAAGCAAGATAAAGTTGATTGGTCTGTCATTTGTATTAACCAAGTCTTTACTCCATTTTTGTTTTTTTGTTTTGTTTTGTTTTTTGGAAAGTGGAACAGTCTTCAGTTTTCTGGCACCTCTACCTCATCTCAAGATTCCTCAGAGAATCCTAGGAGTGATTCTGTAGGATCTTCCCAGGAAGTAATTTGTTTGCCTTTGGAATGTGAACACATTTAAAGCTAATATAAGTTTTCTCTCTCAGTCTCCTCCCTTATCTTAGACTTCTATTCAATATTAACTGGATTTGTATGCAAATTTTTAATGTGTTTCTCCTAAACAGAGAAGTAGAAAGTAATGTAAAACTTGATCGATGTTGCTTTCTCCCTGGCTTCTCTTGACATCAAATCATTTTCCTGAAGCAAAGAAACTATCTTTATATTCCTCTTTTTTTTTTTACTGTAAACAGTTTCAATTTCCTCTTTTTTGTTCTTTATCTTTTTCTGTGATCCTTTACTCATTTTGAACTTTAGTTCTCCTAAAGAATATTTTTACTTGATTATGCCATTCTTTTCTGGTTATATTGGTCATATTTCCCTTCTTCCACCATATGCAAGCTCAAAAGGATTTTAGAAACACTCCCACTACATTTGGTAAATTCCTTTTTGAAAACAATGGGAGGATATAGAAAAAGTCATAAAGAATGGACAGGGATTAATAGGTTGCAAGCTATATAATTCGGGGCTGTGAGAATGAGATTTCCATATCAATTATATCACAGAACCAGTAAGTGTTAAAGTCACAAATCCCTCCCTCCCAAGTTTCAGTGTTATCTATGAGATTATTTTTTTACCTTCTTTGAAGAGTACATTATAACTCATACTTACTAAAACTATGTCTTTATTAACAAAATGAAGATATTAAATAATCTAAAAGGTCTCTTCTATGCACTATGATCCTAAGTACTATTCCTTATCTTTTTTCATTTTGTTTTCTTCTGAGAATTGTAGTTTTCTTCAGTATTGCTATCCTTTTTAGGTAAGTGTTCATTTCATTTCATTTCTCAGGAAATTTAATGTTGTTTTTTTACAAGCATTTTCTTCCTTCCCTCCAACTGTCCAGATCAACATGGTGAACATTCTGCTATACCCAGTCTTTCAGATGTTCCTATAATGTGCTTTGTTCCTTAATAGGAGCTTATCACTTAAGTATGCTAAATTATAATCCAGAAAAATAAATCCTAATCTTATATATACCCTTCAACTAATTGCTTATTTCCCATATTCTCTCTTCTTCCAAAGTGATCATTTCATCTTAAAGAAGACAGGAAACTAATACTCCTGCTCCCCAAAACCTTTAGGTTTTTTCTCTGTTACTGTGAGGTGAATGGTGAAAAAAATCTATGTTGTTATTGGGTGGTTGTTGGGTTTTTGTTCCTGGCAGAATCATTTGTTCCCACATGAATCAACTATCTAAGGTCCTTCCTACCCTAGATCCTATAATTTATTATTCCAGGTAGGTCAGATGAATGTTGGCAGACTCATCATCTCAATTACATGCTCCAAAAAAGGAAGTGACTTCCTGATTGGTCATGTCAACTTGAAGCTACTTTGATATCAATTCCATCTACTTATTCTGACCTTCCCCTCCTTTCACCCCTCAATCAGTGAGGATAACTACAATTCCATAGTTCTTTCTAGAGCTGCTAACAGGACTCTTTGCTTCTGCTAACACCTGAGAAAATGTACAGAATATTTTGCCTCTCTTTTGTATATGCTGGAGTCTTTCTCTATAGAAAGAAATATGGCTACAAAGACAGTCTGTTTTGAATCTGTCTTGTTTCTTCCCCAACTCCTATTTTGAATTTCTTTCTGAGTAAATTCAATCTTCCTGCCTTTAAGTGTGTGGAAAAATACTTCTCATTCTTTTTTGCCTTTTTCATCTTCTAACTTCTTCAAAGTAGGGAAAGATCACCTTAGTTTAGAGGAAGAGACAAAAACCTGAGCTGGCTCTGGAAGGATGGGTAGATTTTCCATCAGTATAGCAGGGCAGGTATGGAATTTCAATTTAGGGAAATATGAGTAAAAGCATGGAAGTGGGAAAGTATGAGATGGTCTAGAGGCTAAGAATAAACCAATGTGACCAGAGGACAAGGGTTGGAGAAGGTGAGGAAGAGAGATTAGGTTGGAATATTCCAACCAAACTGGTGTGTTTGCTGTTTCCCAAATTTAGAATTCCATCTATTCTCTCCTTATCTTAAGACCCCACCTATGTCTACAGCACATTTCCCTTTGCATCCCTAGCTTTTCTGCATCTCTGTGGTTCATAAAATTTCAGTTCAGGTGCCACCTCTTAGAAGACCTTCTTAATCCCTCTAATTATTAATGCTCTCTCCTTCCTCAAATTATCTTGCATTTACTTATATATTCATCAGTAGAATGTAAGTGAGGTTAGGGAATGTATCTGGGTTTTGTCTTTATCACCAGTTCTACCTGTTTAAGTCTTTTACATATTAGAGGTTTAGTAGATACTTACTGACCAAAGTGAAGGCCAAATTGTAGAGGGCCTTGAATGTCATTTTGCTAGTCAGAGGGAGTTCCTTAGGAGGTCTTATTGAACACAGTAACATTATCAAAGAAATGTTTTAGGAGAATTTCCCTGCTAAGAATGTGTAAGTTGGATTAGACAGAAAAAAAAGAATGTTTAAAAATCTATAAAAGTAGTATGGCATTAAAGAAAAGAATAAAATAGGGTTTCAATCATTAATTCATGTAGCACATTATTGAAAGCAGTTGTGATATAATTTTTTAAAAAAACCCTTAATTTGAAGGTTAGAGGACTGGATTTGAATCTTGATTCTGTACTTACTGCCTGGTTTTGGGCAAGTCAAATAACTGTCTTTGGGATTCTCAGTTCCCACATCTGCAAAATGAAGGCAGTAGAGATTGCCCTATCTTTAAGATTTCATCTTCCACTTCCAAAATTCAGTGCATGCATGAGTGTGAACAAATGAGTGCCTTTATTCCACAATTCTAACAGCAATGCCCTAGGGATTGTGGCTTTTCAATAGATAAAATGACAACTTTTCTAGTTAAAAAACCTGTTAAAGCATATTAAAACTTTATTCAGTTCTCTGCTAAACATGGAAGACAAATGTGTGCAAGGGCAGTGCCCACAGAACTTTTTTTTTTTTTAGTTTTTTGCAAGGCAATGGGGTTAAGTGGCTTGCCCAAGGCCACACAGCTAGGTAATTATTAAGTGTCTGAGGCCAGACATGAACTCAGGTCCTCCTGACTCCAGGGCCAGTGCTCTATCCACTGTGCCACCTAGCTGCCCCATGCCACCCAGCTGCCCAACTCCCCCAAACCTCTTGGCCCTCTCTCTCCAGGTGATTTTTGTCCATGGTCATTTCCCATTCTAACAGTTCACTTACCTGTTTGCTCCCTGCTGCAAAATTAAGATTAGGTATCTATTCCCAGTCTTTGAATCCTGCAAAGAGGTTAATTTGTTCATTTCTTGTAGGAACAAATGCTTCTGAGTTGAAATATTCTGTAATTCCTTTGAAATAAATGCTGTCCTTCATGAATTGGGAGAAAAGCATTAATTACTTCTGCTCACAAAGGTTTCTAGTCTTTTAATTACCCTCATAAAACAATTCCATTTTCCCTTGTGTTTTACTTCATGAAAGAGTTCTTTATACTGATTCATAATAGGTTGGGCATATGATGCAGCTATATTTATTGTTAACCATTCTTTCATTGATTTGAAGTCTAGTACAACTATAATCAGAAATGTTCTTAAGAATCAATAACTGAAATTCTTCTGAGTTCAGATATATAAAGCCTGAAGGAATCATAGAGATAGACAAATAGGCAGGCAGACAGACAGACAGAGACAGAAAAACAGCGACAAAGGAGAGAAGAGGTGGGGAAGAAGAGACAGAGAAAAAAGAAAGAGACAGAAACAGGGCAGAAAAAGATATAGACAGAAAAAGTGACAAAGTAAGTACCTTGGTGCTAATGATACATGTACAGGAAAGAAAAAAAAAAAGACTATCCTCACTCCTCAGTGGCTTACATTTTACATGAGAAGACCAAGCAAGAAGGGAAACTGGAAGAATGATGGAGGAAGTTTTGTAAGGTGGCTAAGAGGGGGGATCAATTAAGAAAATGATTTGAGTTGGATGAAAGTAGGCATGACTAAGGCTCCTCAAAGACCTAAATTTCTTCTATATCCTTTTTCTTTGCCAATAAGCAGACTGTTATTAGTACTGTCCCCTTAAAATACATTCTTTGATTCTTGATTCAGTTCTCACAACAGTCCTGGGAAATAATTGCTAGTATTGTCCCCATTTTAGAAATGAGGAAACCCAGGCTGAGGCAAGTTAAATGACTTGCCCAGATCCACCCTGACAGTATGTCTTTGAAGCAGAATTTGAATCCAGGTCTTCATGAATCTTCCTGGCTGGTCTTCTATCCAACATGTCACAGTTCTTCTCAAAGTCTCTCTTCTTTTAAGGAGTTCTGATTTCTCGAGGTTACCTGATTTTTCCTTTAATCTTGTGTCTGTTTTACTCATCTCAATCCCATTTTGCTTCTATGCTCACAACCTAATCTCATTATCAGTTTGCCTAGCCTCAAGCACATTCTACCTAATGGTTTGCATAATCAAGTAATTCTCAATCTGCCAATTAAGCACCTAAAATGCACCAGACTGTTCTAAGTGCTCAGGAAACAGACAGAAACCCTCTCAAAGCTAACAGCCCAAATTGGAAAGGGATCTAGAGAAGCAGAGGCAGGGTTTCTTTTAAAAACAAACAAACAAACAAACTTCTGGGGAAGGCTAGGTGGCACAGTGGATAGAGCACTGGCTCTGGAGTCAGGAGTATCTGAGGTCAAATCCAACCTCAGACACTTAACAATTACCTAGCTATATGGTCTTGGGTAAGCCACTTAACCCCACTTGTCTTGCAAAAACCTAAAAAAAAAAATTTCTGTAAAAGTCAGACATTTTTGCTCCCTTGGCAAGTTTTTAAAATGTAAACCCTTATCCCAGAAAAATTGGGTCCCCCATTATAACTGTCTCACAAGAGACGTTAAACCTTCATGATCGCACATGCAATCTGATTTATTGCAAAATAAATATCCGCTGGTATGGAGAACAGAGTTTTATAGCATTGAAAATAAATGTATGCACAAAAATCCATATTTTTTAGTGTCCATCATTTGAAAACTTAATGAGGGAAAAAAAACAAAGGCTAAATTGTAAGTCCTATTCCTCCAGAGTGGTATGGATGGATGACACTAAAGTCGTGCTTATCTTTTTTTTTTTTTTTGTAGCTAATGATGATAGAATCAAGATTTTAAAAGATAGGCTAGAAGCCTGGGCCAAAACCAATATGAAATTTAATAAGAATAAATTTTAAAAATCTAACAGATATTTCTACAGGTGCAGAATTTAGTATTTATATAAATTTAGTATTTATATAAATATGATAAAGGGAAAATGGGTTGAAAGTTTTGGCATTTTGGTTGACTCAGAATGAGCAAGCAATGTAATGAAACTCCTCACAAAGTTAATATGATTTTAACCTATATTAATATTTGTGTAGTCACCAGACCCAGAGGAATCCCATTGGCCAGTCCTTATTCTGACCTAATATATCAGATCTGTACCTCACTCTTTTTTTCCAAAGGTTCATCTATTTTTTAACATTCATCCATATATATATATATATATATATATATATATATATATGTTTATTTTTAAGTTATAAAATTTCCTTCCATACTCCCCTCCCAAACCCCTCCCCTCATTGGTGAAACAGTCTGGTTAATATTGTACATACATATTTTTGATAAACATGTTTACAGATTAGTCATTTTTGGTATGAGGAATTAGGATTAAGGGAACAATAAATAAGAAATAATTTTTATAAAGTGTTCATCAGATTTTGAAGGGTTGTTTTGGGGGTTTTTTATTTTTGTTTTGTTTTTCTTCCTCTGGATGTGGATAGCATTGTCCATAGCATGTCCAATACAGTTGTCCTAGTTCTCTGGACTGCTGAGAGGAACTGCTTCCATCAAGGTTGATTATCTCACAATGTTGTTGTTAATGTGTACATTGTTCTCTTGGTTCTGCTCCATTTGCTCAGCATCAAATCCTGTAACTCGGTCTGTGTTTCTCTAGAGTTCGATCATTTAAGGTTTCTTATAGGGCAATAACAACAATATTCTATAGCATTCATGTACCATAACTCCTTTAGCAATTGTCCAATTGATGGGCATTCCCTCAATTTCCAATTCTTTGCCACTCCAAAAAAGAGTTTCTATGAATATTTTAGAACATGTGGGACTTTTCCCACTTTTTTATGATTTCTTCTGGATATAGGCCTCTGAATTGAAATTGCTGAGTCAAAGAGAATGAACTTTTTAATTGTTCTTTGGGCATAGTTCCATATTGCTCTCCAGAATGGTTGGATCTGTTCACAACTCCACCAGCAATGCATCAGTGTCCCAATCCTCCCACAACCTCTCCAACATTGATCATTTTCTCTTTTTCTCATCTTAGATAGTCTGGTAGGTGTTAAGTGATACCTCATAGTTATTTTAATTTGCATTTCTCTAATCAATAATGATTTGAAGCATATCTTTTGACCATTTATCAATTGGGGAATGATTTGTAACCTTATAAATTTGATACAATTCTCTATATATTTTATAAATGAGACTTTTATCAGAGTTCCTAGGTGTGAAGATTGTTTCCCAGCTTTCTACTTTCCTTTTAATTTTGGCAACATTGATTTTATTACTGCAAAACCTTTTTTTTAATTTAATATAGTCCAAGTCATTCATTTTGCAGCTGATAATGTACTCAAATTCTTATCTGGTCATAAATTTGTACCCTTTCAATAGATCTGATAGATAATTTCTTGGTCTATTAATTTTTCTATAGTGTTACCCTATATGTCTAAATCCTGTACCCTTTTTGACCTTATTTTGGTATAGGGTGTAAGATGTGGGTCTATGCCTAGTTTTTGCCATACTATTTTCCAGTTTTCCCAATAATTTTTTTGTCAAATAGTGAGTTCTTATCCCAGAAGCTGATGTCTTTGGGTTTGTCAAACAGTAGATTGCTGTAGTCATTTATTTTGAACCCATTCTAATCCACTGGTCCATTACTTTATATCCTAACTTGTACCAGGCAGTTTTGATGATTGCCACTTTACAGTATGGTTTTTAGATCCAGAGCTGGGCCACTTTCCTTTACATTTTTTTTTTTCATTTTTTTCCTATTCTTTTTTGCTATTCTTGACCTTTCATTGCTCCAGATGAATTTTGTTACTATTTTTTCTAGTTCATTAAAATAATTATTTGATGGTTTGATTGTTATGGCACTGAATAAGTAATCTAATTCAGATAGAATTATCATTTTTATTATATTAGCCAAACCCAACCATGAGCAATTGGCATTTTTCCAATTATTTAGATCTGACTTTATTTGATTGAGAAGTGCTTTATAATTGCATTCATAAGTTTCTGAGTTTGTTTGGGGCAGTAGATTCCCAAGTATTTAATATTGTCTGAAGGTAGTTTAAAATGGAATTTCTCTTTCTATCTCTTGGTCTTTGGGCTTTGTTCTCCATATATAGAAATGCTGATGATTTATGTGGGTTTATTCTCTATCCTGCTACTTTGCTGAATTTGTAGATAGTTTCAAGGAGTTTTTTAGATGATTTTCTCAGGTTCTCTAAGTATGCCATCATGTCATCTGCAAAGATTGACAATTCTGATTCTTTCAATTTCTTTTTCTCCTCTAATTGCTACAGCTAGCATTTCTAATACTGATACTGAAGAATAATGGTTATAATGGGCATCCTTGTTTCACCTCTGCTTTTATTGGAAATGCTCCAAATTTATCCCCATTACATATAATTTTTGTTGATGGTTTTACATAGATACTATTTATTATTTTTAAGGAAAATGACATTTATTCCTAAATTTTCTGGTATTTTTAACAGGAATGATGTTGTATTTTATCAAAGACTTTTTCAGCATCCATTGAGATAATCATACGATTTCTATTGGTTTTGTTATTGATGTGTTCACTTATGTTGTTGAGTATTTTTCTAATATTGAACCATCCCTGCCTACCTGGTATAAATCCTACCTGATCATGGCATATTATCCTAGGGATAACTTGTTGTAGTTTCACTGCTAAAATTTTATTTAAGATTTTTGCATCAAAATTTATTAGGGAGATTGGTTTATAATTTTCTTTTTCTGTTTTGGTTCTTCCTGGTTTAGGTATCAGTACCATGTTGGTATCATAAAAGGAAGTTGGCAGAATTCCTTCTTCTCCTATTTTTTAAAATAGTTTATGGAGAATAGGAATTAATTGTTCCTTAAATGTTTGGTAGAATTTACTCCAGATCCTGACTTTTTCTTAGGGATTTTGTTGATGGTTTCTTGAATTTCTTTTTCTGAAATGGGGTTAATTATTTTATTTCCTCTTTTGTTAATCTGAGTAGTTTGTATTTTTATAAATATTCATCCATTTCACTCAGGTTATGAAATTCATTGGTACAGTTTGGCAAAGTAACTCTGAATTGTTTCTTTAATTTCCTCCTCATTGGTGGTTAATTCACCCTTTTTATTTTTATACTGGTAATTTGGTTATCTTCTTTCTTTTTTTTTAAATCAGGTTAACCAAAGGTTTGTCTATTTTATTGGCTTTTTCATAAAGCCAACTCAGTTTTATTTATGAGTTTTCTTGTTTCAATTTTATGAATCTCTCCCTTGATTTTTTAGAATTTCTAATTTGCTTTTTGATTGGGGAATCTTTAATTTGTTCTTTTTTTCTAGCCTTTTTAGCTGCATGTCCAATTCATTGATCTCCTTTTTTCTATTTTATTCATATAGGAAGAGATATAAAATTTCCCCTCAAACCTGCCTTGGCTGCATCCCATAAATTTTGGTATGAAGTCTCATTATTATCATTCTCTTGGATATAATTATTGATTACTTCTATTGTGTCCCACTCTTTAAAAAGGTCATTAACTAGCAAAAGAGCCATCACAAATGGGTGATGAGAATTTGGGGGAAGTCTGGGGAAAATGTTGCAGGAGACATTATTGAAATTGCCAAATGTTTGGTTAGAGAAAGGAAGATTTAGCTATCTTCAGGAATATAGAGAATTGGTTTGAGGGAGGTGTACATAGTTTATGTTGATTCAGCAGGGAAAACTAGAACACAAG
This sequence comes from Macrotis lagotis, assembly GCF_037893015.1. Taxonomy (NCBI): domain Eukaryota; kingdom Metazoa; phylum Chordata; class Mammalia; order Peramelemorphia; family Peramelidae; genus Macrotis; species Macrotis lagotis. The sequence continues at coordinate 330,291,109 of NC_133666.1, forward strand.
ATTAGAAGGTGGAAATTTTAGGAAAAAAATTTTTGACTCAGCTTGAAAAAGAACTTTCTAACAATTTTGTTGTGCATTTGAAACAGCTATATCTGACTCTCTGTGACCCCATTGTGGCGTTTTCTTGGTAAAATATTAGGTTGATTTGCCATTTTCTTCTCTAGCTCATTTTACATATGGGGAAAATGAAATAAACAAAAATAGTGTCTGAGAATCAGAAAGATGAGTCCTTCTGATTCTAAGTCCAGTATTCTATTCATTGAGTCATCTAGTTGCCCCCTATAACAATTAGAGATTTCAAAAAGTACAAGGCATTATCTTTAAAAAATAGTCTCTTGAAGGGATAGCTAGTTGGGGCAGTAGACAGAGCATTCATCCTGGAGTCAGGAGGACCTGAATTCAAATCTAGTCTCAGACACTTAATACTTTATTAGCAGTGTGACCTTGGTTAAGTTACTTAACCCCATTGACTTGAAAACTTAAAAAAATTAGTCTCTTGTCATGAGATTCTGTAAAAGTATTGAATAAGATGATCTAGAAAATCTCCTTAAATTTCAATACGGGATGCTTATGGAATCAAACCTACACAAAGCAACACACAAAAACATGAAGTCTCAGAGCTAATTAGAATTAAAATAAGCAGCATTCTTTATACTGAATTGTTCCTTTCTATAGAAGTCTGCTTCTTCTGTATCTAAAACTAGGATTTATCTTTTGAGAAGAAAACAGAAAAAATATACTATTCCTTATGAAATATCCTTCTTTAACTGCATGTCCCAAAGTCCTTATGCATAGTTAATAGAAGAGCAAAACAGCTTAGTTAATTTTTATTCATTTTGAACTTAAATAAAAAGTGCAAAAAAGAACATTTCTATAGCAAAGCAAAGCATAAAAAGAGGATTCAATATAAAACCATGAATTTCCATTTCATAGTCTTTGCTTTATTTTGAAAAACTTTGAGACATTAAGAGGGTTCCAGTACTTAGAGCCCTTTGATATTCTTATAATCAGGGTTGGACTTAATCCATACTTTACTTAGCAAAGGGTTAAGTACCCTGCATGGGGAGGGAGGAGAAGTATGGGAGAAAATATGCTTGGGAGAGGGGTACAAATAGTTCATACAATGATTTGGCTTTGGATGATACTTTGACTTATGAGGATTGTGTTCCTTTGGAGGGTACCTGAAAAGGGTTATAATTTGATGTAATACAACTCTTAAAAATGTGTACTTCTAATAAGACAGAAGAGAGGAGAGTATTTAATGACTTTGAGGCAATGCTGTTTATCAATCAATCACTCAATCAATCTGTGATTGCACCTTGATAAAACTTTAATGCATATCAATCAATTAATCAAACTGTGATTGATGATACCTGCTTAATTGTACTTGAGAGATAAATAATACCAGATGATGAAGCACAAAGATTTATAATTTTGAGGGAAAGAAGGGAGGATGTGAACACTGAGTAAATTCTATTCAATAGATTTGACCCAGAGAGGGAATAAGTCATATGCCCACTTAGGTTTAAAAATCCTACTCTACAGGGAAGGTGTGTGTGGGGGGGGGGGCAGTGGGGGAAGAGAAAGATAAGAAACAAAGGGAACATGTGGGATCAGAATCCTATGTTACAACATTGTTTCTCCTTAAACAGAATAATCAGAAGAACTAGAGTGGAGAACAAAAAGGAGTTTATTTGCTGTTCTCAAGAAGAGGGCACACTATCTGTAATATGAGTTACAGCTCTAGGAGGAGTACAAAGTCCCTTTTATCCTAATCCCTAACACAGTCCCAATGCCCCGACCCACTACCTATTGGCTAAATAGCTGGGCTCACAATCTTTCCTCAAGGATCAAACCAATCAGCACAAAGTGTTTTCAAGCCCTATTTGCATAATTATTCAGATTCAGTTTTACCCTATTAAAGAGAGATAATTTGTTGTACCCTATCAGAGAGATAATTCTACATTATTCCATATATGGGGGTCAATCAGCATGTTGCCCCTGGGATCTGGGGTAACCAAATAAGCATAGGAATTTGGGAGCCACAGAAAAGACAAATGAGTTTGCATGCTCTCTCTGGCAGTACATGGCACCTATACCAAAACTGACCATGTACAAGAGCATAAAAACCTCATAATCAAATGCAGAAAGTCAGAAATAATAAATGCATATTTTTCAGACCATGATGCAATAAAATTACAAGGAATAAAGGGTCAAGGGAAGATAAACCAAAAACTATTTGGAAACTAACTTAATTTTAAATAATGAGTGGATCAAACAACAAATCATAGAAATAATAATTACATCCAATAAAATGATAATAATGAGACTTCATAGCAAAATTTATGGGTTGCATCCAAGGCAGCTTTGAGGGGAAACTTTATATCTCTAAATGCTTATATGAATAAAATAGAGAAAAAAGAGATTAATGAATTGGGCATGCAAATAAAAAAATCTAGAAAAAAAGAACAAATTAAAGATCCCCAATTAAATACTAAATTAGAATCTCTGAAAATGAAGGGATTTATAAAAACTGAAAACAAGAAAACCATTGATCTAATAAGTAAAATTAAGAGTTGGTTTTATGAAAAAGTCAATTAAAATAGATAAACCTTTGGTTAATCTGATTTAAAAAAAAAAGAAAGAAGATAAACAAATTACCAGTATCAAAACTGAAAAGGGTGAACTAACAACCAATGAGGAGGAAATTAAAAAGATAATTCAGAGCTACTTTGCCAGACTTTATGCCAATGAATTTCATAACCTGAATGAAATGATGAATATTTACAAAAATACAAACTGTACAGATTAATAAAAGAGGAACTAACATATTTAAATAATCCCATTTCAGAAAAAGAAATGTAAGAAACCATCAAAAAAAACTCCCTAAGAAAATGTCTCTAGGTACAGATGGATTTACAAATGAATTCTACTAAACATTTAAGGAACAATTAATTCTTATTTTACATAAACTATTTTAAAAAATAGGAGAAGGAATTCTGCCAAATTCCTTTTATGATACCAACATGGTGTTGAGATCTAAATCAGGAAGAACCAAACAGAAAAAGAAAATTATAGACCAATCTCCCTAATGAACATTGATACAAATATCTTAAATAAAATTTTAGCAATGATACTACAGCAAGTTATTACTAGGATAATACACAATGATCAGGTATGATTTATACCAGGTAGGCATGGATGGTTCAATATTAGAAAAACACTTAACATAATTGAACACATCAATAGCAAAACCAATGGAAATCATATGATATCTCAAAGGATGCTAAAAAAGCCTTCGATAAAATATAACAACCATTCCTATTCAAAACACTAGAACATTTAGGAATAAATGGAGTTTTCCTTAAAATAATAAATCATATTTATCTAAAAAACCATCAACAAAAAATATATGTGGTAGGATAAACTCAAAGCATTTCCAATAAAATCAGTAGTGAAACAAAGATGCCCATTATCATCATTACTATTGAATATAGTATTAGAAATGTTAACTTTAGCAATAAGAGAAGAAAAAGAAAAAAAGAAAAAATAAAGAAAAACTATGTAAGAAATATAATGCATCATTTTCAAAGCCACCCAGCTTTTCTGGGCTTCCTTCTAAGTTTTCTTTTGTTCTCTGCTGAGCACTTTTTCCCTCCCTCCCTCCACACCATTTTATTTTTTTAATTAAATTTTAATTTTATTATCAGGTCTGATTCCCTCATTGATCCTATTAGAAAAAATAAAAAAATAAAAAATAAATAAAAATAAAATAAATAAAAAATAAAAATAAAATAAAAAATAAAAACAAAACATAAACTTAAATCTGCTTTCTGAGTCTGTCAACTGTCTTATGGAGGTGGCTACCGTGTTTCATCATGAGTCGCCTGGAATTGTGGTTGGCTACTATGTTGATCAAAGTTTCTAAGTCTTTCAAAGTTTTCTGTCTTTACAATATGGTTGTCATTATTTAAATTTTTCTTTTAGTTTAGTTGACACATACTTGGGAGAAGGGGGCTGAAAAAGAGATTGAAACTAATATTCCCCTAACTCATAAAGAATCATGTTAGAAATGGAAGGGACCCTAGGAATAATGAAGTCCAATGCTTGACTGGTTTGTGTTTTTGTTTTTTTTTGGCAAGGCAATAGGGTTAAGTGACTTGTCCAAGGCCACACAGCTAGGTAATTAATTATCAAATGTTTCCAGATTTGAACTCAGGTTCTCCTGACTTCAGGGCTGGTGCTCTATCCACTGCACCACCTAGCCAACCCCTGCTTGATTGTTTTAAAGCAGAGAAAACAATCCACAGAGATGCAAGGTGACTTGTCCAAGATTACAAAGGAAGGCTTATTCAACTCTTATGAGACTGAGCTCAGGTAGAGTCAAATGGAGCACAAATCTTACAGTGTAGATGGAACAGACTTTAGAAATCACCTTATACAAGTTCCTCAGCATACAGGAGATGAAGCAGGAAATCCAGAGTGAATGACAGAGAAGATACTAGAATGATTCTCCCATGTCCTTCAACTAAATGGTTGAAATTTTCATTTCCATGGGGACACAGAGCAAGTTTTATGACTCAGAAAAAAAGAAGCTAAGATGGATAGGAGCCCTCATGCTTTCTAGGGGGTCATAGCCTTCAAGTTCACCATCATTCCTACCCTCACCTTGATTTCTCAAATTTTGGTAGTTTGAGAAGACAAAATTTCAAGAATGGCGAGTTGCAGGTATATCCAACAAGGCATGGCCCTCTAGCAATACCCACAATCCCTCTCAAGTTCTCAAGTCTCTCTTCTGGGATAAAAGGGAACAGGGAAGTCACAGGTCTGAAGAAGAATTTCCTACTCCCCACAGTATCTTGATCTCTACAAAGACTGAAATGGCATCCTTCTTCCTTGCACAGGGAAGCCTATGACAATTTTTTAAAAGCAGGACATCTTTTAAACATATTGTTGCAGCTAGATAATCAATAAATCAAGCCCTGGTTTGTAACATTTGCTGATTTCTGAGACATAAATAGTCACATTGAAATGTATTGTTGGCTGGTTATGGATGACTCCAGGATAAATCTGACTTAAATCCTTTTTTTAAATTTTTTAATTTTTAATTTTTGGGGGTTTTTTTGTTTACAAGACAATAGTATTAAGTGACTTGTCCAAGGTCACACAGGTAATTTTTTTTACAGTTAGTTAATTATTAAATGTCTGATGCCAGATTTAAACTCAGATCCTCCTGTCTCCAGGGCTGGTGATTTATCCACCACGCCACATAGCTGTCCCCTTTTCATTTATTTCCAAATAAGATTATTTTCAATATTCATTTTCCAATAAGTTTCTCCCTCCCACCCTTCCATCCCTCCCCCATACTAAGATAACAAGTAATCTGATAGCCTGTAATATTTTTAAATTGGCCCTTCTGCACAACTCCTCTAAGTTACAGAAAGTTTGGAAGTCAGAGAAGGCAAAACTCAAAGAATATCAAGGTCTTCAGGATCTTGGCATGCTTCCTCTTGTAATGGTGAAAGTTCCAATTCTTTCCCCCTACCTTCCCCAATTTCTTTGAAAGTTGATCTTGGATGGGAGTGGGAAACCTCTTCCCAGCTTGTTGTTGCTTCCTTGTCTTTCCTTTTTGTCCAGGAGACAAGGTAAAAATGACTGCTACTAGGAACATTATTTCTGGGCCAGGTCCTGATCCCCCCCCCCCCATCCCTAGACCAGGTCAAGACTTTAGACTCAGAAACCTCCACCCCTGACCTTGGAGCCTCATTGGGAGCAACTTCCATTCCTCTGATCCAGTTATCTGCTCTTCCTTGTCACAGCTCACCCTACAACTATAACCCCTAGTCTTTCCCCTTTGGTCTTCCCTAGAAAGCAATCATTGATCCTCTGTCACCTTCCCTTTAAATCTCTCTACTACATTTATAACTTCAGGACCATCCTGAGATAGCTGTCTTCTCTGCTGGAAGACCTAATTATTGAATAATGAGTTAATCTTGGTTACAGATTCCACAGAAAATAAATAGTATAAAACAGGGGTGTAATTATTACCAGCATCTTCTCTCTCTTTCATATAACCCATACCTGACCAAGAGTTTTCCCTAAAATACTGTTCACAAGGGAGCATCTGGTCTTTGTTTGAAAAATTCTCTTAATGAGGAACCCTCTATTCCCCCCCTCCGCCCCCAGACAGCCTAGTCCCCTTTTGGATAGCTCTAATTGTTAAGAATATTTTTTTCCTGATATCCAGCCAAAATCTGCCTTGCCAAAACTTCCAGCCGTTTACTCCTTATTGTTGTTGTTACTCACCTTTTGATCTCACAGAGAACCAATGACATCATGAGTATAATGTACTGACTTGATATGAATTACATTTAAGGAAGACAGAGCCTGCTCAAGATAAGTCAAGACAGGGGAAGTCTAGGTGGCGCAGTAGATAGAGCACTGGCCCTGGAGTCAGGATGACCTGTGTTCAAATCTGGCCTCAGACACTTAATGATTGCCTAGCTGTGTGACCTTGGGCAAGTCACTTAACCCCATTGCCATAAATAAATATTTTTTTTAAAAAAGATAAGTCAAGACAACTGACTGCGGATCAGGATGCAATAGGTCACCTAGTGCTAACTTTTGCTTTGAAGATAATTATGATTCCCATTTCCCCCAAGTCTTCATTCTTCCAGGCTAACCAGTCTCATATCTTCATATCTTATTGTTTCAACATTTTCTATCCTCTTCATTGACCTTCTCCAATGTTCAGCAGTTTATTAACTACCTCCCTTCCTAAAATACACCCCCAGAACTAAACACAATTATTCCAAATAAAGTGTGATATAGGACAGAACTCAGCAGTACTATAATAGACCTGTATACCAAAGTACTTTGGATGCAGCCCATAATCCCAAGAGCACTTTTTGTCTGTCATATAACATAAATGATACAAAGATTATGTTTTCAGTCCACCAAAACCCCCTGACTTCTTTTCAGCTCAAAATGTTTCTCCCATAATGTATTTGTGAAGTTGATTTTTTAAAGCCAAGTGAAAGACTTTCATTTCATTCCTATTCAGTTTAGTCATAGTAGATTCAATCTAATGCTCTAAGTTGTCAAGAACTTTTGGTACCATCTGTCATTCAGTGGGTTAGCTTGTTCCTCCTAGTACAGAGTTAAGTGCAGATATTTGAGTTTCTTCAGCTCTAGGTCACCATCAAAATTGACATTAAAAGACCAATATCTTCTCTTGAGGTCTGACCATTCAAGTCATTTTTGTATCCAGCTAACTGCATTACTGTCTAGACCAGAAATATCAAACAATCAACACAAGAACTGCTGACCATTATGTAAAGAAGATTAAAATATAATTGGGAAACATTTAATAAAATAAATAAAAATGCAATAGAACATGCATAAAGTTAGCATGCAGTTTTCTAAGTCAATATGTCTGCCATGAGAATCCTTATGTATAAATTAGTGGCTCCTTTTCTTTTTGAGTTTTGTGGAACTAGTCTACATATCTCTCCAATGTTTTCTCATGAATAACATAAGAAAATTGTCACAAGAATTCTTTAACTTTTGTTAATCCCTACAGTACATTTTTGTGTTGATTTCCAAATAAATTAACTTCTCAAAAGAGAGGCTGATGTATGGTAGAAATATTTTTGACACTAATCCAATGTATGATCAATAAAAATAAAGAGAAAACATCTGTGAAAAGAAAATGCTAGTCAATAGAGAAACATAATTCTATTAATGTAAGTTCCCTTTAAATAAAACTTTTATATGAACCCATCTATTGTAATAAGGATCGTGCATATAGAATTGACAGGGATCTCATAAGCCATCTAACAGAAATTTCTCATTCTAAAACTGTAAAAACTGAGGCCTTAGGGAGATTAAGTGAATTACCCATGATCACAACAAGAATCAGAGGGAGGATCTGAACCTAAATCCTCTGACTCCCCACAAAAGGGGAGTCATTACAAGACAGTGTAGAGGAGGAGTTACCAAAAGGATCAAAGGCAGGGAGAGTTGTGACTGTTTTAGAAATTAGTGACTGACCAGTGAGGAAATATAAATGAGGACAGTGTGATATAAACATTCAACAAATATTCTTTTAGCAAGAGGCTATCTTTACTAGGTTCAGATAAGACATACACAAGCTTCAAAAAAGATGGACCTTGAGGCAGCTAGGTGGCACAGTGGGTAGCGCACTGGCCCCGGAGTCAGGAGTACCTGAGTTCAAATCCAGCCTCAGACACTTAATAATTACCTAGCTGTGTGGCCTTGGACAAATCATTCAACCCCATTGCCTTGCAAAAAAAAAAAAAAAAAAGATGGATTTACCTTCATGAAATTTGTTGTCTTTGGACAAAGTGAGGCATAAATATGGAAAGCTACAATGCTCAATACACAGTTTGGGTGTTAGGTACAAAATTAAGTGATTTTGAAATCTGATGTGCAGGGAAAGAAGAGGATAAGGTGATAAAGGCTATAAACAGACAATGAGTACATTTATGTAACTTTAAAGGTAATGAATACCTTTAGATTTGTGGGAAGGTAATAATGTAATCAAAACAGAAGCTTATAAAGATTTACTCCTACAACTTAACTCTTCAGACAAATTGAGTTCTAAGGAAGCCAGGACAGCAAGACAGAGGGAATGGGAACTATGTGGTAGAATACTGGCTTTGGACCAAGGCCATTCATCTCGCAAGACCATGGACTTGGTCTTTTATTTTTAAGTTGTAAAATAAATAAAGGAGTCATTTCCAGGTTGAGATGTTTGTGTTATCATGGCTCACATTTTTCCATCTAAGTTTCAAATGAGATTTATAACAGGAAAGATTGTAATAAAAGAGCTCTAGTACTATGTGGTCTGACTGTGAAAGTACCCATTTATAAATATATATTTTCATGATATCATAGTTTCCTATACTGTATAGCATGAAAAAAGAATGAAATGAAATGTGTCCAATTTGCTTAAAGGACATAAGATGAATTTTCATGCTTTCTGGAAATCTGAAGCTTTTAATGCTGTCCCTGCCTAATCAAGCCAGCCTAGCCTAAGCAATGAGGCACCCTGGGGAAGAGGCAGGAGACAATGTATGCCAGGGAAGTTAAACCACCATCACCTTAACTACCATCTTTCTCCAAATCCTGATAAGGACATCCTAGGATCTCAAATTCAAAAGCTTTGTTAATAGAAGTTTCCCCAAACTACCAGACCTGCTTCTAGTCCAGCTGCTACAGCAAAAATGAAGGGAGAGAAGTCCCATCTCACTCATCACCCTAAGCAACAACTGTGGGCCAACTGTGAGCTACTTTAAAGCTACTTTAAAAATGCTGTCTTACTTTTCTGCTTGTATGCCTAGCATTTTTGGTCAGTGCTTTGGACTGTACTAACTAGTGCTTTCCCCTCCCTTCTTTCCTTCCCTCCTTCCCTCCCTCCTTTCTTTCCCTCCCTCCCTCCTTCCTTTTTCCCTCCCTCCCTCCCTTCCTCCCTCCCTTCCTTCCTTCCTTCCTTCCTTCCTTCCTTCCTTCCTTCCTTCCTTCCTTCCTTCCTTCCTTTCCTCCTTCCTCCCTTTTCAAAACCCTTAATTTCTTAGAATTCTCTTTTTCCGATACTGTCCTAAAGGATTGGTTTGCAAAAAATTTTGGTTAGCTATGTGAGGCAGAGGCAACTAGGTAGTACACCAGTTAGAAGGTTAGACCTAGAGTCAGGAAAAACAATTAGTAAGTCAGTCAACAAGCATTTATTAAATGTTACTGTATTCCGGTACTCTGCTAAATGCTTAGAGTACAAATGTAAGCAAAATGAAAGACAACCCCTGCCCTCATTCCAATGGGAAGACAGTATATAAAAGGAATCTGAAAAGGGAGGTAAAGAGGGGAAAAGGAGAAGTCTGAAGGAGTGGAAAGTTCAAAGATGATTGACCTGGGTACCCTCCTTAAATGGAGATATTAGGAAAAACCATCTAATAAAAGGAAGGGTCTGCCACTGCAGAGGGTACTACCTAGGTGTGAATTTTGAGGCAGAAGTAGATTAATAAATTTTCCAAGAAAAATCCAATTGTGGTCATAAGAGTTGGATACAATTGATAAATGACTGAACAACTTTTTTTTATTAATGATATATTATTGAATCCCCATTTAGGTCTGTATAATATAATAAATTCAATATCAGGACTGGTATCTGGGGTAAGTAGACTGATTAGGTGTCCATTGATATGGCATGATTTAAGGTGAGCCTGAAAGTTATTCCACCAAAACAGCTCCCTCAAGGACTGCCTAGATATTGGGAGACCTAACCTGAGTTATAGTTTGGAATTGCCTGGTTAGCGTTACTTCTCTGAGGGGAAAACCAGCCAGGAGAAATTATGAAAAGGCATAATAAATAAGTAGAAAATTTGAAAGAAAGCTGTTTCATAGTATGGAAGAAAAGAGGGGGAAGAAAAATGGAATCATGACAGATAAAAGCCAGACTCAAATATAAGAAAGGTGAGGTAAGGAATGGAAATGAATGCTAATAGAACCAATATTCATGAATATGAAGTTCCCCTTGTCACATGATTCAGAAGCTGATAACTAAAATTCTGCAATTAAAGGTTCATTCTTGTAGTTTTAGTCTGATGGATGGGCAGAAAAGTCTCTGAAACTGTCTTCAAGTCTCTTGCCATTCTAAACAGCTACCATACTTAGTCATCTACTGACTTAGTTTCAGAATCTTGCAAATGGAGTGAGTTATCTCTCGAACAAAAAGCAATCATTTATTTTTGTTTAGCTAGAATTGAAAATCATCTAAATATGTCCAAATTAAAAATCTTCCTTTACTTTGTTGGTAGTAGTAATTATAAAGATAGTAATAATAAGAACATAAGACAACATTAAAAACCTACTTATCAAGTTTATGTCTTGAGTGACAGGTTCATAAACTCATCATATTTTTTTTCATAAACCCATTTTAGAGAAACATAAAATGGAAACTACATAACAATTGCATGATTCAGGGACCTCTTAATCCCTCAGAGTTTTTTCCTTTGGTCACTAGCTGGCTCAGCTATGAATAGATTACATTCTAAAATGTCTTGGCATGAATTCTTAGCATCTTGAGATCAAACACTCTGAAGTACTCTAGTTCCTACTCATTCCCTATAATTTTCCCTATTTCTATGGGAATGTTCTTTTTTCCTTAGGACTTAGTGCACATTCTGGTCTTTAGAATATATTCAAGTCAAAGTCCTGATGACAGAGTTTGATGTCTTGATGAAAACCCAGACTTACATACTTCAAAAACAAATCATCAGTAGGGCTGAATAAAAATGCACGTTATCACTGTAAATTCTGGGAGTCTCTATCCTAGCTCACACTCACACTAGCAAATCAAGTCTCCAAAGGGTAATGAACTATATCTTCCCTTATGTTCTAGAAGAAACCCTGAGCGAATCTGTGAGTGTGTGTTATGGGGGGAGGTATCTTTTGAAACCTATCAGCTTGAATCCTATTTCTAATGTTTTCTTCCAAATACCAATTATAAGTTACAGTCAGTAGCTTCCCTGTATCAATTAATTCAGTGATTGATTAGCATCTTAATATCATTTAACTGATATTTGTTGCATTTCTGTCTAGAAGTTGCAAAGTATTCCTTCATCTCACCATTCTTTCATTTCAAACTTTTCTCTTTCTCCTTACATTCACATAGAATGTCTTCCTGTATCTGATGCCTATACTTTTCTTGCTTTTTTGCTTGGAATCTTTTCTTCCTACAGATTCTGAAGTGAACTTCTCCACAAAATTATTACTGATCCCCCTTCACCATGGGGTCTTTTCATCTTCAAAATATTACTCTCTCTCTCTCTTTCTTTGTCTTTATCTGCTTCATATTATACTTATACGTGTGTTAACCATAGCTATTCAGATGGTCTAATAGACTTATATTCCCTTTGAGGAAAAGGAATTATGTCATTTTTTTTAGTTTTTTTGCAAGGAAATGGGGTTAAGTGATTTGCCCAAGATCATAGTATGTTACTTTTTCATCTTCATTTCCCTATTCTCTTGCTGGAACTGGTTAACTCTGTACTTAACAAATATTCTTAAATTGAATTGAATTAGATGAGGCATCATTCATAGTGTTTGCTTTCCATCTTAATCCCCAGGAAGCTAGTGTAATGACATTTCATAAATAATTATGAATTCCACAAACCCTCAGCAAGTCCAAAGGAAAACAGAACTACAATGTTAAGATTCTTTAAATGTTTTCCAGTTACTCAAGCCAGATATGACCTGAATAAAGAACAACAGAGAGTACTGAACTGAGAGATTAGATCATGATTTTTTTTAAGTTTCCCTTGCCAGATTCTAGTCAATAGGCAATTTTAAAACGTTTCTTGATACAGATCAGATTTGTCAAAGTTTAGAGGAAGAAAAGGAAACAACAGAAGTACACTCTGCTTATAACTTTGTGGCAATTGTGCAGTTGCAGACATTGAGAGAGATCTGATAAAGTCACAGTCACTGTTGAGTGAAAACAATAATAGGGCTTATCTTCCTTCCCATGTTCTGTCCTGTTTCATAATCTTAATTCATAAAGTAAATTGTCTTTTGGAGTTAGAATTAATCATTATATTCTCTGATCCCAGTCAGTCATACCTGCTGTAGTCTGATGAATGATTCTCTAGATGGGTTTAGTACTGGAGAAAGTGTGGTATCATAAAAAGATCATTTGCTCTGGCATCAGAACACTTGGATTTGAATATTCATTCTGCCAACTGCAGACCTGGAGCAAGCCATTCAGCCTCACTAGGCTCCCGCCCCCCGACAAAGGAACATATTCAATTAAATTACCTTTAAGTTCCAGACCTAAGTCTATGATTTTGTTATCTTATAAAAGTTGTAATTCCTCTAGATTACTCTTCTAGAAACATGTTCTTAGATTCGTGCCCTTACAAGGCCTTAGGTAGATTTCGAATTCATAACCTCAAAGCCAACTCTCATCCAGTCTTCCTTAAAAGAGGCCTTTTCATGAGGTATATCAAGTTCTAATGTGACTCATCCCACTGTCATTAAAGTTCAGTTTCCTATTACAGACACAAGGCTTAGTTTTTAAGATCAAACAACTGTGCAGATGATATTCTGATCTCATGGAGAATGTGTCTGCAGTTAGGGAATAAATTGGGCCAAGTTATTAAAAGCACTAGGAAGAAACATCAGAGTCATCATTAACTCACTTTTTTCTCTTTGCTGTCATTCTGCTGCCTAATCTCACCACTGCTCCCTTTGTGGCAGTTTTTCCAGTCACCTGTGCCTCTCCATCCTAATTCCAGAGGTTTAGACCACCCTGATCACTCATACCAAGTCAATGATGACCTCCTTCTGGTTTCTGAGGTCTAACATTGTCTTCTCCAATTCCTCTTCATCACTGACATCTATTACTTCAAGAGGACTCCTTTTAATTAATTAATTTATTTGTTTATTTATTTTAGGATTTTTGCAAGGCAAATGGGTTAAGTGGCTTGCCCAAGGCCACACAGCTAGGTAATTATTAAGTGTCTGAGGTCGGATTTGAACTCAGGTACTCCTGACTCCAGGGCCGGTGCTTTATCCACTACGCCACCTAGCCACCCAACTCCTTTTAATTTAAATCCTCAGTTTCCTCTTGAGTGTCAAAGGAAAATTTGAATTTAATGATAGCTAAGATTTTTATAGAATCCTAGATCTAGGTTTCTGGAAAAGAACTTCTCACTTTACAGGTAAGTAAACTGAGGGTATGGAATGTTGTGACTTGCCCAAAGTCACATGGGTAATAAGCATCCAAGGCAAAAATTGGAACCCAGGGTTATAATTCCAGAATAAAGGCTCTTTCCCCTACAATATATTTTATGAGTTGGTGTCCTTTAGGCCTTATTGTGTGTTACCCAATTACAGAGTAAAGCAGATCCAAGATTCTCATATTCTACCACAAAATTCTTCATGAAGAGACAATCCAATTTCTTTTGACTTTTTTTTTTGGTCCATTTCAGTCCACTCAGTCCATTTGCTTATCTGAAATATACTTACTGAAATTTTACTGTTATTCAGTCTTTATATTTCTATAATTGATCTCACACCATAAACTTTAAATGTTCTCCTCATCCTACCCTGTCAAATTATCTCCATGGTCCAACAACTCCTAAAACCCCTTTCTTCTCTCCTAAATTGCTTAATTGTTCTAATACTTAGACTATCAAATGAGAAGATATTTGTAAATTGCTTAGTACAGTGTCTAGCATATAGTAGCATTTAATATTGCTTTCCTTTCCTTTACTTCCCTCCCCTTCCCTTCTTTTGCCTTTTTCCTCTTCCCTTTACTTCCTTTCTTTTTCTTTTCATTCTCTTTCCTTTCTTTTTCCTTCTCTTCCCTTCCTTTTCCTTTTCTTGCCTTGTACCACTTGATCTAGGCTCTCCTCTTTATATTCCATCTCAAAATATCTTTTTCTTCAAGCAGTCTTTGATCTCATTGACATCAGCACTCCCTCCAGCAATACAGTAGGCACCTATTCATTCCAGTGCACATTATACCACCTTTGTTTATGCCTTCCTATAAATTCTTCTAAGAGGAACCACCCAACATAGGGGTTGTTTCTTCTAGACTGGCTGACAGGTAAAAAATCAATGAAATACATTAATAGTCCAGTAATTTCTCTCTCACTCTTCTTATATCATGATGCCCACTTTTCCCCCCACACATCTCTCTAATGACATTCTTTTTTTATTATATAAATATCTTATTTGTTTTCCAATTACATACAATGGTAGTTTCTACCAATCTTTTTTTTTCAGGTTTTTGCAAAGCAAATGGGGTTAAGTGGCTTTCCCAAGGCCACTCAGGTAATTATTAAGTGTCTGAGGTCGGATTTGAAATCAGGTACTCCTGACTCCAGGTGCTCTATCCAATGCACCACCTAGCCACCCCTCTACCAAGGTTTTAAATTTTGTAATTTTTCTCCTCCCCCCAACGGAAGACAATCTGAAATAGTTTTAAATTTGCAACCATGATAAACATGGATCTAAATCGAACAACTTGTAAGAGAAGAATCAGATCCAAAATGAAGACCAAAATCTAATGGACATTCTTGATGCTGATTTTTCTACCCAATTTGTGTGTGTGAGTGTGTGTGTGTGTGTGTGTATGTGTGTGTGTGTGTAAGGTATCATACTCTGCATGTGCCTACCTTGCAAATCTCCATTGATTTTTCTGTGACCCTCAACTTCATTTCCTCTGAAATTATCATATTCTATGACTTGAGGACATATGGTCTTATTGGCATAATATTGTTGTCAAAAAAGATGGGCCTTCATGTCAAGGAGAAGCTTGACAAAGTTGTTTCCACAAAGCTATCTATTCCATTCTCTTTTTCTTCTTCAATTCTGGATCACGCTTATTTTTTTATTTGTAGAATAAATCCAGAAAGGTCAAAAAAAGATGAGCTTGAGAGAAGATTTTTGATTGGGAAATTTAGATAGATAAATTACATAGATACATACACAGATATATGTGTGAATATACACATATATGTATATGTATATAAGAGGATATTTATGTTTATATATAAATGAATAAATATATATATACATGTATGTGTATCTATATATGTTGATAGGCTAGTTCCATGCTATATCTATGTGGTTTTATATTCTCCATTTACTTAGTTTTTCTCATGTGTTTATTTAAACCAAATCATTTATTTAATTTATTTCTTTTAGTAAGTTCTTATTTAAAAGGCTCTTGTGTGGTAGTTGAGACTTGATATGATCCTTTGTCATCCACTGACAGGAATACCTAGAAAACTCTACACTGGACATTCTCCAAGACAATGGTAAATGTATTTGGTGAGTTTATGCCTTCCTATTTTAGGCCTGATTCAAAATTGGTAATCACAGTGACATCTTAGTGAAGCTATCATTTTCATTAGATCTTGGACATATTTTGAGAAATATGTTGGAAGACTCTTTAAGACAACCTTCAATGCTTACAAATAATCCACAAATAGAGGGAACAGTGGCATATTGTATTTAATAAACTTTTAAATTATGTGACAATTGAAAAGCATAATTATCTCATAAAATTTATGTAGAAATATGGAAGTAGACATAAGGATTTGTAATTATTAGTATTCTCTCCCTTGCTTTTGGAGTTAGGATTGAAGTTTACACTTTTCCAGGTATTTGCCATCCTCTCCTTTTTTAAAGAATCTTGAGAATTAATACTTCAATGACATCAAAATTGTTTTGCCTCTAACATGGACTTTCTCTGTGTATACTTGAGCTAGTTAAGCATCTCTTCCTATTTTCTTCAGTATCAACTTTCTGGAATGATATTTTTGGAAGTCTAATATTAGAGTTCAAATGTTAGCGAAGGGATAAGTCTCAAACTGTTAGCAAGAGGGATAAGTCTCTTTCATTTTTGTTGAATCTGTCATCTTATTTTCAACCTTAAATGGTGATTTTGCTCAGGATGGTTTCCAATCTCATTATTCAACTGAAATTGCTCTCTCTAATGTTATTAACAATCTACTAATAGCCAAATCAAATGGTCTTTTCTTAATCCTTATCCTTCTGGATCTCAGCAGATTTTGTCACTGGCAATCATTTTCTCCCCTTGATTCTCTGTTCTGTCTATATTTTCATAACACTAGTCTCTCCTCCTGGTTCTCTTCCTACCAATAATCACTTTCTTTCAGTATCCTTTACTAGATCTTCATCCATGTCATGCTGATTAGCCATTATTTTTCCACAGAGTTCTATATTTTTAAGATCTGTGCCTCTTAGATAAAACTTATCTTTCACCAAAAGGAACATATTTGAATTCTAATAGCAGTAATGAATGTCCATTGAGAAAACTGATGAGATTTTTAGAGTTGAGAATCCACTGATAAAAGAATTCAGTTAAAGGCTTATTTTATATTCCATGTTATCATAATTACTGATGTTTATAATAGTAGCTAGAATTTATATCATGTTTTAGGGTTTGCAAAGTACTTAATAGAACTCATTTGATCCTCAAAGCAACTCTGTGAGGTAAATTACCTATTATTGTCCCTATTTTATATATGAGGAAACTGAAGCAGAGAGATTAGATGACTTGTCCAAAGTCACAAACTAATAAGTGCCTGAGGAAGGATCAAACTCTGATCTACCTGACGCTGTTTATCATATTTTGTGAGATTACAGATGATACAAGATATTCCCCTTTCATGAGGACTTGAAGTTTCATAGCTGGTATTTTTTTAGAGCTGAGATTTGAATTCAACATTTCCTGAGTCTGAGTCCAAAGTCTTGAGTCAAGAGCACAACACAGAGCATAAGATACCATTCCTTGTCAGAAGCACCATGGAGATATCAACCACACTTTTCTCTCCTAGCACTCTCATGAGAATACAGCTGCCATTGCAACAGTGAGAGCTAAATCATCCAAAGAGAAACATTGCAAAATTCTATCTCACGTAGCAATGAAAGCAAGAAAGTAGAGATAAAGAACCTTCCCTCTCTTAGCATAGCTACAATTTAATATCTAAAAGCAGTTCAGATGAAACAGAAAAACATGAGTATTTTTTAGAAAAGAGATTGGGAATGAGAATTTAACATAGTCAGTTTGTAGAGTCAGAGACTTGGGGTTCAGATCCTGACTGTGATTTCCTACCAGTGTTACCTTGAACAAATCACTTTGCTGCTTTGGAACTCAGTTTTCTCATCATTCCAAATAATAGAGCTGAACCTCATGATCTGGAAGACCTTTATAGCTCTGAAACTATGAAATTATGTGCCATCAGTTCTTCCTTCATATGACTACAAGTTTTGAATTTTTTATGAGATGGCATAAAATTGGATAGTCAATAGCTAGGCATATATTCCTTCCGCTTTTCTGAATCTTTTAATTTGCTGTTTCATGAATCAAAACTTTCTCCCCTCCATTAGTCTTTGTGTCACTCTCAATTGAAATATGGGTTGTTGCTGTGACTAAGTCAGTCTACATGTATCTAGAAGAATACATGAGTAGAAAGTATTGTAGGCACCTGATGAACCAGCTTATGTAGAGGTTGTTGCTGTTTTGTCATTTCAGTCATGTAACCCCACTTGGGTTTTTTTAGAAAAAGAAACTGGACTGGTATGTCATTTCCTTCTCCAACTTATTTTACGAATGGAGAAACTAAGGCTATCAGGGTTAAGTGACTTGCCCAAATTCACACAACAAGCAAGTATCTGAAAGTGGATTTGAACTCCAGAACATGAGTCTTCATAATTCTAAGTTATACATGTAAAGGTACCATATCCAATAAACCATTCCTGGTATTTTCTCCCTTTCCAATTCCAGCCTGACTCCAGTCCCAAACTTACCTTTCTCTGTTAATCATTAGTTGTCTAACTAGGCTGGTGACTGTAGAATTAATTGCCCAGAGCAGAAATGGATAATGAATCTTTTCTTTTTCAAGTATATTATTATATGTTGTAAATTTGTAAATTTGTAAAATTACCAAATATTGACCCATGAGGACAACCTGGAAAATAATTTAATGAAAAACTATTATGTAAATATTTCTTTGACTTCAGGTCTGAAAGGAATCTAGAGATCATTAGGTTGAATTGTGAGACAGACTGTCCTGTACAAGAGGAGCAAAAGTCTTCCTTCATGTTGCCTCAGTTGAACCACATTGAGAATGGTTGTGTTAAATTCTGGGCCCTGCATTTTATAAAGGACAAGAAGAGGAAAAGAATGCTACTGACCTGGAGACCATACCACAAGAGATAAGTTGAAAAAAGATTATTTCTCCTAGAAGAAACTGAATTTCTCTCTGATACAACAGAACTAGGAAAATTGGAAGTTACAATTATACTTTAAATTAGAATACCTTGAGTTCCTTTCAAAATTTGAGTTTTTGTTATTCTAATTTAACATCGTCATTTTACAGATGAGAAAAATGAGCCCTAGAAACTTTAAATGATTTGCCAAGGTCACACAGATAGCTCCAAATAGCATAATTTGAACCCAAGCTACTTTTCTCTAGTATATAGCACAACCTCCTTCAAAAAAAGCAGCATAATTAATATATACTATTATGTGAAATAGATGCTAGAAGATCAGGATTTTTTGTTTCAAATATACTTTCGGTTAAAGTCTATTGAGAAAATTTGCATCAGAACAATATGAGGGTCATATAATAAGAAGCTTTAGTCAGTGAGACATTGGTTAATCTCTTATCCAGGTGTTCAGGGATTAGATTCAGATGGAAGAGTTTTGGAGTCCTGGGAAAATGTGGATGTTGCAAGAATCTTCCTGCACTTGTGTGGAAAGACAGGGTTCTCAATGTCTTATAGCTGTCGTGTTTGTCATTCCTTTTTAAGTTCTAAACTATCAGCCATCTAAAGAATGAAGACTCAAAGCATAGAAGATTGAACAGTTTTGCTTTAATCTGCAACTAAAACTGAAGGAAAGTAAACTTTAGTGCAAAATATAAACTTTAAAACTAGAAGAGGAAAATCCTAGGGATAACTGACAAAGGTTTATGTATTTAATATTTAAGAGCTAACTTTATATTTATACAGTGGGGGTGGAGATAGATGAGAGAGAGAGAGAGAGAGAGAGAGAGAGAGAGAGAGAGAGAGAGAGAGAGAGAGAGCAGACATGGAAAGACAGAGAGAGAGAAATGGAGAGACAGAGACAGAGACTGTGAGATGTAGAGGAAGAGAGAAGGAAGGGAAAGAAAGAAAAAGAAAGAAAAAAGAGAGAGAGAAAAAGAAAGAAAGAAAGAAAGAAAGAAAGAAAGAAAGAAAGAAAGAAAGAAAGAAAGAAAGAAAAAAACTCTTACAATGTTTCTATGGGTATGACTGAATAGGACCATGCTATAAAATCTTATCCATCCCATTTGCCACAATTTGTCTAACATGGACTCAGGAAACCTAGAAATAGAAGTCCTCCTACTCAAGACAACAGCATGCAGATTGGACAGACCTCATTTTCCAGTCCCAAGTCCAATTTGACTATGGGGTCCCTGCTCCAGTAAACATCTAAGAAGCTTCCCAACAGAAATGTGCAATATAGGATACAAGGAATTATTCCCCAATTAAGGCATAGGAACAAGGACTCTCAACTGCTGTTAGCTGTCATCACCATGTCTGAAGAAAAACAAGCCAAGGATTTTCAGACTGCTTGCTTGTCTAGTCATTCTAAGAGTGCCATGTTCAAGTTTCAAGTCAGAGAGTTAGGGCAGGATGCAAACAAGACTTGGCTCCAAAGTCACAAAGTATATTTAGCCCTAGAGAAAGAATGCTTTTGATCTGATCAGAAGAGGGAGGGGAAGGAGGAGGAGGAGAGGTAGAAAGAGGAGGCCAAAAGAAGAGATGCTATTTGAAGCACTTTGGCTACCCCTTTGCCAGGAAGGAGCTGCCACTAGGGTTGCCTTGCATGCAGAGCTGATTGCTGAA
Organism: Macrotis lagotis; assembly: GCF_037893015.1. Classification (NCBI taxonomy): domain Eukaryota; kingdom Metazoa; phylum Chordata; class Mammalia; order Peramelemorphia; family Peramelidae; genus Macrotis; species Macrotis lagotis. Next base: position 330,311,557 of record NC_133666.1, read on the forward strand.
GTAATGCCAGATGCCGAAGCTGTAAAAGCAAATGACATAAATACCCTAATTATTTGTCAATACCATGTTGATGTTGGATGCTTCTAAAGGGGACTCATTGGTATCAATAGCCGTCAGAATTCTACAAACATCTCTATTCCTGCCACTGAGAAGTCTGACTCCTCTACTACAAATAGAATTCTGTCATGGTCACAGCAATATGGTACCTAAAGTAAGGAACACTCAAAGCACAAGGCCCTCAATCCCCTTGCAGGTTCTGCTGATTTAATGAGAAATATTTATTGCTTGAAATTAGAAAAATCTAAGTCTTCATTGCATGTAATATCCACTTCAAATAAATCTTTTTTTTTATTTCAGAGGTACCCAGTTGTTGAAGATGACTTATTTATGTTGTGATCAGTTAGCTAATTATTTGATCTTCATGCAATAAGGCAAAATGTTCACAATGGGAAAATAAAGTGATATCCAAGGGTCTACCATCATTGCCTCCTTTTTTCATCATTCCTCAAGTAGCTTCTATATTGCAGGGGCTACTGAAGAACTGTTAATTTTTAAATTAACAACAACTAAAGGATACCTAAGTAAATTTTTTTGCAGAAAATATAAAACTTCTAATCAGATCACTGATATTCATAAAGTTTTTTAATATTCACTGATGCCTTTTGTTTTAACATGGCAGTCTTTTCTGGATATCTTCTCCTTATTCCTCTTCCACTGTAACCTTCCCTTATACCAAAAAAAAAGCCAAGCAAAAATAATTGCTGAAAAAATTATAATATTTGATAGTTTATGTGACACTCTACCCCCATAGTTCCCCTTCTCTCTGCCAAGAAGAAATGTCTTATCTGTACTCCAGTAACAAGTTTCAGTATTACAATTATCCCAAGTTCAACAATGTATCTTTTCTACAAATTTCTGAATGAAATGAAGAATGAATGAATGAATGAAAAATCATTTATAGCTGCTTACTCTGTACTAAACATTATGCTATGATCTGGAAATATATTTAGAAAAGCATTGAAATTCCGCACATAAAGAGCTTACATACATTCCCAAGGGAGGAGATAGCACATATAGGGGAGTGGTGGTCAGGAAGCAGCATTTTAAAGGAGAGTTACAGGGAAGGACAATGGAACTAAAGGGAAGTAACCTGACACACATCTTCCAGTGGCCATAGTAGTACCCATTTGATCATGGTTCCAAAACTGAAAAGTTGGGGAAAAGTCCAGGAGGGCTCATGCTGAAGCAGAGGTTAAATGACTTACTTGTTCAAGGTCACAGAGCAAGTAAAAGTCTGAAATTGAATCTCAACTAGTTTCCTGCTGACTAGCACTCTCTCCTGACACCCATCTGTCTCTAAGCCTCTAATCAATATAATTTGTAGTTGTAATGCCCCCAAGAGAGAGGATTTTCTACATTTTTTATATGGTCCTTGGAATCTAAATATATAATGGTAGTAGTTTGATGTTGCATCTGGGCTCTCAAATATGTCAGAGTGAAGAGGAGGGGACTCAATATTTAAATCTTGGAGTGTCTTCTTAGCCCAGAGTGGAATCAGGGAATCAGAGACAAGTGCTGCTGTAGGCCACCCATGCAAAAGATTCTTTCTCTCTCTGTCTCTGTCTCTCTCTGTCTCTGTCTTTCTGTCTCACACACACACACACAGACACACACACACACACACACAGACACACACACACACACACACACACACACACACACACACACACACACACACACACACACACTGCTACCTCTCTGAAATGGGACAAAAACAGACCCATGAGCAAACCCATATCAAAGGAATTTCTCCTTAGAGAAATCAGGTAATGCTTTGGACAGTTTCTGGATCCTGGGGGCTCATCTGGATCTTCCTTTCATCTTATGAACAATCTGAACTGCCCAAAGTTGTGCAGCATTTTTGCCTAGAGAGGTATTTTAGTATGGTAGGCAGAACAGTAAGTGTAGGGGGGGTGTGTGTGTGTGTGTGTGTGTGTGTGTGTGTGTGTGTGTGTGTGTGTGTGTGTGTGTTGGAAATAGCTCAAGAAGGGCTTTAGTGAGCTGATTGTTAAATTTTCATTGTGATTTACACCTTGGCAAAGGGCAAGCTACAAATCAGGACTTGTTTTATTGTTTTCTTAATTGCCTAGACTTAAGAAAGTTCTAGAGAAAAATGTTAATAATATAAATTAAACTTTTAACTGTATCTGAGTATTTTTTCTGCTGGAGAATATGTTTATTAAATATTTTTCATCATTCTGCCATTCTGGGCCCAGAGGAGCAGTGTTCCACTTTCATCTTTGAAACTTGCTCATGATGATGATGATTTTTGTCCTTCATTCTCTAAGATCATGACATCAGAGAGGTGAAGTTACATCAAACAAGTGATTTTTAGAGAGGGGTGTTGTGCTAAGGCCCCAGTTTCACTTTCTCCTCCAGAGTCATCTGGACTTTTGTTACAGACTGGTTTGTTTTTGGTTTTTTTTTTGCAAGGTAATGGGGTTAAATCACTTGCCCAAGGCCATACAGCTAAGTAAGTATTAAGTGTTTGAGTCAGATTTGAACCCAGGTCCTCCTGACTCCAGGGCTGGTGCTCTAGATGTTAAGGTCTTCTTAAACAATAAAAGACAAACATCATCATCATTGTTATCAGTAAGTTTCAAAGATGGAAACTGAACCCTGCTCTTCTGGCCCCAGAGTAAGGGTACAATGGAAATTATTTTATAAACATGTTCTCCAGGAGAAAAAATACACAGATATAGTTTAAAGTTTAATTTTTATTATTAACATTTTTCTCTAGCACTATTTACCTAGGCAGTGAGTGTAGTAGATAGAGCCCCAGTCAGGGAACCAGGAGAACCTGAATTCAAATCCAGTTTCAGACACTCGATACTTAATAGTTGAATGACTCTGGGCAAGTCACTAAACTCCAATTGCCCCATCAAAAAGAAAAAAGAAGGGCAGCCAGGTGGCATAGTGGATAAAGCACCGGCCTTGGAGTCAGGAGTACCTGGGTTCAAATCTGGTCTCAGACACTTAATAATTACCTAGCTGTGTGGCCTTGGGCAAGCCACTTAACCCCCATTTGCCTTGCAAAAAAAAAAAAAAGAAAGAAAAAGAAAAAAGAAACTCACTACTTCTGTGACTTTGATCAAGTCCTTTCACTTCCCCAGGCCTCAGTTTCCTCCTCTTTAAGGTGAAAATGTAGACTAGATAACCTCTAAGATCCTTCCTGGGCCTAGGTAATGAATCATTTCTTCTTGTTTCCTTGCTTGGGCAGTACAGTCAAGCCCTGCTTAGACCAGCTCTATTTTCCCCTGGCATTCCTATTGGGAGGTGATATAAGCATTCTTTTTCTCCAAGATGTATTTGAATGAAAAAATTTAGTAACTTCAGGATTAAGTTCATTAAGGATTAGGTTCATTTTCTCTCTGTAAGCAGACACCCCCATTTTGCTAATGACCCAACTGAGACTCATAGAATTAACTTGTCCAAGATCATGCTGCTGGTAAGGAGATGAGTCACCATTTATTTCTGGGTCTTTGCAGTCCAGATTCTTTTGTGTTTTCTCTACTATCCCATGCAGTCTCTCATGTTTAAATACAAATATATAGGCTCCCTAGAAATTGAAAAGATGTTGCTTTAGGACTAATGATAGAAAGATATGCAGTAAACACCAATCTCACTACTTGAACAGATGGTACTTGGAACAAATAAACATTAATGCATTGCTTTGTAACTCTAATGACCCAAATTAGGATGCAGAAAAGTGTTACGAAAATGCACCTTCCCCTTCATTGTAGTAGTGGGGAGACTTTAGACTTGATATGCAAGTCTCCTATATCCTATACATGTAGATTTTTGAGATATCAGTTGATTAGTTTAAATTGTCCTCTCCTCCTATCCCCATTTTCACTGTTGAACTTACAATGTTACAGGAGATGGCTCACTGGTTGAGGGATATATACATATTTGGAAATAAATGTAAAAGAAAAATAAAAAGTCATCAGTATATGTTTTCAAAGAAATATTTACTGTTGAGAAATGAGTAAAGGAACTAATAAATAAATGCCTTCAAGATGAACTTAAACAAAACATTTACAAATGGGAACATATGGTTGTTTTCTATGATGTCACCTCAAAGTGAAGGTCCTCACACAAGGCATTAGTTTCATATGATTATAAGGCCTTAGTAGCAGTATTAAAACATCCTTTCTGCCATTGTGGAAAGTATAACATTGAACTAGTTGGCCTATGGCACTGATTTTGATTTTATGAGACAACCCAATTCAAGCTTTCAGGAAGTACTAACCAAAACTGAGTTCCATTTTACTCATGAACAGATGGGTAAATGAGGTGTCTTGTTTCTGGTCATTTGTTAAACAGCTCCAATTGGAATTTCCCATTGGCTAATCTGAACTTTTATCAGTGCTCATGACCTCTCTCTCTCTCTTCCTTTTTCTTTGTTCTTACTGATAAATTTTGGTAGCTGCTTTTAACAAAAGGAAGGTATGGAGTACAGTCATATAGTAGAGACAGGGAGGCAGGAAGAAAGTACAAGTCTGGGCATTGGACTAGGAGTGACAGAGAAGGGGAGTATGGTTGTAGGCATGTAAATCATCTCAGGATCAAGATTTTAATTCAGCAGAAAATTCAACAAGCTTTGTTAAATACATGCTAAGCACCAGATACTGTGCTTAGAACTGGGGTAGGGGTGGGGGGAAGGACAAAGATAAAAATGAAATAGACTCTGCCCTCAAAGAATTTACATATTATTGTGGGATGGGGAGGGGAAAGTAGGTATAAAATGTTTACAAATAAAGAGATTAAATAGTCTATACTATACCATATTATAGTATACTATACTATACCGTACTGTACTATACTATACTATACTATGCTATCCTATGCTATGCTATGCTATGCTATGCTGTGCTATCCTATCCTATACTATACGATACTATACCATACCATACCATACCATACCATATACTATACTATACTACACTATACTATACTATACTATACTATACTATACTATACTATACTATACTATAGTCTAAATAAAAGGAGTTCCAGGGGAAGAGAATTAACAACTGGCTGGGGGAGAGCATCAGGCACAACATCATGTAGGATGTAGCACCTTAAATTTGTATAGAACCTACACTGGCTATATTCACACAGCCTGGGAAAAGCATTCCTATTGGCCAAGAGAAATGGAAATACTCCCCCAAAGGGTGTCAATGTACCCAACCTGGTCCCCCGGCTGGTACTTGAGTTGCATCTTCAAGAAAAAGTAAAGATTCCAAGAAGAGAAAGAAGCAAGAATTGAAGACAGTATACTTCACAGACATGGCTAACTGCCTGTCAAAGACATGGAGACAAGAGATAGGATTTCATTTATAATAATAACAAAAGAGAGGGGCGGCTAGGTGGTGCAGTGGATAAAGCACCAGCCCTGGAGTCAGGAGTACCTGGGTTCAAATCTGGTCTCAGACACTTAATAATTACCTAGCTGTGTGACCTTGGGCAAGCCACTTAACCCCATTTGCCTTACAAAAACCTAAATAATAATAATAATAATAATAATAATAATAACAAAAGAGTCAGTTCATGCCACTGAGGATTTTGTGTTTTGTTCCAGAAGAGATATGAAACCACCGAAACTTTATGAACAGAGAAAGTCACAGGGTCAGATGTGTGTTTTAAAATATCAACAATTGTATGGAGGACAGATTGGAGAAGAGAGACATTAGGGGTCTCAAAATAATTCAGAAGTTTTTGCAGTAGGTTAAATGGAAAAATGATAAGGGCCTAAATTAAAGTAGAGGCCTCTCAGTGAAATGAAAATGACCATTCCTAGAGGTACTGTACATATCTACAAAAAATCATTGTTATTTATCAATACTAGGTCATTATTTAATTGTTGGGAAAGTTTGACTAAAATTTTCTCTTATTTGAAAATCAAGAGAAGTTCAAGATAAAATGAATTCAAACTTACTCTGATATATGCTCAAAGATTATAGTCTTGATAATTACAGAGAGTAAGGAACAATAAGAAGCTTATCAATCAGATAGGACTTTCACCATGCACATAGACCTTGTCAACTACCTTGGGAGCACTACTATGCCATTTTGACTGAAACATCTTATCTACAGAAAACAAACACCACAATATCTACCCTAGTTTGAGAATACTATTATTGGTTGTATATATATATATATATATACATATATATATATATGTATATATACATATATATACATATATATACATATATTTTTTTTTAAACAGGAGCAATTTAATTATTTGACTTAGACATCCAGAATCTCTAAGTAACTTGTAAGAGCAACCAAAATCTAGAATTGTAAGAGTGAAGAACAGTTTACCAAGAAAAGAAAAAACAAAATTTTAATTGATAAGAATATCAAACACTCACATGCACTCCAGAGAAGCAGATTGAATGGTCCATCTTTAAATTGCCAGCAAGTCAAGTGACAGTGGGAAACTTTAGGGCATCAAGCAGGGTAAGTGCAAAAGGTGGGAAGGTCCTAGAAAGAACTGTTAGGGGTGATGGAAAGTTTTGTTTCATGTCCATCCTATCTGAAAGAATCATCAAGCAGTCTAGATTGATTTCTAGGTTCTGGATCAAGAGTTGAGTGAGCCAAGTCAAGAGTTCATCTGGATCTGACAGAGATGGAAATATCTGCCTTTCTCATTTATTATTTTAACAATTTCTATAGTTGTTTTTTAATATACATTTCTTTTTGGTTTTATTAAAGAAAAAATTAAAATAGCACATAGAAAAACTTAGAAAGCATATAAAAAATGGCCAAAGATAGCCTTGGAAGACAGAGCTCCAAGATGGGGGTGGGGGTGGGGAGGGGAGAAAGGTAAAGAGAAAATGATTTGGAGATTATTATATTACAAGATTAAACAGTGACATTTTAATCTAAATGTCAATATCTGAAAATATTAAGTCTTTTCACTTCTTCCCAGTTGCTTTTATTGCTAAGTTTTGAACTGCAATATTCCCTTCATCTTTTGAACAAGCAGGTATATCCACTCAATATTCATGTCCTGAATCATATTATCCAGCTTAGTGAATTGGTCTCTGTGGACAACATCTTTATTTTTACATGTTTTCCAGCCATTTCCTTTCCAGTTGTCAATCCACTCATTCAGACCTTTGGTGACAAGTTGACTATCTGTGCACACCATGATGTTGTTCTTATTTTGGGTCTTTGCTTGCTCAACCCCTTTGACTGCTGCTTCTAAATGATGTTCTTTTGTTTGTCGGTTGTCCAGAAAACATATTATTTATGTTTAGATCATGTCCTGATTTTCAGTGGACACCAATACCTCCTTGTGCCCCTTCTCTTCCATTATTTTTTTCAGGCACCTTTCATACATACAATGTTAAAATCTGACCTTTGGTGTGATTGCCCATAATGACTTCCAAAGCTGCTTGTCTACCAACCATAGTCATGGCTCCAGGGACTGGATTTCCAACTCATCTCTAATCTCTAAAGGTTTGGTGGAAAAAGAAAGTGATCCTGGCCTAATTTGTTTATTTTTGTTAAGAAACCCTCTGGGTAGCAAAAATAATATTTAATTTCTCCTAAAATATATTTTTAAAATTTTCTTCTGCCACATAGACACATGCAGAGATTTTCTTTGGTTTCCTTCTGCCATCAGTTGTTAATTGAAATAGTTTTTGCCAGCATAACTGCCTCCCTTCCTCTACTCAGTGGCTTAGGAAGCAAGAATTAATTATGATTCCTTTTTTAAAATCCCATATTGTAATAATTTTAATTCAGTTATAAATAGATATCCGTGCTGTGGTTAATTGTTTTCAGCAGCAATTTCTTGGGAAGGCATTTAGATAAAGCCCTGTGTGTTAGAAGTCAGCTGTGATTAGTCCACATCATACTTTTGGCTCATTGCTAGGAAGTCAGTTGTTGAAAACCAAAATGTTGACCCACCAGAAAAGAAGTTGTTTTTTCATACCTACTCTACCTTTACCAATTAGGTTTTACTTTTCTACCAAGGAGAATAAGAAATCTATATACATTTCCATTCTAATGTCAATGTTCTGCAGACTATAATGCAATGGGTGCTTGTACTAAAATAGTTATTTATATTTTTCTCATTCTAAAATTTATAATATCCTTCATTCAAAATCACATGCAAATTAATTTAAAAAATTAGATCCTATCTTCCTAGTTTCTCTGGAAACACCACCCAAGCAGTCCCAGAATTTATAATGGCACCTCTTTTTAGTCAAGTTCTATTTCTTTTGTGTGGTGATTGTGGTGGGGGGACAGAATTGCTCAGGGAGGGAAGGAAATGGTTAAAAAGGCAGGTCAAGGAACTCAACTGTTAGCCTGTGACAAGCTCTAATTAGAACTGAGAACCACAGGTCTGAAAAGGAGAACTTATTCATTTTGAACAAAGGCTCTGGGACAACTTTGAGTCAGGGAGACAGTGTCATCAATAGTGACACTTGGGAAAGTTGTCATAGTAACGATCCAAAAGAGAGACTTCACACATCTTCAGTTTGAAAAACAACTGTTGGCTCCACATTGAGCTTTTTGTTTTTCAACTCACAGAACTACCCAGGGATCATAATTAACTTATAAGGAGCATTAGTTTTGCAAATGCACAACAAGTAAAATGGTAGAGACTAAGTTTGACCCCCAAAAAGAGATAGGAAAAGGCACTAACCTCTCTTCTTTGCAGAAGTGTAACATTCCAGGTAATGTCAGACTTTTTTTAACATATTGGTTAGCTTTTATAAACTGGTTCTCTCTCTCTCTCTCTCTCTCTCTCTCTCTCTCTCTCTCTCTCTCTCTCTCTCTCTCTCTTTTACTCTGAGAGAGAAAGAAGGTAAAAAAAGTGCTATAAACTCAAAACTGATTTTATTCTAAAAGGAAAAGAGAGAGATCAATTTAATGAACTGAACTTGGACTTGAGATTGGGAAGCAGTGAAGGAAGGAGAGTGCATTTATTTTTCTTTTAGCAGCTTTATTTCAGTCTCTTCCCCCCCACCCCCACCCCATCTCCCAAAACATACATACACAACTAGTCCAACCATTCTGGAAAGCACTTTGGAACTATGCCCAAAAAGCTATTAAACTGTATATACCCCTTGACCCAGAGATACCATTATAAGGTCTGTACCCCAAAGAAATCAAAGAAAGATGATCTCCCTCTCCCTCCCCTACCCATTGAGATGATGATCTCCAAGTTCACACTAAGCTCTAAATCCTAAGATCTGAAGGTCAAAGGAGAAAAAGTCAAGAAATCCCTTTACCAAGTAAGGCAGTTATGACTTTAATAGATTAGTCTATGGAGTTGTGTGAGGCATGGGACAGTCAAATAGTTCAAAAAGAAAGGCAGGTTTTTCTGGAAGATTTTGGACAATGCTTCTCTGCTTTTAAACTCTCTTAATTTGATGGAATATTTTCCAATCTAAAAGCAAACAGCAACAATAAAACTCTCCATTTGTTATTCTACTTCTTTCTGTTGGGGGCATAATTTACCTAGACTCTCATATTGATATTATAGGATCATAGAGTTAGTGTTGGAAGTATAATTTCAAAGATCAGCTTGTTCAAATCTTTTTTTAATGAATGACAAAATGGAGGTCCAGAGAAGAGAAATGTCCAGTATCATTTAGCTTATAATTAACCAAACTGAGATTCAATCCTAGGGGTTTTTTTATTTGTTTGTCTAGGTGGGGCTTTTAAAATTAATTTACTTTATTTTGAACTTAATAAATTTAAATGGGCAATTCCAAATACATAATGGAATAGAAAAAAGTAGATTGTACATAAAATTTCACATCTCTATTTTGTATAATATTTATTTTTAAATATATATAACTTCAATCTATAGGTTTCAAAGCTGTCCTTTTTCTCTTTGCTTCCTTCTGTTCTCTTTATGTACCTAGATTTTAAAATTTTTTTAAAGTTAAATTTTATTTTATTTTCATTTCCAGTTCTCTCCCTCCTCCTTTTCCCTTCCTTGATCATTCATTGAAAGGCAAGAAAAATAAAACCCATTAAATATGTAGAGTAATAGATTTGCAATTTCTTGTATAATCTTTTTTATTCTACTATCTTATGGAAATACATATTTTATTTCATAAATTAAAAAAATAAACAAAATTTTTAAAAGACAAATATTGACAAAACAAATTTCTGCATTAATCATTCCAAGAAAAAAAATCAAGAAAAAGGAAATAAATAGATAAACTTCAATTTGCATTCTGGGCTCCTCTCTAACTGGAACTGGACAGCCTGTTTCATCAAGTGTCCTTTGAAATTGTGGTTTATTATTGGGTTGATCAGAATTACTATCAGAGGTGATAATTTTCATGATATTATTGTTATTGTATAAACAGCTCTCCTAGTTCTCTGTTCACTTCCCTTTGTATCAGTTTATATATCTTTCCAGATATTTCTAAAGCTACCTCCCTCATAATTTCTTACAGCACAATAGTATTCCATCACATTTATTTACTATAACTTATTGTCATTCATTTCCTAGTTGATAGCATCCCCTTACTTACCAAATCTTTGCTAATATAAAAAGAACTACTATAGTTTTATATGTATACATTCTTTCCCTCTTTTATGACCTCTTTGAGGTATAGACCCAAGTGTTTTCACTGGTTCAAAGGATCAAACTGTTTAATAGCTTTTTGGGTATAGTTTGAAACTACTTTTCAGAATGGTTGGACAAATTCAAATTTGAATTAGTGCATTAATATTTTATATCCCCACATCCCTCCCAACATTTATTATTTTTTTGTAATCTACACGAGTTTTCCCATCCATTCTTTTTTTTTTTTTAGGTTTTTGCAAGGCAAATGGGGTTAAGTGGCTTTCCCAAGGCCACACAGCTAGGTCATTATTAAGTGTCTGAGACCGGATTTGAACCCAGGTATTCCTGACTCCAAGGTCGGTGCTTTATCCACTCCGCCACCTAGCTGCCCCATTCTTTCTTTTCTATTCCCACTGCTACTACTCTAGTACAAATATAACTACACTACCTGGGCTAGAGTATTTGGGGAAGAAAGGGAAAATAAGCATTTATTAACTTCCTACTATGTCCCAGATACTTCAGAGCACTTTTAACCTTTGCTTTCTCTAGGCATAATGATGCACATTTGCAATCGTTGCTCCTGGGGGAGATTGAGACTGCTAAATCTCTTAAATTCTGGCTGGGATTAAATTAATTGATTGTCCCCACTGTGTTACAAATATGGTGGATCCCCAGGAGTGGGGGCCAATGTCAGACTGCCTAATGAAAAGCAAAACAGACCAGGTTAAACATGAAGAGGTCAAAACTTCCATAATAATCAATATTGGAGCCCAGTCTGTTGTCAGATTGCTAATTGATGAAAGATAGGGAAACCCAACTTTAAAATTAAATAAAGAAAAAGACCACAACTCTGTTTCCCTTTCCTAAGCTATCATTCATACTTCTGCTAGACAAATCTCACTTATTTAGAAGACATATCTCCCCTCTTCAGGAGTCCTGGTTTTGGAGTCCAGAAGACCTGAGTTCCATTTTGACCTCAGATACGTGACACTTTCTAACTGTGTACCTTCAACAAGTCACTTAACTCTGACCAGCCCACATCCAGGGCCATTACCTCTCCTCCTGATTCACATCTGGCCACTGGACCAAATTACTCTGGAGGAGAAAGTGAGTCTGGAGACTTAGCACAGCCCCCCCCCCCCCACTAAAATCCAATTCATTTGCTTGTCATGGCAGCACTTCCCTGATGTCATGGTCTTTTTTGAGAATGAAGGACAAACATTATTGTTGTTATTATTATCTCCCCTCTTCTGAAAATCTGTCAATAGTTTCTAATGCTTATAAATCCATCCAATGAAGATATTATGAAGAGAATGGGGGAGGGGTGATAAATGGTGAAATCGAGTCAGATATGAAAAACTATAATCCCTGACTGGGGCCCACCTGCAGAAAGAGCCTATCAACAAAAATGGTAGTTTGGCCTGATAATGCCTGGAAAAGATAGTCTATTGTTTCAATCTGTTCTGAGATGATTGAATATCTTCAGATGGCATACGTAGTTTATCACAGTTAATTGTAGTTTGAACTTCCAAATTCCTCCCTGATCTGGTAAAGTGTTAATGCATTAGATGAACTAGTCTATAGGAAACTCAGTGAGAAAATCATAGGTTTTCAAATAAGAAATCCTCTTGTCCAAAGCACTTCCCCTTAGGACACCCTAGGAGAATAAAAAGTGGAGAAAGACTGGAGTTAAGAGATGGTATTGTGGTAAGCCAGACCTGGAGTTGGTCTGTTAATTGAAGAAAGGAATGAAATTTGAAATTAAACATTATCAAAAAGAGATTTACTCCACCACAGCAGGAAATGGATGCACCAATGATTCATTTGAGTGCAGTTTTCAGTCTCTTTGCTGCCCATACTGGTATGCTGATTGTAAATCTGAGTGAGAAGCAATTGACTTCTTGTAACTAGTTTTTTCATACTTAGGCCATCAGGAAGCTGTGTCATTCTCCAAAACTTAGTCTTCTGAGTCAATTTGGTCCCAAGTGTGATCTCACAACCTTTTAAGGAAAAATTAGTCTAACCTACTTAGTATAAGTACTTAGACTATTGCTCTTAAAATTCATAATCTTTGAAGAAAGAAATACCACCCCTTTTTATCTTTGGTCAGTGAACCAAGGATGGGACAGGGTAGCATCACCTCAGATCAATGAATGTGAATACAAGGGGCTAGGATACCCTTAAGAAGAACAGAAATCTGCTATCTTTAAAAAAAATGAAAATCCTTGTTTACACTCAGAATGGTCATAAAGAAAAGAAGTCCTTCACAGCCAGTCTAAATCAAACCCCAACCAAGGCCAATTCACCAGAACCATTTTCAGACTCCCCAGGTTCTTTGAAAGAGTTGAGTCCTTAAGAAAACTTAATTTCAGAGTTTGGACTTTATAAACAAACACCCAACAAATTTGTGCAGGTGATGTGCTACAGGTGATGCAAAACTGCATGTGAATCTCTAGCATAATACACCATTTATAGCTCAGGGGAATCTGTTCTTATATATTAGATCATCTTCAAAAATTACATGCATTGCATGCCAACTTTTTTTGGAGAGGATCAATATATAACATCTCAGCAGATGGGCTAAATCAGGTTAAGGATATAGGCTTCAAACCCTTCAGTGAGTTAAGGGGATGCCTACCCTAAGCATGTGAAGAGATCCCCAGCTTAATGGGTGGATTAAAACAATTGTTTTAAAAATCCACAAAACACCTTTAAAATCTATCATATATATATATATATATATATATATGCATATATATATATGCATATATATATCAAGTAGGCTAATGTACAGAAAGTATTTTGTAAACTCTAACATTCTTTATAAATGATAAATATATTACACCCTATCTTATATTTCAAATACATCATAACCTTCTTTACTTCAATCCTCAGGTGTTCGCTTGTGTTTCTTATTTTTTGCCACATAACTGATTTGGTTTTCTAAGGGTGTTGCCAGATGTCACTGTTGTTCTTCAGTCATTTTTCAGTCATGTCAACTCTTTGAGACTCAAGTTGGGGTTTTCTTGGCAGAAACACTGGATTGCTTTGCCATTTATTTCTCTAGCTCATTTTATAGATAAGTCAAAGAGGGTTAAGTGACTTTTCCAGGGTCACACAGCTCATAAGTGTCAGAGGTCAAATTTGAACTCAGAAAGATGAGTCCTGACTCCAGGTCTGGTGCTCTAACTATAGTTAGTCTTACCTTGTATCACCTAGTCATGCCTTGTTTCAACTATTTGTCTTAAATTTCAACTTAATTTGAAATCATTTGCCTCCCAATTTTCTTCAGTTCTATCTTTCTTATTTAATGATGATTGGCTGTATTTTAGCAATTTTCAATAAAAAAATTAATTTCCAGCTCCACTTTATTTCAGGCTGCAACATGAAGATTATTTATTTTTCAACCAGAGGAGAGAAACTAAGTTACTAGTGTCTGAAAAATATCTATATCCTAGAAATAAGTGCAAATTATTTTTAAAAATGTTTTCTAGAAGATCCCTTTCTTTTTCCCATCTCATTTAAAAACCAAACACAAATTTATTAAATATCCATAGACTATGTACTAAGCATTACACAAAAAACTTACAAGGACCCTGGGAGGAAGATGCTATTGAAATTCCAATTTTGCAGTAGAGCAAACTAAGGCAGAGAAAGATGAAGTGACTTGTTCATGCAAGTAAGTATAGTAAGAGTCTGAGGATGAATTTAACCTCTTTCTTACTTACCCTCTTTCTCTGTGCTTCTTTACTGATTCAAATTAGAATCAAAGATTATTAGACTAGTGAGAGGCCATTTGGTTCATCTCTCTAGGTCTTCTGATCTCCTTCCTCAGAATTCTTTCTACCAGACCTTCTTCCTTCCCATTAGACTTCTCTTCATTGTTAGATGCATTGCTATTCAGTCACTTTTCAGACATGTCCAACTCTTCATGTCCCCATTGGGGTATTGAAATCTCAATTTCACTTAATCAAATAAAAAAATTTTGATTGCTTTTTTTTAGACACAGTGGGAAACCAGAAAGTGTAGAAGACATGACCTTGCTCCTCAGGGAGTTTACTATCTGTCTGGATAAAAAGTTGATGTCTGTCTAACAATGAACACAGAACTCAGTAGATTCTGATCCAAATATTATACAGCCCATGGTGCAGTTATTCTATTTTAATAGATTTTAAGAAAAGAAAGCATATGTAGCAAGAGTGTCTTCAATGGCACACTGTTTTCTCCTTCCACCCACTCTACCTTGAAATTCCCAACAAGAGAAATTGAGATGAAACACTGGAAAGTTGTGGACTGTGAACACAAACACATTTCTACAATTCTCCATTCCTTTTCTGTTGTCCTTTAGAGTTAGTTTTGTTGGTCATTTTTCTCAGGGTTTCAGGAATATAGAGCCAGCTTAAAGAGGTTTGTGAGTTCTGACCATTAAATTTTTAGTGTGTCTATTTACACCTGGGAAATTGGCAAGTATGAATCAAATCAGAGCTTGATTTATTGCTTTGTTGATTATTAAGACTTTAAAAAGTAATGGAATAATGCGGAATGAGTTTAAAAGTATGTTATTTTTACAGGTATTTTTTTTTCTAGCAAGCCACTTGTTAAACACTTACCAGCCTACCCCTGGATAGGTGACAGCTTAACTGGGGTTTTCCTGTCATCTTTATAAGAAAGAAGGGATTTGGAAGTTGGACCCTGAGTTGATGGTCTATACCTCTTTCTTCAGTAATTAGGTATAGATAGAGGTGAGAGAAGGCCAGAAAATGAGGCAAAAAGAAACCAGAATAAGGAGATGAGAAAGAATAGTAGCCAGAAAGTGGCAGCATTTAAAAATCTCTGAGGTGGTGAGAAGATGAAGAAGATGTTCTTTGTTCTACATTCTGCTTATTTTAACTGTTCTAGTCTGGAACCTGAAAACAAAGTTAAGCACTTCTCTGTTTCCTCATGTTTACCATTCCAACCTCAAGGCAGGATTCCAGATACCAACCCTTTCCTTGAGTTTTCTCTTGACATAGGAGCCAAGAGTGAAGAGAGACAGGTGGGCAGAGACTTCCTAAGTGGGGAACAGTTGAAAATTATATTTAATTTTTTACCATATTTAATAAACTTTGTGACCATTGTGAATTTAGTCATTGTATCCCCTGAGTATATGAGCTCAATGATTGAAAAAGGAACTTCCAAATAAAGAATTAAAACAGAACCATCAATTTTCTTTTCTAGAATTCCCTGACAATTGTAAGCTATATTTTATTATCCTCTAGTTTACATTTAGTATCTGATTTCCTTTGAAGAACCAACTACAAAACAAAGTAATCTTTATGCACTTAGGTGACTAGAAAGGTGTTGTCCTTGACAGAAATAAAGAAGTTCAGAGTAGGAATGGATTTTCGGAGGGGAATAATGAGTTTAATTTTAGATGGTTGAGTTTGAGATGTTTACTGGACATTCTAGAGTAAAATCAGCCACAATTTATATCCAGGAGAATCTTGGAGCACCTTTGAGGCTGAATGTTCAATTGACCCTTATTAGAGCCAATTTATTTACCCTTATTTGCATTTTAATGCAAATTTTACATTTTATCAGAGACTTAAAGTTGAATCTTCAATCACAAAAGTGCACTATCTATAATGGAAAATATAGTAAATTTTGTTCTGGTAGCTGACAGCACAGTGGATAAAGTGGCCCAGATGAACAGAGTAAGCCCTGAGTTCAAATCTAGCCTCAGATACTTACTAGATGTGTGACACCAAACAAGTCACATAACTTCTGTCTGCCTGAGTTTCCTCAACTGTAAAATGAGGGTCATGATAACACCTACTTTGCAGGGAATTGTGGCATATAATAGAAGCATAATAAATATTTTTCCCTTTCCTTTAATTTAGGCAAACGTCCTACTTTAAGAGAGTTTAATTTCTAAAAGAATATTTTTGATAGAGAAAATCAGTAGGATTATCAATCTTTTCAAATATAAACATAATCTTTTAAAAATATTACATATATATATATATATATATATATACATTATTTGTTTTCCAATTATATGCAATAGTAGTTTCTACCAATCATTTTTTGCAAGGATTTAAATTTTACAATTTTTCCTCACCCCGCCCCCATATCCTCAAGGAAGAAAGAAGAAAGTATTAGAGATGGCCAAATTCTGTAATACATGATACAACTTTTTAAAAATTGAAGATAATCTTTGGTCTTCCTTTAAACTTCATAGTTCCTTCTCTGGATACAGATGGGATTCTCTGACACAGATCCCCTAAAATTGTCCCTAATCATTGCACTGATAGAGAGCATGTCCATCAAGGATGATCATCACCCTATGCTGTTTTTAAGGTGTACAACGTTCTTCTAGTTCTGTTCATCTCACTCAACATCAATTCATACAAGTTTTTCCAGGCTTCTCTGAAATTCCATCCCTCCTGATTTCTAATTGAACATTAATGTTCCATCATATACATAGACTGCAAGTTGTTCAACTATTCCCCAATTGATGGACATTCCTTTGATTTCCAATTCTTTGCCACCACAAACAGAGCTTACCCTTTTTCATGATCACTTCAGGATATAGACTCAGCAGTGATATTGCTGGATCAAACTGTATACACATTTTTATTACCTTTTGGACATAATTCTGAAATGCTCTCCAGAAATGATGGATCATATCACAGCTCTACCAACAATGCATTAGTGTCCCAGATCTCCCACATCCCTTACAATATTGATCATTATTCTTTCTGGTCATATTGGCCAATCTGAGTGGTGTTGAAGTGATACCTCAGAGTTGCTTTAATTTGCATTTCTCTAATCAATAATGATTTAGAGCAATTATTCATATGCTATAGATAGCTTTGATTTCCTCATCTGAAAATTGCCTTTGTATATCCTTTGACCATTTGTCTGTTGGGGAATGGTTTATTATTTTTTATAAATTTGACTCAGTTCTCTATATATTTTAGAAATGAGTCCTCTGTCAGAAACACTAGTTGTAAAAATTGTTTCCCAATTTACTACATTTCCTTTGAACTTGGTTAAAGTGGTTTTGTTTGTGCAAAAACTTTTTAATGTAATCTAAATTATGCAGTTTGTTTTTTATAATGTTCTCTATCTTTCCTTGGTCATAAACTGCTCCCCTTTGCATAGATCTGACAGGTAAACTATTCCTTGTTCTCCTAATTTGGTTATAATATTGTCTTTTTATATTAATCCTGCACCCATTTAGAAGTTATCTTGGCATAGGGTATAAGATGTTAGTTTAATCCTAGTTTCTATCTTCCAGTTTTCCCAGCAGTTTTTTTTTTGCAAGGCAAACGGGGTTAAGTGGCTTGCCCAAGGCCACACAGCTAGGTAATTATTAAGTCTGAGACCAGATTTGAACCCAGGTACTCCTGACTCCAGGGCTGGTGCTTTATCCACTACACCACCTAGCTGCCCCTGCCCAGTAGTTTTTATTGAAGAGTGAGTTATTATCCCAGAAGCTGGACTCTGGGTTTATCAAACAGCAGATTACTATAATCTTTTCCTGCTTTGTCTTTTGCACATAATCTATTCTACTGATCCATCACTCTATTTCTTAGCCAGTACCAGACAGTTTTTTATTTTTATTTTGAACTTTTTACAATCCCCCCCAATCTTGCTTCCCTCCCCCCACCCCCCACAGAAGGCAATCTGTTAGTCTTTACATTGTTTCCATGGTATGCATAGATCCAAGTTGAATAATCATATCCTTAAGGAAGAAAAATAAAGTATTATACCTGATTGTTGCACTAATGGAATGAGCAAGACCATCAAGGTTGGTCATCAACCCCATGTTGATGTTCCTCTGGTTCTGCTCATTTTACTCAGCATCAGTCCATCCAAATCTTTCTGGGCTTCCCTGAATTCCTATCCCTCCTGGATTCTAATAGAAAAATACTGTTCCATCACATACATACATATACCACATTTTGTTAAGCCATTCCCCAATTGAAGGACATTTACATTAATTTACAATTCTTTGCCACCACAAACAGAGCTGCTATAAATATTTTTGTATGAGTGTTTTTTATGTATTTCTAAAATATTCTTGTTTAAGAGTAAATGTAATACCCCTCCCCTCAAGAAATATAGACCCTCATGAGAAATAAAGTAAAGGGAAGAGAAAAAAGAATGTGTTTCAGTCTGTGTTCTGATACCATCAACTCTATCTTGGGTGGATCACATTCTTTATGATAAAAGTTACTTCCATATTTTTTCACCATTGCTGTTGCTGATCACAAATCCCTCCATCCATTCCTCCCCACTACAATATATTATATTTTCTCTCTCCATTCACTCTGTCCCTCTTCTAAAATGTGCTATAGGGTGGCTGAGTAGTGCAGCAGACTGATCACTGGCCCTGGGGCCAAGAGACCCTGAGCCCACACACCACCCCTGAGACCCAACAACCACCCAGCCCTATGGTTCCAGACAGGCCACCCAATCCCAGCTCCTTATGAGAAGTAAAAAAGAAAATGTGTTATATCTGACTATTCTCTCCTATGATCTACCCTCTCCTCTATCACCCACACCCATCCTTCCCCCTTCCCCCTTCCCCCATCTTCCTTTTTACTCTAGATGTCTATACCCTGTTGAGTGTGTATACTGTTTCCTCTATGAGCCCTTTCTGATGAGAGTGAAGGTTCCCTTATCCCTCCTCAACTTTCCCCCTTCCATATCATTTCAAAAACGCACTGTAAAAAAAAATTTATATGAAATATCTTAGCCTATTCCACCTCTCCTTCCCCTTACTCCCAGTGCATTTCTCTTTTAGCCATTGACTCCATCCTTACAATATATTCTATCTTCAAATTCAGTTCTTTCTTGTGCTTCATCTAGAAAAGCTCCTTCTACCTATTCTATCAAATGAAAAGTTTCATATGAGCATCATCAGCATCATTTTCCTATGCAGGAATACATGCAGTTCATCAACATTAAGTCCCTCATATTTTACCCTTCTCCTCTGCTCTCTATGCTTCACCTGAGTCATGTATTTGAAGGTCAAACTTTCTGTTCAGCTCTGGTCATTTCAACAGGAACATTTGAAATTCCCCTGGTTCATTGAAAGTCCATCTTTTCACTTGGAAGAGGAGGTTCACTTTTGCTGGGTAGTTGATTCTCAGTTGCATTCCAAGCACTTTTGCCTTCCAGAATATTATATTCCAAACCCTATTAACCATTAATGTAGTTGCTGCTAAGTCCTGTGTGATCCTGACTGCAGCTCCATAATATTTGAATTGTGTCCTTCTGGCTGCTTGTAATATTTTCTCTTTGATTTGGGAGTTCTGGAACTTGGCTATAATATTCCCTGGGGGCTATTTTTTGGATCTCTTTCTGGAGGAAATTGGTAGATTCTATTTTGCCCTCTGCTTCTAGGATATCAGGGCAAGTTTCCTGTAGGATTTGTTTAAAAATGAGGTCAAGATACTTTTTCCTGATCATGACTTTAAGGTATTCCAATAATTTTTAAATTATCTTTTCCTGAATTTGTTTTCCACATCAGTTGGTTTTTCAATAAGATGTTTCACATTTTCTTCTAATTTTTCATTCTTTTGGTGTTGAAGAATTGTGTCTTGACTTCTTGTGAAGTCATCAGCTTCCTTTAGCTCCATTCTACATCTAAAGGATGTGTTTTCCTCAGAGAGCTTTCTTATCTCCTTTTCCATCTGGCCACTTCTACTTTTCTTTTTTTAGACTTTAGCAAGGTAATGGGGTTACGTGGCTTGCCCAAGGCCACACAGCTAGGTAATTATTCAGTGTCTGAGGCCAGATTTGAACTCAGGTACTGCTGACTCCAGGGCCGGTGCTCTTTCCACTGTGCTACCTAGCCACCTCCACTTCTGCTTTTAAAAGCATTCTTCTTCTCAATAACTTTTTGAACTGTTTTATCCATTTGACTTATGCTGGTTTTTAGCATGTTGTTTTCTTTAGCATTATTTTGGATCTCCTTTACTAAGCTGCTAACTTCTTTTTCATGTTTTTCCTGCATCTCTCTCATGTCTTTTCCCAATTTTTCTTCTATCTCCCTTACTTGATTTTCAAAATCTTTTTTGAGCTCTGTCATAGCCTGATCCCAACTTCCATTTTTCATGGAGTCTTTAGATGCAGGAGCTTGTACTTCCTCATCTTCAAATTGAGAAGGATTCTTGAGATCATAGACAAAGATTTTCTCAGTGGTGTTACTCTTTTTCTCTGTTTACTCATTTCTCTAGCCTGTGCCTGGCTTTGGGGTGCTCCCTGAGCTTTTGAGTATTATTGGGACACCTGATTTGGGGGTTTTTTTTGGAACATCCCACTGGGACCTTTATTCCTCCAAGGTCTTATGCTCTCTTGCCTATGCTCCCCTCTTCCCTGGAGTTGTGAGGAGGAGCCCTACTAGCTCAGTATGGAAGACCAAACTGCAACCTGGATCTGTGTCCTGCCCCAGGGAGAGCAGAGATATTTCTGCAGTCTTCCCTCACCCTCCTACTTTCTGTGTCCTGTGTTCTGGAGGTGCAGGCTGTTTTCTCCTGATTCTTGCTTAATGGTTCTGCAGCAGGTGCTCCTCACTCCACACTCATTCTGGTGTAGCTGAGTTCTCTCATGGCCCCTTCAAACTGTTGCCAGTGATCCCTGGGCTGGGCTGGGCTACACTGTGGCACCAGCTTTTGTTCCAGCCCCCCCCCCCCTTCCTGGTGAAACACATCTTTCCCACGGAACTTCTAAGTTATCTTGGACTGGGAAAAAGTATCAGTCTTTCTGTGGCTTATGCACCTCTACATTTTTGCTAGAGTCATAATTTGTTGGCTTTTAGAGTTTTTGGGGGGAAGGGGTTTCTGGTAAATGCTATCTTCCCTCCACCATCTTGGCTCTGCCCCTCCTCTAGTACCAGACAGTTTTGATGACTGATGCTTTATAATATAATTTTAGATCTGGTAAGGTTAAGCCACCTTCTTTTGCATTTTTTTCATTAAATCCCTTGATATTCTTAACTTTTTGTCTCTCCATATGAATTAATTAGTTACCATTTTTTTCTAGCTCACTAAGTTAATTTTTCGGAAGTTTGATTGATATGGAACTAAATAAGAGGTTTAATTTAGGTAGAATTGACATTTTTATTTTATTAGCTGAGCCTTTCCATGAGCAGTTGATAGCTGCCCAGTTATTTAGATCTGATTTTATTTGTGTAAAAAGTGTTTTATAGTTGTTTTCAGAGAGTTTCTGAGTCTGCCTTGGAAGTTAGACTCCCAAGTATTTTATGTTGTCAGAAGTTATTTTACCTTTTTTTTGTTTTGTTTTGTTTTTGTTTGTTTTTTGCAAGGCAGTGGGGTTAAGTGACTTGCCCAAGTTTGCCTAGCTATGTAATTATTAAGTTTCTGAGGCTATATTTGAACTCAGGTTGTTCTGGCTCCAGGACCAGTGCTCTATCCACTGTGCCACCTAGTTGCCCCCAGAAATTATTTTAAATGGGATTTCTCTTTCTAATTCTTGCTGCTGTAATATATAGAAATTC
This sequence comes from Macrotis lagotis, assembly GCF_037893015.1. NCBI lineage: Eukaryota > Metazoa > Chordata > Mammalia > Peramelemorphia > Peramelidae > Macrotis > Macrotis lagotis. Next base: position 330,333,681 of record NC_133666.1, read on the forward strand.
TGAGGTTTTAGCTTCTTTACTAAAGTTGCTAATTGTTTCCAGTAGTTCTTTAGATGATTTTTTAGCGTTCTCTAGGTATACCATCATTTCTTTTTGTCCTCTTATTGCTGAAGTTAACATTTTTAATACAATATTGAATAGTAGTGGTGATAGTGAGCATCCTTGTTTCACCCCTGATCTTATTGGGAATGCTTCTAGCTTATCCCATTGCATATAATGCTTGTTGATGGTTTAAGATTGATATTGCTTATCATTTTAAGGAACAATCCATTTATTCATACACTCTTCAGATTTTTATTAGGAATGAGTGCTGTATTTTATCAAAGGCTTTTTCAACACCTTTTGAGATGATCATATAATTTTTGTTAGGTTTGTTATTAATATAGTCAATTATTCTGGCAGTTTTGCTAATATTAAACCAACCCTGCATTCCTGGGATGAATCCTGGTGATGATTTGCTGTAATCACTTTGCTAAAATTTTATTTAAGATTTTTACATCCATATTCATTAGGGAAATTAATCTATAATTTTCTTTCTCTGTTTTGACTCTTCCTGGTTTAGATATCAGCACCATATTGAGGGAATTAGGCAGGGTTCCATCCTCACCTGTTTTTCCAAATAGTTTATATAGAATTGAAACCAATTATCCCTTGAATGTTTGATATAATTCACTTGTGAATCCATCTGGCCCTGGAAAATTTTTTCTTAGGGAATTCATTGATGGCTTGTTGATTTCTTTTTCTGAGATAGATTTATTTAGGCATTTAATTTCCTCTTCATTTTATCTGGGCAATTTACATTTTCTTGATAAATTTGATTTTTGATAAATTATCAAATTTATTGGCATATAGTTGGGCAAAATAGTTACAAATTATTACTTTAATTTCCTCTTCATTAATGGTGTGTTCACCTTTTTCACTTTTGATACTAGTAATTTGGTTCTCCTTTTTTAAATCAAATTAGACAAAAGTTTATCTATTTTATTGTTTTTTCCATAAAACTAGCCCTTGGTTCTAGTTAGTAGTTTAATAATTTTCTTGCTCTCATTTCATTAATTTCTCCTTTAATTTTTAGAATTTCTAATTTGGTGTTTACTTGGGGAGGTTAATTTGTTCTTTCTCTAATTTTTTTTTTAGTTGCATGCTCAGTTCATTGATTTCCTCTTTATTTTATATCCCATAATATATCCCCTAATAACTGCTTTGGCTGTATCTCATAAGTTTTGGTATGTTGTCTCATTATTGTCATTATCTTAGATGAAATCATTAATTCTTTCTATCATTTATTGTTTGATCCACACATTCTTTAAAATGAGATTATTTAGTTTACAATTAGTTTTAGATCTATCTCTCCATGGCCCATTATTGCATGTGATTTTAATTGCATTATGGTCTGAAAAGGATGTATCCACTATTTCTGCCTTTCTGCATTTGATTATGAGGATTTTATGCCCTAGTACATGGTCAATTTTTGTGCAGGTGCTATGTACTGCAGAAAAAGGTATATTCTTTTCTATCCCCATTCAATTTTCTCCAAAGAGCTGTCTTGCCTAAGTTTTCTAACAGTCTATTTGTCTCCTTAACTTGCTTCTTTTTTATTTTATGGTTAGATTTATCTACTTCTAAGAAAGGGAAGTTGAGGTCTCCCACCAGTAGAGTTTTGTTGTCTATGTCTTGCTGTGACTCATTCAGCTTACTCTTTAAGAATTTGTATTCTATATCACGTGATGCATATATATTTAGTATTGACATTATTTGATTGTCTATGATGCCTTTTAGGAGGATGTAGTTTCCTTCCTTTTCTCTTTTAATGAGATCTATTTTTGCAGCTGCTTTGTCTGACATAAGCATTGCTCCCCCCACCTTTTTCACTTCAGTTGAAGCATAATACATTCTACTCCCGCCTTTTACCTTTACTCTGAATGTGTCTCTGCTTCAAATGCATTTAGTGTAAACAGCACATTATAGGATTCTGGTTTTTAATCTACTCTGCTATTTGCTTATGTTTTATGGGAGAGTTCATTCCATTTTCATTCAAAGTTATAATTACTAACTCTTTATTGCCCTCCATGTTATCTTCCCTCTATTTTTATTTTTCCCCCTTTTTTCACCTTATCCCTATTCCCCAGTATTTTGCTTCTGAATAACACCTCCTTCAGTGTGTTTACCCCCTTCTATCCACCCCTTCCCCCTTTCTCCCCTTTCTTTCCCTTCTCCCTTTTCCCCTTCTTCCTTCCATTCCTTCTGCCAGTTCCTCTTTTCTTCTCCCTCCCCCTTTTCCCCCTCTTAATACTTTTTTTAGGTGTTTCTTTTTTGCAAGGCAAATGGGATTGAGTGGCTTGCCCAAGGCCACACAACTAGATAATTATTAAGCATCTGAGACCGGATTTGAGCCCAGGTACTCCTGACTCCAGGGTAGGTGCTCTATCCACTGTGCCATGTAGCCACCCATGCATTCATTTTTATGTGCCAATTTATTTTCCTTTTCCCTTTTTGGGGTTAAGACTATATAATTTTTTCATCTTTGTATCCACAGTACCTGGCATGTAATAGGAACTTAATATGTGCTTGCTTGATTGATACAAATTATCCTTGGCATCGGTAAAATTCTAACACTTTAAATACATATATATATATATATATATATATATATATATATATATATATATGTATATAATCTTCTATCATTGTCCAGAGGCTTCATCTGAAGGCAGTTGGCTCCAAACTTCTAGTCTTTGGTTTAGTAATCTGGTTTACAATCTTTATATATCTCAACCACAATTAATACACAACTAGGTAATTATTGTGTCTAAGACCATATTTGAACCCAGGTACTCCTGACTCCAGGACCGGTGCTCTATCCACTGCACCACCTAGCCTCCACCTAGCCCCCCCCCCCCCCTTAATACTTGAAAGATAAGTTTCTAAATTCAACTGTGGGTTAATCCCTCTTTGAGCCAAATCTGATGAGAGTAAGATTCAGGTGGTTCTCACCTCCTCCCTTCTTCCCCTCTATTGAAATAAATCTTTTGCACCTCTTCTTGTGATGTAATTTACCTTATTCAACCTACCCTTTCCTCCCATCTCTTTACTGTCCCCTATTTTTAAGGCAATACTATCACCTGAACTTTAGGGCAAGATGCAAACACCTGGGGACTGTTGCTGTGTTTCTTCTGGAAAAAGTCCTACAGGAATGGGGGGAGGGGGAGGCTCAGTTGGAAACATGGAGCTCATGACTTGGGTCTTCCAGACCAGCTGAGCTGACCAGATAGATGTCTGGGTCATAACTCTGAAACTCTCTGGCCTCCATGCACACAATAAAAGCTTCTGCCAGACTCACCTTGACACCCCTGCACTGTCTCTGCTTTCTGCCCCCCACATGCCCATGCTCCCCTGTGACAGACCTTTCTGCTCACTGTTCTCCTCAGTTCTTCTCTGGGTTCTGTGGATCCAAAATCTATTAAGAGACTGGGTTCATGTTAGTTCTGGGGGTAAGCCAGGAGAGCTCAAAACAGTGCCTGGCTTCTCTCCTCCATCTTGGCTGGAAATCCTGAAAACCTAGCCTTCTTTCACCCTACTGTAGCCCTGGATCAGAGTCCATGGGTGAGAGTAGGAGAAAAGGCAAACTAAATATTTAAAGTACAGCATTTTCCCTATTTTCTTACTTATAAGATTCACAATGGGAGCAAAATACCAACAAACTGTTATCTTCTAAGTCCAAAGCTGAGAAGACAAACTTGCTGAATTTTTGCTTAAATTAAATTGGACTTTGTCATCTCTAAGTATGGAGTTGATCCAGTCTCCTGAGGAATAGGACAGTTGTTGCTTTTTTGTTTTTTAAGCTTAATACAATTGTTGTTCAGTCATTTCAGTCAGATCCAACTCTTTGTGACACCATTTGGGGTTTTACTTGGCAAAGATAACAGAGTGGTCTGCCATTTCCTTCTCCAACTCATTTTATGGATAAGGCAGAGTTAAGTGATTTGCCCAGAGACACACAACTAGAAAGTGTCTGAGGTCAGATTTGCATTCATGAAGATTAATCTTTCTGACTCCAAACCCAGAACTCTATTCATAGCACCACCTACATGATTACCTGGTACCTTATAGGGGTTTATTACTGAATTGAATAATGAAGTGTCCATTAACTCTACATTCAAGCTCCTAATTTGAGATCCATATTTTGTTTTTAAATATTTTGAAGACAGTACTTCAATATATATTTTTGGTATATTCTAAGAACAAATTATCCAATTATAATTTACCTATTATTAAATCAGCTTAATTAATCTCTAATTTTTATTTATTAATAATGCACAATTGAGAATCAAATTTGGACTGTTATCTATCACTGTATGTTTGTCATTCCTTTTTAGATAAAGAAGTAACTTTCAACTATCTTTCCATTATGGTGTCAAATAAATGCTTTAAGCCTCATTGAGTTTTCCTGCTATTGATAGCTAGTGATTAATACTCACTATTCTTTCTGAGGATGACACAGTTCTTTTTTTTTTCCTTTTAGATCAGGTGTAGAGAAAAGTCAAGATATGTAATTTTTCTAAAGCCCCCTTAAAATGCCATAATTTTCTTTTTTTATTCTATTTAATAAAACTATTGTAACAACCATACATCTTTATCAATTCACAACTCCATTTTCAAAGCTCATTTTTAGTGTAAGAGCTATATTGTAGAGAAAGATTTAAGATTATCCTTTAAAGCAGCCAAGGAACACTCAATCCTTTCCAGATTTAAAAAAAAAAAGGGCTATTTTTTTCTAAACAATTCAAAGTATAATTGAACAAGACAGACAATTTTAAAATAAAATGATAGAGGATTTTCCTCATGCACATAGGGGAAAAAACCTAAAGAAAAGTAGTACAAGACCTAAAAGTTAAAGGAGATGAATTAGCTTCTCAAAATAGCTCTAATTCAACAAGCACTTATTCAATGTATTCTCTGAGTTAAACAGATTGCTAGGCTCTAGGAATACAAATATACACACATGCAAAAATGTCTACCATAGAGGAACTTGAAGAATCCTGGAAGTTAGGGAGAGGAGGAAAGAATGGGCAAAAGTGTATACATGTGAGTAGACAGAAAAGAAGAAAAAGATCATTATTTAATCATTGATGTTAGCAATTCCAATTTTTAAAAATAGGAAATTTCATATGGGCCGAAATTTCATTTTCCATGGAAAAGTACTAATCATTGCAAGGCAATAGAGCTTTCATCTTCACTTCTGCAAATTGCAGTTTCAATTTGTGTCAGGAGACCCCTCGGATAATTGATGTGAGTCACTTTGCAGCTGGATTTGAAGGAGCTGGACTCTATTGACATAATCAGTTTTCACTTTCCTTGCCTTCACTAAGAAACCCAAACTCTCCAATATCCAAAACATGAAGAATTTCACCACATTAGAGCTTCCACTGTTCTTTAGAATTCCTGAAATGTTAATGTTATTTTTTTTTTCAGGAGAGGTTCACCAGACTATTTTTTCTAGGAGAAAAATGATTTCGCTTTGTGGGTCATACACTTGTCTGCTCCAGGGAGAATTTTCTAAGCCCATGGGCAATGGGCTTTCTGGGTATGCTTTCCTTTATATTCAATGCTGTCTTCTATTGTGTTGTGCCACCTTCCCTTAGCTTCAGTATTTCTACTTCTGATTGTGATCACCCACATCTGTGCCAAGGGCATAGAGGGTGGTAAGCTTCTGCCTAGCTAACTCAGTTATTTAGAAGCTAGATCTTTGGCTTTTTTTCTCCATAGGGATATCTTTAGACACAAATGCCCTGGGAGACAGTGACTGGTACATTGGAAAGAGGGCAGAATTTGGAATCAAAATCAGAGTTCAAATCCTAGTGTTTTATATATATATATATATATATATATATATATACATATACATATATATGCATACATATATGAAATATATGTGCGTGTGATATTCCCTTAAATGGGTCTCACCTGTAAATTGGAGGAGTTAGACAAGATGACCTTTGTTCATTTAGTAGTTCTAGTACTAGATCTGTAGGAAGCCACAATTCTAAAGGATTCTCAGATAGGAAGGTACTCCACTTCTGATTACTGAATCCAGGAACATGAGAATTAACAAAGCTTAAACTAACATTTCATCCAACACAGTTGTGTTATTGGAGCTTAATATCAGGAGATTGCTTATGGGACATAATAGCTACCTTCCCTCCCTCCCTCCCTGCCCCCCCCCCAATATTGCATGTGAAAAAAAGAACATTGTACTTGGAAATGGAAGGTCTGTGCCCTGACATTAAATAGCTATGTGACTACCAGTAAGTCCCTTTACCTTGCTGATTTTCAGTTTCCTCATTTGTATATTGGGAGTGGATAGAGTCCCAGGCCTGGAGGCAGGAAGACTTATCTCTCGAGTTCAAATAGGACCTCTGACTTTTACTAGCTGTGTGACCCTGAGAAAGTCATTCTTTGCCTGTTTCTTCTTTTATAAAAAGACCTGGGGAAAAGAAATGGTAAATCCTTCCAGTATCTTTACTAAGAAAATACCAAATGAGGTCACATGATGGAAAAAGTGACTGAAGAAAATGGGAATATTATGTGCATTGTCTATCAAATGGGGTTGCTGTATATTTTGCAAATTGTAAAATAATATATAAATATGAACTATGACTATGGTGACACTATCCTCCAAAGATTGGGAATGTTACTTAAATACTTTTAACATTTTTTTTAATAAATTTGTTTTCAGTTTCTGGTACATAGGTAAGTGCTTAATAAAGGCATTTCTATCCATCCATCTATCCATCTCCTCTTCTATTCTGGGTGATAGCATAACAACAACAATTGACATTTATATAGGGTTTTAACATTTGCAAAAACATTTACATAATAATAACATATTTAAATAGGCCTCTTGTTACATTTATACAATTTTAAAATTTGAAAAGCAAAATATTATTTATATACATGTAACATAAGCTCATATATATTATATATTATGTCAGCTTTGTGAGCTAGGTACTACTAGTATCACTGAATTTTTCAGTTGAAAAAACTGAGGCTTAGAGGAATTGACTGATTTGCCCGGGGTCACATGTCTATTGAAAGTCTGATCAGGAATCTTGGTTCCCAGATCTAGCCTTTTACTCATTACACCAGATAACCTTTCTTCTACCTGACCTAGTCTGTCTAATATATTATCTTTCTTACTCTTCAAAGTACTGAAAAGAAGCACTTCCTACACAAGGAAAATCTACCTACCAGGTTCTGAGATAAAGCCTCTTACTTCACCTCTACCTCATATACTACATCCTTATTACTTTCTCCAACTTTGAGGGAGAACAAATTAGTTTCCCATAGGACAATTATATTTGCAGCTATTCTTGGACAGAGGCAATGGGTAGGGATATCCATAGGGGGAAAAGGAAGGGAGAAAATTGGACAACAGCAGTTTTGCTTCTTTTATTTTTCCTCTCTCAAAATTGGAGTTGAAGAGAGGACCACAAGGAGGAAAAATGCAAGACTGAAAACATTATATCTTGGCCATAAGAAACTCATGCATGGATTTGACTGTCTTTATTTGTCCATATCACCATTATCAGGATTGCATTCTGTTAAGTGAGAGTTATGATAGAAGCAACATGATGAAGTAGACCGCTCATTGGACTGGAGTCCAGAAGATGTGGTTCAGTCAGATCCTTACTAATTAACCCTGGACAAGTCATTTAACTTTTCTGTGTCTTGATTTCCTTTTCAACTGGTCTCTATGACCTCTGATATCCTTTGCTAATTATTAGAAATTTTGTAAGGCCGTTTGCTTAGTAAGTTCTAAATATTATGGGTAGATGGGTTGTTTGAACCAAGATAGTGAGGAACTTTGTTTTAGAATTGAATTTCCTAGCAAACTATTAATTCATAGCTATCTCTATATCATGTTATATCACTTCATGATAAATATGCAGACATTTGAATTGATATAGATAGCCAAAGGAATAGATTATCAAGAAAAATGATACTGGACTCTCACTCAGATTACCTGTTAGTCAAATGATTAGATAATTGCAACTCTATCTTTTGTCCTACACACATACACACACATCTATGTGGTGTGGGTGCAGACAGGATTTGTGGGATATGACACCCCCATGAGTTTATTTTGAGGAACTCTGTAGAAGGCGCAAGAGTCAAAGAAGCAGGATGTACATTCACCTCTACTTTGGAGCAGGTTCCTTCTGGCAAAAAGGATGACTTCATTATAAAAATGGCACCTTTTTCATTTATTGGAATTTCCCGACAACAGGTTTCTCACTTGGACTTTTGTAAATGTTGGCTGGATTGAACATTGAGAAGGATACGCGATTTGTTGGCAATGGCAAAAAATTACCCCTGATCAAATAAGTGGAGTCTTGTGAAAACATGAGATTTTATACAGGAATATACCCATGAAGCAAAAAGTGTTTGTGTCACATGGTCCTTTAATCTAGGGCCAAATTTATGGGGAAATAAACCCAATGCAAGCAGGTATGTTCTTGACTTGGCGGATGTGGCTTATGAAACACTCTCTGCTTCATAAATAAGACTGTTCGGATACTCAGCAACTTTAGCCTGCATTCGTTAAGCCGACATCAGGCTATGGACTAGTCCAATTCTCCAGTGCTGGTGCTCAACAATGTACTTCATTGTGAAACATCTTTGGCTCATAGTTATGATGGACAGACATGTGGTACTGTGTACCTTGGGCTTAAACTTTCCTACATTTCCTTCTTAATGTAAATAATAATAATCTGGGCAAAAGGTGTTATGATGTTTTGAGAAGCATCATCAAAGCAACTCCTCTGATAGAAACTGAGCCAATGCCCATTGTCTAATTAATCTATACCCAGTGGTTCACAAAGTGTGGTTTGTGGATTGAAGGAATTCATCCCAACTTCAGGGGGTTCCACAAGGTCAAAACTTTTTTATAATAATGCCAAGAGATTATTTGCTTATTAAAATACTCCTCTCCTTTCCAACTAAATATCTGGGTGAGGCCAGGCTTTCTGCATCTATTTCAACCAAATAGCATATCACCAACAGATTGAATGCAGAAACAGATATAAGAATCCAGCTGTCTTCCATTATGCCGGACATAAAAGAGATTTACAAAAATACATAAAACAAGGACAATCTTCTCGCTAATTTGTTTCTTTTGTAAAATAGATTTCATTTATGAAAACACATTGGATACTAAGAAGACTGTACTAAGAGTTGGCAATGGTAAAAAGTCATCTTTGTATTTCATAAAAAATATTTTATTCCTATTGACATATAATAGATTTATTATATCTGTTTTAAATGAATGAATAAATAATTTAAAATTATCAGTTTTAATTTATAATATAGTAAATGCTGACAGAATAGCCAACATAAACAAAAGCTCTTTGGAATCTTCAATAATTTTTAAGAATATCAAGGAGTCCTGAAATGAAAAGTTTGAGAACCTGCATTCTACATCCATCAAAGGTCTTTCTTTATTCAATTCATGTGAAAAGAGAATAAAATGTGAATGGAATGAAGGAATCTTCAACCCTGTCACACTCAAAAAGCACATATTTTCCCCCTAGTTTGGGGAATCTCCAAATTGTGGCTTTCCAATTGAATCTGAAATACCTCTTGTTTGATCCAAAGGGGAAGAAAAAAAAAAAAACATAGCCTAAAGGGAGCCTTGAATAAAAACAGCAAAGAATTCTGTCAAAGTAATTAGGTTGAAAAGTTAAGTGTGAATTGGCATTATATAGTTTAAATTTCTCTCCTAATAAATGTAAGTTGAAATGGACAAAACATTGGGGAGGGTGACTGAACCCCAAAATTAGAAAAGCAGTGTGGGGCATTTTGCCAAATACAGGGTACTGCAGAGCTCAAATTCCTTTGACTTTTCCTGTACATTTTGCCCTCATTCACCCACAAATGCTCCATTCTGCCTAGGCATATGTGTGTTGGTGTGTGTGTGCATGTCCACCATCTACATTAAGTGCCATGATTATTCGGAATAGTTTTCTGTTGTCTGACCCACTTTAGTCAGGTTGAAGAGACGATGCCTATTTAGATAAAATTGAAGGAGAAGCCTGAGATATGACAAGCACAGTGTACAACATTCTCTATGACAGTCTCACTGTAGAACATCATAGAAGAAAAATGTATGTTCCACCTTATAAATCAAGTTGACAGTCTGACCAAACTTTTCCAAAAGGCTCGGAGAGTCAGCATATAGAGCCAAGCAAAAGCTGTCAGGTTTGGCCAGCAGTTATGCAGTCTCCTCATTGTTGTGAGTGTCCAGACCTGACTGTGTCTTCTACATCTAGTTAAGAAGGCTCCTGATTGCTTCACTGCATTTTCCTTTCTATATTGCGAAAAGCAGGGCTAATTTGACACTATAGTTTGTAAAAAATATAGAAGAAAACAAATGCATAGAGAGAGCCCATAGGAAGGAAATCCAACTCTTTGGGAACTGTTAATTCAGAGTAAATTTAACTTTCATTTGAGGATCGCTTATTCACCTTAAATTAGCCCAAGGAAGATGTTCACTTTTTTTTTTTTTGCTGAGAAAATTAGAGTTATAGGATTTGCCCCAGATCACACAACTAGTAAGTGTCAAATGCCTAAGGATGAATTTGGACTCTGATCCTCCTGACTCCCAGGATCAGTGTTCTATTTACAATATCCCCTAGTTACCCCCTTCTATCTGTCTTTCAAAGCCAGTCCCATTTCTCCACTATCTCTATCCATACTGATCTCATCTTCTCTGGATTCTTAGGGCTTTGCTAGCAGGATGAGCTGTTGAATTTTGTTTGTTTGATTGTGATGTCACCAAGTAGAGGGAACTCCAGGTAAGGGAGCTTCCTCCAACAAATAATGCAAGCATAAATTTTTGGTAACTTGGTCTTCAACAGCTGCCTAGGATCTCAGAGGGTTTAAGCAACTTGTTCTGCATCACAGAACAAAATATCAGAGCAGCACTTGAACCCAGGTCTTTCTGATCTCAATGCCAGTTCCCCAGCTGGCACACCTATGTGACAGCTATTCTACTCTACTGCCTCTCTTAACTGCTAAAATGGTATTCGATGACCTATAATATGTCATCTGTCCTGTCCCATTCTATCTCCTCAACTGAAATGAAAATTTCCTGACATTTTCCTTACATCCATTTCCCATCCCTCACAATGTGAGACTAGGACAGTACTAGATGAGGTTAAATGAGGTTGTTATTTACCTTAGCTAATAATGAGTACAAGTCATAAGGAATACAGACTATCTGCTAAATAATTCTCCTTGGAGAATGCTTTTCTCCCACATTTACAATTTTAGCTCAAGGTATACCACGTGGGACTAGAAACTTTGATTTCTGAATGGCAATTGTGTGGTGTGTCTTATCATGTCACAACTTCATGGGAAGAGGAATTCAGTAGGTTCTCTCCTCTGTTCAGGGACTCTGTGGGTATTCTATGCTTTAAGGAGATTCAATTCATTTTCAGCACATCAAATGTAGTCATAATGTGGCAGATTGTAGGATTTGTTTTTGCCTATTATTTATTTTTATTCTTCTTTTATTTAATTACATATTTTTCTTTTACCCTAAGTTCATTTACTTACTTTACTTACTCACAAATTTATCATTTCATATGCTTTGGCTGCCCAGATGTCAATGCAGGCATGGATTTCAAATAAAGTCATGGCCAATGCTATTTCTTTTCCATGTAAACTTTTTTGGACAGAATCATTGGTTTTCATTATGCCAGAAACATTAGATTTGATGTTCCTCATGCCTCATTTCCAGTGACACTTTTGAAGCTGAGAAAGTCAAAAGCACTATTCCCTTCAATTGGAGCAGAAAAGAATTGTTCGTTCTTTTTTTCTGTGTCATGAAGATTTTTCTAAGAAAACTCTTCCCAGGCTAAATCCACTCCTCTCCTCACTCCTACCTTTTCTTGATCTGTATAGAAAATGAAATATTCTACTAGAGTAGTTCATTTGGAAAAAGGAATGATATATATATACATATATATATATATATATGTATATATATATCAAGACCTGCCAAATTATAAAACTGCTACTCATTGGTTTGCAGTGTCCTCAATGATTCTGTAATTTGCATTTTTCTAGGTTTTAACTTTTGAAGTATTCTTATATCTGCATAGTGAGCAGAGAACTAAAATAATTATCTGGATAAATGAGGACACATCCCAGACCACTTACCTCATTTAACTTGTCAACCCTCATTTAATTTGATGAAATAAATACTTTAACACCTTTATTATAGCTAAGGTACTCTACAATCTGGGGATAGAAAGATTTTTTAAAAATCAATCAAAAAATTACTAAGAAGTGCTCTGTATAGGTGCAATGCCAAGTTCTAGGTATATGAATGAAAAGCACAAACAGTCCTTGCCTTTGAAGAAGTTTACATTTTGAGAGAAATAACATGAAGGTAGATTGCTCTATACAAGATGCATACTGTATTGATGGAAGGTAATCTTAAAAAGGGAGACAATTAACACTTACTGGAATTGGGAGAAACTGTAGAAAGTGACAGATGCTATTTGTTTTGAAAAAAACCAGGGTTTCTAAGAAGCAGAAGAGAGGAAGGAGAACATTCCAGCTATGGGAGACAACCTGTGAAGAAATACAGAGATGTTTAAGAAGCAATAAGTAGGCCAGTATAACTAAGTAGTAGATGATATAAAGAGAAATAATATGTAGGAAGACTGACAAGATAGGAAACATCAAGATGAAGAAAAACTTTACGTGCTAAGCTGTTGAGTACAGCAATCCTAGAGGTAATAGGGATCGATTGGAGTTCATTGAGGGGGAGAGTCACATGATAAGACCGAGGTTTTAGAAAAATCACTTAGGCAGCTAGCAATTTAGTTTGGAGTAAGGAGAGACCCAAAACAGCTAGATCATTTAGGAGAATATCATGGTAATCCAGACAAGAGCTGATAAGGGTGTGAGCTAGAATGTTATCTGAGCAAATAGAGTTAAAATAGATCTAACAGAAATTTTGTAGAGAAACAAAGGACAAGATCTAGCAACTGATTGACTATGGTTAAATTAAATTAAATTTAAATTTAAAATTAAATAAATATTATAATTTTGCCCTCAAAGGGACTTGTTATCTAGAAAAAGGATAGTACAAACATGGGAAAAACTAAAATTTTCTGCAAGCATCTCAGGAGACTTCATGGAAGAGGTGGCATCTGAGCCTGGCCTTGAAGACCAGGCATTATTTCACCAGGCAGAAATGTGGGAAGAATCCAGTACAAGCAAGAAGAATAACATTATTCACTTGTGAGGGAGGACAGGATAAGATCAAGGAATTATTAGTGACTCAACTTGATTGAAACCAGAGTACATGAAGGAGAAAGTTGTGATATAAGATGAGAAATGTAAATTAGTTCTTCCTGACTTCTAGGTAATTAGGTTGTGTATTGGATAGATTGCTGGCCTTGGAAACAGGAAAACTTGAGTTCAAATTTGACCTCAGACACTTAAAAGCTGTGTGATCTTGGATAAATCAGTTAATCCTTATTTATCTCAGTTTCCTCCTCTATAAAATGAGTTAGAGAAAGAAATGGCAGATCACTTCAATATCTTTGCCAAGAAAATCACAAATCAGGTCATGAAGAATCAATCAGACATGACTGAAAAATAACAGGCCCAGAGCTCTATCCACTGTACCACCCAGCTTTACCATTTTAGACTACATTCAATTTTCCCTTCTTTCAGCTACATCAATTATTTCTGTATTTTATTGTATCTACATCTAAATCAACTACATTTATAATTCTTCTCCTTTTTGGAGGGGAATGGATCCTGGATTTGTTATCTCATTGGTCTGGGAAACTTCCAATGAGAAAATTTCCTCCATTAATGCAAGCTGATACCTACTCTGTTACTCAGATCCATATAGTTACCAACTTATCCAGGGTCATACAGCCACTATTTATCAGAAAATAGGACTTGAATCCAGGTCTTTTTGACTCTTAGACTAACTCTCTATCCTCTATGCCAAACTTCCTTTCAGGCACTTCACCATAGTATCTTATATTGTTCTCTTATTTCTAAACAGATCATACCCAATTAGATTGTTGTTGCTGTTTGTCCATGAGGAGGACCAATGGCAGATGGTAGGGTAGGTAAAGAGCATTATCTCTAGAATTGAAGGACCTGAATTCATATTCTGCCCCTGATACATAATATGTTTAACCTCAATCAAAACACTTTTTGAACACCAGCTATGTATCAGATACTACACCAAACCCTGGGCAAGAAATACAAAGAATGAAATTAATCTACAAACTTCACTTTCCTCATTTCTGAAATGAGGGGCTGGAAGTAAATGAACTCTAAAGTACTTTTTATCTTTAGACCTATGATTCTGGGATTTTTCTGTTACTCCTGCTGGGTTGAATACAGCGATGTGCTTCTAGTAGACTCTCAGTAAGTACTTTTTGAGTGAATGGTTTTATTTTTTTAGGTTAAGACGGCCAGAGACCTTAGAGAATAGGTGTCAAGAAATTAAAGTTGATTGGCAGGCCTTTATTTAAAGTCCGAAATAAACAGTATGGGTGATTGATGTCCTTAGAGTAAATAAATTCTATAAGAAGGGCCCACCACTGCGGCCCCTACACATCTGGAGTTATGAAGACATGATGTTCTAATTATCTGGTATAGCAAGAAGAAAATGGCTTGAAACATTTCTCCTTTTCAGGCTGCCCCCCTTCAACAGAGAAAAAGTACTAAGAGCAAAGAACAGTCATCTTTACTAGTCAAATCATTTTTAATACACCCTTAAACAGAGCCTTTCCACTTCTTTTTCAATCAGGTCTTATTTAAGGTTAAAAGTTATTTTGGGAGTAACATCTATACTCTATAAACTGTATAACTGAAGAAACGACTTGATAAATTAAGATCAAAATCAATCTCATTTATTTGGGGTTTTTTGGTAAAAGGGGTAAAAAAACTTTTTAAGGGCTTGAACTGTGTAATAACCATCTCAATTTACTAATTGACATCTTGTGGATGAGCCTCAGACAAGGAGTTGACATTTAGGTTTTTGATTTCTTCATTTAAGTTAGAACAGGACATTGTTGCTAGTTTGGACTTTCTCTTCTTTGTTCATTTTGACAGAAGCTCAAAAATGAGAAAAGAATGAATAATATTTCACAAATTGAGGTTAACAGGAAAATTCTTAACCAAATGAAATCACAAAAGACAAAGTAGAATATTTTAATTACATGTAATTGGAAATCTTTTGCATTAGGAAGATTAATACATGTAGTTAGAATAAAGAAAACTTAATTGGAGGGAGGAGGGGATCTCTGAATAATTTATATTAAAAAAATCCAAATACACAGAATAAATAGAAATACATAAACTTGAATTCATGGTCAGAGGCTATCAAAAAATGATTCCCAAGAGAATTCCAAATAGTTAATAATTAGCTGAAACTGTTCCAATACACTAAAGCAGAGAAGAAATGTGAATCAAACCAACTCTGAAGTTTTACTTCAACTAATCAATAAGGTTCTATTAAGTACCTTCAACGTGACAGGTTCAAGATGACATTTGGGGGGGGCACAAAGAAAAAATTGAATAGTTGCTGCCCTCAGGGAAATTACATTCTATCAGAAGAGACAATATGTATAGAAGAAAGGCTATCACAACAAATTGGCAAAGATGAGAAAGGATGGAAATAGTCATCAGTGTAGACAGGCACTTATGATGGAACTTTGAATTTGTTCAGCTGTGCTACAACACATTTTGGGATTTTTCATGTTTAAAAAAATTACTAAAAACATTTATGTCTTTTGACCCAGAGATCCCATGCCAACCTTATACCCCAATGAGTTAAAAAAAATCAACATATATACAATGATACACAGAACAGCCTTTTTTCATATTAAAAAAAAAAGAGATGGAAAAAAGTAGGTACTTGGGAAATGACCAACAATTCATGATACATAAATTGAAAATTATGAAATGAAAAATTGTTACATTGTAAGAAATTATATAAAGGGCAACTAAGTGGCACAGTGGAAAGAGGTTTGGAGTCAGGAAGACTCATTGCCCTGCGTTCAAATTCTGACTCAAATACTTACTGGCTGTGTGACCCTGTTTGCCTCATTTTCTTTATCTATAAAATGAACTGGAGAAGGAAATGGCAAACTACTCCATAGCTTTGCCGAGAAAACCCCAAAGGGGTCACTGAGTCAGTCACAACTGAAAAACAACTGAACAACAATGAAGGATTAAGAGCCAGTCTTAGAGCTAGACTGACCTGGGTTCAAGCCCCTTGTACGTGATCTTAAGCTAGTCATTTAATCTCTAGACAAATCTCTAAGATTACAAGTGGCAGAAAAATGCCAGTTTTCACTGGCAGAATTTCCCAATACTAATTCAGTTCTTTATACTAATAAAATCATAGACCCAGACCCTACCACCTAACCTATGACTAATATATACTGATGTGGAGTGATATAAGCAGAGCCAGATGTAGGCTAAACAATAGATACGATTGCTACAATGTAAGTGGAAAGAACAAAAAACTGAAAGTGTATGTATTATATCAACCTTGATCCCAGAGAAGAACTTGGGGAAGTCATCTCCTTCCATTTAATGAAGAAGTGGAAGACTATGGGTATGAAATATTTCATGTCACATGTGGTCATTCTGTTGATTGATTTAACTGTGATTGGTTTATTGTTTTTTTCTCCTCTTTCTTTTTAAATATTTGTTACATAGGATGTTTTTAATATAAATTACAAACATAAATATATCATATAAATAATTGGAACATAACAAGAAAAGTCATAAATAAAAAATTTTAATGACCCAGAGAATTATACTATAGAAAAACCTCATCAATTCACATCCCACAAATTCAGAGTATGTAACATAAGTCAAGGACTGGAGTGTGGTTTCTTTTCACACTATCTAATAATAAAATGTATGTGAAAGTCTCAATTTAAACCTTTATCCTTTTTCTGGGCTCCCAGTTGTTATTCCTTCCCTTCTGAGATTATCTTCCATCTTCTGTATGTTTATGTATATATACTTATTATACATAAATAATTTTCTGCATATTGTCTCCTCTATTACACTGTAAGCTAGGAACTAGATTTTTGCCTTTTTCTGCATCACTTTAACTTAAACTTAATAAATTTTTATTGATTAATTAATACTAAGCCAATTAATAGTTTAACCACAAAAGATAAACTGTATTCAAGTATTTCAGAAGAACCTATTTACATACCATTGACAGCCATTATCTGATTGCCTTATTGAATGAAAGAAATATTCTATAATTCAGGCTTAGCCTTACTGTCTCCCTTCATCTTCTTTTTAGATTTTACACTCTATGCTTTGATTGCAAGACTTTGTCTATATCGGTTAAATAGACATTTATGAAGGAAATGTAGGAGTCTATCTGCAAAAGTCATAGAGGAAAAACAGGTCGTAAGGCCCAGAATGAACCAATATCCTTTGCAAATATACCTTTTCTACTTTTAAAGCTTCCTTTCAGTTCTAAGATGAGTGAATTTTCTCATTTAAACACCATTTCAAGGGGCGGCTAGGTGGCGTAGTAGTAGATAAAGCACCGGCCCTGGAGTCAGGAGTACCTGGGTTCAAATCCAGTCTCAGATACTTAATAATTACCTAGCTGTGTGGCCTTGGGCAAGCCACTTAACCCCGTTTACCTTACCAAAAAAAACCCCTAAAATAAATAAATAAATAAATTCCATTTCTAAAAATTGTGCCTTAGTCCTTCTAAAGTAGAAATATAACAATAGAATTATGTGTATGTACTCAAGGGAAAATGGGGGGAAATAAGCAATTACCTAAATAATCCAGGAAAAAGAAATTGTCCTGAAATGCCCAAATAGTAAAGGAAAAAAAAAGCAAGGATTATCTGGACAATTATCTCAGTTCTTAATTTCTAATCTATCCAGAACTATAAAAGTGCATGCAAACTGAACCCAAATCAAAGGCTCCAAAATAAAGGTAGCTTCAGGGAAAATAGTTATGCAGTTCTTGGCTTTAGGGGAAAAGACTGGGGTCATTAAAACTACTGCACAATTTCTCAAAAAACAATCCAACCTGCTCTCTTCTTTCTTTTCAACTCTGGACCCAGATCTGGGGTTTGGTTTCTGGCCAAGGTGACTAAGTCTATGAGCTGTCCAACCAAGTGCACATTACAGAGCAGATAATAAGCATTTTTATATCCACTTTATTTTTCCTGGATGGTTGGTTAGGCAAACTTTTTTCACTTTTTTTGAAATTATAGATTCCATTTAGGAAACAATGCAGTGTCATAAGCTTGACATGATCAGTGCAATGTCATGTGCAAACAGGAGAATCTACAGACCCTTACCATCCATAGGAAATGATTCTTTCATTTGTACTCAAAACTGGCCATTATCACTGATGATGTCAGACAACCTACCAAAAATGCTAATTAAAAATTGTATATATTAAAACTAATATATTGATGTCACTCTAACCAGTTTTAAAAAACAACAATATTGTGAGCATTGTTTCTGTTTTATGCCTTACTCAGTTGCTCAGATCAATCTCTGATCTCATCAATTTGAGAGTTCCCTCCAAAAAATGCTGATAACACTTAATCCACATCTATGAAAATGTGTGACTCAGTCATGTCCTCCCATATGTTTGCCCTAGGGAGTTTACATAAGATCTTTAACCTAATATCTTACCTTTTCTGATTTCTCTCAATATTGAAGGAGAATCAGTGCTATACTTTGAATGTACACTTGTCATCTTCTTTGTCATGTGACCATCCCATCTTTTTTTTCCCTATCATACATTTATTGTATCACGTCATCCAGGTGGTGAAGAGGACAAAGCACTGGACCTAGAATAAGAAGGACCTGAGTTCAAATGTGACATAGGCAAGACACTTTTAGCTTCTGTTTGCTTCACTATCATCTGTAACTTAAATTTGCTTTAGTTTCATTTGCTACAGTTATCATCATCTAAAATGGGGATAACCTATCTCCCAAAGTTGTTGTGAAGATCAAATGAGGCAATAATTACAAAGCATTTAACAGTCTGGCAAAGAGTAGGCCCTATATAAAGGTGAATTTATATTATTATTACTAGACAGCTTATATATCTCTTTGAAGTTTCTCATTAAATATATGTTGCCTGGTATTACCCACTATGTGTGTTTCCATTGCCTTTTGTGTGATACGGATTTTTAATTCTTCAAAGACTTTTGAATTGCATATCTAACAATACTATAATATTTGTTCTTCATTTTCAAGGGAGACCACAACATCAGGGAGGTAATTCTATGACAAGTACATGAACTGGATTTGAATGAAGGGTGCTGTGCTAAGTCACCAGTCTCACTTTCTCCTCCAGAACCATCTGGGTCCAGTGGCCAGATATGAATCAGGATGACTGGAGATGGCCCTGGATGTGAGACAATCAGGGTTAAGTGACTTGCCTAAGGCAAGTAAGTGTCAGGTGTCTGTGGCTGGATTCGAACTTCTGTCCTCCTGGCTCCAAGGCCAGTTGCTCTATCCACTGTACCACCTAGCTTCCCTAATGAAACACAGCAACAATGGTAGAATGTTGTTATGCACACAACAAGCCTTCTTTCCCCTCCAGTTTCTGATTCTGACTTTCTGTAGTTTTACAACTATGCCTCAGCCTGTGTCTCTCCCTGAAATCTCCTTTAGTGGCTGGATCCCAGTCATTCTGAAATGCCCATATTCCCTAGACTCCTCCATTCTTCTCCCTTCATCCATTGAGGAATCTTGGAGAAGGGCACCTTCTGACTAATATTTCTTTTTTTCCGGTTCTGCTTTTGACTTTCCATATTTCAACTACAGCCCCCATCTGGGCCCATTCTTTGCTTCTTTCCCCTCTCTTAGTTACTTTCCAGGTCCCTTTTCAGTGTTGTCATTCTTTATTAGGAGTAAACTCCTTGATGGTAGAGATTGGGTTTTTTTTTTCTTTTCTTTTTTAGGTTTTTGCAAGGAAAATGGGGTTAAGTGGCTTGCCCAAGGCCACACGGCTAGGTAATTATTAAGTGTCTGAGACTGGATTTGAATCCAGGTACTCCTGACTCCAAGACTAGTGCTTTATCCACTATGCCACCTAGCCGCCCCTGAGACTGTTTTTCTATATATGTTTTTGTCCTCACTGTTTAGCAGATTGTAACAGATGCCATAAGTGCTAAAAAAAATAAAATAAAAAGTACTAGCTAATTTGTCCTTTTCTATGTTTCTGAGGAAAACTAGGGATTAGCTAAAGAACCTTTGTGATTTCCTGAAGACAATCTGCCTTCAGACTCCTCTTCCTTCTTCTCTTATTCAATTCTTATCTCATTTTCCAACACATATTGTCTGTCCTACATGTATATCCTGACAAAATGGTTCTATAGGCTGTTAAAATACTTGTCCTAATCCAGACAACAGACATAGGGTCATCAAATAAAAAAATATATCTCTTTTATTATGTCTTTAACTCTCTAATATAGTTATGGTATGGGAAATATGTATTGGTCTCAATCATTTACTCTTTCCATTCTAGTACTTTGAACCCAAAGAGCTCTCTACTCAGGCATAATAAACTCAGTTACTAGTGTCTTTTCCATTAAAAAAAATACTTTGAATTCATTTTTTTAGGGCTTTTTTTGCAAGTCAAATGGGGTTAAGTGGCTTGCCCAAGGCCACACAGCTAGGTCATTATTAAGTGTCTGAGGCCATATTTGAGCCCAGGTACTCCTGACTCCAGGGTCAGTGCTCTATCCACTGCACAGCCTAGCCACCCATGCATTCATTTTTATGTGTCAATTTATTTTCCTTTTCCCTTTTGGGGGTTAAGACTATATAATTTTTTCATCTTTGTATCCACAGTACCTGGCATGTAATAGGAACTTCATATGTGCTTGCTTGATTGATACAAATTTTTCTTAGCATTGGTAAAATTCTAACACTTTAAATATATGTAAAATCTTCTATCATTGTCCAGAGGCTTCATCTGAAGGCAGTTGGCTCCAAACTGCTAGTCTTTGGTTTAGTAATCTGGATTACCATCTTTATATATCTCAACCACAATTTAGACCAATTAAAATCACTGGTCAGGAGGGTATAGTTTGAGTTTTAAAGCACTTGACTGAGGCTGCTCTGTTTTATTTCATTTTCAAACATTTTCAGATACATGTGAGAAGAGAGAGAGAGAGAGAGAGAGAGAGAGAGAGAGAGAGAGAGAGAGAGAGAGAGCCCCTAGAAAGTTGTTCTGGGTCCTACCATTTTTGAATTTGAGAAATTAATTAGGGGGAATGAAAATAAAATTGCTGAAAGAGGAGTTGAAACTCAATTAACATTTTGCAAGGATTAAGAGCTTTGCAGATGTTTAAAATCTCATAACATGATCAAGTCAGAGCAATTCAAGAAAACAACTCAGGAAAATGTCTCTAATTATGAAACTCTATATTTAGATGTCATCACTGGATGTGAAGTTTTGCCAAAAAAAATTGAAGATAAAGAGAAAGCAATAGAGGCAGACCACACATCTGGCTTCACTAGTAAGTAGTTTAATGAACCTCATGGGTTGAATGAAACACAGTGGTATGGGAAATATGTATTGGTCTCAATCATTTACTCTTTCCATTCTAGTACTTTGAACCCATAGAGCTCTCTACTCAGGCATAATAAACTGTGTATCTGGGAGGTATAAATGTGTTAAGGGAGCAATAATGGTGAGTGTTATGGTATATATAATTATTCACATGTTCTCAAATGCAGTGGGAAAAAATGTATACCTTCAAGTTAAGTTGAATAAATACAGTAAATTAGCTTGTAACATAAAGATAAAGAACTAAATATACACTTTTGATTTAGATACATCGAGTCAGCCTATCTCAGACTCTTAGTAAACAATCACCCTAGAAGTTTTCTTAATTTGGGGAAAAAAATACAAACTTGTGAACTGGTCTCAAAGTTGGTGATAAGTGAATAGGCAAAAGATTATTAGAAAGCTCTTTGAAAATGTAAATCTTGAACATAACAATATAATGATAATGATGATATAGATCTTCCCACAAAGTCCTATTTTATTGATTTCTTGTGCCAAAAGATTGTACCAAAGACTGTAAAAGGATTTAAGGATATTCTCAAGGATGGGCTATGTGACCATTTCCTCCAGGTTTGAAGATAGCATATCACCAAGAAGGTTAGCCACCAAGTTATGAATTTTTAGATTCACGATGACTCTCTTTTAAGGCATTGAAGGATTATGATCAGTGGAGAAAGGGAGAGAACCCATAGTGAAAAAATTATAGATTGTTTTTGGATTGTTGAAGTATTTAATTCTGAAGACTATCATAAAATCTGAAACCTAGACTGTCCCTAACACAAAACACAGTTGATGGCAGAGTTAAAAAATAAAAGTGATTGACTAAGTCTACCTAGCTCTTAAAAGCCAGGACATGCCAATTATTTCCTTTTGTGTTATATAAAGTTAACTCAGGGCAACAAATTTTAATACATTTGATGACCCAAGAAACTTAGAGAAATTGGATGGACTATAGAATCTGAACAGTCTACAATTTAGGCTTCAGTTCTTCATTAAGCATATTCACAGGTTGTAACCCTTTTGCTTTTAGTACTGTATAGCCTCAAGTCTCATATTTTTAGTAAAATGAATTTCATTCCCTTCTATATCACTTTCTAAGGAATATGACTAGATAACAACCAGAGAGTTCTTTTTATTCAATTGTAGACAGAAAGCTGATGATTGGTGCCTGACATTGATAAATGCTTGTTGACTGACTGTTGACTGATTGGTGGCAAGTTACAAGTTGTGTGTGTGTGTGTGTGTGTGTGTGTGTGTGTGTGTGTGTGTGTGTGGTTTCAGATCTACACTGACTTGGGAAAATTGAGTTTAGAGTTTTAATCTATGCCCAAGACATATTGCTTCAACCTTTGCAACATCTCTTTTATATTTACTCTTCTCTCCTGACACAACTTCCATTATAGCAGAGGCCCTCATGCATAGAGTATTACAATATCCTTGATTCAATGATCTTCCCTGCTCCAGATGATACTCTACTAATGTGCCAAAGCGATCTCCTTAAATCAAACGACTATGTCACTCCTCAATGCAATAAACTACAACAAGCTCTATTACTTCCAGGATCAAATATAAAATCCTTTTGATTTCTAAAGTACTTGATAACCTGGACCTTTCCTACCTTTCCAGTATCATTTACTTCACTACAATCTTAGTAATCCAATGATAAACCTCCTTGCAGTTCATTACACAAGATACTCTCCCAATTCTGAGCATTTTTTACTGATCTATTCCCATGATTAGAATTCTTCCTGTCCTCATTTCTTCTTTCTGGCTTCCTTAAGGAATCATATAAAATGCTATCTTTTATAGGAGGCCTTTTCAGATTTCTCCCTTGGGACTAAAACTTTCCCTTTCAGAAATTTAACATACATATACATACCTGAACATACAGTCAGTTCTCAGTATTCACACACTTAAGTTTTCTAACTTCTAGCATTCATGTGATTCTCTTTGTAACTTCATTTTCACTTTTACATTGGCAACTTGCATATTCATGGCTATGTACAGAATTGGGGAGGGGTGAGAAGAGGTATGATGCAAACAAATTTGTGGAATGTTTGGTATCCTACTAGGTACTTCACTGGACTTGTTCAACCCTAGCATTGTAAAGAGTTCCTCTGCATTCATTGCATATTTTCATTGTTTTCTTTTAAAATTCAAATTTTGCATTGTGGTTATGCCCCCCCCCCCAAAAAAAAAAGTTTTGCTAGTTATTTGGGCTCTAACCCTAAGTGTGAAAAGTCAGAGCTGTTGCTTGGTGACAAAGTTGTTACATAAATTGGGGTCTGAATATCTGCAGCCAGTAGATAAAGGAAGCAAGTATGGGTACCATAGATTTCATGCGGAATGAAAAGTGAATGTTGTTTGATATCACTATTTTCTAATTGAGATGTTAGCATTAAAGGTCACAGAATTCCAAGGAATGTTTTGCATTTTACCAGTTTCATTTAGTGTGCTATATTTTTAGGATTACTGTTAGGAAAAAGTGCATATTATTGGAATTAATGTTTTGTTCTGAAGAATTCTATGCAGAAAAATGTTTTTTCAGTAATCTCTAGTGAAAGATTAGCTTTTGGTAGTCATGAAAACCTAACCTCTTATTTTCAATAAGCCAATGTATCAATGTTCACATTTTTTTACTTTCATGCTATTTTTTAGGAATGTTACCCTGCAAAAGTTGAGGATTGATTTCATGATTAAATAAATAATATATGTTGACAAATACACATACACATATATACATATACATTTAATATTGAAGTATATATATATATATATCCATAATACTCACTATTTGTATTTCTATATATGTAATACATATAATTATATAGCTACATATGTGTATATAAGTGAATTGCATGCTGTCTCCCTTATTCCTTTCCATGAACTTCCCAATCTAGTGACAATGGCCTCCTTTTTGTTCTTCACACCTGATGGTCCAACTTTCATTTTTACTAACCAACCTTCATTCTGGAGTTCTTTTCCTCTTCATTTCTACCTCCTGGATTCCTTGAAAGATTAAGTGTCAGCTAAAATCCTGCTTTCTTCAAGAAGTGTTTCTCAATCCTTCTTAATCTTAATACTTTTCTTCTGAGATTATTCTCAATTTATTCTGTATACATCCTATTTTAATAGTTGATTGCAAGCTGTCTCACAATAAACAATAATGAAAGCAATAAAGCAAAGTCTCCAAAGATGAGAACTAAAAAACACATGAGAAAAAAATGAAATCAGCCAAAGGTTTTAAATGAGCTAAGGAAAGTTTTGTTTTCAAATTCTACAAAGCCTCTTAATCAATTAGTCAAAGTACCAGAAGCAACAGAGATGACAAAAAAAACTGCTGGAGAGATTCTGAGAGATGTTTTCAAATCGATAAATGGCACATTCAAATATATTAGGCAAGGACTGGCAATACTAATAAAACCACAAGACTAAATTTTTAAAATTTGAATAAAGTAAAATCACAAGAGAAATCAATCTAAAATTAAAATAAACCTCAATACATGTATGAAGAAAGTAATTATGAAAATGACCATCAAAGAGAATATAATAGAAATAGCTCTACATACAACAACAGACATCACAGAAGAAAACAGAATTGCACATAGTACAGAGCAATTAGAAATAGAAGGTTGAATAGTTAACAGAACTATCCAAATTATTGGAAAACATGCAGACCCAAGTGACAGGCCTGGAGGATAGATCAAGACAAAGCAATCTCATTATTACAGACATCCCAGAAAAATTTTTGAAAAAGCAGTATAAGCTCTAAATTCCAGGAAATCATCAAAGAAAATTTCCCAGAATTGACAAAAACAACTGGCAAAATACAGAAGAAGAACCCATGTGATCCCAAAAAGAAAGAACCCAAGATTTAACACTCCTGGATGCGTCATAGTTAAACTCTTAACATTACAAAAATACTCCAAGCTGTCAGAATAAATGCAATAATAACTTACCAAATAAAAATAATCATGTTCTCAGTGGACTTTACAAGGAAGATAAGGGAAGATCAGAGAAAATTTAATTTGACATTTTAAAAATTAATATATGTGGGTCATGAACTAATAATGATCTGCCTAGAAAAATTCAACATGTTCTTTGAGAGTTAGAGAAGCATATTTGTGAAATAGCTTCAAAAAGTTTTAAAAGAGACACATGTCACTTTAAGTTGTCCAAAAAATATAAGACACCATCTAAAATAATTCTAGTCATTCTCTCAAGCAATTTGGAGCTACAAAAGTGACTAAACTATTCATACCTTTGATCCATAGATCAAATAGCACTGTTTTTGGATAGTAACAAAAAAACTGGAAAGAGCATTAATGTCCATTGATTCTAGTACAAGGAAGCAAATTGGGGGCATTAATGGAATGTATTAATATTGCCTCTAACATAAAATATAAATTTCTTTGGCTTTTGAAACAAGTTTGATATAAATGGGAATATGTGGTTCAGGCAATAAATATGTTTTCTGACCTCTTCCTGAAGGGGATTATTCTGGTTGATCATTTTGTTTGCCTTTTCTGGTGAGGTAGAAAAATTTGACTCTCAATTTGACAGAGTGAGAAGTTGCTGCCCATTCAGGAAGCTTTAAAGAAGAAATTCTCTCTCTCTCTCTCTCTCTCTCTCTCTCTCTCTCTCTCTCTCTATCTATCTATCTATCTATCTCTCTCTCTGTCTTTCTACTTATTTTTGTACTGTATCAGTTGAGGCTCAGACAAGGCCACTATCTGATTTCCCATGAGCCAATGAGGGAAAGTTTTTCCCTTTTCTCCCTTCTTCCCCCCACCCTCTACAAAATGGGGGGTTCATGCACATGCAGTATAAACTTGTGTTTGCTTCAATTAGTTTGAGATTGGACCTCGTGTCTCAGGTTGATTCTCTTGCTTTCTATTTCTTTTCGTGCAAGTGATTGAATAATGATCCAGAAATAGTTGTTCTAGTATAAGGATAGAAGAATGATTGAGAAGTTGGAAACAGATTTGAATGCCAGTTGCCCAGTAAGAAATGAACTCCTCAATAGCTCTTTAGAGAAGATGACCACTGCTAGGAAAATCCTACAAATGAAAGGACTAAGAAAGCCCTGATGATAGCCTAGATTGTTCAAAAGTTTGGGTTTGTGAATTGCACAGTGTGCAGGCCAGAGAAGAAAGTTAAACATTCAAAGTAAGACTTTTCAAAAACTCAACTAACTGTTCAAAAAGGCCCATAAGGGTCCCATGAGCTTTTGCCAACTTGGAAAGCCTAAAAGGAGTAATGGGTTAACATGTCTTTTGTTACATATTTTCAGTAGTGTACTTTTGATTCTTTGATGCTGTAAACATTTCTTTTTGTGGAGAAAGAAAAAAAAAAGAATTCTATACCTGATTTACTTTGTACATTGAGTAGTTCTCTGGAAAGAACCCTATTAATCTTTTTAAGGAAACCCTAGATATTGACCATTCCTAAGCTATGTTTTAGAGATTTTCCTCAAAGTTCTACACTGGATAGTGATGAAACAGAGAGTAGAAGAAAAATCTTATCCTGTTCCTTTACAATCCAGATTCTTCCAAATCCAGATGATCTCAGAGCTTTGGTCACTGGTGGGAAGTAGGTACCTCTCCCAAACCTGGGTCATCGGTTTTATATTTTTAAGTCCTTCACAACTTAATCCCACATCCCTTGCCTGCCTCATTATACATTCATCCCCTTTGTATAGACAAACTAGCCCTTTTTTGCAGTTTCTCACTCAGGGCTTACATATCATTCTTCTTGCTTTGGAACTGACCATGCCCCATGTTTGGAGTGTCAATCCTATTTACCTAAAGCTATAAAATCTTTCATTTCTTCAAGACTGACCTCAACCATCACTTTCTATGTGAAGCCTTTCCTTACCATGCTCATTTAATTACCTGGCATTTATTCTATATATTCTTGTGTGTATTTGTATTAATATATGTTGTTTCACTCAATGGAATATAAATTCCTTGACAATGGGAACTGTTCTATTTTCTCTTTGAATATCCATTGTTTAGTAACAGCATATGGAAAATAGAAGACACTTAAAGATTTTTAAATCAATATGAAAGTAGACATATGGGTTGATATTTTCTTTAACCCTTTTGTTAGCAGTAATATTGTATTTGATTTTTCTCTCTTTTAAATATATTGGAAATTTATCCAACATCCTACAAATTAGATCACCTCTACTATGGACCTCTTCTGCATATAAAGAGCTGGGTCAAGTTGCTCTTTCCATTTTTTCTGTTAGTATGATTTCTAATTCCTCTTACAGAACATTCACTACTATGCAGTAGCTAGTGATACTATTGTCATCATGGAGAACAGAATTTTTAATAGAAATGTTGATGGACTGTATATTTTTCATCTGTTTATCATATTATTTTGATAACTACATATTCTTGGTATCATATGCCTCAGCTAAATCTGTTGCCAAACTTTCTATAAACATGTTTTGCTTTTCACTACCACTTCTGACAGTTTTATGAAATAATACTGCTCACAATCTTCATCAGCAAGATTGCTATAAACCTTTTATTATAAACCATTATAGCTATTAGTTAACAAATTACTTTGATTGATGAGGAAATCAAGTGACTACTAACTGGGGTGATTTTTAGGTTCTGCTCTTGTTGTGGTAAATGTTTTTTATTAGTCAACTTTCTTTAGAAAATGATGTCAACCTGTGTTGATATTCATTCTTTTATCTTTTCCCCAATTTTCAGCAACAATAGCTTGTTTAAATGGGTCAAGTTAAAGATGTTTTTAATTGTATGACTAATCTTCCAATTTTTAGGGTTTTTTTCTAATATGGTATTGATTTTTTAATCTTTGCTTTAGTTAGCATTTTGGACACACAACTGAATTAGAAATTCCTCCCCTGTTATTGACTAGTCATTTCCCATCTAATAATGGTCAATTTTTTTTAATATAAGATATTATTCAATTCTTAACCATGTCTAGTTTTTTCCATCTCTTGGATGAAAAACCTCCATGATATAGAGACATAAGGCTTCTGTGTAGGCTACAAGTCTATGAGGCATATGATCTCTTAATTCTAAGTGACATTTCCTAAAATGAAAATGTTTTTCATCCTTCTCCTTATTTCCATTGAATATTAGGTGCAAGTATAAAGGCTAATATAATTGTTTTCCAATACAGTATAAAATTACATTGCATAATAAGTCCTAAACAAACAAATAAATAAATAATGAATTGAATACAGTCAAAATTACCCTTGAAAAATCCTACAGTATCTCTAAATAGTTGTAACTAGAAAGGGCTTAAAGAAGGCAATTTATCAGAAAATAGAGATGGTTGCCATGGAAATAACTATAAATGTTGCATAACTTTTTCTTTTCATGATTCATCATGAGGCAAGTAAGGACAAAAGTGCCAGGTGTGGTGGCCTACAATCTCTGCTACAGGGAAGCTGGAACTGCTCAGTCTCTTGAGCTCAGGAGTTATAAACTGCAGAAGAGCTAAAGAATATTGAATGTCCATTGTAAATCAGGTACCAACATGGTGACCCTCTGAGAGCAGATTGGAGAAGGAGGAGTTTTGGTTGCCTAAGGAGAGACAAATTCACCTGGGTTGAAAACAGAGCATGTCAGTGTTCCCCTGCCAGGTAGTAGTGATCCTGGACTAATGAGTGGCCACAGTCCTTCCCATCTGTGTGAGATAGGGAAGCCAAGTCTCAAAAACAGAAAAAGAAAGGAGAGGAGAAGAGATGAAAGGAAATGGAAAGTTAACAAATATTTATTAAGTCTTTGATCCAGACACTTTGTTTAGTGCTAAGAAAACAAAACATGTCCAAAAAAAAAAAAGTCCTAGATCTCAATCTAGAATTATGCCCAGTTATTAAACTGTCTATATCCTTCAATCCAACAATGCCATGACTAGCTTCAAATATGATTAGGGAAAAAGTAAAAGACCTCTTATGCTCTAAAACATATATTGCTTTTCTTTTTGTGGTCTCCAAAAAACTGGAAATTGAGGGATGCTCATCAATTGGGGAATGGTCCCCCCCACATTAGAGGGGGAATGACTAGTCAATAACAGGGGAGTAATTTCCAATTCAACTGTGCATTCAAAACACCAATTAAAACAAAGATAAAAAAAATCAATGCCAAATTAGGGGAAAAAATCTAAAAATTGGAAGATTAGTCATACAATTACAAATAGTTCTAGTCACTTATTTAAACAAACTGTGATATATGACTGTGATGGAATATTACTATGCTATAAGAAACTATGATCATAACTTGATGAGCTTAGAAAAACATGAAAAGACTTGCAAGAAGTAATGAAGAGGGGCGGCTAGGTGGCATAGTGGATAAAGCACCAGCCTTGGAGTCAGGAGTACCTGGGTTCAAATGCGGTCATAAACAATAATTACCTAGATGTGTGGCCTTGGGTAAGCCACTTAACCCCGTTTGCCTTGCAAAAACCTAAAAAAAAAAGAAGAGGAAGTAATGAAGAGCAAAATGAGTAGAACCAAGGAAACAAGAACTACTTTGAGTAACTAAGTCATTTGATTATTATAAATACCCAAATTAACTACAGATGACCTATGAAGGAAGCTACTATCTATATCCAGAGAAAGAACTGATAGATATGTAGAATGATTATATATATTTGTGTATATATAAAAATATAATATATATATATATATATATATATGACAGACATCTCTGAGATAGAGAGGGAAGGAAGGAAAAAATGGAAAAAATAATTTGCATGATAACTATATTTTTTAAAAAAAATAGCAAGTTGTACATTATAGATTTGCTGTTCCATGCGCAATAATCTTTTTTATTTTCCCAAGTTAGAGAAATATTTACTTTATTCCATAAATTAAAAATAAAAAATAAAAAAATTCCTGACTCTCAAGGACTAATAATTTAATAGGGAGACTATGTAAATAACTGTGAACAAGCAAGATACATATCAAATTACTACTATCTTAGGAAAGAGAGAGGAAGGAGGGAGAAAGAAAAATTTGGAACTCGAAATCTCAGAAAAATGAATTTTAAAAATTCTTTTTATATATAATTAGAAAAAATACTATTTAAAGAAAAAATATACAGAATAATTTGGAAATAATATCAGAGATAAGAAGACCAGAAAGGGAGGAAGCAAAAGGGAACACATGACAAGGGCCTTGGTTCAATAAAAACTGTTCCTCTCATTAATTTGATCAGTCTAAATAGAATGATAAAGATAGGCAAGATAAGATGCTCATACCATGAGAAGCACTTCAACTGAGGAAATAATAATGGATCCACATCTCCCAGCTTATAATTCACTCTAGGGAACAAATACATTTATTGAGTGTAGAATGACAATTATAATTACTATACTATTTAAAATATTCTCTTTCGGTCTTTCTTTGTCTCTCTCACTTTTTCTCTTACCTCTCTCTCATTCTCGCTGTTTTTCTGTTTCTGTTCCTCTGACTGTGTCTTTGTCTCCTTTTGTCCTTGTCTCTATTATTGTCTCTTTCTCTTCCCCCAAAAAACATACAATTGCGGCGACTAGGTGGCGCAATGCATAGAGCACCAGCCCTGGAGTCAGGAGTACCTGAGTTCAAATGCAGCCTCAGATACTTAATAATTACCTAGCTGTGTGGCCTTGGGTAAGCCACTTAACCCCACTGCCTTGCAAAAAAACAAAAAGCAAAAAATATACAATTGAATTAATGCCATTTTATATCATGGGAATCAAAAAGCTCATCTCCTCTGACTCATAACACTAAAGAAAAATTTAAGCCTTTCTTTATGTACCTCCCCCCTTTTAGAGAAGCCTTCCTCCATTCTTGCTATAGAAAGCCGTCTTCCTTCCATCTGATTTGTGATCAAGAGAGAAGGTATGTAACTTAGAATAGGAAGTGCCTGAAGTGATAGCAGGTTTGAAGCCTCGAGCACTAAAGTCCCTTTAGTGCTGGAGACTTCATCTAAAGGCAGAATGACAACATGACGCTTTTCATTGACAATATTAATTCTTTTATCTCCGGACAAACTCCTTCAGCTGAGGCTTGTATGGAATGCTTTCTAGTCCTCTCAGCCTCCTGTTTTCATTCCACTTCACAAATGTCTTTCCTAAAATGCCTTACATCAGACACAATATTACAAATGTAGCCTCATAAGAGCATAGTGTAGTAGACAAAAATGGTTGAGATTTAACAGAAGCAAAGAAGATTAAGAAGAGGTGGCAAGAGTACACAAAAGAACTATTCAAGAAAGATGTTAGCGTCTCCAATAACCATTGATCCAGAGCCAGACATCCTAGAAAATGTAGTCAAGTGGACTTCAGGAAGCATTGTTAACAATAAGATTAGTGAAGGTGAAAGAATTACAGATGATCTATTTAAAATCCTAAAAGATGATGCTGTTAAAGTATTTCAGTGTACCAGAAAATTTAGAAAATTCAACAGTAGCCAATGGATTAGAAAAGATTAGTTTATGATCAAGTCCTAAAGTAAATATTTCTCAATGTCAAACAATTTTCATACTATCAAATAATTGTCCTTATGTTTAAGCTTCGGTTATACTTACGATTCTGCAAACTAGGCTTCATTAATATTGTGAACTAAGAGTTACCAGAAAAGGCAGGTTGGTTTTCAAAGAAGCAGAAGAACTAGAGATCAAATTGCCAATATTTGCTGAATTATGGAGAAAGAAAGGGAGTTCCAGAAAAACATCTACTTCTGCTTCATCAACTTTACTGAAACCTTTGACTATGTGGATCACAACAAATTGTGATAAATCCTGAAAAAGATGGGAGTGCCAGAAAATCTTACTTATGTCCTGAGGAATATGTATGCAGGCTAAAAACAACAGTTAAAACCAAACAAGTAACAACTTATTGATTCAAGATTGGGAAAGGAGTACAAGACTCTATATTGTCATTTTATTTATTTAATTTATATACAGAATATACCATGCATTTCACCAGTCTAGATGAATCAAAAGTCACAATTAAGAATGTCAAGAGAAATATCAATTTTTAGATATGCATATAATGCCACTCTGGTGGCAGAAAATGAAGAATAATTAAGAAGTCTCTTTAATTCATATCTACTTATTCTGAGCTTACCTAAATTCTATTTGTGGTATCATCCAATCAGTACCTCTCTATCTTGTCCATAATAATACTGCAGGAGACTCTGTGAAGTATTTTATTCTGTATCGTATTACTCTATTACTCTGTATGTATTCTATACACATAGTATTTCCATGATCCACTAATCTAGAATTTGTGACAAAATTGGAAATGATTTGTGCTTAATGAATCCCTACTAGTTTTTAGTGATTATATCTTCCTTTCTAAGTGTTTACAAACCATCCCTTGAACAGTCTGTTCTAGAATTTGACCAAGAAACATTGTCAGACATATAAACCCCCAGCTTAAAATATCAACT
Source organism: Macrotis lagotis (assembly GCF_037893015.1). Lineage (NCBI taxonomy): Eukaryota > Metazoa > Chordata > Mammalia > Peramelemorphia > Peramelidae > Macrotis > Macrotis lagotis. The sequence continues at coordinate 330,366,742 of NC_133666.1, forward strand.
TTTAAAAATTCCTATTTAAAAAACTGAGGACATTTTCTCATCTTCAATCCTATGTGCCAATATTCCCAAATACTGCGGAGTTCAACAATCATATCTGCAAGCTCTTTAGCATGTTGTCCATCTGGGACTGGTGATTTAGGCTCATTTACATCAATTAGATACCTTCTTATCATCTCTTTACCTATTTTGAGTTATAATTTCTTAAGAGACACTTGGCTTTGAGATTGCACCTTCAAGTGGCAAATGTGGCACAGAAGCATCCCATTTTTTTTTAGGTTTTTTCAAGGCAAACAGGGTTAAGTGGCTTGCCCAAAGCCACATGGCTAGGTAATTATTAAGTGTCTGAAACTGGATTTGAACCCAGGTTCTCCTGACTCCATGGCCTGTGCTTTATCTACTGCACCACCTAGCCGCCCCCATCCCATTTTTTTTAAAGAAATACCTCCGAAGTATTCATTCCCCAGCTCTCCTGAAGGCCCTGATACCTAGCTTGGACTCCCACATATTATTCTCATGAATGCCCAACATTCCAAATGGAAAACAATTTCCCTTCCCCATTCCTGGAGTAGTGAGGCAATATGCCCATGAGCCAATGTTCCATTTCTATACCTGAGTGAAGAGGAGGTTTTAGGGTTCCTCCAAATTGCCAACATTTCTTGAGACTTCACTAATTTTCTGACCCAACCACAAGAAACTCTTGATTTGCTTCCCACATTTAAAAAGGTGCCACAATGAGAAGAAATGGGCAGCACACATCTTTCTGCCCTCTAAATAACTCATTGCTTATTCTAAAGTTCTCATTCCTTCTGCTGTGATTTCCTCAAACTGGTTTTCCAGATGTTGAACCATTCGGAATTTAATGTCAAAAGCCAAAACCCTTCATAATAAGGTAGCATAGTTGAAGTTTGACTCATTAAGAGGTTTCATTCTTTTTGTTGCTTCCAAAACAGACATTTCACACACACTTATTAAGATGCCTAGTAAACAAAGGGGAAATGACCAGTTCCTTGGGGATCACTGTGTTTCAGTCAGCCTCACTGAGCTCATACTTTACTCGGCCATGTTTATCATTTCCTTTGCTCTCTTTTTGCTTCTTTAGAAAAAATTCTTATCCTTTGTGCAACTGATTTCTTTGAACTAAAATTCCAACTCAGTCAGATGACCAGCTGCCCAAGACAATTTATATCAATAAACTCACTGGTGAATTGGGTGGAGGGATATTTACAAGTATCTCTCTTACATCTATTTTCTCATCTTTTTAACTATAATTGATGGAAACATAGGCCCACTAATCTGACCCCTGCTCCCATAGTATACAACAATTTAAGATAAGCATCTTATTTTCTTCTGTTACTTCTTCCAAAAGTAGAATTCTCAAGGTTATGGAATGATGATAATAATGACTAGTATTCATATGGCATAGGGTTTGCAAAGGCTTTACAAATAAAACTAACTCATTTTAGCCAAATGAAAAATCTTGGGATGTTTATGCCATTATTATCCCTGTTTTACAGATGAAGACTCTGAGATTGAGAAAGGGTAAGTAAATGTCTAGGATCGCACAGCTATTAAGTATCTGAGGAAGGATTTGAACTGAGGTATACCTGATGCCAAGACTCAAAACTCAATCTACTGTGCCATCTGCATGACTCAAGTCATGGAATGCTCTAAATAATGGCCATGACCTTCTCTTCATAAGGAAATTTGACATCAACCATCATATATCAAAACTTCTGACTCCCTCAGTCAGAAAAAGAAGGTAATGATTTTTTGTAAAATTGATTTTTTCTCTTTTTAAGTCAAATCATTTTAGCTGTAGTTAAAAGTGATACAATTGCTTCTAATTTTACTTTTAAAGAAAGCAAAAAGAAGAATGAAGCCTTACATTTTTCTAGAACTTTATATCTTTTAGGTACTTTCAAATACAGAATTAAATGCTTTTTGACAATTTGGTCAATAAGTGGTTCACTAAATGAATAAATAACTCATTGCCTCCAACCTTTATTGAAGTCACCTGACAATTAATGTTTAAATAGTACTAAGCATTATATTGTCATCTCACAAGTATCTCAATTGATCTTTAAAACAACCCTGGGAGATAGGTATTTATAATAATAATTATTATTATTATTATTATTATCTTCATTTTATAGATGAGGAAACTGAGGTAAATAGAAGTTCCATGAACTGCTTAGTATCACATAGCTAGTAAATATCTGAGGCTCGATCTGGACTCAGGTCTTTCCAAGTATTGGCTAGTGCTCTATCCACTGTACCACCTAACTGTCTCTATTATTATAATTGCTATCATATTAGTTGGATATTATTATGATTTCCTTGTGTGGAAAGTCAGTGTGTAAAATACTATCAAATGATTAGACTCACTTTTTGAAACAAAGCTAATTGATGCCAAAGTCACTAAATTTCCTTTAGAAAAGAATTTCATGGGGCAGTTAGGTGACACAGTGGATAGAGCCCTGGAATCAAGAGGACCTGAGTTCAAATCTAGTCTCAGACTCTTAATAATTACCTAGCTATGTAACCTTGAGCAAATCATTTAGCCCCACTGCTTGCCAAAAAAAAAACCCCAAAAATAATTTCATTTAAAGGATGAAGAAATTAAAAAAAAAAGTGACCTTGAAGTCAAAAGAGTCAGATTGGATGGAATTCAAATTCTGGTCCTTACCAACTGTGATATGAAACAATTTGGATAATTTTTCTCTGAGCCTCATCAATTTCCTCATCTGTGAAATAGGAAAGATAGTATTTATTTAAAGGACTGTTCTTACAGAGTTCGCTATAAGGAGGTATTGTCAGTCATATAAGCTTTAGGGTTTGCAGAAGATTTTTCATAAGTACTAAATACTGTGTCCTTACAGCCTCCTGTAATGATAATGGCAAAGTTAGCAACCCATTTCACAGTTGCAGAAACTCAGTACTGAGGAAGTTGATAGCCATGCCTAAGGTAAGAGAACCTGAAATTCAACTTGTGTTCTCATCACTGGTCTAACATTCTTTTCACCAGCCCATTGCCTCTCAGTTTGGTTTCTTCAATGTTGGTGAGATTGCCTTCCATAAAAATGCATAGTTATCAGGTCTTATTATCCAAACCACTGATCATTACTGCTCCTTTTTTAATGTTCTTACCTCATCCATACCACTCTGTTTCCTGAATTCATAATTCATCAGTGGTCATCAAGCATAGAATGCAATTCCTCTTCACCACCATCAAATATCATTCAAACAACATCTGGAATGAAAGTTTTTTCTCTTCTGCCCTTTTCTTCTACCTCCCTCTTCCTGTGCCCCATGTATTATCTTAAATTTATTACAGAGTTATACAGGAATATATTCCTCAGCACCATTACTCTGGACTATGAGTTCCTTAACCACAAAACCTGCTTCATTATTGTCATAGCCATAATATCTTGCATGGTAAGGGCTTAGTATTGCTTGTTGATCAATACATTGATAACATAGTATCATACAATGCTTGGCCCAGAGTAGATGCTTAACCATTATTTGATTGATTGATTGATAAGTAGAATGTAAATTCTTTGAGGGCAACAGTTTTTCCCAAATTTTGTCTTTGTACCCTTTAAGCACAAGTGGCATATCATATTAAGACTGCTTGTTAAAGGGAATTGAAGCAAAGCAATGTTTTATTTGAGCTGGTGAACAATTTGGATTTCATGAAGGTCTCTGTATTCTTGAATATTTGAGAAATGAGAACCTCAATCTGATGGTTTTGTTTTTTTACTTATAGCAATAAATTATTAGACTTGAGCCTGGATATTGAAATTTCAGTTTGCATACCACTTTAGTGGCTCTGTAAGATCCCTCAAACCACTTTTTTTCACCTGGCCCCATAAAAAAGAGACATAATTACGTGCACCATGGAGAAAATAATAAATTTGGAGTCAGAAGGTCTAAGATTCCCTGGACAAGTGTGACCCTGGACAAGTCACTTAATCTCTCACAGTCTCAGTTTCCTCAAATGAAACATGAGAAAAATAATAATACCTATCTCACAGTGCTGTTGTGAAACTTAAGATAACATTTGAAAAGTGTTTTCTAAACCTTGGATAAAAATGCCAGCTATCATTGTTATAGCTTATCATATAATTTGTTATTCAGTCATTTCAGATAGGTCCAACTCACTGTGTGTCTCCTTCCTGGCAGAGATTCTGCAGGATTTCCATTTCCCTCTTCAATTCATTTTACAGTTGAAGAAACTAAGGCAAACAGTCATTTTCTCAGACTCACCAAGCTAGTATGTGTCTGAGGCTACATTTGAACTCATGAAGATGAATTTTTTTAATTCCAGACCTAGATCTACTGTACCACCTAGCTGTCTGATATCATATAATAGTGATCACTCTTATTAAAGAACTTAGGAAAAATAAAGGAGAATAGTGGAGTCAAGTAGGCAAGGAATAACTGGAACAAAGGTGAAGTTTGTGTTAAGTGAGTGTGATTCTCTATGACTATCATACTATAAAGACAGTTATCATTAAAAATATTTAAATGTGAATGTGGAAAAGTAAGGACCACATGAAAGGAAAAGTTGAGGTTTTTTTCCCTTCATTTTTCTTCTTTCCTCATTGATCTCTTAGTGTGTCTGTGTGTCCATCTAGGACCTTATTATAGCTAGCCTTCCTGACTCTGGGTCCAGTTCTCTATCCACTGTCCTAACTGCTGCTTCTATATGTAACCAATAATCTAGCATCCCAGACTCTGGACATTTTTTTGTTGGAGTTTAGCTTTGGGAGAAATCATCCAAATTATAACTGTTTGTCTTGCTTTGCCATCACTCATGAATTTTTGCTGAGAAAGCATCTGAATATAATTTATACCTAGACCTCTAGAGATATAGAATAAAGGATCCCCAGGCCCCATATGAGCTCTGAAAGTAGCAATTTATGACCTTTATTTTATTCCACAGAAAATAGGGGGAAATGAGTAAAGGGCTAATAGTACTCTATCAATAGGTGGTATTTCTTGGTAGTTCCATTCAGACCCCAGGGATGCACAATCCTTCAGATTCTTTGTGCTCTGTGCTTTCTATTTGTGTCAGAAAGGAAACGAACTTTGAGTTATTAGAGGGGCAACTCCTTCCCCCCCACACACACATACAAACACATACAAACACCATTCTAATGAATCCCTTTGTTGTCCAAGGAATTCCTAAAGTATCCCAGCCTTATGGTACTATTCCAAAGGCTAGATGCTGAATGGCAACCCCCCTTCCTGTCAACTCTATGGTATATGAATAACTCATACTAACAGAATAAAGCAAAGACTACATCATTGAATTTCCTGAATCAATGGTAGCTAGGTGACACAATGGATATATTGCCAGGCCTGAAGACTCATCTTCCTGAGTTCAAATCTGGCCTCAGATACATGTCTGCTACATGATGCTGGGCAAATCATAACCTAGTTTGCCTCATTTCCCTCATCTAAAAGTGAGTTGGAGAAGGAAATGGCAAACCATTCTTCTATGCCAAGGAAACTCAAAAGGAGTCATAAATATTCAGACCCAGGAAAAGAATAAATAACTACAGTGATAGCTTAGCCTTCTCCACTGCTTCTCCAGCTTTAAGGGCCCCAAGAGTTTGTCTCTGCTCAGGACCTCCTTTGCTTTCACTAGAGTAATTGATTCCACATCTCCCAATATTAGAGCTGGAAGAGTGGGAGTCACAGGGTTGGTGTTTTTCAGGCAGCCCCTTTCCCCTCTTCAAGAATCTGAAGTTCATTTTGGTCATGAGATTCCCCTCATCTCCACATTTGCCATTGCTCAGATTGAAAGATTAAGTTACTGCCTATTCAAGTCTGGTATCAGGAACTTAGGGTTCAAAAATTATATTCCTAGGTTGTATAGATGAGAGAACATGCAACTCCCATCTACTTTTCTGCCCTAAGGTTCTAATTAGCAAAAGGCAATTCTTCCTCCTTCCCCCTCCATACACATCATAGTGGCCCAAATCTGGTGTTAAATTTTTACCTTTCATTCTAATCCATGAAAGTGGAAAAAACAAAAAATATAAAAAGGAAAAGGATTTTTAAACAACAATCACAACAGGTCTGTTGATTTCTTTATAGACCCAGAAAGGGTGCAAAAGTGTAGCTCTACCTCACAACAAAACTATCAAAGTCAACCAATTTATTTATTCCTAACTGATCCATCCAGTTGAAATTGGGTAATATTATCTCATGTGTTATTGTTGTTTGTCCCTTCTTCTCAAAGAGGACCAATGATATGAGGAGGGAGATATCTTTACTTGCAAGTGAATTGTATTTAAGTTTGGCTAAGTGGTAAGATCAGGAAGACTGGAGATAACCCCAGATTCAGTGGGGAATCTTGGCCTTTTTAAGCTAAGGTCGTTCCTAGGTCTCAGCTTGTCTGAGCAACACCCATTCAGTGATATCTGATTTATTTGCACTCTTCATAGGGAAATGCAGTCAAAATCCTGACACAGGATTTTGCTATGAACTTCTAGAGTTAATCAGGGAGTTCCTTGATCAATCTCTTATATATATACACTATTCCATGATAGAAGACAGACCCAAGTTGATATAAAATCATTCTGTCCCATGAGCAAGAGGAACACATATGGGAAAGGACATTTCTACCACAGTTTACAAGTGGAGTTCCCAGGAGAAGCCACAAAGTACTTACAATTCATTGTGAGACATGAAATATGCCTCTGAGGGATTTGGTCCAGGATCTGCATGGAATAAAGTATGTTTGTTTTCCTGAAAGAAGTAGTCATTAATTATGGGTTTTGTAAATGCAAGTTGGTTTTTCTGCTACAGAATAAGGTGAACAGACTTGAGAGAACATCTTTCTCTATCTTATAAAGGGAATGAAGAGTTCCTAGATATAAAAGAAGAAAGAAACCAGAAAAGAAGCCAGGAAGAAAAGGAAAACTTAAAAGGGATTACAAGGGAATTTAATCTGATATCAAGAGAAGAGGAGGGGTGGAAGATTATGAAGGAGAAAAAGAGGGAAAGAACTCTCCCACCATCAGAGCCAGTCAACCACTCACATACTATAAATGGATGTGAGGTATGTCCCATGAGACAAAAATCTTGATCTTTTGAAAAATAGTTGTCCAAGCTCAATAGAACCAAAAAAAAAAAAAAAAAAGACATATGGACAAAAGAATACCTTGACTGTTACAAGAAGTGATCCCTTCTGGTGATTGAAGACACCTTCATTGGGATATAGAGAAGCAGCAACTGATGTGGGGCAAGGTTAATAAAATGAACCCTTGTGTAGGATAATAGATTTAGAGTTTGATGTCATTTAGTCTAGCCCCTTTATTTTACAAATGAGGAAACAAGTAATGAGAGCTAAAGTGATTTGCTCTGGCTCATACAGCTAGTAAGTGTCTAAGCAGGATTTGAATTCAATCTTCCTTGTAACTAGTCACCTAATTCTCTTTGGAATGTGTAGCAAAAATCTGATAAGAGAATCTGCCAGAATCCAACCATTCCACTGTCCACTTCAATTGATCCATAAGGAAATGAGTGATATAAGTAAAAAATACCAACAGAAAATTGAAAAACTTGGAGGTATATATAATATTTTCACCTCCTTTTCCAATTGAAGCATGAACCAGGGCCCAAGCTGACACTTTGGTACAAAATTCAGCTTTGGTATAATGTCCAGATTAGAGCAGATATTTGGAAAGACAACCTATATATAGAACTAGTACATTATTCATCTGGGATAGACAGTAGAGATGGACAGAGGATTTGGTCCAAAGTAGAACAGGAGATAGAGAGTAGGGTGAATTGCTTTCAGGAAGCCATAAAACTTTATTAATGACTACAACCCTTTCATTAAAGTAGTTCAAATTTGTAATTCTCTTATTCTACCATTCTTACTATATGTCATCTAGACGTGACCTAAAACAGTTTTCAAAGAATTAAAATAAGTATCACACAAAGAACAAAAGACATGTGGATAGTAGATTAAGCTGGTTATTTAATCAATAAGGAATTCCTTTGGTGAATTTATGGAAATTCATGAACAGGAAATACACAGATGAGCAGGAATGAATGGGATACCAGTACATCATTGGAGGGAATTCCACAGATCTATTTGAATATCTAGATTAAGGTGGTTGGTGCTTCTTAACCTTAATTATCAAAGAAGACCAAAATAACATCACTATATTTGAGACAAATTACACTGTGTCTGATTGTGGCTGATCAGACCAATACAAGCTTGGAATGTTCTACCACAGGTTGGGCACAAATAGTCCACGTGAACACCTGGGGTGCTTACTCTAAGCTTACGTAAGGTACAGAACACTTGTACCATACTATGAATGGGTCAAACCAAATCTGAAATTTTCATGCATGAGCATAAAATTTTAAGAGATACATTGACAACTATTCCTTCCAGAGTAAGTCAGTCACAACGGAAAATGAGGTGCCAAGAAGTCAATACAAAAACTCATTGAAAAACTTGAGATATTTATCCTTAATAAGGAAAGATAAAGAAGTGGCTTTTCCCTAATCTTTTTTTTCTCTAAATTGTACAACTTCAAATTATAAATCCTCAAGTGTTGAGCAACTAATACAGGGAGAAGCAAAAAAAAAATCATGACCAGTGGTTAAAATAAAAGTCAATTTTTAGGAAAGCGTACATTCTAAAAAAACAGAATTCTTCAATAGCAAGAAATGGGCTACTTCAAAAAGTGTGACTTTCCAGTCAAATAAAGAAGAGATGATGATCTACTCATGCTATGGACCCGGTCTGGAGAATTGAGCTGAATCACCCCCAAGATCCATTCCACTTCATTTCCACATCAATAAAATTTTAATGTGACAAACACTTTCCTAATAAGACACATGCAAATATCCCTTAACCTGACAGATAAGAAAAAAACACAGCAAAAAAAAATGGCAATATCCATAAGAAATATATTTGATGTCATCTAGATGTAGAATTATAAAGTAGATTAAGGAATTTTAATAGTAAGGAATAAGAAATGTGAGCAACTCAGAACCTAAGGAGAGAGGAAGAAAATGAATGGTGTATTTCACCATTCAACTCGGAATTAACAGGAAGAAAAGAGGTGATGACAAATAAAACAACAGATAAGGTGGCAAAAACTGACAATTGTGTATTGCTAGATATGTACTGAATCTTGGTTAGAATCAAAGCAAAAAAAAGTCTATGCTTCTCTTTCTATTATTTCACTTTTAAGAAATTAAACAAATTATTGTGAGAGGACATTTAGCATCTATCCTGGGATATTGTTGAGGCTTTCCAGCATGAACTTTCACTGCTGCAATTAATCCAGTTCAATGATTCATATTTTCCATGTTAAATAAATGCATTATACTCAGTCCAAAAAAGTGTGTGTCTCATTGTAGCATCAAGATAACTGTGGGTTCTTAAAGCCTACACCAAATAGAATCCAAAGTTTAGCAGGATGAACCAAGCCAAGAAAGTTTATGATACTGAACTTATAATATAGAGTGTCTATTGTCAAAGTACCAGAAGCTAATTATATGAAGATTTAGCCATCAGGTGATGAGATTTTGTTTGTTTTTTTCTAAACAGACAAAAATACAATGAAAATGACATTATTGTTGTTGTATATTTGCAACAATGGATTTGTTGAAGAAGCTACAGGAGAGTATTATTAGCGGAATTATGAATTAATTGGTCCAAATCTTCTGGAAAGCATTTAAAATGATGCTCTCAAAGTCACTAAATTGTGCATACCTTTTGACCCAGAGCTAACACAGAAATATAATTTTATAATTCCAAAAGGATCAAACAAGGAGGAAATGATCCACATGTACACAAATATTTAATTAGGTAAAAACTAAGTGAGTGAGGCAGGAGGCAAGTGTGTTCCCATAAAATGAAGAATGGCTAAAAACTTAAATTGTTTTAATGGATTTTTAAAATTTTGTTTATTTAATTTTTAAAATCTTAAATGAGCAACACCCAAAATATCACTCAAAACAAAAACTGACACTTTCATGTATGAAATGAAATAGAAAAAGAAAATAGCACATCGAACCAATAATTTTCACATAAAACTGATTGTCTTTTAAAACTAAAAAAATGCATTCCACCTCTTATTTGGTATCACTTGTTTGTACCATCCTCTAGAACTCTTTGTATACTACTTTCCACTTTATAAAATGTTTCAATGGCCCTCAGATTGTTCCTATTTTTTTTTAATGTTTCTTTTTTTGTTTGTTTGTTTCAGTGGGGCAACGGGGTAAAGTAAACATCAAGTCTCTGGGGCTGGATTTGAATTCAGATCCTCCTGACTCTAAGACTAGTGCTCTTTTCTCTGTGCCCCCAAGCTGCTCCCCTTTTTTAAAAAACATTGCCACTATCACCCACTTTTTCCCCTCACATCTTATGTGAGCCTCATTGTGGTTCTTTGGTATTTGAATTCTTTAAAAAAAATTGGGGATTGCTAAGCAGTATTTCTTATTTGATATAGGTGGTCTGGTCTTTAGCTATCACATTCCTGAGACTTTTGTGGGGCTTTTTTTCAGGAAGTAATTGGTGAATTCGTTCTATATTTCACTTTGCCTTCTGATTGTAATAGATCTAGGCAGTTTTCATTTATGATTTCTTGAAATATTATGTTCAAGATATTTTTAACTTTGGTTTTTAGGGAATCTAATGATTCTTAAATTATTTGCCCTCCAACTATCTTTCAGGCTTGTTTCTTTTTTTAAAATAATAAGTACATTATTTTCCTTTTTTTTAATCAATTGATTTTTCTGATAGTTCTTACTGCTTCATGGAGTCATTGATTGGTGTTTGGACTATTCTAGATTTCAGAGAGTCTGTTAGTTGTATAGAAGTTGCCATTTTTTTTCTAAGCTACCTGTTCTACTTCCAATTTTTGCTCTAGATTTTTAAATTCACTTTAAAATGTAATTTTTTTTCCTTATAGAGATTCATGTAGCCAATGTACAAAATTATTTTTTTCTTTGAGTCTCTCCTTGCAATTGTTATGGAATCATTCTTCCTAGGTTGAATTTTGGGGCATCTCTGGATCTATTAAAATAATTTTTATTGTGTTTTATATTTTCTTGCATTTACTCTCTTCTCCAAACCTAATTTCCTAACCTGAGATTTTGTACTAGGGTTAGGTTCCACCTTCTGCTGCCCTCACAAAACAAGAATTACTAATGATCAATGATTCACTGGATATTGATATCAAGTAAAATGTGAAGAGTTATGTTCTCCCTGTGACATGGAAGAGGTCTTATACACAGTCCAAATTTTATATACATATATATATATACATATATGAATATATATATATATATATTTGTGTTTGTGTGAATGTGTGAATGCATTCCTTATGTTGGAATTTTCCAAATATTTCTCTATAAGATTTGAATTAATTGAAATAAGTCTTTGAACTAAAAAAATCTCCTTAGTGAAATCTACAATAAAATGAAAAATGAAGGCTTACCATATGGAAATAGAAAACATTACATATAACATAACCTAATATAATATAATACAGTATAATAAATTACATATAGCACATTCAAAATGGAAATATGATTAATTGATTGTTGTCTTTCATACCTGAAGAAGACCCTGACAACAAAGGAATGATGACATGCACATTATGTTGACTGTAGTGAAAAGAATATTGTACAAAGATATACTTTTCACTATCTTTTCCAGAACCATTATCAACCTGTGGTTTGATTTAATAGGAAACAGGACGTCTGGTGATGGCTTGGATACTGTGGGAGTCTTTGATCTTATGGACATAGGACCCTCCCATATCAGTGAAGAACTATAGCAATGCCAGGCAAACCAACAGTATATGATTCCTGGTGACAATACATATACCCAAACCTGTCTCTCAATAGTCTAATCATCAGAACAGTGATTTTATGGTGATAATCTTTCACCCCCATCTCATGATGGTCTACTCATCAATATGGTACAATTTGGCAACAAGCCTTCAATAATAAGACAAAGCTAACCTGTCTGTCACTCAGAAGTCTTATGCCACTAAACTCTTCATGTTTACTCCGTGGGGCACAAGCTCACCAGACGCCACCAGAAGTTCCCAGGTCTCTACTACTCTGGATTCTGGGATCTAAACCCGACTCCCTTTCAACCAGCCAAGGGTAATGGAGATCATTGCCTGACTCTTTGGAATCACCCTTGTCTACCTCTCAGGACTGACTGACTCATGTTCAATGGGTATTGAACTCTTCTCCACTTTGGCCTTAAAAGTTCTCATTTGAATATTTACAACTACCAATAAGATCTTCACCCAGGTCCAAGTTCTAGACTCCCAGGCCCATCTACTCATTAAAAGATTTAAAATGTACTCTTTCCAGTTACAGGGCTTCAAAAGAGTCCTATTTTGTTATTACTTCCCTGGTCTGGATCTCAAGATGTGGCCAGTAAGGTCTCCCCCTGCCACCACCAAAATGGAAACTTATTCAAAATGAAAACATATATGCATATGAATAGACTCCCTATCAAATTATTCCCTCTTTAAATATATATATTTACAATATGTAATATAATATAATATATTATAATATTATAATATATTTATATATAAATTAGGCATTTATGATCAACAATAAGCTTAGCCCATGGCTGCTTAAAAATGGGTTGAAATTTGAGGAATTGCTCAGTGCTATAAGTGATCACAAACTGATTGTTTCTATATTCAATTCTGTCTTAGTACCAATATTGACCCTTGTAAGCCATAAATGACTGCTATTCATGAAACATAATTCAGAATAATAAAAATTATAAATATACATATAGCAATAAAAAGTGGGAATTAGTAAATTATAATATGTTATCAGTAAAAATTTATGTTGGAAGGTTAACATAAAGACTATTCTAGGCTGAACCTGACTTGGTAATTTAGATTCATTGGTGCAGTAGATAGACTACTAGACCTGAAATCAGGAAGACTAAGTTTAAAGCTGGCGTCAGACACTAAAGTGATTCTGTGTCCTTGGGCAAGTCACTTATTCCTGTTTGCCTCTGTTTGCCTCATCTGTAAAATAAACTGGAGAATTGGCAAACCACTCTGGTTTCTTTGCCTAGATCACAAAGAGTCAGACAATTATTTTTTTTTTAGGTTTTTGCAAGGCAAATGGGGTTAAGTGGCTTGCCCAAGGCCACACAGCTAGGTAATTATTAAGTGTCTGAGACCAGATTTGAACCCAGGTACTCCTGACTCCAGGGCCGGTGCTTTATCCACTGCGCCACCTAGCCATCCCTGAGTCAGACAATTATTGAAGCAACTCTATAACTATAGCAAATTGAAATAAAAGAAGACATGCATTGACTATTCAACAGTTAAAAGATCTACAGTTATCCTTTTCACATTGTGATCTTCCTCATCATGGTTTCAATATATTGGTGGTCAGCATAAGAAATTCAATGAGAATTTGGGGAAAATTTTGAAGAAGCTGCAGATTTCTCCCAAAGGCCAGGAGATGACTCAAAAAAAACTTTAGAAACTCAGAAATGCATAAAATATTTGCATAGTATTATATGTCAACCCAAATTTTACAATAAGGTATTTTAAACATACCATTAAAACAGAAAGGAAAAAATTCAGATTTTTTAAATCTGGTATGAATGGAGGGCTAAAAAATTTTATGTGAATTTTCCAGATTGTGGAAATCTTTCCCCTTGCTATCCCTCCCTCTCCTCCCCTGTCCTGCAATATAGAAGGGATAACTATACTTCATTACTGCGGGAGAAGGATATTCAGCAAGGATAGGTATTGTGAACTCCTAGAGATGGTTTAGCTGAGCAAAGATCCCACTACTGTTCCACTAACTAAATAACTGAGAGCCCCTCTAGCCTCTCATAAATGCTCCATACTCAGGCAATAAAGTTAGTCCACTGATCCAACAAAGTTTCAAAGAATGTCTCAATACCTTTAAAGGATAAAAATAGCCTAGTCTGCATGGGGTGTATTGGGGGGGAGTAGGATATTTCTCCTATCACAAGGATATTACCAAAGACATGTATAATGATAGACTATTATGTATTAAGAATAAAAGAGTAACAGATATATGACCCCAATATACTAGTATCTAAAAGATAAGTCAATAATTATTCCAATGAAAATTAGGAGCCTACTCTGTGCCAGGTTCACTGTACTAAATCCTTTGAAAAGAAATGGCAATATTTACTGAATTAGGGAGAGCTTCTAAAAAGGTTTTATAGAAATACAAGGGGGGAAATGCACAGCTTAAGAAGATACGGAGAAGTAATCTGAACCAGGGAAAGGAATATCCACATGGAGAATATCATCAGTCCATTCAAGGGTAGAGAATGTAATTATAGCCACTAAAATATGTTTCTTAAGTATGTGAATGGCATAAACATTTTCCATACTTAAAAGGCCAATTTAGGTACACAAAGATTTCCGCTAAATAATCTCCTAATGGCAAATGATTCATGTTTCCTTATTTATTAAATTAAATAATTCCCCAAAGTATAGAACTTTAATGAGGAACTACTTTAATGTTACTCTCACTTAAGGGAATATTGAAAAGTAAAGCATGTTATAAACCTCAAAGCACTACACAAATGTGATTAAACTGATTCTCAACTACTTAACAAGTCCAAAATCATGCTTAGAATGATACCATTGTAAGTGGAAACAGACACATAGAGTCAGCAGAGGTTTATTGTTCACCTCCTAAAAGGTCAACGACACTACAGAGAAAAGGAAAAATGGACAGACTCCTTCATTTTGTGAATTTGTTAAATACCCTAAATGATTATTTGATGAAATCCTAATGTATTTGACCAAGTCCATTTCCCCACATTTTAAACATGTGCATCTTAGAAGAAATGTGATACATATGTTTCTGATTCATTTACACTTAACTCAACAAAATACTCTTTGGTAAGAGTTATTTGATATCCAAGGAGTCTTAAGTGCCTTTTCTTTTGGCCCTTTCCCCAACTTAAGAAAAGGAAGTAATGCTTTCCTAGGAGTAAACATCACAGTCAAAAGTAAGGACTTCAATTAGTGAATATTTGGGACAGGTAGAATTTGACAACTTTAAGGTTAGGAGAGTGAACCTGCTCTCTCTTTTGGTGGAAATTGCTATTGTCACTGTGTATAAAAGAGTATTTTTTTATGTGAAAGGATATGATTCTTTGAGAGGGGAGTGAATGCCCTTGAGGCACACCTCAGTGAGTCATCAAAGAAAACTTGAGGAAGTGGGTAAGACTGGTAACCTGAGCCAGGAAAAGGGTGATCAGTCATTGGACTCAGGATAAGTTAGTCATCTCTATCCTGAAGGAATCCTCATTCTCAAACAGGACCCTACTGGGAGGTCCAGTAAACTTTTCAATAAGAAGAAACAATCTCATGCTGGATATCAGAAGGATCAAATAAAATTCAAACAGACCATAGGAGATAGTACCTTCCACAAAAGCCTCATAATCACTTGACTATGTGAAACTTGACTAAGATCCCAAGTCAGAACTAGGGAGGAAGATGTCAAACTTGGGAAGAAGCGACCATATTAATATTTGAATATGCTTCCCATAAATGGATCAGGCCAGAGAGGAATGAATGTTAAACCATGGGCTGTCTTCTAGGAGTAAGTGCATAAATACAAGGAGGATGAAGAGGGTGACATTAAGGACATGGATGATGTTGGACTGATTATGTTAGTAAGAAAGAAAAGTTACAGCTTTGATACCCCCAGAGGGTTGTCATCTAACTCTAACTGCAGTATCTGTATTTTTTTCATTAGAAAAAAAATTTTTGCCATTGCCCCATTTCCCATTTGTACATCATGCCCACTAGGGATTATTGAAAGGGTTATATGATGAAAATAAATTGAGACCACTGATTTAAACTGTACCAGCTTAACCCATCTGTGGGTAGACTTTAGCCAACCTTAATATTTCAAAGGACCATAATTCCACTGACAATCACACTCCACCCACAGAAACATAGCATCACCCTTTCTATGAATTAGATCAGTTGTGTCAAATCCAAAGAGAAATGGAGATCACTAAACCATACCTAAGGATCCTTACTGGCAACATGTTGACTTAAAAAAAAACATATCAAATTTATCTATGCTTTATTCTATTTCCATTTATTTTCTTAAATATTTCCAATTAATCTGGTTCAAACTACATTTAGGAAGATTATGATCCATGTGATGATGAGTCTCTTTTCCCTGATAGGATGGTCCAAATTCAATTTACATGTCCAGTATTGGGGTCCATGGTGCAAATCTTTCCAGGTAGGTAAGTCCTGCCAGGATTAGGATCTTCAGATATATCCAGAGATATTCAGAGAAAACTCTAGTAGGGAAATTTGCTCTCAGTCAATTTTCTCTTGGCTTGAACTCTATGCTCCCTCACAAAAAAGTGACAGTATATAAATTGACTCAATCCAAAGAAGTGTTCTGTGGGATATCCCTGAGAAGTAGTATACCATATTTTCAGGAGAAGATGAGCAGCATTTTTTCCATTGTACCTGATTGCAAAAGTTTTCTCATCTGTAAATTGATCTAGAGAAGGAAGTGGCAAAACACTACAGTATCTTTGCCAAGAAAACTCCAAAAAGGATCAAGAGGAGTTGGACATGACTGTGATGACTGGACAGCAAACAACATGTGTACACACAAGTATGCACATTCACATATATATATATATGTTTATACAGTTATACACCTATTATTCATATACATATATTTATATATGTATATATATATATATATAAAATCTTAAAAATGGAAAAAATGGTTTGAATATTGGCTCTGCTGCTCCCAGGTTTTGCATAAATCACTGACATCTCTGAATATTAGTTTCTCATCCTCATAAAACAAGACATTTGTCATCTACTTTTCTAACTCAAAATCCTATGGTCTTAAATCTGATTTTAGCAGACCTAATCTTTATTACCACTCAAGATGAAAGATATTTTTCTTTTATTTTAGACTTTTATGACCCATAAATTCATAACCCTTTGTGATTTTTATCTTTATTTTATTTTTTTTTAGACCAAGAAGCAGGTTATTATGTAACTGTGGTTTTCCTCTTCTCTCCATTCCCCTCCCATCTTCCTGATTAGAACTGATTTTCATGACAGCTACTTACAGTGAAAAACAAGATCAAAACTAAACAAGCAATCAAAAAAATCTTGGGATAGGAAAGAGATTGCTAATGTATTCAAGAGAGCTTAGGTAATTAAGAACCAAAGTAGAAAATAAGTTGGCCATAGTGGATCAATTCTTGGACCCCGTGGGAGAGAAGAAAAGGGAGAGTTATACCTAACCAAGGAAATTGAGGAGTATCCCTTTGAAAGTTAAGCTGGCAAGACCTCCTCCTCCAAATATTCTCTGATATAAAAGGATACAGACTTACTTAAAAGCATTTATGAGATCCTACAATAAGCAAGAACTGCTCAGCTTTTGTCTTATGCTCCCAGCATCTGGGATCACGACTTACACATTGTTAAATGAATCACTGGGCAAATAAATAAGGACCTTTTATTATCACATATCTTCTCAATCCATGAATACAAATAGTATAACTGCTCTCTGTATGTGGGGTTCCTCTCACATGGTTGAAATTAATTTTTTAAAAAATATTGTCATACTTGAAAAGGTTGGAAATCACTGTGTGAGAGTACATGAATCAGCCAAGTTGTATAAGCAAATTATTATACTGCATGGCCTATAGCTATCCCTGAGGGACCAATCACCTGGAATATGTAACATCTCAGTTCCTAGATCATTGTGGGGGAGAGGTGGCATGGAGAGGGAGGATATAGAAATTATTTACTTTGTTTTGCTTTGTCCAGAAATTCTTACTTCCTCTCCATTCTGGTGGTATAATTTAAAGCAGGTGGGTTTCACCCAGATTATCCTGAGGTGTATAAAATATTTAAGAGGGCCAGATGTTTATTTGCATGTGGCTTGCATATGGTCTAATTAGATGGTGCAAGTTTCTTCTTGGATAAATTTCATGTTAAAATCTTTTTCTGTCTACCCTAAAATGGTTCTTTTCTTGGCTATAGATCTTTCTCTATTTCTTATTACCTAAATACTATTATTGGCTTAGGACTCCTATGCCAAAACTTAATAGTAAAAAATATAGGGTCAGAGAGAAAAGGAAAATTTGAAGATGAACAATGAGGACATTAGAAATATTGGTCATACTTTGGAGAGGACTTTTAAAGGCACCTAACTTCTGGAATGATTGTTCAAAAATGCTTTATATAGTGGGTGGTCCACGTTTGGGAAAATTACATAATTCCTTGATGCTCTGTGGTTTAGAGGCTCATCAGATGATCTCTCTAGTTCTGTGAATCTATAATTCACTAACACCAACTTAATGGGGTATGTCCTCCCTTTCTTTTACTGGGATAAAATTTGAATGTAACTAATGTAAAAAATTGATTTGAGCCAAAATATTTATTTCCAAAATTTCTCAATCCATTGTGAATCCATCATTATAGCCTTTGGGAAATTAAACAGAGCACGCAGAAGGCAGAATGGGACAGTGAAATGAGCAAGAGTTTAGACTGGGTCTCACAATCTCAGTTATAGATCAAATCTCAGTTCCCTTCATTTACCAAATATTATAATAAGCAAATTAATTCATGTCCCTAAATTTCACTTTCTTCTTCTTTGAAATGGGTCTAATAATGCTAGTACTTCGCAACTGAGAGGGCAGATATGAAGAAAGCATTGTGTAAACTTTAAATTGCTACATAAATGTAAATTATCTTTTGTGTAATAATAATAATCACTCAGTATATAAAACAATGCTATGCCTTACAAAGTATTTCAGGGACATCAACTCATCTGACTCCTAAAACATTATACACTAGGCAACACAAGTATCATTATCCTATTTCACAGATGATGAAATTGAGAATTAAACAGGTTCTCATTTAAATGATTCTCCATTTAGATCTATCTTGGCCCATTGCCATTTAATGTCTTATTAATGATAGATAAAAACAGAGAAAGCATGCCTATTGTATGTTCCAAGATACTAGGATGACAGTCAGAATCCCAAAAGATCTCTACAGGCTAGAATGTTAGAATGATCTAATCAAATGAAATTTAATAAGAATATGTAAAGTTTCAGACATGTACTTGGATTCAAAATGAATATCACAAGTTCAAGATGAAAAAACATAGCTACATAGTAATTTGTCAGGAAAAAAAGATATTGGAGTTTTAGCAAACTCAAGATAAGTCAGTCCATGTAATATGGTAGCCAAAAGAAAGTTAATGTGATATTTCATTAAGAGGAGTGCCCTGAAAAAAGCTAAGGACAATCACATTACATTCTGCCTGGGTCAGAACACATCTGGAGCAATGTGTTCCATTCAGGATGTCTCATTTTAAGGACTTTGAAAGGTTGAAGAATGTCCAAAAAACAATTTTATAGCATAAAAGGAAATAAAAATATGCCTTATCCAATCAGGGATGTGTCTTACTTGTCATTGGTATATATCTACATTGGTCCAAAGATTCTGAGAAATTTGAGCAATCTTGTTTGACTGGAATAGGGGGAGAGGAGAGATGACTGAAGGAGAAAGTGGAGTAGAACCCTAGTTTATAGTCAGCTTTTTCTAGGACAGACTAGTTTTGAATTGTATATTTTGCTATTTTTTATTACCCAATTTGTTGCCCAATAAAAGTAGAACACAAGACATTTAAGTCTATGTTGCAACATTTAAGTTCTCAGGGGAGCAGTATCTCACCCATGATACAGTTTTCAAAGATGGAAGGATCTGAATACTGAACTCACCCTGAAAGAACTTGACATTGGGCTCATCTCTTGTCCAAATGCTCTGAACTTGGTTCTTGTCATCTCAGTCATTTGGACCAAAAAGTTCTGGGACAAGACTCAAATCTAGGACCAGATTCAAATCTGGAATGGAATTCTTTGGTCTCTGCTATGAAGTAGGAGATTAATAGTAGACTAATTAAAAAGAAAAGAGTAAGTTAAGAGATGATTAAATTACTGAAACTTACCATTCTCAATGGTAATGCTGTTGTTTAAATATGCAAGAATAGATCAAGATATCAGACTATAGACCTCATACCTGTCTCAGGTGTAAGCTCCAAGAGAATGGTAAAATTGATCATGCAGGTGCTTCTCAAGAGCAATGAACAAAAATACACTTTGTAAAATAAGGGAAGTGATTCAGGACAGGTCCTAACAGGAACTCCCTAGATTGTGAATATCTCCAGGCATCTCTTGGGCACAGGATAAATCCCCCATTAACAGAGAAAGCAACATGATCAAGACTGCTATCATTTATATATATATATATATATATATATATATATATATATACATAAAATGGTAGCAGCTTTGATCTATATACTTATATAATATATACATATATGTTTATAGCAAACAAAAAGCAGCGTGCTTTTTTTGGAGTTGTTTTGATGCTTTATTATTGAATTCATTTGCATATATGTATTGTATCATGATCCATGAGTGTAACAATTTGTTGCTTAAAGGTTACCTAGGCCTGGTCTTGCTTGGGCCAATCTACGGATTAAAGCAGAAGACTGAAATGCTGATAGTCAATGACATTCAATAAAAATAAATTTATTGAAATAAAAGCTTAAAATATATAACTATCCATTAAAATCAATGCTGTTGCGGTGGCTAGGTGGCACAGTGGATAAAGCACCAGCCCTGGAGTCAGGAGTACCTGGGTTCAAATCCAGTCCCAAACACTTAATAATTACCTAGCTGTGTGGCTTTGGGCAAGCCACTTAACCCCATTTGCCTTGCATAAACCTAAAAAAAATCAATGCTGTTTTCCTCTGCTTATGCATTCCTCATTACAGCAACATTACAACAATTTAGTGGAAATTCTGCTAAACATCCAGACTCTAGATTCCTATAGGATGGTCTTTTTATGACTCAAGGAACAAAGAATCAATGCTAAATTTTCAGTTCAACATCTCCCAGTGACAAGATTAACCAACTCTCAAGAACATCTCCTTTGCTTTCTTAAAAGGAAATCATTGCATCCTTCAAAAACAGATGCCTCTACTACAAAAAAAAAAATGGTTATTTAGTATTGACAATTCCTTTTTCTAGCAAACTGACTGATGCAAAAGACCCTGGGAAAAAAACATGATTTTGACTAGATATGGGTATGAAAGAATGAACAAGATGACAACTTGAAATGTTAAAGTTGACACAATGGATGGAATGCTGAGTCTGGAGTAAGGAAGACTTGAATTTAAATCTGATCTCAGACATTGATTAGCTAAGTGACCCTGGGAAAGTCACTTAACCTCATCTGCCTTGCTTTCCTCAACTAAATGAGGTAGTAATGAAGTAAAACGAGTAGGTGACTTTGAGAATCAAATGCAGTAATAATTATAAAACTTTGGTATAGAATCTGGCAGATAGTGGATACTTAATAATGCTTATTGCCCTCCCTGAAATGCTGAAACAAAAAGGTGGTGAGAAGAAATTACTATGTATAAATTATTGAATCATCTCAGTTCTGGAATTCTTGCCCTTGGTCCCTTCTTTTGGTTAGTGATTCAAATGATCAATTATACCTAGACAATCCCAGCCAGGTATGCTCCATTTTAAACTCTAGTCATCTTCTTGTCATCTATCCTGCTGTCATACTCCTAGTCTCAATTTACCTCATTTCCAGATCAATTGAATCAATATTATCATTACTACTAGAAAGTGTTAATCTACTCTAGAATACCATTCCAGTATCTGGCTAAACCAAATGACCATTATTCTTCATACATGTTGCTTCCCGCTATTAGAATGTAAGTCCCTTGAGAGCCGTCATTGTTTCTTTTATGCATTTGTATTTTCAATGCCCTGCACAGTGCTTTAGATATAAGGGATAGGGACCAGATCTGTAATTTTATTGTTGCTTATGTGCTTAGCACAGATTAAGGCCTTAATTAATACTTTTTAATTCATTCATTAAGAATGGTAAATTATAGATATCATTTTTTAAATTAACAAATCATCTACATTTCCTGATTACTCTTCTCATTTCCATCAGAGCAGCTGGGTGGTGCATTGGATAACATGCCAGATTTGGAGTCAGGAAGAGCTGAGTTCAAATACAGTCTCAAATGCTTACTAGTTGTGTGAACCTGGGCACAGAGGGTTTGTCTCAGTTTCATCATCTGAAAAATATGCTAGAGAAAGAGATGTCAAATCCCTCCAGATTTTTTTGCCAAGAAAACCTCAAAATGGGATTACAAACAGTTGAACAAGACTGAAAAATAACTAAACAACAATAACTCCTTTCCAGAGAGGGACTTAAAACAATTTTTAATTTAGCTATTAATTTAATTTAGGTGATAAATTAATTTAATTATAAAGAAAAAGCTTACCAACATAATGAAAAGAGCTGATATATCCAATGTTCTCCGCTTCTACAAAGGCACCTCTTCTATAGGTCATTATAACTGCACAGCATTCATTCTTTTTGTTTGTGCTTCCCATTTACTCTGTTGTAGTCGTGTATTTTATTTTTCTGGTTCTGTTTATTCCATGTTGTAATTCATTTAGAATACCTGCAATTTTCTGTATCCATTAAATCAATGGTTCCTTTTTAGCAAAATTATATTCTACTACATTCATGTGTCACAAATTATTTTAGCCATCTGTATATATTTGAATTATAATTGCACATTAAAACCTTTTCAAACTGGTTTATGGAGGTTTTCCCTTCCAAGGTTTTGTTGTAAGACTTGGATTAGGATACTGCCTCTGATGCTTTTTAAGTATGTGACAACATGTGACCACAATTAATCACTTAATCTTAATGTTCTCTTTTATAAAGTTAAATTAATGATTTTTATACTAGCTGTCTCACAATATTATTATGAGAACTGAATGGGATGGTATTATATGTAAAGTACCTGGTAAACCTTGAAGCCTATAGCTGTTTTTTTTTCTTTTTTGGCTTGCAGAACTATTTTTGTAATTTTTGTGATGTTGAGATGATTTGGATTCACTTTAAAATCTTCTAATTATTCCATAGTCATATATCTTATAAAGCTATCATTTAATTTATTTCTTTTGATAATTTGTCTCATATTGAGGCATATTGAATTGAATATATTATAGATGATTGTGATGAATTTCTTAACCTCTAAGGACCCTTCCAACTATAGATCTATGATCCTATAATGAATTACATGCCACATTGTTTATGAAGAGAATATGGGCTCTAAATTGTAGAGACTTAACAAAAGTTTAATCAACAGATAACTGATTGGTCTCCAGCTAATACTAATATAGGGAAGAAAATAACCAACTGTATAATATTCCTGAAAAATAGATTGATATGTCTTGTAACAGTAGTAAATAGTGAAATTCTTTGCATAAGATGGGGCCCATAAGAACTATTGCTGTTCCTTATTCACTTATAATCTATTCTTGATTCTAATTCTCAGGTTTTGATTTGAATATTAGTAGATATTTAATGGAAAATGAATTCCAAATATGAAAATTCAAATGGAAAATCAAATTGAAGCTAGAAATTACTATTGATGTAGTGAGTATAATGATGGTCAACAATCCACAAAGGAGGGGAGAACTAGATAGCTACTACCTACTTCTGATGATTTGCATGGACACAGATGAAATATTAACTTTTGTGTATCACAGAATCCCTTTTGAGAAGCATAGATTTATATTTCCAGTTTTTCATTTGAAAACAATTTGTTTTGAAATTGAAAAGGTTTTGAACCCTCCCCCCAAATCCAATGCAGTCAGAATAAGAGCAAAAATCATTGACTGAGAAATAAAAATCTTTATGGCAAATATCATTTATCAGGATTTACTATCCAAGATGTCTAGGGAATTGGAACAATATACAAGAGCAAGATACCAGTTTCCAATATATGAATGATCAACAGATTTAAATAAATATTTCTCAAAAGAAGAATTATAAGTTATTAAAAACTTATGAAAGACTGCTCCTAATCATTAATAAAAAAGAGAAATGCTATTTGAGACAACTCTAAGGCTTTCCCTTATATTGGGTAAATTGGGGAAAATAACAAAGATGGCAATAATCAATTTTAGATGTTCTGCAGAAAGACAGAAATAGTAATATTCTATTGATGGAGGTGTTAATTAATCTAATCACTCTGTAAAACAATTTGAAATTGTGCATTAAAAAATTGACTTAAAATGTTTATATCCCTTCACTTAAATATTCTACTTCCAGGCTTAAGTAGATCACATAAAGAAAGAAAGAAAGAAAAAAAAAGTTTTCTTGTACATCAAAATATTTGAGTAACACTTCTGAGCTAGAAATAAGTTGGAAACAAAATGGGTATACAATGATTTAGAAATAGCTAAATCAACTGGGGCAAATGAATATGATAGAAGGTTATTATACTATAAAAATGAGGAATATGAATAATTTAAAGAAAAATGAGACAGGGTCACAAAGTCAACATATGTCAAGATCAGGACTTGAATGCAAGTATTCCTGGTTCTGAGGCCAACTCTCTAACCATTATGCTATGGTGTCTTTTTTCTATTTTTTTAACAAGTCTCAAATGGGTATTAATAACTACTGCCTTTTAATACCATTTAAATCTCATAATTACTTTCATCCCAGTTTTTTTTGGATATTGAAGCTATTCTTTCAAATAAATTAATGTTATTTTATCTAGTTCATATTACTTTGACAATTTGATTGTTATGGAACTAAACTTTTACATTAATTTTGGCAGTATTATCATCTTTACTGTATTGGCAAGGTGCAAACATGAACACTGATCATTCCCCTAGTTTGTGTCTATTTTTGTAAAGATCAGTTTGCATTTATACACATCTTGCAAGCATCATGACATATTCACTCTCACACATGTTATTAATTTGGTAATCATTCAAAATAGAATTTTAACTTCTTTTCCTTCTTTAAAGTTTATTTTATTTTATTTCCAATTGCAAGTAAAGATGGTTTACATTTATCTTAGCAAGATTTTCTGTTCCCTGGTTTTCTCCCTCCCTCCTTCCCTTCTTTCCTTGCTTCCCAAGATAGTAATAATCTGATAAAGATTATACATGTACAATAATATTAAATATATCCCCCCATTACTCATGTTGTGAAAGAAGAAACAGAATAAAAGGGGGGAAACCCATGAAAAAGAAAAAAACAAAAATATTTTTAAAAGTGAAAATAGTATGCTTTCATCTTCATTCAGATTCCATAGTTTTTTCCTCTGGATGTAGATGGCATTTTCCATCACAAGTCTTTTGGAATTATCCTTGGTCACTGTATTGTTGAGAAGAGCTAAATCTGTCAAAAACTGATCATTTTATGTGTATAATATTCTGATTCTGCTCGCTTCACTCAGCATCAGTTCATGTAAGTCTTTTCATTTTTTCTGAATTCTATCTGTTCATATAATATTACATCACATTCATATATTACAATTTGTTCAGTTGAATGAAATTTTCTTAACATCCACTGGATACTTTTGGTTGTATATAAAGTTGCTAGTAATATGGATAGATTTATTGTACAACTTGTTGTGTTACTAAACTATACACCATCTCAATTTCTTCAGTGATTCTTTGGGATTCTTAAGCATACCATCATATGATCTGCAAATAGCAATACCCAAGTTTATCTGTTATTTGTTGATATCTTTAATTTCATTCTTTTGACTCATTGTTATACCTGGAATTTCTAGAACTATGTCAAATAATAGTGTGGAGAGTAGTTAACTCATCTTTATAACTCTTTATACTAGGAAGATTTCCAGTGCTTCTCCATTTTATTTGTCTGTGATCATATTAAAATCAATGTCTATGTTTCTCAGGATCCTATATATTTTCAAAGAATTTTTGTATCTATTAAATATTTGCTTATTTTTCTTTTTGAATTATTAATTATGCAGTCATTTTCTCTATATTGAACCATTTTTGCATTGTGGAAATGAATACAGTTTGTTCATAATGAATTATTTTCAAATATATTTCTGAGATCTCTCTATAAGAATTTCATTTAAAATTTTTTACATTACTACTTTCTTTTGAAATTGGTCTATAAATTTTTTTCCTTTGCTTTGTCTCTTTCTGATTTGGGAATCAGTTCAATACTATCATGCAAGGAATTTTGTAAAGAGTCTTCATTTCTCTGCTTTTAAGAAGGATTTCTTTTGTAGCATGGATATAAATTATTCTTGAAACTTTTGATAAAATTGCAAATTCATCTGGGTTGGGTTGATTTTGTATCTGTAAGTTAGTATATGTTTGATTTCTTTATCTGATAACTTTTTAAAAGATGTCTGGTTTTTATTTTTTTATTTTCTATGCCTTCTTTGAATTATCAGTTGTCCTGGCATTTGATTGTAGTAATTTCTGATAATTTTATTTATTTCCTATTTGTGCAAATTGATTTGTTCATTTCATGATTATGATCACTTAATTTTCCTCTTTCCTTTTTTTAATCAATTAAACTAATGGTTCACTGATTTGGGAGGTTTTTTTAAATGGTTATTAGTTTTAAGATTTTATTCTCAAGTTTATTGCTATCTGATTTTCAAAATTTATTTTTTGTTTATGTTTTAATCATTTCAATTGCATGCCAATTCATTGACCCCCCTCTTTCTGTTTTCAAAAATGTAGTTTCCTCTGAAGATTGCTTTAATTTTTTATGTTGTCTAATTGTCATTAATCTCTCTCAAAGTTGCTACTTGCATTTTTTCTCTCCATTTTTTCCTTCTTTTTTGTATTTGATTCTTTCACAATAATATTAATATGAACCTATGTTATGTTTAACATAATTACATATGTAGAGTCTATATTAGATTGCTTTCTGTTGGGGGAGAGGGGTAGGGAGGAGAGAGAGAGAGAAAAAATGTAAAACTCAAAACCTTGCAAAAAATGATTAAAACTATTGTTGCATGTTGTTGGAAAAATAAATAAAAGTATAAAACAAATTGTACTTGAATGACATATTCCTTGATTCATTTATTATTCATGAATTTGTTGTTTAGTTTCCATTTAGTCTGTATCTTTTATGTTCCCTTTTTAATTACTACTTTATTGCATAATAGTCTGTAAAGCATGTTAATTATTTCTTCCCTTTTACATTTGTCCTCCATCCATATACATATTGTTGTTGTTCAGTTGTGACCAGTTCTTCGTGGATCTTATGAAATACAACACATCAATACTGTCCATGGGGTTTTCTTGACAAAACTATAGAAGTAGTTTGCCATTTCCTTTTCCAGTAGATTAAGGCAGGGGTTAAGTGATTTGCCCAGAGTCTCATAGCTAGTAGGTGTCTGAAGCCACATTTGAATTCAGACACATGAGTCATCTAGCTGCCTCATATATCTATATTTCCATATACATATCTATGTGTGTCTATATATCAAAACAAAGTCAGGTTGTGGTTGTCTGTGTATTATACAGTTCTGCTCCCTCCATAATAGCTGAGGAAAGTCGGAGAGTTTAATTTTTTAAAGTCTTTTCTTGACTTTGGAAATAGCATTTGGTGGTAAGTCAATTCAATTTACTTCAACAAGTCAATCAACCCATAAGCTTATATGTATACCTATAAATATGTGTGTGTACATCCATATCTTGATTTGATATTTATTTACAAGTTGTCTCTGCCATTAATCTGAGAGAGATTCAGGGTCCTGGATCATGATTTTGTTTTTCTTTATTTCTGTAGCCCTTGGCAGACAAGACAAAACACATAATGAGAATAATAAAGACTGACTACTTGCCTGACTTTAAACATACTTGTTGAATGAATTGAATTGAATTGACTTACAATCATTCTATGCTTCTATAATCATGAAAAAGATTTACTCTATAGTAAATCTCAGTTATAGAATATCTCAGACTTTCCTCCTCAAATCCAAGAGAGGCCAGATTTTAAAAAATAAAATACAGCAAACAACACCTGGTTTTGTGATCATGTGTCAAATCTGAAGTCACATAAAATTCATTGAGGATTAAAGTACCACATCTTGAGTTCATTTTGATTTATATCACATTAGCCAGTGCATGACAACTGCCCCATTGTTAACCCAAAGTTTTGGTTCCTGATATGTCATTGAATTTTTTAAAAAGCCACCTAAATAATTCTTCAAAGAAAGCAATAGATATGGTTTAAAGTCCCATTTTTTCCTTCACAAAAGTAATGATTTTAAAATAAACTTTTTTCATAATTTCCCTCTATTTCAATTTCTTCTTTACTCCATTTTTTGAAGAAACTCAATTTTAAAAATATTTTCTCTCCAAATGGGACACTTGGTTAGTTTTACTAATTTTTGTTCTATTTCTGCCTCCCTATCGCTATCTATCTGCATCTCTATATGTCTATGTTTCTATCTTTTTTCCCCTTCCTTTCCTTTTTCTTCTTCCTGCCTATCTGTCTCTATGTCTATCTTCTCCCTTTCCTTCGCTTTCATATGTATACTTCTCTCTTTTCCTCCCTCCCTCTCCTCTGTCTGCCTGTCTCTGTCTCAGTCTCTCTGTTTCTTTGTCTCTGTCTCTCTCATTCTTTGATTCTCTGGGAAGGGGGGGAGGGTTATATTTGGAAATCATTTTCAGTACATATGAATACATATTATACATAAATGTTTTTTTTGTCCTTCATTCTCAAAGAGAGCCATGTCATCAGGGGAGGTGATGCCATGACAAGCACATGAATTGAATTTGAATGAGGGAGTGCTGTGCCAAGTCACCAGTCTCACTTTCTCCTCCAGAGCCATCTGGGTCCAGTGTCCAGATATGAATCAGGAAGACTGGAAATGATCCTGGATGTGAGGTAATCAGTGTTAAGTGACTTGCCCAAGGTCACCCAGCTAACTAGTGTCAAGTGTCTGAGACTGGATTCAAATTCTTTATCCTCCTGACTCCAAGTGGTCTATTAGGGTCATATTAAAATAAAATATTTATTCGAAGACTGCACCCAGAAAAAAAATACAGTCCTTGTTCAGTGCAGGTAGTGCTAAATGAAGGCTCAGAGGCCATGGTTCTTAGATATAAAAGGTTGCCTGATAACTTCTTAGAAAGTGTGGGAAAGTGGTCATCAATAGGACAGGTGAAGGAGCAGAGTGCCAAAGCAAACACAAAGCACCAAAGCGACAACACTATAAAAAAGGTAGGTGCATATTGAATAGTCTGTATTGTACAGATGGAATGCATCTCACAAATCCATTGGAAATTCCCTGGAATATGTTCTGACTGTAATACTGCTTTAAAACACCAAAGAAAAATAACATCAATGAAATTATTTATTAGCGATGGAATTTAAAAATCTAATATGCATTCCATGCAAATTATTATTTTTTTTTTTTTGCTCGTGAAAATTAAAACCCACAAGAAAACCACAGAAAATCACATTGCAGGTCGAATTTTGGACAGCCCTGTATTATTTCATAATCAAATACATAATACATATTTTATATATCAATAAAATATTTAAATGTATTTATTCTCCAAATAATTCTTTCTAATCTTTCACACATACATTTCTTTAAAAAAATTATAACAACAGAAGAAGAGGTGGCCTCAAATTATTGATTCCACTGCTAAAAGCTGAACAATTTTGTTCAATATTGGTAATGAAAGCTTAGGATTCTTTTTTGGTCAAGTTTCAATGATTACGTAAAGAAATATAAATTAGGGTGAATGCCATGTGTTTTCTTCTTGCCAGGGCAAGTGCTTAAATTTAAGGAACATCAATTTCTGTCTATCAGTTTGCCCTTGGTTGGGGAGGAAAGGAATTCTTAGCAGTATTTTTCTCATCTCTCTCGCATAGTTTTTTCCCTTACCTATTGCTTAACTATACTCTTGCCCCTTCCCTAGGAGTGTTTGCATCAAGCTTGACTGGTGATTAATGGGGCTAAATATGTTCTAGGCAGATTTGGTTAAAAGTTCCATTAGACTTTTGCCTAAAGAACTACTGCACTTTTTGGAAGAGACCAGGCAATGGCCTGGGGTTTCACCAATTGATTCCTCAGATTTCTGCAAGGATCAAAGCTGCTCAAACCCTAAAGCTGAAACTTGAAAGGAAAGGAATGCTAAATGTAAACAACCCTTAAGTCTTACAAATCACCTCACACTTTCTCCTCCACCTCCTTCTGTTTTTCACAAACAAATTAATGTTTTCCCACTCTGCAGGTCTCCACTGAAATTGCTTAGAGCATTTTTCATTCAAAGTGACACTTCTGACAGATTGAGCTAACCTGAAGAAAATCAGTTTTAACAGATTTAGAAGATCTGGATTCCAGTGTGTTTCACCACAACAAGGTTAAAGTGCCAAAATTTTCTAAGGATATTTGCATAATTAACAAAACTTCATTATTTTGTGTGAGTAAACAGATGATCACAAATTCCAAATTAATGAAATATAAATATTCCATGCTTACTCTACATAAAGCAATATGCAAAACAATGACAAAAGAAATACGATGATGTCCAGTCACAACAATAAGGGAATATACAAGTTAATATGACATAAAAGAGAACAAAGATTATTTGGAGGAACTATAATTTTAGCTATCTACAGGCAACTAGTTAAGAGATCTGGTGGCTAGAGAGCACTGGACCTAGCATACAGGTCAGATCCAAATCCAAAATCTGCCTCAGACACAATTCTGTATTGTTGTGGTTCAGTCATGTCCTACACTTCATGACTTCATTTAGGGTTTTCTTTGCAAAGATGCTGGAGTGGTTTGCCATTTCCTTCTCCAGCTCATTCTACACATGAGGAAACTGAGGCAAATAAGGTTAAATAACTTGTCCAGGGTCATATAGGTAAAAAGTATCTGAAACCAGATTTGAACTCAGGAAGATGAATCTTTCTTACTTCAGACCCTACCCTCTATCCACTACACCACCTAACTACCCTTTTTACCACATTCTGAGTTCCTAGACAAGTCATTTAAACTTCTGTCTTTCTCAATTCCCTCATCTATAAAATGGAAGTGATAAAATGGGTCATATATATAAAGTGCTTTGCAAATCCTAAAGAACTCTAATAGCAATAATATCATAATTATTATTACTGTGATAATTCTTATTGTGGTAATAGTAATAATAATTATTATTATCATTGTTAGTATAAATGCTGTGATTATTACCATTCCAGAAGGAAAAATTAGGAGTTGCAGAGAGGCAGATTTTGAAGTCATGAAAGGAAAACACATCTTAGTTGAGCCATCTAAAAGTTGCCTCCAGAGGTAGGGGATATCCCCTTGCTAGCCTTCTTCCTACTCAGCTCCTTGATGATCACTTGTCACAGATCTCAGAGAAGGGTCTCTTATTAAGGTACAACTTGGAATAAATACTTTCTAGGGTCCTTTTCATATTTTTTCTTTTTAGGTTCTATGATCTGCATGGAGGATTATAAGATTTAGAATATCAAAGAAATTTAGAGATCACTTAATTCAATCCTCACATTTTAAAGCTATTGAAATTGAGTCTTGGGTAAATTTACCTCAGGTCATAGAAGGAGAAATAGTGTTTGAATCCGGGTTCTCTGACTTCAATTACAATTACTTCCCTTCAGGATCATAAGAATTTAAAGGAGGAAAAGTTCATTTTTTGACTAGGGAAATCAGAGAAAATTTCACAGCAAGGTAGTATTTGAGATGGTCCATGAAAGATTGCTAGAGTTAAATGGTAGAGATATTAAGGAAAGGTATTCCAGACAGGGGGAATAACATAAACAAGTATGGAAGTGGGAAATTGTAGAACATTTGAAGATTAGGAGCTGGCTGGATGGAGAACCAGTAATATAAATTGAAACCCACTTGGGAAGTATATTGAGACCCAAACTAAAGAATTTGGGCTTTATTGGATAGTCAGTGAGGAAGAGTTAATAAAGCCTGTGCATCATTGAAATAACAGTAACTTATGCACTGGGGAGAGGGTAGGGAAGCAAGGGCTGGGGTGGGATAAGCAAGCGAAAGAGCAGAAATTCTTAGCTTTTATTTTTTGGTAACATCCACCCCTTTGACAGTCTGATGAAGCCCACTTCTCAGAATCATATCTTTAGTTAATGAAATAAATGCATAATTTTATGAAGGAAGTCAATTATATTTGAAATAATAATTAAAATAGAGAATAAAACCTAAAAAAATAACCAAGTTCATGGATTGTAAGTTTAGATACCATGCTATAGATATTCATTGGGTTTGGAGTCTACTACTTAATACCTGTGTGAACTCAAGGAAGCTATTTAATATCTCTAGGCCTCAATTATCTATTTTTTAAAAGGGAGTTGATTAGATGGCCTATAATGTTTCTTTGAATTCTAAATCTTTTAGTTCTAAAATAAATTTAAGTATTGATGAATGCAATGGATAAAAGGAGGGAGATTTGAGAAGAGGGAAGACCA
This sequence comes from Macrotis lagotis, assembly GCF_037893015.1. Lineage (NCBI taxonomy): Eukaryota > Metazoa > Chordata > Mammalia > Peramelemorphia > Peramelidae > Macrotis > Macrotis lagotis. The sequence goes on from NC_133666.1 coordinate 330,399,162, forward strand.
TTTAGGAAGCTGATTATAAGAATAAATGAGACACTAAAGGGTGGTGGTAGTGGAAATGGAAAGAAAGGGTTAAATAGAGAAAGATTACAGAGATAAAATTGACCCTGATAAATGGGGCATACTATCCACTGAAAGGAATATATTCTCTCAGATTTTCAACTTTCTAAAGCTTTAGGATGCCTCATGAACTATGACTATCTATAGATTTGTTATTGGAAGACAGATTCATTATTCCATCATGACCAGTATTAGATTGTATAGTCTATGCAGAAGTATTTGCATTTGGGGGCAGTTAGGTGGTTGCATGGATAGAACATTAGGCCTAGAGTCAAGAATACCTGAGTTCAAATCTGCCCTCAGACTTTTACTAGTTGTGTGACCCTGGGTATGTCATTTAATCTCTGTTTTAATCTACTGGAGAAGAAAATGGCCAATCACTCTAATATATTTGCCAAAAAAAAAAAAAAAAACCCAAAACCCCTCAATTGGGATCAGGAAGTGTCAGACATGACTGAAATGACTAAACAAAAAATTTCCATTCTCCTATTAACTTGGTCCTCTTACTCTAATCTTCATCTCTTTTTCAAACTGGACAACCAGCTCCAGAATGCCTCACCTACTCTTCCACCTTCCCTGGGGGCATAGACTTGGGTTACTCTCTACCCTTAGATGACCTCCAAACCAAACAATATGATGATAATACCTGATCTGATTCCTTATCCTTCTTCCTGCTTCTGGGCAACTATTCTACAGACCAAACTCCCTTTGAAGTCTCTGGGAGCCTTGCCAATAGGAAGAATCTGTGTTCAGGCTCCTTTGGAAGGAGACACAAATGTTTACACAGTGCTTTGGGATCTCCAAAGTTGCTGGCTCAGAGCAAAGTGCCCTAGAACTAGTTAGTCCATGGTTGGCATCAGCTTTTAAGAAAGTCAAGCTAGAATTTGATTTTAGGGGTGTGAATTTCCTAATCCCTCCCTCCCCCCCTGCCCAACCATTCCCCAAAGGAGATTCAAGACACTAGCCAATGATTAATATGCACTTAGGCTAAGTACACTCAAAACAGACATCCCAGATAAGGGTCTGGACAGGAGGTCCTTCTCTAGGAGTTCTTTGTTCTGGGCAATAAAACCACTTTGGGAGGCTCTAGAAACAATTTTTATTAATATCTTGATTTCTACCTAATTAAATGCAGCCTTTAAACTCTTTGGAGTCTTAATTGCCAATCTCAACTGATAAGATAACTCTGTTACCAAAGGGATCTCTTGCTTGGGGCCATCTAGAGACAAAGACTCTTACTGGGTCATGGATGAAAGGGCATGATGATGTCATCCATTCAAAAACCTGAAGTATTTTTTTTCAGCATCTTATTTAAAAAGTCAATAGATCTTCCACAACCCCTCTGGGAACTTTTTTTTTCTTTTTGAACTGCTTCTCTGATGTTTTGTTTTTGTTTTCAAAAGAATACTTTACATGGGAAATCAAACTATTCTTTTATATAATCATTTTTTCAGCAAATCCAGACCATCCCAACCTTACCAATTTCCAGGTAATCCTTATATATAGTCATAACTCATCTTTCCCTTCTCTCCTCCTATTTCTCCCCCTTTCTTTAAAATCCCCAGATGCTACAGTGAGAACTATGAAGATAAAAAAAAAAGATAACATCTTGGAAGTTTCTGAGAAATCTTATAGTTTTGGAGTGAAAAGACAGAAAAATGGGGGTGGGGGGACAAATCTATGAAAAGAGAATCAACTGAGAAAACTTCTCTAGGTGCAGAATCCCAGGACAGGGAGACCTACTCAGATCCTATTGCCACAAAATATTCTTTCCTCTACTGCCTAAATATTTTTTCTTCACTTTGCTAAATGCCTAAAATTCAACCAAATGGAAATTCATCAGGGTTAATGAGAATTCTATTTTAAAGAAGCATCTATTCTGAGGAGTCATTCACACCTATGGGAAAATTAGTTACATTTGTTTTCTTTTCTCCTAATATTCAGATAACATCATCCCAACAGCTTTCTTTGTAGTGTATTTCAAGTGAACATTCAGTCTTTTTTTAAAAATTGTGTCTGACTCTTTGTGACTCCATTTTGGATTTTCTTGGAAGAGATACAGATGATTTGTTATTTCCTTCTCCATCTCATTTTACAGATGAGGAAACTGAGGCAAATATGCTTAATTGACTTGCCCAGGGTCATTGTTATTCAGTCATTCACTTGTGTCTGATTTATGATAATCCCATGGACCTCAGCACACCGGGCCTTTCTATCCTACCTTATCTCTCAAAGTAGATTCAAGTTCATGTTCTTTTAAAAAAATTTTTTTTAATTTTATTTTGAATTTTTTACAATTTTCCCCCCTAGTCTTGATACCCTCCCCACATACACGCACTCCACAGAAGGCATTCTGTTAGTCTTTGCATTGTTTCCATGGTATACATTGATCTAAGTTGAATGTGATGAGAGAGAAATCATATCCCTAAGGAAGAAAAATAAAGTATTGTGCCTGATTGTTGCACTAATAGAATGAGCAATTCCATCAAGCTTGGTCATCACCCCCATAATGCTGCCAGGGTACAAAATCTTCCTCTGGTTCTGCTCATCTCACTCAGCATCAGTCCATCCAAATCTTTCTGGGCTTCCCTGTATTCCCATCCCTCCTGGCTTCTAATAGAACAATAGTGTGCCATCATACACATATACCACATTTTGTTAAGCCATTCCCCAATTGACAGACATTTACATTAATTTCCAATTCTTTGCCACCACAAACAGAGCTGCTATGAATATTTTTGTACAAGTGATGTTTTTTATACATTACTAAAACATTCTTGTTTAAGAGTAAATTTAATACCCCTCCCCACCAAAATATAGACCCTAATGAGAAATAAAGTAAAGGAAAAAGAAAAAAGTGTTTCAGTCTGTATTCTGATACCATCAACTTTGTCTAAGGTGGATTACATTCTTTATGATAAATCCATCATAAAAGTTACTTCCATATTTTTGCACTGTTGCTGTTGCTGTTGCTGATTATAATCCCTCCATCTATTCCTCCCCAGTACTATATACTATATTTTCTCTCTCCTTTCACTCTGTCCCTCTTCTAAAATGTGCTGTAGGGTGCCTGAGTAGCACAGCAGACTGATCACTGGCCCTGGGGCCAATATACCCCAAGCCCACATACCACCCCTGAGACCCAGCAACCACCCGACCCCATGGTCCTGGACAGGCCACCCAATCCCTCCCCCTTGGGAGAAGTTAAAAAGAAAATGTGCTATATCTGACAATTCTCTCCTATGATCCACCCTCTCCTCTATCACCCACATCTCCCCCCACTTCCCCCTTTCCCCCTTCTCTCCTTTTCACTTTAGATGTCTATACTCTTTTGAGTGTGTGTATATGCTGTTTCCTCTCTGTTGAGAATGAAGGTTCCCTCATTCCCCCTCACCTTCCCCCCTCCCATATCATTGCAAAACCTCATTGTAAAAAAGAAGAAAAAAATATCTTTTATACTAAATATCTCAGCCTATTCCACCTCTCTTTGCTCTTACTCCCAAGTGCATTTCTCTTTTAACCATTAACTCCATTTTTACAATATATATTATATCTTCAGATTCAGCTCTCTCCTATGCTTCATCTATAAAAGCTCCTTCTACCTGCTCTATTAAGTGAGAAGTTTCTCATGAGTATTATCAGTATCATTTTTCTATGCAGGAATACATGCAGTTCATCATCTTTAAGTCCCTCCTATTTTCCCCTTCTCCTCCACTCTCTATGCTTCACCTGAGTCCTGTATTTGAAGGTCAAACTTTCTGTTCAGCTCTGGCCATTTCAACAAGAACATTTGAAATTCCCCTGGTTCATTGAAAGTCCATCTTTCACCCTGGAAGAGGATGATCAGTTTTTCTGGGTAGTTGATTCTTGGTTGCATTCCAACCTCTTTTGCCTTCCGGAATATTATATTCCAAACTCTATGAGCCCTTAATGTAGTTCCTGCTAAGTCCTGTGTGATCCTGACTGCAGCTCCACCATATTTGAATTGTATCTTTCTGGCTGCTTGTAATATTTTCTCTTTTACTTGTGAGTTCTGGAACTTGGCTATAATATTCCTGGGGGTTGGATTTTTTAAGATCTCTGTCTGGGGGAGATTGGTGGATTCTCTCAATTTCTACTTTGCCCTCTGTTTCTAAGATATCAGGGCAATTTTCCTGTAGGAGTTCTTTAAAAATGAGGTCAAGACTCTTTTTTCCTGATCATGACTTTCAGGTATCCCAATAGTTTTTAAATTATTTTTCCTGAATCTGTTTCCTGATCAGTTGTTTTTTCAATGAGATGTTTCACATTTTCTTCTAATTTTTCATTCTTTTGATGTTGAATTATTGTGTCTTAACTTCTCGTGAAGTCATCAGCTTCCTTTAGCTCCATTCTACATCTGAAGGATGTGTTTTCCTCAGAGAGCTTTCTTATCTCCTTTTTCCATCTGGCCACTTCTGCTTTTTAAAGCATTCTTCTCCTCAATAATTTTTTGAACTGTTTTATCCATTTGACCTCCAAGGGCATATGTTCTCTTGCCTGTGCTTTGATATGTAGATGACCACAGGCCCTCTCCTCTGCCCTGGAGCTGTGAGGAGGAGCCCTGCTATCTTAATATGGAAGGTCAGACTGCAACTTGGAACTGAGTGTGCACAAACAGTGGAGTCCTGGGCCAGGGAAAGCAGAAAGATTTCTGCAGTCTCCCATGACTTCCTTACCATCTATGGGCTGTGCTCTGGAGATGTGCACTGGTGTCCCCCCGATTCTCGCTGCAGGTTCTGTAGCCAGTACTCCTCACTCCACACTCATTCTGGTGGGGCAGAGTTCTCTCACAGCCCCTTCAAGCTGTTGCCAGTGATCCCTGGTCTGGGCTTGACTGGGTTGCACTGTGACTGCAACTTTTTTCCAATCCCTGGTCCTGGTGAAACACACCTTTCTCGTGGAACTTCTGAGTTATCTTGAACTGGGAAAATGAATCACTCAGTCTTTCTGTGGGTTCTGCCCCCCCCCTAAATTTTGGCTAGAGTCATAATTTGTTGGCTTTTGGAGTTTTGGGGGAGAAGGAGTTTCTAGGAAATGCTGCTTTCATGCCACCATCTTGGCTCTGCCCCCCTCAAGTTAACTTTCAATGCTTCCATGATTATCTGTCCATCTTGTCCTCTGTCATCCCCTTTTCCATTTGCCTTTAATCTTTCCCAATATTAGGGTTTTCTTCTAATGAGTTACATCTTTTCATTGTGACATACTAATTAGGCTTCAGTTTCAGTATTTGCTCTTCCAGTGAATAGCTAAATTAATTTAATTATTGACTGATTCCATCTCCTTGTTGTCCAAGGGACCAATAAAAGTCTTCTCCAACACTATAATTTAAAAATGTCAATTCTATGGTTTTCCTTATAGTCCAACTCTCCCAGTTCTAAATTAATATTAGAAAAACCATTGGTTTGACTATATGGACCTTTGACAACAAGGTCATGTCTCAAGCTTTGTAATATGCTGTCCAGATTTGCAATAGCTTTCTTCCAAGAAGCAAATACCTTTTAATTCCATGTTGCAATCACCTTTTGCAGAATATAACTCTGACTGCTGATACTTTTCCCAATATTGAACCAACCCTGAATTCCTGGTATAAATGCTGTTCAATCACAGTATATTATTTTAGTAAATTGCTATACTATGTTTGCAAATGTTTATTTTTAAATTTATCATCAATATCAGTTACTGAAATGGATCTATAATATCCTTTCCTCTGTTTTGGATCTTCCTGATTTAGGTATCAGACCTGTATTGGTGTCAAAAAAGGAATTTGACAGAATTCCTTCATCTGTTTTTTTTCAAATAATTTGTATAGAATTGGGATTAATTGTTCTTTGAATGTTTTATAGAAGTCACTTTAAATCCATCTGTCCTTGGAGATTTTTTTTCTTAGTAAGCACATTGACATCTTGTTCAATTTCTTTTTCTGAAATGGTGTTATTTAAGTATTTTATTTCATCTTATTAAATCTGAACAATTTATACTTTTGTAAATTTTCATCTATTTCATCTATTTAGATTGTCAAATTTATTGTCACGCAATTTGGTAAAATAACTCCAAATTATTATTTTAATTTCTTCCTCATTGGTGGTGAATTCACCCTGTTCATTTTTGATATTTGTAATTTGGTTTTCTTCTTTTTTTGCAAGGCAATGGGGTTAAGTGGCTTGCCCAAGGTCACACAGCTAGGTAACTATTAAGTGTCTGAGACCAGATTTGAACTCAGATACTTCTGACTCCAGGGCCGTTGCTCTATCCATTGCGCCACCTAGCCACCCCGTTTTCTCCTTTTTTTAATCAAATTAACCAAAGGTTTATCTATGTTATTGGTTTCTTTCATAGAACCAACTCTTAGCTTACTTAATAGTTTAATTGTTTTCTTACTTTCAGTTTATTAATCTCTCCTTTGAATTTTTAGCTTCTTCTCTGAGAATTTGGATGCTCTACCAGTCAGTGCATGTATGTTTAATATTAATATTACTTCATTGTTTATAGTACCTTTTAGAAAAATGTAGTTTCTTTCTTTATCTCTTTTAATGAAATGTTTTGCTTTGCTTTGTCTGAGATCAGGATTGTTACCCCTGCTTTTTTTTTTTTTACTTCAACTGAAGCATAATATATTCTGCTCCAATCTTGTACCTTTACCCTGTATATATCTTCCTGCTTCAAATGTGTTTCTAATAAACAACATATTGTAGGATTCTGGTTTTTAATCCACTCTGCTATCCACTGTGTATGGGAGAGTTCATTCCATTTACATTCATAGTTATGATGACTAACTCTGCCCTCCATCCTATCTTCCCCTGATTTGTACTTTTCTTTCTCCTCTCATTGATCCCTCCCCACCAATTTTGATTCTGATCACTTCCTCCTTCAATCTTCCCTCCCTTCTATCAGCCCCTCCTCTCTTTTTCTTTTCTTTTTCCTTTCCTACTTCTTTACCCTCCCTTCTGCCCTCAGTCCTATCAGCCTCTCCTTCCCTTTATTTTGCCCCCTTTCCTTCCTAATTCCAGGTAGGATAAGAGAAATTCCTAAACTCAATTGCATATATATATATATATATATATATATATATATATATATGTATGTATGTATATTCCATTTTTGAGCCAAATCCAATGAGAGTAAGATTCAAGCAATTCTCTCCTCGTCTCTTCTTCCTTCCTACTGTAATAGATCCTTTGTACTTTTCCATAAATTACCCTATTCTGCTTCCCCCTTTCCTTTTTTCTTTACAATCATTTTATGTCTTAATTCTTTTAATATTATCCCATCAAAATCAACTTTTTCTCATATCCTCTAAGTGTACTCTTTTTAATATACAGTTCTCAAGAGTTACAAGTTTCAATCTCCAGAGTAGGGATATAACCAGTTTAATCTTATTGAAAAACCTTCTTTTTCTTTTTCTTTCCCTCTATTTGTCTTTTTACTTATCTCTTTAGTCTCTTATTTGAAGATCATTTTTTTCATTCAACTCTGGTCTTTTTATCAGAAAAGTTTGAAAAGCACCTATTTCATTGAATGTCCATCTTTTTTTCCTGAAAGAAAAAAGTTTTCTGGGTAATTGATTCTTAGTGTTAATCCAAGCTCCTTTACCTTCAAGAATATCTTATTTCAGGCCCTTCAGTCCTCTAATGTTCATGCTGCCAAATCCTGCATAATCCTGACTGTGGTCCTGGTATTTGAATTGTTTCTTTCTGGTTGCCTGTGGTAACCTAATAATTCTTGAGTTTAGCTATGATATTCCTTGGAGTTTTCATTTTGGGTGATGCTGCCAAATCCTGCATAATCCTGACTGTGGTCCTGGTATTTGAATTGTTTCTTTCTGGTTGCCTGTGGTAACCTAATAATTCTTGAGTTTAGTTATGATATTCCTTGGAGTTCTCATTTTGGGTGATGGTGCTAAGTAAATTCAGTAACTATTTTACTCTCTGATATCTAGAATATCAGAGCAGTTTTCCTTGATGATTTCTTGAAAGATGTTGTCCATCTTTTATCAATTGTTATTTTCCTATAATTCAATAAATTCTTAAATTATCTCTCCTGGATCTATTTTCCAAATCAGTTGCTTTTTTCCAATGAGATATTTTATATTTTCTTCTATTTTTTTATTTTGTTTGACTGATTCTTGTAGCTTTTAAAGACTTATTTTCTCCAGTTAGCTTTTGCATCCCCTTTTTGATTTGCCCAATTACAATTTTAAAGGAGTTGCTTTCTTCAGTGGATTTTTCTTCAATTTGCCCAATTGTATTTCTTAAGTCAATTTTTATGCTTCCTTTTCAAACTTTTGAATTTCTCTTGCATTTCTTTTCCCAGTTGTTATTTGATTTTTTTTTTTAGTTTTTGCAAGGTAATGTGGTTAAATGACTTGATGAAGGTCACACAGCTAGCTAATTATTACATATCTGAGACCAGATTTGAATTCAGGTCCTCATGACTTCAGGGTCGGTGTTCTATCCACTGTGCCACCTAGCAGCCCCCCCCCAATTTGGTTTTAAAAATCTTTTTTGAGCTCTTCCAACTTTCTAGACTTAAGGATTTCTAGGATTGAGACCAATTCACATTCCCCTCTGGAGCTTCACATATAGTACTTTTGTGTCATCTTCTTCTGAGATGGTGTTGTGATCTTCCTTATCACCATAGGTTTCTATCTCAGGGCTTTTCTCTGAATTTTCTTACTCTTGAACTCTACTCTTGGGCTGCAGAGGGTATATGCACTGTGGTACCCCCTAGCTGCCTCAGAAATCAACAAATGCTAGAAATCGCTTGAATTATTATTTTAATGATTATATGTCTAGACAAAATCATGGAGAAAATGTTAATGATACAGATTAAACTTAAAACAGCATTATTTGAACATTTTTATAGGCAAGTTGCTTAAATTCTCTGAGCTCATTTGGAATGTGGTCTTCAAATTGGGCATTTGGAAGATGGAGGAGCTTATCATATTCAGAGGACCCCAAAGCACTTTGAAACTCAATAAATATTTATTAAGCATTAACTATGTTCAGACATTGGAAAGACATCCATTGCTCTCAAAGATTCTACAGCTTAATGGGGGAGACAACAAACAAACAAATATGTACAAATATATACTGGATAAATAGGGAATAATTAAGAAGGAAAACACTGCAATTTAGAGGAAGTTAAGAAGTTTAGAAGTGAGAATGGAGGAGGGAGAGCATTCAAGCATGGGGGACAGCTGTAGGAATGCTGAGACATGGGAGTTGGTGTGTCTTGTTCATAGAACAGCCAGGTGGCCAGTGTCAGGATTGAAGAAAAAAATGCAGAGACCAGAATGTTAGAAGATTGGAAGCCAAGAGGGGCTAAGTTGTGAAGGGCCTTAAATGACAAACCAAACATTTTATATTTATTCCTTGAGGCAATAATAGGGAGTCAATGAGTAATGAGTAAATGAGTGACAGGATCAGGCTTGCTTTTAAGGAAAGCACTGTGGTGGCTGACCAAAGGATGGGCTTGAGTGGAGAGAGAATTGAGTCAACAGCAAGTTATAGAAATAATCATGACATGAGGTGATGAGAGCCTGTAATAAACCTAGAGTGCCCACTCCACAGGATTGTTACTCAATTGGGAAAAGGTGAAAAGGAAATGGGAATGAATATTGTATATAAGCAGATAGGTGGAATGGAAGTACTGGCTTTAAAATAAGAGGAAAGAGGGTTCAAACCTAGACTCTGATACATATATATATATATATATATATATATATATATATATATATACCCCCATGTGATTTTGGGAAAATTACTTGATTTTCTCTGGGCTCCAGGGCCTTTATCTTTAAAATGAAAGAGTCATAATAAATGGTCCTGAAGATTCTCCCTAACTCTAAAAATCCCATCTTCCATATATTGTGATACTATAAATTTCATTCAAAAAAGACAACATAAAACTATTTATTGATACAATGAAAACTATAAATGTTTTCTCTAGAACTGCCACCACTCACATCCCAAAAAAGAAGATGCTTCTTAATCATCCTTAAAATGCTAAGAAAATATCCTCGGGTGTTTCTTCCATTTTTCAATGGCATTTAGAAAGATATTTACTGAAGTTTGCTAGTAATCAGATAACCAAGCAAGTGAAATTAGGATAGCACCAGAGAAAATGTCAAAGGAAGCAATTTAAGAAGCCTAATAAAGTCATAAAAAATTTCCCAGCAGAGGAAGGAATTCAACATAGCCACACAACTCCAAATTCCTTTTCAATTGAAAAAGAACTACACCCCCCCCACCTCCCCTGTTTACTTGTGAAGGTCTTCGAAATGTGATCATCAGAAATAATTTTATTCCCTCAGAAAGGTTACCTGATGCCTGCCAGTAATATTAGATGGAGCTGTTGTGACTTAAAAGCAGGAAAAGAAACTTTCCAAACCTGCCCTGGAATGCAGTCTTCAAAATGAGCATTTGGAAGGCGATCTCCGACTGTGAACAGATGAGGGAGTTTATCATATGCAAGGTGCCCCAAAGTACTTTGAAATATGAAACATTTCTGTTTATTTTTCTTTGGAGAAGAATAAAGCTGGAAGGGGTTCTAGGAGATCATCTCGTCATCATTTTATTGATGATAAAATTGAGACCTATGGATTAAGTGCCTGGCCAAGTGTCACATGACTAGTTCCAGGTAAAACAAGGGTTAGAATCTGAGTCTCCAGACTCCCTAAACTCAATGCTCTTTTTATTACTTCATGTTGCCTAGACTCCTATAGTTTGAGTTAGATGAGACTTTAGAGAGAATCTAATCCAATCCCCTTATTTTACAATTAAGGAAACTGAAGCATATGAAAAAAAAGCCCTAGTTGGGCTTTGATACTAACCTGGAACTAATCATTTTGCTTCTAAGGAGGAAACCTCTGGATAAAACAAATCTTTATTTTAAAACTGTAGTTCCAATGTATTTTTAAAATGTTCTGTGGAAAGCCATTTTAAGATATAATTAGAATAGTTAGAAATTAACTTTTCCAGCAGTCCTAGCTTTAAAGACTAGGAGAGAAAAATCAGTCAGTAAACAATTATTAAATATCTTCTATGGTCAGGCACATAGATAGCTCTTGTCCTCAAGGAGCTCATAGTCTAATGGGAGAGTGACTACCCCCAAATATAGGATATATTATAATAAGAACAAGAACAAGAAGAAAGCACTTTAAGGTTTACAAAGCACTTAATCTATTTATTCCTCATAACAACCCTAAGAGATAGGTTAAGTGATTTGCCCAGGGTCACTAAATTAGTAGCTGAATGAGGTCAGATTTGAACTCAACAAGATGAGTCTTCCTAACTCCAGACCCAGCATTGTGCCACCTTACCTGCCCAGTGGTTGCTTAGTTTGCTGCTTTATTCAAGAATGGGATGGGAAGAACAAAGGAAAGACAAGTTTGATAAATAAAATAATTTCAGGGTGATGGTACAGTAGAACAAGTACTAGCTATGAAGTTAAAGGACCTGTATTCAAATCTTGTCTCTGAAACTTATTACCATGTGAACTTGCATCTTATTTTCCACCAGTGGAAAAATGAGAGGACTTGAACTAAATATTTTTCAACCACTAACCAAGATCTATTGGCTTTATTATAGCAGCAGAAGAAAACTTCATTTCGCACAAAGTATTACAAACATGAAGAAAAAATCATATCTCTTTGATAAGCCAGTGAACTTTTTATTCACCCAAAGCTAAACATACTTATTTTAACATGACATCACAAGTATGCTAACTGTACTTGTTTAGATAAGATAAGAGAGAGAAAGAGAAAGAGAGGGAGAAGGAGAGAGAGAGAGAGAGAAAGAGAGAGAGAGAGAGTGTGTGTGTGAAAGAGAGAGAGACACAGAGTGAGAGAAATGTAAGCAACAAAAGTTTTTTTATAAAAATTTCTTTGATTTATATTTATTATTGTAATTAAGAAAAATAATAGTTCTTTGAATCCAAAAATTCCTCAAAGTACTCTAGCAGGAAAAAGCCATTGAATTTTATTATATAATAAAAATGCCCTATTCTCTGCCCCCCCATATAATTTTTAAAGAGCCTTACTTTTAATGGAGTTGGGTTTGTTTGTTTTATTAAATAAAGTTGGTTATTCTTGTAAGAAATTGAAAAGAACTGCCTCCTTTACATTTCTCAGTACAGGTGATTGTGTACAAACTATCTGAGGCAAAAAAAAATTTTAAATACTGTTTGTAGGTATGCATATATATATTGTTGTCACCTGAGTTGTCATGGCAGACACTGATCCTATTCCCTCATGTTATACATTCTCATTTAAAAATAAATTTATTGAAAATTATCTTGATATTACACTATCATCATCAGATTTTTAAAGAGATGAGTTCCCTAAAAATTTCAAGAAAATATTATACTTGTACAATAAAATAGTTTTCTTTAAATACATTTGTTGCTCATCTAATCTCAAAACAATGTTGGAATATTTTTGTTTCTCAATTAAAATTGATCTTGGAAGTCTTCAGACAAGTGGATAATTCTCTTCTTCACCATATTATACACAAGTAAAACCATGCCAGATTGTTGCATTGAAAAGGAATACAATATTTCAACTATACCAATAATTTCAGATATGCTCTGTCTTTTGCATTAAAATAAAATGAAGCTTTTTACAATTAATTAAATTATGTCACCCTCTTATAGCTAAAGCAATACTTTTGATTCCACAGACAGTATCTGAGGGGTAAATTTGCTAAATCTCTGATCCTCTGAACTTACCTTGTAATAGTTTCAACTACTGCAGTGAATTTTCTCTTCAAATTCATATACTTATCTTTCTTTAAATCATTTCACTTGGCAAAATGGAAAATAAAAATTGATTCAAGTTAATTATTGAAAATTTCAAGTGAGTGTCAATAATCATTATTAAGTTATTTGTTTTTTTAATCTGTCTTTTTCAGAAACAAGCTTACTGTGCTTAACAAAATACATGAATTGAGGGGTCTGTGTATGTGTGTGTGCATTTGTGTAAAACATATAATGTACTTTTAACTTTCATGAAAACATGTTTAACTTCTGGTTTGCATATTCTATTTTACATTTACATATTCTAGTTTATATATTTCAGCAGGTAGCATAACCATTTAACTCATCTGTGTCTTGAAATGACCCTAAAAGTTGCAGTGACCATAGCAGATGATGCTTTCATCATTAAATAACCAATATGCTGCAGTCATTATCAAGGGAGATGAATTTTCTATGTTATTTTGATTTGTAGTTGAACATTGTTTTCATCAAAAAAAGTGTATATATTTATGTGGAAGTTATAGTTGAAACTAATCAATAATTTTGACCATTATTTCATTCTATACTTGTCCCCTGTCCTCACCCCAGAGTGTCTCATACTTTGCCAAGGAGGGGAAAAAGTTCCACAGATTAGAAAACTCCATCTTTATCCATATATTGGTAGCTGATTTGTAGGGACAAGATCTAAGGGAAAATAAAATTTTCTAAATTACGTCTTGTAATTACAAACTTACATAGAACCTTGTAGCAGGAAAAGGAAGATGAAGAATGTATTCTTGTCCAGACTTAAGAACATCTGGATGTAATTCTACCTGGAATCTCTGTCTCTACTAGACCCTAAGAGGAAAGACAAGTGCGGCATTTCCCTGTATGTCTCACTTAGAATGTGGCCCTGCCCTTTCTACTGCTTGAAAGCCTCAAAAAGTGATGCAATGTTGTTGTTTGCTTTTATTTCCTCCCATGCATTTTATAATATTCCACGATGTAGAAATGTTGGAATACCAACATTTCAGTCATAGCTAGAGTTACTTATGACTATGTTCGTGCCATTCAATCCTATCAATTTTTTATCATAATGTATTAACAAATCGATCCTTTTTTTGCACCAGCAAAATTAACAAATGAAATTTCCTTTATTTTGTCTATTTTATTAAGGACTGTTTAAAAAAAGATTAACACAAGTATTGGGTAATATAGTATGAAGCAGCACATTAATCCACACTTGACAATAGTAAAGTGCAGACTGATAATGTAGCAATGTGTTAAAATCTCAATTCTCTCACATGCATTTCATTCATTTAATTTTGGCTCAAATTAAATGGGTCTTGGTATCTTTTTTTTATTATGCTCACCAAATCATATTTCTTATTATTCAAACTTGAATTAAATGTTATCCTCTGGTAAGTACAAAATGAATTTTTCACCTACAAAAACAAAGGTTCAGAGCTAGTGAATCATTTTTTAAAATATTTTAAAGTAAATTTTATTAAAATATTTGTCTTTTATATCACCCTGCATTATTTATATATCCATCTTGTCCCAGGGAACAATGCCTTCCTTATACAAAGGCTTAAAGGACAAAGAAAAACACAGTCTATCAGTGGGAGGTTGTCCTATTTTAGGGATCTTCAAGTTGAGGCTCAATACCTTTTCAATGATCAACAGATTAAAAAATCTTAACAATTTGTTCAATATTTCACATCCAAATATCCCATCTCTACAAAGAAGTAGAGATGGTAAATCTCAAAGACTTGCTTGTATTTTCTCCAAGCTCTTTACTATTGTCAAATCCCCTCTCTTCTGCATGTAAAAAATACCTGCAGGAAGCCAAGTATGGTCACCAGCTTCTGCTTCTAATACTGTCTTGAACAAACAACACCCAGTAGCAATCATCTTTTGAACAGGCACCTACTGGAACTATAAGAATTCATTGAAATATCCAAAATAATTCCTCATCAGGAAGACTAAAAACTCTTGTTTATAAGACACCAAATCAACCCTCTAGTACTGATAAAGTTCATAAATGATGTAAGTCAATCTTCCCTTCTTCCCTTCCCCATCAACAAAGCAGTATGTCATCACAAGCGGCTGAGTAGTATGCTTATGTACTAATCTGGAATGGTTAGTTTATTGCCTTCTTGAAAATGAATATTTGGATTAAAATTTAAAAAACATCAAACCAACCACGGTCCTACCAGTTTATTTGCTCTACTTATGACATTGTATGGACATAGCTTAAAGGGGTCCTTTTGTCAGTTGTTTTAGAGTTTTTCCAAATAGGCTTCATTTCTGCAAAGAGGAGTATATGGTACAAAAACTAGAAAATTATGGTTTATATTGCCCAACTCTGGCTCTGCATATTACCTCTAAGTATAGACATATTCTTTCCATCATAGTTTTTAGAGCATACTATCTATCAACTTGACCTAATGCCTCCAATCATACCTCCCAATTAATGATGTTTTGTTCTGAATTCCTAGATAGATTGACATCATATCTTCTTATGAAAGAAGGAAATGGCAAACCACTTCAGTATCTTTGCCAAGAAAATCCCATAGACAAGTTCATGGGATCCCAAAGTTAGACATGACTGAACAACAATAGCTACTTAAAACTGAGCATCTGAATTAAAAATGGGAAGCTGGGGATAATATGTGTGTGTTTGTGTATAATGTCACATAAAACCTAGAAAGATGACCATGAAATCAGGATAATCTGGGTTCAATACTTACCTCGGACATATACTGGCTGTATGACCACAGGCAAATGAATTTACCTTTAATTATTCCTAGACAATGCTCCTAGCTCTATAATACTATAAATTGTGTAGAAGGTATTAACTTGCATTGGTAAAGATAATTCTCTGATCTATATCTATATATAAAGTATAAACTTTACACATGGGAGATGGGAGAGAAATGATTAAACAAAAGTCTGAAAGCTTAAAAATATCCAAGAATTTTAGCAGCCTGAAAGTTGAATATGAGTGTTTATGAGTGTGATATGACAACTAATAAACTAATACAATTTTGGTACCATATCAAGAAAATAATAACTTCTAGGAATAAGGAAGTGATAACCTTCCCTGTACTTTGCCCTTGTCAGACCACCACTGAAATCACTTTAGTTCTGGAGGGCCATCAGCATGAAAATGGACTTTGAGTTGCAGTTGGGAGTGTGAGGGGATTAAGTGAATGGCAATTCCTTGGAAGAAGAATTTAATATGTTCTTTTGTACACCAGATGAAAAAGTAAGAAGCAAGGGGGTAGAAATGATACCCCAATTAAATCTTGATCTTAAGAAAAATTATTTAATAATTGGAGTTCTCCAAAAGTGGAATGGGCCTCAAGTGGTAGGAGGTCATCCCACTTCGGGAATCTTCAAATTGAGCCTCAATGACTTTTCAATTATATTGTATTGAGGAATAATTTCAGGGTTTTCTCGGTCTGGCTGCCTACTGAGTTCCCTTAACTCTTAATTCCCTGATTCTGTGATATTGGACTATGAGTAGAGCCTGTTTAAATGGATGAACATAGCAGACCATAGTACCATTGTGATCTGCAGAATTCCCTCCTGGGAACCTTTCCCAGATGTTACTGCAATGACTCAGTCCTTTGATTTTAGATAAATTTTTATTGATGTCTTTTGTTTTCGATCTCTTACATTTCCCACCATATTTTTTTCACACCTTTACCCAGAAAGCCATCCCTTATAATGAAGAAGAAAAATTAAACTGAAAAATAGTCTGCAAGACCCAAAGAAGTCTGCTATTGGATGCTATGTTCCATAACCATACTCCTCACATAGAAGGAGAGAAGAGATGCCTTCTTATCTCTTCTTTGGGACAAGCTTGGTCATTTTTGGTTTTTAGCATTATGCTTTGATTGTTTTGTTGTTTATATTCTTTCAATTTACATTGTTTTACTTATCCTATACATTGTTTTCTTAGTTTTGTGCTTTACTTTGTATCAGTTCATGTCTTTTAATACTTCTCTGTATTCAATATGATCATCAATTCTTTCTGCACAGTAACATAGATGAATGGATGGATGAAAAGGCATTTATTAAGTGATTACTATGAGTTTAAATATTGTGCTAATAGCTGAAGATATAATTTCAAAAAGAAAAAGAGCTCCTGTCTTCAAAGAGTTTACCTGCTTATGAAGGAGATAATTCATAACTGGAAGTGGTGGTCAGAGTTAGGGATGGAACCAAAGGGAACTAGATTTGACACCACGTATTTAGGAACAATGGTAGAATTTATCTAATCATAGTTCATGGTTCCAGAAAGAGGATGCTGGTGGGGAGAACAAAGCATGGAGTGGAGCAAGACTGGAGCCTTCTTGAAATGGTAGTTTGGGAGAGGCAATCACTATTAAGATTGTGTATTTTAATTCCTTAGCCATTTCCTAGTTGAAAGACATCTCCTTTGTTTCTCATTATTACCACAAAAAAGTACTGGTGAATATTTTGGTGAATATAGAGTCTTTTTTTTTACACATTGACCTTTCTGGGGAATATTCTTAGAGATACAGCTAGTTTTAACAGCTTTGCCCTAAAGGGGTATTACCCATTTAATTTATTTTGTGGGTAACCAGAGTTTAGGATTGTACTATTAAATTTGCCCAGAGGTTAAACCATTCCCTGACTATAAATTAAGCCTTATAAAACTTGAATTTACAGTTATTACATTTAAGGAATTTAGGACAGTTGAAAAAGCTATAGATTTGGAGTCAGGAGAACAGGAGTAATCTTATCTCTTCTTCCTTAGCAACCTCAGCAGCACCAGAAGAAAAAAGAAAAAGGTAATGTTAAAATAAAGCTACAAAACTTACAAAACATTTTACCATGAAAAATCTTATAACACATATAGGTACCTACTGCCTCTGAGATTCCTATCTGTAAAATAGGGATGGCAAAACCATACCACAGGGTTGTTGTGAAGTTCAGTAAAGGATTTTGAAAATCTTAGGGAGTTAGAGAAATGTTAGCTCTTCCCCTAAGGGTCTTTGTTTCCTCATCTGAGCAATGAGGAAGTTGGACCAGATGATCCTACATTTTTTTCTGTGACCCTACAATTCTTTTTAAACAGATTTTTAGGGCTACTTATCCACCTCTAGCTCTCATCTGTGTCTCCAAGTAGCTATAGCACACAAAGGAGATGCCCCCTGGCAAACTGTCCCAGCAGAAGGGCGAAATACCAGGTTAAGGATAACCAATAGGCAGCAAACTCATCTGTGAGTAAGGGGAATGTTTTTCCCAGGCACATGAAGACTTCCCAAGGTGAAATGGGAAGATGAGAAGAACTTCGTCTAACAGTCATGAAGGTAGCTGAAGCGGGCACTATGGAATGCTGCCTTAGAGCTCGATCAGACATAGATGATACAAGGTCATCTACTAATCCCAGGCTATTGCCAATCATTCTGACTTGCCATTGGACTTCAGTGACTCAGAAAAAAAGAGTGAGGTTGCACATTTCTGCCTTTACTGAAATCCAGTTCAGGAACAAGTCAAAACATAAGCCATTAAATCATTGGTTCTCTTCAAAAACAAAGGATGAACGAAACAGAATTTCATTGGTGCAGAGAATTTTCATTGAAGAAACTCTCTGAGAGAAGTCTAAAGTACTAGAGCTTAAGCCCTTGGTCACACAAGCAGCATGACATAGGCATCTTTCTGACTCTTTCTGTCCATTAGCCATATTCCTCTACATCTGAAAATACTTTACTAAATAGCATTGTAAAGGCCTGAAAGACTTCTTATATCTTCCTGATGGAGATTCAGTTGTAAGCAATGAAAAACTTTTAGACACTAGGGATGAGGGAGAAATATGAATCATTATTGAAATGCAGAACCTTTGGAGGGGTGGGGGTTGGGTGGCAATCCCTGTACAGTGTTGCCAATAGTTTAGATTTAGTTGGGATTTGTTTGTTTGTTGCCTAAGTAATCTAGAAAATACAATTCAGCCCTCACTTTCATATTAACTGTAAGGACAGAGCCTGGGAATAGGGGAATCTTCCCAAAGAAGCATCTGCTCTAATTACTTGAGACCCAAGACACAGCAATTCAACCATCACTTAGATGGCGTCAATTCACGGCAGGAAGCTGACACAATGCACCATGACTCTTCAGGTCAGAGACTGAAACTGTGTTCCAGAGGATCTCAGAGGAGCCCAAGTCCAACCTAGGAGGGCTTCCTTTCAAGGCCAATTAACTGTAGGGTTAGGAGGTCACCATTAGGGGACTGCTTTTCTGTACTGAGGGTTCCTCCACATGTGTCAACATCAATGATATTAATTCTTCAACCATTAGCCAAGACCACCCTGCTATATACTCCAGGGAATTCGGGAGAGAAGAGCTGCTGCATACCCTAAGTGGAACTGACTAGGCCAGGGCTAGAGTCCATACTCAAAGCCCTGGAGAGAGGATTCAATGAGATCATTCCACCCATATGGAATCATGCAGATCATTGAGGCTCCTACAGCCAAAATTAGAGATGGGGTATTTAGAGTAATTTAGAGTTCCCTTTACTGTGGGGTTTGTTTCCCAAGTTGTTATTAATTTTATTTTTTGTTGACTAAAAAGGCTATTTTTTAATTTTATTTTTTATTGACTAGAAAGAGAAGTTTAGGGGAAAGTATGCTGGATTTGTACTTAGGAGAGACCCTGGTTCAAATCTTGGTCCTGCCACTTACACCTGTGTTATTTTAACCTCTCGGAAATTTCATTTTCCCCATGTCTAAAGTGACATAATTAGGTTAGATGATCTTTTTTGGCCATTCTAACACTGATTCTATAATCCTATGACCCATTATCCCTTGATCAAACAAAGAAATCAAGTATTTATTAAGTATCTCTATAGGCCAGGCACTATGCTGGCAGTAGAAGCAATGGCAAATAGAGAAGTATTTCCTGCATTCAAGGAGTTTATTATATCACAAAGGGAAGACAATATGCTTTGCTCTTCAGTTGTATCCAATTCTCCTTGACCCCATTTGGAGTTTTCTTGGCAAAGATACTGGAGGTTTGCCATTTCCTTCTCTAACTTATTTTACAGATGAGGAAACTGAGACAAGTAGAATTAAGTAATTTGTCCAGGGTCACACAGCTACTAAGTGTCTGAAGCCAAATTTGAAGTCAGGAAGATGACTTTGCCTGACTCAAAACCTGGAACACCATCCACTTTTTCCACCTAGCTGCCCCTAGACAACATGCACATGGATAGAAATGACAAAAGAAAGGGGTGGCTAAGTGGCACAGTGGATAGAGCACTGGCCCTAGAGTCAGGAGTTCCTGAGTGCAAATCTGGTCTCAGACACTTTATAATTACCTAGTAGCCTTTGGCAAGCCACTTAACCCCATCGCCTTGCAAAAAAAAAAAAAAAACTTAAAAAAAAAGAAATGACAAAAGATATCCAATGTGACCCTGGGTACCAAAAGCTGGGGCAGCAAGGAAAGCTTTCATATGAAAGGTGACATTTAAAGTTGAGTCCTTAATAGAAAACAACAGAAAGGACAGGAACTTGAACTGAGAATGAAGAGTATTCTAGACTTCAGGGAAATTTGATGCAAAGATACAGAATTGGGAGATGCAGTATTATATATGAGGAACAACCAGAAGGACCCTTTTACATAGCACTGGCTTTCAGCTTAGATGTTTTAGCCACCAGTTTGCTTTTCTCAGTCCTCATTTATAAAGGCCATGAAAGGTACTCTCCCCTCATTCATCTTTTTGTAACTTAGTCATACAGAGGAGGGTCAAAATGAATAAGACCTAAGTAAGTTTTTTAGTAGAATTTTCAATTTATTGACAAAATTCACAATAATTATAAAAATCCATATGTATAAGTATGAATTCCTCCAGTTACTGTCACCTTTTACACAATGTCATAAAGAATTATTTTAAATTCATTCTGAGAAATATATTGCAGCTCCACATCCAACCTCAGTCTCTGTATGGGTCAACTAGCTTTACTCTAGTAGCCCAGAAACTAAACCCTTAGCTGCAGGCAAAAATAGCTGTGACTAATTTTTTAAGGTTCCAAATCTCAACAAGTGCTTTCCTTTCCCTCATAAGCTATAGTTCAACTCCTGGATGCTGTCTTTTATAATTGTCTTGAGCGTCTGTAGCATGTTAGAGCTAGAGAGAAGCAGAAACATCATGTAATCTTAGCTAATGAGGACCCAGGATTCAAATAACTACTCTGTTTACTTTTCAGTGTCATCTATGGTAACTCTTCTTCAGACTCTATTGGTGGATTTGATTTTTGAAAACAGCTAAAAACCATTCAAACCTAAGTCTAGTGAATAAGATATCAGATTAAATAATACCATTTTTGATCAAAAAGGAAAAGGTGATTAAACATTTTTTGTCAAAATCTGAGTTCCAATTTGTCTCCCTCCCTACCTCCCAACTTCACATCAAAGAAGACCAACATTTGATATACAATACACATCTACATATCAGTTCTTTCTCTAAAGGTGAGTAGCATTTTCCTTCATAAATCCTTCATAGTTTTTATGAATGGTTATATTATTCAGAATACCTTTGTTATCCAGTTACTCTTTGAAGAATATTGCTGCTACTATCATCTATCTATCTATCTATCTATCTATCTATCTATCTATCTATCTATCTATCTATCTATATGTAATATTCTTTTCCATTCTGCTTGTTTTATTCTGCATTATTTCATGCAAGTCTTTCCATGTTGGTCTAAAACCACCTACTCATCATTTCATATATTACAGTAGTATGCCATCACAATCATATATTTCAATTCCCCAATTGATGGGAATCCCATAGATTTCCAATTCTTTGCCACCACAAAGAGAGCTGCTATACATACTTAGAATATAAGGGTTCTTTTTTTTCTTTTTCCCCCTGATTATGTTGGGAAAGAGACCTATTAATGTGGTATTGTTTAGCCAAAGGACCAGTTTTATAACCCTTTGGGCATAATTCCAAATTACTCTCCAAAACGGTTAAATGAGTTCCCATTTCCATCAACAATATATTAGTGTCTCAATTTTTCCAAATTTCCTACAATATTTGTCATTTTCCCTCTATTATCATTTTAGCCAATCTAATAAGTATGAGATGGTATCAAAATTGTTTTAACTTGCATATCTCTAACTAATGGTGATTAAGAACATTTTTATATGCCTAGATATTTTCTTCCCAAAATTACTTGCTTATATCTTTTGCCCATTTATCAAATAGGAAATGACTCATATTCCTATAAATTTGATTCAGTTCTTTGTATGTTTGAGATATGAGGCCTTTATCTGAGAATCTAAAGATAATTTTTCTCCCAGTTTTCTACTTCCCTCCTAATCTTGGCTATGTTGACTTTATTTGTACAAAAACTCTTTAATTCATTGCAATCAAAATTCTATTTTATATCCCATAGTGCTATTTGTTTATTTATAAATTATTCTCTTATTCATAGATCTGATAAGTCGCATGTTCCATACTCCTCTAAGTTATTTATATCTTCCTTTTGACTGTCGTGTAGTTATTTTGAACTTATTTTAGTAAGCAATGTAAGATATAGGTCTATAATTTCTGCCAGACTGTTTACCAGTTTTCCCCTCATAATTTTAGTCAAACAGTGAATTCTTATCTCACAAACTTAGATCTTTGCATTTATAAAATATAAGGTTACTATAGTCATTTACTCTTGTATACAAGCACACCTCAGAGATATAGTATACTTGGTTCCAGACCATTGTAATAAAGTGAATATTTCAATAAAGAGAGTGACACAAATTTTTTAGTTTCCTAGTGCATATAAAAGTTGTTTATACTATACTTGCATTCTGTTAAGTGTACAATAGTATTATATCTAAAAATGCAATGTACATACCTTAACTAAAATTATTGCTAAAAAAATGCTAATCATCTTCTGAATCTTCAATAAATCACAGTCGTTTTGCTGGTGGAGAGTCTTGCCTCAGTGTTGATAGCCACTGATTGATCAGTGGTAGTTTTTGAAGGGTGACTGTTGCAATTTCTTAAAATAAGATAACAATGAAGTTTGCCACCTTGATTCACTCTACCTTTCCTTGAACACATAGAAACCATTGAAGGGTTATTAAAGTGACTGATTTCAGTCTAAGGGAATAGGGAGTTCCAAGATGTGAGGGAGAGAGAGAGAGAGAGAGAGAGAGAGAGAGAGAGAGAGAGAGAGAGAGAGAGAAGAGAGTGACTGATTAGTGGAGCAATTGGAACACACACTTATCAATTAGGTTTGCTGTCTTATATGTCTTATGTATATATATATTATATATATATATAATATATATATATATAATATATATATATATATATATATATATATATATAATATATATATACAGTTTTGGTGCCCCAACATATTAACAATAGTAACATCCAAGGTAACTGATCTCAGATCATTTTAACAGATATAACAAAATAAAGAAGTTTAAAAATAATGTGAGAATTACCAAAATATGACACAGAGACACAATGTGAGCATATGCTGTTACAAAAATATCTCCATCAGATTTGCTTGACATCGGGTTCCTACAATTTGTAAAAATATATCTATGAAACAGAATAAAGTGCAAAAAAACTAAGATGGTTGTATTGTATACCTATTCTAGTCCATTCATTTACTATTCTATTTTTTTATCTAATACCAGATAGCTTTGATAATCATCTCTTTATAATTCAAGATTCCATGCTACTTTATCTCTTTCCTTTACATTTTTTCATTAATTCCTTTGACATTATTGACCTTATTTCTTCCAAATGAATTTATTCTTTTTTCCAGTTCAATAAAGTAGTTTTGGTAGTTTAACTGGAATGTCATTGAATAAGTAGATTAGTTTAGGTAAAATTGGCATTTTTGTTATATTGGCTCAATGCACTCATAATAATTTCTTCAATCATTTAAATCTTACTTATTTGTATAAAAAAAGTGTTTTTAATTATATTTACATACTTCCTCCGTTTCTCTTGGCATGTTTACTCCCAGGAATTTTATGTAGTCATTGTTTTGTTAAAATAAAATATTTCTTACCATCTTTCCTTGCAGGTTTTTGCTGATAATATATGGAAATCCTGATTATTTGTTTTATATTCTATGTTGCTAAAATTCATGTTTCTATTAACATTTTAGTTGAAACTCTAAGTTTTTCCAAATATACCATTATATTACCTGCAAAAAGAGACAGTATTATTTTCTCATTAGCCATTCTGATTCCTTTAATTTCCTTTTTATCTCTTATTGCTATTGCTAATATTTCTATACAATACTAAATAATAATGGTGATAATGGGTATTTTTCCTTTATTCCTGATCTTATTGGGAAGGCTTCTAGGTTATTCTGACTGCAGATAATGCTTGCTGATGGTTTTAGGTAGAAGCTTCCATATCATTTTAAGGGAAAATCCATATATACCTATGCATTCAGGTTTTTTTTTAAATAGAAATGAGTTTTATATTGACATGCTTTTTGTTACTAATATAATCAACTTCTTTATACTGAACCAGTATTCCTGGTATAAATTACACTTGGTCGTGATAGATATTCTTTGTGATATATTACTGTAGTCTACCATCTAGTAATTTTTTTAAGATTTTTGAATCAATATTCATTAGTGAAACTTTTTTCTGATTTTGCTCTTGCTGATTTAGATATCAGCACCATATTTGTTTCATAAAAGGAGTTTTAGAATTAGTTGATCTTTAAATGTTTGTTAGAATTATCTAGTAAATCTACCAGGTTCTGATGCTTTTTTCTTTCTTTTTTTTAGGCTTGGTTTTTTTTTTTGCAAGGCAATGGGGTTAAGTGACTTACCCAAGGTCATGCACTAGGTAATTATTAAGTATCTGAGGACAGATTTGAACCAGGTCCTCCTGACTCCAGGGCCAGTGCTCTATCCACTGTGATACCTAGCCACCCTATCTGATGTTGAGTCCCTTTCAGGACTCACTTATCCTTCCCCAGGAGAGCTTTGAAGGGGTGGGAGACAAGGAAGACAAGTTCTCCCTTTGTACACCAAGCTCTCTGTTTATTTACCAAAATACAATTAAATAATCTCCCCAGTCTCTAATCCACTCCCACTCCCATGGCACTTAGTAAAACAAGGTTCTGGTGCTTAAGGACACCAGGTGATAAAGTTTCACATATACACAACAATCCCTAACAATCTGATACTTTTTTTCTTAGGCATTTATGGACAGTTTAATTTCTTTTTCTAAAATAGATTTATTTAGATACTCTATTTCCTCTTCTATTAATCTAAATAATTTATGTTTTAGTTAAGTATTCTTCTATTTCAGTTAACTTTTAAATTTAGTGGCATATAATTTGGCAAAATAACTCCTAATAATTACCTTAATAGGGGAAGCTAGGTGGTGCAGTAGATAGAGCACTGGCCCTGGAGTCAGTATTGATTTGTTCTTTCTTTATATTATTGATTTACACATAAAAGGACATAAATTTTCCTCTGATTACTATTTTTTCTGTATCCCATAGTTTTATGTTATCTCATTATAATCATTTTTAATAAAGTTATTTATTGTTTTTATGATTTATTCTTTGACTCACTCATTCTTTAACATTATGTTATTTCATTTCCAATTAGTTATTAATATGTTTACATGGTTCTTTATTAAATGTTATTTCATTACACTATGATCTTAAAAGGATACATACAATATATCTGATATATTAAACATTTAATATATTAAAAAGATGGATTTTCTCTCATGAAACCAATTTTTATAGAGGACTTCCAAAATTATTTTGAGCAGAGGTTGTATAGAGTGTCCAAGGATGTGCTGATAAATGTTTAATAACTATCTCTAAAAAAAAAAAAAGGTTTTCAGTTTCATCCAAGTTTCTCTATCACTTTCTTAAATCTAGACAGCCAACAAAACAAAAAATCAAGCCCTGATTTGTAGCATCTGCTGATTTCGAATGTAAAATTGCTCACAGAAAAAATTCAACAAGCATTCTCCAGTCTATAAGAACTGACTGTAGCATGGGCCTGAAAATGTCCCAAGGTGATAGCTTTAAATATAATTCAGATCTATAAATGCTGGATTCTTCATTTTAAAATTGTTCAGTAACCTTAAAGATATAACTTGAATATTTTTGTTTTGCTAGGCAGTGGGGTTAAGTGACTTGCCCAAGGTCACACAGCTAGGTAATTATTTAGTGTCTGAGGCCAGATTTAAACTCAGGTCCTCCTGATTTCCACACCGGTGCTCTATCCACTGCTGCTACCTAGGTGCCCCATAAATTAAATATTATTTATCAGAAAAGGAATTGGGTTGAAAAGAAGCTTGAAAGCTCAGAGCTAATTCCTTATCCTAACTGATAATACAAAATATGTGTTTTAGATAGCCTTCAGTGATGTCATTTATATAGGTAAAGTAAAATATATGATTAGGACAGCCAGGTGGCCCAATAGATAGAGTGTCAGATCTGAAGTCAGTAAAATTTATCTTCCTGAGGTCAAATCTGACCTCAGACACTTACTAATTGTGTGAACCTGGGCAAGTCCTTATACCCTGTTCACCTCAGTTCCCTTAGCTGCCCAATGAACTGGAGAAGGAAATGTATCTCTCATATCCTTGCCAAGAAAACCCCAAGTGGGATCACAAAGAGTCAACTATGACTGAAAATGAATCAAGAACACAACAAAAATACATGATTAATCTTAAAAACACATTATTAATATATTTAGATTCCTAGAATCAATTTGGGACTATCATTTGGTCGTCAGATTGGTACAGGAGATTGGGACAGCTAGGTGGCACAGTGAATAAAGCACTGGCCTTGGAGTCAGGAGTACCTGGGTTCAAATCTGGTCTCAGACACTTAATAATTACCTAGCCAAGCCACTTAACCCCACTGCCTAGCAAAAACCTAAAAAAAAAAAAAAAAAAAGATTGGTACAGGAGAAAGAGAACTAACTCTGAGTCAGAGGTTTTAGGTTCAAATCCCACCTTTGAAATTTATTAGCAATATGAACTTAGGCAAATAGTTGGACCTTGGCTTCTTTATGAAAAAAATGAGAGAATAGAACTAGTTGCCCTGAAGTTATATTCAAAACTTCTGTTTATGAGTCAACATTTTACAATTGAATTCTTTGACCTGACTAGAATTTTTAAAATTACAACATCATAGGAAGGCAAAATAATATTTATTTGAATCACAGAAAATAAGAAAAATGGCAGAATTGGAGTGAGCAGCAAGCACTCCAGTACTAAAAAGATATGAATCCCCTAATTTGTATCTTCTGTGTTGCCTCATCCATATAACTCTATTAACTAAGGGAGGGGGTAAGAAAACAGTACTCAGAGCTTGCCTAGTAGATGAAGGCTGAAAAATCTCTATTCCCAACACAGGGGACTCTCTTAGCATTGGCACAGGAAAGCTTCAGATCCTGGAGCCTTGCTTGCAACCCTATTCTCCCTTTAGGCTATAAGAATAATTTTGGAAAATTATCTGGCCTAGAATCCTTTCTAGAATTACTTAGATGAAGAAAACTTTATTAGTATTTAATTAAACTTCTAAAAAACCTAATATCCTCCTCTGTCTTTTTCCCTAATCTCTATGGGACAGAAACACACTGTATTTTGAAAGTTGAAGGAGAAACTCTGTTCTCCTTGAGGACAGAATTAAGGGAATGATTGGACATGGGAAAGGATCACTTGATATCCTCACTTAAGAGAAGTACCTTCTTTCCCAATGCCCTAATTGATTAGGATAGTAATAGACTAAAAGAAGGAAGAAATCTGATAACTTCAGTTAATGGAATAGCTCCCAACTATATCAAGGACTGGAGAAGGAGCTGGAAAGGAGAATTCCTTGGAGGATATGGTCAAAAAGAGATTGAGTAGTTTTAAGAAAATGATTTTCCAAGGATCACCCAAAAGTTAAGTAACTATTGCTATGTTTGATGAAGCAAATTGTTAACTGAACTGTTACTTTACCCCTGGACCCTTGCTTATTCTTGACTATGAAATTTTCTTTGTTCAAGAATACTATAAGTAATCTCAAAATAACTTGTGTTAGAGAGATTGCCAAAGGCAAGAGATGATCCTGCCCATTTGGCCTTTTCACTTTCTAAGCAGAAAAATGCTTAGAATTAGAATAAGCCAAATTAATAAAAATTGTTTCTGACAAACTTCTACCTAAAATGCAGAATAAAGAATTTTCTTCCATAACAAAATGGAAATATTAAAAGAACACTTAAATGGTCTTGCTGCCTCAATAACTAAAAGAGAAAAGAATTTAGTAAAAGACATTATTTTCTAGAAAACTGATTCAATACTGATAATTCAATACTTCATTCAGGTAAGTCTAGAGAATTGTCATAATGTTATTTTGTAAAATTTAATTTAAAGAGAGAACAAGGAACTGTAGTATACCATAGAAGCCAGGGGAAGCCTCTTGTTGCCCCAGCAAGTCAGAGACACAAACAAAAGAAAACTCTTGGCTCAGTATCCACTTTTTCTTTTCTTTCTTGTTTGTCTCTTATTCCATATCCTCTAACTCTGACTTTGCTACTCCACACTTTTTCCTTCTTTTTGTCCTTTCAAGACAACCCATCCAATCTCTTAATAAGGCTGCAAATGGTCTCAGCTAACCAGACTCCAAGTTTCACCTTAATACTGTCCTTACATCTACCATGTGCCACCCATCCCAGGAGATACAGTCAAACTAAGGATAGGTGAGAAGTATAAATTATTGATAAGGGTGAGCTCTCTTGTGTCCTACTACACATTATTTCATTAAGATTGGGGGGAGAATGGGGTTGTATGTAATTTCCTAATAAGTTCCACACCGTGGGTGTTTACAAATCTAAATATAATATCATTTAAAATCTAAACAATACTTCACAATATTCTTTGCACATGGGTGCAAAAAAAAAATCAAGAGTTTATAAAGCTAGAGCTGGAAAGTACCTGAGAAATCCTCTAGCCCCATCCACCTTCATTTTACAGACAAAAAAGCTAAGGTCCTAGAAGTTTGCAACTTCCCTAAGGTCACATAATTAAAAATCAAGACATATAATTTGAACCCATGTCTCATGACCTCAGAATCACCATAATTTTCCTTGAATAATGCTGCCTCCTAAAGATAAGTGAGAGATAACCAAGACAGAGAAAATCTCAGTCTTTCAAAAGAAAGACAGATGGAATTGAAGCTTCCATTCCTTTTTTCCATCTTCTAGACGAGAATCACATACTTACTTGGCAAAAGATCTTAGGGTAAGAAGAACTAGGGCCTTCTTTTAAAATATTTTACCATTACAAACCCAGGATGACAGGTTAAGCTTTGGAAAGTTATCTGACCTAGTTGGACACAGGAAAAAAAAACAAATAATGCTCATTTGTCATAAGACTTTTAAATAAAGTCCCTAAGGATTAAATCCCTGGGGCATTTTTGAAATGGACACTTTCATGATTCAAAGTCACTATTCAAACCCTTTTTTTTTTCCAATCCTACTCCCTCATATGGAAATAATATTGGATCTCACAAAAATATCCAGGTTCTTGTTTCAAATTATGAAACAAACATTCTCTTTGGATAATACCATGTCAAACCATGAGTGAGGTTTTGAATTCCAACTTCAAGGGGAAGTTAAAATTAGTTCTAAACCCATAGCATGTAAGTTTGTAATAAATTGGATGCCATATTCTGCTGCCAATTATAAATAACTGTTGGATCCAATTCTTTGAATTATTTAAATTTACACTTATGTTATGCTTTCCACAAACCCTCAAAGTCCTGGACAAAAGCATAAAGTTCAAAAACAATTAATACAATTTAATAATAATAAATAAACTTCAAAGTGCTGTACAAACAGCCGAGCTTCATCAAAGTAGGGAAAAATAAACATGTTTCCAGTTTAGATTTGAAACCCTACAAATTGGTCTGCATTCTAATCTCAAGTAAAAGAGCATTATGAAATACTTTGGAATGAGGGAGTGCTTCTTTCTCTCTCTCTCTCTCTCTCTCTCTCTCTCTCTCTCTCTCTCTCTCTCCCTCCCTCCCTCCTCCCTCCCTCCTTTTCTCCTTCTCTCCCTCCCTCCTCCCCTCACTCTCTTTCTGCCTTTTGTATGTGTGTTTTCTCTCTCTATTAATAACGAAATATTGTCATATGTGAAGATGTTGTTTTCCAGGGAAGTAACTTGAAGTTTTTAACTTTCTAAAAAGAGATGTATTATTCAGAAAAGACAGACAAATTTAAAACAACAATAGCTGACATCTTCCCTTGAGATGCTACCCAAATCATAGCAATAAGGGAGTCTTAAATTTTTATTTAACTCAATTTTACTTTCAAAAACCACTAGCTCCTATCTACTAGTATTTTCTATTGAACTGAAGATTTCTTCTTTTGCATTCTAATACTGATAGAATTGTCCTACTTAACAGGATTCATCTTCAGAAATTGAGAAATGAACTGAGTATTGTTACCTCAAAATAAAAAATTTATAAAGATAATTATTAAATATTTAGATTTTATCCTAAATTTTTTCATCCAAATTTTTAATGAATTAATAATGAACATTATCAATAGATTATAGAAGCAGCATAGCATAATAGCTCAAGAATCAGTAGTGAGACTTTTAAAATTTCAAGTCATAGTTTGTGGAGGGAAGATCTTCATGGGAAGGTCCCCCACTATTGGAATCACATAGCCTTCTTGTATTTTCTTTTCGTTAGAATGTATAACATGAGTTATCAAAACATCATTTTGTGCAAATTAGGGCAATTATGAAAAATTTACTGTGCAAACAATACCAATGCAAATGACTCAACATATGGACTTTGGCATAAAAATAACATGTCTCTGTACAGTTTCCCTGGAATAGACTCCCTGCTTACCTACCCTACTTAGAAGTATTCATCTTCTTCAAGTATTAACAGCTATATGAAGCCTTTCTCACTCCTGTTGGCTGATTGTTTTGTTAGTGCTTTTTCCTCCTTAAAGTATCTCGTTCTTGCCTATCTGTGTAAATGTTTCAGTAGAGTCTAATTTCCCCATAGGCAATGATTATTTTGCTTTTATCTAGCACACAAAAGGGCCTTAATAATTTCTTAAGTTTTATAGTAGCCTAGAAAGGCCTGAAGATTTATAAAGTTAAAATTAAGAGATCTTTTTACTCAAACTACAAGGGAAAACAAGTAAAATATTGTTCAAAATGTTAAAAATCTACCATACTTTTAAGACCTTGGCAATTTTTGCAACCTGTCCATATTTAATCCCCTTGCAATGTTTAGGAGTTAATTGCCTACTATGTTTACATGACACCAAAACATTCATTCAATAGCATCAAAGATTCTCTCACTCATTCAGATGTTTTATCTTTATGATGCCTAACAACTGTATGACTGAGTTGACAGGGTGCTTCAGTATTGTAGATATATCCATTATGTCTCAGCTGGCGCTCTTTCAATTAAATTTAAGCCAGTTTGTAGGATGAATGTTTTAATTCTAGAAATATTCTATAACTATCTTGACAAATAATAGAAGTTGGGCTCTGTACTCTTAAGAGGTAGAAATCCTGGAGGTCTTTGACACTTGGGAGATAATTAGAAGCAGATCCCTATCCACAAGAGGGTAAAGGAAAAATATTTTCTATCTTCCTGAACCCCAGGTAAGAGGGGCATGTAAAAAAATGTTTCCCCTACTAGCCACATTAGACCTGGTCATATACACATGTGTGTGTATACAGAGATACAAATAACATTTATGTTGTGTATTTAATATGCACACACACATATATATGTATATATATGCACACACACAACAAATGTAGACACTTTGGGTTCCTGACACTACAATCCAAAGTGTTATTCATACCTCCTAGCTTGCTGTAATTGGAAATTTCAACAAATCTGACACTAAGTCACTGATATTAAAAAAAATGTCAAATAGTATAAGACCAAAGATGGCTTCATGTACCACTGCACTAGGTTGGCATCAATCCATTCATCACTTCACCTCAGGTCCAGTCATTCAAATAGTTATAACCACACAGTCATGTAGACCATCTTTTCATTTTGTTGATGGATAAAGTGAGAGATTTTGTCAGTTGTTTGCTAAAATCCAGGCTTTATATGCCTGGTCTAGTAACTGTATCGAAAAAGGGAAGCTGTTAATTTGGCCGGACCTATTCTTATTGAATACCAATTCTTGGTGAACACTCTTTCAGTTTTTAAGTACTCACAAATCAATGCCTTTGATAATATATTAATAAGTTTAGCCAGGATTAGATTTAACCTTACCAATTCATAGTCTGAAAAATCTACTTTCTCATCTCCTTTTTTTAAATCAGAATAATTATACATTTCCATAGAATCTCTCTCCCCAGTTTTTCAAAAATCATTGATGATGGAAAGAAGTGATGGTCATGATGTCCTTTTTTTTAGAGTTGGGATGTAGGTGGTATGGTTCTGGTACCTTGGACCCATTAAGGTCATTAAGTACCTTAAAGATGCATTAAAGATTCAATAAAGATGAACTCTTACTATCTTCTCAATAATTAGGCATTTCAATTACCTATTAACAATTTTTGTTTTCAACCTAAAAATCCTTCTCCTTCAAAGGACAACAAAAATAAATGAATGAATATACAAATAGATAAATTCATAATAAATAAATATGAATTGAGTAGACCTCTCTTTAGTATCATTCTACTCTTAATCCCATCATCTATTCATCTTTTTAGTCACTCAGCAAGTTCACTATAAAGATAAAGATCATTATTTTTTATTAATACTCTCCCTTTTTCTTATCACTGTTATTTTCATTTGTGTCACCATAGTTTCCTTCTTGAGTCAACCTCCTTTTTAGAAGTTTAGACCATAGAATCCTATATATTCTGCCTCTACATTCTATGAAATTGGCCCTTCCGAAGCCTGGGGTTCACATAATAGTATTGCCTGCTTTTCTTTTCCTTATCTATTATTAAGTCTAAAATTTCATGGTCACTTCTCTTTAAAGTTTTAGTCTTCTTATGCCCTCCATATAATCTGCCATCCAGTAATACTGGCCTACTTGCTAATCCAAAAAAATAGAAACACCATCTCTAGACATTTCTACCCCATGCTATCCCATGCCTAAAACTATATCCTTCCTCATCTCTGCCTCCTGACTTTCCTGGTTTCCTCCAATTTTCAGGTAAATTTCCATCTAACATAGGAAGGAAAGTAGCTAGGTGGCAGAGGGGATAGAGTGCGAGAAGTTAGGAAGTCCCAAATTCAAATCTGCCCTCAGAGGCTTACTAGGTTTCTGACCCTCGACAAGTCATTTAACCCTATTTGTCTCAGTTCATCATATGTTGTTGTTGATTTTATTTCAGTCAGGTCTTGGGTTTTTTTCTTGGCAAAGATACTGCAGTAGTTTGCCATTTCCTTCTCCAACTCATTTTACAAATAAGGAACTAAAACAAATAGGGTTAAGTGATTTAGCTAGGTGCACATAGCTAATAGGAGGGATTCAAACTCATAGAGATGACTTTTCCTAATTCTAAGAGCAGTGTTCTATTTACTGCACCACTCATTTGTAAAATGAGCTGGAGAAGGAAATAGCAAACCACTAGGATTTTTGCCAAGAAGATGCCAAATGGGGTCATGAAGAGTCAGTCATGACTGAAATGACTCAACAACAAAAATGTAGAAAGTCTTTCCTGATTCCTTTAAGTCTTTCCTCTGAGACTTTCTCCAGTTTATCCTGAATGAAACTTAATTGTACATGATTTTTTGTGAGTTGTATCCCCCATCAGGAATTGTCTTTTCTTTCTTTGTATTCTCCTCGGCTTAGAAGAGTGCCTGGCACATCTCATCATTTAATTGATAGATTAAGTGTAATCCAAGAATCTCTAAGATTCCTTGAGACTTTTTCAGAGGATTCATGTGGTCAAAATAGTTTTCATAATAATAATACCAAGACATTCTAATCTATTAAATGGTGTTGCTTATCCTTCATTTTCTTTTCTTTTATTTTCTGCAAGGCAATGGGGTTAAGTGACTTGCCCAAGGTCACATAGCTAGGTAATTAGTAAGTGTCTGAGGTTGGATTTGAACTCAGGTCCTCCTGATTCCAGGACCAGAACTCTATCCATTGCACCTTCTAGCTTCCCCCTTGTAATTCATTTTCAAAGAGGACTAGAGACATCATGGGGTAATGTCTTCACTCATACATGAATTAGATTTAAGTAAGTTGCACAAAGTCATCAGCCTTACTGTCTTCTAGAGTCGTCTAGTGGTAAGACAAAAGTCAACATGACACGTGATAGCCAAGGGATGATCTTGGCATCTTGGATATCTGACCAAACTCTAAGTGTCCACAGTACCTGCTTCAGACACCTTCATGGTCACTGGAGCAAATTGTTGTCATCTATGTATTCTGTAGGAGGAAGTCTTCACATGCTTGGGGTAGACATCCCCAGACTCAACCATAGGTTTAAGGTCTTTCAATTACCCTCAATCTGGTTTAGCCTGTTGACCAAGATGATTTTACTGAGGTGTAACCAGTGCACATGCTACAGATTCTTGGAGTCACAGGTAAAGAGTGAAGGTGAATACCAAAAGTGGATGAGCAGTCCTGAAAAGGATTCTGAAAATCCTAACACTAGATGTTGCTGGTCTCCCCTGAATCCCCCATACACTTCTCTAATATGGTAAATATCAAAAGGTATAACTCTTGTAAACAAAAGTTCTTTGGGGTCTTCAATCATTTTTAAAAGTGCAAAGGAGTTCTGAAATCAAAAAGTTTGAAAACCACTGCCCTAGAAAAATGGGTCTTCAAAATCAAGGGAGTCAAGAAATTGTGAACTCAAGGGGTAATGAATCATTAACATGAATGATAAAGTCACTGAAGATGATGGTATAATATGGATTCAAGAGGAAAATTACGAGTCAGTGCTGGGGGCAATTTGCAAAGGGTGATTCAGATAGGTGGCATTCCCGAGATAGTAGAATATTGATTTTGCATGTTGAAAAAACTCCCTTCCTCCCCAATATTCATATACTTCCCTGCCCACCCAACCCCACCTCCCATTTTGAAAGGAGACAACTAAAAGGATGGTGAGATATTGGACATAGACAAGAGGTGCTGTGATAATTCTAAAGACCTTCTGCTTATTTGAAGTGGAGGGAATACAGTTCTTCTTTCAGAGTCATAAGGTTTATGACAAACCACGTCAGTCTCTGGCCCAATACCTCTGCTCTTGCTAGAGACTTCCATAAAGGAATCATCCCTGCTCTATGCCACATCCAACCAGGCTGTGCCTGTGACATCAGAAAGAGGAAACTAGTCACACTTGAATGAGAACCAATGTCTTATTAAAAAAAAAAATGGTCCTGTCCTGTTTAAGACAGGTGACCTGGAGTAAAAGCATAATCCAAAAAAAAAAAAAAAAAGGTTTATCAAACTGAGGATTAATACCTTAGTTTAACCTGGATTCACTCCATCTTGAGGGAAGCTTCTCTCAAGGCCACCCCCTGAATATCATCACATAAGATGCCTAATGATATTTTTTGGTGGTGAAAGAGACTGAGTTGCATACTTCCCCTCAGATGACTTAGGTTCAGATATAATCTTGACCTTGAGTATTTCTTCTTTATCTTGATTCCTTCATGACCTTGAGTGTCTCATGACAAATCTTCATCCTTTCATATGAATGAGTAATAAAGAACATCACTAGTTAGACTGCACTTTTTTGTGGAAGTCTTTTAGTACTAAAGCAACTTTAACAAAGCAGAACATGGATTGTATCCTGAAAGGAAATATAGGTACCTAGATCGTAAGTTCATTAACCCCCTACTTTATCAATATTCCATTAGCTCTTAGTCTCTCTTTTGACAAAATTTCAAATTTAACAACCTGCACATGCCAAACTCTTTATTATACAGGGGTCATCTCTTTCTTTCCTGGAATATTTTAAACACTTTTCAACAAAGAATAAATTTTAATAAGCTTTGAATGATGCCCCCACATGTTCGATAAAGCATCCAAATTTCACAAAGTTAATACTTTTTTAATAATCTAATTGCTATGTTTGATATATTTAAAATATGATATAATTTGACAATGTCAGCTGGTAGCAAAAGCAACAAGAAAATATCACTTGAATGAGAACTGTTTTCCCATTAATTTGGCAGTAGTATATTCTTTTCCTTTTAGTGACATCAATCACTACCTTCTGGATCAATTGAAAAAGGCCCTGTTGCATTTTGAGATGAGTATGTTACAAGCCCTAATGCTTCATATTTGGTCTTTAGGTTGATTACAAGACTCAAGACCTCCCCCTACCACCACCACCACCACCACCACCCTGGCAATAGACATGAAGGGAGATGGTGTTGTTTTTACCAGTATTCTTCTAATGAACCAGTCTAGATGATGGCTGCATGTTAAAAAAAATCAAATCAATAAATTAAAAATCCACTTTCCCATTCTTTAATCTAAGGGAATTTTTTTTTGCATGAGATTAAATTTCTTCTTGAGAAGAATTGACATGCAGGCTATTGGCAATTCCTTCCAAATTTAATAATCTGCGAGATGCCCCAACTCCCCCCAGCACATTTGGAGTAGGTATACAGATATGGGTTTGAGCTGAGACCTTGACCTCCATTTGAAACATATCAGACACATGTCATGCCTAAATAACCATGACTAGATCGGACGGGACCAAAATTTTCAGTCTGTGCAATTGGTCACACCTTGCCCTTGTGGTGGGCAACCAGAAATATTGATTCAGCTTAACGAAAGCCAGCAAGATAGGCCCTGAGGAATTGAATGGGCTCAATGTTTTGGTCCTAGTCTGATTTGGCCATGGTCATGTAGACCTGGCCTGAATGCCTTCAACTATTAGGTGAGGTTTCCTACATTAATATGGCTCCTAGGAGTATGGTAGATGCTTCTATTTATTTAATTTCCTTTATGCATTTGGTTTTCATCATAACAATTTTATTTATAAATGGCAAAGGCGCCATCTAATTAAGATGACTATAACAAAACCTATTCACAAACCAACCTGGCATATTTCTGCAAAAGAAACATTAGCAGAAAAATTCATTTATTCCATGGCTCATCACATCAAATGTTTGTTTTATTTTTGTGGGTCCTGCCTTGTGGCTTTGACATTTTCCCTTGCAGTTCCTCTTTAAAACTGAGGTAGTTAAAAATGCTTCATTTTTTGATATCTTTTCTTTCCCTCTTGGTTTTGGTCAAAGTCCCTTCCTCTTCTTTCCGTAATAGATATTTGATAAACAGACTATTCAAAAGGAAGTGCCAACTCACTTACCGTGAAAATAGAAAGGAGCGAAACAAATGTAGAGGAGGGTAAGAAATTAATGCCAGAATCTTTTTTTTTTAAATAGAGTTGGAAATTAATAAATAAAAAAGATACAATAAAGGTTTTGTTTGTACCTTGTTTGTTTCTCTTGTGCTTTGCCATCTAGTGAACCTCATTAAATATTTTATTGGAAAACAATGCATTATTATTTTTAAAGGAAGCTTTTAGAAACTTTAGCAGTTAATAAAGGGCTTTCTGTTGAGTATACTGTTTCTAGGGCTAAGAGAACAGTTGGTGTGGGAGGACTCTTTCTCCAGGCTAAAGCAAGATGCCAGCTAGGGCCTGGCACTGTTTACTTTAGTCTTAAGTTCTCTTTTGAACTTGCCCTATGTCTCAGTGAAGGAAGGCTGAAGTAAAATAAATCTTCATTTGTTTTTAGTTTTTTGCTAAGATAACTCCTCAGGGATGGACAAAGATTATCTGCACTTCATGGCAGTGAGCTGGAAGAATTCAGTATAGGATAGAGCAAATCTTTTTGGAATAAGATCCACTAAACTTGGATATATATTGGGTTGACTATGTGTGTGCTTAGAATAAATATTCAGCACTTACCAAAAAAAGATCTTCAACAGATTTAACCTTGCCAGTTAATCACTACACTGAGTAGAGAAAGTTGGTTTAAAAAAAATGGGAGTAGGTCTAAAATTAGACCTTTATTGTCTCCCTAGTAAATTAAATGGGGGAAAGGAAATTGCAGTAATTCTCCTAATTCTGCCAAAACCTTCATTTGGTTTGTAGGTGACCAGGATATTTTAACACATCTCCTGTATGATTCTTAATGTAGTGGAGGAATCTTGAAGCCTCAATATCTTTTCCAAACCTTCAGATTAAGACAGAGTTCACATAATTTCATGTAGCTCCTAACCCTATTTTACAACCATAGAATTAATCTCTCAATTCCTTAGAACTTTCTATAGTAAAGTATTTATGTCCTCAACTCCTTAATTCTTCCTCCTTTACCCATAAGATCTTCTCATCTCTGCTCATGTCATCTTGTCCTCTTTCAGTGAGTCTCTCTTCTGTGAATTCCCTCATTTGCCTTCATCTTCCCATATGCATAGTTAGATTGTCATGTACTCATTCTTCATTCACTCTTTAGAAGGAATAACCTTTCTCAGCTCTAACTCTAATCTCTCTCTCTCTACCACTATGCTCTAAATTTCACTCCTTTTTTAAGGTTTTTGCAATTCAGTGGGGTTAATTGACTTGAGGACACACAGCTAGGTAATTAGTAAGTGTCTGAGGCTGTGTTTGAACTCAGGACATCCTTACTCCAGGGCTGGTGCTCTATTCACTGTGCCGCCTAACTATGCCTAAATTTCACTCTTAGAGAGGGATCTTTCTCCCTCACAACATTTTCCATCTCTGACACCTTAAACCTCTACTTCGCTGATACTTCTTTAGTCTTTAAATGTTTTTTTCCTTTTCAGAACTTTTCTACATGGACCATCATCCTACGTTTATCATTTGTAATCAGGATAGTTTTTCCATCATCCTTAATATATAATAATAATAATAATAATAATAATAATGATAATAGGTATAGTTAACTTTTTTTAGCACTTTAAGCTTTGCAAATTGCTCTATAGAAATCACCTCATTTGTTCTTCCTAATAACCTTGGGAGGTAAGTATAATTATCCCCATTTTACAGATGGAGAAAACGGACTCATAGAGAGATTAAGTGACTTGCCCAGACTCACACAACCCACAGACACATATGTCTTCCCTACTCTAGATCCAACACTCAGACCATATTCTAACCAACAATGATCTCTTCCATTTCATCTTAATTATAACACTATCTATAGTCTACTTATATTGTTGTTCAATCATTTTTGTGCTCCTTTATTAAATTCTAATTAGTGCTTAAACTCCCTTTAAATGTCATCTATTTATTTCATGTGCAAAAATGTTTGCTATCTTTTATAAGATTATGAACTCCTTGAGGAAAAGTACCAAGTGACATGCTGCTTCCAAACTCTTCAGGTACCTTGGACAGGGTTAAGCACATTAAGAGACAGCATTATATTTGGAGACAGAAGAGCTAGTTTTGAGCCCCCATTCCACCATTATCATGTGTAATTGGGAATATATCATTTAACTTCTTTGAAGCCTGGTTATTTTAATTTGTGATGTTTTATGTTTTTCTTTTGTTTTATTTTCTTGCGAGGAGTTATCTATTGAGGAAGAAATCTGCAATTCCATTGGTTTAAGGAACTCTCGAGGAAGGAAAAAAATTGTAAATTGCAATTCCATAGCAATTTTACAGCCTTAAATAACTGCTTATGAACTAAGGCTAAATAACTTTGGGTCAAAAGCAAGTATAGGTCAGAGACATGAGTGGAACCCTGGTTAAAATCTCAAAGACTTTTAAGAAGTAGGGTAGATATAATTTTTCCTCCTTTCTGATCTCACATATGTCAATAGATCTGTGATCTCATCCTTCTGGATACCCCCTCCAAAATGTAGATTTCAAGCCAATCTGCATCTGTTCACCCTGCATGACTCTTGTCCACGTATTCCTGAAAATGCAATGAAGGGAACTTATTCAGTATGATGGAAGCTTTCTTTTCATTCTCTTGACATTGTATGGATTCCAATGAAGCATGGATAATTTTTGAAGTTTTTTTCAATACAATAGGAGTAAATTTTTCTATTAGAAACCAGGAAGGATGGGAATTCAGGGAAGCCTGGAAGGATTTGCATAAACTGATGCTGAACAAAATGAGCAGAACCAGAAAAACATTGTATACCCTAACAGCAACATGGGGGTGATGATCAACCTTGATGGACTTGCTCATCCCTTCAGTGCAACAACCAGGGATAATTTGGGGCTATCTGCAATGGAGAATACCATCTGTATCCAGAGAAAGAATTATGGAGTTTGAATGAAGACCAAGGACTATTACCATCAAATTAGGAAAAAAAGCTGTTATCTTATTATGTAATTTTGCTATCTCATACTTTATTTTTCTTTCTTAAGGATATGATTTCTGTCATTGCATTCAACTGAGATCAATGTATAACATGAAACCAATGTAAAGACTAACAGAATGCCTTCTGTGGGGTGGGGGAGGGAAGCAAGAATGGGGGGAAATTGTAAAACTCAAAATAAATAAAATCTTTCTTTAAAAAATTTTTTTAAAGGCACAATTGAAAAAATACAATAGGAGTGAGAAGAATTTTGTAGTATCTGACTTTATAATTGTTCATCTGCCCCTTTCTTGATCTCTAGTAAGAGGGAACACACTATCTTCTAAGGAATTAACTTTGAAACAACTCAAATTATGGTTTTCCTTTAAAATAAGCTGAAATCTTCTTCTCTGAAACCTTCAAACATTGATTCAAGTTTTGCTCTGGGAACAAGTAGACTCATGTAATTCCTCTGCTATATCACAACCTTATGAATATTTGAAGACTGCTCCCATTTCCTTTCTCAGGTATTTTTCTTTTCCAGATTAAATATCCCTAGTTATTTCAATTACATGATACATGGTCATTGATTCCTTCGTTATCCTGCTTATTCTCTTCTGTATATTCTCTGGTGTGTCAATCCTAAAATGTGTAGCCTACAACTGAATACAATAATCTAATTGAGATTTGACCATTGAGGAATACAATCACCTCCATGGTCTGAGTGTATCACTTCTTCAAGAAAGTATGATTTTATCAGCATGCATATGCCTTTACTAACACAGATCACAACACCTCCATGACTAAGTAGATGTCTTTGAAAGTTACTGTGGTTTAAAAACTTCTGTACTATCACCATTCCTATGAGAAGTTCAAAATACTATCAATGGTAGCCTTAGAATGTGCTAGCTTTTATAACTGCCACATTACTCTTGATTTAGCTTGAGCTTTTAATCCACTGATATTCCCAGATGTTTTTCATACAACATCCACTCTTACTTTTAAAATTGATTTTTTGAACCCCAGTATAAGATTTTATGTTTATTCCTATTAAATTATATTTTACTAAATTTGTCTCATGTTCTAATCCATAGATCTTTTGGATACGTTGGGGATTTTTTAATGGTATGATCCACAAGGTGGCACTCTAAGATGACTGCACTATCTCAATAAACTGGATAAAAGCAAATTCATCTAGACACCCCCAATTTTAAAAGCTCACTCATGAAGCACATACATGCACAGCACCTGCCACCCAAGCTTTCCTAATCTTTATACAATCCCTAGTACTTTCTGACTTCCTAGGTAGATGTATGAATAATCTGATAATAATTCATAACTCACAGGGATTGTAATCCCTATCCACTGGATCATAATTTTTCCCCCATTTTAGCATAGCCCTTAAGAATTCATTTAATTACCATTTAGACTGAAAAATACTATGAGTAGAAATAAATGTAAGCTTGTAAGACAGAGTTAACATATGTCTGATGTGAGTAGCCCTACCAACCTGAGTTAACGTCTGAATTTTCAACTCCTACCATCTTACCATAGAAACAAGCATTTGAGACTCACTATCCAGGTACTAATGCTCAGAGAAAAAGGTACAGAAAAAAAGAGGCAGCCTGTCAATGAGGAAACAAAACTATCCCTTTTGCAGATGATATGTTGGTATACTAGAGAGTCAAGTTAAAAAAAAAAATTAGTCAAAGCAATTAACAACATTAGGAAAATTGCATGATATAAAATAAACCCATACAAATCATAAGCATTTCCCCCAAAAAAACCTATCAAGAAGAGATAGAAAAAAATTCTATTTAAAATATCTGAAGACAGTATAAAATACCTGGGAGTCTACTTTTCAAGACACATACATAGGAATCATCTGGACACAATTATAAAATATTCTTCACACAAAGATAGATCTAAATAATTGTAAAAATATCAATTGTTCAGGGGTAAATCAAAGAAATATAATAAATATGATAATGCTATTTAAATTAATTTACCATATGAATCAAACCACCAAAGATTTTCTTCATAAAGCTAGAAAAAATAATAAAATTTACCTTGAGGAAAAAAAGATCAAGGCTATCAAGGGAATCAATGAAAAATAAAAACAAATCTGCAAAAAAGGGATCTCGGACTAGATCTCAATCTCAAATAAAAAGTGATAATCATCAGTTTGGTAAGAATTAGATAATTTGGATAAGAATTTGGATAAAATGATTTGGATAAGAAACATAGTTGAAGGGCAGCCAGGTGGCGCAGTGGATAGAGCACCGGCCCTGGAGTCAGGAGTATCTGGGTTCAAATCCAGTCTCAGACACTTAATAATTACCTAGTTGTGTGGCCTTTGGCAAGCCACTTAACCCCATTTGCCTTACAAAAACCTAAAAAAAGGAAAGGAAAGGAAAGGAAAGGAAAGGAAAGGAAAGGAAAGGAAAGGAAAGGAAAGGAAAGGAAAGGAAAGGAGTACAGTTGATCAATTTCATGTAGGTACATAATATGCAGATGCCAATGAGCACAATAGCACTGTGTTTGATTAATGCAAAGATTCCAGTTTTGGGTACTAGAGATCACTATTTGACAAAAACTGCTGGGAAAACTGAAAAGTAGTCTGGCGGAAATTAAGTATGTACCAACAACTCATACCATATACCAATATAAGTTCAAAATGGGCAGTTGATTTAGACATAAAAATGATATCAGTAGCAAATTAGAGGAGCATGAAAGAAATTACTTATCAGATCTATGGTCAGGGAAGAGTTCAAGATAAGAAAAGAGATAGAAAGAGGAGATGAAATGGATAATTTTATTTGGTAAAATTAAAAAGTTTTGCACAAATAAAATCAATCCAGTCATTATCAGAAGATAAATGAGTAATGGAGAAAAAAAACTAATGCATTGTTAATAGAGCTATGAATGAACCCAACCATTC
This sequence comes from Macrotis lagotis, assembly GCF_037893015.1. Lineage (NCBI taxonomy): Eukaryota > Metazoa > Chordata > Mammalia > Peramelemorphia > Peramelidae > Macrotis > Macrotis lagotis. The sequence goes on from NC_133666.1 coordinate 330,442,207, forward strand.
TTGAGAATAGTTTGAAACTAGACCCAAAGATCCATAAAACTGTATATATCCTTTGCTGTAAAGATTTTCTTCAAATAAATGAAGAACTCGGACAATTTTATAAAAATATGAGTCATTCTCCAATTGATATATTGTCAAAGGGATATTAACAGGCAGTTTTCATAGGAAAGGAATCAAAGCTACCAGGAGTCATATGAAAAAATGCTCTATATCACTAATAGAGAAGGGCACTTAAAACAACTTTGAGTTAAAACAACCTTACATCCTTCAGATAAGCTAACATATCAGAAAAGGAAAGTGACCAATGGTGGAGGGAACATGGAAAAATTGGGGTACTAATGCATTGTTGATAGAGCTGTGAATGAACCCAATCATTCTGGAGGATAGTTTGAATCTATACCCAAAGATCCATAAAACTGTATACACGCTTTGATCCATCAAATACTGCTTCCAGGTCTATATTCCTAAAGAAGTATGTATTAACTATCTCCATTAAGGAAATTGAAGAAAAAGGAAAAAGGACCTATATGTACCAAATATTTATAGTAACTTTTTATGGTGGCAAATGAGAAGATGTCCATCAATTAAGGAATGACTAAACAATTTATGGTATATTAATTTGATGGGTAGGATATTATTATGCTATAAGAAATGATAAAAGAGAAATTTATGTGAACTGATGCAAAGTGAAGTGACCAGAGCCAGGAAAGCAATCTACACAGTAATAGCAATATTATAAAAATAATCAACTGTGAAAGACTTAATAACTCTAATCAGGGCATTAATTCATCTTCCCTCCAAAGGATTCATTATGTAAAATGCTATCTACCTCAAGATGGAAAATTGATGTAGATCTAAACATATTTCCCCCCCCTTTTTGCATTTTTGGGGGCATTGTAGCTAAATGTGGAAAAGTTTTGCAAGATTTAGTATAAACACATAAACATATATATGTATTTCTTGTTTTCTTGATAGTTGGAAGAGGGACTAGAGGGAGGGAAAGAATTTGGGACTAGGAAAAAATAAACAAAAGGGAGAGAGAAAGAGGGAAGGAGGCAGACAGAGAGAGACAGACAGACAGAAACAGAGAGAGACAGACAAACAGACAAAGAGACAGACACAGAGACATAGAGACAGACAAAGAGACACACAGAGGCACAGAGATAGGTGGGCAACCTGGAACTTAAGGTCAAGTTTCAGGTTTATCCAGATGGGCATATGTTCTCAGAATCCTGCTAGCCTCCCTAGCAACAGTGATAGAAAGGAAAGAAATTCCTTTAACCCCTTACTGGATATCCAAGGGAGAGCTATATTAGTCATGTTCCAACAAAGAGGTCTTCTCAAAAAAAGACAATATGCCTTCTCACCTCACTTCTAAAAACCCACAGAGGGAGTGGTTCTTTCTGGCTCAGTTGTTATGACTCTGTCACTGCCCTTCTACAACACTAGTTTTTGATCCAGCATGTCTTATTTTTTAATTTATTATTTTTATTTTTTCCAATTACCTTCCAAAGTTTTCAACATTCAACCTTTTGCAAGCTTTTGATTTTCCTTCCCTCCTCCCTCCCCGTAGTAGTGAGCAATTTGAAATAGATTGTACATTTACAATCATGTTTAACATATTTCAATATTTGTCATATTGTGAAAGAAGAACTAGAATTAAGTGAAAAAAATGAGAAAGAAAGAAATAACATAAAGAAATTTTTTAAAAAGTAAACAAATAGCATTGTCCATAGCAAATTTTTTGGAATTGTTTTTAGTCACTATATTGCTGAAAAGAGCTAAGTCCATCATAATTGTTCATCACACAATGTTGCTATTAATGTGTACAATGTTCTTCTACTCACTTCACTCAGTTCTACTCACTTAACTCAGCATTGATTCATGCAAGCCTTTGCATGCTTTTTCTAAAGTTTGACTGTTCATGGTTTCTTACGGAACAATAGTACTTCATTACATTCATATACCACAATTTTTCAGCCATTCCCCAGTTGAGGGGTATCCCTTCAATTTCCAGTTCTTTGCCATTATAAAAAAAGAGCTTCTATAAATAATTTTGTACATGTGAATCTTTTCCCATTTTTTAATGATCTTTTTGTGATAGAGACCTAGTAGTGATACTGCTGTATCAAAGAGTACATGCCCTTTTAACAAGATTCTGGCACAAGGAAAAGGGTCAGGACAGAAACCCTATTCCCATGTACAGAATAGAAACTTTAGACACACACACACACACACACACACACACACATTTATATTTACCTTTATACACAGACATGCACACATACTTTCTTATTTTTGTATGTATATGTATGTTGCATATATGTATATATACACAGACTCCATACTATATTTACTTTTTAACATGCCTTCACACTTCTCACTAAATTGCTCATTTTTCAGTCATAAAAACCCCCCATTTGGGGGTTTCCATAGCCCTGCCCTTCCTTTTTTAGCTCATTACCAATAAGGAAACTGAGGCAAACAGGATTAAGTGACTTGCCCAACATAATATAACTAAGTAACAGTCTGAGGTCAAATTTGAATCACAAAAGTTAGTCTTCCTGACTCCAAGCCCAGCACTCTTTCCACTGTATCACCAATCTATAAACATGAACCCTAGACATGTATAAATCTTTAGAATTTCTCAGTGCTATGTTGAATTTACAACTTTTAATAGTGGTTTTCATTATGATATATGTTTTTCATGAGCCTGGTGCATTAATCTATAAGTATAGCAAAGGAGAAACTTGTTTGAATGTTAGAAAAAATGCTGCCTCTCCTCCCAAAGGAAATGTTGCAATGCTGGCAGAGACTTGGTCATTGTAGTTCAGTTACAGCCCTTGTTCCCTCAGGGAAAAAAAATACTCCAAAAAGGTACAATCCTTTCCCCTGGCAGACACAATACAACACAATCAAATGCCTTAATCATTTGCAGACCTAGAATTCCCACAAGTACAGGTAAATCAGCTGCAGTATGCCAACTCATCAAAACACGCAGTCATATGTGCAAATATTTCATTTCAAGGAAGGGGAATGCCACCACAACCAGTGACTTCATTTTCTGGCAGAGAAAATAATGGTGACATGAAAACCTCATTGTTAGACAGGAGTCTGAGGCCAGAAATATTTCATCTTTGAAAGTTTCATATGTCATTTGGTGTGGAAAAATTAAGCATTCCTATCTCTGTCTCCTTTCATTATCTCTCCTTTTGTGTCTCATTATTTTCTCTTTGATGCTGCTGCCTTTTGTCCTTGCCACAGCAATAGCAGGTGAACCATATCATGCATGATCCTCTTTCCCAGATGTTAGGGTTAAAGGTGATTGTCCCAGAAAGCTGTGGCCAGTGATAGAGGTACAGTAGGAAGTGGGTAAAGAGTCAATGAATTTAAAATAGAGAGAAATGAATGTTTTAGTGGTGAAGTGAGAGGGAAAGAATTCAGAAGCTGGTGGTGGATTTTTTTTTCAGAGACTGTCAGAAAGAAATTCTGGATAGGTTAAGAATGAATGGTATGATATTTGTGTTTGTTATTTAACTTTAGATTATTGACAAGCAGAGTAAAATGAAGGTATGGTTATTTGGCCAGGCAATCAAATAGAATTCAAAGGGAGCTTTTCTTCAAAAAAAAATGGTATGATTTCTCATTATTCCCTTTTTCTTGCATGAAAAGAGTATCTCTTTTTTATTATTTTATTTAAGGCTATGTAGTGAAGTAAAATGTTCAGGGTCACACATAGGTAATTGTTAATGTGTGAGGCAGGATTTGAACTCAGGTCCTCCAGGACCAGTGCTCTATCCACTGTGCCACCTCGCTGCTCCAAAAGGGAGCTTTCTTAAAGATAGCAGATATTGGGGTGACTTGGATTAAATAAGAAAAAGGCTTGTCAAAAACTCAGAGCAGGAAGACATAGGAGGGTTACAAAAAAGAGATTAAGATAAACATTGGATGAGTGGAAACAAATGGAAACTGAGCAGAGTTAAGTTCATGCTGACCCAGCAGGGAATGAAAAATAAAGGAGAAAAATAAAGGATGAAAAAAGGGAAACTGTGGTGTGACACAGCTACAACTTAAATGTGATTATATATAAAGAAATTTGGTTTAAATATATGAGTAATGGACTCTTGAGAGGAAGGTGAGATGACTAGGAGTTAAAGAAACATAGTATTGTGAACAAAAAGTGAATTGTAAAGTGATGTGATTTTGTAGGTTGTTAGTTAATAATATTGTCTCATCAAAGGAGGTCATACATAAATATGAAAACATTTTTAGCTTACGAGTGCTATATTATCTTAACCTATACTTTTATTTTTCTGTAATAATAAATTTCAAGTATAAGAATGAATTAATTATTCAACCAAAGGGTATTCTCTTACTGAAGGTGATTATTATATTGTATCCAATCTCAGGATATTTGAAATGGAATTGCTGGTAATAATCTTGTATAACTATTTCCCTCTGTTTCCTCATTGTAAAATAATCTGGAGAATGACAAACCAAGAAAATTCCAAATGGCATCACAGTCAAACACAGCTGAAAAACAACCGAACAAGTGAGCTACCATCTAATTCTAAACTATTTGTTATTTGCTTCAAATCTCCTTCTACAGGAAACAGATTCTTATGGACTTCTTTCTCTCCCTGCATTGTTGGCTTCCTTCTAGAATGTATTTCTTGCTTCTTTTAGTTTTCTATGTAGTTTACCCCCAACTCCAAAAAAAAAGTAAACTCCTTGTGGACAAGGATTGTTTAGTTTTTGTCTTTATATCTCGAGCTCAAGGCTGACACGTCACAATTTGTAAATGCTTGTTGACTGATTAATCAATTGATTGTTGAATGTGAAGTTGAAGCACTCAGGAATGAAAAAGGGATCATGCAGCTTTCCAGTTTCATTCCTACCCATCCTTAAGAATTTAATAAGTCAGGGTAAGGAGCAATAATGCATCACTAACTGCATGCTTCACACCTTCATGGCAGAATTACTGAGCAGCAAGAGCCAGGCAGGGTGGGAAAAACAAGTTTGCTTTAAGGGAGTAAAAGAAATAATGGGAAGGAAGACTGAAAAGAAGAGCTTCTGAAGCTTTGAGACTTTTTTCTAATGGCTCATGAGTGGTTTCACCTTAGGGTGGGGATTAGTGGTTTTCCTTCATGCTTTTGTGCTGGCATCCTTCCTAAGAGAGACTCCTGTATATTTTCTACACCCACAAAGCTAGTTAAACTCAATGTTCACATCATGGAGAGAAAACAGGGTTCAATTAAAGAACCATTGAAACACCTACTATGGGCAAGGAAGGTATTGTCTAGCCTTGGTGATACTTTGATCAAGACTGGCCCCTATTGTCAAAGGAGGTACTAAGAACCAGCGACATAGCTGTAGGTATTGGAAAACAGACTGAAGCACATCATCATCATCATCATCATCATCATCATCATCATCATCATCATCATTATTATTATTATTATTATTATTATTATTGAGGTTTGCAGGGCAAATGGGGTTAGGTGGCTTGCCCAGGGCTGCACAGCTGGGTGATTGTTGGGTGTCTGAGGCCAGATTTGGACCCAGGTGCTCCTGGCTCCAGGGCCGGTGTTCTATCCACTGTGCCCATTATTATTATATATCATATCATATCATATCATATAAATCATATCATGTCATGGCATGCTATGTTATATTAATTATGTTGTGTTGTGTTATGTTATATTATAGTAATTATATTTTACTATACTATATTATACTATACTATAACATATACTATATCATGTCATGCCATATCATGTCATACCATATCATGCCATATCATATCATGCCATATCATATCATGCATATTATATAGTTTATGTTATTATATATTATACATCCCATTATAAATATTATTGTTATTATTATTAATATTATTATTATTATTATTATTATTTTATGGGGTTTTTTGGTTTTTACAGGGCAATGGGGTTGGGGTGGCTTGCTCAGGGTCACACAGCTGGGTGATTTTTGGGTGTCTGGAGCTGGTCAGATGCTCCTGACTCCAGGGCCAGTGCTCCATCCACTGCACCACCTGGCTACCCCTACTATCATTATTATTATTATTATTTTATTTTATTTTGGGTTTTGGGGGGGTTGTAGGGCAAAGGGGTTGGGGTGGCTTGCCCAGGGTCACACATCTGGGTGATTGTTGGGTGTCTGGGGCTGGATTTGGGCTCAGGTGCTCCTGACTTCAGGGCCAGTGCTCTGTCCACTGAGCCACCTGGCTGCCCCTATTATTATCATTATTATTAATATTATTTTTAATTTCTTTCTCTTTCTTTTATTGCTCATGCGGGTCTATATTTTTGGTGGGGGATTATGTTTATTCTTAAGAATATTTTAGTAATGTATAAAAAAACATTTGTACAAAAATAAAAATAATAAATAAATAAAATATAAAACAAGAAAAAAGGAGATACTAAGATATTAATGTCAACTTGCCTTTCCTTCCTTCCATCTTTCCCTCCTTCTTTTCTTCCTTCTCTCCTTCCTTCCTTCCTCTTGCTTTTCCTCCCTTCTGTTTTTTCTTTCTGGTTTACATTTTTGCTGCTTGCTTTCTTCCTTTTCTTTCTTTTTTCTTTCTCCTTACCTTCTTCCCTTTCTCCTTTTTTCCTTGTGTGTTTTATTCCTTCTTTTCTTTCTCTTTTCTTCCTTCTTCTTTTCTTCCATTTTTCTTGCCTTCCACTCTTATTTCCTTACTTCTCTCCCTCCCTCCTTTCTTTCTTTCTTTCTTTCTTTTCCTTTCTCCCTTCCTTTTGTTACTTTTTTCTTTCTTGCTATCTTCCCTATTCCTCAGGCTGAAAGAGCAATGGTTCATGGACCCAATCCCAATGTTGATCAGCACAGAAGCTTTGACCTATTCCCTTTCCATCCTGGACTGGTTTGCTTTTCCTTCGTCAGGAGGGTGCATACCTCTCCCCACCATGGTCATATTAGTATTGGACTTAATGCAGGCACTTAGTGCTATCTAGGAAGTAGGAAGACAGAGCTAAGAAGTCTGCAAATCCATGCATAAACAGTCTCTCTAGATAGCATTCATTGTGGTGCTAAAGTTCCACCTTTAGCAAGAATCTTTCCCCAGTCTTCCTAGTATCATTGCCTTCCCTCTGAAATTATGTCTGGTTCATCCTGTACTGTGTATGTCTTTTTTATATATCACTGTTTGCATGTTACCATTCCCATTAGATTGTAAGCTCCTTGAGAGTAGAGTAGGTATGACTGTTTTTGTTTTTTTAGGGATGCTTTTGGTTTTTGCCTTTTTTTTTGTATCCCCAAATCTTGACACAGTGGTTGACAAGTGGTAAGTGTCCACTACATGCTCCCTGAGAGACACATTGTCTGAGAAGCTCAGTTATACCTGTCTATACCCTTCTCTTCTTCAGCTGTCCACATCCTACCTTCCCTTTCCAACCTCTTCCAGGGGTTATCGTTGTTTGGCCTTCATTCTAATCCAGAACCATGACATCAGGGATATGATGTTATGAAATGCAAGTGAAATGGATTTAAGTGGGGGTGGGGGGTCATTGTGTAAAGTCACCAAATCCACTCTCTTCTCAAGAGCCATATGGATCCAGTGGCAAGATATAGATTGGGAGAAGTGGAGATGGTCCTGAAAGCAGTGGAAGACCTTGGTCTTTTTTCCAGGTCTCAGTTTATCTGAACCTGTTCAATGATTAAGGTTAAGTAAGAAAAAAGGCAAAGAATAACCTTTTTTTTAACTAATAAAAAAACAATCTGGGAGATGAAGACCTTCAAGGTGTTTAGGCAACACAGAAATAATTACTATTTGTACTCATTCTGAATCATCAGAATCGAAACAATGACCAAGTGAAGCATCTGATAAATTCCTTGGTTTATTGACAATGTCTTTTTTATTCACTCAGCTTTACTGATAGAGCCTATATACCATTGCTCTGAATATTTCCCTCTAGATGTTGCCTAGGTATTGTATGGTGTCAAGTAGCACCTCTTAGATAGAATTTTTTTAAATGACTTTTGGAACACACCTTTACCCTTCAATCTATTTTTGAAAAGTATTTATTAAGTACCTGGAATAGTGGAAAGAGCCTGGGAAATTATTACTAGTGTAACTGTTGCAAGTCACTTTTTGAGCCTCTGTTTCCTCATTTGTGAAATTAGGGAGTTGGTTAATCCCTTCCAGGTTTAAATGTTTGATCCTTTGGGCAAGTCCTCTTGAGCAGAATACAAAGAAGATTTAAGACATAGATCTTGTCTTCAAATTTATACTCAAAAACATAATTCAGATTTAAAATTGATACATTCAATATTTAAAAGAATAGTTAGGAAGTATTTTGATAATGTGTATTACCAAGAGTGAAGCTCCCATTGAAAACCAAGTGACAGCAACAGGTTGTAGTAATAATAATAATAATAATAATAATAATAATAACAATAACAATAACTTTTATGTAGCACTTTAGGATTTGAAATTGATTTACAAAAAATTAGCTCAATTAATACTCAAAACTAATTTGTGCTATTACTATCCAGATTTTACAAATGAGTAAACCAAAGCAGACAGAAGTTCAGTGACTTTTCCAGGGTCATAGAGATAGTACGAGTCTGCAGCTGGATTCAGATTCAAGTCTTTTTATCTCTAGGCCCAATACTGTGTCCATTATGCCACCTAATTGCTGCTATAGGTTTGACCAGAGACAAAACTGGAATAAAAGTGAAATTTGTCTTTTGTTTAAACTCCCATGCCCCACCTTTATTCTTTATTTCCTCTCCTCCCCTTAAAATGCCCAACTATTTCTGTTTTTCTCCTCTCTCTCCTATTTCACCACATTTCCCCCATGAAATACATCAAAGTCTATTCTCAGAAAAGGGTCTAGTACCAGTCATGTACACCTTAGTATGAATTTAAGTAACTATTTCTCTGAGCTTTCTATCATTCAATGCAAAATGAAAGGCTCTATAGCCTACTGAAGGAATTTTTTGAATCAGAAAATGAGAAGAAGGGGAAGGAAATGTTCAGGAGGCAGAGTGGCCACCCATAGCTATAAGATGGCTATTTATTTACTGGACTAGATAGTCAAGCTTTAGTTGATAAGAATTGGTTTGCCCTTGTATTTTCTCCTCTCACACTCCTCACCTCTTTACCTACATATACATATCTCATTTCTCTCACTTCCCAAATGTATACCCTGTTATTATTTAAATATTTATAGGAGTACTCCCTGAATCACACATATCCCTCAGATATCCAACACTATCTGCCTTCCTGCCCACCTAAAAGTATTTGTCTTGCAGGTTGAGTCAAGACAGCAGAAAAAAGCCAGAAAATTAGTTACCTGAGCTCTTCTCAGTTTCCCTAGAAAACAATTTTAAATTATATCTCTAAATGGATTCTGGGGTCACAGAACTCACAAAAAAGTTAGAGTACAATAATTTTATAGCTTAAGACAAACTAAGAAGGACTTTAGGAAAAGTCTGTCTCACTTGGTTAAAAGGGAAAGCACAGCCCTGAAAAAGTGGTGTCCAAGTAAGTCAGTAGGAGATGCTTAGTAACAGCACTGATCATCAACTGAGGCCTCTTAGTCTTGGCTTAAGAGGTTATTGGCACAGTAGGTCAGCTGTGGGGTCTCCAGTCATTGCACAGAAGCAAATTGAAGCTCTGGAATCCCAGCACAAGAAGCACATCTAGTCCAGGTCATCCCAGTACAGGGGGCAGGCCACAGTCATCTGAGATCTGGTATGAAAAGCCAGTGACCAGATCCTTGTACTCTAGAACAAGAAGCTTGGGACAATGCCCAAGAGCAGAGTTCAACTTTAAAAGTCACAAAATAGGCTAAAATGAGTTTTAAAAAAATAGAGAAGAACCCAGGTCATAGAAAGATCAAAACACACACTCAGAAGAGAACAACATTGTCAAAAAAGCCTATATGTGAAGTCTCAAAGGGGAATATGAATTGGTCTCAAGCACAAAAAGTCCTCTTGGAAAAGTTCAAAAAGTATTTCAAAAATGAAGTAATAATAGAGATAGAAGAAAAACTGGGGAAAGAAATGAAAGTTATGAAAGAGAATTATTAAAATAAGAGACTCAACAGTTTGGAAAAGAAAAAAATTGAATGAATTAAGCAACTTCTTAAAAAATATAATTGACCAATTGGAAAAAAATCTACTGGAGAAAACAACAAATGGAAAAGGAGCTATAAAAGCTAATCAAAGAATTCCTTAAAAATTAGAATTTGGAAAATGGAAGTTAATGACTTTATGAAATATCGGACTCAGTGAAACAAAATCAAAATATTACAAAAAAAAAAGAAAAAATGTAAAATAGCTCATTGGAAAAATAACTGACCTGGAAAATAGATCTAGGAGAGATCATTTAAGAACTAATGGGGGCAGCTAGGTGGCACAGTGGATAAAGCACCGGCTCTGGAGTCAGGAGTACCTGGGTTCAAATCTGGTCTCAAACACTTAATAATTGCCTAGCTATGTGGCCTTGGGCAAGCCACTTAACCCCATTTGCCTTGCAAAAAATCCTAAAAAAAAAAAAAGAACTATTGAACTGCCTGAAGGCCATGATCAATAAACTGGATAGCATCATTCAAGAAATTATCAAGGAAAACTGCCCTGAACTCCTAGAACCAGAGTCTAAAATAGTCAGTAAAAGAATGCACCAATCACATCCTGAAAGGGATCCCAAAATAAAAACTAGAATTATCGGGTCAAGGAGAAAATACAGCAAACAGCCAGAAAGAAACAATTCAAATATCTAGGAACCACAGTTAGGATTACACAGCATTCAGTACCTTCTACATTAAAGGATTAGAAGATTTGGAATATGTTATTCCAAAAGCCAAAGGAGATTGGATTTCAATCAAATCAACTACCCAGCAAAACTGAGCAAAATTTTTCAAAGGAAAAGATGGACATTCAATGAAATAGGGAATTTTCAAACATTCCTAATGAAAAGACCAGAGCTAAACAGAAAATTTGAACTTCAAATACAAGACTCAAGAGAAGCATAGAAACATCAAAAGGAAAGAAATAAGATTAAACTGTTTACAATCCTATATGGAAAAATGATACTTGCAACTCTTGAGAACTGTATCTATGCAGTAATTATATATGTGTAAGTGTAAATAGGTAGAAACTGTAACAATGCAGTAAGGAGTATATATATATATATATATATATATATATATATATATATATATATATATATATATGAGAGAGAGAGAGAGAGAGAGAGAGAGAGAGAGTGAATATAAGTTGACTTTAAGTGTTTTATATAAAAATATTTGACACCCCCCCCCCAGAGCCTTATGACCAGTGTACAAAGCCAATATGTGTTAATGGGAAAGGGCAGTCACAGAAAAAGCTCCTACATTTTCACAAGTCCATGGCTTACCTCAAAAAATAGTATCAAACTGTAGCAATTAAAAGTGCCAGGACAAGCTAATAGGAAAGTTTGATTTCAATTGCCTTGGTATTCTCCTTAACACAGGACTAACCCTGATAGCAAATACCAATCTATGTTGCCTCGCTTTCTGAACATCCCTGTGTTAAAGAAGACTCACTCTCCTGTTAGAAGTATAGCCTCTAGCCTGATGTTCAAGGCAATTATTTTTCCTGGCCCACTTTGGTGGAAAAATAGACTTCATTTTTCTCTTTCTCTTTTGTTTTTTCTAACCAAGATTCCACCTGGCTTCAGCAAAGCACATCATGACTGCTGTGGCTGGTCTCACCTCATTGCACTGCCAAGATGTGGTTCACTAGCTAGGAATACCTGAAAAGTGACCCACCCAGAGAAATGTTATTCTGCCTCATCTACTTCTTTTGTTCTTGTAGTCTGACCTCGATTCACCTGCCTCTTTATTACCACAAATGGCATCCTCCCTTCTTTCTACAGTTCTTTGGAATTTTCCTTTGTAAATATATATTCTGATACTCCAATATTCTAATAAATCTGTGATCCTGCCAATGTAATATTCTCTCATTAATGCAAATTGTTATCTATCCTTTCTGGTTAATCCAGTGTCACTCTTGTCCATGCTTTCCTATGAATTCACTATAGAGTCCTACTCAATTTGCTTCCTACTCTCATGTTCTCCTCATATCACTAAAACATAGCAACTTAGCATCAAATATTTTTCATTCTCATGAGACTGACCCAAAATTTTCCCAGTGAATTTTTTTGGTGATGGAATACTTAACACTAATAGGTTTTAAATGTCATATGAGGATTTGTGTGTGTCATTAAGATCCTTTTTAGGGGGTCCACAAAATCAAAATCAGTTTCATAATAATACAAAGAAGTTATGTGCCTAGGAAAATACTCCTTTTCCAACTTTGAATTTGTGTAAAGTTGTATTTTCTTCATATTCTTCAACCAAAACTACACATCACAACAGATTGAATCCAAAAGTAAATATGAGAATCCAATTTTTATTAAGCTAGATATTAAAACTATTTGCAAAACACATATAAAGCAATTCCACTCTTCTCACTGATTTCTTTCAATTTGGAAAATAAAGCTATTTTTCATAAAATGTACTGTTTGTATATTAATATATAATGGATTTATCAGTGTTATTTTAATTAATAAATTAATAAATGATTTAAAATTTTATGCTTTAATTTCCAGTGTGATAAAGATCAAAAGATTTAACTATACAGTATATATGTAACAAATATAAAATTTTTATTTGGGGTCCTCAATAAGTATTAAGACTATAAACAGTAACTGAGAGCCACTGCTTTCTGCCTGGAAATTCCTTGTTATGTTGAAACCTTTTTATGTCCATCATGAGACTTTCCATAGCTCTGAGAATGATCTTGAACTTCAGTTCTTCAGAAATTGTAGTGTTCTATGATCAAAACATACAATACTGCCAGAAAGGTAGATGCATTAATGTGTATGTATATATATATGCATACATGCATGCTTATATCATGTATGTATGTAACGTGACAGCTAGGTGATGCAGTGGATAAAGCACCAACCATGAAGTCCAAGGACTTGAGTTCAAATATGTCCTCAGACACTTGACAATTACTGATTGACATATATATACACATATGTATGTGTATATATATACACACATCATATGTAGCTTTTGTTTCAAGGAGATATTCATTAAAAGAACTTCTCAGTTTTCCCATTATAATCTAGCACTCTCTCCTCCTGTTTTGTTCTAGACCCTGCTCACTAGCCATCTAGGCAAGGAGGCAGTTATCTATGAGGCTACAAATTAGTGTAATGAGTAGAGTGCTAAACCCAAAGTCAGAAAGATGTCAAATTTAACTTCAAATGCTCGGCCCTGGAAAAGTTACTTTTGCTTACTTCAATTTCCTCAATTTTCTTTAAAATGGGAATAATAATTGTACCTTCTTCCTAGGGATATTATAAGAATCAAATGAGATAATATTTATAAATATTTAGCCTGGCACTGAGTCGGCAATTAATAAATGCTTGTTTCATTCCTTCCTCCTTCCTTCCTTCCTTCCTTCCTTCCTTCCTTCCTCCTTCTTTCATTCCATCCTCCTTTCCCTTCCTTCCACTTTATTTCCTTCTTCTTTCTTCCTTATTTCCTTCCATGCTTCCTTTCTTCCATTTGCAGTATTTTTCCAGGTTATATAATATATTTATAGTCTCTGAATTCATATATATATATATATATATATATATATATATATATATATATGTCTTCAAGAGTAATATAAAATGCATCTTGGTGCAGGAGTACAGTGGATGAGAGGTACTCTAGAATAAACAGGTCACCCAACTTCCCACTGCAAAGAAGTACTTGGAGCTGAGTCCTACTGAATTCCATCTCTAACAAATTCCCACAAGCAAAAGGGAATTAATGGGATGGAGCCACTGCACAATAAAATTAATAAAATAATAATAATAATAATAATAATAATAAATAATCCCAGGTATTTATAGAATTTCTAGTTTATAACAATATTTTTCTCCTATTTTTAAACATTTTTATTAATAGTTTTGAGTTCTAAATTCTATCCCTTCCTCCCTGAGTTATTAAACAATCAGAAATATGTCATATATGTATAGATATATATGTATATGTGCATGATTATATAAAACATTTCCATATTAGTCATTATGTACAAAAAAGACTCAAATAAAAGAAAAAATGAAAGAAAGTGAAAACGGTGTGCTTCAGTCTGTATTCAATCAATATCAATTCATCATTAGTCCTTTGAGAATGTCATGGATTATTAAATTGCTGAGAATAGCTAAATTATTCCCAGTTCTTCATTGTATAGTTACTGTGTACAATGTTCTCCTGGTTCTGTTCACTTCACTATACTTCAGTTCATATAAGTCTTTCTAGGTTTTTCTGAAATCATTCTGCTTGTCATTTCTTACAGCACAATGCTATCCCATTAAATCATATACCACAACTTCTTTAGTCATTCCCCAATTGATGGACATCCCTTTGATTTCCAATTCCTAACCACCACAAAAAAGACCTGCTATAAATATTTTGGGTACAAATAGTGCCTTTTCCTTTTCTTGATGTCTTCAAGATATCAACCTAGCAGTGTTATTGCTAAATCAAAGAATATGCACAATTTTATCACTCTTTAGGCATAGTTGCAATTTGCTTTCCAGAACAGTTGAATCAAATTACAACTCTTCACTGTCCAGTACATTAGTATCTCAATTTTCCCACATCCCATTCAAAATCCATTATTTTTTTGTCATTTGAATTTGACTCAGTTCTCTATATATTTGAAAACTGAGACCTTTATCAGGGATATTTATTGCAAAACTCTCCCCCCAAGTTTTCTGCTTTCATTATAATGTTGGATGTATTGGTTTTGTTTGTGCAAAAACTTTTAACTTTATATAATCAAAATTTTTTTTTTCATTTTGTGATGTCCTTCATATCTTCTTTCGTCCTAAATTCATCCTTTATTTAAAAACCTGACAAATACATTATTTCATGCTATATTAATTAGGTTTTGGTATCACCATTTCTGTGTAAGTCATGGATTCAGTTTGACCTCATCTTGGTAAACAGTGTGAGATGCTTTTCTGAGCAGTTTTTGTCAAATAATGAATTTTTGTCTCAAAAGCTTGAATTTTGGAGTTTATCACACACTAGATACTATGATCATTTACTATAATTTAATTTGCACCTAATCTATTCCATTGATCCACCACTCTATTTCTTAACATTGTTTTAATAATTACCACTTTAGGGAAGTTAGGTGGTATAGTGGATAGAACATTGGCCCTGGAGTCAGGAGTACCTGAGTTCAAATCCAACCTCTTGGGCAAATCACTTAATCCCATTACTTTATATAAATTTTTAAAAATTACTACTTTATATTGTCTTCTTTCATATTTTTTCCTTGATTCCAATGACATCCTTTAGCTTTTGTTCTTCCAGAAGAATTGTTTATATTTTTCTAGCTCTATAAAATAATTTTTAATAGTTTGGTATGGTATTGAATAAATACATAATTTAGATTGAATTGTATTTTTATTATATCAGCTTAGCCTACCCATAAGCAATTACTATTTTTTCCAATTGTTTGGATCTGACTTTTATTCATTTGAAGTGTTCTATAGCTAAGTTCATATAATTTCTAGACTTGTCTTGACAGGTAGACTACCAGTTATTTTATATTCTCAATAATTACTTCAAATTAAAGTTCTATTTCTATTTCTTACTGCTAAATTTTGGTGGTAATATACATCGATTCTGATGATTTATGTGTATTTACTCTGTATTTTGCAATTCTGCTAAAGTTGTTAATAATTTCAAGTAGTCTTTTATTTGTTCCTCTAGGATGTTCTAAGGATAATATCATATCACCTGCAAAGAATGTTTTCTTTCCTCATTGCCTGTTGTGATTCTTTTCATTTTTTTCTTCTCCTATTTCTATTGCTTGCATTTCTAACACAATATTAAATAATAGAAGTGATAATGGGCATCCTTCCTTTACCCTAATTGTGTTGGTAGGCTTCTAGTTTATCCTCATTACAGATAATGCTTCTTGATGGTTTTAGATAAATATTACTTATCATTTTAAGGTAAACTCCATTTATTTCTAGGCTCTCTACTGTTTTTATTAGAGAGGTGCTAAATTTTGTCAAAGACTTTTTTCTTCATCTACTGAGAAAATAATTTTCTGATTTTGCTATTGATATAGTCAATTATGCTGAGAATTTTCTTAATATTGAACTAGTCCTGCATTCCTGGTATGAATCCCACCATAGTATATGATCCTTGTGCTATATTACTGTTTTCTCTTTTGGCATCAATATTCATTAGGGAAATTGGTCTATAATTTTCTTCCTCCTTTCTGACTCTTCATTATTTTGTTATAAGCTCCATATTTGTGTCATAAAAGGAATTTGTAGGACTTCTTTGCCTATTTTTCCAAATAGTCTATATATTATTGGAATTAATTTTTCTTTAAATGTTTAGAAGAATACATCTTTTTTCTTTGAAAATTCATTGATGGCATATTCAATTTATTTTTCTAATATTGGCTTGTTTAATTGTTTTATTTCTTCTGTTAATCTGGGTGTTTTATATTTTTTGTAGATACATTTCATTTAGATTGTTAAATTTATTGGCATTTAAGTGGGCAAAATAGCCCCTAACAATTGTCTTAATGTCTTCTTCATTGACAGGGTATTCACCCTTTTCATTTTTGATATTAGTAATTTGGTTTATTTCTTTCCTTTTTAAATCAAATTAAGCAATGGTTTATCTATTTTATTTTTTTCCATAAAAAGTAATTCATAATTTTATTTATTAGTTCAATGGTTTTCCTACTTTCAATTTTATTAACCTCTCCTCTGATCTTCAGGATTGGTGTTTAAATGGGGATTTTAAATTCGTTCTTTTTCTAGTTTTTTTTTTTACTTGTATGTCCAATTTATTGATCTATTTTTTCTCTATTTTATTGATGCAAGCAAATAGACATAAAATTTCCCCTTAGAATTGCTCTGAGGGGTGGCTAGGTGGCGTAGTGGATAAAACACTGGCCCTGGAGTCAGGAGTACCTGGTTTCAAATCTGGTCTCAAACACTTAATAATTACCTAGCTGTGTGGCCTTGGGCAAGCCACTTAACCCGTTTGCCTTGCAAAAACAAACAAACAAAAAAAAAGAACTTCTCTGGTTGTATCCCATAAATTTTGATATGCTATCTTGTAATAATTTTCTTTAGTGTAATTATCAATTAATTCTATGATTTGTTCTTTGACTCACTTTTTTTAGGATTAGAGTATTTAATTTCCAAGTAATTTTTATTCTCTCTTCCCACTGTCCATTATTAAATGTAATTTTTATTTTGTTATGATCTTAAAAAAAATTGTTTTCTATTTTTACTTTTCTACATTTGGTTGTGAGGTTTCTAAGTACTAATATATAGTCAGTTTTTGTGTAGGGACCATGTACTGCTTAGAAAAAATTATATTCCTTTCAATCTCCATTTACTTTTTCTCCAAAGATCTATGACATTTAATTTTCCAGAATTTTATTCACCTTCTTAGCTTCTCTCATTTATTTTCTGTCTGTTTTTTATCTAGTTCTGAGAGGGGAGAATTGAGGCCCTTCACTAGTATAGATTTATTATCTATTTCCTCCTGTAACACATTCAACTTCTTCAAAAATGTTGATGGTATACCATTTGGTGCATAAATGTTTCATATATAGTTTTGGCAATATATAGCTTCCTTTTATTTCTTTTAATTAGATTTATTTTTGTTTTTGCTTTATATGAGATCATGATTGCTATCCCTGCTTTCTTTGCTTCAGCTGAAGCACAATAGACTCTCTCCCTTATCTTTATACCCTGTGTGTATGTATTTCTCTGTTTCAAATGTATTTCTTGGAAACATATTGTTCATCTGATTCACATTTATAGTTATAATAACTGTGTTTTTCTCTCCATGCCATTTTTGTTTCTCTCTCTCTCTCTCTCTCTCTCTCTCTCTCTCTCTCTCTCTCTCTCCCCACGCTTTCAAGTGGTTTACTTCTGATGACTACCTTCTCTAATATATTCTCTCTTATTAATCCCCCTTTCCCTTCTACTATTCCCATCCCTTTTTACTTCTTTATAGGATAACAGAGGTTTCTATATCCAACTAAGTCAGTATGTTATTCCTTATTTGAGTCAATTTTGATAAGAGTAAGATTTAAACTTTATCTGTTCTCTTCCTCCTCCACCCCCAATCTTCCCCTCCATTATAATAACTCTTGCCCCTTTTCTAAGGAATAACTTACCCAATTCAATCTCCTCTCCGCCTTCCAGTGAAATTTCTGTCTCACCCCTTTTAATTTTTTTTTGTTGGGGGGGAGGAGATATCCCATTAAAAATCTCTCTATATTTAAATCCTCTGTCTATTTATAATCCTAATTGCTTCTTAAAGTAATAAAGTTGCTAAGAGTTACAAATATTAATTTGTCATATAGAAATAAAAAGTTTAACCTTAGTGAACTTTTTGTTTTTTCTTGTTTCTTTTTTACCTTTTATGTTCCTCTTGAGTCTTGGAAGGTCAAATTTTTATTTAGCTATGGTATTTTTACTAGAAATTATTGAGAGTTCCCCAGTTTTTCCCCTAAAAGATTATATATCCTATTTTGCTGGATAGATGATTCCTGGTTGTAAACCTAACTCCTTTGCCTTCTGGTAGATCAGATTTCCTGTCCTCAAGTTCTTTAATGTGGAAGCTGCTAAAATCTGTGTGATCCTTACTGTAGCTCCATGATATTTGAATTGGTTCTTTTTTGGATACTTGTGATACCTTCTCCTTGATCTGTGAGCTCTGGAATTTGGCTATGATATTCCTGAAAGTTTTCATTTTGGGAATTCTTTCAGGTAGTGATGGGTGGGTTCTTTGCATTTCTATTTTGTCCTCTGGTTCTAATATAACATATAGGGAAGTTCTCTTTGATAATTTCTTGAAAGATTTTAATACAGAGATTTTATATCATGACTTTCAGATAGAACAATAATTCTTATATTATCTCTTCTGAATTTATTTTCAAGGTCATTTCTTTTTTCCAATTTCACATTTCTTTTTAAAATTTTTTCATTTAGTTTTATTATATTTTGATGTCACATAGAGCCTATTAGCTTTCATTTGTTCAATTCTAATTTTTAAGGAATTATTTTCTTCAGTGAGCTTTCTATCTTCGTTTGCATTTGATCAATTCTATTTTTAAGGAGTTATTTTCCTAATTAAATTTTTTCTTTAACCTTTTTCATGATTCTCTTGCATTATTTTCATTTCTTTTCCCAGTTTTTGTTCTGCTTCTCTAATTTACTTTTAAAAATCCTTTTTAAGTTCTTCCAGGAATTCTTTTATGGGCTTGAGAACAAATTACATTTTTCTTTGAAGTTTCACATGAAGTCATTATGACACTATTGTCCTAAATTTATGTCTTGATCCTCCTTATAATAAAACAATATTCTATAGTCAAGTTCTTTTTTTTTTTTTTTTTTTTTTTGCTTTTCTGGGGATATCATTTTTCTGCCTTTTTTTTGACTTAGTGTTTTTATGTGAAAACTGGGTTCTGTTCCTTCATTATCCTAAGTGTTTTTATACTGGAGTGCTGGGTCCCACTTTCACTTGATTTTAGGGGTTAGCTGCTTGCTTGCTTTCTCTCAAGGTTAGGCTTTCCTTTAGCTTCTCTTGAGGGGGGCTCTCTGTTGGCCTCCCCCCCATGAGGGATTTAGCTGCTGGCCTCCTCCAGGGGAGGGGGTCTTGCTATTTCCTATAGTAACATGGTTTTCCTGATGGCTGACCCTGGGGGAGGGATCTTTTTGCTGGTCTGCCCCATGGATGGGACCCTGATGCTGGCTTGCTATGGAAACAGGGTGTCTGTTTATGTTTGTAAGTCCCAGAGACATGGTCTTGCTGTTGGCCAACCCCAAGACAAGACTTTACTATTGGTCAGCAGTGGGTCAGGGTCTGGCTGGTGGCTTGTGTTGGGGTTGGACTTGGTGTACTTCACAGACTTCTCATTTGGCTAAGGGGTTGCTGGTTGGGAGGAGGGCAAGGCCTCCCCAGTGGATTGTCTCAGACTTGGAGCCTTGCTGTAGGGCTGACCCTTTCCCTCCTATGAGGCTGTCTGCTGCCACTGTTTGTGAACCTCATTCCCTTCCCACCCCAGAAAGACAGACCTTTCTTGCCAGACTGGCAAGCTGCTTCCCTGCTCCTAGATCAATTCTGAGGTAGTTTTCTAGTTGTTTGGAAGGGAATTATGGTTTATGAATGCAATGAAATAAAGTTATGCCTTAAGAAATGATGAATGGGGAGGAGCCAAGATGGTGACATAAAGGGATCAAGTCTTAGGAGCTCTCTGATAAAAACTCATAAACTAAGGACTCTAACTAAACTTTCGAGAGACAGAACCCACAAAGGGACCCAGTGAGGCAGTTCTCCTACTCAAGGTAACCTGGAAAAGAACAGAAAGGCTCTGCTCCCTGGGGTCGGAGAGGCAGCCCGCCAGAGGGGTGGCCTGCCAGAGGGGTGGCCCGCCAGAGGGCAAGAACTTCAGCCTCCCGGAGGCAGCCTCAGGGCACTGGGAGCCGCAGCTCACAGCAGTGGGGGAGTCTCCTGAGCTGCACCCCGGGGAGCACCGGGCACAAAGTGGGGGGAACAGCGGGGGACCTCTGCCAGAGGGAGCACGTGGAGCCCAGCCCTCAGGGCACACAGCCAGCAGCCTGGTCTTTTGGCAGCCTAGACCTGGAAACAGAAGCAGGCAGAGCCTGTAAGCAGGAGCCCCCAGGGCATGAGCCAATTGAGATGAGGGAGGGGAGTGAAGAGAGAGAGACTGCAGAGCTCTGTCCTCTGCCCCTAGAACAGGACTCTGGGGCTTTGACCACATTCAGATCCTGATCCCAGTCTAGGCCCCCCCATAGAACAACAGGGCCCCCCCACCTCGGCCCTGTCGGGTGGCGCTTATGGTCATTCACAGACCAGGAGGGAGGTCAGAACCTCACACAGTGAGACCCTTGTGGGAGTGTCCCAAAAGCTCAGGAAGCACCCCAAAAAACAGGCTTAGGCTGGGAAAATGGACAAGCAAAGAAACAAGAGGAAGACCATTGGGAAATATTTTGCGAATGAGCCCAAGAAGGATCAAAATACTCAGTCTGAAGATGAGGAAGCACAAGCTCCTCCATCTAAAGACTCCAAGAAAAACAGAAATTGGGCTCAGGCTATGATAGAGCTCAAAAAAGACTTTGAAAATCAAATGAGGGAGTTGG
This sequence comes from Macrotis lagotis, assembly GCF_037893015.1. Lineage (NCBI taxonomy): Eukaryota > Metazoa > Chordata > Mammalia > Peramelemorphia > Peramelidae > Macrotis > Macrotis lagotis. Next base: position 330,463,466 of record NC_133666.1, read on the forward strand.
AAGAAAACCTGGGAAAAGAAAGGAGAGAGATGCAGGAAAAACATGAAAATGAAGTCAGCAGCTTAGTCAAGGAAATCCAAAAAAATGCTGAAGAAAATAGCATGCTAAAAACCAGCTTAGGTCAAATGGATAAAACAGTGCAAAAAGTTATTGAGGAGAAGAATGCTTTAAAAAAGCAAAATTGGCCAGATGAAAAAAGAGATAAGAAAACTCTCTGAGGAGAATAAATCCTTCAGACAAAGAATAGAATTCAGGGAGATTGATGAATTTACCAGAAATAAGGAATCAATACTTCAAAACCAAAAAAATGAAAAATTAGAAGAAAATGTGAAATATCTCATTGAAAAAACAACTGATATGGAAAACAGACTTAGGAAAGATAATTCAAAAATTATTGGAATACCTGAAAGTCATGATCAGGAAAAGAACCTTGACATCATTTTCAAAGAATTACTACAGGAAAATTGCCCTGATATTCTAGAAGCAGAGGGCAAAATAGAAATGGAGAGAATCCACCGATCCCCCTGAGAAAGAGATCCCAAAAAACCAACCCCCAGGAATATTATAGCCAAGTTCCAGAACTCCCAAGTCAAAGAGAAAATATTACAAGCAGCCAGAAGGACACAGTTCAAATACCGTGGAGCTGCAGTCAGGATCACACAGGACTTAGCAGCAACTACAGTGGAAGCTCGTAGGGCTTGGAATACAATATACCAGAAGGCAAAAGAGCTTAGAATGCAGCCAAGAATGAACTACCCAGCAAGGCTGAATGTCCTCTTCCAGGGAAAAAGATGGGCTTTCAATGAACCAGGGGAATTTCAAAGGTTTCTTTTGGAATGACCAGAGCTAAACAGAAGGTTTGATCTTCAGATACAGGACTCAGGTGAAGCATGGAGAATGGAGGAGAGGGGGGAAATATGAGAGACTTAATGAGGATGAACTGCATGTATAGAAAAACGATACTGATAATATTCATATGAACCATCTCAGTTAATAGAGCAGGTAGAGGGAGCTTTTATAGTTGAAGCACAGGAGAAAGCTGAATTTGAAGATAAAATATGGTGTAAAAATGGAGTCAATAGGAAAAAAAGGGAAATGGAATGGGAGAAAGAAAAAGGAGAGGGGGGATAGTCCAAGATATTTCACATAATAAGAGTTTTTTTTTTATTACAATGAGCTATTGCAATGATATGGAAGGGGGGGAGGCAAGGGGGAATGAGGGAACCTTTGCTCTCATCAGAGATGGCTAGGAGAGGAAACAGCAAATATACTCAATGGGGTATAGACACCTGGAGTAAGAAGGAGGGGGGAGCAGGGGGAAGGGTTGGGGATGTGAATAAAGGAGGAGAGGATGGACCAGGGGAGAGAGTGGTCAGATATAACACATTTTCTTTTTTACTTCTTGCAAGGGGCTGGGATTGGATGGCCTGCCCAGGACCATAGGGCCAGGTGGATTCTGGGCCTAAGGGGTGGTATGGGGGCTCAGGTCTTCTTGGCCCCAGGACCAGAGATCTGTCTGCTGCGCCACTCAGTGACCCTACAGCAGAGTCAGAATGAAAGGAGAGAGAAAATATAGTACATGGTAGTGGAGAAATAAGAAAGGAGGGAGTTGTGATCAGCAATGGCAAAGGTGGAAAAATATGGAAGTAACTTTTGTGATGGACTTATCATAAATAATGTGATCCATCCACGACAGAGTTGATGGTGTTGGAACAAAAACTGAAGCACATTTTTTGTTATTATTATTTGGGGGAGGGTGCAGGGCAAGTGGGGCTGGGTGGCCTGCCTGGGGCCACATAGCAGGGTGATCTTTGGGTGTCTGGGGCCAGATTCGGACCCAGGTGCTCCTGGCTCAAGGGCCAATGCCTGTCTGCCACCCAGCCACCCCTACTATTATTACTATTTTATTTTATTTTGGGTCTTTTTTTTTCTTCTTTTTGGTTTTTCAGGGCAGTGGGGATCAGGTGGCTTGCATGTCACATGGCTGGGTGATTATTGGGTTTATGAGGCTGGATATGGACTCGGGTGCTCGTGGCTCCAGGGCTGGTGCTTCGTCCATTGCACCATCTGGCCATACCTACAATTATTACTATTATTTTTTTAATTTTAATTTTTTTTCTCTCCCCTTTACTTTTTTAGGCCAAGAAATGATGAATGTGATAAATTCAGAGAAACAGGGGAAAGTCTACATGAACTGATGCAGAATAAAGTGAGCAGAATCAAGAAAACAATATGCTCTATAATTATAACAACATATATGGAAAGGACAATCTAATATTAAAAATTCAAAAATAATGTAACGAAACCAAAAAAATAAAGTGGAACTCAAATGAAGACAAATGAAAAGATACCCCAAACACAGCTCTTCATGCCAGTAAGAGATACAGAGTCATTATACATTGTATATGTTTTCATATTTCTCTAGTGTATTAATCAGTTGTCCTTTTTTTCCTCTTTTTTTGTCTTAAAATTTTTTTGTTATATGGAATGACTTTGGGAGGGGAAAAAGAAGGGATAACAATAATTATATTAAAAAATGAAAAAAATTCAAATGTGACTAACCTGAAGGTTAGATATATTCAAATTCACACTAGTTGAAATTAGAATTAAGTATAATATGGTAATTGGTTCCATTCTCCTAGAAATATGCAGTGCACATTCAAGCAATGTGATCACTCTGAGGAATTCATAATTCTCATTAATCAAGACTTAAGTGTTATTTGTCCAAGGTCAAAGAGCTAGAGACTAACAAATTAGCAAGCAAGTTAAGATTTTAAGAAGAAAAGGAAGGACAAAACTGAAAAGTTTGTACAGATAATATATTTGGTAACATTGCAGTGATGATGCAAAAAAAGCAAATGAATGAATGTTATAAACTGGTGAGAAGCATCAACTCTGAAGTTACATGCCATACAGTATGTTGGTTTTGACCTCAGTTGCAGCTTATTATTGATTAAATGTAATTTTCTACATTAGGACTGAGATTCAAGGCATTTCAGTGATTCTGAGTGTATCCTTGCCAAAATATTTTACAAAGTTTCACAGACTTAATTTAACTATATCCAATAATAATTATAACATTAATGGTAGCAACTTGCATTTATACTATATTTTGTGGTTGCAAAACTCAGTTTTTTTTAATTGAATCTCAATGATCCTGTAAAGTGGATATTAAAGTATAATTACTTCTATTTCTGTTTGGAGAAATTAAGTATTAAAAGATGTTAAGTGGTTTGTGCATGGTTCATACAGCTAGGAAGAAGATAACTCAGACCTTCTGATCCCAAACCTAGTACTGTTTCAGTCATACCTTTCTACATTTTCTATAAAGCAGCAATATGAGAACTAGAAAACCAATGAAAGTATATGAAAATTATTTTCTTAGTGATTCTTCACTGAATTTGGAGCAGAAAGTGATTTCAGATAATACCTTCCCCAATTATATCAAACTCAAATAGAAATGGATCAGTGTGGATCTTGTATTGACTTAGAAAACCACAAATTGGGGTGGCTAGGTGGCACATTGGATAGAGCACCCAGCCTGAAGTCAGGAGAACCTCAGTTCAAATCCGACCTCAGATACCTAATAATTACCTAGCTGTGTGGCCTTGGGGAAGCCACTTAACTCTATTTGCCTTGCCAAAAAAACTTCACAAATTAAGATTCTATGTGTTGCATTGTATTTTTATTTATTTTGCTAAACATTTCCAATTACATTGTTATCTGGTTCTGAACCTGGGAATTCTGTAGATGAATTTGACACTTCTGATCCAAACCATTCCTGAACAAGAGACTCTTTTACAAAGCATACTCCACTTGCCAGCTTCCAAAAAGTTTAAATCTATACCCTTGTAACTTCTGCTCACAGGGGACAAGTAAAACATAGTCAATCCTCTTTCCTTATAACATCCCTTCAGAAATTTGAAAGTAGCCATCACGTCATCCCTAAGAAACCTACTAATTCCTTAAAAATCTCTTACTGTGGCATAGTCTCTAGTCTCCTCTTTATCATCGCAACTGCCAAACTCAAAGAAGAAGAAACAGAAGTGGTAACTGTGCCTCTCCTCTGAAAGTTTACAAAGGCAGCAATTAGATGCCCTGAAAACAAAAGGAAGATTTTTAGACTTCCTAGGGCATGTGTCCAGGTTACAGCAGAGAACCGCCCAAAACTTATAAAATCTGATGAATGCTAACCACTTCTAGTGACTCATATAAGAACAAATGGTACTGCCAGAAGCAATCTAGAAAGCATTTCTAAGGATTATGAAGTCTTGGTTAAGAAACTGAACACCTTTAGGGCCTAGGTGATGATTTCATCACTGCTGCTGATGGAAAGTAAGGCAAGAAAAGAAAGATTTAGGAAGAAAATAGCTGGTTAAGAAGCTGGTATCTAAGAACCACATTTTTTTCCTGGGACCACCCCCCACTTTCCACTCCAAGAAAACATATGTGCACTTTAATAGGACATTTGGGAGACAATAGCTTAACCAAAAGAAATGAATGGCAGGCTGTTGGCCAGGGATGGAATGCAGTTAAAAAGAGTTTTTAGAATGTTTTTTCCTGGAATTTTGTAAATCTAATCACTTTTTAGTTAAACTAAAAAATAAGGAGGAGGAAAGAGAAAACTCCCTAAGTAAATCCATAAAACTAGATGTACCAACAAAGGAGAAAAAAGGAGCAGCAGAAATACCAAAAATCCAAGAAAGGAATCAGAAAAACAAAACAAAACAAAACAAATAAAACATGGCTTCAGATGTCAATATATAATTGGAACTAGAGTTCCTAATACAAAGAGGTAAATATGAATTCAGAGGTATTACTAAGCCCTGATGAAATTGGGGCTACAAGTTGATTATGGCTCTGAAAAGATAAGCCTCATGCAAAGAAAAAATATAGATCAAGGATGAAATGGGGAAACTTCATATATGAAAAAAAAAGGTTCATTCTCCAATGCATATCAAAAGATATGAACAGTTCTCAAAAGAATTGTAAACCATTAACTTTATGAAAGGAAGCTCCAAACAACTAATAATAAGAGAAATACACATCAAAACAATTCTTAACTTTTGCTTCCTACTCAGGAAATCATCAAAGCTGATAAGAGATAGAAACATGAATGTGAAAGAGTGAGTGTGAAAAGACAGTCCCAAGAATGCACCATTTGTGAGACTTTAAATGAGTTCAACCACTCTGGAAAGCAATTTGAAATTATGCAAAGAAATTGACTCAAAAACCCATACCATTTGATCCAGAGGTTTCACTAATAAGCACATATGCCAACAAGGTCAATGACAAAAGGAAGTGTACCACATACAATTATATTAGCACTTTTTATAGAACAAAGAACCCAAAACAATGTAAATAAATAACAACTGTAAAATTGTTCAATGAAATGTGGTCTAAGAAATAACCATGCTGTAAAAAAAATACAATGAATGTAAAGAAGCATGAAAGCATGAATTAATACAAAGTGAAGTAAAAAGAACCAGAAAACTAATTTATATAATTACTACAACAATGTAAATAGAAAAAAGACAAGAAAATTATTATAATTAGATACTGTAAAATTATAACAAAATGAAGATATAAAATAAAGGTAGAGATAGGACATTATAAGTATGGAGCACTACATGATGATGTACATTTTTAACATGTTGATTAATTTCAGTCAACTATTTTTTTCTTTTTAAAAATATGTTATAGGGGCAGCTAGGTGGTGCAATTGATAGAGCACTGTCCCTGGAGTCAGGAGTGCCTGAGTTCAAATCTGGCCTCAGACAGTCAATAATTACCTAGCTGTGTGGCTTTGGGCAAGCCACTTAACCCCATTTGCCTTGAAAAAATAGAAATATGTTATAGTGAATTGTTTTTTAAGAATGAAGAAAGGATATAAAATAAAAATCAATTAAATTTATTTTTAAAGATACTCATTTGATGAAATTCAGGAACGAAAAGTGGGGGGAGGAATATAGAAGACAGTAAGGAGCACATTTGAGCAAAGATTAAAGAGACCAAAACAGAAGCAATAATGTCATAAGATTATACTACAAACCACCTAGACAGAAAGAGGAAATAGATGATAAATTGAAGAAACATAACACAAGTCTGTCACAGATATTTCAGTCATCTAGACATTTATTAGAACTATCTCTCCTTCCCCTAATGATAATTCTAGTACTTGAAAGAAGAGAACTAACAAAGGGAGTTACTATTCTATACCTGATTCTCTTTGATGGAGATAAGTGGTAAAGGAGAAATGATAGAAAACTTGATAGCTTCATGATATACTTTGTGGTAAAGGAGAGGAAAACCTGGAAAGAATGAATTAAAAAAACAGAAGAGAGAATCAAAGAAAAGAAAGTTATCATCAGTCTACAGAGAGGGGGCAAGAATGATGAAGATTGAGAAAATGCTAATGAATTTTACAATTAAGAAATTGTAACTTTGGGGAAAGCAGTTTGATTGAATGATGAGTTCAGAATAAGATTATAGAGAGTTAAGAAGAGAAAGTAGAGGCACTTCTCAAGGAGCTTGATCATAAAAAGAAGGAGAAATATGGGATGATAGAGAAGATAGATGGATTTAGTGAAGGTGTCTGAGAATGAATCAGATATGGACATGTTTTTAGATAGTAGAGAGACAACAGTTGACAGAGTGAAATTAGAGTTAAATGAGAGCAAGAATGCCAAAAGGGGAAGCTAGGTGGCGAAGTGGATAGCTCAGGGACCCTGAAGTCAGGTGGACCTGAGTTCAAATTCAAACTCAGATGTTTAATGTTTGCTTAGTTATGTGACCTTGGGCAAGCTACTTAATGCCATTGCCTTTAAAAAAAACAAAGAATGATAAAGGAGAAAATTTGCTGGAGAAGATGAGATGGAATGGGATCACCTTTGCATGATATAAAATGGAAAGTAAAGCAAGAAGAGAAAGATTTAGGAAGAAAATAGCTGGTTAAGAAACTGGTATCTGAGAACCACATTTTTTTCTGGGACCACCCCCACTGCCCACTCCAAGAAAACATATGTGCACTTTAATAGGACATTTGAGAGGCAATAACATGTAGAGAGGTTGACCTTAGGAAGGAGAAGGGTCATCTCATCATGTGAGATAAGATAAAGGAGGAGATCACTGCAGAAAGCATTTGGATGATATGATATGAAGGAGAAGAGGGAGCTCTTAGTAAATGGCCTCAATTTTTTCAATAAGTTTTGGCTTTTCTTTTGTTTTTTTGGCAGGGGGGGAGGAAGAGAGAGGAGCCATGGGAAATTTGAGGAGGGTTGAAAAGGATTAGAAGAACCTTTGTGGTGAGTGAGATGTTAGTGAATTTGGGAGTTGTAAACGGATTGTCAAGCAGCAGTTGAGGCAGTTGAAGTTATGTAACATAAATTTGTAGTGGATGCAATCATGACAATTGCATGATTTTCTACACCTTTGTATAGAAACACATCCAAAGGAACAAAAGCAATAGAAGGCAGGAGTGAACCAGTAGGCTTGGCAGGATAGAACTGGTGATAAGATAAGGAGGTAAGGGAATCAAAAGAATTTAAGAGAGTTGATCTGGCTCACCAACAGTTGAATATGAAGAAAGAAGAGTGTAACTATTGTAGGAGTGAAAATTTAGGAAAAGAAGATCTTAGGGACTGAGATCACAGAGAAGATATAGAGCAGGTTTGGTAGGAGAAATAAGAAAGATTGGTGGAATGCTAATAGATTGTGAACCAGATAAGGGAATCTCAAAGTTTATGAATTCAGACTTATGGATTATGCATGAATTATGGCAAGATCAAGGGAATGGTCTTTTTTTTATGTTTAGCTTAAGTGGCATGGAGAACTAAGTCATGGAAAATGAGTGAGTTCAGGAACAGGGGGGGGGTAGAGGGTAGGTGTTTGAAGGATTACCACATCGATAGTGAAGTCTGGGGGAGGACAAAATATCATGAACCAGGTAGTGAATTCATTGAGAAAGGAAAGGAAGTATCCTCAAAACTAGAAGAAAGGGCAGTTAGGTGGTGCGGTGGATAGAGCACTGGCTGAGGAGTCAGGAGGACTTAAGTTCAAATCCAGTCTCAGACACTTAATACTTACCTAGCTGTGTGACCTTGGGCAAGTCACTTAACCCAATTGCCTTGCAAAAACCAAACTAGGAGAAAAATTTTAATGGTAAGATCATTGTTAAAAAGAACTTTGTGGGAGGCTAGGTGGCGCAGTGGATAAAGCACCGGCCCTGGAGTCAGGAGTACCTGGGTTCAAATCCGGTCTCAGACACTTAATAATTACCTAGCTGTGTGGCCTTGGGCAAGCCACTTAGCCCCATTTGCCTGACAAAAACCTAAAAAAGAGAACTTTGAAAGACTTAAGAACGTTGATCAACATGAAAAAGAATAAAAATCACACATGTACAAAATTATTCATAGCAGCTCTTTTTGTAATGGCAAAGAATTGGAAATTAAGGGGATGCCCATCAATTAGAAAATGACTGAACAAATTATGGTTTATGAATGTGATGGAGCACTATTGTTCTATAAGAAATCAAAAGGGATGGGATTTCAGAAAAACCTGGAAAGACATGCTTGAATTGATGCCGAGCGAAATGAACAGAACCAGAAGAACATTATACACACTGACAACAACATTATCAGTCCAATCATGATGGATTTGTTCATTTCAGCAGTACAACAGGCAAAAACAATTTTTCGTGTGTTTGCAAGGCAATGGGGTTAAGTGACTTGGCCATGGTCACACGGTTAGGCAATTATTAAGTGTCTGAGGTCACATTTGAATTTAAGCCCTCCTGACTCCAGGGCCAATCATCTGTCCACTGCACCACCTAGCTGCCCCCAACAGAGACAATTTTAAAAGATTTGTGAAGGAAAATACCATTCATATCCAGAGATGGAAATGTGGAGTTTAAATGAAAAGCTTATTATCTTCAATTTTTAAAAGTTGTCTTATGTATTATGTCACTTTTTTCTCTCAAAAAAAATTTTTTTAATGTATAAAAGTGGACAGAAGGAACTTCAAAAGGAAAAAAATCTGTTTTGAAAGCAACATGTTAAATTTAAATATTTTTTAAAAAATAAAATTATATAGACTAGAGATTCATTCTTGAATCATAATCTTTTCATTTTACTTTGAATATGTAGAAATGTTCTTTGGGGTGGTATTTGCCAAATTCAGAATAAAAAATAGATTAATTAAAAGAGTCAAGAATCACAGAATGATGAAATTTATAGCTAGGAAAAAACTTATAATATTTACAGGTGGGTTACTTGAGACTGATGTGGGTGGGAATTATGGACCAGATTTAGTCCAAATAGCAGTAATTGCTACCCCTGGATTCTTCCTTGAGGTTTGTTAGAGAAATCCAAATATGAAAAGGAAATTCTGTAAGAATTTCTATACCCGGGGCAGCTAGGTGGCATAGTGGATAAAGCACTGGCCTTGGAGTCAGGAGTACCTGGGTTCAAATCCAGTCTAAGACACTTAATAATTACCTAGCTGTGTGGCCTTGGGCAAGCCACTTAACCCCATTTGCCTTGCAAAAACCTAAAAAAAAAATAAAAAAAAAGAATTTCTATACCCTCCAAACTGTCAGGAATTAAACTTTTGTCTATCTTTTCTTTTTATTTAGTGCCAATGTTGTAATTTTTTTAAGTTACTGGTCTAACACAAGGGAGAATTCTTGTTATTGGGTCATCTTTCTCCTTAGTTCAAAACATCCTTTAGTTGGAGCTTTCAATGACATCCTTATTCTCCAATAACAAAATCTGACACTTTTTTATGTTTCACTACCTTCATTCATCCCCTCCTCTCACCTTTTCCTATACAGTAAAACTTTCCTTTGACTCACTCCTGGATATAGTGCCTTTTTTGTTTTTCTAGAAAAAAAATTGCTGATGCCCTTATAAAATCATTAGGATGGGGGATAGGGGATATCTGCCATCTGTAGAAATCAGTAAACAGTTTTGAAATGTTAAAACAACTCATCTTGAACAACCTTGGGACTAAGGGAGATAGAAAAGTCGGTTGGTTATTTCACAGCTCAGAATGGCTAATCATAAACGACTTTAAATATACACTATAGCACTGAATTCAGCTTGGTTTCTTATTTGTATTTTCTTGCTAAATCACCTGGGAATGATTTAAGGTAAAGCTGAAAAGATATAGAAATTTAGAAGGCATCTAAAAGTAGTTGGTATTAGGGTGGTATAAAAGAGACATTGTATAATGAGGTCAAGGGAAGGAGAATGGGTGTCTGAATTTAATTCAACATATAATCTTCCTCTTTTCAACCTCAATTTTGGCCTGAGGGCTGACACATAAATTCCACCAGATGTGACTTAACATCTTTGTTGATACATATCAATTTCACCTAAATTACTAGAGTGAGGGGAATCCCTTTCCCTTTGTCTTTTCTCTGCTCTTGATGATAGGGTTTTCTCTCCTCCTCCAGGAACTGAAGACTTTGATAGTTAAAGTTTACTCAAAGTCCTCACTGCCTCTCAGTTCCAGAATCCTAATGCATCCTACTTGATAAGTTCAACATGACCCTTCTTTGTTCTGAAGTGCTATTCTCACATTGAAATATTGATTCCATTACCTTGGGTTCCTCAGGGCAGATACTTTTTCTTTGCTTTGGCATAATCTCCAAGCAGTAATGTCTATGGCAAAGGCCTATTATAACCATTTAATAATAGCAACAGCATATTATACAATATTCTATTACCATTCATTTTTGTCTTGGGTTGTTGAGAATTTCCTTTCCCAGAAAAATTTCTTAGAGATGACTTTTGCCTTCTGAAATTCAGTCTAAGACTCAGATTTTTGGTTATAATGTACTGATTGAATGTCAACATACAATCACACATCCTTGGATATCTGAATAAGACTTAGGGTGAAGTCAGAATGATGCTGAGGAAAGAGGCCTGAATTTTGAGTCCCATTATCTAAGTTTGAATCTGGTCTCTCTTCCCCTCACTATGTGACCTTTGGTAAAATACTTAAACTCCCTTGACCTCAGTCTCATAGTTTGTAAAAATAGGAGTGTTAGATTAAGTGTCCTCTAAGATCCCTTCCAGCTCTAGATCTACCATCTTAGGTCTTGCTCCTAATTTTCCTCCATCTTATAAGATGATCTTTTTCCAAGAACAGGTTTTGAAAGGGAAATTTGTGGGAAGGGACAGAACAGGAGAACAAGAATTTATAGAAAGTGCCTCACCTAGAAAAAAGAAGGTGCATAGAAAAGGAAGTTGAGATCATACAAAGATAAATTATATCTAATTGATAATTTTTCCAAGGACAATATTGAGCAGACTCTTGGATCTCAGTAACTACAGATATGGAACCAATCAATAAGCCTTTATTAAGTGCTTACTAGGGGGAAGATTCAGAAACACAATGAAATTCATCTCTATTTAGATAATTCTCAAATCTATTTATTCAGATCAAACCTCTTTACTATCCTCACATCACCAACTGATCATCTCAAACTAGATATCTCAAACTCAACTTGTCTGATAATGAATTCAGCTTTATTATCAAACCATCCTCACTTCCAAATTTCCCTATAAGGGAAAATAATGGGATTAAGTACATCACCATTCTTCAGGCTTACAACATCTGTGTCCTCTTTGATTCCTCATTGACATTGCCAAAGCATGTCATTTCAATTTCACAATAGCTCTCATGTCTGTCCCTTCTCTCTGTTCACAAGGCCAGAATCCTAATGAAGGCCTAAACTATTCCAGTACCCTCCTTGTTGATCTTCCTGAAAGTCTTTCTTAAAACTCCAATCCATTCTCCATGGCAGCTTTCAAAGTGCTCACCGCCTTCTTCTATTGGTGAGGTCCTCCTGGGGTCTTTATTTTATGGAGATATCTAAACTTACCTTCATTCCCCTCCTGATCTTTTTTCCTAACTTCTGGGCTTCAAAATTGAGTCCCTATGCTGGGTCTCTTCATTCAACCTCCCTCCTTTTTCCATTCCTTTTAGGCCCATTAGAATGTAATCTCTTCAAGAACAGGGACTGTCCTTATCACTTGTGTTTGTATCTCCAACACTTAGCACAGAACATCTTGAGCTTACTTCCTTCCTTCTCTATTTAATTTAAATGACCATAACTAGGGTCTTCTGGAAGTAGTTTTCAAAACTAAGAATTATATAGATGACCCAACATGGAAATGGAAAAATGGGACTAAATCAAGGAAGAATGCCAAGCTGTTAGACTTCACCATTTTAAAATTATGAAACCTTAAGAGGATATAGTCAAAATCATTAAGGATATTGTAATAATGGAAATGAGTGTCCTAGACCTAAACCAAACTGTGTGAATCAGTTCCAGGCACTTAAGTTTGTTTTTTTTGTTTTTTTCTTTCCTGGAAATTGGGCTATGGACGGCCAAAGAGACCTGTTGAACTGATAAGTGATATTCTTATCTGTCCACCTCTACAAATACAGGATCCAGTCTGTCACAAAGAAAGTCCTAAGGTCTGGGAAAAAAAGAGTTTTCATCAAAAGAAAGCAGTAAAATTAAGTCTCCAGTTGACTGAGGAGGAAGGATGAGACAGGCCCAGTCTGAACTATTCAGAATTACTGGGAACTATTTTTCTCACACCAGAAGAGAATTGTAGACAATACTAAATTATGAACACTTAATTTATGAACATCTTTTTCTTTTGAATAGCTGCCATAATGAGGAAGGGTTGGAAGGAAAGATGGACTTCCCAGTCTGATCTATCCAGAATTAAGGGGAATTATTCTTTTTTACATCAAAAGAGAATTGTAGTCAATACTAAATTATGAACATTCAATTAATGATCATTCTTTTCTTTCAAATTGCTATCATAATGAAGAAACCACTTCTGGTTTCCTGGCATGGCTGCCATCATTCACATTGCTGGAAATATGTTCCCCTCCCTTTATTAATGTCAATACCTTTCACTTCCCAATTACTATTGTTACTGCTATGGGGGCTTCCCACATGTCTTTCTCTCCTTTTCTCTTTCCTTCCTCCATTTTTCAATTCATTTCTTCTTCCACCTATCCCACTCTTCCTACATCCTTCTCTCCCTTTCTTGTCACTACCCAATTCCCATATTTGCCATGGCTATCAGAGATTCAAACCCTTACTGGTCATCTTTCATTGTTGCTTATACTTTCACTGAACCCAAGTCCTGCTGTCAAGGTTCATACTTAGTATTTGTCCCCTCCATCCAGGGACTCTTACCCTGCCTACATCTAGATCCCATGCCCCAAATCTCTGGGAATTCCACTCAGGATGCTGTGGCCAATGTAGGAGATTGAGAGAAGAGGAAAAGGAAAAAGGGGGAGAGAGGCTCTGCCCCAACTACCTAAAAATCTAAGTTGGAACACAGAATGAATTTTTCCATGGAAACGCCATTAGACATGGTGGTTATAGTCTATAGAATTCCTACTACAGAGCTCTAGTTCAGCTACATTATGGGTTAAATACCCTTTTGTGGGCTAGTATGGAAACCTTACCACCATGTTTAAATTTGTTTCTCTGGGGAAAACCTGATTTGAGTTTCAAACTGATTTACAATTAACTTTAGGAAAACTCCATCCATATAATAAGTTAAAGACTATCTGCCTATATTAAAAGAAGCTGCCTTGCTTGACTTAGGGATTTTGCCATTCAAGATTCCATGAATTAAGAGAGGAGAAAGCAAAACCATAGACTCTGATGTCCATCAAAACTGAACATGCATTGTGTCAATGTCTTCATTGAAGGGTATTACAATAGAAGTAGTTTGCCTAGAGGTTGCCTCAGAGGTTGAGAGGTCTACCTAAAAGACAAAATCTAGAATTCTTTGTGCATCACTTAAAGCTTTCTATTGTGTAATCCATGTCTAAATCTCTAACTATATCTTCTAATATTCTAAATGAACCCTCCACTCCAGACAAATCAATCTATTGATTCCTTCATTCCTGTATACAGTCTAACAATGTCTACTTTCCACTTTGCTCACAGAACTTCCCAGGCCAGGATTTCCCTCTTCTTCCTCTCCACTATCTGATCTGTCTCAAGCCTCAGTGATCACCATCTCATTTATTTTTTTTAATAAACAACTTTTTATTTTAATGCTGGTGCTTAATTAGAGGAAATCAGTTGAGGTAAAATAGTAGAGGTAGAGGAAGCATCTCATTTAAACTACTGTATTATTACTCATTTGGCCCTTAGCAAATGTTTATTTTTATTTGGTTTGGGTTAGTAAACACACACACACACACATACACACACACACACACTCACACACATATTCCCTCAATAAAATTATAAACTCTGAAAAAGCAAGAATGATTTCTTCTACATAAATATGTCCCAGGTTCCAATTCATGTGGTCAATTTTACTGATCCACAAATCCAGTAAAGGCTAAAGATCTTTACTTCTTAAAATTAAAAAAAAACCTTTGAAAATTGGCTCATCCTTTTCCCCCCTCCTTCTCCTTGCACTTTGCTTCTCCCTGCTGTGTCCCACTGCCCCTTCCTAGATCATTCACCAGAGTCACCATATGCACAGGTGTTAAAGCCAAGAAAGGAAGAATGATCTTTTCAAGAGAAGTTATCTCATTCGTGTTGTGTTTGAGAAACACCTCTCTGAGAAAGGTGTTCTGCATCTTTCTAATTGCAAGGCTTAGCTCAGAGATCTCAACAGAGTAGGAACTCATCACAAATCTTTCTTGTTGATAATCATGATCACAGAAAGCAGCAAGTTAGTTATAGTAGAAATATCACTGGTCTCAGCAGGAAGAGCCCTGAGTTCATGTTCTAGTTGTTTGATCTTGGACAAGTAACTTCATTCCTCTAGGTCCTAGTTTCTTCCTATGTAAATTTGAGATACTAGACTAAATGATCTCAAATTTCCAATTAGCTCTAGATCCTATCCCACATTGCTTTCTCATTTACTGTTATCTAGCTATATTTTCCCATATTCCTTATTTTATGGAGTTGATTAAAAAAACACAAGGACAGTGGAAGTCAGTAGGGTGCAGGCTAAAATGTTTGGATTTGAATCCTGGCTCTATCACCTATATGACCCTAAATTAATCCTCTTTAATTTGGAGGCCTCAATTTCTTTATCTGTAAATAAGTAGGTTGGCCTAGATTACCTCTAAAACCTCTCAAAATCATTGTTAGTTCCTGGAATTATGTTAGCTAGAGTCTTCACTTTGGAGATACACTATCTCTCCAAAATTCTCAGAGTCCTCCTGATTGATATTTTCCTTTATTCTTAAAGAAGAGCATAACATCACAGAGGTAATGCCATAACAAGAAAGTGAGTGAGGAGGTGCTATGCTAAGTCAACAGCCTCACTTTCTCCTCGAAACCATCTGGATCCAGTGGCCAGATGTGGCAGGACAACTGGAGATGGCTCTGGATTTGAGGCTAAGTGACTTCTCCAAGAGTCAGTATCAGAGACCAGATTTCAACTTACGACCTCCTGACTCTAGGGCTGGGTACTCTATATACTGTACCACTTAGTCTTCCTATGGCTGAGGCTCCCTCTCAACATGATTCATTCTCTTAAGAAGGTTTCTACCTTGACTATTCTCTACAACACCCTACTGTCTCTCAATGGCAATGTTTAGGTTCATGAATCCTTAATGCATGATAACAACCCCTATTAGAAAAGAGATCCAGGACCTTGGAGGGGATGAAAATGTTATCCCTTGCCCCTGTCTACCACAGAGATTGAATATGTTAATAAAAATAAAAAATAAAAAAAGTTGGACTTAAAGTCCAGAAGATCTGGATTCAAATCCTCCCCAACACATACTAACTATGGGACCCTGGGAAGATCATAAATTCTATGGCCCATTCTTCTCATCTGTATAATGAAGACATTGAACTCTTTAAGTACCTTTCAATTCAAAATCTATGATCCTATGAACAAAGAAGACCTACTAAACTCTGTTATTCATATTTAACATTTCTCATAGCATAATAATATACTTTTGCATTCATTCACCACATTTTTTTATCTTTTCCCCAACTGATGGACATCTTACAACCACAGAAAAAGGGTAGCTATGAATAGCTTGGTTTACAGAGGACCAGTCTATCTCAGACCTTCTAGGGGTACATACCCAATAGTAGTTTCCCTGTAACTATAACCAGTAAAATCCATTTTTAAAAAACCAAAGAATTGGGGCAGCTAGGTGGCACAGTGGATAGAGCACTGGCCCTGGAATCAGGAGTACCTGAGTTCAAATCCAGCCTCAGACACTTAATAATTACTTAGTTATGTGGCCTTGGGAAAGCCACTTAATCCCACTTACCAAAAAAAAGAAAAAGAAAAACCTAAAAAAACTAAAGAATTGATTATGTATTTCTTTTAGGGGAAACAAAATCAGGAAAAAGTTGGGACAACTATCTTCTGTGGCTTGTACATCAGGAATCCAGGGAGAAGGCTGATGAGTGATGGTAGAGTCATTCAGAATCTAAAATGTATGATCAGAATATGGTCTAGTATATAGAATATGAAGGCAGGTAATTGCTTAGAGTTCCTCAACTTCATCAATTTTATAAGTAAGAGAAACTGAAGCCTAAAGAGATTCACCAAAAAAAGGCTCATCTAAAGTCACAAAGCTAATGAGGGGCAGCACAGGCAATTAATTAGTGATAGTCTCAACTGGGGTTAAGTGGCTTGCCCAAAACCACTCAGCTAGGTAATTATTAAGTGTCTGAGACCAGATTTGAACCCAGGTACTCCTGACTCCAAGGCCAGTGCTTTATCCACTACACCACCTAGCCGCCCTGATTTACTTTTTTTCTGATGACATCTTTTTCACTAGATCCCAGATTTTTTTTGGTAAGGCAATGGGGTTAAGTGACTTGCCCAAGGTCACACAGCTAGGTAATTATTAAATGTCTAGGCCAGATTTGAACTCAGGTACTCCTGACTCCAGGGCTGGTGCTCTATCTACTTCACCACCTAGCTGCCCCAGGATCCCAGATTTTAAACTAGAATCAGCAGCTGTAATACCGGTGGTCAGAAAACTTTTTAGATGCTGGTTGTCTCCTTCTGTCCATTCTGGGTGAGGGCAGAAATACCTCCATATGTCTGCCCCCTTGCCAAAATTTCTAAGAACAGGCTAATCCACTGCTTTCAGCCTTATCTCCCTGAAGTTTCCATCTTGTTCCTCTCCTCGAGCACACAGAAATATCTTCCTTTGAAGAGCCCCCTCTCATGAAGGCTTATGGGACCTTGAATAATAGGCTCCTTCAAGCTTCAGCCAACAGCTTCCTGCTGAATGAGCCTAGAATGCTGCTCTTTTCCCTCATCCCAAAAGCCTTTTAAGATGTGCCATAATTAGCTTTTTAAAATGTCAGTCTTTAGTGCTGTCCCTCTTTCTTCCTCTCCTCCAAGGAAAAGGGGGAGGGGTGGGAGACCCACTTCTTTCTAAGCTCTCTTGAAAAGCTCATTAGGATAATAAGTCAGCTCCTTTAGGATTAAGCGCCAGTGGCTTCCTTTTGCTCTCTCTCACTCATTCTAACCCGAAGCTGAAAAGTTGCCCTTTGTTTAAAAAAAAAAAAAACTAAAGCATGAAAGAAACATGAATATATTACCTTTGCACCTTCCTCCAGCAGGAAGGGTGTGTGGGTGGTTTGGGGATGGGAGCTGGGGGAGGGGGGAGGGAGGGGTGAATGAGGGAAAGACAGACTTTTTCCCCCTGCTTTGTTTTATTTCTCAGGCAATTCTCAGAAAGTCAAAAGCTAAAATAGCCATTGTTTCTTTCCTGTTTAACTGAGGTGTGAGGGATGTCAGGTCTGACTTCCTAAAACTTTTGATGAGAAAATGGACTAGTCAGGCCAGTGGTCTCTACTTTTGACTGCTCCTCTAGATTTTCTTCAGGCCTCTAAAGACGAAAAAAAAAATTTTAAAGTGGCTCCCTCTTTCTCTAGCTCTTCCTACAAGTCTGGATAAAGGGCTCCTTCAGGCATGACAGCCAATCACCCCCTGCTTATTTCCTTTTCAGACTCAGTGGGAGCCCAAAAGTTGGTGGGATTCTTTTCATAGACTTTGCAAACCTCACCAAAGGTACCAAATCAACTCCTGGAGGATTAAGCTAATATTCCTTCCTCCTAAATGAGAGTAGAAAAGTTGTCTACTCCCACTACAAAAGCCTTTGGGGAACCTAAATAATCAGTTTCTTAAGACTTCTGCCAACAGCTTTCTTTTCATTCTAAGTGAAATCAAAACAGGCCTGTTTTCCAGGCTCTTACAGAAAGCCCTTCCAAATTATGAAGAAATCCTGCCAGTTGGAGTTCGCCCACATTTTTTTTTCCTTCCTAAACAAGCTCTATTGAGGTTGCTTTTGTAGCTCCTATTGCAGAAGAGTTGGAAGATGAATGATCTGTTGCATTTGCATAACACCTTGCATATTTGAAGGGACTTTTTAAAAATATTATCAGTATTGAGCTGTGAGCTAGGGAAAAAAAAGATTGCTTCCCCCATTTCATGAATGAGGAAGGAGAGGCACAGAGAACACTTGGTTACCAACAGTTATAGTTGGGACTAGAACTCCTTTCTCCAGTTCCCACAGACTCCTCTTCCTACTTCATTAGCAAAAATATATCATGCATTTGAACCTATTGATCACTTTTGTCCTAAGTCTATATTTGTTTACATCTTTCAGCTTGCATTAGAGGCAGCAGGAAAAAATGCCTTTGTGCTGTTTTCTAGGTTATGAAACTGTAAACATTTCTTCAGTTTTTTCCTGCACTTTCAAACACAATTAGAAAAATAACAGCTTTCCAAAACCCTTCGTAATAGTCAATTTTGGAAATTAAAAAGAAATTAGTCTCATTCTTCAGATCTTTTAAAACGCTTATGGCTTTTCCAGAGATTCCTTTGAGGTCTTGCCCTTTGCTTTCCTATAACTGGGAACAGGATAAAAATAAATGGACCATGCTGCTAGTGATCTGGCATTTGTGACCATTTTAATGACTGAACTAGGTCACTGCTTAATCTATTTGATTACTATGAAGTTAATGACTATGGTAATAAAAAAAACCTGAGTCAGTGTATATACTACAAATGAGATTCTTCTAGGTATGTGTATGTAAACACAATGCCGGATTCCTGGATCTCAGACAGCATCTAAGATATAGTCTCCCTTATATCAAAATAAGGTCAAAATGGGTAGGGGATTTTAGACATAAAGTAATACCATAAGCCTGTTAGGAGAACAAGGAATAATTTATCTGTTAGACCTAAGGAAAGAGGAGGAGCTTATGACCTAACAAGAGAATCAGAACATTATAAAATACAAAATGAATAATTTTGATTACATTAAATTTAAAAGCTTTTGTGCAAATAAAACCAATGCAGTTGAGATTAAAAGGAGTAAGCAGTAAACTGGGAAACTATTTTTATATCTAGTGTTTCTTATAAAAGACTCATTTCTAAACTATAGAGAACTGAGTCAACCTTATAAGACTAAAAGTCATTCTTCAATTGATAAACGGTCAAAAGATATGGATAGGCAGCTTTCAGATGGAAGAAATTAAATGAGTATATATAGTCATGAAAAAATGCTCTAATTCATTATATATTAGAGAAATGCAAATAAAAACAACTCTGAATTAGCCAATATGACAAAAAGAAAAGTGATCAATGTTAGAGGGGTGAGAAAACTGGGATAATAACACATTGTTGATGGAATTGTGAACTAATCAAACCATTCTGGAGAACAATTTGGAATTATGCCCAAAGGGCAATAAAACTGTGTGTACCAGCAATACAACTACTAGTTCTGCATCCTAAAGAGATTATAAAAAAATAGAAAAAGACCCACAAGTACAAAATTATTTGGATCGGCTCTTTTTATAGTGGCAAAGAATTGGAAATTGAGAAGATGTCCATCAGTTGGGGAATGGTTGAACAATTTGTGGTAATATGAATGTGATAGAAAACTATTATTCAATAAGAAATCATGATTTCAGAAAAGATTTCAGAAAAGCCTGGAAAGACATAAATTGATACTGAGTGAAGTGAGCAGAACTAGAAGACTGTATACATTAGCAGCAACGTTTTGTGATAATCAACTATAATGAACTTAGTTCTTCTCAGCAGTACAATGATCAAAATTCTAAAGGACTTGTGGTAGAAAATGCTATCCACATCCAGAGAAGGAACTCTGGAGTCTGAATGTAAATCAAAGCATAATATCTTCGATTTTAAAATTTATTTTATGTTTTAATTTTTCCCTATCATGGTTTTATTCCCTTTTGTTCTGATTCTTCTTTCATAGTATGACTAATATGGAAGTGTTTAATATGGTTATGTATGTATAACCTATATCAGATTACTCACTGTCAAAGAGAGGGGGGAAGGTAAATGAGGAAAATGGTTAGATCAGTTCACAATTCCACCAACAATGATTTATTAACCCAGTTTTCCCACCCCTCTAACATTGATCACTTTTCTTTTTTGTCATATTGGCTAATTCAGAGTTGTTTTTATTTGCACTTCTCTACTCCATACTCCATAATGATTTAGACTCTACATAGCTTTAATTTCAAAATATTACAGAAAAAAATAAATATTAAAAATTTTGCATGTGTTAAAAATAAATAATTTAATTTTTAAAAATGATACAGTCTTGGGGGGAGGCTAGGTGGCGCAGTAGATAGAGCACTGCCCTGGAGTCAGGAGTAACTGAGTTCAAATCCAGCCTCAGACACTTAATAATTCCCTAGCTGTGTGGCCTTGGGCAAGCCACTTAACCCCATTTGCCTTGCATAAAAACTAAAAAAAAAAAGAAAAGAAAAATGATACAGTCTCTTGCTTCCTCTTTTCTCAACATAGTCCTTTCATAAGCTTTCCTGGAGGGCTCAGAACTCAAAGTTAAATACAAAGGCCAAATACAGTAACAGATTATTTACCCAACATTCTAGTATTAACAAAGTGCTTTCCTCAAAACAATCCTATAAAATAAATATTTCAGGAATTATTATTACTCATTATAGCTCCATAAAAAAACAATCAAGCAGATTTCAGAAAAATCTTCAAAGACTTATATGAACTAATGCTGAGGGAAGTGAGCAGAACCAAGAGAACATTGTTCCTTAACAGCAACATTGTGCAATAATTAAGATAGATTTAGCTCTTCTCAGCAATAAAATGATCAGACTTGTGATAGAAAATGCCATCCAAATCCAGAGGGAAAAAATCTATGAAATCTGAATGCAGATCAAAGCATACTATTTTCACCTTTTTAAAATTATTTTTGGCCTCTTCCTTCTTGTAGTTTTTCCCTTTTTGCTTTAATTCTTCTTTCACCATGTGACTAATATGAAAATATGTGCAACATGATCATATGTGTATAATCTCTATCAGATTATTTGCTGTCCTAGTGTAGGGGAAGGGAAGAATAGGAAGGGCAAAATTTTATTTATTTAACACATGATTGATGTTCACTTTAGTTTTGTTTTTTCATTAAAATTGAACTCTTACAATCTGATATTGATATTATCTGTATTGTAAATTTTCTTCGTCCTCTTTCCTATATCTGTAAAGTCCTTGGTAATTTACCCATTTGTATCTTCAATATTCAAATGAATCCATTATATCACCAATTTGGTAGTCACCTCCAAAATTGTTAAATGCATATTGTTCATGTTTAGCCATCTTGTGTAATCCACATCTTCCCAATTCTTCCTACTTCACAAGGATAACAATAGAACATTCTGATTGTTCATCCCTTGCCCTTACTCTAGCTCATTTTCTCTTTTGGTCACATAATTATTTGATGCCATCCTTTTTCTTGGGAATTCCTCTCTGGTTATATGGTTCAGCTTCCTGACACTCACTCCGTATCTTTCCATTATCCTCTGTGTGATGCTCAGCTTTAGCCCTTCAAAAGCAGTGGTGTTCCAGGTCTCATTGTCATACAGCAAAAATGGCAAAAACATTTATATCAAAAAGATTAATCTTAATTTTTAAGGGAAGCTTGGGGTCAGTAATTATGGTTTGTGGTTTCTCAAAAGCAATCCAGCCTTTTCTCCTTCTCTTTTTTCAACTCAGGACCCAACTCATTCTTCATTTGTATTGTCTTCCCAGATGTATGTATTTCTGCATTATCCATGAGTAATAGATGTTCTTCTTCCAATTGGTCTTTTCTGTGTGGATGTACAAGGCAAATTCCTTTTAGTAATTATATATCTTTCAGGAGATTTTACAACATCTTAGGATTGTTTTGATTGAGACAACAAAATATCACCTGCAAACAGGAACATCTTTATACCCATTTGTAACTCTATTTGTGGATACCACTGTCTTGATTCTAATTAGGTTGAAATACTCAGATCAGAAAACATGAAAATATTGTATGTATATATATATATATATGTATATATATATATATACATATATATATATATACATATATATATATATATATACTCTTTTTCTTTCTGTTTCTTTAGATTTATGTCTCAGCAAAATATTTCCTCATTCACAATGACTGAAAGGCTACCTATTCTGCTTTTTTCTTTCTATACTTTTTCTCCATTCCTGAGGTCATCAGCTCCCATGGTTTCAATTATCATATATACAGATGACAGATGACATATATATATATGTATATATACATATATATAGATATAAATACAGATATACATACACACACAGTATAGTTCTGGTTTGTCTCCTGAACTTCAGACCCATGTTACCAACTATCAGTTGGACATTTCCAACTGATAGGCATCTCATATTCACCATATTAGAAAAAGAGAGCATTATCTTTCTGTCCAAACTTTTTACCTCTTCCTTTGAACATTATAATTGTGGGACACTGCCATTCCACTAGAAACTAAGATTCACAGACTTAGAGCCTTCCTCAACTCTTCCCTTTCCCTCAATCCTATACATACCCAATTAACTTCCAAAGTCTCCACAAAATTGATTCGACTGTCTCCTATCTGTCTGGTTCTTTCCACCACACACCCACAATTTTGATTCATGCTCTTATCATCTCTTTCATGGACTATTTTATTAATTTCCTAATTAATGTCTCTGCCTCAAGTCCATTCTTACCTTTCCAATCTGTTCTCCACTTAGTTGCCAAGTCAAAATGCCCCCATCCAAACATGTTATTTCCTTTTTCAAGATTCTCCAGTGGCTCATGATTGCCCCTAGGACAAAATGCAAATTTCTCAGTCTGGCATGTAAAGTACTTCACAATATAGCTCCAGGCTTTTTTTCCAGGCTTATTGCCCAGGATGTGCCCTTGCACACCTCTTTTCACACACCTTACATTCCAATCAAAGTGGCCTACCTGCTGTTTCCTGTACATGAAATTTCATCTCCTACCTCTGTGCCTTTGCATAGAACACCTTCCATACCTAGAATGCACGTATTCATCACTACCACCTTTATGCATTTCTAACTTCCTTCAATGCTTTGCTCAATTTACTCAAATGCAAATTCCTACTTTTTAAAAAAGCTACACTTGTCTTTTTCTTTTTTTGTTTTTTTGCAAGGCAATGGGGTTAAGTGACTTGCCCAAGATCATACAGTCAGGTAATTATTAAGTGTCTGAGGCTGGATTTGAACTCAGGCCCTCCTGACTCCAGGGCCAGTGCTCTATCCACTGCACTGCCAAGCTCCCCCAAATCTATGTTTGTCTTACCTTTTATCTTTTTCTTGGTCTCCTAGACCTTAAGTTCCATGAAACCTCCTAATAAATCAGTGCACTAATGTTTGGAAAGGCACCAACCATTGAGAATTCTTCCAGCGGAAGGTGACTAAATTGGTTAAAGGGAATGGAAATTGTATCATATGAGGAGTGTTTAGCCAAGAGGGAAGACAGGATAGTTGTCTTCAACTGCCTGAAAGATTTTATATGAAAAGGTTCTATTTTGTGCCATTCTAAAGGAAGGAAAGAGGTAATCCCTCTTTCCTTCCTCTAGAATAGCACATAAGGAATAATAAGAAATTGCTCAAAAGAAATAATTGTACAAAAGGAATAATAAGAAAATGCTAACAATTAGGGAAATTAAATATGGAATGGGGTGGTTCATAATGTAAAAAAATTCTCTGTCACTGGAAGTATCAATGGCTGGATATTCATCTTCAGGGATGTTGTAGGGCAGTGATGTCAAACTCAAACAGAAACAGGGTGACTAATCCATACATGAGGAAGTCCTCTGGAATAAATATTTTCTTAGTTTTAAAATCATCCCCAAGTCCAGACACATGCACCACAAGATATATATTCAATGACCTAAAATCAGGAAAAGAAATAAAGGCACAGAAGTAGCATAAGCCAGGCTTGGAATCACCTAAGCAGAACATGGGCTTTGAATTTTGTGTGCCCAGTAGCTTATAATTTCTGCTGAAGTGGCAGAGAAGAAGAATGTTACTCTTCACAGGAAAGCTAGTTGCCTTATGGAGGGTACAACAAATCCCACCAACCTAGAAAAATTATAGATCTAGTCTGGGATTTAGATATATGCCTATCCTTGGAGGACCAACCAAGCTTAAAGATTCAGAGCTTACTTTCAAAAGATTGACTACCAGGAAATAATGGTTTTTAACATGTAACAATTCATCCTCAACATTTTCATTCCCTTCCCCCAGAATCTTAGACTGACCTTATGATCATCCTGGGCTCATCAGAGGTAAGCTTTCACTCTGTCTTCCGACACTGTTGACTTTACTTCCTAAACATTTTCAAAATGTGCTATCAAATGTATGCCCTCCTCTTCTCAGTCACTTTCTAACTCTCCTTTTAGAATTTATGCTTCAAGATGACAGGAACTCTTACTTTTTATGTATTTTTAGCCCCAATACTTACAGCAATGTCTGGTCTACATATAGTGCCTGGCATCAAAGAAGCAATTAATAAATTGTGTTTTATTTGTTTCATTATTTATTTATTTATTATTTATTTGTTTTTTGGTTATTCTAATTTTTGAATGAAATTCCTTATATTTAGTTTAAAATATCTTTTTAATTCATTCATGAAGAACATCTACTAAGATATAATGGGATCTTCATCAATGGAGAGAATACCTACATTGATGAAATACAGATCTTTGAAGCAAAGAACAATCATGTTCACATTTTATGATCAAATGGGTCATAGCAAATGACAAATAAGCTCCCATCACCTGAATCAGTATTTAAGCTGACCTAATACTAAGCACAAATGCATCAATCAAATCTAATTTTGTTTTTTTTTTTCCTTTCAATTGTTTCAACATGTACCACAATGTAGAATGGAAAGATATTTCAAAAAACGTTCCTGGAAGGACAGGCACATTAATGGACTATAATTGCTACAATTATAGTATCCAAAACAAAAAATGAGTAAAATATCCATACCCTTTGACCTACAGATTTCACTGTGAGACATATTTACTCCAAGGAAATCAATGTCAAGCAGAAAGACCCTATGCATTCAAAGATTTATGGCAGTGTTTTTCTATTTTTTTCCTTTATAATGACAAAGAACTGGAAACAAACTAAATATCCATCAGTTGGGAAATGGCTAAAAAAGTTGTAATAATTAAAGCAAATGTAATTTTCTGTTCTGTAAGTAGTGATATATTTGATGAACACATAGAAAGCATGGGGAGATTTACATGAAGAGATTTAAAGTGAATTAAGAAGAACCAGAAAAACAATACATTGACTATTAAAATGTAAGTGGAAAATTCAGCAAAAACAAACAATTGAAATTGAATGCTGTAAAATCATGATGTCCAAACAAAATTATATTGAGAAAGGAATCTCCTCTTGTTCCTTTTAGAAGCTGGGACTATGAGTGTATAACACTTCAATGTGCTTCCAAAATTTTTTGAAATATTGGTTAGTGTTGCTGAAGCTTTTTTTTTCATTCTTTCTTTTTAATCTTTTTTTTAGGTTTTTGCAAGGCAAATGGGGTTAAGTGGCTTGCCCAAGGCCACACAGCCAGGTAATTATTAAGTGTCTGAGACCGGATTTGAACCCAGGTACTCCTGACTCCAAGGCCGGTGCTTTTTCTACTGCTCCACCTAGCTGCCCTTTTTCATTCTTTCTTAAAAGAGATGAGTGGCTATCTGGAAATGAGAAAAATTGGGAAATATATCAATAAAAGATATCAATAAAAATGTTAAAGCATATTATTTGAAGTTAGCAGCTTGAACATTATAGGAAAAAAGTACTAGACTTGAACTTGGAGTCAGAATTTTTGAGTTTGAATCCATTCATTAACTATATGACCTTGGAGAGGGCACTTCACATTTGGAGGTCTCAGCTTTCTCATATTAAAGAAGGTAGTTGGACTAGCTCAAAATATCAAGATTCCCAAGTCATATTTTCCTTTTTATCATAAGGCAAATAAATTATTGACTCCTTTGCAAAAATGTCTTGCTTGGATTTTTAGAGAGGCAGTTTGATCCAATAGAAGGGTGCTGGAATTGGTGTCAAAAGACCTAGGTTCAAATATCAGCTCCACTAATTATTTTACTTTATGCAAATCACTTTTATGTCCCTATACCTGAGTTCATCATTATAATGATATGATTGGATAAGATGGTTTTAGAGGTCCCTTCTAACTCTAAATCGATTTTCTTAGGATAAAGATTTTTTTCCTCTACAAAACTCATTTACAGTTTTTGTCTTATACTCTTGGTGGCTACAATGAGAATAAAGCATATACTTATGGGACCAAAAAAAATGGCATAGCTTAAAGTAAAAATCTAGAACTGTTTTTTTCCCCTCAAATGCAAGGTTTTCTGGCAAGCATAATGTGAAACTTGTTGTTTATGTCAGTACTTTCAATGCCATTTCTTCCTTTCTAGTCTTTCATAGAGGGCATCTTTTTATAGTGCTTTTGTGAAAAGATATTATCTTTCTCCCTCCTCCTCATCCATGTGAAAACTCAGATATTTTTTAGATCTTCATCCAAAGCTTGAAGTGACACTAAAAAACAAATACCAACTGATGTCTGCCAACCCTCTTTGCTCCCTTCCCCCTTTAGCCCCTACTAAATGAGGGCAGACTCCATTATAAAACTCACATGGTAACGGAATAATTGACTTTAAACTTTTGCCAACCAATGCCTTCCTCATTCTTTTCCTTCTTTAAATGGTTATACTCCTTTTATCTTGAAATTCAAACAGTCAGATTTGGGGGGGGGGGGGGGGTGGAGGACTGAGTAGTTTTTCTTTTTTGTTAAAGAGCCCAAACACTCACAATTCTGTGGTTTGCCATCTAGTAAGCCAGTTCTTCAGTGAGACCCTGAGAAAGAAAAGATATTACAGCAATTAGTCTACCTAGATATTTTCAGTCACTATATCTTGGAGGAACTGAACAATTTCTACTGATCTTGCTAAGGAGAGGACAGATGTTGTCATCATCTTCAATAAGCTTTCTTTTCTCCAAGGCCTCCTGAAAAGACTAAAGATTCAACTTCTGTTTCAGGCTTAAAAGAAGAGTCTACTTTTCTACCATGATGAAATTGAGTAGAAAAAAAAATGTGTATTTTTCAGTCTTTGAAATAGACTTCTGGTAAAGTCATCAATCAGCCCCATAACTGCATGTAGGACACTGGTAATTTTTTAAAGTTATCTCTAATATAATAAACCTTCCCAGGAAATAAGAAAGGTCAATGGATGAGTGGAACTAATTGGTTTGAAATGTCTTTTTTTCTTTTTGAAATGTTTTAAAAGAATTTACCTTGGAGTTTGGTCACCAGAATCATCCCTAGGGATATTAAAGCTAAGGGGAAAGCATAAACTAGTTCCTAAAGGTAAAAGTGATTCTAAAGTGAGAAAGAATGTTTTATAGCAGGGCAGCTAGGTGGTGCAGTGAATAGGGCACCGGCCTTGGAGTCAGGAGTACCTGGGTTCAAATCCGACCTCAGACATTTAATAATTACCTAGCCGTGTGGCCTTGGGCAAGCCACTTAACCCTATTGCCTTGAAAAATCTAAAAAAAAAAGAATGTTTTATAGCCAGTCTTTTACAAGTCAATTTATTTTGTCCTGCAAATTTTAAAGAAGGAAAAATATCTTTTATTTTTCCTTGAGGCTGGAAAAAGCTGCCTGGAAAATTAAAAATTAGCTTCTTCATTTCTGTCTTCAGTTTTTCTCCATATTAAGGAAGAGGAGAAAAATAAAAACAAAAACAATAGTATTTGGAGTTTGCGAAATACCGATTAGTTGGTTCTTTTAGTATTTTTTGAGTATTTCCTCCAGAATCTTTTCATTTCTAAAAGAACACCAAAATGAAGAGATTGAAAAAAAAGATAATTTTCATCTAATGTAACTTGTCTCTGAATATGAACAAATCCTCATTGCCTTCAGAGTCCAGCCAGAAGCTCTCCACCTCCTTTCTTCTTAGTGAAAGTCGAAAATGTGCCCTCTTCCCAGCATGACTTGGAATGGAAAAATTGACATTTTTGTGCAAATTGACTTATAAAGCCATCTTGAAAAGTGAATAAACTGCTCCTTGAAGCTGTAGCCAACAGATCCCTCTCTTCTTCATCTGCAGTGTGCTTTCCTGCCCCCTCTATTTTTAGAGGGAGTACAAAAATTACATTTTTTTTCACATGCTATTTGGTTATTTAACTCCTTCAGGATTCAAGGCCTACCCGCTGCAATTCTTTTTCATCTCTCTCTTTTGAACCTTCAAAAAGTGGGAGAATAAGACTATGTCAACATGATGCCAGACATCTGGATGAAAGCTCGAAGATTCCACCATCTAAAATCCAGATGTTCACAAATATCCAGATGTACACAGATATCTAAATATCAAAAATATCAATTTCCATGTCAATTTTTGGCATTATATACAGTCTTACTCTTAGGCTCCAGAAAGTGTCTCTGTGTATGCTTAGTCTATTTATTTCTGTTTTTGTCTCAGTGAACTCAGTGAGAAGGAATGCAACCAATGATCCCAAAAGTCATTTGCCACAGGCTGTCCTGAAAAAAAAAAAGAAAGAAAGACATCACAGAAGGACATCATTTAACCCCCCCCTTTTTTTGTTAAAGTGACTTTCTTCATCCCTTCTTTTCTACTTGAAGAGGGACTTTTTTTAAATATCTCGGGCAATTTCAGAGATCTTCAATATGGCCAAAAATATAGTAGAACTAAAATCCTTACCATTAACCATAACTCATTACAATATCCTATTTTATGGTTTTAATAAAGTTATGCATTTAAATAATATTTTATGCAAGCCCAATTTTAGGAAGACACTTACTGACACTTGCAAAAGAGTTCCCTCTATTTCCCTTCCTCCTAAATACATATACAATTATATTTGCATTGGTGGGTGTGCTTCTGCACCCTGTGTATGTGTGGAAGTGTTTTTTTTAAATGTATATATACATAATGAAGATAAACATAAATATAAGACAGTAATAAAGATAGAAAAATGAGAGGGAGAGGGAGAGAGATGTACAACTGCAGGGGAAGAGGGGGGTATGCACCCTCTATTCCTCTTTTTTAAATGGAAATCTTCTAGAGCTATCTGGAACATTCTACTTTACAAATACTCTGACCAGAGTATTTACCAATGACTCTTAACCAGAAGTTAAGGTCTAAACAGAAAGCCCATGAATACCTTATCAAGAGGAAACATTTAATAATAAGTCTTGTCTCCAGAACAATTTAACCTTGTAGAAATATCTCACCTATTGCCTTTGATCTTGACTTGGTCCCTACTTTTAGATTATCATCTTCTCAGACCCTCCTTCCAACCAATAGAACTCCCACCTGTCTGATGCATCATTTTCCATCATCAGTTCTCATCTTCCTTAGGAGCTTCCAGACAAACTAGACTAGACAATTGCAATGGTTAGCAAACTGTCTCTGATGGAGGTGTGTGAGTGACATTCAGATATTTAGATAGTTCTGTTGTTTTGGTTCAGTTGTTCCAATTGTGTCCAACTCTTTGTGATTCCATTTGGGATTTTATTGGTAAAGATACTGGAGGAGCTTGCCATTTCCTTCTCCAGTTCATTTTTACAGATGGAGAAACAGAGGCAAACAGTGTTATATGACTTGTCCAGGGTCACACATCTACTAAATGGCTGAAGCCAGATTTGAATTCAGAAAGATGAGTCTTCCTGACTCCAGATTCAGCACTCTGCCTACTGTGCCACCTGGTAAAAATCAAAAGAGGAAGAAACTGAAATAATGTTGACCTAAGAATATACTACAGACCATCCCTGTAAGAAAAAGGAAACTAATCACAAACCTGGCATAGAAAAATGACATTATAATCATGGGGGATTTTGATTAGTTGGGCATTGTTATTTGGAAATGTTATTTGTTAGAGCTTTCCTGCAAAAAAGGAACAATTAATACATTCTCTTGTTATGCCTCCTCTAGAGGGGGAAAGAATGGCCCAAATCAATATACATTTCTTCAATTCAGAATTGTTCCACTCATTTCCTGAGACAAGAAAAATTCATGCTTTGGGATTAGAATGGGACTAAAAAGAGTACATAGAAAGGAAGTAAAGAGAATACACTGAGAGAAGGGTAACATCTCTTCCCACTGTCATAAAAAAAGTGATTAAGGAAGCAGCTAAAAGTGTTATTCATTTTTCTTTTACAAAAAGACGGTGTCTCAGACATTACCAACTTTTCTATGATGACAAGTATCTTTTCATTTGTAGATACTAAATGTGCCTCACTCTTCAGAGAAGTCTAGCACCTCTGGTGTGATGGCTTGCTGGGCCCTTTTTAGGACTGCTCAATCCACCTTTGGTGTCCACTTGGTAGTCAACTCTAACTTGTAGCTTCAAGAAGCTATAGCTTGCCCAGTGGCCACAATCTAGTAAACTGTCTCATTAGAGGGGCTAAACCAGATTAAGGGTGTCTAACTCATGTCTACCCCAAGTATGTGAAGACTTTCTCAAGGTGAATGGAAAGATGAGAATAATTTGTTCCAGGGACCATGAAGGTGACTGAAGAAGGTGCCGTGGAGAAATGCTTGGTCAGACATCAAAGGTCTCAAGGTCATCTGCTACTTTGGGGTCATTGCCAGTTGTCTTGATTTTTGTTTAGTCATTGAACTTCAATAACTCTGGAAGAAAATGAGACTGATAATTTTGGGTAATTCTGACTTCCTTAAATGCAATTCACACACAAGTCATCATCCTGTGATGTCATTGATTAAAGGATAAAGAATAACTAAATATGTACATACATACAGAGACACACACTTGATTTATATCTTCAAGGTAAAGTTGAAATCTTTTAAAATGACATACAGATTTTTGTTTTATATTCCATTTTCCAATGTATTTTGCACAGAAAGTCATCCATTATGACAAAGAATTTTTTAAGAGGATAAAACACAATCAGCAAAAGTAACCAATCTTTCAACCAAACCTAATAGTATACACAGTTTATCACACTGTAAAAGACAGAAACATCTATTTTCCATCACTAATTTAAAAGTTTGATAATTAATAATGTTATTGTTTCAACTATGTTGTTATTATTTTCTTTCCATTTAAATGGTTGTAGTCATCATGTCTTTTGTTTTTCCTGTTCTTACTTCATCTGGCAGAAGTTCCTTTAACTCTTTT
Organism: Macrotis lagotis; assembly: GCF_037893015.1. NCBI lineage: Eukaryota > Metazoa > Chordata > Mammalia > Peramelemorphia > Peramelidae > Macrotis > Macrotis lagotis. The sequence goes on from NC_133666.1 coordinate 330,495,025, forward strand.
GGCACCCCCCCCAATCATCTTCATACTGTTTTTACAACACAATAACAGTCTATCACATTCACATAATGCAGTCTATTCAGTTGTTACTCAATCAAAGGGTATCAACTTTGTTTCCAGTTTTTTGTTTCTACAAAAATACTGCTACAAATATTTTGTGCATATTAAACTTTTCTCTGTATTAGTGTGCTTGTCTTTCCACAATCCTTCATTATCATTGTCACTATGCTGATTGTAAGATAAAATCTCAGATTTGTTTTGATTAGTATTTCTCCTAATGATTAAAGGCAAACTTCTATATGTCTGATACTAGTTTGTAGGTCTAAAATTATCTGTTCATTTCCTTTTACCACTTTTCCACTAAGAATGATTTTTCATGTGACAGATTCATGTTAGTGGTAAAAAGGATCTATGGATGGAAAATGCATCTTGAAGCCAGGAAGACCTGAGTTTAATTGCCATATCTGATGCACACTGGCTGAGTGACCCTAAACAAGTCAGTGCTCTACCAACTAAGACTTAGGGATTGTAAAGATGTGGACCTTCGATAGTAGAGGGAACTTCTTCATCTATGAAGTCCTCATAAAAATGAAATCATAGGTCCTGTCTCTATTCCTGGGTTTGTATTAGTTTTTGTTATGTATTGAATATCAAAGATAATGTTTCAAGAACAAGAAAGAAATGACCCTTTAAAAGACAGTGTTTGGAAATGTTTGGAAATCATCATTATGTAAGGGGGTTTTGCTATCAAAAAAATAATATGTGTGCCATATATTAAAACTTTCATATCTACAAATATGGAAATGCAATTTTCTAACCTGTATAAAAATCTTCCAAATGGGGGTGGCTAGGTTGCACAGTGGATAGAGCACTGGTCCTGGAGTCAGGAGTACCTGAGTTCAAATTTGGCCTCAGACACTTAATAATTACCTAGCTGTGTGGCCTTGGGCAAACCACTTAACTCTATTGCCTTGCAAAAAAACCCCATAAAAATCTTCCAAATGATTAACTTCAGTGGGCTTAAAATTTATTTGTTAAAAATTAATACCACTGTTTAACATCATGAAAATTGAAGTTGCCATATTTCTTTTTTATTAAATTTTATTTTTTCAATGAACAAAAATCTATTTTCTCATTCTCCAACCTTTTCCTTCCATTGGAAGGAAAAATTATAATGAAAATGCCTAGCAAAACAAATTCCTATATTGCCCACATCCAAAAAAGTATACATCTCATTCTGCACCTGAGTCATTGGTCTTTACTAGCTGCATTCAAAAAATCCCTTTGCATAGTTCATAGATGGAAATGAAAAATGAGAATCTTCATTGTTTAAAGTTCGATCAATCATTGATGCACTTTCTCCATTTTGAGTAGCAAATCTTTGGTATCTCTCTTAGCTATGATAACCATTAAAACCATGTATATTCATATAATTTAAAAATAAAGATTCACAAAGGCAATATACTCAAAAATAACATGCAAATGATAGGATTATAATAAAAAAAAAAGTTTGCAGGTTACAGCTTTAGACTGGTGAGATTTCTTTGATACCTGTAAAAAGGATGGAAGAGATAGCTTTTTGAGAGCCTTAGAGAGCTTGATGTTGACCCAGAGCTCCCTCCACTGTTGGGTGAAGAACATAACCCTGGGAATAAATGTGAGTCTAACCTGACCCCTTCACTGAATAGAATGAAGACTTGGTCATTACCACCCATTGTTAATTTAAAATATTTGTTAAATATCATGTGAAGGAATGATCTAAAGGTGAGTTGTTTCTGTGATCTCCACAACTACCTCTTAACTAAATCTTTTATCTACCCCCAGCACCTAGCATGAGACACACAGTAATTGCTTGGTTTGCCAAATTTATTCCAACATTTCCCAGTAATAGGATGCTAAATTTCATAACCCTGATACATATGGGTCAATACCTGTCAAAATTTTCTGTGATTTTGTGATTTTTGACAGTCTTTTTTAATAAACGTAGATGCTAGAATGAAGAAAAAGGTCTGGGGAAAAAGGCTCTTGGCAAAACTTTCTTCTCTACATTCCCTTGACATTCTTTTGAGGACAAGAAAACCAACTCCTTTGAGCCACCACTTGTTCCCTTTAAGTGTTGGTTGAGAAATTATCATCAGCCACAAATGTTTCCAGAAACTTAAAATAACATGCCTGGATATGGAAATGTCCTCCTTTGGGTGAGAAAATAACCTGACTTTTAGGACTAAGTTGTGAGAGGCCCTACTGATAAAAGAACAACATCTTATAGGCAAGAAGAGAAAAATTATTTAACAGAAATCTTGACACAAAAACACAGTTATTATTTTTTTAGGAAACACAGTTATTATTTCAAACACTGAAAAATAACATTTTTCATCAGTCACCAGGGAGTAATGGGAGAAGAGAGTGGGACCAGACATCCTAGATATAAACTTGAAAAGAAGACAAGAATCAACAGTTAGGGAAACTAGACAAATGACAAAGAAGAGGGCACGTGACACACCATTCTCTTGATGATATCTCCCTTTCCATGAATATTATCTAAGCAACTCACTCACCTCTTGGCATGATCACTCCTGGGTTCCTATCTTATCCCTCTACCAACTATTTCAGGCTATACCAGAAGGTACCAGATGCCACGGCATAAGACATCCTGACTATCAGATTGTATTTGTACTATATTTGTTATTATATTAAAATATGATATAGTAAGTATAGTTTAGTATGACATACTACAGCATAGTATGGTATGGTATAGTACAGTATGGTATAATACAGTATAATATGGTATGGTACAATGTAGTACAGTACAGTAAATATGGTATGGTATAGGATAGCATAGTATAACAGTATTAGTGTAGTATAGTATAGCATAGCATAGTATTAGTGTGGTATAGTTTAATGCAGTACAGTACGGTAAGGGTAGGTATGGTATGGTATGGTATGGTATGGTATGGTATGGTATGGTATGGTATGGTATGGTATGGTATGGTATGGCATGGCATGGTATGGTATGGCATGGCATGGTATGGTATGGTATGGTATGGTATGGTATGGTATGGTATGGTATGGTATGGTATGGTATGGTATGGTATGGTGTGCCATGGTATGGTATAGTATGGTATGGTGTAGTATGGTATGGTGTGGTATGGGTATAGTATAGTATAGTATAGTATAGTATAGTATAGTATAGTATAGTATAGTAATATTTGTCCTTCATTCTCAAAGAAGACCATTACATCCGGGAGGTGATGCCATGACAAGCACTTGAACTGGATTTGAGTGGGGGGCGGGGCTGTGCTAGGTCACCAGCCTTACTTTTTCCTCCAGAATCATCTGGATTCAGTGGCTAGATATGAATCTGGACAACTGGAGATGATCCAGGATGTGAGGTAATTAGTGTTAAGGGACTTGCCCCTGACTCCAAGGTCGGTGTTCTAAGGGCAGCTAAGATGGCACAGTGGATAGAGTACCAGCCCTGGAGTCAGAAGGACCCAAATTCATATCTGATCTCCAACGCTTGATATTTAGCTGTGTGACCTTAACTTAACCCCATGGCCTTGCAAAGAGAGCATATCATGCAATTTTATACTATTTATATTATTATATTATAATTTCTTCATTATTATGGTATTTAATATTATATATAATATTTATTATTATGGCATAATATTGGATCATTTTATATCAATCAATATAATTATATTAATTTCATTGTGCTGTGTTATATTTCATATTATTAATTTTGTTAGTTTAAAATGTTACATTATTTATTAATAATCTCATTTGATCTTTACAACAACCCTATGAAGTAGATACTATTATTATTTTCAATTTATAGATAAAAAAACTGAGTTTGAGAGAAATTAAGTGATTGGCCAGAATCACATATTTGGCAACTGAAATAGGATTTAAACGCAAGTTTTCCTGACCTCAAGTCTAGCAGTTCACTGCATCACCAGGTTGATTTCACAACTGAGAATTCAAAGTAATCATATTTTCTGATCTAACAATAATTTCAGGCTTCTTTGCATAGAAGCAAAACAAAACAATCTAGATTTAATTCTTATGATTTTGACCTTAACCTTTGAATATGGGCTTGGGTTACTTCTCTACCATCTTCTCCAAGACCTCAGACACCCTCAGTCTTCTGAATAGTTCTAGGGGTCAACTTTTATTTCATAATTCGAACCTCCTCGTCATTTTCTCAGCCTCTACTCTCAAGCTTTATACTACTAAAAGAGAGCACAAGACCACATAGACTTAGTTCCTTACAAATTCATTTTGTATAATTTAAAATTGACACTTCTTTTAAGAAAGAAATAAAATTCCTTTCATATGCCCTCCCAGGTTCATTTTCTCACTGAATCTCTCTGTCTCTATCTGTTTGTCTGTCTCTATCTCTTTTCTGTCTTTTTCTCTCTCTCCTTCTCATTCTCTCTCCCCACTCTACGTCCAAATCTCCCAAATGGCAGACAAGATCTACTTAATTGGAAAAAATAATGGACTAGCAGATATCAGAAAAACCTGGAAAGACTTGTACAATCTGATGCAAAGAGAAATGACTAGAACCAGAAAAACAATGTACACAGTATCAATAACATTGTATGATGATCAATTATGAATGTCTTAGCTTTTCTCAATATCACAATGATCCAAGACAAGCATAAAGGACTTACAAAAGAAAATGCTATCCATACATAGTCAGATAAAGAACTAATGAAGTCTGAATGCAGATCAAAGCATATTATTTTCAATTGCTTTGTTCTTACTCACATTTTTTTTCCCTTTAGATCTGTTTCTTCTACAACTGAGAATAATATCGAATTGTTTTACATGAAAGTACATGAAACTACAACAAACCATCTACCAGTTTCAGAAGAGGGGGGGGGAGGGGGAAAAATCTCATACAAATGAAAGCTAAAAACTTTCTTGATATATAATCGGGGAAAGTAAAATACTATTAAAAATCAACATTTTGCATATATATGCATATGTATATATATAAAAATTTAATTATTAGAAAAGTTCAAAGTCATCTAGTATAATTTCCCTCATCTTTTGACATCTTCACAAAATCCTATTGTAACAGTTCATGATAATGTAAAGGTGATCTTGAGTCTTTAAACTCTATGACAAGAAAACTCAGACCCTAGCAGAATCAATCATACTGGAAAAACTTTGAATAGGGTCTCAACCATACAATGTGTCTGATTTCTGAGGATTAGCACAGAGGAACTTCCTCAGGGGGAAAAAAATGTGCAATGATCACCAGTCAGCTGCTACTCCTTGTGTTCTGAAGTGACAGTGGCTGAGGTATAGAGAAAAAGGGAAGGGGTGGGGTGGGTATTTTAGACTAATTTCATTTTGTTTTCCTCATCCCAGTACAGTATATTTTATATCTGTCCTCTTCTCTCCATTCACACCACAGTCCCTAGTTCAAACAGTTGTCACCATAGGCTCCTAACTTTTGGTTTTCATGCCTTAAGTTTCTTCTTTTTTCTTCTATCTTCCAGACAATTGCCAGTCCAATATTCCTAAAGCACATGTCTAACAGTATCACAACCCTGCTCCAAAAACTCCAATATTCCCTCTTGCACTAGGAAAAAAATGTAAATTTTTCAGTCTTTTGATACCTTGACTCCATCCTGTCTTTCTAGACTTAATGAACACTTTCTCTTCCATACTATTTTCAAAACTGGTCTGCTTGCTATTCTCTGTAACCCCAAGTTGTTCCATCTATTTGAATGCCCTACCTCACATCACTTCCCGAATGCCTGGCTTTCAGCAAAACTCAGTTCAAATGCTGTCTCTCCAGTTTCATTGTCCTCATTCCAGAAATTGCTTTTGTATATACTTTGTTTTTTATTTTCTGTGTAATTTCCTAAAGAATCTTAATTGGTATAAATAAGTTGCCCTAATGAGAAGAAAAAAAAAAAGTCTTCAAAAAAAATCTCCTAGTCAGCAAACACAATTTAACTTACTTTCCAAAAATATAAATGTGTCAACCAGGGAAACGCCTGTCTAGAACAGAAACCCATGTAGAAAATACTAGAGAAGGATTATGAAAATAGAGTGAGAAGCAGTGGAGGGTAAAGCTAATTTAAATAAAATTTGGTTAAAGACCCAATTCAGAAAAGGCCCTTCTGAGCTCCTATTCCCAAATCACACACAATGAGCAGGTTAGTTTCCCAGAATGCAGTTACTATTTCTCTTTTCAAGGTTCTGAGAGCCCTGAAGGGCAGGAATTTCTGGTAGTCCAGGAGCCCAAACCAGGTACATTCTCCAAATATCAAACTACCAGTAGAACTCTATTAGTTTGTTTGTTTTTACAAAAGAATATTTACTGAGAAGGTATGCCAAAAACAATAATTTGAAAAGTCTCCAAGTCAGAGATTATACTCTCTTCCTACATAAGAAGGTCTCTAAAGAGTATATTAAAGTTTAAAATAGTTGATATACATGTGGGGAACATACGGGATGGAACAAAGAAGTATCTTCTGACTGCCCTGAAAGTCCTTTTCTCTCTTCAGAGTCCTTATCAAGTTGATTTCAAGATGAGGTATCTTTTTTTGAACAAATCATTTCCCTTCCTCAGCTAGCCTGACTCCTTGCAGAGCCTAATATCATTTGCTGGATCCAAAAATTCACTCTTTTGCTACAAAGGTTCCTCACCAGACTAAGTTGGTGCTGTTACTGACTCCTGTTCCTCTGATGGCTTTGACCCCTCTTCAAGTCTCACTGGTCACATGAGTACTCTCCTTTCAGAATACTCAACTTCCAAATCAATAAAGAATACAAAATCCCCCCCCCAAAAAAAAAACAGATGCCATATGTTTAGGGAAACATGGAGACCAGAGAGGAGATGGACAAGGATACTTTGACTGTGAGATCATGGTCTGAGATTCCTTACACATAAAATGAAGAGTTGTAATAGGTAGCTTTCTGACTCTAACTCTATCATTTTACTCATTTGGGTCAGCTCAGATCACTACTTCTGCTTCATATCATACGACATCTCTCAGCTCATCATTTTCTCTGGCTTTCTGCCATGCTTGAAATGCTCTCCTTCTCATACTCCCATTACTTACCTACTTGACCTCCTTTAAGTCCCAACAAAGACCACCTTCCCTTCTACTGGAAACCTTCACCAACACCTCTTAATTCCAATGTCTTCCCAATATATGACCTGTTTAGCATATATTTGCTTGCACAATGTCTCCCCCATTAGATTTCAAGTTTCTTAAGGGCAAGGACTGCTTCTTTTTGTCTCCCCAGGGCTTAGAACAATGATTGGCACAGAAGGGTGCTGTTTGACATTCAGTCCTTCATAACTTAGCCCTTTCCTACCTTTCCAGTCTTCTTACACTTTACTCCCCTACATGAACTCTTCAGTCCAGTGACACTCAATTCCTGGCTGTCCCATGCATAAGACATACTCCATCTCTTGGCTCCAGATATTTTCTCAGACAGTCCCCCAATACATGAAATGCTCTTTTTCCTTCACTCTGACTACTGATCTCCTTTGCCTTCCTTTCAGTACCAACTAAAATCCCACCTCCTACAAAAAGCCTTTCCCAACCCCTTTTAATTCCAGTGCTTTCACTCTATTAATTATTTCCTGTTTATCCTGTGTATATTTGTTTACATGTTGTCTCTTCCATTAGATTGCAACCTCCTTGAGGACAGGGACTGTCTTTTGCCTCTTTTTTTAGCCCCACTGCTTAGCAAATTATTGGTACAAGGTAGGTACTTAATAAATGATGGATCGATTAATTGATTGATACAGTACAGTCTTACTAGCTAGGTAGTACAGTAAATAGAACATTGGTCACAGAGTCAGAAAGATAGGAGTTCTAATCCAGACCTGGGTACTTACTATGACCCTGGGTAAGTCACTGTGCCATAGTTTCTTCAACTGTAAAATGAGAATAATAATAGCATCTTTTCTCACAGTCTTATTATGAGGATAAAATGAGATGTATTTGTATTTGTAAAACATGTTGTACATAGTAGTTACTTAATAAATATATTCTCTCTCCCCTCTTTCTTTGATAAGCAAAAATGACAGAGACATCTGCACATTGGGGCTACCTCTACTTGTGATTCAGCACAATGGAGGAACAGAGCAACTTCCTCCAGCCAAATTGACAATGAACCCTATTCAACTGTTCACATAGGTTCGTGCCCCAAGGTTCCCCCAAAATTAATTCATTATGTTCAGCAACTATCAATTAACTACAGAATCAGTTCTATGTACTTTTCTGCCTCTGACATCATCATGTTTTCCAAATTCCTACAGAACTACCTGGAGCATCTTCAGCACCCCTTCCCCTATTTCTACTCATCATTCAAGACCCAGCTCTTCCAACACCTTTTTCCATAAAGCCTTCCTGGATTCCCACTTCTAAATCCATCCAGAAGTAATGCTCTCTTCTCCTCTTCCTTCTCTAGCATTTTGTGTCTTATGCATGCTTTAAAGCATTCTGCTTCACATATATTTTATCATCCCTACTCTAAGTGGCTTAAGCCTAGAGATTTGTCTTGTTCATTGTCCCCTCCTCAATCTACCCCCATACACAAGGCAAAAGGCTTTGCTTGTTATAGTTGTTATGTTCAGTCATTTCAGTTATGTCTATTCTTTGTGACCCCACTGAGGTTTTCATGGCAAAGACACTAGAATAGTTTGTTATTTTGCTTTCCATTCATTTTATAGATGAAAAAACTGAGGCAAATAGAGTTAAGTGACTTGCCCAAAGTCACACAGATAATTTTGAATCTAGGCCTGGCATTTTATCAACTACAGCACCTAGCTGCCTCAATATTAACATCATTGTTATTCAACCAATATTAACAGGATTGTAGCTATTAAATTAATATTTATTAAGCTAAATTAAGCTATACTAAAACATATTTCCTATTCCCCCCAAGATTCACAACTCTCTTAGCAGTCAGAGTTCAATTAGAAATAGTGACTATATCCTTCTCCAGACCAGAAGAGTGGGAACATTTCTTTCCTGCTACACTCAATGTATATGTTTTGTGCCTTTCATTTCCTCCACCTCTTACTTTAAGCTCCCATGACTTTAGTCTCCAAGGACAACGTGCAATCAGAGGATCCTACATCTAAAGCTCAAAGGAACCTTCAAAGTCATCTAATACAAACACCTCATTTAAGAAATGAGGAAAATGAGATCCAGAGAAGACAAATGACTTGTCCAAAATCACACAGAAAGCAAACAATGGATTTGGGATTTGAACCCAGGTCCTTTGATTACTGAGTTAATGTTCTTTCCACTGTACCATGAACTGCTTCCTAAGAAAAGAAAAAAGAGATAGAAAACTACTTTTATTTTGTTTTTTGCTACATAATCACTGTTATTATTCAAAGTAAAATCCTGACTTTCACTCACCCTCTTCCTGCCTATTTGGTACCACGTACTGTTAAATATTTTGATCAGCCATGTGAGTTGTGTAGGGTTTCCAGCATTTCCCAGTGGGCCTGTATAACTCAAAGATAAGAACACATAGCAGTTTTCCCCTCCAAAAACACACCTGGTCAAATTTCTGCTGTTTTTGCACACCTGGAAGAATGTGATAGCCTATTACTAGTTACTTAGTTACTCTAAAGCAAGGTCAGAGTTGACAGATTTTATTTTTCATCTGAAAAAGAAAATTTCAAGCCCTTATTGAGAAATGTCCCTCTCTCCTCCCCACTCCAAAAAAGTTTTATTACACTGTCCTCTTCATTCACTTTCTCCAGATGGCACTCCACATCTGGTTCTGAACAAAGGAATAATATTGTACATTCTTTCTCTGTAAATTATGAGGTTTAAAAATGTCTCATCACAGATGTTTTTTTCCCCCAAACTATTTTATTATGACACATTTTTAAAGTCCCACAAGTGCCTCAACAAGTTTACAAGCTAACATCTTCATTTGGCATCAGTTAAAACAAACACCAAAGAGAAATCTCACTAGCCTGTCAATGTTAGAAAAAGGTGGTCTTACCTTAAAATAGCCCCCCCCCATTTCCTGACCCTCCTCCCTTGGAGATGTGAAGATGAACCTAATTCTTGCTTCTCCTGGATCTAGAAAGTAACTTTCCCATAGACTCTGGTAGCCAAAGAATAAATCAGTGCAACTATATATTAAGACTAGTGCTATACACCAGGCCAGTATGAAGCACAAGAAATAAGTAGCATGGAACTCACAGTCTAATTGAGGAGACAAGATATTCATACAAAACATAAATAAGGGATAACAGAAAGTGATAACAATTGATACAGGAATTCAGATAAGGAAAAATCCCTTGGGACTAGCAGTAAGTTCTCCTCCCCAATAATAGACCAGTGTAGTTCTTTAATGAACATGTCCTCTTTGTATTTGAAGAGTTTATGTCAACCTATATGGGGCTGAGTCCCTGGGGCAGGGAAGGGGGCGAGGGGCAGATCTGGAGGCAGTAATATTCCATCTTCATACCCTCATTCTGAGTTGTTCTTAAGTTTAAGAACACATATCATAACTCTAGCAACTGGAAGGGACCTCAGATACTATGTTTTATATATTTAATAATTATAATGTATATAATTTTATATATTATATATTAATATGTTATAGACTATTATTATATATAAAATATGTGTATAATATGTGTAATTCAAATGAATATACATATTATATGTATAATACATAACACAAATTATATATATGTATATGCATATATAGATACAGGTGCATATCTATATCTAGATAGATAAAGAGAGAGAGAGAGAGAGAGAGAGAGAGAGAATGACCTCATAATGAGACCCAAAGAGTAGGTGTCTTTCCCAGGGTAGTATAGTTTCTTAAGTGTCCATATCTGAACATGTCTTGCAGACTTCAAGTCCAGAAACCTATTTCTTTATTCCTTTCCCAGCTGACTCATCTCCACTGGACTTTCTGTACCATGCCACATGAGAAGGACCATCCACCCCTGCAGCTTCCCCTCTGATGAAAGGGTTCTTCCCAGTGCTGCCATTTAAATGAAGAGGTCCAGGTCAATCACACCTTCTTTCCCTTCAACACTCATCTCATCAGGGTTTTCTCTAGTATTCCTCCCTCTACTTAGAGTTCACTTATGTGTTTTGTTTCCCATCCCCACCCCTATTAGAATGTAAGTTTTCTGAGGACAAAGGTACTTTATTTTCTTTTATTTAATTAACATTGATATATTTGTTACTATGGGTCAGGTCTTGTGCTGAGGCTTTACAAATATTTTCTCATTTGATTCTCAAATCATTAGGTGTTATCATTGCCATATTTTACAGGGTTAAGAGACTTGCCCAGATTCATACAGCTAGTAATATTTGAATCCAAATTTGAACTCAGGATTTCCTGAATCTAGACCTAGCACCTTGCTGCTCCTGTCATGCTTAGTACAGGACCTGGCAAGCTTGTTGATTGATTTATTCTCCAGTGCATCCTGCTATTTCTCATTTCATGAAGGTTACTCCCCCATTAGCTCCAAGCCCAGCTGTACTTTGAACATAGTCAGCGTTAAAATTTTGTATTGTGGTTGTTTAGTCATGTTCAACTCTTTGTGACCCCTTTTGGGATTTCCTTGGATACTAGAGTAGTTTATCATTTCCTTTTCTAGCTTATTTGTCAGATGAGGAATAGAGTTAAGTGCAAATAGAGTTAAGTGACTTGTTCAGGATCATATAGCAAGTAAATCTCTGAGACCACATTTGAACTCAGGTGTTCCATATACCAAGTCCACTGTGTCATCTATCAACCCCAATGGATCATGTTCAGAAACATCTTCCGCTTCTTCACCCTAACCATTAAACAAATATCTTCAGGAATTGAACCACTGAGAAGCAATGATAGGAATGGAGAAGGGGTAGTAGAAAGAGTAGTAGTAAAGATCAGTGCTATAATAAGACTATAAGACTTATTAACCACGTGAGTACTGGGGAGTCCATTTCACTGAAGCTGTGATTTCTTCAATTGTAAAATAGAAATAATAAAACACTTGTTACTTGCTTCAAAGTATCCATGTAAGGAAACCTAAATGGACTATGTAAAAGGATTAATAGGATGTGATATCAAACTATGAACTCTAAGCCTATGATGTGACAGATGCTATAGGAGGAAAAAAAGCCCATCTTGCTTTCAAGGAGATAACAATCAAGATAGAAAACAAAAGTATAAGATGTTAGGAGGGGGTACAGCTGATGGAGTGTTAGACTTGGAGTCAGGATAACCTGAATTCAAATCCTGCCTTAAACCATGTAATAGCTATATGACCCTGGGCAAGTCATTTAACTTCTCTCAGCCTCAGTTTCCTCAAAATAAAATGAATAGCATTAATAATTAATAATCTAGATTTTTTTTTTAGTTTTTGCAAGGCAAATGGGGTTAAGTGGCTTGCCTGAGGCCACACAGCTAGGTAATTATTAAGTGTCTGAGGCTGGATTTGAACTCAGGTACTCCTAACTCCAGGGCTGGTGCTCTATCTACTGCACCACCTAGCCATCCTAAAATTTATTATTAATAATAATTAAACTTCCCAAGTTGTTATGAGAATCAAACCAGATAATATTTGTGCAGTGATTTGCAAATCTTAAAGTGATATATAAATCTTACACGTTATTGATACATATAATAAAATGTTAAAACATTCCATAAAGAGCATTAGAAAATAAGATTGTATATTTGCAAATATACAATACTGTATCTCAATACTGAGAGAAAAAGGGTCTGTGACTCTGGCTATCAAGGCAGATCAGAACTTAGCTCTGAATTTCAGCACCTAAAAATTAAAGTGCTTTGCCCAAGGCCTCAGAACTAGCAAGTGTTCAATTGTTCAAAATAAACCCCAGGACTTTCTGACTTGAAGCCTACCATTCTGAGGAAATATATAAGGGTGCTAATTCTGCTGGATAATCTGGAACTGTCAGCAAAATTTCAAGGTAGAAATGAGACTTAAGCTAAATGATCAGTGAGGTTGGAGAGGAGGGCACTGCATGAGGAGGAGGCATAAAAATAAAGGCAGAGTTGCAAAATTATCCCAAGAAGAGACAAAAAATGACTTTCAAATGTGATGTATAAACCCCCTGCAGTACCATAAAACAATTCAATTCAATAAATATTTTTAGTAAGCATCTACTATGTACTGATCCAATGGGCACCTTAGGCAGTCACAGTGCATAAAGTACCAGACCTGAGACATCTTCCTTTCAAATTTGATCTCAGAAATTTCCAAGCTGTGTGACCCTGAGCAAGATAGTTAACAGTTTCCTCATCTGTAAAAGGGAAACTGGGGAAGAAAATGACAAACCACTCCAGTATCCTTGCAAAGAAAACCCCAAATAGCATCACAAAGAGTCAGACATGACTGAAACAATTGAACAACAGCAATGTACCAATCCAAGAGGGTCCACAGAGAAAGAAGGCTGGGGGGGGCGGGAACAAACTTGTAATAATGAATATATACCACAAACAAGTCCACTTTGATCTCTGTGTCAGTCTCCACCTGCCAAGAACTGCAATCACTTTAGCCAAATCTGGGGAGATACATGTGCCTAAGCAGTCAGTGCTCCTTTCTTGCAGCTCCAAAACTAAGCTGTTGCTGTCAAAGCTGTTGCTAGTTGGAGGTTAAGGGCTGACCTGAGAACTAAGCCATTTGTAGGACCATGCATCTTGGAAGGATGCAAGGATCCTAAATGGAGCCCTTTGACTCTGAGTAGCCAAAGAGCCTTCAACATTACCGAGGAGAATTCAAGGAATCTCCCTCCTCTTTCCACCCAACTTTCAAAGTCTTTCTGGCCATTCCAATGGGACTTTGGTGTTTTTCAAGATCTGTACGTGACTGGGATAAAACGGCAATCATGGAAACTCTAAGCAGCATGTGTACTATGACCTGAGTGGGCTAGGCTAGTGAAGGAGAGCAGGCAAGATTCCAGTGGTTATATAGTATACCCCAAGGAAGGGACCTTTGTGAGGACATATGGGTCAGATCAAGGCAGCCGCCTGAGCAGCCGCCTGAATAAGCCAAAAATCAAACAGTGGAAACAAAAATAAACAAACTAATTAGTTAATTAAATGCAGTTTGGTCAACCTGTACTTCCTGTCTTCAGTGGTAAATTTGCTATAAATGCTTTGAGAACAGAGATTATCTTTTTCTTTGCTATGCCTTGATTTTTTTTTTCCCTTTTTTTTTTGGTCTTTTGTACCCCACAGAGTCTGACACAGTGGCTTGAGCAGTTGCTTGATAAATGTTTGAGTTATTTAGTTAAAAATGCTTAATCAAAAAATAAATTATTTAATAGAAAAATTAGATTAAGATTTAGGTTTATAGGTTTATGAAGTGCTTAGCTCATAAAAATTCCCTAAGGTAGGTAGCACAATTTTGTATTATCTACCCATTTCACTGATGAGGGAACTCATCAGACTAGAGAATTAAGCACTCTGGTCCCTCTTTCTTTGTCTCTCTTGAAGAAAAAATGTCCCCCAAAATTGGACAAGATATAAACCAATTAGAACATGAGATATGTCAAAAAAAAAAAAAAACATTTGGTCTACTTTGCAAGCAGAAAATCTGGGCTATAATGAAAACATTGTTTGCTTACTGTTAAAACACTAAGTTTCCTGACTTCTAGAAGAATGATTCCTGACAAGGGTAATTCTTCAATAATATATTCAATTTGCTGATAACAATAAATCACATTTGCATAACTCAATTATTGTTCAGTCATGTCCATCTCTTTATGACCCTGTGTACCAACTATCCATTTGGTTTTCTTGGCAAAGACACTGGAGAGGTTTACCATTTCTCTCTCCAGCTAATTTTATAGATGAGGAAACTGAGGCAGATATGGGTAAGTGAATTAATTGCCCATGGTTACATAGCTAGTAAGTGTCTGAGGGTGGATTTGAACTCTGACTCCAGGCCTGGCACTTTATGATGCACCTAGTTGTCCTTTTACTTGAAAACTACTTTACAGTAAAGGAACAAGCTCTTGTGAAAACAGGCAGTCTGGGTTCCAGTTTCAGCTATGCTTGCTGTGAAGTCAGTATCCTTCCTAGACCACAATTTCCTCATCTTTGAAATGAAGGGGTTTGAATTAGGAGATGTTAAGCTAGGTAACCCCATGGATAGAGCCCTGCACCTGACTTTATGAAGATCCAAGTTCAAATCCAAACTCAAAGATTTACCTGTGTCACCCTGGGCAAATCACTTAACCTTTGTCTCCTCACAGTTCCTTAACTATAAAAATGACCATAATAATGGCATCTACCTCCCAGGGATTTTCTGAGGATTAAATGAGATATTTTTAAAGTACTTGGGGATTATGTTAGATCATAAAATTTAGTACCTGATCCAATCTTCATTTACAAGCAACATGGTGTGGTACAAGGGTACTTAACTTTGTTCAAGTTATGGACCCCTTTGGCAATCTGGCAATTCAAATAACTAAAGGAAATGCTAAGTTTTCAATAGAGTTAATGAAAATTAAGGTTTCTTTTCTCTTTTGAGTTCATCAGTCCCTTGAAATCTAAAAACACCTTGGAGAAGTGGTTTGGAGTGAGTAAAACCTGGGTTCAAATCCTGACTTTAAATAGCAATTATATCACTTTGGACAAATTGGTTAACTTTATTTTATCCAAGGCAAGATCCCTAGTAATAGTCTATGATGAAATTGTAGATCATTTACGTATCCGTATTTGGTTTATAAAAATTTGATTTCTATACAGTTCTTTTCAGAAATACATCTGTGAGGAAGTACCCGTAGAGATATGAATCTTTAAAATAACTAAGTCAGGTGACCCATTCAGGAGGCTGACCTTGTGGTAATACCCAATCTTTCATGTGTAGCTTGCCATCAGTAAATAGATTTTTTAAAATTAAAAAAAAAAAAAAACACCAAGAGGCAGCATCATACAGAGCTGTTGAAAACAGGCTGGTCCTGTTTGGGAAGGTCCTTTATTACAACAATTCCCCATATCAAAGCAGACAGCAGAAGCTCAAGGATCAAAGCAGAAATAATTCATCTTCAGTATTTGTCCTTGACAAACTCAGTTAGGTCTGTGTTTTAGCACCGGGAAAATTTACTATTTGACTGAATCAATATCCCAACATCAAAGAGAGCTTGTCTGATAATTGAAGTTGCAGATCTGTTGCTTGAAAAGGAAAAAATCCTTCTGTGCTCCGAGACAAGTGGAAAAGATAAATTGCATCCTCAGCATTGTGTGTGAAACTGGGCAGCAAAATCCCATGAAGTGAGATGTTTTATCTGAGTGGTTTCTTCCAGGCATACTTAAGTAGAACCCAATGAATGGGTTTTCCTCGAAGAAGCTTGCCAATAGGCCTCCATCTGCCTGGCAACACCCGACTGGTCTTTTAGGTCTGAGCCTCTCCTAAGCCTTGGCTACAAATCATGCCAAATCTGGCCGTTCTTGGATAATGCTCTCCAGTGGGAACTTGGACTAGACAATTTAACACATTTTCACTTGTGACCTCCACCAGATGTGGAAAGAACAAAGCATGTGGGTTCTCCCTAAAGGCTGAGCTAAGCAAAACAGTCCTATGGATGCCAAAGGCACTAGAATCTTCTTTAAGTTCAGCTGAGAGAGTATGTGGTCCAGTCCTTTGTTCCAAGACCCTTCACTAAAATGCAAAGATTGTTAAGACAGGAAGGGGCTTTCAAAATCATCTATTTCAAGTTCCTCATTTAAAAATAAGGAACTTGAGCACCATCCAAATAAGAAAAAGTACTTGCCCAAGGTTATATAGTTTGCCCAAGGTCACACAATGGTAAGGCTAGAACTCTTGGTTTAGTGTTAATGGGCATCAGATTTTCACTAATGAGCATCAGATTGAAAAAAAATAAACAAGAGTAGATGAAATTTCTAAGTTGCTATGCTTGACCTTGAAGTCTTTTATTACAACTAGAAGAATGTTTGCTATTATAAAGCTTTGAAAGGATCAAACAAACAAAAACGTCTCTGCTAAAATCCATAATGTAATTTGCTGTCAAATCTTTCACCTTGGTAGATCTGAAGATTGTGTTCCTTGACAGCGGGAGCTTGTCAGAAAGGAGTATCTTGAAAGATCACAAACCCCTTGCTCCACACACTGTGCTGACCAACTAAACTCTATAAACTTTTGCAGATTTTTCCTATGATGAAGATGATGAGTTAACTCCAAGTCAACATCTGTTTTCCAGGACCATAGTCTCTCACCTTGGTAAAATGGGTGGAGGGATTCATTAGGAAACACATCTAACTTCCTTTTTGTTCCTTTCTTCCTTTAGCTCTTGGTGCATGGGAGGGAGGGGGAAGGAGTGGGGGACCTGGTTTTTATTGGATAAGCCAAACACTTTTGGTGCTTCTTCACTGGCCTATAGACTTCAACTTAAAAGGAAAACTCTAGATACTCTCTCCCCCTCATCCTTCTAGCCCCCAGTGTAGCCCTATACTTGCAAAAGTACAAAAGCTAAATCCATTACCCCATGGATTTAATCCCAAGATAAAAAAAAAAGGCAAACCATTTCCAAACCTATTGAATGCTTCGGGGGGGGGGGGGGGGTGGAGGGGAGGAGACTAGGTGGCACAGTGGATGGACCACCAGCCTCAGAGTAAAGAGAAGCTGAGTTCAAATCCAACCCCAGACACTCAACATTTGGACACTTACTAGTTGTATGGCCCCAAGCAAGTCTCATAACCTCATTTTCTTCATCTGTAAAATGAGCTAAAGAAAGGAAATGGCAAGTCACTCTAGAATTTTTTGCCAAGAAAATCCCAAATGTGATCACAAAGAGTCAGACACAACTGAAAAATGAATGAACAACAGCAATTAAATATTTCTAGGCCTTCATTTTCTAACCAATAAAATAAATGATTTTACCTGTTCCACAAGGCAGTTAGACAGCTAAAGTGTATACAGTTTTGAGCCTAAAACTAGGAAGACCTGAGTAGAAATCTGACCTAGGATACTTACTAGCAGTGTGACTGGAACAAGTCATTTAACCTCCATTTTCCTTAAACCAATGGAGAAGAAAAATGACAGATCACTCTGCTATCTTTGTCAAGAAAACCCCATGGACAGTATAATCCATAGGACCACAAAGAGTTGGACATGACTGAACAACAGCAGCAACAAAACACCTGTTTCCTCAGACTCTCTGTTGGGAAAGAAGATACTTTAATACAAAAATGGAATTTATTTCATCAATGCAAACATTTCCTCTCTTATTCAGATCCCAACCCACATCCTCCCATAAGATTGCCACAAAAGGTCCACCTGATGTATAGGAATCTTATGCAATTTCCAATAAAATAAAAGGTGAGAAAATAAGTGAGGGAAAAGCTTTGAAATCTTAAATCTTTTTAAATCTTTTGGATTTTTTGGTAACAATTTTGTTTCTGAATACATCTTTTCCCCATTTCTTACTCATTAAAACCACTGCTTATAATGCAATTTTAAGAGGAAAAAAATTTAATTCCGCAAAACCAACCAAACAACCAATGTATCAACCATATCTGAATGTCTATGTGACATTCCATCCCTAGTTCCAGACCTGTGTAGAGAAAGAAAGGATCTGCAGGAAATTCTCTGAATGTAAGACATTAAACTTCTTGACACAGTCATGAAGGATTCCCAACTTAGTGCAAGTCAAAGAAAGGCTTCCTACAGATGTGGAGGTTTTCCAAATGCCTTGGTTTACATATAAGATTATCCTGATCATTTTAAGCTTTAGAATACCATGGTGATCCCTTAAATGAGATCTATGATCACTAAAGAGTTTGCCTTAACTATCCATACAAGGAAAAAAAACTGGAAGATCTTTTGCCCAGATTAATATAAACAGCTTGATGGAAAATCCATAGAGCTGGTTCATCAATACATTCATCATAATAGATAGGATACATGAACAATGAACTGGACATAGAACTGAAAAGGAGAGAAAGAAGGCAGAATTTCCACTGGGAAATTACTTAGTGCATTTTAATGATACAAAGTTTGTCCCTGAAACAAAGATCCATCTTTTATGGGTCTTTATATATTCTTCAAAGGATATTTATTGAAGGTAATCCAAAGTATACTAGTTTCCAAATAATTGAAGTCAAAGAACAATGGAGAGGAACATGGTGGACACTAATAGGCAGCAACATATTACAAATTAATTTAGGAAAGACAGAATAAAGGAAGTCATCATAAAGATGAATGACTAGAAAAAGGCAGACTGGTTACATAGTGAGGATGACGGTTGATGGATTGCTCCTGTTCTTTGCACTCATTCATTGTTTTGAGATCTAGGAAAAAAACCTCCAGCACATTGATTGAATCCTTTCCCTTCCACCTGTGGAAGCCTTCCATGGCTTTAGCACAGGACTGTCAGTGTGCTTTGGTAATTTCACTAGGTGCTTTTGCTGGGTCTCTGTTCCAAAACTGAGCAATAGTACCTGCTATATTATATTCTTCACCAGATGTTGCACTTTATTGTCTCTACTAATAACTCCTAGATGGCAGTCTGGAGAGCCTCTCCCTGGCAAAGATAGTCTAATAATTCTTCTGTCACTGCTAAAGTAAGGAGCACCACACTGTGAAGGGCCAAAAACCAGTATTGTGCCCTTAAGCCAAAATTGTCGAATTTTTAAAAAATTTACTTCTTTCTTCAAATAGAATCCACAACCTTTCTCAGAGTCTTTCTCTGATACAGAATCAGAAAAATCTGTTATAACTTCTATTTAATTGCCTTATATGTATCTTATGGCTATGAACCCATTTTTAGGAAGCTTTGCCAAAAAAACCCCATGGAACACTGTATCTCTGAGCCACTGTAGTCTTTAATCACATACAACACACACAACAGACACACACACACATACCTATAACACTAAGTTTTCTCATGCAAACTTCTCTATGCAAGATTAAACACCAAGCTTCCAGTTCTCCCATAACAAGGCAAGACTAAGCTACAAAGTCAGGGTTCCTCTAATTATATGACACTGCTGCATAACTCATCCACCCCAGTGGTTCCATATATTTATTTATTCCTGATTCTTCTGAAATAAGACAATCAAGCTGAAAATCATTGGCATCAGAAGAAAGATTTATTCTTATATAGGCCAGTTCTTCCTCACTGGTTTTGAGAAGAGATTGGAACCTATTGTTATTGTCACCTGACTAATCTATTGATATATCTGCACACACTGAAAATTTTATTTTATTTACAAATCTAAATTTTTTACAACTTAAATTGCTTAGAATAAAAGTGAAAGTCATCTTGCATTAATATTTGTTAAAAAGTCATTGATTAGAATATCAAGAATAATGTGCTTCTCATTATTTATATTCAATGGAAAATATATTTAGATTAGATAAGCTATCTTGTATCACACATCTTAAATCTTTTTTATTATTTTCATTTTATAGTAAAAACTAACACTTTTATAACATCTTAAAATTTGCAGAGCTCATTACAAATATTATCTCATTTTACCCCCACAACAAACCTGAAAGGTAAGTACTATTATTATCCCCATTTTACAGATGAGAAAACTGATAGAGATAGAGTTAAGTGACTTGCCCAGGGCTACACATCTCATGAGTGTTTAAAGTCAGACTTGAATTCAAGTCTTTCTGATTTCAGGTCCATTGTTCAATCCATTGAGCCACCTCAATACCACTACTGCCATTTTGCTGATAGTAATTTCATGTGATACAGAATTCATAGGGAAAGTTTTAAAATACGTGATTCTGTTCCTGTATTTAGAGAGCAGACCCTCAATAGTAAAGTTTTGTATCAGCCGGCAAAGATCAAGAGTTATTACTGATTCTGCAAGGCAGTAAACTTTGTGCCTGGTGCTTGAAGCTGTATACCTTTCAACAGAATTCTGCAACATCAAAACCTTTATTTTACAACTAAACTATTGACAGCTCTTTTTAATTCACTCAGATGCATAGCTATGAGTGCAGAAACAGAAAGTAATTCAAATTCCAACATGGGTTCTTGCAAAACTTTCTCCCCTGGCTAATGTCAACTGTAAGAAAATTGAAAATTCCTTTTGCCTCTCTACAAAAATAGTCTTTCTCAGACAAAACTGAAAATCCTTTGTTTGGTTTTATATTTCTTTTATCATCTCTCTTTTGATGAAAATTTCCAACTTTTCTGAAAATTTTTTTAGAAAAAAGAAAACATTACAAGAGCTCCTATACTTATGCCTTCATATGATCTGCTCATAAAATGTGAATATTTGTAAGGAGCTCTGCAGATTTTAAGGTGCTATATGCAAATGCTAGTTATTATCATTATAAAATGCTTTAAGATTTGTGGTACTAGATAGATTATCAAATCTAAACTAAAATCTTTGAAACTAATTAGATAATTACATTTTTAGATCACCAACTCTATGTTATCAATGTTATCAAAATGATTCAGAATTTTATTTTTCATTACTAATGTGCACTAAAATTGAAAATCCTTTTGGTGGTTACAACTTTGGTCCATTGAAATAATTTCTGCCAACACATCTGTGGCAGTAACACTTTTTCTTTTATTTGTAAAGTTAAAGCTTTAACTTCATTTGTTTTAGAAGGGCTAGTATGTCCAAGTGACATTTAAGAGATATCTGTGATGTGTTCATTAACCCAACAGCTGGTAAAACATAAAAAAAAATGTGAAAAGTCTTCATGCTTCCTGAAAAATGCAGGAGTCAGATGATTTAATGAAGCTGCTTCTCCACCTGCTAGATTAAGTCTGTGCTGCACAGAGAACAAGTGTGGAAAATTCATTTTCCTAAAGAATGCTTGCTCACAGCAAGCCAGATTCCAGGGAAGAATGGAACATTATCTGGACCAGCAATGGAGCACTGGTAAAGATATGAAGAAGCTACTGCAGCATCTCATGAATGTTCAATGGTCTAAGGAATACTGAAGTTGATCCAACCCTTTAAGACCAAGGATTCTCAACCTATCTTGTGTCATGGACCTCTTCCAAGAACAATGTTCTTAACTGTATAAAATAATATATATATATATATATATATATATGTATATTATATATATATATATATTTGACAAAGAATTGCAAAAGCATTATACAAGAAATAAATTTAAGATGTAATTTTTTTCCCATCCAAGTTCATAGACCATCTGAAATCTAGTCATAAAGGGGTCCTTGAAACCCAAGTTAAAAACTGTGATTTCAGACATTTTGGAGAAGGAAATGGAAAACCACTCCAAGTATCTTTTTGCCAAGAAAACCCCAAATGGGGTCACAAAGAGGTGAAATATAAATGAAATGATGGATCAATAACAACAAAAACTTTAGACTCTCAAGAGAATTCAAAAGAGCAGGGGTTGTAAACTAGCAACTCAATGATTTTCATTTTTTTTTTTTTGCCTCTAGAATATAAGGGATTAGAGTGGGGCTGAATATTCAAGACTTGATGAGCCCTTTTCAGGACTGCACATCTACCTTTGTCCATCTGGCACTCGGTTCTCACCAGTGATTGCATGAAGTTTTAGTATCCTAGAAGATGGGATAAACCAGGTTAAGGCTAACTGACAGGCTTGAAGTGTGTTAGGGAGTTAAGGGAATATTTACCTCAAATATGTGAAGTTTTACCCCAATGGGAATGATATAAACATCTCTTCCTATGGCCATGAAGGCAGATGAATGAAGCAAGTACTGTGGAGTGCATGGTCAGACATGGAAGACTCCAAGATCACCCAAGGTATCCTGGGCCATCAACAGTCATCCTAATTTTTGTCCTGGCATTGGACCTGAATGACTCAGAAAGTGAGGTTGGTGACACTGTACATCTCTGCCTCACTAAAATCCAGTTCAAGCACGACATCACTGGGGCAGCTAGGTGGCACAGGGGATAGATCTCTGGCCCTGGAGATAGGAGGACCGGAGTTCAAATCCCACCCCAGACACTTAATACTTAGCTGTATGACCTTGGGCAAGTCACTTAACCCCTTTGCCTTGCAAAACAAACAAACAAAAAGATATCACTGAATAATGTCATTGGGTCCTCTTTGAAATGAACAACAAAGAACAAGAGTGCAAATTGCATGAAGGCAGATGCTGATTTTGCCTTTCCTTGTATCTCTAATATTTAACATATAACCTGTCTCATAGAAAGCGTAATTAAAAATTGTTGACATCTAATTGTTGTTGTTGTTGTTCAGTCATTTCAGTCATGGCCAATTCTGCATGAGTCTGTTTGGGGTTTCATTGGCAATGATACTGGAGTGGTATGCTATTTCCTTTTCCAGTTCTTTTTACAGATGAGGAAACTGAGACAAACAGAAGTAAGTGACTTGTCCAGGGTTTTCCTGACTCCAGACCTGGGGATCTATCCCCTGTGCCACCTAAGTGCCCCCTGTTGAGTTTGTTTTTTAAATTTTGATAATCAATATAATTGTTTTTCCTTGTGATCTTATGTAATTTTGTGGAAAATGACAAATGTTGAAAGGACTGTGGGAAAGTAGGCACATTGATGAACTGTAGTACATTGATAGAGATATGAATATTGGTGCAGTCATAATGGAAAACAATTTGGAATTATGCCTCAAAAATTACTAAATTTTAACTCTTTGGCCTACTGATAACATTTCCAGATCTATACCTCTGTATATCCTGTCAGTTATGAATGGCTAAAGGAACTATGTATGTTTGTATGGTTCTATGAATGTTATAAGATGCCATTTTTACTGTTAGAAATGAAGATTATATCAATGGAACTTGGAAAAAAATTAAGAACTAATGAAGAGTATAATGGTCAGAACCAGGAGAACAATTTATGGTAAAAAAAAAATTTAAAGACTTAAAGACTCTGATCAATGTAATGATCCGTCACCTATCTCCCAGAATGAGACACATGTTTTTGATTATGGTCAATATGGAGATTTATTTTGCTTGCCGGTTTATTCCATTTAAGGATTTTTCTTTTTTTTCTTCCAGTTATGGTGGATAGAAAGTAAGAGGAAGAAAAAAATTTGATAATTGAAAAAGTAAAATTTGATTAAAAATAAAGAAAAAAAGAGTATACATGTATATGAGAAAGGGGGAGGGAGGGAGGGAGGGAGAGGGAGAGGGAGAGGGAGAGGGAGAGGGAGAGGGAGAGGGAGAGGGAGAGGGAGAGAGAGAGAGAGAGAGAGAGAGAGAGAGAGAGATCCCAGAAGTTTTTCTTCAGTCTTATTTTCTACCATCTAAAAAGCTTTCATTAGTCTATGAGAATTTTCTTTCCAGCCCACTCCCCAGTTACTTATCTCTTGCTGCTCAGTGAATGCAGTCAAGGGTCCCTGAGGTGTGAGGCATGAAGCTAATGATGCTTCTGCAAGTAGTAAATGGTTAACACCACAGCTTCAGTAATAGTTCATTCATTCAGTGGTGTACCACTTTTCATGACCCCCATGAACCATATTGTCCATGGAGTCTTCCTGAAAAAGCTACTGGAGTGATTTGCTATTTCCTTCTCAGTATCAGTACCAGGATTCAAAAAGGATTTGAAGTTCTAGATAGAATCCCTCAGAGTACAGGGCCATAAACTACTCATCTAAATTGAATTAGCCCTATCAAATATGAGGTGACTTTTCCCATCCTTTATGATGAAACAGATACTAAACAACCAAAATGGACATTACATTCTTCAGTAGAAAATGGTTATTATAGTTAGCAATCAGGTATTTATCAATTATGAAACCTGAAAAAATGAGAAGGGAGGTTAAGAGCACATACTAGAAGAAAAAGATTGGTTGTGGAAGTTGTGAGAAACGAATGTTCCTTGAAATATCACAGTACAATTGTTCAGGAAAAAAAAACATTGTTTTTAAAGAAACTTGAGCTAAAGTATGATTTCTTTTATCTGCTAACAAAAATCTTTCCATTTTAGAAATGAAAAATCATCATATTCAGACCAATTTAGGAGAAAGTGAGATAAGAGAAAGTTGGATTTTTTAGAATATTCAGAAATAAACACAATGTTATTATCTAGGCTAACAGGTTTAGTCTATGATAGTTCCTTCTGGTACCTTCAAGAGCAAGTTGAGAAGCTGTTGATTGGACAGGCAAAATTACTTTGAGTCAGAAACAGGTTTTTACTGATCTCCTTCCTGAAGATGATTGGAGAGCCAAGAACACAGTTGGATCTGTGACATTTCACACTTCAATTTTTCTCTTTTACTCAGTAACTTGACCTTGATTTCAGACTGCTCCTTTTTCTGATGATTTGACTTTTATATTCTTCACAACAGTTAACCCAGCCATAGATGTTAAAGGTGAGAGTACTTTATTCTATAAAGGAGGGGACCTGCTTTAGTGAACAGAAAAAAAAAATTGCAATTGTTTGCTTACAGTGTTCTTTAAAAATGTTTCTTGAGGGACAGCTAGGTGGTGCAGTGGATAGAGCGCTGACCCTGGAGTCAGGAGACCCTGAGTTTAAATCAGATCTCAGACACTTAATAATTGCCTAGCTGTGTGACCTTGGGCAAATCACTTAGCCCTACTGCCTTAAATAAAAAATTTTTTAAAAATTTTTTAATGTTTCTTGAAAAAAAATGTCCTGGAATTTTGATTACATTATTAACTGGGAACAATTATTTGGTTAGGAAGCCCTTACTACTTAATGAAAAGGTGGCTAACCTCAATGACTATCCAAATTATTTCCTGAGTTAACAATGTTTTGTTTTATTCCACAGATATAAGGATGCCTTTCTCACATTAGGTAACTCATATGACAGAACAGACCTGGTTGATTAAGTTTAATTCCTCATAAAATTTCAATATTTTTAAATGACCTTGGACAAATAAAAATAGCCCATTAAAGGACATGTTATCTTTTTCCTCATTCAATTCTCATTTGCTTTTCTAAGGGGAAACAATAATACTACCTTGTCTTTATGGAGTAGATTTTGACTGAGGAGTTCAAAACATTTTTCAAGGATAACCTTATTAATCCTCACAATACACTCTCAAGGCAAGCACTGTCTTGCCCAATTTGCAGAAGCTTAAGGAAGATAAGTGGTCATAAGGTCAGTCTGTGGGTCACTGGTGATGCCAGGAATAAGGGCCAAAGTTCCTGATCCATTTGCCAGCTCTAACCACAGGATTTCACTTCATCCCTAAACTCTGGGATGGTGTTTTATAAATTGTGCAATCAGTAACATAATTAGAAATTTTGGATGCCCAAGCAAAGAAAACATTTTCAAAAAGGACCATTTACCCTTTGTAAACCATAAAACCTATTGGTAGTCTCAGTGCCTCATGCAGTATTTACATCAGTAATAGCTAGAGAAAAGGAGGCAACACACAGAATTTCTCCTGACACTTGCTTCAACTGTCTTCCAATGTCTTTGTTAAATACTGAGCTTGTTTAGCTTTCATCATTTGGCTCCTTCACTCTGAGGAAATCACAGAATCACAGAAATTAGAAATCTAATCTCAACTGGGTCCTCACTGCAGCAAGGCAATCATTCAACTATTCCTAAACTAATTTATTGTCCCATTTCTGCAGCTGTTCTTCTAAACTTTCTCATCTCAGCTCCCTAATGTGATTCTTTCCTTCATCCTCTCAGTTAAAGACCTTGACTCATATTTCACCACAAAAAAAGAGACTATTCAATGTTTCCCTTTCTTCCCTCTTTGTTACTCAGACATTTTTACAACTGTTCTCTTCTTCACTCTGACTTTAGAATAAGAGCTGATCTTTTTCCTTGGCTCTCTCAGATGCATCTGACACTGTGGATCAACTTCCCCCTTAAAAAAATCTGTCCTCTCTAACTTTTCCTGGCACTGCTCTCTACTTGCTATCTTGCTCCTCTCTCCACTGGTTCTTCATGTATGTTATGGTCATTAACTGAAATGTTATGCTATAGCTATGTTATAGCCATTAACTCCAAAGTTCTTTCCTGGTCCCTCTCCTTTTGCTTTAGTATCTCACTTGGAAATCCCATCAGTTTTCATGAGTTCAATTATCAACTCTATGGAAATGGTTCTGAGATCTTTATATCTGGTCCTAATCCTCTCAATGGGTAGGTAGGGCCATCAGACACACAGAGTCAATAAGACTTCCTGAATTCAAATCTGATTTGAGATGCTAACTATGAGTTCCATTTTTATACCACCAATAATTTCAAATTAAATATCCCATTGGCACTACAAACTCAATATTTATTAAACAGAATGAATTATCTAATTTGGAAATGATTTCCCAAAATATCTCCCTTTCCAGACTTTCTTGTTACTGTGAAGGGCATCACCATGCTCCTGGTCACATAAGTTCACAGCTGCAGCATCATCCTTGCCTCCTCATTCTTGCTCACCTCACATACTGGCATTACCTGCTCCTATCATTTCTATTTTTGTAATTTCTGTATCCTCTTTTCTCTCCACTCATAGAGCCCTCATCTTCTACTGCCTGGATCACTACATTAGTGTTCTAATGGTTCTTCCTGACTTGTCTCCTCTAAATACATCTACATTCAACACAGTTGACAAAGTGATTTTCTTAAAGCATAAGCTTAACCATACACACACACACACACACACACACAAACATATTAAATTCCAGTGACTCTCTCACATATCTCCAAAGAGCAAATGTAAAGACTGTTGTTTGGCATATAAAATTTTTCATAAAAATGGCTCCTTCCTACTTTTCCAGTCTTATTTTACACTATGAACTCTAAGATACAATTATAATAGCTTACATTAGGCTCCTTAAGAACAGCATTGCTTTGCTTCCAGTTATCTCTTATGACCTGAAATGTTCACTCTCTCTCTCTTTTCTCTCTGCTGCCCCCTGTTTCCATAAAGGCTAGGCTCAAATTTCACATGCTTCAGAAAGGGGCCTTTATCTTGGACATTACTCCATTTCTCAGCTGCTAGAACCTACCCCTAAGAGATTGTTGTTTTATTAAGCTGTATCAAACTCTTTATGAATTAGTTTGGGGTTTTCTAGGCAAAGATACTGAAATGGTTTACCATTCCCTCCTCCAGCTCATTTTACAGATGAGGAAACTGAGGCAAACAGGTCAGTGACTTCCCCAGGGTCATACAGTTAGGAAATGTCTATTGTTAACATCCCAACAGTTAGGAAGATGAGTCTTTCTAAATCCAAGCCTAATCCTCCATCTCCTGCACCACCTAACTTCCTCAGTTCCCCCACCACCTTGACCCCAAGATTATCTTCTTCCTCTTCTCTGTTTACCTTCTCTGGATTTAGCAATTTAAATGCTTTCTCCCTCATTAGAATGTGAACTCCTTGTGGGCAGGAATTTCTTTGTTTTATTTTCCCTTTTTAATTCCCAGAGTTCAACACAATGCTTGTCATAAACTCTTAATAAGTGCTTATTGACTGACTGACATTGAAATACTGCTTAGCATATGCTAATAATCTAAAAGAATAGATAATAGTTAATTCTCAGGTGAAGCTTTAATAGATTGCAACACAGAATGAAATAAATCTGCCTTGGCTGGAGAAAAGAAGAAGGATTTTGCCAAGTCAAATCAAAAGAGAGAGAACAGGTTCCCCATGAAATCTGGGGCACAGGACACTCCTTTCATATGAATCAGCTTGCTTAACCCTATCTAGAAACAGCCAGTGACTCAACGCCCACCTTTTGACAGCTGCTTGGCCGGTCACCTCAAGGCACTTGGCAGCCAATATCTAGTGGACAGTTGCTAGAGTTAGCAGCCTCAATTCTCCTCCTCCTGGACTTGGGAAAGAAATGGGTTCTGGGAGAAAAAAGACATCTGCCATATGATCAGATTTACTTGGGACATCTCTGCTTGAGGACTTGCGGGTCCTCTCCCCACCCCTCCCTCTTTCCATTCATTTGCAACGCATAAAACATGTTCAGAGCAGACTGGAAAGTAAAAGCAAAATACCTTTTCCCACACTGTGCCCCACTGGCCTCCTGGGAATATTCAAAAATGAAATCAGCTGCAACCATAATCCTCATTTATGATTCAAAAGTTTCCAAGCCGGTTTCTAAGGAAGCCAACCTTCTCTTTCTTTCTCTTTCTCTCTCTTTCTCTTTCTCTCTCTCTCTCTCTGTCTGTCTCTCTCTCTCTCTCTCTCTCTCTCTCTCTTTCATCCCTTCTCTGGTGGAGGAGGGAGGGGAAATACACAGGGAACAGATCTCTCTGCTTCAGGGGAATTTTTGAGGCTGCTGGGACCTGGCCTAGACTGTCTGGGAAAAGGCCCCCTCCAGTAAAACCGGAAAGATACTCCTGTCTGGCATTTCACTTGAGGGGGATTCTTCAGGAATGAATGGTGCTTCCTGCTATTCCCCTTTGTTCTGGACCACTTCATTTAGCCCAAATTTGCTCAGCCTCTTCTTGCTCTTTGGCCTTTTCAGGGAAACTGCTATTGTCAGAAATTGACTTTCCGGTGGGAAGCACTTTCTTTTCCCATCTCTCAGGCATGGTGTGTTTACTCACCTGCATTTGTGATGATGGCTCTCACTGGGGCTAAGGTAATCACTGGGGAGGCCCCAAGGGGAGCAGGGAAGCAATAAAAACCCACCAGGACCTATACTAGCACACAAACTTGTCCTGAAATTGTTGCTGAGGTAGGCTTTTTGTATGGTTTATTCCAGTCACTTCACAGGTGACTAAGAAATGGAGGTAGTGAGTTTATTACATGGAGTCAAGCAGGCTGCTATTCTTAGGTTGAGAACTGATATTCTTTTGGCCCAGTTCTGGTTGAGATGTCACAGAAGGGGCTGGGAGTAGATCAAGCTGTTAGCAGATTAAGAAACTGAACTTTTCCTTTCTCCCATCAACTTCAAATCTGGAGGCTGAGGCTTAGCATAGCTAACCAATCTTAGTTTCTTGAGTAGAAGTGGGAAATGGGTGACTGGCAGTGGGGGGGGGGGGGGGTTATGATAGGAGAAAGAGAGTTTCCACTTTAGAAGGAGAAGGTTGCTCTATCAACATCCAGCAGAGACTGAGCATCCAAGGAGGGTCTGTTCTGACTTCCAGTATCTGGCACCAAAATCATCAACAGGCTCTGCTAGAAACAATCAAAGGATCAAAGCCTGAGCAGGAAGGAAACTTCCAAATCATCAAATCTAACCCAATCACTTTTACAAATAAGGACTTGGAGTAAGTAATACACAAGTTTACAGTTGCCTGGACTCCCCTGAGCTATGGTCTCCAGAGCATGAATTAGGATTTATGAACAAAACTAGGATTTATAAACAAGTTCCATTACCCCCTCTTAACTCTTCTGGTATACTCTAGAAATGCTTGATTTGGCCACTTGGAAGTTATAGTTAGAGAATTGTAGAATTAGAGCTAGAAGAGAATTTAGAGATTAATTAATTAATCCAGTTTCCTCATTTTGCTGATGAAAAAATCCACAAAAGAAATGGGGCAGAACAAGTATTTAAATGCAGATCCTTTGATTATCTCCAACCTCCAACATGTATACAGAATGCATACTATTGTTGTTCAATTATGTCCAACTCTTCATCACCCATCATCATTGATCATACTTTCTGGACAAAGATGTTGGAATGGTTTGCCATTTTCATCTCCAGTGGATTAAGACAAACAGAGGTTACACGATTTGCCCAGGGTCACACAGTCAGTGAGTATCTAAGACTGGCTTTAAATACAGGTCTTTCTTACTGAAGGATCAGTGCTCTATTCACAGAGCCACAGAAACATACTACCTCTATGTAGGATGAAAGATAACTGGGTTTAAGTCATGCTCCCCACACATAATGACCCTGGGAAGTTCACTGTATCTCTCAAAGACACCAAAGCCTTCATGTTAACTGTTATAGAGTAGTTGCTTTGATTAAATCACATGATGTTTTTTCACAAGTCAATAAAAATAAAGGTTTTAACAAAAAAAGACAATGGTTGGTTGGTTCTTATCCTTTGTTATCAAAGAACACCAAAATGACATCACTTTGTAAATTTCAGATGTCACATTTCCTTTGAACTGCTTCAATTCTGCCTTCCTCATAGAGGAAATGCCCTCACTGATGAGAGCACATCATGTTGGGCATCTGTGCCAGTGTCTCCCATACTGTACAATCAATTCTAAAGTTCTTCAATGAGACCTTCAGGGTATCTCTAACTTCTTCTGACTCCCTTGTGAGTGTTTGCCCTGTATGAGTTCTCCATAAAATAGATTTTTTTGACAAGCATATGTTTGGCATTCTAACAATGTGTCCAGCCCATCATAGTTGTACTCTCTGTTGCAATAATGGAATGCTAGACAATTTAGCTCAAGAAAGGTCCTCAGTGCCTGGTATCTTCTCCTATCCTATCTTCTCCAGGTGATCTTCAGAATTTTCCTAAGACAATTTTAATGGAACCTATTCAGTTTCCTGACAGGGTGCTGGTACTGTCCAGATATCAAAGGCATATAGCAACAGCTCTGCGGAACTTCAGTTTGGTAGTCAATCTAATACCTCTTCTCTCCCACACTTTCTTTCAGAGCCTCTCAAATATTGAGCTAGCTCTGGCAATACATGTATCAATCTCATTGTCAATGTACCTCCTTGGAAAGGATACTGCCAAGGTAAGGGAACTTGTCCACAGTACTCAAAATTTTCTCTATTTGCTGTAATCAGTAGTTCCACACATGGATGGTGTGGTGCTGGATGATGGAGCACCTATGTTTTCTTGGTGTTAATTATTAAACCAAAATCAGCACAAATAGCAGAGAATTGATCCATACTTTGTTGCATCTCAGCTCAGTTTCAGAGGCTGCATTGAGTGCACAATCATCTACAAATAGAATATCATGCACCAACACTCCTCCACTTTGGTCTTGGCTTGTACCCTTTTCAAGTTGAAGAATTTGACATCAGTGTAGTAGCTGACCTTGAGACCATGTTCATCCTCAGTGAAGGTATTTGATAACATGGCTGAAAAGATCATATTAAAAAGTATGTGTTCTTGTAAA
Source organism: Macrotis lagotis (assembly GCF_037893015.1). NCBI lineage: Eukaryota > Metazoa > Chordata > Mammalia > Peramelemorphia > Peramelidae > Macrotis > Macrotis lagotis. Next base: position 330,526,951 of record NC_133666.1, read on the forward strand.
AAGGACACATCCTTGTTTCACTCCATTGGTGACTGGGAAATCTTGAGAGCATAGTCCACTACTCAGCCTGAGCAAGTATAGCTTCATGTAATTGACAGTCAATACTGATGAACTTCCCCGGGCAACCAAGTTTTGACATAATTTTCCATAAACCCTCACAACTGATGGTATCAAAGGTCTTGGTCAGATCTACAAATATTGAATACAGACCTCTATTTTGTTCCTGGCATTTTTCCTGGAGTTATTAAACATTAAACACTGTGCCCATAATGATCACACTGTGGAAAAGAGGTGAACTGGATGATCTCTAATGTGGCTTGTGTCTCTAGGGCATCACATTAATTTAGTTTTGATTATAACACTAAACTCTGTTTATGTTTAAACTTCATAGATTTTAATCATGTACAATGATTGTGTTCTCATCACCTAAAAACATCAAGGAACATTGGTAATGACATCCTAATTTTTCCTAGTTGAATCTTATTTAGCTTCTTAAACTAATTGTAGATTCCTTATAAACTTATAGGGTTGGATTTTCACTACAGAACTAGGTATCCATGCACCTCCTCCCTGGATTCTTAGTAATCAATAATATGACATGAAGTTTTGAAACTTGAATCCTAGCTTTCTTCTGATTTGAATTGTTGTTTATTAATCGACAGCTATTTGTTGAACATGCAAGGTTCTGTGTTAGATATTGCTGGTAATATAAAATGGTGGTAGATACTCTCATTTCCCTGGGGAGGCTAAGCATCCATTGTGCAAAAATAGTCTGTAGATAATAAATACCATAAATGATCATTAAATTCTATTCAATAAAAACTAAGGTTTTTAGGGTAAGGAGTAAGATAGAAAGAGACAGAGAGAGAGAGAGAGAGAGAGAGAGAGAGAGAGAGAGAGAGAGAGAGAGAGAGAGAGAGAGAAACAGCGAGGTAAAGAGACAGACAGGCAGAAAATGGTGATTTGGAGTAGTCAGAGAAGGCTTCATAGGGGAGATAGAACTTGCCTTGGTCTTGACGGACAGGTAGGATTGGGCTGAAAGAAATATGGAAGGTATTTTAGTTCCAAGGAGAACAACAAAAGCAAAACTGTAGAATCAGAAACCTGAAAAGTTCTATTTAAGGAACTGAGAGCAGGAGGAGTTGTGAATGACATGGAAAGATAGACTAGGGTCAATTGTGGATGACCTTCGATGTCAGACTAAGGATTTGAGATGTAATACAATAATTGGGAATCATTTCAGGTTTGAGAGCAAAGGAATCACATGCTAAAAGTGGTATTTTAGGAAAAGTGAAACAGAAAAGGAGCAAGCAACTTTCAGACATTTAGTGTACAGTACTGCATTTGCTCATCTGGGTCAGTAGATTCACAAATATGGGGAAATACAGAAGCTGCTAAATAAAAATTAATAACTTCACAGGGTTTACCAGTAGGATTGTTCATCCATTTCTAAGAAGGTAACTTCACCAAAAGTAAAGTACAAGTGATGCTTAAAGAGATTAAGGATTCTTGGCTCAGTAAGAAGGCAGATGAAATTAAGTTTTATGCAGATAGTAATAGTTCAAAGAGTTTTTATTATGCCCTGAAGACCAAAGACATATAGTGCATCTCAACTTCTCAGTGCTGATGGCATCACATTGATTAGTGAAAGGAATATGATCCTAGAGCTATGGGCTGAACACTTCCAAAGAGTTCTTGACAGACCATCATCAATCAATGGAGAAGTCATTGATAATTTACCTCAAGTTGAAGTCAATCTGTCCCTAGTTGAAACTCCAACTGAAGCAGAGGTTTTGAGTGTCTTTAGGCTCCTTTCATGTGGCAAAGCACCTGGTGCTGATTCTATTCCAAGTGACAAATACAAGGTGGGAGGGGTCCAATATTCATAAAACAGTTGATTGATATTTTCCAGGTTATATGGCATGAAGAGATTATCCTCCAAGAATTCAAGGATGCCTCCATCTCTATAAAAGTGAAGGGAATAGATTGTCTTATGAAAATCACGGTGGGGGGGGGTCTTTTAGTCTTTGCTGGTAAGATTCTTGCCAGAATCCTCCTCAATGAACTGCTCTTTCACCTGGAAGATGTGGTCACCTTCCTGAGAGCCAGTGTAGCTTCAGAAAGAGTCAAGGAACAGTTATTATGATATTTGGTGCCTGACAATTCCAGGAAAAATGCCAAGAACAGAACAGAAACCTGTATACAACAATTGTAGTTCTGACCAAGGTCTCTGATATCATCAGTCATAAGGGCTTATGGAAAAGTGTCAAAATATGCTTGCCTGGGTTCTGGATAGTGAATGATGCTCTGGAGATTTCCCAATCACAATGGAGTGAAACAAGACTATGTCCTTTCTCCCATTTTTTTAGTATGATGTTTTCATCCATCACTTTCACTGAGAATGAATACAGCTACCATACTGATGGTATATTCTTCAATTTTCAAAAGCTATAAGCCAAGGTCAAAGTGGAGGGAGTGTTGGTACATGGTTTTCTGTTTGCAGATGATTGTGCATGCAGTGCAGCCTCTGAGACTGAGATGCAGCAAAATATGAATGAATTCTCTGCTGTTTGTGCTAACTTTGGCCTAAGAATTAACACAAGGAAAACACAAATGCTCCATCAGCCAGTACCATACTGTCCATTTGTGAAACTATCTATTACAGCAAATGGAGAAGATACTATGAATATGTCCACTTATCTTGGCAGTATACTTTTCAGGGAGGTACACATTGACAATGAGGTTGACTAGAACTAACTCAGTATTTGGGAGGCTCCAAAAGAAAATGCAGGAGATAACAGATATTAGATTGACTATCCAACTGAAGGTCTAAAGAGCCGTTGTGCTTATTTCATTGCTATATATCTGTAAAAACCTGGACAGTCTACCTGCACCATGCCAGGAAACTGAATCATTTCCATTTAAATTGTCTTAGGAAAATTCTGAAGATCACCTGACAGGAGAAGATAACAAACAATGAGATCCTTTCTAGAGCTAAATTACCAAGCACAGCTAGGTGGCACAGTAGATAGAGCACTGGTTAAGAAGTCAAGAGGACCTGAGTTCAATCTCTTACCAGTTTTGTGACCTTGGGCAAATCCCTTAACCCTCACTGCCTCGAATCCAGGACTATCTTCAGTCGTCCTGATTTATATCTGGCCACTGAACCCAGATGGCTCTGGAGGAGAAAGTGAGACTGGTGACATTGCTCAGCACCCCCTCACTCAAAATCCAATTCACATGTATAACATGGTATCACCTCCCTGATGTTGCCATCTTCTTTGAGAATGAAGGACAAACAACAAACTGTCAAACATTCAAACGTTCAACAGAAAGCACAGAGGGAAACATGAGATCTGTAAGTTTAGAGTAACCACCTCAGGTGTTCACACAGACTATTTGGGCCCCACCTGTGGTAGAGCATTCTGAATTCATATTGGTTTGATCAGTCACACTATAACTAATCTCTAACATAGTGATGTCATTTTGGCCTTCTTTGATAACAAAGACAAAAACATGCCAAGGCAGAGTATAGAGGGGACAAGTTCATCTCTCATTCCAGATGTTATGACTATGTTAAGACAGCCAAAGATCACATTCTCTTTTTTTTTCCCTTCCTGACACATCACATTTTTCAGACCCATAGATATAGAGCTGAAAGGGACCTCCAAGATCATCAGATCCAACCCCCTCATTTGACAGATGCAAAAATTAGATCTCAATAGTATGTGTCACAGGTAAGATTTAAATTAATGTCCTCTAACTTTAGAGTATGTTTGACTTATACTGGAAATGCAGTTCTCTAAAAGCTTAAATTTTTTAGACTACTGTCAAATCATATTTCTCTTATTGTGGACTAGTGAAATTGATATTTTGGAGCCAAAATAGGATTGACACTTATCCTGGTTGAATTTGATCTTATTAGATCAATTCCATCATTCTAGCTTATTGAGAATTTTTTGGCTCCTGACTCTGCTATTTATTATTATCCACTATTTTAGTTTTTCTTCTTAGTCAAGAATCATAATCAGGTTTGATAAATGCAACAGATACCTTTGTCCAAGTCATTAATAACAAAATTATTAAATAGATCAGTACCAAGGAGGCAACTTAGAAACTATTGCAATTGTATAGACATGAGGCAATAAAGGTGGTAGCAATGATATTTCAAAGAGGAAAGGAAGATATAAAGAATTAATAGGAGCGGGCAGCTAGGTGGTGGAGTGGATAAGAGTATTGGCCCTGAAGTCAGGATGACCTGAGTTCAAATCCAGATTCAGACACATAATAATTACCTAGTGTGTGACCTTGGGCAAGTCATTTAACCCCATTGCCTTGCAAACAAAAAAAAGTGATATAAGAATAAATAGGATCTAGAGGTGAATTAAATGTAGGAAATAAGGGGAATTTAAATGTGAATAGGACCTTCAAGTTTATCTAGTCCAGTCTTATATTCAACATTTGCTTCAGGCTCTGCTTAATACTCCATGTGATAGCTCTATCCTTTCTAATAGATCCATTCCATCTGAAAACAGCTCTAGCTAGAACAGGGGTCTTCAGACTTCTTTGTGCCATGGGCACCTTTGCCAATAAGGTGAAAGCCTATCAATCCTGTCTGAGGATAATGTTCATTGCCTGTGTTCATAATTGAAGAAGGAAATACTAATTTTCATTTATAGTTTAGCATATTCTTTGAAATCTATCAATAAGTGACAGGCTAAAAACCCTTACATAAAGAAAGCTCTTTCTCATTAAGTGAAAAAAAATTCCTTATAATTGAAAACTTTTGACCTTATTCTTTGAATTTATACACTTTAATCTCTCTTTTTCACATGGCTTTTCCTCAAATATTGGAAGACAGCTTTTCTTTACCACTATCCCTTTGACCACCATCACTCTTGCTACCTTGTCTTTCTCTTCTCATATTCTTCACCTATTCTTCATATAACATGATTTCCAGGTATCTTGTCATCTTGATCACAGTCTTCAATTTGTCATTTCTTAAAATGGGGCACCAGAATTGAACATAGTACTCAAGCTGTGATTTGTCCTGGGTAGAATACTGAGGAACTTGTGAGCATTCTGACCCAGGATATCTAAAACTATGTGTCTAGATCTGCCCCAGGACCAAAGCGGGCAATAAAGCCATTCCTGGTTGGGAGCCTCAGGGAGCCATTAAGAACAGCTGAGGAAATGACCATGATAGCTAATTTTTATAGTTGAAGTTTTTGTTTTTGTTATAGTTTGCCAAGTTCTTGGCATATAAAATTCCATTTGATTCTTACAATATCTCTGTAAGGTCAATACTTTAGGTATTTTACAGATGAAACTGTAAGAGGTAAAGCAACTTGTCCAGGGTCATTTGATTAGTAGATATTTTAGAATGGATTTAAATCCAGATCTTGTTGACTTCAAATCAAGCACTCTTTCCTTAAGCCACTTAAAAATGTGAAAGGCAATGTAAAGTCAAGTTCATTAATACAAATTAGAAATTGTATAAATTCTTTGAGGGAGTGTTTCCTTTTTTTATTTATATCCCTAAGACCTAGTACAATGTCATATTCACCTAAGCACTTTATGTTTGTTGAATTTAATCTAATTGGGGGTGTATTTGTGCATCTAAATATATATGTGTATATATGTAATGGGGGATGAGAATGGGGAAAGGAGAAGAATAAAGCATTGGGATTGAAGGTTGTAAAGGATATAGGAAATGAATGCTTGCCCATGAAACCCATGTGTAATATCTAGATGACTAAGCTAAATGTATGAGAGGGAAAACTGGAAACAAAAGAAATCCTTCTTTGAAATGTTAGTGGAGCTAAGTAAGGACTTGAAGGGTAGATATCTGTTGGGACAAACCTCCTAACCATGAGACTGTATGGTTTGGGGACTCTTTCTGATCTAGCATGCCTAAAATGGGTACCACATTTGAAAAATGACATTGACAATTGGGAGTACATCCAAAGGTAGATAGCCTAGATAACAAAGACACTGCATTTCTTTTCACTCTAACAACTAAAAGGACAGTTACTGCCTTTAATCTAGACAGAAATGACTGAGGTTTCAAGCCTAGGGGAATGGGAGAATAACAATCCCTATTGACAGGAAGGTTAGATGAGAAAGATAGTTTGGGTGTGTGGGGAATGAAAAATGATTATAATTTGTGTTGCATGGTTAATGCTGATCTGCCATATGGCTACCATATTTTTCTTGATAGCATCTTCAAATTGCTTATAAAACTTGAATACAATGAGGGTGGTTTAGGCAGTTCTTGCACCAAAAACTGAATATAACTTGGAGGGTGGAATTCATTACAGGGCATGGGGTAAAGCTCTGCCTTGGATCCAAAATAAAACATAATTAAAATACAGTCTACTACTAAATAAAAGACTGTGACATTCAAATATACTTGTGAAAATCTGAACACATTACAGATGGGGACAAATGCATTTTAAAAAGACAAATCATTTGAATTAAAATAAAAACAATGTTTATCATTGGCAAAAAAAAAAAACCCATATTTCATGGATCTGTTCATTGTTATTTCTTGCTGCAAACAACCAGATTCCAGTCATTAGTTATGGCATCCAGGCATTAGACAATACATGCACTTCAAAAATTCACATATCAAGGATCTCATGGGAATGGGCATATTATCCTCTCTGGAACTTACCCACTTCCCCTCATTTTGTATGATTCTTGTCATGCAGATATGTTCCATGTCATTTTGTTAATCCGAAAGAGGATGAACCAGACTTGCTCAAAGTTTTCCTTCATCTTTCTGATATTTTGTGGCTCCCAATACAGTGTTCAACTTTGTAAGTCCTTGATCTGAAATTCATTTCAAGCACATAAATCACTGCTGAAAGTGTCTTCATTCATCTTTCCATCATTTTCTGGATCTCCTATAATCGTAGTATTCCATAATCAGTAACATTTTAGAATCACTAGTGGGGTATAGGGTATGTTCAAGGAAGACTAATACCTTTGGCGTTAAGGATGCTGAGTCCTTTTCAGGACTGCTTTCCACCTTTGACATCTCAGCTGTGGCTTCAAGAAGTTGTAGCATGCAAAGCAGCCACACCCCAGTAAACTCTTTCAGCAGACAGGCTAAACCTGGTTGAGAATAACTCAGGGGTTCAAAACTCATCAGTGAGTTGGGTTGGTGGAGAGTGGGTGTCTAAGCATGTAAAGTCTTCCACTGGTAAAATGAGCAGATGAGAGCAATTCATTCCAGCAACCACGAAGGTAAAAGAAGCAGGCACTCTGGAGCACTTAGAGCTTAGTTAGACATTGAAGACTCCAAGGTCATCTACTGCATCTAGAGTCATCACCAGTTGTCTTGACTCTATTTTGCCATTGAACCATGATGACTTTGGAAAAGAGAATGAGGCTGATGAACTGATGCAGCTCTGCCTCATTTAAATTCAATTTATTAAATTCAATTCACCTCTAGATCCTATTTATTCTTATATCACTTTTTTTTGTTTGCAAGGCAATGGGGTTAAATGACTTGCCCAAGGTCACACACTAGGTAATTATTATGTGTCTGAATCTGGATTTGAACTCAGGTCATCCTGACTTCAGGGCCAATACTCTTATCCACTCCACCACCTAGCTGCCCGCTCCTATTAATTCTTTATATCTTCCTTTCCTCTTTGAAATATCATTGCTACCACCTTTATTGCCTCATGTCTATACAATTGCAATAGTTTCTAAGTTGCCTCCTTGGTACTGATCTATTTAATAATTTTGTTATTAATGACTTGGACAAAGGTATCTGTTGCATTTATCAAACCTGATTATGATTCTTGACTAAGAAGAAAAACTAAAATAGTGGATAATAATAAATAGCAGAGTCAGGAGCCAAAAAATTCTCAATAAGCTAGAATTTATTCAATTTATCCAGCCCTGGAGTAAGGAGTACCTGGGTTCAAATCTGGTCTCAGACACTTAATAATTACCTAGCTGTGTGGCCTTAGGCAAGCCACTTAACCCCATTGCCTTGCAAAAAAAAAGTAAAATAAAAAAATAAATTCAATTTACCCACAAATCAAAAGACATAACTCATACCATTTTACCATTCTTATTACTACAGAGAGTGCAATTATGATGGGCTGGTCATGTTGTACGAATGTCAAATGTATGCTTCCCCAAAAGACTATTTTATGGAGTACTCACACAGGGCCAGCACTTACAAGGAAGTCAGAAAAGGGGATACAAGGACACTTTCAAGGTCAATACTCAGAATTTTGGAATTGATGATGTCACATGGGAGACACTTAGCACAAAACTGCCTAGTATGGCATGCCCTCATCAAAGAGGGTACTGTGCTTCTGCTCTGGCAGAATGGAAGCAACTCAAAGAAAATGTGAACTATGTAAGTTTAGAGAAGCCACATGGATTATTTGTGTCTGACTTGCGGTAGAGAATTCCAAGCTCATATTGGTCTGATAAGCTACAGTTGGAAACACTATAACTAGGCTCTGATGAAGAGATGTTATTGTGGTCTTCTTTGGTAACAAAGGACTAGAACCAACTAACCAAGTATCACTAGTTGAACATTGGCATTAAAAAAAAGATGGTGCTTGTGACTGAAAACAGTCTAGGATCATTAAAAGTGGTGCATAACTGTACAGATGCCCTTGTATTTGTTTTCTCTACCATTAGAATGTGAATTTTGGAGTCTAGTGTTTCCATTTAGACTCCTAGCACTTAGGATAGTTTTTTGTACATAGTAAGTACTAAGCAAATTTTTTTTGTATTCACTAATTCATTCATACATAATTCAGCACAGTCTCTTCTCTTTATTTTGGGGACCCAGTTCGTAACAGTTTAACACACTCACACACACATATAGACACATACAAATTTATCTTTATGGACCAATTCAATGGATTATCCAACCAATTACATCAGTATGTATTACTTTGGGTCAACCAGGTGGCACATCAGATAGAATGCCAGACCTGGAGTCAGAACAACTCATTTTCCTGAGTTCAAAGATGACCCCAGACACTTGTTAACTGTGTGACCTTAGGTCAGACATTTCACCCTATTTTCCTCAGTTTCCTCACTGTAAAATGAGGTAAAGAAGGAAATAAACTATTCCAGTATCTTTGCCAAGAAAAACCCCAAAGGAGGTCACAAAGAATTAGATACGACCGAAAAACAAGTGAACATGTATTACTTTATCAGTCATGAATCATGTGAGTAAGGCATGTACTTACTATGTACTAAGCCCTAGAGATATGAAGAAAGGCAAAACAGAACAAAACAAACCCCAATCTCCTTAAGGAATATGCATAATAAAAATGACTAACATTTATATGGCTCTTTAAGATTCACAAAGTAATTTACAAATATTATTTTATTTTATTCTCATAACAATCCTAGCAGAAAATAGTAATTGCTATGCCCAATTTTATAGATGAGGAAACTGAAGCAAACAGAAGTTTTAAAGTAATTTGAGGAGCAGCTAGGTGGCGTAGTGGATAAAGCACCAGCCTTGGAGTGAGGAGTACCTGGGTTCAAATCTGGTCTCAGACACTTAATAATTGCCTAGCTGTGTGGCCTTGGGCAAGCCACTTAACCCCATTTGCCTTGCAAAAACCTAAAAAAAAAAAAGTAATTTGCCTAGGATCACACATCTAGTAAATGTCTGTGACTACATCTGAACTCAAGTCTCCCTGACTCTAAGAGCAGTGTTCCATCTCTGGCACCACTTGGTTAACATATGTATTGAGATACATTCAGTTTCATCATTTGGATGCATTTCATGTTGCAAATATCTTTACAATAAACTCTTCTCACCATCAAGGACCAAGTGGAGCCAACACATTTAGACTCTAAGAACAAGTCCCAGATGTATTTCTTGGGAACATAAAAATGGCTCTTAAGAAAATACTTATGGGGAAAAGCAGATGAAGTTGGCCAATTACATTCAGGGGAGTTTCATACTGTGGGCAACACACTTTTTAGGATATTGAAGAACTGATTCTCCAAGTACCTGAAGGAAGGAAAAGATATCAAAGGCAATGAAAAAAATTTCAGATGGTTACTAACCCCCCCAAAAAGATATACCATAAAACATTAATGCTTTCAGTATGTATTTCTGTTTTCTCAAATATATAACTTTTTTATGAAAGGGTATTCTTTGATGAGGATATTAGAAAGAATTTGTTTTTAAAGAGATATTTCACAGTAGAACACATTTTTACCCTTTCATAACTAACTAGGTATAAAGAATGTAAGATCATATTTTGTCTATGTTTTACTGATTATGAAAAATTATATGATTTAATATAGTCAAATTAACAAAGTATCCCTTCCAATGGGAAAAAATATACAGGAATCTTTAAAAGTTATAGCAACAGAGATGATTCTGCTCAATAGCTCTCTACTAATTAATTGCAAAGGAAGCAAAAAAGAAAACAGGGAGGTACATTTTCATGGAGCTCAAGGGCAGAGTCCAAGTCAAAGTGACCTACAATTGAAGAAGTCTTCCAGATGCTGTTAGTTGCAAATGATCTCATGCTGACTGCATGAGATCTGGCATGCTACAGAGTAACTCATGAGATTTGAAAACACCCACAAGAGTTTCATGTAACCATCCACACAGGAAAAACAAGTGTATGAAAAATATATTTTGTCCAGATTGTTATATGTGAATACCTAGAAAATCTATCAAGCTCTTGCATGTTTGTGTGTGTGTTTGTGTTGCACAATTACTGCAAATGGACAAGTATGTTCCAAATCAAATATAGCTGACCAGATTATCTTTATAAAACTTTCAAAGATCCTTTAACGAACTCAACGTTTTCTCTGCAACAAAGAGCTATCATTTTAATTCAAAGTAGTGGAATAGGATGTGCAGGGGGAGAAAAGGAGTAGGCAATTATTAAGCTCCTACTACATGCTAGACACTGTGCTAAGTTATATAAATATTATCTCATTTGATCCTCACAATACTGGGAAATGGGTGCAATGGTTATCTTCATTTATAGTTAAGGAAACTAAGGCAGACAGAGGTTAAGTGACTTGTTCAAAAGTCCCAGAAATAGTGACCAGATTTAAATTCAACTCTTCCTGACTTCATTCCCAGTTGTGCCTTCTACATGCCAAAATTCTTCCAACGATGGTACATGCCAATTGAGCTTGAGAATTATCCAAAAGGGCAAATGAGAGTCACATTATAGGTAGGAGAGACTTTGTCAATAAAGAATAACAAAATAAAAGTTACAAAGGATACATCAAAGAAGTTTGTGATGAGAAGGAAGGTAGACTGGATTGGTGATGAGAAAGAGAAAAAAAACCAATGAGAATTTAGTGCATTCATCAGTCAACAGGGATAAGATATCCCAATCAGGAAAATTAAGAATTCCTACCACCTCATACAATGGACAGGTCCCTGTGGTAATCTAAGGAGAGGACATAGCTATCTAGAGTAAATGTTTGGGCAGTTAGATGGTGCAGATGAGCAGATAAAGTTGGGGCCTGGAATCTGGAAAACTCGTCTTCCTGAGTTCAAATCTGACTTTGGACACTCAGTAACTGTATGAACCTGGGTAAGTCACTTAAGTCCATTTGCCTCAGTTTTCCAATCTTTAAAAATAAGCTGGAAAAGGAAATAACAATTTACTGTGGTATCTTTGCCAAGAAAACCTCATATAGGGTCACAAAGACTTGGACACAATAAAATGATAACAATGGGATTCTTACATATGTCTAGACTACCTGAAATGTCATCTCTTCATGTAAAGAAACTCAGCACCAGACCTCCATAACATACATGGATGAGGCTTTAATATAGTCTTCAAACCTTTCAACCCTATCATTTCATAATTACAAATAATATTTTCCAGTGTTGTTTTTGCCATCTTTCTGAAACAGATAGAAGGCAGGATAGAGCCCTGAGAGTCAAGAAGCCTTGAATTCAGATCCTGACCCAAACAATGGTTAAAGGAACCTGAGAAAATAACTGAACTTCAGGGCAGCCAGGTGACATGGTGAATAGACTACCAGCCCTGGAGTCAGGAGGACCTGAGTTCACATCCAACCTCAGACACTTAATAATTACCTAGCTGTGTAACCTTGGGCAAGTCACTTAACCCCATTGCCTTAAATTAAATAAATAAATTTTAAAAAAGAAAATAACAATTTCTTTCAGCACCAGTTTCCCCATCACTAAAAAATGGAAATAATAATAGCACCTGCTTCATAGAATTATTTCAAGATCAAATGATATAATGGAATGTTAAGTACTACACAAACCTTAATGCAATACATAAATGTTAGCTGTTATTACTGTTATTGAAGAAATTGAATAGTAATGTCAATTTAGTTTGGAAGACCATATCCAGATCTCCACAGAATTTTTTTACTTCATCCTTTGCAACATAAGCTGCACTAGACCAAAGCTTACTATCTTTAATTTTTAAAAGCTGTCTTATATATTATGCTTTTTTCTCTTTATTTTTTTTCCTATTTTTATTAGATTCTTCTTTCACAGTATGCTTAACATGGGTCTGTGTTTAACATATAGCCATACCTCTTTAGCCCATATTAGATTGCTTTCTGTCATGGTGAAGGGTAGAGGGAAGAGAGGGAGGGAGAAAAATGTGAAACTTAAAAACCTTGCAAAAAATGCTTGTTATATATGAACTGCACTAAACATCGTAGTGTTGTCTTCTCACCGGGAGCTTTGTCAAACAAGAAAGCCAACTAGCCATCCCATTAAAAAATGTTTTTTGTTGCTTTGAAGAAATATTAAAACCAACTCCTCTATTTTTCTGATGAGAAATCCTGAGCCATCCTTCCAGTTAATCATAATTTCTTTATGTGCCTGGCTCATACTTTTCTCAACATCAACACCCCCCTTACATATAAACATATTTAAATTTCATAAGTATCCTATTTCAAACACCTGTGAATGAGGTTTCTAGACACATGTGTTAATGCTTTTAATCAGGACAAAAGGCTTAAACAAGAAACAAATTATAAACTTTGAAAGTAGAAGTATAAACTAAATGAAGATAAATTTGCTCATTGTACTCCCCTATTTTGGACAGCATCTCAGCTTCTGGCTAAGATGGTAGAGAGAAGCCAGGTACTGCTTTGAGCTCTCCTGGCTTTCCCTCAGAACAAACATGAACTAAGCTTCTTAACAGATTTTTGAATCCACAGAACCCAGAGAAGATTCAAAGGGAATATCCCATAGCAAGTCTGTCACAGGGGAGCATGGGTGTGCTGAAGGCAGAGAGCAGAAACCGATTGCAGGGGCAGCTGGGTGAGGCCAGAGGACTAACCTGAGAGCAGCAGTAGAAGTGTTTGCTATGTGTGTAGCAGGCAGAGGAGAGCTCTAGCATAGGAGCAAACTGGTCTGAAAGACCCAGCCAGAGTCCCCATGTTTTCAGTGGAGCTCCTGTATTTCCAGATGAGCCTACCCCCATTCCTGACTTTCTCCAGAACAAACACTATAACAGCCCCCAGGTGTTTGCATTTTGCCCCAAGGCTCAGATATGGGCAGATTTCTACCAGCTGATTGCTGTTTAAATTGATTAACTTTCTAACTCAAGGTCCCAGCCCATATTGTGCAAGGACAACCCAGATCCTGCTGGGCCCTCCCCCTCCCAGGTCTAGGGAGTGGGCCACTAATCAATATAACAAACAATTCAGGAAAAAGTTTATGACATCCCTTACAGGATGACCTACTGAGTAATCCCCTGGAGTGGACAAGGCCTCTGAAATTCTATGAACCAGCCCCTCACCTAGCACAAGACCCTAGGGGAAAGGTCCAAAATGAAGAGAGACTAGTGCAAAGTGGGGCTCCATTGAATGTTACCTTAAAGACAAGGATCCTAACTCAGAGAGGACTGGAGTTTCAAAGGAGAATATAAATTGGTCTCTAGCCTAGGAAGACTTCTCAGAAGAGATCAGAAAGGAGGTTAAAAATCAAATGGAAAAATTTGGAAAAGAAACACAAGTGAAAATTAACAAAACAGAAATTCTCTCAAAAACACAATTAGGCAAAGCAAAAAAGACAACAACTCCTTCCAAAATAGAATTGAGCCATTGAAAAAGGAAGTGCAAAAGGTAAATGAAGAAAATTCTTCTCTAAAAAAAAATGACTGGAATCTGTGAAAACTAATAACTTTGTAAATCTGTTAAACAAAATAAAAAAAATGAAAAAATAGAAGAAAATGTAAAATACCTCATCGATAAAACAGCAGACCTAGAAAATAGATCTAGAAGAGACAATTTAAGAATCATAGGACTTCTTGAAAACTTAGGGGGGGAAAAAAGCCTGGACTCCATGCATCAGAATATAGTGAAGGAGAACTGCCCTGATATCCTAAAACCAGAGGACAAAATAGTCATCGAAAGAATAGATCAATCCCCTCCTGAAAGGGATTCCAAAATGAAAATACCAAGGAATATTGTGACCAAATTCCAGAACTATCAGATAAAGGAGAAAATTCTGTAAGCAGACAAAAAGAAACAATTCAAATACCAAGGAGCCACAGTCAGGATTACACAGGACCAGGGATCAAAGCACCTGGAATATGATATTCTGGAAAGCTAGGAAGCTTGGAATGCATACAAGAATTCACTATCCAGCAAAACTGAGACTCTTCTTCCAGAGGAAAAGATAGACATTTAACAAAATAGGAGACTTTCAACTTTTCCTGTTGAAAAGACGAGAGCTAAACAAAAAATTTGGTCTTCAAACAGGAGACTCAAGAGATCTATGAAAAGATAAACAGGGAAAAAGGAAAAAAAACTGTTGTCCAATAAGATGAAACTGGCTATATCTCTACCTGGGAAGAACATTCTCATAATTCATGAGAATTGTAGCTCTATTAGAGGAAATATACTTTAGAAGTAATGGACATTCATGACTTGTCCATGACTCTGATGGAATTATTTAAAAATAATATCTCCTTAAGGGGGGGGGGGGGACAATAAAGAGATGGGAGGAAGAAGGGAGATTGGATGGGGCAAATTGCATCACATGAGGAGGTGCAAAGGACCTATTGCAATAGAGGGGAAGAAAGGAGGCGGTGAGAACTGCCTGGATCCTACTCTCATCAGATTTGGCTCAAGGAGGGATTAACACACACACACTCAATTGAATTTAGAAGCTTATCTTATTTTTCAGGTATTAAGAAGGGAAAGGAGGAGGGGAAGGAAAAGAGGAACTGACAGAAGTAAGGGAAGGAAGAAAGGGCAAAGGGAAAGGGAAAAGAAAGGGGAGAGGGGTAGATAGAAGGGAACAAACACACTGAAGGAGGTGGTATTCAGAAGCAAAATACTGAGGAATAGGAATAAGGTGAAAAAAGGGGAAAAATACAAATGGAAGGAAGAAAGTAAGGAGGGCAATAAGGAATTAGTAATTATAACTGAATGTGAATGGAATGAACTCTCCTGTAAGATGAAAGAGGATAGCAGAGTGAATTAAAAACCAGAATCCTACAATATGCTGTTTATAAAAATGCATTTGAAGCAGAGACACATAACAGTGTAAAGGTAAAAGACTGGAGCAGAATATATTATGCTTCAGCTGAAGTGAAAAAAGCAAGGGTAACAATCTTTTCTCAGGCAAAGCAACTGCAAAAATAGATTTCATTAAAAGAGATAAGGAAAACTATATGCTCTTAAAAGGCAATATAGACAATGAAGTAATTTCAAAACTAAATATGTGTTCATCAAATGACAATAGCATCCAAATTCTCAGAGGAGGAACTGAATGAGTTACAGCAAGACATCAACAGCAAAACTCTACTGGTGGGAGAGCACAATCTCCCTCTCTCTGAATTAGATAAATCTAACTATAAAATAAACAAGGAAGAAGTTGAGGAGGTAAATAGAATGTTAGATATGATAGAACACTGGAGAAGATTGAATGGGGAGAGAAAGAAATATATCTTTTTTATGCAGTACATGGCAACAACATAAAAATTGATCATGTACTAGGGCATAAAAAATGCCATATTCAAATGAAGAAATGCAGAAATATTGAATACATCATTTTCAGACTATAATGCAATAAAAATAATGTGCAATAATGGACCATGGAGGGATAAACCTAAAACTAAACTCATTCTAATAAATTAGTGGATTGAACAACAAATCATAGAAAGAATCAATGATTTCATCCAAGACAATGACAATAACTAGACAACATAGCAAAACTTATGGGATACAGCCAAAGCAGTTATTAGGAGATTTATTATATCTCTAAATGCTTACGTGAATAAAATAGAGAAAGAGGAAATCAATGACCTGAGTATGCAACTAAAAATGTTAGAGAAGGAACAAATTAAAAACCACCAATTAAATACCAAATTAGAAATTCTAAATATTAAAGGAGAAATTAATAAAATCAAAAGAAATAAAACTATCAAACTAATAAATGAAACCAAGAGTTGGTTTTATGAAAAAACCAATACAAGAGATAAACTTTTGGTTAATTTGATAAAAAAAACAAACAAGAAAACCAAATTATTATTATGAAAAAAGAAAAAGGTGAACTCACCACCAATGAGGAGAAAGTTGAAGTAATAATTTGAAACTATTCTGCCCAACTACATGGCAATAAATCTAATAATGTAAGTGAAATGGATGAATATTTACAAAAATATAAGTTACCCAGGTTAAATGAAGAGAAAATTAAACACACAAATAACCCTATCTCAGAAAAAGAAATGCACAAACCATCAATGAACTCCTTAAGAAAAAATCTCCAGGGCCAGATGAATTCACAAGTGAATTCTATAAATCTTCAAGGAAAAATTGGTTCTAATTATGTGTGTGTGTGTGTGTGTAAAATCTATTTGGAAAAATAGGTGAACATGGAACTCTGTCTAATTCCTTCTATGACACCAATATGTTGCTGATACCTAAACCAAGAAGAGTCAAAGCAGAGAAAGAAAATTAGAGACCAATATCCCTAATGAATATGGATGCAAAAATCTTAAATAAAATATTAGCAAAGCAATTACAGCACATTATAACTAGAATAATACACTATGAGCAAGAAGGATTTATTCCAAGAATGCAGGGTTGGTTCAATGTTAGAAAAATTGTCAGAATAATTGATTATATCAATAACAAACCTAACAGAAATCATATGATTATCTCAATAGATGCTGAAAAAAATCTTTGACAAAACTCAGTACCTATTCCTACTAAAAACACTAGAGAGCATATGAATAAATGGATTGTTCCTTAAAGTGATAAGCAGTGTCTCTCTGAAACCATCAACAAGCAATATATGCAATGGGGATAAGCTAGAAGCATTCCCAATAAAATCAAGGGTAAAACAAGGATCCCCATTATCACCATACCTATTTAATATTGTATTAGAAATGCTAACTTTAGAAATAAGAAAAGAAAAAGTAATTGAAGGAATTAGAATTGGGAAGAAAGAAACTAAACTCTCAATCTTTACAGATAATATGATGATATCCCTAAAGAACCCCAAAAAACCATCTAAAAAACTATTGGAAACAATTAGCAACTTTAACAAAGTCACAGGATATAAAAATAAACCCACATAAATCCTCAGCATTTCTATCTATTACTAATAAGATACAGCAGCAAGAGTTATAAAGAGAATTCTCATTTAAAATAACTACAAACGGCATAAAATATTTGGGAGTCTACCTGCCAGGGCAGACACAGAAACTCCATGAAAACAACTATAAAACACTTTTCGCACAAATAAAATCTGATCTAAATAACCAGGCAAATATCAGTTACTCATGGATAAGCCGAGCTAATGTAATAAAAATGACAATTCTATCTAAATTAAACCATTTATTTAGTGCCATACCAATCAAACTTAAAAAAATTACTTTAGTGAGCTAGAAAAAATTATAACTAAATTCATATGGATAAACAAAAAGTTTAAAATATCAAGGAATTTAATGAAAAAATGCAAAAGAAGGAGTCTTAGCCTTACCAGATCTAAAATTATATTATAAAGCATCAATCATCCAAACTGTCTGGTACTTGTCTAAGAAACAGAGTAGAGGATCAGTGGGATGGATTAAGTGCAAAAGAGACAGCAGGAAAAGATTATAGTAATATGTTGTTTGATAAACCCAAAGAGTCCAGCTTCTGGAATAAGAATTCACTCTTCAAAAAAAAATACAAACTGCTGAGAAAACTGGAAAATAGTATGGTAGAAACTAGGATTAGGCTAACATCTCACACCCTATATCAAGATAAGATCAAAATGGGTGCAGGATTTAGACATAAAAGACAATATTATAATCAAATTAGGAGAACAAGCAATAGCTTGCCTGTCAGATCTATGGAAAGGGGAGCAATTTATGACCAAGAAATATAAAATCAAACTGAATAATTTTGAATATATTAAATTAAAAATCTTTTGCATAGGGGGTGGCTAGGTGGTGCAGTGGATAGTGCAACGGCCCTGGCCCTGGAGTCAGGAGTACCTGAGTTCAAATCCGGCTTCAGACACTTAATAATTACCTAGCAGTGTGGCCTTGGGCAAGCCACTTAACCCCATTGCCTTGCAAAAACCTAAAAAAAAAATCTTTTGCACAAACAAAACCACTCTAACCAAGATCTTTAGAAATGTAGGAAATTGGGAAACAATTTTTACAACTAGTGCTTCTGACAAAGGACTTATTTCTAAAATATATAGAGAACTGACTTAAGCTATTCCCCAAATGACAAATGATCAAAGGATATGCAAAGATAATTTTTTGATGAGGAAATCAAAACTATCTATAGACTTATGAAAATTGTTTAAAGCATTACAAATTAAAGCATCTCTGAGTTACCACCTTACACCTCTCAGATTGACCAATATGACCAGAAAGGACAATGATTAATGTTGGGAGGGATGTGGGAAATCTGGGACACTGAGGCATTGTTGGAGGTGTTGTAAACTGATCCAAGCTTTCTGGAGAGCAATTTGGAATTATGCCCAAAAGGCAATAAAAATGTGCATTTCCTTTGATCCAGCAATGCTACTACTGGTCTATACCCTGAAGGGACCATGAAAAAAGGGTAGTAAAGAACTGGAAATTGAGGGATTGTCCATCTACTGGGGAATGACTGAACAAATTGTGGCATATGCATGTTATGGAATACTATTGTTCTATTAGAAATCAGGAGTGGGGAGGCTAGGTGGTGCAGTTCGGCCTCAGACACTTAGTAATTACCTAGCTGTATGGTCTTGAGCAAACCACCTAACCCCATTTGCCTTGCAAAAACCTAAAAAAAAGGAAATCAGGAGGGATGGGATTTCAGAGAAACCTGGAAAAACTTGCATAAATTGATGCTGAAGAATACTGTGCACTTTAACAACATAGGGTAATGATCAACCTTGATGGACATGCTCACTCCATCAGTGCAATGATCAGGGACAATTTTTATGGGATCCATGATAGAAAATGCCATCTGTATCCAGAGATTGAATTATGGAGTTTAAATGAAGACTATCTTCAATTTTTAAAAAGTTGTCTTATATATCACAGAATTTTACTATTTAATATTTTCTTTCTTCCTTATGGATATATTTTTTTCTCTCAACACTTTCAATTTTGATCTATGCATATCATGGAAACAAATGTAAAGACTATATAGATTGCCTTCTGTTAGGGTGGGAGGAAATAAGAGAGGAGGAAAAATTGTAAATTCAAAATCTTGCAAAAATTAATTGGTAGAAACTACTATTGTATATAATTGGAAACCAATAAAATATTTACATAATTAAAAAATAAAGTAATTAGAATCCCCCCCCAAAAAAATATATATTCTCAAAAGTTCTACTTTGGTGTCATCATGATGTAGAAGTGATGCTGAGTTTTCAGCGTCTGCATCAATGTAACACAAACTCCACTGGGGTATGGTGTAATTATTCAGTCATGACAAATTGTTCATGACCCCTTTTGGAGTTTTCCTAACAAAGATACTGGAATGGTATGCTCTTTCCTCTTCCAATTCATTTTGCAGATGAGGAAACTGAGACAAAGTGATTTATTTGCCCAGGATCACAAACCTGATAAGTGTTTGAGGTTAGATGTGAACTCAGGAAGACGGTCTTCCTGATGCCAGTACTGACATTCTATTCAAAGCACCATATAGTTGCCCCACCTTTTTGGTGGGGGTGCAACCCCCAAAAAAAGGGATACAAGTATGGCCTACTAGGGAACAGCCTCAATCAATGCAGAGACACTAATCTCTAGAAAGTTGGTCACTGGATAATGATGAATTTTGGTTATATCAACCCATAAATCAGATAAAATTTGAATTAATTAGTGCAATAGTATCCCTTTATACTTCTGTAGTACCAGTGGTGGAATGGTGGAAAAAAAGAGAAGATGGTTCTGAGAATCACAATAACTGTTAATATTAAATATTATCCTATTATTATTATTCCAAATAATCAATCAATATTCAGTGACCAAGTATGAATTTTAAGTCTATATGACACCTTAAGGTTTGCAAAATGCTTTACAAATATTTTCTTTTTATCCCCACAACAACCCTGGAAAGTATATACGTTTATTAATCCCTGTTTTACAGATGAGGAAACAGAAGCAGAAAGAAGTTAAATAAATTGCCCAGTGTCACAAAGCTAACAAGGATCTAAGACTGGTTTTGAACACAGGTTTTCCTGACTCCGAATCTGTCACCCTATGTACTGTACCACCTAACTGTCTTATTATAGATTTAATGCTAAAAGATGACAGAGAAGATCATATAGTCCAACCCCTTCACTTTACAGAGGAAGAACCTATAGCTCATAGAAGTTAAGAGACTTACTCAAGGTCTCAACTATTGGAAGAAACAAATCACACCAACACTGAAATTTTTACTACAAATAAACTCAAGTAATATAAGAATGTACCAACATTGTCTTATTGAGTGGGGAGCACACATTACTCAGCTTCATCCCCCATCTTCACTTCTACATAAAGATTTAAGGTAGCAGCATCCTCAAGCTGACTGATGCCAAGTGACTCTGCTGGCCCACAGCTATGCTCGTGTCACTGAGCCTCTGGTGCAAGTGTGGATAAAAACAGGCATAGAGTCTTCGCCAATCCCTAGCATATTCCCAATAGCTCTTGTGTTGGTAATGAAAGCTCAGATGAAGCTTCCTTCTCCCAAAAATCTCTGGATTTATCCCTACTTGCTTTTTTTAGGATGCTCTCAATTTTGACTTCCAATCAATGACCCAGATAGTTCCCATGTTGATCATCTTTAAATTATCTCTGGCCTTTATCTGTTGCCCTTCCGTGTGATTACAATTATATTTTTTATTTTTTTATATTTAATATTTATTCTCATTTTGTACAAATAATGTTTTTATACATTAATAAAATATTATTGTTTAAGAGTAAACAAAATACACCCTCCCCAAAAAATATAGACTTGCTTGAGTGATAAAGGGGAGAGAAAAAAATTAAAATTAAAAAAAAATAATAGTAATAATTTTAGGTATGGACAGGTGGCACAGTGGATGAAGCACTAGCCCTGGAGCTAGGAGCACCTGAGCCCAAATCTGGCCCCATACACCCAACAATTACCCACCTGTGTGACATGCTAGCTACCCCAACCCCACTGCCCTGCAAAAACCAAAAAAAGAAAAAAGAAAAAAAAAAGACCTAAAATAAAATAAAATAGTAATAATAGTAGGGGTGGCTGGGTGGCAGATAGAGCATTGGCCCTTGAGCCAGGAGCATGCAGGTCCAAATCTGGCCTCAGACACCCAACGATAACCCTACTATGCAGCCCCATGAAGGTCACCCAGCCCCATTTGCCCTGCACCACCCCCAAAATAACAATAATAAAAAATGTGCTTCAGTCTTTGTTCCAACACCAACAACTCTGTCGTGGATGGATCACATTATTTATGATAAGTCCATCACAAAAGTTAGTTCCATATTTTTCCACCTTTACCATTGCTGATTGCAACTCCCTCCTTTCTTATTTCTCCACTACCATGTACTATATTTTCTCTCTCCTTTCACTCTGACTCTGCTGTAGGGTAGCTGAGTGGCACAGCAGACAGATCTCTGGCCCTGGGGCAAAGAGGCCCTGAGCCCCCCTACCACCCCTTAGGCCCAGCATCCACCTGGCCCTGTGGTCCTGGACAGGCCATCCAATCCCAGCCTCTTGCAAGCAGTAAAAAAGAAAATGTGTTATATCTGACCACTCTCCCCCCATGGTCTATCCTCTCCTCCATCATTCACATCCCCACCCCTTTCCCCTGTCCGCTTTCTCTCCTTCTTACTACAGATATCTATACCCCATTGAGTATATATGCTGTTTCCTCTCCTAGCCACCTCTGATGAGAGCAAAGATTCCCTCATTCCCCCAAGCCTTCCCCCCCCCCTTCCATATCATTGCAATAGCTCATTGTAATGAAGAAAAATCTTAATATATGAAATATCTTGGCCTATTCCCCCCTCTCCTTTTTTCTTTCTCCCATTACATTTCCTTTTTTCCTATTGACTCCATTTTTATACCATATTTTATCTTTAAATTCAGCTTTCTCCTGTGCTTCAACTATAAAAAGTCCTTCTACCTGCTCTATTAACTGAGAAGTTTCATATGAGTATTATTTGTATCATTTTTCTATACATGAATACATGCAGTTCATCATCATTAAGTCCCTCATATTTTTCCCTTCTTCTCCAATCTCTATGCTTCACCTGAGTCCTGTATTTGAAGATCAAACCTTCTGTTCAACTCTGGCCATTCCAACAGGAACATTTGAAATTCCCCTGGTTCATTGAAAGTCCATCTTTTTCCCTGGAAGAGGACATTCAGTTTTGCTGGGTAGTTGATTCTCGGTTGCATTCTAAGCTCTTTTGCCTTCTGGTACTAGCTTTTAATGTAGTTGCTGCTAAGTCCTGTGTGATCCTAACTGCAGCTCCACAATATTTGAATTGTGTCCTTCTGGCTGCTTGTAATATTTTCTCTTTGACTTGGGAATTCTAGAACTTGGCTATAATATTCCTGGGTGTTGGTTTTTTGGTATCTCTTTCTCAGGGGGATAGGTGGAGTCTCCCATTTCTATTTTGCCCTCTGCTTCTAGGATATCAGGGCAATTTTCCTGTAGTAATACTTTGAAAATGATGTCAAGGCTCTTTTCCTGATCATGACTTTCAGGTATTCCAATAATTTTTAAATTATCTTTCCTAAATCTGTTTTTCATATCAGTTGTTTTTTCAATGAGATGTTTCACATTTTCTTCTAATTTTTCATTCTTTTGGTTTTGAAGTATTGAGTCCTGGTTTCTCATAAATTCAGCAATTTCCCTGAGTTCTATTCTTTATCTGAAGGATTTGTTCTCAGAGAGTTTTCTTATCTCTTTTTCCATCTGGCCAATTCTGCTTTTTAAAGTATTCTTCTCAATAACTTTTTGAACTGTTTTATCCATTTGACCTAAGCTGGTTTTTAGCATGCTATTTTCTTCAGCATTTTTTTGGATTTCCTTGACCTAGCTGCTGACTTCATTTTCATGTTTTTCCTACATCTCTTTCATTTCTTTTCCCAGTGTTTCTTCTAACTCCCTCATTTGATTTTCAAAGTCTTTTTGGAGCTCTGTCATAGCCTGAGCCCAATTTCTATTTTTCTTGGAGTCTTTAGATGTAGGAGCTTGTGCTTCCTCATCTTCAGACTGAGTATTTTGATCCTTCTTGGGCTCATATGCAAAATATTTCTCAATGGTGTTCCTCTTTTTTTCTCTGCTTGCTCATTTTCCCAGCCTAAGCCTGTTTTGGGGGTGCTTCCTGAGATTTGGGGACACTCCCACAAGGGTCTCAGTTTGTGAGGCTCTGTCCTCCCTCCTGGTCTGTGAATGAACATAAGTGCCCCCCTCTGCCATGGGGCTGAGGTGGGGGGGCCCTGCTGTGATCAAGATCTGAATGTGGTCAGAGCCCCAGAGTCCTGTTCCAGGGGTGGAGGACAGAGCTCTGCAGTCTCTCTCTTCACTCCCCTCCCTAGATTCAATGGGCTCATGCCCTGGGGGCTCCTGCTTACCGGCTCCACCTGCTTATGTTTCCTGGATCTAGGCTGAGGTGGCCACACTGCTCACTGTGTGCCCTGAGGGCTAGGCTTCATGTGCTCGCTCTGGCAGAGGTCCCCCGCTGTTCCCCTAAGTTGTGCTAGGTGCTCCCCAGAGCGTAGCTCAGGAAACTCACCCACTGCTGTAAGCCTCGGCTCCCAGCACCCTGGGGCTGCCTCTGGGAGGCTGAAATTCTTTCCCTCTGGCGGGCGACCCCTCTGGCAAGCCGCCCCTCCAACCCCAGGGAGCAGAGCCTTTCTGCTCTTTTCCAGGTTACCTTGAGTAGGAGAACTGCCTCATTGGGTCCCTTTGTGGGTTCTGTCTCTAGAAAATTTAGTTAGAGTCCTTAGTTTAGAAGTTTTATGAGAGAGCACCTAAGACAGGATCCTCTCTTGTCGCCATCTTGGCTCCACCCCCATGATTACAATTATAAAGGGAAATACAATTCATGATTCTGTCATAATTCTAAAACAACAAATAATGAATTCTTTACCTATTTCAAAAAAGTGAAATTGTATATGAGTTATTCTATGTAATATTTGTCCCCTGATCTTTCATCTCAAGTAGACACTAAAAGATCTTTCAACAAGTATGCTAAAGTGGGAATTCCATCTATATATGAATTAGACTAGATGGACCTGAAGTCCCTTCCAGTTCTGAAATTCTACATTTCTGAGATGCCATTGAAATAGAACATGTCCCAAAAATCTTAGTGCAGTTTTAATACCCTTAGAAGTGCAAATGCTATAAACTTATTTTAAAAGATTATTTAAATTTTTAAAAAATAGATTAACATATCTAGTGAATATTCATTAGCTGTTATATAGAGACCAAATGGATTACATTTATAATTCTAGCCTAACAATCACTCAAAAAACAAGGATTTGATGTCTACATGACCGGTTTTATGTGTCCCTGTAAGAAAATGTAATGGAGATAGATCAGGTGAATGAGGTGGCCAAGAAAAAGAACCTTTTCTATTGATCCAGCAGTCTGAGAAAGTGTCATCTATAAAACTACTACACATGCTATGCAAAGTGACAGTTCTAGTCTAGTTAAAATTAATATGAAAAATTATTATTTGAAATCCCAAAAAACCAAATGGAATTTTAAGAAATTTCTTAATGAAAAGTTTTGAATTGAATAATTAATAATTAAATCATTCAATTCCTATAATTTTGTAGCATTTGTAATTTTAACATTTTTCAAACTTAAAATTGCACTAATACTGCATTTATTTTGAGGGTGGAAATATTTTCTTCATAAAGGTGAGACAGGACAATTGTCACACCTTTGAGAGAATGACCTAAGCTGTCTCTCTCCAGGACTCCCTCATAGTTACTTACTTGCATTTTTACTATTTTTGTTGCACAACAGTCTCTGCCTACATTTAAGAAAGTAATTAATAAAGATTCTCGGCTATTAGAGCTTACATCATAATTGAGATGCAAACTGAACTCCTATACATAAACTATCTCTCATTACATACTGCAAGAGTAAAAATGCCTAGGGGAGTAGGGGAGTGGGGGAGAGAGGAAGAAGAATCTGTTTTGGGTGTGGTTATTGCCAGTTGAGAATACTAGCCCCTGAACCCAAAAGACTCTACCTCAAAGTAACCATCTTCCGCTGTGGATGTACCAGGGAATGGGATCAGTATATTTACACACCTGAATAGATCAGAGAGAGAGAGAGAGAGAGAGAGAGAGAGAAAGAGAGAGAAACAAGCAGCTGTTTTTGCCCTTCAAGCCCTAATGGAAAGAAGAATATATGTTTTCCCCAGGAACCTAAGGAGAGGTATCATGATAAAATAGTATAAATATAATATAAAATAGAAAAAAGTATAATATAAAAAATAAAATGATAATAGAAAATAAAAGAATGTTAAATTTAGAGTAAAAGAGCTTAGATTCGTGCTACAAATTCAGATTCTTAAAAACCAGTCACAACTTCTATGGAACGCAATTTCCGCTTCTATAAAATAGGCTTAGACTAGGTGACTTATGATGACCCTTTCAGTTCTAAATCTATGATTCTATAAATCTGGAAATTCAACACTTCCCTGTGTTGAAGAGAGATGGGGGAGACAGAGTTGGCTCAGTGTTCTCTATTGCCTACATGTGTCAATCTCTGTGCCACAAGGGAAGTTAGTTGGGAATTGTCTCCCAGCTGATGTCATGCTTAAGGGACCCTTCTCACACAACCCCCAACACAAACACACATTCCCTCAAATGGTCTTAAATGATTGGCATTTTCAAGGATAACCACAACTTGACTCCCAGAGAATGTGTTCTCTCCCCAAATCTTCCCACTCAATTTTCATAAAATTATAAACTCTAATAGTTAGAAGAGTTCTTAAATATCACATTAGTTCAAATCCCTTGTTTTCACAGAGGAGGAAACCCTTGTCTCCTCTCAGAACATAAGGACAAAAGAAGAATATTTTTAAATTGCATCGAACTCCTGTCAGGAAATATTAGATTGTCTATCATTTAATAAATCAGTAAGTCAACCAACACACATTTAAATCTTAACATTGTGCTAGACCTGGTGCTAAAGTTTGGAGATGCAAAAAAAGAGGAAAAAAGTCCTTGTCTCTCAGAGTTCACCTTCCAATGAGAGAGACAATATACAAACTAAGTCTGCATAAAATGTGTGTGTGTGTGTGTGTGTGTGTGTGTGTGTGTGTGTGTATGTGTGAATATGATAAGTTGGAGATATTAACTGAAGGAAATCATTTGCATTATAAGGGGGATTGAAAAAGACTTCTTGTATGTGAGATTTCATCTGAAACTTGAAAGAAGCCAAGAAAGCCAGGAGGTGGAGATGAGGAGGGAGAACATCCAAGACATGGGGGGAAGGAGGGGAAAATGCCTAAGAAACATCAGAAAAAGAAGAGAAAGGAAATAAGGGAAAGCAACACTATCAAGCTGAGATAACTTATTATTAAATAATTATTATGAATGGAGACTTCAAACCAAAAAAGTACTAACAGAGAAAGAAACCCTGATAGCATCTTACTTGGCCAATGAGGTCACTCAGCAGCCTTCTCTCTATTTTCATAGGACATTGCAAATTCTCAGAGATCCTTCTGTTCAAATACTTAGCTCCCTGCCCAGACCCTGGGAAGGCTCAATGAAAGCCTTGTTGACTGAACTAATTCTATCCAATGAAGTAATGAAGGGAGAGGCTACAGCATGATACCCATGTGAAACAAGGCAGATAGCCAGGAAAGATAGCATGAGCTATTTATTTTATTTGTTTCAGAGAGAGGGGAGGGAAAGACGAGGAGAAAAAGATTTAGTCATGTTCCTTCTTCAATAATTCAAAGATCTGCGAGTTCATCAGTGTGACTACATCCTCTATCAACGCAGATCATAACCATGGTTCATGAATTGCTAGAGCTGAAAAAAATGCATCACCCAGATGGTGGCCAACATTCTGGTGATGAGCTTCCCGAAATTTAGTTTCACAAGTTTCATATGACAGATGAATGGTCCATCACCCATTATGTTCCTGAAATGTTTCCCACTTGGTAACATCTGACAGAGTTTGCACTTCCCTGACTTAGCTTTCAAGAAACCAAGGACACCCTGATGCCCTGATGGATATGCCAGGCTTGTAAGCTGGTAGAGACTTTAGACCTTCTTTATCTAGTTGAGTTAGTTGGTTGTCCTTCTAGAGGACCAAATCTAACTGGATAATGAAAGAAAAAGAGATTTATGTGAATGATTGATTATTTTGCAGATATTGTAGGAGAGAATACTATTACTAGTGAAGGTGAAAGGATGGGGGAATGAAGAGCTCACAAAAGACTTTGCTGGGATACACACATTTTACGAGACAGAAGTGAAATAATTCCCTTGGAAGGGAATTAGTTGTGTCCCATCAACTTTATGCTTCCCACTCACCTGCATTAAATAACAGAAGTTTGGAAAGAAGAAACTTGAAGAATCTACTCCCCAAGTAACTTTGGATACTTTCTAGGAGACTACCAACTTTTCTGAGACCTACACACAATAAGCAAGATTCACAGACATAAAGTAGAGACTATCTTTCAGAGAATACAAGTCATATGAGACCAGCAAGGACAATAGGAATGATGCAATGACATCACTTAGAAGACATCAATGACCCTGAAACATCAGAGACATGAATTACCTCCATATGTGTGCCCCAGACATATGTTTCTTGCTCATATGCTTTTTTTTATATATACTCCCATTCCAGATGGGTGTTCAGTATATATACCTTTTCATGTGTGTGCCATACAAGCATCCATTTCTCCCAACAATATTGTGTGGAGCCATGTTTCTTCCAGATTCATGGAGAAAATGTTTTACTCCTACCCTTATTATTTTGTTATATTAACTTGCTTTTGATTTATGATGTCCTTTAATAGAAAGTACTTTGGTGGGTTCTGGTGAGCTATGGGAAGTTTTGAATGAGTGTGGATCCATAAGATACCATGATCTTAGGCTAGCATTGTCATAGGGATCTAAACTGCCAGGTGATAAACAATTTCAATTTTATAAGCAAAGACAAGAGTTACTAGTGACTTGGAATGGGATATAAGGTGGTAAAAATTAGGAATGGTTTTCCACACCCACTTTAGCCATGTCTATCATATTATTCCTCTATCTTCACTAATTCCATTTCCCAGTAACCATGGCCTTTATTCTATTCCTAAACTTCTTTGTTTTCCTTACTGGGTCCCAATATTTGGTTCCGGCTTCATAGGTATGAGTATATTCTTTTAAACTATGTATCACTTCTTACCCATATATTGATGTATTCATGTCCCATGTCTCATTCTATAAGTCTCTGATTTGGAAGGAAGGCATTTAAAAAGAAGATAAAACTATGAAGTAATACAACCATCCTGGAAAGCAATTTGGGATTATACTCAGAAAATCACTAAATTGTGCATATCCTTTGACCCTCCATTTTGCTCATCATATTTAGGTTAAGCTCATCACTTCTAAACTTAGTACCACTACTGATTCTAACCTGAATTGATACCATTCTCCTTCAGCCTTCCCTATCCTCTCTTTTGAGGACTGAAAGGTGGTGCACCAAACTCTGCTCAATGCCTTACTTAATAGAAGGCAGAAAGTGGATGTTTCACTCCTCTCTACATCTACTGCTCTTCTGGATTTCAACTCCACAGAACCAGAAGGCTCCACAGTGGGTATTCCCTGGTTTCCTCCAGCTACATTTTCCTGTATCTCTTTATGTGTTGTCTTTCCCATTAGATTGTAAGCTCCTTGAAAACAGAAACTGCTTCTCTTTTTGCTAATTGCATCCCCAATGATTAGCACATTGCCTACTGCATTTTATTGTTACTGTTGAGTCATTTCAGTTGTGTTTGACTCTTCATGACCTCAATTAGCAAAGAAATGGTTTGCCATTTCCAACTCCAGCTCATTTTTAAAGATGAGAAACTGGGGCGGCTAGGTGGCACAGTGGATGATGCACTGGCCCTGGGGTCAGGAGTACCTGGGTTCAAATACAGTCTCAGACACTTAATAATTACCTAGCTGTGTGACCTTGGGCAAGCCACTTAACCCCATTTGCCTTGCAAAAACAGAAAGAAAGAAAGAAAGAAAGAAAGAAAGAAAGATGAGAAACTGAGGCAAACAAGGTTGAAAGATGAGAAACTGAGGCAAACAAGGTTAAGGGACTTGCCAAGGATCACATAGCTAGTGTCTGAGGCCAGATTGGAACTTAGGAAGATGAGTTTTCCTGACTCTAAACTTGATACTCTATCTACTGTACCACCTAGGTTCATTTAATAAATATTTATAGGATTGGAATGGATTGGACCTAGTGATACCATTACTAGGTTTAAATTTAATGGCTATTCAGTAAAAAGTAAAAAGACCCATCCTACACAAATATGTATACCATAGAAGCATTTTTTGTGATACCAAAAAAATTGAAATAAAGTAAAAACCCATCAAATATTCAATAAATTATGGCAAATGACTGTAATGGAATACTATTGCATTATAAAAAATACAAAAAGAACAAGACTTAAAGACTTGTATGAATACAAAGGAGAACCATTATTACAATGACAACAATCTTGTAAAGAAAATAAATGAAATATTTAAGAACCATGATCAGTACAATGACCAACCATGAGTCCATGAGTCCAGAGGACTGATGATGTCATATTTCCTACCTTTTGGCACAGAAATCATGAACTAAAAGTTCAGAATGAGATACACATATTCAGATGTATCTCACTGTATTCTCTCACTGTAGTGAGAGAATTTATTTTGTTACAAAGGAGGGCTTTCTAAAATCTTTTTTAAGAGGATAAAAGTTCTTTGGGCATAGAGGAGTAATAATGACGATAGGAAGGAAGGAAAAATAACATCAATAAATCATGAAAAAATTAATAGAAAGCAAGAGAAGTTCAGAATGAATGATGTAAGCAGGGTAGTGTCGGAACTACCGTTATTAAATCTGAAAAACCAAATTCCATACCAGAAGTTATAGAAGGCAACAGAAATTCAGAAGGAATGAAACAAGCAGGCTAGTGTTGGAACTACTGTTTGAATTATGCCCCAACACAGCTGTTTACATTTCATATTCAATTCTGACTTTTGTTTTTCCTTATATATTGAAAGGTATGTGCTTATTGATATTTATTAAGTACATGAGTTCTTTTTTAAATTGAAAAAGAAAAGAGGGAGGTCATGTTGGTAAGGAAAGAGTTGATGATTAGGTCAAATCATCTACTTGAACCCAGGTTTTCTGACTCTAGAACTAATCCACTTTTCATTGTGTAAAAGGGAAATTAAACCTCATTCTCCCTAATTCCAGAGGGCAAAATTGAGAACCTTGAATAGAAGCTATATCACTTTAACTATAGGAAGATAAATGAATTTGCTGCTGGCATAAATACATAATAAGGGCAAATATGTAAAGGGGGGGGGAAAGGAATAAGCATTTATAGAATACTGCTATGAGTTAGGTTCTATAGTGAATGGTTTACAATGCTATTTCATTTGATCCTCACAATCTACAAGATAGGGGCTCTCATTATTCCCCTTTTGTAGTTGAAGAAACTGAGGCAAAGGATTAAGTCATGCAGGATAGAAGTGTCTAAAGACAGATATGAACTTATCTTCCTGATACTGAATCCCGCACACTATCCACTGAGCCCCCTAAATGTGGTACCAAGGAATTAGGAAAAAGGTTGTCTATTCTGCCTCATATTTCAGTTTTGACACAAGCTGATCTGGGTAGCAATGTAGTCATTGTTAGGTTGAAAAGAAATTTGGCACCCCTGCTTCCACACAGGTCTTTTACATGTTTCTAATGTAGAATCCCATATATGTCTTCCTAATGAGGTTCACCTTGCATGTTGTCTAGTCAGATATTTTCCCTGCATATTTCCCCTCCAACATTATAAATAGGTGCGTTCCTTTGTGTGAAGGAGGTAGAGAGAAAAGGAAATCTTTACTACCACATTTACTACTTTAAATAAATATGGTTTTAGTTAAACTGAAGCAAAGTCTTGGTACAGAAAGAGGGAGGAAGGAAGGGAGGAAGGAAGGAAGGAAGGAAGGAAGGAAGGAAGGAAGGAAGGAAGGAAGGAAGGAAGGAAGGAAGGAGGGAGGGGAGGAGGGAGGGGAGGAGGGAAAGAAGGGAAGAAGGAAGGAAGAAGGGAGGAGGAGGGAATGAGAGAAGAAGGAAGGAAGGGAAGAGGAAGGAAGCTAGGCAGTGCATTGGATAGAGTACCAACTCTGGAGTCAGGAGGGCCTGAGTTCAAATCCAGCTTCAGGTACTTAATACTTATTTAGCTGTATAACCTTGAACAAGTCACAACCCCAAGGCCTTGCAAAAAAAAAGGAAGAAGGAAAAAAAGAAATGTTGTACTTCTTAACTTTAGTTTTAAATTCACCTTTACACATTTCAGATGCCCTGGTTCTAAGGCAAAACCCAGAACCTACACATGAAAGAATTTTTAATAATGAAAGACCATTTGGATTCCAGATTTGGAACAGCTCTCTCTCCTGTAATATGGTTAGTGGATTTTCCATTCCTGAAACTTTTTAGTCAAATACTGAGTAAAATACTTGACTGAAGTACTATAGATTGTGAGGAATGGAGAAGGGGACCATTGAGATTCTTCCCAATCCTAAAATTATGTGATTCTAAAATGATTGAAATAACTATGCCAAATGATTGATTTCAACATAATCCACATAGTCAGTAATTTTCTGGCTCAAAGTATTCTTCATTGTTGTGAATAAATATTACCTATCCCTTTTTTGTCACTGGTTATTCTTACCCTAAATTATTTATCCCAGCCTTTAGAAGAGTAATATTAAATTTGGCCATGGTTTTCTCCAGTTAGTCAGTCTCCTGTGTCTGTGCCTATTATTGAAAAGAAGCATAGAAGTATCTTTTTTTAATTGAAAACTATTTCATTGGCTGCTTTTCATTTTGTTCTGTTGCAATCTTATCATCACTGTTTTATCTATCCTTAACATATACCAGGCTCTCAGCATTTTAGCCAGAGGCACTGTGAAAATCCAACAAGCAAGTCTATTGTCTTGGCAGAAGACACTGCTGATTTCAAACCAATCCAAGTTTCCTAAATTAATTTTCCAGAGCATCTGAAATTATCACAGAGATAAAAAGGGAGAGGGTCACTGGGAATATTCCACCATGACAGGTGGTGGAAATTGTTAACTGCTCCAGCAAAGTGTGGGAAATCAATCTGGGCTCTAACAATGACACGGAGCCCTGTTCATAAAAATAATCTTCTAAAGTAAACAACTCTAGTGTCCATGGGCTCTTGATTAAATGAGTCCTCTCCTCCTCCTCTGTTTTCACACGAAAGAAGGTCCGAGGTAACCATCTGGCATTCTGGGCTCAATGTTCTTGCCTTCAAATGTCATAGAAGATACTATGCACATGCTTTTATACTGGGAGGGATACAGGAAACTTAAGGCAAATCTATTTTTTTACATGATGCAACAGGGACTTTTGCATTAGTGAGCACATTGGTGAAGTGGATTCTTCTTCTGATGAATAAATCATTTGATCTTTCTGAGCCTCAGTTTCTTTAATCTGTCCACCTTGGTGGCCTCAGAGTCCCTCCAGCTCTAAATCTTATGATTTGTGGTCTGTAAGACAGGGATATCCAAAACTGGTTAACATAGTGAGATGGCAAATGCATTATTGTAATAGATGAAGAAACAAACAAAAAAATATTCAAAGTAATCTACCTCCAAGTGAAACAGGGTCTAATGTTTTCTCTACCTATGTGACTTTGATTAAGAAGTGTTCCTAAAGGTGATAACAAGCTATCTTCCAAAAACCTGTTATTCTCTGTTTGTGAAAAATTTAGTATAGCCAAAAAAAAAAAAAAAAAGGAAGAGCATTTTCCTCTTTATTATTTGGACATTCTCTTTTGGGAGTACTTCCATTATACAATGGAAGGAGTGAGAATTTGGGTTCAAATTTCTACTCTGTTGTTTTCCAACCTCTGTGACCCTAAGGAAAAAGCCTTAAGTTCCCTGAGCCTCTAAAGTAAGAAGCTAGACAAGGTGACCTCTAACATATCATCCAGTTCAAAATCAATAATCATTGAATTTCTGATCTTTAATTCTCTCATTTGTAAAAATAAGAGGTTTAGACTTTTTTCATTTAGTCATTTTTCAGTTGAATTTGATTCTTATTGTTCCAATTTGGAATTCTCTTGGCAAAGATACTAGGGTGGTTTATTATTTCCTTCTCCAACTCATTTTACACATGAGGAACTGAGGTAAACAGAGTTAAATGACTTGCCCAGAAATATTTAAGGACAGATTTGAACTCAGGAAGATAAGCCTTCCTGACTCTAGGCCCAACACTCAATCCACTGGGTCACCCAGCTTCCCCTAGTTGGCATTTTAGCTAGATGGCCTTTAAGGAGGCACATCTTGCTGTTTGTAAATTTTGGCTGGGCCCAAATCCCTGATTCCTCCCTGGACTTTGATAGACAGGTTTATCTTTATCTAACTTACTTCCAGACTTCAACTTATACTTTCTGGACATCTCAAGTCACAATAACCTGTCCTGCCTTCTCCATCCCAACTTTTCCAGCTTCCCTTTATGGATAATCTTCTCTACTAGAATGCAAGCTCCTGGGGCGGCTAGGTGGTGTAGTAGATAAAGCATCAGCCTTGGAGTCAGGAGTACCTGGGTTCAAATCCGGTCTCAGACATTTAATAATTACCTAGCTGTGTGACCTTGGGCAAGCCACTTAACCCCATTTCCCTTGCGAAAACCTTAAAAAAAAAGAATGCAAGCTCCTTGAGAGCAGAGACCATCTTTATCTTTGCTTGTATTTGTGTCCTTGGAATTTAGAACAGTCCACATACTGAGAGTTTAAGAAAGCCTTATCTTTCTACTAACTATCATCTATCTATTTCTATCTTCCAACTTTAAATTTTCTAATACTAGTTTTTCCTGGGGTTTTTCCCCCTTTTTTTTCCCTGGAGGAGGACCTTATATGGTCTAATAATAACATACTTCTTTGTGTTCAGAGGCAAGGATACTTATTAATAACTATCGCTTTATGTCAATTTTCTAGTATCAAGGATAGATAATTATTTTTTAATTAGAAGGTACCTAGATTGTTTCACAGATAAGGAAAGGTCCAAGGAAATTAGGAGACCCTGCCCAGGTTAATACAGTTTTTATCAGAGGTGGCATTTAAAACCTGGTCCTCTGACACTTCCTTCCCCTTTGTCCAATCATTGTTGTTGTTTTCTCTGATGTGATTGATACATCCATACTCTCTCACATTAATTCCTTTAGTAGTCAGCAACAAAATAACTGACCAGGGACCAGGACTTACTTATGGCCATTAAAAGGAATGTCAAATGACTCTGGTGAGAATGACAGCATTAGGTACTGATTAATTCAACTATCAACCACTAAATGTTTCCACTTAAAGCAGCTAGTGGCAAAGTATAGTGCATTAGACTTATTAGTCAGAAAGCCTTGAGTTCAAATCCAGCCTCAACACTTCCTAGCTGAATCACCCTGAGCAAGTCACTCAAACCAGTCTGTGATTCAGTTTTCTCATCCATAAAAATGGAAGATAATAATAGCACTTACCCATCAGAGTTGTGAAGACCAAATGAGATGTCTAAATTTTTTTTCTCTCTTGTGTGGGGTATTTACCGAACCTTATTGTAAAATCTGAGTTGATATTTGGCCCTAGGCTATACGTAGGTCAATGGTAAGCAAAAATACTGTATAAAAAATAAATTTAAAAAATAACTTTTTGCTTATTTTTACTTTTTATAAATGTATACTTTGAAGTATTAAAAGATAAAGAATGCTGATATCAGACAATTCTATACTTATATTTTTGCATCTCTGAGTGTCTATACTTTTTCTGTGTCATCTGCTGGTCTTTTTTGTGTCATCTTGGAGTTCCACAAAAATATCCCAAAATTCCATTTAAACCTATTTCTTATGCTAAGTTTCAATGTAATGGTATTGTAATAAGAAAAGTAGTGATGCAGAAAGAATAACTATACAGTTGGTTTCCTTAATCTTATGTATTTTGTTTCGTACATTTAAAAATATTATTCTGAGAAAAGATCCATAAGCTTCACCAGACTGCCAATGGAATCCCTGACCTAAAAGAGGTTAAGAACCTTTGGTTTTTGAGGTTCCTTCTAGCTCCAGAGCCATGAACTTTGAATTAAATTGAGTTGACCTGGTTACAGTTTTGTTTTTTTAATTTCCAATCAAAGCAGGACAGAGGTTTGTTTTCTAAGGTTGCAAAGGATGTCTTGGTTATGAAGACTTAGAACTGCAGAAATGAACTCCCAGTCAAAGAAATAACAAGGTTTTCCCCAAGTGGGCTTTAATGGATTGTTAGAGAAGGAAATCCCTTCAGCAAGAATTGGAAAAGGCATCTGGGGAGAACAGCTTTGTCAACTCACTCTTTTTAATAGCCCAACAATCTTACTCAAATTATCCAGAGGTGAGTGACAATGAAAATTACAGTCTGGGGACTGAACTCTTTGGGGTAAGCAGAACAGGAAGCAGCTGGGGAGTGGAGGGGATCATTGGCTTAGGAATTCAGGAGGCAAGCTCCCCAAGGCTTCATCTCTGTGTTGATGGCCAGAAGGTGACCAGAGACATAGACCTGGCTAGCACAGGCATGGACATCCCATCTGAACCAGAGTTCACTTGGAGTGATGGCTTTTCCAGAAGTTCTCCCTACAGAAAACTTATTGGGCAACAAGGGCAAAGGAGAGCAGGAACTGAAAATCATTGATGGACCCTGGGGAACATAACAGAAACACAGTGTGAAATGTCTAAAGGGGAAAGAGCAAGGGGATGAAAGGAAGAGACATGAGAAGGAACAGGAAAGGAGCAAGAAGCAAAGAGAGTACCAAGAACAATTTGGTACCTGTTTCACAAGTTTACTAAGACCACTGGTTTTCAGATATAAATCTCTAAGGAACTACAGAATTACAGGATGGTTGGAGCCCAATGTGGACAGATAACAGTGTGGTGAATTACAATGGAAAATTCACTGAATTCTACTACTATCATTAACTAGTTCTGAGACCTTTGCTTTAACTTATTATTAAAATGAGCAGTTGTATTAGATGATCTCTGGATGAAGTCTCTTCCACTTCAAGCAGCCTAAGAAACCAGACATGGTGGTGACATTTTAAAGACCCAGGACTGGAAAATTTTAAGGAAATCTAAGAAGAACCACTTCGGTCATTTCATCCAGAAAGTTAGCTAGTATATTGAGGTACTATGATACCAATGTTATTTTTTTTAAAAAAAGAATAGTTTTGAATACTTTTTATATTAAAAAAAGAATGAAATGAACCAATTTATATGGTAACAATCTTTTCTATAAAAAGCAAACAGCTTTGTATTATGAGCAATTCAATGACAATTCATGATTCCAAAGGACAAACAATGAAGCAGGTTCATCCCTTACATAATATATGAATACTAGATCACCCCTAGGAAAGAAGAAAAGTCTTAACCTACTTGACTTTTCAGTCAATGAAGACCATGGTTGTATATATATATTTGTATATAGCTCCTAAAGTAATTTGTTTTACTATCTATGCATATTTGGTACAGGAAATGTTCTTATTTTTCTTGTCTTGACTTTTTAATGAAATAAGGAATAAGAAGAGAAAATAGTTTTCTCTTTAATTTTTTAATGGAGGTGAGTGTGCTACCAATTTGGAAAGTTGCATGTACTTTCTTTTTAATTTATGGAATAAAGCATTTTCATAACATAGTATTATTAAAAAATTATTGTATGTGAAATTGCATATCTACCATGCACAACTTGTTATTCCTTTCAAATATACAGCAAAATTATCATGCAAATTTTTTTCTTCTCTCCTCCCCACCATAGAGATGGTTATTTTTCAGCATAAAGATATATAGATAGATAGATACATGGATGATATATGTATGTATGCATATGTAAAATTATTCTATATGTACTTCTATTTATCAGTTTTTCCTCTGGATGCAAATAATGTCTTACTTCATATCCCCTTTGTAGTTAATTTAGGTATTTAAAATAGTCAAAATAACTTATTCTTTAAAGACATTTTTAAAATAATATTGTTCTAAGTATATACAATGGTCTCTTAATTCTACTCATTTTACTCTTCATTATTTCATTCAAGCCTCTCCTGCTTTTCTAAAATCATTGAGCTCATCATTTCTTATAGCATAACAGTATTCTATCATAATCATATATAATGGATGCACTTTCAAATGAAACATTGTATTATTAGTTTTATTTACAAGAGAACTCGTGTTCTTTTGGGGGTAATCTATAAATATTTGTAGTATGAAAACAAAATCTATCAATAACACTTTTTTTTAAAAGATAGCCTCATATGCTGTAACACATTTATTAGGGGAAGGAAGGAGAATAATCAATGTTTGAAGATTTAAATTTGAAGATCTTCCTATATGTAAGTGCATTCTGTGGTTAATTAGAAGGACCAAGGACTATTTCATATCACAGACTCATTTCTTTTATGACCTGAAAAAAGCTAGATCCCTTCACCATCCACCCCACTCCATTATCCATGCACAGATTACATAGAACTTGTTTCCACCTTTTGAGACCATATTTCTCTAACATGTATCACAGAAGGTAGATACTGAGTTCAGAACTCTTCGAAAGAAATCCAAGGAAGTCACAAACGCCTGCTAGTCAATCCCCAAGACAATTGCTAGTACGGCAGCTTCCCAGGATCTAGGAAGCTTTCTCATTCTAGTAAACCATCATCATCATGGTAAATATAGTAGCTGCCTCAGCACCAACAAAAATAGTAGTAGACAAGGAGGAGAAGGAGGAGGAGGAGAAATGGTAGGTGGTGGTAGCAATAGGAACAGACTTAATAGTAATGGTGGTAGTCATAGACTTGGCAGTAGTGACAGCTGTATTAGTAGTAGTTAGTAGTAGCAGTAATAGTAACAGTAGCAGCAGCAGCAATTTATACTGTATTTTGACATTTGCAAATTGTTTTATAAATATTATCTCATTTGATCCTCAGGACAATCCTGGAAAGTAGGTATTATTATTTTTAATATCACCACCACCATCACCACCAGCACCACCACTAGTACTACTGCTACTGCTGCTGCTGCAACTGTTACTATTGCATCTACTGCTACTGTTACTACTATCCTTATTTCACATATAATAAAACTGAGGAAAACAGAAGTAAATGACTTGGCCAGAGTCAAACAGCTGTGACACAGGACCACAGTCTGAAGCCAGATCTGGCACTCTATCATTTGCGCCACCTACTTCTGAGCATAAAACAATCACTCTGGCTTCCTCAGAACTTAGAGGACTGGTATAATGATCACCATCATCAAACCTGGTTCCAGAAATGCTTTTAAAATAAGCCTTGTTCCTAATAAAATACTCCTATGTGAGACTACTTAGAAACAGTCCTCCCTATTGACCAGCCAGTTGCTGTTGCACCTTATTCCTGGCAATCAAGCCTCTGGATGTTCTTTGGTATAATGGAAGAAGCATTTCAGTACTGCCTTCTATAATAAACTATATTGGGGCCATCCTCCTCCGCTACACAGACTTCCTTATACATTACTCTCTCTTCACACTTCTGAGATCACATCTCCTGCTATTCCTTGAGATCTGCTTCTTTTGCCCATACCTTAGATTTCCCTTCTCTTTCTCCCATCTTAGTAATCACACTTCCCCCATATTGCCCTGTTAAACTCAGGGACCCCAGACCTGTTGCCACTTCTTGGTCACTGACAAAAGGGTCAAATACAATTCTGAGCATAAAGATGAAGATGGAAAAGTCACTAACAAAAAAGTAAGAGAAGAGGATGGTTTGCAGTAGCTAGGAGAGATGGTATTGGGAAGAGAGGATTCATTCAGCTTTGCATAGATTGAGTTTATATTTCTGTATGACTCTTCTAATTTTAATTGTGGTTTAAGCCAGGGGTTCTAAACATTAAGATTTTTGAACTTTAAAAAATATATTTTTAGAATTATCTTGTAACAATTGATTTCCATTGTATTAATGTATATTTTATTTTACTCATATAAAGCATTCCAAGAAAGGGACCATAGATTTTACAAGGCTACCAATGGGATCTATGGACACAAAAAAGGCTGGGTCCCCAGTTAGAGTTTACAAATCCTTAACTAATTAAGACCCAACTTTTGTACCAATTTGACATTGAAACTACATTTGGTTTTCACAAGTATGTTCAAAATTCACAAGTCTTGTATTTTCTCAGCAAGGAGCCAGCTTCTCATGTGGCAAAACATTCTCATCCATAAAAATTCATGTACAAAAACCTTTAATGGAGAAAGAAAGCAGTACTTAAACCAAGTATTCACTTTACAACTAAAAGAGTAAATAGAAATGAAACTCAATAACTTGATTATTCTCTATATGAGCCATCTACAAAAAAGTGAACACACATTTGGGGAAGAAATTAGCTATGTCCATTATAAAAGCTGCTAAATTCTTACTAAGAAAACAAATTTTTCTTCTTTTAAACAGTTTCCAGCATAACACCTGATAGCCTTGGGGCACCCAAAGAGTGACTCAGAAACCACAGCAAGGCCCCATATTCAATCCACTTCCTTAGAGATTCTCTGAAACATTAGGGATGGGTCTGAGTCTTGGAGTGGCCCACTCCCAGTGACTGTAGGATAGAGCACAGCTCCCCAGGTTTGCTCTGGGCTCTGGCTCTGAATCCACAGGAACCCCCAAAGTCACCCTGAGCAGTGTAGCCAGTGGCCTAAAAACAGTCACTAGTTAAGAAAATGCTTGGAGTGAGCCAGCTTGCGGCTTATCACAGGGCAGTAATGAGAGCCTGTGAGCAGCCACTTGGTGACTGGTCGACAGGGCCAAGAGAATACTGGGATGGGGGCCATTGGCTGGCATGTGGGAAAAGGAATCCAGGACCTTCCATTTTAGCTACAAAGCCCAGAAACTTCTCCTCCTCTAGACTAATGATAGCCATGGAGTGATAGCATGAAATGACTAGCATGGTTCTTTAAGTTTAGATGGAAGTGGGGTAAGAGGGTTGAGAGAAAAGAGAAGTAAGGGATATTTAATTTTGACCTTAATGTTTTAAGAGGCCCCTCCTGACAGTTATTTTTGGTATGAGAATTCTGATCACTAGAAGTGCTTTTAAAATGGTCCCAGGCCTTGTTTTTTTCCCCTCTAAAAATCAAGTTTGTTGATAATGACAAAATTTTTTTAAAGAAGTAGAAATATCAAAAGACTTTTATGAATTAATTTAAAGTAAAGAAAGTAGAAATAAGAAAACAACATTTGCTCTAGGTCAAGTGACCAACAAAATGGAGGACTAGACATTTCCTTATGGTCTCTCAGATTTCTCCAAAATGGAAATTATATGTATGAGATAAGATATCAATAACCCCAATGAGGCAAAAATATGATCAGTTAACAGAAGAAAAGGATAATCCCTAAGCCCTAAGATGTACTCTTAGTATTCCATTGCAACATAACTCAATTTTATGCCAATACTCCTTCTCTTCCTCTTTCTCCTTCTCCTCCTCTCTAGGCTTAGAAAAATCAAAAGGCATGAGCTTGCAATGTTTGTTCTTCATTTTCAAAGAAGACCACGACATCAGGGAGAAAATGCCATGACAAGATGTGAATTGGATTTGAGTGAAGGGGTGTTCTTCTAAGTCACCAGCCTTACTTTCTCCTCCAGAGTCATCTGGGTTCATAGCCAGATATAAATCAGAACAACTGGAGATAACCCTGGATGTAAGGCAATCGGGATTAATTGACTGACCCAAGGTCACACAGCTAGTAAATATCAAATGCCTGAGGTTGGATTCAAACTCCCATCCTCCTGAATCCAAGACCAGTGCTCTATCTACTGTGCCACCTAACTGCCCAAGCTTACAATGATTAGGAGAGTAGCATGGCAAAGCTTTATAATATAATAGAGCTCAACTAGAACACCAAGGGCTAGAGGGAAATGGAGCAGGACAAGGATATGATTATGTGGCATTCTACTAAGCCTGAAGGAAAAAATCCAGAAACCATTTAGGGCAAATTCTGTGCCCCAGAAGTCACATAAGGCAGAGACTAAGGTAAATGAAATGCAAATTGCCCAACATGGGAATAGGCTGAGACAACTTTGAGGTTCAGCCCCCAAGGAAACCACAATCAAAGGGAAAGGAGTCAGAAAGTGAGCAATAGGAAAATATAAGAAGAAAAGAAAGAAGATGCCAAAGATATCAAGAAAAAGAAAACTCAATTAAAGATCTTGAATATAGGCAGGTGAACCAATAGGAAAGGGGAAAAGATAGGAATGTGACAACCAGATTGGGTAAAAGAATCCAGACATCTATTAATAAATATTGCAAGACAATGGAAAATATTTCAATATCTAATAAGACAGAAGACCCTGTAGATTCCCAATACAAAAATGGAACCACTGGAAAATGTTTCTGAATCATTAAAGAGGTAAGAACTGTAAAAACAAACTATAAACTAAACAGTAAAAAAAATTGGCAGAATTAAAAAATATGAATCCATAGTGTCAAGTTTAACCAAAGAAACAAAAGAGAGAATAACTGATTGGGAATGTTAACACATGGAAGTGAAGAACAATCTGGAATAAGAAGAAGAGCAAATAAATAATCATGTTAAAAAATACAATCTTTATACCAGTAAAACATATCAATCTTGAATTTAAAGATTATAGCCTATGTGTATATGATTATATAATATACTTAAAACATGTTGTATATAGATGCTATATATATATATATTACATGCCTACATAAACTGCAAATTAAGATTCATGTCTTTTATAAGAATTCGAGAAGTCAAGAAATGTAAATAAGATAACAGAACACTTCAGAAAAAAAAGAAAACCTCAATGCTAAATACTTCAAGACACATAGTAGTTAAAGTTTAAGAATTCCAAAGACAACAAATTCTTCAAGAGACAAGGACAAAATTTTTCAAATATAAAGGAAAAGAAATTTGAATAACCTGAAATTATTCTACATCTATCATAAGGGAGGGAATGAAATATGTCCCAATGTGCAAAATATTTTAGAATGAAACACTGAGTCATCCTCATTGAAAAGGTGAATTTAATACACTGAAAAAAGACAGTCATTTCTTAAAGGTATTCAAAGGAATCCTAGAAAGAAAACTAGACCTAAATAAGTTGTTTTTGCTCTTAAAATATACAAACAGTAAAAATACAAGAAAACAAATTAATACAGAAGCAACAACAAAATAACAATGGAGAGATCATTAAGAAGTATCTTTCTAAAAGTTCATAAGGAGAGATGAGTGAAACCAGAAGTCAAATGGAAATGATGATGGAGAAAGGCCTGAAATATCAGGGACTAAACCTACTGGTGAATCAATGCTGGGTTGTTTGTTTGTTTTCTGACTCTAAACTACAAAATGGGGTGGTGAATAATAGAAAAGATAGAAGGAAGGAGGTGTAGGGGAATATTTGATGTACTCAAATCAAGTCAAAAGTTAACAATGAAGGGAAAATAACTTTAGTAGTATTTCAGAAGGAAGAAATTTTAGAGGAGAATGGGCTAGAGGGCAATACTTTGTTGATTATTTCCATTCCATGTTTATTTTGTCTTTAAAAATAATATTTGTTATATAGGAAAGTTCTCTGGGAGGAGAGGAAATTATGATATAAAAAAATAAAAAATTGTTACTTTTAAAATAATAAAAACAAACAACTTTTAAAGATTTAAGATATCTTATCAATAGAATGTACAACCAGCAAAAAGTACTGCCTACCTCCTGATAGAGAAGTAATGGATTAATATGCAGAACAATACATACATTTTTAGGAACAGTCAATGTAGGAACTGTTTTGCTTAACCAATAATATTTGTTACAAGGGTTTTATCTTTCTTCTTCCAGTGTTGGGGGAGGTGAGAGGGAGATAAAATAAATACTTGTTAAAAGAAAAAATTAAGTAAAATTTAATTTGAAAAAAAAATTTAAAATAGAGCAGAAACAGGAAAAAATATATTCAGTGGGGGCAGCTAGGTGGCACAATGGATAAAGCACCACCCTGGAGTCTGCAAGACCTGAGTTCAAATGTGATCTCAGATGCCTAGCTAAGTGACCTTGGGCAAGTCATTTAACCCCATTGCCTTGCAAAAACAAAAAAAACAAAAAAATATATATTCATTGGTTATAATAAGGCAATTGGAAGGAAATACCAAGTTACCACAGAATTCATAGAATAGACTCACAGAAAAATAACAATATTTTGGATATTTGTCCCAAAAGTCTTAGTGATGTTTTAAGCAATTAAAGTTAATTTTTCCCTCTCAGTAAAGATGGAATAGACTCATTTATACACCAAGTGTTTATTAAGCATCTATTATTATACTAGTGTTCCTAAGCAAGGAAATTTCCTCTCCTAGTACATGTCAGTTGGCATCTTCTTGTCTCAGAGTATTGTTTAGAGGTTAAGTGACTTGTCCAGATGTCATATAGGCAGCATGCATCTGAGGTGGGACTAGAATCCAGTTCTTACCAACTTCAAGTTCAGACTTCTGTGTCCTGCTGGCTAGCAAGATAAAGATGAAAAAGGAAATAGTCTGTGGGTTTCAGGATCTTGCATTGTTTTGGGGGATGTGAGAAGGACATATACATAGAAAATAACACAAAACAGAGTAGATGCAAAGTAATTTCCAAGATAAGGACACTAGCAAATAGTAGAATCAGAATAAATTCCTACAGAAGATGGTGCTGGAGCTGAAGCCAAGTATGCCCTGTCCAAGACAATGCTTGAAGATAGTTCCAATGGACCCA
The DNA here is from genome assembly GCF_037893015.1 of Macrotis lagotis. NCBI lineage: Eukaryota > Metazoa > Chordata > Mammalia > Peramelemorphia > Peramelidae > Macrotis > Macrotis lagotis. The sequence goes on from NC_133666.1 coordinate 330,571,381, forward strand.
AGATGAAAAATTCTCTCCACTTGCAGAGAGAGAATAGATGAAATCTGAGTGCAAATTGAAACATGCTTTTTTCAATTTTATTTTTCTTGATTTTTTCTTGTTTTATTTTTAATTTTGCAAAATGGAGTGTATTACAGACCCAGGAGGATAACCTGTAGGAAAAGGCAAAGAAACAGGAGATGAGCTATTATAAGGAAAAGCAAGTAGTCCAGTTTGGCTAGAATATCAAGTATGTGAAGGAGAGTAATGTTCGATAAGCCTGGAAAGCAAGACTGGAGACAAATTTTAAAAATCTTTAAAAGCCCAGTGCAGGAGAGTATTTTATTTAATAGCATGACAAAGAAATTGGAGCTTTCTAAACAGGAGAGGGTAACAGTCATACCTCTCTGTACCAACAATTTGGCAGCTAGCTAGGTAGTATAGTGGATAGGCTCCCAGGATTGGAGTCAGAAAGACTCATCTTCCAGGGTTCAAATTCAGATTAGCTGTGTGACCCTGGACAAGTCACTTAACTGTGTTTGCCTCAGTGTCCTCATCTGTAAAATAAGCTGGAGAGGGAAATGGCAAACTACTCTAGTATCTTTGCCAAGAAAACCCCAAAATGCAATCATGAAGAGTTGAACATGAATGAACAAGTGAAGGATAGATTCAAAAAAGAAGAAATTAAAGGAAGAGATACCAGTGTGGCTCTCCAGTTCTTTCAGTGCTCAAGGATATAATTCATAGGATATAAAGTCTTGGTTCAGGTGATTTGGATTCCTCAAGAATAACTACCAGATTCTCTTACTATCCTCCCACTAGTCTTATGTACAAACTCCCTAGCAGTCATTTTCATTTCAAATTACATGGCAAAAAAAGCAAATACAAATGAAGAATTAAGGAGCTCAGCTCTTCATCTACATGCAACAATCTTCTTCATTCTTCTTTTCCCCAGTTTGGATTAAAAAGGAACCTTTGTGATATTGGAAGATACTGCTAGTTTATTGTTGTCATCATCATTTGTTTTCATCAATAAACATTTATTAAGCATCTAACATGTCCCAGGTTCTGTGCTAAGGGCTTTGGCTACAATAAAAACATGTAAAAGACAGTCCCTTCCCCTGAGGAGTTTAGTGTCTAATGAAGGAGGCAACATGAAAGCAAATATATACAAAATAAACCATATACAGGATAATTAGATATTTAGCAAAAGGAAGACCCTGGAATTAAGAGGGATTGAAGAAGTCTTCCTATGGAAAGTAGGATTTTAGTTCAATAAAAAGAAGCCAAAGTATTTAGTAGAACAGAGGAGGAAGTTTGTTATCGTTGTTGCATCTTATTGTTGTGTGGGAAGGTAATAATTGAAATGACTGTTGGGATATGATTGAGTGTTTAGTAAAGCAGACATAAACAGGAGATTAATTGAAAAAGATTAAAAATCTCAGAAATAATTTACTTTAAAATTACTTTGAGTCAAAAAATCAAAATAATATAAATTACTTTGGGTCAAGAAAAGAGAAGAAACTTGGAAGCATTCTAAGTCTCAAAACAGGTAATCATGGAAGCTTAGAGAAAGAGTAAAGCTCCAACATATTAGATAAGGTAAGATTGCTCATGCTCTGTCTAGCCATCAAACTGGAATACAAACTGGCCACTGAAAAAGATATGGAAGGAAGCTAATTTTTAGAGATAAGGAAACTGAGGCCTAGAGGTGACTTCATAAAATAAAAGTCAGAGCTGGAAGTGAAAGATCAACTAGTTCAACTCCTTACTTGCCCAAGATCACACAATTACTAAGTGGGAAAGGCAGTATTTTAAATCTGGTCCTCAGACAAGTATGTGCTTAGAGAATTGGGTCAAATGGAGATAAGGGCTAGAGCAAAATGAAACCAGTCATAGAAGGTAGCATATGGTAGAGCTAAACCCAGGACCAAGCTTTTGGAAACACTCACAGGATTCAGAACATGCAGATCCATCAGATGAAAAGAAGTAAAAACATCACTTGTACAAAAATATTCATAGTGGCAAAGAATTGGAAATCAAGTATATGTCCTTCAATTGGGGAATGGCTTAACAAACTGTGGTATATGTATGTCATGGAAAACTATTGTTCTATTATAAACCAGGAGGGACAGGAATTCAGGGAAGCCTGGAGGGATTTGCATGAACTGATGCTGAGTGAGATGAGCAGAACCAGAAAAACATTGTACACCCTAACAGCAACATGGGGGTGATGTTAAACCTTGATGGATTTACTCATTCCATCAGTGCAACAATCAGGAACAATTTGGGGCTCTCTGTAATGGAGAATACCATCTGTATACACAGAAAGAACTGTGGAGTTTGAGCAAAGACCAAGGACTACTACCTTTAATTTAGGGGGGGAAAAAAACCCTGGTATCTTATTGTCTGATCTTGCTATCTCTTTTACTTTATGTATCTTCCTTAAGGATATGATTTCTCTCTCACCACATTCAATTTGGATCAATGTATACCATGGAAACAATGTAAAGACTGGCAAATTGCCTTCTGGGGTGGGGGAGTAAGATTGGGGAAAAATTGTAAGACTCAAATGAAAATCTTTCTTTTTTTTTTAGTTTTTTTTTTTGTAAGGCAAACGGGGTTAAGTGGCTTGCCCAAGGCCACACAGCTAGGTAATTATTAAGTGTCTGAGACTGGATTTGAACTCGGGTACTCCTGACTCCAAGGCCGGTGCTTTATCCACTACGCCACCTAGCCGCCCCCCAAAAGAAAATCTTAAAAAAAAAAGATTCATCAGAGGAGACTGGGAAGGAATGGTCATACAAGTAGGAGGAGAACCAGGTTAAAAATTGTGTCATGAAAACCTAAAGAAGAGGAAGCATCCAAGAAGAAAAATCATCAACTGTGATAAATGCTGCAGTGAGGTCAAGAAAAATGAGAATTGAGCAAAAGCCACTGGATTTAGCAAGAAGTAACTGGCAATCTTGGAGAGAGCAGTTTAATGAGAGTACTTGGGTTGGAAGTCAGGTAACTAGGGGTTGAGAAATGCGTGGGATGTGAAAAAGTGGAGGCAACAAGTATAGGCAGCTTTTTCCTTAACTTTGGCTGTAAAAGGGAGGAGAGATATAAGACATTGGCTGGAGGGGTTGGCAAGGTCAAATTTAGGTATTTTATGGATGAGGAAATCTGGCACAAGAGAAAAAAGTCAGTATATAAAGAGAGAAAGTGAAGATCAGGAGGGAGAGAATGATCAAATGGGAAAGCTCTCAAAAGGGATAGGGGGGTGGGAAATCAAGGGTATAAGGAAGGGCCTGACTTTAGTAAGGAGATCTACCTTTTTCTGCAATCCTGGAGCAAGAATAGGAGGCTAGAAAATTATGTTGAGGGAATTTGATGCATAGAATTGGGAAAAAGAAAGAGTTCAGAACATTAGGTCTCCATTTTCTAAGTAAAAAAAGAGTCTGTTGAAAAGGGTTCTTTGTTGGGAGGAGAAGTCCTGATTAGTGTAAGTGATTTGAGAGGAGGAAAGTGGGGAATGTAATAGGGAATCAATCAGGAGACAATAAAGGGACTGGTGGACACAGTTAGGGCTCAAATGATATTAGATAGTAAAAATTTGTCATGAACCAATCAAAACAGTTACTTTGATTTCTTACAGCACAAAGCAGTTAAAAGCAGAGAAGTAAGATGACGGAACTGTGGTTCAGAAGGGGAGATGTATTTCTGAGGAAGAAAACAAACAGTTGGATTGAATAACCATAACATCAAGTTTTAGAAAGGAAAAATGAAACCAGAGTAAGAATAAAAGACTGGAAAATCAAGGAAGGGTGAAGTGATGGCTGACAGAGAATAGGGTTAGAAGGAGACCCAGGAAGAGATGGAAAAAGAGGATATTGCTGTCAGATAAAGAGATTTCAGAATTCTGGATCATGGAGGTAGAATAAATATGTATATGTGAAAGTGAGATCCAGGCTTTAATCATCCCTGTGTATGAGTAAGATAAAATAAAAGTGAAAGTCATGAGAGTTGAAGAGGATGAAGAATATGGAAGTCAGAGTAGGACATTGACATATATACTGAAGTTGTTGTTCAGTCATGTCTGACTCTCTATGACCCCATTTGGCGTTTTCTTAGCAAAGATACTAGAGTGGCTTGCCATTTCTTCCTCCAGTCCATTTTACAGATGGGGAAACTGAGGCAAACAGAATTAAATGACTTGCCCAGGATCACACAACTGGAGCTTTGATCCAAAACTTGATTAGAACTTATAAAGAAAAAGTTCCTGATTGTGCCACCTCAGGAAGACTGAGAAAAAGAACAAATAAGACCTTAGGGTCAACAGATCATTGTCAGCAGGATCTGGATGAACAAGGAAGAAGGAAACATACAGCTTACTCTGATCCAAGCTTGGAGTGATGTACTAGGAACAATACAAGCAAAAAGAAACAGTCTCTGCTCTCAAGGAGTCTATATTCTATAGGAGAAGACAAGATACAAAAAGCATTTGTAAAATGGAGAAGGATGCATGGGAAGGCTCGAGAAGAGGGGTGAAGGTAACCTGTGGCATGTTTTTGAAATCTGGAAATTCATAGCAGACCCTGGAAGGCAATGAAGACCAGAATGGTCACCTTCTCCACAAAATAGACTCCAGGAAGAAATGATCAGTGGGAAAAGGAAGGAACCAGAGGGATATTCCAGGTTAAGGAAGCCCCATACTTTGAGAGAAGTTCCAGAATGAGACAGCAGCAGCAGAAGCATGATTGCGAAGTCCAGCCGTCAGGAACAAAGTGAAGGAGGGGAATAAAGATCTGTCCCAGGTCTCTCCACAAAGTGGAGACCCCAAGAAGAACTGAGTAATGAACAAAGAGGCTTTGCAGATAAGCTATATTCCAGGCTAGGAAGGCCACAGGAATGCTTATATGTTTCAGAACAAGGAGAACCCAGGAAACGAGAGCACAAGGTTCCTTGGCAGTGAAGGAGGGTGGAGAGAAAATTTCACATTCCAAAGATACAGGGGAAAGGACTGCCTTGAGTTTTCAATGGCACACATCTCCAGGAAACTCCTGGCTTCTGGGATGGAAGGTTTATTTTAGAAAAAATGTGGAATGTCTTAAATGAAATAATGAAGAGTGAAATGAGTAGAACCAAAAGAGCATTATATGCTATAACAGCAATATTGTTCAAGAAATAACTGAACAACTAAACTATTCTGATTGTTATGAATATACAAATCAACAATGGACCAATAAAAGAATATGCTATCCACCTCCAGAGAAAGAACTAATAAATAGAAATATGACAACATGGTTTTACACACATGTACACATGCATGCATATGTCATTTGAAGCAAGAAGGGAGAGAGATAATTCAGAAATTATATTGTAACAAATAATTTAATTTTTTAGAAAAGGAAACTCCTGGCTTCCTCAGCTGCTGTTGGTCAAGAGTCCCCTTTTGGTCTTGCCAAACATAGATTGTACTACTTCAGCTAAGAGCTTCCCCAGCTAGCTCTATTTCTGCAACTCTTATTCTGTCCCTGAATATTCTCTAATTATCAAAGTTCCACCTCAGGAGTCATTAACTCTGCCCCAACATCCTCAGCCTCATAGAAGCATCAATTTAAATTTGAAAGGGATCTGAGCAATCATGGAGTCCAACCTCCTCATTTTACAGATGAGGAAAATGAGTAGTTAATCCACTTCTCTTAATATTCTTTTATATTTTTAACTTCTCTTAGAGACTGCCCAGGCCTTATACCTGGAAATTATTCCTAATAGTCTTCAGTCTATGTTTTTCACTTGTCTTACAACTTCACTTAGGAGTCTGCCCAGAAGAGCCTCAGTCTTTTCCCCAGAATGTCCCCAGCCCTGATTCTTACATAACTTGGGTGAATGACTTTGTGCTTACCATTTTTCCCTATGAAAGCAACAACATGATCATCAACAACAACACAACCATCCAGTGACTAATCTTCTGGTGTGAACCTCTTGTAATGTAGCTAAATATTGTGACCACTGTAAGAGATTCGTATGCAGACCACCTGGAAGATCCTCTCAGACCACACTTGGAGACACTTGAATCTAGAGTAAATAGTTAAAGATCATGAATATTAATAATTGAAGAAAGTAAAAGTAAAAACTGAACAGAAATTATCTTGGCTTCCATGTTACAATCCTTGAATTTAAGTAGATAGAAAGACATGGTTGCTTACTGTTCTTTAGTATTCCATTATAAATTTACTCTATGTTCTAGTCAAACCAGAGTGCCCTCTCACTCCTCCCTTTTTAAGTATGCCACCCTCTATATATGAAATGGACTCCCCACAAACATTTCCATTTGTTAAAATCCTTTGATTCCTTCAAAGTCCAATTCAAATGTGTCCTGAAACCTTCCCCAACTTGGCCCTTCCTCTAGTTAGAAGTGATCTCTCCTTTTCAAATCTCTCACACCTGTTTGATCTCTCCAATTCACTTATCTTCTCCTAATGAGTATTATAACTGGTTGCCTCAAAACCTTCCCAGGCTATAATCTCTTTAAGGTCAAAGACTGTTATTTTTCATCTTTATATTCTAGAACCTATCAAAGTACCCTACACATAATGGTTTTCTTAATAAATATTTGATGGATGAATGAATACAAGAAAATAACCATGAGTTGCTGAAATTTACAGCAACAAAAGGATGAGAAACCTCAGACAGAATAATTTCATATTGGGTGAATCATGACCAAAGATTAGGTGTCTGAGGCACTAGAGCAACTCTGGAATGTACATGGTGGATGGCATCTGGGAATAATTAATTTGCAATATGTTACTGAATGAAACACATAGCAAATTAGTGCCAATGAACTTTGGCAATAATGTTTGAGTGTGTTTGCTGTTTGTATTTTCAGGCTTTCAGAAACAAACTCTGCCTTTCTATAAACTTATAAAAAATGGAATTTGACATGTATGACCCGTCATGCATCATTCTTCTCCACTAGTCACAAAAGTTTCCATGTAGCCATGTGGTCCTGGGCAAACTTTTGTCTGGATAATCAAGCAGTTATCCAAGGAAAATTTGTCTCTAGCTACAGCAAATGACAGGTTCTTTGCTTAATGGCCCAAGGCAAAATTCACAAGCACATTACTCACCGATGATTGTTGGGCCCAATTAAAAAGGGATTATTCCTATATAAACTGTAATCACTTAAGAACAATATTGAATTTACAAACGAACAGGGAAAACATATTGGCTGTCAACTGAGGGGCTGCATTGTTTCTTGGCAAGATGTGTCCTGACAGGTTTACAATATGTAATACTAACATTCACTCTACTGGAAGCCGACCTCATTAATTTTGATGCCAAGTCTATGTATGACTAATTTTCTAATAAATTACAAAGACTATAGGCAAAAATATAAAAAGAAAATAAAAAGAAACTTCTTTCATTACTTGAATTTTAGTCCCTGGGTTGATTAAATCCAGGACTTTCTCACTGACATTGCTACTTCTAGCAAAGGTAAGGTTAACAGACACAACAGTTCCTTCCCTTTCCTTTTGTCTGCTCCCATTCATATCATAAGACCACAATCCAATAAAAGGGTCATCTTTACTAAAACATTTGGACCATTCGTTCACTGGAATTGGTAGGGCTAAGAGGAAGACATCCTGAAGTAGGAGTGATGCCTAAAATGGATCATTATAATAGTTGGTTCTTGAATTCATTTGTCTTTGGTCCAATAGATGTTATGGCTAAAGATGAACATTAGCAAATGTCTGTAAGAGGGAAGAGCAATTAGTGAATTCTTGAACTTAGGTTCTGTTTATACTTCTATTAGAAAGGATTATTAGTTTGGAACCTTGAGGACTGATTAAGATGCTAACTTAAAAAACAGCATGCTGAATGCATAAAAATGTAAACACATTTTCATTAACTTATGATTGTAGGAGTTTTAATCAAAGGAAAGCATTTATTTTTAAACTTCATTCCTCTTGACAATTCTCTCATAATTAATCATTCTAATTAATTAATTTGGTGAGGTCTCCCTGTTATGGATATTTAGCAAGTTTTTCATTCAATTATACAAATACTTATTAGACTGGTGTTCTGATGCCAAGAAAGAATGGTGGATTTGGAGTCAGAGCTTCTAAGCTGAATCCCAACTCAGCCTCTTGTTACTTATAAAACCTTAGGCAAACTATTTAATCTCTCTCAATCTGTCATTTGTAAAATGAGAGAATTGTATTAAATAGAAATAGAAGGTCTCTTCTAGTCCTAAATCTGTGATCTCTATGCTTAGTGAGCTTTAAGTATACAAATGATATACACATAGCATTAATGTTTTTTTAAAGTTCAATTGACTATTGGTAACTCCTGAGAGGAAGATTGTAATAGGTTGAGAAGTTGATGGGAAGTGAGGCTCTGGAAGGAAAGGAAGCAAATGATGATTTCTAGGAGTATGAAGGAGAAAGGGAGATGAGGAATGATAGTGGCTTGAGGGGACTGAAGGAAAGGAGAAGGGGGAAAGAATTTTTAGATTATCTACTCTCAAGCACTGGGCTCAGAGTTGAACAAATATCTCTTTTGATCCTCTCAACAATTTTGCAAGAGAGTTACTATTAAGACACCCATTTTACAGTTGAAGAAACAGAGATTGAGTGATTTGCCAAAGGTCTTCAGCAGCATTTTAACTCAGGTCTTCCTGACTCTAGACCCAGAGCTCTATCCACTGAGTCATGAGTCACCAACTGCCTCTGTGAAATGATTTAGTTGTTTTTAAAGATAGAGGAACCTGAACAAGTTTGCTATGATTATTATTACTAATAACTAACTAAACAACAAAAACCATTACTATTTTAAATATATCCCCTAAAAGTTTGCAAAATACTATACACATGTGTGAACATGTGTATGCACATTCACACACAATATACATACTTAGGTAAGTTTCATGTGCACTGTATATATGTTCTATATATTCATCTGTGGCTGTATTCATAGACATATGTATATTATATGCAGGCAGTTCTGTACACACATACATACATATACATATATTCACTCACTTCATTTTCACAGCAACTCTTTGAGATAGGTGCTATCATTGATCCTCTCCTCTTTTATAAATGAGCAACCTAAGACCAAAAGAGGTAAATCATAGAACCTGTGTAAGGCAGGATTTGAATAGAATCCATTGTGCCTCTCAGTGGGGTAGTGAAGATACCAGAGACAGAGACAAAAAGACAGAGAGTGGCATTGAGACAAAGACTGGAAGACAGACAGAAGACAGAGAGAGAGGGGAGAGAGGGAGAAAGGGGAAAGAGCGGGAGGAGAGTGGGAGAGAGAGAGAGAGAGAGAGAGAGAGAGAGAGAGAGAGAGAGAGAGAGAGAGAGAGAGATTATCAATGGAACAAATTTCTGACTTTCTAGAGAAAAAAGGAGGGGGTGGTATGAGAAGCAAGGAGAAAAATCACTTGATCCTCTGAGCCTAGAGCAAAGGAAAATAATGGTAATTTAGGCAAAGATATAAAAAAGGTATAGAGTAGTATAGTACATTAAAAAGGGGATAGAGATCTAGAGTAGTTCTGAGGTGTGGAGGAAAGGCAATGAAAGAGAGATCCTGATGAATGCTTTTGACTTGCTTAGTAAAACAGGAGACAAACTTGTCTGCTAATAGAAAAGTGGTTGGAGGTGGCTCAAAGGGTCTGAGAAGGGAGGTTGAGTTTTGGAATAGTGTCTGAAAAGAGAACACAATTTTGCATTTATTTTATAGGTGAAGAAACTATAGGCTAGAGAGGCCTATCTCACTTTAATGTTTTGTTTCAAATTTGATTTTTCACATCACTTTAATCTCACTTTAATGTTTGGTTTCAAGTTTGATTTTTCACATCACTCAAGTTCAGTAGGTTATATCTATGCTATTCATTTCTAAAAATCATGGAGAGAAGTACATATGTGATTGAGAAATTTGACCATTGGCACTATACAGCCACATAGGATAAAAGATCACTAGAGCTGGGACCTCAGGTTACTCATTTTACTATTCTAGGTCACTATTTTCTCATCTCTGTGATGAGGGGTTTGGATTAGATGACTTGTAATGTCCCTTCTAGCACTAGAAACTAAGAACCCCAGACAATGAAAAAGGAAAAGACAGTTAGATATGAAGTCCTGAGTTCCCAGTTCAAACTAGCTTGAGAAACTCAGACCAGTTAGGAAACTAAAATTTAACCAATCTAATACTAAAATTCATCAAGTTGAATTGAGCTCAAATTTCTCCATGCACTAGCCCTCACATTTCTGTCTCTGAAGTTCTATTGACTAATACTCAGCAAGTAAAGATGCCTTGTTATTGCTACTCTGAGAAAAGCTTGAGTTGTTCTCTTGAACTTCTCTTGAAGCGATCACAACAGAATATTACCTAATATACAATATTATCTAAAAGTTCACAGCCAGAGACTCATACCTACTAAAGCTACCTTGTGAGCTGAGGGGAGTTAGTTAAAGGTCAAAGAGTTAACAGGGGAGGAAAAGACCCCTGCCCTGGGTGTCAGGAGACCACTTGGCTTAGTCACCAACTAGACGTCTGACTTTGGGTGAATCACTTGACTTCTATAATGGACTAGAATATTTGTAAGGTTTAACCTTCTCTAATTGTGGAATGGACTTTTCTCTTCAACTTGGGTATAAATTCTCAACTTAGAATATGAAAAATTGCAGTGACTTCAGCTGTTGTTCATCAAGACTGAGCTGACACATCAACCAAATCCCCAACATAGGGGCATGCCACCAGCTCTGTGTCTAGAATGACAGTCATGGTATGTCTAGCATCTCTGGGATACTGCCCAGGGAATTAACGCCTCCTCTGAAACAGTGCAGTCTCAATGCTGGCTGACACACTGAGAATATTAGTCACTCCTCCATCATTTAGAACAACATCAAAGCATCCTATTCTGTTCCTCTCATGCTCAAAGATTGTAAAATGATCCAGAAAATAAAAACAGCTGTAATAAAGTATCTGTTCACCCGAGAAGAGTTGGAATGACTGTGGGTCCATCTATCTGGGTAATAAAGGTTAGAGGGAGAAAAAAGATCAGGCAGAATGGAGACCCTACTCAGGAGAGATGGGGACAAAGGAAAAGAGCTTTTTAATTTCAGGAATAAACATCAGATAAGAGAGAGGTTTCCATTCAAAACTCCATGCCATTCCAAGAGTGTAAGGATTTCCAGTCTTCTCTTCGGTTTCTCTCTTAGAACAGTAATGCCTAAATAAACACTTGTCTCATTGTGGTCTTTATCTATCATCTATGAGGAAATTCTTGCTATCTCCAAATGTTTGGGGTAGTAGGGGAGGGGTGGTTTAAAAATTAAAAAGAAACTTGGCTAGTCCTTTCCCAGGAGTTCCTTAGCCCTGAGCAATTTTAAATCTGTTTGGGTATGCAAAGGAGTGGGGTGAGGCTAAAGCAGGATCTGGGGGAAAGCAGTTGTTTCTTCAGTCTAAAAGCTTTGTTTCTAGATTTTATCTAGACCTCCCCATGGATTTTTTTCCCCCTTTTCTCTTCTTTCTCTGCTCTTTTTCTTCTCTCTCTCTCTCTCTCTCTCTCTCTCTCTCTCTCTCTCTCTCTCTCTCTCTCTCTCCTTTCTTCTTTCCTTTCCTTCATGTTTTCTTTCTTATTTTCTTACTCCTTACCTTTTTTGGGGGGGGAGGGGTTGTAAGGGTTCTTCTTACTCATTTCATAAAGAATTGGAAAAGATTGTGCTCTCATGCAACCCTACCATTAAAAGCCCTAGGTGAAATAAACTACTAGTCTTCCCTGACACTGGTGTGGAGAAAATGCATCCTATGAAGAAATAGCCTGACCCCCATTCTACCTTGGAGAGGAGGGGAAGGGAAGAGATCCAGACCCATGATTTTATGGTTATAGGGAGTCTCCTAGAGGAGGAAACTCCCTGCCCTAACGTATGACTCTGCAACTTAAAGTCTTTTTTTTTTTTTTAGGTTTTTGCTAGGCAGTGGGATTAAATGGCTTGCCTGAGGCCACACAGCTAGGTAATTAGTGTCTGAGGCTGGATTTGAATTCAGGTACTCCTGACTCCAGGGTGCTCTATCCACTGCCATCACCTAGTCGCTCCCCAACTTAAAGTCTTAAAAGAATTCCCTGGAGCAGTGAAAGGTATGTCAAGTCAAGTGGAAGGTATGTCAAGTCCATAAGACTTTATTAAAGAATTATGTTCCAGATACTGCTAAGCCCTGCACTTGCCCAGGAGCACATAACCAGTAGGTATCAAGGGTGGGATTTGAACCTAAGTCTTCTGGACTCCAACTCTAGCTCTCTATCCACTCTACCACACTTCTATTAGAGTAATCAAACAATCTCACACTCAATGTTAAAGGCCCCTATTATAAAGAAAGCTTGCCACTGATAGGAAGGCTGGCCTTGTCATTCCTTCTGATTGCAAGCAGGAGAAAGCAGCAGAACCCAAGGTCTGAAGACTTCTACAAAGCAAAGCAATCTGGGCGAATATCCCTAATGTCACATTACTGAGCAGGATTTCCAAGAGTAGCAGGAAGCTACTGTTTCTCCCTTATGCAACCTTTTCTCTCTCCTACCAAAAAAAAAAAAAAAAAAGATTCAGAAATGCATGTAGCAATCCCTTGGTTAAAAAACAACAAACCAACAACAACAAAAAACAACCCGAAAACCAACTGACCCTAAGAATAATTCAAACAAAAAAGTCTTCAGATCTAGAGAGGACTATTTTGTTTAGGATCTTTTCAATACTGACTAGATTTCAAGAGCAGTCTGAAAGCACTGCAAAGTCAAAATTGTAACTTTCAGCAAAATTTTAAAGGTGAAATTGCACAATAATATACATTCACACAATACACATATATGTAATACACACAATACTTGTATACCCATGTATAATACACACATATATGTACACACGTGTGTGTGTGTGTGTGTGTGATGACCCTGGTAAAGATGATGAACCCCTTCTCAGAATAATGTTTTTAAATAATTGACTGAAATGATAAATTTCAGTGAGAGGTTAATGAAAGCATAAACCCTTGGCACATGCTCAGAACCATCCCAGATGTCAAGGAGATCTAGGACCAAAGTCCCAACAAAAAAAATAAAAATGTAATTAGGGGTTTTTTTTCCCCTATCCCAGTTCACCAATATCACAGAAGAAAAGGTCTATGAACTCTAGGTCGAGAAAACTGGCTTAAGAAGAACATGATAGGGATGATTAGAAATTTTCTAGAAAAAATTATACTGGAATCTTCACAGAGAGACTGATGATGATTTAGTACAGTCCCTTCAATTGGCTAATGAGAAGATTAAATATCCAATTAAATGAGAAACCAGAATTTGAAATTATGTCTTTGTTTTATTGTTATTTTTGATTTTTTCTATCTTGCCACACAAGAAGACTATGGCTAAAGATGGTTTAACAGACTAGCCCCAGAATATACTAGAATATTTGCTAAGGTCATTGATACTGTAAAATGAGACACAAAGTTCTGATTCAAGGGAATAGCTCCCTGATGGTAAAGAATTGGTATTGTTGTAGAAGGGCAGAGGAGAGGAAATTTTTGAGTAAATCAGATCTGCAACTGATCATATTCTGTGGCTTTATAGGACACCAGCACAGTCCTTGAAAACCAAAAAATCCCTGCATTGGTCATGTGGAAAAAATATATGTTTCATTCTAATAAATCCTGAGTCCAACATCTCTCTGTTCAGGAGGTGGATGGACAGCAAGCTTCACCATCATTCTTCTGGAATCATGAGTGATCAGGTTAATCAGAATTCTTTCACCTTTCAAAGTTTTTTGTTTGTCTGTTTTTTTTAAACAATGTCATTATATAAGTCATTCTCCTGATTTTCTTCTTTTCATCCTTCATCAGTTTAGTTGTCTTCAAAATTATTATTTTTATGATATTGATGTTTTAGAGTCAATTAATGAATAGTTAGTTGGCTCAATGGAAAGGGTACCAAGCCTGAAGTTAGAAAAACTCATCTTCCTGAGTTCAAATCTGACCTCAGAACTCAATAACTGTGTGACCCTGGGCCAGTCGCTTGACCCTGATTTTTTTAGTTTCCTCATCTGGAAAACAAACTGTAGAAAGAAATGGCAAGCCACTCCAGTGTCTTTGCCAATAAGAACCCAAATGGGATCATAAAAAGTCGGAGACAACTGAAAAACAACAATGACAAAATGAGGATAATAATAGCATTTTCATCCTAGGATTGTTGTAAGGATCAAATAAAATGATTTTTGTGAAGAGTTTATTACAGCATAAATGCTTGTTTTTCTCCCTCTCCCCTTCCCTTTTTCCCTATGTAACTTATTCTTCTGACTGCTTTCTTCACTCTCTATCAGTTCATTCAAGTTTCACTATGTGTCTTTGAAATAATACTTTTCTTCCTTTCTTATAACCCAGTTATAGTATTCCATTACATTCATCCATCATCCAGTTCTTCAGGAATACCTCATTAATAGTCACTTTTGACTTCCAAGAAATCACTATCAAATTGATTCTTCTCTGTCTCCTTCAATGACTTTTCATCATCTTTTACTTCTCAAAGTTTCTTCAGACCAGTCTTTTAGTCTTTTTTTTCTACACTCTTCTCTGGCAATCTCAATCACTACTATAGCTTCAATAATTACCTTTATGTAAATGACTTCTAAATCTTTATCTCCAGTTCTTATCTCTAATCTCCAGACCTGTATTTCCAACTACCCATCCCTACCTGAGTATATAGTACCATCAGCATCACAAGCAACTTCTAAAATTTTCTCCTCCCTTGGATATTTCTTTTTCTGTCTTTGAATATCCCCATCCTGCATTTTCCTATCTTTGCAACTTTAGGCATATTTTTTACTCTTCCTTCTTTCATTATACTCAACATCAAATCAAATTCAAAATCCTGATATCCCAATTAACTCTCATCTTTATCCCCTGCCTCTATTTCTAATAACACCATTGATATAAAAGAGACACTCATTACCATCCACTTGATTATAGCAAGCCTCCTAAATATTCTTTACATTGCCTTTCTCTTTCTCCATCATCCTCACACCTCTACCAGTCTTTACCTCCTAAATCAGGGGCCAGAATGTCTGGTCCAAAGACATATAAGGCCTGAGAAATCATTTTGTGAAGAGCTGCCAAGGAAACTGCAAGCAGGACTCAAAATTCAATAAATCTAGGAACTTTTAGGGGTAAATTAATTAAATTCTTGACTAAATATAGCAGGTTAAATTTTAAATTGAGCCCTTGGCAGAAAAAAATTTCCCCACCCCCTACCCTAAATCCACAAATCTACTCAGTTATTCCTCTACTCACAATCTCCAAATTGCCACTAAATGTCTACCAGACTTACCCAGGGTCATAGTTAGGAAGTGTCTAAGACTGGATTTAAACTCAAAGAGATAATCTTCTTGATTCTATATCTGGTGCTCTATTCACTGCACTACCTAGCTGTATTTCCCTACTGGACTATAATTTCCATAGGCAGGAACTATGCTATCTAAATTGTATTTTTCACCCACCACCTAAAAAAGTTATATGTAAATATGTACATATATAGTATGTGTATGTATATACATATATGCACACTTATAAAAACATTCATATATAAATATGTTTTACATGTATTATTTATATAGTTCTTCAAAGTTTCCAAAAAGCTTTTCTGACATTATCTTTTATTCTTATAACAACCTCTGAAGTAAATATCATTTCACAACTGAGGTTGAGTGATTGGTTGTGGAAACACAATAAATGTCAGAAGTCATGTTGAAACTAGATTTCTTATGACCAGAAAGGATAATGATCATTGTTGGAAGGGTTGTGGGAAATCTGGGACACTATTACATTACTGATGGAGCTGTGAACTCATCTAACCTTTCTGGAGAGAAATTTGGAACTACACCCAAAGGGCAACAAAAATGTGCATACCCTTTGATCCAGCAATACCACTACTGGGTCTATACCCTGAAGAGATGATGAAAAAGGAAAAACATCACTTGTATAAAAATATTCATAGTAATCCTGTTTGTGGTGGCAAAGAATTGGAAATTAAATAAATGTCCTTCAATTGGGGAATGGCTTAGCAAACTGTGGTATATGTATGTCATGGAACACTATTGTTGTATTAGAAACCAGGAAAGATGGGAATTCAGGGAAGCCTGGAGGGAGTTGCATGATGATGTTGAACGAGATGAGCAAAACCAGAAAAACACTGTACACCCTAACAGCAACATGGAGGTGATGATCAACCTTGATGGACTCACTCATTCCATCAGTGCAACAATCAGGGACAATTTGGCACTCTCTGCAATGAAGAATATCATCTGTATCTAGAGAAACAACTGTGGAGTTTGAACAAAGACCGGGGACTATTATTACCTTAAATTTTTTGGGGGGGGGAGCCGATATCTTATTGTCTGATCTTGCTATCTCTTATACTTTATGTTTCTTCCTTAAGGATATAATTTCTCTCTCATCACACTCAATTTGGATCAATGTACAACATGGCAACAAAGTAAAGACTGACAAATTGCCTTCTGCGGAGGTGGGGGGAGGGAAGTAAGATTAGGGAAAAAATTGTAAAACTCAAAATAAAGAAAATCTTTAATAAAGAAAAAAATTCTAAAACAAAAAAAAGGAACTAGATTTCTCTTCACTGCAAGTTCAACACTTTCTCCATTACATTACAATTCCTTAACTTTTGGGGGGCCTCAGATTTTTCATCTGTAACATGAAGGTATCACATGACTTTTAGAGCTTTTCTAGTTCTAAATATATAATTCTATGATTCAATATAGTTAAGTTCCTAATAAATATTTTTTGAATTCACTTGATTGTAATCTCCTTTCTAATTCCAACGTTTTGATCTATTCTCTATGATTTACAGAAGAAGACACTGCAATAGAAAGAGGTATAGTGATTTGACCAAGGTCCCATAGCTAATGATTTGAAGATTCAGACCAAAAAAAAAAAAAAAGATTCCAGTCAAATGTCAGTTGCATTAAAGCACAATTAATGACTTCCATATTATAGGAAACACGGGCATTTTATACAAGATTCTCTATGCTTTGTTCCATCAACTATGATCTGCCAACTTGTTAACAAGCAGCAGTGGCATTGTATCTAAAGAGATTTAGAACTCATTTCCTACTGGAGACAAATGTAACAATAATTCAATTCCAGGACAGCAGAAAAAGAAAAAAAAAGGAGGGGATAAAGAGGACATAACATCCTTAGATACCCAACCTTGCAATGAGTCAATTTTAAAAACAAAGTAATGCTACTGGAGACTAGTTAGAGAAAATGACTGAAAGAAGATGACCAGATCTTTGATGGTGGTTGTTTTTAATAGCTATGCTAATAGGATTTCATTATGGAGAATTTCATGTCTTTATTCATAATCCCATTTGGGGTTTTCTTGGGAAAGATGCTAGAGAGATTTGCCATTTCCTTTTCCAACTCATTTTACAAATGAGGAAACTGAGGCCAACAGGGTTAAATGACTTGCCCAGGTTTACACAGCTAATAAATTAACACCAGGGCCAGCACTCTAACCACTGTACCACTCAGCTGGTTCACAATATATAAAATTGAGACTCTTAAAACATGGAATGGTTATCTGTGTTTGATGAACTCAGTTGTTTTAGAGCCTAGTTACTTTGAATCTTTCTAGTGGGATCATTTGTAGAGTAAATACAACTCTGCAATGATAGAGTTAGCTTTCTCAGTGAGATTTCTTTATGTCAATGAAGTAAAAAAGTCATATCATCATCATCTTCTTCTTCTTCATCAGACTAAGACCATAAATATATACCAATTGCTCCCTCTTTTTTAATTTTCTATTTCTAATCTGCCATTGACTTGGAAAACAGATCATGAAACTTACTAAAATTGAGAGGAAAGTTCTGAAGGGTTGTCTTGTGGGTAAATTGCATTGCAGATATTACTGACAGCTATTTTAACTGTTCAAAGTATGTTTTTTGCTTCTTCCTGGGTTTTTGTCATTTTTTCTGATGTGTGAGATTGTTAGGTAAGTGAGTTTATAATAGTGAGATAGGTACTATACCCCATCACTTTTTTTTACCTCAGAAAAGGGTACATTTGACAATGCTTTGGGTTTTTGAAAATGAACTCCTCTCTCTCCTCTCTCTCTCTCTCTCTCTCTCTCTCTCTCTCTCTCTCTCGCTCTCTCGCTCTCTCTCTCTCTCTCTCTCTCTCTCTCTTGTCCCCCCTGCACCCCCCCCCCCAATCTTTCATGATTCATTAAATTTCTCCTGGACCTTTTCTTCAAAGCAAAATCAGAAAGCATACCTTTTTGGTTTTCTTCTTGATACTTGCAATAGGAAAACACTCTTAGAATCCATACAATATAATTGCCCTTGAGTTTAGAATTTAGGTAACTGATAACCCTGGCAGAGAGATCTCTTGTAAACCAATCCTGCTGACAGTCTCATTTCTTTTCAAGTTGGGATAATTCCTACCTCATGCTATTAGGTTGCTTTAGGAAATCATCTGCAACCACTTAATCATCTGTTCTTCCACATTCCTGGATGAGGAAAGGGGATGGTCATGTCAGATAATGAAGGAACTGACTGAGTGAATTCTTAATCTGTTAAGTAATCAGAGGAAAACCTGGGGTGTTATCTATGCAAACACCCAAATTAATAATTTATCAACAAACAGCTGAGGCATCTCAAGGCCACCATTACCTTAGCCAATTAGGCAGGCAGACCATTGCAATTACAGAAAGCTATGTAGGTAATATTCTGATGATAGGAGCACTGTCTTATTTCAGGAAATAAATACAGGTAAACACCTGCTACTTAGTTCCTTTCATCTAAGAATCTCCAGGTAACTGATGATGCCTAATGGTGCAGGGCCCTTAATAAAGGCTTTTTGATGATAATGACAATTACCTCATAGGAGTTAAGTATGCCAAGACAGGGAAACTGAGGGAAAAGGAAGTAAGGTGGTTTATCCATAAACATACAGATTCTTTCTTGTTTATTCATTTTTAAGTTGTTTCCAACTTTTGGTGTTTTCTTGGCAAAGATACTGGACTGTTTGCCTTTTCTTCTCCAGCTTATTTTACAGATGAGGAAACTGAGACAAACAGGTTTGTCCAGAGTCACTCATCCAGCAAGTTTCTAAGGTTGGATTTGAACTCAGAAAGATGTCTTCCTGACTCCAGGTTGGCATTCTGCCTTTGTCATCCAACTGCCCCTTCAAACAGAGGGAAGGTGACTCCAGATTATCAAATCATATACTAATTATCCTTACAAACCAGGAACCATATGATATATGTATGTATATGTGTGCATGCACATATTTAATTTATAATTAATAGGTATTTGTATATATATGTGTGTGTATGTGTGTGTGAAAATGTGTATAATGCAATTTACTTTACATATATATGAAACTATATGAAATGTACCATAGGGAATACTTTTTTTTAATCCTTAATGAAAGAGGCAAGTTGGATAGAGGATAAAGATCCAGATTCAAAGGCAGGAAGACCTGGATTCAAGTAATCCCTCTGATACTTTAGTAACTGATGCTGGGCAAATCACTTAATCTTCTAGCCACAGGCAACTCCCCAAATCAATGACTTGCATTAACAGAAGGTGCCCTTTTTCAGGGAATTCCCTTCCCTAAACCAATGATATCACAGGATCAGTTCTTCTCCCCTTACAAAAAGAGCAAACAATTACAGTGATGTTGCAAGCCTAATCAGTTTTTCATGTTAATCATCAATCTTTCCAATTATCTCTTTTAAATTTTTTTATTTCAATTTTAATTTATGAACTAAAAGAAGTATTTCCATATACAACTTACTATTCCTTTTGACTTTTGATCATATTCCCACTCTTGGAAATTCTATACTTTCTCCTTTCCCCTCCACCCTCTTTACTCTTCCTTTTCCTTTGCACTTGGTAGATGACTTTGTCTTCTTCTGTTTTAATTGAATTTCCTCAACTAATAGGTGAGATAATCTACTTTACTACTCTAAAGTTCTACACTTTCACCCTCCTTTTCTCTTTTCTTCTTTCCTTTTTCAGAAATGAAGATGTTCTTTTCAAGACTACATAAAACCTGGGACAGCTAGGTGGTGTAGTGAATAGATTACTGACCCTGGAGTCAAGAGGACCTAAGTTCAAATCTTACCTCAGACACTTAATACTCACTTAGTTGTGTGACCTTGAGCAAGTCACTTCACTCTGATTGCCTGGCATCCAGGGCCATCTCCACTTGTCATGGTCTATATCTGGCCACTGGACCCAGGTGGCTCTGGAGGAGAAAGTGAAGTTGGTGACTTAGCACAGCCTCCTCCTTCCACCCCCCCAATCCAGTTCACTTTCTTGTTATGGTACTGCTTCCCTGTTGTCATGGTCTTCTTCAAGAACAAAAGACAAGCAACATCATCATCATCATCATCATCAAAAACTGCATCTCAGATCTCAATTTCCTCTTTGCTCCTCCACAACCTGGTTACATCAATCATCCTGTTTTCATCTTGCATCTTTATGTTTTCCTTTTCTGCTGTTTTCTTAGTCATTACTTATAAACATACTCTGATGGCCTCATTTCCTTGGTTCTGCTTCCTCTTCAAGCTCTTTTCTCTTCTTTACTTCTAAAAAGAAAAGTAGTATACATCAATCACTGCTTCCACATCTTTACCATGAACTCGCTTTTCTATATCTGGCACCTCCCTATCACCTTCCCTAAACTCTTTTCTCCAAGATCACCAGTTATTTCCAAATTGTAAAAATCAGTTTCTTAGTCATTACTCTTCTTAACCTTTCTGCAATGTTTGATACTACAATAACCACTTTCCTTCTTGTTTTTCTCTACACCTTTGTTTTTCATGACATTTACTTCTGTCATTTGCCCCATGGGTTTGAACCCATTATCTCTAGGTAGATAATTCTCAAAACTACATAGTGTTAGAGCTCTAGTCTCTCTCACACTATAATCCCATATTTCAACTGCCTCTTAATTTTCTCAAACTGGTTATCTTACAGATGCTCATACTCAACATGACCAAAACTCATTATCTTTTCCCAAAAAATTATTTTCTCCAACTTTTCTGTTACTTTATTTTATTTTATTTTGAATTTTACAATTTCCCCCAAATCTTGCTTCCCTCCCCCAATCCTCCACAAAAGTCAATCTGATAATCTTTACATTGTTTCCATCCTATACATTGATCAAACTCAAATGTTTTGAGAGAAAAACCATATCCTTGAGGAAAAACTAAAATATAAAATAGCAAAATTATATAATATATAATATAACTTTTTTAATTGAAGATAATAATCTTTAGTCTTTGTTTAAACTCCACAATTCTTTCTTTGTATACAGATGATATTCCCCATCACAGATATCGTAAAACTGTTCCTGAATATTGCACTGATGAAATGAGCAAGTCCATTAAGGTTGATCATCAACCCCATGTTGCTGTTACAATGTTGGTGTACAATGTTCTTCTGCTTATGCTCATCTCCCTCAGTATCAGTTCATAAAAGTCTCTCTGAATTCCCATCCCTCCTGGTTTCTAATAGAACAAAAGTGTTCCATTATATATATTTTCACAATTTGTTCAGCCATTCCCCAATTGATGGACATTCACTCAATTTCCAATTCTTTGCCACCACAAACAGAGCTGTTAAGAGTATTCTTGTACAAGAGGGTTTTTTTTACCCTTTTTCATAATCTCTTCAGGAAATAGAGCCAGTAGTGGTATTGCTGGATCAAAGGGTATGCTCATTTTTATTGCCCTTTGGGCATAATTCCAAATTGCTCTCCAGAAAGGTTGGATGAGTTCTTAGCTCCACCAACAATGCATTAGTGTCCCAGATTTCCCATATCCCTTTCAACATTAATCATTGTCCTTTCTGGTCATATTGGCCAGTCTGAGAGGTGTGAGGTGGTACCTCAGAGATACTTTGATTTGCATTTCTCTAATAAGTAATGATTTAGGACAGTTTTTCATATGGCTATGGATTGCTTTGATTTCCTCATCTGTAAACTGCCTCTACATATCCTTTGACCATTTATCAATTGGGGAATGCCTTGGATTTTTTTTTTATAAATTTGACTCAGTTCTCTATATATTTTAGAAATGAGTCCTTTGTCAGAAATATTAATTGTAAAAATTGTTTCCAAATTTACTACATTTCTTTTGATCTTGGTTACAATGGTTTTGTTTTGTGTTAAAACTTTTTAATTCAATGTAATCAAAATTATCTAGTTTGTTTTTAATGATGTTCTCTATCTCTTCCTTGGTTATAAACTGCTTCCTTTTCCATAGATCTGACAACTAAACTATTCCTTGATCTCCTAGTTTGCTTATAATATTGTCTTTTATGTCTAAATCCTGTGCCCATATTGATCTTAGCTTGGTATAGGATATGAGATGTTGGTCTGATTCAAGTTTCTGTCATACTAACTTCCAGTTTTTTTTTTAATCAAAGAGAGAGTTTTTATTCCAGAAGCTGGACACTTTGGGTTTATCAAACTGCATTTTCTAGTACTTTTCTACATGTTACCATAGGCTAACAGATGACCTGTGGGAGTTAAAGGTGTCCTTCCTTAAGGATCCTTACTGCCTTTTGAAAAATACTGAGGTCAGTTTGGGTCCAAGTGACATATGTCACTTGGGAATTAGTGGAACATTGGATATATATGCATGAACAAGGAGAATTGTATCTGGTGGGTTATTGAACTTATTATCTTTAGTAGAAAGAGAGAGACCCAGTAGAGTGCTAATAATCAGAAAGAAAGAAAGAAAGAAAGAAAGAAAGAAAGAAAGAAAGAAAGAAAGAAAGAAAGAAAGAAAGAAAGAAAGAAAGGAGGGAGGGAGGGAGGGAGGGAGAGAGGGTGGAAGGAAGGAAGGAAGGAAGGAAGGAAGGAAGGAAGGAAGGAAGGAGGAAGGGAAGAGAGAGGGAGGGAAAGAAGGAAGGGAAGGAAGGAAGGAAGGAGGGAAGAGAGAGAGAGAGAGAGAGAGAGAGAGAGAGAGAGAGAGAGAGAGTTTGTATGTGTGTTTGTGTGTGTGTGTGTGTGTGTGTGTGTGTGTTCACTCTGTCAAAAACTGTTCCAAATGCTAGAAATACAAATGTAAGCATGCTAGACAATATTGTCCCTCAAGGAGCCTACATTCTAATGGAAAAAATACAATATTGTAAAAGGAAACTGGAAAGGAGAGATGGGTAAGTTTACAGGCAGAAAAATGACTGGAGATGTTAAGGGAGTGCTTTTGGATTTGGAACTGAGTAAGAAAAGGCAAGAATTGGTCTATCAATGCCTTGTGTGGCTCCAGAAGTTGCCAAGGGCGTGCAGAAGCCAGCTCTAACTGGAAAGAGAGAACTGAGAGATAATTACTAGATTTTCAGTGTCAGCATTTACATCTCAGAAATGGGTAAATGCTACAAAATCAGAGCTTGATTTACTGATTTGTTGATTGTCTACATGTAAGAAAGAGATGAGATTGTGTTAATAATTCAGATTAAATCTACAGTGTGTCTT
Organism: Macrotis lagotis; assembly: GCF_037893015.1. Classification (NCBI taxonomy): domain Eukaryota; kingdom Metazoa; phylum Chordata; class Mammalia; order Peramelemorphia; family Peramelidae; genus Macrotis; species Macrotis lagotis. The sequence continues at coordinate 330,594,895 of NC_133666.1, forward strand.
GTGTACATCTTTCAGGGGAGATGATGGAGATGACAAGAAACCAATTAAGAGTCTTGCATTTAAGTCATTTCATTGACTGGAAGCCACTTTCCATGAGTGGAAAGTCCTCAAGATACATACTCTCCATGGAGCTAGTAAGTGGTTGAGAAGAGAAAATAACTTCTAGGACTTCAACTTGACCAAGCCTAACTAGTGGTAAACGGGATAATAGCACAATACTGCTGTTTGTCTCCCAGTGATCACTGGACTAAAGGTAATAGACAGTGGAGATATGAACCTTAACTGTGAAAATGAGCAAGGCACCTCAAAAGAAGAACACACAAGAAAGTATAACAAGAAACCATATCAATGGAATATTGCTTTTAATTTAATTAATTAATTTTTTTTCAGTTAACAAAAACCCTTTTTTTTTCTCCCCTCTACCTCCCTAGTGGGGAGAAAGTCCTAATAATAAGCAGACATAGCCAATCAACAATTTAAAAAATTCTGCATTGGCCAGAAATAAATGTCTTATCCTGAGTCCATGAGCTCTCTGTAAGAAGGTGATTGATATACTTTGTCCTTAATCCTTTGGAATTGTGATTGGTCATTTTGCTGATCAAAGCTACTAAATTTTTATTGTTTATCTTTATGATGTTGTAGTTGTATATATTGTCCTCCTGATTCTGCTCAGTACACTGCATTTGCTCAAACAAGTCTTCTCAGCTTTCTCTGAAATTGTCCCTTTGGTCATTTCTTCTGACACAATAGTATTGCATTAAGTTCACATATCATAATTTGTCTAGCCATTTACCAATAGATTACCATACATACATACACACACACACACACACACACACACATACCCTTAGTTTCCAGTTCTTTGCCACAAAAAGAACCAATATAAAAATATGTATATTCACACATTGCTTCCTTCTCTTTGAACTCTTTGAGGCTATGAGCCTAGTAATAGTATCTATGGGTCAAAGGTTGTGTGCAATTTCATAATTTTGGAACATGATTACAAATTGTTTTACATAATGTAAGATCAATTCACAGCTCATAGGTGGGAAATATTCTTGAAGAACAGCTAAATTACTTCAGGTGCCTTGAAAGAACTAGTATAAGTAGCTAAAATGGGCCATTTTTTGAGAATTTTTTTGATCCCAGTATAGCAGGACAATCAAACTATCATTTGGGGACCTGAACCAAGTAGCATGAAATGTCCTTTGTTTTTTTTTTTTAAAGTTTTTTTTTTTTTTTTGCAAGGCAAATGGGGTTAGTGGCTTGCCCAAGGCCACGCAGCTAGGTAATTATTAAGTGTCTGAAACCGGATTTGAACCCAGGTACTCCTGACTCCGAGGCCAGTGCTTTATCCACTGGGCCATCTAGCTGCCCCTATGAAATGTCCTTTCAATGGAACTCTGCCTCCCTGGGCCAAGACCTCAAGACACTGAGAGGCCACTGATGGGGTTCTTCAGAGGAAGAATATACCTTTGACCAGTCTATCAGGTGTTCCCCCTCCCTTAAAGGCTAGATAGCTATATTTGAATAAAATTCCTTCATACATTATCATTAGAGTAGCTGGATGTCATCTAAGTTGGGTTGTGTGACTACAGGGTTTTTTGGATATATTACAATTTATATAAGTGTCTGAGAAGTGGGAGAAATATTCTTGTTTCCTTAACAGGATATCTGTTCATTGATTACAATGCCCTGGAATGTGCTATAAAGCAATGACACCAATGATAGGAAATAGTCCATCCTATCTGGCTCTGGCTCAGTTTTTGGTCTGTGTGAATCAGGATTTTATGATTTGGCTGTATTACTGACAAAAGAAGAAGGGGTATTGTGGGAGGGAGTGGATGGGGAGGGAGGGCTTCTAAGTTATGGTGCCTAACCTCAGATGTTGACTTATTGGCTAAAATCTTTGTTTCCAAAAACAGGTTTGCTTGTTTCTCTTTTTCAACAGAAGTTTTCTTTTTTGAAACATTCACAGAGCTGAAGTAATTGGGGGTTGGGGGTAGAAACTAAGATCTTTATTACCATTAAAAGAATCCATTTCTAAAGTAGAAGACTTTCTGGATATGTTAGAAATATCTTAATGGTCTAAAAATCTTTATTGGTAAAGATCCAATGATATCTTTGACTACCAGAGATAATATGTAAAAAGTGTAGTCCAGGGAGAAAAGTGTGAAGTAAAATTCTGATAACAGTAGCCCATGAATACCAGAAATAATTGAAAATCCTGGGTATCCCTTGTTGAAGTGCCAGCTACTTCATGAAAACTTCTCTATCAAAAAAGTTCTCACTGCTAAGGTCCTTGGTCCTATCAAATGGTTCAACATTAGAAATAAATACCATTTTATTGATGGAAATAACTTAAAAGAGCATATAATACTATTTTTTTATTATCATCATCATCATCATCATCATCGTCTGTTTTGATGGTATACCCTAAGGTTCATTGGACCTTTTATATGCAACTTATAATTAAAACTTTGTTTATCTCTATTAAAATGTGTCAAATTATTAAAATGTATTAAATGATCAAATGATATAAATAGACTTTTCAAAGAAAGAAAAGTCAGGTTATCAAGTCATATTTTTAATCACATTTTTAAACCACTAGTAATTAGAGAAATGTAATCCATATGCATCAAATTGATAAAGTTAGCAAAAAGAGGAAATAACAAAAAAGTATGGGAAAGAAAATATATTAATTCATGCTTGGTGGAACTATGAAATGCTCCTGTCATTTTGGAAATTAATTAGGAATTATATGTCCCCAAATTTATTAACCTCTGCATGCTCTTTGACTCCACTACTAGAAAGAGTGAAAAGACCTATGTTAAAAAAGCAACAGTTCTTTTTGGAATGGCAAAGAGTTGGAAAATAAATGAGTATCTATCATTTGAGGGAACAGCTGAACAAGTTATGATATTTGAATATGATGAAATACCAGGAAGATTGATATGAACTGAACAAAATGAAAAACCAGGAGAAAAATTATTACAGTAACAACAGCACTGAAAAAAATTTTGATCTATGCAATGAGCAACCTCGATTCCAGAGGATTCATGATGAAACATACTGTTTGTCTTCTGAGAGAGAGATCATGGACTCAGAATGCAGATTAAGTCATATTTTTTTCCTTGACATGGACAATTTGGGAATTTCAGTATGCATGCTTAGAACAGAGGTTTTGTTTTCTCTTTCTCAGTGGCTAGCTGTAAAAATACTGGGAGTTGTATTTCTTACCAGATTTAAAAGAAAGATATCAGAAAATTAGGATAGGAGGGCGATGTTTTTCTTCTAGTATAACAGGGTTTTTGAGAACATGGAAAGGAGAATAAGGAGATAGTGTCATCTTCTTCTTGATATATGAAGTAGGCAGCAATATCTACAGTTTCCCCCTCTTTAAACCCAAGCCTCTGTGAGAGACCATGATGGCTTATTTTTATAAGGACAAATATAGAGGTATATGACTGTGCTTGTGTTTTTTTTTTTTTAATTTTGATTTGTTTTACAAGAGGTGAAGTAGTGAGAGAAAACAGACACGAAAAAGTGGCTATTCTTAACCTTGCCTATTGCCTTGCTTCAGCTGGGTGCTACTGCTACCCATTTCTAATTATATGCTTTTTTATTGTTAAAAATTGCTTTTAGTGGATCTAATCTTATTTCTCTTGTGCTGGATCTTATCCTTATGCTTTTTGGTATCCTTTTGTTCATGGCATGAGGACATAGAATAGCTCTAAGAGTCTTGTAGGAAAAACTGATCTTTCCTAATGCAGGGCTGAGATTTCAACAGACCAACCCATTGTTAGAGTTTTGAGTTCTAACTAGAGATGTTATCATGAGCTATTTTATATCTACAATTCTAAGGATTGAATAACTAACTACAAAATTGGGTCATCATAAAATCAACTTCACTTGATAAAAGTCTAATATGGCGACCTGCTATTATATTTTTCCCATTTGTATTTCCAGAGCTACATACTTTTTTTTAATCCATTTATTCACAGCAACTCCAGGTCAAACCTATCTCTTCCTTTTCTGAACTCCTATTGCACTTATAATCAGTACATCACATTTTAAGGTTTAATTATTTTCTAATTGCCTCATAGAATCACAGATCTAGAGCCAAAAGGGGGCCTTAGAGGTCATCTAATCCAACCCACTCATTTTACATCTGAGTTTCAGAATGATTCAATGATTTGTCCTGAGGCACACACACATTAGTGACCAAGCCAGAATTGCTAAATCAGATTCCCCCAAATGCAAATGCAGTGCTCTTCTCATTATCTTTTGTTTCCTATCTACTCAAGTAAAATATACAGAATAGCAGAATTCAAGTACTCATGGTCTAGGTGATTTCTTCAAGGCAACTGAACATTTCTGACCAGAAGACTAAAACCCTATCTTGGCATCAAATGGGGGTCAAGGAATTTTTATAGAATTCCATCACTCACTGTCATCATGGAGCTGGTGCATAAGAAAATATATGTGACTAATTCAGAGAATAAAAAGGGAGGAAATCAAGTCAAGAGGTAAAGAACTGGATCATTCACCTTCTTACAATGTGGAGTTTGGAGAATCAAACACTGTACTTCTCTATTCCTTCCCAGAAAGACTGTTAGGAGCTGAAATCTCTAAAGCAACAGATAAGGTCCTTACCATACCAAGAGCCAGTCAGAGACTGAGTGATCATGGATAAAATAAAATTCATCCTCCCCCTCAGGATTGAGAAATATGCTACCTCTTTAACTAAAATGCTTCTCTGGAATGAATCCTCCTCTCTCTAGAGGAAAAAAGATGAAATAAGGGAAACCATTTCTCCTGCTACATCCAGGATCAACTATACCAACTGCTATTATTTGTAATGAAATGAACCAGTCAGTCATATCACCCTTCTCTTCCCACCATGTCATCACCTATTTCCTTCCATATAAAAAAAAAATAAGTAGGTGCTAAACTTTCTCTTATGTTAGATATCAGTTGCAGTGATAGAAATTGAATTGGAAACTGGACAATTCAAAGTAAAAGTATCTTGAAGTGGATACTGCAGAGCAAATTTTCTCACTGGTCAGATGAAGTCAAAACACTGGGGACCCTGTTTTGCCAGCTCAAAGTGATAAACTAGAGAAACAGCAAGCAGGGAGAGATTAGGAAGCAGACCAAAATCAAAGACTTTTCCTCTAGACAAGTCAATAAGACATTTTATGGTAAAGACAGGAACTTTTTATTGGATTCTTTATCAAGTATACAAATGGATTCCCTTCTTGCATTTTCCCTCCATTTACCCCTAAATAAAAGCCTACATTATTTCTATATTAAACACAAACTTATTGTTCCTAAAGTATGAAATGGGCTCATAGCAGAGTCAATGCTGTTGGAGTCCTGCTGAAGTCAATTCTGGGAAGACTTATATCATTGCCTCCTTCCAGAAGAATGTGGCCAGGCAGATAATTTGCCCATTCCTTTGAAAAAAATGAAAATATGAACCCCATAACCTTGAAATATTCCTTGGTGCCTCATCCGTACACTCTCTGTTCACCATGCCACACCTTCCCACTCTCAACCTCTCCTCTATCTCTTCCCTGATCCATCTCACCCTCCTCCTTCCCTAACTCCTACCCCTCTCTAAAAAGGCAAAAATATCAGAAAGAGGGGATGGAGCCAAGATGGTGGCAGGAAAAGAGCTTCTCTTAGGTGCTTCTCCAAAATATTTCAAAAACCTTAAAATTATGACTCTAACTAAATTATCTAGAGACAAAAACCCACAGAAAGATACAATGAGGGGGTGGCTAGGTGGCATAGTGGATAAAGCACCGGCCTTGGAGTCAGGAGTACCTGGGTTCAAATCTAGTCTCAGACACTTAATAATTACCTAGCTGTGTGGCCTTGGGCAAGCCACTTAACCCCATTTGCCTTGTAAAAAACCTAAAAAAACAAAACAAAACAAAACAATACAATGAGGCAATTCTCCAGCCCAAGGTAATCTGGAAAATAGTGGGAAGGCTCTGTTCCACGGGGTTGGAGGGGCAGCACCTCATTGAAGCAAAGGAACTTCAGTCTCCCAGGAACAGCACCAAGGGTACCTGGGAGCACCTATTCCTAGCAGCAGAAGCAGTTTCCTGATCTTCACCCCAGGGAGCACCAAGCACAACTTGGAAGATCAGCAGGGAGACCTCTGCCAGAGCAATCACAAAGCCCAGGCCTTCAGTGCAGCCATGGCCCTCAGTGCTCCCAGATCCCAGAAAACAGAAGCAGCCCCATGGAGCTGCGCTGCAGAAGCCTCCAGGCACCTGTACCCTGAGTGTTCAGCCCATGGAAGGTAAGGGAGTGGAAGAAGACTGCTGAGGTCAGTCCTCTGTCCCTGGAACAGGATTCCAGGGCTTTGACCTCATTCAGACCCTGGTCACAGTCTAGGCCCCCCAAAGGGCAGGGACCCTCCTCACAGCCTTGGGACAGAGAGGTGTACTTGTGGCCATTCAACAGACCAGGAGAGCAGTCAGATCCTCACATACCCCATACCCTTGTAGGAGTGTCTAAATAATAATAAAAAGCTCAAGAAACACCATAAAACCAGTCACAGGCTGGGGAAATATGTAAACAAAAAAACAAGGAACCTGATTAGACAATTACTTTGGTCCCATAGAAGACCAGCCACACAATCAGAAGATGAGAAAGTCCAAGCTTCTGCATCTGAAAACCTCAGGAAAGATAGAAGTTGGACTCAAGCAATGATAGAGCTCAAATAAGATTTTGAAAATCAAGTAAGGGAGATAGAAGAAAAATTGGTAAAAGAAATGAGAAAGATGCAGGAAAAAAACATGAAAACAAAGTCAGCAGCTTAGTCAAAGAGATCCAAAAGAATGCTGAAGAAAATACATGCTAAAACACAACTTAGGTCAAATGGATAAAACCGTACAAAAAGTTACTGAGCAGAAGAAGAAAGCTTTAAAAAAAAACAGAACTGGTCAGATTGAAAAGGAGATAAGAAAGCTTTCTGAGGAAAACAAATTTTTCACATGTAAAATGGAGCTAAAGCAAGCTGATGACTTTACGAGAAGTCAAGACATAATACTTCAACACCAAAAAAAGAGGAAAAATTAGAAGAAAATGTGAAACATCTCATTGAAAAACCAGATTCAGAAAAGATAATTTAAAAATAATTGGGCTACCTGAAAGTCATGATCAGGAAAAGAGCCTTGACTGCATTTTTAAAGAATTTCTAGAGGAAAGTTGCCCTGATATCCTAGAAGCAGAGGCAAAATAGAAATTTAGAGAATCCACTGATCTCCCCCAGAAAGAAATCCAAAAAAAAAAAAACCCAGGAATATTATAGACAAGTTTTAGAACTCCCAAGTCAAAGAGAAAGTATTACAAGCAGCCAGAAGAACATAATTCAAATATCATGGAGCTGCAGTTAGGATCACACAGGACTTTGCAGCATCTACATTAAGGGCTCATAGGTCTTGGAATATAATATTCCAGAAGGCAAAAGAACTTGGAATATAAATGAGAATCAACTACCCAGAAAAACTGAACATCCTCTTCCATGGGAAAAGATGGACTTTCAATGAGATGGGGGAATTTCAAATATTCCTCTTGAAATGACCAGAGCTGAATTGATGCTGAGTGAGACAAGCAGAACCAGAAAAACACTGTACATACACTCTAACAGCAACATGGAGGCAATGATCAACCTTTATGGACTTACCCATTCTATCAGTGCAACAATCAGGGACAATTTGGTGCTGTTTGAAATGGATAATACCATGTGTATCCAGAGAAACAACTGTGGAGCTTGCACAAAGACCAAGGACTACTATCTTAAATTTAGAAAAAAAAAATGATATCTTATTGTCTGATCTTGCTCTCTCTTATACTTTATGTTTCATCCTTAAGGATATGATTTCTCTCTCATCACACTCAATTTGGATCAATGTATATCATGGAAACAATGTAAAGACTGACAAATTGCCTTCTGTGTGGGGGTTGGGGGAGGGAAGTAAGATTAGGGGAAATATTGTAAAACTCAAAATAAATAAAATCTTTGAAAAAAAGAAAAAAGAAATGACCATAGTTGAACAAAAGGGTTGATCTTCAAATACAGGACTCAGGTGAAGCATAGAAAGGGTGGAGGAGAGGGGTAAATTATGAGGGACTTAATGATGATGAACTACATTTATTTCTGCATGGGAAGATGATACTGATAATACTCATATGAACCTTCTCATTTAGTAGAGCAGGTAGAAGGAGCTTTTATAGATGAGGTACAGGGAAGAGTTGAATTTTTTTTTTGCAAGGCAAATGGGGTTAAGTGGCTTGCCCAAGACCACACAGCTAGGTAATTATTAAGTGTCTGAGGCCAGATTTGAACTCAGATACTCCTGACTCCAGGGCCAGTGCTCTATCCATTGTGCCACCTAGCCACCCCAAGAGAGTTGAATTTGAAGGAGTAATATATTGTAAAAATGGAGACAGTGGGTGAAAGGGAAATGTACTGGGAATAAGAGAAAGGAGAAGTAGAATAGGCTAAGATATTTCATATAAAAGATATTTCTCTCCTTCAGAGATGATATTAGTTTTTTTAAAGAAAGATTTTATTTATTTTTACTTTTACAATTTTTTCCATATTCTTCCTTCCCTTCCCCCCCCCCCCACAAAAGGCAGTCTGTTAGTCTTTACATTGTTTCCATGGCATGCACTGATCTAAGTTGAATGTGATGAGAGAGAAATCATATCCTTTTTTTTTAAGTTTTTGCAAGGCAAATGGGGTTAAGTGGCTTGCCCAAGGCCATACAGCTAGGTAATTATTAAGTGTCTGAGACTGGATTTGAACCCAGATACTCCTGACTCCAAGGCCCATGCAAGAAATCATATTCTTAAAGAAGAAAAGTAAAATATAAGAGATAGTAAAATTATATAATAAGATAACCGGGTTTTTTTTTTCAAAATTGTTCCATGACATACATGTACCACAGTTTGTTAAGTCATTCCCCAACTGAAGGACATTCATTTAATTTCCAATTCTTTGCCACCACAAACAGGGCTGCTATGAATATTTTTGTACAAGTGATGTTTTTACCCTTTTTCATAATGTCTTCAGGGTATAGACCCAGTAGTGGTATTGCTGGATCAAAGGGTATTTACATTTTTGTTGCCCTTTGGACATAATTCTAAATTGCTCTCCAGAAAGATTGGATGAGTTTACAGCTCCATCAACAATGTAATAGTGTCCCAGATTTCCCACATCCCTTCCAAAATTGAATGTTCTCCTTTCTTATCATATTGGTCAATCTGATAGGTGTGAAGTGGTACCTCAGAGATGCTTCAATTTATATTTCTATAATAAGTAGTGACTTAGAGTAATTTTTCATATGACTATGGATCACTTTGATTTCCTTATCTGTAAATTGCCTTTGCATATATTTTGACCATTTGTCAACTGGGGTATGGATTGTTTTTTTGAAACTTTGACTCAGTGCTTTGTATATTTTAGAAATGAGTCCTTTCACTAATACATTGTTAGTTTGGAATTATGCCCAAAGGGCAACAAAAAGGGTAAAATCATCACTTGTACAAAAATATTCATAGCAGATCTGTTTGTGGTGGCAAAGAATTGGAAATTAAATGAATGTCCTTCAATTGGGGGATGGCTTAGCAAATTGTGGTATATGTATGTCATGAAACACTATTATTCTATTAGAAATCAGAAGGGATGGGGATTCAGGGAAGCCTGGATGGATTTGCATGAACTGATGCTGAACAAGATGAGCAGAACCAGAAAAACATCATACACCCTAACAGCAACATGGGGGTGATGATCAACCTTAATGGACTTGCTCATTCCTTCAGTGCAACAACCAGGGACAATTTTGGGCTATCTGCAATGGAGAATACCATCTGTATCCAGAGAAAGAATTGTGGAGTTTGAACAAAGACCAAAGAATATTACCTTTAATTTTTAAAAAATCCCCATTATCTTATTGTGTAATTTTGCTATCTCTTATACTTAATTTTTCTTCCTTAAGGATATGATTTCTCTCTCATCACATTCAACTGAAACAATCACGGAAACAATGTAAAGACTAAGAGAATGCCTTCTGCGGGGGGGTGGGGGGAGGGAAGCAAGAATGGAAAAATTGTAATACTCAAAATAAATGAAATCTTTCTTAAAAAAATAAGAATTATTACAGATGGAAAAAATAAAATAAAATATCAAAAAAAAAAAAGAAATGAATCCTTTGTCAGAAATACTAGTTGTAAAAGTTGTTTCCCAATTCACTACATTTCTTTTGACCTTGCAAAAGCTTTTTAATTTAATGTAATCAAAATTATCTAGTTTGTTTTTGATGATGTTCTCCGTCTCTTCTTTGGTCGTAAACTGCTTGTCTTTCCATAGATCTGACAGGTATACTACTCCTTGATCTTCTAGTTTGCTTATAATATTGTTTTTTTATGTCTAAATCCTATATCCATTTTGATCTTATCTTGGTATAGGGTGTGAGGTGGTGATCTAATCCAAGTTTTTTCTATACTAACTTCCAATTTTCCCAACAGTTTTTATCAGAGAGTTTTTATCCCAATAACTGGACTCTTTGGGTTTATCAAACAGCAGATTACTATAATCATTTCCTGCTATTGCACCTAGTCTATACCACTGATCCACCACTCTTATTTTTTAGTCAATACCAGACAGTTTTGATGACTGATGCCTTATAATATAATTTTAAATCTGGTAAGGTTAAGCCTCCTTCTTTTGCACTTTTTTTCATTGAATCCCTGGAAATTCTTGACTTTTTATTCCTCCATATGAATTTAGTTTTACAACTGTTTCTAACTCATTAAAGTAATTTTTTGGAATTTTGATTGGTAGGGCACTAAACAAGTAGATAGTTTTGGTAGAATTGTCATTTTTATTATATTAGCTGGACCTATCAATGAGCAGTTGATGTTTCCCCCAGTTATTTAAATCTGATTTTATTTTATATTGTCTGAGGTTACTTTGAATGGGATTTCTCTTTCTAGTTCTTCCTGCTGTATCTTGCTAGTCATATATAGAAATGTTGAGGATTTTATTAAGGTTTATTTTATATCCTGAGAGTTTGCTAAAGTTGCTAATTATTTCTAGTAGTATTTTAGATGATTTTGGGGGATTCTCTAGGTATACTATCATGTCCTCTGCAATGAGTGAGAGTTTTGTCTCTTCTTTCCCAAGTCTAATTCCTTCAGTTTCTTTTTTCTTCTCAATGCTGAAGCTAACATATCTAATACAATATTGAATAGTAATGGTGATAATGATCATCCATATTTCACACCTGATCTTATTGGGAATGCTTCTAGCTTATCCCCATTGCATGTAATGCTTGTTGATGGTTTCAGATAGATACTGCTTATTATTCTAAAGAACAATACATTTATTCCTGAGCTCTCTAGTGCTTTTAGTAGGAGTGGGTGCTGTATTTTCTTGAAGGCTTTTTCAACATCTATTGATATAATCATATAATTTCTGATAGGTTTATTATTGATATAATTAATTATGCTACCAGTTTTCCTAATATTGAACCAACCCTGCATTCTTGGTAAATCCTACTTGGTCATAATGTATTATCCTAGTGGTAACTTGTAATCATTTTGCTAAGATTTTATTTAAGATTTTTGCATCTATATTCATCAGGGAGATAGGTCTATAATTTTTTTCTCTGTTTTAATTCTTTCTGGTTTAGGTATCAGCACCACATTGATGTCATAGAAAGAGTTAGGCAGAGTTCCAACTTCACCTATGTTTCCAAAGAGTTTATATAGAATTGGAACCAATTGCTCCTTAAATGTTTGATAGAATTCACTTGTGAATCCATCTGGCCCTGGAGATTTTTTCTTAGGGAGTTCAATAATGGCTTGTTGAATTTCTTTTTCTGAAATAGAGTTATTTAGGTTTTTAATTTCCTCTTCATTTAATCTGGGCAACTTATATTTTTGTAAATATTTGTCCATTTCACTTTGATTGTCAAATTTATTGGCATAGAGTTGGGTAAAATAATTTCAAATTATTACTTTAATTTCCTCCTCATTGGTGGTGAGTTCACCTTTTTCATTTATGATGCTAGCAATTTTGTTTTCTTATTTCTTTTTTTAATCAAATTGACCAGAGGTTTATCAATTTTATTGGCTTTTTCATGAAACCAGCTCTTGGTTTTATTTATTAGTCCAATAGTTTTTTTGCTTTTGATTTTATTAATTTCTCCTTTAATTCTTAGAATTTCTAATTTGGTATTTAATTGGGGGGTTTTAATTTGTTCTTTCTCTAATTTTTTAAGTACATATTTAGTTCATTGATTTCCTCTTTCTCTAATTTATTCATGTAAGCATTTAAAGATATAATATATCCCCGACAGTCACCTTGAGTGTATCCCATAGGTTTTGCTATGTTGTTTCATTATTGTCATTATCTAAGATGAAATAATTAATTCTGTAATTTGTTACTTGATCCACTCATTCTTTAAAATGAGGTTATTTAGTTTCCAATTAGTTCTGGTCTATATCTCCCTGGTCCAATATTGCATATGATTTTTATTGCATTATGATCTGAGAAAGATGTATTCACTATTTCTGCCTTTTTGTAATTGATTATTAGGTTTTTATGCCCTAGTACATGGTCAATTTTTGTGTAAGTGCCATATACTGTAGAAAAAAAAGTATATTCCTTTCTATCCCCATTCAGTTTCCTCCATAAGTCTATCATATCTAGGTTTTTCTAACAATCTATTTATCTCCTTAACTTCCTTCATGTTTATTTTATGGTTAGACTTATCTAAATCTGAGAGCAGGAGTTTGAGATCTCCCACTAGTAGAGTTTTGCTGTCTTTGTCTTTCTGTAGCTCTTTCAACTTCTCCTCTAAGAATTTGGATGATATCACATTGGGTGCATACATATTTAGTATTGAAATTACTTTATTGTCTATGGTACCTTTTAGGAGGCTATAGTTTCCTTCCTTATCTCTTATCTATTTTTTGCAACTGCTTTATCTGAGATAAGGATTGCTATCCCTGCCTTTTTCACTTCAGCTGAAGCAAAATATATTTTGCTCCAACCTTTTACCTTTACTCTATATGTATCTCTCGGCTTCAAATGAGTTTCTTGTAAACAGCATATTGTAGGATTCTAGTTTTTAATCCACTCTGCTATTCACTTACATTTTAAGGGAGAATTCATCCCATTTACATTCAAAGTTATAATTACTAACTCTTTATTGCCCTCCATGCTATCTTCCCTCTGTTTGTATTTTTCCCCTTTTTTCTCTTTATCCATATTCCCCAGTATTTTGTTTCTGGATGCTGCCACCTTCAGTGTGTTTGCCCTCCTATATCAACCCCCTCCCCTTTCTTCCCCTTTCACTTTTCCCCTTCTTCCTTCCCTTCCTTCTATTAGTTGCCCTTTTTCTCCCCCCTCCCCATCTCCCCCTTCCTCTTTTCTCATTTTAATACTTGAAAGGTAAGAAAAGTTTAACTTAACAGTGTGTATAAGTTATCTTTAAGCCAAGTCTGATGAGATGAAGATTCAGGTGGTTCTCACCTCCTCCTTTCTTCCTCTCTATTGCAATAGGTCTTTTTTACCTCTTAATGTAATGAGATTTATCTCATTCAGTCTCCTCCATCCTCCTGTCTCCCAAATGTCCCCCTTTTTAAGGAAGTATTATTTTTAAATCATTCTATCTGAGTCACAGAAAAGTCATGAGTGTCCATCACTTCTGACTAAGTATATTCTCTCTAACAGAGTTACAATTCTTAAGAGTTATGAGAATCTTTCTCCCAGGTGGGGATATAGCAGTTTCATCTTATTGGATAGAAATTTTTTTTCTTTTACTGCCCCCCCCTTTTGTTAACCTTTTCATGTATCTCTTCAGCCTACTATTTGATGTACAAATTTTTTATTTAGCTCTGGTATTTTTATCAGGAAATGTTTGAAGTCTCCCATTTCATTAAATGTCCATCTTTTCCCCTGGAAGAGAAGGCTCATCTTTGCTGGATAGTGGATTCTTGGCTGCATTCTGAGCTTCCTTGCCCTTAGGAATATATCTCCAGGTCCTTCAATCCCTTAATGTTGATGCAGCCAGGTCCTGCATAATCCTTACTGTGGTTTCTTGGTTTTTTAAATTGTTTCTTTCTGGCTACTTACAGGATTTTCTCTTTTTTTTGATAGTTCTGGAATTTGGCCACGACATTCCTTGGTGTTTTCATTTTAGGATCTCTCTTTCAGGAGGGGATTGATGTATTCTTTCAATAACTATTTTGTCCTCAGGTTCCATGATATCAGGACAGTTTTCTATCACTAAATCCTGTAATATTAAGTCCAAGCTTTTTTTTCTTCAATGTTTTCAGAAAGGTCTGTAATTCTCAGGTTGTCCCTTCTTGATCTATTCTCGAGGTCAGTGGTTTTGCTGATGAGGTATTTTACATTTTCTTCTATTTTTTCAGTCTTTTGGTTTATTTAACAGAATCTTGGTATCTCAAGATGTCATTAGTTTCCACTGATTCCATTCTTTTTTTAAAGGAAGAATTTTCTTCATTTACCTTTTACAACTCCTTTTCCAGTTGGTCAATTCTATTTTTAAAGGAGTTTTCCATTTGCCCAAGTGTAGTTTTGAGAGAATTATTTTCTTTTTGCATTTGCCCATTTGAGGATCTGAGAGAATTATTCTCATTTTGTATTTGTTCAATTGTTTTTTTCCAAGGATTTGTTTTCTTATTGTGAGATGTTAATTTTGTCTTGCAATGTGCTAATTTTCTCTTGAGTTTCTTTTCCCAGTTTTCCAATTGATTTTTAAACTCCTTCCTGATTTCTTCAAGGAAGTCTTTCTGGGCTGGAGACCAATCTATATTCTCCTCAGAAGTGCTAGATTTCTGTGGGTTAGAATCTATTTCTTCTAAGTATTTCTCCATGCCCCCCCCTTTTTGATGGTCTCTTTTCATCTTCCTAGGATCTTGCGTATGCGTGTGGGGGTGGGGCATTGGTTCTCAGAGGTTTGCTTTTGAAAACCCTAGAGGATTTGTTCACTTGGCTTAGTAATTCCAAGGGCTGGCCAGTAGGGGGCTCTGGTTCCTTTCTCTGGAGTGTATGAGGCCCTCAGCAGAAGTGTCTGAGTTGACCTTAAACAATGGCCTGAGTCCTGGGCAAGGCTGCTAATCTCCCTTTCAGTTGTGTGAACTCTGTTGCCCACACCTGAGCCTGAGGGGGTGGGGGTGGGGCATTAGCATTCATTCTAGGAAGAGGGCCCTGCAAAAAAGTATAGAGCTCAGGCCCCTTGCCCAGCTGGTTATTTTCCAGGCATGCTCTGCGATTCTCTGAGTTGGAATTCACTCTTCTGTCAGCTGGGGCTTACCAGACTTCCTCTTCCCCCCCTCCTGTACCCCAGCCAAAGATTCCACAGCAAAAGTTGGTTCTCGGACCCACCATTCACCAAAGCCTTTGTGGCTGAGGCTGGTTCTCTGGCTTCCCCCTGCTGCTATCCTTGTGCTGACCCTTTGGTCTCTGCTCCTGGTTCACCCACTCTCCCCTGACACAGACCTTGTTGGTAGGTGTTCTCCTAGCTTCTCTTTCTGGGTTTTGTCAATTGAATTTATGTTAAAAGGTTTCTTTCATGTTATTTTTGAGGGGAACCAGGAGCACTTAAACACAGTGCCTGTCTTCTCTCCATCATCTTAGCCAAAAGTGTGAGAGGACTTTTAAAGAGTCATTTATAAAACTTTAGATAGCTGGTAATGGGACTTCATCTAATGATACAATGAGGCTGGCAGTGAGACAGATGTGAGGCTGCAGAGGGTATCAATGAGATCTGATTGGACGTGAGAAGTAAAGAAGATCCCAAAATCTTTGGGTCCTTGGGAGGGTGAGAGAGCTGAATAAGGCAAGGCCAGGGGGCTCGGAGCTGGACTCACAGGAGGTTGTTGTCCTCCAAGATGGGAGGGTCATCAGTGAGGCTGCAGGGAGGCCACCCAGGAGTGTGGTTCATGGCTTGTCTCAGCAGGAGCCTCTTTTACTTTATTTCTCATGAAGTTTTATATTTTTGTAGGAGAGGGCTATTATATTTACTCTAAAACAAGAATGTTTTAGTAATGTGTAAATAAATTAAAGAAAAATAAATAAATAAATAAATAAAAAGAATATCAGAAAGAAGCACAAGTTAGGAGCTAGGAATGGGTAAAAATGAGAGGAAGGAAAGGCTCAAATATTCAGAAACTAAAAGAAGGAGTAAATGAATTAGAAACCAGGAAAAGAATTTGACTCCTGAGAGTTAGGGTATGGACTTTAAGGAGCCTCTCATTGAGAAAACTCCCTATATCAATACCTTCTCCACAAGTAGAGCTATAACAGGTTAAACAATTTATCCAAGGTCAAGACAAGATTTGAATTCAGGTCTTCCTGCCTCCAAAATCAGTTTTTTTTTATTCACTATGGCCTTTTTCTATTTTTTTATAGAGAGCATTATAGTTTGTAAAAGACCTAATTCACAATTCCAAGACTGAAAGAGGCCATATAACCTAAGTCATATAACTAATGGCTTAAATATGTCTCCTAACTAGTATGTCTCAAAAGGGATTTAAACCCAAATCTTCCAACCATCTAGGACTCCTCCTATGATCAAAGCTGCTTCTAAGAGAAACAAGATGAACACTCAACCATAAGTTGGTAGGTCTCTCTGCCAGGAGTATTCTTTGCTTTGAAACCTGTCCTGCCCTGCTGTGGCCTTGAAGCAGTGGCTTAGATATTTCACCATATGTTACTACTTCCTTTTACAATTTAATGTAAACCCAATCTAAAGAATTGGGGGATTTCAAAGTAGAATCGAATCATAACAAAATTCCAGGACTATCAAAATGTTTGATAAGTATACTTCCACTGCTGATTCATATTTAATATGTTCCACTACCCAACAAGATATTCTCCCAGTCTAGGTCAGTTTAAATGACTTCAGATCAATCACCTTCCTAGCCTTCCCAGCCCACTTTGCTCTCTTCTCCTGTTTTTTTCCAATTCTTCAATTCAAAGTCTATATGAAAATTTTAGAATGTTTCTTTTTTTAATTTATTTAAGGCAATGTGGTTGAGTGACTTGCTCAAGGTCATTATTGTGTCTGAGACCAGATTTTTGAACTCAGGTCCTCCTGAGTCCAGGATCAGTGCTCTATTCACTGTCCCAAAATTTTTAGAATGTTTATAGCATTCTTCTAGATACTACAAAAATGTTTTTTTTGTTTGTCTGGAGTTTTTGGACAGACCTATTTTTTTTTTTGTGAAGGAGAACTCACAGTGCATGACTCCCCTAATTTTGACAATCCTACTGGTTGAAATGATACCCCAAATAAAGAGAGATTAAACAGGTTGTCCATGGGCACAGAGCCAATATGTCAGAGTTCAGGCTCAAATAGATTCTTTTGAGCTATCTATAAGTGATATGAGAAGGATAAGACAGTATTACCTTAATAATCTCCTCAAGAAGGAAAGATAGATGTCATGAAATAACTAGAGGATAATTCAAAATAATATATATGGTCAAAGGTTCAAATAAATGGTACAGATAAGAAAAGAGCGAGAGACATGTGTGGGCTAGTGTGGAAAAGCAAGACTTCCTGTGGGAAAGAAAATTTGCATGGATTTTGCTATTCCCATTTTTCTATTCACAATTCCCAATGGTGCTTGGGTAGAAGCATAATTCCAGTTATGAATTTGGTACATTTCAGGGTAAAGCCATAGTCACAAAAGATGGTTATCCATTGCAATAATCTCTTTTCCTTCTGTTCAAAGTGTAAGTGGGGGTGGGAGTGAAGAAGGAGGAAAGAAGAGATGGAACAGTAGAGGATCTTTATTTCAGATCTTCCTAGAAAGGTTTACATTAAATTTTACTAGATATGAGTGAGTGTGAAACTTCAAAAGGTATTTATAACACCTCATCGTAGGATTTTGAGAGACAATATGGCAGAGTGGATGGAGAGCTAGCCTTGGAGTCAGAAACATCTGGGCTCAAGTTCTCTTCCCCTGCCACACATACTATTCCTATGACCCATGGGAAAGTCATATAATTTTATATGCCCCAGGCAAGACATTACTGAATTACATTTGTGGAAAGAGGTTGCATTCAGAATTCCCTGAAATGATGAAAGGAAGGAATAGACATTTATTAAGCTGCCTACTATGTTCTAGACACAATGTTAAATTCTTTACATATGAAAGTAGGTGCTATTATTATTATTCTCTAATTGCTAATTGAGATAAACAGAAATGAAGCTACTTGCCCAGGATTTCACTGCTAAGAAGTATCTGCAATTGAATTTGAATTCAGGTCTTCCTGACTCCAGGTTCAACTTTGCCATGTAGCTGCACTTTCTTGTCAGAACTAAAACACAACCACAATTATTTAGAACTGCCTGATCTAAGAGATCTTCCAATTTGATACTTAGTTCAGGAAACTAGGGACAGAAAAAAGGAAATGATTCATCCAAGGTCACATAAGTTGCAGGATCAGGATTTAAACCTAGGTGATTTGATTCCAAAAATTTTCTACTACACTGTTTTTTCTCATGACATAGAGGGAAGGAGGGCAGAATCAATTCTGTCCCCATCTTCTACACTCCAAGTCCTGTTTTTAGTGCCTTTTGCAGATTTCTGGTGGGTGAACTATTTCTTCATCCAAATTATGGCAACTTGTCACTTTGTCAATGTAAGAAGTATATTATCTCTTTAAGACCTTGTTTGTAAGAAATTAAATAACATTCTTTTTCCGTCAACAACTAATTTTTAATATTGAACTACCCAATGCCAAATTCTCTTTGCTAGGACACTCCCTGACTTCAGCGTGCTGCTGTTTAAGCTCTGTTTGATGTTAAAGTACAAATTTTTGTCATCATTCTTAGAGATGTGTCTGTGTGAGTCCTTTCAGATGTCCATGGGCATCAGAATGAATAGGAGCAGCCACACTGCATCACTGGACAACTCATCAATAAGCAGGAAGTTAGTGACAGAACCTGGACCAAAATCCAACCAGATCTCTAACTCCAGTTCCAGTGTATTTACACTATAGTACACTGTCTCTCCCTATGTCAACAAAGCCTTTTATCTTAAATTTAACTTACACCTTTCATTTGGGGGGGGGGGGTTATTTTAGGTTTTTGCAAGGCAAATGGGGTTAAGTGGCTTACCCAAGGCCACACAGCTAGGTAATTATTAAGTGTCTGAGGCCGTATTTGAACCCAGGTACTCCTGACACTAGGGCCAGCACTCTATCTATTGTGCCACTTAGCTGTCCCAGATACCTTTCATTTTTAAAGAACACTCATTTCAGGGGCAGAGCCAAGATGGTGACTTGAAGGGATCAAGTCTTAGGAACTCTCTGATAAAAACTCATGAACTAAGGACTCTAACTAAACTTTCAAGAGACAGAACCCACAAAGGAACCCAGTGAGGCAGTTCTCCTACTCAAGGTAACCTGGAAAAGAACAGAAAGGCTCTGCTCCCCCCGGGTTGGAGGGGTGGCCCACCAGAGGGGTGGCCCGCCAGAGCCAAAGAACTTCAGCCTCCCAGAGGCAGCCCCAGGGCGCTGGGAGCCGAGGCTCACAGCAGCGGGGGAGTCTGCTGAACTGCACCCCGGGGAGCACCGAGCACAAAGTGGGGGAACAGTGGGGGACCTCTGCCAGAGCAAGCATGTGAAGCCCAGGGCACACAGCAAGCAGCTTGGTCTTTCCCCAGCCCTGATCCAGGAAACAGAAGCAGGCAAAGCCGGTAACCAGGAGCCCCCAGGGCATGAGCCCATTGAGCTGAGGGAGGGGAGTGAAGAGAGAGAGAGAGAGACTGCAGAGCTCTGTCCTCTGCCTCTGGAACAGGACTCTGGGGCTCTGACCACATTCAGATCCTGACCCCAGTCTAGGCCCCCACACAGAACAACAGGGCCCCCCCACCTCGGCCCCATGGCAGAGGGGGGCGCTTATGTTCATTCACAGACCAGGAGGGAGGACAGAGCCTCACACACTGAGAACCTTGTGGGAGTGTCCCAAAAGCTCAGGAAGCACCCCAAAAACAGGCTTAGGCTGGGAAAATGAGCAAGCAAAGAAATAAGAGGAAGACCATTGAGAAATATTTTGCAAATGAGACCAAAAAGGATCAAAATACTCAGTCTGAAGATGAGGAAGCACAAGCTCCTACATCTAAAGACTCCAAGAAAAACAGAAATTGGGCTCAGGCTATGACAGAGCTCAAAAAAGACTTTGAAAATCAAATGAGGGAGTTGGAAGAAAAACTGGGAAAAGAAAGGAGAGAGATGCAGGAAAAATATGAAAATGAAGTCAGAAGCTTAGTCAAGGAAATCCAAAAAAATGCTGAAGAAAATAGCATGCTAAAAAACAGCTTAGGTCAAATGGATAAAACAGTTCAAAAAGTTATTGAGGAGAAGAATGCCTTAAAAAGCAAAATTGGCCAGATGGAAAAAGAGATAAGAAAACTCTCTGAGGAGAACAAATACTTCAGACAAAGAATAGAATTCAAGGAGATTGATGAATTTACCAGAAACCAGGAATCAATACTTCAAAACCAAAAAAATGAAAAATTAGAAGAAAATGTGAAATATCTCATTGAAAAAAACAATTGATATGGAAAACAGACTTAAGAAAGATAATTTAAAAATTATTGGAATACCTGAAAGTCATGATCAGGAAAAGAGCCTTGACATCATTTTCAAAGAATTACTACAGGAAAATTTCCCTGATATTCTAGAAGCAGAAGGCAAAATAGAAATGGAGAGAATCCACCGATCCCCCCCCCCAGAAAAAGATACCAAAAACCAACCCCCCAGGAATATTATAGCCAAGTTCCAGAACTCCAAGTCAAAGAAAATATTACAAGCAGCCAGAGGGACACAGTTCAAATTTCGTGGAGCTGCAGTCAGGATCACACAGGACATAGCAGCAACTACATTGGAAGCTCCTAGGGCTTGGAATACAATATACCAGAAGGCAAAAGAGCTTAGAATGCAGCCAAGAATGAACTACCCAGCAAGGCTGAATGTCCTCTTCCAGGGAAAAAGATGGACTTTCAATGAACCAGGGGAATTTCAAAGGTTCCTTTTGGAATGGCCAGAGCTAAACAGAAGGTTTGATCTTCAGATACAGGACTCAGGTAAATCATGGAGATTGGAGGAGAGGAGGGGAAATATGAGGGACTTAATGAGGATGAACTGCGTGTATAGAAAAATGATACTGATAATATTCATATGAACCATCTCGGTTAATAGAGCAGGTAGAGGGAGCTTTTATAGTTGAAGCACAGGAGAAAGCTGAATTTGAAGATAAAATATGGTGTAAAAATGGAGTCAATAGGAAAAAAGGGAAATGGAATGGGAGAAAGAAAAAGGAGATGGGGAATAGTCCAAGATATTTCTCATAATAAGATTTTTTTTATTACAATGAGTTATTGCAATGATATGGAAAGGGGGAGGCAAGAGAGAATGAGGGAACCTTTGCTCTCATCAGAGATGGCTAGGAGAGGAAACAGCAAATATACTCAATGGGGTATAGACAACTAGAGTAAGAAGGAGGGGGGAGCAGGGGGAAGGGGTGGGGATGTGAATAAAGGAGGAGAGGATGGACTATGGGGGGAAAGTAGTCAGATATAACACATTTTCTTTTTTACTTCTTGCAAGGGGCTGGGATTGGATGGCCTGCCCAGGACCATAGGGCCAGGTGGATTCTGGGCCTAAAGGGGTGGTATGGGGGCTCAGGGCTTCTTGGCCCCAGGACCAGGGATCTGTCTGCTGTGCCACTCAGTGACCCTACAGCAGAGTCAGCGTGAAAGGAGAGAGAAAATATAGTACATGGTAGTGGAGAAATAAGAAAGGAGGGAGTTGCGATCAGCAATGGCAACGTTGGAAAAATATGGAAGTAACTTTTGTGATGGGCTTATCATAAAGAATGTGATCCACCCAAAAAAAAAAAAAAGAACATTCATTTCCCTTCTACACCGACATTTTCCATCAACATCTTCTTCCCCATTGAACCTTCCCTTCCTTGTATAGATGTTTGATGTGTGGTACTGTGTCCATGTAGATTATGTATATCCAAATTGATCTGTCCAGGTGTGACTGGTAGGGAAGTTAGTGTAGTTATCTCTGGTTATCTCTTATCCTCTCCCTTCCTCCGCCCTTTTCCAAGAGACACTGATTTTCATGAAAGGAAACAAGAATTTAGGACTAGAGGAGGGCTAGAGAAAAAGCATACCAGGCTTAAATATTGCTAGTCTAGAGAAAGTAATTTTTAGGTTCCAAGCTATACTCCAGATCACTGTCCCCTTAACAAGGAAGACATAAATCCAAAACTTGACTCTCCATCAAATGCCAGTTTCATAATGAACACATATAACAAATAACAAAAAAAGAAAAGAAACATTTATCTAACCATATAACATATAGAAACCAGAAAAAAAATGAATAGGGGGAGAGAGAGAGAGAGAGAGAGAGAGAGAGAGAGAGAGAGAGAGAGAGAGAGAGAGAGAAGAGAGATTTTTAAGTATAAACCAGATAATACATAAAGTGGACGAGTTCTCCCAATGGGAGCAAGATAGCACAGCTAAACTATAAGAGAGAATCACAGATTTCATCTAAGGCAAAGTCTCAATAATAGTAGGGGTGAGGGACAAGAAAGAAGTCCTAACTCCTCTGTTTCTTCCCAGAGTCTTTCTTTTCTTTCGGAGACCTGAAACTTGAAGCCAGCAGATCAGGAGAACTTGAGAAGGCTCTCAAGATCTCACCAACTCGTCCCAGAATCAGAGAATCAAAAAGTCATTCAGCACCAATGAGGAAAGTCTTATGCAAATGATCTTTGAGTCACTTATTACAGTTGTAGCAAAGAAAAAGAAAAATATTTACACAAAATCAACACAACATGTTGCAACCTACTTCCATAGTTCTTCACCTCTTTATTGAGAGGAAGGTTCACCATCAGCTCTCTATGATTTGTTATTCCAGTTAATCAGAGTTCAAATGACTTGAATTCACCACTTTAATCTTCACACCTAGGACCATCTAAGAAGCATAGAATAGTATGTTTCCGGGTTAATCAGCAGACAAGCAATTATTAATCATTTGATATTTGCCAGGAATTATGTTAGTAAAATAAGTAGGAAAGCCCTGAACTCAAAAATTTTCCTAGACTATAGCATTTTTCACAGATAATCAACTATTTATCAATCATCTATTTATTAAGCCAGAATCTATGTTAGGTATTGGGTTACAAGAACAAAGAATGAAACCATCCCTACTTCCAATAAGCTCTGATTATAGAAAAATGATACTCTATATCCATTCTCTACCTCTAGACTAAGCTCTTTTAGCTTGTTCCAAAACTCTAACAGACTTAAACAGTTTTCTCTTTTTAACTTAGGTTGGGGGAGGTCCCCTAACCCTGCACAGAATTGAGCAAAATTAAAGAATTAATCATTTACACACAGAGATTTTACCATGTTTTATTTTCTCTGAGGGCCCCATTTTCAGGACACATGTGTTACATACTTACTGGTAAGAGATTAATATACTTAATTCAATCTTGATGATCCCATACTACAGGTTCTTCATCAAATTGCAAAAATCTTGGTTGTTCTTTATAAACAACTGACCTCATTGCTCATAGGAAAATCATTCACCTTCAAAAGTGTTTGCCCTTTTGTAACCCTCTCTAAAAATGACAACACTGTCCTCTTGAAGAAGGCTTCAGCCGATTTTAAATGAACTGTTACATTTCTGGCATTTAAATTATAAGCTAAATAGACTGACTGTAAATTAAAACTTCAAAATGCCCGTTACTATATATTTAGGAAATTGTGGTAATTGAAAAACACTGTGCTTTGTCCCAAAATATTCTCAAGGCCTCAGTCATTATTAAAGACCCTCTGGCCTCTGCTTACTGCAATCTTTTTGTAATTGTTAAATATCTTTGTAGTAACCACAGCAATGATTAAAAGGGTTATTTAGGAAAGTATGCTAAATAAGGCTTCCAGAGACTTCTTTCCCATGGAAAACCCTCTTTGTGGGAAGGGGAATGAAGACAGTGGATTACTTTTGTTTACATACCTGAATTTATTCACTTTCCTGGACCATGATTTCATCTCCCTGTCCCTTTAACCCAATTTTTGTAATATCCCACTGTGAGAATTGGCTCCTTTGAAATTAGTATGATTTTATATGATTCAAGAGCAGAAGTAAAAGAAGTAATGATCTTTTACATCAGGAGAGAGGTGACATGTTCCCAGGGAAAGTGGAAATGGGCCACCATGTGTTCGGTTTCTTATAGTCAAAAACAGAGTAGAATTTTGTCAGTTGAGTTGAGTTTTAGGAAGATTTCAGGATGGTGACAGATACTGATATTTTCAAAATGTATTAGCAAAGACCAGAGCAAAGAGTACTAAGTCTAGTGTCAAAGCTCTGGATTCAAATTCTCCCTCTGATCCTGTATTACCCATGTGACCCTGGGCAAGTCATTTAACCTCCAGAGACTTCAGTTTATTTATCTGAAAAAAGAGATAGTGGCTATAGATAGCACTTAAGGTCTCTTCTAGTTCTAGATCTAGGAGCCTAATGACATCAGATCTAAGAAAACTTGTCAGGCCAGGTTCTTTTGAGTTACACATTGTCTCAAAGGATGTTATGTTAATTCCCTTAAATATCACTGAGCATCTCTAGGGTTTAGGAAAGTAAGGAAACATTGATTGGGAAGGAAGGAGGATGCAGTCACCACAATCACTATTTCTCTTCTAATCTCAGTATCCCAGTCACCTCATGGACTAGGATTTTTCCCCTTTTTATCAATGGCTTTAAAAAAATATGTGTCTATAAAAATAGCAAATATTATAATATATAATATATGCAATATATATTATATATAATAAATAATTATAATAGTATATTATAGTGAATATTATATATTATAGTAAAAATAATATAAAATGTATTAAGGATAAAAAACATGTAACATATAAATATGTATCACAGTTATTTCCCACTATCCTTCTTAAATATCTCCACCACCATCATGAACCCTATTTGGTTATAAAGAAAAAGTTAAGTATAACCTACCAATAAAGCAAACATTGCTTCCTATGTGAATAATATTCCATAGCCACAGTTCTCCACCTCTTCTAAAAGGAGAGCTGAGAGTATGATTATTGAGTGTATGATGGGATCAACAATATCAGGTAGAAAGTAGATCAGAATAATCACTGGGCTGGGAAGAAAGATTTATAACCTTTTTTAATCCAGTAGCCCTCATTGCTCCCTCCTTTCTTAGCAAATGAAGCTAACACATGTGTAGACTACATTTGGAACCAAATTTTAGTGGTGATATGTTACTCAATTAGATTGGACAGAAAAGTATGCTTAAAAAAACAAACTGAATATTTAGCCAAATGGTGAAAATGCAGGACTTAGATGTTTTGTTATTGTTGTTGTTTGTTTAAAGAACCAAGACTTTGAAGGAAAAGCCTTCAGATGGAGCCCATTATGGACTTAATAACACAGTCCCCAGTGACTCTGCCTGGTAATGCAATTTTAACACAAGCACTGTGATGTTTGCACATTGTAGATCTCCAGCTGTGACTGCCTTCTTTGTTTCGTGGTCCATTGAACAAAACAAGATCCTCCACAGTTTTCCCTCAACACTAGGACTAACAGAGGTTCACAACTCCCAAATCTCTAATGGATTGTTGCTGAAACTTAAGACAAAAGTGAAATTCTTGATTCAAAGAAAAAAAAGTCACCTGAAGTGAGATCTTTCTTGGCAAGGCTGATTTATCATCTTTTCACTATAAAAAGTTGGAGAAGAGAAATAAATAAAAATCGATATGAACAGGTCTAAGAAGCATTTTAAAATTGTTCACAGAGAAAAAAATCTGAGCCATTCTTTTCAAATGCACTTGGATTTAAGAAAAATGTTAGTTGGCAATATAAACCAACCAGTGTGGTACCACAGCCAAAAATATTAGGTGGATCTGCCTATCTATATGCACAACTATTTGCCCATAAGAAGATCACTGGAAGTCTGGGAAAAGAGGATTTTTTGACCCAAGACTACAATTTATTAGTAGAGATGCTTTTGATCAGTGAGAACATTTATTGTATAGATAAAACAGCAATAACTCTGAACAGCAGTTACATACTTTGAATCCTTCCTTCACATGAAGCCAGAAGAATGATTTTCAGGAAAGAGTTGCATTCCTGTGTCCCATTTCTTTAATAAGATATTTCTGGTAATCCCCTGCTTTTTTCATAAAGCTGGATATACCCTATTTTGTAATAAAGAAAAAATTTAGTATAACCACCCAATAATGCAAACATTGCTGACTATGTTAGCAAAATTCTGTACCCACAATTCCCCATCTCTCTATTAAAAGAACAGCCGAGCATAAAATTGTTGAGTGTGTGTATACATATATATATATATATATATATATATATATATATATGTATATATATATATATATATATATCAGGTGGAAAACAAACCTTCCATATAACTCTCCACTGTTCTCATCTCCAGTGAAACTGAGATCTCATCAATGTTGTTATTCTTTCTGACGAGACCAGCTGAATCCATCCTGTCTGCCAATCTTAATACATATTTTCTGAAAAATTTGCCACAAAGGAATCACACAATGTTCAGGGGATTCTCCTTGAATTCTCTTAAAATTATGGGAAGATCATGAAATAGCACACATCCCA
Organism: Macrotis lagotis; assembly: GCF_037893015.1. Classification (NCBI taxonomy): domain Eukaryota; kingdom Metazoa; phylum Chordata; class Mammalia; order Peramelemorphia; family Peramelidae; genus Macrotis; species Macrotis lagotis. The sequence continues at coordinate 330,621,635 of NC_133666.1, forward strand.
TCCATCATTTATTTATCCTCTGCTCTTGACATGATTGCAATACATCTTTATTTTTAATACAAATTCTTCTACAAATTCTTTTATACCACTTCTATATAATTTTTAATGTGCAATGTGTTTTAGCTCACAACTATAATAACCTTTGACTGATCACATGCTCAAAACACATTTGTAACTATGTAAATAATATATTGATGTATTTTATAGCTATACATGTATTTATCAATTGGGCTGCTAAGTGGTGCTGTGGATAGAGCACTGGACTTGGAATCAGGAAGACTCGTGTAAGATGAATACAAATGTGGCCTCAAATACTTTCTAGCTGTATGACCCTGTGCAAGTCACTTAACCATATTTTCCTCAGTTTTCTCATCTATAAAATGAACTAGAGAAGGAAATGGCAAAACACTGTAGTATCTTTGCTAAGAAAACCCCAAATGGGATCACAGAGAGTCAAACACTGACTGAAAATAACTGATCAATAATAACAAAATTATCAATTATACTGGACATTGCTGTCTGATATGGTCATTCTGTTTTTTTCACAGAACTAATTAATGGATCAGCTTTTCATTGACAGGTATAATTATAAAATATTTAAAAATAGAAAAAGAAAACCCTTAACAAACCTCCCTCCATTTCAGAAGTGAGGAACTTTGTATCATGTATCGGTAATGGCGCATTTTTATGTAACATAGTTTATATGGTCCTTTTGTTCTGTTCATCTGCTTTTTTTTTTTCAATTTTTCCTTTTTAATTTTTGGCTCTCTGGATAAAGAAATTGGCAGGGAAGAATTCAGAAATTTATGTGACTTTAAAAACAATTCAGAAGCATTTTAATGAGAAGGAGAGAGAGGAAGAAATGATATAAAATATTATCATATTTTTATTCTTCCTATGAGCCTGAGACAGTTTTAGTCATAGATATAGAAGTCATTATAGACTTCTTCTTCATACCTACTGTGTATATCAACAGGGTGCCAAACTAATCATTACAACTGCCTTCCTTTTGGTCTTCATATTTCCTATGTGTACCTACTTATTTCTATAATGATTCCCTCATTATCATATGAGCTCACTGAGGGCAGGAACTCTTCTTGCCTTTTTATACCCATGATTTAATTCACTATTTTGTACATAAGAAGCAAATAATAATGCTTCTTCGGGTCTATTAGATAGTTCTGATTTATCACTTTAAGCATGCTACTTATATAAAACAGCGTATTTAACAAGTTCATTGAGCTAAGTGAATTTTATTACTAGAAGATTCTATTTCTCATCACCATTTAGAGAGGGAATAATAACCTTGTGAACCTGTCATCATTTTATTTTCAAATGGTACAGGACAGCTCTTTATCTATGGTGATCAGCCAAAAAAAGAGGGAAAAAAAATCCCACAATAATTCAACCCATATGGTCCTTTAGATTACTGTGGTAACAATGTTCTTGAATGGGTGGAGAGGAAAAGGAAGGCCAAATGGTGAGATAGAATTTGTCTTTTTCAATGGGCAAGCTGTGCCTAGATGCCTATCAAATGTTAAAAGAAGCAAAGTAAATTGTGGAGCTATAATCAGAGTGGAAAGTCCTTTAATTACTTATTGTTGATGTAGGAGAAAAAGCTTCTTTCATGTGAAAAAAGGGAAACTGCCCATAGGCAAGAGCCTACAGATGCAAATGAATACTTCTGGAAGGAAAAACATTTCTCCCTTGGACCCCCATAGGAAAAAGATCCTGATTCAGATATGGATAACAAAGCATTCAGGATTTCCATAGGGATCTGAAAGGGAAACACAGAAGTCATTCTTTGGTTTCATGATGTAATGGCAGCATCCAGGCCCATTTTAGCAATTTGCTCATTTCCAAATAATGGCAATGGTAATAATATTTTTCAACAAAAGACTATTGAATAGTTTTTTGGCCCTATGGTAATAATCATAGTGAGAAACGAAAAATCCATGGGAATTGTTCAATTGTAAAATCGTTTTGTACTTTGTATCCTCTTGTTATAAAGATCTCTATTTCAAAATGAATTATTCAGAAAAGTTAAACAAATTATGGTATATTTACAGAATGGAATACTTTGGGCCATAAGACATGATAAAAGGGACAATCCTAGTGAAACCTGGAAAGACTTGTATGAACTTATGCAGAGCAAAGTGAGCAGCACAAGAATACCTTGTATAATAAAAATAATACTGTTGTTGTTGAAACCCTTTAAAATTCTGATCAACACAATGACCAATCATGAATATAGCAGATCAATAAAGAAACTTTCTACACACTTTCTGAAAGAGGGATAGACTCAGGGTTCAGAAGTTCTTGCTCTCATTCTCCCTCCTTCTGGCTCTCTCTCTCTCTCTCTCTCTCTCTCTCTCTCTCTCTCTCTCTCTCTCTCTCTCTCTCTCTCTCTCTCTCTCTCTCTCTCTCTCTCTCTCTCTCTCTCTCTCTCTCTCTCTCCCTCCCTCTCTCTCTCTCTTTCACTTTCTCCTTTGGGTAGATGGATAGATGAACAAAGAGACAGAGACAGAAATGGACAAAGGGGATCCGGTCAAAATGGGAATTTGCTTCATTTTTCCAGTGGTTAGAGTAGAAGTTAGAAAAAATAATTTTAACTGAAAAAAATAAAATTTTATTATAAAAAGAAATAATTCACCACAATATCTTTAAATATCTAAAAAAGTTACTCTTTGTGTCAGAAAACTAGGCCCATAAAGCATTCCTAGCTTAGAACTCTCAGTCTGTCAGTTCCACTGGAGGCCACTACAAAGAAATGTCCAAATGACTATTCCTAAATCCCTTTCATATAGATTATGCTTTACAGAGGTGGAGAATGGGTCTAGACAATGTCTAAGGCCCCTTCCAATTCTGGCTCCCACAGTTCCTGCAGACAAACCTTAGTCAATTGTACTGTCAGTGCTGTCCAGTTCATTCATGTTACTTTTGACTCTTGCTTAAGATCTGGCAAGAAAAATAAGAATGGTTCACAGGATCACAGGGTTGTATAGAATGCTAGAGATCATCTTTTCCAAACTCTTTCTGAGATGCTTGCCAATTTAGCTTCCACTGAAGTGTCTTCAATGAAGAGGTATGTACTATTTCCAGAGAAAGCTGATTTCACTTCTGAACAGCTTTATTACATTATTCTTTACAACAAACTGAAATCAGACTCTGTAAAATTTTTGCCATGTCCCTTCTAAATTGCACTTCTGAAGTTAACTTTTTAACCAAAGTGTAAGACTTACATTTATCTCCATTAAATTTCATCTTGCTAGATTCAGTCATTGTTGTAGTCTTTTTAGATACTTATGTCAGTACGACATGTTAGCTATCCTTCTTAGCTTCTTTTCAGTCACAAAAGTAATAGGAATGCCATCCATTTCATCATTTGAGACAAGGTTAAAAACTGATAAAAATGTTAAGCTGCACAAAATCCAGGACAAATCTTAGAGATTTAGTACCATTCAGAACTCATTCTGAACTTTGGTACTTTTGAAGGCCCTATAGGACTTTGCCACACTTTTTATTCATTCTCAGTTATTGATCCTTCCTTTCAGCTACTGCATTGGTCTCAGATTTCATCTGAGTTGTTTAATGAAATCCCTGGGAACCCATATTGCTCTGTTTGAGCATATTCCCTGTTCTTTTTCCACTGTTTTGTGAAGTAAGAAAATGATGCTTAGGTTTTCCTTTTAACATCTTAGATTTCATATTCCAAATATTATTTTAAATAATATTTCATTTCCCCATTACATCTAAAAATAATTTTTAGCATTCACTTTTTTAAAATTTGAGTTCTAAATTCTGACCCTCCCTCTCTTCCTTCTACTCTTCCTTCCCCTGCTTCCCCAAAGATGGTAAGTAATCTGAAATCACACTCTAACTTTTAAATAAGACAAAATACAAACTGCTCAAGAGAAAGTGTTAGGAAGAGCATTGGAATCATGGTTGGCTCACAGCTTTATTCCTAGTTCTTTGGAAGACTGAGGCTGGTGGATTTCTTGAGATCAGGAGTGGATTATGTCAATGAAGTATCCACACTAAGTTTGGCATTGATGGAATGACTTCCCCCTGCCAGAAACAGAGGACTATGGGTTAGAAACATAACAGATCAAAGTTCTCTTGCTAGTGGGATTTGGTCCATGAATAGTCTCTACATTTTTAGCATTGGCAAGATGAAACCCAGTCTTTAATGATAAACTTGAAGCTAGATATCAACTTTGCAACTTACTAAACAGATAAACTATTTACCCTCTCAGGGCTTAGTTTCCTTATTTCATAGGGCTATTTCTTTGAACACCTTAAAGAGTTACAAAAATGTCAGTAATTATTATTATTATTCCCTTCATCATTCCCTTTGTTCTTCTTTTCCATTCATCTTCCTTCAGACCCAAAGCAATTTTTATCCCATACTAACATCTTGCTATTCCTTGATATCCAAACTTCCATCCTCTTCTATTCACAAATTCCAAGTAAGCTGGTTGATTCAGGGTAGGTGGTATGAGAGGTATGTCAATCTAAACAGAATTTATGAAACAATCCCTACAGAAAAAAGAGACTAAGGAAGAAAAGAATCCATGATGGAAAAGTGAGATTATATTTGTATCAGTGTCAAAATGATAATGGCATTCAGCAATATAATCAAATCCATTTTAATTGACATCGTGAAATTTTTCTCTATATTATGGTTGATGAAACCAAAAAGGATCAAATAATGAGAAAATGTTTCCAAAGTTCAAAAAGAAAAGTCATTAAAATATGCAGGGTTAGATGGGGCCTGTGCTATAAAAACCTTAGAGATTTGATCTCTTTAGTTGTCCCTCTCCCTCTTCCTTAAATGATCATTTACATCATTTATAGAAATACATATGATATATGTGCATATTTATATTACTTATCTCTTTATGTGTATTCCTTTCATCATTATGTAAGTTTCTTGAAAGCAAAGAATGCTATTGGATCCCTAGCAGTTAGCGCAATGACTTACATGTAGCAGTTGCTTAATAAACCCTTATTAGATTACAGCTAATCCAATTTATATTCTAATACATATTGGAACTTGTTATATTTCTTTCACTTGGATCTTTAAGACTCTGGGAAACATTTTAAAAGCTGAATATATGGTTCTTAAAGAATCCTGAGGTCATATGAATTCTTAACACCTGGAAATGTAGGCTTCTGATAGCTTTGACAAACTCACATGACATAATTTTTTAAATTATATATTTATTAATCATTTGTAAGTGGTTATTTAGTTTTTTTAATAAATAATTTCTGGGGCGGCTAGGTGGTGCAGGGGATAGAGCATTGGCCCTGAAGTCAGGAGTACCTGAGTTCAAATCTGACCTCAGACACTTAATAATTACCTAGCTATGTGGCCTTGGGCAAGCCACTTAACCCCGTTTGCCTTGCAAGGGAAAAAAAAAAAAACCTAAAATAAATAAATAAATAATCTCTGAGGTTCCATCCAGTATTAGATCTGTGATTCTATGATCTCTTGATTTATAAAATTTTAAAAATTATATATACTTCCCTTGTTCAAATTAATTTTTTGATTTCAAAGCCTCCAAAACAAAAATTGAAACAAACTAGTTAGGACAGTATATATATAAAATGTAATGCTATTTTTATGTGAAAATTGTCTTTGTATTAAGGCTAAAAGCATAGTTTAGGATAAAAGCAAAATAATTCTTCTAAGTAGCAGAAAATGTTTGGCAACCTTCTAACTTTGCCAGGGTAAGGCATATCTATGTAACAAATCTACATTCACCAAGGGGAAAAAAAGGAACAGCTGACATACCAGAACCAACACCAGAATTCATTTGCAATGCCCTATAAGCTTTTATATGTTAGAGTGTAAATGGGGAGAAAGGGGAAGGGTTTGAAACTTTAGATATTTAAGTTTGTTATCCTACATTGAACTTTTGTCCTTACCCTAGTAGGAAATCTATAAAAACCCTACAGTATGTTGAGTTTAAAGAATAGTATGACATTCTGGCAAAGAACTATAAAGCTAACATTTCACAAATAAATACCACCTGACCAAATTACAATATATCAAAGTAGGAATAGGACAGGAAACACTGGACACAGCAATGCTTAGAAAAGCCATATAATGATATTTTTTAAAATGTAACAATTAGCTCATAAAATGAACTGCTTGCATGTAAATTTTTTAAAATGTAAATCCAGATAAAGCAATTTCCTCTTCTTTATCATATGCTTATTGCATATGATATATGTACTAAGCAATTAATCAGTTAAGGTCCTGTTTATACTCTTAATAATAATTCTTTTTTTAAGACATCCTTCCTTCATTCAAGTTCTTAAGATCTGTAAGTAAACAAAAGTATGTTTGAATTTGAATCTTACATTTCTTATCAGGGGCCCAGACTTGGTCAACACATCCTGGAGTATAAATCTCTTTATAACTTTGTTTTAAAAATATGTTATGTTTAAATGGGTTTCAAAGTTTTGTTCTATGAAAATGTCAATGTCCCTTTAAATGAGAAAAATTTGTATCAGTATATACAAGGGACCTGTAGTATAATTAATAGGGGGAAAATATGTCTGAACAGAAACAAATGAATCACTAAACATCTTATATCTGATAAACAAAGAAAACTTGGAAAAAATTATGTGAAAATAGGAGAAACTACTTTATAGGAAAAAAGACATTGATAGGACAACAAAGCTGTGACATTAAGCTACTTCAAAAGTTTCCTCTCTCTCTCTTTCTCTCTCTCTCTCTCTCGAAAAAAAAAAAAATTAAAAACAACTATGAAAGGATTTTTAGCATGCAGATTAACTAATGGGAAGTGCAATTTAATGCCCTCTCTCTGACTAAGTGAGATATAGTCAAGTCTCTCTCCCAGAGAGAAGATCAAAGGTTGGTAAAAAGTCACTGACAAAAGATCTTCAAAGGTTGGCTAGAAGTCCTGGGGACATGGACAAGCTCTAGACACAGACTTGTTCAGGGTGAGTTGGAAGGGGTGTTCCACTGTAACATGAAGGGAAAACTAAGATTAACTTTAGAATAAGTGTGAGAAAAATTCCAATTGCACTCAAATGTTTGAATTTCTTTAAATCTTACTCTAAATTTTGCATAATCTCTTCAAGCATATTTATTAATCATTTATAAGTACTTATTTAGTTGTTTTTAATTAATAATCTCTGAGGTTCCATCCAGTACTAGATCTGTGATTCTATGATCTCTTGATTTCGTTGGTAATGTAAAAATGTATCTAAGTTGTAACATCTCTCATTTAACTACTCTTACTGAAAATCTATTTTTGGATTATGAGATCATAGTCAAGGTACCAATGATCACAAGGTGACTGTATACCTGAATTGTAGTCATATATATTATGGGGAGAAAAAAAATTAGTTCATGACCTGAAAATCCAAACCTTTAAAGTGATGATAAATAATATATCCTGACAAATACAATAATCTCACAAACTGTTAAACTAACAAAGTACTATTCTTATCAATAAAAATACCAAGAGATATTCATCTATTTGTCTATTTTTCCCAGCCTTGGACAACATATTCATAATAATCTTTTCCATATATGGTGCTATGTATCTTCTGCTCAAAAGGGTTACATGCTAAAAGTGACTGTTAATAGTAGTGGGGAACCTTTGAGGAGAGCCTATAAAATGTGGAAGTTGGGCTAGATGACTTCTAAAGTCCCTCTTAGCTTTATGATCTATTAATACTGTATATTGTTGGTTGAAACTTTGTTGATGCAAAAGTTCAAAATCCCAGACCCATTTTTTCATTTTGTTTTTTCCATTCTCTGCTTAACAAGCCTACCTTCTTCAATTGGTGAGCAATTAAAACTGTATATTTATCATTTACATCTAACCCTTCCTTCAAGTGGCTATAAATCACATCTCTTTGAATGGGTCTTTCTCTCTTGAAATTAAAAAGTAAAAATCACACCTGTCTCTGGACACTGTCACTGGAATCTCATCATCCATATACCATGTTATCTGTAGACAGTGTCCCAAATTGCTAATGGTAAATCAATCACATGATTATTAAAGCAACATGGTATGAAGAAAAAATGGCTGGATTTGGGACAGAGATCATGGTTCAGTGTTGACTGATGGTTGCTACCTGGGTGACCACAGGCAACTCATTTAACCTCTTAGCCTTAATCTGTAAATGGAGAGCAGCAGTACTTGATCTATTTCAATTCCATTTAGCAAACTTTTATCAGATGCCCACTGTGTGTGGGATATCATGGTAGGTGCTGAATATACAGTCAAAATCAAAACAGTCTCAACCTAATATTTGAATCAATCAATCATCATTTATTAAGCACCTATTGTATGCCAAACATTGTGCAAAGTTCTGGAAATGAAGGAAGGAAGGAAGGAAGGAAGGAAGGAAGGAAGGAAGGAAGGAAGGAAGGAAGGAAGGAAGAAAGGAAGGAAGGAAGGAAGGAAAGAAGAGAGAGAGAGAGAGAGAATCATTGTCTACAAATTGCATTCTACTTACATTGCAAGGAAAGCATTTTGTGCACTTAATGCTTTTATTATTAGTCCAGTGATTACTAACTTTTTTGGACCTACAGCAGTCTATTGTTATTTACTGATTTACAGCAAATTTTATGACTCATCACCTATCCCCACCCTCTTCTCCTAAAAAAATTAAAAAAACATTTCTTTAAAACTTTAATTAGCCTGTTTATTAGATTCACACTACAATGGGGTCTAAGAAAGACAAAATTTCATTCTATGGTGAATTGTGCAACAATGAGGCTACAGAATACTTTTTCTTTAAAAAAATTAATTTAGAGTAATTTTGTTTTTAAAATGCCCTACAGGATTGTAAAACCTTGACTTGAATCTAATGCCATTGTTATATCACTGCAATACTGGCCACCTCTTCTATTTTTGGTTTAAAAGATGGTCAAAACATCTGGCTTCAAGAGAATGTTTTACCAATGTAGTTATAGGTAAAGTGAGCGAGCTTCCTGGTTCCAGAAGGTCTCCTTTCTCCTACAAAGTCCACCCTGGAACTCCTGTTACTCTTCACTAAGAACTAACTTTGCCCTACTAAAGATAAAGGTTCACCTGCAAAAAAGTCCCAGCATGAGTAAAAAGCTTCACCAGAATGATGAGCAAAAAAGTGAGCTCCATGATCCCTAAGCTAAACATGAATTCTTATTTCCCTGAACTATGCATGAGGACAAACCATGCTTTTGATCAGAGCCCCTTGGTTGGGTGGAGGGGGGAAGGGAGAAGTGAGAGAGAGCTTCCTTTGGCACCCAGCCAAAACAAATAGAAGCTGTAGCCCCAGTCTCACAGCCCTGATAGACACCTCCTTCCAGATCTGTTTGTTGTTATTTCTCTCAAGTCAAACAAAAGGCAAGGCTAAGCCCCATGTATAAATGCCAGAGAGGTGAACAGAGGTATATTTGTGACTGAGATCCATTTTTCCTTTCTGGTTGTTTCCTCTACTCTCTTCTCAACATGGAGAAGGAATCCAGTGCTATCACTGACCTTCCCTATCAAGAAATGCACATTCAGAGCAAAACTATTCTGTGGGGCTACATCTTATATGTGGTTGGCTATGAAAGCAAATAGGAGAGATTCTAGGGTGATTCAGGAGATGGACCCTATCCTTTTTTTAGACTTCTGTAGCTGGGCTTTTAATTATGCCAAACTAAAGTTTTCAGCCATGGGAGCAGCATCCAGGAACTCTCTCAAAGGGTCCATTTTCCAAGGGTGAATGTTGATCTTTGCCTTGAGGAGTCAGCCAGGGAGAGGCTTTTTGCCATACAGGTTTCAATTTCCCTTCTTCCAGACCCTTCTGGGATGAGTTAGTGCTTGTGCTCATGAAAGGGACCTGACTGACAGCAATCAGGTCAAGCACAAGAAGCCCAGGAAACCTTCTTCACAAGCTTTGATGCTTGTCCAGGGGGACCACGTCAAGTGCTGAGGGAAGTTCTCATCTAACCTGTCTTTCCACTAGTCAGGGTGGTAAACCTCTGCTCAGCAAAGTAGGAGGTAACTACCCACAGACACTGGAATGAGAATCATTTAGGGCCCAGCTGGCTGGTACCAATTTTTCTCGATCCAAACTAGACTGTATTCTGATTATAGCAATCTCATGATTATTCTCTTTCTTTTCTTGAACAAAGGGCTGAACTGCAAAGAAGATGATAGACACAATGAAGAGGCAAAAGAAAAAACAGAGTTGAAGAAAAACAACAATGTGATTACCTAAGAACAGTGTTCTTGCTTTGAAAGAGTATGAATAATTGCACATGAAGGTACGCATACACACACACACACACACATATATATACACACATCTATCACATGTAGCATTTATATATTATATATATATAGAGAGAGAGACAGACAGACAGACAGACAGACAGAGACAGAGAGAGAGACGGAGAGAGAGGATATGTATGAACTCCTGACCTCAAAACCTGATGAGGCTGGCTCTCCTTACTACAAATAAATCAGCAAAGTATCTGCCCTTGAGAACTTGCTGCTGCTTTGAACCAAAGCAAGAAACAAGGAAGAATAGGAATGAATTCTGCAGGGGGGGAGAAGAAGGAGGATTGGTCTTATTTCTCTGTCAATCTGTATATATCTATATCTATCTATCTATCTATCTATCGATCTATCTATCTATCATCTATCTATCTATCTAATTTATCTATCTATATGCCTGAATATTTTCCCTGACCAAAGTTATCATCAAACTCCGCCTCTGATATGAGGTCTTTTTGTATTCCTAGTACCTAACTGCCCCTCTACATTATCTTGTATGTTTTATATATTTTAATATATGTATATTTATAAAACATATGTATGAATACATAAATGTGTGCACATATACATTTTATAAATATATACATATGTTTATGTATGTGCATATAAATATATATACATATATTCCTAAGTATTTAATAGAATTATAATACATGATGTGCATATTTAGATATGTTTAAATTAATATATATGCATATATTTATCTACATACATGTCCGTTTATTAAGGACAGAAACTGCTTCACATATATCTTTATATACTCAAAGACCAGGAAAACATCTGGCACATGATAGGTACATAATCAATGATTGCTGATTGATTGTTTATTTGACTGTTTGACTGAGAGTATGTATGTTGTGGATCAGGGATTGATTGGAGTAGACCCTGGTGAAAATGTGTGTGTGTGTGTGTGTGTGTGTGTGTGTGTGTGTGTGTGTGTGTGTACTTGAAATATTGGATAGAATGCCAGGTCTGAAGTCAGGAAGATTTATCTTCATGAGTTCAAATCTAGCCTCAGAAACTTAACCAGCTGTGTGACCTTGGACAAGTAACTTAACTCTGGTAGTCTTAGTTTCCACATCTGTAAAATAAGCTAGAGAAAGATATGACAAACCATTCCAAAATCTTTGCCTTAGAAAACCCCATTAGGGTTACAAAGGGTCAGTCATGACTGAAAATGACTGAACAACAATGACCATATTTTTTGCCTAATATTTCTTGACCAGCTTTTTGGTCTGTTGGACAATAATAATAATAGCTGAAATTTATATAACACTTTAAGATTAGCAAAATGTTTTACAGATATCATCTCATGTTGTCTTCACAATAATTCTCTAAGGTAATGCTGTTATTAACCCCATTTTACATTCAAGAAAGCTGAGGCAGAGATGAATTGACTTGCCCAAGGTTACAAAGATAGTATCTGAGATGAGATTTGAACTACAAAACCTAGCTGACAACAGTTTGGCTTACCCTAGGAGCAGGCAATGTCAGAACTACAAGTAATGAGTGTGGAATAGAAAGAATGGAAATAGAACAGAAATGAAGAGGACAATAATTGAAAAGGGAAATGGAAAAGGCATTTATTCAACAGCTACAATGGGTCGGGCACCGTAATAAGCTCAAAGGTTTTGATCCAAATAATGATAGTGTGAGAAAATTGAGGGACCCAAAGGAAAGTTCAAGACTAGGAAAGAGTAAAGAATGAATGAGGGTAAGAAGGAAAGAACAAGAAGTCTGAGAGAGGACCCTGGGTTAGATAAGGGGCTGAATATCTTGTTTAGAGTTGGAAATGAATTTTGGATTTCATCTAATCCAGCTTTAAGATTTTAAAAAACATTTTAATCTTCAATGCTATCCTTTTTTTCTTACATTATTAATTTCTGAATCAGTTTCACTAGTTACCCCTCTCTTTATGACCCCATCATCACATGAGCAGATCTACTCTTTCCTAACTCCTTTAGGGTTTGATTTTTCCCATGGTCTCCTTCCTGGTGAGAAAATATGAAATTCTTAATCTTAATTTGGGGGAGGAGGAGAGACCATAGAAGGAAACATGCCTTAGAGTCAATGCCTCAGTGGGACTTTCCCATGCTACTTACCAAGTCTGCTCCCACCAAAACACTAATGGCTCCTTTGTGATTAGAAGAATTCAGAATAGTCTGGATTTTATTAATTTTTTCCCTGCTTTAGGGGAGCTATGGTAATATTTTTCAATAAAAAATCTCTTTGATTCCTTATTAAATTCCTGGAAAGTAGCACCAGCAATTAGAGATTCTTTTTCTCTCCACATCCCAAAGCAACTATACCCTCACTCAGCCTCTGTTAATCCCCTGGAGTACATATACATGCACAGTAAATAATGAATGATATCTTAGAGAATTTCTGTTGAAAATACACAACAAATAAAGAAAACAAAAAACCCGAATACATCCCACCTTTGAGATAATGGTAGGAACAGAAGGTAAACAAGGGACCTGAGTATCGATAATTAGCTAAGTTCTCATCAGTACAGGTCCAGGTCCCTGGTTCAGTTATGTCCAACTTCCTTTAGCACTCAGTCAACAGTCCCAGTCAATTTACTCTCTTGGAACAGTCTTCCTCTGGTACAGTCTCATAGCTCTCAGGTACTCAAGAAAGGGAAGACTGGGGGGCAGCTAGGTGGTGTAGTGGATAAAGCACCGGCCCTGGAGTCAGGAGTACCTGGGTTCAAATCCAGTCTCAGACACATAATAATTACCAAGCTGTGTGGCCTTGGGCAAGCCACTTAACCCCGTTTGCCTTGCAAAAAAAAAAAAAACCTAAAAAAAAAAGAAAAAAGAAAGGGAAGACTAGAAGTCTCTATCCTCTAGAAAACAGTTTGTCCAGTACTCTGTTACAGGGGTATAGAGAAGGGATAATTTTGAAGAACTGGACAGAATTTAATGACATTTGACCTTGGACTGAAGTATCACTGGAATGACAGTATGGAACAGATGAGGAGAGAGTAAGAGAAAATGCACTAAATACAGACTTCAAAATTTTGCTGAGGAATGAACCTAGCCTCCAAGTGATTTAACCTGGTCTCTTCTAGCATGTGAGTTGAGCCAGAATGGTTACTGGGAGAAATATCAACAATCTCAGCTATATAGATGATATTGCTCTGATGGCAGAAAGTGAAGAGCAAAACAAAACAAAACAAAATAAATATTAAGATCTTGTAATTGGTTCCCATCACTTCCTGACAAAATAAAGGGAGAAGAAATGGAAGCATTGTCAGATTTTATATTCTTGGGATCAAAGATCACTGCAGATGGGGGACTGTAGGCAATGAAATTAAAGAATGCTTTCTCTTTGGAAGGAAAGTTATGACTATCTGCTCAGCATATTAAAAAGCAGATCACCTTGTTGACAAAGGACCATATAGTCAAAGGTATGGTTTTTCTAGTAGTGATATATGATTATGTAAGGACAGCTGAGAGCCACAGAATCAACTTTTTCAAATTGTGCTGGAGAAGACTTTTGAGAGTACTCTGAACAGGAAAGGGATCACTACTTAAAGAACTTAATTCAGTCTATTCACTGGAGGATCAAGTACTAACACTGAAGTTTAAATACTTTGATCACAAAATGAGAAGATAAAGATTCATTGGAAAAGATCCTGATGTGAGGAAAGATTGAAGATAAAAAGAAAAGGGGATAGCAGAGGATGAGATGAATAGATAGTGTCATGGAAGCAACAAACATGAACTTGGACAGACTTCGAGAAGTAGTGCAGGATAGTCTGGCAAGTTATAGTTCATGGGGTCATGAGTCTGAATAACTGAACAAAAACAAGACATGAAGAAGCAATCCTCTCTTTCAAATCCTTTACAAGCTGGCTATTTTGTTGTTGTTCAGTTGTTCAGTCAAGTCCAATTCTTTGTGACCCCATGGACAAAATGCATGGAGTTTCTTGACAAAGATACTGGAGTACTTTGCCATTTCCTCTTTTTACAAATGAGAAACTGAGACCAATAAAGGTTAAGTGTCTTGCCCAGAGTCACACAGCTAGTGTTGATGTGATTTGAACTCAGATCCAGGTTTAATGTCCTATCCACTGCACCACTCAGTTACCCTTCTTCACATCTACAGAAGACCGAACAGAAATGAGCTTAAAATAAAACAGTTATATATATAAGAAAACCTTTCTTGACCCTGATAGTAAAATAATTCAATAAATACAGTGCTAAGCACTGCACTAAGTTCTGAAGGTTCAAAGAAAGGCAAGAATTAGTCCCTGCCCTCAAGGGACTGACAATCTAATGAGGGAAATAACTAAACAAGCTATATAACAGATAATAGGAAATAATCAACAGAAAGAAAGCTCTAGAATTAAGTTGGATGGGGAAAGTCTTCCTGTAGAAGATAGGATTTTAGTTGTAACTTGAAGGAAGCTAGAGAAGCCAGGAGGTGAAAAGGATGGAGCTCAAAGGATGCCTGCAAACTATATCCATAGACATAATTATCTTTCCTGGTCAGTTTAAAGATTAATATCTGTCACCTTTCACTGACTAGATGGAGTGTTGAAGTTTCAGAACCTTGATGTGGGGGGAAGATTGAAGGGAAAAAAAGGGGGGGGGGAGAATGGCAGAGAATGAAATGTCTTACTTCTTGACATCTGAGACTTCTCCCAATTTATCCTTCAATTATCTTGTTCCTACATAGTTGTTTGCATGTTATTTTCCATTTGGGGCTCAAAGATCCTTGAGACAGGCTCTTTTGCCTTCATATTCTCAGTAGCATAATAATAGGCACTTAATAAATACTTATTTAGTTGACTTTATATAATCTCTGTCTTCTCAGACTTAAAGTGGCAAATGCAACAACTGATCCGTATTAGAAAAAGGAAGTATCTCCTATCCTAGTGAGTATCCATTACCAGTGAAATCTCAGATCCAGGACAAAGGAACAAAATCAAAACCTGACAGTGTAGCTTGTGGATGGTCCAAAACTTAGATAGTCATGTCTGAATTAGGGGAACTGGCCCAAATGATTTCCAGAGGTCCTATCCTGTACAAAGATTCTGCAATTTCATAGAGCGATTTAGTTTCATCTCCCCAGTATCCATACACACAAACCAAACACCAGGAAGCTCTATCTAGTAGCCTTGGATTCTTTTCTAGTTTTGGTTTAACTTTTTTTTTCAATGAATGGAAATCTACTTTTTTCTCCTCACCTCTCATTAAAAAAAAGTTAAAAAAGAATCAAAATTTACGGTAAAAATGCATATTGAAGTAAACAGCTTCTCATATTATCAACATCAAAAACTGCATGCCTCATTTTGGATTTTGAAATCCATTTCCTTTTTGCTTAGGAAATTATATGTCATCATTGGTCCTCTGGAATCATGATTGGTCACTACATTAATTAGAGTGCCATTTTTTCATTTTATTTTTAGGTTGTTTTTTTTTTTTTGCAAGGCAATGGGATTAAGTGGCTTGCCCAAGGCTACACAGCTAGGTAATTATTAAGTGTCTGAGGCTGGATTTGAATTCAGGTACTCCTGACTCCAGGGCAGGTGCTCTAATCCACTGCACCACCTAGCCGCCCCATGAGTTCCATGTTTTTCAAAGTTATTTGTCTTTTTTTTTTTTTGGTTTTTTTATAAGGTAAATGGGGTTAAGTGGCTTGCCCAAGGCCACACAGCTAGGTAATTATTAAGTGCCTGAGACCGGATTTGAACCCAGGTACTCCTGACTCCAAGGCCGGTGCCTTATCCACTACACCGCCTAGCCGCCCCTGTTATTTGTCTTTATAGTGCTGTTACCAAAAAAAAAAAAAAAATTGTTCTCCTGATTCTACTTACTTCCCTCCCATTCATACAAGTCTTCTCAGGTTTCTCTTACAGCACAATAGTATTCCATTACATTAATATAGTAACATTTTTTCAGTCTTTCCCCACCTGATGGGCACCCCTTTAATTTCCAGGGTTTTTCCATTACTAAAAGACCTACTAAACTAATCAGTTATCTTTAAAATTATCCACACCTGCTCCAAGAGGTCTGACAAGCCAAACTGTCTAGGAAAATAAACAACTGCTTGGCTTGATCACTAGGTCTGTTCTCCTGATTATAGTTTCAGCCACAGTGGCATATTGTTTTTCATTATATTTCCTCAGCCTCTCTTTATCCAAATACTTCATTAAACTAGTCGAGCTCCCTTTCAAGGTCACCTTTACCATAAAATATGGTAAAAACAAAAACAAAAACAAAAACCTATTATAATGGTATTCAGTTGTCTTGGAGGCTATATCACTGATAAGAGACAGCAAAGAGCTCTACCTTGTCAGAGGCTCTGACTTCTAGTCAGACTTTGCTACTAATTAGCAACAAGATTTTCCTTAAGTCACTGTTTCTGGACCTCTTTCTTAAATGAAAGTTGATTGATGAAATGATCTCCAGGGTCAATTCTGCTTCTAAAATTCAGATTCTGTGATGCTTCTATCCCTTGTTTACATAAAACCTACTCCTACTAGAATATGGATAACTTATCAAGTAGGTGGTTATTCTTTTTACATGCTAATACTAACTTTAGAATGAAGCACTACCATATTTCAGAAAACCAAACTTAGAAATGGAATAAGAAGATAAAATCTGGTTCTAAGTCCTCTGCCAACCCTGAAAAACACATTTACATTGGGTGATACCATCAAATTTCTCTATTTCCCTTAGCATGCTTCTTTCTTCCCTTCCCCACCCTCCCTTCTGCCCATCAACTTAGATAATTTTTCTATACAGTAAAATCTGATTTAGAAGACTCCCAATAGTTCCAAAATAGAGTGGACTTTCAAATAGATGGCTTTTTATCTATGAAACCCCCTAGGTAAGTTTCAATAGAAACCTGTTTCAACAATCCCAATTTTACTTGATTCATAAAAGAAGAAAGTCACCCCTCTCTTCTCTATGTTACTTATATGCTATACATAGAGGTAAAGGCAATGGAGAAAGCAGGGGGAAAAGTAGAGTATGAGGAGAAAAGGAAGTAGGGATCTAGGATAGCCTCTGCGATCCAGAATTCAAACGCATCTACTCATTTTGTGACAAGAGAGACCATATCTTACAATGGAAACATTCCTGATCTGAAAGTCCCATCTCAGCTACTAAATGAGTTATAAGCTAGGACAAGCCACTAGACCCTTTGACAAGTCACTTAATTTCCCTGTTTCTCTTATGTAAAATTAAGGAGTTAGATAAGATGATATGGAAGGTCTCTTCCAACTGCAAGCTTCTCTGGCCTTCTGGCTCTCTGAAATTCTGTTTTTACATCTCTGTAATGAAGATAATGATACCTCTCGGGCTTACCTCCTGGGGTGGTTGTGAGAAGCTAATGAGAGAGTCTATATGTGAAAGTGTTTTGAAAAGTTAAAAGCACTATACAAATATAGGGTTTTGTGTTTTATCTATCTTACAATTTAAAACAAATATAAATTAATATTTGAAAACAGGTCATCAGCAAAAATCTCCCTTCACAGAGAGCTGAATGAATTCTCATAGCAAGAGTGGAAATTGTCTCCACCCTAGAGTCAGGAAGAAGTCAGGGAACTCCATGGAACTCTAGTCATTAAGGAGTTATCTCAGAGGCTGTTTTGATATTTTTATGTATTATAATAGGTCATTGAGATACTAGGTCACTCCAAGTATAGACCACTTCAGAGGGTACAATTAACCAGAAAACTTTGAACTCTTGTAAATCTAATGCATTTTCCAGTGGTCATCTCCCACCATGATCTGGGAAAGGAAATGTAATTAAATTCAACTATTATCTAATAAGTTCCTATTACTGTGTCAGACACTATACTAGGACTAGGTGTTAAGGATACATAAACAAAAATATAAATCTCTGACCTCAAGGAACTTACATTCTACTGGAAGAACATGGGTAGGAGAAGTCACTATTGCCTATAATTTCAAGTGCAAATTACAGAATCATTTAATTTCAATTTTGTAGAGGACCTCAAAGACTATTTAATCCAACCTATCTCTTCAACAATGTCCCTAAAAGGTGAAAATCCAGCTTTGATTTGAATATCTCTCGTGAGGGAGAACTCAGTACATCTCAAAAAAAAAAGTCCATTCCATTTTTTTTTTAAATACTTTCTTATTAGGAAGTTTTCCCTTACATTGACCTGAAGTCTGCCTTTCTTGTTTCCATCCCAGTCCTGGGGTCTTTGTTAAGGAGGGAAAAAATCACCATGTGACACATGGGGACCCAGAGTGTGGAGCAACCTGGAGACTCCATGGGATTTCTATTCCTGTTTCCCACTTGCCCAAGAAATAACTGAGCATAAATCACAGTTGAGATTTTCCCAACTCTGGCTAAAGAGAAAAAAAAAAGTATGTCTGAGCAGGTGTAAGGGTCTAAGCAGCACCTGTAGGGCTCCCAGGGAACCTTGTACCTACCTGTTGGAAAAACACCTGAGCAGTACAATTTCTTCCACCTTTATGAGCCCTACTAATATGCAGTCCATATAGGTAAATGGAAGCAGGGTGTGGCAGTGGGAGGAGAGGGGGACAGAATGTCATATATCAAATAAATCTCTTGTAATGAGAAAATGTCTGTTAGGAATTATATTGTGGAGGGTGCAAAGAGAGAAAGAGCTGTTTGTCAGAAACTTCTGAGAAATCCAAACACCGATTATCTTAACAGTCAGTTACATCACTGTACCAATATCATAAATCTCACTACAAATAAAAACATTATGTCTACTAAACCAGTCAGACAACAAAGGAATCATGTCATCTCTTGAAGTGGGTAAATGTCTGTGACAAAGCAAACAAAAATCCTTTTGAATTAAAATTGAGCACAGAGTACAGTGGAGATTACATTAGACTTCTATGCTTACATTCTCATGCAAATGTTCCTGCATGAGCTTCAAGCCCTGGATATATATATATATATATATATATGTATATATATATATATATATATATACACACACACACACACACACACACACACACACACACAGAGAGAGAGAGAGAGATGTCCACAATTTCTGCAGCTTTTCAGGGATACCTTTTATAGCTAAAGCCTTGAAAAAAGCACTGGTGACTATCTTTGCTCAATCATTCAAGAGATATATTTTAGGCACCTACTAAAGGTACCAGACACCATGATAGTTGCAATGGGTATAAATGCATAAGTAACACAGTCTCTATCCTCATATGTCCTAAACTCTACCACCAAAGAAAGAAGGCAAGATTGGGAGAAATATAGTGGGATAATGTCTATTGAACTATCACAGATAGGGCTGGAATGGAAATCCTTATAATATACTTAAATGGAACTCATCAACTTGGAGTTTCCTTATCAATGTAGATTGTAACCCTTTCATGCCTGTGCTACTTTTGTTAACAGTTCCAAAAGTTTATCATTCATGAACCCCTCAATATGCCAAAATATTTTCCCCATTTTTTTTAGCCTTCACAATTGTACCTGGAAATCATTCTGGTCATCTACCTGTATCCTTTGTTCTTGTCCTATGACCAGCCCACCTTCTCCTCCTATTATATAATTAAAGACATCTTTTATGCCTGTCCTTCAGAGTCACTAATTGTGACTTTGGTTACATGTTACAGCCTGCTCATACCCTCATCTACCTTTCTGTTGTCCTCTATGGAATGTTCATCTCTAGTCAACTAATGGCATTCCAGATCTTTCTGATATTACAGCAATACCAGTAAAAATGTTTGTATTGAAAAGATAGACTTTTGTTATTATTAGAAGCTTGGGATTAGTAAAAGGGATTAGTAATTTTCCAAAGTCATTTCAGTCTGCTTTCCTCCTCCTCCTTTTCAAAGCTGGGTTATTGCTCACCTCTTTTTTTCTGTCCCAGATATATACACACACACACACACACACACACACACACACATATATATATATATATACACACACACATATGTAGGTATGTTATATATATATATATATATATATATATATACATGTATATATGGGATATCCCAAATATCTTAGTATAGTATAAAGTTTTAATAACTTAATACTGCACAAATTTTATGTGTGTTCCATACATATGCACATATACATATTATGTTTTAAAAATATGAATACCTAGAGAGTGTGTATGTATATGCATGTTTTGGATTCCATATATGTATACATACACAAGAATGTATTTGAATATATTAATGCACACAAACATACAGACTCACACACACATATATATGCACATTGTTGGACAAGCTTTTTTTAGGATGTTCATTTGGAAGCACATTAAAATCTAGTCAATAGACATTATTCCTCCACATGCTCTTTCTCTTGAGGATAGACACGCCAACTGATAGGAAAGGTGGCAGAAGGTACTAAGTATCACATAGTTATTATACTCCTACCAATTTTAACTTGATTCTCAGTGCTCCAAGTTTGAGTTCCTTTATCTAATGACCCCAAAATTGATATTGCTAGAGAAGGTGAACCAGAATGAGACCAGAAGAAAGAATGATATCTCATCTAATTGGAAGAATGGCTTTCGGATATTCCCCAGAATGATAAAGAGGCTTAGTGGACTGGGAGTTTTTCTACACTCAAAACTACAGGAAATATTAATTCATGGCAATTGGCTCATTGGATTGAGTTAATGATGAGAACCATGAAAATGATTGCACCTTCCATACCAATATTACTTGTCAAGAATGAAGCAGTAGAGAAATTCTAAAAGAATCTGATAAGATCCTCCTTATTAAAATAAATTTATGCTCTTGAGGAGGAAGAGGAGGAGGAAGAGAAACTGGAGGGAAAGGAATAGAAGAAAAGGACAAGTGGTAGTAGTAGTAGTAGTAGTAGTAGAAGAAGAAGAAGAAGAAGATGAAGAAGAAATTAATTTTTTTTAATCTAGACCTAAACATCAAGGGAGAAATTGTGTGATGTAGAAACTCTTTCAACTAATGTAGATCAGCATGATTCTATGGTTTATATTCTTAGAGAATAATTGAGTACTGAGAAGTTAAGTGACTGCCAGGATCATAGAACCAGTATATATCAGGATTGGTAATTGATCCCAGTTCTTCTTGGCTCTGGACATGCTTCCTCCTGACTGACATTTTTATATTATTATAAGGTTTGCAAGGATTTTTGTTTGTTTCTTTTTTTATTTTACATACTCATTTTCTATCAGCTGTTCTGCTTGGTTTGGACTCCAGAAACATCATGCCTCTTCCAGAATTGCCTAAGTTACTTCTTCCCTCTGACTGGAAGACTGGCAGGTGGACCAATAAACTCCTCTCAAAACATTCCAGCTTTCATTATTTGCTTGGTTCCAAGCTATCTGCTTGGTTTCAACTCTTACTGCTTGACTGTCATGCCCCCAGCAAAGACTCTTCCCCTTCCCCTTTTCAGCTTCTTTTTGCATGTTGTCTTCCCTCATTAGATTGTAAATTCATAGAAGGAAGGGACATTCTTTTTCTTATTTGTATTCTTATCTTTAGTATAGTGCCTAGCTCATAGCAGGCACTTAGTAAATGCTTAATGATTATAACTATGACTTTCATCATCTCACTTGAACCTCAAACTATAGCAGAAACTACAGAAATTGTTATCCCCATTTTCTATGGAAGAAAATAAGTGTAGAAAGATTATAGGGCTTGTCTGGGGTTATATAACTAGGAAGTTTCAAAGCTGAAATTTGACCTCTTTTTTGACTCTAGATGTAGTATTCTACTCTCTACTCCATCCTTTCTTTTAATGTCTTTGCACAAATATTATTAGGAATACTACCTTGAAAGGAAAGCTGAGGCTTCCAGGGTGGAGTCAAGATGACTGCATGAAGCTAGCATGCTTCCAGAGCTTTTACCTACATAACAATGGCATTAAAACTATAGATATCTCCCCAAAAAAGTGCAAAACAAGTACTCAATTGTAGACATCATAGAGGATGTTCAGTAAAGATCTGTCTCTTCTAGAGAAAAGGGGAAAGTGAGCTCATCTAGGTGGGAAAACAAACTGGAAGCTTCTAGCCATACTGCAGACCAGGTCCTGGCAACCAGACAGGAGTGAGGGTCCAACCCTAAACAAAGACTAAGCCCTGGGAACACTAGGACAACAGACAAGACTGGATTTGGAACAAACCAGCAGAGCCTGAACATAAAGGAGAAAACTAACCTTTGCATGGGCAGCATCTTGGCAAGCAATAAGCCAGGCCCACACCCCAACTCCAGCACAAAAAACTCAGGACTATACCTGCTATACTCCAGGAGCAGAACTCAACTATCAAAATAAGTTGAAAAAAGAAAAAGCACTAGCCATAGAAAGCTTCTATTCAGAGAGAGATGATAAAAATGCTATCTCAGGAAAAGAAAGCAGTGACAAATTAACTACATGGGAAGTCTCAGAAGAGTTTGTGAATTGGACTCAAATCCAAAATCTCATAGAAGAGTTTTAAAAATATTTTAAAAATCAAAACAGAGAAGAAAAAGAAAAATGGAAAAAAGAAATGAGAGTGATGCAAGAAAACTGAAAAATTAACCAAAGAAATCATCTCCTTTAAAAGTAAAAATAACCATCTGGAAAAAGAAAATAACTCATCAAAAAATAAAATTGACCAAATGGAAAAGGAACACAATTCAAAAAATTAAATCATCAAATAGAAAAGAAATGTAACTCATCTAAAAGTTAATTTGACCATCTGAAAAGGGAATGCAATTCACCAAAAAGTAAAATTAACCAACTGAAAAAGGAAAACAGCTCATTTAAAAGTAAAATGGGGTGGGGGGAGCCAAGATGACAGCGTGAAGGCAGGAATTCCCAGAAATTCGTTCCCCAAAACACTCCAAAAGCTCTCACATTATAACTCTAGCCAAAATTTAGAGGATCAGAACCCACAGAAAGACTGAGTGATACAATTTTCCAGTCCAAGATAACTTAGAAGTTCCACAGGAAAGTTCTGTTTCAGGACCAGGGGTTGGAAAAAGCTGTAGCACAGAGCAGTCAGGCTGAGTACTTAGATCCCTGGGGGTACCTGGGTCTGTGGCAGAGGGGGTGGTTTCCAGACCTCCTGGCCCAGGGATCACAGGAAACAGCTTGAAGGGGTAGTGAGAGAGCTCTGCCACACCAGAGTGAGTGCAAAGTGAGTACCGGCCTCAGAGAAGCCCTGTGGTGAGAACATGCAGCGGGAATCAGGGAATCTAGCCTAGACCTCCAGAGTGCAGCCCACAGATGGAAAGGGGGTCGGGGGAGACTGCAGAAGTATGTTTGCTCTCACTAGGTCAGAACTCTGCTATTTGCCCACACCCAAATCCAGGTTGTAGTTTGGGCTCCCATACCACCACAGTCTAGCAGGGACTCTCCTCACAGCTCCAGGACAGAGAGGAGGGCCTATGGCCATCCACATACTAAAGCACAGGCAAGAAAGAAGTCAAAACCTCTCATAATACCTTAGGGAATTAAGGTCCCTGTGAGTTGTCCCAAAAAAACCCAAAACCTTGGAAGTGTGGTAAATCAGTCACAGGCTGAGGAAATGAACAAACAACAGAAAAAAAAGAATCTGACTATAGAAAATTACTTTTGTCACATGGAAGATTCAGAAGATGACAAAATAGAAGCTTCTATGCCCAAAACCTACAAGAGAAATGGAAAATGGGGTCAGATTATGGATGAGCTCAAAAAAGACTTTGAAAAGCAGTTAAGGGAGGTAGAAGAAAAATTGGGAGGAAAAATGAGAGTAATGCAAATAAATCATGAAAAGTAAATTGGCAGTTTGATGAAAAAAATACAAAAAATACTAAAGAAAATAATATATTAAAAACCAGTTTAGGTCAAATGGAAAAAAGCAACAGAAAAGGCGAATGAGGAGAGGAATGCCTTAAAAAGCAGAATTGGCCAGCTGGAAAAGGAGATTAAAAAACAAAGCTCCCTGAAGAAAATAACTCCTTCAAATTCAGAATGGAACTAAAGGAAGCTGATGACTTTGTGAGAAACCGGGAAGAAATAAAACTTCCAAAAAAACAAAATTAGAAGAAAATGTGAAATATTTCATTGGAAAAACACTGACCTCAAAAACAGATCCAGAAGAGATAATTTAAAAATTATTGGGCTACGTGAAAGTCATAAACAGGAAAAGAGCCTAGCCTTCATTTTTCAAGAAATAATACAGCATAATTGCCCTGAGATCCTACAAGCAGAGGGCAAAATAGAAATTGAGGGAATTCACTGATCACTTCCTAAAAGAGATCCCAAAAGAAAAACTTCCAGAAATAGTATAGCCAAATTCCAATACTTCCAAGTCAAAGAGAAAAGACTAAAGGCTGCCAGAAATAAACAATTCAACTACTATGGCTCTATAGTCAGGATTACACAGGATCTTGTATCATCTACATTAAGGGCTCATAAGATTTGGAATATGATATTCCACAAGGCAAAAGATCTTGGTTTACAACTGAGAATCAATTACCCAGCAAAATAGAACATACTCTTTCAGGGGAAAAGGTGGACTTTCATTGAAACAGGGGACTTTCAAACTTTCCTATTGAAACAGAGCTGAACAGAAAGTTTGATCTCCAAGTACAGGACTCAGGGGAACCATAGAGGGGGTGAACAAGAAGGACTAATTATGAGGAACTTAATGGTGTTGAATTGTTTGTGCTCCTGCATTGGAAGAAGATATTGATAACTCCTATGAATGTTCTCATTTATAAGAGGAGTTAGAAGGAGCATATATAGACAAGGCACAGGAAGGAGCTGAATATAATGGTGTAATGTAGTAAAAAGATGGAGTCAATGGCTGACAAAGGAAGTACTGGGAAGAAGAGAAAAGGCCTAAGATATTTCACATAAGAGTCAAGAAAAAGCTTTTTTCAATTTAGTGGAATAGAGAAAGGTGAGGGGGAATAAGTGAGCCTTCTTTCTTATCAGAAATGGCTCAGAGAGGAAATAACATACCCACTTAATAGGGTATAGAAATCTGTCATACCTTAGAGAAAAATGAGAAGAAGGGGGGGGGAGATAAGGGGGGATGGGGGAGGGAAGGGGGAAGTAGGTAATAGAAGAGAGAGAAGATCATGGGAGAGGGTACTCAGATACAACACAATTTTGAACAAGGACAGGGTAAAAGGAGAGAGAGAACAGAATAAATGAGAGTGGGAAGGAGTAGAGTAGAGGGAACTAAATCTAGTAATAGCAACTGTGGGAAAAATATTGCAGTAACCTCTTTGGTGGACTCATGATAAAGAAGGCAATTCATCTCAGAGGCAGAGCCAATGGAATCTGAACACAGACTGAAGTACATTTTTTTTCTTTCTCACTATTCTTGATGTTTCTCATCTTTTTTGAGGGGAGGGGGGTTTATGTTTAATATCATAACAGGATTAGTGTAATAATATAAAATAAATAGACCAAAAAAAAGTAAAATCATCCAACTGGAAAAGGAAACACAAAAGCTAACTGAAGAAAATAGAACCCTAAAAATTAGAATTGGACAAATGACTATTTAAGACATCAAGATTCCATCAAACAAAATCAAAAGACTGAAAAAAATTGAAGAAAATGTAAAGTGCCTTTTAGGTAAAGCAAATGACCTGGAAATTGGATCCAGGAAAGATAATTTGTAAATTATTGATCTACCCAAAACCCAAGATCAAAAAAAGAGCCTAGAAAATGTCTTATGAAAAATTGTCCTAATATCCTAGATCAAGAAGACAAAATAGTCCTTGAAAGAATACACAGAACATCTCCAGAAAGAGATCCCAGAATAAAAACTAAGACTATCTTATTCAAGGGCCAAATTTCAGAATTCTCTACTAAAGGAGAAAATATTGCAATCAATTCAAAGAAGTAATTTAGGAAGCACAATCAGAATTACACAGGACTTATCAGTTTCAATATTAAAGGACTAGAATTTCTGGAACATGATATTTCAGAGGGCAAAGGACCTTGAATGACAGCCAAGAATTAACAACCCTGCAAAATTCAACATAGTCTCTCAGAGGAAAAGATGGATATTCAGTGGACTTTCAAAATTTTCTGATAAAAAGACTAGAAATGGGGGTGGCTAGGTGGTGCAGTGGATAGAGCACTGGCCCTGGAGTCAGGAGTACCTGAGTTCAAATCTGGCCTCAGACACTTAATAATTACCCAGCTGTGTGGCCTTGGGCAAGCCACTTAACCCCACTGCCTTGCAAAAACCTTAAAAACAAAAAGACTAGAAATGGGGAGGTACAGCCAAGATAGTGGCATGAGAACATCCTTGCCTAGTAGCTCTCTCCAAAATATTCCAAAAACCTTAAAATTATGGCCCTAACTAAATTCTCAAGAGACAGAACCCACAGAAAGATCCAGTGAGGCAATTTTCCAGTCCAAAGTAACCTGGAAGATTGTGGGAAAGCTCTGTTCCATGGGGATGGAGGGGGCAGTAGCTCAGCCAGGAAACTCCAGTTTTCCAGGAATAGCCTGCTGGGCCCCTGGATGCCTGGGCCCCAGGGAGTGCCAGCTTCTGGCAGCAGAAGCAGTTTCTTGACCTGCCAACCCAGGAAACACCAAACACAACTTGGAAGATCAGCAGAGAAACATCTGCCAAAATGAGTGGGAGCCAACGTGGCCCTTATCACAGACATGGCCATCAGTATAGCTGCAGCCCTCAATGAAGCCCAGATTCCAGGAAACGGAAGCAGCCTACAGAGCCACCTGGCAATTGCTTCCAGAATGTTCAGCCCACAGAGGGTAAAGGGGTAGAGGAGGCTGTCAAGGTCTCTCCTCTGGCCATGGGATAGATTCTTGTGCTTTGTCCATATTCAGACCCTAGTCTGAATGGGCCCCCATACTGTCATAGAGCAGGGACCCTCCTCACAGTCCCAGAGAAGAGGAGTGTGCTTGTGGTCATCCACACACCAGAGCACAGACAGAAAAGTAGTCAGAGCCTTTCATAAGACCTTGAAGGAACGGAGATCCTTGTGATTTGTCCCCATAATACTCAAAAACTCAAGAAGTACCCCCCAATTAGGCAAAGGCTGGGGAAATGAGTAAACAGAAAAAAAGGAACCTGACCACAATTTGGTCTCATGGAGGACCAAAACATACAATCAGAAGATAACAAAATCCCAGTTTCTGCATCTAAATCCTCCAAAAAATATAAAAGTTGGTCTCAGGCTATTTCAGAGCTCAAAAAAGATTTTGAAAATCAAGTATAGGAGATAGGGGAAAAATTGGGAAGAGAAATGAGGGAGATGCAGGAAAAATATGAAAATGAAGTCAACAGCTTAGTCATGGAGATCAAAAAAAATGGTGAAGAAAATAATATACTAAAAACTAGTTTAGGTCAAATTAAAAAAACAATTCAAAAAGTTAATGAAGATAAAAATACCTTAAAAAGCAGAATTGGCCAAATGGAAAAGGAGATAAGAATGCTCTCTGAAGAAAACAAATCCTTTCCCCAGTTTTTCTTCTAACTCCCTCATTTGATTTTCAAAGCCTTTTTTGAGCTCTGTCATAGCCTGAGTCCAATTCTTGTTCTTCTTGGAGTCTTTAGATACAGGAGCTTGTGCTTCCTCATCTTCAGACTGAGTATTTTCATCCTTCTTGGGATCATAGATAATGTATTTCTCAATGGTGTTCCTCTTTTTTTGTCTGCTTGCTCATTTTCCCAGGCTAAGTCTGTTTTTGGGGTGCTTCCTGAGCTTTTTGGACACTCCCACAAGGGTCTCAGTGTGTGAGGCTCCGTCCTCCCTCCTGGTCTGTGAATGACCATATGTGCCCCCCCTCTGCTACAGGGCTGACGATTGGGGGACCCTGCTGTTCTATGGGGGGGCCTAGACTGTGATCAGGATCTGAATGTGGTCAGAGTCCCAGAGTCCTGTTCCAGGGGCAGAGGATAGAGCTCTGCAGTCTCTCTCTCTTCGCTCCCCTCCCTAGGTTCAATGGACTCATGCCCTGGGGGCTCCTTCTTACCAGCTCCACCTGCTTCTGTTTCCTGGATCTGGACACACTGTTTGCTATGTGTCCTGAGGGCTGGGCTTCATGTGCTCTCTCTGGCAGAGGTCCCCCACTGTTCCCTCAATTTGTGCCTGGTACTCCCCAGGGCATAGCTCAGGAAACTCCCCTGCTGCTGTGAGCCGTGGCTCCCAGTGCCCTGGGACTGCCTCCAGGAGACTGAAGTTCTTTCGCTCTGGTGGACCACCCCTCTGGCAGGCCACCCCTCCGACCCCAGGGAGCAGAGCCTTTCTGCTCTTTTCCAGGTTACCTTGAGTAGGAGAACTGCCTTCACTGGGTCCCTCTGTGGGTTCTGTTTGTTGAAAATTTAGTTAGAGTCCTTAGTTTCGAAGATTAATAGAGAGCACCTAAGACACGATCCTCTTCTGTTGCCATCTTGGCTCCACCCCCACTTAATTGAGAAAACAAATCCTTCAAATATAGAATGGAGCTAAAGGAAGCTGATGACTTTGAGAGAAATCAAGACACAATAAAACAATATCAAAAGAATGAAAAACTAGGATAATTCATGAAATATCTTATTGAAAAAACAACAGATCTGGAAAAAAAAACAGATCCAGAAGAGACAATGTAAAAATTATTGGACTACCTGAAAGTCATGATCAGGAAAAGAGCCTTGACTTCATTTTTGAAGAATCTCTACAGGAAAATTGCCCTGATATCCTAGAAGCAGAAGGCAAAATAGAAATTAAGAGAATCCACCAATCTCCACCTGAAAGAGATCCAAAAAACAAAAACCCCAGGAATATTATACAGGTCCAGAACTCCCAAGCCAAAGAGAAAATACTATAAGCAGCCAGAACAAAACAATTCAAACATCTTGGAACTGCAGTCATGATCACACAGGACTTAGCAGCATCTACATTAAAGGCTTGTAGGGCTTGGAATATACTATTCTGGAAGGCAAAAGAGCTTGGAATGCAACCAAGAATCAACTACCCAACAAAACTGAATGTTCGGGGGAAGAGCCAAGATGGTGACATGAAGGGATCCAGTCTTAGGAGCTCTCTGATAAAAACTCATAAACTAAGAGCTCTAACTAAACTTTCGAGAGACAGAACCCACAAAGGGACACAGTGAGGCAGTTCTCCTACTCAAGGTAACCTGGAAAAGAGCAGAAAGGCTCTGCTCCCTGGGGTCAGAGGGGTGGCCTGCCAGAGGGGTGGTCCACCAGAGCCAAAGAACTTCAGCCTCCTGGAGGCAGCCCCAGGGCACTGGGAGCTGTGGCTCACAGCAGCGGGGGAGTCTCCTGAGCTGCACCCTGGGGAGCACCGGCACAAAGTGGGGGAACAGCGGGGGACCTCTGCAAGAGCGAGCACGTGGAGCCCAGGGCACACAGCCAGCAGCTTGGTCTTTCCGCAGCCCAAATCCAGGAAACAGAAGCAGGTGGAGCCAGTAAGCAGGAGCCCCCAGGGCATGAGCCCATTTAGCTGAGGAAGGGGAGTGAAGAGAGAGAGAGAGAGAGACTGCAGAGCTCTGTCCTCTGCCTCTAGAACAGGACTCTGGGGCTCTGACCACATTCAGATCCTGATCCCAGTCTAGGCCCCCCCACAGAACAACAGGGCCCCCCCACCTCGGCCCCATGGCAGAGGGGGGCGCTTATGTTCATTCACAGACCAGGAGGGAGGACAGAACCTCACACACTAAGACCCTTGTGGAAGCGTCCCAAAAGCTCAGGAAGCACCCAAAAAAAACAGGCTTAGGCTGGGAAAATAAACAAGCAAAGAAATAAGAGTTAGACCACTGAGAAATATTTTGCAAATGAGCCCAAGAAGGATCAAAATACTCAGTCTGAAGATGAGGAAGCACAAGCTCCTACATCTAAAGACTCCAAGAAAAACAGAAATTGGGCTCAGGCTATGATAGAGCTCAAAAAAGACTTTGAAAATCAAATGAGGGAGTTGGAAGAAAAACTGGGAAAAGAAAGGAGAGAGATGCAGGAAAAAACATGAAAATGAAGTCAGCAGCTTAGTCAAGGAAATCCAAAAAAATGCTGAAGAAAATAGCATGCTAAAAACCAGCTTAGGTCAAATGGATAGAACAGTTTAAAAAGTTATTGAGGAGAAGAATGCTTTAAAAAGCAAACTTGGCCAGATGGAAAAAGAGATAAGAAAACTCTCTGAGGAGAACAAATCGAACAAATCCTTCAGACAAAGAATAGAATTCAGGGAGATTGATGAATTTACGAGAAATCAGGAATCAATACTTCAAAACCAAAAAAATGAAAAATTAGAAGAAAATGTGAAATATCTCATTGAAAAAACAACTGATATGGAAAACAGACTTAGAAAAGATAATTTGGAAATTATTGGAATACCTGAAAGTCATGATCAGGAAAAGAGCCTTGACATCATTTTCAAAGAATTACTACAGGAAAATTGCCCTGATATTCTAGAAGCAGAGGGCAAAATAGAAATGGAGAGAATCCACCGATCCCCTCCCCCAGAAAAAGATCCCGAAAAACCAACCCCCCAGGAATATTATAGCCAAGTTCCAGAACTCCCAAGTCAAAGAAAATATTACAAGCAGCCAGAAGGACACAGTTCAAATTTCGTGGAGCTGCAGTCAGGATCACTCAAGACTTAGCAGCATCTACATTGGAAGCTCATAGAGCTTGGAATACAATATACTGGAAGGCAAAAGAGCTTAGAATGCAGCCAAGAATGAACTACCCAGCAAGGCTGAATGTCCTCTTCCAGGGAAAAAGATGGACTTTCAATGAACCAGGGGAATTTCAAAGGTTCCTTTTGGAATGGCCAGAGCTGAACAGAAGGTTTGATCTTCAGATACAGGACTCAGGTGAAGCATGGAGAATGGAGGAGAGGGGGGAAATATGAGAGACTTAATGAGGATGAACTGCATGTATAGAAAAATGATACTGATAATATTCATATGAACCATCTCAGTTAATAGAGCAGGTAGAGGGAGCTTTTATAGTTGAAGCACAGGAGAAAGCTGAATTTGAAGATAAAATATGGTGTAAAAATGGAGTCAATAGGAAAAAAAGGGAAATGGAAAGGGAGAAAGAAAAAGGAGAGGGGGAATAGTCCAAGATATTTCACATAATAAGATTTTTTTTATTACAATGAGCTATTGCAATGATATGGAAGGGGGGAAGGCAAGAGGGAATGAGGGAACCTTTGCTCTCATCAGAGATGGCTAGGAGAGGAAACAGCAAATATACTCAATGGGGTATAGACATCTGGAGTAAGAAGGAGTGGGGAGCAGGGGGAAGGGGTGGGGATGTGAATAAAGGAGGAGAGGATGGACCATGGGGGGACAGTGTTCAGATATAACGCATTTTCTTTTTTACTTCTTGCAAGGGGCTGGGATTGGATAGCCTGCCCAGAACCATAGGGCCAGGTGGATTCTCGGCCTAAGGGGTGGTATGGGGGCTCAAGGCTTCTTGGCCCCAGGACCAGGGATCTGTCTGCTGCACTACTCAACGACCCTATAGCAGAGTCAGAGTGAAAGGAGAGAGAAAATATAGTACACGGTAGTGGAGAAATAAGAAAGGAGGGAGTTGTGATCAGCAATGGCAACGTTGGGAAAATATGGAAGTAACTTTTGTGATGGACTTATCATAAAGAATGTGATCCACTCACGACAGAGTTGATGGTGTAGGAACAAAGACTGAAGCACATTTTTTGGTATTATTATTTGGGGGAGGGTGCAGGGCAAGTGGGGCTGGGTGGCCTGCCTGGAGCCATATAGCAGAATGATCTTTGGGTGTCTGAAGCCGGATTCAGACCCAGGTGCTCCTGGCTCAAGGGCCAATGCTCTGTCTGCCACCCAGCCACCCCTACTATTATTACTATTTTATTTTATTTTGGGTCTTTTTTTTTCCTTTCTCCTTTTTGGTTTTTGCAGGGCAGTGGGGATCAGGTGGCTTGCATGTCAAATGGCTGGGTGATTATTG
Source organism: Macrotis lagotis (assembly GCF_037893015.1). Taxonomy (NCBI): domain Eukaryota; kingdom Metazoa; phylum Chordata; class Mammalia; order Peramelemorphia; family Peramelidae; genus Macrotis; species Macrotis lagotis. The sequence goes on from NC_133666.1 coordinate 330,653,807, forward strand.
TGTTTACGAGGCTGGATATGGACTCCGGTGCTCATGGCTCCAGGGCTGGTGCTTCGTCCATTGCGCCACCTGGCCATACCTACAATTATTACTATTATTTTTTTTAATTTTAATTTTTTTCTCTCCCTTTTACTTTTTTGCCCAAGCACATCTATCTATATTCATGGGGGGAGGGTATTTTGTTTACTTGTAAACAAGTATATTTTATTAATGTAAAAAAAAATTTGTACAAAATGAGAATTAAAAAAATTAGAAAATTTAAAAAAATTAAAAAAAATAAAAAAAACTGAATATCCTCTTCCAGGGGAAAAGATGGATTTTCAATAAAACAGGGAAATTTCAAATGTTCCTGTTGAAACAGCCAGAACTGAATAGAAAATTTGAACTTCAAATATACGACTCAGGTGAAGCATAGAGAAGGTAGATGAGAAGGGTAAATTATGAAGGATTTAATAATGATGAACTGCATGTATTCCTGCATGGGAAGGTGATACTGATAATACTCATATGAACCTTCTCATTTATTACAGCAGTTAGAAGAAGCTTTTATAGTCAAGACACAGGAGAGAACTGAATTTGAAGGCAGAATATATATTTAAAATGGAGTCAGTGGATGTAAAGGAAATGTACTGGGAGAAAAGAAAGGAAAGGTAGAATAGACTAAGATATTTCATGTAAAAGAGTCAAGAAATAGCTTTTGCAATGGTATGGAAGGGGGGGAGGTGAGAGGAATTGAGGGAGCCTTCATTCTCATCAGAAATAGAAAATAACATTTCCAGAAAGGAAATAATAACACACACACACACACACACACACACACACACATATATATATATATGTATGTATGTATGTATGTATATATGTATGTATGTATATATCCATAGAAATCTAGAAGTAAAAAGAGAGAAAGAGAGGAAAGGATTAAGGGAGGGGGGAATTAGCCACTAGAGGAGAGGGTAAATCATGGAAAAGGATAGTCAGATTGGGATTGGATTGTCTGTCCAGTACCACAGGGCTGGGTGGTTGCTGGGTCTCTAGGGTGGGATGTAGGCTTGGGCTCTCTTGGTCCCAAGGCTGGTGCTCTGTCCACTGTGCCACTTGGCTGTCCCACAGCACACTTTTGAAGAGGGACAGAGTTAAAGGAGAAAGAGAATATAATAACTGGTACTGGGGAGAAATGAATGGTGATTATAAACAGCAACAGGAAAAATATGGAAGTAACTTCTCTGATGGACTTATGATAAAGACTTTTAGTAATGTGTAAATAAATTTAAAAATTCAAAATATTTAAAATCTAAAAAAAAGAAGAAAGAAAGAAATCGTGAGGGCTGGGACTTCAGAAAATCCTGAAAAAGACTTGCATGAACTGATTCTGAGTGAAGTAAGCAGAATCAGGAGAATATTATACATATTAATAGCAACATTGTGAGAGGATCAACTATGGATGGACTCAGTTCTCAGCAGTTCAGTGATCAAGGACAATTCTAAAAGACTTGCTATGGAAAATGCCATCCACATTCTGGAAAAAAAACACGGAATCTGAATGCAGATAAAAGCAGATTATGTTCACTTTTTAAAACTTGTTTTATGTTTTTTGCCTTTTTCTCATGTCTTTCCTCTTTAGTTTCTAATTTTTCTTTTATAACCTATATAATATGGAAATATGTTAAACATGATTGTACATGAATAACATATCAGATTACACACTGTCATGGATAGGAAGGAAGAAAGGGAGGGAGGAAGAAAAATGTCAAAAGTTTACAAAAAAGATGAATGTTCAAAACTATCTTTGCATTTCACACACACACTTTATATATACTATACATGAGATATATATATAGTATACTTACTATATATACTTTATATACTATATATGAGATATATATAGTATACTATATATATATACTATATATAAGAACTATATACATGCATACATACACACACACACACACACACACACACACACACAAGGGAATATAACACTTGTAATTCTTCAGAATTGTATTTCCTCTTAGAATAGTTAAAGGGTTGAATATAGTTGAAGGGATTGTACTTAAAAGGATAGGGGAAAGCTTGGTTCTTGTCCTTCATTATCAACGAGATACAAATGACATCACTTTAAGACAAATTACAGTCTGTCTGGCTATGGCTAATCAGACCAATACAATTATGCTCCAGGTACTCTACCACAGGTAAAAAGCAAATAGTCCCAGTGAACACTGGGATGTTTATTCTAAACTTAATATATCTCATGTTTCCTTTGATTTAATTTACTATTGTCTTGCTCAGCACTTTCTCTGATGAGAGCACCCTATGCTAGGCAGAATTGTGCCAGTGTCTCCCAAGTCTTGCAATCAATTCTAAAGATCTTAAAAGAGTCCTTCAGGGTGTATCAGTACTTAGAGTACTTAGAAGCTCTATACATAATTAAATCAGAAGTGATCTTACTTTACTAGAGTTTTAGTACAATAGAGGCAGAAGGTAGAAGAAAACCTAGAAAGGTTGGGATAGATTAAAAGTGGTTTTGCCTTAATCAAAACTTTATTTGGGGTGTTAAAGGGTCAGAGGGAGAGAGTGCATCCAATACTTGATTTGGGGAAGGTTGTAGGGCTATGACTGGAATACTATAGAGGCAGATTAAGGACCAGCTAAGACTACTGCCCACTTTCCTGGTCCTTCTTCCTACCCTACCCTCCTCCCCAAACTACTCTTTTACTCTGAGGCTGTACTGAAATGATTGGGTTTTGGTTCAAAAGACTGAACAAAAGGGAAGAGAAGTGGTATGCTGGCAGTTTCCATATCCTATAGGAAGTCAGGGAAAACTCACACCAAAGTTACAGATTCTCTGGTCTTACCCCTAAAAAAAAGATTCATAACTTTTTGGTCTCTAATGTCTCTATCTGGGACACTGCTCTTAACTATCAAACAATAGCTTCTTTCACCACTCATCTCCTCTGGGTTTTTTTTTTCTTGATGGTAAACTTATTAGCAGAAATCACATCTCACCATGTCCTGGAGCAGATATTTGCTGCAGCTTCTTAGACAAGGCTAGAGCAAAAATCACTACTTGAAACTCAAGACTGACCACAAAGGAGATGAATAGAGGTCAAAAAAAAGAGAAAAAAAATCACTAGTGGGTCTTTTGATTTTTTTAAGTGTCATTTTTATTTTGAATTTAACAGATACTAAGTAAAAAATGATTAGTTCCATATATATATATATATATATATATATATATATATATATATAACAGGAAAAAAGATTGAACATGGAATTAGACATCTCTTATCATGTACAGATCACTTTGTTTCTATGTAACAAATTTGACATGTTATTTTCAATGTAATCCTACTTGGCTGTGATTCTTTCTGGTTTTCTTTCCTTTATTTTCTGTGCATTTAAAAAAATGCTTCAATGAGCATATTTTTTTTCTTTTGTTTTTCTTCTCTTTTTGCTACCTATTCCTATACTCCCCATTCTTCCCACCCTACCCTGAAATTGGAAAAATTTAAGAGAAAGAAAAGAAAAGAGCTCTTCTAACAAATTATGCATAGTCAAGCAAAACAAATCCTCACAGTAGCTGAGTCTGAAAATGGATGTCTTATTCTACAAAGATCTTCTGATATTCCTGTCAGTGTTCATGAAAAAATCACTATCTCTTTAGAAATTCCAGAACCTCATTTTGCAAATACTGTTTTCTTTATTGAGAACTCCTCCTGTAATAAATAGTCTTTGACATTTTCAAAATTCAGCATTTGCTTGATGATATCTCATTTAAAAAACATCACTTCTGTCTTATAATTCTTTCTGAGTTCAAATCATATAAAAGCACAGCAGGATCTTAATGCCAGAGACATTGAGGACAAGATCAATTCTTACGTTATAAACCCACCATTCTCAATAAGGGTCTTATTGTTAGGAATTATTTTGTTTTGGGGGGAGGACAGAAGTGACTTCATCAGTGGAACAGAAAATATAACTAGAAGGAAGCTTAGATTCTATTCAACCATCCATTAAACATTATCAGAGGTACTAAGTTTTTACAAAGATGAAAAATAATACAAGACTTTTCTCTAGGGATCTTTGATGGTGGTTAGGGGAGGGAAGGAGGGGGAAATAATAATACAAATAATTAAAATTTAAGTTCAAATGAGCTAAGTATATTGGGTAATTTAGCCCAAATTTTTCCTTTTAATAGTGTTAAAGGAATAGTGTAGTGAAAGGGGCTGTTCTATTTGTGTCCTTTTCTTCATTTCTTCTCCTCCATTTCCCCTTTCTTCTTCCTCTTTTCTTCTTCTTTTCTCTTCCTCCTCTTTCTTCTCCTTTTCCTTCATCTCCACTTTATTTATCTTTTTTCTCTTCTTCCTCTTTTCTTTTTTTTAATAACAATTTTTTTCTGGATTTGAACACCAAAGAAAAGAACATTTTCATTCACAGCCACACAGAAAACACAAAAAGATTCCATATGAAATTATGAATATCCATTTCATACAAAAAGTATGCAAGTTCTTCTACATGTTATTTTCAAAAATGTGCTACTTTTCTATATTTCCTTCTGAAATTCCTTTTATTCTCTTTTAGAATTCTCTTTTATTCTCTTTTATCCTCTTTTTCTGGCATCACTATTCTAAACTCCGGTCATTCTCCCAGTCCCCCCAAATTAAAAACCCAAAGAAAAAAATAAAATAAACCATCTTCTAAATGAACCTGGTCAAACAAAATGAACACAATGGTCAAACAAATGAACACAATGGCCAAATTAAAAAATGTATGTCTCTGTACTTTGTGTCCATCACTTCTTTTCCTAGAGGCAGGTAATATGCTTCATCATAGGTTCTCTGGAGATATGTCTAGTCATTGCTTTTATCAGAGTCAAAGTTATTCTGTTTAAAATATTGTTCTCCTTGTATAAGTTGCTCTCTAGGTTGTGCCCACTTCACTCAATGTCACTTCATACTCTCTCCATACTTCATACTCTTTGAAATCATTTCCTTTTACACAAGAATGTGTCATTGCATTTAGGTGGTGAGATAATCTTTCTTCCCTCCTCTTCTTTGAACCTCTGTGAATCCTAAGGTACCCTGAGGGATTGGTGGGGTAGCTTTTCTCTATTGCCATTAAGTTGAGCCTTCATTGACTCTCCTATTTCTCCTCATTTTGGAGAAGTCATACTCAGTGACACTTCAGTGACTTGTACCATAGTTTCATTTAGCTACTTAATCAATCAATAAACATTTATTAGACCCCCTCATGTGTCAGGAAATTTCTGAGGTTACAAAAAAAGGAGTTTATAATCTAATGGGGAAGATAATAAATAAATATATGCAGCAGAAGCTATGTAAAGAATAAATAAAAAATAATTAACAGGTAAGAAGCTAAGAGCCATTGGGAAAGGCTTTCAGCAAAAGAAGGAATTTTATTTGGAACTCAAAGGAAACCAGGGAAATCACTATTCAGATCAGAGGAGGGAGAACATTCCAGGAATGGGGGAATAGTAGGAAAAAAAATGTCCAGAGCTGAGATGCAGAATCTTGTTCATGGGACAACCAACCAGGAGGCTAGTGTCACTGAACTGAAAAGTATATGTTGGGGAGAATGATGTAAGCAGGAACTGGAAGGCACAAGGCAAGAGTGTTCAGTCTGAGATGTTCTCACAGAGAAGGTTGGCTAAGAGGCAACAGCAGGAAACAATAGACTCCCTACATATGGAAGATGCCCCGAAGCCTGGCAATGAAGTGGCAGCAGAAAATGGTTTTACAAAGGAATATTAATTTCAAAGGAATAACAACATCCACCATCTCAGGGGCATACTTTTCCCCACACCACCTCTGTCTCTAGTAGGAGTAGGATCAAAGTTTAGCACAGTATCTAAGTAGCGTTGGTTATATCAAGTTCACTTCCAAACAATGTCTCTTTCAGGCTAGTCTTTGTCTTGGCTTCTCCTAATCTGGGGTCATTACCAAGGTTACACCAGTGGACATTGATGATATACTTATTCTGCTACCAAGGTTCTGAAAAATCCATGACACTGGAGTACAGCTACATTCATTCTAGAACCTAGATTCAAGACTCTTGGAATATTGAAGTACTCTCTTAATCTTTTGAAATCCCAAGGTCATGGAGTTGTCAATCTCCTAAATCTAAAAAAAAAAAACCAAAACAGAGAGGTCAAGGACCAAGTCTTTTTTTTTTCACGAATCCCAATAGCCTCATAAGGAAGAAAAGCCTTACTCCTTATGCTATTATTTCACATTGGTTACTGTGTGTAAAAAAGTCACCAAATGAGACCAAGAAGAAGCAGTTACAGTTGGCAGGCATTTTTGAATGCTTCTGTAACCAACCAACAAGCCTCTTCTTTTTTTTTTTTTAGGTTTTTTTCCTTTTTTTGCAAGGCAAATGGGGTTAAGTGGCTTGCCCAAGGCCACACAGCTAGGTAATAATTAAGTGTCTGAGATCAGATTTGAACCCAGGTACTCCTGACTCCAAGGCCGGTGCTTTATCCACTATGCCACCTAGCGGCCCCTAACAAACCTCTTCTTCAGTGAGTACTTAGAAGACTAGAATTGGTTACAGAATGTCCACTTATGCTCCACTGTTTCTCCAAGTTCACATCATCACAACTGTCCCAGAAGCAAACTATCAGTCCCTCTATGTAGGGAGCAAGCTGATGAGGTCAGCCCTCCATCTGCTATGCCACAATGATGTAAGCCTCTGAAGGGGAGAGGTCTGACCCCTCTCCATCTGGGGTTAGCATGTGGGGCCCATGATTCTGGACCTGTATTTTTTGCCTCTTATGCATTTGTTCCACCCGCCTTTTTAGGTGGAGTAGTGGAGACAGCTATGAATTTGTGAACTTTGAAAAAAAAATGGCAAGCTCCTACAAGTCCAAGAACCAGAATCCACTCTGGTTCTAGAAACCAGATGGTAAAGAACAAAGGTTTGAGCTTTCCCCAGCCCAGTGGCAGCAGAGACATAGAAGTCATACATATACTATGCCATTTTGGGAAGTGAACTTGGTGGGAAATGCATCCAGTTTGTGGTCGCAGGATAATAAGGGCGAAATGTCCCCTGGTTTTGGGGGGATATAATTATAACTTCTGCTTTTGCTAAATTATTTTGTGAATAGCCCTTTGCAAAAGTTATTTGATATTAATTGGTTGAATGAAATTGGGGTAGGGGGAATTATGATTGCTTAGCATTATGGAGAACATACCAGAAGGGAAGCTTGAACAGATAACATTAAAGATACTTTCAGTTCCTCAGGGGTACCCCTAAAACTCTGAAAGGAGATATGGCAGGCCTCCCTCTGGGAGAATGATTTCAGAATCTTACTATAAAGAAAAACAATGAAACCAATTAAACTCTATGCTAAACCCACATCAAACAATGATGCAATCACTATTTTGCCCTATAGAGTCCCTTAACTTCACTGCCTTGAGGTAGAAGGAATAATTCATTATAAATTTCATAGAATCATCTTTGATTTTTCATTTACTTATTTCTTTTTGATTAATTTTTCACTTACACTAGTGGAATAATTGCTTCTTTCATTCTTTGGATTTCATCTATTTCATTCTGAATCTATCCATATATATCTCCCCATGCTTCTTCAGATTCCTCCTATTCATCATTTCTTATTTCACACAACAATATTCCATCACATTCTATTATGTTAATTGTCAGGCAAATTCTGAAGATTGTCTAAAAAAATAAGGTACCAGACACTTGAGGACCTTTCTTTGAAATGAACTGCTATGCATCCAAACACTGATGTTCAAATGTCAAATGTATACTTGCCTAAAAGAATATTTTATGTAGAACTCAAAAGGCAAATGATTACATGGATTCTGAAGAACTTTGGAATTCACTTGAGATAATTGGAGACATTGGCACAGGACCACCCAGGATGTCATACTCAAGTCAAAGAAGGGGCTGTGCTCAAAGAGCAAAGTAGTATTTCAATAGCTCAAAAGAAACACGAAGGGTGAAAATTTAGAAATATCTCCATCCCAAATATTCATATGGACTATTTTGCCTAATTTGTAGCAGAGTCTTTCAATCTCACATTGGTCTGATCTGCCATTGTTGGACATACTTTACCTTGACCTCAGCATGTCATTTTGGCCCTCTTTGAAAGCAAAGAACAGGGGTGGCTAGGTGGTGCAGTGGATAAAGCACCCACCCTGGAGTCAGGAGTACCTGGGTTCAAATCTGGTCTCAGACACTTAATAATTACCTAGCTGTGTGGCCTAGGGCAAGCCACTTAACCCCATTTGCCTTGCAAAAACCTAAAAAAACAAAGCAAAGGACAACAACCATTGTCATTGTTATTTTTTCCCAGTCCAATTAATTGATATCTAATATGCTTATGCTACCAGAAAGAGTATACTTCTATGCATAAATTGCTATTGTATATACCATAAGAAGATTGAAGTTTTTCAGTAGCCAAAATATAGCACCAAAGTAACCAGACTTTAATGCCTATAGATAACTATAAAAACCAAGAAAAGAATGAGGTAGAGAGCTCAGACTTCCTAAGTTCACCTTTTGTTTTGACTCAAGTACTTTTGCACAGAAGCTAGAGAGGACCTTGGGAATCAGTGAGTATCTAACCTTATGTAAGATAGTTATCTGTAATACAAAGCTTTGATCTCCACCCAGATGTAGGAGTGGAAAAGGCAAGATCCAAGCTTAGCCTGGAGACACTAGGCCCTACTTTAGTTAACTGGGTGTGGTGGCTATTACCAAAGAGCTATGAGCCCTTACTCAGAGTACTTCTAGCCACTATCTTGTAACACAAAGGTTCTTAGACTGGAGTTAGTAAATTTATTATTTCTATATAGTTTGCAACTCAATATAACTGGCTTCTTTTGTAATCCTGTGTGTTTTATTTTCTGCATAAAAATCCTTTTACACTAGAAAGAGACCCATTGTTTTCACCAGCCTGGAGTCTGGACTAAAGCTGGAATAGCCTGTATGACCTTAAAGGGATGAGCCCAGAAGATAACAAGCCCAGCAGTTTGCCAGAACAATACTGAGCCCGTAGGACCAGCTGAATAACAGAAGGCACCCACATAGAATGCATCCATATCAGCAGGGTTGGGAGAAGGGAGTTGGACCTAGCAGTGGATGACAGCACTAGAAAACATAGGTGGTCCCTTAACTGGGAAGGGTTGCCTTGCTCCCCACCCACAGTTCCCATGTACGTGATCCCTATATGGGCTCACTCTCCTGATTGATGATGTGGAATCTAATTCTGAATGAGTGTGTGGTAGGGAATGTTCTCTTGCATATCTTCTGTCTCATCAGTGGTTTGTCCTCTGAATTGATTATGTCCTTTCCCTGACATTAGAATGTAAACTCTTTGACAACAGGCAATGTTTTTTACTTTTCTTTGTATCCTCAGTGCTTAACATAGTTCCTAGAATATAGTAGGAAATTGTTAGGTAGTTGACTGACAATGCTGCTGATTGTCCTTTGTTTTCGAAGAGGACTAATAACATCACAGTGATTAAAGTGAGGCAGAGTGGCACAAAGTTGTCATCCTCACTTTCTCTTCCAAAGTCATCAAAGTCCATGCTAGGAGAGAAGTCAACTTGTGATGGTCCAGGATATGGTATATGACTTTGGCTTATTCATCTGACCAAGCTCAAAGTACTCCACAGCATCTGCTTCAGTCTCCTTCATGACCTCTGAAACAAATTGTTCTCATCTTCCCATTCCACTGTGGGAAGTCTTCCCTTGCTTGGGACAGACATTTTCCTTTCTCACCAATAGGTTTGTTGCTGTTGGTTACCCTCACTTTGTTTAGTCCATCTACTACATGATTTGACCAGAGTGTGGCTATTGAGCATGCTACAAAGCCACAGGTTAGAGTTGGGTGAAGGTCAATGGGCACCCTTGAAAAGGACTCTCAAAATCCTCACACCAGGAGTATTACCCCTCTTTAAATACTCATAAGAAAAAGAAAATACATTAGTGGATATTTATGTTATCCTTTTGAATAGATGTAGAACCATAGAAAACCTTGAATCTATTCTGTAGGCCCCATATATGAGAGAGGAGGGGCTCATTCGCTACCTACATAGTAGAACTTTAATTTAATACTCTTCAACTTCCTTGAGGTCAGTGCCCAGTTTCATGTTAAATTTTGATTCAGATAGCATCAGGTCTAAGAACCTAGACCATACCAGAGAAATGTGATCCAGGTTATTTTTCAGGACTGACACAACCTTGGTCAAGACATATATTGAGTATAGTATTATATCAATGAGAGTCTTCACAAATCAATCTGAAACTCCTGATATATGCATTTGGGCAACTAGGTGGGGCAGTGAACAGCACTAGGCCTAGAGTCAGGAGGATCTGAGTTTGAATTTGACCTTAGATATTTACTAGCTATGCCACCCTGGGCAAGTCACTTAACCCTGTTTTACCTCAGTTTCCTCATCTGTAAATTGAAATGGAAAAGGAAATGGCAAAAACTTCAATATCTTTATCAAGAAAACCCCAAATGGGGCCCAAAGAATCAGATACAACTCAAAAACAGCATATGCATTTATTTATTTGGTCTAGATCTATGATTTCATTGATATATGCAAACTACTCAGTTATGCAGATTGGTAACTTCTCTGGTAATTTATAATCTTAGAACATTACTTGACATATGGCAAAGTATATCAGGGATAGACCTGGAACCCAGATCTTCCTTCCTCCTAGAGCAACCCTCCTTTCACCATGTCACAATTGCTCTTTTAGGGAAGCAATTTATGACCAAGGGAGAGTTGGAGAACACTATAGAAAACAAACTGGATAATTTTTAATTACATTAAATTAAAAAAGGTTTTACACAAACAAAACCACTGCAATCAAGATCAAAAGAAATGTAGTAAATTAGGAAACAATCTTTATAAGTAGTGTTTCTGACAAAGGACTCATTTCTAAAATATATAAAGAACTGAGTCAAATTTATATTTAAAAAAAAACCATTCCCCAATTGACAAATGGTCAAAGGATATGCAAAGGCAATTTTCAGATGAGGAAATCAAAGCTATCTATAATCATATGAACAATTGGTCTAAATTATTACTGATTAAAGAAATGTAAATTCAAGCATCTCTGAGTTACCACCTCACATCTCTCAGATTGGCCAATATGACCAGAAAGGACAATGAACAACGTTAGAGGGGATGTGGGAAATCTGGGACACTAATGCATTGTTGTTGGAGCTGTGAACTGATCCAACCTTTCTGGAGAGCAATTTGGAATTCATACAAATAACAATAAAAATGTACATTCTCTTTGATCCAGCAATACCACTACTGAGTCTGTATCCTGAAGAGATCATGAAACAATCATGAAAAAGAGATCATAAAAGCATTACATGTACTAAAATATTCATAGCAGCTCTGATTGTAGTGACAAAGAATGGGAAATCTAGGGAATGTCCATTAATTGGGGAATGGCTGAACAAATTTTGGTATATGCATGTGATGGAACACTAAGAAATCATAAGGGATGGAACTTCAGAAAAGCCTGGAAAGTCTTGCATGAATTGATGCTAAGTCAGATGAGCAGAACCAGAAGAACATTATATACCTGAACAACATGGGGTGATGATCAACCTTGATGGATTTGCTCATTCCATCAGTGCAATAATCAGGGACAATTTTAGGATATCTGTGATGGAGAATATCATCTGTATCCAGAGAAGGAACTGTGGAGTTTAAATGAAAACCAAAAGTTATTGTCTTCAATTTTTAAAAAGTTGTCTTATGTATTACATAATTTTGCTATCTCTAATATTTTCTTTCTTCCTTATGGATCTGTTTTTTCTCTTAACACATTCCATTTTGATCTATGCATATCATGGAAACAAATGTAAAGGAGCAGCTAGGTGGCACAGTGAATAGAGCACCAGTCCTGGAATCAGGAGAACCTAAGTTCAATTCTAGTCTCAGACATTTAATAATTGTTTAGCTTATGTGCCCCTGGGCAAGTCACTTAACTCCATTGCCTTAAATAAATAAAAAAATGTTTAATATCAGATTGTTTTCTGTTGGGGGAGGGGGGAAGGAAGGGAGAGAGGGGGAAAAATTGTAAAATTAAAACTTTGCAAAAAAAAATGATTGGTAGAAACCACCATTGTATATAATTGGAAAACAAATAGTTATATAATTTTTTTAAAATTCCTCTTTTAGGTTACATTATTTACACTGGCTTACTTCTCCTATCCACTTCCATTAGATATAAGGGAAGGATAAGAATCAGGGAGGGATGAAAATCAGGAAGGAAAATGTGCAGAATCAAACTAATTGGTATTATTTGTATCGGCTTTTAAAATTATCATTATCCATATTTTCTTCAGATTTCACATCTTAAAAGTCCTATAAAAATGCAATGCTGGTCTGGAAAATTTGATAGAAAAAAAAGAAAAATAATGAGGGCAGCAGCTAGACCAGACTGGCTTTTTCTGTCTTCCATTGCCAAAAGGTAACTTACCCAGCTGACAGAAGATGTAAAGCAAAGGGCAACTTTTGTTCTCTCTTCTGAATTATTTATCCATTGCTTTGGTTCAGGGAAGAAACATCAGAGCTGAAGATGTGGATCTTCAGAGATGGTATTCTAATCAGCTCAGGATAATTCCAATCTGCTCAGTTTTTCAACAGAAAAAGCAATAAATTCATGGAGATGAACATACAATGCCCCAACCAAACCTCCTTGCTAGGTTCTCTGAGATCTGAGGGTTCTCAGATAAAGACCAAAAGTTGGGTGGGGCCCTTTGGATATGAATGCAAGTTTAGTCTGGATGTGAGGAAGGCAAGATGAGTTCACTTATGAAACTTTGCACAAGTGAAAAGCTACTATACAGATTGAATAAAATCTTATTTACCTTTCTAAGGAAAAAAGAGGAGAAACTCTATCTGATTTAGAAGGAAAAATAACTTCATCAGCCACCACATAAAGGCTCAAGGTATATCCTTAAATAAATGAGATAGGGACTAGTGACCCACCCTTGTAAGGGTCTCCTACCTAGGCTTTAAAAAGAATCTATAGTCCCCTTGTCTAGGTGTTTTCCTTGATACTTCAGCATTATTAAAGCTTGGTTGATGAGGTCAACTCCTCTTCCTGGCCTACTCTCCTCACTTCTAGCTATACATTCCCAGCACTTGATTTCTACCTGACACCCAACTCTCATCTGTGGCCCCAAGAAGCTATAGCCTGCACAGTGATCATATGCTGTTAAAATCATCTCAGCAGATGGGCTGAAACAGATTGAAGGTAACCAATGGGTCTCATATTTGTCAGTGAGTTGGGGTTTGGGGGTTGGGTGGGAAATGAATGTAGATGACAACTATTCCAATGACCATGAAAGCAGCTGAAGTGGATTCTGTAGGGGGCTCTTAGAACTTGGTCAGACATTGAAGACATCAAGGTCATCCATTGCATGCCAAGTTGCCAGCACCAGGCATCTTGACTTTTGTCATGGCATCAAACTTCAAAGACTCTGGAAGAGAGTCTTTGTGCAATTCTGCCTTGCTAAAATTCAATTCAAGTGCAAGTGAAGATATCACCCTGTGATATTATTGATCCTCTTCAAAACAAAGGGCAAACAACAACAGAACTAAACTAAAAGAACAGCTTTAGCTGCTTCTTTAAAGAGTTAAAAAAAATTCCTTCTTCCTGGGTACTCCACCCCTTTTCTACCACCTATTATCAGAAGCAAAATTACTTGGGATCCTTGAAAAATACAAAAGAACTCCACTACTTCAGGGCTACCTATGATAGTCCAATTCTCCTCTAGAAAATTGAACATAAAGAAAGCATGATGTGAAGTTTAAACAAAATAAAATAATTTTTATAAAGATTTTATTTATTTTGAGTTTTACATTTTTTCCCCCATTCTTGCTTCCCTCCCCCCACCCCCCCCCACAGAAGGCATTCTTTTAGTCTTTACATTGTTTCCATGGTATACATTGATCTCAGTTGAATGTAATGAGAGAGAAATCATATCCTTAAGGAAGGAAAATAAAGTATAAGAGATAGCAAAATTACATAAGATAAATTTTTTTTTTTCTAAATTGAAGATAATAGTCTTTGGTCTTTGTTCAAACTCCACAATTCTTTCTCTGGATACAGACGGTATTCTCCATTGTAGATAGCCCTCAAATTATCCCTGATTGTTGCACTGAAGGAATGAGCAAGTCTATCAAGGTTGATCATCACCCCCATGTTCCTGTTAGGGTGTACAAAGTTTTTCTGGTTCTGCTCATCTTGCTCAGCATCAGTTCATGCAAATCCCTCCAGGCTTCCCTGAATTCCCATCCCTCCTAGTTTCTAATAGAACAATAGTGTTCCATGACATACATATACCACAGTTTGCTAAGCCATTCCCCAATTGAAGGACATTCGCTTAATTTCCAATTCTTTGCCACCACAAAAAGGGATGCTATGAATATTTTTGTACAAGTGATGTTTTTACCCTTTTTCAAAATCTCTTTAGGTTATAGATCCAATAGTGGTATTGCTGAATCAAAGGGTATGCACATTTTTGTTGCCCTTTGGGTATAATTCCAAATTGCTCTCCAGAAAGTTGGATGAGTTCACAGCTCCACCAATAATTTATTAATGTCCCAGATTTCCCACATCCCTTCCAATATTGATCATTGTCCTTTCTGGTCATATTGGCCAGTCTGAGAGGTGTGAGGTGGTATCTCAGAGATGCTTTACTTTGCATTTCTCTAATAAGTAATGATTTAGAGCAATTTTTCATATGACTAGGGATCACTTTGATTTCCTTAGCTGTAAATTGTCACAAAATAATAATTTAAGGATCACTTTATATCCTAACTTCCATTCTCATGCTCAAAGTACAAAAAAATGTTAGTCCCTGCCTATCTCCCCAGATAGAGATAACTGTAGGCACACATTAAAAAACATCTGAGGTCATTTCTTCCAATTCCTACATTTTATAGATGATGAAACTGAGGTCTAGAAGACTGAGTAACCAGCCCCAAATCATGGATTCTCTGATTCCATATCCAGTACTCTTTTCTCTATAAATCAAACAATCAAAAGAATTTAAGCACAAACAATATACCAGATGCTATGCTAGGAAAATAAAGACAAAAATGAAAGTCATTGCTTTTAAGGAGTTGAAGAGACAATGTGTGTAATATTTACAAACTAAATATAGACAATATAGATAATACCTTTATAATACAATCTTTTAAATTGTTTATAATTTGTAATGATTTTACTTATTTAGTTCTATTGATTTACAATCATTTTATGAAATATTTACAATATTTACATATTTACAAATATTTACAAGGTTTATTAAAATTACAGAGTAATAGGGGAGAAAGAGGACCACCAAAAGAGAGGATTAGGAAAGGCTTTACTTGGGTAGAGCTGGAGCTTTATTTGTTTTTAACTTTTATACAAAAATATTTATTCTGAAGATATAACTATAAATATGCAACAAACCAAGCAGAGGAGAATTATTCCTCTGCTTGGCCCTCTGCACTACCTCAGTCTCTCAGGATCAGAAGGGTATATCTCAGTTTGGTTCCCATAGAGCACATTTCAAGCTCAAATTCAAGTCCCAGACACCTGGGTTTCTCAGGGCTTCCATGTCAGACTGACTGGCTACAGCACCATTCTTATAATTTTGACTCCAATGGTTCAAATTCCTGATCCACTGGGATCACCTCCAGCACTAAAAACTGAAAAGATGAAACAACACAGAATAGAATCAAACTTCCACAGGCCCATTGCTATGAGCAGGGCTAAAACAAGAGGGAACAGGGGAAGGAATTCCTTCTCCTCTAAGTTCATGGTGTCCTGACTATGAATAAACTAGGATCTTCATCTTCTGAATGCAATCAATGAAAGAACAGCAGAAAGTCTTATCAATTTTATTTTTTTCTTGATATATTTTCTTTTTTTAATTTAATTTATTTTCTTTTTTTTAGGGGTTTTTTTTTTGCAAGGCAAATGGGGTTAAGTGGCTTGCCCAAGGCCACACAGCTAGGTAATTATTAAGTGTCTGAGACCGGATTTGAACCCAGCTATGCCGGACTCCAAGGCCGATGCTTTATCTACTACACCACCTAGCCGCCCCAATTTAATTTATTTTCATATTACTACAATAGTCTTGTTACAAAAGTAAACATAATCCCCCTTCCCCTCTCCCCCAGAAAGATAGAGAAACTTCAAGAAAAATAAAGTGAGAGAGAAAAAAAGTGTACTTCAGTTTGTGTTCAGACACTATCAGCTCTGTCTCTGGGATGAATCACATTCTTTGTCATAAGTCCATCACAGAAATTGCTTCAATATTTTTTCTCCATGGTTGCTATTGCTAATTGTATCTCCCTCCATCCTATTCTTGTCAATTTTAAAGATACAAGTAGCCAATCAAAGAAGATTACTTACCCCTTCCATGTTTGAATTGGGGCGAAGGGGAGGGAAAGAGTTTAGTTGCATAACAATTCAATCACCTTAAGGAAGATTACATCATCTAGAGATGTTTTCTACTAGATTAGACCACAGAAATGATGATAGTTCTGGAAAATGCAGTGACAAGGATGACTTTACACAACATTCCCTCATTATAATCAAGATAACTTGCATGTCATGCCATCATTCATTTGATATCATGGTCTTCTTTTCTCATGAAGTACAACAACAATGTGGCAGAGAACCAAGAGGTTTCCAGGTCAGGCAAACTAGATATATTCCAAAGACCTCTCATGAAGATCTCCTTGTTAGGTAAACTATTTGAAATTTCTTGTCCCCAGTAATATGCAAGAGCATCTTTTTTTTTTTTAACATTGTTCTTGTCCAAAATTCAGAACAATAATATCCTTTTATTGTTTTCTCAGTACCATGCATACTCAAATATCACATGGATAGATGAAAATCACATTTATCTCCAAATACAAAGTTTTGGAGATTCACAGAACAAGGAACACATCATAAGGTTTTCTAGTTAAGTCAAAAAATAAGAAGTTTTTTATAAAGTTTGCCAAAAACTTGTGCTTTCTTAGTCTTAGCTTTAGCCTTATGGTGTCTTTTTCAATATACAAGTAAAGGGGCAAGAATAAAGAAAACTGACTTCCATATTAAACAGAAACAAGGTCCATATTGAGTTTTCCAAGTTACATGGGGTTTTCCTAAATCCATAGGGATTTAGGACCTGGTGTCAATTGGCATTTCCCCTTTCTAGAATGAGAAAACTATCCTGGATGGAAATTTTTTCCAATGATTCCTTCAATTCAAAAGACCATCCAACTGAGATCTGTACCAAAAATCCCCTTCTCCATACAGGGCATACAAAAATTCTTTGGGGTCCCTCTGAAATAAGTGATCCTTATTGAAGTTTAGGCAGTTTCTTCTGGGTCCCTTATTCCAAGGGATAGTTGAAATTCCCCTATAAATCCTTACTACTATCAGAGTAAGTCAAAGAGGTTGCAAATTCCCTCATCAGGACAAGAAGAAAAGTAGTTTACTTGTGAATTTAAAGTGCAGGCTTTTCAGCTTTGAGTTTTGAAGGAAATACAGGATTCTAAGAGATCCTAAAGATATGCATTCCAGCTATGAAAGATAGCCAGTGCAAAGTATAGTAATAGAAGATGGAGGGTCTTCTGTAACAAGCAGCAAAAAATCTGAATGAACAGCAGAGTATAAGAAAAGGAGTAATATGTAGCAAGACTGGAAGGATAATTTAGGATCAGGCTATAAACATATTTCAAAACCAAATAGAGGAGTTAACATTGATCCTCAAGACAATTGGGATCCATTGGGTTTTATGAGTGGCAGAGAGGCAGCTAGTGGATAGAGTGGAAATGTCTAGAATCAGGAAGACCTGAGTTCACTTACTTGCTGTGTGATCTTGGACAAGTTACTTAATCCTATTTGCCTCAGTCTCCTGCTCTGTAAAATGAGTTGGAGAAGGAAATAGCAAACCAGTATTTTTGCCACAAAACCCCCACACAAAGAAGCAAACATGACTGATCAGTAAGAAAGAGTGGCATAGTAATTACTGCACTTTATTTTTTTAGGTTTTTTAGGTTTGGTTTTTTTTTTTGCAATGGGGTTAAGTGGCTTGCTCAAGGTCATACAGCTAGGTAATTATTAAGTGTCTGAAGTCAGATTTCAATTCCTGACTCCAGGGTCAGTGCTCTATCCACTGTACCACCTAGCTGCCCTTAGCTGCCCCCAATAACTACACTTTAGGAAGATCATTTTAGCAATTATGTAGAAGGGTTGAAGAGGAAAGAGAGTCAAGGCAGGAATATTATTTTGGAGTCTATTACAATACTGCCTTCTGCCAAATAACTCTCAAAACATAGATATTTTGAAAATATGCAAGAAAAGCTGAGGGGTGTAATAAATAGAGACTAGCTTCAGAAACAGAATCTGAGATACTGGCTGAATCACCTTGGACACGAGCACAATATAGCAACATGATTGATTGATCAGATGCCTGGACAGTCTTAGCATTTCTATGATGATCCATTGTCACTTTTGACACTCTAGGTTTTGAATCCCTTGAGGTATCAAATTTCCCCATGTATGAGACACACCATTTTTTTGAAAAATTTGGGGATCTAAAAAGTGGGAGCATCTTATTCAGAGTTTGTAGATATTTTTTACTTGAATCACCTACTTTTTCGCACTTGTTATCTTTGCACTCATTGTTCCACATTTGTTATATTTGGTAGAATTATTGCCTAATATTAGTGTATATAAAGTTATATTTTACCACATTCTGTCCACAAATGGCTCAGAAAAACATTTCATACAGTGCTGAATTCAAGTTCAAAGTGATCCAGTTTGCAAAATGAATGGAAATCCCATGCTGCTAAATGTCAGTTTGGTCCGCCTCCAACTGAGGAAAACAATTGGAGACTGGCCATGAGAAGAAGAAGAAACCCTACTGAAAAACACCATGACAGAAGAAGGCCATGAAAGGCAAGTCAGCAAAATGGCCTGATGTAGAGAGGGAATTGAAGAGCAAAGGAAAATTGGAATTCCAGAGTCCACAAAGATGCTTTAGCATGAGGCCAGAAAAATTGCAGATAAAAGTAAAATTCCTGATTTCAAAGGAGGACACAACTGATGCTTCAGTTTCATGAAATGGAATGGATTAAACATGCAGCCACACACCAGGTTTGCCCAAAAGATGCCTGAAAGCAGAAGGACCCCAAATTTCATGATGAATAAAACTTGAGTTCAATAACTTTATGTAATACATTTTTTTTAATTCTGGGCCCCAAAATTAAGGTGCACCTTATACATGGTGAAACATGGTAGGTCAGTATCTTCAAGTTCACTGATGTGTAGACTTAATTCAGAACCTCTAGAAGAAACAAGGATGACTGATAATATTTCCCATCACCAAAGAGTTGACTTTCTACAGGTAGCCTTCTACTCACTCAGACCAGGACAGTCTTCCCTATACCTCCTAAGAACATTACCATACATAGACAGTTATACCAACATATAAAGCCATTCAACTTAATTATACAAGAATTAAAATTTCCTGGATTATTAGTAAAGTTTGTCTTGAATAGAACATTGCTAAAACCAATAGCCTTAACCCACAAAATACTTTTCCCAAAATAAATCAACATCCTTGACCTATCAAATACATACAGGCATATGTGCATGCATATATACATACAGGTATATCACTATAGCTCAAGGTTACTGAGTTCTAAGCAATTTAACTTCTAACTCACTTTGGAGGCTGAAAAAGCCCATGCAATACTACCTTTGGATCAGCTAACTCTAATTTTCTCATGGCTCAATTTCTTTGTCTTGAGGGATAGTTTTATCTAATACTTATCCCAATACCAAAGGGGGTCCACTAAAGTCAACTTGGGTTGAGATTCTTAGGTGTTATTTTTTTCTAATAGAATTAATTTTTTTAACCAAAAAAACTAACACCAATAATAGCAAGAATTGCCATAAAGCTTTGAATTAGAATTGAAAAAGAAATGTGAGAGAATTAGGGTAGCCAGTCCCCAAGAGAGCATATTGCTGCTATTCTTCTCTTTTCTAATATTATCTAGAGAGGAAGCTCCCCCTCATCCTAGTTTTTACCTGGCAAATTTAGGAAAACTTCAAGTTGTTGGCTATCAGTTTGATCTTCTGTATCAACCTTTACCACTAGAAGGCCCTGCTAGTCTACTTAATTTCGTTGCCAGTCTCTCTTTTTTTTTTTAGGTTTTTCTCAATGCAAATGGGGCTAACTGACTTGCCCAAGGCCACACAGCTAAGTAAATATTAAGTGTCTGAGACCGGATTTGAACCCAGGTACTCCTGACTTCAGGGACGGTGCATTATCCACTGCGCCACCTAGCTGCCCCCTCTGCCAGTCTCTTGGCAGCCAAAAACCTACCACTCTCTTCGCATTCTTCCCCTACCTTTCTAGGTTTTCCTCCATCTTGTTTGCTGAATCATCCTCCATCTCCTGCTGTGCCATCCCTCTAAGGAGTCTCTAAGGAGATTTTCTGCCCTCTCTGTACTTCATAGCTCCCCAAATTTTATTTGTTTTTTTATAATATTCTTTTTTTTAAAAAAGGTTGTTTCAGATGTTCTCCCTCTCTTAAATCTTCCCCCATTCATTGAGAAAGTAAGCAATATGATATCAATTATACATGTGAAGTCATGCAAAATATGCTAACCATGTTGCCAAAAAAAGCAAAAAAATAAAAAGTAAAAGTAAAAAAGCATGCTTCAATCTGTATTCAGAGTTCATCAGTTATCTCTCTGGAGGTAGATAGTATTTTTCATTATGAGTCATTTGGAATTATCTTGGATCATTATTTTGATCAGAGTAGCCAAGTCTTTCACAAGAGATTTTGCTTATAATACTACTATTACCATGTACAGTGTTCTTCTGGTACTGCTCACTTCACTCTGCATTAGTTCATATAAGTCTTTCCAGGATTTTCTGAAATCATCTTGTTTGTCATTTCTTATAGCACAATAGTACTCCATCACAATCATATACCACAACTTGTACAGTCATTTCCTATTTGATGGGCATTCCCTTGATTTCCAATTCTTTGCCACTACACATAGACAAAAAACTGTTATAGCTATAATTGCACATATAAGTCCTTTTCCTTTTTGGTTTTTTATCCCTTAGGGCTACAGTAGTGGTATAAAAACAAAATTATTTAAAAATCAAAGTATCCCATTCTATACAGAAAATCTTCTTAGTAAGAACTATGAAGTTAGTGGATATATTTCTTTTTACCATTTTTTTATTACAGAATGGTAGGGTTTCCTTGCATTATAATAGTACTATAATACCAAATCTTAAGGCAGTGTCAAATTCAACTTTATAGTTGCTCTTTTCTAATAAATCTTCAGATCTTATTTACTGGATCAAATTGTGTTAGTTTTGTTTCATATAATTCACTCTCTAGGTAAAAAAAAAAAAAAGGAATAACTCAATTCCAACATCTTTATTTGCTTTGGTTATGGACCATATTTATGCAAATTATTCATTTTTAATTGTTTTGAAACAGTAAAATAAATAATTTTATCAAGTGGCAATCTACCTCATCATGCCAACATACTCACATGTGGTTTCATGGATTTGGGGGTTCCTTTCAATCATGAATATTTCTCTACGAGTCATATTCCATGAATTTTGTCCATGGTCTTCCATAAGTACTCCTTCACAACCCTTCCCTACCATAAGAGTTAAAAAAAAAAAAGTATATTTCATTAGGTCCCATTCATTAGAAGTGACAGTATTCTGGAGATGAAAAAGTTCCTATAGGTCATCAAATATAATTAAAACAAAACTGCCTTTGGGGTAGCTAGGTGTCACAGTGGATAAAGCACCGGCCCTGGAGTCAGGAGTACCAGGGTTCAAATCTGGTCTCAGACACTCAATAATTACCTAGCTGTGTGGCCTTGGGCAAGCCACTTAGCCCCATTTGCCTTGCAAAAACCTAAAAAAAATTGCTTTCTATAAAACATCTTACCCATCTATTTATCTCATTTGGTTCTGAGAACAATTCATCAAAGTAAATAGTTCAGGTATTATATCCACTTTACTAATGAGGAAAGGCAACAAACCCAGTAACTATAGGGCTTTAGATTGGGTTAGTCTGACTGCTTCATACGCACTTGAGCTCTCTGGCAGGCAACTAAGCTTTCTTGTAATCAGAAATCTTATTTGTAGGATAAGGAAGTTAACTAGATGATCTGTAAGGTCCTTTATGATTTTATTATCCTTCAAAAGAGTTTTTTTGATTTGCCCAAAATGACATCACTTGCTAGGGATATAATTCAAAATCACATTTTACAATAGGGTTAATTTTTTTGTGATGTATTTGATTATGAATTTAAGAAATAAAACAAGCATTTCCATAACATAATGGATAGGAATAGGAAAAAAAGATGATTGTGTATGAAACAGAAAATCTCTTGTTTATATCTTGGTATTCTTTTTAAATCTATAATAAAGTTATCATCCTTTTTTTCTTCTATCTCCTTTTCTCCCCAACCAGCCCTAAAGATGGTAATCATTAGGCACAAATATATGTGTGTGTGTATATATATGTATATATGTGTATATATGTATGTATATTATGTGTGTGTTTTTCTTTGAATGAAGATATATCCTTTGTAGTTAATTTAGGTATTTATAATCATCAATGTGACTTAGATGCTCAAAATTGATCTTAAAACAATATTGCTGTTAGCATATGCAACATTACTTTTTCAGATTTTCATATAAATCTACTCATGATTTTGAGGCTTCCTTAAGAGACTGAAACAATTGGAGGGTCTATTATTTTTGGTCAAATATGACAGGTGGTATCAGAGGAAGAGCACCCAGTACTAGAAAATGTAGTCAGGAATGTGATGTCTTCAAGGGGGTTCTGGGTGTCTGCTGTCAGAAGATGGAAAGACTTTTTTTAATTTTCTTTTGTTCTTTCTTTCTTTCTTTCTTTTTTTTTTTTGCTTTCTTTGTAACCTTAGCACTAGTCACAGAGCCTGGCACATGTTGTTCAACCAGTTTTCAGTCATGTCCACCTCTTTGAGATTCCATTTGGGGTTTCCTTGGCAAATATAATGAAACTGGTGACTAAATCTCATGTAAGTGGTATGTCTTAGTATTATGATTGCCACCTTTCATGGAAGTTTTTGCAGGGTCTGCCAAACATACATTGACCATGGGGCACAGTTTTAGCACCCTTTGTGAGATTAACCATTAGGACTGGCAAAGTTCTCTTTCTAAGACACAAAAGCAAGAAATACAAAGGTTAAGCCACCAAGTGATCAGAATAAGATCAAAATGAGGAGCAGAGGAAATAGCCCCAATGTGGGGAGGAGGACTCTTCAAACCCTATCCTATCCTACTGGGATGTTGCAAGCATTGATCTGTTCCTGTTGTAAAGAATGTTAAATGTAAAGGCTTTAGGGATGGCATTATGGTATACCAGTTAGGCTTCTTTCATTCCTGCCAATGATAGAATTATGGATTCCAAGCAGCCATGTAATACTTGAGACTTTGCCTTTTATATGGGAAACTGGGACTCCATAATGTCTCAGACTTCCTGGGATGGGAGACAACAATATCCCAGAAAACCAAATATAGTCTTATCAGTGGTCATCTGCATCAGAATGTTATAGAAGCATTATTTCCCACAGTCGTCACATAGAGCTTTTTCTAAAACCCCACCCCATGCAGGTTAGATGACTTTTTTTCTTAAAAGAAATTGAACTCGTTGAAAACTTTATTGGCCAAGGAACTAAGGTTTTGGCTTACTAGTCTCCTGAGTACAAAAAAGGGCCCATGATCTGAGAAGCTCCAGTTATTTCTTCAGATTTCTGACTATAGACCACAAGAGTCAATACAGAGCCAGGGAGTCAGTTGAACTGAGACCACAATCTTGTATTTTTCCATATTATAGCTAAGTAAAGCCCCTTTTGTTAACTATTAACTGTTCCACAATTTTATTATGCTCCTGAACATGACCCACTAGCCTGGCTCAAGATAGGCCCAGTCAGTTCCATTCATGGTAGTCGGCAGGATTGGAATGGCAAACATTCCCTGAAGTGGAAGAGGGGGATGCCCAAGAAGGTGAGCCTCAGTGGTTCCTGTGCCTGTGTGCTTCTGGTGATGTTGGTTGCTAATGAGAATTGTCCTCATTGACCCTGGAAGATTAAAGCAAACTCTCTGTGGTCATTTGACAACTGGAGACAAATGCTCTGTGTCTCTGAAGAGCTATGTCCTGAAGATGATAACTTCAGTAACTGTTGTTTGTGGAACAAGTATTATCTTTATATTTAGGAGTGATAGTGATCTCCAGACCCACCAGCTGTAGTAAGTCTGGGTGCCAGCCCCACCACAGCCAGGGATTGGAATTCATTGATTGTCTAAAAACTTTACCCAAGTAACTTCTTCAGACTTTTTATATGGCATTTGGGAAGTCATTAGGATCTGTACCACATTAACTTTATTGCTATTTTAATGCAGGACAATGGGGAGGACAATGTTTAATCCTCTTCAGGAGACCAGAGACCTTTCCAGAATGGGAGATAGACAAATTCAACCCTGATGGGGAAAAGTGGGGATGGAGGGGGCTTTTATAGATTAAAATGTTTAAAAAGAGGGACAGCTTCCATTCTTACTCTAGGACAATAAATTGTGACTTTCTCTGTCTTTCTGGCTCTATTTGAATCTCTGTCTCTCTTTCTCTGGCTCTGTTCTGAGTCTCTCTCTCTTCTCTCCATCTCTTTCTCTCTCAGTCTTTGTCCATACTGGCAAGAATGATGATATATGGTAAATAGAGCAAATATTAGCCTAAAAGAATCTCTAACCACCCTTTTTGCTTTGCGTCTCATTCTGTGAGCATAGATGATTAAGCAACTTGTCAGTAGCTTGGTAAATTCAAGATATGAAGGATTCCTTGGATCCTCAATTAGAGATGACTGGCAGTAAAAGGAATTTCCTGTATTGGAGAAAATGACCACTGATAGGTGATCCAAGCCCTGGCCTAGCTGAACAGAACCCCTTGAAGGTTGTCTGAGTCACCATGTAGCTTTACCTGATCTCATCATTATTGCAGACCAACCAGTATCATGACACTTTGGCCTGAGGCATTGGTAGAAAGTAACACATTGACCTTATATCTGTTCCAGTACATGGAGCAATGAGGTGGTAGCAGCAAGCACTGTCACATTCCCTAGCAGCAGCAAGCAGCATCTTGAGCCCCAGTGGCAGCCACAAAAGTTGAGGACACCAGCGGGAGAAGAAAAGGAAGAAACACAGGCCCCCATAGAGTGGGCACTGATATGAGCAGTGCAAAAAGCAAGCGCAGCATAAAACTTTATTAACTGCAATCTGGAAATGATGATATTCCTTCATATTGCTACCAAAATCCCAGAGGTAGTTAAAAAACTATTCCCCAAGGAGAGCATGGAAGACCCAAAGGTTGTATTGATGAGACAACATCAAGAGAGAGATATGAAATCTTTCCCTATTTGCCTCAGAAGAAAAGGAGGCAGAAGCAAAAATTTGGTGTTGAGCAGTTAAGTTGCTTGCCTAGTTTCACAGACAATATACAATAGAGTTGGGAGCTTGAACTCTGGTCTTCCTAGCTTCAAAGTCAACTCTGTAACCATCAGATCATTATGCCTCTTTGTTTTCTTTATGCTTCCTTTCTTTTCTTCCTTCAGTGCTGCCTATGGCAGGCTTTTAATATCCTCAATGTTAAGGTTGTCTATAATATCATTTAAGTAATAGAATGTCCTCTGGAAGACATTTAGGACCTAGACACCAAGATTGTGAGTGGAGAAATAAATATTTTCTAGGCCCCTGCCACATAGGCTGAACTACTTTTCCCCAAGATTTCACTCCATGAAGGTTAGACTAATTTCTCCTTAAAATATATTGAAACTGTGACTTAATAGACTCAGGGGACAAAGGTTTCAGCCATTATTATAGCTTCCTGATCCCTGACTACAAAAATGGCCAAAAGCCAAGGATCTCTCATTTTTCCCTTTGACTTGTGACTATGGACCAACATAGGCTATAAAGAAGCAGAGAAATAGTGCTTCACAAAAATAGAGGCTATTCCCTTGGTGAGCATCCTTTCCATTCTATAACTAGGTGAAGTTCTTTTGGTTAATTGTTAAATGCTAACTATTGTTAGTGGGTAAATGTTTGCTAATTGCCAAATGAGAGAAAGCATCTTATTTCATTCCAGTCTTGAATCTGAAGCACTAGATTATTACACAAAAAACCAAGCTTCTTTCAATCTGAATGTAGGAATGTGCAAAGAGGTGGCTTGGGATGATAGTAACATTTGATATATTGTAAGTTATTTGTCATTATATGATACTTTCTTGGTATCATGTTTTCAATTTTAAGTATGCTTAGTTATAAATATATTTATATAAATATATATATATAAATATATATATATTTAGATATAACTTGACCAGTGTGAAAGACGAACTCCAATGAGTGGGGTACAAAAAATCAACATGAGTAGTTTTCAATTCCAATTGAATTGATTTCTGGTTTAATAGTTTGGGATCCTATAATAGTCAGGTAGATATAAGGAGAGGAAGAGGTAGGAATTTTGCTGACAGAAATAATTGCTTGGGGTCCCCACCTTTCTGGATCTAATGATGACTGAGGATGGCATCAGCCTGTTTCTCTCTCCAAACACCAGGAAATAGAGAACAGAAGCAGCAAGACTATTGAATTGTGTGTCTAAAAACATCAAATACTTAGCAACTGAGTCCTGAAAGGCCAGATTCAGAGCTAGAAAGATGTCATCTACTTCAATCTCTTTATTTTATAGCTGAAGAAACTGAGAACCAGAGAAAATAAAGGTTTGTCCAAGTTGCACAGATAAGATTTGAACTCAGGTTCATTGACTTCAAAGGTGATACTCGGGATCTCTTGCCCTCTTGTCCTATTGTCACTCATCCCTTAGCAAAACCCACCCCTAGATTACTTCTACCACCTTCTTCAAATTAATTCATGTTGCTTGCTAGATGAAAGCAGGGAAAGTCAATGAACAACAAAGTTCATTGAATGCACTACAAATTTATATTATTGAACCTCAACTGGACCCTTATTATACACAGAAAATTAGTTTAATGCTCACTAACTGGGGCGGATAGGTAGTATAGTGGAAAGAGTGCTTAGTTTTCAAGTCAGGAAGATTCATCATCCTAAGTTTAAATCTGGCCTCAGACCTTTAGTAGATGTATGATCCTAGACAAGTCACTTATCCCTGCTTGCCTCAGTTTCCCATCCATAAAATGATCTGGATAAGGAAATGTTGAACCCCTCCAGTATCTCTGCCAAGAAAACTCAAATGGGATCAAGGAGAGTAGGATATGACTGAAAAGTGATTCAACAACAAACTATTTCAAGCTTACTGAGAAAATGAGACAGTTGGTTTTAAGTTGCCTCTTGTTCTGTTCTCTATGTCTCAAAATCCTTGACATCACCCCCTCTCATTTGCTTCCTTCCCTTTGTTTTCTTTTTTTTTAATTTTTTTATTTTTGCAAGGCAAACGGGGTTAAGTGGCTTGCCCAAGGCCACACAACTAGGTAATTATTAAGTGTCTGAGACCAGATTTGAACCCAGGTAATCCTGACTCCAAGGCCAGTGCTTTATCCACTATGCCACCTAGCTGCCCCTCTTCCCTTTATTTTCTAATAATTAAATGGCCCTCCTTGCCAAGACTAATCTATCTCCATGTGCCCTTGGTTCTAGCCCCTCCCATAGTCTCCAATAATTGCCCTTTTAATAATCTCTTTTCTCCAATATTCAGTCTTTCTGAAGATGCTGACAAAGCAATGCATTCTTGCACCTCTGAACTTTTGAACTGGTTATCTCTGATACTTGGAATGGTCTCCTTCCTTCTTTCTATCCCAGAGAATCCCAAATTTTTTTTATGAATGCAGCTTAAATATCACCTTCTACATAAAGTCTTCTCTGGTTTCCTAAAACCACTACTTCTCTCCCTAACTACTTTGGATTAATTTTGTATTGCTTCTGTACATATTTATCTGAATATATTGTCTTTTCTAAAAGAATGTCATTTCCCTGAAAGCACAAAATTGTTCTTTTTTTTCCCTCTACTCATATCATAGTGCTTAGTGCATAGAAAATCACCAAAGTAATTTTCCTAAAACACAGGATCAAAAATGTCACTATCCGATTAAGAATAATAAATAAACTCCAGGACTCCCTATGCCCTCCAGGATCAATTACAAAGCCTTCTGGCCCACCCCACTTTTCCAGTTTTCTTACACCTCACTTCCTGGTCTGTACTGTTTAATGCATTGACACTGGCCACCTGGCTGTTCCACTAACTGGATACTCTATCCCTTGTCTCTAGACATTCTCTCTGTGCCTACTGACTTCCTTGGCTTCCTTTAAGTCCCAACTAAAATTCTATCTTCTATAGGATTTCCCAAACACTCTAAATTTTAGTGCCTTCCTTCTCTTAATTATTTCCTATTTATCCTATATAATTTAATTGTACATATTTGTTTGCTTCTTGTCTTCCCCCTTTAAACTTTTTATAAGTAGAACCAGAAGATACTAATAACAACACTGGGTGATGATCAACCATGATGGACTTGTTCATTTCAGCAAAACAATAATCAAAGAAAATTCTAAAAGACTCGTAATAGAAAATACCATCCATAACCAGAGAAGGATCTGTGGAAATTTAAAAGAAGATCAAAACTTACTATCTTCAATTTTTAATAGTTGCCTTATGTATTGTCATTTTTTCTTGCCAATGCTTTTTTCCTTCTTCCAACTGGATTATTACAACATGATCAATATGGATCTATGTCTAGCATGGTTATAAGTGTAGAACTTATATTAGATTGCTTTCTGTCAGGGGGAGGGAGAAAAATGTAAAACTCAAAACTTTGCAAAAAATGGTTGATGAAAACTAAGGTTGCATGTAGTTGGAAAAACAAACAAATATTAAATTTTTAAAGATAAATAAACTGTGAACTTCGTTTGACCAGAGACTGTCTTTTACCTCTTTTTATATTTCCAGCTCTTGATTCTTAGGCTCAGTATTCTAGCTATACCTAGCTTCCTGTTGATTGATTGATTGACTGAATCCAATTCTCATCCCAACATGACAGGAATTTGTTGCACACCCAGAATATAGAGCAAACTTGTAATTTATACTTGGTTCCTGGTTGGCTTTGATCTCTGAAATCCTGGTCCTGAATAGAGTCCTAGAGGAAAAATCTCAATAGTGCCCAGAGAAGTAACTAAGGTAAGGCTAATGGAACTTTGCCAAAGAGCAGACAAATGCCAGCAACTTGGACCGGGAGTCACTTGCTGAGTGATTCTAGTCATCAAAGAAAGAAGGCAGAATGGGACAGAGTGATGGAGAGGGCCCAGGAGTGGGACAAAGGCAGTGCCTAGTGTTTGGCAGGGAGATGGAAGCTAGAGTCAGGGATGGAAGAAGAAGGGGGCAAAGGAAGGAAGCAACTCCTTCATTCCTACTAGAAGCCTGAGCCTTCCTCAAGTGACTGCCATCTCCCTCCTTGTCCTTTCCCTGAAGTTTTGCCCTTCCTGACTTCTACAATTTCCCAAAATTAAGCTGGGGAGCCATTGGGGAAGACTGGGGAAGGGGGCTGGAGTTGACTGGAGCAGAAAGTGCCTTTTACCAAAGTTAACCTAGGAGGTAGGAATTCTTTTAGGCAAGGACTTCTCCATTATCACCTACCACTTTCTGCCTCATGGTGGGGTGAGAGCGTGGAAGTGGGGACAGTGGGGTTATGCTGGTGACACAAAACAGGAGAGGGAGGAGACAAAGAAGGACACCCTCCCAAACTTCTTAGGATTGGAAAGGAGGAGGGATTGATGAGCTTGGGCAGACCTGGAAGTACTGAACCCCTCGCCCAACTTGCCTAATTAACTGCTTCTTTTGAACCATCAGAGAAGGGACTTCTGCTTCAGAACAGCAGGTGTTACCCTCACCCCTCACCCCACTCCCATCCTCCCCAGTAAAGCTTCAGGTCTAAGAGTTTAAGGAACTGAGTTTTAGTCTCCACTTAGACACTAACTTGTTGACTGTTTCCCTACCTGTAAATTGAGAGGGATTGCACAAGATGGTTTCTAAGGTTCCTTCCAACTCTGACAGACTGAGTTTTTGAGCCTCAGGCTTCACTTCAGCATAGATTCAGTCAAGAAGAGCTGAAGGAGAGACTTCCTCTGGAACACTGGACAAGACACTTCCTCTCCAGGGCTTCAATTTCCTTCTCTTGCAAAATGAACAAATTATTTTAGATGATCTCTAAGGTCTTTTCCACAACATGATACTTTGAAGGTTTAGAGTTGGGCATTGGGGAAGATTGATTTCAAGTCCTCTTTTAGTCTTGCCCCCTAAAAGTATCTATATTTTACAAGGGTTACCATTCTACCCTTAAGCCCCAATAATCAAATTTCTTTGATGCAAAGTGAAGAAACTACTGACCTTAATGCCTAATTATTAAGAATCATTAGGTTAAATATGAATCTACTTACTAAATGGTCTGATTTCATGAGGAGGGGGGAGGGGAGTGGTAGCCTCTTCATCAATAGTTGCCTCTTGGTTTTCTAAGGTCCCTGGCTCCCTATAAGGAATAGAATTCACTACCACCATTCCCTAAATGAAGGGTTATTTCATCTCCTTGCCTTACACACCCATTCTACTCTACTAGGTCTGATTATTAGGATGTTTTCTCTCACAAATCTAAATTTGCTTCTTTTCAACATCCATCAATTATTTCCAATTCTGACCTCCTAAGGTCTCAAAGAAAGAGTCTAATCTTTATTCATCTGATAACCTTCAGCTCACTGGAGATGCTCCACTCTTCTTTTCTCTAGGCTAACAGTCCTTACTTTCACAAATAATGAAAGTCTCCCATTCCCTAACTATGCTGGTCACCCTCCTGTGTACATAGTGTAGCTCAGCAATATGTTTCCTAAAATGTGGTAACCAGAACTAAACAAAAATTCATATATCATTTGACCCAGGCACCACACACACACACACACACACACACACACACACACACACACACACACACACACACACACACACTCTTCTTCTGCGTGACTAAGCCCAAAACTGCTTTAGTTTTGGGGTAGGATTGGGAAGAAGGCTGCCATGTCACATTGAACACTCTTATTGGGCTTGTAGTCCATCAAAAATCTCAGCTCTTTTTCCACAGGAAATATTGTGTAGTCATAGTTCCCTGATTCTGTACTTGTGCATTCTATTTTCTAAAACAAAGTATTGGTCTTTTGCCTTTATTTCTATTTCTTTTCATCTTATAATATTCAACCCATTTTTAACTACCCCCTCTCCCAGTCCTATATTCTTCATTCTCCAAGTCTCCATCATTTACAAAATGATGAACTGGTAGGAAAGGCTGAAGATTATCACTTAGAAGACAGAAAAGTTAATTGACCTATACAGGGATTGAACTTGTGACCTTGGCCTCATTAGCACTGTGTTCTGATTAGCCATGGAGATGAACTTGCATTCTCTTGGCCCCTGAGGTTCTCTTTCAGAAGTATGAAACATAATTGTAACACTATTCTTTAGAGTTCCCAGGGGCTGAAGTCAGTACCCCACATTGTGCAGCTTTTTCTTCAAAGTGCCTTTCTCATAACATAGCAGGCACTTAGGAAATACTTGTCAATTGATTAATAGACTATGTAAAATATTGCCTTGTTTATTACTTTCATCCTTGTGCATATCTTGTCCTCCCAGTTAAGATTGTAAGTTCTTTATGGAGAGGGACTAAAGAATGAATAACTTTAAGATATTAAGCTTGGGTGAGTGAGGAAATATTATTCCTGGTGAAAGGGGCTTGGAGATGAAGGATTTAGACACTAGGAGTGAGAGAGCAGGTTTGTAGGAAAAAGGTCACTTTTGGACATAATGAAATTCCAATTACAGTATGAAATTTCAGTATGAATGTCCTAAAGAAAGCTGGAATTACAGAACTGGAGCTTAATTGAGAAATAAAAACTGAAGATACAGATTTAGGAGCCTGCAAGAGAAAAATGATTAAAGCTATGACCAAGGATGATTTCTCCAAGAAATGGATGGTACAGAGAAAAGAAAGGATCAAGACTCAGTTTAATGGTAAGAGGACATGGAAGTTGTAGCAGACTCTGAAAAAGAAAAGAATCTTGAGAGGCAAATAAACATGGAAAGATCATAGAAGTAGGAAAATTAGGAAAATTTAAAATGGGGGAAACCCCAGGAGAGTTTAAAGATAGAGTGAGTGATCATCAAGACTAGTCATTGTTGAGAGAGATCAAGGAAAATTCAAGGACTGAGAAAAGGTAGAACAGTTTGCCCAGAAGGCTTAACAATGACAAAATAATTTCAGAACAATGGTAACTACAGAGGATTGATTGATTGTAAGCAGTAAAAGGGAGGGGTTGACAAAATGAAGTTCACTTGGAGGAAGGCAAGAAATAGAATGGTATCTTAAGGTGAGAGAGACAAGGAGCAATGGAAAAAATGTTTTTCAATATAGTCTATGTGTTTGAAGGTAGAGAAGAAACTAGCGTAGAGACAAACTGAAGATGATGGAGAGGAGAGTTGGGAAAGGATCAGAGCTCTCCAAATGATTTATTTTAGCTGGTCGTTGGTCGTTAATCTTCACTTCAATAGTCATCAATGTAAATATTCTGCCAGGGATAGCATACTGACCTGCGCAGCAAAAATTCCCTTTATGAAGCTATTCTCAAAGGCAACGGAGGATTTCTTCCAAAATTTGCCTGTTTATTTAGTGAGGTATGTGATGACCTCTACTGGTTCATGTGTGTGCATACAGAAATGTCATTTATAGTATGTGGCTGTTTCTGACAGCCCAATCCAGGTTACACGGCTTAATTCCAAGAAAGCAAAAGAAGGATTTGGAAGCTTAATATTGTAACCAAATCCTGGGCAATTTCTCTGGTCTCCCCTTTTTATGTGGGAACATGAAGAGGATGAAGAAACAACCATAAAAGTGTGATGCTCTCTTGAATCAGGTTACAGGGGAGTTGAATTAGGGGTTGCCTAGGTTAACTAGATTGTCAAGGGAATTTATCTCAACTACAAACTAGTTACATCTGGTTTTAGGGTAAAATTTTCAAGAATTTATTATATATCTTTACCTTCAATCTCTTCTATAGGGTAGGCAGAGTGGAAAGAGTAAGGAAACTTGAATTTTATTTTTACCCTAGTTTTTAGCTAATTGTAGGTCTTCAGTTACAGATAGTCTCTTCACTTCAGGGTCTTCAACTGTGGGATAGAGCTATTGAACCTGACTATTTCTAGGGTTCTTTCCAGTTCTAATGTTCTGGTAGATGAATCCTTGAATTGGTTTGAACTATGATAGTCAGGTACACTAACAGAAAGAATAATAACCATAACTGACATTCATATAGTCCCTTCATGTAGGCAAAATACTTTTACTTACATCATCTCCTCTGGCCAAATCACAGGAGCGCAGATTTAGGGACAGATGGTCCCTATGCACTCCCACTCCATTTTGCTGATAAGGGAAGCTGAGACTCAGAGAGGTCTTGATAAGAACTCGTAAGATTAAAGTATTATTATTTTTCTATCTCTGCACATACCGGTGAACGTGTGTTTGTAAATGTAAATAAATGCCTATCTATAGGCAAAGTAAGCCACATGAAAGAATAATATTTTTAAAGCACAAAATGAAGGGAGCATCTTGTTCATTAAATTAATTGGATCTGTGTGCATGCTATTTGGGGTCGTAATGCCCATCCTTCGGCTAAGATTTTTCTATTGAGCTGTCAACATTGATGAATTCCGGAATCCATGTCAAATATGGTCTGCGGATACAGCTTTTAGAGCCTGTGCATTTCTCAGGACTCCGTGACCATTTGGGGGCAAACATGAAAATGCTCTTGGAAGACGCGGCTGTCCTGGTCCCCCGCAGATCATGCACCTCTTCTCGTGCGGTGGAGCTGAGAGGGAGGGAGAATTAGCTCCCGGGGGTCTCCTGAGACGCCCCCCCTGGAGTGACCAGCCAGCCTCCGGGGCGGCAGCCACCATGTTCGGCAGCAGCTTTTGACCAAGTCCGGAGAGCCGGTCTGTCTCTGCGCGCAGTGCAGCGTGCGGCCGCAAGGGGCGCTGCGCGGGGCTGCGATTAAACCCCCCAGCGGCCGGCGCGCGCTCTCAGAGTGCAGCCGGGGGCCCGCACACGCTGCCGCCGCTGCCGCTGGAGCTGCTGCCTCTTTGCCCCCCGCTCCCCTTGCTCCTGCCCCTGCTTTCCGTGCTCTCGCTCGCCCCCTCCTCGCACCGTTACTCGCTGCTCCTTTTTTCTCTCCCCTGCGCCTCTCTGCGCCCCCCACCCCTTTGGGGAGGGTCCGGCCGCTCCTGCCTGCTTCTCCTCTCCCGCATCTGCCCGGCTGGCCGGGAAGGGGGGCCGCCTTTCGCTCCCGCCTCCCTCCCCTGCGCGCATTCCGCATCCTTGACCGTGCGCCGTCTCCAGGTGGACGACCCCCGCCCCTCCCCGCCCGCCCGGGCTCCCCGCTCGGCCGCCCCCCCAGGACCCGGAGCCGCGGAGCGCGGGCAGCCGGCGGGCCGGGCAAGGCTGGCCCCGCGGGGGCCGCTGCTGCTGCGCGGCCGCCCTCCCGGAGGCCGCGGGTCCATGTGGACTGGGGGGGCTTCCCCTGCGGTCTTCGGATTACAAACCTGCACCTGAATGACCGCCCGGCCCGGCGCCGGGGACCTGCGTCCGGCCCGGCTCTAGCGGCTGCCGAGCCCCCGAGGAAGGGCTGGGGGCGGGAGGGAGCCCTGGGGGAGGCGGCGGCGGCGGCCCCGGCCGGAGGAGCCCCGACTGAGCCGGCTGCCGGGGCCGCAGACCCGAGCGCGCGGAGCGGAATGGGGAAATTTCAGTCCAAACACGGTAAGAGCCGGAGTGGCGGCGGCGGCGGCTGGGGAGCGAGCGGGGGGCGAGCCGGGGGCGGACCGGGGGGCGGGCGGGCGGCCTCTCCGGAGGGAGGGCGAGCAGGTTGCGGCGGGCGCTTGCCCTCGGGATGGTGCATCCTTTGATGTTGGAAAGCAGACATCTCAACTGTGTCCCCCCCCTTTTTCCCTTCTCCTCTCCCTCCGCCCCGTTCCCCCACCTCCCCTCTCTCTCTCTCTCTCTCTCTCTCTCTCTCTTCCTCTCTTCTACTCTTTCCCTTTGCCAACTGGCGACAGCAGCATGCAAGAGAAGAGAAAACCCAGAAGGTGAGAGGCAAGGGGGAGCTCTGGGGGGGGGGGGGGACGGGCGGTCCGACTGGGGCGCTTGCTGCGGGGGGATGAGGATGCTGCCCTGGATCCTGGGGAGGAGATGCTCCTCTCCCTGCGCCGAGGTGGCTGGGGTCTGCGGGCCTCCCTGGCCCGGGAGGGTATCTCCTCTGGAGCCCTCCACTGGCTGCAGATCTCACCTTTTCCTACCCCCGGAGGGACGAGCTTTGATCTCCCTTTGAAAGGGGACTCTGAAAGACTAGCGATTTTCCTCTCTTACGAGAGACTGGACTGTGTCCCTCTCCCTCCTCTCAGCTGCGCTTGGAGAGCGCCTTGGGAAAGAGCCTGAGGCCGGGAAAGGGCTGCCAGCTCCCGCCGGACTTCCCTGGAGACTGGGCGAGCCCCTCCCGGCTGCCGCTACCCGGCGGGCTCTCTCCAGGAACAGGAATACCCCGCCCAGACGACCCCCTCGGCACATCCCCCAATCCCGTGCGAGTCTGTAGGATGAGAGGCTGAGGTCCGCTTGCCTCCTGCCTCTGCTCCTGGAAGCGCATCTTGGAACCGCTCGGAAGTGTGTGGTTTTGCCTTCATTAATAGTTTGCTTCCCCCCTTTCCTTTGGGCTGGCCGTGTCCCGTGTGTCCCGTGCTGACCGGGTGCTGCAGGGGACAGTTTTGTGGTGAACTCCTACGTGAGCAACCGTAAAGTCTTGGAAGAAGGAGACCGGTTTGGAGTCGGGGAGCACAGGTCGAGAGACAAACAGGTGAGAGACGCTCGGGTCCAGCCCGCCTAGCTTCTCTAACAGGGCCGGGAAAGACCTTTCTTTCTATTGACTTGCTTCCTTCTTTAGTGGTTGAGCTCACGCTGGTGCTCTGGCTTCTTCAAGAGATAAGGGATTAGTCTCCTTGCATCCTTATTTGGAACCCCAGTATTCTACTCAGGTGTAATACGGAAGGAGCTGGTACTAAATGTGAAATTATGCATCCGAAATATAAAGTATCTCTCCCTGGTAATTCAGGGTAACAGTTTCTCAAAATACTGTTTCCCATTTGTGGGGGATAAGAAGATTTAAGACATGTGGAAACAGATTGAGACATTGTAGAAAGCTACAACCTCAAGAGTAGACTGAGTTACTGGGCTTTTACCTGTCAAGTAGAAATAAAAATGCCTTTTTTTTGTTTTAAAATCAAAGTTAAAAAGGCCAATGCCTAGCATTTACCCATGCTAAAGCTTGGAGATTTTTAATGGAGCAAAGGCAAAGAGTTGTTGCCAACTTTACCTCTTCTTTCTGACCAAAGGAAGCTTGTTGCTTAGAAGTGAAAGGAAGAGACTAGGTTACGCAGACTTTGGGAGAGTAAACTCAGATTGGCATGGCTAGACTTGGGATAGAACTTTGATTAAACAGATCTAGCATGTATTAGAAATGCATTTATAGTTAGGGAATCATTCCCTGAGAATTTTCTTGTTACCTAAAGTGTAACTGGACATCTCTTTTCTCTCTTCATTAGTCTTCTCATTATCCTCCCCACCCTACCTTTGAAATACAAAGTTTTAAGTCTTTTTTAACCTGTGGTGTGAACAAACTTAAAACAAATTTTGATGAGTATATTTAAACATAATTTTAATTTCCATTGTAATCTTCTATATTTTGTTTCATGCATTTGAAACATTATCCTGAAGAATCCATAGGCTGCACCAGACTGAAAAAGGGGTTCATGACATAAAAAACGTTCAGATCCCCTGATTTTGATGTAATGAAACATAGTGCTTTCCAAGCATTGGTAAGTGTTTGGGTATAGAAGAGCATTTTCTAAAGTGGAGGGGATCTCCCCTTTAAGTAGGTGCATCTTTGTTGTCTTGTAGAGTATAAGCTCCTTGAGAGCAAAAGTTGCTTAGTTTTCAGCCACTGTGACCTATGCTTAACACTGACAAACATTTTAGACATGTAGTAAATGTTTATTTATTGACTGATTTATAGAATACTCAAAATTCAAATAATGAGTTCAAGTTCTGCCACTTTTTGTGTGACCACAGACCCCAAGTTGCTTAATCTCTTTAAGCCTCAATATTCTCATCTATAAAATGATGATAAAAAATATACCTCACAGATTTGTTGTAGAGTTCAAATAAGATTACACATGTAAAGTCCTAGATTAGTGTCAGATATTATTATGCTGTTTTACCAAAGCCTCATCTTTGCATGTGCCTATGTGCCTGAATTGACAGGAAGTAGGTAGGAAAATTCATTTAATAGAAAATGAAAGAGGAGTTGGTACTTTGACATTTTCAGATGTCAGAATCAACTTTCAGGCATTATCTATGGAGTCTAAAAAATTGGCTCATACAATTATGACTAGACCAGGCTCTACCAAAAAAATAGAGTTGGCTGGGATTCATTCATGAGTCCAGATTGTATAGCCAAAGTGGAGTCAGCAGATTTGTTCATGTGTGGAGACAACATCTGGTAAACAGGACCCACCAAATTTTTGTCCCCAGGCAGAATGAAATGGCTATTTGGCAATCCTCCCATTAGTGTGATCAATGTGGACTGCCAAACCAAGTAACTCAGTCCCCAGCCCCTCCCCCCATCACACCTCCCCAAACTCTCCAGTGGATTTTATGGCATGATACTTAATGACATTGCAAGACCATGCTGATGAAACCGATCTCCAGAGCATTTCCTCCTGCCCTCTTCCCATAAAAGAGTTTAAACCTAAATCATTTAAGACAATTGTAGGCTGAGATACTAGCAGTTTTCAAAAGGACAGTCATCCTTCTAGTATGTATGTATGTATGTATGTATGTTTATTTGTATAGTTATCAATCATTTAAATTTATTTGCTGCTGTGAGCATAACACCAGTGTGGGTCCCTGAAATAGAACTTAGATTGTAATGGTAGGATTGTGTGTGTATGTGTATATGTATGTACATGGTTAGGCTATATATGCTTGTATTGTAGTCATCTGTGTGCATATGTGTGTATATGTGTACATACATTCATTTATCAAATCCTTTTGAAAGTGGTAGAAAGTATTAAGTACAAATCTGATTCTATGTACATATACACACATAGAATATAGGCTTAATGCTTTCTACCACTTTCAATATAGGGAATAAAAACTCTTGATAAACCAAGTATTTATAAGTTTATAAAACATTTTAAAAATACAGTTATATCTATGTTCTTAATATTTTGGGAGGTACATACCTATATCTTATGTCTCAACATTTTTTTCCTCCATCTACAAACTTATCTTAAGATATTTACCCATTCTTATTTTTGGCAGAATTAAAATATTGTCTGCCTCTTCTCTGTTGGATTTCATATTTTTCCAGGATGATAGGGAGATGTTGAAAACCAGTTGATTTCTCTCTCTCTCTCTCTCTCTCTCTCTCTCTCTCTCTCTCTCTCTCTCTCTGTCTCCGCCCCCCCCCCCCCACCAGTTTGGTCTTGCATGGTTTTTTCCCAAGGCAATGAGATTACATGACTTGCCCAAGATCACAAGCTAGGTAATTATTAAATTTCTGAGGTCACATTTGAACTCAGGGCCTCCTGACTCCAGGACCAACTAGCTGCCTCGTACACTTTTTATTTAACTCTCATTTATATGTCATTAACTTCCTCAAAATAAAAAAAAGCACAATTTTTAAAAAATGACCCCTAAAATAGTATTCAGGATAAGAGAAGTAGTTGTAGATTACTGGGTTGTGGTAAGAAGGTCTTAACTAGCTGTTAAGGCTTGTTCCTTTATGACATGAGATCTTTTTTAATTTTTCCTAGCACCTCCTGCGTTATCTGAAAACAAAGTACTTATTAATTGCTCCATAGGGTGTGATCAAATTAATAATAAATGTTTCTAAAACCCTTTGAATTAGCCTAGTTTGTATGCCTTGGGAAATTGATCTATTAGATAAAGGTAAGTTCACTTACATATTCTGAATGGGGTGTGGAGGGAAAATAAGAGAAGCAGGTTTAAACAAGTAAGATTCAAATTATTTTTTCCCAAGTATTTCTGATATTGTAACCCTCTGAAAATTTGAATTGATTATCATTACTGATATATGTTATTGTGCTGCATCTTAGGGTTGTTTTTAAAAGGACAAATGTTTCTTGAAGAAGAAAACAAACATTTCCACTATGGCAAATAGAGAAACTTCTGCTCATATTCTTCTTTGACTTCTAGAATCTGGAATTGAAAAAGAACTTCAAGTGTAACCTTCTACCTGATTCAGGAATCCCTTTCCAACTTCCCTGACAACCTCTGCTTGTACCACACCATTTACAGGGAACTGTCTATCTCCAAAACAATCCATTCCATTTCTGTCTAGTTTTAATTGTGAGAAGGCACTTCCTGTCAGTCAGGCAGGGGAGCTACAAAGACAAAAATGAAGATAATACTTGTGCCAATGAGCTTCTCACCTAACTTCCCAGTTTAAATTAAATCTTTCTTACTGAACTACATAGTATCCCTCCTCCCTTTTACCACCCTTTATACACATAAAGACAAATATGCTCTGAATTCTCTCTTTTTGAGACTAGAAAAACTCTTCATTTGTTTTAGTTGTTCTTCAAACACCGTGGTTTCCAACACTTTCATCATCCTGGTGATCTTTGCCAGTTTATCAGTGTTTGTTTTAAAATACCAGAACTGCACAGAATCCTACATGTATGTGTGACCTGTTCAGAGAACAGAACAGAACATATCTTTGAAGATATGCATGTTTTACTTCTATTAATAAAGCCTTTCCTTTTTTGGCAGTATATTAATAGTGGATCTATATAATAAGCTTGCTTTAAGTTAACCCTTTAGTCTTTCCCTAATATTAGGACAGATTATCAATCTTCATTCTGTCTTTAGACTCTTGATTTTTTGAACCTATGTTCAAAACTTAACATTTATCCTGTCTTTCAGCTTATTATTTTAAGTTCATTGTTCCAATTTGCCCATTCCATGCTATCCTCCAGTCACCTCTGTTTGGTGTTCAAATTCTGTCCCACTTCCCTATTTTTCCAATCTTCTCACACCTCACTTTCTATCACAGACTATTCAGTCCAATGACACTGCCCTCCTTGCTGTTCCAAGAACAAGACTCCATCTCTTGTCTCTGGGCACTTTCTCTGGCTGTTCCCCATACCCAGAATGCTCTCCCTCTTAAACTCCACCTCCTGGCATCTCTAGCTTTCTCCAAGTTCCAACTAAAATATTATCTTCAACAGGATGCTTTTGCCAACCCTTCTTAATTCTAATCCCTTCCTTCTTTTAATTATTCTTTATTGATTTGCTTCTTGTCTTCCCTGTTAACTTGTGAGCTCTTTAAGGGCAGGGACTGTCTTCTGTCTCTTTTTTGTATTTTCTCCCTGCTTAGTACAGTGACTGGCACAGAGTAGGCATTTAATAAATGTTCATTGACTAGCCAAGTATTATGGTTAAATCTGCTTGGCAAAAGGGAGGAAGATGGCATAATACAATAACTCTTCCAGGACATGATTCAGTTGCTAATTGTTTGGTTATTAGAATGGGCAGCTGTAAAACCATCTTTAGTCACTTCTGATGGATATGTAGGTATAATATAAAAGTCCTAGAAGAATCATTCGAGAGAGACAACTAATCACCAAATGTTGGAAGCACAATGGGCCTTAGTACCCTTTGTGATTAGTGATAATCTTATTATTACACTATAATATTTACACTTAATGATAATTATAACAAATGATTAGTAATCATTTATACCAACTAACTCATTTCACAGATGAGGAAGCTATGTGAACCTAAGTTTACCAAGCATAAGTGAACTATTGTACGATTTGATAGAAAACTTAGGTATTTTCTTGAAATGATTTAGAATAGCATCTAAAGAGTTCTTTGAAGAAGTGATATTTCATTTGAAATTCATTTCATGTAATTGAATTCCATAAGGTCATAGAAAGTTAGACCTGCAAGAGAGGACCCTAGTGAATATATCATCTACTCCAGTTTTTACTACATACTATTCTGAGAGGAAGAAACCCTTCTAAATGTTTCTGGCTCAGCAAGACCTTCAACCCACCTCCCTCTAAGCTGATGATGGCTCCTCCAGAGTGATTTACATTTTAAAAGGTTAAGATGCTTTGAACATAAAAAAACATGGACTGAAATTGTTGTAGATAGCAAGTGGCCTATGGAGAGAAGTAATATATGTATATTCATCACTGTCATTCTGATATAGTCATATTTATCTTTGACATACAGGCCTCTTAAAAAATGGCTTTGACACTGAAAAGCATTGAGGTTTTAGCTACTGAAGAGGAGATCTATACTCAAAGTTAATTTAACTAATTCCTGGTTGGGAAAGTTTATAGTCTTAATCTGGGACTTTAAAGAAATTTTTTGAGGGTTAATTTAAATGTGAAATAGCATAGTATTGTATTTCACCAGAGCATCATTGCTGACACAAAATAATTATCCCAAATAACTCAAAAGTAGTTTTTCAATTTCTCATGGATGTCAAATCTGAAAAAACAAGAGGGCTATCGTGCAGTGACAAGAGCCAAGAATTTGGATTCAGAAGAGTCAGCTTCAAGTCCTGACTCTGCTATGTGACCTTTGAAGTCATCTAACTTCTCTCATCTCTAAAGTTATAGAGTTGGATCTCAAAGGTTTCTTCTATGCAAATTTTGTGATCTATTTCCTGCTTTTGGAGGTGGTCTGTGTCTGTGAGACACATGTGTCTATTTTATAAACTGACAAATTTTGGTGTCCAGAGGGAAGATTAATATGAGAAAATGTCCTACATAATATATGAGTCAATGGACCAAAAATTCCAATTTCTAAAAGCAAAAATTCTTGAGTTGTAATATCAGCTCCCCTCCAGCTACTCTGCATGATTTGCCATGGTTTTATTAGCTGACTTTTGGAAGTTTATAAGAAAAAAAAATTCATAGGCAGGAGACAAATGGCCAATATACACAAAAATTTTGTGCCAACTGGGTAACAGTTTGTTTTCTTTTTCTGTCACTTTTATATTTGTGGCTTATTTACCTACAGAATTTTAGTTTTATTAGTTAAGAACTTACATGTTGCTTTTCCGTAAAGGAACATAAGGTCTATTATAACTATCAAAAATTCAGATTTTTAAAGACAACCATCATCCCTCTTCTATGCACTCATAAATAGATAGCCTGTGAGTTGTCATTTATCTAAAAAGAGGTCTAATTTTAAAGCAATTATAACAAATGCTAAGAGCAAATTATTACACTTAAACAATTTGGATTCACTTAGTGAAGTCGTTTAATATGTTGTTAATAAACCTGTGGTGAAAGGTTCAATCATCCACAGAGTCCCCATCCAGATCTTGTACAACATTCTAGGAAGAAGAACTGGGTGGAAGCATGGATAGATTGTCATAAATCCAACTCTGCTACTGGAAAAATAACTATAAGACCATGGTGGGTCCTTAAGATGCAGAGCAGAATATTATAGTAAAATCTGCAATTATAGTTTTACTGGAAAATGGTAAACTTGAAGACATAGTCAACTTTAAGACCACTTGACATATTTTCTATAAAAGACTACACTTTTCAGAATTTAAAAAAAAATCACCAATCTTGGAAAAAGCACATCTCATGAAAGGTGGTAAATATAGATTTCAATAGATACAATTTTAGCAACTATAAAGATTTTGTGCTTCATTTGACAAGACAGTGGGGAAAAAAGAATGTACTTGATATTAGGGGAGACCTCAGTCCAAATCCCACCCCTGGTTCTTGCTGACTATGTGGCCATGGGTAAGTCAATTAACTTTCTGAGTCTAAATTTCCTCAACTGTGAGATATTTGTTATTTCCATCTCATAAGTTTGTTTTTGAGGATTTATGTAAAATCTTTTTAAAAGGCCTTAAAAATTAGAGCTATGGTAAAAGTAAGCTATTATGACATCTCTCCTCCTTTATTTATTCTTTTTTAATAGGAATGGTGATGATGTATTTATCATTAGTGCCATAATTCTTGGATAATATGCTTTTGAAGTTAATCACCAAGGCCTCCTGAACCAAAAGAGAGTCAAAGATGTGAGTTCAAAATCTGACTTCAGATACTTATAAACTCTGTGACTCTGAGGAAGTCACTTCTGTCTACCTCAGTTTCAACAAATGCAAAATGTGGATAATCGTCATACCTACCTCCCAAGATTGTTATAAGGATTAAATTACATTTGTAAAACACTTTACATATTTAAAGATCTATATAAATATTATTATCAATCAAACTCTATTTAGTATATATATATATATATATACATATATATATATATATACCCGTTTGCTTATTAATAAGGTTTAGTTTTAATCCTAATTTGAAAGTGCCTGTTATATGTAAACTGCTATACTAAATGATGAGGGGAATACTATTATAGAGGTCTTAATTATCACCTCTTTAAGATTATTCCTGGTGGCTGAAAACCTCTAAGCTTTCATCTAAACTTGGTGCGATATTAATGTTTAAAAGAATCCCAGCCCTTTCTTTAGAAATTAGCCAACCATAACAATCTTCATACATTCAGATAAGCAGAAAAATATGGACCTTTTAGGTGCCCCACCTACAAAAGACAGAATTTTAGCCCATATACCTCAATTATTCACATTGATCTACCTAAGGGGTTCTTGATTGTCTGTGGGATACAGCTGTAAGATAATGGAACCCAATAGAAGAGAGTTCCAATGAA
The DNA here is from genome assembly GCF_037893015.1 of Macrotis lagotis. Lineage (NCBI taxonomy): Eukaryota > Metazoa > Chordata > Mammalia > Peramelemorphia > Peramelidae > Macrotis > Macrotis lagotis. The sequence continues at coordinate 330,697,805 of NC_133666.1, forward strand.
ATTCGAAGGTATTTGGAGAGGGGGGGAAATCACTTGATCCAATACGTTCTGGATCTTTCACTTCATTTTTCCTTATCTCCTTAGCTGATAAAGGTACTTAGTTGATAAGTGCTTTTGTGTTTGTATATCTGAGTGTTTGTATATCTAGACTCTGGGAAGGCTTCTCAGTCTATATCTGTTTTTCCCAAGGAGATAGCACCACCCGGTGATGAGAACTTCAAGATAAGAGGGGCAATTTTTTTTTCTGATGCTTTTAAACTTGCCATACTGTAAGAAACACAGAACTTTCCCAAAGGAAGCAGTAAGGTTTGTTATCTATCTGGTGAGGTTGTTGCCAAATTGTTTTTCAGTTGTGTTTGACTCTTTGTGACCCCATTGGCGTTTTCTTGGTAGATACAGGAATAGTTTGTTATCTCCTTCAGCTCATACTACAGATGAAGAAATTGAGGCAAACAGGGTTAAGTGACTTGCCCAAGATCACATAACTAGTGAGTATCTGAAATTGGATTTGAACTCAGGTCCTCCTAACTCCAGACCTGTTGTTTTAACCACTATACCACTCAGTGCCTGCTGGTGGGGGGTCAGTCACTCTTGAGCCCCAGATCTACTCTGAAAATAAAAACCATTCTTAGAATACAAAAGCTCTTCGAGGGAAGGGACTATGGCATTTTTTTAAACTTTGTATTCCTAGACAAAGTGTTAACAGATATAATGATGGTCTTGGAATCTAGAAGATCTGGGTTCACATCCTGCCTCATAGCTTTATGTCTCAGGGCCTTGATCAACTCCATATTTACTAAGTTATGCTGACTTCTATTGGTGGAGGAAGTCTCTATTGATAGAATATGGCTAATTCTAGGAGTATTCCCTGGCATTTAGTACATTGTCTTGCATCTAAAAAAAACTTAGCAAATATTTGTTATATTGTTTAATTCAAGAATTCTCCAATGTTTGTGTATCATGGACTCTTTAGGTGGAGCTTAGGGAACCCTTCCCAGAATGTTATTAAATGTATATAATGCAAAGGATTACAAATATAATTTCATCAAAATACAGTTATCAAATTTATTTTTTTTAGTTCACAGCCCCAGATTCAATTTAAAAATCAAATTGATTTAAAGAATTTGACAGCTTTCCCGCTTCTGTAGGAAGGGAGAGAGAAGGGCAGTGGAAAGATTCACAGAGGTTCCTTGGCATGGAAAGCCCCCTTTTGGCTACATCAGTATCTCTTCCTTACTCATTTGATTTAGTTTCATGTCCCTCACTTACTATATTTGTTCTTGCTAGACATGCTGTAATGCTGTTTCTCCCATTGATGAAAGGAAACCATTTCTGTCTTTTTGGCTAGCTTCAGTGAATTAGTGACTCCTTGTTGTTGTTCTTATTTTAAATGGAAAAAAGTTTTTGAATCAGATTCAGGCACAGTTTATCTCTTGACATTTGGAGCTTTCTGAAATAACCTGGAAGTGTACAGAGAGTCATTCGAACAGGAACCAGGAGTTGATGAAAGCCAACCAGGTTGAGTTGGTGCTTACGTTTCAAAGGAAAATGACCCAAACTGGACAGAGCCAAATTACATGCTGCAGGTGCCTTACAAAAACCTCTCCTGGTTTGGGTTTGACTAGGGATTGTGAGGAAACCATAAACTGACTTCAGAAAAATAACTAGGTTTAGAAGGAAAAGCCTTATATAATCTTATGAAGTTATTAAAGAAATATTATCCAGAACTCTATGGAAGTCCAGAATGAAATGTGGTCACGGCACCCTGCCAGTGTTAGTGTGTGGTTTGTTACCAAGTTGAACAAGACCTGACAGTTGTTTCTGAGAGAGGAAAGGTATTGCTGGGCACTCTTCTCCCTGGAGATCCTATGGGCATTGTGGTGAGGGAGGCAGCTCAAAGGATTTATTCATAGAGCAGCCTCAACTTGAATCTCTTTCCTACTTCTGAAGAACTTTTTAGAAAACATCATTGATGGCTGGAAGACGTCATGCCCCTCACCTCACATGTTAATTTTAGATCAGACATGAGTACAAGTAATCTAAGAACCCCTGTCTTCCAAAGGGAAGCAAGTGAAAAATGTGCTCAGTACATGGAACAGATCCAAATTGAGGGGTGACTTCAAATTCAAAACTGGATCTACTGAGTCCCAAATGTCACCATCTCAGAGGCCAGCTCCTCCAATGCTCTTATTTTAGGAGTCGACCCTGACCCAGGGTCACCCAGGGAAGCAACAGAGGTGCCACTGATCATTTCAAATAACCTCTAGGACAGCTATTCTGTCCTCTTTATTCTTGCCTTGTTTCCCACAGGTTCCTTTCAATTTTGACTTCTTTCCCAGGCAGCCAGGTGCTCTTCTGTCCACTGGTGGGTGTGAAGAAGGAAAAAGAACATCAGCTCCCTGTTTTTATTACTTCTGGAGGACTGGTCAGCAGCTATTTTCATTCTACTCAGTTAGTTACCTCTTGGACTAGAGGGAGTTCTGTTTTTCCCTTCCTTTTAAATCATTCCATTTGTAGTACCTTCTGTTCTCTGTTTGAGCTTTCATCTGGCAGAAGTTCCTGCAGGTGAGGTTCATATTGGAGAATGGATCAGAGCTCAGGAAAGCCATGGGGCTACTCTTAAAAAGGGCAATCAAAGATTGTGTGTCAGTACATTTAGTGTGGATCTTAGAAAAAGATTCTTTTTTCTAAATTCTAATCTTTTCTACCAAGTTCTGATTGCTCAGGGATGCCATCTTTTGTTTATTATTATCCTCTTGCTTGTTAGACATGTAAAGCCAATAGCATCCATTGTCTTTTCCAATAAGGGACCAAAGGATTCTTCTTGTCTTTTTTTTTTTTTGGCTTTTCTTCAACATTAGTTGCTCTTTAGTGAGGTTACAAAAACCCTTTCATGTTAGAGTTTAAATTTTGTATTGTTTAAAGTCAAGTTAGAATCCACAAGATAGAATAGAATAGAATAAGAATTCTTCTTGAAAAAGAAGAACCCTTTTCTATGGATTTGCTTTGTTTTGGACTTGTTTTTTTTTTCATTTTTTAAAGTATTAGATAGCTTAATGGTTGCCTACTAATATTTGCTTACATTTATCAGTTATTTGACTCTGGACTACACTTTCCTGTTCTCTCTACATGGAGCAAAAAAGCAAAGCTATTCATCAGGCAGAGAAACTTTGTTTTTCAATTACACATGGAAATAAAGAAGAGTTATTCTAAATTTGCCTTGGTTCAATTTTCAGTTATAAATGTAGAGGCAATGTAGAATAAGGAACAAAAATTAGTTCATTGCATTCTTTGGATTTGACTTTGACCTGCTAAGCAGAGTGGTTTCTTGGTTCTCTTCTCTGAGATTTGTATGTGCCCCTCCCATCCTCTATAAAGCTGTCATCTTTTCCTGCCATCATCCCAGCCTCATTGACTCCATCAGTCTGAAGCAGTAGTTTTTAACATGTGATCTAGTGACCCTACAAGGTTCCTGAAACCCTTTCAAGAGGTCCATGAGACCAAAAACTATCTTAATAATAATAATAATAACACTAAAATATTTTAATTTCTAATATCATAAGCATCAGCTCTTTGTACAGGGTCTTCCATAATTTTTTAAAAGTATAAAGGGGTAAGGGTGTCTAGGTGATGCAGTGGTTAAAGTACTGGCCCTGGAGTCAGGAGTACCCAAATTCAAATCTGGCCTCAGACACCCATTAAGAATTACCTAGCTGTGTGATCTTGGGCAAGTCACTTAACCCCATTCCTTGCACCCCCCCCCCCAAAAAGTATAAAGGGGTACTGAGACCAAAAGTCTGAGAATCTAGCCTAGAACAGAGATGTCAAACCAACAACCCTGTGGTATGCTAAACTCCCAAGTTTGGCCCAAACTAGATTAAAATGTAATTGAGAAATGTTTAATACAACAAATTTTAAATGCAATACAACATAAAGTTAACTTGTGGTTTTTCTAAAACAAAATTCAACACTCAGACATCTATTTCTATTTGAGTCTGATACCATTAGTCTAGAGAATGGTTGGTATTCCAAGGAAGTTTTCAATATGGTGTAGTCCACTGGAATTTCTTGATTATAACAGATCCTTCCTCACATATGGGGAGTGGGCAAACTGTGGCACTGGGAACCCTGATAGTTTCTGTGATGGATGACATAGTGATGCAGTAGCGAAAGGACTCAGATCATACAAGCCCTGATCCTAAAACTTCTAGATCTTCCTTGACCCTCTGTGGTCAGTGGAATTCCTCTCTTGGGGAAGACTTCATTGCATTGAATTTCTTTACTAGAGGAAGGATAAAAGCTTCCTCAGGGTAGGAGATCTCATAATTTAAACTTTCTCCCTCAGTTCATAAAAGTTCAACACAGACTTTTGAGATCTAGTAATAGTTCTCCTGCCACATTACACATTCTTCTAGAATGGTCATGAACTTCTCAATGAAACTAGCTATTGCTGTGCCCCTCCCCCTGCATTTTAGAAAGCTTTCCAACACCCAGCTGGGGTGTGTCAGTGTCACCATATTGTTAACCCACATTTTTACGTGCTGTTCCTTTTTTCCCCCTTGGAAGGGAATTTAGGTTGGAGGTAGGGCTGAGGGGAAAGAAAGGTTGTGCCTTTTTTCTTTCATTTCCAAAGCCAATTACTATAATTCCTCCACGTTGTTTTAGTTGGAAAAGAGGGTAGGCTTTTTTTTAACTGTGTCCCAAATATCTAATTTTAATAGACCTTGTAAAAGTGTTTCCCTTGTATTCATCAGTAAAAGAAAATGTATTTAAATGCAATTCAAGCTTTGAGCACTAATTTCCTTTCTCTCCAAATGAAATAGTAAAGAGTTTTACAAGGGCAAAGAGAAGGTTGGTGGATAGGTTAGAGGCAGGAGAAGTGCTTGGTTGGGGGATGTTATTAAGGAATGGGGGGAGAGAGTATGGTTGGGTGTTTTCTCAAACAGTTGGTTAATTGGATTTGCCATCTGCTCTAGAGAAACATCAAAGAGCTTGAAGGGGGAGAATTTGAGGCCCCCTCTTTCCATCACTAGCAGTGATGATGATGTCCTGCCTCATGACCAGCTGCTCCATCCTCTATCTTCTCCCTGGACAGATTTTTTTTTAAAGAAATTATTGGTTTGGCCAGGAGGCAGAACTAGCACCTGCCTGGAGTCCTTCTAGGCACTAAAATATGCAAACTTTTGCCATTGAGGCAGTTGGCCAGAAATCTGCAAGCTGTATCTAATTTTGCTGAAAGTTATACCACTTCTCCTTCTTTTGTAATGGGAAGAGGCATTTTAGGGACTATGAGGTGATAAGTGCCATTATTGACTCCTATACCAAGATGTCTCTTTTCTCATAGCATCACCTTGGTTCTTATATCAACCTTTGGATCCCCACACCAATTCCCAAACCTTTTCTATCTTAAAGACTTACTTTTCTCTCTACTGTCCACTAGTGTATCCACTAGTTACTAATTTGTTGCACTAAACAACCTCTTTATCTTTTTTAACCATTACCAAATATTTTTGACAGTTACAGATTCATAGTATAGTTTCAGAGCTGGTAGTGATAGACTCCTTTCTTCACTTTTTTTTCCATTTTTTTCCTTTGGCATTCTTGACCTGAATTTTGATATTCTGTTTATTTTAGCTGTACAGTGTAATCCATTGGTGATTTGGCTGGTAAGGCAGTGAATAAAAAAATTAACTTAGGTAATATTGCTTTTTTTATTATATTGGCACAACTCAACTGTGGGCAGTTATGTCTCTCTTATCTAGACCTGTTTTTTTCCTATAAAGAATGTTTTATATTTATGTAGTTTCTGTGAATCACTTAGTAGATAAATTCCCAAATATTTTATATGTCCTGTGGCTATTTTGCATGAAATTTCTTTTTTTCTATCTCTTCCTGCTAGGTAAGAAATGTAGATATAGTCAGTGTAGTATTTCAGAATGAGGACTGGAATTGAAGTTGGAAGACCTGAGTTTAAATCCTAGCTTCCTTCTGTGAATTTAGGCCAGTCACATTCTTCTGTACTCATGTAATTTGTCAAATGAAGGATTGAACAAGAGGACCTCTGATGTCCATTCCAGGTCTAAGTCTACAATGCAATTAAGAAAAGCTCTAGGCCTGCTGTGGGATTAAGTATTTCAAAGGAAAATTATATTAAAAAATGTTCATTTGTAAAACCCAAAGTGGGGAGAAAAAAAATTAGACATGGATTTTTGAACTTTATGACACATGTATAACTCAAATATAGAATTGCTTCAACAAAACTCATTTGCTCTTAAGGTTTTCATTTGAATTGTGAATTCTTACTCTGTGGTTCTCATAAACATAGATGATCCATTTACCCATTAGGATTTGCAAACACTTTCTTGATTTTCACTACCATTTTTACTACCATTCACTACCATTGGAAATAATGTATATAATCACAGCAATTCTAATGCTATTGAGTACTGCTTTGTTGCCTGAGGTCTAGTTTAGAGATGACCTTGACTTTTTCAAGGCCTAACAGGTCCTAACGAGATCTGGAGATTCTGAGTAGGGAGGGGTCCAACAACAGTCTGTATGTGTCTGTCATCTGAAGACCAGCCCATCTAAATTCAGAGAGCCACATCACTGGGACAGGTGGTGACATTTTTGGCTCTAGTAACATACATAGCTGGTCCAGTAAATTATGGAGGAGTCATGATATGAGTCAGTAGGGATAAGAGGGAGATGCTATCAAAATAGCTCATGATAAAAATCACAGAAACAAGTGATGAACTTGAGAGATAGAGCTGACTTTGGAGTGAGGAAGACATGTTCAAATTCTTATTTTGATATATATTGCTTATGGGACATACATAAGTCATTAGGTGACTTATTCAAATCCAGGCAGTGACATTTACTAGTTGTGTGACCTAAGCAAGCACTTCATTTTGTTTGCCTCAGTTTCCTCATCTGTAAAATAGGACTCATAAAACACCTTCCGCACAAGATGCTTGTAAAAATCAGTATTTGAAAACATTTAACACCATTTCTAGCACCTAATAAACACTATATATATTAGATAATATTAGATAATTTTGGTAGTCTCTTAGTTCCATTCTCCCTCAAAAAAAAACCCTTTAAGATTTTAAGACGATGGTAGTCTCTTATCTACCTCCAATACATTCTCAACTCCACTGTACTTTTTTTAGGTGTTTTTTTTTGCAAGGCAAAAAACAAAAAAACAAAAACAAGAAAATGAGTTGGAGAGTGAAATGGCAAAAGCCATTCCAATATCTTTGCCAAGAAATTCAAAAATGCTCTGACAAAGAGTCAGACTGAGCAACATTTAAGAAAGCTACCTGATGATATCTGCGCTATGCATAGCCATAGAAGAGGGGAGATCTCAAATTCTTCTGTTGCATGTATTCTCCATAGTAGTTTAGCTAATCTAAAACATCATTTCCTCTCAACATTTAATTTCTACATAATATCTTTAAGTCATAATTTATCTTGTTTCTAAACTTGTGAAAAAAGTTAGAAAGGAGGGAAAGGCATTCAGGATGAAACTGATATTCCACTTTTAGACTGAGATGAAATGACTTGACCCTGGTTATCATCTGTCTTTTTTGCAAGGCCTCCATGGTCTTGTTCACATGAAGCCATTAGCAAATTTTGTCCTTTTTGAAATTATTGGAAGCAACTATCTTTATTTAACTGGCTCTCGATTTTAAAAATAGATTTCATTATCTTTTTTTTAAATTAGTGGTTTATTTCAAGTTATCATGAATCACCTTTACCTGCCCTATCCTATTGTAACATTGAGCTAAGTGATTGATAGGATAGATCATTGCTTTTGGTTGATTTGGTAAGCAAGAGTATTTCAAATCAAGAAGTAGATCTTCTTGTTATCTAAGGTCTTATTTGTTAGCATTTCTAAACATCAATGAAGGTTTATGTTATTATTATGTTTTGTTTGTTTCACTAGTATCTCACTCTTCATGATCCCATTTGGGGCTATCTTGACAAAGATACTGGAATGGCCTGCCATTTCCTTCTCCAGTTCACTTTACAAATAAGGAAACTGAGGCAAATACTTAAGTGACTTGCCCAGGGTCACACAGTTAGCAAGTGTCTGAGGCCAGATTTGAACTAAGAGATTGTGAGTCTTCTTGATGTCAATTATTCACAGGACCCCCTAGATTTCTTGAATAAAGGTAAATTAGGAGGCAGTCTGGAGGTGTGGAATGATTTTTTGCACTTGAAGCCATTTATCCTTCTTGAACCTCAGTTTCCTTCTCTGTAAAATGGAGGTAATAATATCATTTACTTTGGAGGGGAGGGGAGTTTGTGGTGAAAATCAAATGATACAATATCTTTAGAAACCTTAAAGTGTCATATAAATGTTAGCTCTTATCTTGTTCAACCTTCTTTATTTGCGGATGAGGAAACTGAGATTTAGTGAGGCTACTAAGGTTGCCTAAAATCATTCTCCAAATAAGAAGCTTATCTATGAAATGGGGAAAATAAGAATCCCTGAGATAATTTATGTAAAGTAGCAAACATCAAAGTTCCCTATAAATATTAGTTATTATGATAAAGTGATTGTTTCCATTTTATAGTTGATTAAAATGAGTTCACCCAAACTTGAATGATTTTCTTAAGATTCCAACACTAGTGATGGAAATTAAAAGTTGCACACATACTTGCTAATTCATATTTATTCCCTCCAATCATATTCCTTGTTTCCATTGAAGTTTCCTTCTACCAGAAACCCTAGCATTCTCTATAGCTCTTCCTCTATGGCCATCTGGTGATATACATAAGGGAGATATGACACAAGAAGGGATGGATTAAGGAAAAGAAAACATTATGACAGAACACAAGGAAAGTAGAGAACATTCCTGCATTACTTGGAAGAATAAAGAGCAAATACAGAGCTGAATTACAAATCTTATCTCTCTTCTCCTTTTGTGAAGCATTAAGAGAAAAGCATTATTTTTTTCAGGTTCCAGGAAAAGTAGAAACCACTAACTTTTTTGGAACTTAAATAAAGGCAAACAATTACCCAACCACTTTGTCAGATTAAAAAGATTATTTTTGAGTGCAAAGAAATGCTTCAATTAAAGTTTTAGAGATAGAATTCAGTCCACTGACTACCAGATAATCAATTGGCAGATATTGTGAGAACCCACTCTGATTGCTGAGCAGTCGTGTGTGTTTGTGTGTGTGTGTGTGTGTGTGTGTGTGTATACACATGTGATTTTCTGAAATTGTGCAGGTCTTTGCAAGTAGGTCTAATATCTAATTCAGAACCTTATATTAGTAGGTGTGTAATCCATTTTTGCTGAGTTGACATGCAGGTATTGTTTATTTAAATTTGAATTCTGCATTTTTGGAAGTCTGTGTCAAGTTTGAGGGTCTCTGTTTATAGCCCATAGGTTCTTAACCTTTCTTTTATCAAGGACCCCTTTAGCAACCTGCTGAACTTTATGAATCCCTTCTCAGTATAAAATTTTAAATACACAAACTAAAGTTTATGAGACTACAAAGATGATTAAGTATATCGAAATACAATTATCAGATTTTTTAAAATGAGTTCATGTATCCCACATTTAGAACCCCTGGTTTAAGGTGGGAATGCTACCTTTTCATTTTACTGAGGAAATGCTAAGTAAAATTAATCCTAAATTAAGAAAGGTCAGGGTAGATGCAGATCCAACAATGATCCATGGGACCTTCACACTTAGAATGCCGACTGGATTGTGATATGATGGATATGTTAATATAATCAAATTTTATAAAAAGAAAGAAGGGGGAAAAGGATTCCTCCCCCCCCACACACACACAGAGGGGCTTAGAGAATAATGCCTTTCACATTCTTTATTCTATTTTATCGACAATCTTGTGAGGGAAGCAGAACAGATATTATTACTCTGTCCTTTTACACATGAAGAAATTGAGGAAGAGAGATTAAATATCTTGCCCAGGTCTGTGACTCTTTGGGAACAGACATGGATTGAAATTCAGTTTAGGATGCAAGTAGGCTTCAGTGTGTTTTCAGGGATGACCAACATCACTAGAAATACTACAAAAGAGCTGATTTGAGGTCCATCACTAACTAAATCTTGAAAAAATCATAAACTGGATTTTAGGTCAAAGGATAGCAGTTAAGACAATCTGAACAAGATACTGATGATGTTTGCATGTGGAAAGGTGATCTGTGAGGTCCTTTCCACTTCTATAGCTGATCTAGAGGAAGACCTCAATACATGGGTGCATCCTCTGTGGAAGGATGATTATGGGTAAGAACTAGAGGTGCTCAGAACAAGGAGGTTTGGATGGCTCAGTCTTCACCAAGGAAAGGAACTTTTCATATTGATGAGATAACAGACTATTTGAAGCAATGAACTGGTAGTAATGAATGCAGAAAAGCTAATTCCATTATACCTTCACTGTGTCTTTGGATTCTATAGTCCAAAAAGTGGCCATGTTGAGTTAGCCTTTGGCATCTGGGTTTAATCCTGCATGATGAAGCTACCTTGCATTTTATATTATATCTGAAAATGAGGCATAGTCCTGGATGCTAAGTACCCATTTTTTATCTCTTCTGTTAGTAGAGAAGAGCTTCTTCTCCTCAGTTAATTTTAGTAATGTGGGCCATCCTTCTCCTTTATACAGATTTCCTGACTTGGATCCATGCTTCAAAAACATTTAGCAGACACCCAGTTACAGAATGGAATGGTGCTAGGTGCTGCTTCCTTGGATCAGCTAGAAGGATTAACTGGACAGCATGTGCTTAAGTCTGTCCCATTAATGCAAAGGGACTTGGGTAGCTAAAGCAATGTCTGTGTCATGGAATCCTGTCTGTCCCTTCTTTTGAGACTATATTCATTAATCACTTAATTTCTAAACTGAATTGAGATACATTCCATCAATCCACTAGAGACATTTTCCACAGCATAATAAATGATCTCTTTTTGGCTAAGTCCCATGGTGAGGCTCTAAAAATTTAAATGTAGCATTGGCTTTGGTTTGGGCCATCTCCTTGGGATGCTAATTCTTAGCATTAAGAACCTGAATGTAATTAGACATAATGCTTTTCAGAAACCCAGCTCTCCCCTCAAAGTGAATTACATCAACTGCTCTCGTTTATGTGAGCTCTCATCTTCTTTCATGTCTGGGGAGTATTTGGCAAGGCACCGAACTGGCAGGCTTTTATGCCAACATTAAACAAATTGGGTCTGTTAGATCCTGTTTGTTATGCTGTAGCTCGAATTTATTTATAATGATAGCCAGCTCTTGGCAGTTTGAAGTAGGGGGATTTATTTTCCTTTTGTTCTACACGGTGTCTTCCCAAGGAAATTGCAACTAGTTGTGAGCTATGAAGTCGGGGGAGCTAGCTCCTAGCAGAGAATATTTTAATGTGAAACAATTCAGATTGGGGATTATGTTTATGTGATAGTTAAAATGTCAGGGCTGTTTTGAGTTTACTGCTGATGATGTGGTTGGGTTGTATTTGTAGCTTACAATTGAGAGTTAAGAATAATAACTAACGGGAGCCATCACTCTGCTTCAGGACTCACAGGATAAGGACTAGACTGGGGAATGCTTTCTAGGAGAGGGGTTCTGTCAGCAGGGTAACCCCCTCCTCCATTTTCTGCTTTGTACCATTTATAAGTGTTAGAAACCAAGTGTTGGTTAAATGTAGACCCAGGATTGTGGTCTACATATATGTAGACCTCCCCCCAAGAGAAGGAGATTTAGTTACTGAGTTTTTTTCTCCTTTCAATTCACTTTTATTATAATTGGGAAAGCAATTGAAAATAACTTGAGGTGCTGACAAGCCCATTTGCCCTTTGACTAAATACTCTTTTATCTTAATAAAACTACACTCCTGGATGAGCTCTGCCTTTTGTGGATGCACTTAGACCCTTCCTATCAGCTCTCTCTTCTCATGGTCTCCTAGTAATCTATTCTGAACTTTAAGGTCTAGATTTCAGGCTAGGACTTGCCACACTCCCCAGGAGGAGAAGGGAGCTAAGACGATCCGATTTATTTTCCAATGCAGAGAGCCCAGTGCTTCTCCAATAATCCCATGTGTGATTCATTATGTGCTTTTTGGTTCCTTTGTTGTGTGCCTGCTCGTTTCTAATCCTCAGTAGAAGCTTCTGGGCACAGAGAAATGCCAGGCCCAAACTGGAGCCCTAGCAAATGGTGACTTCAAATGCTCCTCAAACAGTTCTTCGTGCCTGACTCTGGGGAATGTGATCTGGTGACAAAAGGGAGGGATGCTCAAGAGGCACCAGGATTCTATGGGCCTGCTTTTGATCATTTGTTGGCTTTGGGAGGATAAAGTAAGACTGCCATGCAAATGTTGTGTGACTTTCTCTTCCCCTGCTTCCCTTCCCCAAGGTGGAAATAGAGAGAATTTCACCTCTGACTTCTCTTCTGTAGTGAGGAACATACTTAAGAGATTCTTATGCCCTGAAATGTTATGGATTTTAGAAACATGAGGTTGAGAGCTGTTGGAGAACTTAGTCCAACCTTTCTCAATTGGCAAATGTGGAAACTGAGGCACAGAGAGAGAAACTGGTTTTCCCCTGGCCCAGTTATTTCACAATAGAAGAAATGAACAAAAAGTGTTTTGCATTAAGTTGACCAATCCTTCCCTATTCTGAATGAAGTGATTTCATTATTCCTAAAATGACCCCAGAAGTGTAGGAAGGGATGGGTCAGTCATTCCATTAGGAAACAAGTTCCATGAGGGTAAGAATGGTTTTGTTTTTTTCTTTGTCTTTTTCTAGCCCAGTGCCTGGCATGTGATAATGATAAAATTTGAATTCAAATTCTGCAAATGGGAGGCCAGAATGCAGATGGAAAACTAAACCCTGACCCTTCTCTCTGGTGCGACCACCACACAATTGTTTGATTAGGTTTTCATTTAGTGTAGCTTGCATATGAAAAATAATTGAGTCAAAGCAGCCTGGTATCTAGTGGACACAATCTTCTATCAAATCAGGCTCAAATGATTGCAACTACCAATGGGCAGAGAGCTCATTAATTATCGCAGTTAAAATTATTGTAGGAGGGGATGAAATAGGAGGAAAATGGAGAAAGAAAGATTGTCTTTTAGATACTTTTAGATTTGTATCTTTTAGGTTTGGTTTTTTTTTTTTGGCAAGTAAATGATGTTAAGTGGCTTCCCCAAGGCCACACAACTAGGTAATTATTAAGTGTCTGAGGCCGGATTTGAACTCAGGTGCTCCTGACTCCTGGGCCAGTGCTCTATCCACTGTGCACCTAACCACCCCTATTTTGTATCTTTTAGATACAAATAGCTCTTGTCCACTTCAGACTTTTCTCTGGTTATGAGATTGTAACATGTGAATTGTGATAAATCCAAGATAATTATTACTTATAGATCTATTTGATATTGGCTACCTGGAAAAAATTTCCAAACTCTTCTTGAGTTGGAATTCTACATGTTTTATACATGTGTGTTTATACAGTTAATCCTCAAAATTCATGCATTTAACTTTCATGACTTCAGATATTCATGTGATGTTATTAGTAACTTCATTTTCATTTTTGAGTTGGCAACCACATACTTTCCAGACTGTGCCCAATAGAGAAAAAATGAGAGGCATGGATGCACCAGGCTTTTGGAGTATCTGGTATTCTACCAAGTGTTGTATTGGTCTTGTTCACTCTACTTATTGTAAAGAGCTCACCAAGCATTCATTACATATTTTCATCGTTTTGTGTTGCCCCCAAATTTAATGCAAGTCCTTTGAGTTCTAAACCCAAGTGTGCAAAGTCAGTGCAGTGGCTTAATGAGAAAATAGATACTGGGTAAACTTTATGCTGGAATGTCTGCAGTGGCTGCTGACCAGGAGATCCTATTCTTAAGCATCTCAAATGACACACAAAGTAGATTTTGTTGATGGATTATTGCAAGCTGGTGAATCTTTCGTGATTTCCAATACCATCTACCAGCTGTGAAGGACAGAGATCAGAGGTGATGTCAAGACTTTGGCAGTCTCCAGCAGCAGCAACCAAAGTCCCAGCAATCTCCCCCTCAATTTTCAGAGAGTAGCCAAGGAAGAGAGGTTTGCACCATCTGACATAGTGAAAGGTATGATTCAGGTTTAAAAATGTCTTAGTTTTAAGAATTTTTTTTTTTGCTGTACAGTATAGTATTTGTGGTGGTGTAAATTCCATGTGTTATGAAAAGTAAATATTGTCTGAAATGTTTTGTTTTATTAGGAGCTTATTAGTGAGAAAAAATGTTTTGCATGTTGACAATTTTATTTTATGTTCCGTATTTTATGGGCTATTTTGAAGAATTAATGTTTTGTTTTAAAGAATTTTATGTAGAAAAGTATATTTTCAAGATTCTCTAGCAAAAAATTTAGTTTTTGATGGCCATGGGAACCTAACCCCCTATTTCTCATAGGCTCAGTATATTAGCATTTGTATTTTTTACTTTTTGCTGTTTTCTAGTAATATCACCCCCATGAAAGTTGAGGGTTGAATACACACACATACTTACACTCCTCTACATATATCAATATATATAATACATACATATATATGTACAGATATACATAGTATATGTAGTATTTATAAAATTGATCTCAAAATACCTTGTCCTCTTCCAGTTCAATCCAAGATTGGATATGTATTAATCACAAAGCACTTCTCTATCTGTTAAGCATACAAAGACAAAATGAAAAATAATTCTTGCCTTCAAGGAGCTTACATTCTGTTGGAAGGATACAACATGCACATACATGATAATTTGAGAAGGCAGGCAAAAACCTTAAGAACAAAGGTAATGGGGAAGACTTCCACTGGAGATGGCACATTGACTATACCTTTAAAGGAAGTTAAGGGTTCCAAGAGTCAGAATTTAGGAAGGAGAGAATTCCAGACATGGGGGATGCCTGGATAGGCATGGAGACAGGAAATTAAATTTGTGTTGGAGAACAAGTTTATGTAGTTTATATTTTGAATTTTTGTTTGATAAACAGCAGTTTATGTAGAGAGGGGAGGAGGAAGAGGGTAGGGTAGAATTAGATTGTGCCAAAGAGAGGAGTTGTGTGCCCTAAGAGGAAGCCATTGGGCAGAGGAATCACCTGATCCTACCTTTGCTTTAGGAAGATCATTTTGGTAAATTTGTGCAAAATCAATTAGAGAGGAAAAACACTGAATATTAGAAGTCCAATTAAGAGACTTATCTCAGGCATTAACCATAATCTATTTGTACCATGTTTGTATGTTAAGATGTCCCATCCCTCTGTCTTACTGCTTGCTGGCAATTTTCTTTAATTAATGGCTGGTTTCCTTGCACTCTGGGGGGGGGGGGGGGAGGGATTAAGGGAGAGATTGTAATTTCATCAGAATAGATAAATCCATGTGAGGAAATTCCCTGCTTCTATGAAAATGACACCTAATTTCTAAATAGTCTAAAATGTAAAAGAGGGGAGGAGGTACTGAAAAGTTTAAATGACTAGCCCAGAATGAGATAGGACTTAAATTCAGGGCTTCCTGGTCAAATCTCTAACCATACACCAAGCAGCTTCTAATGTATATAGAGACATTCATTTATTCATTCATTCAATTCATTTATTAAGTGCTTATTGTATATAATACATTATGCTAGAAACTGAGAAAGACACAAAATCTAGGCAAGTCTCTGCCCTCTAGAAGCTTTCATTCTAGCAAAGATATAAGGTACAGTTTACAGTAATGCATAAATATATTAAAGGGGCATTTGAGAAATAGAAAATAATGTGCCATGTGAGATCAGAGGAGAAAAGTGATGCTTAAGGGTTGTGGAACATTTATCCATTTCTCCAGTGGGTTACTTTTATAAAACCTAATGATTTAAAAATTTTCTTTCAGTGGTTTATTCTATTATTTGAAATAATTTGACAATGTCCTAGAAACAAATTCAGATGGCCCAAGGATTTTCTTTCTATGAATTAAATGAACCTGTTAAAAATCATAGAACTTTAAAGTTAGAAGAGCCCTTAAAAGTTAGACCAACCTCCTCATTTAGCAGGTGAGAAAATTGAGGGACAAAAAAGCTAATCAGTTTGTAGAGGTATAGGTCAAAGTGTATAGGTTAAAGTACAACTGAAATGAGAATTCAAGTCCATTTTACTACTACCATATTGCCTTGGGAAGTGAATAAATATGTTAATCACTAAGTTTGGAAAAGTTTGGAGAGAGAAATTTCCTATGCCTTTCTAAGTGGCAGCCACTATGCTAAACTAAATGCTGGAGTTACAAATACAAAAAAAAGTAAACCAGTTCCTGCCCTCAAGGAGTTTTTATTCTAATAAGAGAAGACACCATCGTTTCCTATCCTTCCTTCATGATTATTTTTAGTTATGTTATTATTATTATTATTATTATTGATAATTTCAAGACATTTTAAAAGCTATCTTAAAAATTCAAAACAAAAATGGTCAAAATTCTCTTTTTATATTCCATAATATAAAAATTGTCTGATTCTATTTTCAAAAAAGTGTTTGCATCTTTATTGAGAACAGTGAAATTTTCAAAGTCAAAGAGGACATGCACTCCCCATGTTGGAAGTGCTCTCTCTCCCATAAAGAGTTTATTTGGAATTGACAAGTCAACAGGATCTCTTTTTTGCCTTTGGACTTTATTACTTAACTGAAAGAATTGTGTCCCAAATTATCAGTCATCTCTTAATAACTTGTTCTCAGCTTTCATCATCTTGATATTTTTGTAGCATGTGACCATCCTTACCTCTTGTGGAAACTTTACCTTTACTTGTGGATAGTATTGTCTTTAATAATGCAAAGTAATTTCATAAGAAGCTGTTAATCACTAAGGCACCTAATATAAATCTTAAATGTTCTATTGTTGTTGTTGGATTGTTTCAGTCATGTCCAATTTTTATGACATCATTTGGGGTCTCTTAACAAAGCTAAGTGGTTTGACATTTCCTTCTCCAACTCATTTTATAGATGAGGAAATTGTGGCAAACAAGGTTAAGTAATTTTTGTAGGATCACATAGCTAGTCTTCCTTATGTCAACCCCAATACTTTATCCACTCTTCTACCTAAGATATAATTTACCTTTTTATAAAGAAACTGATTTGTATTCCCATTTCTACCATCTTTTTCAAAAAGATTTCTACCATCTTTTTCCATCTGCAAAATGATGTCCTTTTTCTCTTCTTCCTACTTATCTTCTCCTTCTTCATTTCCTTGATATTTTCTTCTCTCCATGTCCCTCCATAAAAATCAGTGACATTAAACTGTGATTCCTGAGTCATTTGTGATTGAAAAAGTGTTGAATCACCTCACCCTAAGCCTCAAATGCTCTGATTTGGGTTGGGTAATCTCTAACTTCAAAAATGCAAATTGTAAAGCAATTTCCATTTCATAGGGATTAATTAGATTTACTTTAATCAAATTTTGAATTGTATAACCATATGACAGGCTATTTAAAATAACCCAAAAGTATAAATGCATCATGTCCTGAATTTCTTCAACAAGCTGTTAATACTTAACCTGGGGAAAGGGGGAAATTTGATTTATGCCCATTGGTACTCATATTACACATTCTCAATTATATAATTTGACTATCACTTCCCTCAACTTATCCCTTTTTAAAAATAAAATAATTGGAGGAGTTTGGTGATACAGTAGATAGAGCATGAGGTCTAGAATCAGGAGAACCTGAATTCAAGTCTGGTCTCGGACAATGACTAGCTATGTGATCCTGGGCAAATCACTTAACCTGTGTTTACCTCAGTTTTCTTCAATTATAAAATAGGAATAATACTAACACCTTCCCCCCAGAGTTGTTCTTAGGATCAAACAAAATAATCATTGCAAAGTACTTAGCAGAGTGCCTGGCAAATGATAAGCACTATATAAATGATAGCTATTATTATTTATGATTATTATCATTAACACTCTCCTATATGAATTGACTGTTTCAGCCAATCTGTACTATTCATCAACCCTCACATCAGTTAGAATACCCTTTCTTGCTACTACTCACATCCTTCCTTCCTTTGGAATGTTGCCCGTTCTCTTTATCAAAATCCAAACCTTCTTTTGAGGTTCACCTTTCATTTCTCCTCCTCCCCTCAGGTTTCTCAGATCACTGTAATCTACAATGATTTCTGACTTCCCTGAATTCCTAGCACTTACTGACTGTAGCCATCATACGGCAGTTAACTACCTGCAAGGAAGGTAACCTCCCTGGCCCTCCGTTTTCTCACATATAAAATTAAGAGTCTTGGATTAGATAATCCCTAAAGTTCCTTCTGGCTTGAAAGCCTATGTTCTCTTTTATGTTTATCACTACTTGACTTTCCAAACTAGTATTTCTTCAAAAGAGTTTGAATGCTTTGAAGAAGTATATGTACTTTTGACTTTTTTTTGGCCCCAAAGAAATCTTGATCCTAGTAGGTGCTCAATAAAAATATACTTATTTTATTTTTATTTTATTACATGTAGGTTTGGCCTATCAGTTATATAAATCCATTTTTGAAATATCTTCCTGTAAGGTTTACAAATGGGCATCTGAACCTGAAAGGGAACATTATGTTCCTTTCAAGAAAAACCATAAGTCAAACTAGACAGCATAAGTGAAATTTCAGTGTATTTCCTAGAAAATTGACTCAGGAAAGAAGCAAATTTCCCTATATGTTAGAGATAAAAATCAGTCCTATCCCATCTACCCCTTATTTGAATATATTTAGAGTCTTCATGTTTTGGTTTTGGTATTATATTTTGACAGACTAAGATTCATTTCTCTAACCTATTTTTAAAAAATAAAAAAATCCTATATTTAAAAAATAGTTGCATATACACCATATACAGAATTTAAAAGGCTTCAAGCTTTCTTTGTGGGACAGCTAGATGGTGCAATGGATAGAATATCAGCCCTGTAGTCAGGAGGACCCAAGTTCAAATTTGACCTCAGAGATTTAATATTTAATTAACTATGGCCTTGGACAAGTCACTTAACCCCATTGCCTTGCAAAAAAAAAAAACTTTCTTTGGATATGAAAAGTTATAGTGTGATTGGTTTGGGGATAATCTGGCCAAGCTGGGTTAAAGTTCTATTAATGGCTTGGGGGAAGAAGGAAGGAAGGATGGATGGATGGATAGATGGATGGATAGGTGGATGGATGGATGGAAAAGGGAAGAAGGAAAGGAAGAAGGAAGGAAAAAAGGTAGAAGGAAGGAAGGTATTAATAATCACTTGATATGTGCTAAACATTATGCTGTGTTTTATTTGATCTTCACAGCAACCTTGAGAAATATGTGCTACCATTAATCCCATTTTACAGTTGAGGAAACTGAAATAGTCAGAACTTAATTGACTTTCCCAGGGCCACACAGCTAGTGAGTGAGGCCATATTTGAACTCAGGTCTTCCTCTTTAAAGTCCTAGCCCTTAGCTACCTATTAAGCACCATGTGCCAGACAGTTTCCTAAGCATGGAGATACAAAGACAAAAACAAGAAAATCTTTACTCTGAAGGAGCTCAAAGTCAAAAGGGGTAAACAATATTCAAAGAAGTATGTACAAATATACATACATACACATACACATACATATATATATATATATATATATATATATATATATATACACACAGAGGACAAATTGGAGTTAGAGGTGATATTTCTGTCTAAATTCACTAACTTTCACGAACAATACTAACAATTAGTTCTCTGAAAATTTGGGGATTTTTTGGTTGTTTTTTTTTAAAGTGAGCTCCTACTGCTTTCTTATCATTAGAATAATTCATATCCACAAGGCCATCCAAATTGGCAATAGTATAAGGGCTTTGGGCAAGTCAGTTAATGTCCTCCAGCTTCTGTTTCTTCCTTTGAAAGATGAGGGGACTGAATAAGACAGTTTCTAAGGTTCCTTCTAGATTATGCAATTGGACTATTCCTAAAACAAGCTAAAAACAGAAGATGAGAAGGGTGAGGGAAGAAGGGGAAGATCAGGTTTAATTCTATGGTTCTGAGTCACCTTCTTTGTGACTTTCCATAATGTCTTCTTTGTTAGCTTTGAATTCAATTTTCTCTCTATTGTGTGCACGCACTTATGGTTCATCATTTTAATTGCATTCCATTGTAAAAAAGATGAAATAAGCCTAAACAATTATCACTTACAAAAATCCTAATTGTATCCAATTTGTGGTTTATGATAGTCATTGACATAGCTGACACATTTCTGAATCACTCACCACACTTTTGTGACTATCACTTATATCCTATGATTATTTCTCATATTTTGGCTTTGTCTCCTTTAAGTAGAGTAGAAGCTTCTTAATATCAGATACTTTGATTTCCACTTATTTTTCCCTTTTTCCCAACCCCTTCATTCTCCAAAGCATCTGATACTATGACTAACTCATAATAGTTACTGAATAAGTTGCTTCTTGGTTGAGTGAATGAATATTAACTGTTTTCCCCCAAAGTTCCTGATGCTATACCATAATGGTTGCTGAATGTAATATTTCTAGACTCAATGAAAAGAATATTATTCATGTTTTTTCCTGACTACTTAATGTAAGTAACTCCTAAAATTAGATGGGTCTTCTTTTCTCTGATTTCATAATTTTATAGGGAGAAAACCAACACCATCCTGTTTGTTTGAGTACTAATCCCTCTCTGTCTAGTTTTCCTCTCATTCTCTGAATTTCCAACTGACTTTTTCTATTTTTTCCCTGATTTTTTTAGGTATCTCTCCTGCTCTTTCAGCATATGTTCTTAGGCTAGACTGCAAGAAGTTGCATCATCAGCATTGTATAATTGAGAAGAAGAAAGATTAATTTTGCCCCCTTGTTCAGGGATCTATTTTGCTTTATTTCTTTGTTGGCTTTGCTGAGGCTTTCCTAATTCTTAGTAGTAGTAATGAGGCCCTGACCCTCAAGCAAACTCATAGGACCACAGATTGAGAAATGGAAGGGACCTTCAAGGTCATTTGGTTCTATGGCCTTGTTTTATTATTTAAGGTCTATACTCTAGACTCTAGAGGCTAAGTGATTTACTCAGAATCACATTAGCAAGTGAGTGACAAAGTCCAGATTTAAACCCAAGTCCTCAATTCTTTATCCAGCAGGACCTTTCTGCTGGATGATGCTATCTCCCAATTCCAAAGTTGACCACTAAAAATATTTATCATCTAACAGTGTCAATTTAAAAAATTATCTCCACATTCATTCATTTACCTGGGCTCCTTAGAAAAGCTCAAGCTCAATACTTCCTGGTTTATAACTTGACCAACAGAGATGATCTTTCATTTGTATATTTTTATTTGTGAGACACTCATGCCTAGAGTATTCTTAATAAATTAAATGCTTCCAAAAGGTCAAGTGGACTCATTTTAGAAAACGAATGAAAACTGAATAACCAAAAGATTGTGTAATCTGACTTTACTATCTAGAGCAACTCTAAAAAAGTTTTGCACTGAATATTCTTGATAAACCTTTCTCTGATTACTTGGACACTGACTCTGTGGCCTTCTGCTCACATAGTCCCTTGGAAGGAAATAGAAAGCACTTCCCAAGTTAGGAGAACTCAATTTATCAACACTCATACTATACGTAGCTAAACCAGCTTAGTGCTAGAGAGGGCCTTCCCCTAGATCTCCCAGGAAAAATAAGTCTCAAATCACCAAACACTTTTCCCTAAGAAGCCAGAAACTGCCATAATAATGGTAGAGAGGGGAGCTTGTATTCATGGTACTAATGCATTCCTTCCTCAGATTGTCCCAGAGAATGGTACTATAAATTGTAGTTAGGTTTCCACACTAACCCACAAAAGCCTTTATTTAACTGTGAAATTGTTCAAAATAAGAAACAGATATGATTTTATCAGTGGAAATGACATTGAGGAAAGGGGATTGCCTTCTGCTTTTCTTGCCTGGAACCTTTCCATCTGACTGGTAGCTGAAACCCAGATGTTGTCTTCCTCCTTAGAAAATGAGCTCCTTGAGAGCAAGGACCAAATCTGATTTTCTATCCCTAGGCTTGAGAACAGTTCTTGCACATGTTTTATTGTTGTTGTTCAGTCTTTTCAGTTGTATCTGACTCCTTGTGATCCCATTTGAGATTTTCTTGGTAAAGATGCTGCAATAATTTGCCATTTCCTTCTCCTGTTCATTTTACAAATGAGGAACTGAGGTCCAGGATCACACAGTAAGTATTTGAAACTGGATTTGAACTCAAGTCTTCCTGACTTCAGTCCTGGCACTCTGTCCACTGTATTGCCTAGTTGCCCCATTGCACATGGTTGATGCTTATTGAATGCTGGGGTTTTTATTTTCATTGATTCAAATATTTGAAAGACTTGTCATGTGGAGGGAGATTCATTCTTTCTGGTTTCAGAAGGCAGAACAAAGGAAAATAGGTACAAGTTTCAAAGAGGTCAATTTAGATGAATAGGTTGAGCAGTCCAAGTGTAGAATGGGCTGTCTGGAGAGGTGGTAGGTTCCCCCATCCCTTCAGGTCTTCAAATAGGCTGGACAATCCCTTGTCCAAATGCTAGAAGAAAGTTCCCTATTGTTGGTAGGCTGGGCTAAAGGGCAGCCAAGGTTCCTCCCTTTCCAGTTCACAGCTCTCCAGTATTAATAAGGCTCTTCTGCATGTCCAAAGCTTTCTCTCCTCACCACCATCCTAGCCTTTTCTTTGGGTATCTTCTTCCTTGATCACTGTTACTTTGATCTATTCTGCATTTCTGAGGGGAAAAATTAGCTCATAATATGACTGAAAAACATTTGCAAAGGGAAAGGATCAGTAGAAGGATCAATAATAATAACAGGGTCATACAGTTCCCATCCAGAAAACAAGACCCAGGGGCAGCTAGATGGTTCAGTGGATAGAGCACTGACCCTGGAGTCAGGAGGACCTGAGTTCAAATCCAGCCTCAGACATTTAATACTTATTTAACTGTGTGACCTTGGACAAGTCACTTAATCTCATTGCCTTGCAAACACCAAAACAAAACAAAAGAAGGCCCAAAAAGATAAAGTGAAGGTTGAACTAAACCTTCAGCTCTTTTCCCTTCTTCAGTGGAAGATTAGATTTGTACTCAGGTCATCCTAACTCTAGGCTTGGTACTCTATGCATGGTGCTGCTTGGCTGCCTCCAAATCCCATAAGGTTGTGCTTCCTCAAAAATATTATAACAGCTGACATTTTTATACCAGTTCTTGCACCTTAACCCTATTAGGCAGGGACTATAAGTTTTATTAACTTCATTTCATGGACTACTGAGGTTAAATGATTTCATTCCCAATCATATACTTAGTGTAAGTATCAGAGGCAGTATTTGAAACTGGTTCTCCTCTCTGCCTGTCTAGCAATTATTCTTTTCACCATGCTGTCTCTCTAATAATTGGTCAACAGCAACTTTAGGTTTCCCTCAAAATAACTTTGATAAGCCTCCCCCGCACCCAATGCTATTGCTCTAACCCTCCTTAAATTATGAATATTATTTGCCACCTTCCCATTTTTAGTTAGAAGCTAATAAACTCCTTGAAGGCAAAGACTGTTTTTCATAGTGTTACTGTCCCTAAAGCCTGCCACATCATAAGTAATAAATGCTTTTGGGGTTCGATGGGAAAAGAAAGAATAGGAAAAGGGAAAAATCCATGAGAGAATGATCAACTCAACAGAGAAGCATATATTAAGACAGTTGCCACATTGTGAGCCATATAGGCTTTTGTGGAAACTTTAAAGTCTTTAATGTGTAGCAGCTAGGTAGTCAGTGATTAGAATGCCAGTCTGGGCAAGTCACCTGGCCCTATTTGCCTCAGTTTCCTCCTATGTAAAACCATCTGGAGAAGGAAATGACAAACCACTCCAGTATTTTGTCAAGATAACCCAAATGGGGTCACAAAGCATTATACATGACCAAAAATGATTGAACAAAAAAACTCAGTCCTTTATCACACCATTTCTTTGAAGGGAAAAATGTATTCTATTTTCCAGACAAACTCAGAATACAACCTGTGTGTAAATTGGAATCCATTGGCTCTAGAGAATTTCTTATTAATTGCAGTTTGAGGAAGAATTATAAATGACTGTCCCTACCTGAATTTGGTTTTGTCAGGGTGCCAAACCCCAACTTACCTGCAGGTTCACAAGCCAGGGCCCATCCATGGGAGAGCCAATGAGTAGAAGCAAATACTTATTAGTGCCTTTCCTTCACCTGGCCTTTCAACCACCCAGGCTTCCTTTCTACCACACTAGATTTTATCTCAGGAAAGAGTGCCACCTGCTGAGGGACCAGCACCAATGCCAGAAGCAACCGATTTTTCTTGGAGCTCTCCCATCTGCTGACCTAACCTAACCCTGCTTAACTCTGGAGAGTTCCTGGGCTTCTGCTCCAGGATGTGGAGGCTAAAGGAGGAGATTGGCACCCCCCAGTCTTTGAATCCCACACAGTGGATTGCATTGTCATGTGCTTTCATTCCACTGATTGTTTTTCTTAATGACCCATTTTTTTTTAAATTTCAGAAGAGAAAAAAACACAACAAACTATTTTTAGGACCAAGGTAAATATAGTTCCTGAATTAGTCATTTGATTATCCAAAAAGGACCTAGAATGTATTTTAAGATACAACCAACTCTGTTCTTATAAAAAGCAAACCCAGGCAGATGGTATAATGTCTCAATCATGTTTGGGCATCATTTGGGGAGCTAGATAGGTGGAGTGCCCCTCTTATACAGAACTGTTGTATTAGATGTATATTTGGCAGTGAAGAAGAGGAGAAGAATGTAAAAGTTAGTGCAAAGGAACCAGTCCCCAAGAGCTGGGCTAAACTATTTTCAGCTACAAATCAAAGCATTTCCCACAAAAGAAGAGCCTTTCAGACAAAACACTGCTAACTATATTTGCTGCTTCCAATCTTCAATTAAAATAATAATGCTCTGTATTTACACAGTGCCTTTCATCCGAGGAACTCAAAGCACTGTACAAACATTTTCTCATTAGATCTCACAACACTCCTGTGAGATGAGCTGAGGCAAATGCTATTTTCCTAACTTCATAGATGAGAACACTCCCCAAGAGATTATCTCTAGGGGATTTTTTTTTTCACCAGGTGGCTTCCATTTTTGTTTCCTCTCTCCTTTCTTTCCCTTTTTTCTTCTAGGTCTAGCAAGTAGAGCCAGGAGGAAGAGTCAGTGTAGAGACTGAGGGCTCTGAGCAGGCTTTCCCTGTTCAGCTGAAGAACAAGGAGGCTGGAGAAGCCAACTTGGAATTTCCCCAGATCAGGGGGCGAAAAAGGAGTATGGGAAGATCTGTCATGACAGGATCAGGCTTGGGGCTCCCAGAATGAGAATGCCTTCCAAAGTGTAGGGACTCTCCATAACTACCACTCCCAAACCCCATGTTTGAGGTGAATGCTCTGCTGAATCCTGGGCTGACCAATTTCTTAAGATTCTTTTTCTTGAAACAACCCACTTCATTGCCCACTTGGTTTGTAAACTTGTGAGATGTGATGAAATTACAGCTTAATTTGATGTGGTTATGCACTATTTATGTAAGGGGAGAGGTAGGGACTACACTTGTATAGTAATTCCCTAAGAAGGAAACTCTCTCTACCAGTAAAGGTGGGAAGCTTCTCTGCCACTTGGAGTCTTAAGACAGCTGTCTAGAGCAGGAGAGCTTAAGTGATTTGCTGGACCTGAATCTAGAATTTCCTGGCTCTGTCCACTGTGGTACTGCCCCCTCCTTTTCCCTTCTCCCTCTCCTCTCTGTCTAATCTATATTCTTCTTAGATAGAAAAATATATCTGTGTATATATTATATATATATATACATGAATGTACTTTTAATGTTGTAAATATAAAATATATCAGTGATATAAATGAGACACATATCCCTGGGAGTGTCTTAAATTCATGAAATTACAAACTCAGACAAATACATGCATGCATGTGCACACACACACACACACACACACACACATATATATATATATATGTATATATATACATATATATATATACATATATATATATATATATATATATATATATATATATAAAAGCATAGTCTCGGTCATTATTTTGTTGGTGTAGGAACTTTCTCCACCAAAGTATCTTATAATTGCAGAAAGTTACATTGACAAAGTTAAACAACTTATCCATGATCATGCAACAAGTAATTATCCCAGGAAGGATTTATTCCCAGTCCCTGACATCAATTCCCATTATGTAATTCCTGCCCCCTCTTAACCTAAATTCAGTTTACATGAATCTGTCTCCTAAGTATGTTTTTGAATCATTTGAAGTCTGACCCATAAGAGTTAAGCAGAGCTCTTTTTCACCTTTTAAGTTTTAAAATGTAAAGCTGAGCTTCATTTTTATTTTAAGAAACTCTAGGATTTTCCTTCTGTCCCTTACTTTATAATTGTCAAAACGACTCTGTGAGAAATGCTGTAAGCACTTTTCTGTCATTCATACTTCTTCCTGTTTAAACTATTTTACTGTTTTAGGACTACTGCCATCTCTGATACAAGATAATTTATTGTTCAATAGAGATGTGTGTGAGTTCTTTTATAATCTATATGTATATATATATATATATTTATATATATATATATGTATCTATATGTGTATGTGTGTTTAATCTTTATCATGTGAGGTCCTGACCAAATTTTTTTAATTTATTGGGGGATTTTGGTTCATGTTTGCATGAATTACTTATAGTACTCTGGCCCTTTAAAATTCATCTAAGTCCTTGTTGCCAGATATCAAAGCATAAAGAAAATACCATGACTTGAAGTTGAGGCTTACTGCAGACGTTTTTGGCTTAGTCTGCTGGATTTCATTCCCCGTTTGATCTCGTGTAGCTTCTAGCCAACAACAACAGAGCTGGGTTTAAAGGTTATTAAATTGTAGTGTGCAAGGTATGTTTCCACATAAACCTATGTAGGTTGCTTTAAAAAAAAGTTTTATTACTGTTTTTTCAAAAAAGCTTAATCCTCAGGGTCCTAATGCTGTAATCAAATATAACCAGTTCAACATTTTCAGTTTGTTTATCTTTCTTAAGTACATTCACATTGCGCTTTAATATATGGTGCCTTCTAAATTTAAAAATGTAAAATGTAGTAGGATCCTTTTCCAGCTTTGGAATTAATCTTCCTTTGAAATAGGAAACATGAGGTTTCGACACCCAGGGAAGAAAGCAAAAAATTGTCCCAATGAATTTTTCCCTTCTACTGAAGAACAAAGATAGAGTGATTATGGCATTCAATTTAAACAAAGCAATTCAATTAAACCTACTCTAAAAATAAAAGATTTCACGATATTTTTTTTCAAGTATAAGAACAATTTTAGTGGACTTCATGGTTCTAATGAGCCATTGTTGTTCTTTCTTTGCTTTTAAAATAGGCTGTAAATTTGAGTTCTGGGTTTGCTTAAAAGTTTAAAGAAAGTTTTGTCCCTTAAACTTACAAATGGTCTTAGAAAATGATTGATATAAGCAGTGTGTGTACCTTTATTTAGAAAATAAAAGACATTTTCTTTTGCATCACCTTGTCTATTAGATTATAAAATATCAAAACACAGCCTGATATGAAACAAGAGATCTCCATTTTTAGAATCAAAAGACCCAGATTCAAATTTTACTTCCTAGTTGTATGATTTGTGACAAGTAGATTTGTATTTCTGGGCTTTGATGGCTTCATTATAAAATGGGAATGGAACAGATGATTTCTGAAGTTACTTTTGACTTTCAGTACTAGAAGACTGACTTGAAAATTTGGAGGAAGAACCAAGAAATTGTGAGGTTTTTAGAAATCAGGGTTGTTATTAAAGTTTAAAGTGATAAAAATACTTTTTTATTTGTATTGTATTGTATTTTAAAATTTGTTAAATACTTCTTTTTATGTTTTATTCCTTTTTCAATGCACACTTTCCCTCTATTCCACCCAAATAGGTATCTCTTATTAAAATTAAGCAAAGCTAGCCAGTTCATCAGCCTATGTTATATATTCATTGTCCCATATTCATAGCCCAGCAACTCTGAAAAGGAAGGAGGGGGGGCTGGTGAATTTTCATTACTATTGCTTCAAATTAAAGTTGATCATTGCATTCACAAAATTCAGGGTTTGGTTCTATTTTTTTTTCCAGTTTTAAAGAATTTTCCTATATTAGTCTAGTGAAAAGAGTCCTGGTTCTAGAATCAGAGGAACTAGGTACTAGGTTCAAATCCTGTCTCTCATACAAACTGGAACTGGGTCCACTTGTTAAATTTTCATTGAGCATTTCCACCTGAGAAATTGATGAAGCTACAAATCAACTGCAAAAACTACTTATTTTATTGCTTTGTTGATTTCTAGTCTTAAGAAAGTAATGGAGAAAAATGTTAATAATTGATATTAAGCTTAATAAGGACATTCTCCCCCTTTCCTCCCCACCAAGAGAACCAGTTGTTAAATGTTTATTACCACAGTCTTGCTCTCTCACTCCTTAGTTCCAGGACCTTGGCCAGGTTACTTACTGTATATCAGTTCCTCTATCTGTAAAATGAGTGTCTTGAAATACATAACCTCTGACATCTCTTTCAATTCTACATCTAAGATCCTATGATCTCATTTGATTTTCAAAACAACCCCTTTGCTGGAACCAAGGGAGTTATTTAGGGATAGGGATAGAGTTAGAGATTGGTCCTTTGATTGGTATATGAAACTCCCTGGTCAGTCAATCATTCAATTATTCAGTACCTATTATGGTCCAGATTGGCTTCTAGTATTGACTATGACTCTTCTTCAGGTACACAGAGTATTTTTAAGGCTTATACTTTGAGCAGTTTTTCCATTTTTTAAGGATCTCCCCTAGTGTGTTGGGTGAGAGGAACCTCTTGCATTGAATTTTAGCAGGATTAGATTTAACTCCCACCTGGTGCTCACTGCCTATTTGACCCTGGGTTAGTGACCGCTTCCCTTGGCCTCAATTTCCTTATCTGTAAAGTGATGAGGTTATATTCCATGGCCCCTCAGATCCCTTCTAGCTCTAGAGTTATAATATAATGACATAGGCAACAGAGGCAAATTTGTTTCAGTCATGTCTGACTGTGACCCCATTTGGAGTTTTCTTGACAAGAATACAGAAGTGTTTGCCATTTCCTTCTGCAGCTCATTTTATAGTTGGGGAAACTGAGGCAATCAGGGTCAAATGACTTGCCCAAAGTCACATAACTATCAAGTGTCTGAGTTCTGATTTGAACTCAGGAAAAGGAGTTTTCTTGATGTCTAAGCTGATACTTGCACTATCGCACCACCTAGTGACCCTATTACAGATTTACAGGTGAACAAATTTACAAGGGTGGCACAAGATGGGCATGGATGGGTATGGATAGGTGACATACACCCCTTTAGATGGTGATATCTAAATGTATGAGCTCACAAATGAATTTGGTAATACCAGTCCTACCTACCTTCCACTGCTGTTGTAAGTATCAAATGAAAAGGTATTTTTTGTAAATATTCTATAAATACTGTCTGGACATAATCTGAGCAAAATAATACACTGACTATTTCATGGGATCATGAAGAAAGCATTTTGTAAATCATGTAAATCATTTAGAAATGGGAGCTATTTGTCATTATTATGAGGTCACGATGATGGGGATGGAGATGACATAGTGGGGATAATAATGTATTTTACATCCTTGGTTGCTAAATGATCCTTGTTCATATGCAGTAGATCTGATGGGGATGAGAATAAAGGGTCGGTAGTGGGCAAAGAAGAGAAGCAGAATTTTTCCAGTCTAATATTATGCTCCCTGATAACCTCATAGAAAATGATAGAACTTAGTTTTGATAGAAGACCAAATGATCCCAAATTTTCTCAGCTTTTAAATTTAGCATTTGT
Organism: Macrotis lagotis; assembly: GCF_037893015.1. NCBI lineage: Eukaryota > Metazoa > Chordata > Mammalia > Peramelemorphia > Peramelidae > Macrotis > Macrotis lagotis. The sequence continues at coordinate 330,727,672 of NC_133666.1, forward strand.
TCTTTGGTTCATGCAAAAAAAAAAAAAAAAAAAAAAACCCTCTGCATCCAAATAAGTAGAACGGGAAAAAAATGTAGTGAAACCTCTTTAAAAACATGGCCCTTTGGTGTAATTTAAAAAGAAACATACCAAAAGACTAGAAGTTTCTAACCAGTAACTCTGTATTCCAACCCCTTTTCCCTCCCCCACCCCTCCAGGAAGAATGCTTGGGTTTTCATAGCCCTTTAAGCCTTTCGTTTTAAAATCAGAAGTTCAGAATAACATTTGAAAAGTAGGCCCCTTTTAGAATGGAAACCATCTTTCATTATTGTTGTAATCTACCCTCTGTGGACCTCAACTGCACATATGTAGGTATTATTAAACCCATAAAACTACATTGTCACATCTGAAACTGTTTAGCTGTTGAAACGGAGACTTTGACTTCAAAGCTTGCCCTAGTGTTTCCAGACAGACCCGGCTTTCAGATCACCTTGAAATCAAATTCCACTCAGATGGTGAACATGTAGAAAATGTGCCTTTATTACCTTAACAGATTTTTTTTCTTTTTTTAAAGAAAAAAAAAAACTTGATTTCTTTAGACATACAGAGGCAGATGTGCTCACTGTCACTATAGATACTGGGACTTGGTCACAGTTTGAGAATTGTGATTGCCTCTGATTTTGCAATACAATGGTGTTTCAAAATACTATTTTTTTAAAGGGGGGAATTTGAAACAGTCACCCTACTTTGGTTCCCTTAGAAATCCCATATGTGTCTGAAGCAAGTGGTGGGTAATAGGATATATAGCATTGTTAGTATATAGGTGGATAGGCCAAACCCAATCTGGGGAAGAATGATTGAAAGCCCGGATTAAGTTCAGTTGTTGGTTTTAGTTCCCAGTGGACAAGTATCTTTAGGAAAATTCCTACTCCTTGGAATTCAGTAAATATTTATTAAGCACCTACTATGTGTAATGCATTTTTCTTAGCCTGTGGGGGGTCCTTATTAAGGTTCCCACCAGAGGCTCCAGTCATTAGGTCTGGTCACTTAAATCCTCAAAAAAAAATGCTAACTGGAGTAGGTCATTTATCCTTGTCATGACTGAAGTACAGTGATAAGGAAAAACTATTGAGTCAAATGGGGATGTTTGTTGAATGTTTGCTATCTGGTGAGTACCTAATATACCTTAGGAAAAGGGAAGTTGGAGAGGAACCAAAAGGAAAGTATGCATTCTTTTCAAAAGAAATAATCTAATAGGGGGTAGGGGACTACAAGTTAGGGCCAGATTTATTTATTAAAGTGCTTATTGTCTGCCAGAGCCTATGCCAAATACTGACAATACAAATACAAGCAAAAAGATAATCCCTGCCCTCAAAGTCCTTACATTCTTTTTTTGTGAAGTTTTCATTTTAATTTTTAAAAAAAAAATTTTCTTTAAAACTTTTTAAATTTAAAATTTTTCTTTAAAATTCTTTTTTTTTTTTTGCAAAGCAATGGGGTTAAGTGGTTTGCCCAAGGCCACACAGCTAGGTAATTATTAAGTGTCTGAGGTCAAATTTGAACTCAGGTACTCCTGACTCCAGGGCCAGTGCTCTGTCCATTGCGCCACCTAGCCACCCCCTCTTTAAATTTTTTTTTTAATTTTGTTTAAAAAAATTTTGGAATGAAACATTTCAACAACATAGTATATATAAAAAAAGTGATCAAACACAAAACTGAAAATCTATATACTTGCTACCCTTTAAAATATGTGATAAAAGACTTTGCATTCTTTTTATATGTTTTCTTTTTTATTTAGTTTTCTTTAAAAAAATTTGGAATAAAGCAAGCATTTCCAAAACATAGTATAATTTAAAAAAAGAAAAGATTGCACTTGGAACCACAAACTTAACTATTCCTTTTAAATATATAGTTATCATGTAAATTTCTTTTTTTATCTTTTCTTCCCCACCTTAGAGATGATTGCCATTAGATATAAATAAGTATATACATATATGCAAAATGATTCCATACATACTTCTATGTTCTTTCTCTGAATGTGGAAAGCATTTTCTTCATGTCTTTTTTAGTTAATTTGCATATTTAACATAGGCAAATTGACTCCTTCAAGGTCATTCTAAGTAATGCTAACCACAGTTTGACCCATGCTTTGAATTTTTTTTTTCTAATAAGAACAATGATTTTTTGCTGATCCACCCACACTGTCTTACCTGATCTAATTGTGTTCCTTAAAGGTATTCTGGAAAGTCACACTTGAATTTCTGAAAATTTTGACATTTACTTACCTGGCACTGGGAATTCTATCAACTCTAATCTATAGAGTGATGTCTTTCTCCATTGAGAACTCTCCCTATATAAACCAAAATTATGTCTATGCCTGTCCTGCTTCCTCATGTCCTATTGCAGACTCATATTTGGATGGATTTTCATGGCAACTCTGGACTTACTAACCTATGGAATGAGTTGGAGCACAGGCAGCAGTTGGAATCAGCAGTCCTTTTTATTGTCCTGTATAATCCACTTTTAGACTAGAAAGCTAAATGGATAGTCATGGTGAATAGAATGAATAAAGTGATGGATTTGGAGTCAGATGGATTGGAGTTGGAATCCTGCCTCGGACACTTAGTAGCTATGTGACCTAGAACAAATCACTTTACCTCTGCCTGCCTCGGTTTCCTTGTCTATAAAATGGTGATGATAATAACACCTACCTCCCAGAATAGCGAGGAAGGTATGAAATAGTATAATTATAGCCCTTGGGCAAGTCACTTCCTAGGGTCTTGGTTTTTTTTATCTATTACATGTGAAGGAGGAGCCAAATAGCTTCTGAAATCCCTTTCAGGTCTAAATCTAAAGATATTATAAATTTACATGTAGAATGTTCTGTTTTTTCACATGACTACAGAAGGTCCTGGAGAGGTAGAGTGGTTTAGACAAAGCAAAATGCCCCTTGGAGCTGCTCTCACCCAGAAGTGGGGGTTCTCCAAAAGAATCTGTGTCCTCCAGACTCTGACTCTGGAGGTCCAATCACAAAAGAGGATATCAGGTCCTAGTCCTTTAGGAGGGACATTCACCTGCTTATTCTTTGGAATCCAGAACAAGGATTATTATAAAGGGAAATAGATAAACACAAGATAAAGACAGCACTTACAAAGTAACAAAAATAAATGCTGATAAAGTCTTCTTTTGGAGATACAAGTATCCTATATACACAAGCATGAGACTCTACTCAGCCCCAACTTCATGATCATTTCAGATCATAGACAGTCTATTTGGAATTGCAGCTACCATTTGTTTACCTACAACAGGGATCTCTCTTTCCCACATTTCTTTATCTTCAGGAAGATCATGTACATACCAGATCATCCTTTCTCCTCCAACTCTACTCATTCTTTTTTCTTTTTCTTTTTTGCTCTAGACATAGTTAAATCCCTCTTAGGCAATTCCTTCTCTTACACACAACTTCTTTAACACCACTCCCACTTTTTTCTGATAATTTCTGCTCAGTTACATGAAAAAAAGCTTCTTATTCATGTATCCCTAATTATTTCATTTGTGACCCCCCCAAAAAATAACCCTAAGCAGCCTTATTAATACAAGTAATGCCAGTACATTTCCTCTTGTACAAAGCTTTTAAATTAGACTTTAAGTAAACTGAGTCATAAACCTCTTAAAAGTGCCCCCAAGCAGAAGGGAGGGTTAGCATAATTGATAACATATATATGTATATGTATATGTATATGTATATGTATATGTATATGTATATGTATATGTATATTTATATGTATATGTACCCACACAGAGAACAGAAAGAAAGCAAATAAGCCAGACAGTTTAGAAACCAATTTATAAAATGAATTATGTGAGTGATACATGTATGTTAAGCAATGTAAAGTGGAGATCTGTGGTTTCATAGAGACTACTCTTTTTCTGTTCTGTTAGGTGTATAGAAATGCTTTTTTTTGATGTTTAATGTCAGAATTAAAAATAATTTTAATAGCACCTCAAAGTCCTTTCCCAACACCTTCATAAAATTTCTGTCACTTGCTTCACCCTCCTTTTTTTAAACATGCTTTTTCTCAAGCAGCAGTACTCAATATTTTACTGGGGGGGGGTCTTTTTTTAATTGATTCAGTTATTAGCATCTAAACAGTATTATTATCCATTACTTTCTTTTTTTCTTTTTCTTTTTCTTTTCTTTTTTTTTTTTAGGTTTTTGCAAGGCAAATGGGGTTAAGTGGCTTGCCCAAGGCCACCCAGCTAGGTAATTAGTAAGTGTCTGAGACCAGATTTGAACCCAGGTACTCCTGACTCCAGGGCCTGTGCTTTATCCACTGCATCACCTAGCTACCCCTTATCCATTACTTTCCTTGAAAACTAGGATCCTTAATCACCAGAGGGGTAAAAATTTAGGTGATGCTAAAAGTCATTAGGTGCCACAGGTTATTGACCAGAGGATACTTAACATATAGTCATGACTGGGAAGGAAATTTGCCTCCAAAAGATCCTTATCAATGATGTCCCACCTGCTGCAGCGTTCTCCTGACCACTCTGAGAAGGCTGCAGAGGTAACTCAGGACTGCTCAGGATATGCACTTGGGTGGTCCCAGTGAACCATATCTAGCCTACAACCTCACCCAGTGCACTATCTTCTGGTCATTGCTGGCTCCAGGAATTTGGAAGATTTGTTCAATGGACAGTTTGATCAAAAGAAAGAAACTGAATGAAGTCAGAGAAATTTTTGAGATACAGATGCCATTCAGAGAAGAATTTGTGCTTTGGATGAAAATTGTATACCTACATTAACTTGTACTATTATGTAATTTTTTTTGATGGACAGTCTAAGCATTGCTTAAATAATAATGAAATACAGGTGCCAATTAGTGTGAACAATGGACTCCCCAAATGGTTATATATATATATATATTTGAATTTACACAAAATAGAGATTAAATTACATAAAATAAGATCATTGGTTTCAGCCCAGTGGAAATATCCAGTGAGATGTCAACTAATACAAACACATCAAGGAGATTCTTTATTCACTTTACTGAATTGTAACTTAGTCTTATTAAAATTATAGGCTGCTATGTCACACTATTGATTCATATTGAGTGTTCAATCCACTAATACCCTTAGATCTGTTTTTTTTTAGCAAAAAAAAGTCATCTATTCACACTATATTTATGCTATACTATATTTGGGAAGATGGTTTCTTAAATCCTTGAGTATAACCTTACATTTATTTCTATTGAATTTCATTTTATTCTAATCAGTCTATGGTTTGTAGTCTTTTGGACCTAGATTCAATCCTACAAAATGTTTGCTGTCCTTTCCAGTGGGAGCTGGCAGGAAGCTTTGTGTTCAAATCCAGCTTCAATCACTGCAAGCAATCTGTCAGTCAGTAAATATTTATCAAGCGCCCATTGAGTACCTGCCACTATACTAAGCTAAGAACACAAGGAAAGGCAAGACAATCATTGCTTTCAAGTAGCTCACAGACTGATGGGGGAGACAACATGCAAACAGTTAAATGCAAAGCAAGCTATATAATGACTCAGTAGGAATAATCAACAGAGGAGAAGCACTAGAATTAAGAGGAACTGGGAAAGAGTTCTGATAGGAAATAGAATTTTAGCTGAGACTTTAAGGATGTCAGGGAAGCCAGGTGACCGAGATGAGGAGGTGGGGAACCTTCTGATCCCAAAGGGCAGCCCACAAAAATGTCCAGAGTCAAGAGTGGGGGGTGTCTTGTTCAAGTCACAGAAAAGAGGCCAGTGTCAGTGAATTTCTTTTTTTTCTTTTTTCTTTTCTTTTTTGCAAGGCAATGGGGCTAAGTGACTTGCCCAAGGTCACACAGTTCATAAGTATCAAGTGTCTGATTTGAACTCAGGTCCTGTGCTCTCTCCATTGTGCCACCTAACTGCCCCAGTGTCAGTGGATTTCAGAGTACATGTTGGGTTAAGAGATATAAGAAAGCTGGAAAGGTTAAGACATTTAACTATGTGTCTTAACCTTTTCCTCCCTCAATTTATCTACTGTAAAATGGGATTAATAATGGCAAATAGGTTCCTTTGAAGATCAAATGAGATATTTGTTAAGAGCTTAGAGCAGTATCTAGCACATGATAGGATCTTGATAAATGCTTGTTCTTGTACCCCATTAAGTCATTTTCAGATTTCACGAATATTGAAATTGATAAAAATGCTGGGGACCTGGGACTAGGCCAGATTCCTAAGGGTACTTTACTGGAGACCTTCCTTCAAATTGGTATTAACCTTCTTGGGCTAAGAAGGGGGTCATGGGGCGGCTAGGTGGTGCAGTGGATGGAGCACCGGCCCTGGCATCAGGAGTACCTGAGTTCAAATCTGGCCTCAGACACTTAATAATTACCTAGCCGTGTGGCCTTGGGTAAGCCATTTAACCCCATTGCCTTGCAAAAACTAAAAAAAAAGGGGGGGTCATAATTATATCTTTCTTCATGTGTTTTGTTTTCATTTTACTCTTCTTTTTAAAGTTTTATTTTTTTAGGTTTTTTTAAATTTTTTAGTTTTTTTTTTTCAAGGCAATGGGGTTAAGTGGCTTGCCAAGGCCACACGGCTAGGTAATTATTAAGTGTCTGAGGTCTAGGTAATTATTAAGTGTCTGAGGTCGGGTTTGAACTCAGGTACTCCTGACTCCAGGGCCGGTGCTCTATCCACTGTGCCACCTAGCCGCCCCTTTTTAAAGTTTTATTGATGCTTCCTTTTAAAAACAAAAAAATCACAGTTTCCCAAGATGCTCCTTAGCCCTGTAGAACCTTCCCTTGTAACAACAAAATCAGTTCATAATAATAGCTTCATTTCTATAGTCTTTTCATAGTTTCAGGTCATTTTCACAAATATTCTCTTAATTATGAATATTGTGGAATTATATGGAATACTATAAGGGAAGTTGTCCCAACTTGACAGATGACCTAAGGAGTCATTTAGGTGATTTGACCAAGGTCACATCACCAGTTAGTGTCAGAGTCCACACCATCTGACAGGCACTTCACTGCCTTGTCCCTACCTTAGTGTCCACTCTTTACTTGTGTCACAGTCAAACTGAGAAGGTTTTTAAAATTGTTGTCAGTCACTGAGATATACATATAAAAAGAACCGGTATAACTACTGCTATTAGCATCATCGTTATTACTGCAATACTATAATAACCGTCTTGTTCCTAATTATTTCAAAAGTGCATTTGTGTTCATCTAGGAGAAATAAAGAAATTCTGTTTCATTCTTAGGAGCTATTAGTCTGGAATTTTGTACAAAAACAAACTTTTTGAAAAATAGCATCCTATTTCGTCATAGTAATTCCTTTGAAATTATTTTTGGAGACAGATGATACTAATCACACTTTGAAATATATTTCACTGTTTTTTTGGTGCAGATTAAGTTATGTGTGAGGCAGACAGGCGCCATCCTCACACCTCTTCTCCTGGCCACCCAGAGCTTGCTCTGCTGTTTCTCTCTTCTGCCTTCTCTCTCTCCAATCCCTGATCAGGTAGAACCCAGATTCTAAGTGATGCACTCTACCGAAGAGGAAATATCTTTTGGACACTTGTCATTCCCCTACTCCATGCCTTAATTTGCCATGATGGCAGTTATATTAAGCTGTGGTTTTGATGCACATAGAGTCCTATGGTTGAGTACAGAGACCTCTGTTGTTTTTTAGTCATATTTCAGTTGTGTCTGACTCTTCATGATCCCATTTGAGGGCTTCGTGTGAAGGTATTGGAGTGGGTTGCTATATTCCTGCTCCAGTTTTTTTTAATAGATGAGGCAAAAAGTGACTTGCCAAGAGTCACACAGCTAGTAAGGGTCTGAGACCAGATTTGAACTCAGGAAGTGGTGTCTTCCTGACTCCAGGCCCAGCCCTTTTATCAACTGTACCAACTAGTTGCTCCTGCTCCCCATTTCTACAGGGCCCAAGCCATAAATTTTTCTAGTTCTAACTCTGGTTTAAAAAAATAACTACCAAAGTGAGTCAGATCATCATAATCTATTGATGTAGAAACAGATAGTCAGATTCTCTATATAAAGAGTTCTGAATGTTTCTAGTTACCCCCAAACCAGGCATCACTAAAATTAATGTG